>NC_090328.1:91431104-93931104 GCF_035084215.1 Heptranchias perlo
AGAACGTTGCTGTGCACCATCAATTAAGAAATGGAATTGTGTATTGGCGCGGGGCTGCTTCAACGGCCCTCTTAACATGAGTGTTCGTAGAAACTGCTGCTTTGTTTGAGGATTTGGGTTCATGGAAAAATAACCAGTTACCTGAACATATCTTACCATTATACTCAAAATGGCAACCTTAAGAAAGCCTGCAACTTTGTTCTAGTCATTTGCAAAATGACCACATCGAGGGCAGATTCGGGGTATTTAGATTTGCTTTTCCAATTTCACTTTTGCGTTGTAGGCATGAACAGTTAAAGCGTGCTATGTCAACCTCCGTGCAAGGACAACTAAGCCAAGTGTTATCTCGCAGGAATGGGATTACAGTGTTGAAAGATGACTTGGGGAGGGGGAAACTTGGGAAGATAAAATGATAAATAATTAAGGGAATCAACCCTCTATAGTTCCATATTGTTTGATTAAAAACGGGCGCTGTCTTCACTTACGCAGTCCTGATCTGTCAACTATAATACATATAATAAAAATGCAATCACATAATCTTTACGATTAAAACGCATTGCACTTTTTGTTGCTTTGTATACTGATCATAAGTCAACCGACGGAGAGCACAAGTGACCCAGGAAAGGCATCGGAAACAAAAATAACAGCAGTAACTTACCAACAGTAAATACAGTAGGGCATTTCCATTATAAAACAAAGATTTAGCTGAAGAGTGAAGCTAATATTTGGATACACAATTTAAAAAGGAGTGGTCCAACTGTATACATTTAAAACAATAAATCAGTTTTATCTTTTTTTTAAGAAAGGTGCGACGTTAATCCAAATTCATTTTGTTTTTTTTTTCGCTCTTTGTATTCAGTGAGATTGTGATTCTGCGGGGAAAAAAAAAACACATCGCTCCTTCAGTCGTCTGCCTGCTTTTACTATTCAATAGAAATGCCAGCGTTTCCACTTCAACCCAACCTGACAGCGAAGTGCAAGCCGGGCGGCTTCCCCCTCCAGCTCGACCCCCCCCTCCTTTCTCCTGCTCGCGGGGGATGATTGACAGGCCCGCAGGACCACAGACACGCGCTCGGAGCCCGGCGCGATGATGGACAGGGACATTGACCAAACAGCTCATCGGGAAATCGATCGATGGCTGGTGGTGGGAGCGCTGCAACCAATGAGCAGCTCCCTCCCGCCCCGCCCCCTCCGGTCCGGCTGCGCGCGTGCCGGGAGAGTATACGTCCGCGGCGGTCTATATGCGCGGTTCCATGTGGATCTGCTGGTCGGCGAGCGTGCACAGTGGTGAGGCGCTCGTGAGTGCGGATGTGCGGTGTTGTTCGGCTCTATAAAGCTGTGCGCGAATACACCTCCCAGTGACAGAAAAAGCGCCTTCTTATTTCTCATCTGCGTCAGACCCCTTTACAGCGTGATGCAGCTGGTGTTTCTGTTGTAGGGGAAGATTTGAAAGCCGGTTTGACGGTCCTTAATTCTTTTGTTCATTTAAGTTGTTTCTTGTAAGTTTGTTTTAACTCTATACGCCAATTGAATTAATTAGACTTCCCCGGCTTCTTGTGTTTTTTTTTTAAAAAAAAGTTTATTTTCTGCATTGTTTTTTTTTTTGCTTTCTGTATTGGACGTTTTTCTACCCAATATTACTTCTCTAGGCTGCTTTCACTTCAGGGTTTGCTTTACTTGAACCATTAATACCCTTTGCGTCACACCTTCCTTTTTTTCGTAGAAGGACTACACTTAACTTTTCTACTCCTCAAAGCCAAAAGGTAAGTGACCGCTCTATTGGTGCTTTTGGTTTGCATTTAACTGGTCTTAACAACGTTTAGTAGGGAAATTATGGTTTTGGTTGAAGGGAGTACACAGCCCGGTAGTAAAGTGGAATTTCAGCAGTTAAGGATGAATGCCATTTTTTTATTATTTAGGAAAGCGTCTTATTTTTTTTAAATGTAAAATGCCGGTAAATACAAATATTGTTGGTTTAATGTTTCTCGCGTCACACGTTCTCTTCAACCCAATAGCGGTTGTAAAACTGCAGTTGTAGAATCACTTGGTCAGAAGATACGGAATGTGAAGCCCATCTTCTAATACAACTCTACAAAATCTGGCTTTTGAATGCATCTAGTTCCCTGCATACTAGCGGCGTGTGGACCAGGGTTTTGGAAGTACATTTTGCCGTGTTTATTTATTTTTTGGTGTCTATATTATATCTCCCACTTGGAGGCTGTGAAATGTCGATCACAAAGCAGTGACGCTGGTATCCAAAGATAGGTGACTTCTTGTTTCCTCTGCCGCACCAGATTGCTGTATCTAAATGCAGTTATTTGTATACCTGGTTTTAGATTTATCTTGTCCTTCATCCCGATTTTTTTTTTTGGCAATTGACATTTCTAATTTTAGTTGGTTTTACAAATCACGGCACATGATTTTAATTTTAGTGACACCGATGACTCGATAGTCCCAAATATAAACGATGGAGTTCGGTGTTTTTCCGAATAAGAAATCTTAGTGCAAGAAAAAGCGGCGGAGCCACAGGCAAATTGGAAGTACAGTAACTGTGATAGGAACTTTTCTTTATGGCTAGTACAAAGGTTGACTGGGGTAACTTCACACCGTCAAATGCATGTTTTACGGATGTTTATTTTTAAAAAAACCGTAATTATGTACATTGGAGTTTAGACACGTCGACCTTGCGTTGACTGGCCATTTGGTCCGAGTTCTGCACGTGCCTAGAAAGGATTTACTAACCAGTTTCTCGGTTAAACGGCTGAATTATAAATTTCGCTCACTGAAATCAAAGGATTACCTATACTTGAGAGATTTAATGTCAATTCAGAACGCTTCCCATCTTGGATGGTGGATACTTTACAGCCACATGTTTTCAGTTCGATATTCATAATATACCCCTATCGCTGTAGGACACCAGTTACAAGGCTTTGAAGTACTCGCACATCTTCAATCATCAACCCTACGGTCACCTGGGAGTAGATGCATGGGAGAGGGAGGGAGGGAGGGAAGGAAGGAATCCGTTCTTATTTCGCCACAGATTTAACTACTCTACTGAAAATCCTGAAACATTAACAGCGCTGGATCAAATGCCTACAAGGTTCATCAGTACCCCCCCCCCCCCCCCCACGCTCACAAACTGACCGCATTTAGGGCCAGACTTGATGCCATGCGCTTTGGGAACTCGTAAGACCCCCCTCCTTTGGGGGGGGGGGGAAGGGTCTCACACCTTGGGGTTTATCTGCGTTAGGTAGTCCTGACTTACACTGCCACTTTTTGCGTTGACGTGCACGCAAAATCACTTTGAATGTCCGCGATAACCGCATTATTAAAACACCGGCTGCATTTTTATTTGTACCTTCAACTGGATGTCACGCCGTTTTTAAGCCCTACAGTATCGGCGCGGCGCGCTCGGTCCTGGGTTTGCTCCGTTCTGTCTGTTTTTCGGAGGGAGAGGGGGGAGGGAGAGGGGGGGAGAGAGGAGAGGAGTCCTCGGCTCGACCCGTGTCGGGTGCCTGAAGAGGCGCCAGTCTCCATTTGCAACGCGGTCACTGTCAATCCTGCAGACGTCACGATGTTTTTTTTCCCGCCAAACTGTCGGGTCGGTCGCCAGTTGGTAACAAAACGAGGGAGGAAGGGGGGAATGGCTGGGATTGCGGTATGTGGCAATAAAACTGACATCAAGACAGCAACGGAAAGGCTATGCCTCTTCTGGTTAAATGTCTTTCCCCATTTCAGTTTTTTTAGGTTATGGTTATGTCTCCTCCTCCTCCCCGGTGTCTGTGGCCCTGGGTTAGAACGTTGTGTGATCGGCTGGAAACGGAGTGAGTTCGCGGCCAATATACTCGGGCGGCCCCCCCCCCGGATCTCATCTGGTGCCAGGGCGAGTCGGTTCTGCAATTCATCCCCCCGCCCCACGCCGCACCTGTTTTTTTGCATCAGTGCGGGTAATCTTATTACATGCGGTTGGTTAAGGGAACACGTGTTTCGTTGTCGACATCCAAAGACGACGCTTTGCAAACCTTTTTTTAAAAAAAAATTCATCTCCGTAATACATTTCAAACTGAGTATTGTGACATTTTCTTATTTGAGAACTTGTGCTTAGCCAAACTTTACTGAATGGAGAAGGGGCAAGATACGTCATCTCGGATTAAAAGGTTGTGGCCTCGATGTTTATAAATGTAGGCTTTGTCCATTACTGTAAATAAGTTTTTATACCCAAGTAATCAATGCATTTCAATAGTTGGGTGTTTTGCATTGATTTTTGAAAAAATGTTTACGTAATAGATGTTTTAAAAAAAAAACAATGACAAGGTACAGCAATTGGGATTTCTCCTTTGCCTATCCATGCATGTTATGAGTTGCCTGTGCTGAAGTGTGAATAGCTGTTGATATGCTACTCCACAACGAGGACTATAGCCGACAAGACTGGATAACATTTAACCTTAAAGCTTCATAACCTGTTGGCTATTTTTGCCTGAAGTACGTTCACAAACTATAATTTCTTTGAATTTTTTGCCTCAAAAAAGCCAATTCTAAGTTCAGACAGTTATGAGTTCTTGGAAACACATCATTGTTCAAGTAGAATTTCTCAATTTCTAGAGAGGACTATATATGCTGTAGATTATTATGGTTTATAAACCATAATACAACTGTTTTATATTTGACAAATTTGCACTCACATTTTGCAGTCAAAATTACAAGATGTTGGATGCAATTATACTACCTTTCGCAGTGATTAAAAAGCAGTTTTAGAGCACACCCAAGCAAAAGTGGCAGTATAAGTTGAGATTTGTAAGTGCACTGAAACAGTGAGCCCTTTTCAGAAGGTGATCTTGGGTTGAGTGCAGTCTAATGCCTTATCTGGCAGCAGTAGCTGTTCCATTATAAAAGGACCTTAATGAAAACTTGCTCCCACATGTTATAATAATTAGGATGCTGCTTTCACCTGTGTAATGAACATTGGCACTTGGAGAAAGTAAATATGGCATGAATCATTTTGAATTAAATAATTACAATTAACTAGTTTACTGATGGTAAATACAATAAGGCCCATAGGCTTATGCTATTTTCTATAATCCATGAGTTCACCATACGCTTACTGAAATAAACAATCTTGTGTTCAACTGTCATGTATATGGTGGAGTTAAAGGTTAGAAATCTGACTTATTTGCACATTAAAAGGAATAAAATATGCTATATGAAATAGCAATGCTGATGTTTAATATCCTGTTGATTGTAATAGAACTTACTATCGATATAAATTTGACTTTGGGAGAGGAGGAATTGATCTCTGTACAGAGCCTTTAATAGCATGTATGTTGTATTTTAACCTTCATAAATATTTTATACCATTGCATAAACTGCAAATTTTGACGGTTGATACTTCCAAAATGCTACCATGAGATTCTTGTCAGTAATTCTGACACTGCAACATTGAAGTGCCTGGTAAAGATGTTGACCAGCGCTTAGACTGTTCCCATGCTTTGGTAAGGGTTGAGACGAGTGCCACCTGGGCTGTACTTGGGGAATTTTTTTTGTTTAGGGGATCCAAGTTTATGAAAATCAAATGAGCAGCTTTCACGGCTGTTCAATAAAATTATTTCCCTTTGCCTGTTTCCAGAGGGAATAACTTGAGTTATATAGCCTACTGATGAGCATATCATCTTGCTACTTACAATTCTTTTGAGTTGCTGAAACATGGAATAAAATATTTCCATAGTGCCCTCAGTGCTGGGTGCAGAATTGTCATGGTAACACCATATAGGATATTGAAAGATGCCACCCCCAATTGAGAGGACAGCGTTTGCATGGTAGTTGTAAATTTTGGATCTGAAGATAAATGTTTTCCATAAATAATTGATGAAGGCCTGTGCTGAATATCTGGTAGAACATAGAGGACTTTCAAGTTCGTGGATTGCTTCCTTTTGGAACTAAAGGTCGAGCAGTTGCTAGAACCCACCAGAATCGTGAAGTGCAATTTTAGTGGACAGTTCCGCCCTATGTGAGGGAAAATACTTGGTATAATGTCATAGTATGTTACAGCACAAGAGGAGGCCAATTGGCCCATCATGCCTGTGCTGGCTCTTTGAAAGCTATCCAAGTAGTCTCACTCCCCTGCTCTTTCCCTGCAGCCCTGTAATTTTTTTTTCCTTCAAGATTATAAAGTTATAAAATACAAAGACTTGAGTGAAACTCATTGTTTTGGCAAGTTCAAATCTATAGGACATTTGATACTTCTTGCCTGGTTTTGCATTAAATTTAAGGCTCCAACACTTCTAGTATTGGCCAAATGCAAATTGAACTCAGCTGTTAAACTGAATTTAAGATGAAACTTGTTGCTTGTGTTCTTGCACAAATGCCAGTCACACTAGTAAAGCAGAATGTTTAGGTTACACTTCTTCATTGTGGACTTGCAAATTGGTCACAGTGGAATATAGAAATGTTGGTTTTTAAAAATTGCAGATATGACCAATACAGATATTTACAATGTCTTGCTTTGGGTGCATTGCACAAAAGTTTTAGAACTAAACCTGAGCTATATTCAATAACCCTGTAGTGGAAGATATAAATTCTTGCAATACATAAAGGAATAACTTGATTCATGAGTTTAGGCCCTTAACTTACCATCAAATATTGATATTAAAATACAAGACAAATTCAAACTTGAACTAGTTTTGGTCAAAGGCACATCTGTTGAGTACTCTCCCTTGTCTGAGATCGGAATTGGGCTGAGTATTCAAGGTGTTGTCTGATCAAAGCAGTGTACAGTTTAATAACTACGTCCCCATCTCCAACCTCCCTTTCCTCTCAAGTCCTTGAACATGTTGTCGCCTCCCAAATCAGTGCCCATCTTTTCTGCAACTCCATGGAGGGATTCAAACAGTCAGGTTTCTGCCCCTGCCACAGAACTGAAGTGGCCCTTATCAAAGTCTCAAATGACATCCTATGTGACTGTGACCATAGTAAACTATCCCCCCTCATCCTTTTTGAGCTGTCTGCAGCCTTTGACACGGTTGACCACACCATCCTCCTCCAACACCTCTCCTCCCTTGTCCAGCTGGGTGGGACTACGCTCACCAGGTTCCATTCTTACCTGCTCAGTCATAGCCAGAGAATCACCTGCAATGGCTTCTCTTCCTGCTCCCGCACCGTTACCTAGAGTCCCCCATGGATCTGTCCTTGGCCCCATCCCATTTCTCATTTATATGCTGCCACTTGGCAACATCATCCGAAAACACAACATCAGATTCCACTTGTACGCTGATGCCACCCAGCTCTACCTCACCACCACATCTCTCGAACCCCCCCCACTGTCTCATTTGTCACCCTGCTCTTCCGACTGGATGAGCAAAAATTTCCTCCAGGGAAATATTGTCTTCGGTCCCCACCGCAAACTCTGTTCCCTAGCCACCGACTTTATCCCTCTCTGGCCGCTGTCTGAGGCTGAACCAGACAGTTTGCAACCTTGGTGTCCAATTTGACCATGAAATGAGCTTCCGACCACATATCTGCTCCATCACCAAGACTGCCTACTTCCACCTCCCTAACGACGTCTGTCTCCGCCCCTGCCTCAGCTCATCTGCTGAAACCCTCATCTGTGCCTTTGTTACCTATAAACTTGACTATTCCAATGCTTCGCTGGCTGGCCTACCATCTTCCACCCTTCTCAAGGGCAATTAGGGATGGGCAATAAATGCTGGCCTTGCCAGTGACGCCCACATCCCATGAATGAATTAATAAAATAAACTTTAGCTCATCCAAAACTCTGCTGCCCATATCCTAACTTGCCCCAAGTCCTGTTCTCCCATCACCCCTGTGCTCGCTGACCTACATTGGCTTCCGGTCTGGGACGCTTCAATTTTTAAAATTCTCATCCTTATTTTCAAATCCCTCCATGGCCTCACCCGTCCCTATCTCTGCGCTCCAATTCTTGTCTCTTGCGCATCCCTGATTTTAATTGCTCCACCATTGGCGCTGTGCCTTCCACTGTCTAGGCCCTAAGCCCCTCTGCCTCTCTACCTGGCTCCTCTTTTAAATACCTACTTCTTTGACCAAGCTTTTGGTCACCTGTCCTAATATCTCCTCGTGTGGCTCGGTGTCAAATTTTGTTTGATAACGCTGCTGTGAAGCACCTTGATGTTTTACTACGTTAAAGGTGCTATATAAATGCAACTTGTTGTTGTACTCGATTGCTTTGGCTATATAGGTCATTGTTTGCTTTGCTTGCTTCTCTGCAGTAATTTGGATATGTTAAGCTGGAGTGCACTAATGCCCTGGAAACTCTGCTGCACCCACAATTAATATGGTTCATAGGAAAGTGAATTAAGTACTGTGTGCCGTACTTTCCACTTCATTCATTTTAATCTGCCTGTTCTGACCACTTTTCTGTAAGTTGCTGGCTGAATTCAACCATGTCTCCTCCTCCCACCCAGCTCTTATTGTGAATTTGACAGCAATTGGAATTTATGCTACAATGAGATGAAACTTCTGAATTTGAAGTCAACAATACCTTGTGTGGGATGTATGGTCTGAGGATGGGTTAGTTTATTTTGCCATTTAACTAGGTGTTTTTCCTACTTGTGGAGAAAACTGAATATTTTCATATTTGACCCTTAACCCTTCTGACTGCCATACCAAAAAATAATTCCATTTAATGAAAATTCTGTTTTTAGAATAGTTGGTGTCAACAGTGATCAGTCAGGACTGTTTCTCCTCTTTTCCCCCCCCCCCCCCCCCCTCTTTCTTGTCTCCCCACCCCCCCCCCCCCCCCCTCCAAAAAAAAAAGGGTTCCTTTTTATGTGGTCTTTTTGTAAAGTAGGAGCTAGGCACTTTTTTCCCATCGATTTTAAGCCATTACTATGAGCCTCTTTGTGAGGATAGGTAGGATGCACACATGCTTGCCAGTGATTGATCAGACCAAATCTGAGAATTTGGAGCTCTTGACCTAAATTCATAGGAGTTGCAACAAAGGCTGTTTAACAGAGTTTTCAAAAATGTCATTTCTACATTTGGCAAATTTTGCATTTCTGCAATTTCATGTGTGCAGGGGAAATTATGGTTTCCTCACTTTGGCAAGTTGTTTCCAATTCCTGTTCGCTAGACCTAGTTAATCTTTCCTCACAATTTGTTGTCTTCCTGTTGGTTGCTCACTATCTACACTTCAATGTAGTTTTCAAATTTGCTTATTTAGCTTATGTGCATTTCTCCCCATCCTTCTAGTCCCAGCCTGCTAAAATGTTGCTAATCTTTGCTAGCATTGGTCAATTGTGATACCTGACATCTGTATGGAATATCACTGATGCTTGTCTTTAACACTGACTTTGAGCACTGTGAATTTGCCTATACGTTAGTCAAAGGGCTCTGCCAATAAGACTGCATGAATATTCTCAGCTTATCTCAAATTCTGGTTTAAAAATGATTCTTGGACATAAACTAAACAATGCTTCTTGCAAGACTAGGGAAAGTATGTTTGGGTTTCATGGTGGGGAGGAAAGTATTGTATAATTTTGAAAATGTTTGGCACAAAGCTGTTTAACTGCAGGGTTGCACAGCCATTGTGATGCAGACAACAACTTGCATTTATGTAGTGCTTTTAACATGGTAAAAATCCCAAGGCGCTTCACGAGGGTAACAAAACAAATTTTGTTAGAGCCATATAAGACGTTAGGACAGGTGACTCGAAGCTTGGTCAAAGAGATAGGTTTTGAGGAGAGAGAGGTGGAAGGAGGGAATTAGAGCTTTGGGCCTAGACAGCTAACGCACGGCTGCCAAGAGTGAAGTAGTGAAAATCGGGGATGCGCAAGAGGCCAGAATTGGAGGCGCACAGACATCCTGAGGGTTGTAGGGCTGGAGGAGGTTAGAGATAGGGAGGGGTGAGGCCACGGAGGGATTTTAAAATCCAGATGTTGCCGGACTGGGAGCCAATGTAGGTCAGCGAGCACATGGGTGATGAGTGAACGGGACTTGGTGCGAGTTAGGATACGGGCTGCAGAGTTTTGGATGACCTCAAGTTTAGAGGGTGTAAGGTGGGAGACCAGCCAGGAGAGCATTGGAGTAGTCAAGTCTAGAGGTAACAAAGGCATGGATGAGGGTTTCAGCCGATGTTAGAGATGGAAGGTGGTGGCAGTCTTGGCGGTGGCGAGCTTATGGGGTCGGAAGCCTGCTCTGTCACATAGGACGCCAAGTTTGTGAATTGTCTGGTTCAGGCTCAGACAGTGGCCATGGAGAGGGATGGAGACATTACTCTAAAAGGACCAAAACTTCATTCAATCTTTGCTTAGGAGGTAGAATTGCTACAAGTGCAGATGCTAGTAAGGCAGGATGCAGTTACAGCATGTCTGATCCAATTGAGGTAGATATCCTGATGAGGTGTCTCAACCTCGTGCTGTGCCTATGTCTCCATAGAAAATTAAAATAGCTGGACAAACAGGTTAAAAATGTAAAATCTTTGCTTAAATGCTTCAACAGTTTTGTTTTTATCAATCTCAACTTGCAGTTTAATGCTTGTAAACTGCACTTGTCAGAATTGCATCCAGAAAAATATCGACTTCCAATATCTAAAGTAAGAATACAATGGCAATTTGGGTTAATGCTATAATTCAGCCACCTACATTTTGTACCAGTAGGTAGCCTTGAGGCCAGAAAGCTTGTGCACAGTTTCAGTTTGGGGGAGGGAGGGGAGACAGAGAAGCTGTGGGCAGAATCCAAACATTTTTATGTAGGAAATTGTTAATTGTATAGTATTAAACTACTACCCGTTAACTAACAGTAATTTAGAGCAACTAGATGGAAAGCAAGTTGGAATAAATATGTCAATAGAGGAATAAGGTGAGAACTATGGTCTTAAATGCTGTAAATTGCTATTTTTAAAAAAAAAACAGGTTGTTACTGTTCATCATAAGTTCAGTTTCTTTCACTGGATCTGGCATGCAGATTCTGAGGTTTCCCAGGGATAGTTAGCATGAAATGTTACTAAGCCAGAGTTGTAGATGCTGTTATCTCTATCAGAATAACTTGTTTTTGTCTGAAGGCTTAATTTTTTAAGTGTTAACTTTATTAGGAGGAACTGACTTGGCAAAGTTGCTAAATGTAATAGTACGGGGGAGCTGAATTGGCATGCACATTGAGGATTGGCACCCATGGGCTAATTTAACTTCTCAAGCAAGCGAAGCAACAAGTTGATTTTAAATATGGAACAAGAAATGTTTTAGCCTGCTTGAGCTTTTAGGACATCAAATTGCTGAACCTACTCAATCTAGTCACAGGTGACCAATTGCAGATAAACCAGCGTAAAGTCCAATATCTTCCTCAAGGATATTTGTTCAACCCCACAATTGATATTACCCACCTCCTAATTGTGTTGCACAGATAATGCCTTATTGAACTCAGCAGTACAGGAGTCATTTTTGTAGATTATTTGATCAATCTTGGTACTTTAAGTCTATTTAAATAGACTTATCTAGCCCCTTTTAGATGTTAATTGCATTTGCTGGAAGACGCTTGAGAACATTGGTGTTTTATAAAGTTCATAGCTACTGTGCTTAATTCTTTTAATGAGGTGATATGGCTTGGTTGATTTAAAATTTACTGTTTTGCTTCCATACTTGGCTTCATAGTGAGAAAAAAAAATGCAGCATTGCTCTATCCAGGCATGGCTGACACTTTAAATATGGACTTGTTGAGCTGACTGCAAAAACACTTGCAAATGCTTGTGGCCTGTTTTTTAGGCTTGCTATTGCATCTGTCACTTGAACTGTCAAGTGTCTTAAGTACTCTTCAGGAATCCTGCTGTTTCAAAGGAGCAATGTCATAGTACTTTCAGGGCTATAATGAAAAGCGAATCGATCCTCTAATTTAGTGTTAGAAAATAATTGAAATTCAAAGTTTGTGACCTTTTTAAGGTAATGACAACAGGTCACTTGTGCTCAGTTCATTGCACTCCCAGCCATACATTGCACACTTGGGTTCATCTGCATTGCGATGCTCAAACTATTCAGTCATGTAACAGAGATTACTGCCATTGCACTGGCTACTGATCAGTTTGCCCAGTTACTTGTTTGCACTGCTGTATTGAATTTGACCCCAAATAAGAGTTCCAACTGTTCTCAGCCATTTTGATAAAGATGTTTCAGAATCATAAGTTTAAGTTTGCACATTGCCTTTTGAGGTGGAGTGTCAGGTAGGTGTGTGTGTGGTAGCCATTCAGCATCAGCAAAGTGTTGCAAACAGCAGATCTTTGGGTGCATTTGGTTGAGGAATATTCCTCAAGATGCAGGGAGCACATTTAAATTTTAAAATAATCATTCTTGGAGTATGGACCTCACTATCAAGGCCAGCATTTATTGTCCCTCCCTAGTTGCCCTTGAGAAGCTGATGGTAAGTCGTTGCCTTGAGCTACTGCAGTCCATGTAGTGACGGTATTCCTACAGTGCTGTTGGGTAGGGAGTTCCAGGATTTTGATCCAACGGTGATGAAAGCATGGTGATACATGTCCAAGTCTGGATGGTGTGACTTGGTGGTGGTGTTCCCAAGTACCTGCTGCCTTTGTCCTAGGTGGTAGAGGTCACTAGTTTGGAAGGTGCTATCGAACAAGACTTAGTGAGTTGCTGCAGTGCACACTGTAGATGGCACACCATGGCTGCAGTGTCTACTAATGGTAGAGAGAGTGGATGGGCTGCCGATCAAGCGGACTGCTTTGCTCTAGATGGTGTTGAACTTGAGTGTTGCAGTTGCACCCATCCAGGCAAATGAAGATTATTGTATCACACTCCAACTTGTGCATATTGTTAGGTGGTAGAGAACCTTTTTGGGAAGTCAGGAGGTGAGCCACTTACTGCAGAATATCCAGCCTCTGACTGCTCTAGCAGCCATGGCATCTGTGTGGCTGGTCCAGTTGAGTTTCTGGTCAATGGTGAAACCCAGGATGTTGATAGAGATTTGGTGCTGGTAATGACATTGAATGTCAAAGGGGAAGTGGTTGGACTCTCTTGTTGGAGATTGTCATTGCCTGGCACTTGTGTGGTATGAATGTTACTTGCCACTAATCACCCCAAGCCTGGACGTTCAGGTCTTGCTGCATGTGGGCATGGACTGCATCAATATTTGAGGAATTGCGAATGGAGTGGAACACACTGCAATCCTCAGCAAACAGCCCCACTTCTGACCTTATGATGGAGGGAAGGTCAGCTGAAGATAGTTGGGCCTAGGATCTGGCCCTGAGGAACTCCTGCAGCAATGTCCTAGGGTTGAGATGATTGGACTCCCAAAAACCACAACCATCTTCCTTTTTGTTCTTTGTATGACTCCAGCCACAGGAGAATTTTCTTTCTGATCCCCATTGACTTCAGTTTTACTAGGACTCTTTTTGGTGCCACACTTTGTCGAATGCTGCCTTGATGTCAAGGGTAATCACTCTCTCCTCACCTCTGAAATTCAGCTCTTGTACTAAGACTGTAGATGAGGTTTTTGAGCCACCTGGTGGAACCCAAACTGAGCCTCTGTAAATAGGCTATTGGTGAGTAAGTGCTGTTTGATAGCACTGTCGACAACTCTTCATCACTTTGCTGATAAGAATAGGCTGATAGGACAGTAATTGACTGGTTGGATTTGTTCTGCTTTTTTGGACAGGACATACCTGTGCAATTTTCCTCATTGCCAGTGTTGTAGCTGTGCTGGAATGGATTGGCTGGAGGTGTGGCTAGTTCTGGAGCATGGGTTTCTAGCACTACAGCTATGGTGTTATTGGGACCCATAGCCTTTGCTGTGTCTGGTATGCAGTACAAATGGGATCCTATTATCCTACAAGGCTACGGACCAAGTGCTGGAAAGTGGGATTAGGCTGGGTGGCTCGTTTCCGGCCGGCGCGGACACGATGGGCCGAATGGCCTCCTTCTGTGCTGTAAATTTTCTATGATTCTTAAGGTCTGCTGCGTAAGCAGACAGCTTAAAGGCTCATCTGAAGGACAGCATCTCCAAAAGTGGTGCACTCCCTCGCAATTGCACTTGAAGTGAAATGTCAGCATGGATTGAGCTCAAGTCCTGTTTTTAGACTCTCATATTCTGACCCAAAGATTAATGTGCTACCAAATGAGAAGCTAACAAGCTGTGGCGCCTTGGCTGTCTGCATTTAAAACTGGATCTCGGAGATCAAAGACAATGTGGTAACAGGATGCCATCAACTATCTTAAAACTGTACTGGTATAGCAAAATACTAAAAAATCATTTTTTTAAGTTCTTAAATAAGAAAACCAACCAAAGCTACTGTACACAGCAGTAATCTCAAGTATGCATATAATTTTGGCCTTGCAGGGCTACTATTCTATTTTGACCAGCCACATTGCTGTGGCATGTTAAATCCGTAGCTGCTGTCTTGATTCAAAATAGTCTGTGTACTGTTGAAACAGATCGGTAGAAATAAAATTGCTGAAATGAGTATCAAAGCTTAAAGATCCATGTGACAATTTTTAAAGTGTGCTTAATCATTCTGATGTGTTTTTGCAGCCACAACTCTAGAAATTTCAAGAATGGATGTTGCAGCACAGGCCAAAAATCTCCTGGTTTCTTCTATATTTGAGCCATTTAATCTATTCTCTTCCTTCTCTCGCTCCTCATCCTTTATTCCTCTAAAAAGGCTCGAGACAGGTGTAATGTTTGCATAATATGTAAAAGTCAACCATATCCTGGTGATTTAAGCTCTCTGTAGAGCAACTTTTTAAATGCAAAGCTTCTATTTACATCTTTTTTGATAGTGTATTTATAGTTTTTAATAAGTGAAGGCATCCCAAACTTGAAATAGATAATAGCTTAAACTACAGGTTTTAACTGCATTTTCGTATTGACCAGCTTGTTTTTGGAAATTTGCATTCAATATAATCCTTCTGTACACTTTTTTTGTAATTAAGGTGTACATAATTCCCTTGGAGTGTTCACATGCCCCCTTTGTGGCTGACTGACATATATTTTGGAAAAAAACATTTGAAACATTACAGAATTTTGTAGCTACTGATTTGGAATTATGGTGTTGATTGCAACTAGAGTTTATAACAAAGTCAGGACTGTTGCTAAATCTTTGAAGAACTACCATATACACACTGGATAAGTGGCCTTTCTCTGTGCTGTAACTTGATTTTTTTGCTGCAATTGCTCAATTGGCTACTGTTTTTCTACTCTGGCTTGTAAATTCAAACTAGGTAAAACCAGCCCTGCATCTCTTTCTGCTTCCCATCCTCTCTGTATCCATCCCCAAAAATGAAGTATTTGGTTCTGTATAACTTAGTTGGAAATTACTACATTTAAAGGTCCAAGTGTGGGTTGCTGCAAGATAGGAGTGATAAAATTATTTACTCATATAGGCTAGTAAAATAGAATTGGTATACAATATGTCTTATTCATGACTAGTTACTATAGAGACTGGCTCAGACACCTTTGTTTAGTAAACCGATCAGTTCCATTCTCCAAGCTTTGATTTTTCTGGCTGTATATACTGTGAATTAAACTTTTGGCAATGACTGGATAGTCTGAAAATGGGCCAGATACAATCTATTCTTGACTCTAAGCTGCTTACTTTGAATTATAAATTGAAATTGTGCAAAAAAAAACCTTGTCCTATTTAGATTGCTTAATTTGTTTTACCAGATAACTTCAAATTAACAGACATGGACTGTAATCAAGTGTTCACATGCCCCCTTTGTGGCTGACTGACACATATTTTGGAAAAAAACATTTGAAACATTACAGAATTTTGTAATTTGATCTGTAAGCTTTATTTGTCTAGTGGCTTGGAATGCAAGTAACATTTTCATTTTATTGTCAAAAGACCTGCAATGTTAAGTTCTAGATGGTGTAATCATTTGTTAAAAAATCTTGCCAATCAAGACTAACTCCTCCTCATTGAAACTATAGTGGTTTAACCTGTTGGCACCATAGGTGGATACTGCCCTTGAAATATATTGTAGCCAAAGGAATTAGAGAATGCTTTCAAACAACGTCTGTAGACGTCTTGCAGAGGTGCCTTTTCTGTGTAGTATTTATAGTAATTTACTTTAAAGAACCTTTTATTTCTAATAGTGAAAACAGTGCAGGTAAGATTTTGAAATTGAGTGGGTTGTAGGAAACTATTTGCTTATGATAACATGGTATAATTTACAAAACCCAAAAACAAGAATCTTGGGCTTGTTTTGAAATTTTTTTAAGTCTAAATTTGTGTTTAGCATCTAGCAGTGTGTGGATGAGGAGGCAATTTTTAGTTGAAGTTCCTGTACAGATTCTATTACATGCTGCATGAATGGCTAAAAAAGGCCATCAGAAGATGGATTTTGACCTGGAGTGAGAATAGGTTCTCTTCACATTGCAGCTTTGCTCTAAAATATTCTCTCTCCTGGTGGTGTGACTCTTGTAGTCAGGGCTGGGGTGTTGCTATTAATCCTAAAGTGTTCCAATTAATGAATTACTCTTATTGACAATGTTGTAGAGGTTCAATGTCTTGCCATTGCACTTAATGGTGCCACCTATTGAATGGATGTGATTCTTGAATATAAATCTAAAGAGACTCTTCAAGAATATGGAGAAGATTACTGTACCACTAGATTTGTGAAGAGATGAGGACTTTTTGGACCAGAAAGTTGAGATTGAGCTTTTTTTTTAAGATGACTGCCTTCTGCATAGTTGTCCACAATAGACTTCTTTTGGGTTAGAGCAGGAGGAAGTTATGATGAATACTTCATCTGGAGCAAAGTACTTTTTGCAGCTTTTTTTGAATTAGTTAAAGAAATAATGGGGGTTAATTGGAATTTATGCCACATTTTGATTTACATGTTGAATTGGATGACTGATAATGTTATGGTGAATTTAAAAAAAAAAATTGTAGTGTACTCTAAATGGTTTAGGGAACTGTAGAAAGCACAAAACTCAAAGCTGCTCGAAGTCTCAAGCTTTTGGTTCTTGGTATTGGAGGTGAAATTTTGCACTAATGCCGATGGCATTGAAAGAGAAAATGGACATTGCTTTGAATCTGGTGAATTTAAAATAGAAATGATCTGTGGCTTTTTGGTAAAGGGCAGTATGGAGCAATGCCCTTTTGTGTTACACTTTCATGTACTCAGCTATGAGTGTGAGAATGTTAACTGAATATGGTATAGGGATTTAGGAGCTGGCATAAGAGTCGCTAAGGTAGATTGCCTTGGATCTTTGTGGTGACCACTACTGTTAACAAGTGTCCTTGACACTATAAATGAAAGCTGGCAGAATACCAGAAAAAGATCCAGACTGGAGCATAAGTTTCACATGCATTGGTAATAAAATGTAGACCAGTGAGTTGGGTCTCTGGGGCTGTTGGCAAGAAAAGTTCTTGTCCCCATGGATAATCTGATCAAATTTATTTGCTTTGGCTAATAAGCACCCATATGTTTTGAGCTAGTGATGTACAACACATGGGTCACAAACATCATTAACATTCCACATAAACTACCTTTCTATCTTCTGGAATAGTGTCCAATACATTAGCCACATGCAGGTAATTGGGAATCCAGATGTGGCTAAATGCATTTCTGATTAGTAAATAAAAGAATAATAGACAATACTCATTTGCAGAGTGTATACATGTGAACTATAACCTGTTCTTTGATAGTTGAGTACTTTGCTTCCTTGGTTACTGAATGGTAGATGTTTGAGGTATGTTTATCTGTATGGAGTGTAGTATGTAAGGCGTTTCCTACTAAAATTAGGGCCTGTCAGCTTGGGCTGATGTGGCAAGTAACATTCGTGCCAGACAATGACCATCTCTAACAAGAGAGTCTAGCCACCTCCCCTTGACATTCAACAGCATTACCATTGCCAAATCCCCCACTATCATTATCCTGGGGGTCACCATTGACCAGAAACTTAACTGGACCAGCCACATAAATACTGTGGCTACAAGAGCAAGTCAGAGGCTGGGTATTCTGTGGCGAGTGACTCTCCTCCTGACTCCCCAAAGCCTTTCCATCATCTACAAGGCACAAGTCAGGAGTGTGATGGAATGCTCTCCACGTGCCTGGATTAAACACTCAAGAAGCTTGACACCATCCAGGGCAAAGCAGCCCGTTGGCACCCCATTCACTCCCTTCACCATCGCACAGTGGCTGCAGTGTGTACCATCCACAGGATGCACTGCAGCTATGTGCCAAGGCTTCTTCGACAGCACCTTCCAAACCCGCGACCTGTACCACCTAGAAGGACAAGGGCAGCAGGCACATGGGAACAACACCACCAGCACGTTTCCCTCCAAATCACATACCATCTCGACTTGGAAATATATCGCCGTTCCTTCATCGTCGCTGGGTCAAGATCCTGGAACTCCCTTCCTAATAGCACTGTGGGAGAACCTTCACCACACGGACTGCAGCGGTTCAAGAAGGCGGCTCACCACCACCTTATGGCAGCTAGGGATGGGCAATAAATGCTGGCCTTGCCAGTGACACCCACAAAAAAAAAGTGGCTAAAAGAATTGCCATAGCCATACTTGTACTAGGCAGCAATTTTTATTGGACAATGCTGTTCTAGAGGCTATTCTATTGGCAAGAATGTGATTGGTTTCTCTCTTCCTTTCTCTATCTCCCCCCCCCCCCCCCCCCCCCCCCCCAAAACACACACGTTTTTACAAATTCCTCAAAGCAGCTCTCATTTGGTTCTAGGCAGGGAGAGAATGGGAGACATCAAGGATCTTGAGCAGCATAGAAAGGACTAGCAGCCAACCTTATGCCACAATGTCTGATGATAAAAGCATTAGCGTCTACTGATTTGACGTCTGCACCACTAGTGGCATTATCAACCTGTATGATGCAGTTGCTGACACTTAGCATTATATCAGGACGAGTATTTAAAGCAAATACACTTACCAAACTAGGCTGGCATTTCAGTTCGGTGCCAAAGTGCTGCATTGAGTTGCCATCTTTCAGGTGCGATGTTAAACAAAGATTTTTGTCTACCTGCCCTAGTAGATCTAAAAGATTCCATGGCATCATCAGAGTACGAAGTTGGCCAGTACATTAGGACATACCTCCTTCGCACCACCAAAAGGATTCTGATCACTTTGTTTATACGATTTTTTGCGCTCTTTAAGCACAGAGCTCGGTGAGAGTCAAGTGAATCTGCTACACTGTGACGGGAATTTGGAGAGTGGGAATTAGGTGCCGAGGGGGAGGGAGGTACCACGTAATTTAAACCAAAGGGCAACAGTAAATAAGTAAATATATATTTAATCAGAGTAATTTGATCTAAGGGAATAAAATTAACTGTAGAGGGTACCAACATTAAAGGGATCTGAATTGCATTAAATAAAAATCTGGTATACATAAATAACGAAGTTAAAGGGATATTAAGTTTTTAAAAAAAGCTTAATTATTTACAAGTTAATCTGAAATAAGCTAAATCCATCTACCAAATATAATCTAGATTGTATTATAGAATCATAGAAGTTTACAACATGGAAACAGGCCCTTCGGCCCAACATGTCCATGTCGCCCAGTTTATACCACTAAGCTAGTCCCAATTGCCTGCACTTGGCCCATATCCCTCTATACCCATCTTACCCATGTAACTGTCCAAATGCTTTTTAAAAGACAAAATTGTACCTGCCTCTACTACTGCCTCTGGCAGCTCGTTCCAGACACTCACCACCCTTTGAGTGAAAAAATTGCCCCTCTGGACCCTTTTGTATCTCTCCCCTCTCACCTTAAATCTATGCCCCCTCGTTATAGACTCCCCTACCTTTGGGAAAAGATTTTGACTATCTACCTTATCTATGCCCCTCATTATTTTATAGACTTCTATAAGATCACCCCTAAACCTCCTACTCTGCACTGCCGTTTCTAGTTTTTATCTAGCATTAATTACTAATAAAAACTAGAAATTGCAGTGCAGGCTTTTTTCGAGACTGATATTTGGGAGTTTGTGGACAGTGAGACTGTCTTGGATTGTCACATCTGCAAGACATATCTCCCTCTTGACACTCCAGGTTAGAGTCCTTGAGCTGGAGTGAGAGTTAGACACTCCGACATGGGAAAGGGAGGAATTTTTGGATAGCTTTTCTCCAGTACAGTTTCACCTCCAGAGGAAAGTACAGGAAGGGGTGAGTGTGACTGTTAGTCAGCAGGGTAAGGGGTGGTAGAGAAGGGGGTCCTGTGGACACTGGTCCTATCCCGACAGATACAATGTACTTGTTATCTGTGAGGATAAGGAAGTAGGCTGCGGGGTGGACAGCGAGAATGCTTTCCATGGCACTGGGGGGAGGAGCAGAATATTAAAGTTGTAGTCATCGGGGATTTGATAATTGGGGAGATAGTCGCGACTGCAGAGGACGCTGAGTGTCCAGGAGGGTGTTGCCTACCTGGTGTAAGGATAAAAGATATCTCTAGCAACTGGCGAGGAACTTAAAAAGAGGGGGAAGATCCAGTTATGATGGTCCATGTTGGGACCAATGATGTAGCAGGACCTCCTCCCTTTTCTTCCCTAAGAGAATATCAAGTTAAAGTCCCTAAAGAAAAAGGACTTCACTGGTGGTAATGGGATTACTACTTGAGCCACGAGCTAATTGGCATAGGGATAGACAGGTCAGGAAGGTGAATGTACGGCTGAAAGACTGGTGTAGGAAGAAGGGACACTCGCTCCAGCACTGGGACAGAAAGGAGCTGTACCGCTGGGATGGGCTCCACCTGAATTGGAATGGGACTCGTGTCCGAGCAGAAAGGGTAAATAGGGCTGTGGATAGAACTATAAACTAGTAAGACGGGGAGGGATCTTGTGAAAATAACAAGTCTGAACATAAAAGAAATAGATGAGAGTAAAAGTTAGATCAAAGTAAAGAATAAGGGTAACAAATAGCAGGTAACATAGTTAAAGAACATAAGTACAAAATTACTGTTTAAAAATGAAGTATGGGGAGCAATTATTAAAAACAAATTAAATTGCCTATACACCAATGTGCAAAGCATCTGAAGCAAAATGGGGAACCTCTAAATAAACTGGCAAGAAGAGGTAGGGAAAGGAGTTTCTACAGTGTGTACATGACTTTTTAATCCAGTATGTGAGAAGCCCAAGCCCAACAGGAGAAGAACCACTGCTGGATCTAGTAATGGGAAATGAACCAGTGCAGATAAGAGAAGTAAGCATTGGGGAACATCTAAGCAATAGTGATAAAGTTTAAAATAATTGAGAGACATTAGACAAAGACCGAAGTATAGATTGGAAGTGAATTTCGAGGGGATGAGAATGGAACTAGAAGCTAAACGGGCAACATTGAGATAGAACAGCAGTGGGAAATATTAAAAACAGAGTTCAGGAGAAATATGTTCCCTTTGGAAAAACAAACAAACTAGACAATAAAACACCATGGCTGAATAGGGGGAAAATTGAAACTAAAGAAAAAGGCGTACTCCTAGACAATAAGAGAGGATGATTAAAAGGGAATACGAAGAGGCTAAGAATGAAGTTTTAAAAAATTAGGAAATCAAAGGGGAACTACAAAATTAAATTATCAAGGAACATGAAAAGAAATAGGAAAATATTCTACAGACACAAATAAGAAAAATCAGGTAAGGGCCACCAAGGGATGCTCATAGATAATGGCAGAAATATTGAATGGATACTTTGCCTCTATATTTACCAGGGAGACTAACAAGATGGGCAGGACATTATATATTTTTTGATCTCTTCTAAAGACATCTAAGATAATAACCTCATCAAACTTAGAGAGGATAAAACTCCTGGTCTGGATGGATTGCATCTGTGCATACTGAAAAGTTAGAGAAAGAGGCAGTATTACATATATATAAATCAAAAGCAAAATACTGCAGATGCTGGAAATCTGAAGTAAAAATGGGAAATGCTGGCAATACTCAGCAAGTGAGGCAGCATCTGTGGAGAAAAATGGTTAACGTTTCATGTTGATGTTCTTTAATCCTCAATTTCTTCTAGTTCTGATGAAACAGTTTTTAAGCAAGTACAGAGCTGGGGAGGAAAGAACAAAAGGGAAGGTCTCTGATAGGGAGGAGGGTAGGAGTGATTAAGTGACAAAAGGGATGATGGTGCTAGGCAAGGAGGGTGGTAATAGGACAAGTAAAGAAACAAGTTGAGTCTAGAGGAGTTGTAAGTGGTAACATTAGAACCATTAGCAGCACTGGCTGTCTGGGGGGAAAAAATGGGATCACTGCTCCAATTTTTTTTTCCTGGAGGTTGTGCTATAACTGTATAAAACACTAGGCCACAGCTTGAGTACTGCGTACAGTTCTGGTCGTCACTTTATAGGAAAGATGTGATTGCACTAGATGGGGTACAGAGGAGATTTACAAGTATGTTGCCAGGGCTGGAGAGTTTTAGCTGAGGAACGATTGGATAGGTTGGGGTTGTTTTCATTGGAACAGGGGAGGCTGAGGGATGATTTAATTGAAGTGTATAAAATTGAGGGGCATGGATAGGAAGGATCTATATCCCTTAGCAGAGGGGTCAGTCACTGGGGGTAGATTTAAAGTAATTCGTAGAAGAATTAGAGGGGAGCTAAAGTTTTTTTTTCACCCAGAGTGGGGTGGGGGTTTGGAACCCGCTGCCTGAAAGGGTGGTAGAGGCAGAAACCCTCAACTCATTTAAAAAGTACTTAGATGTGCACTTGGGATCAAGTGCTGGAAAGTGGGATTAAGCTGGATGGCTCTTTTTTTGGCCGGCACGGACACAATGGGCCGACTGGCCTCCTTCTGTACTGTAACTTTCTATAATATGCTACTTTCCCAACTTTTTTTTGCAATGAGTTCAGGTTGCCTTTTATCTGCTAAACTGGATCTGTTTATAAAACTTCAAGATGCAAAAACTATTAGACAAAGGTAATTGTTTAAATTCAGCACTTAGTTTATTTTGAGTTTTTTGTCTATATTTAGATGGGCTTCTGCTTAGATTTTGGCTCTTGTGCAATCTACCTTCAGGTTAAGTCATCTCTGCATGTGAGAATCCAGTTTCACTTGTCAATACACTTCTCCAATGCTAGAAGACATTATTGTCATGCATATCAAACCCATTTTTGTCTAGCTTCACAAGCATGTGCCTGTAACGCTGTTTTTAAAGCTTGGGAATAACTCTAGTTCCAGATACTGATTAGCGCACACTCTTTGCCGACTGCTATCTCACTGTATGCTAGGATGCCTTATTAAAGCACTTCTCTGCAACTGGTGAATGCAATCTTGCTTAATATTGCTACAATATTAAGTAAAAATTGCTGTCAGTGATTATCTTAGGTTCTTTCTAACCTTATGTTGCGTATATATCAAGCTTAGAGTTGATTGGATGCCATGTTAACCCACTGTCAAAAGCTGCCATTTAGGAATTATAACTTTTTGAATAGACTAAATCCTGCATTAGATTTTGATGGTGATATTTGTATTTTTAGAAGTGAGAACCCTCAAATGTAGTCATTGTTTGGCGGAACAAATACTAAATAACAAACCCCTACACAGATTTAAGGGCAAATCTATCATGTTGGGGTGAGAGTGAACTTGCGCTGCAAGTTTGTTTTGATGTGAAGCAGTTTCAGCTTCACACTTGGTAAAAATTTGTGTACTGCAAATCAGATGTTAAGGTCTGAGCTGAGCAAAGCTTATTCCACTCTGGGCCCTGACTGGTTCCGTTGCACTTAACATTACAACTGTAGTCTCACACTGAAGCTTCAGTGTAATGCAAATGCACCATAAGGCACACTTGTACTAATGAGCGTATTGTTCATGGGTATATTGACCCCAAATTTTGGGTACAGTAGCTTTTCATGCTATCACTCCAGTTTATTTTCTAATACAAATGACCTGACTCAAAATTCATTTATTTTTTATAAAGCATTTTGAAGCTGTAGTGCAAATCTGGTTTCTAGAAATTTGCTCTTCAATTAAATATCCTATTTCATAATTCTAGTAGAATGCTCTTTGTCCACCTCTCCAAAAATGGTATGTGGCAGCTGGAGATCTTCAGCAGTTACATTTGCATTAATGTGACTCTAGGAAATAGGTGATGCACTGAAAATTTAGCCCTGTAGGCTGCTTGCATCACAGCATAATGTTTAGAGGTTAAAATTGTAACTATCTCTTGTATGCAACTATCTTGCTGCTTGTAACAAAACACCTGGTTGTCCTTGCCTACAAATAGGGTTCTGCAGTATAAATTAAACTGTGGAGTGTAAAAGCCATCTATGAACATATGTCAATAGTATTGGGACTTAATCTCAAAATAGGTTTAACTTGTTTCCCCAAATGGTTTATGTGCAGTACTATACAAATGAATGTTGGTATATTGTATCCATTGGTATGGGTTTTTGGGGTTTCCAGTGTGATCCAGCTTTTGGTTATTTCCTCTTGCATACAAGATAATTAACCCCTTCCTTTTGAGTTGGCACTCAAATCCTACACTTTTTTGTTTTTAAAAATGAGCATATTTATGGCATTATTCCAGTGCTGAAGGGTTCAAAGCAAAACTTATTGCCATGTTAAGTAGAGCTTTGGTATATAGTCAAGATTTGGGTTTGCAAATGCACCTTCTAATGGTGCTGGGTACAATGACTTTTTAGTGTTTTTTCTTGGGTACAATTACTTTTTAGTGTTTTTTTCTTTCTCTCCTTGCCATCCCTCGGCCCCCCAAAAAACTAAGGGACGTGTACAGTTTATATAGATGAAGAAACTGAAAATACTAAATGCACAAAATTGTATTTCATAGATCTTACCAATGCAAGAATTTGTCTAGTGTGCATATTGCTTGATCTTTGCTTTTGGGGTTTCTAGCTTCTATCAGAACCCTAAGATTGCGCCTCGTGCTTACAAAATTTTCTCTCAATCCGTAAGTTAGTTTGGTCTGGAATCCAGTAAATGGTTGCTATGATGGGGTTCCATGTGAAGGTTTGGTTGGGTTTTGAATAGCTTTTCTTGCTTCACTCAATGAGTACTTTTTCACTCACACATTTACCTGAGGAAGGAGGAAGCCTCCGAAAACTTGTAGATTTCAAATAAAATCGTTGGACTATAACTTGGTATTGTAAAATTGTTTACAATTGTCAACCCCAGTCCATCACCGGCATCTCCACATCACTCAATGAGGATATTGGTGGTAGGGAATTGATGCTCCGTTTCAGTCACACTTTGTCTGCATTGACCGCTGCTTCAATTTTTTCACCCCCACTGCCCCCAAAAAGTACCTCCGCCCTAACTTAAAGAGCAATCTACTATTACTTTTCCACTTCCTACAGCAGCAATTCTGTAACCCAAGATTGCTAATTGGGGGCAGTTTTGAGTTGGTCACCCCTACCTAGCAGGAACTAGGTTGATTGTTACCTAACCATTTTGTGCAGCTAGAAAAGACTTTCATCAGCCTTGGCTAGATTTGAACTAGTCATAGAATTAAAAGGCCAGTATCTGACCTACTGTGTCACCAGATGCAAACCCTTTAATCTGCACATTAACCTAAAATGTGTAGATGTTCTTTTAACTTTGCTTTGGAGTTCAATCTGTCTTGTGAACTTTATTCATTTCAATACTCCAGTCACAGAAGTGATGCAGACTGTTTTCATGAGTAAAACCTGGGATAAACTGGATTCACATGATTATGGATGAAAACTAATTTTCCCTCTTGTGCTGATAGTGACTGCAAGCCCGAAGTATATTATGACAGCATAGCCTAGTCTGGGTTGAATCACTATCAAAAAAAAAATGCTAGGTTCTATTACCAGTTTGCCTGTGACAATTCCACTAATATAGGTTTGTGGAAACACTAAATTTTCTAATGTTTTGCTGAGTCTTATACTAATGTCAAGGTTATACAAATAGCATATACCTACTGGGTTGCTGAAAATTGGCTGATTCAATTTGGAAAAGATTCTGCTATAATGTTTCTTTCTGTAGCTTCTCATCTGAGCTTCCTTTTATAATCCTGGATGTTGAGTAGCTTAGTCTCTTGACTTGAATGCATTAGTTGTGTCTGGCAAATGTCTGTGTACACTCTGAATTATGTTTGTGCATTTATTCACTGGCCTGTGTAGTGGGTGTCCTCTAAGCACTAGCTAAGTTGTCCATTGTGGTGTCTCTAGTTTTTGATTCTGATTAGGTTCTGATTTGAAGTTCTTCAGTAACAACTTTGGCCAATGATATTCTTTCTGCTATTACCTAAACTTATTGGCAGACAACCCTTGTACTAAATTTCTAAATCTTTTTCCAGAAATGCATAGTCGAGCTGTTGTGAAGTGGTTATACTCAAGTTTGGCTTGTTCAAACTACGTATTACCTCCTTTTTATAGTACACTGAAGATACAAATATTTAAATTGCATGGCATATCAGTTAATACGAAACTGGTGGTTTCAGCTATTTGACCTAAATGGCCATCTGACCTTTTTTGTTCAGATGTGGGAGATGCTATCAAGGCTGTATTTATTGCCCATCCTTGTGGGGAGATGCTGGCAAGGCTGTATTATCCATCCTTGCTTGTCCTGAGTTGGTGAGCTGCCTTGAACTACTGCAGTCCTTTTGTGGTGATAGGGCTCCCACAGTGGATTTGTGAATTTTGTGAACTAATTCCAAATGGTTAGACAGTTAATACTTATGAGTACCTGAATTCAATAAGGCACAAACCTTGATGCAACGTTAAGGTGCAACCTGGACTTGATTTTAAACTTTCATGTCTGATGTTGTTCTGAAGTCTTAAAGTCGGAACTTTCTGAAAGTCTGTAAATACATTTAACTAGAACACTAAACATCCTACTCTTGTGCAAATATAAAGGCATCGGTTGCTGCACAACAAACTGGTTCACTTAATTGGTTTGTGACCCTTGGGCTTAATCTATTTTGTCCAAATGTGAAGTGTATGCATAGTGCTCGAGTTGGTCAGTTACAAAGGTAACTTTTTTTTGTAGTAACCATATGCTTCCCTTCTAGAGGTTCACTGAGATGAGGCGCTGGATTGAACCCTGAGTGCGTGAAAAGTTTCACTGGAATGCTCAGATAGCCTTGTACATGATGAATGCTGCACACTTACCATTTCAAGAAATTAATCTATTTGTGTAAAGCCAAAAGAAAAAGCTTAAAACTAAAATTTTAGACAGCGTGTGTGTAAATAACAAGTAGGCTTCTCAAATAGATGCTACTGAAACCCACTTATGCATCACAAACTCAAGTTGCTTCTGTTTGACCTACTTTATTAAACACCAAGTTGATCTGTCCTAGTTGAAATGCAGTATTGTGATTTTACTATTTTGTACTTTGTTTAATGTATTGATTCAAAAATTGCAGAGCCTGTCTGCAATTTTGTCAATATCTCGACACATCTATAGCCATTCATTACACTAACTTTTATGCATGGGGAATTCCCATCTGCATCTTTTTTTAGAACTAGAGGATTAGATTGGAATTGCCTCAAATTTTCTTGAGCCTAAACTGCATGGACATGCTCTGAATATACATAAGGCATTGTAAACTGATTGTTGCATTATCTTGTTAATCTAACATACGGTACTCTTTTGTGTCCATATTGCAGACGGCAACTCCAAACTAACATGGCAGTCAGACTGTGTGATGTGGCTACTCTGCTTAGAAGTGGTTCGTGGGCTGCAGAGCCTTGGACTGGGGTCTGTGGGACTTTTCTTTAAATTCAGTAGTGACTAAGATATATTTATCTTTATTGAGGCCATACCAAAAAATATAATGCATGTGGCTGTCAAAAGTCCTGTAGTCTTGCAAAAATGTAATTGGTTCAGAAACATTAATGGTTCTTTTTTGGAACAGCAACAGACTTTTTTTCAAAAAAAAGGCAATATATAAAGTGAAACCAATCTAACATTTTTGGTATGGTCTGATTAGAACTCGTATAATAACAGTATTTGCTGAAAGTGGATTTGTTGTATTATGTCTGCTGTAGTAGTGGTGCACATGTTTAACTGCTGTTAACCTCTAGGTTGAGTTGCCAATTGCAAATGGCATTTGAGTGAAATTTTTATTTTGATACCCAAACACTTGAGTTTGAAATGATTTGCTGCTTCCCCATATTTATAACACTGAATCTGTATTGTTTAAGGTTCAGTGTATGTGGTGATTCAAATGCAAATTTCCTTAAGTGAAATGCAGTGATCATTTTAAAAATTCAGAGCAGATGGTCCCTTCGGTAGGAAGATAATTGCTTCTGTAGAGTGCATAGGTTAATACAGCTGTTCACTGGAATTCTGGCCTAATGGCATAATTTTTGCCACCTGTAAAGCAAAACAAATCTGACATGTCACTGTCAGTACAAATGTCTTTTAATAGACACAAACATTACTGCATTAATGTCTAGCTCTCTGCCCCTTGTTTGCAAGTGCTATACACTTGTTTTTACGTGCTTTCATTTTTTGCTTTTGTTATTGTACGACTGCAGAGTTTATAAATATATAATTGCTGTACCTAAACAAAAAAAGCTAGTGGCATTATTCCCACCCTCCTCTTGGAGTTTAAAGCTTATAGTGACTTTTTATACTGATGTTTTGTGTTCTGTGCAATATGGGAATACTAGTTGAACAGAATTTAGTTATTTGCCAAATAAGCCTCTGTTTGCATCTGGCTTCTTGGATGTCTAGCCTACTTGCTGTATTGAACATGACATTTGTACAATGTCTAAACTGAATACATGGATGTATTCATGTGAAACCATCAAAATACTTTCAATTGAAGTTCTTGAGTAACTTTATTACCTCATTGAATATTTTTTCCCTTCCCCCTTATTCGCAACTACAGCACCATTGTACCCTGACCACTTCTAAATTCATTAGACCTGTTCTTAAGAGAATGCAATCTGCTTTGGGACACTAACTTCATTCTGACCTTGCTAAGCACATGTTACTGCCAAATCATATTCTAATTTTTTGATTTCCAAGGGTCTTAACAGAACATCATGCAACAGGGTTGCACGTTTCAGTCTTGTTCTTCAGTTACTGATGCATAAGTTCCTTGGTAGCTTCAACACTACTTCAGTATATTGTGTTCTGAATTCTGTAGCACACTCCAGTTAAATGCTAGCGCTATTTTCAATGGGGTTTAATAGAATAGATCAAGAGGAGGATTAGATGGGATATATCCGTATTCTCTGAAATGCACAAGTTTGTTTCTAAATGATAGCTGGAGTACTTTTTTTTAAAAGGCATCCACTGTAGAAGATGGTGTAAAGAGGTAAATTTAGTAGTTGTGAATCCAAAAACTTGTATTCCTCAGCAAAGTCAAATAAATCCTTTTATCTAGGATGACCCTTGTAGTCTCTACAACTTGACTATTGCAACCGATTGCTGCTGTCAGAACTTGTCTCTTCATAGACCACAAGTACAGATAATTGATTCCCTCACCCTGCATCTTAAAACATTGAAACCTTTTTTACATCCAGCTTCCTTGTAGCAACAGTGGATAAAGTTGGTAGGAAAAAAGGGGGTAACACTCATGGTGCAGAGCTTCAACTGGTTGCATCTACCTGAAATTGTGAAGTGCGCCTCTCCCCCTCCCAAAACTGATTTTTCTATGGGGACCATTGCCCAAGTTCTCCTGTTCTATGCCAAGTGTGAATTTGTAAAATGACAGTTTGCTTTCAAGTTGCAGTTTGTATTGTCTGGTAGCAAGCATGTGACATTTAAGGATTGCCGTAGTAGAATTCAATCTTAAAAACAACTTTGGCTGGAAGGAGAGGGAGTGAGATGCTATATGGAAAGGTGAACTAAGAATATGATCCTGCATGTCTGTTGCTAAATTGGTAAAGGAAAGTGCTGCCCATGTGAGTTTCTGCTCATTGAGTAGCTAACAAGTCTTTTAGTTACAGTAGAAATGGTGGATGATGATTTCAGATAAAAGGTACAAAGATGAATTTGTATATCATATCTTAAAATTCACCATTACACTTATAACTGAGGCTGTTACCATAACTTGCAACCAGCTAATTTTTGCAGATCTTGTGTGAAAGGAAAAAAAATGTGAAAAAACTGAAGACTGTTCAATATTTTTTTTAAGTAAACTGCAGTTTTGTCTTGGAGCTATGGGTTTAGATTACCAGCAGCAAATGCTGTATTTTTAAGATTACTTTGTGTGACTAACCTCGACTTTAAAATGGGTGGTTAGCATACAACCTGCAAGTAATGAAATATTTGATCAATGTTATGCATGTGCCACTTGGTTTCATGCAAAACTATTCCTAATAGTTACCAGATTGCTTTGTTGAGCCGATTTAGGTGAAAGAATGTACTATTTATAGTCTGTTTTGAAGTAGTACGAAGCAGTACTTCACCACCAGATGGCATTGGTCTAGTAGCTGTGGGTATGCATAACTCTTCATGCATAGTTTCAGCAATCCTGCAGTGCGTAATTGAAGCATGAGTGACTTGCCAGTGTGTACAGAACATCAGACTAATTTTTAATGTGGGCTAAGAACTTATGAAACTTGTAAAACTATTCAGCATGTTAAACAGTAAATGTAATGGCTGTAGAATGAAGATTGTGGCTATTCACGTAACCGAGACTTGGTGACCTCAAATAATAAGCCCAGGTTACAAAAACTACCATGTAAATTTTAAAATCTAAGCTATGAAAGACTGAAAAGTGATCTTGCTTGTGTGACAATCACAACTAGGTTCACAGCATTCTTCATTATATCCTTATGGAGATGTAACTTTTATGAATTCCAAGACTGAGTTTAGCATCTTGCTTGTTGGACGGTTCTTGTCACTTTGTGAATTGAGAGTGCCTATTGCTTTTAACATTTTAAGTATATGAATTGAATTTATTTTTGGGATAGTTGAGGTTCTGCACTGATTTGCAGGTTATTGCTACTGTCATAAATGCATGCTTACAGCAAATATACTATTGAATGCAGAGAAATTAAATGAAACCTATCCATGCAAATGTCATCTGGTTAGTCACCAAGATGCAATTCCTCAAATATCAAAGGAATGTAGGAACAGGAGTTGGCCATTCAGACAAAGCCTGTTCTGCCATTTCAGTTGGATGATGGCTGATCTGTACCTCAACTCCGTTTAACTGCCTTTTTGTTCCATATCACTTGATACCCTTAGTTAACAATCTATCGATCTCAGTCTTCAAAATTTCAATTGACCCAGCATCCACAGCCTTTTGGGGGGGGGTGAAGAGTTTTATATTCCCACTACCCCTTATGAAGTAGTGCTTCCTGATTTCACTCGTGAAAGGCCTAGCTCTAATTTTAAGATTGTACCTCCATGCTCCGGATTCCTCCACCAGAAGAAAGTTTGTCTATCTACCCTATTGAATCCTTTTGTCATTTTAAACACCTCAATTAGATCCTTCCTCAACCATCTAAACTCAGGGAATACAAGCCAAGTTTATGCAACATGTTCTCATAATTTGACCCTTTTTAAGCTCCAGTATCATTCTGGTGAATCTGCACTGTACCCCTTCAAGGCCAATGTCACCTTCCTGAGGTGTGGTGCCCTGAACAGAAGCAGTATTCCAAATGAGTCTGACTGAGGCTCTACAACGGAAGCATAACTTCCTGCCCTTTGTATTCCAACCCCCTTGAGATAAAGGCCAACATTCCATTAGCCTTTTGATTACTTTGTGTACCTGTCCACTAGCTCTTAGTGTACCTGGATGTGCAAATCTCTTTGCTCCTCCATGGTTTCTAGTTTCTCACCAAGGAAAATATTCTGATTTGTCTTGGATTCAAAGTGGATGACCTCACTTCCCATATTGAACTCATTTACCACAGTTTTGCCCATTCACTTAATCTGTCTTGTGTCCCTTTTAACTTCATGCTTCCTAACTTAGTGATGTATATATTAGTGAAACCCTGAGGCCCCAGTACAGATTCCTGGGGAACACCACTTGTCATATCCTGCCAATCAGTAGGTTCCCTTTTTATCCCTACTCTGTTTCTACCTCCCAACCGATTTCCAACCTATGCTGCAAGGAATATCAAAATTTGAGCTTTTAGAAGCTTATCAATTGGCTTTGCATAGTGGTGGAATCTAGTAATGGACCTTTAAAGCTAGATATAGCTACTGGATTTGTGATGTGTTGAGCTCAATTAGCCAATTTTCAAATCTATCAAAATAGAAGCAAATACATTGAGGCAATTTATCTTTTTTTGTTGGAATGCTTTAGCAATGATATATGGTGATAACCTGTAAGTCAAGGGAGGCTTAAATCTGAATGTGATATGTTGCCATTTCAGAAAGATACTTAAAATTAACTAAGGTCTTGGAGCTATGTTGAATGAGTTGTTTAAATGAGTTCAAAAGGTAATGTTGACTTATCTATCTTTAGCAGGTAATTGCTGCCATGGAAACACAACTATCAAATGGTCCAACTTGTAATAACACAACAAATGGTCCTTCAAACACCAACACTGGCACAAACAACTGCTCATCACCTGTTGACAGTAACACCATGCCAGAGGACAGCAAAACCAACTTAATAGTCAACTACTTGCCTCAAAACATGACACAAGAGGAGCTCAAAAGCCTGTTTGGCAGCATTGGAGAAATAGAATCCTGCAAACTAGTACGGGACAAAATAACAGGTATCTTAGCACTTCAGAGTTGTATGTTCTATTTGCTTCAGTTCTTGTAGCCACTTTTTTTTAAGAATTATCTGCAAATATGTGCAGAACCTCCAGTGCAGACAACCCCAGTGCTCTCTTAGTCTTTATTTAACTTTGCTTCAAATAGTTATTGGTTACCCTTTTTCATTCCTTTTAAAACTTGACTCTGTATATTGGTTTCTTGATGGGTAGTGATTGCTCCGGATCCTCTTCAAGATTTTCTATTCAGTCCAGTGCCCACTGGGCTGATGTCTAGTCTCCACTTACATACAAGTGGGCTATATAGTGTTCCAGAGATTTCTGAAACTTGATAAAATATGAACTGACATTACTGCCACATTAAGACTTGACTGTTATCTCTGAATTCTCAATTTTCCTGAATGTAAAACATAAAACTGTTCCATTTTATTTTATTTTTTTGCATTAAGCCCCACTGAGCAGATTAGTTTGGGTCTTCCCCCATTTTTTTCCTCCTCTGCCTCCATTTCTGAAAATCTCTTCAGACTGCAAAATTTTAAACATTTAATTGCAGAAAATTTACTGAGATTTTCCTTCAGATACTGCTATGTCCACCTTTAGAACAAAATGGGAGATAAAAGTAGATTGGTTTGATCCTACGGAAGAGGCCATGTGGAACAGAACGTGTTGATGGCCTTATGAGCTTTCTCATAGCTGACAGAGTTTGGTGGAGCAAGGTGATTGACCCTAGGGTGCTATCAATTAAAGTACCAAGACCCTGTCTAGATTTTGTTTCCACAGATTAGTGCTGTAGTGGAGCTAGGTGCTGCTGCCCCCATAAGGGTGCAAAGCCTGTGCCTGAGTGGACCTAGATGTTCAGCTGCTAAACCGATAAATAACTTCCAACAATTTAGGTATTGTTAGTAACTGGTTTTATTTGGGCTGGGTTATGCCACATATAATGTATCTTGCCTGAATTTAAATTACAGGCCTTCATGTGAAAAACAATGTGAATTTCCTATGTGCAAAGACATCTAGAATTGGCAACTCTGTAATAAATGGTTTTGTTCTACCTACAAATCACAGGTGGTTTGAACAATTGTACTGATTTGTGTAAATGTCTAATTCGTGTGGGTTAGATAGATGGGTTTATTTTAACCAAACCGGATGTGCTAAACTATGAAAAATGGGACTGTTTTTCTAAAACAGTCAGCATAAACTAAAGTTAAGTTCCTCCTCTTGAATGTAACTAAACAGCTGTGGAATTTGAGTGCTGTGCTAGAACAATGCACTGATTTTGGGGTTTAGCTGGTTAGGTTTGCTGTAACAGTAAAATGTAATGTCTGGTGCCTAATCTTATGTGAACTTCAGCACATCAGTGGTTATAAATGGTGTAACAAAACAAAATCAATCACTTAATTTAATCTACATAAAATGAAAGGTCAAATTCCTCATGTCAACTATTTCTTGTATCAGCAGTTTAGTGGTCTGACAACCAAGTACACTTCAACTCTAGGTATGAATAGTTTCTCCCTATAATCTTTTAGTTACAACTCTGAATAAACATAATATTGGCCTGTATTACATTCTCCAATGTGATCATGCCATGTCTTTAAATTAAGTAAATTGTAATTTTTTTCTTGCTATTTTGGTAAGAACAATGTACAATGCTATAAATTGTAGCACGACTAGAGGACATAAGGAGTTGTGCAGTTTTGAGGTCCTAGGAAGTATGAGATGTGCTATGTACCACTTATATCTGACATTAATCAGTGTTTGAACATTTTGGTCAGTACAGTACAAATGAATGTTCAAAGTTAACGTAACTGGAATTTGTCTGACCTGAGCCACAGTACTGAAGTTAACTATAACCAAAATGGAGTAATGCCAGTTTGAATATTGGCTCAATTAGGGCCACTTTGGCTTCAGGCATGGCTTTGCCTTTGCTTTTCAATGACCTAATCGTGTGCATTGCATAATTTCCCTACTATTTGTATTTTGGCCCATAAACTATCTTTTGTACTTGGAGTCACCTCATAATGGGAAGTGGTGTTGTCTGTTTTTAGGTTTGGATCTATGTTTAATCTTTGGGGTCTTGTGCTCAAATAATTGCCTGCTTTTGGAGCATATGGGGCAGCACAGTTAACAAATAGGAAGTGAAAAGAAATAAGTTTTTATATAGCACCTTACTCTTTCCTCCCGGATACCTTTTTTTCTAGTACTTAAACATTTGAATGACTCTTGAAGTGCAGTCACTAAGTAACCAAATTGCACGTAGGTTCCACAAACTGCAAATGGGATGACTCACTCTATTGGATTAAGGGAGAACTGTTGGACAGCAGGAGAACTATTTTGACTAGTATCATGGGATCTTTTATGTCCATTTGAACAGGTAGATGATGTCTTCATTTAACATCTCACCTGAAAGATGGCAATTCCTAACAATGTATTAGTGTCTCAGTGGAAATGTCAGGTCAGGTTATGTGTTGCAGCTTTCTGATTTGCAGCTATCACCTGGCTGCCAATTCAGCCAAGCTGGTGCAGATCCAAACAGCAATAATTAAGGCTGGACTTTGGTCTAAAGTCTAATTCAGTTTAGCATGATATTTGTCTTACTTTCAAATGAAGTTATGAAAATCTGTTTGGAAATTGTTTGGAATTTGTTCCAAATTTGTTTGGAAATGAAATTGACTCGGCTCCATGTTGTAAATCAGATCTTCAACTGAAGGAAGGTTACGTGACTTTAAAAACTGCAATCTACTGATCTTGCATTTCCTTTGGATAGACTACCTGGTGTTGATTCTCTGAATCTGCAAGATGTCCCAAATTCTCTCATTGGATCTTTACTAATAGCCTTGAGGAAAATGGAAGAGGTATCTTCTTCCCTGTTTTCTCCAATACATATGTTCAGGGACAATAACCTGTTCCCCAGTACATATGTTGAGATTCAGCTTTGTTTTGAGTGACTCGTTTGTCATTTTGGGCTTAGCTCTTTTTAAAAAAAATAAGAGATTATGACTAAGTTTCCAATCTCCTCTAATCCTTGGCATTCCATAAGCTCAGTACGAGAGCTTAGTTTGACCTTTTATTAGCTATGTCCAAATTAGAATAATTTTACATGATTTGAGGTTGCTCAATTTTATACAGCTTGTAGCAGATTTTCCCTCGTAACTGGAAAAGGATCCATGCTCTTAGTTAGGTAACTGATATAAATGCCTTTAGCAATTTGCAATTGGACCACCTTACCAAGCGTGTGATTTACTGACCACTTCAACAGGATAGACTTGTGTTCAAGCTAAACGGACTATGCCTGTCCATGAAATGTGTGTGCAATTTGAAGTATTGCACCCCAGATTTCCATGACTCCATAATCTCTGCCTTTTTTATATTAAAAAAAAGCCTAGTTATTTTCCCCTAAATATTTAGTAGTACTAATAAAACCAGATTTAGTCCAAATTAAGCCAGTGCTGTTTTTCTCCAAAAATAGGGCTTAATTTCAGATTAGGTGAGGTTCCACTCTAGGATATGAACATTAAAAAGTCCAGCCAGGGAGGCCACTTGCCTTTTACTTAAAACTCAGTAGTTTTCAGCAGCTATAATACTGGTGCAATATCTTAATCATATTTCATTGCTTCTCAATGATTGAGTAGGTTTGCGTCACATCACATGCTCAAGTGTAAAAACAAGCTAATTTCTTGTGATGTTCAAAGTGTTCAATCTGGGCAGGTGCTGGCCTGAAGGACACTTCTGTAGCCTGGGAAAGTCATATCAACAAGATTCTATTAGCTAAACAATTGTTGAAATCTGACTTGTACTGGGTGTCAAACTATTTGGTCATCTATACTGTTGATACTAAGGAGCCTGGTTACAAGTGTCTTGATGGTTGATATCCTCTTGGGGATAAGGTGTCTCTCTAAAAGACCGCACAGGTCTTTAAGACTTTGTCGATTTCAGGTAGAAATGGCTCTTAACTAATTGCTCTCTTTAGAAATCAGGACCTTCTTAACCAAATTTAAGCTTATTAAAGGTGTTTAACTTTGTCAAGGTCCAACTTGAGATTGGAATCTTCTAAACAATCAATCACCTGAGCTAATCTTGCATCTGAAATGGGGGATTTGTTAGCACTTAGTTCTACATTTAGCATTAGTTGGTTTTGATTTGATTCTGCCTCTGTGGAAAGAAGTTGTTCATAAGGTCACATTTGTTGGTCAAAAGTACAAATTTAATTTTCTCATTGCTATGCCATATTTGCTACCTGGAGTTTCCAGCACCTTTTACATTATACCTTGTACACTATTTGCCTTTTGGCTTTGTGTATTTGGATTTAAATTTATTAAAATGGCTTTCATTCCCATTGGAAAAACCAAGGTAAATCCATCATCTAAGCAGAAATTGGTATAATTTGGGCCTTGGCTGGCTGAGCTACAAGGGAAAGTTAAAATTAATCTACTAGTGCTATAGCACCTCCATGTGCTAGTATCTTGATGGCTTTGCTCAAAACCCAGAGCAGTTTGTATGCTTTCATAGAATGAGTTTAGGATATGTTTTTGCCATTACTAATGCTGGCTAGCAGATGGGGCAAAATTGCACTAATTTTAGTATAATTTTACATGGAAATTATAACATGGAAACTGGCTGTTAGCCCAACCAATCTCTGTTTATCCTCTACAGAAGTAGCCCTAATCCCATGTGCCTGCTGTTTCCATATCTCTTTATTCCCCTTTCCTTCAACCAAATATCTAACCAATTTTTGAATGTTTTGCTTCAATCACAAACTTTGGTAGTTCATTCCACAGCTCCTCAATTTTTTTTAAAAAAAGGCTTCTCCCACCTAGACTTCTCCAAGTCTGTTTCTACCTACTGTCTCATCATTTCATAATTATAAACTTCTCTCAAATCACTCCATAATCTCTTCTGTTCTAACAAAACAGCCTTAATTTTCAACTTTTTTTGTATTTCCTCATACCAGGCAGCATTTTAGTGAATCTGTTGTACCCCCCCCTTAATTGTGTCATCATCCTTCCTATAGTGCAGAGCCCAAAACTGCAGTGTACTCTACAACTGTGGTCTTACGAAGATTTTATATAGATTCACATTTACTATTTCACTTAAAATGTGTTCTGTGCCTTTTTTTTTGCCATAAAACCTGGTATTTTTTATGACTTTATCCACGTTGAGATACTGTGTGTATGGTCTTCTGGAAGAGCTGAGATTTAGGGGTTCATGTTTACCCACCTAGCCTTCTGCCCCCCTCAACATATTTTAACCTAAATTTATATTAAATAATTTTGCCCTCTGCTCCTACTGTCTCCTTGCATGTAACCAGTTTTTAATCCAATTAGCTACCCTTTCCCTTGTTCCACACTTCATAATCTTCAATAGTCTCCTGGATAGTCAAAGGCTTTCTAAAAGCCCATGTACATCACATCCACTGCAAAGAATTGTCAGTTTTGTCAACTAAGATGTTCCTTTCTGAAATCCATATTAGCTGCTTCTAATTTTCTTCATCTAGATACTAATACTAATTGATCTTGCCTATCACAGCTGTTAACTGTAATATAGTTACATAGGTTAGTTCTGTCCCCCTTTTTGAAAAGTTATTGAATTGGCCACTCTACAGTCCTCTGGCACACGTCCACTTTCAATAGAACCCTAAAATGCAATTTCTAAGACCTCTGCTATTTTTTTCATCATTTTCTTTGGGATCCTTAGATGTACCATTTGGGGTCCTGGCACTGTGGGGCATGTGTCAGTTACTTGGGCCTGTTCCTCTAGATGGCTGACTGAGATGCTTGGCTATAATATATAATCTCAAATGGAGTCTGTTGTAACCTTTTCAATTAGTCTTCAGGAATGAATTAGCATTTTGGCAGATTTCATAACTTTTGACTGCCACTTTAGTTTGCTATGGGGCTCCCTGGTCAAGAACCTGCCACCCATTCCCAAGCTTATACTGTAATGCACCTCCCCTTTTCTGATGGTTGATATTGGGAACAAGTATTGCCCTAGTTAGTGTGAAGACAAATGTAAGGAATCTTACAACAGGTTATAGTCCAGCAATTTTATTTTAAAATCACAAGCTTTTGGAGATTATCCCCTTTGTCAGGTGATAATCTCCGAAAGCTTGTGATTTTAAAATAAAATTGTTGGACTATAACCTGGTGTTGTAAGATTCCTTACATTTGTCCACCCCAGTCCATCACCGGCATCTCCACAGTGTGAAGACAGTGGCATGTTGGTCCAGAATTGGAAAGTTTTTTTTGTGCTGTACTCATGTGCAGCTACTAATGCAGTTGTTAGTAGGTATCGACTGTGGAATATACCTGAAGTCATACTGATTGATTTTAGTTTTGTTGACACATTTATCTTCAGGGTCTTCGCTTGAACTACTAGGCTATGTTCTCTACCCTCCTCCCTCTTCTTCCTTTTTCTTCTCATTCTCTCTCCAAAAACACACTATGGGTAAGATTCTGCAGGTGCAACTGAATAGCTTCTCCATTGTAGACTTGAAAGTAGCATTCCAAGCCTAGATTGTCCACTTAACACCAATGGTAACACAGGTGGTCAGCAATAAAATCTGAAAACCTAGGCCTCATCAAATATCTTGTACATCTCCCCTTCAGAGGGCAACAGAAGTATTGCTGGTGGTTTTTTTTTACCAAATCAATTAGCTGAAGGTCATGTCTGACTAACTTGATTTGAATTTTTTGAGGCGGTAACCAGGAGGGTTTGATGAGCGTAGTGCATTTGATGTAGTCTACATGGATTTTAGCAAGGCTTTTGACAAGGTCCCACATGCAGACTGGTCAAAAAAAGTACAAGCCCTTGGGATCAAAGGGAAAAGTGGCGAGTTGAATCCAAAATTCGCTCAGTGGCAGGAAGCTAAAGGTGATGGTCAGGCGTTTTTGTGACTGGAAGGCTGTTTCCAGTGGGGTTCCGCAGGGCTCAGTACTAAGTCCCTTGCTTTTTGTGGTATGAATGATTTGGAGTTAAACATAGGAAGCATGATTAAGAAGGTTGCAGTTGATACAAAAGTTGGCCGTGTGGCTGATAGTGAGGAGGAAAGCTGTAGACTGCAGGAAGATATCAATGGACTGGTCAGGTGGGCAGAAAAGTGGCAAATGGAATTCAGTCCGGAGAAGTGTGAGGTAATGCATTTGGGGAGGGCAAACAAGGCAAGGGCATATACAATAAATGGGAGGTTACTGAGAGGTGTAGAGGAAGTGAGGGACCTTGGAGTGCATGTCCACAGATCCCTGAAGGTAGCAGGACAGGTTGATGAGGTGGTTAAGAAGGCATATGGAATACTTTCCTTTTAGCCGAGACACCGAATATAAGAGCAGGGAGGTTAGGCCACAGCTTGAGTTATACGTACAGTTCTGGTCACCACATTACAGGAAGAATGTAATTGCACTAGAGAGGGTGCAGAGGAGATTTACGAGGATGTTGACAGGACTGGAGAATTTTAGCTATGAGGAAAGATTGGATAGGCTGGGGTTGTTTTCTTTGGAACGAGGAGGTTGAGGGGTGATTTGATTAAGGTGTACAAAATTATGAGGAGCCTAGATAGAGCGGATAGGTAGGACCTCTGCTAAGGAAAATAGGTCAATAACCAGGGGCATAGATTTTAAAGTAATTGGTAGAAGGATTAGAGGGGAGCTGAGGGAAAAATGTTTTCACCCAGAGGGTGGTGGGGGTCTGGAACTCACTGCCTGAGAGGGTGGTAGAGGCAGAAACCCTCAACACATTTAAAAAGTACCTAGATATGCACCTGAAGTGCCGTAATCTACAAGGCAACTGACCAAGTGACCAAGCTGGAAAGTGGGATTTGGCTGGTGTGGACGCGATGGGCCAAATGGCCTCCTGTGCCATAAATTTTCTGATTCTATGACCATTGTTCACTAACCTGCCATCCTTATCAGGACGGGCCTATATATGTAACTCTAGTCCCACACCAACTTGGTTGATTTTTCACTGCCCTCTGAAGTGGCCTAGCAAGCCACTGTGTTGTATCAAAACTGCAGAATGCCCACCAACACCTTTTTCAGGGTGACTAGAGATTGACAAGGACCAACCTTGCCAGTGACACCCACATCCCAAGAATGAATTTTATTTAAGACTCATCTTGGAGCTTTTTGCAAGTAGAACTGTTAAGGTGCTAAGTGCCAAAACTTAAGTGTCAAACATAGCCTTTTCCAGTATCTTGTGAAAGCAAGGATTCAGAGCCTAACAAACCTGGATTACTTTATGTAGTGTATTATGTGGCATTGGTGTTTAGAATATAAAGGTGAATTGCTGGAGGTTTTTGTTTTCAAGGATGTATGGCCCTCCATGACAAATTCTAACTTCACTGCTAGAGTTTTCCTTTCTTGTATCTTGCAAGAATAGATCAAATGGCTTCTGGTTATCCACTAAATTGGAGAGCCTTGCTTTTGTGTAGCTAGCTGTTGAGCATTGCAAGAGGGAGTTAGTTTGGACTCATTTTAACAGACTGACTTACAGCCAATCAAGATTGCACCAATTCAGATCTGAGTGTTCAGTGAAAGTTTGTGTATCTGTATAATGTAATGACTAGCATTTTACTGCGCTTTTGAAGTTCAAATGTAACATATTACAAATGATAGACTTGAGACTAGTATGTTCACTCATTTAAAATTACACTTGAAGTAAAGCCTGCTTCTGTGGTGGTAAAATGGAAGAAAACACGACTCTTGGCTTTGTTTAGAATTGTCATTTAAGTTGCTATTTTCATCGTAAGATCTTTTTTCCAGAAATGTGTATGTATAAAATATACAAAAAGAAAGTATGGCCTTGGTCCAGAGTGCTTTTGGAGTAGGAAGGGGAAATGGGATAAATACTAAAGATGGGTGAGTTCAAAATTCAATTGTAGTTGCGCATTCCTTTTTTAAAAAAAAATAATTCTCCGGATGGGTGCAGTGCTGGCAAAGTCACATTTAGGCCAGACTAAGTAAGGACAGCAGGCTTTCTTCCCTAAAAGGACATTAGTTGAACCAGTTTGGCTTTTACAACAATCCAACAGCTTCATGGTCACTTTACTAATATCAGCTTTCTATTTCCATATTTTTAAATGAGAATTCAAAATTCTCAAACTGCCATGGTGGGATTGGAATTTATATTCTCTGGATTACTAGTCCACATCGAATTGGTCTAAATGATTTTGAATCTAGAGTCCAGGCCTTCTCCTGTAGTGCAATAGCATAAAGTCGCATCAGTTTGAGGTGTGGTTGTAAAAATCTCCACTGCATTGTTTTTTGACCAGTCGTTTTCTACACTGGTAATTGTACTAAAATGACCACGAGTACACAACTGACTTCAATTCTCTTACTTTTCTGCAGGTCAGAGCCTTGGTTATGGATTTGTAAACTATGTGGACCCAAAAGATGCTGAAAAAGCCATCAACACACTAAATGGTCTCAGACTTCAAACCAAAACAATAAAGGTAAACTTGTGGAATTAAGAATTGGGTGCTACCTTGGTATGTTGTATTCGGTGCAGTCTGAATTTGATTTTTGCTGATTTAAACTTTTCTGGGGTAGATTAGAGGTCACTGTATCTGCCATGCATTGTTCTTGGCTAAAGCAGGTGACTTCTCAGAACTGTACCGTATTCAGTTCTGAAGCTAGCTACTAGGAGTAGAGCAGCTTCAAATGATTTCCTCAGCTGAAGCACATGACTGGCATTAGTCAGCTAAAAGTGGGTGCACATCTGGTATAGTATAGCTCTGCACAATGAGACTTTGGATGATGCAAGGTTCAAACCTGGTTCCCACGATTAAATAAAATGTGGTTGGGTAGTCTCAACTGGAAAAACAAATTACTGTCTAGGATCATTTTCAGCACCTAGGGTGGTGTTGCTCAGTGCAATGAAGGTGAACAATTATTTGAACACTACAGATAGTCTACTTGTATGTCCACTCTGTGTGGCTAGGACAAAACTATTTTCCACATGTCTCAGTAGTACCAGAGGTTACAGCACCTTTTACTATTTTAAAGGGGTTGATTCTCTGCTCTTTACAGTTCACAACAGTGAAGTTCACGTCATTTGGTGTAAAAGATGAACAGATTAGAGAACTGCCCAGCAAAATCCATTACACAAGTGCAGGATCATGAAGGCTTGCCTGACTGCTTGCCCATGCTTCTTGTCCAGGTGACCAGAACTAACCATGACTATTGGTTTGCTAGAAGTTTTTGTGATCAGTGGCATTGCAGTACATCTAATTGCCCATCCAAATTCTTATAAATATATATTACTAATGCAGTTTTTAGTTTGGACAGACTTTTTCAACGTTTCTTTCTAGAAGGGTGCTGCAGAAGTCCTAGTGGCATTGGCCTTGCCCAACACCACTCCAGTGGCCTGACAAAGAATGCAATATAAAAGGTGCTTGATTTCCTAGCATTGACTTCATTTTTAAAAAAAAATAAATTTTTTAGCCTCCATTTTGTGTAAATGAGTAGCTATCATCCGACTGTTTGAAAAATTAAAACCCAGGACATCTCCATTTTTCTTCTAGCCTTTTCTTCTCTCTCTTTCCTTCCCTCGCCATCCCCATAATTTAACCTCCATTCTGCTGTGTATGATCTTGTTCTGGGGTGTGGTAGAAATTCTGATGGAAGAACCATTGTCCCTGACCCAAAATCTAATCTGTGTTTTTCCTGCAAATAGCTAGTTCTCTTGTAGGAAGAATGGTTGACTTTTTTTGTATTTTAGTGCCCAACATTCCCGTGCAAATCAAATTGGACCCCCCTGCCAAATTACAAAGCATTTTATAAACAATTATTTTGTGGCCTCTGGCTCTTCAAGTGTTCTCTATGTTTGATAGTATGGTCTTGCTCCTCCTGAAGTTCTTATTTCTCCTCTGGGACAAAAATATGCTGTCTTATTCTTACCTGTCCCTCCTTTATTTTAAAACTAAGATCCTGTAGCGTATACCTTACAATCTAATGATTTTTAAACCCAAGCTTGGTGGTGTTTGTCCATCTTTACCTAATCTACCTTCATTTAACATTCTTGCTCTTCAGATTTTGTTCTGCTTTAAGGACCCACTTGTTTCTTTAAATGCATTAGCTGTGTGTGCTAATTTTAAAATTGGCTTGAATGCCAAGGTTGTTTGCCAGTGATATGACGCCCATCTTCTATTGTCCCGTTGATTTTGAGCATGGAGCAGATTTTGTCAAAACAAGTTCATGTGGAAGGTGATCATAGTTTGGCTTTCTTTCTATTCTATTACCACCCCCCCCACCCTCTCAACAACTCCAATTTCCAAACGCAATACCAACTCCATGTAGAAGCACATGGTGAACAAGATGCACCAGTTGAGCTAGATTACCTAGTCAGTGTCCTTGGTCTCTCTTCTTCTCCTCCTCCTCCTCTTCCCCGCCCCCCCTCCATTTCTATCCTCTTGCGAAAATATATTAGCATTCATTCTGGTGTGGTTTTGGTATTGCTTAAGTGAGAGTGCCATGGTCACTGGCTAGCACTCAAATGCTATTGCTTTGACACCATCTAATGCTTTAGTTCTGGTATAAGTGCAAATCCAGGCTCACTGCTACATTGTAATAGCAGTACTGCAGACTGGGATGATACCACTGGGCAGTCTCCTAACTACATAGGTGAAATGTGGTCATGGACATCCCCCTTTGAATTCATTAAACTTTCAGCCATTGAAAACTGTTTGCAGTAAATGGTCATTTTGTTTAAATGGCTACTGTCCCAGTCCCACTAATGTTGGACCAACTAGGTCATACCACAGGGTATTAATCTTGGTACCCATATAGGCATCAGTTGATATCAAGGCAACAGTGTCAGCTAATGGCTCATGGTCTTTCCTTCCCAGGAGAAATTGCCCTGTTGAAAGGGAAATGGAATGCCCTTCCAGTGGGTTGTAGGGTTGGTAAGACTTTAATGCTTTTTAGTATTTAGACTAGTATAATGCTTGTGCACAGTTTTAAGTTTACAAATCAAATATCCAAGTGACTAAATGTGAAATGAATTAAATGTACAATGAGGAAAGAGCAACTGGCAGAAAATTAAGCAGTTATTTCCCTATTCAAACCTACCATTCACAAATCAGGATGTACCATAAACAAGCAATCAAATTGTTCAATTGTATTTATTCAACAGCCATTTCCTTTAAGTACACAGCCAGGTAGAAGTTAAGTTAACGTTAAAATGGATAATATTTCAGAAGAGTAATTTGTGACTTTTTAATTTTAGAAATGGCTGCTTCTCCACCCCCCTCCCCTCCACTTTCCACCCAGCATAGCCCTACTCTTCTGGTTTAAGCTCTGGTTTATTTCACCTGCCCTGGGATTTCTAGCAACTGTTGACAAATTGAGATGTGTAATGGAGCAGGATAATACCTACTAACAACTGCATTAGTTTTCAAAATACTTCTACAAATACAGCAGACAACTTGCAAATAACTGAAACATGGCTGATTTCAGGGAAGGGGGAGACCTTTTTTGTTTAAACTGTATAAAATCAATTTAGGTCAGTTTTTTTTTAAAAAAATGTTTTTTTTGTGGCCCCAGCACACACTGGTTCCTCCCAGTAGGAGGAGAATGCTTGAGTGCAGCTGTACTTTAGTCCTACCTTGCTGAATAACCCCCTATTAAGCTGGCCAATGAAAACGGAAGGTGGAGGGGGGGGTGCAGAGAAGATGATAGTGGGATAAGAGGAGAATGTCCCTGCACAGTAAGTTTCAGCGAGAACTACTTTAATCCACTGTGGTAGGGCGGTGGGGAGAGAATTGCATACAAAGCAGTTTTTGAGGAAGGACAGGAAGCAGTACTTGCGTCTCTATTCAGAAGTAGAGCAAATGTATGGGGTGTATTAGGGGTTTTGGAGGAGGAAGAACAAAAATTACATGCTTCTAAGCATATTTAAGTGGTAGGCAGAGAGTATTGTGACGCATCCAAGGGCTGCTTCCTTCATCAGTAAAACTTGTAACTTCAGCTAGTCAGTTGTAATAATATGGCTTCAGTATATTTTCTATATTACAGCAGTGGGTGAACTTTCATTGAGGCTGCAGCAAGACTGGGACCATTGTAAACATCTTTAAACCACTGTCCAGGACTACCTGTGAACTGTGGGGAGATATATTTGCTTCATTGGGATTAGACTGCTCTGAATTACTAATTTTAGTCTTTTTTTAAAAAAAACAATAATACTGGTGATCCTGTGCCTTAAATTAGCTTCAGCTGTTCTTGTGCAGTTCTCTGTATAATGTAATTCTTTGTTTCCCCCAATACATTGCCATTGGGCAGGTTTACTCAGGTTTTGTGACCCATGGTCCAAGGTTGGCATGTTTGGCCGGACAACTAAATATATGCTGGGATAAATGAGTCTTAGTACTATTGCAAAATGCTTATTAAGTGTCTGTACAAGTGTACTTTCGGAGGGCATAATGGAGCAGGATGCTCGTACCTTCCATGTGCATTAATTCCTTTTCTTCTGACTTTTGCCAGAACTGTTTGTACAAAGTGGAATCATTTATCTTTGAACTATACTTTATAATCATGGCAATATGGAACAAAATTGTAGTGAAGTCTGAAGTATCCAAGTTTACTGTGATCAATTTATGAGAGGGAGGAAAGAAATACCAAGAAATTCATTGAATAATAGCCACGCTGTGGTTCAAAGGATGTGCAAGGTAGCAACATTTAGCTAATCAGATTGCTTCAGACCCTTCAGTCACTCCTAAGCTTGCTTTGCCAAGCTCCATGTACTCTGACTCCTGCCTAAATTCTCTTAAAATCAAGATGTTACATGGTCTTCTGTTTCTATAAAATAGTAGATCTGTGGAAAGTCTACAAGAGAATTTAATTCTGGGCCAAAGAAGTGGATCAATACCTGTCAAAGGGATTGAGGGTTAGAAATGAGTCACATGGGCAATAGGAAGGGTATAATCACATTGAGGAGAGATGTTAAGGGAGTAATGCATGGATTATGGAAACATCAATATTGACAGGCCAAATGGCTTTTTTTCATTCCAAGCATTGTTGTGTTCTGAAACACAGCACACATTGCGAGCAGAATGGATAGTGAACTGAGCAGGAACTTGAGAATTTGGTGTGAGTGGGACTCTGGCAAAGTAGTGGGTAAAGTGAAATTAAAATTTAGTTTTAAAGTTCCAAGTTAAATTTTAAAGAAATTGCAAGTTAGTTAAATAGTTAACAAGCTGCAAGGCAGTAGCAGCTAACTAGGCAATCATATAGCTGATTGACTAATAAGGGGTAATTACTGTGAGCTGGAAGCTGATTGAGCAGTTGTAACTGGTGTTCTCAAAAGGTGTATAAATTAGAAAATATCTGCTGAAGCATAGCGCATTGCGAACGGAGTGGATCGTGAACTGAGTGGAAGCTTGAGAAATTAATGGGTAGGAATTAGGTGTAGAGGGGGAAGGAGGTGCTAACTTTTAAAAAAAAATGTTTTAAAAGCCCAAAACAGATTATCTATACACGGACTGCAGCGGTTCAAGAAGGCGGCTCACCACCACCTTCTCGAGGGCAATTAGGGATGGGCAATAAATGCCGGCCTCGCCAGCGACGCCCACATCCCATGAACGAATTTAAAAAAAACATAAATATACACTAAAATATGGCAGAGCAGGTTGTGTTGGGAATACAGTATGTGGGAGTTTGTGAACAGCGAGACCGTTCCACGCGCACACTTTGGCAGTAGATGTCTCCACCTCTAATCTCTCCAACTCGCAGACATTAAGCAGGAGTGCGAGTTGGAGACACTCCGACACATAAGGGAGGGGGAGGAGTATCTGAACAGTTTGCTCCAGACCTTGGTAACACCTCATAGAGAGGCACAGGATCAGAACTAGGTTGGTGTGACCAATAGTGTATAGAGTAAAGGGAACCCAGGTGAGATGGAGAACGAGGATCTGCAGAAACTGATCCTATCCAACAAATATAATGTACTTGCTACCTGTGAGGATAAGGATAAAGACTGTCGGAAAAACAGTCAGAATGCTGACCATGACACCTTGGAACAGGAGGCTATCCAAAGCGGGGAGGAGGAGAAGCGTGATTCAATAGTTGTAGGGCATTCAATAATTAGGGAGACAGATAGCGTCCTTTTGTAAGCAGGAACAAGAGTCCCACATAGTATGTTGCCTACCTGGTGCTAGGGTGAGGGACATCTCAAACCAGCTTGAAAGGATATTGGAGGGGGAGGATCCAGTCGTTGTGGTCCATGTTGGGACCAACAACATAGGAAAGAGTAGGCAAGAGGTCCTGTTCAGAGTACTATGAGCTAAATTTAAAAAAAAACAGGATTTCAAGGGTTATAATCTCTGGAATATTATCCGTGCAAATTGGTGTAGGGATAAACAGATTCAGGTGGTGAACACGTGGCTGAAGGATTGGTGTGGGAATGAGGGGTTCCATTTCAAGAGATGCTGGCACCAGTACTGGGACAGGCAGGAGCTTGTACCATTCAGAGGGGCTCCACCTGAACCGGGGTTTTTTTTATTCGTTCACGGGATGTGGGCATCGCTGGCGAGGCCAGCATTTATTGCCCTCGAGAAGGTGGTGGTGAGCCGCCTTCTTGAACCACTGCACTCCGTGTGGTGACTGTTCTCCCACAGTGCTGTTAGGAAGGGAGTTCCAGGATTTTGACCCAGCGACGATGAAGGAACGGCGATATATTTCCAAGTCCGGATGGTGTGTGACTTGGAGGGGAACGTGTGCAGGTGTTGTTCCCATGTACCTGCTGCTCTTGTCCTTCTAGGTGGTAGAGGTCGCGGGTTTGGGAGGTGCTGTCGAAGAAGCCTTGGTCCTAGCGGAAAGGATAAATAGGTTGGTCACATGGATTTTAAACTAGTAAATGGGGAGGGCTCAGGTGAAAAAAATAGTATAAATAATTCTAAAACAAACAAAGGAAGAGTAGAGTAATAGTCAGAAATTATGCTTTAGGCACTACAAGTAAAGGGAAAACTAAAAAATTAAATCGGGATAAGAGACGAGAAACATTGGAGTAGAAGAAAAGGTTAGGGTGGGGCCCAATAAGCGTTAATACAAAAGCATGGAATATAAGGAACAAACTGAATTGCAGGCGCTGGTACAACTTGGAGTAATGGTAGCCATTACTGAGACGTGACTGCAAGACTGTCAGGACTGGGAAGTGAATATCCTAGGTTTAAGGCCTATAGGATGAATAGGGAAACTGTTAGGGGGGGAGGAATAGCCTTGGTGATTAAGGATGAAATTACTTCAATGACGAGAGAGGATATAATGTAAGCGGGCAGTGGAGACTTTATGGATAGAACTAAGAAATAGAAAAGGATTTAAGACTGTAGTGGGAATTGTTTATAGGTCCCCTGGGAGCAGCTGTGAAGTGACTGAATATATAAATGCAGAGATTAGACAAGCATGTAGCAAAGGGAGAGTGGTTTTCATGGGCAAATCTTTTAATGGGTAAAATGACAGATCAGTGGGAGGTCTTCATAAAAGAAGTTTAAGAGGATACAGAACCAGTTTATACCCCTAAAGGGCAAGAGCTCTACTTGCCAAAAAAAACAGTAAGAGACAACATAAAACTTTTTTTTAAAAAGTGCAGATCCTGGCGACTGGGAGAGATACAAAGAACAGCAAAGGGTGTCACAAAAGATAGTAAGAGCTACAAAAATTATGAAAAGATACTTGCAAGGGATATCAACATAAAATGTTCAGTTATATTAGGAAAGTGGTCAAGAGCAATGTGGGCCCCTTAAAAACTGATCATGGTGATATTGTAAATGAAAATGGGGGAAAATGGTAGACATGTTAAATAATTACTTTGTGTCAGTACTTACTGTAGAGGAAGAGGATAGCAGGCTGGACACTCCATAGAAACTAATTTTGAATCGGAGATGCGCCATAATTAATGTAAGCAAATTATCAGTAATGAAGAAAATAATGGCACTAAAGAGTGACAAATCCCCAGGGCCAGATGGTTTCTCTCCCAGGGTTTCAAAGGAAGTAGGAGACCATTAGAGATGCCCTAACTATAACCTTGCAAAGTTCTCTCGATTCAGGAACCGTTCCTTTTAGATTGGAAAATTGCACATGTCGCTTTGTTAAAGGTGAGACAGGGAATTATGGACCAGTTAGCTGAACATCTGTTGGTAAATTACTAGAGTCTATAATTAAGGATAGTGACTGAACACCTTGAAAGTTTTCAGCTGGGCAGAGAGCCAGCATAGATTTGTAAAAGGTAGGTCACGCCTGACGAACCTGATTGAATTTTTTAAGAGGTGACCTGGTTAGGAAATTGGTTGAGTGGCAGGAGACAGAGTGTAGGGATAATGGGTAGGTGCTCAAAGTTTTCAGGATATTAAGGGGAACTGATGGGGTAGATAGAAACTCTCCACTGGTTGGGGAGTCTAGGACTAGGAAACATAGCCTCAAAATTAGAGCCAGGATTTCAGAAGTGAAGTTAGGAAACACTTCTACACGCAAAGGGTGGTAGAAGTTTGGAACTTCTGCAAATGGCAGTTAATACTAGCTCAATTTATTTTAAATCTAAGATTAGTTAACAAAAATCAATCAAAGGTATTAAGGGATCTGGGGCTAAGGAGAGTATATGAATTAGATCACAGATCAGCCATGATCTCATCGAATGGCGGAACAGGCTCGAGGGGCTAAATGGCCTATTCTTCCTATGTTCCCAGAACTTTAAATTTGCTGGTGCCTCTTTCCTCCTTAAATCATTCCTTGGACTTTTAAAACCCAGGCCTAGCATCAGTTCATCACTAACTTTATTTACTGCTATTGAATTTGGGTGTCCTGCGTGGTTGGCCTCAGCCCTTCACATAACAATGAATGAATGATGATTTGCAGGTCTGATCTCTAGCTGCTTTCTGTTGTCTAGAGGAAACACTCATACAGAAAATATAGCAAATAACTTGCTAGTATGGAACCTGCTTCAAATGCTGAACTGCATTCCTGCAAATGTTATTACTTTGCTTGCTCCCTCTTGTTTGCCATTGAAGAAGTTTCATTTGAGACTAGGCAATCAGTATTGATTAAGCAAATTCTTAGAAAATAACCATTTTCTCAACAAATTTGGATTGATATAGCTCCTTTTTTAATGTGGGGAAAACATCCAAAGATGCTCTAAGAGGCATATGAAAAGACACCAACCCAAAAAAGGATGGATAAGAGGTGACGAAAGGCAAGAGATGGATTTTAAGTGCGCGGGAGGTAGAGAGGAGTTTTGGGAGGAAATTTCAGAGCATGGGAACTACGCAGCTGAAGGCATGGCTGCCAATGGGGTGAAGTGGGGGTGGGGGAGAAGAGAGGAGAGGGCCAGAGTCAGAATTTTGGGCTGATGAAGGTTAGAAATGGGGACGGATGAGGCCATGGAGGGATTGAAATGCAAGAATAAGAATTTTAAATTTGAGGTATTGGACTAGGACAGTGTAGGTCAGTGAGAACAGTGGGAATGGGGTGAGTGGGAGTTGGATTTAGCATAGGATACAGGCAGTATATTTTTGCATTAGCTGATCTTTACTAAAGGAGGATGGGAGGCCCTTAGAATCAAGATGACAAAGGCTTGAATAAGGGTTTCTCAGGCATGCAATGCTATGGAGGTGGCAGTTTTTGTGATGGAAAGGATATTGGGTCAGAAGTCCAGGATGCTGAGGTTGCAACCAGTCTGGTTCAGCCAAAGTTGGTGGCTGGTTGGGTGGGGGGCAGTGGAGTTGGTGCTGACGGTACATAGTGTTTCAGCCAAAGGCTGAAAATGATGGCTTTGAACTTTTTACTGTTTAGATGGAGGAAATTGCAGCTCATCCAAGACCAGATGTCAGACGAGCAGTTTGGCACAAATTAAAGGTCAGATATTGCATTTACCTGATCCCTTTCACAAGCTAAAGAAAGTAACCAGATTATGGCTACCTGCTTTATTTAAGTTTTTCCATATTCAGATGCAGCCTTTTACATAATCTGATTTACAATTCCGTCCAGGCTGCCTTCACACCTGGAGGTACAAAATACCATGCACTGAGAATTTATTTTTTTCAAAGCTTAATGGAGAGGTTGAGTACAGGAAGCTTGCCTAAATATATCAGACCATTGGGCCTGAGTGAATTTTTAGTGAGAATCAAAATTTGAACTACATCGTTCTCTATCAAACTTGTCTGCAACAGTACGTGGTGCTACTTGCATGACTTTTAATCCAGAACGTCCCTTTTACTTAGTGCTTCCAGGATTTTCCTTTTTTAAAAAAAACCCTTTTTCTGTAGTTCCTTATCTTTGTTGTTTGGTAATCATTAGAATCTACTCTTCCAATTACACTGAACACATGGTAAAAATAATGGCAACATTTCATGTGCAAAGTTTTGCTTGTCACGCCTTAATCCCCTTTTTAAAAAAAAACACCATCAACTGCTGGAACAACCAGAACTGGTGTGAACATAATTCAAAACTCCCTATCAGTACAGGAAAATGACTCAATAAATCGCAACTCGATCCAGTTCATTAGTACTACCAATCTGATTTGTTCATTTATATTAAATTTAAGTGTGGCACACACTTCAGTCCACAAACTTGCTTCCTATTATCTCAATTTTTGGTTATACTCTTGATATTTACCATTTTGTAAACTGCAATGTGAGCATTTCCCAGTTTGTCAGCTCTCCTGTTGGGGTCTCTCGCCTTTAAGTTGCTCAAGCAATTTGTTTTAAGTTTCCCAATTCTGATGTTTTAATAGTGACCAGCCAATGCCACAGGCAGTTTACTCATCTAGTATGGCACGCATTACTGTCAGTGTTGCATTCCATCACAATTTTTGAACAATGCTTTTGTCAGCATTTAACAATGGGGGAAGAACCCGAGTGGTCATTTACCTGTTGTGCTGTAGATGCGGGCCTCTGGGCAATTGGCTGCACTGTGGACTAAGCTGCAGGTCTTTGACCACTAGGTGGCGCTGTATGCAAGTCACTGACCCACCTACCATTTTGGTATTCGCCACATGACTGTGGCCCCTTGGCCTCATGATCCTTAACCTGTACTTGCCCTCACCCACCCTTTTCCTCCTCCTCCTCCTCCTCTCCCCCCCGCCCCCCCCCCCCCCCCCCCGCCCCCAAAGGTTCCCTGAGTGTCTAATCATACTGGCTAGATCAGTGTTGAAATCTTCAACAAACTGAGTTCTTTACAAGAACATTGCGATGAAGGACTGAGCCTTTTTTACCTTGGTAATTTAAGACTTTGTATTTAACTTCCACATTGCTCTGGGTAGTGCATTAATCTACCACTTGTGATTTCCTTTTTGATTTTAATCCATTATTCAAAATAAATGTTAGATTTAGTTTTCTTGCGTTTAGTAGCAGGCCTTAAAAGATTCTTCAACATTGAGGTGGGTTTATTGTTTTTCCCACTAGTCTTAATATGCCTGAACTGTGGGATGTCACTTGAATAGTTAACATTCAGTGTCATCTATGTTGCCAGTTATACCAAAGATTCAGTTTGTCATGTTCCATAGTAGTAGCCTTCTGCCCCATTGGACTTTATCGATGCTCTGCTTTTATCTTTCATGCATCCCTCAAGCTTTGGAGTGACTACTCACATTTGGGTCACATTGCTGCATCCATTGTTGCATTACGGTTCTACTGCCTTTAATTTGGAAATGAAATTTAGTCTCTGCCTAGTGTCTTGGCCAGTATTTATCCCTGAACCAATATCATTACAAAAACATGGTCTGGTTGTTACCACATTGCTGTTTATGGGACCTTGCTGTGTGCATTTTGGCTGCAACATTACAAGTGATTACTGTGTCCGATTCTGGGCACCATACTTTAGGAAGGATGTCAAGGCCTTTAGAGGGTGGAGAGGAGATTTACTAGAATGGTACTAGAAATGCAGGACTTCAGTTATGTGGAGAAACTGGAGAAGCTGGGGTGGTTCTCCTCGGAGTAGAGAAGGCTGAAGGCAGACTTAATAGAGGTGTTCAAAATTATGAACGGTTTTGATAGAGTAAATAAGGAGAAACTGTTTCCACTGGCAGAAGGATTAGTAACCAGAGGACACAGATTTAAGGTAATTGGTCAAAGAACCAGAGGTGAGATGAGATTTTGTTTTTACACAGAGTTGTAATAATCTGGAATGCACTGCCTGAAAGGGTGGTTGAAGCAGATTCAATAGTAATTTTCAAAAGGGAATTGGATAAATACTTGAAGGGGAAATATTTGTAGGGCCATTGGTGGGGGGGGGGGGGGGGGGGGAAGAAGTGAGACAAATTGGATAGCTTATTCAAAGAGCTGGCACAGATATGATGGGCCTCTTTCAGAACTATTATTCTATGATTCTGTGACACTTCAAAAGTATTTCATTTGCTCCATTTCTCTCTTCCCCTGCGCTCTCTTCCATTTTCCCACTCTCTCTATCTTTTCTCCTGCTTTCCAAAAAAACCCATTGCTGTACAAGTGATGGGTTCTATGATCCGGTTCTATGATCCTGTTCTTCTGCTTCTTGGACCTGTTTTAGTACTGCCAGAAATAATGGCACCACTATTGGGTACCTCTTCCCTCTAGCTTAACTGGTGTGTGATTAATCCTTGTAACTTTCCCCACTATTTACTTATGCTCTTGTGTCCTCTTGTCTGGAGGATTTTTGGCCATATGTATTGATTGACATATTATAGCAACAGTGGCTTGTACAGCATAGTGGGAGTTAACTTGTAGTCTGGTGCCCAGGCTCATTGAACTAGGTCCGTTATTCTCACAGGATGTCTTTTCCCAATTTGTGGCTTTGCAACAAAGCAGAGACTTCTTGTCCCACTTCTCCATGACTCGCAGTCATCCTGTTGACACTTTCCGTTCTACAGAGATGTAGTAATCACAGTGTGGTGGAAAGCCTCTTCCCTTTTGATTCCACAACTTCTGATTATCTTGTGCCTAAACTGCTGTTGTTAATCATTTAAAATGGCTGAATTAATAGCCTCTGTACAGACCTGATTCTCTTCTGATGGGGTTGAGCCATCTTCAACCTATATCAAACAGTCCCAATGATCCTCCTAAATTGATTCACTTTGTCCCAAAAAGTGCAGAGAGCAACACTTTTGGGGGTCATTCTGAGACCATATTTCTTTAATTGACTTGTTCCATTCACTAAAGCTGTTTCTTTGGATGCAAAGACCAAGAGCTCAGATCGAAGAACAAAAAACTGATGTAATTGTGGTCTCTAAATTGAATTTATCTTGCCCTCTTTCTCTTCCTCCCTCTCCCTCTTCCCCCCCCCCCCCTCCAAATTAAAGAGTGGGCTTCATGGTGAGATACAATTAAACTCCAAATACCTGACAGTATTTGTTACCAAAGGGCTTCTGCTTACATAATGTTTAAATTCAGATCTTTTTATCCAAAACTTCCTTAATTGAATGTAGTCCTTCTATGATTTCCTTCATTTTCTTAGTGTTCTGATGGATATTGTCAATCACCCAACCACTTGGAATACAAAATAAATCATGGCAAACTTTCAAGTGGAAAATTCCACAGCTTACATAATGCCTTTTAATATAGAAACACTTTCCCAATAAGATTGAGAATGCTGCCCCAGGAAGAGATTAGAAAATGAAGCAGATAGCTTGGCTGAAGAGATGGGTTTTGAGAAGATTTTGTAGAGGCAAAGTGGTCTAGAGATGGAGTTCTAAAAAGCTGGCCTGATGCAACTTAAGATTTTACCAACAATGGTGGGATGTAAATGCCAGAATCAGAGGAGCAGAACATTCAGCAAGGAATACACAATTGAAGGAGCTTGCAGAGATAGGGTGGGGCAAGGCTGTGGAGGGACATACAGACAAGAACAGGAACTTGCAACTTAATATCTTGAGGGATGGGTAGCCAGCAGATATGTGGAACAGGACATGAGCGGTGGAGTTTTGGACAAGCAGCTGCAATTCATGAAGGAGGGTGGGAGGCCATTGAGTGCTTAATTTATGTTTGCTTGGTTCAGTGCTAGTACTCGAGTCATGAGTTTAAGCGTCACTAGGACTTAGTTGTGGTCTAGGCTAATACTTCATTGCAGAATGGAGGGTATGTTCTATTGTTAGAGGCGATGTCATTTAGATGCAATACTAAACCAAAGTCCCATCTGCCTGTTCAGGTGGATGTAAATTATCCCAAAGGTATCCCTCTGAGGAGCCGGGCAGGTTTCCTGGTGTCCTAGCCAGCATTTATCCCGCAACCAACACTAGCAGAACACTAGTCATTCATCTCATTGCTGTTTGTGGAACCTTGTGTGCAAATTGGTTGCTTTGTTTATTTTACAGAAGGTATTATACTTTGAATTGCCGTTGAGGTGCTCTGAGACATTGAGGATGTGCAAGTTGCTATATAATTTCAAATTTTCTTATACTTGCGTGTGTACAAACGAGGAACACTAGCTATGGCTGTAATGCTTTCAGCTGAAGTTCTCCACTTTTTGGCATTTATTTTCTGCGTATAAAGATCAACAGTTTGTGGTAAAACATGATTATGTTGTCTTTAAGTTTACCATTCAAAGTTTTTATGGCATGGCTTTATACAGAAAGCCTTAAATGAAGGAGCAATAATGGAATTTTAACCGTTCCCTGCAGAACATTAAGATGTACTCTTCCCTCTTCCCTGTATAGCAAGTAATGATCCAAAAGGAGGACATTTAAATGTCCTGATAGGAATGTAAATGTTCATGTCAGAGCATTGCTGGTTTACAGCCCTAGCTGCAGCATTGTGACTTTCTACTTGCAGGTACAAGTGTGTCCCTTAACACTATGAAATTAGTTAGTAATGCCACAAAATAAAAACAGGCTTAGTTTTGCTTTCCATTTGTAAATTTTGAAGGTAAAACTATAGCCTAAATACTGCCCAATTTACCTTGAACCATCTGCTTTAGTGTACTAATGCCTATATTGTTACAGCTGCTCTGTTTTTCACCATGCACTATATTGAAAGAATATGTTCCCTTTAAAGCCATCTAGGAGAGGTGCCATGTAGTGAATTCAAACTTCATAAGATTTGCTAATGCAGTGTAGCCTAGCCTTGAAACTATCTTTGAAATTACAGTTGTGGATGTGTTTGGAAGGTGAAGTATAAATCAATTTTAACATGTCCTGTTGGAAGCAAATCTCAAGTTGAATGGAGTTGTGGAACAGTCCAGGATGTACTTAATTTCTCATTGAATTGTTTGGATTGAATCCAGTTTATTGATTAGGTTTAAGGTTGTGTCTTTAAAAAGCGGTATTCAGTGTTTGGTTGATTGTGAGAAAGCTGTTACTACAAAATTAAATGATAAAATCGACTATCTGCTGTAGATGAGCAATCTGGAGGGGGAGGAGTCACTCGTTTTGGGTTTCTGCTGAGACCATACTGAGATGCATTTCTACGGCACTCTAACTCTTGTATGAGGCAGCTTCCTGGGTGGCTCATACCTTGGAATGTGTCTACTTGGTACTCATCCACCACCCTAAACATTCACTCCCTTCACCACTGATGATGCACTGCAGCAACTCACCAAGGCTTCTTCGACAGCACCTCCCAAACCCGCGACCTCTACCACCTAGAAGGACAAGAGCAGCAGGTATATGGGAACAACACCACCTGCACATTCCCCTCCGTCTCACACCATCCCGACTTGAAAATATATCGCCGTTCCTTCATTGTCGCTGGGTCAAAATCCTGGAACTCCTTTCCTAACAGCACTGTGGGAGAACCTTCACCTGGACTGCAGCGGTTCAAGAAGGCAGCTCACCATCACCTTCTCAAGGGCAATTAGGGATGGGCAATAAATGCCAGCCTCACCAGCAATGCCCACATCCCATGAATGAATAAAAGAAAAAGTTGGTGGTGTTCCCATGTGCCTGCTCCTCTTGTTCTTCTAGGTGGTAGAGGTTGCGGGCTTGGGAGGTGCTGTCGAAGAAGCCTTGGCGAGTTGCTGCAGTGCATCCTGTGGATGGTACACACTGCAGCCACTGTGGTGAAGGGAGTGAATGTTTAGGGTGGTGGATGGGGTGCCACTCAAGCGGGCTGCTTTGTCCTGGATGGTGTTGAGCTTTTTGAGTGTTGTTGGAGCTGCACTTATCTAGGCAAGTGGAGTATTCCATCACACTCCTGACTTGTGCCTTGTAGATGGTGGAAATGCGTTGGGGTGTCAGGAGGTCAGTCACTCGCCGCAGAATACCCAGCCTCTGACCTGCTCTTGAAGCCACAGTATTTATATGTCTGGTCCAGTTTAAGTTTCTGGTCAATGTGACCCCCAGGATGTTGATGGTGGGGGATTTGGTGATGGTAATGCCGTTGAATGTCAAGGGGAGGTGGTTAGACACTCGTTGGAGATGGTCATTGTCTGGCGCAAATGTTACTTGCCACTTATGAGCCCAAGCCTGGATGTTGTCCAGGTCTTGCTGCATGCGGGCTCGGACTGCTTCATTGTTTGAGGGGTTGCAAATGGAACCGAACACTGTGCAATCGTCAGCGAACATCCCCAGTTCTGACCTTATGATGAAGGGAAGGTCATTGATGAAGCAGCTGAAGATGGTTGGGTTTAGGACACTGCCCTGAGGAACTCCTGCAGCAATGCCCTGGGGCGGAGATGATTAGCCTCCAACAACCACTACCATCTTCATTTGTGCTAGGTATGACTCCAGAGTTTTCCCCCTGATTCCCATTGACTTCAATTTTACTAGGGTTCCTTGGTGCCACGTTTGGTCAAATACTGCCTTGATGTCAAGGGCAGTCACTCTCACCTCTGGAATTCAGCTCTCTTGTCCATGTTTGGACCAAGGCTGTAATGAGGTCTGGAGCAGAGTGGTCCTGGCGGAACCCAAACTGAGCGTTTGTGAGTAAGTGCCGCTTGATAGTACTGTTGACGACACCATCCATCACTTTGCTGTTGATTGAGAGTAGACTGATGGGGCGGTAATTGGCCGGATTGGATTTGTCCTGCTTTTTGTGAACAGGACAAACCTGGGCAATTTTCCACATTGTCAGGTAGATGCCAGTGTTGTAGCTGTACTGGAACAGCTTGGCGAGAGGCACTGCTAGTTCTGGAGCACAAGTCTTCAGCACTACTGCTGGGATGTTGTCGGGGCCCATAGCCTTTGCTGTATCCAGTGCACTCGGCCGTTTCTTGATACCACGTGTAGTGAATCGAATTGGCTGAAGACTGGCTTCTGTGATGGTGGGGATATCGGGAGGAGGTCAAGATGAATTGTCCACTCGACACTTCTGGCTGAAGATGGTTGCAAATGCTTCAGCCTTGTCTTTTGCACTCACATACCGTTCTGCTTTGAAGAAGTGAACATGCAGCTTCATATCCAAAGAACTTAAACATCAGTGTTCACATATCAATGGAGAGATGTTGGGAATCCTGAGACCCATGAGAATCTCCAGCTCATCTCAGCCCCACTCCTCTGATCCAAGTCATCAGAGACTTGGCAAAAAGCCGATATTGATATCTATTGAAGCTGGTCTAGTTAAGTGTAATAGATTACTTTACCTTCAAATAAAATTGTTCCTTGATTAGCGTGTTCTCTGATTACCATTGCCCCAACTCTTACAACTTTAAAAGTATACACTAGGTAGTCTCTTCGGTTCCGCTTGACTGGTCTCTCATGAGCAGATTCCTTTTCCTTTACAATCAGCAGTTTTCCTTGACTGAACAATTTCTAGATATATCACTCAGGGCTGTAACCATGAAATCCTTTGTTAAATGAACTGGATACTAAAATCTGGCATGTAGTGCCATATGTGCTTCTCCAATCTTCTAAAAGATGGGCTGACTCTTTTTAGTTAGAAGGCCAAATATAAATGATCAAACTGGTTTGTTTTGCAATCAGAATGTGAACGGATAGTAATGTTTTATCAATCTTTCAATTTAATTCATTTGCATTCCTTGTAACAGAAAATTAAAATAGTCACTGTTAAAGGGCTAAATATAACTCTTCTGGCTAGTAATTCCTCTGAACCTGACTGGCTCTATCTTGAGGACATGCTGTGTCACTTACTACCCCTCCTTGCCAGTCCTACGAACTGATTGTTTCTCTTAGCTAGCTTTTTTTCCCTAGCTGGACAGGAAGCCAAGGGCTTGACCTCTGACCCTTCCCAGCTCTCTGGATTGAGCTGCTAAACAAACTGGATTACAGCCCTAGCTGAAAGATCCTAAAAACTCAAGAGTAGGACTCATTCCAACACCCAATGTATGAATATTAGCTATATTAGAAGTAATTATACTGAGTAGGCTTGGTGCTGTGGAAGAGCAGAGGGATTTGGGGGTACAAATTCACGGGACATTAAAGGTAGGTTGATGAGGCAGTTCTTCAAAAATAAAACTAGTAATTCTATCACGAGGTGTAGAATATAAAAGCTGAGGTATTGATGAGCCGATATAAAACTAAGACCTCAATTAGAGAACTGTGTGCAGTATTGGGATCCACACTATAGGAATGGTTTTGAGACTTTAGAAAAAGTTCAGTACATTCACTTGGATGCTTCCTGGCATGAAGAAACTCAAATACAAAGACTTGAAATTGGCACTTTTTTCATTTGAACATTGCAGATTACAGGGTGAGGGTGTTTTAAAATTGAGAGGATAGAGCAGGATCCATAGCAGACAGTTTCTTATAATTGAGGGGTCGAGAGTGAAAGAATGTAAGAAATTTAAAACTGGACATAAGAAATTTCTTTAGAGTAATGAGACTGTCTAATTCACTTCCTTAGTGGTTAAAGAAGAAACTGTCAACATTGAAGATTGGATTGGATAGGTGGATGAAGGAAAAAGGGATGGAGATATGGGAACAGGGAGGGTAAATGTGATTAGAGCTATTTGTTTGGATGGAGGGTAAATGCCAAATGGCCAGGTTCTAATGTAACTTGTTTGAACAATGTTCAATCTGGATAGATGCTTTTGTTTAAACTCTGATCCTCATTCCTAGCAAGTGACTATTCTGAGCTTAATTTAATATAAATTACACACCAATCCTTCCACTGCCAAATAGAGACATCCCAAAATGTGATTGCAACATTGAGGATTCTTGGATGTGTTTTGGGTTTATTTCAATAACGTATAGTCCACAGAATGCTGATGCCCAGGACGCTACCTCTGTTACACTAACAGCTGACCACTAGTTGAAGCTATTAGTTGTTACTACAAATTTTAAAACCCTATTCTAAAGCAGATAAATTCTTGTGTTCTGGCCAACATTTATCCTTCAACCAAAATAGATTAACTGGTCATTCATTCTGCTGTTTGTGGGACTTTGCTGTATGCAAATTAGCAACCATGCCTGCCTACATTTCAGAAATGATTAATTAGCTGTGAAATGCTTTGGGATGTCCTGATACTGTAAAATCAAGTTTTTTTTAAAGCTGTCTCTTCATCCTGAATCAACCACCTTCTCAGTCTGTCCTACATGACTTCAATTCTGTGTTTTAGTTGGGGAGAAGGGATTTTTAACCTCTAACCTTGCTTGAGGTTTGTAACTTTTTTTGTTTTGTCCCATGGTTTTATATTGTCTAAGTAACTTGCTTCAAACCTTTTCATTTAAGTTCTGAACTCTCATACAACTATCTTATGATGGAGGGAAGGTCACCCCACTTAAGATCAAGATCACCCCACTTAAGGTCAAGGTTGGGCTGTTTTGACGATTCTACAATATTCAGCCCCATTCACCACCCATAACAAAACATCAAGTGCCGTCCTATAGCAGGTTCTGGACAGCCTTGTGCTGACAAATGGCAAGTAACATGTGCCACAAGTATCAACTAATGGCCATCTCTAACAAAGGCCCTGTGACTTCTCCCTAACCTGCACTGGCACTATTATCACTGGCTTCCCCCAACATCCTGGGAGTCACCCTTGATCATAAGCTTAACTGGACCAAACACAATGTGGAAACAGGAGCAGGGCAGTGACTGGCTCACCATCTGATTGCGCCTTCATTGTTTCTGCTTCAGTTTCCTGGGGCATGATTTTTACTCTGAGCCAGTTACCCCACGTGTCCGCAGATATCTGCGTGGGGAACCCAGAAGCGAATTGTGTGACGAAATCTGCAATCGCAACTCAATTGAAGGTGAGTATTTGAGCTTCCAGGTTTCCCACGCGTCAGGCAGCCAGATTGACACTAGCTGCAAATCAGAGGGGGTGAGAAATATATCAACCATCGGGCTTGGAAATCGGAAAGGGGAATGTGTGCGGGGGGATGTAGACTACTTCGGGGGGCGGGGGGGGTCACTCCATTGGGTTTTTGGGGGGCGGATCGCAGGTGTTCTGTCAGCCAGGTGAGCTTGTTGGGTCTAGATGAAGCACTCCTGCTCCTCTGGGCCCACAAACAATGCAATAAAGGCACTCACCTCATGGATCCAGCCCTTCCCGCCTACTTTCACCTGACATGAATTGGAAGCGATGGGAAACTAGAACAGGTGAAGTTAAATTCATTAAGTTTTTCAGTACACAAAATATTAAGTACCTCAAGAATTTCAATGAGGTACGTTGTCCCTTTACGTATCAGCCTGCTAGCTTTAATTATGGGCAGGACTTCCTGGTGCCTGCTGTGTACTCGCATACAAATCTGCTGGGTTATACCCAGAAGTGGTTGGGTTGGAGCTGGGGTGCAATCCCACTCCAAATGTCTACTATTTTGACTGCCCACCCGTTCTTGGTTAAAATTTCCCCCCCTTATCTCCCACCATTGTGGATACACCATTAGTATAAGGACTGTAGTGGTTCAAGGAGAAAGCCCATAACCACCACCTCAGGGCAACTAGGAATGGCCATTGCCAGTGTTGCCCCCCATAAAGAGAAAAAAACATTACTGTTGCAGAAATGGATCCAATACCTCAGTGATCAAAACTGTACTGAGCTCTGTTTCCAGCTTTATACATTATAACTAATGAACCATTTTAATTGTGCACGGTTACATTCTCATTTACTTATGGTGGTTATTGATGTAAACACAAACTTGTCATTTAAGCAAGTTATCTTGGTTACTTTATCAAAATTACTTTGGTATGAGTTAGTGCTGATCAACTCCGTGCTGGGTGAGCTGGTGCAGGATTTGAAATGAACACTACCTAAAGAATGAGTAAACTTAAAGCTGATTAATGGTAAGATATCTGACCAAGATTTTCTTCAAGATTTCTACAGGTTTGTACAAAATGAATGTATCGGATTAAAATTTTGGTGGCAGGTTTTTAGCACTTAATTTTTACCAGTGAATTGTCTTCAGGAATGCATGACTGGGATTTGTCTTCCCATTTCAGTTCTTAAATTGCCACAGGTTCTACTTTTAGACCTAAACAACAAGAACTAATTTAGCATGGAGTAACACTTTTTTTCTTTAAACCAGGTATCAGTAAGTCTGAAGATTTTGTCTATTTGTGAACTTGAGTTGGTCTGAATTGGACCAAATATTTTCAGCTGTCTATTAAAATATTACTCAAACCGTTCTGCCGTGTTATGTATTAAATCCTTGGCCCTATTATACTTAATTCAGCTTGTTTAGTAGCAATATGTCTGAACACCTAAATGCTCAACCCTTTGTTGAATGTTGGGTTAGCCTACTAAAGTGTTAACTCTAGGATTGACTCAACTAACTGTTCAAGGGAAATTCCAGTCTTACTGTAATGTTCTTTTGTGCCATGGCAGAAGATTAATGCTAATATATTACATCTATCAAATGTCTAATTATTGGGATAACTTTGAGCTACAAAAATACACTAGCATTTCATTCATTTGGAGAAAATTAAACTTTTTTTCTCCATTTTTGTTTGTGCTCCTGGCTACACTCCTTCATTGTGAAGATGACTCAGTTTCTTTTGGTTGACTTTAAGAACATAAATAGGAGCAGGAGTAGGCCACATGGCCCCTTGAGCCTGCTTCGCCATTCAATAAGATCATGGCTCAACTTTGACCTCAACTCCACTTTCCCGCTTGATCCATATCCCTTGATTCCCTTAGAATCCAAAAATCTATCATCTCAGCCTTGAACATACTCACTGAGCATCCACAGCACTGGGGTAGAGAACTCCAAATATTCTTCTTCCTCTGAGTGAAGAAATGCCTCTTCATCTCAGTTCTAAATGTCCAACCACTTATCCTGAGACTGTCCCCTAGTTCTAGACTCTCCAGCCAGGGGAAACATTCTCTCAGCATCTACCCTGTCGAGCCCTCTCAAATCTTATGAGCCAGAAATCACGTGGCAAGGCTCTCCGCAGCTCCTGCAAATAAAAAGAACGAATGTACTTACTGCGGGCTCCATGACATCCACTTGCTTGATTGTGAAGTTGTGTGCTGTCAATTCAACACAAGCTGATTCGCATGGGACAGTCTGTGGGAATGGAAGACACGCCCACAGAATGTCGGGAAGAGAAGTCACACCCGCAAGTACATAGGAACAGGAGTAAGCCATTCAGCCTCTCGTGCCTGCTCCGCCATTTGATAAGATCATGGCTGATCTGTGATCTAACTCCATATACCTGCCTTTTGCCCATATCCTTTAATAGCTTTGGTTGCCAAAAAACTATCTATCTCGGATTTAAATGTAGCAATTGAGCTAGTATCAATCGCCGTTTGCGGAAGAGAGTTCCAAACTTCTACCACCCTTTGTGTGTAGAAATGTTTTGTAATCTCACTCCTGAAAGGTCTGGCTCTAATTTTTAGACACTGCCCCCTACTCCTAAAATCCCCAACCAGCGGAAATAGTGTCTCTATCCACCCTATCTGTTTCCCTTAAAATTTTATAAACTTCGATCAGATCACCCCTTAACCGTCTAAACTCTAGAGAATACAACCCCAACTTGTGTAATCTCCTCATAACTTAACCCTTGAAGTCCAGGTATCATTCCAGTAAACCTACGTTGCACTCCCTCCATGGCCAATATGTCCTTCGAAGGTGCGGTGCCCAGAACTGCTCACAGTACTCCAGGTGCGGTCTAACCAGGGTTTTGTATAGCTGCAGCATAACGTCTGCCCCCTTGTACTCTAGTCCTCTCGATATAAAGGCCAGCATTCCATTAGCCACCTTGATCATTTTCTGCACCTGTTCATGACACTTCAATGATCTATGTACCTGAACCCCTAAGTTCCTTTGGACATCCACTGTTTTTAACTTTTTACCATTTAGAAAGTACCCTGTTCTATCCTCTTTTGATCCAAAGTGGATGACCTCACATTTGTCTACATTGGGCAAAACTGTGGCAAATGGAATTCATTCACCTAATCTATCAATATCGCTTTGTAATTTTATGTTTTCATCTACACTGCTTACAATGCCACCAATCTTTGTGTCATCGGCAAACTTAGATATGAGACTTTCTATGCCTTCTTCTAAGTCGTTAATAAATATTGTGAATAATTGAGGCCCCAAGACAGATCCCTGCGGGACTCCACTAATCACATCCTGCCAATGTGAGTACCTTCCCGTTATCCCTACTCTCTGTCTCCTTTCACTCAGCCAACTTCCAAACCAAGTCCATACTTTTCCCTTGATTCCATGGGCTTCTATCTTAGCTAACAGTCTCTTATGTGGGACTTTATCAAATGCCTTCTGGAAGTCCATATAAATAACATTCATTGACATTCCCCTGTCCACTACTTTAGTCACCTCTTCAAAAAATTCAATCAGGTTTGTCAGGCACGACCTACCTTTCACAAATCCGTGCTGGCTCTCTCTGATTAACTGAAAATTCTCTGTTCAGTCACCCTATCCTTAATTATGGATTCCAGCATTTTCCCCACAACAGATGTTAGGCTAACTGGTCTATAATTCCCCGGTTTCTCTCTTTCTCCTTTCTTAAAAAGCGGAGTGACGTGCAATTTTCCAATCTAGAGGGACAGTTCCTGAATCTAGAGAACTTTGAAAGATTATGGTTAGGGCATCTGCAATGTGCTCACCTACTTCCTTTAACCCCCTGGGATGGAAACCATCTGGTCCTGGGGATTTGTCACTCTCTCTAGTGCTATTATTTTCTGTTGCTTTACTTATGTTAATTTTATCGAGTCCGTCCCCGATTCAATTCGTTTTCTTGGGATTTTCGGCATGCTATCCTCTTTTTCTACTGTAAATACTGACGCAAAGTAATCGTTCAACATATCCGCCATTTCCCCATTGTTAATGACAGAAACTGAAAGTGGGGATACTAAGGGGCCAACACTGCTCCTGACCACCCTCTTTTTCCTAATATAACTATAAAAGTTCTTCATATTTGGTTTTGATATCCCTTGCGAGTTTCTTTTCATACACTCTTTTTGTAGCCCTTACTATCTGTTTTGTGACCCTTTGTTGATCTTTGTATCTTTCCTATTCGCCAGGATCTGTGCCATTTTTTGCCTTTTTGTATGCCCTTATGTCTTATACTGTCCCTTACCTCTTTAGTTGTCCATGGCTGCTTTTTTTGGCAAGTAGAGTTCTTGCCCCTCAGGGTATAAACCGATTCTGTATCACGTTAAATGTTTCTTTAAACATTTCCCACTGATCATCAGTCGTTTTACCCATTAACAGATTTGCCCAGTTTACTGTGGACAGTCTCTGTCTCATCCCATTGAAGTCGGCCTTGCCCAAGTCTAGAATCTTAGCAACTGATTCATTTTTTTCCCTTTCAAACACTATATTGAACTCGATCATGTTATGATCACTATTGGATAGATGTTCACGCACAGTTAAGCTGTTAACTAAATCTAGTATGGCTTGCCCCCTTGTTGCCTCTAGGACATATTGCTGTAGAAAATTATCCCGGACACACTCAAGAAATTCACTACCTTTCTGACAGTTGCTAGTCTGCTTGTCCCAATCTATGTGAAGGTTAAAGTCCCCCCATTAAGACCACTATGCCTTTCTTACACACTTGTCTAATCTAGCACTTCAGAGCTGCTGCCAGGGGTCCTATACACAACTCCCACTATAGTCTTAGACCCTTTCCTATTTCTCAATTCAACCCATAAGGTCTCTGTTGGCTGCTTACCTCTCATTATATCCCCCTTTTATCATTGAAGTGATTTCATCTCTAATCACTAAGGCTACTCCTCCCCATTTTCCATTTTCCCTATCTCTCCTGTGGACCTTATAACCCGGCATAATTAGTTCCCAATCCTGACCATCCTGCAGCCATGTCTCAGTAATAGCTATATATCATACCCTCCAATTTATTCCTTATACTCCATGCATTGTATATAGAACTCTTAGTTGGGCCACACACCCTAGCCTGACCTTCAGCTTTGATGCTGGGTTAATCGCCTTACACCTTCTAGTTTGCACTTTATCTGTAGTGTCTAAAGTACACTTTCTTTCCGCTGCTGTACACTTTTCCCTTTCACTTGTTCTTGAACAACTGTTTGTACTATTTGTATTGTAAATTTCCCCTGGGTCTTCCCCTCTCTTGCTGCTCTCAACTTTATTCCCTTCTGACTCCCATCCCCCTGCCACACAAGTCTAAACCTTCCCCAAACAACCCCCGCGAGGACATTGGTCCCGGTCCTGCTCTGGTGTAATCCGTCCTGCTTGTACAGGTCCCACCTTCCCCAGAACCGGTCCCAATGTCCCAGGAATCTAAATCCCTCCCTCCTACACCATCCCTGCAGCCACGCATTCATCCTGTCTATTCTCCTGTTCCTATACTCACTAGCACATGGCACCGGTAGTAATCCTGAGATCACTACCTTTTTGAAGTCCTGCTTTTTAATTTATCTCCTAACTCCTTAAATTCACCTTGCAGGACCTCATCCCTTTTTTTAACCTATGTTGTTGGTACCAATATGGACCACGACTACTAGCTGTTCACCCTCCCCCTCCAGAATGCCCTGCAGCTGCTCCGTAGGCAAGCAGACTTCATTTAAAGTTACTATTCTGTATAACATTGTAAATAATTAAACTTTTTTAAAATAAAAAGCCAAGCAAATAACTGAATTAAATTAGACAGAAGTGAAAATTTAAAATTTTTTAATTTTTTAATGAAAAAATGTAACTAATGACATTCACATTTTTAAAACTTAATTTTTAGTTGTTTGAAAGTCATTGTAGTGTAGCCCTGATATTTTTCACCGGTTCTTTTGGTGGCGTGAGTAGTTACGTGCCAGATGGCCAAATTTACGATTTTTCATCGATTTCAATAATTGTAGTGCGCGATGCTTCTTTAATTTGCAGCTGTCATATCGCCAGCGAACCAATAGGAGCAAGTTCACAATTTCCGGGTTTTAGTTCGTATGTGCAAATGCGTGAACTTGCTCCTTCGTCTATCTCTGACAGCAAATCGACGCCATTGAGGAATGCCGTTGTCACATGAGTAATTTCTGTCCCTATATGTTTCAATGAGATCACCTCTCATTCATTTAAACTCGTATAGGCCTATTCCACTCAATCTCTCCTTTATAGGACAACCCTCTCACCCCAGGAATCAATCTAGTGAACCTTTGTTGCATTGCCTCTAAGACAAGTATATCATTCCTTAGGTAAGGAGACCAAAACTGTACACTGTACTCCAGATGTGGTCTCACCAAAGCCCTGTACAATTGCAGTAAGACATCCTTACTGTTGTATTCCAACCTCCTTGTGATAAAGGCCAATGTACCATTTGCCTTCCTGACTGCTTGCTGTACCTGCATGCTAACTTTGTGTTTTGTGTACAAGGACACCCATATCCCTCTGAACGCCAACATTTAATAGGTTTTCACCATGTTAAAAAAAATACTTTCTATCTTTCCTGCCAAAGTGTATAACCTCACATTTCCCCACATTATACTCCATCTGCCAACTGTTAGCCAGTTAAGCCAAACACTGGGGTGGTTCTCAGAACAGAGAAGTTGAAGGGGAGATTTGATAGAAGTGTTCAAAATCACAAACGGTTTTGATAAAGTAAATGAGAAGAAACTCTTTCCAGTGGTAGAAGGGTCGGTAACAAGAGGACACAGATTTAAGATGATCAGCAAAAGAGCCAGAGGTGACATTAAACTTTTTTACGCAACGAGTTGTAACGATCTGGAATGCACTGCCTGAAAGAGTGGTGGAAGCAGATTCAATAGTAACTATGGGGAAAGAACTAGGGAATGGGACTAATTAGATAGCTCTTTCAAAGAGCAGTCACAATGGGCCGAATGTCCTCCTGTGCCTTAACTACTATATGATATACATGCCCAAGACTGAAGTGGTAGTTGAGACCTGACATCTGTTCCAGTTTTTGTTTGTAAAATCATGGCCACCACTGGTGATGGGCAAGGAGTCAGAAAATCTGCAATATTAATCTTGCATAAAATTGGAAGGACTGCTGATGGAATGAGCAAAGTTTTGGCATCTCACAGAACCAGATTATGATTGGATGAGTAAATATCAGTGGCGTGTAAAAGGCTCAGCTGTATAATAGGAATGTGTGGTTTCACAGCAACATGATGCTGTGTCCACTAATCACAGCATCGGCTTAGACCTAAATGCAGAAGCTGCACTTGCCATACAATGCAAGAAGTTTATTTTTAAGTAGGAATTGTGATTATCTATGTGATGAGTTTAACTAGTTATTGCATTTATTAGAGAGGAAATTAAATAATAGTTTCAGACAAAGGGAATTCTTGTTTGCACCCGATCTCCCCATACTAATGCAGTCTGAATGTGTTGGGTTCTTGTTGTATTTAACTTGATGAACAGATATTCTTCTATCAAGCATTCCTTTAAACTGAGACCAGAGTTAAAATATTGGATATAGAATGTTTTGTGCTTTATTGTAACAATTGAATGCAACTTGAGTACCAATTTTTGAAATGATCAAATCAAAGTTGGAAAAACAGATTGGATCAGAATCTCAAAGGTTATTTTGGGTATTGCCGTCAGACCTGGCCAGTCTCATACAGGGTCACCTGAGATGCTAACCATTGTTTCAGATGCAATAAATCCTTCTCAAATTTCCAGGATGTGCCTTTTTGTTTATCATATCTTATAAAATGTATGTTGTGCAAGCTTGCCTTTTATAAAATCTGTTAAAGATCTTTTATGTAACTTGTCAGACCACTGCTTGTTCTAAGCTTATAAATAAAATTATTTTCTTCAGGTTTCTTATGCCCGTCCCAGCTCTGCTTCCATCAGAGATGCAAATTTGTATGTCAGCGGGCTCCCCAAAACGATGTCTCAAAAGGAACTGGAACAGCTTTTCACCCAATACGGTCGCATAATTACCTCGAGGATTCTTGTGGACCAGGTCACTGGTAAGTATGTGCCCACTCTTGTATGTATGCATCTTTTTAAGACTGGCAGGTTGTGCAATGTGCTATCTTCAATTGCTACTATCTGGCCTCCAGGACTTGTCAAAGGTTGAGATATGTGGGCCAGAAAATGTAATTTTCTGCTGGAATTGTTCATAAATATGCATGGACAAAAATAGATTTAAGAGCTCACACTGACTTGAGTCATTTCCCACCCTGGAGGTGCAGGTTTGAACTGTGCTTTCACGGCTGGTGAAGTAATAAATTTAAAGGAGTTATAATCTTTATTTCAAACTTGCTGTAGAGGATGGAGTTCTAATCCTTATTGTGTTGCTAATGTATTTTTTAAAAATTAAGCAGGAATGTAAAGCAGATATAAACGCTTAGAAATGGCCCTTAAACTGCTTTAACAACAGTTATGTTTTCACGATAGTTTTATGCAGAAGTAGTATGTCTGGATAGTGCAGATAGGTAGTGGTGTATGAAGTCTCCAGAAATTAGATATGATTGGTAAACTAAACCATTTCTGTTATGCTGCAATGCAGATGGAGAGAAATGTTGCTGTTCAAATTGTAGCTATCTTTTAGGTGCTGAAATCTTCAAATGTAGAGGGGAAAATGGATTGAGCTATAGATTTTCTATATTTAAAATTGACTATAAAATGCTATAAATTCAGATTCTATAAGCTTTTGTATAGATTTGAACAGCACATAGTGGATCTAATTTAATTTCCTTGTGAAACTGGTCTTGCTCATTAGCAGATAATTTTGAGGGTGCACTCTTCCTTTTGTGTCTCTTTCCTCCCCTCCAATTTAGCAATCTTCATGTAGGCTTGATCTGCCTGCATGGTTCTTGTTGGTATTGGGATGCTTACTAGTAGGAACAACTACATTGCCCATCCTTCAGCCCAACAGCTTTTATTAGGAGCCATGCTATCATCAACTTGTCAATTGCTTAATGGAAGTTTACACTTAACCAATTTTTTCCTGTTAGTGCTTTGTTTGCTCTCCTAAGCACGGCACGGACACGAATGGCCAAATGGCCTCCTTCTGTGCCGTAACTTTCTATGATTCTAAATATAAATCTTCTCTACAGTAATTCTTGTAGGTTATGCAGTGAAATTGTTTATTTTGGTATTGTCTGATTATTTAAGATTCAAAAGGAGGGGTGTTGGGAAGTGAGGCTGATGTGTGCACAGAGATCTGTGAATATGGGCAGCTTATTATTCCTTGCTGGTATTGAACTTAAGATAAGTTGGCTGAGGAGGTAGACCAACATGAAATATCAGGAGAATGAATGGATAATGCTAAATATGGGAAGCTGGTGGAGTAATACAGAGCTAGAAGTTTGATTCCAGGTACTGGATAACTAGCTGCTGAAGAAATTGAAGTTGAGTGAATAAGGAAGAAGGGCAGTAATAGTGGTTACGTGAATAATTCTAAGATGCAGAAGGAACTGATCTGTAGGGTGAAGCTGTGAAAGGCAGGAGAGGTGGGGGGTGGGAGGAAGAAGAGAGAAGAGGAAGGAGAGGGGGTGAAGATGATTTGGGTCATATTGAAACTGCTGAGAATCTTAAGGCTGAGGCATTTTCCTGTGAAGAGTTCATCATGGGACTTGAAAATAAACAAAAGTTTTGAGCGGCAGAAGATAGTAAGTTGCTTAAACAAGATAAAGGTGTTGGTAAACTGAGGATGGGAGCCACAATGATTTGGGCAGGGGATTTGGTGGAATGTAAAGCCAGGCACAGTGGGTTGGATGGACAAGGGTTTCATTCAGGCCCAGGATGTTACTCTTTGCAGGGCCCCCATTGCGTGGAATTCTGGAAAGTTTGCAGAAACAGCCAAAGGGGAAAAACTGCCTGGGTACTAAACACATGGAATTTGCATTGGGGGAATAAAATGGGAGAACTTGCATGTTGGGATTATGCAGGACAGTAGCTGGCAATCTGCTGGGTTTCTTTTGGAGGGAGGAAGTGAGGAGAAAATGAGGAAAGTGGGACTAGAAAGAGGTTTGGGATCAACCTCTGAGTAACACATGGAGCAAATGTTTGAGAAAGGAGGAATAACCAATTTATAGACTGAATTTTCCCTTTTTTGGGGTAGAGGGAACAGATGGCAAGGGACTCTGCAGAATTCGTTCTTTAGGAGATTAAAGCCCATGATATTGGTTTGTACTTGATCTGGAAGAATAAGACAAGACGGTCCAGTGGATTTTTGTCTACTTCTGGAGACCTCTATGAAAACCAGTATTAACAGCACTGCAGCTCATGGGTTCTTTGCAGGAGAACGTTATATGTCTCTCTAGTGTATATCTAGATTGCATAAGCTCTTGCACATTTGAAAAGATGGCTTTTGGTTCCTCTGCCCTCTTCATCTGGCTTCTAATAAAACAGCTTTGACAGTGTGGTGCCAGAGTGCACATTTTAAATCTTGGGAATGGGTTCAGTTAGCATTGTTGCCTTGTTGAGAAGCGTGGGTCTGCCATGTTCCTCTGATCCAGGGTCTATAACTGTTGTCTGTTATGTTGATGTCCTTTTACAGTCAAGCTTGGGTAGGAATCTAACCTGGCAGATAAGGTCCCACCTTAATGACTAATGTGTTAGTCACTGATCTGACACTAGACTGGGCTCTGAACTCTGATACCCAGACAAGGACTCACCTTTTCTCTCATTTAAGATCTTAAGGTATCCCAACTCTAGCTCTTTGTTTAGCATTGCCTTTCACTGATTTACAACCTTGTTTCAATCTTAAGGCACATCCTGAATAGTCCAATTCAAAAGTACAGAAAGGGGTTGATAGGGGTGGAAAGGAGAGGAGAAATAAAAGACATGTGGGTTCTCTATTTTCCCCTAATGTAAATGCCATATGTTTAGTGCCAGGTACTTTTTCCCTGTTGGCTGTTTCTCGAAGCCTTATTGCATAACAGGATTTAAAACTACTGTTTTTTTAATTGTCGTTTTCCAAGGAAGCTCTACAGAAGGATGCACTTGGGGTTGCTTTTCAGGTCAAAGACTAATGAAGATCGATTTACTAGTCATTTAGTTATTTAAATTCAGATAATATGGGGCAAGAACAGCAAGCAGGCCATTCAGTAAATTAGATGATGGGGGTAGACTGGTGTATGTGTAATGCATTTCTTGGTAAATGCAGCTTTGTTAGGTTAGTGGTTATTAAACCGTATCCCCTCAAAATTGGTCCTTGTGGTTGTAGTCCATGTGATGAATTGGCGCTCTTTCAGATGTCGATAGGTGGATGTTGAGCCTCTGCTTTCGAGGACAGTGTTCTCCTTTGCCTGTGCAAATCGTTGTATTGAGGGAACACTGTCCCGTAATCGTACCTTTCATCATTCCATTGTATACAAATTATTTAAGCCATACATTATTTCTTCTGACAGCAGTGGTCTTGAACTTAAGGTTCTTTTGTTCAGATTTTTTGCTAGCAAAGAAAAACTTGCACAGTAGTCTTAACTGAGCATATCTTTGTTTTCGATGTGGATGAGGCTGGCATGGCTGCATTTATTGTCCATTGCTGGTTTGAAAAGCTGAGCAACTGCCCCAAACTGCTGCAGCCCTTGTGATGGTGCTTCAGCAACTGTTAGCTAGAGAATTCTTGAACTTTGACCCGGCAACTATGAAGGAGCAGCCTGTAAGATGATGTGTAACTTGGGAGCTGATGGTGCATAGTTTTGATTTTCTCAAGGGAAGGGGTTTGAAATGCACTGTAAAGTAAGCTTAATGAGTAGATGGTACATCCTGCAGAGTGTTCCGAGTGAATATTGAGTCTAGTAGCAATGGTGCCAATCAAGCAGATATTAAAATAGAAGATGACTACCTTGGATATTGATCAGATTGCAGCTCCAGGTGCTGGCTAATTGTAACCTGGTTGCCCACCTTATCCTCAAGATTTCACATGGCAAGGATGCAATCTGGGTGCAGTTTGACGTGCTCTATTTAAGGAACAAGTTGTAACAAAACTATAGGCGGGCTACTTTAATTGTTGTAAAACCTACAGTTCCCAATGTTGTCGATTCTTCTTTACTAAAACTCGGAAGTGTTGATTTCTTGGACTACTCTTGAGCTTCATGGGGAAGTTTTTTTTAAATGTAGGTGAAGGGCCAAAGCCCATAGATGTGGCAAACCACTAAAGTTGGAGTGGCAGAGGTGGTAGTGAAACTTTGGGTTATGCCAAGATTTGATATTTTTAAGCCTATAGATTGCAGAGGAAGGGAATTAAAGGATTTTTTTTGAGGGAACGTAAGATGCTTTTTCAACATGCTGAGGATCAAAGGATGAGGGAAATTTGTATGCTGATGAATTTAGAAGTTGAGAAGTAGTGATTTTTACATTTTAAAGTGCTAGGAAGAGAATTGTCACCTAGACTAAGCTGTTTCTTGACTTTGTTTAGGAATACAATGTTGAATTTTTTTGTTGTTGCTGCTTTTGGCCTCAGTACACCGGCTTCACATCCTTTTGGTCCTCACTGTTGGAATCGTGTGCTCTTCACCAGGGCCTCAAAACTAAAACTCCTTTTCCTTTGCACCCATTCCTTCAGCTATGGAGTGGAGAAAGGTCACAGAGGGAACAGGGAAGATCAGAGCCCTAGGTTGAAAAAGTGAGCTGCAGCTCATGGATTGATTTTTCTGGGGAAACTGTAGCCAAGAACATGACACAGTAATCAGGATAGATGATCATGCAGAGGGTGTGGAGATAACCAGTGAATCAAGTGGAATGGCTATGCCAAAAGGTACACTAACTATAATTAGGCTTCATCTGGATTAGCTCACATCCCTTGGAAACTCTGTAGGATAAGGTTGCCAACAACAACTTGCATTTATATAGCGCCTTTAATGTAGTAAAAGGTCCCAAGGCAGTTCATGGGAGTGTAATCAGGCAAAAATTGACACTGAGCCAAAGGAGGAGATAATTGGGACAGGTGACTCAAAGCTTTGTCAGAGGTAGGTCTTAAGGAACGTCTTAAAGGAGGGGAGAGGTTTAGGGAGGGAATTCTGGAGCATAGGCCCTAGACTGCTGAAGGGGCAACTGCCAATGGAGGAGCAAAGGAAGTGGGGATGAACAAGAGGCCAGAGATGGAGGAACCCAGTTCTCAGAAGGTTGTAGGGCTGGAGGAGGTTAGAGATGGGGATGAGCAAGGCCTTGGAGGGTTTCAACACGAGAATGAGATTTCTGCATTGGTGGACCTGGAGCAAAGGTAGATCAGTGAGCACAAAGTTCATGGGTGAACTGGACTCGATGCGCGTTTTATACGGGCGGCAGCGTTTTGAATTAGCTCAAGTTTAAGGGTGAAAGATGGGAGGCCGGCCAGGAGAGCATTGGATAGTTGAGTCTGGAGGCAGCAAAAGTATGGGTGAGGATTTCAGCAGTAGATGGGCTGAGGCTGGGCTGAAGAAGGAGGTGGAAGTAGGTGGTCTTTGCCATGGAGAGGATATTGGGTTGGAAGCTGACCTCCCGGGTCAAATAGGATGCTACGGTTGTGAAGTTTGGTTCCGCCTAAGACGGTGAACGTGGAGAAGGATGGAATCGATAGCTAGAGAACTGAGTTTGTGGCGGGAGCCAAAGACAATAGCTTTGGTCTTTCCAATGTTTAATTGGAGGAAATTGTCTCTCCAGGACAGAATGTCGAAAAAGCAATCTGACAACATGGATGTCGTGGAGGGGTTGAGAGGTGATGGTGAGATATAGCTGGGTATCGTCAACGTACGTGCAAATCTTTGTTTTCGGATGATGTCACTGAGGGGCAGCAAGTAGATGAGAAATTGGAGGCCAAGGATCCTTGGGAGAACTCCAGCGGTAACTGCAGGAGTGAGAAGAGAAGCCATTGCTATTGTAACTTGGACTGCAGTGGTAGTCCTGTATTTAGTCTGTCACTCGGTGTACTGCCACTGTTAATGGAGAAATTGGAACATCAGTGTATCAGTTAATTAAGAATGGTGTAAGTTGCTTTTGTAGTAGCTAATGGCTATTGTAATACATATCACTATTGCTGTCTTGCATTTGAATTTGTCTTAAGCTTGTGAGCCAAAATATGCAAGTCATGATTAATCCATTAGGGAAGATCAAATTTTTAAATTTTATCGACTTTTATTTATCTTTGGATATTATGGCCAAGTATTTGCCACAATATAGTTCTCCTGTTGAAAAGAAATGTTTTGTAGATATTCTTGGCCTATTTACGACCAGATGCTTACCAAACAATCTTTCATAAATCCATGTTGACATGAAAGAAAGGGAAATCATGTTTGACAAACCTATTGGAGTTCTTTGAGGCTGTGACTAGTAGAATAAATAAAGGGGAACCAGTGGATGCAGTGTATTTGGATTTTCAGAAGGCTTTTGATGAGGTCCCGGACAGGAGATTGGTGAACAAAGTTAGAGCACATGGAATTGGGGTAATATACTGGCATGGATTGAGAATTGGTTAAGAGACAATAGAGTAGGAATAAACGGGTCTTTTTCAAGTTGGCAGACTGTGACTGTGGGGTGCTGCAGGGATCGTGCATGGGCCCCAGCTTTTTATAATCTATATCAATGATTTGGATGAGGGGACCAAATGTAATATTTCCAAAATTAGGTGGGAATGAGAGTTGTGAGGAGGATGCAGAGAGACTTCAAGGGGATTTAGACAGGCTAAGTGAGTGGGCTAAGAACATGGCAGATGGAATATAATGTGGAAAAAATGTGAAGCTATCCATTTTGGTAGGAAAAACAGAAATGCAGAGTTTTTTAAATGGTGAGATTGGGAAATATTCAAAGGGACATGGGTGTCCTTGTACATGAGTCACTAAAAGCTAACATGCAGGTGCAGCAAGCAATTAAGAAAGCAAATGGTATGTTGGCCTTTATTAAAAGAGAATTTGAGTACAGGAGTAAAGATGTCTTACTGCAATTATATAGGGCCTTAGTGAGACCGCACCTGGAGTATTGTGTGCAATTTTGGTCTCCTTACCTAAGAGGATATACTTGCCATAGAGGGAGTGCAACGAAGGTTCACCAGACTGATTCCTGGGATGGCAGGATTGTTGTATGAGGAGCGATTGAATAGACTGGGTCTATATTCTCTATAGTTTAGATGAGAGGTGATCTCATTGAAATGTACAAAATTCTTACAGGGCTCGACAGGGTGGGTGCAAGGAGGATGTATCCCCTGGCTGGGGAGTCTAGAACCAGGGGTCACAGTCTAAGAATAAGAGGTGGGCCATTTAGGACTGAGATGAGATTTCTTCACTCAGGGTGGTGAATCTTCGGAATTCTCTACCCCAGAGGGCTGTGGAGGCTGTCATTGAGTACATTCAAAACAGATTGATAGATTTCTAGATATTAAAGGCATCAAGGGATATGGGGATAGTGCAGGAAAATGGCAGAGGTAGAATCGGCCATGATCTTGTTGAATGGTGGAGCAGTCTCGAGGGGCCTGATGGCCTATTCCTGCTCCTATTGCTTATGTTCTCCTGCCTTTCCCCGGTCAGCCCATGATACTTGTGGTGTTGCCAGTGATCAGTGCTGTTTTTTTCTCAGCAATGTCTGCATGGTCGCTACATGGAGTAATGTGCATGCTTCAACAAAGTATTCTCAATCTGATGTCTTGCTGCTGACCTTGACATTGAGCCAGTTACCCATCTCTTGTTTTGTCTGCTTCGAGCAATTGAATTGTACATTGTTTGTTCAACTGGGGAAATGTAGATTACAGTAAAACCTAAGTGACTTGTCAGGTGACCTTTATTTGCAGGTGTCCTTATTCCTGTATGTACAGTAAACTGAGCCAAATATCCTGGGATTGGGTGTATCTCCAGCAAGATGTGATTTATGTTTGTTGGGTTTCCCAGTTCATTGCCATCCTGGGGTCCTTTTCCATTGAGGGAGGAATACCCTAATCCTGGGATCTGCTATGTTGGCAGCCTGCACAGGGCGAGGTGGCTGCTGTAGGGCTGGAGTGCCTGGGAGACCCTAGCCAAATTAGGGGGGAATAATGTCTTGCAGATCCCTGTCTGGGACCCCCCTCCCTCCTTGTGCTGCAGCTGCTAATGTTTGAAATGCTGTGGGGTGGGTAGGGGGCTGTTAGCATCAGCACCTGACGTACTGGAGTTGCCAGCTCTGGTTGGAAGCTTTCTGGGTGGTCGGATCATGTGACTTCTACAAATATTGTTGGATTTACCTTTTTATAAAGGTTGGGTCCCCTGTAGTTGAGAATCTTTGCTTGTGGTTTTGCACCAGCAGCTGTTGAGAAGTTCCAAGAACCAGGAGGCCACCCGTGAGCAAGCGAAGAGGGGAAACAGAGGACGGGGGAGAAAAGGGTAAACCACTCTCTCAAACTCCCTCCGAGCCCCCAGTCTCTATCTTGAGCCCCCCCCAGCCAGCCATGGCTCTGCAGGTGACAGCACTGAGCAGCAGCTGGTGACATGTTCAGTGGAAAAGGTGGGAAACTATTCTGGGTGGGACTGAACTTGCCTGGTTCCATTCTTATCTATCCAGCTGTAGCCAGACCATCACCTGCAATGGCTTCTCTTCCTGCTTGCTGCACTGTTACCTCCTCGAGGCCCCCAAGGATCTATCCTTGGTCCCCTCCTATTTCTCTTTTTCATGCTGCCTCTTGGCATCTGAAAACATGACATCAGGTTCCACATGTACGCTGATGACACCCAGCTCTACCTCACCATCACCCCTCTCAACCCCTCCACTGTCTGATTTGTCACACTGCTTGTCTGACATCCAGTACTGAATGAGCAAAAATTTCCTCCATCTAAATATTGGGAAGACTGAAGCCATTGTCTTCGGTCCCCACTACAAACTCTGTTCCCTAGGCACCAACTCCATCCCTCTCCCTGGCCACTGCCTGAGGCTGAACCAGACCATTTGCAACCTTGGTGTCCAATTTGACCCTGAGATGAGCTTCTGACCACACATTTGCTCCATCAGCAAGACCGCCTATTTCCACCTCTAACATCGGCCATCTCTGCCTCAGCTCATCCTGATGCTGAAACCCTCATCCATGCCTTTGTTACCTCTAGACTTAACTATTCCAATGATCTCCTGGCTGGCCTCCGGTCTTCATCCATCCACCCTCCCTCCATAAACTTGAGCTCATCCAAAACTCTGCTGCCCGTATCCTAACTCTCACCACGTCCCATTTACCCATCACCCCTCTGCTTGCTGACCTACATTGGCTTCCAGTATGGCAGCGTCTCTTTTTAAAATTCTCATCCTTGTTTTTAAATCCCTCCATGGCCTCGCCCCTCCCATCTCTGACCTTCCCCCAACCCTCTTCAGATCTCTGCACTCCTCCAATTCAGGCCTCCTGCGCATCCCCGATTTTTAATCACTCCACCATTGGCGGCCGTGCCTTCAGCTGCCTAGGCCCTATGCTCTGGAATTCCCCCCTCCCAATACCCCTCTGCCTTTTTTTTTAAGATGCTCCTTAAAGCCTATATGTTTGACCAAGCTTGTGGTCACCTGCTCTAATATCTCTGTGGCTCCTGTGAAGTGCCTTGGGATGTTTTACTACGTTAAAGCTGCTATATAAATGCAAGTTGTTTAAAAGTAATGCAGTCTAACCTGATTCTGACTCTAGCACCAGGCTAACAGTCATTATTTATGGTATGTGTGAAATGGGGAGTTCTTTACCCGGCATCCATAGTGGCAGAGAAACTGCTCCATCCCTAGATAGTCGTGCAAGCATTCAATCCCAAAGATAGTGGTTTCTCTGCTGCTATGGATGCTGGGTGGAGAGATGTCTAGTCCATAAAAGTTGTTTCTTTCACCAGCTGCTGCTTCGCAATGACCTTGTCTCGTGTTCTAAGTTGTAAACCGACTTGGCTCATTGAAGGTTGTCCGTAGTTCGTAATTTGCGAAAGTCTGTGGCTTCAAGGTGCAGCTTGTATCTATTACAATGTAAGTTATTTGGAACTGTCAAGTTCTTTTTGGTGTCTGTACAAGTTTCACTATTTATTCCCTGTGCAGCTTCCATGTATGAATGTTTTCCCTTGCTTATTGTACCTTGGAGCTCCTTGAATTTTAAACTTTCTAGTTCCAGTTCTCTTCTGCTTCTTGAACCAAGACGTGATTCAGAACCTAGCATTCATTAATGAGCCCTTGCATAGATGGGACAAAGATCTACCATTCTAGACTGTACTGAGTAGAACATTTGGTTAAATCAACCTCAAAGCACTCTTGCATGGTAATAGAGCATCTGTGTAGTAAGTTGGCAGTTGAACTGGTTTGAATAAGGCTCATTCTGCTTGTTCAATGTTATATAATGTGCCAAAATTTTAAAAGCTTATGTAAACTGAAAGCTAGCTACTTGATCCAGCCTCTGCAGTTGTGTTGCTATTTGATTTTGTGGTTATGTGCTTTGGAATGTCAATTTTAACATCATGCTATAGTTTTCATCTGGTAGGTCTGGGTTGTTATTGATTTAGTGCCTGAAATTTCACAGTATGTTTTAAACTTGATCCATCATGGTACTCCATATAAAAAGTTAACCTGTAGTACTTCTCAATACACTAATTTGTAATTTTCAAACAGAAGTTTGACGTTTTCTTAATGAGTGCACTGTAGCTTAATTTCTGTGATCGTCTAATATTCAATGTCCACTCTCAGCAGTCTATTAGACTTGCTGAAAATTGTAGAACTAATCTTAAATTAACACCTTCTGGAACCATTGCAATGTGAAATATTAATGCCTTCCTTGGATAAGGAGGAAACCTTTCAATATCTAATCACTAGATATTGGCACTTCACTTGTCAAACATGCAACAAAACCTTGTCCGGCTTTGGCATAAAGTAAACTGCATTCTATTCAGAAGCACTTTTGTTGTATTTGCACACATTAATCGGTCGTCTTTTTTATGCTAAACTTCGGTTGTATGGTTTTAGGTGATCAATGTATGCTTGAATGCATTGTGGGTGGTTTTGATCTCTCGGGCATTGTACATTCATGCTTTTCTGCCTTTTCACTGCCAATGGGGGACCTGTCAAAGTGCAAAACTTAACAGGAAGATCTAAAGATGTGAGCTTGCTATTTTTCAGACAGCATCATACTCTTAAAAATACATGAGATTTGAAACTAAAGAGTGGCAGTTTTAATACCAGTGCATAAGAATGAAATATTAGGTTTTGAGATTCAGTTGACATCTGTAATTTAATCATGCATATCTATGGTACAATTATACATCAATATAATGGGGTAGAGATCTTTAAATGCAGCTTCAAACTGTATTATCAAGGCTGTACTATACATTTCTAATGCACTTTTGGTTAACAACCTTTTGAAGGCATTTAAAATATCCACAGCATTCTACCAGTTATGACTTGGAGAATTTTTTTAAATACCAGGTTACTAAATTACATTTAGTTTTCTGTTGAATATTTAACTTTTAATGGGTATATTAATATTCAACTGTCCTTATGGAGGAATGAAATGCCCCATTCTTGTCTGGTATCGGTATCATGCAATGCCATTATTGGATAAAGCAAGTCCAGAAGTAGAGCTCCCTTACACCTCCAGGTGGCTTAACCCCATCTTTAAGAGCACTGCTATTGTACCATTGTAAATCTTGCCAGCCTTGTGGTATATCTGCCATTACTACTTATTGGCCTCTAACATAAGGAACTGGGTTGGAATTGTTAGTGGACCTTTCTAGTTATCAGGAGAATTCCATCCCTTTAGTTTGAGCTGGGTTTGAAACTAGTTCCAAAGGAGAAAGGAAAATGTGGTGGTAGACTGTGCCCAATCTTTATCTTTAAAAAAAAATGCTCACTAGTCTGTAATACATGTCTGAATCTGCATATGTCACCAATGTTGTCATTCTCCTAAGCACTATACAACAACATTTCGGTGTAGAGTACTGTGGTGCTAAAATACTGAGGGGAAGGGCAATGAATGAGTTGGATACTGAATTAATATAATGTGAATGTTGATGCACAGCACTTATGTTAGTAAACACTTGTAAATTTTATCTATATAGTTATAAAGTCAAGGCAATGTTTTGCTTTGCCTGAATTTAAATAGAGGGAATTTGGTTGTGGTTCACCTAGAACCTGGCACATTAGGATTTCAAAATACAAAGTACATTTGGATTTCTGTAAGCAGTCTGACCATAAGGGAGGGGGAAATAGATTTAAAGAACCTTGCCTTTTTTTCTGTAACAATATTATGGGTAGAGGAAATATTGAGCTTCATATCTGATTGCAAGAAAACTAAGAACAAAAATAAGGAAATATGTATTCCAAAAATCCAACTGATGGGCTAAAATGACAATTGGTGAGCATGCTGCCACAAAATGATTATCATTCTGCTTAGTCGACCACCTTACGATCTGGTTGAGACATTGTAAGTAAATTACAAATGAAATAGTCTGTTCTGATATGCAGCTGGAAAATTTAGAAGCAGTTACGATTTGAAGCTACTGCAGAAATTGCAATAGATGGGGGAGAAACTGAAATCACTGACCTGATCAAGTAAATTACCTCTTGCTGTATAGTTAGGAATCTAAATTCCAGCTGCCCTTTACTGCTTTTGTTACTTTTGCCCTCATCCCTAATATAATTTCTAATTGTTTTTAAAGTAGATGTTTGATCCCTTCAGCTTTTATTGCAACTTTGCAGAAAGCATGGGCAGTTAACAAATCGTGTCTGTCAGTTCTTCTAACTGTTCAGATAATTGAACTATAATTGAGGGTAAGGGAGATGAATTAAACATGGATTGTTTAATTGGGCCTGCATGTTTTTTAGGGGTGTCCAGGGGCGTTGGCTTCATTCGGTTTGACAAGAGAGTGGAAGCAGAGGAAGCAATCAAAGGTTTGAATGGGCAAAAGCCTCCAAGTGCCACAGAACCAATCACAGTCAAGTTTGCCAACAATCCAAGTCAGAAAACCAACCAGGCAATCCTCTCGCAGCTGTACCAGTCTCCAAATAGACGATACCCAGGGCCCCTTCATCATCAGGCACAAAGGCTAAGGTATGTAAATACTCCCAATAGGCACTGTTGCAATTTAAAACAGCTGTTTAACACCAATTAAGAGCAAGTGCTTAATGGAGTTTACCAAGAGGCTGAATGAAGTAAATTTGGCTGCCAAAATATCGATTTCATCATGCTGAACTGTGACCTGGATGTTAGCCCATCTGGTGGAACAATGTAATTAAGATGTTACAAATGTTGGAAATGAAATATGGATATAAAGGTGTAGTCTTGATGCACTAATTGCTGATTTGTGTTGAAATATAATAGCTATACTATGGCTTACTGCCATTTTGTTATAAAATGGGGCATTGCAATATTTGACTACTCCAGTATTTTGTTTACTCTAATGCTATTGCTTGATTTGTGTCTTTATTTCCCTACCAGTTTTGAATAGAAAATATATTCTCAACTTTGACTAATCATTCTTCATTTTGTTCAGCCTCCACATACAAATAAGTCTCGTCCACAAAAACCAGGAAAAGCCACTGGGGCAATATCTGCATTTTGGTGCTATGTACATAATACATGGTCTTTTCCTATCCTGCTATATAAGCAAGACTTGGCCAGAATGTACCTCAGCAGCTTCTGTCTTTAGTTCACATCAGGAAATATTCATTACTCAATTGGTCCTCTTATGTTGCAAGTAGTATCCTTTTCATTTTAAAAAAAAAGTTGGCGTTGGGGCATTTCCCAACTTCAGTCTGTTTTCTGAATATATGTTTTAATTTCTGTATTCTAAGTTGGTCAGTGGGTACATGTGTTGCTTTGGTTGTTTCTGGTTAATTCTGCTTTAGTTAGTCTTTGCAGCCAGCTACAAGATCTGCAAATTCAGTAATACAGCCATGGTAGTGACCAGCAACCAGGAGCAGTGTTTTAGTTTCTACTGTTTTTTGTTTTGAAGAATAATCCAAAAAACTCCTACAAATAAGTCACATACTATGTTGGCTGAGATGTCTGGTTACTGAAACTAAAAAAGTTAATGGATAAGGTGTTAGTCCTGTTTGTCAGACTAGGCTTTGGTTCATGTCCTTACTGGGGAGGGTGAGCTAATGTCACTACTGAGTTATGATGCTGGCCATTATACTGATGCCAGTAAATGACTGAACCAGAAACAAAGACTAACCCTTTCCAGCAGGCTACTGTTATCAGGGTTGCACTTGTATGTAGAGGATCAAGTCCAAGAATACCCTCCTTAACTTCAATTCTGTCTCCTTAGCCATCAGATTTAGTGCTTGGCAGCAAGACTTGCAAGTACCATGACCATAGCTTGGACTATCATCAGGCCAATAGTTAAGTTTGACCTTTTTATTCCTCCTATAGCCCAGCAGAAATTACTTGATTTATACCCAAGACTAATAGATTGCGATGTAACTGAAGCTGAATTTTCAGACAGAACAGTGGATAAAAGGTGAAGAAAATGCCATGAAGCTGTGAAATGCTGAAAAAAAAATTGACAAAAGCATTTCTGAAGCAACTTGCATGCTTGGAAGAAACATTCTTAGTTTAATAACTGAAGTTGAGTAGAGGTCTCAGCTCATTAAGTTTCATGCTTTGTATCTTGGTTTAACCTGATTCATTTGTATGTGGATGTTGAATAGCTGAGGAATTTGATTACCTATTAAATATGGTGTTAGGAATTTAGCTTTTTTTACATGGCTGTTTCCCTACGCACCCATCTTCTGACCTGATTTCGTCAAAGCCTTGCTTTTATATTTACTATATACTGTCAACTTTCAAAAGAACTGAGGTGTATTTAGGGAAAGTGGCTCTAAATGCAATAACAGGTGGGAAGATTGTGGTCAGTGATTTTGGTATGTGTACTAAATTCCTTGGCCAATTTGCCAGTGACTTTTTTTAACTCTATTTGCATATTATGTGTATTTTTTGTTCTTCATAACTCAACCATATAGGAGTGATTGTGATCCAGCATGACCACAAAATACATCTCAGGAAATCACAGGTTGCATATTTTTGATTTACTGAGATGTGCTCCCTGCTGGTACTGCCACATTGTGGAATCCGCTCTAATACGGTTGGTAGTTCTACATATTTGCATAGGGAGGCTATTTTAACTCTGACTGAGGAGCATATATGTAGAATCTCAGAAACCAGAAGACAAGTGGTCAGATTGGGTACAGACTGAGAAAAGTGGTCAATTGAACCATTGCAGTCTTGAACGTGCACCCTAAATGTGTATAGGATTCAATAGATCTTGCCCACAATCCTTTCCCTAAATTTAAAGATAGGTTATGTGCTACTTGAAAAATTTGCTGAATTAAATGTTTACTTTAACATCACTGCTATCATCCATTTGTGTAACATAGTTTTTGTTTCTGTAAATGTTGAAAATGAACTCTTCAACTTGCACCTTCACCCAACCTCCCAAATTTCAGCTTTCAAATCTTATTAAAATATTTGTATTTACATAGTGCTATAATGCCACACTATTTCAAAGAACTGCACACAATGCATATTGAGTTGCAATAACTTGTGTTTGTACATCATCTTCCTCAACTCCTAGAATTGGTGTAGGAAAATGAGAATGCAAAATTGTTAGCCCTTTATGCAAACTGTGCCTTCAGGATGGGTCAAAATTTTAAGGGGGGGTGGGGGGAAAGGAAAATGAAGTAACTTAATCTATGGGGAGGAATAATTTCTAGATACTGGTTGCTTTTAAATTTCTTACCAAGCACAGCAATCTCAATCAGATCTTTCCAATTGCCTGACCTTTTGGCTGTGCTCTTAACCTTTTATCATCTGAATGCATTAGTGTCCTGGCTTTCATTGATTATTTTCAATATTAGTTTAGTTCTATTAGTCTTATGAAAGTTGACTTCTTGTGAAGTTCTGTCAGTCATTTCAACAAAGCTACTTTCTGTTCCTCATTGGCTTACCTTGGTCACTTCTGGCCATGGTCAAGACCAACTGCTTTGTTTTAATAAACATATCTGCAGATGTTCTATATTCTTCCTAGTAGGGAACTTATTTTTGAAAACACTAATCTCACTTTTTGGAGTCTGAAGCTTGCTGCCAATGCACCACAAGGTTTGATGTAACTAGCTTGAAAATCATCCCAAGCTTGATTCCTCTAATTGGAGAGACCTCTGTACAGAAGTACACTACTAAGCAGGCAACAAGAAAGAATGCACATTCAGCACATTGCATAACTTGGAGTGAAAGTATTGGGATTGCTTTTGGAGCTCTATTGACCTCCCTAACTGGTCATATGTTTTCCCATCAGCTGACCAGTCTGCCAGCTCCAAAGGAGTAACAGAGCATTAAGTCTCATGTGGGTAGTCTCATTAATAACCTTGGGCACTGACTCTCTGGGTTTGGTTCAATGCTGATCTGAGTCAATATTGACAGACTAAAAAGAGGAAGTGGTGCCAGTTGATACATTGGCATTAACAGGGTATGTCTTTGTAGAGTAAAGCATTCCCTTTGATTACCTTAAATTCTTCAATTGTTGAGTGTAAGATAGTCACCATAATGTATTTTGTAGATGCATTAGCCCAGAGATACTGTCAGTCCTTTGTTGAGAGCCTGAATAGCTTTTGATGTTGCATGGGATCTAACTGAGTTGGAGGTCAGAAGCTCCTTGCCTCCTATATAAGTAGGCTTTGCTGTCAAGGAAAACTTTTGGTGTGTAGGGGAGAAATAAAGTATACATTTTCACAGCTTCCTTAGGATAACACCACTGGTCTCTGCATTTCTTTAATGTAGACTTGGCATGTACCTGCTTTTGAGGAAATTTGAGAACTGAATTAAATACTTGGTGAGGACTCTGTTTACCTGGTGGATGTCCCTTGAGGACAGGCTTCCATGTGTGTGTATGTTTCAATCCAAGCACGAGTACAAAACCTACAGTTGCTGATCATAAAGTGAAACCAATAATCTAAATTATACATCCAACCCTTGATTTTGTGTGAAGAATGAATTTTCCCCATGCTTACTGATGTGGCAACCAATGTCGTCCCAATTTGTAACTGTCCATTTTGTACATTTTATTATGGGGACAATATATAATTAGGTGAAAGAACAACATCATTTCCATAACCCACTTTTGGGAGTGATCCATGGATACTGGAATTGCTGTTCTAGGCCTTGATGTCAGCTGCCATAGCAAAATCTCTAGAATATGGAAGATCGTAATGACTAGATCTGTCAGAACAACTTTTTGGCTTCCAACTAAGTCTTGTTCTTTAAAGAGCAGGGTTTCCAATTGTCTCTTGCTGCCAGCATTCAGAAAATCATCTCTCAAAGTTAAGACTCCTAATTTATTAGGATGAAAGATGGCAGCAATTTAATTATGTTTACAAATGTTATGCTACCAAACCATCGTGACTCATGTCTACATTTTTGAGACAAAGAACCAAGTAGACATAACCAGGTTTTGTATGCATGCAGCAGTCCAGTGCAAATTTAGCTATTTCCCCACTCTGCCAAAACTCAATGGGCAGTGTCCCAGATGGCTTCCACTATCAGGTGACTGACATTCTTACTTACATAAGCTGAATCTGATTGACTATTCACAATATTGTGATTTACTTAATTTAGACAAATGAAGACCTTGTCTGTGGAATAATTCAACTAGTATTAAACAGATCATAAAAATAGTTGTTCATATAGTGATCATGCAGTAAGGTTTATGGCCAATTCTTGAGCTAATTTTTAGATGCCTATTTAGATAACAGCAACTTGGAGCACCACAATACTGTTTTGAAACAGTTTGGATCTATCTTATATAGTGTTTCCTGCGCACAGCCTGCTATATATTGATGCAATGTTGAAAGATGGCCAGTGATTAACTTGCTGAGGCAGCTATATGTTGAATTGAACATTGGATAAGTTCAGTGATGAGAAGAGCAAATCAATAACTTGTCATATAAGCCATTAATGTTGCCTGCCCTTTGAAGTGTGTAACCCTTCTATTACAAACATTCAGCTCCTTGGTAAGTACGTCTCTAAAGGAGAAGCAAGTGGTGACTGGAAAAGTTGCTAGTGCTTAAGCCAGTGTTCTAAATACACCTGACAGTTCTGTCTGCATTTCAGCATTCTGTACTAAAAGGATTGCACAAGATACTGGCAGTGTAACATCACAACAACTAGACTGTTCTTGGAACAGTCTATAAATGTTTGTAAGGGATACTAATCAAAGGACACTGGACAAATTATTAATCCCTTCACCATACCTCCTTGTGAAAGAAATGCTTGGAAGTACCAGTCAATACTAATTTTTTTTCCCCATAGGCTCCAGAATAAACACTTCAACCTAGGTTGGATATCTGAACAGTGTGATGATTACTACGCATTTTTTTGTCGATAACTAAAAGGAACTGAATATTTACCACAGAAGTAAGCTCAGGGTAACAATGGGGAAGAGATTATTTATCTCACAATCAACAGAAGTGATTTTAACATTGTTTATATTTGTAGCAGTGAACTAATGACTGCAAAATTGTAGGATTATTTCTCAAGCAACATTACTTTGTAACACTAATACAAAAATATATAAATGTCTGATTCCAAAATTGAAATTAAATTAGCATTAAAGAGAAAATATAATTTATCATGGGATCAGGAATAGGCCATTCAGCCCCTTGAGCCTGTTCTGCCATTCATTGAGATCATGGCTGATTTGTATCCTAACTCCATCCACCTGCCTTGGCTCCATAATCCCTTAACACCCTTGGCTAGTAAAAATCTATCATTCAGATTTAAAATTATTAATTGAGCTAGCATCTACTGCTTTTTATAGGATAGTGTGTCACACTTCCATCCTTTTGTGTGAAGTGTTTCCTAACTTTTCCCTGAATGGTGTGGTTCTGATTTTAAGGTTTTGTCTCCTTGTCCTAGACTTTGCCCACCAGCATAAAAAGTCTCTCACTTACTCTCTCACACAAACTTTAACCTTCTATATTCTGAGGAATACAAGCCTAGTTTATGTAATCTCGCCTCATAATCTAACCCTTGGAGCCTTGGTAACATTCTGGTGAATCTACGCTGCACTCCTCAAGGCCAATATTTCCTTTCTAAGGTGCGGTGCCCAGAATGCTACACAGTAATCTAAATGTTTTTTTTATATAGCTGTAGCAAAACTTCCCTTTATGTTCTAGCCCTCTAGTTATAAAGGCTAACATTCCATTAGCCTTTGATTATTTTTTGTACCTGACTATTACGTTTTAGTGATCTGTGTTCATTGACCCCATAATCTTTGGACCTCCACTGTTCCTAGCTTTTCACCATTTTAAAAAAAAATTCTGAGATCTATCCTTGGTCCAAAATTGATGACCTCACACTTGCCTATGTTGAAATCCATTGGCCACAGTTTTGCCCACACTGTTAATCTATCAGTATCTTTGTAATTTTATGCTCCTGTCTACACAACTATGCCGCCAATCTTTGTGTCATCGGCAACCTTGGATATATGGCTCTCTTGTGATTTCTAAGTCATTAATAAAAAAAAAATAGTGAATAGTTGAAGTCCCAGCACAGATCCTTGTGCGACAAACTAGTCACTTCCTTCCAATTCGAGTACATACCCATTATCCCTACTCTGTCTTCTGCCACCTCACCATGTCTTCTACTGCCTGATAATCTCCTAACCAGGTCAATAATTTTCCTTCAATTCCATGAGCTTTAATTTTAGCTAGCAGTCTCTTACTTGGAACCTTATCAAATGCCTTTGGGAAGTCCATATAAAATACATCCATAAAAATTCCCCTGCCTACTACTTTAGTTACTGTCTCAAAAAAAAAATTAGGTTTGTTAGACATGACCTACCCATTACAAATCCATGTTGGATCTCTAAGTTCTTAGTCACTCTGTCCTTAATTATAGATTCCAATAATTTCCCAACAGCAGATGTTAGACTAAAAGGTCTATAATTTTCTGGTTTCTCTCTTAGCTTAAATGGTGGAGTTACATTTACAGTTTTCCAAGCTAAAGGGACAATTCCTGAATCGAGAGAGCTTTGGAAGATTATGGCTAAAGCAGCTGCAATTTCTTCACCTACTTCCTTTTAAAAACCCTGTGGTGGAAACTATCAGGTCCTGGGGATTTGTCAGTCTTTAGTGCCATTATTTTTCCTAATACTGTTTTCTTGCTTATGATAACTTTAGCGAGTTCCAGACCTTGATTCATTATTAGTTTCCCTGGAATGTCAGGTATATTATCCTCTTCCTCTGCTGTGAAGACTGACACAAAGTAATTATTCAACAAGTCTGCCATTTCCTTATTTTCATTTGCAATATTACCTGCATCTGTTTTTAAAGGGCCCATATTACCATTGACTACCCTTCTCTTCCAATATAATTGTAAAAACAATATTGTCTTGGTATGCATGGTTTCTTATTGAACATGTCATGGTCTCTGAAAATTCTTTTATAAAATATTTAAGTTTACCAGAGTACAAAAATCCAAAATCTAAATGTTTGAAATGTTGCATTTTGGGATAGTGCATAAATGATTTATTTTGGAACTAAAATACTTCCCCCTACCTTTTTTCTGGAAGGATACCCATGTATGCCCTGCAGCAATCTTGCCCCCGCTTCAGGTTTTTCTTCACTGGCTGTAAAAGTACTTGGTAAATATGAGCCCTTGCCATAATGTCTGAAATGGTGCCATATGTCTGCTACCATCAAATTGCACAAATAATCTGATTATCTTAAAAAGCAATTGACTAATAAGCAAAACTAAAAGGCAGTAAACAGGACAAGTTAAATTGTAAAACTTCCATGCTTGTTTTCCTCTTTGCTTGTGTTGTCATATAGGATTGAAAAGTAAAATATTTTGTTCAAGTGCACCACAAATTCTGAACTTTATTTTGGGGAATTAAAATCGATAGTTTTTTGTATAATAGATGCTACATAGAATTTAAACTACTACCTACAATATATATCTTGGCTACATTTATTTGAAGCAAACTGCACATAGTCTTATATGGACTTCTATTTTAGATGCATTCTGATTATGCAAATAGTTGTTGTATTCAAAGTTGGGTACTGAGTAGTACCACAAGCTGAGATTCCATCACTTATTGGTGATATACAGAGAATCAACCCTTCTGGTCTGTGGTACCCATCCATATCAACCAGGTTGTGTAACATGTTGGGCTACGTTCATATCCCGGAGTTTTGCTTAGTTGTTGAACTGTCAGAAATTTAGGATGTTTTAGGTGTGGTACCTTCCTTGAGAGTGTATTAGATAGTCTGAGACAAATTGTAAATGGTCTAATAAAACTAGCTTGGGGGCAAGTGTTTTATTCTTATGTTCTGCATAGGATGTCTCAATCCTCAGCTAGAGAATTGTTACATGGATGTATGAAACATATATCAGGGGGAAATCTCTCCATGTGGCTGGAGTCATACCTAGCGCAAAGGAAGATGGTAGTGGTTGTTGGAGGCCAATCATCTCAGCCCCAGGGCATTGCTGCAGGGATTCCTCAGGGCTAGTCAGATTGAAATAGGAGGATATTTCAAATGAATACGTGGCTAGAGTAGTGGTGCAAGGAGGAGGGATTCAAATTCCTGGGGCATTGGAACCGGTTCTGGGGGAGGTGGGACCAGTACAAACCAGCCTGTCTGCACCTGGGCAGGGCCGGGACCGCTGTCCTAGGGGGAGTGTTTGCTAGTGCTGTTGGGGAGGGTTTAAACTAAAGTGGCAGGGGGTTGGGAACCTGAGCAGGGAGACAAAGGAAAGCGTGTCAGGAAGGGACAGAAGGTATGGAGTAAAAGGTAAAGTGTTAGAGGAAAAAGCAGGAACTAAGTGTCACAAAACATATTTGAAAGTTCTTTATCTGTGCGTAGCATTCGTAACAAAATGGACGAGTTAATGGCACAAATAACTACGTATGGGTATGATCTTGTGGCCATTACAGAAACATGGCTGCAGGGTGACAACGACTGGGAATTAAATATGCCAGGGTAGTTAACAATCAGGAAGGAAGGGGAGGTGGGGTGGCTATGTTAATAAAGGAAGGAATCACTAATACAGATAAATGATATTGGGACAAAGGATCAGGATAATGAAACAGTTTGGGTAGAGATAAGGAATAATAAGGGGAAAAAAACACTAGTGGGCGTAGTATATAGGCCTCCTAATAGTTGCAACTCTGCTGGAAGAAGTATTAATCAGGAAATAGTTGGGGCATGTAATGAGGGAACAGCTATAATTATGGGGGATTTTAATTATCATATTAACTGGACAAATCAAATTGGGCAGGGCAGCCTTGAGGAAGAGTTTATTGTGTATTGGGGATGGATTTCTTGAGCAGTATGTAACTGATCCTACAAGGGGGCAAGCAACCTTGGACCTGGTCCTGTGTAATGAGCCAGGATTAATTAATGTCCTAGTTAAGAATCCCCTTGGAATGAGTGACCATAACATGGTTACATTCCATATCCAATTAGAGGGTGAGAAGGTTGGTTCTCAAACAAGCGTACTGAGCTTGAATAAAGGAGACTATGATGGTATGAGAGCGGAATTGATTAAAGTGGACTGGGAAAATAGATTAAAGGGTAAGACGGTACATGAGCAGTGGTGTTCATTCAATGAGTTATTTTACAACTTTCAAAAAATATATATTCCACTGAGGGGGAAAAAAAGGGTGTAAAAGAAATGACAGCCATCCGTGGCTAAGTAAAGAAATTAAGGATAGTATCCGACTTAAAAACAAGGACATATAAGGTAGCTAAACTTAGTGGGAGGATAGAAGATTGGGAAGTCTTCAAAAGACAGCAAAAAGTAACTAAAGGATTGATTAAGAAAGGGAAGATAGATTATGAAAATAAATTAGCAAAAAATATAAAAACAGATAGCAAGAGTTTCTACAGTTATATAAAAACGGGAGGAGGAGGCTCTGCAAACATCCCCATTCTCAATGATGGCGGAGTCCAGCACGTGAGTGCAAAAGACAAGGCTGAAGCGTTTGCAATCATCTTCAGCCAGAAGTGCCGAGTGGATAATCCATCTCAGCCTCCTCCCGATATCCCCACCATCACGGAAGCCAGTCTTCGGCCAATTCGATTCACTCCACGTGATATCAAGAAACGGCTGAGTGCACTGGATACAGCAAAGGCTATGGGCCCCGACAACATCCCAGCTGTAGTGCTGAAGCCTTGTGCTCCAGAACTAGCTGCGCCTCTAGCCAAGCTGTTCCAGTACAGCTACAACACTGGCATCCACCCGACAATGTGGAAAATTGCCCAGGTATGTCCTGTCCACAAAAAGCAGGACAAATCCAATCCGGCCAATTACCGCCCCATCAGTCTACTCTCAATCATCAGCAAAGTGATGGAAGGTGTCGTCGACAGTGCTATCAAGCGGCACTTACTCACCAATAACCTGCTCACCGATGCTCAGTTTGGGTTCCGCCAGGACCACTCGGCTCCAGACCTCATTACAGCCTTGGTCCAAACATGGACAAAAGAGCTGAATTCCAGAGGTGAGGTGAGAGTGACTGCCCTTGACATCAAGGCAGCATTTGACCGAGTGTGGCACCAAGGAGCCCTAGTAAAATTGAAGTCAATGGGAATCAGGGGGAAAACTCTCCAGTGGCTGGAGTCATACCTGGCACAAAGGAAGATGGTAGTGGTTGTTGGAGGCCAGTCATCTCAGCCCCAGGGCATTGCTGCAGGAGTTCCTCAGGGCAGTGTCCTTGGCCCAACCATCTTCAGCTGCTTCATCAATGACCTTCCCTCCATCATAAGGTCAGAAATGGGGATGTTCGCTGATGACTGCACAGTGTTCAGTTCCATTCGCAACCCCTCAGATAATGAAGCAGTCCGAGCCTGCATGCAGCAAGACCTGGACAACATCCAGGCTTGGGCTCATAAGTGGCAAGTAACATTCGCGCCAGATAAGTGCCAGGCAATGACCGTCTCCAACAAGAGAGAGTCTAACCACCTCCCCTTGACATTCAACGGCATTACCATCGCCGAATCCCCCACCATCAACATCCTGGGGGTCACCATTGACCAGAAACTTAACTGGACCAGCCATATAAATACTGTGGCTATGAGAGCAGGTCAGAGGCTGGGTATTCTGCGGCGAGTGACTCACCTCCTGACTCCCCAAAGCCTTTCCACCATCTACAAGGCACAAGTCAGGAGTGTGATGCACTGCAGCAACTCGCCAAGGCTTCTTCGACAGCACCTCCCAAACCCGCGACCTCTACCACCTAGAAGGACAAGGGCAGCAGGCGCATGGGAACAACACCACCTGCACGTTCCCCTCCAAGTCACACACCATCCCGACTTGGAAATATATCGCCGTTCCTTCATTGTCGCTGGGTCAAAATCCTGGAACTCCCTTCCTAACAGCATTGTGGGAGAACCGTCACCACACGGACTGCAGCGGTTCAAGAAGGCGGCTCACCACCACCTTCTCGAGGGCAATTAGGGATGGGCATAAATGCCGGCCTTGCCAGCGACGCCCACATCCCGTGAACGAATAAAAAAAAAAGAAAAAGGGTGGCTAAGGCAAACATAGGTCCCTTAGAGGATGAGACTGGGAAATTAATGGTGGGAAACATGGAGATGGCAAGAATGCTGAACAAATATTTTGTTTCAGTCTTTACGGTAGAGGACACTAAGAATATCCCAACACTGGACAAACGGGAGGCTCTAGGGGGGGAGGAGCTAAATACGATTAAAATCACTAAGGAATTGGTACTCAGTAAAATAATGGGACTCAAGGTGGATAAATCCCCTGGACCTGATGGCTTACATCCGAGGGTCTTGAGGGAAGTGGCAGTAGGGATTGTGGTTGCTTTGGTAATTTTCCAAAATTCTCTGGACTCAGCAAAGGTCCCGGCAGATTGGAAAACTGCTAATGTAACACCCTTATTTCAAAAGGGTAGTAGGCAGAAGGCTGGAAATTATAGACCAGTTAGCCTAACATCTGTGGTGGGTAAAATTTTGGAGTATTATTAAGGAGACAGTAACGGAACATTTAGATAAACTTAATTTAATAGGACAAAGTCAGCATGGCTTTACGAAGGGGAAGTCATGTCTGACAAATTTGCTTGAGTTCTTTGAGGACATAACATACAGGGTGGATAAAGGGGAACCAGTGGACGTAGTGTATTTAGACTTCCAGAAGGCATTCAACAAGGTGCCACATAAAAGATTATTGTTGAAGATAAAGAATCACTGGATTGGGGTTAATATTCTGGCATGGGTGGAGGATTGGTTATCTAACAGGAAGCAGAGAGTTGGGATAAATGGTTCATTCTCGGACTGGCAACCAGTAGCCAGTGGTGTTCCGCAAGGGTCGGTGCTGGGTCCCCAACTCTTTACAATCTATATTAACGATTTGGAGGAGGGGACAGAGTAACATATCAAAGTTTGCAGATGATACAAAGATGGGAGGGGAAAGAGTGAGGAGGACATAAAAAACCTACAAGGGGATATAGACAGGCTGGGTGAGTGGGCAGAGATTTGGCAGATGCAATACAATATTGGAAAATCTGAGGTTATGCACTTTGGCAGGAAAAATCAGAGAGCAAGTTATTATTTTAATGGTGAGAAACTGGAAAGTACCGCAGTACAAAGGGATCTGGGGGTCCTAGTGCAAGAAGATGAAAAAGTTAGTATGCAGGTGCAGCAGGTGATCAAGAAGGCCAACGGAATGTTGGCTTTTTATTGCTCGGGGGATAGAATATAAAAACAGGGAGGTATTGCTGCAGTTATATAAGGTATTGGTGAGACCGCACCTGAAATACTGCATACAGTTTTGGTGCCCATACTTAAGAAAAGACTTACTTGCTCTCGAGGCAGTACAAAGAAGGTTCACTCGGCTAATCCCGGGGATGAGGGGGCGGACATATGAGGAGAGGTTGAGTAGATTGGGACTCTACTCATTGGAGTTCAGAAGAATGAGAGGCGATCTTATTGAAACATCTAAGATTGTGAAGGGGCTTGATCGGGTGGATGCGGTAAGGATGTTCCCAAGGATGGGTGAAACTAGAACTAGGGAGCATAATCTTAGAATAAGGGGCTGCTCTTTCAAAACTGAGATGAGGAGAAACTTCATCACTCAGAGGGTAGTAGGTCTGTGGAATTTGCTGCCCCAGGAAGTTGTGGAAGCTACATCATTAAATAAATTTAAAACCGAAATCGACAGTTTCCTGGAAGTAAAGGGAATTAGGGGTTACGGGGAGCAGGCAGGAAATTGGACATGAAGCTGAGTTCGGATCGGTCAAGGCCCTGTGGGTGGCGGAGCGGGCCCAGGGGCTGAGTGGCCGGGTTCTGCTCCTACTTCGTGTTCTTTAGATTTGAGGTTAGGATCAGATCAGCCCAGCCATGATCTTATTGAATGGTGGAGCAGACTCAAGGGGCCGATTGGCCTATTCCTGCTCCTATTTCTTCTTATCTTATGGCAATGTCCTAGGCCCAACCATCTTCAGCTGCTTCATCAATGACCTTCCCTCCATCATAAGGTTAGAAATGGGGATGTTCGCTGATGATTGCACAGTGTTCAGTTCCATTCGCAACCCCTCAAATAATGAAGCAGTCCGAGCCCGCATGCAGCAAGACCTGGACAACATCCAGGCTTGGGCTCATAAGTGGCAAGTAACATTCGCGCCAGACAATGACCATCTCCAACAAGAGTGTCTAACCACCTCCTCTTGACATTCAACGGCATTACCATCGCTGAATCCCCCACCATCAACATCCTGGGGGTCACCATTGACCAGCAACTTAACTGGACCAGCCATATAAATACTGTGGCTACAAGAGCAGGTCAGAGGCTGGGTGTTCTGCAGCAAGTGACTCACCTCCTGACTCCCCAAAGCCTTTCCACCATCTACAAGGCACAAGTCAGGAGTGTGATGGAATACTCTCCACTTGCCTGGATGAGTGCAGCTCCAACAACACTCCAAGAAGCTCGACACCATCCAGGACAAAGCAGCCTGCTTGATTGGCATCCCATCCACCATCCTAAACATTCACTCCCTTCACCACAGTTGCACTGTGGCTGCAGTGTGTACTATCCACAGAATGCACTGCAGCAACTCTCCAAGGCTTCTTCGACCTCCACCACCTAGAAGGACAAGGGCAGCAGGCGCATGGGAACAACACCACATGCACGTTCCCCTCCAAGTCACACACCATTCCGACTTGGAAATATATCGCCGTTCCTTCATCGTCGCTGGGTCAAAATCCTGGAACTGCCTTCCTAACAGCACTGTGGGAAAACCGTCACCACACGGACTGCTGCGGTTCAAGAAGGCGGCTCACCACCACCTTCTCAAGGGCAATTAGGGATGGGCAATAAATGTCGGCCTCGCCAGCGACGCCCACATCCCATGAACGAATTTTTAAAAAATTCTTGAAGGTACAAATTTTCAAATTTCTTCCTGGTTTAAATTTCTATCTGCAAGTAAGTGCCACCAATCTCTCTTTCTTTGACTAGTAAAGATATCCATTTCCCCAGAATTGAGAAGTTGCTCGATTGACTTTTTCAGCCAAGTAGTTATCATTCTCTTTCCCTAATATCTTTATACTGTTTAATTGTAGTTTCCCTCAATTCTTCCTCTCATCACTAATGCATTGTTCTTTTTTTTTCCCTTTATTAGAAGTGCAGCATTGTCTTTGTGCCTCGAGTTCAGCATTTTTTTTTTAGCCACTGATCTGGATCTTTTGCTCAAAACAGAACTGCTGAACTTGTGGAAGATACAGTTCTCTAATAATATTGTCAATGGTGATTTTCTAGTTAGAATCAAATCTCTAGTCAGCACTAGCAACCAAGATTTCAGGCAATTCCAACAGTTGGTCACCAGAACAGTCTTTGTTAACTCAGCTTTCGGTGGAGCTTAGAGAGCACTGGGAAATCTTTCCTCAATGTTCATTCTTTTGTCACAAAGGGTTCAATTTAAAAGTTGTACTCCAAGTTGGAGGAACTGATGCTAGAGGAGGATGCGACTAGGTTTTCAGCAGTGGTCTAGTTGAAGCAGGTTATCCATTGGAGTATGTTGGTCATGACTGGTGACGAAGAAAATAGGAACTGAACTTTCAAGGATATGGGTTTTTGTACAGTTTAGCTCTTGGGAGAACCACAAACAAAACCGAACTCATCAGTTGGCCTTGGATGACTACGTTCCAGATAACATTTTCGAATACTGTTTTAATCTTGCCAATTTAGCCCTCCCCAATTATCATTGGCCCAGTCAATGCCATCAGTGCTGCACAGTATTGTACAGCAATTTGACTGCTGTTTGCCATCTCTAGATAAACATTTGAGCGTCCCTTGAAGCTCCATCTGGTAATACTTGTATCTTCAGCCTTCCTTTTCCCGGCAAGGCTTCTTTCAACTTTTACTGCCTGGTTGCCTAATACCAATTTATACAAACCCTTTCTGTAGGTGGTGATGTGTCCTAGACTTGAGTCTCATTCCTCTTTGGAATAACTGAGCCTCTTGCCATTGCTGTCTGTAGAAAATCACTTGTACAAGGCAAATAATGCCGTAGATTTTTTTTCTTTTGAATTAAATTAACTTGGGTCATCAGATTACAAAGTTTTAATTACCTTCAGCATATGACACACCAACACATGCAGGTCATGAGGTTGGAGATAAATTGCTGTGAAAAATTCTCACTGGTAATGAGGAGGTTCTTGAAGGATGCTTGGAAGCTTTTGATAGTTCACCCCTCAGGGCCAACATGGATTCTAAACTTTGGTGGCCTTAAACTCGCATGCTTTGAATCCATGGTTTTGGGTGATCTGAAATAAAATGATGTATCTATCTGCTTGTATTTCTTCGGTTCCCAGCCATCGCACCACCTTCAGCCTGGCAGTTATGATGAGCTACCAGAGTCCCCCCCCCCCCCCCCCCCCTCAGCAGAGTTGTGGCAACAGCCTCATTGCGTTCCAGGATGCATCTCTCACCATGTCCTTAAGCTTTAGTTGCTTGATATTCTGCAGGTCAGCTGTCTGAGAGGGTCCCCTAACCCCCATGGCTTCTCCAGGCAGCTGTAGTCCACTTGGTGCGTCACTGGCAGAGACCAACAAGTGCCTTGCCCTTTGACCTGTGCGATGGGCAATGTGGTATGGGTTGAGACGAAGTCATCCGTGCGATTTATAGATACCCTAGTAGTCATGGTCTCCTAGCTAGGCATGTAGAGGGAGCCTATCCTACACGATCCTCACACTGGTTTGCCCCAGAGAGTAGGAGCGCCTTTAGTGTCCTGCACATCACACTCACCTAGACCCCTCAGTGCTTGCCTGCATCATTGCTGTAGACATTTTAGCATCTTGGCATACACTGCTACCAGCACTGTAAACTTGATTAAGGAGAATTTCTATGCAGTCCTCAAATGTGGACAAATCAATCGTCACTAACTATTTAGTCATTTGCCTAGGAGATTTCAAGGCCTCATCAGGATCAGATAATCAAACTATATGGCAGTGGTGAAGCCAATGAAAATACAGAATACTTCCAGTTCTGTGCCAGTTTCCACCCTACAAATAGGTGGCTTGTGGTACTGAAGGAAGGACCTACATTGATGGAGATCGTACTCTTAACGATGGCCACACCAGAAGAGAGATCGATCACACATTGGTGAATGAAAAATGGAAGGTAGTGATGAATAACCGCATCTACCACAGTGCAGAATGCAGCTTTGACCACTTCTCCAAGCCGCTGATATCTCCAAAAGATTGTCAACAAACTGAACAACCTCTGCTCACTCAATGCGTTTGGATATCAGCAAATTGAAGGATGAGCATTAACTGCAGAACTATCAATAAATTGAGGCATTGGAGACTGCCCTGGGAATAACAGGTGCAGTGGCCCATGCAATCAGCCAAAGCCTCCCTTGGAAACATGAGATGGCATAATGAGTGGATAAGCCAAGAAATCCTTGACATCGTAGATGAAAGGAGCTTAGCACATATGAAGGGTGTCACGGATGCATACCGCATTCACTGGGCAGTGCAAAGGCAAGTTCTGTGTTTAGACTCAAAACTACTTATTTCAATAAGTGAACAAGGCAGAGCAGCTATTGAAATCTAAATGCATCAGAAATGTCTTTCACAACACTTGGCTTCTTTGTGGGCATCGTAAATCAGACCCTTGTCCAGTCAGAGACAATAATGGTCAGCTACTATCAACTACACCGGAGACAATGGAGAGATGGTTTGAAAGCGTCCTGAACCATACTCCAACTAGAACCTCTGAAGCTCTGAGTAGCAATAAATGAAGCCATTACCAGAACCCACAATCAACTGTAATCTGCCGATCGTGTTGGAAATAGACTTCCATTAAGAAACTCCAGAATGGACTGTTTCCTGGCGCATGTGGAATATCTGCTGAAAGGCAGAGGGGCATTCATTAAAGCCCTACATCAGTTAATGCACAGTGTGTGGGAGCATGAGGTCATACTCCAAGGATAGAAGCGTGGAGTAATCCAATCTGAAGAGGCAAAGGCAGAAAAACCATATGTGGAAACCAGAGGAATCACTAGTTAGTCCCAGGAAAAGCCTTTGTGCGCACAGTTCTTGGAAGGATTATAGATCTGTTTATAAGAGACAACCATAGCGCATGAATTCACACCAGGCAGGTCCACCAACGAGTGAATATTGGGGCTTAACATCATAGCCCAGACAGGGGGAACACAAACTACTATGGGTTTCCTACATAGATTTCAAGATGGCATTTGATTTGGTGGACAGGAACTAAATGTATTTACTTCTAAAGCGTGTGGGTGCTCTGGATAAATTGGTTCAACTCATTTGACTCCCATACAAAGGTACAACCAATTGCACGTGCGTAGCCAACGTGCCAGTTCTGCCTTCGCAACTGGATCTGGAGTTAAACAAGGATGCCGCATCGGCCTTGATCCGTTTCTGCTACCCATACTGTTGGTCAAAGCATGAACCAAACTAAAGCTGGCTTTGGAAGCATTCACTGACTTCAACCATGCGGACGACGTTGCCCTTGTGCTAATGTTAGAGGTGGTAAATCTGGCACTGAGTATCTTCAAAGATGAGATTGAATTCTTAGGCCTTAAGCTCAACTGGCAGAAAACCAAAGTGCTTCAGAGTTGCAAATCCTCCCATTTCCACCACTAAATAATGCAACCTTGGAGATCGTTGACATTTCAGAAATGTTGGGAGTTCAATGCACAGCTCAGGTATATCTGAAGGAGAGAGATGTCAGCGAATAGAGATTGCCAAAGGTGTTATGCAATCTCTTGTGTGCGGAAGTCAAGAATTCAACTAGCAACCAAGCTCATCTTATACAACTCTTTAGTCAAACTGTAGGAGGCCATTTGTCTGCTCCACGTCAAGGCTGTGATAACAATCAAGACCGGATGCCTTTGACCAATGGTAAATTCATAGACATAAAATCAGTTTATGCTGAGTATGCAAGCTTCATGCTTTGCATCTGTTGTAGCTGGACAAGTTTAGGCAAGAATTTTCACACGGAACTTAACCTGTCTTGGGTGCTCATGTCATTCATTGGGAATTTGTAATACCTAAAATTGTTTTTTTCTTACACTGTACCTATGCTGAATCTTGGATAAGCTGAAATAGTAGACATATGCCAATATAAGTAATTCCCTTTTTTTAAAGAAGTTAGGCAATCCAGTCTCTAACCATAATTTGGGATTAGTGGAGCAAATTATTGTCATGAATCAAATAGATTTTGAGCTCATTTTACTGGTGCAGTGGCCACTTCTAGACCATGTTTAAAATGAGTTTTTCTGGATCCAAGACTAATGAATGGAGCAGTCTCCTGTCTATTCCAAACCTTCCCAAGCCCATAAGGTTACACACAAAGCAAGGGTTGATATTTTCAGGTTCACTGCAAACCCCCAAAGCAACCATTTGTAAAGAATGTTCCCAGCAAAAGGACTTTCTGAAGGCTATCCTGGAGGACTTGTACCATTATGAAAGTTGTACTTGCTACTAAAAAAAAAATCACAATCCAATTCAGCATAGTTTTTTATTGTCCCCCAGGGCCATTAGACTTTTCAGGCTGAGAACTTTGATCAATCAGCCAGTGGTTCTCCAACTTCCACACCCTAAAAGTGACTGATCACTGACCCTGACTGGTGGAAAATCCAGGGAGGGGCTACATCTGATTAAGCTTTCAAGCAAGTGAGGCATAAAATAGTTTGGTAGCGGGTAGTAATATAGGTCTGCCCTATGCTTTGCAATATTTTTTTCTTCCTCGGTTGTGGTGGGGGAGAATAAATTTTGGGGACATGATTCTTTTCTGGACAGGTGGTAAGTGGGTCAAGTGAAATTGAGCCAACATACTGAAGCTTTCTAAACTATAGAAAAGGTATTCAGGATTCTTGTCACAGATTATGAAGGTATTTTGATCCATATGGAACTAGAACATTTTAGGAGATTCTTTTTAAAAGGAAGATGGTAAGGCTTCATAGAATGCAATTTTTCAACAGTTGCGAATTTCTAAATACTTTCACATCAGCATTAGAGACCTGCAATTCCACTTGGCAGGAAATCTCTCAATTTAGGGTTCACTCACGTGTAGATTTTTGCGAGAGTTCAAGTTCCTGTTTTCAAGTATTTGAGTTCCTCAGATAAAAACATCTGCATCTCTACTATATATCGATTAGTTGAAGAGCGTCTTTCCAGGAAACCGCTTAGACGTGCTCAATTATTGAGCATGTGAGGCTAGGTTTCATTTGTGAATGGAGAAATTCCAGGTGTAGGCAGTGTAGGTCTCTAGTACTTCATAGGCATCTAACTCTTGATCACTTGAGGTGAAGTTTTCCTCCCACTGGACTGCAAAGGGTCATTGATCTCTAATGTGTTAATCCAGGAAGAAAAAGGATCTATGCTCAACATCACTTGCAAATTCTGGTGATTGGGGGGGGGGGGGGGGGGGTGCGCGTGAGTGTGTCCTGCTCAATCAACGCTAGCTGTTCCGAGGGATGAATTCAGTCTGGACCATTTGAGCCAAATATTATGCCTGAACAAATCGTCAAAATTCTGTAGCAGAAATTCTTACTTTCTTGGTTCACTGGAAAGGTTTTTCTAAAGTTTCTCCCTATTCTGTCACCCCCTACTGCTTTGAGGAAATCTGGTTCTAAAATGAAATCTGGTCCTCCATCTGTTGAATCCCATACATATGGATCCAACATCTGGAGAACCAGATGTGGTACAGCAGTTCTCAATGCCTCCAGATGCAGTTTTGGTGGCTTGGCCATGTGGTATCTAGGAAAGCTTTAACCTTGCAATGTCAGATTTTTCCATTGCTGTTAGATCAGGAATTTCAATATTGTATCCACATGGCAGCAACATTGAGTTATCTATCATTGATAATTTAAACATCTTGTAGAGTCCAGATTCAAGAAAAATGCCTGAAAGCTTAAACCTTTTAATCAGCTAAATCACATTTGCTGTTTCAGATTAGTCCTGGCCAAGCTAATCTAATCACTTCAATCTGGGTTTCCATGATATTTTAATTTAATTTTACACCTAACCCTTGCTTTGATCTGATTAGGAACTGCATATGTAGGAGATACACCAACCCACTTTGGCACACTAGATCTGCCATTTTGGTAAACTGAGTTTGACTTTGTGGCAAATCTCAACTATTTTCTGAACAGACTTATCACTGGCATTAGTACTGCAAGCTGGCCTGAATGGGTCTTAAAATGTCTGACTGAAAGTCTCTGCACTAGTGGTATAAACCTATTTGTATGTGAAGATGGAACAAATGTAATAGCCTAATCTGCAATAAATGTGGTCTTCCTCATTCTTAAGACAGTCAATGACCATGTACAAACCTTCTGCTTGGAAAATAAAGTTCCATTACATGCCTTGTCACTTTCTGTAGCCTAAGCCTTAGATCAAAGAACTAATTCAGAACTATGCCTTTTGTATAACGGAACAAGAGACCACTTGATACAATGGGCATGCAAGTGTGCTAATTTCTTGATGTATCCCTGAGTGTTTCTTTTCCTTCCCTCCCCCATGAGCAAATGGTAAGTCTTGTTTAAAGGTGGGTTCTGAATTACTTTTCAAAGACCCATAACCTGTGATATCCTCAGTTTTTAAAGCCTATTCAATAATACACAGCACCCATGATGCTTTGATTACCAGATGTTTTGACTGGCTTAAAATATTTGCAAGCATTTGAAGCTGAGATGCTTTCTTATTTCTACAATGAGTACAAATCTAATTTTGTTTTTGTGGGGGTGGGTAGTGGCTTTGTTTTATATACAACTGAATTGCAAAATGTGTTTCTTACAGGTTGGACAATCTTCTAAATATGGCTTATGGCGTCAAGAGGTAATTGCCTATATACTTTCCAGTGACTTTGAGGCTAATTTTTATTTCTATATTTACAAATCTCAATCCTTGCGTCTTGCGGGGGAATTAAATTTTGAGGAAATTGGTTTTGGTTGAACAAGTTAAATTACTCTTAAAGCTAAAAGAATACTGGATTTTTTTTAAAACACTAATTCCATTCTTAGATTGAGAATAGATGTTGACTGATTTTTAGATGTGAATCACTTTTAATTTCATTGGGTGAAATGGGTGTTAATTTACCAGTTTGGAATAAAACCAGTGTTTAGATGAGTAAACTGTTTTCATAGTGCAGATTGTCCAGCACTTTTTAGAGAGTTCAATCTAAATTTCACATTCACATTTCTAACCACAAATTTCACATTTCTATTTGAATTTTAATTAAGCTCCAAGTGCTCTGTTAAATTGAAGCACAGAAGCGTTTTCTAAAACATATCATTTAAGAAAAATCTTTGCTTGATGAGCAGTTGTGTTGAACAGTCCCCATATGCCTTAAACATTTTTTAAAAGCTAGACTTGACCCTCAATGGTATTGTCTGCCATGATTGTATTAGATGAGTCTTCTGCATACTGATGTAAAATGTCAGTTTGTCTGTTATATCTGGGTATAGAGATGTTCGCACAAAAAAAACAAGTAATTTGAAATGTTTTTGGTTAAATAGTGAAAGTATAGAAAATATAGTGCTCTTGTTTTTATATGCCCCAGTGTAAAGTGGTTATATTACAATGATTTCTTTTTTCACTGTCAACTTTGTAGTAATGTATGAGGATCCATTATAGCTTCTTATTTTTGGCAGGTTTTCACCAATGACCATTGATGGAATGACCAGTTTGGCAGGCATCAATATCCCTGGGCATGCTGGAACAGGCTGGTGTATCTTTGTTTACAATTTAGCACCTGATGCAGATGAGAGTATTCTTTGGCAAATGTTTGGACCATTTGGTGCAGTGACCAATGTGAAAGTCATCCGTGACTTTAACACAAACAAGTGTAAAGGCTTTGGATTTGTGACTATGACCAACTATGATGAAGCAGCCATGGCAATCGCCAGCTTAAACGGATACCGTCTAGGGGACAGAGTACTGCAGGTCTCCTTCAAAACCAACAAAACGCACAAAGCCTAATATGTAACATAACTGTTATATAGCTAGTCAAAAAGACATGTTAAAGCAAAACTTTATATACTAGTGCAAAGACTTTGTAAGTCAGTGTTAAGACAGAAGTATGACCATTTAGCATCCTAAGAATATGAGAGGGTTTTATATTGCTGGTAACTTTGCATTAAATCTTCTTTCATAGCTTTTATGTTTTGAAAATAGACAAGAGGTGCAGGTTTTTTTTTACCTGTCACAAAACATTCTAATACCTCCTTTGATGGAGGTGGACCTTTTAAAAGAAACTGTTTCAGCTGAAGGAAGAAAGACTCCTAGATTTTTACACAACTGCCTTGAAACAGTACATAAAGTGAATTTGTGAGGCTTTGTTTCTTTTTCCTTTTTTAAAAGAAAATATATTTTGGTCAAGTATTTGATTTGCCTTTAATTCATTGCATTTAAGTGATCAGTTTCAAAGAAATGTTGGTTTACATTTGTTTTCTTTATTTACATGTTAAGTAAAGTTTTATTTTGATAAGATTTTTGGATTGGGAAAGGGTGGGCTGCAATTATACCTTATTGTAAGGTTCTTGGAAAAACTTTTTTTTTTCGTAAACACAGTACCTTGCCAAAGAGAGAGAGCCTCTTTGCTGAAGTGGGTTTAAAAAAAAGCATCTATTTTTATAAAAGATTTGGAGAAACTTTTTACAGGACCTGGAACAAATATTTTGACTTGGTTACTTTGAGAATCTCTTCATACGACATCTAGTGAGCTTTTGAAAAATTAAAACCAGGAAATTTCCAGTGGCTGGCATTTATTGGAAAGACTTGTGATGTAGAGATTACCTTGAAGACCTTTGTATTACCAAGATGTAGAACCAGTGGGCACTGTGGGTTTCATTTGTATAATCAGTGGATCATCCTGGTTATTTGTGGCAAAACAGCTCACATTTAATTGTGATTTCAAGAATTAAAAAGAGGCTTAACATTGAGACAGTGCATGCAAATATATCAATTATTGAAAATTGGGGGAAAATGTGTTCTTCCTGAAAGTATTCCCTTCTGTTAAAGCTCAAGGTGTTTAGTGATGTACACTCTCCTGCTGTATTGTCTGTGCTGGAATTGGGTGGAAAAAATGATTGGATTTGCTTTGCAATACAGATTTCAAAGCAGTCAGAATAAATTTAGAAAATGCAAAAGCATAATAGACTGCACCTGAGCATTGTGTAATGTAAATAAGTCCTTGTGTTATGGACCTTTCTGCTTTTTGTTTTTGACTACATGCCAAGTGCTGTTAAAAGAACCTGAATGCTTTGTATGTTTTTTGTTTCTTGTAGACTGCATTAACATTACTTGAAGTTTACTTGTTTTGTTGTCCTAATGACCAGAATTGCAGTGCATCAGATTTGTTTGTTGTTGGTCTGTAGATAGTCTTGTTGCAGCTCTTTAAAACTATAGTGACACTGCTTTTGTTATATATGCATTTGTGGTACAATGGGTAAAGCCACAGTTTGAACAAATATGCTTACATTTTCATACTAAAAAGGAAGATATCCTGTTGAAACGTTAAAGTAAATTTGCAATTAATGCTTAAATCACTATGGGGAGATATAGCAGTTCTTTATCATAACAGGAATAAATTTGAAAAACTCTATTTTCAGAGAAGCATCTAGCTTAACTTATTCTTCTAAGAACAAATTGGTCGTGGAATTGCAGTCCTCGACCAGGTGCACTGATAACTGTAGTTAAATGTCCTGCTTTGTGTAAACTGAAATGCTCATGTGCTCTTCCCCTTAGAACAAGCAATGTGCTATGCATAACATAGTTGTACATTTATCTTTGCTATTGCTTTTGAATACTGTAGTTATAAATTCTCAGCCTAGTTGAAGTACATATACTGTGAAGCACGTGAAAGTGTGCACCCATGTTTTCATGCTAACCCACTCAATGCTGTCATCCAGAACTAATCCTTTTAGGCCTTGCACAAAAAGGGTTGCAAAAGAGCCTATGTGCCGCTTTAAAAACAAACTTCTAGTTAATTGTTAAGGCCAGTAGTAACATGAATGTTCTAGCCTAAAGCCTATTTGTAGCCTAGTCAAATGCAGCAAAATTAGTGGGAAAGCATGTGAATTGGTCTTCACTTTACGATGTTTATCATAGCACTTAATAAAATGTAAGTCTGTATTTATTTGAAGTTGTAAAGTATGACTAAATTTACATCGGTTGAATAGATTGTATGTTCTTTTGAGTATTTAAGAGGCTGTACATGTTTCTTTCCTTATATTGTGTTTGGATCATTTGTACTTTTTCATGTTCAGTACATCAATAAACAAAAGTTGAAGGGAAAAAAAGCTCGTTTTAAGGTTCAGTACACCTAACCATTGGGTTTTGAACCCAACTTTTTATTTGCCAGGCAAGTGGAATTGGGGAAAGGAGATTTAAAATATAACATCTTGTAACTAGAGAGCAGAGTTCCAGTTTAATTGCTATGATTCTCACTTAATCTGGCATAGATACAGAGATGAGACTTATTCATGCTTAGATTTCAAATCATTTTAACAATACCCTGAATTGTATGAAATTCTAACCAGGGCATGACAGTGCTTGGGCTACAGTGAGCACACAAAGTATCTGTTTCATACAAACGTAACTGCTGGTAAGTGAAGGATTTTAATTTTACATACTATGATTAAAATGAATCATGGAAATTTTCTAAATTTAGTTCTTAAATTATAGCTGGACAAAATTTTATGCTTGATGCAATTTGACTTTTTGAAACATGTCAGCTACTTGTCCAATTTCAGCTTCTGTAAAACCAGTGTCATCTTGTTTGGCTATTGCCAAAAACTCCACACCTTAGCCCCCATATCCATTCCTCTCCATGGTTGCCCACTTGGGCTATGCCCAGCCCCTCTTTAGAACCCCTTTTCAATCTTTCCTTTCGTCTCCACCCCAACCCTTCTCCACTGCTCATTCTGATTGTTTTCACTGTGCTCTGGGAGGTTTATTATGTTGAAGGGAATACAGGTTGTTGATTCAATGGTTCATCTACTGTATATACGGATGACAAAAATCCAGTAAGGAACCTATAGCCCTTTTGAAAACACCTTTGAAGAACTAGGGTTTCCCTATCCTCAAACTTTTGGAAGCATGCTTTTAAAATATGATTTCCAGAATTAGCTATTCTTGACTTCATGCCAGTAGATTTAATATTGGGTTTGTTTCAAAATCTGTTCAAAGACAGTAAAATTCCAGTTGAGTATAAAAACAGTTCAACTTTGCCTCTGCTCACATGCATGATTCAAGTTATTTGCAAAGATTTCAGCCATCTCTTCTGTACTGACTGGCTTTAAGTGCTTGCTGCACTGCACATTGAATTCATTGTTTTTGGAGCAGTCTGGAAGAATTAAAATGCCGACTTAATTTTCTTTTAATTGATTTGAAAATGTTTAGTGCAGGATCTTGGTGAAAAGTGTGAAGAATATGACACTTGTGGTGCTTGAGTGTTGGAATCACTCATACCTTTCCCACTTAGAGATGTTTGTCAATTGTGAATTGGGTCTCATGACAAGATATAACCATGATCTGCCCTAGCCCTTGACAGCACAAGCTTGTATACTCACTAGCTAATTCACTCTTCCCTGAATGGAAGAATTCTATAGCAATGTCAGTTGCCCAGTGAACTTCGAAAGCTTGGTTTGTGGATTCTTTGGGCCATACAATAGAATCTTTCAGTGTGGTGTTGCCTTTATGCAAGTTAAATAAACATTTAATGTGCTTAGTGTCAGGTTGAGAGGCAGTCTTCATCCTTCATTCTATAATTCAGATACTACACTTTTTAAAGCTTCTAATTCAAGCATTCTATTTTACCACCCCCACCCCCCCCCCCACCCTCCTGCCTTGCCAGTATGTGTTTGGACACCCCAATAGTTAGCAATTGTCCTAGACACTGTGCAGTCTTTGGGCTAGAAAAGAAAAGGAACCAGTGTGCACTGTGCAGTGTCCAAAGGCAAGGAAGTGTTCCCAGGGTTCAGCATAATTAGAAACCGCTTTCTTGACTAGCTTTTTTTCCTCCTGTGCATGAAATGGAACTTCAGTCAAGACTTCAATATTAATGCTACTGCACAATGGCTATTTATTGTCGAAACCTGTTTTTTAAAAAAACAGTTGTTTGAATAGCTGTCGTTGGACAAAGCATTACCATGGAACTGGCCATCAATCTGACACCCATTTTTGTATAACTATCTTAAAAGTAGAAATACTTCCTTTTAGCTCTTTTCAATGTTAATAAAAGACCATCATCCTTGGCTCAGTGCTAGCATTCTCACCACTGAGTCAGGTTGTGGGTTCAAGTCTCACTCCAGATAGTTGAGCATAAAATCTAGGCTGACCCTTCAATGGAGTGCTGCATTGTCAGAGGTGCTCTCACTTGGATGAGATGTTAAACCAAGGCCCTGTCTGCAATTTCAGGTGGATGTAAAAGATCCCATGATACTATTTGAAGACGAGCAGGCGAGTTCTGTGTCCTGGCCAATATTTATCCCTCAACCAACATCACTAAAACAGATTTTCTGGTCATTATCTCATTGTTTGTGACACCTTGCTGTGCGCCAATTGGCTGACTCATTTCCTAAATTACAGCAGTGACTATACTTCACTTCATTGGCTGTAAAGCACTTTGGGACGTCCTGAGGTTGTGTAAGGTGCTATATATAAATGCAAGTTCATTTCTCCTTCTCCTTTCTTTCTCGCACTTTCTCCCTTTGAAAAATTTGAGCAAAGGGAAAAGTGTTAGCTGCACATCTCTAGTTTGAATGTGTTATGACTAGTCTAGGGCTGTATTTAGCAATATACCTACATGTCTCTGTTCACCGACCTGGGTGCAGATTGGATTTGCCTGTTGAAACGAGGAAGTTGTCTTCCAGAGGTTAGCTGCTTCTATTTTTTTGCCCCACAACTTGTAATACTTAATGGTATTGCCTTTGTTGGAAATGGAAGTAGTTTCTGGAAATTGTTTCCTCAAACTCTTGAACTTGAAACTTTAGATTCTCTACTTGGTACTTTGGACAAGAATGTAGCATGCAACTCAACTGAGCTGACTGTTCCCAAGGCTGGTGGATGATCAACTGATTGTCCCTTTTACTTTTCACAGTGTCCCTGAAAAGTACCCTTGTTTCCTTTTTAAGGAAGAACTTAATGAAACATGGAGTTGAACTTACTTCAATGAAGAAGACACTAACAGTTTTGTTAAATCTTCTCATGGAACTATACAGGTATCATTCCCCTCACCTTCACAATTGAGCAAAATTTATAATGCTTGCATTGCAGTGGCAAAATTTTTAACCAATAATGGTAAGGATTACTAAATTCGCCTAATGGTTATGATACTGGACTAAGGTTAAGTACACATCCCATCATGGCAAGTTATGAAATTGAATTCAATAGAATATCATTTGTGAACTGCCACCAGGAAAAAATGACCATGAAAGCTGCTGAATTGTTATTAAAAACCCAATTGGGAAGAGAACCTGCCATCCCTACCTGATCTGGCCTATTTGTAATACTATGGTTTGACTCTTAATGCCCTTAGGGCAACCAAATGGGAAATAAATACTGCCTTGTCAGTATTGCCAACAACACAAGAACAGAAACAAAATAAGCAGTCACTAGCTTCTGCTCCTTTCAGGTGCAAAGCAACAGCGACTATTATTCCCTATTATTTATGCTTATTGCTAAATATAGATTTTAATCGCTCCACCATTGGTGGCTGTGCCTAGGCCCTAAGCTCTGGAATGGTCTCCCTAAACCCCTCTGCCTCTACTGCTCTCTCCTTTTTTAAGATCCCTCAAAACCTACCTCTTTGATAAAGCTTTTGGTCACCTGTCCTAATATCACCTTATGTGGCTCAGTGTCATAGTTTGTTTGACGCTCCTGTGAAGTGCCTTGGGATGTTGTACTACGTTAAAGGCGCCATAAGTTCACATTAACCTCTAACTGCCTAGTTCCATCAAATGGTCTAATAGTTCAGCTTCAATAGAAAACAAAGGATGGTGCTAGCAGGGGGAAGTTTTGCTTTGATCACTAGTTTTAAAGTTAATTTTAAAAGTTAAATTGGACAGGGAGGGGAAGCAGAGTAGCAGATTAGATTGCTGCTTCTCTGAAGAACAACATTTGGGTGGTGAAATTGTTTCTTGCTAGTAGCATAAAATGCTCAGTGAAACAGCAGCCCATTTTGCACACTCTTTACCATTGGAAGAGAAAATTGACTCTGATGTAAAACAGGCTGCCAGCATCAGTGTTTTGGACTACTGACTAAGACCAATTTCACACACTTGAAGTTTTAAAAAGCACTCTAGCTCCTGAGAACTGCCTGCTGCTAGTTGCTCAGGAACTCTTACCCTGGAGAGGTTCAGAATCAGATTGCTAATTTAAGCTGCTTATACTACTGATTTTACATTGCTATCACCTGTGGCAGTCCATGTTTTTATACACACACACACACACACTCACACACTAACTTACAATGGAAATTCCAAGGAATTATGTTCCAAGTAAATTTAGATTGATTACTTACTTTCTTTTCTGATGTCTCCTATTCCAAGTGTTCAAATTTGATTTATCCAGGCGCCTCCAGATTGAATGTTTCGTTTGGAAATATTTCCAAATGAAAAATGGCTACTGCTGTAGAATGTTCCCCTTAGATCCCTATGGCCACTTGAGACTTCTGCTTGTATGTACATAAAAGATTGAGTTTTCCTGTCTGCTGATTGAAGTGAAGGTGAGCACATTGTATCTAAAAGAGGACATCTATCCAGTATTGTGGATTAATGTGTACTTCAAGAGCCTAGCCAAACACCATCTGTGTTGCTTGTTTCTGGCCATGGAGAGTAGAGTGGCTTGAATTCCCAGTTTCTTGTCATCTTTCCCCTCTTCCCCTCTTTTCTCTCTCTCTCCTCTTCCACCCCCCCCCCCCCCCCCCCAAGCCATTAGAACTTTGACATTTTCAGGTCAGAAGCCTTCCTCCCTAGCTTGGTTTTGAGTTTGTGATTTCATGATCTTTTGAGTAGACTTCATTCCAAAGGTCCATGGAGACCTGAGGCTAGATCATCAATACATGGGGCCTTCTAGTCCAAAATCTACTTACCAACTATGAATAAATGCCTAAACCATTTCATCACAGGTTAACATTGTCTTCAAACTGTAAAGATTTAATAACCTTCAAAAAATCTAAATTACCATATTACTTGAACATTGAATTTGAAAGAAATTGAATAACTTTGAAATTAATATTCCTGCTGATCCTCAGTGATAGTTTCAGATAGTCAGGAAAGTAGGTAGTAGTCTATGGAATGTATTACAAACTCATGCACAGCCAACTTTGCTATAGAATGTTGGCAAAAGTGGCCCATGCTTAAACTAGTGCCATTTGATTTGTGATTGGATCCTTTTCCCCCTAAGGATTACAGCTCAAATCACAGAAATCTTCAATAATGTTTTAACAGTAATAAAAAATGCCACTAGAGAGTAGTTAAAATAAAGCTATTAAATTATTGCACTCTTTAACATGCTACTTCTGTATCCTCATCCTTCCACAGATTAGCATTAATGGAGAGAGAGTAGGGGTCTGCTTCACACTTTGCTCAAGGACAAGCTGCCTATTTATCCTCCAATTTTCTCCTAGTTTTGAGGTGCAATTTCAAAACTGGCAGCAGCCAGGTGGAATGCTATTCTTGATCTGCAATGAATTATGGTACATGGTTTTAATTGTAGTGGAGAAAAGGGATAACGGAGGATGCCTGGACAAGTGCATAACAAAATCTGCTTAAAAATTGATTTAATTCTGGATGTTTAAGGACTCAGAAAATTTCCTCCTAGGTGTTAGAAAAATGTTCAGATATTTTAAATACCTTCATTCCAGTAGCATTCTAGTCAAGTAGACACTTTTTAACCAGTAAATATTTTTCACATAGTACATTCCTAAGCTGTTTGTTTCATATATGTTCAACTTTGTTTTCAGCTTGGGTCATTCCGTATCATGGTTTTCTGAGGATCTTCCATTTTGCTTAACCTGAATGCTCTTTGTTTTAAAATCTTATTTCTTCACAGACCAAGTGCAGTTGGCATAATCATGAACACTTGATGGAAAATTCTGGTAAGTTTTCTACCTGACTCTCAAAAGGTGAAACACCAAAATATCTACCCTTAACTTAATATTCAAACCTAGCAAGTTGCTTTCCAGATATTCGGCAGTATGTCTGTGAAGTGTTTGATCTATCTTTCTACTTGTTCTTTGATTCCTTTCTTAAAAAGGAGTCTGTACATCCAGTTAAGAGTTAATGTGGTTGATTAACTGCTTAAAATCTATCGCAAGTAGCAATTCTGCAATAAGAATTTTTCACTGTTGCATATGCATTCAAAATGGAATGCAGCTAGCTAGAGTCAAATAATACGAACTTATGACAGTGATGTTCAGGAAAAGACCCACCGATCCATCCAGCCTTTCCCACAAACAAAAATGCCTTGTGCATCACAATATATACATTACAGGATGTGAATTTTTAAACCGTGGTGTTGCCGGACCAGGAGCCAATATAGGTCAGCAAACACAAGAGTGATGGGTGAACGGGACTTGGGCGAATTAGGATACAGGCAGCAGAGTTTTGGATGAGCTCAAGTTTATGGAGGGTGGAAGATGGGAGAGCAAACAGGAATCAAAACTAAGACTTTCCCATCTGTACAGTTTAGTGCTGCACTGAAGCAATGTCTTTACTGTATGGTCAAGTCAATTGAAAATAGAGTTTAGTGCCATGTATATGTGGTATCTCCCTGCACCCCCCCTCTCCTGCACAGGTCTTTACTCCCTCAACTCCAAGTAGCAGACTTGAGCATGTCTGGCACACAACTGGCTTAGGCATCCATCGCCAGATCAGGCTGGACCACATCAAGCTCCACTGGACCTTGCTCTCCTCTGCCGTAAGCACCCCATACTCTAGAATCTCCTGGAGAGCAAACATAACGTCTGGCTGCTTTTCTCCATTACTAACCACCTGGCTAAATTGCTCTACCATCTTCCCCCTCACCTCACTTTTAACAAGTAGGAGGAGCTCATGCATTTCTTGCTACTAAGATAGAAATCATCTGTTTTGCTCCCCGTTTCCCCTTGCCCACCAAGCCAAACCTTCTCCAATCCCCTTAACTTTTCTTTTCAATTCATTATCAGGATGTGGGTGTCTGGTGAGGCTGGCATTTATTGCCCATCCCTAGATGTCCTGAAGGTGGTGGTGGGCCTTGAACTGCAGTCAGTGTGGTCTTTGTAGCAGTTTGATACAAATAGGTGTGAAGGTGGTTAAGAATCAACTACTGATGTGGGACTGGAACCACATGTAGCCCAGACATGTAAGGAAGGCAGGTTTCCCTCCCTAAAGAACATTAGTGAACCAGTAGGGTTTTTACGACAATCTAGAAACTTCGTGGTCACTTTTACTGATACCAGTTTTTCTAAGTTTTAAACCTGAATTCAAATTCTCAAACTGCCATATTTGTGCATAAAGTATTTTGTGCATCCTGATCTCCCTGGCATCCCTGTTTTGGTTCTCATCCTCTTCCAAACACTTCCAATGGGGGATTCCCATTTGGATGCCAATTGGTGCCAATAATAGTGTTGAACTTTGAGGGCTTATGCCAGTTCCTTTTTAGTGCCAACAGGATTTTTTTTTTAAATGTAAATGGCTGAAATGATCTTAACATTACTGTGATCTTCTGTATGTTTACTGCTTAGCAACTCTGGACACCAGTTCACGGGCGTGAATACAAGTGGACATTATGCATGATTAAATATCAGGATGTGATGTGCAGGATGTCGCTACCCCTAAAGTGATATTGAAATGAAGCTCTGTTTCAGGAGGTGCTTTGTATCTTTTCTCTGCCTCCAACAATTTGAGACACTTAAAATGGGCAGGTATCTGGCATAATAGATCTCCACCTACTTTTCTGATCAGGATCGCCTCATTCGCAGTCAAAATGGACAATATTGATTTAAAAGAACCCCCTCCGGTGTCTTGCAAATTTGACTTTGATGGTTGGGAGCGCAAAGATTTAGAGACTTCACTGGAGTGCCCTGTTTCTCTCAGTGCCATGGAGGTCTTGGTAGATGAGGTGAACAGGCCACAGGCCTCATGCTAACAGACTCCCACTCTTCTGCCAGGACAAGCTGGTGTACAACAAGAGGAAGCTTTCCAGAGCCAGAGGAGGGCCACCATCGAACCAGGAGCTCATGCCAATAGAGGAGGCAGCAATCAATGTTAATGGGCAAAGGGAGAGCACAAACTGTGGCAGATGGTGAGGCTGGAGGACGTGTCCCACAGGATGTTTGGCCATCTTCCCCTCTTAAGACTGAACACTCCTTCACATGCTCTGAATGAAAACCTGCTGGCCAATAGCGCTGCCACTCTTCTGCTTCCCATTGCCACTAAGTGCTAACTCTTGTCTATCTCCCCTCTTTCCTGAGACTAGCTTAGCAGAAGAGGAGGAAGGCAACTCTTGGTGGGGGGGGGGGAAATCACTAACTGACCCTTGCAAGCACCAGCTCAGATATCGGCACTCCGTATACTTTAGGCAGTGAGTTTCAGGGATCTGCATTGAGTAGTTTGCTGCGCACAGGTGAGCAGGATTGAAGGCAGGGGTACAGGGTACACTTCTCTGGAGGGTGAGCACGTGTTCTAGTTCCACTGTAGAGGGCACAGAACTTCCAGGACCCACCTTTAAAAGAAGACTGGTGTGCACCAGCAATTGTTTAGGGCATCAGATGGCCTGCTAGAGAGTTCCTGCATCACAGTGTGGAGGATCATTACGCATGGCACTGAGGCAATGTAGTCAACCATGGACTGTGCAGTTAACTCAATAAATGCAGCAGGGCCCTCTAACGGAGCCAGTGATGACAGCTCGGACTTCTGCCATTCAGGCTCTGGGTTCCACCGTCTCCACAGGTTTCTAACATTTGCATTGAAGCCTCTATGCGAGTGCTCATATGCGATCCCATGTGACTGGTTATGGGAGATACACTTGCCCTCTTTCTTGGGATGACAGCATGCATGCTTCCCCCATCCTCTCAACCAATGCCAAAAAGTCAGCTGGGGCACACTGCCTCGGCAGTAGCAGTGATGCTGAAGTCTGCAGCCGGGCCCCCTCGGGTCCGAACTTCGAGGTCGCCGGCCACAGCCATCTCAGTTGCCTTTCCCAGTGTGAGGTAAGGGTGCCAGGTGAGCCTCCCTTGCAGTACCCATTTGAAACAGGTGGCGTGCAGCTGGAGCATTCTTCCATCTTATCAGCCTCCACCGATACACACGGAGATACTCAAAACCACAAATACACAGCAGGACAGTGAGGAAAAAGATCAAACACTGAAACAGAGAAAACACAACAGGTGCATAGTTAGAGATAGAGCGAAGGAGAGAAAACCAGAGTTCAAACACCACAGATGCATCCTATGACACATTTTGCTCCACCAAAATTAGCTATGCCCACCACTACATTCAGAATGCTCATTTGCATACAGATTGCAAATAATCTAAAGTGTTGGGAGTCACTAGAAAAGGATTTGCGCAGTGATATTTGATTCATTTAAGCAGGCTATTCTAAATAGGCTATAGTGAATGTGCCTCAACATCCATTAGTATTATGAACCTCATTGAATATTTTTCAGAATATTGGTTCAAAGATTTATATAGACTTTATTCTGGTGCCTTAGGTTAAGTTGTAGTCAGAATGTGGCTTATACCTCTTGGAGTGTACATAAGTTTGCAATATGCCAAAGGTTAATTGAATTGGCTCCCCCCCCGCCTCAACCCCCATCCCCATTCCACCTAAATAAATTGTTAATTGAATGTTCATACGGTTGTGTTCAAACTGTTTGGATCTGTGAGCCAGCATTAATGCTACCCAAATATTACTTAGACTGCCACTTTCAACATGGTAATAAATTAGGGTTAAAAAAACTGCAACTTGGGAAATGACTTCCTTAATTTTTTCATGACACTTATATTGTAGAGTCCACAACCAAAATGACTGGATTCATTTTTTTTCTTTTACATGTTAAAAAGCTATAAGTCTACATAGATTTTTAATCTAGCAAGTGGACTTTATCCTTCTGATAATGGCACTAAGCAAGCTGCTAAAAATGTTTGAAGGGAGATTTTATTTGTGCTGGTGGAGCTCATTTGCCATTTCAACAATAAACTTTTATGCTTCTACAGTTGAACACTTTTAAAACTACAACAACTTGTACCTGTAGAACTCATAAAAAGGTCTGAACTTCACACGGTGGATATGGAGCAGGAAAAGGAGAAATATAGCTTGGAACATTGAAGCCTCAACCAAAAAGAAGGCATTTTGAAGCAGGAAGGGGAGGTATGAGTTGGTGATTTGCAGAGAAAACTCTGGAGGGGTGTAGCAATTCAATGATCTGACTCTAATGAGGAAAAGAGTGGAACAACAAGTAATTTGAAGTCAGAGCACCAGAGGATATGGATTGAGATGTAAGGCTGGCAAAGATTGCTCAGATAGGATAGAGTGAAGCCCTGGAGTGATTTGAGGACAAGGATCTTCAACAACAACTACTTTTATTTATATAGTGCTTTAAACATAGAAAAACATCCAAAGGTGCTTTGGAGGCATTAGGAAAAAACTGGAAACTGAGCCAATGAAGAAAATATTAGGAGGGGTTAATTAAAGATCTCCTTAAAATCCACCTCATTGACCAAGCCTTTAAAGGTGAGTGAGGTGGAGATGTGAAGGGAATTTCAGACTATGGCTGAACGCATAGCCACCAATGGTGGGTGAGTTTGGTGGGGGGGTGCTTGTAGTGATGGAGATGGTTAGAGTTAGGGAGGGCCAAAGCAATGGTGGGATTTAAACACAAGCACGAGAATTGTCAAGTATTGGGGGATTGATAGGTCGGTGATGGATACGATACAGGCAGCAGAATGTTGGATGAGCTGAAGTTTACGGAGGGTGAAGGATGGGAAGCCAGGAAAGCATTGGAATAATAGAGTTGGAAGGTGACAAAATTTCAGCAGATGGCCTGAGGTTGAGGCAGACTCCAAACGATGCTACGGAGGTGAAAGTAGGCAGTCTTTGCTAGAAATGTTGTAGGGTCAGAAGCTCAACTTGGGGTCGAATAGGACGACAAGGTTGTGAACAGTCTGGTTCATCCTGAGATGTTGGGTGGGGAGGGGAATGGAGTTGCTGGCCAGGCTACAAAGTTTGAGACTGGGCCAGACAATTGGTTTGGTCTTCCCAATATTTTAGCTGGAGGAAATTGTGGATCACCCAAGATTGAACAACAGACAAGCTATCTAACAGACAGTGGGGGGTTCGAGAGAGGTGCTGGAGGTATTGCTGGGTGTCCTCAGCAAATGTGTTCTGATATCGCCAATGGACAGCATGAAGAGGAGACGACCAAGGATGGATCCTTGGGAACTTCTGTGCTGTAGGGGTGGGAAGAGAAGCCACTGCTAGAGATGGTTTGCCTATAATCCAATAGGCAAGAGTAGAACATAGGAACAGGAGTAGACCATTTAGCCCCTGAAGCCTGTTCTGCCATTCAATGAGATCATGTCTGATCTGTGACCTAACCCCATATATCTGCCTTAGCCCCATATCCCTCAATACCTTTTGGTTAACAAAAATCTATCACTCTCAGATTTAAAATTAACAATTGAGCGAGCATCAACTGCCATTTGCAGAAGAGAGTTCTAAACTTCTACCATTCTTTGCATGTAGAAGTGTTCCTAACTTCACTCCTGAAAGCCCGGCTCTAATTTTTAGGCTATGTCTCCTAGTCCTAGATTCCCCAACCAGTGGAAATAGGTTAGATAGAGAGAAACTCAGTTCCCCTTAATATCTTAAACTTTGATTAAATCACCCCTTAATCTTCCAAATTCCAGGGAACACTGCTTACGATGCTGCCTATCTTTGTGCCAACTGGGATATGTGGCTCTCTACCAGTCATCTAAGTTGTTAATAAATAGTCAATAGTTGAGGCCCCAACACAGATCCCTTTGGGATACCACTAATCACATCCTGCCAATTTGAGTACCGGCCCATTATCCCTACTCTGTCGCCTGCCACTCAGCCAATTTCCTAACTAATAATTTGCCCTCAATTCCATGAGCTTCAACTTTAGCTAACAGTCTCTGAGGGACTTTACCAAATGCCTTCTGGAAGTCCATACAAACAACATCTGTAGATGTTCCCCTGTCCACTACTTTGAATTTTTTGAAGTGACTATTAATCAGGTTTGTCAGGCATAGCCTACCCTTTACAAGTCCATGCTGGGTCTCTCTGATCAGCTGAAAATGTTCAGTGTGTTCAGTCACTTTAGCCTTAATTATAGACTCTAGTCATTTCCCAACAACAGATGTTAGGCTAACTGGTTTATAATTCCCTGGTTTCCCCCTCTTACCTTTAAGTAGCAGAGTGACATGTGAACCACGCGAGGGCACTCCCACTGAGCTGGAGAATGGAAGAGAAGCAGTGGAGAAGGATGATCTGGTCGGCTGTGTTCAAGGCTGCAGAGAGGATGAGAATAATGCAGCACATTCGCAGTCACAAAGAATGCCATTCGTGAATTTGATTTTGGCCATTTTAGTACTGAGAAGACAGAAACCTAATTGGAGAGATTCAAGTAGAGAGAACTTGTAAAAATGGACATCAATCCAAGAGGCAAAAGCATATTCATTGACTTTGGGGAAGGTGGAGTTGGGGTGAGGACAGAGGGCTCGAGGGTGGGTTTCTTTTAAGGTGGGGGCAGTGATGGTTTTGAAAGGGAGGAGGCATTTCCTGAGCAAAGGGAACCAATTACAATGTAATCTAGCATAAGGACAAAAATGGAAGTTGAATGATTAGCAGTTTTATGGGCATAGGTTCAAGGGAGGTGGGTTTCTTGGACAGTGATGAGCTCAGCGAGGATATGAGAGATGAGCGAGCAACTAGAGAGAAGGGGTTAAAAGCTATATGGTGGGCCTGGGAAGGGGGTAAGCAGATGATCTTTATCTTGGTGACAGAGATCCGTGAGCTCCTTGCACTTGTTACAACTGAGGGTGGAAGGGACAGGGATAAGGGTTTAAGCAGGTGCCTGGTAATGGAGACGAGTAGCTGGGGTTATACTTGCACTGCAGGATGATCCTAGACTATTGGACAGTTTTCGCAGAGGAGAGCAAGGCCTGGTAGAGCTTGATATGGTCCAGCCAGATCTTGAGATGGATGGCTAGCCAACTGTGCCAAATATGCTCAAGCCTGTGTCCTTGAACATGAAGAAACTATGGGGGTAATACTAAAGGGAATGATCAGCAGAGAAGATAGCAAAGCTTTGCTAGAGACTAGGACATCAGAAGTGGAGGTGAGGGATTGGTTGAGCAAATCAACAGCTGGGGTGTTCTGGCAGATGGAGAGCCAAAGAGATATAAGGATCAAGTGGGGAAAGTGGAGTTGAGGTCGAAGATCAGCCATGATCTTATTGAATGGTGGAGCAGGCTCGAGGGGCTGTATGCCCTACTACTCCTATTTATTATGTTCTTAAGGCTGGAGAATTAGAAATGTGAAAGTGCAGTGGTAAGCAAATTAGGGACAGCTTTTTCCAGATGCAGAAGTAAGTGGGGTTGGAAGGAGGTAGGGGATATAGAGGGATACAAGGAAGTGGTGGAAGCTGGTCTTGTCCGTGTTCGAGATCACAGGAGTAGAGACCATGGCCATAGAGCGGCTGTGGGAAATGACTGGTGAGGGGAGTGGCTTTGAATATGGGTGAGACATTGTATATGAGGGAGAGTTTTAGGGAGAACAGGAGCGTATAGGGCAAGGGAGCTGAAATGGAAATTGTAATCACCAAGGATTAGTCGTTGCTTAATGCAATCATCCGCAATAAGGTTAGGATTGGCAAGGGTGTTGCTCGTATGTGAGCTGACATTCTGAATATAAATAAGGAGAGTGGCAGTGATTGTTGATCTGCCAGCAGAGTCCAAGGGGACAGTGGTGGGGGGAGTGAGCAGGATGGGAATGAGGTTGGTGAGGTTTGCTCCCAATCTGCTGGGTGGGAAGGTATGCGAGAGAAGAGGATGGGGCAGCTAGGGTTGCTGTTTGCAATGTGCCTCTATGGGCCCTTTTGAAGAATACCAAGTGAGACACTTATTAAGGGCTTATTAAAGGGAGTTCAAGCCTAGGATGGCAGCAGGAGGGCAGGTTGAGTCACTAGGCACGGAACCAGTGGAAGGATGGTGGTGATAGATGTAGTAGACTTTATGCAGGAGAGACAGAGTTTGGAATTAGCTGAAGTTTGTGATTGGTGGAAATAGGGAGGTGGTCAAGAAAGCTTTTGAGAAGTCAATCCTTGAGGTGATAAATATGTGGATTCAGGCTTCAGCAGATGCTACAGGATGCACTGCACTAACTCGCCAAGGCTTCTTTGGCAGCACCTCCCAAACCTACAACTTCCATTACCTAGAAGGACAACGGCAGCAGGAGCATAGAAACATCACTGCAAAGTTTCCTTCCAAGTCTCACACCATACTGCCTTGGATATATATCGCTGTTCCTTTATTGTCGCTGGGTCAAAATCCTGGAACTTCCTACCTAAAAGCATTGTGGGAGCACCTTAACCACATGGACTGCAGCGATTTAAGAAGGTGGCTCATCATCACCTTCTCAAGGGCAACTAGTGATGGGCAATAAATGCTTATGCCCACAACACGAGAGTGCATTTTTTTAAAAAATGGGAACGCATGATCTAGGTGCTGTGAACAGGTGGGAAACCAATTGGAAAGATGCACAATGGGAATGGTGAGTGTGTGCCCAAGAAGGGGAAACTGGGTTGTGAGGGAGGCAAGAGAGTAAGTGGCAGGTTTCATGGAGTAAATGAGTTTGATGAGGGGAAGAAGCTACAGAGTATAAGGGATGAGTTGGCAGGATTAGGGGGCAAATGCAAATCTGGGGATTTTGATTTTAGAAACTAAGTTCAGGAGCTCCTTATATTTAGTATTGCAGGTGAGAATGGAGGATATTGAGTTGACTTGTGGTGAAGACAACTTTTACAGCTATTACAGGAACAGAAAATGTTTTAAGAATCAATGCTGGGGTATCATAAATTAGAGTTATACTTGATGTGAAATATGGCTTGTTATGCATTGGACTGATTAGCTGTGGCTAATGGAACACAAATAATCTGAAATATGAACCAAGTACAATGTTTATAATAGTCTTCAATCAATGACATTTTCAGTTTACATTACACTACTACAGCACAGTGTAAATCCAATCATAAACAGTGAATAGTTTTGAGACATTTGGTGCAGTAAGAATGGTAAATGAGCTGTCCATCTATTACATGTGTGATTTGGGATTCTGTGGTATGAGTACTGACATAACAAAACTTCAACTCGTATTTAATTTTTTAAAAATATTTCACGAGCCAGAGTGTGTTAAAATAAACCAGATCTTTTCCCCAAACTTTGTTCCACCTATTTCACAAAGGTTGTGTTCACAGGGCATGTAATTACATTCATAACTGGATGCAACGGTCCCTTGTTTGCCTGATGACAGTTTTCCCTCTAATGACACTGAACAAACTGTACACAAAGATAAGATTTTACCAAATAACCAGGTCTAATTGCTATGAACATTACTTGACTGACAGTGCTATGGACCACAACAAATGATGTTGGCAATTTGCAAAATGGGCCTAACAAATATTTTTAAATGTAAGAAAGGCTTTTAATCCATATACTTTCCTGACTTGCAAGAAAATAAAATGTGTATACTTGGCAGTGAAATATTATATTAAAGAAATCCCAAATACCAAGAAGAAAATTAAAATGGATAACATTTTATTGTTATGAGAACACATTGGCCCAGAATTTGCTGGAGTGGGGCATCTCGTGCCACGGCTTGTTAGATTTTTTTTTTCCTTCACCGACCAGCTTGAAATTTTTTGCACTGTAAATTGCTGGAAGTGTGAACTGATAACAGGGTCAATGGAGCATTTGGGACCCTGGTGAACAACAGGACCCTGGTGAACAACAGGAACAACAGTCTATTTCCATAACCAATGAGATTTAAGGATAGGGAAAGAAACCAAGAAAATGACACGAGAAGGAAATAGCATGAATTAGGTACAGAAAGAGAATTTCCTCCCAACTAAATATGGGGAAGACCGAAGCCATTGTCTTCAGTCCCCGCCACAAACTCCATCCCTCTTCCTGGCCACTGTCTGAGGCCGAACCAGACCGCTCACGACCTTGACATCCCTATTTGACCCTGAGCTGAGCTCCTGACCCCGTATCTTCTCCATCACCAAGACTGCCTACTTCCACCTCCATAACATTGCTAGTCTCTGCCCCTGCCTCAGCTCATCTGCTGAAACCCTCATCCATGCCTTTGTTACCTCTAGACTCGACTGTTCCAATGCTCTCCAGGCCGGCCTCCCCCTTGCATCCTCCATAAACTTGAGCCCATCCAAAACTCTACTATCCATATCCTAACTTGCACTAAGTTTCAGTCATCACCCCTGTGCTCTCTGACCTCTCGGTCTGGCAACACCTCTTTTAAAATTCTTATCCTTGTCTTCAAATCTCTCCATGGCCTCGTCCCTCCCTATTTCTGTGACCTCCTCCAGCCCTACAACTCAGATCCCTGCGCTCCTCCAATTCTGGCCTCTTGCGCATCCCACATTTTAATTGCTGCACCATTGGCGGTCTTGCCTTCAGCTAGCTAGGCCCTAAGCTCTGGTATTCCCTCCCTAAATCTCCTCGCCTCTCTCCTCCTCCTTTTAAGACACTGCTTAAAGCCTACCTCTTTGACTAAGCTTTTGGTCATCTGTCCTAATATCTCCTTTCGTGACTGTCAAATTTTGTTTGATAGCACTCCTGTGAAGCGTATTGGGATGTTTTTAATTACGTTAAAATTGCTACATAAATGCAAGTTGTTGTTCCTACCAGTAGTGAGATGAAAATTGGTTAGTTATGTTTACTTTTCTCGCTTTTAATTACCCTACTCCAGCTGCCATTTTATCTTTATATCGTCCCTGCTTATAACTTTAGTTCCTTGCTTTTATTTTAGTGGGCTTCTTCACTGTCCTTTTTAAAATTCAGTGCAGTAGTGGTTGATTTGCTATAATCCCAAGCTTGAAAGTGGTTGTCTTTACTTTGTTTTTAAGGTGTATTTACATTTCTACGAGGCCACGAACTTTCTTTCTCCGCTCCCCTGTTGTTTTTTTTCCTTTTACTCGTCCTATCACCTTCATCTAAGAGGGAGATGTGGAAGGCTACACTTGGCTGACCACTAGCAGACCCCAGAATGGCCCAGTGAAGATGCCAGATCTGAATTTCTCAAAATATTCCCTCCCTTGCCTCTAGGAAAAACTCAGGCTGGATTTTCCTTCATGAAAGTTTTGTGGCATAACAAAAGAGTATTATGAGGCTTACACCCACCTCCCCCACCCCCCCCCCACCCAAAATAAAATAATTATGATTTACTTTCACTAAAACCCACCAGTTGCTATTAACACTCACGTGTGGTAGGATAGGTTCAGAGTAAGTGGGGGGTGGGAGGGCATAGACAAGGTCTTTGAGTAATTTACCCCAGTTAGTGCCCCTAACCTGACATCAGGGACCGCCACTGTTAAATCAGTCGGTACGAGCAGCACAGTGGTATTCCTGAGGCAGATATAAAGAAGCCCATCTTTCCTGATATCTGAATCTTTGAGAAACTATGCTTGGACGTTGGCTTTTGCTGGTTGGTACACTAGAGCTTCTCTCAATACTTCTAGTTATAGTGAGTACTGGAGAAAGTTAATTTTTAGAGTCTGGAAATGGATTTCCCAATGGAAATCCCTCTCCTGTGTTATGAAGAAGAGGAGAATGAGGAAATTGAAGGAGCTAGATTGGAAGAATTTAGTGAAGCATCACAGAAACCAGTACACAATCCCACAGGTCTTGCTTAGATATCTCTGCCCATCAGTGCCTCAGAAAACTGTGCTTCTCCCTGTAGGCAATTGGAGAACAATGCCAGCTGCTGGACGAACACGTACAGCACTATCAGTAGCAATGAAAGTGACCATGGCCTTGAATCTTTTTGCCACTGGATCTTTCCAGGCAGCCTCAGATGACCTTTCTCACATCAGTCAGGCAGCAGTTCAACACTCTACAAAGAAGGTTGCTGATGCTCTTTTAAGGTGGGACTCAGTTCATAAGCTTCTCAATGGCACCTCCAGTTCAATAGACAGGCAGCATATCCACAGTTGTAGGGAGCAATTGACTGAATACATGTAGCCTTGAAAGCCTCATACTACAACCATCTCAATTTCATTAATAGAATAAAACACTTTCCTATCAATATCCAGCTAGTGTATAATTCCAATCACCTTATTGTATGCATTCATACTCACTACTCAAGAAGCTGTCATTGTGCTTTTACAATGTGACAGTATGATGACTCTAAACCATGTATCTGAATGGTTGATTAGTGATCAGGGATATTCCCTGCAGTCATGGCTAATGACTCCAGTACAGCATCCACATACAAAGGAGGAGAATAAATATTGTAAGACCAATGGGATTACAAGAAGTATGGTAGAGCAGACCATTGGCAGTGTGAACTCTTGTATTAGTGCCAGGACAAGACCTGCAATGCAGCCCACAAGAGGGTCCAGAATTAAAGTAGCTTGCTGTGTGCTGCATAATGTTATGCAGAAAGGATTACTATTTTTTGAAGCTGAAGAGATGAAGAAGGAGATAGCCTTCAGTCCCCATAGCAGAAGGTTGCACAAAAAGAAGAGGTTGTGTAAGAGATCCATCAACACATAGCCAGGGACAAGAGCCAGTATCTTATTATCAATGATTTAAATAAACAAAAAGTAGTGGAGAAATAAAAATCCTTCCGTTGTGGCTGTTCCCTAACAGACCCCCATCTACCCCATTAAGACCGTATTCCCAAAGGAATCTATATGTACTTGTCTCAGTAAAAAAATCTCATTCTCACATTTCAACAACTCAGTCCACTAAATTCTATACATCCACAGCAATGAATTTTAGTCTGTGTAGTCAATTAAGTTTAATTTCTAGTGTAATATTTCATAAATTATTACAATATTTTCAAACATTAACTACTACTGCTCCTTACCACTGTATCTAGCACCTGTGCATAAATTCTTACTAATTTATGCTCGTAACCACTTTCTTCTATATGTTGCACAAGCTCAGAGGTGCTACTGGTCAGTTTAAGAACAAACCGAATAGTTCCAGTCAAGTTCTGGAAACCATGTGAAAGTGTCATGTTGAGGCTGACCCTCAAAGCAATGGTAGCAGGGTGAGAGGTGAATGGCTGGAATATCTCTGCTAGAGCTGTCACTGACAGGTGTTTAAGAGAAGCTGCTGTCCCTGAGGATCTTGCTACTTGTATCCTTTCTCTTGCAATGTCAAGGGACCAGGTCTGAAGCTCCTTATATGCTGACATTTGAGGGGGTCTTAAAGAAGCATGCTCAATTTCACTCTAATGAGAGACAGCGATATCTGTTACCACTCCTCGCAGCCCACTGATGTGGGCACAAGCTCAGAGGTGCCATTGGTTGGTTTGAGAACAGACCGAATAGTTCCAGTTAAGTCCTAGAAACCCTGTGAAAGGTCATGTTGAGACCGAGCCTCAAAGCAATTTTACTGCCACTCCAGGAGCTACCATTGTCCTTTGTACCTCCTCCTGGCACCTTGTTGCTGCAGATATCTTATGGACTGCTGCACTCTCTAGCATATTCTGCATAGCATAACAAACTTCCTACGTTGTTCATCTCAACCATACGTGTGGTTGATGCTGATGCTACTTAATCATTGCTCATTTAAATATTGGGCCCCTGAGATTTAGGTCACAAAGCTCCTCAGGCGAGGGTGGACATTTCTCCACCCTCCATGGAGGAACAGCTCATGCACCTCCCCCCAACTCATGCTCACTAATGTTCAGTGCTTTATCTTTTAAAGGCCCTTCTGACTTACTAGCTACTTCCTCCTGGTTGGGAATCTCTGGGCTGGTGCTGGAGCTCGTAATATGCTATGACAGAGTTGATAAGGATGGGGCAGCTTGAAGTGCCCGCCTGCTCCTCTGACAAGTTCTCCCCTTCTTCCAGCCCAACCCTTAGGATGATTAAAAACACAAAAACGTCTTTAGCTGTGTGAACAGTCACATGGCAGCCTGTCGAAATGGTGGCTGTGTCAATACTTTGATATTCCACAGGAGGCTAAAACTAATTGTGCTGTCCCTTGCATCACCTTCAACAGGGTATTTGCATTCCCCTTCCTCATCTCCTGCAGCTTCTTCTGAGTACCTTCCAATGAGCTGCAAAGCTTTTTCCTGATGTGAACTCAAACTTCAGAAACTGGGTGTTCCTCCTCCAGTTAAGTTTCTTTGGCCCGGAATTTCCTCGGAACTGCTACTGCTCTGCCGCCATAACTTTGCCAAAAGTATAGCGGAAACCCCGTTTACGCATGGTTAGCAGGGTTTCCACTGCACTTCCAGCGAAGTTACAGTGGCAGAGCAGGTGCAGCTCCGAGAAAAATGCGGGGTTTTTTTGTCTAGCTGTGTGCAATCTTTTCCTTTACAAGGAGAGGACACGGTGATGAAGGAATCTGAGTGGCAATTACACCTCCTCACACAAATGTTTGCCTCCATCCCATGATTCAGACGTATGCTCCCTTTAAACAACTCTTTTTCAGGACTAACTGTTTTCAGAAGTTCACTTGTGACCAGGTCAGTTTTCCTGTCACCAAAACTTGGAGAGGGCATGAGAGGTAAGGTGGTGAGTCATGCCTTTATAATTCCTACAGGATGTGAATTGGAAGCAGTGTCTTAACTTTCCATGGCCAACCTTGCGAGGCCATTCGTGGGGCAGTGGAGATTACACTCACTGCCTCTAACACCTCCTTCCATAAAGTCTGAATCACCCTCTTATGGGACTTCCTGCTCGCAGTCCCCAGAACTCCTTCTCTTCCCTTTATTTCTGTGAGTAGAACATCAACTGATGTTCTTTAAATTCTTGACACATCTTTAAAAAAGAACTCAAACTGCTGCTGCACAATGCACAGTGCCATAGAGTTCAGGAAGATGGACTCTGTACCCCACTCCACCGAGTTCCCAGCAGGGCTGCTGAATGGAGGCCCGAGGCTGGATTTTCCTTTTGAATGGTGGGTTAGTGGCAGTGTGGGTTTTCCGTCCACTCGTGAACTCACTGCTAAAGCTTCCTGAAGAAGCCCTTATTAGTTATGCAGGCTGGGTTTACAGTAGTAAACCACTGATCATTGGCTTACTGGTGTGAGAAGGGTGGGAAATTTAGTGGTGCTGCAACATTTAAGATGCTGCAGCTGATTAAGGAGATGAACATATTTTTGGCAGGGGTAGCAGAAGTGCAAGAATAAGTCGGGATGGAGCAGCCGTGTGGTTAGTGAGACCTGCAAATACAGCAGCAAGAATCGCGTGGAAGAAAGTGGTGCAGGCTATGAATGGTAACTCGCTAACCCCAGGAACCCTTTCCAATGTAGGAAGGAACAAAAGTAAGTGTTATGACTGTAAGCTGCCATTAACTTATATTTGGAATAGTTCTGCTGGTATTAACCATAAAACGTGCATTGTCAAACCTAAGGGTTTGATCCTGAGCACTAAATGAAAGCAGCAGCACCTGAAGATTTAAGATGGAAGATTTAAATTAACTGGCTATAGAATCTTGAAATGTATGCATGCCCAATGAAGCCTCACTATCCCTTTAAGTATTCCATAAGGAAAGTAAGGTGAATTCTCAAATAATGGTCAAATGAAACAGTCTGTGACGGACAGTACCTTTGAGCAGGAAGTTACCCACTCCATTTATTCATTTATCCTATCACTGGCACTCACCAGTCCAGATAGATTTGCTCGGGTGATACAAATAGTCTCGGTGAAGATTTGACACACTATGATGCACAAATCACAAGGAAGCCAAAAGATGTGGTATTGGAAGCTGAGCACAACGTACCTGAGCAGAGGCTTAGGAAATATCAGCCAATGCCTGAAGAGAATTCAGAGGATGATCCCAGGGGTCCTGTCATGAAAATAAGGATGCTAGCAGTGCATTAAACCCATATGCAGGCACTGAAAAACCTCCCCCAAAATGTGTGGCAGATGGCACTTAAATTAAATCTACAAACCTTCAGCATTTTCCATTCATCATTAAAACCAGAAATCCCAGGAGGGTCCCACGTCCACAAACATCTTTTTCAGTTCCAGTACAACATTATGTTTTCAACAAAAAAATCAAGCTTAGTGTTACCTAATAAGCACTTACTGATTTATGTTGTCTTTTTACTCGTTTTAACCTCTGTGTTGTCCTGCAGTTTGGGCTTTGGCATTTCAATTTAGTTTTTCAATGAAAAGAAAGCACAATTAAGGTTTTCGATTTCCAGTGTTTAATTTTGATGATTCTCTTTTTTTTCAGTATTTACTGTTGTTCTTTCTCAGAAAACTTAAAAATTGGAGCAAAAGCCAATGAAAACCAGAAACTCTAAGTATCAAATTCTCACAGTACTACAGCCTGGTGGAGCAAGCATTAAAGCAATGAACCTGTACTTGAAAAGTGCAGGAGAGTGTGGTTGGGAAGCCCTGGGGAGTAAGCATCAGTAGAATTCATGGGCTCAGGAAGATTGGAGGGTCAGGGAGGGTTAGAAACAATCAATTTAACTGTTCTTTGGTGTCACTGAATAATCACCTATTTCAAAAAATTTCACTGATGCTTATCAGTTTAACCTGAAAATCAGGAAGCCTAAATATGACTCTTGGAACCAATTTCTCTTCAATTTGAAGCTGAAGTCATTTAGCCATTTGCTCGATCTGACAAATCTTGTTTCATTTGAAAATCTAGCAAACAATGACAAAGCTTTGATTTATAAAACATTGTGCCGGCAGGTTGATCAAATTATCATGTCCACTCAGTAAAAAATGTGGGCCGTAGGAACATATTGTGCATTCAAGCAGTAAATATTGAAAGTCTCCAAAAAATTGAACAAGTGGTCAATCAGCACAGCAGCTGAAAGAGAAAAAATTAGTTCATATAAAGAGTCCCACCCAAGCATTAGCCTGACTGGAAAATGGCTGGTTGACTTCCTTTCTTGCATTTTGTGTTTATTTCAGATTCCAGCATCCACAGTTTTTAATTTTATTTCTTTGCAGAAAATGATGTTAATTATTTTGTCTTTTTTTATTCATTCACTGGATGCGGGCTTTCCTGGCAAGGCCAGCATTTATTGCCTGTCCTTAATTGCCCTTGAGAAGGTGGTGAGCCGCCGCCTTGAACCGCTGCAGTCCGTGTGGTGAAGGTTCTCCCACAGTGATGTTATGTAGGGAGTTCCAGGATTTTGACCTAGCGACTGCAAAGGAAGAACCAGATCATGGATAAGGCAACAATACTCCTGTTTTCTGAGAGGTATAATGCCTCCATGAATTTTAAACAAGATGAAAACAGTTTCTGATAAAATATCAAATCATGATAATGCAATATAGTTGCAGATAGAACACGCAGGAGAAAAGTAACAGTTTGTTTAATGCCTCATCAGTAAACGAATAAAACTGTTCAATTTGTCAGACCATAAGAACATAAATCATTTCTCTCAGTTCACTGTTGCTTGAATAGCTACTTCTGGATGCTTTTCCTTTTCGTATAGCTATTGCCTGTCTAATAATTAGTACATATGATTCTAGGAAGGCTTTTTTTTCTTTTGACGTACAATGGGTATAACAATCTTAACAAGAACTAATGTTTTATGAATTTTTTCCTCTTTCAAGATTCAGGGGCTGAAAATTATTTTTTCACTCCCTTTCTGTCAAGGTAATGTGATTATTTCAAGACTGAGACAAAGATTTGTGTTGAATGCTGTACACTGATGCCAGGTTCAGAAATGTTATTTTTTATTGAGAAACTCAGGTCAAGGAGCAAGGCCTACAGACACCAAGGTTGAAAGAGAAGTACATAATAAATCATGTAGTAGCTACATGGATTGTAGAATGAGGAAAGAGGAGGGAGGTGGATAAGCAGTTCTACATCTTTGAAGTCCTAGGAAAGAGTGAGTTAGAGTAGGGGACTGTGCAATGAGCCTTGATTTCAATACAGTGAGGATTGCAGGTGGGATAAACAAGAGGGGAAGGTTTGAAGGAGCAATGACTGTAGTACGATCAATGAAACAAATGTTTCATTGCTGGAAACCAAATAATTTATTTGATTCAGGTAGCCTTGCTGAAACAACTCTGATGATGTGTACTGTTAAATTTGATTACAGCATGGTTTGTGGCATAGCTGCACTGGCTGAGAGCATGCTTTCCCTTCCGTAAACTGCTCTTGTTTCATCCAACTGCATCCAGCACGTCATTTGAACTTGGTAACAAAATGGATTTCTGGTGAATTATGGAACTGTGAGAATAAATTATTATAGTATTCTGGAGGTTTGCTCAATAGCCTTTTGTGGGGGGTCAGGAATTTTGCAGAAATTTATTTCCTAAGATTAAGTAAACTGGGTACATTCCATGATAGGATAGATTGTACTTGGTCTGTAGTACCAGTGGGTCGTCATGTGTTGCATTATGATCATAGTAAGTGCTGGCAGAAAAGACTAGAGAAATCATTCTGGGGTGCCAGCAAATGTGGATGAGACATCTCTTAAAGGAAATCTCCAGGTTATAAACTTAAATTGAATGTGCAAAACCTCCTTTAATATCTGGCTCTTGCACTAATTGATTTTTTTCATTGCATCCACACAGTTAAAACACATTTGAGTAAATGATTTCTGACTTGCAGAACAGCCATTAATTGCTTTAGGGATATCAGTAGCTGCCTTTTCTCCCCAAATGATGTTGTACTGCTAGTTACTGCTGGCTAAAATAAATAGACAAAATAGAAATGTCAACACAGGAGGGACATTTAAAAATAAGTTTTTTGCTACTGATTAAATAGAGAGTAGTTTTCATTGTGTTATTGGGTAACCTGCATTCAGATTAAGAGGGAAAATAATTTAACATAGTAATGATATATTCCTATATATCAAAGGGAGTGTCAAGCAGCATACAATTATAAACTGTTGAGGACAAGCTGCTCCAGTTGAACCTCCATTGGCTAATTTTGAATTCGGATGGGGACTCACCATAATTAATGTAAGCAAATTAACAGTAATAAAGAAAATAATGGCACTAAAGAGTGACAAATCCCAAGGAACAGATGGTTTCTATCCTAGGATTTTAAAGGAAGTAGTGAGAACATTGCAGATGCCCTAACTATAATCTTCCAAAGTTCTCTCGATTCAGGAACCATTCCTTTAGATTGGAAAATTGTGCATGTCACTGCTATTTGAGAGGTGAGAGAGAGAAACTAGGGAATTGTAGATCAGTTAGTCTAACATGTGTTGTCAGGAAATTACTAGAGTCTATAATTAAGGATAAAGTGACTGAACACCTTGAACATTTTCAGCTGGGCAGAGACCCAGCATAGATTTGTAAAGTGTAGGTCATGCCTGATGAACCTGATTGAATTTTTTGAAGAGGTGATTAAAGTATTGGACAGGGGAATGTCTGTGGATGTTATTTATATGGACTTCCAGAAGGCATTCGATAAAGTCCCTCATAAGAGACTGTTAGCTAAAGTTGAAGCTCATGGAATTCAAGGCAAATTATTGACTCGGTTAGGAAATTGGCTGAGCAGTAGGAGACAATGGATAGGGATAATGGGCAGGTACTCAAATTGGCAGGATGTGACTGGTGGCCCCAACACAAGGATTTGTGTTGGGGCCTCAACTATTCACTATTTATTAACGACTTAGATGACAGGATAGAGAGCCACATATCCAAGTTTGCCGATGACACAAAGATAGGCAGCATTGTAAGTGGTGTAGATGGAAGCATAAAATTACAGAGATATTAATAGATTAAGTGAATGGGCAAAATTGTGGCAAATGGATTTCAATGTAGGCAACTGTGAGGTCATCCACTTTGGACCTAAAAAGGATAGATCAGAGTACTTTCTAAATGGTGAAAAGCCTGAAACAGTGGAGGTCCAAAGAGACTTAGGGGTCCATGTGCATAGATCATGAAAATGTCACAGACAGGTACAGAAAATAATCAAAAAGGCTAATGGAAAACTGGCCTTTATATCTAGTGGACTAGAATACAAGGGGGTAGTAGTTATGCTACAGCTATAAAAAGCCCTGGTTAGAACACAGCTGGAGTATTGTGTTCAGTTCTGGAAGGAAATATTGGCCTTAGAGGGAGTGATGCGTAGATTTACTGGAATGGTACCTGGATTCCAAGGGTTAAATTAAGGTTGTATTCCCTGAAATTTAGAAGATTAAGGGGTGATTTGTTGAAAGTTCTCAAGATATTAAGGGGAACTGATGGGGTAGATAGAGAGAAACTATTTTCACTGGTTGGGGAGTCTAGGACTAGGGGACATAGCCTAAAAATTTGAGCCAGGACTTTCAGGCGTGAAGTTAGGAAACGCTTTTAAACGCAAAGGGTGGTAGAAATTTGGAACTCTCTTCCGCAAAAGGCAGTTGATGCTAGCTCAATTGTTAATTTTAAATCTGAGATTGATAGATTTTTGTTAACCAGACATTAATGTATATGGGGCTTATGGCGGGTATATGGAGTTAGGTCACAGATCAGTCATGATCTCATTGAATGGCGGAACAGTTTTGAAGGGCTAAGTGGCTTACTCCTGTTCCTATGTACCACTATAGAGGGACCCATTTGGTGGATAACAAATCAATGGATAACTGAGAGTCCCCAAATGGGGTCTTACACACATTGTACATCAGTACTTGAGGCAAATTAATGAAGACATGCAGAATACAAATAACATAAATTAAATGTAATCTTTCTGGGGCTTTGAGGCCCATTTAAGTTAGACGAGGAGATTGGCATTAGAGGGGTGTGCCATAAAGCAACATCTTGTGAAAGGCTTTGTCCTGTAACAGTTCTGATGGATAATCAACAAGGCAGATAATTGAACATAGATAGTGGCGATTCTTCTGTAACTATCTCTCGAAAGCAAATGATGGCTACTGTCAGGTGATGGAAATGCCCCACCTTGAAACTTGGCTTCACTGTACAGGTGAAATCAGACAAATAAATGCTTCACTAGGAGAGGAGTGTTCCGTGTATTAAATATTAAGTTAAGAGTCTGGGATTTTCTTTCAGATTGTTGCTCTGGGTGGGTGGGGGGTTGGCGAGTATGTATCCACTTCAAACTTTAGGCCTGGATATCCTTGGACCTGCAGTTGTTACGTTACAAGAAATGTCATTGATCAGATAGTCTGATTCTGCACTCTATTCGTTCATAATCACTCTTGGTCACATCCCACTTGTGGGAAGGTGGAAGAAGGGTTCAGCACCTCTCCCACGACTTCGAGCATTGAGCTCCAGTATCTAATATTAGAACCTTGCCAGTTTGGTAGCTATTGGAAGTTCATGTTCCATGATAATTCAGCAATACCCCGTACATGACTTTTTTAAAAAAAATGTGTAATATGAAATATAACCTGCCTTTAAACTGGGTTCACACAGAGAGAGAGAGAGAGAGAGAGAGTGTGTGTGTATATATATATATATATATATATATATATAATGAGAATTCATACTTTACGTACTAAGGGATATATATATAAAATAGCCAGCATGAATCTGCAACTACATAGCACACAAGTGAGAAAAGCATTTAATCAAAACACTTACATTGTTCTGAATGCAAAATGTATTATCAAGTGATTGTTTTTTTAAAGAAGTAGCTTTGGTATAAGAACCTTGTTGGTATGTTACACCAAAGGAGCTACAGGCTTCATAAATTCACTCTTATATTTAATACATGCAGTCGCAGGAAAGCAGCACTAAAACAGATAGCTTTGGCCTCTGAATAGCTCTGTCCCATTTATGTTTAATGACATTGGTGTTCCCCAAAAATTGCCAAAATTAAAAAGTAAATGGAGACTGGCAGCAGCTCATAGGACAGACAGAAATGTTGGGCTCCGATACCGTCTGGTTTCCAAACACTAGAGAGATATTGACATTGGGAGAACTACACATCTGCAGTAGATAGCACTCTCTCAATGTAACAGTGCCTATGAATCATGTACTTTGGAAGCCTCTGTTCTGTTATTTTTGCAATTACTTTGTCAGGGACAGATATAAAAAAAATCATTGCAGCTATGACATTTTTGTTATTAACATCTTCAGGGCATTTGTCCTTCAATTGGCTTAGACTCTAATGTTTTCAACAAAACCCGGCTGTTGAAAAATTCATTAATATATTTGGCTGGCAAACAATTCTAAACGCATACTGAATGTGTTATTCCCTTTGTGACTGGGAGCAATTAACCGTACCAATCACATCATAGTCACAGCTGGTAGGTATTATAAGCTTCAATGCAGAAAATAAAAGGGCTCATCTCCATATGTAAGATCAGTTTGCATTTGGTCATCAATCTAATTTGAAAATTAAGTCAGTTTTATATTTCTTTTACCAAATACCCACAACCTATTATTACTTTAAGCATCTCTTTAGAAACTGATGCACAATTCTAATGCTAATCTTTAGCGTGGTGGTAAAGGACTCACTAAGCTTAACCACTCTGGGGCAAATCCAAATCTGAATTGCTGATGTGCATTTGGAATGTTATTTTTCAGATGTCCCAATCCAAAGTTTTCTTCAGTTTTATAAGGAGCTCTAGGTGCTTTTCAAGGTACTTACTACTATACTCACTTGGAATGGAAAGTGATGTTCTTCAAAGCCCAAACTGCCCTGAACAGGGCAAATTATAAAAAAAAGTTTCGAAATGGATCATTTAGATGCAGAAATTATTTTGAAGCCTATCTCAAAATTGTTATATATTGATGGATAAATAGATTGAGAAATAACATAGTGCACTATCAACTTTGTATTTACACTTGATACATTTATTTTGATCATGTCACAACTTTTAATCCTGGAGTCTGAACATTATCATGGTCAGTAACCTTTGTGCTGCTGATACATCAGTGACCATCAGTATCCACCATGACGATTGCTGCTGGCAAGAAAAATGGAACCAAAACAAAATAAAACAATCCCCATGGCTACCTATTATAAAATGGTACATCTAGATTGTATTTATTCTCTGTCATGTTCCTTGCCTATTTGTCAAACTTCTCTGTCACACTACAAGTCCCAGACTCAAATTTATGTGTTGTACTTCTGGTATATTCTGTGACAAACCCAGTGTAAAGGTTTGTTCAACAGCACAAGTGAAGCCCACCTGAGCCATCGATAAAAATGACAGCATTCTTCTTTGTTTCTTTTCAGTCCCTTTAGAAAAGGGGCCAGTGGGGTAGATTTTGAAATATCTTCCTGGCCAGCGGCACCAGGTAGTCAGCAAGCAGCCTGCCAATGCTGCTTTTCCCACACTCTCTCCTCGGCAAGCCCCCAAGATGCACGCATAGTGGCCCAGGCATCGCTGCTTGGTTGAAAATCAAGTCCCGACCCCAGATACTGCCCACTCCTTCACACTTCTGCCAGAAAAGTGGGACCCAGACATTTCATCCCCAAGGTTTCTAACATCATAAAAACATATAAAAATAACATTTCACAATAAGATGATTAAACTTACCTCTAAACTTACCGCTGATGTGTCTCTGAATATCCTAATTAACATTTTTACTTCAGGGCCTCATTCTCTCTCTCAAAAACCTAGGCTTTGATGGGTTGATATTTTTTCCCGAGGTATCATTCAATCACTTGAAGGGAGTTACCAACAATGCCTATCTCTGCAACTCCTAGGATGCTGCAGACTGAGCATATGCATTGTGGAGAATTTCCCAGGATACGTCAGTACCACCCTGTCGGTACAACGGGAAACTTTTCTGTCCTCGTGCTAGAACAAGATTTCTCAGTTTCCTTGTTTTCTTAAAATGATTCAAAAGCAAGCCACAAAACGTCAAAGCTTTTTTTGCAGCTTAAGTTTCACAGTTAAACTATTATCAAGTGCTTAATTTTTAACTTCAGACAGATAGCCTGTATGCAAGAATCTGCTATTTGTAAGCCCTCCCTGCCTTGCTGTATAATGGAAAAACTCGGACATGTGATGATAGCGTTAACCATGAACTTTGGAACTTTCATGTGAGATCAATGGGGGCTGAAAATTCTAGACTTCACTCCATCAACATAACTGTGGCAGAGCAAGACTATGTCCCCCACTCTTGACCTTACTGGAGTATCCAGGGTCAGAATGGGGGCACATGATTTGTATGCAAGCACCAGGCACCTGTGCCATTCTGGATGCATCTTGGGTGCTCACCAAAGGAGTGGGGTAGAAAAATACTGCTGCCACCAGCTCACATGTTTCATTCTGTACGGGAGCCAATATTACTTACGCTGCTGGCGTTCGGGTGATGGGCGGGGAATCTAGGCTATGGCCCAAGCTGAGTTTATTCCCAGCATCCACATCCCTTGGCAGCAGAGAGGGCCCTGCCAAAGACGGTCCTACTGTGGGAACTCTCTCCCCTCCACCTGCCCACTTGGTCGTCAGGGGCCATATTTGGGGCAGATGAATGGGAGGCAGCTGATTTTCGGCCATGATACTTATCTAAGAAAGATTCTTGAAATTATGATTGGTGGCAAGACTGGCCACAGAGAGTGCTCCAGAATTTACTGTTCCTAAGCCCTTCAAACTCACCCCTCTTTCCAAGTCATTAAAATTTGCTGATAGAACTAAGGTAGGAAACCACTCTGGGGCTTGAAGACAAAAAAAAAATTATATATAAAAACATGCAAACAATATAAAACATTTACTTTTGAACAACTTATGAGGTCATTTTTGTTTATTGTTTATCCAGTTTATGTTTATTAAAACACTATGGCCTAGAAATTCATTGATGCACACCCGTTTCACAGACATAAACTGGGCGCTGAGGGATCCAATATGACGGACGGCATGAGTGTGTCCCCGTCCCCCCATGCTAGAAGTGCACCGCCCGCTCTATTGGATCAGGCTCCTCCATAGGGGTCCTGGGCATGCTGGAACGATTCAGGAAGCTCATAATATTTAAATAAGGGTCCTACGCTGGACCCTTATGTGAAATTGGGCTGTCCTCGAGTAGCTTTGGGCTTTGAGGGCCCGGCTGCAGACTGCAGCATATCAGCGTGGGCTAGGGCAGTCTGGCCCGGCTGGCTGTGTGACACTAACAGGTACATTGGCGGAGTGGATGGCAGGGGAACAGGCAAGAAAGAAGGGAGTGTGTTAGTGACAGTCTTGTGAGGGGTTTAGAGAATATGTCTGTTATGGTAGAATAGTTGGTATACAGTGTATAAGATGTGAGGTGTGGGGAATTGAGGGTTGCAATAGTGGTGATTGTGTGAGTAGAAGGAGGCGGAGGGACGTGTGGTGCAGTGATTGTAGGAGAGGGAAGTGGTGGAGGGAAATATTGTGAGTAGTGAGTCTGGAGATTGTGGCGGTGTGAGCAGAGAGTAGGAGAGCAGTATTGTTACCTTGACAACTCTAGTGAGGCCATTGAACATCTTTCTGCATTGCAGCCAAGTCCTGGGAGGTAAGCTCCTGGCATTGACCTCCTCTGCAACCTCTTACCACTGATAGCGGAGGTTCTGCCCCTTGGAGGGAACAGGATCTCACTCCTCCTGTCCACCGTCTGGATTAGTGCCCAGCATGAGAGAACCTGGGTGCCCTCTCTGGACCTCTTCCAGCCATTTTTTCAATTTCGGATGTTTCCCTGTTATCTGCAGCTAGAATGTATCTTCCCTTTGAGAGGTGCTGGCTGCCTATGAGTGGTGTCAAAGACGCTGGATCTCCCTCCTCCACCTAAACAGGTAATGAATAGAACAGGTAGTGCTGGCTGCACGCCTGAATCATTATATTGAGCTGCCAGCACCAATTTCGCATGGTCCCACGGGCACATGTAGTACGCGCCCCACTCCATGCACGCCCATTTTCGGGCACAATCAAATTTCTAGGCCCATATGTTTATTTACTGTTCCAGACAGAAAAAGAGAAAGCACCTCATTTTGTTTATATTGAGATTTTGAAAAAATCATTGCTTGGAAAAATGTTATACAGCTGCAGTGTAAGGAATCAATCAAAAATACACGCTTCATTGTGGGAAGAAGTCTTAGAAACTTCTTCCAAAATTCTTTCACTGCCACACCCCTTTGAAACTGTGTAACCTCTGAATCACCATGAGCGATGGGTCAGTTAGCATGCCTAAAAAGGTCTGAGGTCCAGCACACTTTTTATCCATTGCATTTCAGTGTCGCACTTTGGTTGCCGTATCTGTGTAAATACAAACTTCTGTGTCACACTTGCACCCTATTGGCTCAAGTTGCACATTCTTAGAAAAGCAACAAATTCAAAACTGAAGAGGCAGAGAATGTAGAAAACAAACATGAGGAAAGCAGGCAGATAAACTACCAGTGAGGAACTACTAATGACATAGAAAAACAGCAAGCTAAGCACGATCAGTCAGCAAAATCAACCAATAAAGGAACGAAGGGGAACCAATCAAATCACTCTAAATATTTTTGTCCCTCATCTTTGATTCTCACTAAGGTGAAAACTTATTACTAAAATAAGGTTTATAGTATAATAAAAACATTTTAAAAAATACAACATTTATGAGAAAGTGATTAGACTTATCTGTAAGTTGCCTCTGTGTATTTGAAACACCCCCAAAAATATTTTAATTCAGAGGCCAATCCCTCTGCAAAGCTTTAGGTTTCAGTTCTTAAAGATTCCTAGAGCTTTTACTCAATTAGCTCAAATGAAGCAGGCTACAACTCTCAGTATACATCGATGTGTCTGTGTGTAAGCATTCTGAGGAAAGAAATCCCAGGACGCACTAAGGTTGTGTGCCTTCTGAGTCTAAGGAACACAGACACCTTTTAGAGCTGGCGGAGGGATATTTTTATGATTCACATCAAGACTTGCCATTTACAATGTGCAAGGTTTTGTTTGTAGATCGGCCCTTTACCCCCTCCAAAGGCCAGACATGCCATATTTTAATATTTTTAAGGTAACCTGAATTTGTTTTGTTTTTTGTATAAAACTTCAAATCAATGTAAAGCATGAACTTCTGAACTCTCGCCAAGGTAACTGTATTCAAGGGGTTGTTTACTTTTGTAACTGTAACCATTATTTGTAATATGTGAAGGGAACTTATTTATTATCTACCCACAGCGGGTAAGGAAAATACTACTGGGCATAAATTTCATGGCGCTGTAGTGCCCTCGGAGGTGCGGTGGTAGAGAACATCCATCCACCGCTTTGACCCATCACTGATCCTATCCCAAATCCTGGGAACAGGGTCATTTAAATATTGGAGGCTGCCCCCCACACCTGTAGCAGCACAAAGGAGGTAGGTAACTGACCCATGGAGGAGGTGGAACTCAGAGCAGTATCCTGCCATCCCAAGAGGCGGAGCCCGAAGCCTAGATAAGACGAAAGATAAACGAGCAACCGTTTTTATTTATTTGGTCAGGAATGAATGTGGCCTCTGTTCCAATGACAGTCGATTCTTCTGGGATCAATTGACATTTGTCTTCTATGCTTTAGGCTCCATTGTAGGCCAACAGTGGCACCTAAGCCTGCTTCGTGCTGAATTCCTGTAATGGGGATGGGCAGAAGTACCACCATGCCTCCTGGAGCGCATCTTGTTGGGATTTCTGGAGCAACCGAAACCTGGCATATCTGGGTTCCATTCCAAGTTATGGCTCCCTTGCCAAAATAATGGCCCAATTGTGCCTCACCGATTCATACAATTTGTGAGCTTATATTTTATTCAAGAACCAATCAAAAAACAGCTAGTTCACTGTTTCTCACAAATTTCTTTCCAAGTTCTTTCTCCCCCAACTCACAGTGACAGACCACAAGAGATTTGCTAGTTTTAGAACGCAATATTAAATACCATGGGAGCAACTTCAAGGCTGTAATATCCATATAGTGCTCAAATGATGGTTCAAAACTTCTGAAGCTTTGCTTTCACAGTTTACGATATCATTAGAACTCCTCAGTGAGATCACTGCCTTGTTATCACATCTATCTTGCATAAGATAGCTTCTTTGTACACATCATCCTCATTGAGTTCATTCAATCCCCAGTGTTATAAAAGCTTCAGGAAGATTTGGCACACTAGCCTGAAAATTGCAGCTGGCATTAACCATAACACCTGTGGAATTCTAGCATTGCTAAACAGTAATTTGGAGAATTTGGGTTAGCCCTAACAGTGCATTTTCCCATAAAAAGCTTTGAAATTGATGTTGAGTGAAAGTTGGAGCAGAATAGCGCAGTGCTCAAGATGTGCTTTACAATCAGGAACCTTGTTTTTGCTGCATAATAGTCCATTAAGAGCACAGCACAGCATATTATAATGCTAATGTATTTCCTTGCTAATCCTTAGAGGATCAGCTTGGTTACACAGGGTGCAATCTGGAACCTAGAGTTTTCAGTTAAAGGTGAGCTGCTGCATACTTCAGTTGTGTTTTGGCACACAGTTGTGTTTTGGCATTCAGTGCTGCACTAGCACTGAACTTGGCAGAGGAGGGCCAATAAAGGCAAGAAAGGGCTGTCCATGAGGCAGTTGCCACGCAAAGTGTAGCATCAGATTCCACCATGATGCGATACAGAGGGGGTAATTTTGACTTTGAATTTGATAGTGCAAAACAGGCGATATCGGATCAGCCGCCTGTTATGCATCTCTCCCGGTTTTCATTTCCATTAACTTCAATGTTTATTGGAACTATTGTTTACTTCAAATAATTCGCTTAGATTTAAACTTGAACAGCCTAATTTGGTCTGCAAGTGAAATTTGATCCCACTTAGACTGTCAGCAATTGTAACTACTATTTGGTACTTTCCATATACTTTTTCAGCACAAAGGACAGCTCATACAGGCTTCCTGTAAACTAAAATGTGCCCTTCTGCACAAAGTAATTTGGAAATTAGCATGCCTCAAGTGAATAACCCTGTTTCCCTACATTACAACAGTGACTACACTTCAAAAGTACCTCATTAGCTGTAAAGCGCTTTGGGATGTCCTGAGATTGTGAAAGGCACTATAGAAAATGCAAGTATTTCTTTTTTTTCTTCTTTGCTATCAACATATACAATGGAAACAATGGGGTATATTTTTGTCTTCACCACACAGGCAATAATCTGGGAGAGTGGATTGCTCGCCTGTATAGAATATTTCCAATTTCCATTCTATTGAAAGTAACGGAATGAAAATTGGGCAGATTCTATAATCTGATTGAAAATATCTTGAAAAGGAAAAATTTGTAGGGCTATGGGGAAAGAGCAAGGAAGTGAGACTAATTGGATAGCTCTTTCAAAGACCCAGCACAGGCACAATGGGCTGAATGGCCTCCTTCTGAGCTGTATGATTCTATGCTCTGTCAGATTACTGCCCATGCAGTGAAGACGAAAAGTTACTCCAGTAACTCCAGATCTCACCAAACGATGGGCCAACAACGCATATAAATGCAAGTCTTTTTTTAAAATCGGACAAACCATATAATTCAAGCTTTAAATCTAGGAATAAAATTTAAAAAAGCAAAAGTCAGACAATAACAAATGGATCAATCACAGGCTGGGAATTTTCTCAGAGCTGCTCCCGCCCTGCTGCCGTAACCTAGCTGGGAGTGCAACAGAAATCCCATAAATAGGAATTCCACCGCACGTCCGGTAGGTTACGGTGGTGGAGTGGGAGCAGCTACAAGGAAATTCCCAACTTTAGTTTTTCAGTTAACTTGCAATCCCCGTTACAAGACAGTAAAATGGCTTGCATTTTGACCATTTTCTGTATTAATACACTTTTACTTTGGGCTAGAGTCTATATGTAAAATGGATAATCATGGAATGTTCCACTAAGCCAGTTTGTTAGCAACCCGCAGATGCAGAGATTCACTTTTACTTTGGATCAATATCCATGATACAAAGTTTTACATGAGCCCAAACTCCCATTGAATCCTTCACTAACTCCCATCCACAAGCATATGAGGCGCCCGCTTGAGTCAGGTGGGAGCCTCGTACATTACATCAAAAGGACCCCAACATCATCTTAACCTGGAAGAGAGTGGGGCAAACGCAGAGGTTGCCCTGGCAGCTACAAGCAGGTGTGAAGACCGAAGAGGCCTTTCCATTTAAGTTTAAAGCTTTCCTTTGTGGAGCCAGGAGAAGCATGTGTTCCCCTGAGCTCAAGAAGAAAAGTATAGGCCTCCACTGCCCTGAACTCCCTTTCCCCTTCACGAACTACAGATCATCCCGGAACCCAGGCACTCTTCGTCCCCGCACTTATTTTGGGGCTGGGTGGTCAGCCTGTGGGCTGTCCAACTTTCCACTGTTTGCCGCCGACTTGCTCCCATTTTGGGCAGGAAGTCAACCAGTGGCATGTTAATTAGCCCAGTTGTTAAAATTGTCTGGGCCTTCCGCAGCCATTCCAGATGGGCCAGCTGGTCACTGGGCCACTTTCTCGCCTTGGAGTTAAAATTCCCACCCAATACTATAATGCTTGCTACAACAGACTCCCATCCTCTGGTGGATTAATAGTCCCAAATGATTAGCTCTGCTCCTTCTTGCAGTCCAGTAATTAATATTAACTGTTTTGAGCACCTGGGTGAACTTTGCAACTCGGACTTGTTAAGCATTTCACCCAGACAGATGTCAATCATCGATCTTTGAAGTGGCATTGGCACACGAGACACACAATGTGACTTTCATGTAACATAGATAAATTGCTTCCAGCGAGCAGTAATCAATTTACAGTGGTCATGTCACAGGAACGTCATAAGCTCCTTATGAATAAAAGTATATAGGTCCCACTCTTCTGATCTTTCCAAAAATGGGCTAATGGTGGCCCACATCTGAGGTGAATTCACATCTGTAGGATGCAGGGCGGCAGTCTTTGCCAATTTTTTCAATATAAGTTTGACCCCATACTTTGACTAGGCTAAAGGGGGAGCCTGGCCTGCAGCATACTTGGCTGGCGAGCAGCAACTTGGGCACAGGAGTAGCTCTTAAAGGGCTGCAGCTCACCATGAAAAGGAAAGTTATGGTGGGGACAGAAAAGTTGCCTAAATATTAACAATGGCACAGTGGAGACAAGTGGGTAACACAGCTCCTTTTGATGCCATTTCTCTGGTGTTTCCGCGTATCTTCTGCTGAAGTTAGGTTGAATGATCAGGAGGATCCCTTTGTCTTATGTTGCAGCATCTGTCCGTCAGCCTGTCCATCCTCACCTCCAAAACAGTGGGCTCAAAATTCGGAGGGTGCCATTCTTTTGGTGAAGGTGTGGCAAAGCACAACTCCCAGCCAGCCATACAGAAGGAAACAGACCCTTGAACCTATTCGTAGAGTCTGAGTCATTAGCATAATGGAGGAAGTGACCCATGTCTGTAAGAAAGAAAGAATTGCATTTATATAGTACCTATCACAACCTCAGGATGTCCCAAAAGGCTTTACAGCCAATGAAGTACTTTTGAACTGTAGTCACTGTTGTAATGTAGGAAACGCAGCAGCCAATTTGTGCCCAAGGTCCCACAAACAGCATTGTAGAACATAGGAAACAGGAGCAGGAGTAGGCCATTCGGCCCTTCGAGCCTGCTCTGCCATTCAATATGATCATGGCTGATCATTGTGATAATGACCAGATAATCTGTTTTTTTTGTGTGGTTGCTTGAGGGTGAGCGTTCATCAGATGCACTTGCTCTGATCTGTTAGTGGATGTTGGAGTGGATTACAGGATCTCAGAGTCTCGGGAAGGGCCAAAGAGAAGCAAGGCAAAAATATTAGAAATGCTGCTAGAGCTCACTATCACCCCTGTTGGAAAGGTAATCAATCTCCTCCAGGATCGATTAACATTGCCTTTGTGACTTTTGGGACCTTTCCAAGGGCCTCAATGGAACTCACCCCAGCTCTCAGCTGGCAAGACTTCCATTGATGCTCTGTAAGGGTGTAATGGGCAGAATTCTTGGGATAGCCCAGGGCCTCACCCAGACATGCTCCTTTGACGTAGGGGACATAAGAACATAGGAACAGGAGTAGGTTATTCAGCCCCTCGAGCCTGTTCCGCCATTCAGTTAGATCATGGCTGATCTGTATCTTAACTCCATCTACCCGTCTTGGTTCCATAACCCTTAATACCCTTGCCTAACAAAAATCTATCAATCTCAGTTTTGAAATTTTCAATTGACCTAGCCTCAATAGCTTTTTGGGGGAGAGAATTTCAGATTTCCACAACCCTTTGTGTGAAGAAGTGCTTCCTGACATCACCCTGAATGACCTAGCTCTAATTTTAAAGTTCTGGCCCCTTGTTGTGGACTCTCCAACCAGAGGAAATAGCTTCTCTCTATCTATCCTATCAAATTCTTTTATCATCCTAAACAGTTCAATTAGATTATCCCTTATTCTTCTAAATTCAAGGGAATACAAGTCTAGTCTATGCAACCTGTCCTCATAACTTAACCCTTTTAGCCCCAATATTATTCTGGTGAATCTGCGCTCCAAGGTCAGTATATCCTTCCTGAGGTGCGGTGCCCAGAACTGAATGCAGTACTCCAGATGGGGTCTAACCAGAGCTCTGTACAGCTGTACAACATAACTTCCACCCCTTTATATTGCAGCCCTCTTGAGATAAAGACCAACATTCCATTAGACTTTTAAATTATTGTACCTGTCCACTAGCTTTTAGTGATTTTGATACTTGGACCCTTAAATCTCTCTGCTCGTTCTCAGTTCCTAGCTTCCCAGCATTTAGAAAATACTCTCATCTATCTATCTTTCTTAGGTCCAAAGTGGATGACTTCACACTTTCCCACATTGAACTCCACCTGTCACAATTTTTCCCACTCACTTAATCTATCAATGTCCCTTTGCAACTTTTTGTTCCTATCTACACTATTTACTGTGCCACCTAACTTAGTGTCATCAGCAAACTTAGATATACGGCTCTCTATTCCTTCATCCAAGTCATTTATAAATATAATGAAAAGCTGCGGCCCTAGTACAGATCCATGGGGGAACACCACTAGTCACATCCTGCCAATTTGAGTACATACCCATTATCCCTACTGTCTGTCTCCTACCTCCTAACCAATTCCCCATCCAAGCCAATAATTTGCCTCCAATTCCACGCGCTTTCATTTTTGTTAACAATCTCTTATGTGGAACCTTGTCGAATGCCTTCTGGAGCCCATATAAATAACATCGGAGACATATTTAGGAGGGAGAACACAGAAGGGAGAAGAGCAAAAATAAGTATAAGACAAAAATAATGAAAAGAGGCCTGGATTTTGACTACAAGCAGGTTTCTGGCGAGAAACATCACCAGTGAGTTAATTTCCCGCCTGCCCCGCAGCAGAATTAGACTCAACCGATTTTAACGAGTGAGCCTCCTTTTAATCCCGCCGTTCTGGGTGGGAAACGTGGACTGGAGGCCATCCACCGACAGCAGATAAGTGGCGGGATTGAATTGGCTGCCGGGATGTTCCGTGGAGGTCTTTTGATCAGGGGACGGGGGGGTGAGTTCACGACAAGGGAGACATAAGCTGTCCTTCTGGGACTCTGAAGAGCACTCCTGCTCCTCCTAGCCCCACAAGTAAAAAAAAAAATGTTTTAAAAGCTTAACTTTAAGGGCGGGCCTCTTCTAGGTTGGTCTGGCGGGAAACACACTGCCACTACCCGTTCAGGCCATCTAGTAAACATCGCAGTCGGGTCCTGACTTTAATATAAGCATGTCTTGACCCAACATGCTTATATTAAAAAGGACCCTGCTGGCTTTGGATGGATGTTCTTGCTGCTTGCTCAGGATAACAGATGAAAATTGGAACCTGACAGCTCCCGGCGGCTCCAGGCTGGATACGTAATTTGGGCAATTTTAACTGCACACCTGCCAGGTTTCCGCCGAGCAAGTAGGGCCAAATTCACCCTCCAGAGAGTCAAATAGAGTGATACTAAGACTCACATGCCTGTGTGTGTATGTGTGTTGAGGGCAAATCGCTCAAAGTGCTTTTTGAAAAAAATTGCGCCAATCATTATTTTCTCAATAACTGAAATTACTAATGTCCAAAATAAGGGGTCGATTTTAACCCTACTTGCCCGCCGGAAACTAGGTGGGTAGACGGTTAAAATCAGTTGGGTGACTTACCCGTTGATGTCCCGCCTGGATCCCGCTGTCTTCAATTTTAAGCTGCTCTCTTGAGCAGGTGGCAAAGTTACCCGCATGAAGCCAGAAGTGTCCTTCTTTAAATATGCAGATCAGAGTCCAATGATGTCATCGGACTCCAATTGCAATTTTAACTCTAACCTGAGTGAGGAAGCCGCTGTGGCTTTCCTGCCAACAACGGTGCTCCTCCACAGACCGGCAGCCACTTTCTGCCTACTTCCCACTTGTTCCAAGCAGGAGGCAAGTGGGGATAATTTTTGCCTTCACCGCCTGGCGATAATCTGGTAAAACTGAGTGGCAGCCCTTTGCAGAATGGGATGAAAATCGGGCAGGTTCTACAATGGGTGGGCAATCCACTCTACCAGTTTACCACCCAGAAGCTGAAGGTCAAAATGACCCCCGCGGGGTCAAAGTGAATAGGTGTGATTGAGATCTATCGAAATGCCTGGACTGGTTCGGCTTAGTAGCCTGTTCCTGTTTCTAAAAATTGTTGTATAATCACATACTCAACTCCTCCCCAACAGACCATAAGGCAAACTCTCTCCTCAGCAAGTAACATGGGTCTCACTTAAGAAGTCCACTCTATGGACTTGGCAATTTTCTTTAAATGATTTGTCCTGCCTTACCCGGTTACTTTATTATCACAGGTCGCATTTCAGCTGCCTGCCACTTGTTCTGAGGTCACTGAGTTTAACAGGATTGTGGTAGTTCCAAAATGGAAGCCCGTAACTTCAACATCTTGTCACCCATGGGTACATTCATCCTCTGTGGACATTGCTTTTTTGAATATAATTTTGCAAAAAGTTATGTTGGTGGTATTCTCACATTAAGTCATATGAGTCAAGTGCTTAAAGTAGTGTTTAGATTCTGCGATATGTTAAAGCTGCTGGCATTCTGAATTTCAAGGCAACAATTGTAAGACTGAAGCAATTGCGCATATACTAGCTTGTGCATGTACATTTGGTCAAAAATGGTGTCGTTAAAGCAGTTGCTCATGTCCATTCTTGCAGTTGCTTCCAAGTTGCATTTAGATTCCGGCCACCACCACTGAAGGAAGGTTCAAACAGGCTAACAATGCAAGAACTGGCTGGCTGTCTGTATGGCTGGCAGCAATGGTCACTAGTTATGCCGATGACACCTGTTTAGGTTTGGTGTGGCAAAATATCCATTCACTCAATGACATAACTGACTTCAATTTAGCATACAAAAATATTACATTGCATAGTACTACTAACTAATTACCGTGTATTTGTTTCTCAAGCAGCCTTAATGTTTGCAGATGGGATAATCCTTGATATTGGCTACTGATTTTATTTTGACATCTGGTCAATTGGAAGCCTGCCAAAAGTATTATTTTAAAATAAAAATTCCCTTTTATTTATTTTCCAATTTCAATTTTAATAATGTTTTGCAGAGTTTTTTATATATTTGTAATTTTAAAAATTTCATCTGCATGTCTGCAAAAGTCCTCAGTAGATTTCCATTGTCGCAATCATTATTACTCATGTTGTGGAGTTAAACAGCAACACACAGAATTTGTTTGGGAATGAACGATGCAGTAAGATTGCACACTGCCCTTTTTCCTCTGGGACCTGCGTTTGAATCCAGACAGACAGATGGCATAAAAGTTTCCTTTATCTCCTGGCTGTTAATCATCTTAAATGAGTTTCAATCTGGTTCCCAGTGGACTTGAGTCCAGTGCAAAGAACTGCCCTCTAATTTCAGAGAGTTGTCATGAGATTAGCAATTTTATTCAAAGAGGTTATTAGGATAAGCACTCTGGGAAACATAAGTCACTCCTGTGCACTAGGGATCTTTCTGAGATTGGTGTTAAGGTCCTTTGTCAAGGTAGTGCATAGGGACATTACATCAGAACCAAGATTGCTAAATATTATATTTTAATGCAAAGTAGAAAAAATATGCCTTTCATAGCCTTGCCATTCCTCCCATAGAGAGCTCAGATATGCATTTATAGACAAAAATAGTGAATCTGATTTGTAGAAAAAAAACTGCTGAGAAACATTTTTTAAAAACTTGCATCAAGTACATTGTGTATCTGTTTTACTGAGATGGTATCCTGGGTTGGAAGAAAGGGGGTGATTTTAACCCTACCTAGCCGGTAGAAACCAGGCTGGTGGGGGCAGTTAAAATGCACCGAGTTATTTACCCGCCTTGGAGCTGCCAGCATCCCACCATCTGCGATTTCAACCTGCTCTCTTGAGCAGGCGGCAAGGACACCCACCCAAAGCCGGCAGGATCCTTCTTTACATATGCAATTTTAACTCAGGCCTAAGTGGGGAAGCTGCTACGGCTTTCCTGCCAGACCATCCCGGGACCGAAGAGGATCAGCTGCAGAAGAGGCTGAGAAAGGTAAGTGTTTTTCTTATCCCCTATTGCCTTTTTGGTGAAACCCACTTTTTTAATACACATCCCTTCACTGAGTTCCTCAGATGAACTGTGTTGCCTGTATATTTTATAGGTGGGTAATATTTGGTGTGGTCCATCCTTCTTAAATGCTGCCTGATTATCCTTTGCTCCATCCTGTATTGCTCCTCCTTCTCTTCCATGTTAATGGCATACAAGGGTGTGTCCATTGGGAATATTCTACCTGCTCCTGAGGAGCCTACAGTGTGGAGGGGGGGTGGAAAGGCACAAAATATCCCAGAAACAGTCAGAAGCAAGTTAGGTCTGTGTAGGCAGAATGCCAAAAGGATCGTTGCACAAACCTCATTTCCAGCTGCAGAGATCAATTTTGAAACTCTCCAGGCTCATAAACTCCTCATTTCCACCTGTCTCAGCTGATCCTGGCAATAGCTGCACCTTATAATTCTCAGTCTAACTTACTCCGAGTGCACTGCGAGTCTAACAGCAGGGAATGCGCTGCTGCAGCACAACTGGCCCTCAATGTACCATGCGGAATAAGCTCACTCAGGATTCAGCAGGCAGATCACGGGAAGGACCAAAAAGTGCAAGGGAGTTCGGGAGGATCGAATTTGGGTTGGAAAACTGGCGGAAATGGCTTCTGTCCTATTTTGCGGACAAAAGAAAAATTTACTTACCTCAATTATACAATCGAACTATGCAGAAAACAGCGTGGAGTTTCAAGGTCAAACTATGAAACTGTAGAAATGTTGGCCTAGAAATTCGAGCGCTTGGACCGATCCCTGAGGTGAGGCACAAGGTGCATTCGATAATGGGCATCGGGCCTCATTATCATCAAGCTGGCGACCTGCGGACACTAACAGACAGCTCTCTGGCAAAGTGGAATGGAAGATCAGGCTGCAGTGAAGCTAACAGTGGCCTTCAGGTAAGTGATTAAAGGGGACTTGGAAGGGGGGTGACCGGGAAGGAGGGTGATTGGGAAGGGGGGCAATCAGGAAGAGGAATGATCAGGTCGGGAAGTAGTGGTGGCCAGGGGGAGGTAGTGGCGAAATTCGGAGGGGAACGGTGGCCGGTAGCAACCCGTATTCTTTGAATATGGAGCGTTCCTGCTCCTCCTGGTTCCACATCCAGGTAAGTAAATTTTAAAATCTTACCTTGTTGGTTGCGGCCTGCAGTGGTCCCTTTAAGGACTGCCTGATAGGCCGCATGTAGATCTAGTTCCCCTGAAGGGTAACCCAATATTGCAGAGAGGGCTTCAAACAGCCATTAAGCCCCTTATTTGCATATGCGAAGGGCATAATGCCTGTTTCAGGCATGAGCACAAGACGCTGATTTTAGGCCTTTACCAATATGACAGGTGACGCGCTTCTGGCTCGTAATGAGCGTATGCTTCCTGCCCATCGTACCGGAGGCGTAGGAGGTCGTTTAGCGCCCAAAAAACAAGTGCTGCACGGTCAAATTTCTAGGCCGTTGTTTCAAAGGACATATAACTTAGTGTTTCCCAAAGGTTTCCAATATTTCTGTAATTACATATAGTATGCTGGAGAACCTTCACCACACGGACTGCAGCGGTTCAAGAAGGCAGCTCACCACCACCTTTTCAAGGGCAATTAGGGATGGGCAATAAATGCTGACCTCGCCAGCGACGCCCACATCCCATGAACGAATAAACAAAAAGTGAAATTTTTCTCCCGGACCCAACCTTCATGCTATCCTCAGTTGGAAGGGCATGTTAGCCCAATCTGCAGATATCTCCATTGATGCTATCAGTGTTGTTCTCTGGTTAACACACTAGGCGGCAGGATTGAAGGAAAAGGACTTACCCCTCCCAGATTTCCCTCCACCAGCATTCTTTCCTTCTTCAGTAGACTACATATAACTGTAAACTAAAACAAAAATGGAAAGACAGACCGAGCACCACACATTCAGAAATATTTCTTATTCTATTGTAAGTTATCAAAAGGCAGCTGTTTGAAGTGTTTAATGTTGCCACCTACTTTAAAGCTATTTTTTTATATACATTCGATCTTGGGATGTGGGCAACACTGGCAAGGCAATATTTATCGCTCATCCCTGGTTGCTCTTAGGCCATTAAGAATCAACCACATAATGTGGAACTGGAATCGCATATAGGCCAGATCAGGTAGGGGTGTTGGGATCCCTTCCCTGAAGGACATTAATGAACAAGACAGGATTTAACAACAATCCAGCAGCTTTCATGGTCATTTTCTGATGCCCACAAATCGCCAGATTTACTGAATTCAATTTTACAACTTGCCATGGTGTGATTTTAAGTCATGACCTCTGTTATTAGTTCGGTACCATAACCACTAGGCTGCAATTCCATACGGCAGTTAGACTACTTTTAGTGTTGATCCTGCCTCTAGAAGTAACATGAATGCATAATGGCTGCACAGAAGTGAAGGTGCCCATAGCCTTTAGGCCTGAGCAGCTGAGGTGCACCCTACATAGGTCAGTGAAAACATTTCAATCCTTTTAACCAAAACAGACTTTCACCAGCCATCAAAGAAGGCAGCAAACCTAGGACATAATTGCAAACTGCAACTTTAGTGACATATATGCAAGCTTCTGCAGTTGTTTTAATGTGGATCCAGCTGCTATGGAAATTGTTCTGCAACAGAGTAGTTTCTATAGCAACAAGTAAGGCTTTAAAAAAGCAGTTCTGCACCAGATGCAGCATTAGACAGTTCTGGTATAGGCATTCCTGTTATACACGAGACATCTTCTCAGCAGCTTTTTTTGTCAGTCTTGCCCTATTACATATAACAGGATTCTACTGTATTTTCACTACAGACTAATTCCATTAGAATTGGTTTTGTTTTGACATCTTCGCAAGTGCAAATCGTGAATCTGAATAACACAATAATGAAAAACCATCTGCAAAAAAAAATGTGAGACAACCTCTCCATATCCAAGTGTTTGCTCCAACAGCTGGCTCTTCCAAATTGTGGCTGCTGTATGAGGAAAGTGCTATATGCAGATCTGTGAACACAGCTAATACTGAGGCCATTCATCTGAACTTGACAAGCCATTCCCCAAGCAGCAGAAGGGTGACAGAAGTTGTAATTCATCTTTACTTCTTCAGCTTTCTTAATTCAGATGCTGGGAGGAATTGTAACATATAAGCTTCTGCTAAATCAAGAATGAGGAAACTAAAATGGCTGTTTACTTAAACCACCATGTCACACAAAACGTTGCTAGTGGGATGTGATCCTCATTTGCACTTTAGAAGCGTTTGCCTAATTGTTGCAGATTTGGGTTCTTCATTTTTGTGTCGCATTAGCAGATGGGACTGCGAGGTAACTTGAAAAATGTATTATGCCATGCGACAAATGTGGTATTCAAACTAATTCATAGATCGTACAAAAATCCCCACGCCTTTCCTACTGAATACAAGTGTGGGTGGCTGCGATTGGAACAAAGGTGGCAGGGGAAGAGACACAGTGAGATCATTGCTTTCCCAGTTATGTAAAACAACATGCCATTAACCATAATGTTTTAACAAACTTTATAAATGCTGTACTTGAAAATATGATCGAAGCTTAATGTTTCTTTGAACTACTAATTGAACTATATTGTTTTAGACTGGCTTGTGAACATCTCTTTACTTCCTCTTGAAGTAATTGTTAATTTCTAAATTTGTTGCATTTTTCCCCGTTAAGCGTACCTGAGTTTCAATTTCAATTCCAGCTGTCATTCAGTATTATCAATTTCACCATCTTGGAATTATAAGAGAGATTTTCACTAAGGCCAGTGCTGCAGGAATGGAACAAGTGATGGGGAACTGGAAAATCTGGCTTAGATGCGTAGGGGTAGATCTTGACTTTGTGCGATAGTGTAAAGCTGGTGATAGCGAGTCGGCAACCTGTTTTACACCTCTCCCCATTTTATTTCCATTGAAGTCAATGGGGAGAGGTGTAAAACGGACTGCTGATTTGCTAACACCCGTTTTACACTATCGCACAAATTCAAGATCTACCCCATAGAGTCAGATCTGCACCAATTAAATGTTTTGTTATAAAAATAGTTTGGATTTTGCCTGTCACTGGCAAAAGTTGTGCGTTTTTTTTTGTTTACTGTAAGCCTCCTCTCCTCACCGAAAAATAACAATTATTGACACTGGGGGATTCAGTTGTGAACTTTCCTAACAAGCTTCCTGCTGGTAATTAGAATACTGGATAGCAAAATATCCACCAACGTTTCATTAAGTCACTTGTGTTATGCTCGAATGCTGTGTTCTTGTTTTGTGTTTGTTTTTTTTCTTAGGCTCTAACTAGCAATCACCACGGGAACTGATTCTGCAGGCTTGGGGTCAGCAGGAGCCAGATCTGTGCCATCTGCTACAGTGGCACTTGCAGCCAATCTGTATCATAGATACGGCACTACCAGTGGCAGTGAAAGTCACCTCCTACCTCAACTATTTTTTTTACTCGCATTGGGATCGTCTGTAGTATCAGTCAATGTGCTCAATGTGTTGCCCACACAAATATCAAACAGGGGGACTGATGCATCAGACAGCAATGGCCAGCACCTTCCACTTCTTTCTCACCAAATAGCAACAGCAGCATAACACGTATGCCCGGTTTCACCACACTGCTGCATTTCCCAGAGTAAAGAGATCACTGATGGCAGGCATGTGGCCATCCTGCAACCTGTCCTGTGTTTCAGTAAGTGTCCACGCATCATCCAGGTACGTGTTGTTATAGTCATTTTATGCGTGAAGCTCTTTAAAGATGTGAATGTGTTAAGGGTGTCAGTTATAAGTTGCAGCTTGAATGCGTATGTTGCTGAAATATGGGCATGCATGAAAGACAACAAAAGAGCATGTAAGGCTGTGTACGGGCTTGACACTGTCTAGTGGTAAATGTGGAAAGGTTGATAGACAACGCTTCACCTGGTGGGAGCCACATCCGCTTTCAAAATTAATGGTGTTACAATTGAAGATCAGCAGAAATGGAAATGGAGCCACTCAATTTTAACTGCTCCCCCGCTCCGGGGAGAGTTATAATTGTCCCGTGCGTGTTAGCAGGTTTTGAACCATATAGGCCAACAGAGCCAATCCTGATCCTTCCTCATCAATCTCCATACAGTGACACTTTCCAACAGACATAACTGAATTTCAGTCAGAGTTTAGAAACCCTGGCTGATTTATACCTCGCTCAACGAGGGATGCTGAGGCTAACTTTAACACCCTACCATTGCCCCAGCTAAGATAAGCTAAGACAGTACAGATCAGGGATTGAATCTGAGACCACCTGATTTTGATGGCTCAGTAGCATAACACATAATGCATTTGCCCAGTAAACCATCAGGACAGTTACGGGCCAAGAAATGTGGGAGCGCTGAATAGTGAGGCCCGAGGCACACCCGATATAGGGCCTCAGGCCTCATTAGCATTGAGCTGGCAAGCTGCGGACAGTAACAGGCGACAGGAAGGGGGTGACCGGGAAGGTGGGGCGATCAGGTCAGGAATGTAGCAGTGGCCAGGGGGAGTTAGTGGCGACGACTGGGGGTTGCGGGGGGGAGAAGAGTGCTGGCCGGCATCAAACTGCATTCTTTAAATATGGGGTCGGGAGGAGTACTCCACATTCAGGTAAGTATATTTTATGAACTTACCTAGTTGGTTGCGGCCAAATGGGCAGCCCCTTTAAGGACCATCTGTTAGACCGCATGTAGACCTGGTTTTCCTGATTTCAGACAGTGCCAGCTGTCTCAGGACAAACCAATCTTGCAGCGGGGGCCTCAAACAGGCATGAGGCTGCTTATTTACATATGCAAAGAGTATAACGCCTGTTTCAGGTGTGTGCCCTGCATGCCGATTATTTGGCCTTTACCAATATGGCGGGAGGCGCACTTCCGACTCGTAATGAGCATGCGCTTCATGCCGGCCAAATTGGAGGCTTAGGAGACTGTTTAGCACCTGAAAAACGGGCATTGTGCAACTACATTTCTAAGCCATGGTCTTATATTCTTTACGCTTATTATACTTGATTTTTAGTGTTATATTAATGTCACACTAATTGCAAATGTAGAACTAAAAATAGCATATGGAACCTGCCAACACAGGTTCCTAATTATGCTGACAGGACTGAGACATCCACAAGATGGTAGTCTAGTGATGAATTAATGCTCTGTCAGCTCCAAGAGTAATGCAAGAAGTTGACACACTATTCCAGAATCCACTCCAAATTCTTAAATCACAATTTGTATGACTCCCTCTTTTCAGCTATTGACATGCTGGTAGCTAACTAATAGCTTGTGTCATCATAATGATATTCCACATGCAAGCTGATTGCTCTGCCTTCCTCTGAATCTTGGTGCACCATTACAAGCACCAATGCACATAAACACACACGTACATGATGCATGTTGCTATGATGCTCAGTGTATGCTTTATGCCATAGCTATCTGCCTGTGTGTGTGTGCAATTTGGTGCTGATGATGGAAGTTAACATTGGAAGTATAACAGTGCCAGCAATGCTCTGCCCATGATTTCTGTCCATTAAAATTAATGGTCAGAAATTCTGGATGGTATGCATGCAATTTCCTTATATACACAGCCAGCAGGTGACCCTCCCGCCAGCAGAATAAACTCGGAACATCGTCTCCAAGGTAACAAATTTCATGCCACAATGTAAGAATGACAGCTGAATAAGAACCCGTGAACTTGTGCAGACTTTCGATCTGCTAATCCCCTTTTGAGTGTGTAAATCCCCTCTTTACCACATACTTATTCCCAGTGCAATGCCTTGATTGGTTTAGTAGTAACATTGAATGCATTTTCTCTGGTCTGGCCCTCATGGCTCAGTGAGCAGGGGCACTTCATGGTGTGGTATATAGATCCATATAGGTTGGGACGGTCCCAGGTTCAATCCCTGCTCTCTGGCAAGTTAGTTTATCTCATCTAGAGCAGTAGTGGGAACACTACAATTGGCCTCATTGGCCCAGAATTTCCTGGAAAAATAACAGCGAGTTCATAGTGCCCGCCATTATTAGTGCATAAAAAGCTCAACAGTTTGTGGCGAGGAAGAGATACACCATGAGTTGTGATTTGTTACAAATTGCTGGACAATTTGCACCGCCTCCGCCATTAGCATCGCAGAATCCCCATGTGTGTGAAGAAATTGATGGATTTGTGCGTAAATACAAAGTAAACTCGCTGCAGAAAGTTAGGGCTGCTATTTCATGGCGTAAGGTCCCTGGTAATGGGGTGATTTATGGTCCTGACATGCCACTCAACCTTGAAGGCCCAGAAAGGGCACAGTTAAAACTGTGGCATCTCATTCCTCAGGTAGTAGATCATTCCAAGAGGTTTTTTAAATTTTAATTTATTTTCTTTTATTGTTTTCTTACTTTTCCTTTTCTCTCTCTCTTGATTCATTCTTTCTTACCCCAACTTTATTTCTCTTTCTCTAATTCACCCTATTTCCTTTTCCATCATTCACTCTTTCCTTCTCAATCCTTAAATCTCAATGTTTAACAAGGTAGGCTATTGGTCCCGTTGTTCACCAAGGTCCCAGTTGCCCTCGCCGTCATCAGTTTGCGCTTCTAGCAATTTGCAGTGCAAAAATAATTGGAGAAAAATACAACTCACGGTGCATGCTGCAAGATGTCCTGCTCCAGCAAATTCTGGGCCATTGTCTTGGTTAGAGATTAGAAAATCAGCCAAGGCTTCCACTTCTGACCATTGTCTAATAACTCTTGCTGTAAAGTGTGTGTGTGTGTGTGTGCATGCATGTACAAGCACCAGGTGAGGGCAAACTCAGGCTCAGCTATGGTATCCCTTCCTGTCGAATAGTCTGCTGGTACTCACTTTCTAGCCTCACAAATGGCCATTCGAGCAAAGTACTGGAGAGTTTCTGGTACTTGTGGACCTATACTCCAGATTATGGTCTATGAAGGGTTCTTGGTTTTTCAATCCTGCTATTGAGATCAAACCAGCTCATTTTATACAATGCAAATCTAGCCCCTGATCACCAATGGGAATTTGTTCCAAATGTCCACTGCCTTGTGGGAAAATATTTTTTCTAATCCCTAACCTTGCTCAATGCCTGTGATATGGATCGAAAAGACCAGGTAGCGAAAGTTAAATTTGTAAAAAGCTCAAAGAAGGTAGAGACTAGAAAGCAATGTAGGACCAGGAACTGGATGACAGTTGCATCCACTGTGAGGTCGACCCACAACTCTGAGAGAAAAGTACAGTAATATAATACAATTTTTTTTTATTCATTCATGGGATGTGGGCGTCGCTGGCGAGGCCAGCATTTATTGCCCATCCCTAATAGCCCTTGAGAAGGTGGTGGTGAGCTGCCTTCTTGAACCACTGCAGTCCGTGTGGTAAAGGTTCTGCCACAGTGCTATTAGGAAGGGAGTTCCAGGATTTTGACCCAGCGACGATGAAGGAACGGCGATATATTTCCAAGTCGGGTTGGTGTGTGACTTGGAGGGGAACGTGCAGGTGGTGTTGTTCCCATGTGCCTGCTGCTCTTGTCCTTCTAGGTGGTAGAGGTCGTGGGTTTGGGAGGTGCTGTCAAAGAAGCCTTGGTGAGTTGCTGCATTGCATCCTGTCGATGGTACAAACTGCAGCCACGGTGCGCCAGTGGTGAAGGGAGTGAATGTTTAGGGTGGTGGATGGGGTGCCAATCAAGCGGGCTGCTTTGTCCTGGAGGGTGTCGAGCTTTTTGAGTGTTGTTGGAACTGCCCTCATCCAGGCAAGTGGAGAGTATTCCATCACACTCCTGACTTGTGCCTTGTAGATGGTGGAAAGGCTTTGGGGAGTCAGGAGGTGAGTCACTCGCCGCAGAATACCCAGCCTCTGACCTGCTCTTATAGCCACAGCATTTATATGGCTGGTCCAGTTAAGTTTCTGGTCAATAGTAACTCCCAGGATGTTGATGGTGGGGGATTCGGCGATGGTAATGCCGTTGAATGTCAAGGAGAGGTGGTTAGACTCTCTCTTGTTGGAGATGGTCATTCCTGGCACTTGTCTGGCGTGAATGTTACTTGCCACTTATGAGCCCAAGCCTGGATGTTGTCCAGGTCTTGCTGCATGCGGGCTCGGACTGCTTCATTATCTGAGGGGTTGCGAATGGAACTGAACACTGTGCAATCAGCAGCGAACATCCCCGTTTCTGACCTTATGATGGAGGGAAGGTCATTGATGAAGTAGCTGAAGAAGGGTGGGCCTAGGACACTGCCCTGAGGAACTCCTGCAGCAATGCCCTGGGGCTGAGATGATTGGCCTCCAACAACCACTACCATCTTTGTGCTAGGTATGACTCCAGCCACTGGAGAGCTTTCCCCCTGATTCCCATTGACTTCAATTTTACTAGAGCTCCTTGGTGCCACACTCGGTAAAATGCTGCCTTGATGTCAAGGGCAGTCACTCTCACCTCACCTCTGGAATTCAGCTCTTTTGACCAAGGCTGTAATGAGGTCTGGAGCCGAGTGGTCCTGGCAGAACCCAAACTGAGCATCGGTGAGCAGGTTATTGGTGAGAAAGAGCCGCTTGATAGCACTGTCGACGACACCTTCCATCACTTTGCTGATGATTGAGAGTAGACTGATGGGGCGGTAATTGGCCGGATTGGATTTGTCCTGCTTTTTGTGGACAGGACATACCTGGACAATTTTCCACATTGTCGGGTAGATGCCAGTGTTGTAGCTGTACTGGAACACCTTGGCTAGAGGCGCATCTAGTTCTGGAGCACAAGTCTTCAGCACTACAGCCAGGATGTTGTCGGGGCCCATAGCCTTTGCTGTATCCAGTGCACTCAGCTGTTTCTTGATATCATGTGGAGTGAATCGAATTGGCTGAAGACTGGCTTCTGTGATGGTGGGGATATCGGGAGGAGGCAGAGATGGATCATCCACTCGGCACTTCTGGCTGAAGATGGTTGCAAACGCTTCAGCCTTGTCTTTTGCACTCACGTGCTGGACTCCACCATCATTAAGGATGGGGATGTTTGCAGAGCCTCCTCCTCCCATTAATTGTTTAATTGTCCACCACCATTCACGACTGGATGTGGCAGGACTGCAGAGCTTTCATCTGATCCGTTGGTTGTGGAATCGCTTAGCTCTGTCTGTAGCATGTTGCTTTCGCTGTTTAGCATTCATGTTGTCCTGAGTTGTAGCTTCACCAGGTTGGCACCTCATTTTTAGGTATGCCTGGTGCTGCTTCTGGCATGTTCTTCTACACTCCTCATTGAACCAGGGTTGATCCCCTGGCTTGTTAGTAATGGTAGAGTGAGGAACATGCCGGGCCATGAGGTAACAGATTGTGCTGGAATACAAATCTGCTGCTGCTGATGGCCCACAGCGCCTCCTGGATGCCCAGTTTTGAGCTGCTAGATCTGTTCTGAATCTATCCCATTTAGCACGGTGGTAGTGCCACACAACACGTTGGAAGGTGTCCTCAGTGCGAAGACGGGACTTCATCTCCACGAGGACTGTGCGGTGATCACTCCTACCAAAACTGTCATGGACAGATGCATTTGTGACAGGTAGATTGGTGAGGACAAGGTCAAGTAAGTTTTTCCCTTGTGTTGGTTCGCTCACCACCTGCCGCAGGCCCAGTCTGGCAGCTATGTCCTTCAGGACTCAGCCAGCTCGGTCAGTAGTGGTGCTACCAAGTCACTCTTGGTGATGGACATTGAAGTCCCCCACCCAGAGTACATTCTGTGCCCTTGCTACCCTCAGTGCTTCCTCCAAGTGGTGTTCAACATGGAGGAGGACTGATTCATCAGCTGAGGGAGGTCAGTAGGTGGTAATGAGCAGGAGGTTTCCTTGCCCATGTTTGACCTGATGCCATGAGATTTCATGGGGTCCAGAGTCAATGTTGAGGACTCCCAGGGCCACTCCCTCCTGACTGTATATCACTGTACTGCCACCTCTGGTGGGTCTGTCTTGCCGACGGGACAGGACATCCCCAGGAATGGTGATCGAAGAGTCTGGGACGTTGGCTGAAAGTTATGATTCTGTGAGTATGGCTATGTCAGGTTGTTGCTTGACTTGTCTGTGGGACAGCTCTCCCAATTTTGGCACAAATCCACAGGTGTAATTGAGGAGGACTTTGCAGGGGTAAACTGGGCTTGGTTTGCCTTTGTCGTGTCCGTGCCTAGTGATCCAATGACGGGTGGTCCGTCCGGTTTTATTCTTAATATGACTTTTTTTCGCGAGATTGTAAAACTGAGTGGCTTGCTCGGCCATTTCAGAGGGCAATTAAGAATCAACCACATTGCTGTGGGCCTGGAGTCACATATAGGCCAGACCGGATAAGGACGGCAGGTTTCCTTCCCTAAAGGACATTAGTGAACCTTTCGGTTTTCAAGTATTTGTATATCCTCAAATTAGCTAAGAATTTGTGACTTATGAATGTAAACCGAAGTACAGTAACAATCCTAGCAGTGACTGACTTTTTTTTAGATGTAATAGTGTAACATTTAAGAGTACCTCATCTTGTATTTTGGACAGTTGCTTATGGTTTATAACCCAAATACAGCTGAATTTAACGTAAATAATTAATTATGTCATTTTATCACTATTTACCCTGATTGATTTCACAGTGTACTAATGATAAAAGTCTTGAGCAAAGCTGATATTTATTATGGACAAAAAAATAAAGTACTAATACGCTAATATCATCCTGATATGGTGACCGTGTATTTTGTTGGTGAGTTCTGCCAGACTCTAGCCATAGTTCCAGTGGGAATCCAACAGAAACCACTGGAAAATAGCAAGGACCCAGTTGGCAAAGGGAGCAGCCTGGACCCTTAATGATGTATGTAATATTTTAAAAATGATTTGCACTGAAGGGAGGAATGATTGGATTTCCTTGCCCCATCCCAGTTGACAGGCTGCCATTGGATTACCGGCCGTATGGGGCAGGTTGGCACCAGAGATGTGCCCTCTCGCCTCTGAGTCAGAAGGTCGTGCGTTCAAGAGACTTAAACACATAATCCAGGCTAACACTCCAGTATAGTACTGAGGGTGTGCTGCACTGTTGGAGGTGCCCTCTTTCAGATGAGATGTTAAACTGAGGCCTCATCTGTCCTCTCCGGTGGATTTGAAAGATCCCATGGCTTTATTCAAAGAAGAGCAAGGGAGTTGTCCTGATGTCTTGGCCAATATTTATTCCTCAACTATCACAGATTATCTATTGGTATTAGTGGGACATTGCTGTATGCAAATTGACTGCTGTGTTTCCTAAATTACAACAGACTACAATTCACAAACACGTTATTGGCTATGAAACACTCTGGGACATCCTTAAGTCGTGAATGGCACTATATAAATGCAAATTCTTTGTTTCTTTCATAGTAATAAGGGTGCCCACTGGCCCCATGTAAATGCGGTGTCTTCCGCATTTACATGGGGCCAGTGGGCACCCATGTAAATGCGGAAGACACCGGTGGGATCAGCACCATCCCTGCGGTTATGTCAGGAGCGCAGCCCATGGATTTTCAAGGCCAGTAACTCCAAGTGTTAGCTACACATACACTAGTTTGGGAGGTGAGGTTAACAATCTTCCCTGAGTCCAAGATCTATGACCAGTGATAAGTAAAGTAATAGATTTAACCATTCTAGCTCCAAAGTTGTTATTAGCAAAGATTAAATGCTGCAAAATTGGTTACAGTGCTACCCTGTCCCCTTTGTAATCTTGAATCCAATTCAGTGCAAATTGATGGGATGGAAGTCGCTCCACTCTGATAACTGTAAGGAGCCTATGTTCAATGGTCTTGGGCAATCTAAACCATTTCCTAGGGAACACCAGCCCACAGAACTGCCCTTAATTCAGCAGAAATTGCTATTAAATTGGTTGTGCCATCCAGAAATCCCACAAGGATGTGTATTGTGAGAAATGTCTGATGAATGCAGTAGGGGATTCTCTTCTAAAGTATATTTTTTGGGGTAAATACGTTGAATTTTATCCTGTGACTGACCTGCACGATAACTGATATGGGAATACTTGATGCTGTCACTAGGTGCAGAAAGTAAAAAATATTTTATTTCTGACGTCTGGCACTGTGATCAGTGCAAAATTCCTCCAAAGTATTTTGAAAGTATTTTTGCAGCTGAGGTTTCAACATATTTGTTGCCTATTGGAACTATATTAGTGCAGGAAATTATAGTACATATTAGGCTTGATAGGTAGATACATAAGCTTGCTTTTAATAGTTTGAAAGTGGGTATTGCACTTTATAAGTAGGACTACTACTCTAATTAGTAATTATCAACAAGGGTCAATTTATGAAAATGTGTGGAGACTCAATTCAAATTGAGTCCTATCTGGAGACAGTAGAGTCCCAACATGCTGCACTATGGCACTCCCGAACACAGCAGCATTGTTGTGGAGAGATGCTGAGTGGATGCCAGGCATTTCCCCACAGGGAGGGAGAAAACAATTGGAAGGAGAGTCATTACCAAGCTCACCTTCCAAAAGCCTGGGTTTGGCAGATGCTGCAGTCTAAGCATGTGCGACATTCATAACTTACTATAAATTATTTGTAGAAAAGCTAGAGGACAAATTTTGAAAGCTCTTTTCAAGTAAAATTTATATTGAGTTTTTTTTAAAGTGGGGATGTATGTGTATGAGCGAGACAGACATGACAAACTGTATTAATTACAGACCTATTTCAACTTTGATTGGTTTCCAATTATATGTATTGTAGACATTTTAGAAAGACATTAAGCTGAGAGAGACAGACAGACAGACAAAAAAACAGTCTTTCCTAATCCTAATTTGAATTTAAAAAAGAGTTGAAGCTTGAAAGCTAACAGAAAGCCTTTCATTATCACCTGATTATTACTATGACCCCACTATCCAATGGTTCAGCACAGCATAAACCCAGCAGATCTATTGGTTTGGGGTCTCAGAATTTTGGAATTGTACTGGATCCACCAAGTTTACACCCCATTTAAGTTACACAATAAGTCACCAGAAGTCAGCAAGGGTGTAAGATGTGCCTGCACTGCGGGAGTGCAGCCATGCATGAGATCACTTAAACTGAATTGTCCTCCTGTTGGCAGGGGGGATACCATTGCAATTTCCTCCCAGGGCCCTTATTTGCTATTAGGAATGGGTTTGGATTGGTAATATCACTCCCATTAGTTGGACACCGGATGTCAGGTGGGGATTTAGACATCGAGAGGGAGTTGGACGTTGGTTTACCACTGCTGGGAAGAAGATAAATTCAGATCTGCAGCCAGTTAAAGAGGATCATCACTTTCTGAGCAGCAAGAAGAAAAAGAACGACAACAAGGTCTGAAGTAGCAGAATCCTTGTGGAGGATCATCAGGTGCAGGGGCCCCAGATTCTGAGATGCATCTCTGGAGATGTTGCTGGCTGTAATGAGTGCCAGAAGAGGCAGACAGATGGGTAGAGGACAAGAAACCCTATAAGAGAGTGGTTGCAGGCTGTCTGGAGGGCGGTGGCAGAAGCAGTCAGTGCAACATACACCACTGCAAGAACTGCCATACAGTGCAGAAAGAGGTTCAGTGACCTCGCAAGGGTGACCAAGGTAAGCCAATGCATGTTCACTCTCACGTATACAAGATTCAATCAGCTCCTTATTTATCGTGTGCTCTTTCTCCCTCGGCATCTAGACATCAGGTGAACTGACTTCCTCAAAGGGCAACCTCTGCAAACACTCAAGCATCTTCTTTACTCAAAACCACTCTGGCAACTAACATTGCCTCCCACAAAGAGGACTGCTAGCATTCAAGGGCACTTTGTTAATAAGTGACAGTGCACCTCCACATCTCATCATCACGGGATGCGTACATTCACATGAGGGCAAGTACCCATGTTGTCCTGACCTCCGATGCCCAACTCCCCCACCGATGTCCAACTCACCCTGACCTCCGATGTCCAACTCCCTCCCGACTTCTGATGTCCAAGTCCCCTCCGATGTCCAACTCCCCCCTGACCTCCGATGTCCAAGTCCCCTCCGATGTCCAACTCCCCCCTGACCTCCGATGTCCAAGTCCCCTCCGATGTCTAACTCCCCCCTGACCTCCGGTGTTCAACTCCCCCCCCCCGATGTCCAACTCCCCCCCCCCCCCCCCGATGTCCAACTCCCCCCCCCCCCCCCCCGATGTCCAACTCCCCCCCGACCTCCGATGGCCAACTCCGCCCCCACCCGATGTCCAACTCACCCCTGACCTCCAATATCCAACTCCCCCCCCCCCCCCCCCCTGACCTCCGATGCCCAACTCCCCCCCCCTGATGTCCAACTCACCCTGACCCCCAATGTCCACGAGCCCTTAACATTGTCTTCTCTCCCTCCAAAAGAAAAGATGGCCTACAACCAGCACCAAATAAATACAAGTAGGGGAGGAGCACCAGTGTTGAAAACCCTGAGCACATATGAAAAGGACATGCTGCAAATCATCATGAGCAGGCAGACGGGATAACCTGTGGCGAGGATGATGTTGGAGGCGAGGTAGCAACAGAGATTGGTAGAAGCTGGAAAATGCTCATTATAGGCAGTGGAAACGATTTTTACACACATGATGAACAAATGGGCATCTGCAACACATTACTGGAAGTTTCCCACAACCTGCGGAACAGCCTGGAGACTGTGGGGGTAATTTTAACCCCCCAGGATGGAGGTTGAGGTGGGGTGAGGGGTTCAAAATAAAAAAATGGCAAACCCGACCCCAACCCACTCCAACGCGTCCACGTTTTAATGGAGGTGGGTTGGGGAGCGGGCGACTAACCTGCTCTCCAGAGGCAGGTCTGTCCTTCAAATATTTTAATGAAGCTGCTTGCCTCAAATTTAACCTGTGTATCACATTTAACTCCTGGGGGCCAGGTTTTCCAGGCCTAGCGAAACCCGACAGCTGAAGGGAAGCAAGAACGGCTGGATGGAACCAGTAAGTGCCTTTCCAGCACTGCTTGTGGACCAGAAGGACCAGGAGTGCTTCCCTCCGACCCACCAAGCTTACCCATAAACCACCCCATGATCTGACCCCCTCGATCCACCGCACCCACCACCCCCCCCCGCCGATGATCGGAACCCCGATGCTTGATCCCCGATGTCCAACTCCCCCCCCCCCCCCCCCCCTTGATGTCCAACTCACCCCTGACCTCCGATGTCCCACTCCCCGCCCCCCCCCCGCCACGACCTTCGATGTCCTACTTCGCCCCCCCCCACCCATGTCCGACTCACCTCCGCTCTGCCCCCTAGATGCCTACCCGCCCGACAGCCAGCCGACCTCTCAATCTGGTTGGCTGCAGCCAGAAAACCAATTCGAAAAATTTAAATCAGGTCCTGCTGTTAAATTCGCTAAATCTCCCCCAAATGGCTCCCCTCCCGCCTCCCCATTATTATTGGGACCATGACTTTCCAGGAGATTTATACGGCATCAAGATGCCAGGAATAGCTTCTAGGGACATTGGTGGTTTCCAGAATGGAAGCTACCACTTCTTGAATACATGTCTTGAGGGTCAGCCTGAACACCGAACTTGCACAGGGCTTCCAAAACTTGGTTGGAAATATTTGCTCTGTATTGACAGTGACCAGTAGTTCCTCTGAACCTGTGCCAAGCACCAGTGGGCTGAAAGGAGTGGTCAAAGATGTCACTGTCTCTGGAAAGTGGCTTTCAACCTTAAGGACTCTTCCAATGCCTTCACATGAAAGAGTTTCAGAAATGGGCCTGGTAAGAGAAAGGTTGCTGGAATCTGTTCCCTATGGGACAGCTGCTTCCCAAAGATAAGAATCACCTCAGGCCTCTAAGGCTCTCGAAAGATTATCCCAGCTCCCCATCACTCAACTTCATCTAATTGAGGGAGCTATTTATATAAGTAGTAGATTCGGAGCGTGAGCAAGTAAGTTTGTTGGCACAAAGGGTAGACACGATGTTAAGAAATAGTTGAAGATAAGGTGATTAGAATTTTTGGCACTGTATGGAGAATATGCTGTTCTGTAAAATAAACACAGCTTGAGTTCTAAGTTCATTTCTGTTATGCTTTTTCTTTTTGGGGGTTTGGATGTTGACAGGGGAATTGTAGACTTCTGTCTTATGAAGGAACTTGGTAGAAGCCTTTGACAGTGAAGATCATTGTGAGGTTTTAGGGGGAACAGACCAGTGTGAAGTGTATCTATTTGATGAAGAAACCTTTAATTATTAAAGGGGCAGACTAAGGACAGATTCAGCAACCCAAAACTGGGCATCCAAGGAGCGCTGTGGAGCATCAGCAGCAGCAGAATTGTACACCGCCATAATCTTGCCTGCCACATTCCTCAGGGCCCAGCTCTTTCATCACTCCTCCATCACCATTAAGCTGGGAGATCAAATCTGGTTCAGTGGGAGTATAGAAGGATGTAATGCATCAACCCAGTTAAGCTACAACACAGGACTACCTACAAGATAAACATCAAAAGTACCAGTCTATGGACAGGGCTAAGCAGTCCCTCAACCAATGAATCAGAATAATGCCATCTAGTCCTATCATATCCAGTTGAGAATGGTGGTGGAAAATCAGCCAATTAATGAGAGAAGAGAAGTGTTTGAAAATGTCTTCAGCCAAAAGTGTCAAGTGGAAGATCCCACTCGGTCCCTCCCAAAGTTCTCATCACCTTAGATGCAAATATCCAGCCAATTCGGTTCACTCCATGGGGGTAATATTAACTTTTGGCGAAAGTGTAAACGGGGCGATGTCAAGTTGACCATCCGTTATACACCTCTTCTATTGATGGAAATGAAAATCGGGAGAGATGTATAACTCGCAGCCGATCTGTTATTACCCTGTTTACACTATCGGCAAAAGCTAAAATTACCCCCATGTGACTGAGTACACTAGGTACAACAAAGGATTTCGGCCTGACAACATCCAAGCTATAATGCTGAAGACCTGTGCACCGGAACTACTCAAAGTATTCCAGTGCAGCTATGAGACTGGAATCTACCCGACAATGTAAGAAAATACCCTCTCTGAACTGTCTACAGCTCTCCTTCTGTGTCTCATCTCCACTGTTTGGTAACCTGTAATGCATACAGAGAATTATACTATTTCTTTCCATATGGATTCTGTCACAACACAACCCCTGGGACATCTAGCACTGTGAAAGAATCCTTTATTAACACTCGCACCCTTTCTTTCCCTCCCGTAAATCTCCTGAAAATGTCATAATCAGGAATATTAAGTTGACAGTCCTGTCTAAACCTAAGCCATCTCTCTACTATAGCTGGTGCACTATACCACTGCATAGTTATTAATGCTTCTAGATCCCCAGTTTTGTTGCAGTCATAGCCTTTACCTCCAACATCAATGAAAGACCATACAAGGGGAAAATAAAGTTTCATAATTTATTTATGTGCATTTCGAAAAGTCAAGTGATCTAATTCTCACACCTGTGATTCCCTTTGATACCTGTGTAAGATGCGCTTGATCTCTACTTAACCCTAACCTCTGGCCAAATTGCTCCATAAATGGGAGAAGGGGGCTGACATACCAATATATCTATCTACTCTTTATCAACTGGCTGAATTGATTGTTTCCAGGGCTTTTCCATGTAAACTAAGGGGATGAATTTTCTTGGGACTTCTCCTTTGCCCTACCATAACGTCAGCAGGTTCCCCGTTTATGCAGGTAAATGGGATTTGTGACGAAGTTACGGTAGTGAAGCAGGAAAAGCCCTGAGGAAATTTACCCTCAAAATAAAAATTCTTTCAATGATGTGGAGGAACTGCATGAAGAATGACCTATTGTAATGTAACTTAACAGTATAGGTAAGAAAGATAGAACTTACATTTAGGTCTTTCATGTCCTCAGGACATCCCAAAGTGCTTCACAACTAACAAATTACTTTTAAAGCGTAGGCGCTATTGTTATGAAGGTAACCATTGCAGCCAATTTGCACAGCGCAAGGTCTCATAGACAATGAGATAAATTATTAGTTAATCTGTTCTTGGTGGTGATAGTTGAGGGATAAATGTTGCACAGTACACCGGGAGAACTTTCCTGCTCTTCCTTAAATAGTAAGAAGTGATCAGTTAACATCTCATCCAAAAGATAGCATCTTTGACATTGCAGCACTCCATCAGTACTGCACTTAACTTTCAGCCTAGATTACATGCTCAAGTCCTGAAGTGGAGCTTCAGCCCATGACTTTCTGACTCAGATGCATGAGTGCTACCAAGGATCCAAGGCTGACACTTGGGATGGGGGGGATTCTTCTCCTAGGGGTGAAGTTCCGGTGGGGCGGGACTCTCATTCACCCCTCTTTATCTACACCAACGCCATTTTCCTCAGTTGGGGATCATTGTGCCTGCACTTCAGGCTCCTATTAGGATACCTGCCGTCAAGAGGAAGCCAGCCAATGCAAGCAACAGAAGAGACAATAAGGGTCCTTAAAGGAGTAGATGCACCTTGAAGATCAGAATGAAGGCTCCCGCTGTGGGCCTTGGCCAAGACTGAGGCCTTCAGCGGGTAAATGTTTGGGGCCAACTGGAGGGGTACAAGGCACTCACCCGCCACTGGGTGAACTCCATGCCTTTGCTGTTTCCTACTGTGCCTACTGCCACCTTCCAATTGATGGCCTCAGGAAGCTGTGGAAAGGTCTCTGCCGAGACCTGGGTCCCGCCTCTCCTCCACTATTTGCATTAGTTGAGCGAGGAAGGAGATACCAGTAGCAGTTCTAGTGGGAGAAGGGGAAAAAACATCTCCCACCAGAACTGAGGCAGCAGTAGGCCTCATTGCCCGAAATTTCCAATATTCTCTGCTGCAATCCTGCCCGATTTCAGGTGGGATTGTGAAGGAGAATTCCCCCTTAAAGTTTTGCATTTAATTTTTCCAAATTTATCCCTGCTTAATCTTTCAGAAGGAGTGGAGCCTACCTAAGCTATAAATGTTATAGAATCTTCTGTGTTCTTTTCTAATTGCTAGTGGCATCACCACTTCAGCCATAATAGCTTTCTGTCTCCCAGTGTTGAACAGTTTCCTATTGTAAAAATCATGCAATTTCCAAAAGAACTTTCTTGACCTTTTGTCTTGTCGGCTTGTAACTGCTCTTAGCTCTTTTGTCTATTTTGCAGGCATAAGTTTGCCAGTTAATATAAAACCTTTAAGTGTAGATTCAGGATTTTGAATTTTTCAACATTAGATTTCAATTAGGGAAACAATTAACTGTCAGAATTCTAAATGTATGGTGTTAGACTGGGGATTTACTTCAATTAATTAAATCACTAAAGGTCTCTCTATGAAACATATCTTTCAGATATTATGGTTTAACAATACCCAGTTTCTCATTCATATGAGTTGTCTCAACTCTCAAGCAAAAATGTAACTCTGGACATTTTCATAGTGTCGCCACTAACCTGAACCATATTAGGTTTGCTGGAAGTTTTTACATGATGTTCAGATTGAGCAGTGGGATGCATGTGCACTCCACTGCTCATTCTGAACATAATGTGCAGTGGTGAAACTCAACCAGAAACACTACAGCCGGTACGAGTAATATACAGGTACAGTACAAGGTGGATTAATATGCCAATTTAAACCATCTACATAGAAAGATACATCAGCAACATGAGTAATATGCTAGTTTATATTGCACATTGAAATGCATGAATAGAAATTGAGCAACTTTTATCAGTAACCATAGCCCCTACTAATTCAAACCAGTGTATCAAGACCACGAAGCTACTATTGATGTATAGAGCCTATTTTAATGTCGAACCACTGATTCTGTCATACTGCTGACACTCTACCCATATGGTATAAGTATACATTTTGATACATATAATTTCCCATACAACAATGTCAAGCTGCTCCATGTAATATTCTGTTCAGTTCATCAGTCTATAGCCAGTACTGCAGTGCAGATGTGCGATTTGTTCAATTACCTTTTCCCTTTTTTTAGGTTCACTGATGGCTTCCTTACATTGCCATACTTCCTCCTTCACTGTGATGGTGTGGCCTCCATTGTTGCTGTTCAAATGTACACCTTCCGCAGCTCTGGCATTTTCCTTGCCAGTTTTTTTCCCCTCTATCCTTTTCAGATGCTTTGTTCTATTCCTGTGTGGCATTTCACCTAATGTCCTAGCTGATATCTGCTGAAGCTTGCATAATGAGCACAAGCAGCTTTGAATCTCAGCAAGGGCTGAGGATCAGATTTGCGGCCTGGTAAGCTGGTTTGCAGTGCTCCACTACTAGACCTACTGCGCTACCAGATGTTTCTATTCAGAGATATAATAACAAGCTACTCCATTTTATAAGATATTAACTGATGCTCCAGAGCACCAGGAAGCATTGTTATATAGTTACTAATACATAAACACGTATAATTAGTATCACACTGATTCCAAACTGTGCTTGACCAAATCACGTTCTTGTGAGAACCAATCAGTGTGCCTTCCAGAAACAGTCATTTTGATGTTTTAATCTTACAGGAATTCAATCATGTACAACTCACTTTATTGTTTTAATTACTGAGGCAAAAATCTTAAACTTTAATAGGTTCAGTGAGGTCAAAATAACCAGGCCAGGAAATTCCTCAGAGCTGCCCCCACTCCACCAGAAATACTTTGCCTGAAGTGCATTGGAAACCCCGTTTACGTGCATAAACGTATTATCTGTCGCATCTTTGGCGAAGTAACGCCAGTGGAACAGGAACAGCTCGAGGAATTTCCCGGCCCCAAATTCTCTGTTCCAAATTATAATTTCATCTATGGAAAAAAATCAATACACCTGTGGTCAGTGATAATCATAATCTGTTTGCATTCACATGTTCTCCTTTCTGACAGTGTAAAATTAATAAGGGAAAAAGAAAGACTTGCATTTTTATATCACCTTTTACGACCTCAGGATGTCCCAAAGCAATTTAGAGCCAATTAAATACTTTCTTGATTGGTTCTCATAAGAACGTGATTTGGTCAAGCACAGTTTGGAATCAGTGTGATACTGTAGTAATGTCGGAAACATGGCAGCCAGTTTGTGCACAGCAAAGTCTCATGAACAGCAATGAGATAATCTGATTTTTTGTGATGTTGGTTGAGGAATAAATGTTGGCCAGAGCACCTGTGAGAACACCCATGCTCTTCTTTGAATAGTGCGATCTTTTATGTTCACCTAAGAGGTCCCTTGGATAAACGTCTCATCTGAAAGATGGCACCTCCGACAGTACAGCGCTCCCTCAGTACTGTACTGGAGTGTTAACCTGGATTATGTGCTGAAATCTCTGGAGTGGGATTTGAACCCACGACCTTCTGAATCAGAGGCGAGATTGCTACCAAAGAAGAAAATCTGCCAAACCAGCCACCTACTGATTTACACATTAAACTGTGGGGGAAAGCAGGAGTGAGAATAATTCAGAAAATAAAAATTTGTTTGCTGAACCACGTATGACTTCTGCCAGATTAATTCACAGATATCATATTGGTTAAGAACAATGTTTTGTCTGTAGCTCAGAGACTCTGCTAAATGACAGCTAGAAAAATACATTTTAACTGCTATGCTCATATAACCAGTCTTATTAAGGTTAATCAAAGGGAAATGCATATTGAAACACTTCTACCTACTCCTAATTGCATTGATGGCTCAATAAAATAGTCTGGCTTTTTGATTCTCCAAACCTACTAACCGTTTCAGAGGTTCATTTGTATTTTAACTAATGTGGAAAGATAAAGTTGCATTTGTTCTGACAATTCAGGGACATTTACAACAAATCTATATCAGTTGACTGTGTTCTTTTGCAAACAGAAACCATTAAGGCAGTATCAGAAAGTCAAAGCGAGGAAATATCCTAGCACTGTCATGCTATCGTTCTTAGATAATAAAATGTCACTCCCAAAAATTGCTGCTTGTTAATGTGTCTCGACTACATTTCTGCAGTGACATCTGGGTAATTGTTTCACATTATACTTTCTGTTCTTTATACTTGGCATCAACCATCTTACTCTTCATCTGTATTTTTTTCTTTAATTACCATTTTTGCTTTTCCTATATATATTCAAATCTCCTACGTTTTCAAACAGAAATGTCTCCCTTTGACAGATTTCTTGTTTCATTTACATAATGAGTCATACCGCAGCATAAGCTAAAGTGCTGGGGGCTCCTTCGCCCACTGCTGACCGTCAATGTTTGAAGATGTGAATAGTATGTATATTCTCTGAAGCTGGGTTACACTTATACTGGGTTTCAGAGTAAAACTGCAATAACAATTAAAAATACATTTCTCTTGTTTGAATTCACGCAGTTATTTCTTCAGTCGGCATTCGGCTGACAATTACATGAATTTATTCCAGCAGTTGGATTTAATAGCAGCCCCATTTCTAAATTGACTTGGCTTCACCGCAATTGTTGGCTGGATACTTGATTTTGAATTTTATTTAGAGCAGTTCATTTCAAAAGCGACTTTGCAGCTTTAAAAGACTATGTGCTTTTGACTTATATAATGAATACATCCATACATCCTTTTACACACTGCACATCTTAATTCCAAAGCTGCATTAACCAAGGGGATTAATCTTAACGCTGAATCTTAATGAGCACTTTTAGCATTGCTAATGTTTGGTATCTCATTATAGGTCTCCCACATTAATTGTGGGCTGTATATGCGTGGGTGTGGAAAATACAAATCTGTTTAAAAAAAAGAAGTCGAAATTGCAAAACTAATAAAAGGTTTTGTGTTTTTCTTTAGAAGTTGTGGAGCGGCTCGCTAGCAGAATAGTTTACTCTCAACCAGCAGGTCAGGAGTTTGAATCCCAAACTTACCTGTCACTTAAACTTACCTGCCTCAGCTGGGTAGATTTTAGCAGGTCTGAGACCTGCCACAGGATGGAGCACAATGTGAGCTGATCCACCTCAGCAGGAAGAACAACTGACAGCATCTTGCTTGCCCTCGCTTGAACTCTTCTGCTCGTGCTGCCTCATCACAAAGTGGCATTTGCAACAGTGATGGAGGCGTTTACAGTCCAGACCAACCTGCCATTCCATTGCAAAGATAATCCATCCACATTAGTGCTCTGCAAGCATGCAATTTTTTAAAAATCTAAGTATTAAACATTCAAGACATTCTGCTCCTTTCTGAGTGGAATTCAGGCAGAGGGACAGTGGAGGCACCAGAAATTGGGGCGGAACCTGTCTCCACCGGATTCCTGTTGCATTGATAGTGCACCGGCAAATTCTGATGGAGGGAAAAGGGGGGCAGACCCTTCTTTTACCCACCCCCATCTGTTCTGATATCAGTTTGAGGGCATTCCCGGGCTCCCCCAGAAATCCTGTCAGATATGTTGCCATAAAGCCCAGCTCTTCCTACGTTCACTGGAAGCGGACACAAATGCTCTTCTGGGCCTCAGGTGGGCTCCGCCAGGAAGAAATCGAATGCTGTTGGATTTTGGACCGACCATCGGGAAAATGAGCAGCAGGAAGTCATGCCCACCTTTGCTTCTTCTGTGAAAATCTGCGACTATCGCTCTCAGAGCAGCAGGAATCAGTTCCAAAATTCCACCTCCTCTGCTGGGTGGGCGCCAATACTGGCACGGGCACCCACACCTATTATAACATTTATCCCATTTCCAGGAATTTGAGACGGGATCAAAGCGGTGAATGGAGGTTCCACCCTGCCGCACTTCTAGCAGCGCAACAGCGCAACTGAAACTTCTACCCTTCAATCTCTAATGTGCTGAGCTGGATATTTTCCTATGGTCTCACCCAATGGCTCAGTCGTTACTGCCAGTCTGAATCTGAGCCATACAGGTTTGACGCATGGTCTGCACTGAGTTAGCTGCTCTCCGCACCCCTGGGATAGTAGGGATGAAAATAAATCAACCATTTTCTTGCCCCAGCATTGTAATCTAGTCATTCCTGCTGGAATTCATCCATATGTGAAAGTAGTATGAAGACAGGGTCAGGTTTGGCTGTGATGCCTTCTATCTATCCTACAGACATTCACTGTCTGACAATTTGCTGGCGGGACCAGAGAGTGATTGGTGCCCGTGGAAGTATGACTGATTGTGGTTTCATAAACCACAGCGACCCAAAAGCAGCTTTGTTCAGCCATTAATATTAAGCAACCCTAGGTGGCAGTGTAATAGGTTTTGCTGGAGTGTCCCATACAGGCTGCCGTATAAAACTTCTGAACTTCTTCGTTATCTTCTGCACTTATGCCTTTGTAACGCTGTATTGTGTCATAAAGACTGAGGACATTTGGAATTTATTACATTGCTTCACTTGTGCACTGTAATTACACTAAATGCAAATTTCCTCAATCTTTTTAACAGTCAAATCTTATGCCCCTCAGGCTTTTTTGATATTTGCATAGCTGCACTGTTTAAGCACATAGAAGTTTCCTGGGTTTATGCCACTCCTGCAATCGGTGTAATTTTCCACCCAAAAAATCTCCCTAGCGCTTCAGGAAAGTGTAAGTATTGAGTTGCTGAGCTGAAGAGGGCCCCAACTTTACTTACTGATTAAAGGCTTCCGAGGAACGTTTTTTAAGCCCTTCACATTTTTAAATCACTGGCACTTGCACTAAATTTTCCTCTCTTCCCAGTAAAGCAGTTTGGGTCCCCGACTTACCCCAACCCCAAACCCACAGTTAGATCAACCTTGGACAATGGATGGTTTTCTCACTGAGCAGACCACTCAATGCTATTATAGTGGAGGAGGAGTTGCAGCACTAGCATGTGCAGGCCAGTAGAATCAGGCAGCATGGCTGAGGACAACACTAGGTACATCCCTTCCCAACATGTGTAGAGGCTGCACTGGTCCTATGAGGATCTCTCCGAGGGGCTGCGTATGCAATGGCTGTGCCTCTCCAAGGATACCATTGGGTATCTTTGCCAACCTCATCACAAAGATTTGCAGATTTGCCGCATTGCCACAACAGCCCTCGACTTTTCTGGCTCCTCATTCTTCCAGATTGTCAACATTAACCAGGGAGCTGTCAGGTCATATATCTGGCAGGTGACGGACGCTCCCTTTCATTCAGCAGCTGAATTCATCCCCAGGCAGAAGAGGCAAAAAGCCAGGGGCTTCTACAGGATAGCTGGATTCCCCAGGGTGCAGAATGCCATGATGGCAATGCACCTGGCACTGAAGGTGCCAACTGAGTAGCCACTGCCATATATGAATAGGAAGGGGTTCCATTATCAGGACGTAGAGCTCGTATGCAATGCAAACCAAACTGTGTTCTCACTCTCTGCTGTGAGGGACATCAGGGGGAAAATTCTGCAAGACGTCTTCATTGAGTGATTGACTGCAGTGGCGGTCTCTTTAGCCCGGCAGGACCTTGCCAGGAATCCTCACGTGTGAAGAAGTCTGAATCTACTGAATTGCCGGTGTCTGGCTTGGTGAAAGGAAGACCCAGGAGTGTGAGGCTCCTGTCTTGTATCTCTTAAAGAAGGGCTTGGCTATTCTTCTTCTGCCTGCTGCTCAGGCGTGGTGTCCAGTGGGAACATACTGTGGGTGAGAGATGCTGTCAAGTGATTTGATGGAAATTGTCTGTGAAACTACCTGTCAGCCGCTTTTGGGCATCTGTAGAGTGCTTTTAAAGAATTACGCCATTGTTGCACAGAGGTTTCCTGGGAGGGATTTGTGTGTGTACGCCAGAAACTTACACACTCAAGTTACATAAGAGCTGCACCAAAAATATTTAAATTAACTTATCCTAGGAAACTCATGTGTAACCCTCTCTGCTGGTAAACAACGTAACTTTCCGATACATGAACAACACAATAATGGAGTAACTAGCATCGAGGAAATTCAGGGCCAAAGTCTTTTCCTTTCAAACTGTTCTGACAAAAATGAATATTTTTATTTCTTACAGGAACGTAAGAACAGGAATAGGCCATTCAGCTCCTCGAGCCTATTCTACCATTCAGTTAGAACACGATTGATCAACTCAATTTACCTGCCTCTGCTCCATAACCCTTGATACCCTTACCCAACAAAGATCTATCGATCTCAGTCTTGAAAATTTCAAATGACGCAGCATCTACAACCTTTTGCGAGTGGGAGTTCCAGATTTCCACTACCGTTTGTGTGAAAATTTGCTTCCTGATTTCACTACTAAATGACCTAGCTCTAATTTTAAGATTATGCCCTTTTGTTCTGGATTCTCCCACCAGAGGAAATAGTTTCTCTGTACCTACCCTATCAAATTCCTTTATCATTTTAAACATCGCGATTAGAAAGAAAGACTTGCATTTATTTAGCACCTTTCACAACCTCAAGATGTCCCAAAGCTCTTTGCAACCAATTAAGTACTTTTGAAGTTACTGCTGTAATGTGGGCACAGCAAGATCCCACGAACAGCAATGTGATAATGACCAGATAATCTGTTTTTAGTTACGTCAATATTGGCCATGACACCAGGAGAACTCCCCTGCTCTTCTTTGAATATTGTCATGGGATCTTTTACATCTACCTGAGAGGGATTGGTTTAATGTCTCATCCGAAAGATGGCACCTCCGACAGTACTGCACTGTCCTCCTTCAGTATTGCACTGAAATGTCAGCTTAGATTTTGTGCAATCACGCCTCAATTTTCTAAATTTAAGGGAATACAAGTGAAGTTTATGTATCCTGTCTTCATAATTTAACCCTTTAAGCCCTGGTATCATTCTGGTGAATCTACACTGTACCCTTTGCAAGCCCAATATATCTTTCCTGAGGTTCGGTGCCCAAAACTGAACACAGTACTCCAGATGGAGTCTGAAAAAGACTCTATACAACTGAAGCATAAATTCCTCACTTGTGAATTCCAACCTCCTTGAGATAAAGATCAACATCCCATTAGCCTTTTTGATTATTTTTTGTGCCTGTGTACCAGCTTTTAGTGATTTGTGTACATGGACACCTAAATCCCTTTGCTCTTCCACAGCTCCTAGTCTTCTAGTAAGAGAATATTCCCTTTTGTCTTTCACAGATCCAAAGTTAATGACCTCACACTTTCCCATATTGAACTTCATCTGCCATAGTTTTGCTGATTCACTTAATCTGTCAATGTCCCTTTGTAACTTCCTGCACCAATCTGCATAGGTGCTTCCTAACTTAGTGTCATCTGCAAACTAGGATATACAACTCTTTATTCATTCATTTCAGTCATAATATATATGATGAAAGATCAGGGCCCCATTGCAGATCCCTGGGGAACAACACTTATCATATCTTGCCATTCAGAGAACGTTCCCTTTATCCCTAATCTCTGTCTTCTACCTCCCAATCAATTATTGTCCCATGTCACAAGGTTACCTTCAATTCCATGTGCTCTCATTTTTGCTAATAATCTCTTGTACAGAACTTTATCAAATGCCTTCTGGAAGTCCATATAGGCAACATTCATAGAGACTCCCCTATGCACCATGCTAGTGAGCTCCTCAAAGAATTCAAATAGATTAGTCAAACATGATCTACCCATCACAAATCCATACTGCTTCTCTTTGATTAACTGATACTTGTTCAAGTGCTTAGTCAATCTGACTCTGATGAATCCAATAACTTCCCTGCAATTGATGTTAAACTGATGGTATGTATTCAATGATATCAATAATAGAAGTTATATTAATTGTGTTGAAATTAATCAGTATTGCCTATATTATTACATTTTATGTAGTTCAATTTAACCACTTTTGTATAATGTAAGCCAAGTACAATATTTTGATTAACAATTGCTCAGAAATGAACATTTATTTAATCCTGACCAACTCTTTTATTGATTTGTGAATGTTATTTTAATTTTCCAGACGTAACCATGTTAATCAAAATTCTGGATTTTAGAAGCTATTGATCTGATGGAAGATAAAATGTTAAACAATTTCAACCTGATTATATTTGCACAAGGAAAATCATGCGGCATGTGAAACTTTTAATTGGTTTACTCCTGGGAGTTAAGCATTTTCTTTACACTGAAGAGTATATTCAGAAAACTTGCAGAAAGCAGGCTGCTCCTACCTAATTAGGCTGTGCCTTCAGGCACAGCAAAACTCAAGTTTACTAGTATCATATAGTCAGATATAGGAACATTGATATTGGCAATAATAAACTAAATAAGATTCTGAGGCTTTTTCATTGTAAATACTGATGATTGTATTTATTCAAAAATCAAGGTGAAGAGCCAAAGCCTATAGAGAAAGACACTGGAAAGGTTGAAAAAAAAAGTAAAATAGTAAATCAGGAAGATTAAGAGACACTGAGCCTGGGTATTAAAAGCATGAAGATTGTAGGAGGAAGAAACCTCATGTCCATAATCTATTTTTGAGGACATTGGTTTGCATATTTACCTATTGTCTGACTTTGACATGGTTGTTTTTCTCAAATATGAACTATGGTGAGGCACAGTGAGGGTAGTCATAATAGCAACAGTATTAATGGGGTTCGGTCCTGGTTTACCTGAGAAAACAATGATCTTGAAGAGATCAGGGCGAGGATTGTGTTGAGAGAAGGCAAGAGGATTTACAGGATTGTGTGCGCAACTATTAATTCCCCAAACAATGGTCTGGCTATGTTAAAGAAATGCTCGATCAGCCTGTTTTTCAGAGCTGCGCAGTCCTGCTTTAAGGCAACCTGCCACTTTACAAGGTCAGCTGTCTCTGTTGCAGGCATACAGAAGTGACAGGTCAGACCTGTTTGCACTGCAGAATTTAGGACACCTCCTCATCTAATGACCCCTTTACTTTACAGGGTGACAATGACAGCTCCAACTTTGGTTGCAGTGCTGCAAAGTAAATGAGGCTCTGAGAGATCCATTGCAAGAAATGATTTTTTATCTGCACTTCCATAGGCAGCAATGCATCTTGTGGCAAATATAAACACTGGCACTGAAGGAAAAGGCCATTAACTTAGCCCATCTGTACCAGCTATTAATGCTTTGCCATTGATAATCTATACAGAACTACTCAAACAGGGAAAACCCAGAGAAGAAAGTGACAAACTGTATCCTTCAAACAGTTGCAAATGTGCTGTTGGTTGCTGTGAAATCCTTCTCACAATATGAAAGCAGCAGATTCCACAGCAATAGCAGTCTGGGATACTACAGAACCATCTAGATAGAACAACATGCAAAGTAACATGAATCCCTTGCGTCATGCAATGCAAGGAAAAAACAAATTAACTGGCCATCTATCTCATTGCCCATTTGTGGAACATTGGCTGTCATGTTTGGCTACTTCTCATAGTCACGGCACTAAAAGTAATTACTTGTGTCAAATTCTTTAAGATGTTTTGACATGCCATGGTGCTATATAAGTACAAGTATTACTTATGTATATTACTATGTGTCATCGTGCTCAGTGGTAGCACCCACATCTCTGAGTCAGATGGTTATGGGTTCAAGACCAACACCAAAGATTTCAGCACAAAATCTAGGCTGACACTTTAGTGCACTACTGAGGGAGTGCTGCACTGTCAGAGATGCCATCTTTTGGATGAGACTTTAAACCAAGGCCTTGTCTGCCCTCTCAGGTGTACGTAAAATATGCCATCGCACTATTTCGACGAAGAGCTGGTGTCCCGGCCAATATTTATCACTCAAACAGATTATCTGGTCATTATCTCTATTGTTTGTGGGACCTTGCTGTGTGCAAATTGGCTACCATGTTTCCTACATTACAACAGCAACTACACTTCAAAAGTATTTAATTGACTGTAAAGTACTTTGGGATATACTGAGGTCGTGAAAGTCACTATATAAATGCAAGTCTTCTTTCTTTTAAAGTAGATTTGGCAGAATTGGTTGAGCACTGATCTGCAAACCTCCTCTCTTTGATTCAGGGCAATCATCATGTAGTGCTACAGCAAGCCATCAGAAAGATAGCCTGTTAGCATTGTTGGAATGGTTTTGCATGTCACTGCTACCGATGTGTCAGAGACTGACTTTGTGAATGATGCATCCTCATCATGTTTTTTAAACATTTCTGACTCCAATGCCCTTTAGTGCAGGTAATCTCTTACCTTCCCATTTCAAAAAAACAAAATATTGAATCATGATGTGAGATGACCTTTGGGTCCTGATTTGATTAATTTTATTCATATTGAATGTGGATTGGTTTCTGTCAATTAAAGCAGAAATCTAATTAACTCTCACAACATTTGCAATAATACCACACTTGGAAGCATGCATGGAAATCTATGCTGTCATACAGGGTAATGATATTACACATTTACACTAATGGACATGAATGTAACACAAAACAACATTGTGACATTAGCCCGCCTTAGTGAATGTATTTGTATATGTAGCATCTCACGATGTGTTGTTATAACTTTAAAAGATAAGGCCCAGAATTTGCTGCCAAAATAACGATGAGTTTAATGGCGCTTGCTGTTATTAATGTGTAAATCGTCCTGCAACTTGTGGCGGGGAAGAGATACCCCGTGAATTGCAAATTGTCACAAATTGCTGGACGATTTGTGCCACTCTGCGGTTAGCCTTGCCTCGCGAAAACAGGAGCTCGCCGTCAACCTCCCTATGAGTTATAAGAAATTGCTGCATTTGCACATTGTTTGCCAATTAAACTTAGGAATAGTAATTTACAGCATAAATACCTTTCTAATGAGAAGATTTATGTTCCTGCAATGCAAAACAACCTCTTCAGCCTAGAGAGGGAACAATTTAAACTGTGCGGTCTCATTCCTACAGGTAGTAAATTGTTAGAGATTTTTAAAATTTTAAATTTCAAAAGTTTTTTTCTTACTTTTCCTTTCTGTCTCTTTCTTCTCTCTCTCTTAATCCAATCTTTCTTTCCCTCTCTTTATTTCTCTTTCTGTACCTGAGATGACTCTAATTCACCTTATTTCGTTCTCTGTCGTTCCTCTGTTTCTTTCTCAATCCTTAAATCTCATTAGTTAAGGAGATAGACAGTTCGTCCTGTTATTCACAGAAGTCCCAAATGCCCCGTTGCCCTCGCCATGCTATTATCTGCTCGAACTTCCAGCAACTTAAAGCACAAAAATTTTTCAAGTTGAAGGGTGAGGGAAAAAGTCTAATTAATGGGGCATGTCATGAGATGTCCCACTCCAGCAAAATCTGGACCAAAAACCTGGAAAGAATCTGAGAAAGTTGCTGGGAAGTATTAGGGCTGACTTTAAATAAGGCTTATTGTTGCTCTGAAGTAAATGCTTTAAAAAATCAGAAAATGGCAGTCTTGCTAATTCAAATGAGACATAAAAAAACATCCCAAAGAGAGGTATAATCAGAGAGCGGATGCTGAGCTAAAGAAGGAGATATTGGGAGAGGTGACCAAAAGAGGTGGGTTTCAAGCAGGATCTTAAAGAAGGATAGGGAAATGGAGAGTTGTAGAAGTTTAGGGAGGGAATTCTAGATAATGGGGCCTAGACAGCTGCGGGCATGACCACCAATGGTAGCGTGAAGGGAGGGGGATTATATGCAGAGGTATACAAGCTCACAGCAAAGTAAAGGATATCCAAAAAATACAGCTTTCCGTACAGCTATACCTATACAAACACATAAAGACAAGGAAGAAGATGAAAAAAATTAGAAACCCACCTGCTCATGTTATTATTGTGGATATGGCTAAAAGGTAACTGAATGAACCATGACTGATCTGCCAAGACAAGGCACAAGTTATGTTAACTTGTGTAGAACCTTGGTTAGACCACATTAGGAGTACTGTGTACAGTTCTGGTCTCCATATTATAGGAAGGATATAGAGGCACTGGAGAAGGTTCAAAGAAGATTTACGAGGATGATACCTGAGAACTGAGAGGTTATACCTATCAGGAAAGATTGAGCAGACTCTTTTCTCTAGAAAAAAGACTGAGGGGTGACGTGATGGAGGTTTTTAAGATTATGAAAGGGTTTGATAGGACAGACATAGGGAAAATGTTTCCACTTGCGGGGAATACCAGAACTAGGGGCCATAAATATAAGATAGTCACTAATAAATCCAATAGGGAACTCAGGAGAAACTTCTTTACCCAGAGGGTGGTTAGAATGTGGAACTCGCTACCACAAGGAGTAGCTGAGGCGACTAGCATAGATGCATTTAAGGGGAAGCTGGATAAAAACATGAAGGAGAAAGGAATAGAAGGATATGCTAATAGGGTTAGATGAAGTAGGGAGGGAGGAGGCTCATGTGGAACATAAATACCGGTATGGACCTGTTGTGCCGAATGGCCTGTTCTGTGCTGTACATTCTATGAATTCTATGTAATTATTCGAGCATCAATTAATCCTGCCCCCCCCAGCGAACACCATCCACCCTGCCAAGTTATATTTGTATCATCTTAGCTGTCTATTGATAAAGGAATAGATCAGCAAATGATCTTATGGTAGAAATCTAAATACTACCTGTGATTGTACATCATTTGTTGCAAAACGTTTACCCCAAAACAGAAATATGCATGTTGTGTGTGTGTTAGGGGAGGGGGAAGGAGGAAGAGAGTGTTTGACTTCAGCCACAAAATTGTAGTACAGTCCCACCCACTTATATCGACATGTTGGGGCCCATTCTAATTTTGTCAACATAAAGGTATATTGAAATAAGCGGACATAATATATTATTATGAAAATAAAATCAGCGACACATAATTTCTGAATTTTAACTTTTTGTACATTTATTTACATGAATTTTCCTTAACCTTTTTATTTAAATGTAAACTGTTTCAAACGTGACTTGTTCTTTTCGAATTAGCGCTTGTAGCTTATCCAAATATATAGCTGCTTCTTTCATTTCCCTTGATGCCTCTGATTAAGAAATAAATGTCTGCTCTCCTTCATACGTGCTGAATGCTTCTTTGCATGTCACATGCCCAATATTGGCGTTGTTGGACCCTTCATCATTATTTTCAGGTTTCTCAGCTTCTTAGCTGTCGTCTTGGCCTTCCTTTACTGAGGCGATGCTATTGTCTTCTGTCAGTGCCGCAATACACTACTCATTTGCATTCACATTAAGAGCAAAAAAATTGGCGAATCAGCAGCCCCTTTAACACCGCGCCCAGTTTTCATTTCAAATCCCTCAATAGCCTTGCCCCTCCTTATCGCTGTACCTCCTCCAGCCCAACATCCCTCTCAGGACTCTGCGCTCCTCCAATTCTGGCCTCTAGTGCATCCCCGATTTCTTTCATCCCACCATTGGCGGCCGTGCCTTCAGCTGTCTAGGCCCCAAGCTCTGCAATTCCCTCCCTAAACCTCTCCACCTCTCCTCCTTTAAGACCCTCCTTAAAACCTACCTCTTTGACCAAGCTTTAGGTTACCTGTCCTAATATCTCGATATATAGCTTGGTGTCAAATTTTGGGACGTTTTACAACATTAAAGGTACTATACAAAAGCAAGTTATTGTTGTTGTTATAAGCTGTACCTTTTCTGTTCCAGTCATGTTGGCGGTGACGAGAATTGAAACCAGTGGGGGTAATTATAACCTAACTCTCCGGGCGGGAAACCCAAGGGATCGGATCGAATGCCGGTTATAAACCCCGCCCAAAAGTACTCACTATTTACTTCAATGGAGAGTAAAATCAGGCGGGGTGCACCCGATCCAGTCAGTTTCTTGACAAGTAGCTTAGGTTAAAATTGCCCCCCAGTCTTTATGTTGTTTAACCACTGGTACACGGTTGTCCCCTTGATGCAATAGGTTTTCTCAGGGGTGTACTTAAATAACAAGGCTGTCTAATCTGCATTATAAATATGGCCTGAATTGTAGTGCTGCAGAATTTTGTGGAGATGATTCGTCCACTTGTTGACAAATGGGCAGATTTACCCTCATTGCAAATTTTCTTGTACACACCATGCCGAGCCTTGAAGTGACCAAACTTTTAATGGCGGTGAAGTTTTCCATGCCTAGCTGATCGGCAAAAGCCTTCTCAAAAAACATGTCACGCTCATTTGTGATGGTGGAATTTTGGGCAAGTTTTTCATTAAGCTATGTGGCTATTGTATCCTCAATATCTTCATATTCTAATGGAAGCAGAGACATTTTATTTTTAAGAGCAACAATCCAGGTGAGTAACATTTACAATAATTTGCAAAATATATTGGCTGAATGTATCTGAGAGATACCCAGAATGTATCTGAGAGATAGTTTATCAAAGGAACACAATAATTAAATAAAATACTACTTGCAAACTTATGCTTATAGTTAATAGTAGTAATGATATGATTTTGGAGAGCATTGTTCACCCAGGCTGATAATTAGAACCTCAGCACTGGTGATTAACATTGTGTCATGTTTTCCCTATTATTTGTACTTTTTCAAATTCTCCATGATCTCTTTACAATTTTCATACTAATCGGTACCTTGTAATCATCTTTCATGCTTTTATTTGGCAAAGCTATTTAAAACTTTTGGATGCTCCACTGTTTTACTTTCAAGTACTGCAAATTATTGGTGTCTCAATGATAGATTATCCCAGATGTCTGCCAGATGCATGGTTGACTTGCTGACTTGGGCTGAATCAATTAATTGACCTGGATTGATACCAAAATCATCATTTGGCCACGTAGCTTGACAATAATAATGATCTCACCCAGTCATTGCTGTTCATGTTAGGACTCTAGAATGAACAAGTAGGATGAATTTATGCTGCTCGTCCCATCTGTTCTTTGCTGTTCCATGAACGGACTGAGTATAGTCTCTGCATTCTAAAACCGACAGCAGAGTTAGTGCGACTATAAATTTAAAACAAAATGAACAGCTGAAAGATGAAACAGGAGGAGAATGTGGCCATTTCTCTGCCTGTGGGAATCTATATGTTGTCCACTGCTGCACGTGGCAAACCTCACACAATAATGGATGGTACACAGTTACCAATTCAAGTCAGTTCCTCCCAAACACAGCCAAGCTACTACAAGCTATATATAACATATAATTTAAATATATAACATTTTGTTTCACATTTGCAGTGAGACTGTGCAAGGCACTCAGAACTACAAAGTAGAAAGATCTAATGAAATACCTTCATCCCAGTCAGCCGCTTGTCCTTTTCCAACTTAAGGCTGCTAAACAAAGCCCAAGACATTTTAAGTCCAGTAAGCCCCATGTTTCAGTTTCATTAACTCATAGCTGGTGTTGGGAAAAACAGAGATGTGAAGTCTGCTTAACCAACCACAGAACAAAGTTTCATAATTGACCCCGTGTCCCTAAGAGATTCGTAGAATGTTCTGAACCCTTTCAGAGCATTCCATATTTAGAAACTTGCTCTTCCTTTGAATCTATATCAAAAGATAGAACACATAATAGCTTTATGTATAACTTTATTAAGTCCAAAGTCCACATAAGCTACAGGAAAGTACTGTATACAGCTAGATCTTAAAGCTATACAACCTGCTCATAAAAGATCATAAGGACAGAAGTCATACTCACAATCCGGGACACCTCAGCTGGGTCAGGCAATTAAAATGGAATGAGTCGTACTCCCAAAGTGCCAGAGCAGAATGGAGTTCACCATATTTAAACTCATAAATAAACAACTCCTGACAGACTTCAAATCATGCCAGTGAGTTACATGGGCCCTACTCGGATCTATCCTCAAGGTTGTTACACTCTATTCCTTACATTGTTCAGCTGCTTATCTCTTCTTTCTCAGTACTTTTCAATTATCCCTAAACTAGCTTACCTCCTGTTAATTATGTTAGTTCCTACACTATTAAAATAATATTTTATATTCTAAACTAAATCTGATCTATTCTATTGTTCATCCTTACTTTTAGTCTACCTTGTGATTAACCATAAACTGTCTTAGCTGCACTTCTTCTCCTTTCCATCATATCTCACTCTAACTGTCTGATTTGCCCAAGGCTGTTTCCTACCTTTTCAGCAGATGTGCTTGCCTTGCTACATATCTCAATTCATGCTAACTATTCCCTCATCCTTTGTGAGCCACTCAAGTTACCACAAGATGTGACCTAACAAAAGTACACTTAGCAAAATAGTATAAAATATCAGTATGTATGTAGAGTACACAATATCAAGCATGTAAAATACCAAGCACTATCCAACAACATAGATATTTGTGTTTACCAGGTAAAGAAGAATGAAAGAACTTACATTTATATAACACCTTTCATGTCCACAGGATTGTCCCAAAGCACTGCACAGCTAATCATTACTTTTGAAGTGTAATCACTGTTGTTATGTAGGCAAATGTGGCAGTCAATTTACACACATCAAGATCCCACAAACAGTATTAAGATAAATACCCAGTTAATCTGTTTTTGGTGGTGTTGGCCCATAACGCTAGAAAACTCACCTGCTCTTCTTTAAATAGTGCCATGAGATATTTTATATCCACCTGAATGGGCAGATGGGGTATTGTCTTATCTGAAAGATAATAGCCTAGAAATTGGATGAGGCGCACCTGTTTTACAGGCATAAAACGGTCACCAAAGCATCCAATATGACAGGCGGCATTGCTATTGGTAAAAGCAGAAAAAGAGGCATCCAGGGCCCACGCCTGAAACTGGCGATAGGCCTTTTGCATATTTAAATAGCGGGCCTAATGCCTGTTTGAGGCCCCCTTTGTGAAATTGACTCTGCCTAAGCCGGCTGTGGTCTACATGTGGCCTAACCAGCTGTCCTCAAAGGGGCCGTTCAGGACCACCACCAAAAAGGTAAGGTTGTTGAAAAATACATACCTAAATGTGGAGCCGAGAGATGCAGGAGTGCTCCTCCCAGCTCCACTGCAGTGCCGAAGACTGTTGTCAGCTCCCACTCAGTCCCCTCCCAATTTACCCCCTCCCCCCAAATGCTTCCCCTGTCCTGATCACTTACCCCCACCCCATCTCCCAGGACCTACCCGAGGGCTGCTGCTGGTTATGCAATGGCCCTAAGTCTAATGTCGATTCACCTGCGAGCTGCCTGGGGACGCCCACCATGCATCCGCAGTGCGACAGTCTCATTTAAATGTGGGCTGAGGCCCAATATCGGGTAGGCCCTACCCATTCTTGTGCAGGTCAGTGCGAAACAATTTCTAGGCCAGTACTTCTGACAATGCAGCATTCCCTTAGTATTTAAGTATTAATATCAAACACTTCTAGGCAATGGCATGGATTTCTTCATAAGAAAAGGAACATTGCATTCAAATAGTGTTCTATCAGGTGCTCAGAATATCCCAAAGTGCTTCACATCTAATTCTTTTGTTATGTAGGCAAATGCAGTAGCCAATTTACACATTGATTCCATAAGCTGCAAATAAGATGACTGTCCAGTTAATCTGTTTTTGGTGCTGTTGGTTAAGGGATGAATGTAGGCCAGGATATTGGTACCAACGACATAGGTAAAAAAAGGGATGAGGTCCTGCAAGGCGAATTTAAGGAGTTAGGAGATAAATTAAAAAGCAGGACTTCAAAGGTAGTGATCTCAGGATTACTACCGGTGCCACGTGCTAGCGAGTATAGGAACAGGAGAATAGACAGGATGAATGTGTGGCTGCAGGGATGGTGTAGGAGGGAAGGATTTAGATTCCTGGGACATTGGGACCGGTTCTGGGGAAGGTGGGACCTGTACAAGTGTGACGGGTTACACCCGAGCAGGACCGGGACCAATGTCCTCGCGGGGGTGTTTGCCAGCGCTGTTGGGGAAGGATTAAACTCGAGTGGCAGGGGGATGGGAACCTGAGCGGGGAGTCAGAAGGGAATAAAATTGAGAGCAGCAAGAGAGGGGAAGACCTAGGGGAAATCTACAATACAAATAGTACAAACAGTTGTTCAAGAACAAGTGAAAGGGAAAAGCGTAGAGCAGCGGAAAGAAAGTGTACTTTAGGCACGACAGAAGAAATAAAAACTAGAAGACGTAAGGCGATTAACCCAGCATCAAAGCTGTGGCAGGGGGTTGGGAACCTGAGCAAGGAGACAGAGGAAAGCGTGTCAGGAAGGGACAGAAAGTATGGAGTAAAAGGTAAAGTGTTAAAAAAGGAAAAAGCAGGAACTAAGTGTCACAAAACATATTTGAAAGTTCTTTATCTGAATGCACGTAGCATTCGTAACAAAATGGACGAGTTAATGGCACAAATAACTACGTATGGGTATGATCTTGTGGCCATTACAGAAACATGGCTGCAGGGTGACAACGACTGGGAATTAAATATGCCAGGATATTTAACAATCAGGAAGGACAGGCAGGAAGGAAGGGGAGGTGGGGTGGCTATGTTAATAAACGAAGGAATCACTGTAATACAGAGAAATGATATTGGGACAAAGGATCAGGATAATGAAACAGTTTGGGTAGAGATAAGGAATAATAAGAGGAAAAACACATTAGTGGGCGTAGCATATAGGCCTCCTAATAGTTGCAACTCTGCTGGAAGAAGTATTAATCAGGAAATAGTCGGGGCATGTAATAATGGAACAGCTATAATTATGGGGGATTTTAACTATCATATTGACTGGACAAATCAAATTGGGCAGGGCAGCCTTGAGGAAGAGTTTATTGAGTGTATTAGGGATGGATTTCTTGAGCAGTATGTAACTGATCCTACAAGGGGGCAAGCAACCTTAGACCTGGTCCTGTGTAATGAGCCAGAATTAATTAATAATGTCCTAGTTAAGGATCCCCTTGGAATGAGTGACCATAACATGGTTACATTCCATATCCAATTAGAGGGTGAGAAGGTTGGTTCTCAAACAAGCGCACTGAGCTTGAATAAAGGAGACTATGATGGTATGAGAGCGGAATTGATTAAAGTGGACTGGGAAAATAGATTAAAGGGTAAGACGGTACATGAGCAGTGGTGTTCATTTAAGGAGTTATTTTACAACTTCCAAAAAATATATATTCCACTGAGGAAAAAAGGGTGTAAAAGAAATGACAGCCATCCGTGGCTAAGTAAAGAAATTAAGGACGGTATCCGACTAAAAACAAGGACATATAAGGTAGCCAAACTTAGTGGGAGGATAGAAGATTGGGAAGTCTTCAAAAGACAGCAAAAAGTAACTAAAGGATTGATTAAGAAAGTAAAGATAGATTATGAAAATAAATTAGCAAAAAATATAAAAACAGATAGCAAGAGTTTCTACAGTTATATAAAAAGAAAAAGGGTGGCTAAGGCAAACATAGGTCCCTTAGAGGATGAGACCGGGAAATTAATGGTGGGAAACATGGAAATGGCAAAAATGCTGAACAAATATTTTGTTTCAGTCTTTACGGTAGAGGACACTAAGAATATCCCAACACTGGACAAACAGGGGGCTCTAGGGGGGGAGGAGCTAAATACGATTAAAATCATTAAGGAATTGGTACTCAGTAAAATAATGGGACTCAAGGCGGATAAATCCCCTGGACCTGATGGCTTACATCCGAGGGTCTTGAAGGAAGTGGCAGTAGGGATTGTGGATGCTTTGGTATAATTTTCCAAAATTCTCTGGACTCGGCAAAGGTCCCAGCAGATTGGAAAACTGCTAATGTAACACCCTTATTTAAAAAGAGTAGTAGGCAGAAGGCTGGAAATTGTAGACCAGTTAGCCTAACATCTGTGGTGGGTAAAATTTTGGAATCTATTATTAAGGAGACAGTAGCGGAACATTTGGATAAACATAATTTAATAGGACAAAGTCAGCATGGCTTTACGAAGGGGAAGTCATGTCTGACAAATTTGCTTGAGTTCTTTGAGGACATAACATATAGGGTGGATAAAGGGGATCCAGTGGACGTAGTGTATTTAGATTTCCAGTAGGCATTCGACAAGGTGCCACATAAAAGATTATTGCTCAAGATAAAGAATCATTGGATTGGGGGTAATATTCTGGCATGAGTGGAGGACTGGTTATCTAACAGGAAGCAGAAAGTTGGGATAAATGGTTCATTCTCGGACTGGCAACCAGTAGCCAGTGGTGTTCCGCAGGGGTCGGTGCTGGGTCCCCAACTCTTTACAATCTATATTAACGATTTGGAGGAGTGGACCGAGTGTAACGTATCAAAGTTTGCAGATGATACAAAGATGGGAGGGAAAGTAGAGAGTGAGGAGGACATAAAAACCCTACAAGGGGATACAGACAGGCTGGGTGAGTGGGCGGAGATTTGGCAGATGCAATACAATATTGGAAAATGTGAGGTTATGCACTTTGGCAGGAAAAATCAGAGAGCAAATTATTATCTTAAAGGCGAGAAACTGGAAAGTACCGCAGTACAAAGGGATCTGGGGTTCCTAGAGCAAGAAGATGAAAAAGTTAGTATGCAGGTGCAGCAGGTGATCAAGAAGGCCAACGGAATGTTGGCTTTTATTGCTCGGGGGATAGAATATAAAAACAGGGAGGTATTGCTGCAGTTATATAAGGTATTGGTGAGACCGCACCTGGAATACTGCATACAGTTTTGGTGTCCATACTTAAGAAAAGACATACTTGCTCTCGAGGCAGTACAAAGGAGGTTTACTCGGTTAATCCCGGGGATGAGGGGGTGGACATATGAAGAGAGGTTGAGTAGATTGGGACTCTACTCATTGGAGTTCAGAAGAATGAGAGGCGATCTTATTGAAACATCTAAGATTGTGAAGGGGCTTGATCGGGTGGATGCGGTAAGGATGTTCCCAAGGATGGGTGAAACTAGAACTAGGGGGCATAATCTTAGAATAAGGGGCTGCTCTTTCAAAACTGAGATGAGGAGAAACTTCTTCACTCAGAGGGTGGTAGGTCTGTGGAATTTGCTGCCCCAGGATGCTGTGGAAGCTACATCATTAAATAAATTTAAAACAGAAATAGACAGTTTCCTAGAAGTAAAGGGAATTAGGGGTTACGGGGGCCGGCAGGAAATTGGACATGCATTTAGATTTGAGATTAGGATCAGATCAGCCATGATCTTATTGAATGGCGGAGCAGGCTCGAGGGGCCGATTGGCCTACTCCTGCTCCTATTTCTTATGTTCTTATGTTATGTTCTAACTCCCTGCTTTTCTTTGCAAAGTGTCATTGGATCTTTTACATCAACCTTAATAAATGGATGGAGCTTTGGTTTATCGTCTTATTGGAAAGAAACACCTCCAATGATAGTCAATACTGCACTTAACTGTCAGCCTAGATTATATGCTCAAAAGGAACTTGAACTGCAGAGCAAAGCTCCACTTACAATCCCCTAACTTCATTTGACTTTCGGATTTGGGCCTTTTACTATTAACAACAACATGATTATTTTCTTGTGACAATTGGTAGTAATTACTACCACTTAGTGCACATTTGCCACTGTACTTGAGATACAAACATTAATTCTGTCTGTCAATCCAGCTTAGAACCACAACTAAGACTATCATGTTCAATGCACCACCAGTGCAATTTGCCTTGGCTAATTATAGAGTTAAGTCATGGTTGATTTTTAGACCAACTTGAAACTGATCAAACTATCAATAAACTTATCTAAGCAACATGAAGACGTGAGAAATTGCTAATTGCTTGCTTCACTATGATAGTAGAGAAGCTCAGGCAACAGTTGTAACTGAGGTATACCAGTGGACAACAGCATCAATGGTTGCAAAGGAAGAAAATGGGCAAATCTGACTGGCCAGTTGGCTCAAACCTCAAACTGGCATACATATTTGTTAGAAATTGTTACTGGGCATTATCCATCTGGGTTAGATCAGAATGGATAGCACCCTACAGTTCTGTCATCTAAAGCAGCCTTACAACAATTACCTGAATTACCGGAATCTAGCTATCCCAAGTGCGTAGCAGATGAATGCTGACAGATCTATGTCATTGCTTGGAGAATGATTTAGTAACTCATTCTACTCAGTGTGAAACTCATTTCCACTGCTTTGCCAGTAGCAGTTCAAGTGATTGTAGCCAACAACTTTTATGTACATGTGCCTTTTAGGAACCTTTCATAGAGGCATCAATCAGCACACTATGTCTAAGTCCATACAATTCCATTAGCCAATATAGATATACGATCTGAATATGAGATTCCTTACAGACCAGCAGTGCCAAGTGTAAAAAGAGCAAAGAGTTTCCCATTATTGGATATGCGTGCTATCAGGCTCACACATGAATAGATATGTACTTTATCTGTGAATGTCTTTGTTTAACCAAGTCAAAAATGATTGAATTTGATAAATATGCAATTCTTTGTGGCACCAAAAATATAATTAATGGCAAAAGCAAAATACTACAGATGCTGGAAATCTGAAATAAAAACAGAAAATACTGGAAACACTCAAAGCAGGTCAGGCAGCATCTTGGAGAGAGAAACATTTCAGGTCGATGACCTTTCATCAGAATATAATTAACAATGTGTTTTACAATTTTCCTGGATCCATTTATGACTACTTTATTCTGTCTCATGCTTCCCTTTTCAATGCACTTGAGACAGATGACAGAATTCAAGGTTGGCTTTCGGATAACAGTTTATCATATTTCAACATTAACAGTAAATATCTTTATTGTAAATTTTTGTGGTGAAGTATGGACTGAAGTATACACTTTGATGCTGATAATAATCGTAAACTACATTGAAAAGGTGAGTAATAATTGTATGCACCCTCAAGTCAAACAGAAATGAATGATCACTTCACAGTTTATTGTCAATTAGCATGAAGTGTTCTATAATGACCCCATGCATTCTAGGTAGAAATTGAAGTTAAAAACATTAAAATCATTCTTTTTTTATTCTGCTTCCTTTTTACCTGGAACATTTTCCCTGGCTTTGAAAGCTCCATGTTGCTTGGGGGGGAGCTATGTGTAAGAGCTATGACTGTATGAGCTGTGAACCTCTATGAGGTTTGCATCAGAGCAATGTGACATCCCAACTACAATAGTTCTTGAGTTGCTAGGCCACAAAGACTTGTTGAAGTCTTCCTGATATAATGTCTTAAGTGTTTGGAGGTATTTGCAGTAGAAATGACTGCAGCAAGCAAGCTGGTGAGTGCACAGGTTTCCTTGGCAACTTTCCCTGAGCTGCTGTGCACAATTGTGTGAAATTGTTGTTGGGTGTTATCTACCTTGGTTGGGCCAGAATGGATGCCCTAAAGTAATGGTGGGATATTCATAACTACAATGGTGGGGTCACTCTTGGTAACCTGGTTGCTGGTAACTTAAGCAATCTACAAAGTCTGGTATCATCTGAACAGATTAAGACTAATGACTGTCAGGAAATTGCTTGGTGTTTAACAGACAATGAATATAGAGACAACTGAGAATAGTCAGTTCTACTACAATATGTCTTATAGGATGAATGCGAATATTGACTATAAATTATGTGATGCAATGTTACATACATATATTTAGATTTGATATCTGTTCTGGATAAATAATTTACTTTAAATTCCACAGATAATTGACTGTCATATTTTGACATGTTTTGACTCAAAGACTTACCAGAATCATTTGCATCAAGCTTTTGTCTTTGTAAGTCACATAGATGTGTACCAAGGAACCTCAGAGGCCATATTTAAAGTTTAAATCTATGTTCCTATTAATTTGTATACATGTCAAGTTACTGATGCTCATAGATCTTGGTGTTCTGATTTAGGACTTATCCAGTAATGAGGAAACAGTGATAAGAACAGTCCTTTCTAAGCCTCTAGGCCCACACATTCAAGTAGGCCAAACCAATGAATAAGAAATATAAATGCAAATTGGACCGAGTTGCCTAGGTTTCAAGAGCTAGATTGCCAGGGCTTGGGGGCTGCATGAGGGATAGGAGCTGCACTTGGAACATCTCTAACTTAATGGTCTCCATACAAAATATTTGACTACTTTCTCCTCTATATATATTTTAACTGGTGGGCAGTTTTTAGCAAGTGAGTTTTGAGCCACGATTTTAATCCTGCCTGCTCAGCAGGATCAGTGAGGACAGCGAGTTAAAATAACGGTCAGGTACTGCCCACAGCAGTCTTGCTGTGTTTGTGCCCCCTCTCCCTCCTCCCATTTTAACACCCAGGTTTTCAGTAGTTGTGGCTGCCCATGGCAGGCAGGCGAGGTCTCACTAATATTGAAATGGTGGGATCCAGTAACATCATTTCGACTTCAATGTGATTTTAACTCGGGGTCATGGGTGGAATGCCCACACCCAAAGCCACTGGGGAAAGGCAAACAGGATCCAGAGCCAGAAGAGCATTCTAGAACCTAATTTAATCCTCCCAGAACTCCCCCAACTGCAGTGAGCTTAGACCCTAGAGTTTTTCTCCCCGTGCTTCCAGACCTTGGGATCTCCTCAAAGTACTGCTAGACTCTCAAATGCCATCCAGTACTGGCAGACCTTGGATTCCCAAATCCCAGGAATCCCAAATACCAGGGCCATCCCCCAGTGCTGATTCCTGATAATTGAATTTATTACAGATGCAAAGCTATCTTTAAAAAAAGAAAACCAATTATTGGCCTGCAGTCCAAAATCCACAAGCAGTTACAACAGCCATCTGATTGTCCTTTGAAGTTAATAGGTAGTTACAATTACCCAGAATGGTCTAGTTAGAGCAGTGGTCAACCTTGCAGTTAAACATCACAAGTATATCCCAAACCAGTGACCAACCATGACTAATGCCATGTGAGATGTACTAGTATAACAACAATAAGATGTATTTATATAGCACCTTTAATGTAGAAAAATGTCACAAGGTGCTTCACAAAGATGTAATCAGGCAAACATGGACGCTGAAACAGAGAAGGAGATATAAGGAGGGGTGACCAAAAGACTGGTCAAAGAGATGAATTTTAAGGATGGTTTTGAAGTAGGGGAGGGAGATGGAGAGGTTTAGAGAAGGAATTCTAAAGCATAGGGCCTAATCCACTAAAAACAGCTCCCAATGGTGGGGTGAAAGGGTAGATGCACAAAAGGCCAGAGTCGGAGGAACGGAGAATTTTTGGAGGGTGTTGTAGGGCCAGAGGAGGTTATAGAGATAGGGAGGGGCAATGCCATGAAAGATTTAAATACGAGGATGAGAATTTTAAATTGGAGTCTCTGGAAGACCAATGTAGTTGAGCAAGGACAGGTGAGCAGGACTTGGCGAGGAATAGGATATAGGTAGCAGACTTTTGGATGAGCTGAATTTTATGGAGGATAGAGAACAGGAGGCTGGTCAGGAAAGCATTGGAATAATGGAGTCTGGAGGTGACAAAGGCATAGTCGTTTTAGAAATAAATTGCTACTTAAACCACCTCCATCGTTTCCCAGTGGAAAATCAAGTCAAGTTTCTATTATACAAAACTTGTGAGTCTTCTATTACATCAAAATGACAGATCCTGTACCCATTCTAATTGTCTTTTTTGGCCTGGCAGTTACAATGTGCAAGTATTATCATATGACTGCTTAACACATTTGTAAGGAATGATTTGCTATTTTAATGGAGGTGTTGCTCCATTTAAAATAAAGAGTTTAACACCTCTGTCAAAATAGCACACAAAAGAATTTCATACAAACCTGTTAAGCGTTTGTACATTAACATTCACACAGCTAAATTTCAATGCCTTTCATTGTGATGGAGGCAGCCTGCAGTGTCAGTGAACTAAAGGAAATAATTTATTGAAACTAAACAATATTACCCCAAATCAGAATTTAAAACAGAGGGGAAGGAAATTGGGGATATGTACATACATTCAAAGAATGAAGAAAGCCTATTGAATAGGTAATCTTAATTTCTTCCTTATTCATTTATTCTGCACATAGCTTGCCATTATATGACAGTAGTGAGCTTTAGGATCAAGCAGTGCCAGATAAGATACAGGAAGCATTCGATGCAATTTAAAAATTAGTGTAGTTCCTTTAGAACCATATTGTGGTTGGATGTATACTGCCTAAAAATAAATGCTAATATTGCTCCCTAAAACATAATGGAAAAGATTATATTTAAACTTATTTGCTAGGCATATATACTCAGGCATATTATGGTTAAACTTATTTGCTAGGCATATGTAGTCATAAAATTAATAATTTATTAAATTTTATAGAAGAATTTATTACACCCTTGGGCTAGAAGCATGAAATGATGAGCTAACACATGACATAAAATATTCCTCACTGTCACTTTCAATCTTCACAGAACAAAATTAAAACCTATTTGGCTTCTGATATCATATATCAGTGGAGGTGCTGAGAACCATCAACATGATATATACTCTAGTCATAAAATTCGCATTACATATTTACACACAAATAAGTAACTACGTTTGTGGGTCTAAGGGAAGGTCGGGTTAATTTTCTAATAAATAATCATTTTAAAATAGATGTGATCAGGTTTGAATAATTGTCCCACCATGTAAAAATGCCCTTAGCCCTTTTCTATTTCTGGTTTCTATGTTCATCAAAGCGAAGGGCGTCAGTACTGGAGAGTGCACCATTTTTCCAATTTTTTGTCGGCCAGTGTCAATATCAAATACTCCAGGTTAGAAATTGCACAGCAAGATGGAGAGTAATAAAACAACTTGAAGGTCCTGAAATTACGCCATGTGATACTAGTGCATGAATGTTTAGCATGTTTGTCTGAAATTCCTCTCTATGTTATTTTATTGGAGGTGGTAATGCATTCATTTTAAATGGGTTAACCCCTCCAATAAAATTGTGGTTATAGTTAAGCATTTGCAAACCAGTCATCTATCATTTAAAGAATAGCCTGAGATTTCTCAACATTTTGCCTGCTATGTTTATAGCCATAAAAAAATCTAAAGTTTTCACTAAAGGTGTCAAGGTGTGACTGTTGAGTTTGTTTACATTTGTGCGGTCATTACACTTGCATATTATTTTATTCCACTTTAACTCCTCTTCAAGCATGAATGTGAAGTTTCCAAAACTATGGAGCACATCAAAATAAACTTAGCTGAACTATCACATTTTTGAATCTTATATAATTATTAACCATTTATCTAATGACACTTTAAGTGTGCCGTTACAAAGAATAGAAAAAGCTAAATTAGATAAAAATTCTGTCAAGGAAGTGAAATTGCTGTTATTCATAGTTTTACTCAAAAAAACAGCATGAGAGCAAAACAGGAAATTCTCACAGTGACATTTTTCATCAAAACTAACACAGAATTTCTGACCCCCTCCCCCACACCTATCCATCTTTTAATGAAGTACCACATAGCTTATTTAATATTTAGTCAGAGTTCTGAAGGTGTGTCTTTACTGAATTAATTTAATCCCTTGACTATTAAAGTTTGCTGTTTTTTTATTTATTTTCCATTACTTGGTGACTGGGTTAGCACATTGTCCTTTCACTTTTGCAACCTGGTCATGAATTCAGACCAGACAGATGGATGTTGGAGTACTGTGTGAAATGAGTTTGGGCAGTCACAACTCAATATCTAGTGGGCATAGGTTCACAGCACAAAACTGCCATCATTTGGTACAAATTGGCAGTCTTCTCCAGGGATAACGTAAGGAGAGTGCTCTGAGAAATGAAGCACTGATACAATCTGGTGTCCTTCTGAGATTGAGATTAAGACACATTTTTCAGATAGAATAGGTGCTTTTGTTCAATCCAATATCTCCCCTCCTCCCTCTTCTACTGAAAGGTTACAAATAAGCAGTGCTGTAAATGAGAGAAAAGCACCTGATCTTGGTACCAGCTGTAAAAGTTGAACTCTGCTATCTGTATCCTAACTCGCACCAGGTCCTGTTCACGCATGGTCACCCCTGTGCTCGCTGACCTACATTGGCTCCTGATCTGGCAATGCCTCGATTTTAAAATTCTCATCCTTGATTTCAAATCCCTCCATGGCCTCGCCCCTCCATATCTCTGTAATCTCCTCCAATTTTGGCCACTTGTGCATCCCCAATTTTAATCGCTCCACCACTGGCGACCATGCCTTCAGCTGCTTAGGTCCTAAGCTCTGGAATTCCTTCCCTAAACCTTTCCGCCTCTCTACCTCTCTTTCCTCCTTTAAGATGCTCCTTAAAACCTACCTCTTTGTCCAAGCTTTTGGTCACTTGTCCTAATATCTCCTTATGTGGCTCAGTGTCAAAATATGTTTGATAACGCTCCTGTGAAGCACCTTGGGATGTTTTATTACGTTAAAGGTGCTATATAAATGCAAGTTGTTGTATTTTTTGATGCAATAGCATCTCTCACCTTAATTAGTCAAAAAAATCACCCAGATCTTTTTTAATGAAATTAAATCAATACGATGCATAATCTTGACACTGCTGCCATAATATACTATTCTAGAACAGGTGAGATTTGACATTCATACAGAGTTAATTCAGAAGATACTGTGATATCCATGATATGTGGCTTACATCATGGAGCCAATTTATCAGTATTTTCCTACGTTTCATGTTACTTTGATGAAAAAGAATGTGTGAATTTTTTATATTACAAACAACGAGGGCAAACTTCGCCATCCACTCAAAACAGACACAAGGTTGACAGTGGAGCCAGGTTATCGGCCCATTGGTTCCAGCATGAGGCCTGAGCCATCTTGAGGCCTGGGTTTCATTAATATGCCACCGGCGAGCTGTGAGCGCCAAGCGAGTGCCCCACTGCAGCTCACCGGTTGCAGGAGGGCATGAAATTGGATGCCTCCCACGCTGAGCGGGCTGACAGTTGGATCTGGGGAGGGGGCAGGTGAATCGGGGTAGGGGGGGCCTTAAACAGGTCGGCAGTGGCCTGGGGTTTTTTGATGGGTCCAGAAAGAGCAACCCTGCTCCTCCTGGGCCCATCAAAAAAAAATTGAAATTTTCCTGTGCTGTTTTTTGAGCGGTCTCTTTACGGACCGCTGGTTAGGCCACTCATCATCTGGTATGAATGAGCAGAATGTACATTGTGCACATTCCACCCATTTGAACGTGAAAATTGCAATTGGGGCCTTCCAAATGGCATTGGACCCCAATTTGCAATTTAAGCAGCCTTCAACCTGTTTGAGACGATAGGGCTCCTCGCCCATTTACAGGCCCGGGCAGGTCTTGAGCATCAATGGGCTGGCCGAGGTGCCTCCCCTCCCAACATTCAATTGTCGGCCGCTGCTTTACATAGCACCTTTAACGTAGCTGGGCAAGAAACAGGTGGCCTACAGTTGAAATCGCCCCCAATATATTTAATGCCGAGTGGCGACTTGTGCTCCAGAACTAGCTGCGCCTCTCGCCAAGCTGTTCCAGTACAGCTACAACACTGGCATCTACCCGACAATGTGGAAAATTGCCCAGGTATGTCCTGTCCACAAAAAGCAGGACACATCCAATCCGGCCAATTACCGCCCCATCAGTCTACTCTCAATCATCAGCAAAGTGATGGAAGGTGTCGTCGACAGTGCTATCAAGCGGCACTTATTCACCAATAACCTGCTCACCGATGCTCAGTTTGGGTTCCGCCAGGACCACTCGGCTCCAGACCTCATTACAGCTGAATTCCAGAGGAGAGGTGAGAGTGACTGCCCTTGACATCAAGACAGCATTTGACCGAGCGTGGCACCAAGGAGCCCTAGTAAAATTGAAGTCAATGGGAATCAGGGGGAAAAATCTCCAGTGGCTGGAATCATACCTAGCACAAAGGAAGATGGTAGTGGTTGTTGGAGGCCAATCATCTCAGCCCCAAGACATTGCTGCAGGAGTTCCTCAGGGCAGTGTCCTAGGCCCAACCATCTTCAGCTACTTCATCAATGACCTTCCCTCCATCATAAGGTCAGAAATGGGGATGTTCGCTGATGACTGCACGGTGTTCAGTTCCATTCGCAACCCCTCAAATAATGAAGCAGTCCGAGCCCGCATGCAGCAAGACCTGGACAACATCCAGGCTTGGGCTGATAAGTGGCAAGTAACATTCGCGCCAGATAAGTGCCAGGCAATGACCATCTCCAACAAGAGAGAGTCTAACCACCTCCCCTTGACATTCAACGGCATTACCATCGCCGAATCCCCCACCATCAACATCCTGGGGGTCACCATTGACCAGAAACTTAACTGGACCAGCCATATAAATACTGTGGCTACGAGAGCAGGTCAGAGGCTGGGTATTCTGTGGCGAGTGACTCACCTCCTGACTCCCCAAAGCCGTTCCACCATCTACAAGGCACAAGTCAGGAGTGTGATGGAATACTCTCCACTTGCTTGGATGAGTGCAGCTCCAACAACACTCAAGAAGCTCGACACCATCCAAGATAAAGCAGCCCGCTTGATTGGCACCCCATCCACCACCCTAAACATTCACTCCCTTCACCACCGGCGCATTGTGGCTGCAGTGTGTACCATCCACAGGATGCACTGCAGCAACTCGCCAAGGCTTCTTCGACAGCACCTCCCAAACAAGAGCAGCAGGCACATGGGGACAACACCACCTGCACGTTCCCCTCCAAGTCACACACCATCCCGACTTGGAAATATATTGCCGTTCCTTCATCGTCGCTGGGTCAAAATCCTGGAACTCCCTTCCTAACAGCACTGTGGGAGAACCGTCACCATACGGACTGCAGCGGTTCAAGAAGGCGGCTCACCACCACCTTCTCGAGGGCAATTAGGGATGGGCAATAAATGCTGGCCTCGCCAGCGACGCCCACATCCCGTGAACGAATAAAAAAAAACAATATCCATTAAATGGGCAAAATATAATGAACTTCACACCCAAGTGATTATTCTTCACCTTAAGCTTTTACATTTCTGCTAAAGTAATTAAAAACCATGGAATAAAAACATTTCTCACCATTGTAACCTAGCACTCATGACAGAAAGATTCTTAATCACACCCTAAATTTAAAGTTACATTTTAGAAAACCAGACTAATTGTTATTAACGTAGATATTACCTTGCATGATTCACAGAGACATTTCTTGTCCACCATTTTTTTAAGATGCTCTTACAGTTCCAATTTCTAGTTACTAATTTGGCCAGAGACTTTACACACAAATACCCCAATTTTAACCTAATCCGCCTGGCAATAATGGGGTGGGTTGGATGCTCAATTTACACCCTATCCTATTTTACACTCCATTGTAGGGCAGGATATAAATTGGGAATCTGACCTAAACCTGCCCCGTTCTCGACGGGCGGGTTAGGTTAAAATCAAGGCTAACATTTTTCTCTATTCTTTGATCCTCAATTGCTTTCAGCTGTAGGGCTGTTTGTATTGAAGTGATTTGGTTACAAATTGCATCCATTGCTTACAAATGAAAAAGCACAAAAGAAAAACGGTATTTGATTCTAAAACACAATTTTATGCCCTACTCATAATTCTAAGTTTCATAACTTTCATGGTAATGTCAAAGAGACCCAAAAAATTTCCTGTGTTCTTGAATCAGCCTGGCTGTTATTCTGAAAGTCAAAGAAGGTTTGCTAATCCTGCTTTAGTTAATTTGATTTCCCCCATCACATTTGTTTTAGCTGAATCCCGACTCACATTAGCATTATTTAGAGAGATTCAGCCTTGTTCCTGGCTATGAATCACATCAAAGAACGATAAAGGTAGCTTTTCTTAACTGCTGACTGAGAAAAACTCACAGTGCATGAAGGATAAGCTCTGAATCGTAGCTGCTAACCTCACATTTTTTGATTTATTTTTGATTATTAATAATGTTTGCAAATTAATTGCTTACATACAGCATTCAGCCGCAGTATACCCGAGATGTGGTACCTGTAGAGTTAGAGAAGATAGAAGTATGAGGTTCATATAAAATGTGGAAAATTTGTCAATTAGAACATGTCATTACCCATTTAGACAGCTACACAAGTGATAGTGTTCAAGTGATCAGTGTATGCTACTATCACATCATTCCTTAAATATCAATGAGCAAATGCATGAGACATCAGACAAGTGTTCATTACAGTGAGCTATCCCCTGTTAAAAGTGCATCCAGGTAGGGAGCATAAAGTAATTTAAACAATTATTTCCATATATTGTAGCTTTCCCTTGGACATTTGCCTGTATTTTAAATGAAGTAATCATGAATTCTTTGTTATCCATTGTGTGTATAGATTAAATATAAAATAGTGGCTACCCAATTATAAGTCAGCAATCTAATGGTGGAATTTAGATGATGGTTCTTCAATCCCCTGAGGTTAGATTATAGCCTTGAAATTACACTGTTATCTGTTGTTTTTCAGAATATAACATAGTGAACTTTAAGAGTAGTTTTACTTAGCTTTTGTTCGGTAATTATGCCAGCAGTGGTTATCACTGCCAATGATACTTATAGATTAATGTTTATGACATAATCATTGCAAGCTTATTGAGAAATAATTTGCAGTTGATTGCTGAGAATCAGTACGGTCAGTAAATGTTACATGCTACATGCTACATGCTACAACACATAATGTGAACTTTTCAGGTACCTTTTTTATTTGTCCAGTGCAAAGAACTATGTCTGCAGGCAAGTTCGCATTTCTACATCAGCTGAAACATGACCCTATGTGTGAAGGAATCTGGAAGGCAGCATGGTCAGGATCAACAATAAACACCTGATGCTAGTGATAAGCTCACTACATCTCTCTGATGAACAAACAGCCATATATCCCAGTCAACAAACTATGGTAAATTTATTCAGAAGAAAAATTAGCAGAAGAGCAGATATAATAGATTTCATCAGATTAAAAATAAGTTTAATAAATTTACAGTCCCTCTTCCAAAACCATAAAAAGTCTCAATGTCCTTGAGGTTCTCGACAATGTAAAGTTTGTATGAGAAATCAGGGTTTACAGAGTGTTCCCACTTAGCCCTGGCTTGCCACCTGCTTAGTGAAGCAGAAATCCACTAAAGAGCCTAGCTACAGGGCAATAATTGTATCCACTCTCTACTTTCAAATCTGCTCTGTGACAAAGAAATATCAAAAAGATGTTTTTCATAATTAAATATTAGTGTCACTTATAGCAGGGTTCAAAAGCATCATGCTAGTTTCCCAAGCTTCCCCTTTCAGGCTAAAGCCTGGATGTGAATGGTTGGGATCATGGTCTATGTGAATTTGGCGCCCTAGTCTTTTTCAGATGAGGAACAAGACAAAATTCAGTACAATAATCAATACTGATTATATTGGCATTACTATTATGTTTATACTAAAGATGTGCCTGAAGATTGGAGGGTAGCAAATGTTGTGCCTTTGTTTAAGAAGGGCGGCAGGGAAAAGCCTGGGAACTATAGACCGGTGAGCCTGACATCTGTAGTGGGTAAGTTGTTAGAGGGTATTCTGAGGGACAGGATCTACAGGCATTTGGAGAGGCAGGGACTGATTAGGAACAGTCAGCATGGTTTTGTGAGAGGAAAATCATGTCTCACGAATTTGATTGAGTTTTTTGAAGGGGTAACCAAGAAGATAGATGAGGGCTGTGCAGTAGACGTGGTCTACATGGACTTCAGCAAAGCCTTTGACAAGGTACTGCATGGTAGGTTATTACATAAGGTTAAATCTTACGGGATCCAAGGTGAGGTAGCCAATTGGATACAAAATTGGCTTGACGACAGAAGACAGAGGGTGGTTGTAGAGGGTTGTTTTTCAAACTGGAGGCCTGTGACCAGCGGTGTGCCTCAGGGATCGGTGCTGGGTCTGCTGTTATTTGTTATTTATATCAATGATTTGGATGAGAATTTAGGAGGCATGGTTAGTAAGTTTGCAGATGACACCAAGATTGGTGGCATTGTGGACAGTGAAGAAGGTTATCTAGGATTGCAACGGGATCTTGATCAATTGGGCCAGTGGGCCGATGAATGGCAGATGGAGTTTAATTTAGATAAATGTGAGGTGATGCATTTTGGTAGATCGAATCGGGCCAGGACCTACTCCGTTAATGGTAGGGCGTTGGGGAGAGTTATAGAACAAAGAGACCTAGGAGTACAGGTTCATAGCTCCTTGAAAGTGGAGTCACAGGTGGATAGGGTGGTGAAGAAGGCATTCAGCATGCTTGGTTTCATTGGTCAGAACATTGAATACAGGAGTTGGGATGTCTTGATGAAGTTGTACAAGACATTAGTAAGGCCACACTTGGAATACTGTGTACAGTTCTGGTCACCCTATTATAGAAAGGATATTATTAAACTAGAAAGAGTGCAGAAAAGATTTACTAGGATGCTACCGGGACTTGATGGTTTGACTTATAGGGAGAGGTTGGATAGACTGAGACTTTTTTCCCTGGAGAGTAGGAGGTTTAGGGGTGATCTTATACAAGTCAATAAAATAATGAGGGGCATAGATAAGGTAGATAGTCAAAATCTTTTCCCAAAGGTAGGGGAGTCTATAACGAGGGAACATAGATTTAAGGTGAGAGGGGAGAGATACAGAAGGGTCCAGAGGGGCAATTTTTTCACTCAAAGGGTGGTGAGTGTCTGGAACGAGCTGCCAGAGGCAGTAGTAGAGGCGGGTACAATTTTGTCTTTTAAAAAGCATTTGGACAGTTACATGGGTAAGATGGGTATAGAGGGATATGGGCCAAGTGCAGGCAATTGGGACTAGCTTAGTGGTATAAACTGGGCGACATGGACATGTTGGGCCGAAGGGCCTGTTTCCATGTTGTAACTTCTATGATTTTATGATTCTATGTCTCACCACATTGATCTTGCTTTAGCATATGAATCACATACAAAATGTCACAACTGTGATGATATGTGACTAGTTTTAGTTGAAAGAAAGACTTGCATTTATACAGTGCTTTTCACAACCTCAGGACATCCCTAAGTGCTTTACAGCCAATGAAGTACTTTTGAAGTGTAGTCACTGTTGTAATGCAGGAAACGCAGCAGCCAATTTGCACACAGCAAGGTCCCACTAATGAGATAAATGACTAGATAATCTGTTTAAGTGATATCTGTTCACAGATATAGGTGAGTTAATTATTTTCCTTTTACACTCATAAATTAAGACCAGTGCCACACTATCATGGATGCAAAATTATTTTTATTGTGTTGACTCTTCAATAGATCTGTACTAGGATTGGGTCTTTCACCCTGTTTTTAGTGTCTATTAATATCTAAATATATAATTGTAAGTATATGAGTGACTCACCTGACGAAGGAGCAAAGCTCCGAAAGCTTGTGATTTCAAATAAAGCTGTTGGACTATAACCTGGTGTTGTGCGACTCCTTACATTTGTCCACCCCAGTCCATCACCGGCATCTCCACATCATAAATATATAATGCTCTTCAATGGAACTGTTAACAATGCAGGTTGAGAATGAGTTCTGGAATGCATTGTGTGGTGTTGTCACTTATTGGATTAGTACCTGCATGTAGATAATGTTGATACTTTTGTCTTGAAATAATAAAAAAAATGCAGCATGTCCGACAGCAAGTCTATTTCCATCTAATCATAGTGGCACAAACTGTGCACTGGTTTAACATCATGGTCTAATTCTCTCTGCCTGTGCGTTGGCCTTGCACATATTTTCAGTTTTGTCTGTGAATACCATAATGTAAGTGCAAAACATGCTCTATAACTTGATTACTTCTTACTTAACTGAATCCAATTCTAATTGGAAATTGCATCAGTGGAAGACTGAATCTTAGTGTAAAGCAAACTGAATTAAAGGAAATAACCAATTCCAGTATATAACATATTATAACATATAGATCAGGTAGTCCTAAGCTTTGCCATTATTCACTGGATATTCTAGAAATATTATGCAGATATTGTACAGATGAAGCTGGAAAGCCATTGGAGAGATAACCCTAGAGGGTCTTCCAGCCAAAGAAAAATGTCGTAGCCCTGCTGAGTTGCTTGCTGTGTATGTAATTTCACATAGAATGATTTATGAGTTGAACTCCTGAGGGATCTGGGAAAGATGTCTACTAGTAGTATTGCCAGTGAAGGTGACCATTGCATTTTAATTCTACCTCACTCCACTTTCTCAAACTCCTGTTAGGAATTCTAAATCTGACAAGGGTGATGTATCTCACAATGTATTCCCCATACCTGAGGTATAGAAGACACACTGGGAAGCATTAAGGTTTGAGCACTACATTTAAGAGTGCCACAGAATTCACCACTACCACCATGTACGATTGCTTTATGCCACATTCACTAGTTTTTTTTGTTTTTCAGACATTTAAATTGGTTCCTTTCTGTTGTACTTGCTTTTCTATTTAGTATTCTATATTGCATAGATGAAGGAGAGATGGTTTGATAGCACTGGTGTTGCAGATTGTCAGAGCTCAGTGTTTTGGGGGATCAGCCTATAATTTATGCATGGCACTATTGACATTACAGGGAATGTGGGATGTGTAAACAGTGTATACTGTCACCAGATGTGGTAGTTTTAATTTTAATAGCAAGATGCAGTTAGAACATTTTATTTAACCTGATCATCATTGATGTGTGATTGCAAGGTGCAACATACTATCATTTGAAATAAAAACTAAATACAAAATCTAAATAAACAACAGAATTGAAGATCAGCAGGGAAGAAGATGAGTCAGACACTGCCTCTTTTTCACATATGGACCTGGATTTTAACTTGAGGCCAGGAATTCAGCGGATGGATGGATTTTCACATGGGGAACATGGAAGACAAGTGTGTGTGCTTAAGTCTGCAGTCGTAACTCGATTGCAGGCAATTATCTTTGCTTCCGGGTTTTGTGTCTCCAAGCTGCGCAGCAGGCGTATTGTACACCCGAATGACGTGATTGGAACTGCAGTATTTAAAGGGCCGGTTCAAACATAGATTTTGGAGGAGAATGGAGAAAAGGAGTCCAGGAGAGCAAAGGCAGCGCCTAGATTTACTGATGCCTCCCTAGATGTTCTTCTGGCTGCAGTGAGAGCCAGGCCAGGAGGGAGGTTCTTTATCCAAGGGACGGCAGGAAGAAACCTGGTTCTGTCACCAAAAAGGCTTGGCTGGGCGTAGCACAAGAGGTGACGAGCAGACGCACAGTGCCCAGGTCTTGGCTGCAGTGCAGGAGGCAGTTTAATGACCTGACCAGATCTGGAAAAGTGAATACATTTGAGGATTCACCCGCATCTTGTTGTGTATAACAACCTCTCACCCCTCCACACACTTCATCACTCTGCCTTGGTAAGCCTACTCCATCACAATTATTCTCACACCCACTTAAGTGTCACCAGCAACCATCCTTCACTTTTTATCCATTTGCTCACCTCCCCATTTATGCAACCAACACTGTCGCTCACCCCAAACCTGAAGCAATGTGATGCATCCGTGTGACAGTGACCCTCTGATACATCTGTACGATAGTCACCCTCACCCAATAGACTGCATCAATTTGGTGAATACGGCACCTTCAGTCACTCAGAGGTCTGTGCTGTTGCCCCTTGTAGGAGAAAAGAGCGTAAAACACAAGAGAGAGGGCGAGGACTGGCAGTGGACCTCCACAAATTGTAAAACTAACTGATGCGGAGGAGGATTCAATGGAGATAAATGGGACATCTGCGGTCCTCTCCATCAAGATGGAGGACTGGGAGCTCACAGGTGGCTAGTGACACAATTTAAAACATCTTTCAGAGAGATGCTGACTTTATATAATCAATGCCTGAAAATGAGAAGCCTGAGTATGGAGATTGGCAAGATTGTTATTGTGCCAAGACTAAGTCGTTTTGCTTTCTTTTGCCTTCCAGGGCCTTCAACCTACAAGGACAGTCTATGGATATGGATGATGTTGATTCCTCAGAGGACCTCATTCCTTCTGAGGGTGCACCATCGCAGGATATGCAGCCATGCACCAGCACAGATACTGGCATTTTGGTGGGTCCTCTTATACAGATAGTTGGGTTTTCACCTGGTGATTCACAAGTCACAAGTGAGCACGAGCAGACACTGGTGGCAGGGGCAGCTGTGGAGAATCCACATCTGAGGGCGCACTCCTCTCCAAGCTGGACACAGATGATGAAACCCGGGGACAATTGTTGAGAAGGAGAATGATTGAGGTACAGGTGCAACTTTGTGAGGTACTGGAAGATGTGCCACGCACACTCTCCACAATAACTGAGAGGATGGAGGAGTCCAACTCCACCATTAGTGGAGTGATGTCGCAGGTAAGTGGGAGAACGTCTGCAATGGAGAGAGTGGCCACCTCCATTGAGCTTCAAGCATGGCTCACAAATGAGTCTATGTATGGCATTAGCACAGCCGTACAGACTTTGGAAGCCAGCATGCCTGCCGCCTTAAACAGGATGACAGGTACCTTATCAGTGGCCTTTCAACGCGTCACTTATCTTCACCAATCTGCTCTGCAGCAAAGTGGTGGGAGTGATGTGGCGCTGGTCTAGGAGAGGGATGATCGCGAAAGGAGATACAGAAGTAGGAACTCCACTCAGCACTCCCACTTCTCACCCATTGCCCCCTCCCCCCCCAACCAGTACCCGACATGCTGCCTCCTCTCCGGAAGGCCGAGTCTGCCCCTGCACATGTGCAGGTGGAGCAGTCTTTGGTGGGGTCCTTCATGGGCTCCAAAACCCAGAGGTCATAGGCCAAAAGCATCACAGCAGTCAGGCCAGGGATCTGAGCAGCCTGCCTTTACCTCTGCTGAAGCCACAGGGGATGCACCATGTAGAAGTGGTAGCGAGCGTAAGTTTAAGCACTTGTAGTTCACCAAGGGTATGCACAAGGGTGTTAGAACAAATGTTATGTTGTGATTTCTATTTCTTTTTATGTTGGCACATAAAATTTATTCGTTATCAACACTTCCAAATCTTGGCCATTATTGCTTCCAGACTTTCAAGTGGACCTTTCATTTGATTCATGATGAATGCCAGTACATGATGAGAACCACTGGGCGACTGTACAATTGGTGTATGTGTCGTTGAAGGACTGTTTTGTGCAAAATAGGCGGGGTGGGGGTTGGGTGGGAGTTGTTTGCTGGTCATGGTGATGATTGTGCCAGGCGACCTGAGTATCTCTAATACAGGAATGGATTCCAGAGAGCAAAGGCAGGACCCAGATTCTGCCACAAAGAAGGTGTGGCTCGAGGTAGTAGAAGAGGTCAGCAGTAGGACCATGGTGCCTACGTCTTGGCTGCAGTGCAGGAAGCGGATTAATGATCTAACCAGGTCAAGAAAAGTGAGTACATTTGCTGATTCACCCACATCCTGTGTTGTACAACAACCCTCCCTCTCACTCTGTCTTGGCAAGCCTATTCCATCACATCACTCCTCACAGCCACTTAAGTGTCACCAGCAACCATCCTTCACTTTCTAGACACTTGCTCACCTCCCTATTTATGCACCCATCATTGCCACTCACCCCAATCCTGATGCAATGTGATGCATCTGTATAATAGTCAGCCTCACCCAATGCACCGCATCCATCGGGTGAATACGGTACCTTTGGTCACTCACAGGTTTGTTCTTTCACCCCGTGTAGGAGAAGAGAGCATAAAACAAAAGGGAGAGGGTGAGGACTGGAGGTGGACCATCACAAATAGTCCAGCTCACGGATGCAGAGGAGGAGGCCATGGAGATAAATGGGACAGCTGCATCCCTATCCATTGGAGATGGTGTGACTGGGAATCCACAGATGCCTGGTGACCAAACCTAAACATCTTGCACACACATGATGACTTTATTTCATCAATGACTGATCTATGAGAAACCTAAGTATGGTCATTGGCAAGATTGCTACTTTGCCATGACTAATTCATATCGCTTTCTGTTGTCTTTTAGGGCCTTTATGCATACAAGAAGAATGTGGCGAGATGGAAGACATATATTCCTCAGAGGACCTCATTCCTTCTGAGGGTGCACCATCACAGGACATACAGCTATGCACCAGCGCAGATCCTCGTACTTTGGTGGGTCCTGTTAGATAGATAGTTGGGTTGTCACCTGGTGATTCACCACTCACAAGTACGCACGAGCAGATACTGGTGGCAGGGGCAGCTGGGGAGAATTCACGTCAGAGGCACACTTCTCTCTAAGTTCTGCTCAGCTGGACACAGATGCTGAACCCCGGGGGCCCCCATTGAGAACAAGAATGATTGAGGTACAGCTGAACCTTTGCGAGGTTTTTTTTATTCGTTCATGGGATGTGGGTGCCGCTGGCAAGGCCAGCATTTATTGCCCATCCATAATTGCCCTTGAGAAGGTGGTGGTGAGCCGCCTTCTTGAACCGCTGCAGTCCGTGTGGTGAAGGTTCTCCCACAGTGCTGTTAGGAAGGGAGTTCCAGGATTTTGACCCAGCGACGATGAAGGAACGGCGATATATTTCCAAGTCGGGATGGTGTGTGACTTGGAGGGGAACGTGCAGGTGGTGTTGTTCCCATGTGCCTGCTGCTCTTGTCCTTCTAGGTGGGAGAGGTCGTGGGTTTGGGAGGTGCTGTCGAAGAAGCCTTGGCGAGTCGCTGCAGTGCATCCTGTGGATGGTACACACTGCAGCCACAATGCGCCGGTGGTGAAGGGAGTGAATGTTTAGAGTGGTGGATGGGGTGCCAATCAAGCAGGCTGCTTTGTCCTGGATGGTGTCGAGCTTCTTGAGTGTTGTTGGAGCTGCACTCATCCAGGCAAGTGGAGAGTATTCCATCACACTCCTGACTTGTGCCTTGTAGATGGTGGAAAGGCTTTGGGGAGTCAGGAGGTGAGTCACTTGCCGCAGAATACTCAGCCTCTGACCTGCTCTTGTAGCCACAGTATTTATGTGGCTGGTCCAGTTAAGTTTCTGGTCAATAGTAACTCCCAGGATGTTGATGGTGGGGGATTTGGCGATGGTAATGCCGTTGAATGTCAAGGGGAGGTGGTTAGACTCTCTCTTGTTGGAGATGGTCATTGCCTGGCACTTGTCTGGAGCAAATGTTACTTACCACATATCAGCCCAAGCCTGGATATTGTTCAGGTCGTGCTACATGTGGGCTTGGACTGCTTCATTATCTGAGGGGTTGCGAATGGAACTGAACACTGTGCAATCCAGCGAACATCCCCATTTCTGACCTTATGTTGGAGGGAAGGTCATTGATGAAGCAGCTGAAGATGGTTGGGCCTCGGACACTGCCCTGAGGAACTCCTGCAGCAATGTCCTGGGGCTGAGATGATTGGCCTCCAACAACCACTACCATCTTCCTTTGTGCTAGGTATGACTCCAGCCACTGGAGAGTTTTCTCCCTGATTCCCATTGACTTCAATTTTACTAGGGCTCCTTGGTGTCACACTCGATCAAATGCTGCCTTGATGAGGTACTGGAAAATATGCCACGCACACTCTCCACAGAAGCGGAGAGGATGGAGGAGTTCAACCCCAACTCTAGTGGATTGTTGTCACAGGTGAGTGCAAGAATGTCTGCAGTGAAGAGAATGGTAGCGTCCATGGAGCTTCAAGCATGGCTCACAAATGAGTCATAGAATCATAGAATCATAAATCGTTACAGCATAGAAGGAGGCCATTCGGCCCATTGTGCCCATGCCGGCTCTTTGTAAGAGCAATCCAATTAGTCCCATTCCTTCGCTCTATCCCCGTAGCCCTGCAAATTTTTTCTCTTCAAATATTTGTCCAGTTCCTTTTTGAATGCCACGATTGACTCTGCTTCCACCATCCTTTCAGGCAGCGCATTCCAGATCATAACAACCCGCTGCGTAAAAAAGTTTTTCCTCACGTCGCCTTTGGTTCTTTTGCCAATCACCTTAAATTTGTGTCCTCTGATTCTCGAACCTTGCGCCAATGGGAACAGTTTCTCTTCATTTACATTACCTGAACCTGTCATGACTTTAAATACTTCTATCAAATCTCCTCTCAAACTTCTCTGCTCTAAGGAGAACATCCCCAGCTTCTCCAGTCTATCCACGTAACTGAAGTCCCTCATCCCTGGAACAATTCTAGTAAATCTTTTCTGCACCCTCTCTAAGGCCTTTACATCCTTCCTGAAGTGCGGTGCCCAGAATTGGACACAATACTCCAGTTGTGACCGAACCAGTGTTTTATAAAGGTTCAACATAACTTCCTTGCTTTTGTACTCTATGCCTCAATTTATAAAGCCTAGGATCCCGTATGCTTTTTCAACTGCTTTCTCAACCTATCCTGCCACCTTCAAAGATTTGTGCACATATACCCCCAGGTCTCTCTGTTCCTGCACCCCCTTTAGAATTGTACCATTTAGTTTATATTGCCTCTCCTCATTCTTCCTGCCAAAATATATCACTTCACACTTCTCTGAATTAAATTTCATCTGTCATGTATCTGCCCATTCCACCAGCGTGTCTATGTCCTCTTGAAGTCTATTACCAGTCTCCTCACTGCTTACTACACTTCCAAGTTTTGTGTCATCTGCAAATTTTGAAATTGTGCCCTGTACACCCAAGTCCATGTCATTAATATATACCAAAGAAAGCAGTGGTCCTAGTACCGGCCCCTGGGGAACACCGCTCTATACCCCCTCCCTGGTGGTCATGTGGCTCTGGTTGTATCGCTCTTGTGCCTCGTTGGTGGGGTTCCTCACGGGTGCCATTATTCATGTTTGCAGAGGTCATCCCTTGATTCCAACAAGCCAGCCTTCCTGTTTGGAAGAGGTCTGGAATGTTGGACTGGCGCAGAATGAATGCATCATGATAGCTGCCATGGAATCTGGTGCACACCTGCAGAAATCTCTTCCTGTGGCCATACACCAACTGTACATTGATGGAGTGATTGCCCTCTCGGTTTGTGAAAACTCCTGGTTCATGTGGTGGTCCTTGGATTGCCACGTGTGTGCAATCAATTACGCCCTCACCCACGGGAAGCCAGCCAAAGAACCGAAACTTACTGACCTCTCATTCTGGCTGATGTCATCGCGTGGGAAGTTCACGTAATTGGACGCCCTGGCAAACAACCCATCCATTACCTGCCTTATACATTTATGTGCAGACAATTGAGACACCCTGGAGATGTCACCGGTGGCAGCCTGGAAGGACCCAGAGGCTGAGAAATTGAGGGCAGTCATTACTTTTACAGTGACGAGCAATGTGTGGCCACCAGGTCCAGCCGGGAGCATCTCTTCCTCAAGGAGTGTGCAGATATCTGCGACCACCTGCCGACTCTTTCTGAGCCTGAGTAAGCACTGCTCCTCAGAGAGTCCAGGAAGCCTGTCTACCCTCTCACGTGGGTAGTGCCTCCTGCGACCTCGGCTCCACTGTTGCTCCCGTCTCTGCTGTTCTTCAGATTCTTGTTGCGTACCTCTCTCTTGTGTACCTGCTGGTCCCAACACAGCACGACATGGCTGCCGTGGATGGTCATTTTCCACCTCCTCAGCTGTCCTCTGGAATATATCCATTGCACCCCCCCCCCAGCCTGATCTTGTCAGTTTGAGAGGCTCAAAAGTTTTCCTAAAGCTGTCTCAACACACAAACTCTCAGCCTCAACAAAGAACTCTCAGTCTCAACACAAGAACTCTCAGCCAAACGTTTGCCTGAGACAACTGAGAGATGAAATGCAATGTCTGAGCTTTTATTGATGTGTGTCAATCACAGGTTTAAAGGGCCAAATCAACTTCTGCATGAATTTTGCCTCCGTTTGACTGGCGAGATTCAGAAGCCATGGAAAACCCATGCAGGTGAAGTAAAATTAGTTTCTGTTTCAGAATCAATTAAAAATTACCTACCTCAAGTATTTCAAGTAGGTAAATTGACCCATTCACGATTTGGCATTAATTGGGGACACGACTTACGGGTTTCAACTGTGCGCGCGCATCCAAACCTGTCCACGTTAAACCCGGGAGTGAACGCGTTGGAGCCGGGTTTTGGTCACACTGGAAAAAGCTGAAATTTTTACCTCCCACCCGCCCCCCAACCCACCCGTTTTTGAGGGTTAAAATTACTCCTCAATACACAAGAGAAACATCCAATCCCGAGAGGCAGTGCCAAAAAGGAACAAACTTACTGTCAGTGGATAGAGTTATGAAGAAAGGTTGGAGAACTTGATGTCATCAGCCTTGAAAGGAAATAAATGAGTGGGGGCCTTTTAGACATCTTTAAGCTACTAAATGGAATAGAAAAGGTTAATTCTGAGGACCATTTCAAGTTAAACCACAACTGCTGGTATATGGGTACAAACTGGTAAAAAGCAAATTCAGGACTGAAGTCAGGAAACACTTCTTCACACAAAATACAATTCATACCTGGAATGATTTTCTGACTCAGTGGAGGTAGTAGAAGTAAAAACTCTGGAGTCTTTTAATAGTTAAGCACAGTATGTTTCCATGGAAGGATGACTTAGGTTGTCTTGAAAATTTAACCAATGATGATTTCTACCATCATGCTCAACTTTTTCCAGGCAATCTCAGTCTTGTCTCTAAATCCAAGGCTAAATGCAATATAATAAGGTGAAGAATACACTGAAGAAAGTAAATCTTAGAGGTACATGTAAGTGACTTGATATAAATAATATTGAAAAAAAACACGAAATAAAAATCTTAACCTCAGCCAAGAAATTAAATAGACAAAAGGAGCTGCAACATGTTGCAATGAGAGGAAATGAAAGCACTCCTAAACTATCAGCAACATCAATGAAAATCCAGCATGCCATTCTAATAAATGGACACTAATAAGCAGACCATCTTCTTTCGTGTGTGTATATTAAGAATAAGCAGAGTTCAGATTTGACTTACTCCTTTAAAGGGGAAAAGCTTTGATGTTGCTTCTTTGATCTTTTTGTCCTCTAATGTAAAACCAGAAGTAGCACTGTTTCAGCTGAAGTAGAGTGTCTCAGCATTCTAATCAGATTTGTAATTTTACCTCATGAAGGAGTCACATTGATGTGAAAAAACATGAAAAATCTGAGAAAAGACTTGAGCTATGAAAATTTCTCCAATTGAAATGTCAGTTACAGATTCAAAATATTTAAAATTCAGTTTCCAACATCAAAATCTGATTTAAAAAAAAACATTTTTAGCATCCTGGGATCTACAGAAATTCCTTGGGGCTTCTCCCACTCCACCACATAAACGGGGTTTCTGCCAAACCTCTGCTAAAAGTATGGTGGCAGAGCAGGAAATTCACCTGCTAGGGGACATCTACGTCTTACCGAATGGCAACCCCTACATTGGCCCTCAATTTCTTTGGGACCTTGAAGGCTGCTGTAGCTGCAGCAGGGTAGGACTTCTGCCTGGAGGCCCTGACTCCATCAGAATTTCCAGAGTCAGGATATTTGCATAAAGTGGGTGATAACCCACCACAGTATAAATGAGCTGGGATGCCTGCTAAGTAAGGGGGAGAAGAAATAATGGCTTAGGTCAGCCGCTGGGGCCGAGTGCTGACAGGTAGAATGTTTTGAACAGGAGAAGCCCTGAGGAAATTTACTCCCATAGTTTTTTTTTCAGCAATGGCTGTAGTTCAGTAAATGATGGGCAACGTGGCTTCTGAACTTCTGAGTATAGGGGCAGAATTTTAGGCAGTGACAATGGTAGAGTGCTATGATTTGTTTTTTTTCTTTTTTTAATATAAAACTTTTATCTTCAAAGATAAAACACACAATATCCTGTCACAATTGTCTCTGGCATCAACAGTTTGGTAAAATAATCTGGTTTGTCTATATTCTTCAATTTAATTACCTACACATGCCCAAGAGATAGTAACCTATCCACTTCAGTATATATCCTTATTGCTGTTCTAATCCTCTCCTAGCAAAATATTCTTTTCGGTGGCTTCCTATATCTGTAAGCAGATGTTATTAAAGACCCTTGACCTGACTTTGATACCTCATTGTAACCTTTTCATTCATGTGTCTAGTAAAACAAATCTCAATTGGAAATATTGAAAGAATTGCGTGGAAGGAATAGTTTGCTCTTAATATGACAATACTGAATTACATTAACCTCTTGTTCCAGCCTTAAATTTGTTTCTGGAGGCTTCTTATCCATTTGCAACTTAGGGTTGCCCCACGGGGAATCTGTAATTATTTCTTAATCGAAGATCCCACAATAGAAGCTACACTTTTGAGCCACTTCCCCAGAATACAAAATGATCAGCTTAGATTTATCCTCTCCATTCAATTTAATCCAATCAAACATTACAGATTTAACCCTTAGATTGTTGGCAATTCCAAAGAATTCTAAGATCCTGGGCTGGCCATTTTTTTGAAGTATGCAGCTAAATGCTGTGATGCTGAAATAATCACCGACAATGCAGTAATAAATCAGAAATAACTATTTACTGTAATATTAACCCTAATTATTAAAATGGTTAATTTTTAAAAAGCAAAAATGTAAAATATATTGGGCTGGATTTTGCTGTGAAAATAATGGTGAGGCTAACAGCACTCATCGTTATTTCTGCGCAAATCGGACAGCAACTTCCGGCATTGGCAGTTAAACGTGGAAATCCGGAAGTTGTGTCCGAGATGCGCAAAAACGACATCTCGCCATCTGACTCACCATTCAAATGTATTGAACGACGTGAAGTTCCTGTACAGACGTCATAGATACGGACTAACCTCGCCACAAAAAGTTAGGGCTTGTCTATTCCAGTCTAAGTACCCTTTTAACGGCATAGTAAGTCTTAATTACTGCCAAACAACCTCTATGGCACTGAAAATTAACTTTTACAAGTGCAGTATCTCATTACTTCAGCTTTTAATTGTTGGAGATTTTTAAAAAATTAAATAACTTTTTTTACTTTTTCCTTCTGTCTCTTTTATCTCTCTCTCTTAATCTAATATTTCTTTCTCGCTCTATTTCGCTTTCTGTAACTGATTTGACATTGAATTCACTATTCTAACTTATACTTCCTGGTTCAGTCTCTGCGCTGCTCATTAACGATTCTTCAATTAAGGAGATATACAGATGCTTGCCCTGTTCACACATGTCTCAGATGCCCTGTAAAAGGCACTGTGTTGTTTAGATCTCTAATTTACAGTAATTTGCCGTGCAAAACCCCATAGAAAGTCTATGGGCAACTGCAAGTCTAACCCATGGCTGTGCTGTTCGTTTGCTGCTCACAGCAAAATCCGGCCCATTGTTTCTGCTTATGGTGTTCCCCTTTTTCCCCATAGTCTCTCTTTTTCTCACTTTCTCTATCTTTTATTTTTATTATTTTAACTTCAATTTTACTTTATTTCTTACTAATTTACCCTACTTTAATATTTGTTAACCTTTTCCTTTTTTAATATTTAAACATTTTACTAGCCCATTTCTCTGTGCCTCCACTGCCCAGTTTGGAGGGGAGAGTTATAGTTGGCATATAACAGCCTAGAAGCCACTTTCAAACATTTTTAACAGTCAACTAAGGTTCAAGAATTGAAAGATTGGCATGGTCACCACATAAACATGACCAGGTCAACTTTTGAAGTGATTTTCAAGCACAAAACAGGAAGCATCATTGCTCAACAAGTTAGTGTCCTGGTGGGTCATCAACATGATTGCTCCTCAACAAGATAACTCTTCAGTGATGCTCTGAGGTTAATTGTCTGCTTTTAACGTTGAATCTGTGCTGCTCTATCCTTCTATCTCATTCATCCCAACACATTATAGAGTCGAGCAACTTGTTGGTACCTATTTAGGTCTGGGATTGCAATTCACTCTTCCATTACACCCCCACCCCCCACCCCATATCAACATTTGTTGTCATAATATAGGTTTCCGATGTCCCCAGAAGAAATGTGGGCTGTATTTCCCACATGGTGAGCCAACTGATAAAAAGGCAGAAGCACTAGGCTTCAATCTGCTGTGGACTGCAATTAGAAGCGGATAAGCACCTGAAATAGCACTGGGAAGGCAAACCCAGGATTTTATTCAAAAAAGTTGTTGTACAAGGGTGCAGTAAGGAAAGCCAGTTTGGTCTGTAAGTCCTCCTTCAAGGACTCAGGGAGGAGGAGTCACATGATTTTAAGGACTGAGACCCCTCCGAGTGCCTGGTGCACCAAGCATGTAAGGAGGTAGCTGAAAGCAGGCAACACCAAGCATCACAATGCTGGACATAAATGACTTACATGCAGGGTCTGCATAATACACAACCCTAGGAAGTCAAGGGCCACCAGAATCCCAGCATGCTGTTAATGAAACCCTACAGCCAACCAGCAGACATAATTCTTCCAGTGGGGACTACTTAGAAGAAGTTATAAGCTGGGGGGCTGAATTTCTGGGGTGTTCTCTCACTCGCCCGTCGCAACTTTGGTGGAAGAGCTGAGGAAATGTTGTCTACACCCTGTTTCCGGGGTTATCACAGGCCTTCCACCAAAGTCATGGTGGACAATCGGGAGAATGCCTGAGGAAATTCACCCTCTTGGTGTTAAAAGTCACACATAATCCACCAACAGAAAGGGGAAAAACAAAGGGGTAGCAAACTGCATTGACATCATTCAAACATTATTTCATTTCTTCATTAAATTTTAATGACTTGATTTGTATATTGTGCTGAGAATGTATTTGTGATTGTACACTACAGCAAATTATGGACAATATTAGTAGTGGAGGAAGATCTAGGGACAACGTTGCTGAAGGTATAATGGACCCGTTTCTTTGGTAAATGTGGACAGAAAAGTTCTTTAAAGAGGCAGCACTTAACTAAATGTATCTTGTATTAGTACCTGGTGCACTTATGTTTCAAGAGCTACTTCCTAATTTTCACCATGCTTTGGCATACTTTCTGGATTGTCCTCCCTTCCTCCATGGTTAGAACGCTTTGCAGAGCAACATTCTGGAACATTCTACAGTGATCATGGATATTTTGGGAGGGCTGTACCATGATGAACTGTTTGATTTCTCCGGACATCTGAAGCACTGCTTTAAGATGCTAATGGTATGTCCAATAATGATCCTGGTGGTTGCATGAGCTTAATTGTATTGGCGGTCAGGTTCTGTCCATGGCTGATGCAAGGATATCATTAGCCTTGGTGCAGATGATAGCCTTGGCCTCCCAGGAGCCACCTTTCCACTTTATCTTCCCTTTCAAATAAGGCTGGCATGGATGATCAGCACAAAATAAATGGATTGTGGGAACAGATGGGAAAGTGGGCATTGACCTGCATGATCCCGAACTGGTGGTTACAGACCAACTGGACATTGAGAGATTAGAACTCCAATCTATCCTTGTGGGCCACAACATTATAGACAGAATCCAAATGGCTACATGGGTGCAATCAATCAACCTGTATTTATTGAAAGCCAGCAGTGCAACAAAATTGTGGAGCCCACTCAGAGATGAATGTTCTGAAGGCTTTGGCTCTTAAGTGTTTGTTACATCCTTGATGTATCTGTGGCAGAAAACTGGCTGACACTGCACATGTCCCTAGCACTAGTCATAAGGAACTTGAAGATAAAAATAGGGGGCTATGGCGATCTTGATAATTACTGGTAGTGCTGTCTAGATTCCTCTTGTTGCCAGGATGTCTTCCTGTAAGAGATGGCACAGTTTGGTCAATGCCTTCCTGCTATATTTTCCTTACATAAGGCAATGTTTGTCTGTCAATCCCAGGAAGGTGTCCCTGGGACGGTATATCTAATGGGTAGCATAGTAGTTGATCTGGGCAGTATGCTTTTGGTGCCATCTTACATCTAAGGCAGCCTTCTCCTGCTGATTCTCCTCAACCAAGTCAAGTGCTTTGGGGGCACAGAATGCAATCCCCATTGTGTTACGTATGCGGATCAATATTGTCTGGAAACTTAGATAAGCAGCAGTTTCCTGCTCTCAATCATCATTACAGATCTATTGGCTTCACTGCAATGAGTGAATTATATGCGTGGAAGAAACATATATGTGCAATGCAACATAGTTTGGCTCCCAGGTCAGCCCCAATTATTCTGCCACTAATAGTCTTAATTGCACTAATGCAGGCATTGTGTTAACAGAGCATAGACTAATTGGGTACACTCGATTTTGCTGCCCATTATCCTGAATTCCACTGGCAGCAGCTTTTATACTCTCCCCAAGTTGCTTACTACTGTAGTCAAACTCCCAACTGCATGGCCTTTGACCCTAACACCTCTGCAGCTCAACCAGTCCCTCGCCTTCACCTTTGATTCCTTGTCCTCCATAAAATCTTCACTGGCTCCCATTTTGGTGAATCCCCTGATATAGCCCCCATTCTTTGCTCCCTCAAGTCTAAGGGGCATAAATTTGAGTGCAGCCTGCACACAAGCGGTTAGCCATCCATCGCCACATCTAGTTTGACCACATCAAGCCCTGTTGGATCTTGGTCTCTTCTGCCAAAACCACCCACTATTCTATGATCATCCTGGAGAGTAAAGATAACCCCAGGCTCCTTTTCTTCTCGACTTCATTCTCACTTGACTCCTTACTTCCCAACCCCTCACCATCCACTCTCAACTCTAACAATGTGTGAGGAGCTCATGGATTTCTTTGTCTCCAAGCTGGAGACCATCTGCATCTGCTGCTTCTCCTTTCCCCTTTCTCACAAGGTCAATCCTCCCCCGTCCCTTGTACCCTAGCCCTGAAGCCCCATCTCTCTCTAACTTCTCCCCCATTCTCCCATGCCCCCATGCCTTTTGCAAGCTCATTTTATCCATGACTCCTACTTCCTGCTTCCTCAACCTTATTCCCACTTAATTCCTGGTCACCCAACTTCCCTTTCTGGCCCCCATGCTAACTGGCATTGTAAACAAGCTCTCTCTCTTCAGACACTGTCCCTTTCAAAACTCCTGTCATGAAGACCACCCACTTCCACCTGTGTAACGTCACCTGCCTCCACCCTTACCACAGTCCATCTGCTGCTGAAACACTGATCCATGATCCAGAATTGATTACTCCAATACTCTCCTGGCCGGCCTCCCACGCTCCACCCTCCATAACTTCAGCTCGTCCAAAGCTCTGTTGCCCACATTTTATCCCACACCAACTTCCACTTACCCACTCCCCCGTCCTTGCTGACTTACATTAGTTCCCAGTCCACCAATGCCTCAAATTTAAAGTTCTCATTCTTGTGTCTAAATCCCTCCATGACCTTGTTCCTCCCTTTCTCTACAGCCTCCTGCAGCACTACAACTATCGCGCCCCCCCCCCCACCTCCCACCATCCCTCCCCATCCAGAACTCTCCATTTCTCTGACTACGGCTTCTGGTGCATTCCCCCCTCCTTTCACCTCACCATTGGTGGCCGTGCCTTCAGCCACCTAGTTCCCATGCTCTGGAATTCCCTGCCTAAACTCCTTTGCCTCTCTTCCCAATTTAAAGATCATTCTTAAAACCCCAGCTCTCTGATCAAGGTTTTCGTCACCCCTCCTAATCTTTTCTTCTTTGGCTCAGAATCCATTTTCTCCTGGGTGTCTTGGGATGTTTTCTGTGTTAAAGGTACTGTATTAATGCAATCTGTTGCTGTTACACCTGCAGTAATTTCAGCATCAGGTAGATTATGCATATTGAATGATGGAATCCAACACCATTGAAAGCTTCATAACCTTGCAGATGGCTTAATGGCTGCTTTGGAGTTCATCAGGAAAAAGAGTGAGGAGCATAAAATTGAAAACAAATTTTTAATGGGGAGAATTCTCAGGTACAGGAATGACAACAACCTAAGCAATGCAGTTCATTAGTGAACCTCTTGAGAGACATTCCCTTTGCACTAGTGTATTTCAAACAGTACCATCCAGATGTCTCAGTGTTCCATGCACTGTGTTATTGCAGAATTGTCTAACAGGAATGTCACTCCAGAGTTTACTAACAGATTAACTTACTTAACTTCTTTCTGCTTCCAGTACTATCTTGGCTTTGCACACTACCCACCAGCTGAGAGATACAGATCAGTAGCCTCTAACCATACTCTATCTTCATCTTTTTTTGATATATATTAATGACTTGGACTTCAGTGTACGGGGCACAATTTTGAAATTTGCAGATGACACAAAACTTGGAAGTGTAGTAAACAGTGAAGAGGATAGTAATAGACTTCAAGAGGACATAGACAGGCTGGTGGAATGGGCTGACATATGGCAGATGAAATTTAACTCAGAGAAGTGCGAAGTGATACATTTTGGTAGGAAGAATGAGGAAAGGCAATATAAACTAAATGGTACAATTCTAAAGGGGGTGCAGGAACAGAACGACCCGGGGGTACATGTGCACAAACCTTTGAAGGTGGCGGGACAGGTTGAGGAAGTGGTTAAAAAAGCATACAGGACCCTGGGCTTTATAAATTGAGGCATAGAGTACAAAAGCAAGGAAGTTATGCTGAACCTTTATAAAACACTGGTTTGGCCACAACTGGAGTATTGTGTCCAATTCTGGGTACTGTACTTTAGGAAGGATGTGGAGGCTTTAGAGAGGGTGCAGAAAAGATTTACTAGAATGATTACAGGGATGAGGGACTTCAGTTAAATGGATAGACTGGAGAAGCTGGGGTTGTTCTCCTTACAGTAGATAAGATTTAGAGGAGATTTGATAGAAGTGTTCAAAATCATGAAGGATTTAGATAAAGTAAATAAAGAGAAACTGTTCCCATTGGCAGAAGGTTCTAGAACCAGAGGACACAGATTTAAGGTGGTTGGCAAAAGAACCAAAGACGACATGAGAAAAAACTATTTTACGCAGTGAGTAGTTATGATCTGGAATGCGCTGCCTGAAAGAGTGGTGGAAGCCGATTCAGTCGTGGCTTTCAAAAAGGAATTGGATAAATACTTGAAGGGAAAAAATTTGCAGACCTACGGGGAAGGAGCGGGGGAAATGGGACTAACTGGATTGCTCTTACAAAGAGCTGGCTCGGGCTCGATGGGTCGAATGGCCTCCCTCTGTGCTGTAACCACTCTATGATTCTATGATTCAGTTACTTTTTTGTAAACTATTTCATCTTTGAGCGGTCCTTCTCAGCTTTTCTTTCTCATTTCTTCTAAGCTGTAAATATGCACTAATGCACTCTTACCCAGTATCTCAAACCTGTGGAACTTATTACCTTCCTCAGTCTTTCCTTCTTCCTCTAAGCTTCGGGTTTTTAAACCCAAGATTAGCATTACGCAATCATTTTTCCTCATCTCTTTTGCTGTTTTCAACCTTTGTAGTGTTCTGCTTTATTAGCTCTGACCCTTCACCTTGGTTTCTTAATTTAAATAACTAGAGATGTGGGGGGTGATGTTCACTTTGGGCATAGGTGGAAAACTGGGGTTTGCGGATCAGCCGCCCGCCATACGCCCCGCCCAATTTTCCTTTCCGGTGAAGTTAATGGAGAGGAAAATCAGGGGGTGTGTTTAACGGGGGGCCGATCCACAACCGCTAGTTTACTACCTATGCACAAAGTGAAAAAGAGTCCTGTGAGATGTCATTCTGCCATCCCGTACTTCCAGTGTTGTAGCCCTATCTCCAACTTCCTGTAAACATGGCTCCCCGCTGGGTGTGTGCAATCAAATTAGTCCAGTGATGATAAAAAGGAGAGATTCACCATTAATAGCTATCCTAAACCATAATGATTAATTTTCATTTTCTTTGCTATCTCTGTTTAAATAACTTTTGCAGTGGGCGGCTTTGCATTCATTATGTGAGGGAGGTCTTTGCTGATGAATCAAATGCTTTAATAACGAGAACCTATATTTATTTAGAACCTTTAGCATAGAAAAGTGTCCCAAGATGCTTCATAGAGTGCCAATTCTGGCCTTGGAGTATAAAAGATGTAGTCTTGATCAAATTATCGATCACTGACAAGGCTATCTCTGGGGCGGACGCAAGAGCAAGTGAGTTTAGAGGGAGATGGGGAATATAGGTGGTGAGGGGCTCAAGGAAACTGCAGAAAAAATAAACCTTAAGAAAAATACAGACAAAAATACAATGTTAAACTTAATTTCAATTATTTGTAACTGATTTGCAAAAGCATAGAAAGTGAGATTCTCGCTTTAACCATGATACTACCTGACCACAGGCTGCAATATTATTTAATTAGAAAGGGTATTAATAGAGTGTCCTTACACATCTTTCATTTGTGTCACAATGGTTTCAGTACTTATGAAATTTGATGGAAAACTGTCAGTAATGGACACTTCAAGGGGAACAGAGACATCAATGGTTATAGAGACCGTGCGGATCAAACATGCAAAGATTATTCTTTCATTTTATTTTTTGCTCAGTTGCAGTCGAAGCAACGTGCATTTCACAGCTAGTTCCTGGGGCAATTATGGACCTCAAACCAGTTTTTTTTTGTATAAGATTTCCAATTCCATGGCTACAATCTATGTTGCAAAAAGAAAATCATGTCAGACAGACATAGAATTGAACAATCCTCTGTGCAGTCAGCTACAGGACTCATCACCATAGTAACAGTATGGAGACCAGTTTGATTGTTCATCTGCTTCAAATTCTAATACAGTCATTACAGCTTTCAAGGTCAAAGTATAATCAGGCACCAGAACATTGAATGCATAGGTAAATTTATCATTGAACACATCAGTTAATTTTTCTACGTAACATAAGGAATAAATTAATATGACATGCAAGGTAAAATGATTTCCAAAATTACATTACTATGCAAGAGATAAAATAGAAATAGGTTTTAACACTATAAATAATATAAAAGCAGGGATCCTGGTTTTAAGAGCAGCAATACACAAAAGCGTTAAAGTTCACCGTTCTTTTCCTTGAATGATAAAGTATATGGTGAACTGAGGCAATGCTAGACATTGGGATAAGATGTTCCACAATTAGCAAGTACTGATGCTGAGTTTATCAAAGGATTATGCCTCGGAACATTTTGTTTACCTATAGCAAGTGTTAGGAAGGAAATGGCCTTGCACGATACAGCACAGATGCTGAGGCTATTTCCTCCCAGGTGCTCCAATTTTCTTGCCTTAGTCGTAATATTAAATTTAGAAAAGCTTTTTTATAAATGAGACGCACTGTCAATAGTTTAGGGAAGAGTAGAGAATAATGGAGTGTGGCTGACATGAAGGGTTTTAGAAAAATAACGTAGCTTATGCGTTTTCTGGGCACCGCATTAAATTTGTCTCTGCCCTTTCATTCATTGTGCACTATTCATGCAACAGCAAATGGACTTGGTAGAATATTTTTTTAAAATCCATGTAAAAGATGTATTTGTATTGGGAAAAGATATTTACAACACTTGAGGCACACAAAAAAAAGAAAGAAATTGCATTTCTATTGTACCTTTCATGTCCTCAGGGCATCCCAAAGCACTTTTACATCCACCTGAGGGGATGGACAGGGCCTCAGTTTAACATCTTATCTCAAAGATGGCACCTCCAACAATGCAGCACTCTCTCAGGACTGCACTGAAGTGTCAGCCTAGATTATGTGCTCAAGATTCGGAATAGGGCTAGAACCCATGACCTTCTAACTCAGAGATGAGAGTGCTATCACTGAGCCATGATTGACAATGTACATCAGGAGAGGAGAATTCTCTCGGGGCTCCTCCCACTCTGCTGCTGTAACTTTGGAGGAAGTTGGGCAGAAACTCCATTTACGTGTGTAAATCCATCTTCAAGGCCTTGCTCTGGGGCTACGCTTTCAGCTCTTTTTAACTCAAAAGCGGCAGCACTGACATCCCAAGCAACGTGAACATTGAAAAACAAAATCTTAAATAAACCAGAACAAAAACTAGTGATGAAGTTCAGAGGATCACAATCGCCAGGCACAGCAGCGATGAAGCATGTGTCATCTTGATTTGCCACACTGAGACAGTAAATGTTTAGTAAAAGTATGCATAATGTGTCAGGTTGGTGCCTTGCAAGGGCCCTTAAGGGGAACTCTTTTGGAATGTTTTTACATGGTGGCGGGAAACCCAGAAAAATTTGTTGCACGTTGGTTTGAACAATCACTCAGGAATTGAAGGCCCTTCATTTTGCTTCCGGGTTTTGTGTCTTCAAGCTGTGCAGCAGGCATGCTGGGTACCCAAATGACGATCTGTGAACTGGAGTATTTAAAGGGCCATTGCAACAATGAATTTTGAAGGAGAAAGAAGGAGCATTCTAAAATGCAGCAAAGGCAGTACCCCATTTCAGCGACTCCCCCCTTGAGTTGCTACTGGCTGGTGTCAGAAGCAGGAGGGAAGTCCTCTACCCGGCGGATTGGAGGAAGAGTCTTGCTTCTGCCATAAGAAGTTGTGGCCGGAGGTGGCAGAGGAGTTCAGCAGCAGGAGCACGATGCCCAGGTCATGGGTACAACGCAGGAAGTGATTTAATGACCTAACTAGGAGAGGAAACATGAGTACTTTTGGTGATTCACCCACATCCTGGGAAAAGAACCCCCTCCCCCGCCTCACTTTGCGTTGCCAAGCAAACTCCATCACATCACTCCTCACACCCACTTGAGTCTCATCATCAACTTACCTTTACTTTCTGTGCACTTCCTCACCTCCCCATTTGTGAACCCACCACTGCCACTCACCCCAAACCTGATGCAATGTGAGGAATCTGTCTGATAGTCACCTACTGATGGATCTGCTTCATTGTCAGCCTCACACAAAGCAATGCATCCATTGTGTGAACACATCACCTTCACTCACTCACACGTTTGCTCTTTCTCTTCTTGTAGGAGAAGAGAGCGCAAAATGCAAGGGAGAGAAATAGAACTGGAGCGGGTCCACCCTTGATCGTTGCAGAGGAGGAAGCAATGGACATAAGTCGCATGGTTGCATGCTTGACTGTCAAAGATGGGGATACTGGCAACCCGCAGACAGCTGGTGACAGAACTTTAACATCCTTCACATGCATGATGAATTGATTTTATCAATGATTGAACTGTTCCAGACCTCAGTATGGAAAGATTGTCACTTTTCCGATGAATAATTAATATTGGCTTCTGTTGTCTTTCAGGGCCTTCACCGATTGATGAGGAGGCAGGCGCCATGGAAGAAGGCGATTCCTCAAAGGAGCTCAATTCCTTCTGAGGGTGCACTGTCACATGACATACAGCCATGCACCAGTGCAGATACTCGCACTTTGGTGGGTCCTGTTAGACAGATAGTTGGGTTGTCACCTGGTGATTCACCACTCACAAATGAGCACGAGCAGACACTGGTGGCAGGGCAGCTGTGGAGAGCCCGCGTCGGGTTGGGGGGGAGGGGGCGCATTCCTCTCCCAGCTCTGCACAGCTGGACACAGATGCTGAACCCCAGGGGCCATCGTTGAGAGTGAGAATGATTGAGGTACAGCTCCACCTTTGCGAGGTAATGGAAAAGGTGTCATGCACCCTCTCCACAATAACAGAGGGGACCGAAGAGTCCAACTCCATCGCTAGTGGATTGGCGGCACAGGTAAGTGCAGGAATATCTTCAATGGAGAGTGTGGCAGCCTCCATTAAGCTTCAAGCACGGCTGTCAAATGAGTCCATACCATGACAATGACCATGCAGACTTTGAATGCCAACATTTCTGCTGCCTTAAACAGGCAGACAGAAACTTCATCCATGGCCTTAGAAAGCGCCACATCTGCTCACTAACCTGCTGTCCAGCAGAGTGGTGGGAGTAATGTTGCGCTGGCCTGGGAGAGGGATGATAGTAAAAGGGGACATGGAAGTGGGGACTCCACTCAAAGCACTCCCACCTCTCACCAGTTACCTCCCTCAACCAGTACTCAAATGTTGTCTCCTCTCCCGATGTCCGAGTCTGCCCCTGCACAGGTGCAGGTGGAGCAGTCTTTAGCAGGGCCTTCACGGGCTCCAAAACCCAGAGGTCATAGGCCGAAAGCATCTCATCAGTCAGACCATGAATCTGAACAACCTGCCACTGCTCCTGCTGAAGCCACAGGGGACACACCACGTAGAAACACAAGGAAGAGGAAGGCTAAGGTTTTGTAATCACCAAGGGTATGCACAAGGGTGTCTGATGGAATGTCATGTTTTTCGTTTATATTTGTTTTTTGTTAACTTCACATTAAATGTTATAATTTTCATCATCACTGCCACTTCTTGCCCATTCTTGCGTCCCTTTTGTGAAATCGCCCTTTCATGTGCTTCATCATGAACGGTAAGACATGATGCCTCCCATAGGGCGCATGTACAATGGGAGTATGCGTGGTTGAAGGATTGTTCTGGGGGGAGGGGGGGTGCGGGGCTCCTGGTGGTGATGGTGTTGGTGGTTGTTCCAGGCGGCCTGAGTAGTTCACATTCTCCATTTTGCATATCTCATTATGAGAACCTTTTAGATATGAGTGAGTCCCTGACATCATGGGCAGCCATGTGCGCTGCTGCTCTGGCGATGGGTTCCCCATCTTCATCCTCCTGGTTGTCCTCCTCCTCATGCTCATCCTCCTCTTCAATGTTGCCGGTAGATGAGGATGCTTCATGAGCGCACTCGAGCTCCTCCACTTGTAACCCTCTCTGCTGAGTGATGTGCAGGATGCAGCATGTGACTATTATTCTGCACACCCTCTCTGGTGAATACTGAAGGGCGCCTCCAGATCTATCCAAGCACCTGAAGCGTATCTTCAGCATTCCTATGGCTCACTCAATGACAGACCTGGTGGTGATGTGACTGTCATTGTACCGCTGCTGTGCCTCGATGGTGGGGTTTCTCACAGGTGTCATGAGCTATGTCAGCAAAGAGGATCCCTTGTCTCCACGGAGCCAGCCCTTTAGTCTGTCTTGTTTGTGGAAGAGGTCCAGAATGTTGGACTTGCGCAAAATGAAGAAATCATGACAGCTGCCAGGGAATTTGGCACACACCTGCAGAAACCTCCTGCGGTGGTCGCAAACCAGCTGTGCACTGATGGAGTGATATTCCTTTTGGTTTATGAACAGTCCTGGCTCATATGGAGATTGTCATATTGCTATTAGTGTGCAATCAATTGGGCTATGTACCCGTGGGAAGCCAGTCAGTCAGTTGAAATGCACTGCTCTCTCAGTCTGGCTGATGTCATTGTGGGGGAAGTTGACGTAGTTGGATGCCCTGGCAAACAAGCCATCCATGAACTGCTATATACATTTATTTGCAGATGACTGAGAGACCCTGGAGATGTCACTGATGGTGCCCTAGCAAATCCGAAGACGAAGAAATTGATGGCAGTGGTGACTTTAACTGCGACGGGCAATGCGTGGCCACCAGGCTCAACTGGGAGCAGCTCTGCATGAAGGATCCTGCAGATAGGAACATAGGAACAGGAGAAGGCCATTCAGCCCCTCGAGCCCGCTCCGCCATTTGATAAGATCAATGGCTGATTTGTGATCTAACTCCATATACCTGCCTTTGGCCCATATCCCTTAATACCGTTGGTTGGCAAAAAGCTATCTATCTCAGATTTAAAATTAACAATTGAGCTAGTATCAATTGCCGTTTGCGGAAGAGAGTTCCAAACTTCTACCACCCTTTGTGGGTGTAGAAATGTTTTCTAATCTCACTCCTGAAAGGTATGGCTCTAATTTTTAGACTGTGCCCCCTACTCCTAGAATCCCCAACCACCGGAAATAGTTTCTCTCTATCCACCCTATCTGTTCCCCTTAATATTTTATAAACTTCTATCAAATCACCCCTTAACCTTCTAAACTCTAGAGAATACAACCCCAATTTGTGTAATCTCTCCTCGTAACTTAACCCTTGAAGTCCGGTTTTCATTCTAGTAAACCTATGCTGCACTCCCTCCAAGGTCAATATGTCCTTCCGAAGGTGCGGTGCCCAGAACTGCTCACAGTACTCCAGGTGTGGTCTACCCAGGGTTTTGTATAGCTGCAGCATAACTTCTGCCCTCTTGTACTCTAGTCCTCTAGATATAAAGGCCAGCATTCCATTAGCCTTATTGATTATTTTTTGCACCTGTTCATGACACTTCAATGATCTATGTACCTGAACCCCTAAGTTCCTTTGGACATCCACTGTTTTTAACTTTTTACCATTTAGAAAGTACCCTGTTCTATCCTTTTTTGGTCCAAAGTGGATGACCTCACATTTGTCTACATTGAATTCCATTTGCCACAGTTTTGCCCATTCACCTAATCTGTCAATATCCCTTTGTAATTTTATGTTTTCATCTATACTGTTTACAATGCCACCAATCTTTGTGTCATCGGCAAACTTAGATGTGAGACTTTCTATGCCTTCATCTAAGTTGTTAATAAATATTGTAAATAATTGAGGCCCCAAGACAGATCCCTGCAGGACTCCACTAGTCACATCCTGCCAATGTGAGTACCTACCCATTATCCCTACTCTCTGTTGCCTTTTGCTCAGCCAACTTCCTAACCAAGTCTGTACTTTTCCCTCGATTCCATGGGCTTCTATCTTAGCTAACAGTTTCTTATGTGGAACTTTATCAAATGCCTTCTGGAAGTCCATATAAATAACATTCATTGACATTCCCCTGTCCACTACTTTAGTCACCTCTTCAAAAAATTCAATCAGGTTTGTCAGGCACGACCTACCTTTCACAAATCCATGCTGGCTCTCTCTGATTAACTGAAAATTTTTGAGGTGTTCAGTCACCCTATCCTCAATTATAGATCCAGCATTTTCCCCACAACAAATGTTAGGCTAACTGGTCTATAATTCCCTGGTTTCCCTCTCTCTCCTTTCTTAAAAAGCAGAGTGACATGTGTAATTTTCCAATCTAGAGGGACGGTTCCTGAATCTGGAGAACTTTGAAAGATTATTCTTTCAACTAACATTCGCGCCAGACAAGTGCCAGGCAATGACCATCTCCAATAAGAGAGATTCTAACCACCTCTCCTTGACATTCAATGACATTACCATCGCCGAATCCCCCATCATCAACAACCTGGGGGTCACCATTGACCAGAAACTTAACTGGACCAGCCACATAAATACTGTGGCTGAAAGAGCAGGTCAGAGGCTGGGTATTCGGCAAATGACTCACCTCCTGACTCCCCGAAGCCTTTCCACCATCTACAAGGCACAAGTCAGGAGTGTGATGGAATACTCTCCACTTGCCTGGATGAGTGCAGATCCAACAACACTCAAGAAGCTCGACACCATCCAGGACAAAGCAGCCCGCTTGATTGGCACCCATCTACCACCCTAAACATTCACTCCCTTCACCACCGGCGCACAGTGGCTGCAGTGTGTACCATCCACAGGATGCACTGCAGCAACTCACCAAGGCTTCTTCGACCGCACCTCTGCAACCTAGAAGGACAAGGTCAGCAGGCACATGGGAACAACACCACCTGCACGTTCCCTTCCAAGTCATACACCATCCCGACTTGGAAATATATCGCCGTTCCTTCATCGTCGCTGGGTCAAAATCCTGGAACTCCCTTCCTAACAGCACTGTGGGAGAACCTTTGCCACACGGACTGCAGCGGTTCAAGAAGGCGGCTCACCACCACCTTCTCAAGGGCAATTAGGGATGGGCAATAAATGATGGCCTTGCCTGCAACACCCACATCCCATGAACTAATAAAAAAAAACCTGCCCACTCAATCTGAACCTGCGTAGGCACTGCTCCTCAGAGAGATCTAGGAAGTTCAGTCTCTGCCAGTAGACCCTCTCATGTGGGTAGTGCCTCCTGCAACCTCAGCCCCTCTGTTGGTCCCCTCTCTGTTCTTCTCCACACCCTTGTTGCGCACCTGTCTTGTGCACTTGCAGATCCCAGAACTGAACGACATGCCTGATGATGATGTTCCTCCTCTTCAGATGTACTGTGGAATAGCTCCATTGCGCCCCCCCACCCCCATCCTGATGTTGTCAGTTTGAGGGGGTCCAAAATGTAGGTAAATTTGTCTGAACACAAGAATTCTCAGTGTGAACAAAGAAATCTCAGTCTAAACACAAAGAACTCCCAGCCAAAGGATTGTCTGAGAGAACTGAGTGCCCAGCTGCAAAACCTTACCTTTTTTTCATGTGTCACTCACTGGTTTATAGGTCCAAATGAGCTTTGGCTGCAACTCGCCTCCTTTTCTATGGAGTGTTTCAGAAGCCACAGGAGACACATTCAGTAAAAGTTAAATTCATTTTTCTTGCAGAATACACAAAAATTTAATCCCCTTAAGTGCTCTAAGTACGTAAATTGGCCCTTCCGTGTGTCTGTTGCGTGCGAGCATCCTAACTCACCTGGGTTAAACCTGAAAGTGGGCACATTGGAGCATGGATGTGGTCCTGCTCCAAAAAGCTATTATTTTAAGTTCCCACCGTTCTTGGGGGTTAAAATTACCCCCTATGCACAAATACAATCAGCTCTAACTGCACCTGGTGGGTCCAACCCTGGAGATACATTCTGCTATTCAAGGTATCAGTTCTCATCTTACTAAGATTTTAGGATAAGGTCATCCCCAGATATTTCATACTAGCATTCACCCATTTAAAAAAATAAACAACTAAACAAAGCTCTTTTACATTCACAGATTTACTTTAATTTATTCCACACCTGAGAGCACACTGAGATTGAAAGGCGTTGGAAACAGGAGCTAGGTTTTATAAGCAACAGTATATCATCTACATGCAATCAATTTTATGGTGGGAATTGTCCACAGCTAAACCCCCAGCGTCTCTTTGTGCTCCAATAGCCTCTATAAACATTTCCAATACCAGGAAAGACAGCAGAGGTAACAGAGCGCACCCTTGCCAAGTACCCCAATGCAGACAGAGTTTGGAAGATACTCGACAATTAGTAATAACAATCTAGTGGGTTCACTGCATGAAATAAGCATCCATTTTACAAAAGTGGGGAAGAATTAATATGTAACTTGCTGCTAATGATATTTAAGATGGATTTAGGCCGGCAGGCATTCACTGTGCATACTAGTGTTGTGTAATGAACACTTTCAGTCCTGGAAATCTATCAGCCCAGTCCAGATTCTCTAAAGAATCTGCAGTATTTTTTCAATACTCATGGTCTCCTGAGAAAGCTGATGAATCTCTTTTTAGCTGTTAATTTTAGAAAAGACCATTACAGGTCAAATAAGGGTAAGGATTATGTTGAGGCTATAGGGGTGGGCACATAAAAGGTTTAATATGCACAAAAACTCACAATTCTGCCTGTGCAAGTTTTTCATAATAATAATCTGTAACAGTATTTTCAAATGTAGGCTACACTTGTATTGTTGAAATGTGATCTAAAGCTGATCTGCTTTAGATAATTATCTCTGCTATGGTTTAGTGTATATGCAGTATTGATAAGATTGATGGATTTACGTTGAAATAGCTAGGCAATTGTGCACGATTCAATAGCAGGCTGCATCGGCTAATGAGGTAACAGAATACATGATGAGGAGCACTATGATACAATTCATCCAAGGAAGAGATGACCAAGATATTTCACAAAACCTCAATGGACAGGACCAGGAGTGGGATATTATATCCAATAGCTTTTCTTCATGTGCTCTGCTTACATACCACACTGTAGATATGTAATTAAAATTAAAATGATAAAAGTTGCATATATATATATATTTTTTTAACTTTAAATACAAACTAAATTGACACATGGTCCAGAGTGATTCTGGTGATATTGTTGTGAACTTTTTTCCTTACTGCGCCATCGGTTCAAAACAGATTCCTTGGCGTTGATGAAACCATGTTTGGTTTCACACTGGTAGTATTATCATACATAGAAGATATAAAACTGGTTTAAAATTCAATCTCCTCACTATCATGCTTTACAGCCACAGAAGACATGACCCAGGCATCACATTCCATACTTTGCTACTGAGTGGCGGAGAGGGCTTTCTTTTCTCAGTAGGTTCTCCACAGCCCCTTCTCTGGAGTACTTCATGCAAGCCGTGGGGACTGCAGCAACAGACCACGTGAACACATCAGCCCCACAAGACAAATGCTGCCCCTTCTACATCCCACCTCTACTCCACAGATTGATATAAACAGCTTTGCAACTGCTTCATCAAGCCACTAACCATGACCATGCCTCTGTGAAATCCGGTAACTCCAAGATACACACCAACACGGTCACTTGAATAATACGATGCAATTGGATTGGGCACAGGTCATGGGACAGTTTGGTTCTGTTGTCAAACCACTCATCACACAGATGCAAAATCAGCAACCCTCTTCCACATTGCTCTGAGATTTTACCACTCACAGTTCTCTGTGGTCTTTCCATGGGAGTTCTGTGACCATTACTCAGTCATTAGGTGGACCTTGATCCAGAGTACCATACTGTAGGGGATCTTTACAACCTGTACTCTGTAGATCTGTGAACAAATCCAATCCGGCCAATTACCGCCCCATCAGTCTACTCTCAATCATCAGTAAAGTGATGGAAGGTGTCGTCGACAGTATTATCAAGCGACACTGACTCACCAATAACCTGCTCACTGATTCTCAGTTTGGGTTCCACCAGGACCACTCGGCTCCAGACCTCATTACAGCCTTAGTCCAAACATGGACAAAAGAGCTGAATTCTAGAGGTGAGGTGAGAGTCACTGCCCTTGACATCAAGGCAGCATTTGACCGAGTGTGGTACCAAGGAGCCCGAGTAAAATTGAAGTCAATAGGAATCAGGGGGAAAACTCTCCAGTGGCTGGAGTCATACCTAGCACAAAGGAAGATGGTAGTGGTTGTTGGAGGCCAATCATCTCAGCCCCAGGACATTGCTGCAGGAGTTACTCAGGGCAGTGTCCTAGGCCCAACCATCTTCAGCTGCTTCATCAATGACCTTCCCTCCATCATAAGGTCAGAAATGGGGATGTTCGCTGATGATTGCACAGTGTTCGGTTCCATTCGCAACCCCTCAGATAATGAAGTAGTCCGAGCCCAAATGCAACAAGACCTGGACAACATCCAAGCTTGGGCTGATAAGTGGCAAGTAACATTCGCGCCAGATAAGTGCCAGGCAATGACCATCTCCAACAAGAGAGAGTCTAACCACCTCCCCTTGACATTCAACGGCATTACCATCGCCGAATCCCCCACCATCAACATTCTGGGGGTCACCATTGACCAGAAACTTAACTGGACCAGCCATATAAATACTGTGGCTGCAAGAGCAGGTCAGAGGCTGGGTATTCTGCGGCAAGTGACTCACCTCCTGACTCCCCAAAGCCGTTCCACCATCTACAAGGCACAAGTCAGGAGTGTGATGGAATACTCTCCACTTGCCTGGATGAGTGCAGCTCCAACAACACTCAAGAAGCTCGACACCATCCAGGACAAAGCAGCCCGCTTGATTGGCACCCCATCCACCACCCTAAACATTCACTCCCTTCACCACTGGCGCACCGTGGCTGCAGTGTGTACCATCCACAGGATGCACTGCAGCAACTCGCCAAGGCTTCTTCGACAGCACCTCCCAAACCAGCGACCTCTACCCCCTAGAAGGACAAGAGCAGCAGGTACATGGGGACAACACCACCTGCACGTTCCCCTCCAAGTCACACACCATCCCGACTTGGAAATATATCGCCATTCCTTCATCGTCGCTGGGTCAAAATCCTGGAACTCCCTTCCGAACAGCATTGTGGGAGAACCTTCACCACACGGACTGCAGCGGTTCAAGAAGGCGGCTCACCACCACCTTCTCAAGGGCAATTAAGGATGGGCAATAAATGCCGGCCTTGCCAATGACGCCTACATCCCATGAACGAATAAAAAAAAAGAAAGTGACATGCGAAACGACTTCCTATGCATTGATAACATTATATTCTTAATTTCATATCAATATATGTAATTTGTATTTCTGCTATAAAACTGGTATTGACATCCCTTCAGGCTTTGCATTCCTTACTCACGTGCATATCACGGTGTATTTCTTGATAATATAATAAAGCACAGAACAAGAAAAGGCAATTGAGCACAACAAATCTGCCATATTCATAGATCATTTACCTTCTACCCTAGCATTGATTCTATCCCACCAATTTAATTTCCAAAGTAAGAAACCTCCACAAATATTCCCTTATCCCCAAAGTATTCAATCCTGTTGAGCTGCCCTCCACTGAGGATCCCGCCCACCAAGTTCATTGTGTCTCATTATGTGTTTACTCATTAATTCTATAGCATGCAATTTACGTAATAAAACAGATCTATTGTTGCTGGTGATGCAGACATTTTTGTACTACCAACATTTTACTGTAAGACTTCAAATCCTTTTGAAACAAATACATCATGTGAAGGATAAACAGGTCTATTGATTCTTCTAGTTGTAACTGAATGTGTTTTCGCAGGTCCTTGTACTCTCATTGTGCATGATTTCCTGGCTGAGAATTTCCTCTGAGCTGTTTTTGTCTACCCGACAATTTAATACCAATCAGATTTTAGTTGGAATTATTAAAATTGACCATTTCACCAGGTGAGAATGGGGTGGCTTAAATCTATAATGTATTCTAATGACCACCAATGAGTTTGACATCATACAATTGGGTGGGCAATAGTGGATGCAAAAAGGTGGCGAAGACTAAACTCAAAACATGACCACATTATACAGAAGCCAAACTATTTATTCTATTGAAAAAATACTGACATAGAAAGATATCTTTTTGGCCACAATATCAATAAAGGCAATTTTCAACTGCCACAGAGGAAAATCGAGTGGGCACCTTGGTCAACCGTTTGACGTCCAAGGCCTGCCTGATGCAATTATCAGGTCGACCTTTAAATGGGCAACCAGCATTCCTGCCCAAAACAGGAGGGGGTGGTTGTTTAAATATGGTCCTTCGCTGATTGTAGGACCCGGATTGTCATTCTCATATACCAATGACGGAGCAGGTGCTGTAAATGCTAGTACCAGGCATTGAGCACCCCAGCAGCAGCTCTTAAAATGACCGCTAGAGGCTGCTCAAGAAACGGTCAGGGAAATATTTGGGGGAAAACTAAGGTGGCCCATTGCTGGGCCCGTTCATGCCAAGTTTCCAAAAAAGGCATGAATGAGAATTGATTGCAGGAAATGAATGGATCAACAACCTCAATTGAGTTTCAGTGGAAAAAAATGTAAACAAAGGTCCAACGTACAACATAGCAGCCAAGAGTCAATGAAGTAACACTCATCTGGCCTGAGCACAAGATTACAAAGTAGTCCCAAAAACTCCAGCAAGGAGAAATTACTTTCCCGGTGTTCCAACAAACTGGTAAGTGAAATACATAATTTAAAAAAATATATATAAACTGTTTGGTAGCATTGTTGATATCAGTTTGCTGATAGCAATGTGTAAAGTCATTAATTTACATGGTGAAAGTGCTGTGTCCACATTCCTCAGCTGTATTTGAATTGTATAAATTATACTGTGCTTCTCTAATGTCTGCAGCAGTCCCTACACTTTCAGTATATTTGTATTCAGCGTCATTAAGAAAATAAAGCCCTTCATTTCTCCACAGATAAATAATCCTCATTCAGCTTTGCTGCATTCATTCTGAGGGCTACATCTATGTCATAGGAGGAGGGTGATGAAGCAAAGAATGATGTCAAATTGTTAAATGGGAGAGAGGGCTAAACCACCATCAGCCTGCTGAAAATGTCCATTATCCAGGGCACATCACCAATCCCGTATTTCCAGAAGGGATCAGCGCTCAAACCCTGTCATGCTAATTCTCTGACTCTGCGCTTCCTTTGAGTGTGGCTCTCAGCTGGGAGTACACCATGTGCAAATTTACCCTAATATCTACACTCTGAAGCTGAACAATGGGAGGAACCTTCACAGGACTGCTTAATTATTCACAAAGCTCTGAATACACCATACAAACCAGCTCAGGAATCCAAATGGGGCAGATGTTGGACCTTCTATGGCACAATTATCCCAGAGCTGGCTGGAGGTGTGCATACATCTGCTTTGATCAGATTATCAATGTTGGTCCCTCCATGCAGTTTGGTAACATCCAGATGCATACTAAAGTTGCATAATGTGCTGAGCACAGTTTGGAAAAACAAAGGCTTTCTAGTTGATTTACATGCACCACCAGTGCAGACCAGCAACTTGCTTCTAAATGGCTCAGAGATGTTGCAATTCAGAGCTCTCAATAGGCTTTGTTATGTGGGCTCTCAAACTTCAGCAACCAGTACTTTGTAATTCCAAAGACAGAACAAAATGATATTTTGGCACACAAATCATGCTAAAAGTCCCTTATACATTTATAAAATTAGAATTCTAATTTTATATTGTGTTTTACAGTGACATTGATTATTACAGTGGTGGAACAGAATTATAGGTTATCATTGTAAGAATTACCATCGAGTAGGAAAATAGCTATTATAGTTGTTTGACATTCACTTTAGTTTTTTCACCACAAAATAATTGAAAAAGCTTAAATAACTGCTGAAAAGTGTTTTTATTTTAAGATATCTGTTTATAATCAGAGATTACAATGTTTAATTGTGGGTAGCAATATTTTTATAGAACAGTAAAATTATTTAATACTTCATGATTATTTAAAAACGTATTTTGCAATTAAATTATTTTTTGGGGGGCTAGAAATTTGCAAATGCCTAAAAATTCAATTGAGTCAGAGTTCTGTGTGCTGTTTTTCTCCCTGTTGAATGGGCTGGCAAACGACAGGAGCTCGTAATTCCATTAGATACTTGCACTTGCTCGGCTCTTTTGCTACTTTCGCTCCCGTCTTGGTGCCACATGTCAGTTTGACCTAGAAATAAGAAAACTCGGTCAGCTGAAGCCAGCCACACTGCTGCATAACTCGCAAGCTCTCTCAGTTCCCTCGGGCCACGCGCAGTTCTACTATGTGAACATGGTGAATCATGCTCAAGCTCTATTTTTACTTGTTTTGTCAGAACATATTACGTTAAATAATGCCTGCTTTAGTGCTGTTAAATCTATAAGAAAACATCATATCAAATCCTTGCTTTACACTGTTCAAGGTCATGAATTATATTGAGGTACATTACTGGGTACACAGACTGATGATGCTCCTTTCATACAATAAACAATTAACCTTTTTACTCACAATATTTCTGAAGTTGATATTATATTCAACTGATTGGTTCATCTTAGGTTAGCTTTTATAAAAGCTTTTACCCCACAGTCATGATTTAGGAACATAGGAACAGGAGTAGGCTATTCAGCTACTTGAATCTCCTCTGCCATTCAATTAGATCATGGCTGATCTGTACCTCAACTCCATTTAACTGCCTTAGCTCCATATCCCTTGATACTCTAACCTACAAAAATCTGTCTAATATTTGCTTCCATCTGTATTATTAAAAGTTTTGTATCTTTCATATTGTAAGTCTTTTGAAAGTTAATATTGAATCTGCTTCCACCACCCTTTCAGGCAGTGCATTCCAAATCATAACAACTCGCTGCGTAAAAAAATGTTTCCTCATATCACCTCTGGATCTTTTGACGATCACTTTAAATCTGTGTCCTCCGGTTACTAACCCTTCATAAAATCATAGAATCATAGAAATTTACAGCACAGAAGGAGGCCATTCGGCCCATCGTGTCCGTGCCAGCCGAAAAAGAGCATTCCAGCTTAATTCCACTTTCCAGCACATGGTCCGTAGCCCTGTAGGTTAGGGCACTTCAGGTGTACATTCAAGCACTTTTTAAGTGAGTTGAGGGTTTCTACCTCTACCACCCTTTCAGGCAGTGAGTTCAAGACCACCACCATCCTCTGGGTGAAAACATTTCTCCTCAGCTCCCATCTAATCCTTCTACCAAATACTTTAAATCTATGCCCCTGGTCACCGACCCCTCTGATTAGAGAAATATGTCCTCCCTATCCACTCTATCTAGTCTCGTCATAATTTTATATACCTCAATTAAATCTCCCCTCAGCCTCCTTTGTTCCAAAGAAAACAACCCTAGCCTATCCAATCTTTTCTCATAGCTAAAATTCTCCAGTCCTGGCAACATCCTCGTAAATCTCCTCTGCACCCTCTCTAGTGCAATCACTTCTTTCCTGTGATGTGGTGACCAGAACTGTACGCGGTACTCAAGCTGTGGCCTAACCAATGTTTTATACAGTTCTAGCATAACCTCCCTGCTCTTATATTCTATGCCTCGGCTAATAAAGGAAAGTATCCCGTATGCCTTTTTAACCACCTTATCTACCTGTCCTGCTACCTTCAGGGATCTGTGTACATGCTCTACACCTCTCAGTATCCTTCCATTTATTGTGTACTCCCTTGCCTTGTTTGCCCTCCCCAAATACATCACCTCACAATTCTCTGGATTGAATTCCATTTGCCACTTTTCTGCCCACCTGACCAGTCCATTGATATCTTCCTGCAGTCTACAGCTTTCCTCTTCACTATCAACCAAACGGCCAATTTTTGTATCATCTGCAAACTTCTTGATCAAGCCCCCCACCTTCAAGTCCAGATCATTAATATATACCACAAAAAGCAAGGGACCTAAAGTTCTGAGCCTTCCAATCGCAAAAACACCCATCGACCATTACCCTTTGCTTCCTGCCACTGAGCCAATTTTGGATGCAACTGGCCACTTTCCCTTGGATCTCATGGGCTTTTACTTTTTGACCAGTCTGCCAAGTGGGACCTTGTCAAAAGCCTTGTTAAAATCCATGTAGGCTGCATCAAATGCGTTACCCTCATCGACCCTCCTTGTTACCTGCTCAAAAATTCAATCAAGTTAGTCAGACACGACCTTCCCTTAACAAATCCATGCTGACTGTCCTTGATTAACCCGTGCCTTTCTAAATGACGATTTATGCTGTCCCTCAGAATCAATTCCAATAATTTGCCCTCCACCGAGGTTGGACTGACTGGCCTATAATTGCTCGGTCTATCTCTTTCTCCCTTTTAAAACAATGGTACAACGTTTGCAGTCCTCCAATCTTCTGGCATCACACCTGTAGCCAGGAGGGATTGGAAAATGATGGCCAGAGCCTTTGCTATTTCTCCTTTGCTTCTCTTAGCAGCCAGGGATACATTTCATCCGGGCCTGGCGATTTATCTACTTTCAAAGATGCTAAACCCCTTAATACTTCCTCTCTCACTATGTTTATCCCATCCAATGTTTCACACTCCTCCTCCTTAACTACAATGTCTGCATCGTCCCCCTCTTTTAATGCAAAGTATTCATTAAGAAATATAGCCACATCTTCCGCCTCCACACATAGGTTACCTTTTTGGTTTCTAATAGGCCCTACTCTTTCCTTAGTTATCCTTTTGCTCTTTATGTATTTATAAAACATTTTGGGGTTTTCTTTAATTTTACTTGCCAGTATTTTTTCATGCCCTCTCTTTGCTTTCCTAATTTCCCATTTAATTTCACCCCTGCACTTCCTATACTCCTCTAGGCTTTCTGCAGTATTGAGCTCTTGGTGTCTGACATAAGCTTCCCTTTTTTGCCTTATCTTATCATGTATGCTCCTTGTCATCCAGGGGGCCCTAGATTTGGCATTCCCACCCTTTTTCTTTGTGGGAACATGTTTACTCTGAACCCCTTGAATCTCCCCCTTGAATGCCTCCCACTGCTCTGACACTGATTTACATTCAAGTAGCTGTTTCCAGTCCACTTTTGCTAAATCACATCTCAGCTTAGTAAAATTGGGCTTTCCCCAATTTAGAACTTTTACTCCTGTTCTCTCTCTGTCCTTTTCCATAACTATGCTAAATCTAACTGAATTATGATCACTACCACCAAAATGCTCTCCCACTGATATTCCTTCCACCTGCCCAGCTTCAATCCCTAAACTAAATCCAAAACTGCTCCCCCCCAACCTTGTTGGGCTTGCTATGTACTGGCTAAAAAAGTTCTCCTGAATGCAATTTAAGAATTCTGCGCTCTCTATACCGTTTGCACTGCTTGTATCCCAGTTAATATTAGGGTAGTTGAAATCTCCTACTATTACTGCCCTATTGTTTTCGCACTTCTCAGAAATTTGCCTACATATTTGCTCTTCTATCTCCCTCTGACTGTTTGGGGGTCTTTAGTACACAAAAAAAAACTCCCAGCAGTATGACTGCCCCTTTTTTGTTCCTTAGCTCAACCCATATGGCCTTATTTGATGATCCTTCCAACATATCAGGCCCGATATTAGGAGGGTGACGGGTTGGCAGCAGGGGTCGACTGGGCACGTGGGTAACGTGCCCAGTGAAATCGGGGTGCTCCGCACGCGATTGCAGCTTGATTGAAGGTACTTACCTTTGCTTCCGGGTTTTGCGCTGGAAAGCTGCACAGTGGGCGGACTGCGCTTGCGCAGCATAGGCTGTCAGCTGGAGGAGCCCTATTTAAAGGGGCAGTCCTCCACTGACTGTGCTGCAGAAAATAGGAAAAATTACAGCATGGAGCAGCCCAGGGGGAAGGCTGCTCCCAGGTTTAATGATGCCTCACTCCAGGTCTTATTGGATGGGGTGAGGAGGAGGGGGAGGACAGAGATCATCCCCCCGGCGGGCAGAAGGAAGTGGCCTGCTTCTGCCACCAAGAAGGCCTGGCTCGAGGTGGCAGAGGTCACCTGCACCACAAACATACAGTGCAGGAGGCACTGCAATGACCTAAGTAGGTCAGCCAAAGTGAGTACACTTACTCATTCCCCTCCCCTCCTTCTGCCACATCACCGCCCCCACCCCACATCTCCTTCTGCACTGCCAACACTACTCTGTCACATCACTCCTCACACCCACTCAAAGCTCATCCTCATCTTATCTGCACTTACTCACCTCTCCAGTACTCATCCCACCACTACCACTCAACCCAATCCTCATAGAATCTCATGGCTCTATCTCATACTCACCCTCTCATGCATCTCTTTCACGGTCAGCCTCACCCAACCTGCCACTACCTGTGCTGCAGCCACAGGGCATGCATCACATATGTGCAGTACGAAATGTAAGGCAAATGTGTCGTGAGCATGAAGGGGATGCACAAGGGTGTTTGAGGGTTTGTCATGGTTTTTACTTATATTTAATTTCTGATCAACTCACATTACATATTATATTGTCACCACTACTGCCCCGTCTTTGCGAATCTTGTCTGGTTTGTGCAATAATGCCTTTTCCTGAGGATCACTATGAAGACCAACAACTGATGCCACCCATTGTGTCACTGCAGAGTGGGTGTAGGTGTATTTGCAGGGCTCTTTTGTGTTGACGACTGATAGACGTTGGCGATGTCCCCGGTGGCACCCTGGAAGGATGCAAAGGAGAAGTTGTTGAGGGCAGTGGTGATTTTGACAGCAACAGGTAAGAAGATGGTGCTCGGGCCAGCCGGGAGCAGCTCGGCATGAAGGAGGCTGCAGATGTCCACGACTACATGTCGAGTGACTCTGAGCCTCCGCGTGCACTGCTGCTCAGAGAGGTCCAGGAAGCTGAGCCTCGGTCTGTCGACCCTGTGGTGAGGGTAGTGCCTTCTGCGACGCATCTCTCTCCATCGTTGCCCTCCCTCCTGCTGTGCAGGTGGATGTGTCACTGCACTGTGTTGTGGAGCTCCACGTGTCAGAGGTGGATGCATGGCCGGCGAGGCTGGTGATGCTGCTCCTCCTCCGAGGAGGTCATGACTGCAGCTACGGCGGCCCCCATCCGGAAGATGTACATCTGAGGGGGTCCGCAAGGTAGATAAATGTGTCTGGACACCTGGGTAAGTGTGCATGTTGGTGAATTTTATTGTTAGGAGGAGGGTGGTGGAGGCCAAATTTTGTTCAAAGTGACAGAGTGGCCTCCTGCAATGAGTGAGGGTCTCCCCCCCCACCTGTCAAATGGACCTTTGCAGCTGCCACAGGCTGATGGCTGGAACACGTCCATTTGAACTGGGAGTGTTTCCCCCAGTGCGGGAAACAGTCCAAGTTGTTTGCAAAATCCCACCCCTCCTAAAATATGAGGTCAATCAGGTCTGTAAACGACCTGAAGTACTTGTTTAAGTACTTCAAGTGGCACCCCGCTGGCTTTAATTGCCGGCGGGAGTCCCGCATGCGGGAGCTGCGCGCGCATGTCAGCGTGTCACTGGGGAACCCGGAAGTGGGAGGGTTGGAGCCGGCCACGGACCCGCCCCGGGAATCCCCAATTTTCGCAGCCCCCCCGCCACGAACGCACCCGCTCGGGGGTGCCAAGATCGAGCCCATCATCCCTCCTCACAGCCGTAATTGTTCCTTTATCCAATATTGACACCCCCCCTCCTTTTATATCCCTTTCTCTATTCCGCCTGAAAACCCTGTAACCAGGAACGTTGACCTGCCATTCCTGCCCCTATTTAAGCCATGTTTCTGTAATAGCTAAGATATCGTCCTTCTGGAAACAGTTTCTCCTTATTTACTCTGTCAAAACCGTTCATGATTTTGAACACCTCTATCAAATCTCCTCTTAACCTTCTTTCTTCTAAGGGGAACAACCCCAGCTTCTCCAGTCTCTCCACATAACTCAAGTCCCTTATCGCTGGAACCAATCTAGTAAATCTCTTCTGCACCCTCTCTAAGGCCTTGACATCCTTCCTAAAGTGTGGTGCTCAGAATTGAAAACTATACTCCAGTTGAGGCCCAACCAGTGTTTTATAAAGGTTTAGCATAACTTCCTTGCTTTTGTATTCTATGCATCTATTAATAAAGCCCAGGATCCCATATGCTTTTATAACAGCCTTCTCAACTTATCCTGCCACCGTCAAAGATTTGTGTCCATACAACCCCAGGTCTCTCTATTCCTGCACCCCCTTTAAAATTGTACCATTTAGATTGTATTGCCTCTCCTCATTCTTCCTACCAAAATGTATCACTTCACACTTCTCTGCGTTAAATTTCATCTGCCATGTGTCTGCCTATTTCACCAATCTGTCTATGTCCTCCTGAAATCTGTTACTATCCTCCACATTGTTTACTACATTTCTGAGTTTCGTTTCATCTGCAGACTTTGAAATTATACCCTGTATACCCAAGTCCAGGTCATTAATATATATCAAAACGAGCAGTGGTCCCAATACTGATCCCTGGGGAATACCGTTGTATACTTCCCTCCAGTCTGAAAAACAAATAGATGACACCATAGGCTCAATTTTAAAACGGAGCCAGGAAGGGGGCGTTGGGGTCAATTTCAGGTTGGGAAATCCATTAGTATGGGTTTCCTGGATGTCCTTACGATTTTGATGTAAGGACGTCTTTTTTTTGTCGGTTTCCTGTCCAATTGATCGGCTGATTGACAGGCTGGTCTTAGTCGGACGGGAGACCAGCCAGGGAGAGGACATCTTTAGGTAAGTCTGCAGGTAAGTCTTTGTTTGTATGGAAGGGGAGACGGTGGCACGGGGTGGCATGGGTGAGCAATGGGCACAGGTGGGGCAATGGGCATGGGTGGGCAAGGGGCATGGGTGGGCATAGGTGAGCACGGGCATCGTGAGTCATGGGGGATAGGATTGGGGGTCAGTCATGGGGGGGCGGGATCGGGGGTCATTGCAGGGGTCTGCGATTATTGAGGGGGAGGATTGGGGTCGGAGGATCGGGGTCGGGGTCGGAGGATCAGGGTCGCGGGATCGGGGGTCCGCGATCGGTGGTCGCGAGTCCGCGATCGGGGTTGTGGGTCGGTGCAGGTAGGCTTGTTGGGCCTGGGGGAAGCACTCTTGCTCCTCCGGGCCAAAAGCTATGCCTTTCTAGGCACTTACGTGTTAGTCTCGGGCCTTCTCGTCTCCTCTCACAAGGCGTAAAACAGAAGGCCTGGGAATCCCGGCCCCCCGGGGTTGAAATCGGGAATTAGTGAAAAATGGAGGCCGGAAGCCTCTTTGGAAGGTTTTAAGGCCTGACCCGCCTCCTGGGAGTGGGTTGGCCGCCCGGCCCTCGTCCCGCCCCCTTGAGAAAGGGAAATGGGTGGGTTGGAGGTGGGTTGGGGGTGAGTCTGAAATGGTGTCAATTTTCAATGCCTCCCTGTCCCCAACCCACCTGTTTTTTACTTTTAATATTGAGCCCCATTAATCAGATCGGGACAAAACAGCCATGTTGAATTTTGTACCTACTTTGAGTTACTTGCGGAAGAAAAATAATTTGAAAAAGTTTGTAATTTGCTAAAGAAAAATAATCAAATAAAGTCAGGAGGACATTAAAAAGCTCTAACTGAATTCCTGATGTTAGTTAATTATTTTTGAAGTGTGTGGTTGAAGAAAATAAACAATGCAAAGCGGCTTAGCAGCTAAGCGTACTAAAAAACAACACACGGTTTTGGAGTGGAGAGAACAGATTATGAACTAAAATAGTAAAAGAAGAAAAGAAAGCAGGGAATAAGCTCACAGAAGAAGAAATAATGCTTGGAGAGAGGATAAGATGGAAGAGAGGAAGAATTCCGCTTCCAAACACTATGTAGTTAGCAGTGAAACAGGTGTTCAATTAGCATGTCTCCAGTTAGGTTCCACCAAATTGAATTTCCAAAGCTTACTTGCCAAACTCCCTCTGTGTTAATTTAAGTTCACGTTAGAATATTTTTTATTACGTGTTATAAATGTTTCACTGAGGACAGTATCAGCACTGCCCCCACTGTAAATCTTGGTGACATCTGAATATGAAAATACTTTAGTAGCGATGCTTTTCTGCACTGGTCGCTTGCATGAGTTACCATATATACATGAATATAAGGTGACCATGTATAAGCCAACTTCGCCCCCCCACCCCCTAAAATGCCATCCAAAAATATAAAATCCATGACCCTTCTAGAAAATGAGGCCCAACTTCATAAAGTTTCTGTTTATCAAAATTCTCACGTTTGTGTTGACTGGCATCCACTAACACAATTGATCTCTGTGTTTTTCTCATCTCAGCCTTCTTGTTAGCTGTTGCTTTGCTTCTCCAGCATTGTAGCATTTAAATAGTAACTTTAATCCTGGCTCCAGCTGCTGATTTTAAATCTCCTCTGTCTTTATCTATCTTGCTGGGCTGTCTTCAATTGTAAACGAGCAGTGGGAGCCTGGGGTGAAGTCAGGAGCCAAGGTGAGAGTTGTGATTTAAATATCGGGGTAGATTTTCATTTTTGGTAGTGGCAGTGGTTCGGCTGCCCATTGTACGCCCTGCCCGATTTTCCTTTCAGGACGGTCGATCTGTTACTGCCAGATTTCCATCACGGATAAAGGTAAAATGTTACCCCATCACAATCTTGACGGAGCATAGTAGAGTGAAGCATATGCCGACGGGAGCACTGCTATTGTTGAATCTGATGGGGATGAATTTGCACACAAAGCTGTAGAAACCCCAAGAAAATGGCATTAACGCACTTATGCCATTTTACTGAAATTTCCTTGGCTCTCTGCTAACATTACGGCAGATTAACGGGAGAACCCCTGCGGATATTCACCCCATAGTCCTTGGGGACATTGCCAAGCTCAGAAAGAAAATGGCCAGGAGAGAAACTATTGAGGGAAGATGTGACCTGTCTATAAGACAATACCCCATCTTTTTATCTCTGAACAGGACTATAAATCTCTAGACTTATACGCAAGTATATATAGTTGTTAATATGTTTGCATGGTGACCTGATTGATAACAAGTAAAACAGAAATATGCACTTGGTACTTACTGTGCTTCAACAGCTGTGGAGCCATTTACTCTGGTTTAGTATTTGAAACCTGGGAGTAGATTTCACCTGCCCCTTATAGAATCCGCCTGATTTTCATTACATTGAAATCAATGGAGAGAAATCAGGCGGGTTCTATAAAGGGTGGGTGATCAGACCCAACCAGGTTACCACCCAGGCAGTGAGAGTGAAAATCTACCCCCGATGTCCTTTGGTGTTATTTCCAATCAATCAGAGCCAATGCTGTGATGCATTGAAAATAGTATACAGCTGATGGGGTAATGTAACTTGTTAAAAAGCAATTAAAGTATAGCCTAGATTTTCAGATTTCAATGTTATTTATTCCAGGATGGTTATTGGTGGGTTATAGACAAATTCAAAGGGAGTGTGCTGTTTGGACCCAATTTTCTGAGGTCAACTCATTAACATAACTTCAGATGTTGATTCAGACGGGTATAGTGAGCGCATTAGTGGTGGAAGTAGAAAGTTGCGTGCAAGTAAAATTTAAAGGGATGGGCACAATTAAAGGGGCATGTCACAATGGCGGGGGGAGGAATTTTTTTTTGGAGAGCATCAAAAACCATCTCCACCCATTGGTAGCCATTTACATGGCTGACACTGCCCCCTAATTTCCTGTGTGTCTGTAGGCAATGCACAATCAGAAAGTCCAATTTGTACCACTGAACTGTCCCATCCGTGCAAATGAAGGGGAAACAGGAAATTCAGGTGCTATCTCGCAGTTCCTGTTGATGCACGCCTGGGACCGTGTCGCATTAATTTCTGCTCACTAGGAAAATCCACCCTATATAAAGCCAAGTAAAATAGCAAATAGATTTATTTCACAGTTTAGCAATATTCCACACATAATTATTATTTAAATGTAGACAAATATTGCATCTAAAATACATATTATAACCATGAAATTCCATGTGGTGAATTATGCTGAGTTTCCACCTATCAGTCATGAGCTGCGCTTGCTGATATTCTGCAGAGTTGAAACCACCAGAATTTCATGGGTCAGTTCATTTCCATGTTGATTGGAGGATCTATTTTCACAAATCCCATGTAAAATGGGAGTAATGTGCTGGGGGTGCTTGGAGATTGAAGTGCTGCCTTGAAAAAAACGGTTCTGGCTGAAGATTGCAACAGCTGCCTGGGGGAGGAGCAGGTAAGTAGGAAAGTGTTTGGATCAATCAGTTCACTGTTAGATAGCTGCACTGGATGGCTCATATGTGTTTATGTGAAGAATGTCTGCCACCGCAGGATCTGGCACTGACAGCCGAAAGAGGACGAGGGATGACTTATTCAATCAGTTGATTATTATTGGCATTGTCATGTAGAGGGAAAGAGGTCTGATGTGTTGTAAGTTCTAGGATGGATACAGGAAGGTTTAGCACTTTATTTGAAGGCAGACGAAAAGGAGTTAAGGCAGTGATGACAAGGCAGACTCTGTTAAACAAAGGAGAAGACTTCGGTGGTCAGTTGTGCTCTGATACTCCTTGTAGTTGTCTAGCAGCTTCCAAAGCAGCTAGAACCACCTCCCTAGGACTGTCCATGTCCAGGCAAAGTTGTGTATGGCATAGCAGGCTACAGTTATGTAGGTCACATGAGCTGAAGCATAATATAGAGCGCCTCCTGACCTTTTAAGGCAGCGAAAGTGCCCCTTTAAGACCCCAATGATTTTCTCAATAATCGCTTTGGCAGAGACACGTGCCTCGTTGTAATGCTCCCCAGCTGCTGTTCAAGCAACTCTTAGCGGGTCATTATCCGGGTGGGGGGTTCGGCTTTGTCACCCACAAGCCATTCATTGACATGATTTTCTTCCGAATACTGAAGGATGAATGCATCATACCAACTTCCAGCAAATCCTGCATTGACATAGAGGATCCTTTGCATGTTGTCACACAAAATCTGTACATTCAGGGAGTAGAAGCCCTTCCTGCTGAAGAAGTTGAGAGTTAACTGTAGGAGCTAACAAAGCAATGTAGGTGACATCAATTGTAATCTGGACCTTAGAAAGCTAGCCACTCCATAAAATTGGATGGCTCTATCTCACTGCTCTCTTGCTGTGATGTCAAGGTCAATGAATTATACAGCACTCCTGTAAGGTGCATCGCTCACCTGACAAATGCGTGCCCCTACTGCACCCTGGCTGATGATACAGAAATCGCCCCCATGACTGCTTGAAAAGACTGGTGCCGTAAAAGATGAGTATGATCGTCATCTTCATTGCCAAGGACAGTGCTGTGCGTGTAGATGACCGTGGATGCAGGTCCTCATGCAGTAGTTGTCAAAGTTCCACTATTGCTGTAAGTTGTTCCATTCCCTTCCTTGGAATTACAAGAACTAAATTGCACATGACAAACAGGCTTTGGCTCAACCTGAACTTGTTAGTTTATTAGACCAACGAGACCCCAGTATAACCCCTTCTATGATTTGCTTGAAACTTACAATCGCCCATGCGACTAGTCGTTACCAGGCCTGGACCTGGAAATGACCAGTTTCTGTTCTTCTTCCCTTGACTGCAGCCTCCGCAGTGCAAACCCCTTTGTGGTTTGCCTGGAATTTACGATCATGGCTGGTCATTACCGATGTTGATTGTAGGCCTGGATCTGGAGGTGACTGGTCTCCGTCTGTCTTCACCTGACTGCAGCCTCCATGTGCTGCTGTTGTACCTTCTTATGGTGTTCCAGTCATGCAAACCCCTACCTGGGCCTCATCCGTGGTTCCAGCCATCAATCTGTTGGATTGCTTGACATTCACACCCCTTCATCTGGGCATCTAGGTGATTCAAAACTCCTTAGTTGTGCAGAGCTGTGAGTTCGAGAGACAACTCCTTATCTCCTCCCCGCTACCTGCACAGCATCAGGACAATGTGGTATTCCTCACTGTGATGGCCCCTTGGCTCACAGCATTGTTTAGGTGTGAAAGACCTTCCATTCTTGTCCGAGACTGAGCATGGCTCAGAGGCTCAGTTTGATTATACATTGTCTTGATGTTAATGTGTCTTTGCCAGGGCCTCATTGTTTGATGTAAATGAGTCTCTGAAACTGATCATGGGCTGGAGTTTCTTTGACTGGCACCTGGGGTTAACTGTTTCATATCTCGCAGCCTGTTTCATGTCTTGCAGTTTTACAGTGTTTTTACAGTATTTTCCATATTTGTAGTCTTACAGTGCCCTTTTGCTGTAGCGTAATTTTCCAATACACATCTCCTCACTAAGGTTCTATTCTTGGGGCGAGAGGGGGTTGATATCTGGTAGGGTGCGTCCTCCTTAAATGCTACCTCACCCTTCTTTCCTCCGTTCTCTCCTACTCCTCTTCGTCCATGATAACGGTATACAAAGGAATGCCCATAGAGAATGACATAGCTGAATTTGAGAAGCATTCACCGTGAATGGGGACGGGGCGGTAAAAATGTCCCAGTGGTCTCACATTCTGAGATGCAAGTCCAAGGCTATGTAGGTAGAATGTCAACATAATTGCTCCAAAATGCCGTTCCCGGCTGCAATAATCATTACGGAAACTTTCAGTAGTCTTCAGGTCTCAGCTGATCCTGGCAACAGCTGCGCCGTAGATTTCTTATTCTAACTTACAACTAGTGCATTGCAAGTGTAAAGCCAGGAAATTCAGGGCTGCTAGTTCAATATATTTAAATTAAATGTCTGGGAACTTGGCAGGAAGCTTGCAGGAAGAGCTAAATGACGTTTGGAATCTCGGGGATGATCAATTTTAGGACAGAAGTTGCACAGAATTACCCCAATTTGTTGGCCCGAGAAATGAGTTGCCTTGATTTGTTGCTATAAAAATGCCAGAACTGACATGGAATTTCAGGTCCAAACTCTTCATAAAAGTAAAATTTCCCTAGGTTAAAAATCAGATATGATCTATACTTGCCATGGTTGACCTATTTGGGCCCTGCCAGCAAGTTTCACCATTATCATGCTTCATTACACTTTATTTGTTCCCATTGTGGGTAGCCCGGAAACTTCGCTTACTAAATATATTTTTAAAATAATATCTGTTGGCATTCAAGTGATGTTTTTAATAATGAACAAAAAGAGTGCTGTAACTGAAAAAGAAAAGTTAACTATAAGGTAAGTCAAAGCAACAAGTCAAGCTTGGGAAAAGGCAATTTAAATAATGTAGACTTGTCAGATACTATACCTAAGTGGCGTTAAAACAAAAATAGTTCACTAAAGTAAAGGAGAATAAATTTTGCTGTCACTAAAACATATCAAGGCTGTCACTGTAGAGTAGCAAGTGCATGAATAAAAATACAGTATACCTTTGCACTATGTGACAGCATATTAACAATGATTGCTTTAGTGTAATGCAACAGTTTGCATTTTCTAAAAGCAGAACATGTGAATGAATGCCAGTGGGAAGTGCTCTAGTATGCATAGTAAAATATTTACTACTGCTGATAAGTGTTGGAAAATGCAGTAACTACTCCCTACGAAATGATACAGAACTTCAGATCAAAGGGCCCATGATATATTACCCAAGAACTACAAACCGCAATACAGAAAACCAGTGAGTTTTCTATCAGCAGCTTATTTTCATAATCTGATAATTACAGAAAAGATCATCACTATACATTCTCATCAGAAGGCTTCAGAAAACCAAATATTTTAGGATATATTTTGGTAAAACACAAGACTGCTAATTGGTTTTGCTATGTATGTGTGTGCTTAAAGAGAATTCCTAAGGGCATTTCGAATTACACATGATAAAATGGATAGTAAGATTAAAAACTCAATAAATACATATATATATATATAAAACACAAGTTCTCCCCCACCCAGGTGAATTTTCTCTCGTCCTCTCTTAAAAGCACTTACTCGTGCTGGGGTATATTACCACAGGCACTAAGCAACTTCTTGGACCTTATCGAAGTGGCCATTCTTCACGTGTGTCGGCAGGCTTTTGGACCTTGGAGGGCGAATCAATGCTGGGTGACATATGTACTCTATAAATGAAGTTGAGCTAGTAGATTTAGATGTGTTAGTAAAGTCGCTCTTAGCATCTCTAGTCACTGTGGAGCAATAAACCAAATAGGAAAGTATACGTGGGAGGATGTCAATCTGAAATGACGCAGTGCTCTGGTCAGACTGAACCAGTTTTGGTCACCAAGACACAAGGGAAATAATCAATCCCTGGAAACAATGCAGAGACACATAGGGCTGATCCCTGCTGCTAGTTGATTGAGTTATGAGGAGAGATTGGAGAAATTGGAGCTTTTCCGCCTCAAAAGGATATAACTAAGAGCAGACAATATAGAAGTTTTTACAAGATATTTAAAAGTATAGAAAAGGTAAATCTAAAGCGCTACTTCAATGTAAATGTTGACAGCAGGATAAAGTGCATGATTCAGACTGAGGAAAGGCAAACTTTAGACCATTGTCAGAAAATGTTTCTTCATACAGAGTGATCTACACTTGGATTGGACTTCCAATTAAGCTAATGGTGGCAAAAACCTTTATCTTGTGATCTCGCCTAATGTCCCTACATGGACACTTTCTAATACAGTTTACTGATTACAATCAACAGTAGGAACCCTGGCTGAGTTTGCACTTCATAGCTTGGATTAATTGCATCATCCTTACTAGTACCCCAGCTAAAATCTGCTAACTCAACAAAAAACAGGAATCCAACCTAAGGTTATCTGACCCGTATGATTTAGCTGCGCATAGCCTTTACCAACTGAAGCATCGGGGAGCATAATATGACTTATTTAATTAATGACAATGATATTGAACGCTATATTCCGCGAACAGATAATAGAATGCTTATTACTATGTGACTTGCCTAATGAACTGTCTATTATATCTCCTGATGAACAATGCATACATAGTGTTGTAGCTGATTGTACTGACAGAACAGTAACTGATCAATAAAACAAGGCAGTGCTAAGCAGGCTGTAAAGTGCTCTTTGTAGTCAGTAATGCCATCAGCAAACAGCAAATTGCTGCTTCCTATTTGTTCCTGCAACATGGCCGTGGAAGAGTCTGTAAACAATCTCTGCTGGGGATAAACACTTGCAAAAACAGGAGGCCGGCTCTATGGTAATATCTTTGGGAGTCATACATAAAATACAATAAAATGGCAGAAGCATTGTGGGAGAGGATTCTATGGTGCTGATCTTTAACCCCCCACCCTCCCCTCCCTCCGCCCAGTGGGAATTGTGCGTGGGAGGGGTTAAAATTTTAAAATTCTACCTCCCGGCTCCAACCCGCCGCCTTCCCTTCTGTTTAAATTTTTAACACCCCAAATCAGGCCATCAACGCGGCTCCCACAAAAGGTAGGCAGCATCCTAGTTATCATCTTCGGTACCTCGCCGTAGAATTAACCGAACTTCAGGGGGAGTTCTGCGCTGTCGGCTGCCTGGCAGCAGATCCAAGGCGGGAGGCGACGACTGGCCAAGGTGAGTATTAAAGATCTGCTCCTTTTAGAATTCCTTGTGGGCCAGAAGGAGCAGGAGTGCTCCCCCCAGGCCCCTCAAGGACTCCTTGGGTCTCCCCCCGATCTCGCTGGAACCCCCGATCACTGATTTCCTGCAAAGCCCTCCTTCTCCAGACTGATGGGGACTGTTCCTACAGGGCCCCGGCTGCAGCATCTTGACACTAAATTTCTACTCCCACCCGCCGGCCAGGCAGTCAATCAGGCCAGGTGTTGGGCGGGAGTCAGCAAAGAGTTATTTAAATGAGGCCCTGCCATTAAAATCAGCAGGGCCTCCACGTCCAAGGCCTGACCGGGTTCGTCACTGAGGCAAATCATATAGTAATAAGCATTCTATGATCTGTTCACGGAATGCAGTGTTCAATATCATTGTCATTAATTATATAAGTCATATTCTGCTCCCCTGCTCCCTTCCCACCCTCCCGTTAATATCGAGGCCTATATATTTCCATTATTATAGAGGAAAGCACTAACGTGTGTACCTCTGGGGTCATTGTTGCAATCTATTAGGCACTATCACCACTCACTGCCATACTTCCTTCTTCAGGCACACTCTAATTGTCTTTTTCTCCCTCTCTTCCTCAATCCAGCGAGATGGAGAATTCCACCCTCATGAAGTTCTCTATGCAACTCAAAAGGGAGTTTGCGAATTTCATTCAATGAGGGTAGTAATGTTTGAGTATCAATTGCAGTTTGGATAGAACTCAGCCTTCCTCTTTAGAAGTTCACCGTTCAATCACTAGAGCTACAGAACTGCCTGAAAAATGGCATGCTAGAAATTCGATCATACTACACCTGCTTTTCAGGTGTAAAATGGGTGCCTAAGGATCCAATATGTGGGCGGTGTGTGTGCACTCGTCCCGCACCAGAGTTACGCCGCACACCAGATTGGATCGTGTTCACTGTGTCTAGGGCAAGGGTCGAAAGCATTCAAAAATGGCATTAACATATTTAAATAAGGGTACTACACTTGTTGTAGGACCCTTGTAGGACCCTTTTGTGAAATTGGTGTGTCTCAGCGCCTGATACAAGTTAAACTCACCCAGCAACTCATGGCGCTAACAGTCGGGAATGACCATGCACTTTTTAAAGGGCTCATCCCCACCATACGGGTTAGTTGCTAGTTTGCCCTCTTAGGCTGCTAGTTAACTTCTGGGCCTTTTTTGGGCTATTTTCTATATTCCACAAGTGAATTATGATTTCTGGAAACAACTTTGTGCTGTGCTGTACTGCTTTTGTCTGCTTTTCAAAGTTTATTCCAGTCATGGGTGGTCTGGGAGGTCTGCCTTTACGGCTTCTCCTGGCCTCACAAGGATACCTTGGGCCTCCTCTGCCCCGGGCTTTCCCCTTCCCCCAATTGCGGACATTACCGATTCCCTCCCCCTTCCCCGCTTACCTTGCTAGGACCTGACTCTTCGACACCCTCCCCCCTACCCCACCCCTCCCCTCGATTTTAGACTCCTGCCCGCCAGTGGTGACATTGGGCTTCATTTTGGCACCCACTATCAGGTGCGTTCCTGGCGGGGGGGGGGCTCTCAAAATCAGGGAATCCCGGAGCAGGTCCGGAGCCCGGCTCCAACCCGCCCACTTCCGGGTTCCCCACAGACGCGCCGATGTGCGCGCGCAGCCCCAGCATGTGGGACTCCCGCAGGCAATTAAAGCCAACGGGGTGCCACTTGACAATATTTACCTAGCTATTTCAGGTCATTAACAGACCTGATTAAGGGATCATGTGAGGAGGGGTGGGATTTTACAGACAACTGGGACTGTTTCCCATACTGGGGGAAACACTCCCAGTTGAAATGGACGTGTTGCAGCTGTCAGCCTGTTGCAGCTGCAAAGGTCCATTTGACACGTTGGGGGGGGGGAGACCCTCACTCATTGCAGGAGGCCATTCTGTCACTTGGGACAAAGTTTGGCCTCCACCACCCTCCTCCTGACAAGAAAATTCACCAACTTGCACACTTACCCCCGGGTCCAGAGACATGTACCTACCTTGCGGACCCCCTCAGATGTACATCTTCCTGATAGGGGCCGTCGTAGCTGCAGTCATTACCTCCTCGGAGGGCGAACAGCATCACCAGCCTCGCCGGCCACGCCGTCCACGCCGTCCACCTCTGACACGTGGAGCTCCACAATAGAGTGCTGTGACACATCCACCTGCACCGCAGAGAGAGATGTGTCACAGAGGGCACGACCCTCGCCACAGGGTCCACAGACCGAGGCTCAGTTTCCTGGACTTCTCTGAGCAGCAGTGCACACGGAGGCTCAGAGTCACTCGACATGTAGTCGTGGACATCTGCAGCCTCCTTCATGCCGAGCTGCTCCCGGCTGGCCTGAGCACCATCTTCTTACCTGTCGCTGTCAAAGTCACCACTGCCCTCAACAACTTCTCCTCCGCATCCTTCCAGGGTGCCACCGGGGACATCACCGACGTCTCTCAGTCGTCTGCACAAAAGAGCCCTGCAAATACACCTACACCCACCCTGCAGTAACACAATTGGTGGCATCAGTTGTGGGTCTTCATTGTGATCCTCAGGGAAGGGCATTATTGCACAAACCAGACAAGATTCGCAAAGACGTGGCAGTAATGGTGCCAATATAATATGTAATGTGAGTTGGTCAGAAATTCAATATAAGTAAAAACCATGACAAACCCTCAAACACCCTTGTGCATCCCCTTCATGCTCACGACACGTTTGCCTTACGCTGCCTACTGCACATATGTGATGCGTGCCCTGTGGCTGCAGCACAGGTAGTGGCAGGTTGAGTGAGGCTGACTGTGAAAGAGATGCACGAGAGGGTGAGTATGCGATAGAGCCATGAGATTGTATGAGGATTGGGTTGAGTGGTAGTGGCGGGATGAGTACTGGCGAGGTGAGTAAGTGCAGGTAAGATGAGGATGAGCTTTGAGTGGGTATGAGGGGTGATGTGACAGAGTAGTGTTGGCAGTGCAGGAGATGTGGGGTGGGGGCGGTGATGTGGCAGACGGAGTGTAGGGGAAAGAGTAAGTGTACTCACTTTGTCTGACCTACTTAGGTCATTGGAGCGCCTCCTGCACTGTATGCAGGTGGGCGATATGTTGGTTGTGCAGGTGACCTCCTCTGCCACCTCGAGCCAGGCCTTCCTGGTGGCAGAGGCAGGCCGCTTCCTCCCGCCCACCGGGGGGAAGATCTCTGTCCTCCCCCTCCTCCTCACCCCATCTAATGATACCTGGGGTGAGGCATCATTAAACTGTGAGCAGCCTTTCCCCAGGGCTGCTCCATGCTGTAATTTTTCCTATTTGTTGCAGCATCTATCAGTGGAGGACTGCCCCTTTAAATAGAGCTCCTCCAGCTGACAGAGCTTACTGCGCATGCGCAGTCCGCCCGACGCGCAGATCAGCAGCGGGAAACCCGGAAGACCAGGTAAGTGGATCCAATTCGGCTGCGATCGCGCGAGGGGCAGACTGATTTCGCCAGGCACGTTACCCACGCACCCAATAGCCCCTCCCGCCGCGAACCCGCAGCCCTGGTAATATCGAGCCCATTATTGCCAGCTTTGGGTAGTTGTCAGTGTTGGAGTATTCAAATGAGTTAAAATCTCTCGGGCTTCACACTCCAGGGAGGCCAGACTGTTTGCTGCCTACTTTAGCCCCTGCACCCACCCACCCACCCCCTGCCCCGGGTTCTCACCCTGCTAAAATCGGCCTTTAAGTTTCTATATGATAACGCTTTTTAGTTAACTCACTAAAATAATACAGCAGACTAATCTGTGCAAAGAATAATTAATCTTTTACAACAAATTCATGTAATGTTATTAAGATAATGCAAAGCAATTCTAAGGCCGTCTATTTTAAACATATGCAAAACTGAAATTAATCTGTTTAACTTCATCAGACTGCTAATCCTGTTTGCCACTCTGATAAATTCCAGGAAACCTCATATAATATTCACACAGCACAGTTGGTTCACCAAAGCAGATAAGTCATCTGCAACCAACAAATCCTGCCGTCCTTTAACTACACAACTCTAAAGGAATGCAAGAACAGAATGATGAAAGTTCGGGGTATAGCTAAAGCTAATGTTGGTGCTGGCAAGAAGTAACATGGGAAAAGACTTGACGGTTCCTTGGAATGCTAAGTTATCAATGGATCACCACCTCTAATTCATCTATATGCTCAAATAAATTTTACAAAAAACTGAAAAAAAAATATTGAATACTGCTGTAACTTTTGCTGTAACTGTAACTGTTATTATACAGTTATATAATAACCGTATATAATAATATACAGTTATATAATAACTGTACATTAAAATGTAATATTTTAATATACAAATATTACTGCTGTAATATTTGTATATTAAATTGAATGGGGAACCTCAATTATCCAGCCTGTTCTGAACTCAATGGAAAGTGTTTTCTCCCAATAATCTAAAAGACAAAATAAAAATGATTTAAGAAAATATTAAGCTAAATTCAAATGGAAAATGAAATGCACAATGATATTAACCAAATGCTTTGTGATATAAGTGCAATAATATATATTGATCTTTTATATTTTGGTAATAAACTGCAAATTATTACTTAACAAATTTACAACATTACGCCAGTATCATTAAACTTTCAGTGAAGTTGTCATCTCATGCAGACATGGAGCGCCCTGGCTGTCGAGGCCCAGAATTAATATTAACTACAATGAGAATAAAAGGAACGAAAACTGCTCCCAACTCCACAGGAAAGTAGGCACAATGGGAGAAAATGGAGGGCAAAATGGAGGGGAAAATAGGCTTTGGTACTGCAATTCATAACTTGGTTGAAGCATCAAATGATTAGTGCCACAGAGTGCTGTTGGTGGTGAATGTTATTTCAAAGTCTCAACTTGCTGAGGAGGGAGGTTGTTAGATAACAACTATGTAGGCCAGGTATTCCCCACGGCAAGGGTGTAGAGAAAATCAGAGGGCAAGATATTTGGGGATATATATTCCACCATCCACTATTTTGAGTGAAACCATTAATGTGAATATAAAGCAATGTTTCCCTCTTTACACCTATATTTTTGCTAAGAAGAGCAAATACAAGAAAATATAGGGCGCTAAATTGGGCCGTGTAGTGCCCGTTGTATAGGAGTTGGCGCATGCGCTAATCCCGAACGCTGGAAGCATGTAAAGTAGGGAGAAAATTGCTGCAATCATTGTGCAACGCTGATTTAAAGTGATACACACAATTTTGGACCTTAACGCTCAACTCAACGCACAGTCTTATCCCCGACCATCTAAACCTTTCTTACAGTGCCTGAAGGACCCCCCACCAGTGCTATTTAAAGGGCCATGCAGGTGTTGCAGGTTAGTTGCTGGATTATTGCTTCTGGCTGGAGTAGGAAGTGTTTTTTTGAAGCTCCCTATTCTTATTGAGAGTTCCTACATTACTTTTGAGAGTGCTTTGGCAGGTACTGCCTTATGGGTTGGAAAGTTACAACCCTGGTGGAACAACATTCCTGCCAACCATGGGCGGTCTGCTAGGGCTCCCGCTGGGCATTGAGCATGACTGGGAGCATGCAGAGAGGTCACACCCAGCAGGTCAAGCTGCGAGGAGACAGAGGACGAGGAGGCGCAGGGCACTGAGCAGGAGGCCCTAACCAATGAGGGCCTTCCGGGACCAATTCTCATGACTCAACATGACCGAGGAGGATTGCATCCGACGCCTGAGGTTCACCAAGGAAGCCGTCACTGAGATCTGTCAACCGGAATAGCAGCTATCGACGGAGTCTGGTTTCGACAGAGTCTATAATTGGGAATTTGGTGAGTGAGGGGATTTTTAAGAGTTGATCTTTATCTAAAATTTGACTAAGTTTGGCATCAAGCATTTAACTTAAATTTAATCTTAACTTGCAGTTTTCAGCTAGTGGTGAACAAGCAGCCTGAAGGAGTTGGTCATCTAGTTAATTAGGTGACTGGTTAGAACTGGTAATCTACTGTCAGCTGGGGCTGACTCAGGTGATTGGAATTTATGCTAGTTAGAATGCCAAAGGGTTTTGCTAACGCATGGAGTAGTAGCTATCGATGGAGTCTGGTTTAGACAGAGTCTATAATTGGGAATTTGGTGAGTGAGGGGATTTGGTGCAGTTAGGGGTGAGGTGCATTTGATTAGTCAGCGGAGAGGAACGTACCAAGAGCGGGTCACAGCAACAAGAAAACAAAACGGTAGTGTGGCGTCACAGGTAAGGCAGGTAGGTGGTTGGTGGGGAGTATCTCTTCTGTTTTCTTCTTTCTTAGGACTGTGGGCTAAGTAACTTATAGCATAAAACTAATATTTTAAAAAAAAACTAAACTTAATTTAGTTATAGCAAGTAGTGTTTTTTAGTGAATCACTGTCCCTAGTGTAGTTAACATTCTATAAATTAAGAGTAATTTAAAGGAGTAAACTCCTTAAAGGGAATAACTAATGAGCTTAATCTAAGGCAAGTCATGGCAGCATAGCTTGCACCCGTGATATGCTCCTCCTGCGTTATGTGTGAAGTCATGGACACTACCGGTGTCCCTGGCGACCATGTGTGCAGGAAGTGTGTCCAGCTGCAGCTACTGGCTAACCGTCTTTCGGAGCTGGAGCTGCGGGTGGACTCACTGTGGAGCATCCACGATGCTGAGATTATCGTGGATAGCATGTTCAATGAGGTGGTCACACCGCAGGTAAAGATTACGCAGGCAGAAAGGAAATGGGTGACCGCCAGGCAGAGTAAAAGGACTAGGCAGGGAGAGCAGGAGTCCCCTGGGGCCATCTCCCTCTCAAACAGATATTCCGTTTTGGATTTTGTTGGGGGAGATGGCTTATCAGGGGAATGCAGCAAGAGCCAAGACCGTGGCACCACAAGTGACTCAGCTGCGCAGGAGGGGAGGAAAAAGAATGGGAGAGCAATAGTGATAGGGGATTCCATCGTAAGGGGAACACATAGGCGTTTCTGCCGCCGCAGACATGACTCCAGGATGGTATGTTGCCTCCCTGGTGCTAGGTCAAGGATGTCACGGAGCGGCTGTAGGACATTCTGTAGGGGGAGGGTGAACAGCCAGAGGTGGTAGTCCATATCCAAGAAGGGGGGGTAGCATTACTGGTTAAAGAATCAATTACAGTTGTGAGAAGGGATGTTATGCTAAATGGATCATCAATCGAGGCCATATGGGTTGAGCTAAGAAATAAAAAAGGGGCAGTCACACTACTAGGAGTGTACTAGAGACCCCCGAATAGCAAAAGGGAGATAGAAGAACAAATATGTAGGCAAATTTCTGAATGCAAAAATAAGAGGGCAATAATAGTAGGGGACTTCAACTACCCTAACATCAACTGGGATTCAAACAGTGTGAGGGGCACAGAGGGCGCAAAATTCTTGATCGATGTCCAGGAGAAATTTTTTAGCCAGTACGTGACAAGCTCAATAAGAGGGGATGCAATTCTCGATTTTAGTCCTGGGAAATGAAGATGGGCAAGTGGGTGAAGTGACAGTGGGTGACCATATTGGGGATAGTGACCACAATTCAGTTAGTTTTAACATTATTATGGAAAAGGACAGAGTTAAATCAGGAGTAAACGTTTTAAATTGGGGGAAGGCAAATTTTTCAGAACTAAGGGGGGATTTGAGAGAAGTGGACTGGACACAACTACTTGAGGAGAAATCAGTGGCAAGCCAGTGGGAGGCACTAAAAAGTGAAATTCTACGGGTACAATACAGACACGTCCCCTCAAAGCAAAAGGGTGGCACTGCCTCCTGGTTGTCTAGAAGTATAAGGGGCAAGATAAAGCAGAAAAAGAAAGCTTATGACTGTCACAGAAAACTAAATACTGCAGAAAGCCTAGAGGAGTATAGAAAGTACAGGGATGATGTAAAAAAGGAAATAAGAAAAGCAAAGAGGGCATGAAAAAATATTAGCTAGTAAGATTAAAGAAAACCCAAAGATGTTTTCAGTACATTAAGAACAAGAGGATAGCTAAGGAAAAGGTGGGACCTATCAGGGCTGATAAGGGTAACTTGTGTGTAGAAGCAGAGGATGTGGGTAGGGTTTTAAATGAATATTTTGTCTCCGTATTCACAAAGGGAAGGGATGATCCAGACGTAATAGTTAGAGGAGAGGTGTGAAATATTGGATAAGGTAAACATTACGAGAGAGGGAGTACTAGAGGGACTGGAATCCTTGAAAGTTGATAAGTCACCAGGGCCGGATGGATTGTTTCCTAGGCTAATGAAGGAAGCCAGGGAGGAAATAACGGATGCTCTGAGGATCATTTTCCAATCCTCACTAGATACAGGGGAGGTACCGGAGGAATGGAAGACTGCAAACGTAATACCATTGTTTAAAAAGGGTACGAGGGAAAGGCCGAGCAATTATAGGCCGGTCAGTCTTACCTCGATGGTGGGCAAACTATTAGAATCAATACTGAGAGATAGGATAAACTGTCACTTGGAAAGGCATGGTTTAATCAGGGATAGTCAGCATGGATTTGTTCAGGGAAGGTCATGCCTTACAAATCTGATTGAATTCTTAGAGGAAGTGACAAGGAGGATTGATGAGGGTAGTGCAGTAGATGTTGTCTACGTGGATTTTAGTAAGGCATTTGACAAGGTCCCACATGGCAGACTGGTCAGAAAGGTAAAAGCCCATGGGATACAGGGAAATGTGGCGAATTGGATCCAAAATTGGCTTAGTAACAGGAAACAAAGGGTAAAAGTCGATGGATGTCTTTGCGAATGGAAATCCATTTCCAGTGGTGTGCCACAGGGCTCAGTGTTTGGTCCCTTGCTGTTTGTGGTATATATTAATGATTTGGACTTGAGTGTAGGAGGCATGATTGGCAAATTTGCAGACGACACAAAAATTGGCCGTGTAGTTGATAGTGAAGAGGATAGCTGTAGACTACAAGAAGATATCAATGGGTTGGTGGAGTGGGCGGAGAAGTGGCAAATGGAGTTCAACCCGGAGCAGTGTGAAGTAGTGCACTTAGGGAGGGCAAACAGTAAAAGGGAATGCGCAGTAAACGGGAATATATTGAGAGGTAGAGAAAGTGAGCGACCTTGGAGTGCATGTGCACAAGTCCCTGAAGGTGGCAGTACAGGTAGATAAGGTTGTGAAGAAGGCATATGGAATGCTCTCCGTTATTAGCCGAGGTATAGAATACAAAAGCAGGGGTGTAATGATGGAACTGTATAAAACACTGGTAAGGCCACAGCTGGAGTATTGTGCACAGTTCTGGTCACCACATTACAGGAAGGACGTAATTGCTTTGGAGAGAATGCAGAGAAGATTTACAAGAATGTTGCCAGGGCTTGAAAATTGCTGTGACGAGGAGAGACTGGATAGGCTGGGGTTGTTTTCCTTGGAGCAGAGGAGGCTGAGGGGAGACTTGATTGAGGTGTACAAAATTATGAGGGGCCCGGATAGAGTAGACAGGAAGTATCGGTTTCTCTTAGCGGAGAGTTCAAGAACTAGAGGACATAGATTTAAGCTGATTGGCGGAAGGATTAGAGGGGACATGAGGAAAATCTTTTTTACCCAGAGGGTGGCGGGTGTATGGAATTCGCTGCCCGAATTGGTGGTAGAGGCAGGGACCCTCAACTTTTTTAAAAAAAGTACCTGGACCTGCACCTAAAGTGCTGTAAGCTGCAGGGCTATGGACCAGGTGCTAGAAGGTGGGATTAGAATGGGCACCTGGTTGTTCTTCGAGCCGAATGGCCCCCTTCTGTGCTGTATCTTTTCTATGGTTCTATGGTTCTCTGGTGCGGCCACAAACACAGCCTCAGAGCAGGGCGAGGACAGCATTGCCTGAGGTTGTAAAGGTCACCGTGGCACTGAATTTCTATGGCTCAGGAGCATTTCAGGCTTCTGCTGGAGACATGTGCAACATCTCGCAGTATGCAGTGCACTGCTGCATAAGGGAGGGCACAGATGAACTGTACCACATGAGGAACAGATTCATCACCTTCCCTCTTGACCGAGACAATCAGAACGAGTGAGCACGGGGGTTCGCCCTCAATGCTGGCTTCCCCATGGTGCAGGGTGCCATGGACTGCACATATATTGCTCTGCGTGCCCCGCACATCAACTCGGCTGTCTTCATCAACCGAAAGGGCTTCCACTCCCTCAACGTGCAGTTGGTGTGCGACCACACGCATCGCATCTTGGAGGTCGATGCCCGCTACCCTGGGAGCAGTCACGACGCCTTCGACATGCGGCAGTCCAACGTGCCAGCTACCTTTCATCCGACTTGGCAAGTCAAAGGCTGGCTACTGGGCGACAAGGGCTATCCTCTCATGAAGTGGCTCATGACACCGGTCAGGAATCCACGCACACGTGCACAGGAGGCCTATGATGAGAGCCATGCTGCCTCATGCAACATTGTGGAGCACACCACAGACCTCCTCAAACAACGCTTTCACTGCCTGGACCGGTCTGGAGGAGCCCTGCAGTACTCCCCTGAGTGGGTGGGCAGATTAGTGGTGGTCTGCTGCATGCTGCACAACCTCGCCATCATGAGGGACCAGCCTTTGCCACCAATGACTGCAGAAGATCCTGAGCCAGAGGTGGAGGAGGAGGCTGAGGAGGAAGAGGCGGAGGAGCAGGAGGAGGAAGAGGCCGAGGAGGAGCAGGAGGAGGGGGTGGCGCCGGAAGAGGAGGTGGAGGAAGACTCAAGGATGCAGAAGAACCACAGGCCTTGTGTGCAAGGGCTCTGCATACTCGCCTGATCCGTGCCCGCTATCAATAATTGGAACTACATCCCCCAACTCACCAACAGTCCTACACTCCCCACCTCTCCCCTCCCACAAGACAATCAAATCGCCCTCCATCAGATTACATATTGGTGTCCCTCTCAGCTCATTGCATAAATAAAAACCACCACCAAATGCAAAATCAAACTCTCATTTATGGATTAATAAATGAAATTATGCAAACATAACAGAACTATTCACCCTTGTGCATTCCATTAATGCCTGTTGTTCGTGTGCCTTTACCTATCCTAGTGCTCCTACGAGGTGCTTCCCCAGTAGCTGCAGCATGGGTGGTGGGAGGCTGCTGGCCTTCAATGGAGGAACGTCCAGATGGCCTTGGAGGATAACCTCGAGCAGCTCTGGGTATGGAGGGCCCGGCTTCAGACTGCCCTATCTCAGCATGGGCCGCAGCAATCTGGCCTGGCTGGCCGACGGGCAACAACAGGGGCACTGGCAGAGTCGCAGGGGTGGGAGCAGGAATGCTGTCATCCTGAAAGAGGACAGCAGGTCTGACTGCCATGGCGCCACTGCCACTCTCCTGGGGCGGCACCTCAGCACTCCTGGTGATCAGCTGGAGATTGCTGTGATGCCCTGGAAGCCCCGTTCCACAGTGGTCCCCAGAGCCACGATTGCAGCATCTGAGCTGCAAATGCAGCAGTCAGACCTTGGATGGCAGATGTTTGTGCTGCAGTGGAAGCTGTGACATCAGTCATCAGATGCTGCATCATGGTGGGTTCCACAGGTGCGCTGATGGAGGTGACCACCCGTTCAATGTTGGAAAGAATGGGCTCCAAGCTCTGTGCAAAGCCCTGCGCCAAGTTGGAGCTGGATTCCCCATGCCCCTTCTCATTATGCGCAGGCTTTCTGGAAGGTTTTCCAGTGCCCCAAGCATTTGGTGGTGTACGCCCATAAGCCGTCTTCTGTAGCCTGGTTCAGCTGACTCCTCTGCAGCAGAACTAGTGAGCGACCTCATCCTCCAGTGAGCTGGGTCCTGTGGTATCCGTTCCCTCCACCCCGGCTCCTGCGCACTTGTGCTCGGTGTCTCACCACGTGCAGATCCCTCCTCTAACCTAACCTCTAAAGGACGCACAGTGTCAGTCTCTGAGCTGGTGGCAGCAAGTGTCAGATCGAGTGACGGTGTGGCTTCAGTGTCCTCCTCCTCCTCAGGTGCCGCCAACTGTTCTTGGGTAACTGCAATGACAAAGGGAAGCAGGTTGAGTTGTGGAGTGGGGAGAGGAGCAAGTAAGAGGTGCGTGCTGGCAGCGTTTGCAGCACGTGAGTCAGAAAAGGTTATGGGAGGAGAGAGATGTGGAAAAGGAGAAGGCACATTAGATATGAAGAGACCCCTTGACCGGGGCCTCCAGCGCAGCATGTTGTGATGGCTGTAGCGACGGCCCGCCCAATGATTCGCAGCACCGTCTCCTCTAGGGGGGTGAGGACATGTAGACGTGCCCATCCAGCCTCAGATCCCTCCTGCTGGCAGGTGTTATACACCACCTTCTCCTGCAAGACAGAGGACAGTGTGCCAGTGAGTGTCCTGCAAGGTGTGTGGGTGATGTGCCTGTCATGGTCGAATAGCTGCCAGTTTGTGTGACTTGAGTGGTGGTTTTGTGGCCTGCAAGTATGCTATTATGTGCGGGTGACACTTGCATTCACTCACCTTGAACACCTCGTATTCACCTCCTGTGCCATGGCCTGCCAATGCCTACGCAGCTGTATTCTAGACGCTCTCTGGCCACCCTGCGGGTACATGGCTGCCCTCCTCTGGTCCACACCTTCCACCAGGGCCTCCAGAGCATCATTGGAGAATCATGGTGTCCGCTCTCTTGCTGGTGCAGCTACTCGTGATGAGATTCTTCCTTCTCCTTCTTGGCTGTGTATCCGCCATTGGAAATGTGCCTGCACCTTTAAGTTGTGCAGGCTGCTGATGACGTGCGCTGTGCACATCCCATTTCCAACTTCCTCATTCTCCGTGCAGCCTCTCCGCAGCGAGGGCTGCGCTTGCTGCACAGAGAATTCAGGATAAGTAGCAGGCAGCACGAAGTTCACGTGCTGCCTGAATAGCGTCCGTTAAATGGACCCTTATCCAATTTTCCCCCCATAGTTCCCAACTATCCTCACACACCTCCAAGTGGCTGACTTAAGACTGGATGAGGCCTGGGAACACGTTGCCTCCCTGCCTCTTGACTGGGAACAGAGCGTGGGGCAAGAAAATTGATGGGAATACATGAAATAAATAGAAATATTAAGAAATAAATAAGATAATTGAAAGTAACATCCTGTATAGGGCTTTTCTTGTGATTAGTTTTTTTTGTATTTTTGGGGGGGCAAGAGGAGAGAAGGGGGTTCGGCCTAATACCAGTATATCCTGGTTACGATTTCATCCTTCTGACTGTCAACATCCAAACCTAAAGATTATTACTCCACCTCCGCCAATCTGAAATTTTACATCCTAGTTGTGCCCCTATGGCACTGCCCAGAGACCAAAAGGATTATGAGGCAAATTTTCCTCTGCGTTTTGTCCAGGAAATGCTTTGCATTGCCTAGGGATTTCCTAGGGATCTCCTGGTTGGGCTGGGGGGTGGTGGGGCGGGGGGGGGGGGGAAGGAGTTGGGGGCGGAATCAGGCATGAGCACGGGAGAGATGACATCAGCCTTCCTATTCATTTTGCTGTGAAAACACTAGACAGACACCTATTTGGAACAGTATCCAGAAAAAGTGGGCCTTAGATCTTGCACTTAAATCTGCTCAAATCAGACGATCTGAGTTGGGCCTTAGGTGCCACTTGTTGCAGCTACGTAGAAGGTATCTTTTCTCGTAGGTGCGGAAAGAAGGGGATCAGACCTGGAAGCCATCTGGCTGCTGTTTTTGGATAGCAGTCGGAAGGCCCCTTAGTTGATAGCCAGTATTTCTGCTGCAGGCCTCTCAGCAAGGAGATAGTGATTGTTGAATGCAGATTCTGCTTGTGCCTTGAAAGCTTCCTGTCCTCACTTTAAATCTTTTATCAGCATCACGCCTTCTCTCAACACAAGCATGCCCACTGCTAGAAGCTCCCAAACTTGGAAGTGAGGAAGATAGTGAAGAGAATAGTGATAGACTTCAAGAGGCTATAGACAGGCTGGTGGAATGGGTGGACATGTGGCAGATGAAACTTCACAAAAATGTGAAGTGATGCCATTCGGTAGGAAGAACGAGGAGAGGCATTATAAACTAAAGGGTACAATTCTAAAAGGGGTACAGAAATAGAGAGATCTGGGGGTATACATTGTAACATTGTTGAAGGTGGCAGGACAGGTTGAGAAAGCGATTAAAAAAGCATACGGGATCCTGGGCTTTATAAATAGAGGCATAGAGTACAAAAGCAAGGAAGTCGTGATGAACTTTTATAAAACACTGGTTCAGCCACAACTGGAGTATTATGTCCAGTTCTGGGCACCGCACTTTAGGAAAGATGTGAAGACTTTAGAGAGGGTGCAGAAGAGATTTATTAGAATGATCCCAGGGATGAGGAACTTTAGTTACGTGGATAGACTGGAGAAGCTGGGGTTGTTCTCCTTGGAACAGAGAAGGCTGCGAGGAGATTTGATAGAGGTATTCAAAATCATGAAGGGTAGATAGAAAAAAACTGTTCCCAGGGGCAGAAGGGTCAAGAACCAGAGGCTATAGATTTAAGGTGATTTGCAAAAGAACCAAAGGTGACTTGAGGAAAAACTTTTTTACACAGCGAGTGGTTAAGATCTGGAATTTACTGCCCAAGGGGGTGGAGGAGGTAGATTCAATCATGGCCTTCAAAAGGGAACTGGATGAGTACTTGAAAGGAAAAAAATTGTAGGACTACGGGGATAGGACGGGGGAGTGGGACTAGCTGGATTGCTCTTGCATAGATCCAGCACGGACTCGATGGGCCGAATGGCCTTCTGTGCTGTAACCGTTCTATGATTCTAACTTCAATGCCTTCTCGTCTGCAAGAAATATTTTTCCTCTTATTAGCCCTCCTTCTGATATGGGCCTCTTGAATGTTACTTCTCAGTGTGTTATAACAGTCATCTCTGTTTCATATCTTGCAAGAGAAAGCAGGGCACAACAGAAGGAAGGAACAGGAGTGGGGGGGTCTCCATAAGCAACTTCACTCCATTTGAGGAGTGAGCTGTCTCCATCCAGGGACACCAAATGCTGGAAACTGTGGGAAATGGAAAAGCAAGAGGACAAGACCCAGCAAGCAGTTAGTATCCCAAGGCGACTTCTAGAACAATGTGATGTAACATCCTATCTGAAGGATTGTCACGTCATCTTTCCAAGAGCATTGGAAATGTGTAATGCTTGCCTTTGCCACATTAGTATGATCATTCTATGTTCATTAAAGACATTCTATCCCTCTTGTGAGGACAGGGAACCAGAACTCCATTGACTAGCTTTTAAAAGAAGGATGTTTTTTGAGCACAACAGGTTGTTGAGGTCATTAGTAGTGTTGAGGAAAAGGTGGCATGGAGGCTCCAAGTCGGATCAGGATAGATGTGACCATGGAGGATGATACTCCCTCTTATAGCAGCACTTCCACACTGCTCCTCTGCCCATCACGGATGGCTACCCAGAGCCAGAGGGCAGGCTGGGCCAGGCTATTACCACATCTGAGGAGAGTTCATAGCCTGTAGTGGGGCTGTCCAGGATCCATGATCGAGGAGCTCGAGGGCCATTTTATTCCCAGCACTATGTTCCAGAAACACAGCTTAGCCCCTCTCCCAGTCTCCTGTCAGAGGGAGGTTACATTAAAGGAGCACTAGGATAGGTAGATATGCACCACCATGGGAAAAATTGGATGAGAAGCAGCATAATAATAAAGCTGAAATTTATCCTTTAACTAACATCCCTAAAAACAGATTATCTGATCATTATTTTATTGCTGTTTGTGAAACCTTGCTGAATGCAAATTGGCTGCCATGTTTCCCTACATTACAGCAGTACCTGCACTTCATTGGCTATAAAGAATTTTGGGATGTCCTGAGGTTGTGAGAGGTGCAATATAAATGAATTGTTTTTCTTTCTTTACTTCGATGGTGTGCACTCAATTATTTGATTAACATTTTCTACATGAAATAACCCATTGCTACATTTTCTCTCCGTATACGTGCCTCATTTAAATGTGCAGCATGTGCCAGTACACACACAAGCAAGTTATCAAGGGAATTGAAAGCCTACAAGATGGATACAAAAACTAAGAGAGCTAATATTGTATTGTGTGCTTTTTGACACGTCATAGATGGTCAGAAAGCAGGTATCCTTAGTTCCACATTGACATAGGTCACATCACCTGGTCATAAGCTTGCCGAAAACATACACAATCCACTATCAACCAAAAGCATTTCGCCACCTATACTTCCAGACATGAAATTATCGAAGAAAATAGGGTTTTACTATTCATACTATTATGAATGTGTTGGAAAACTATCATCTTACTACGGGGAATGGATTTGGAATTATCACTTTTACACAGAAATAAACGAATGCAGATTACACAATTGCTCAAAGACACCACAAATCATCGAGCTTGTGCTCAATGTGGCATACTCATGACTGCAGAGGTTTTGACTGGGTTTGTTCAAACATTTGAAACAGAATTCCATATGTTTTTGTCTTCAAAGTATGATGAAAAATATATGCCAAGCTTAGCTGACTCTATTTCCTCCTGCTCAACACCCTCATCAGTGATTCTAATTTGTTCTTGGGTATAACATTTATTACCCTCTCAAAATAGACTACTCATGTCAATTATAATATTTTTCCTACTGACTATATACAGATGTATCTCGATGGAACCAATCTATAGTTTAAAAACACCAAATTGTAATGAGAAGAGATTCAGACAGTAGATAGACTTGTTCAAGAGCCCTTTAAAGCAGGGTAGGGGAATTAGGTTCTAAATAGGTTGTCCTCAGGACATGTAAATGCACATTATTATTTATCCTGAGGTGGACTTGTCAAAAACATTTTTTTTAAGGATAAAGGCTTGAAATATAGATTTCACTGGCTACTGGTTTGTGTAAAATATTCACCATGATATGAATTCATGTATAAAGTTAATTTTCAGTTTTATTATTCAGACGATGTATGGTTTTGCCATTACAAATTATTTTAAATTTGTTTTTTGGCCAGGAATCTACAAGAGCAGTACATAATTTCTAGATTCAGTAGCTGATAGCTGCATGCTACTAGACAGGAGAATTTTACATCAACCTGCTTTAAACTAATCTTAAAAGACTGCACAGCACCTCATGGGATTTAGAGAAAGCTATTTCCTTAAAGTAATAGTCAACATTATCAACGACTGGAGGGAGGGAAACATTTTACTTAAGCCTTGCACTATTAGCAATGGGATATCTGATAAAGACTCCACATAATTACTATGAACCTAAATGAGCCTTTATATAATGTCACCTTTATCCTGACAGACCCAGCTGTTGTCACTCTCAGCTTGAAACCAAAGTAAGGAATTTAGCCCTTGGAGGTTGGCCACTTTGTCCAGAAGGTCGAATGCTATAACCTGGATTTTCTTCAGGCTAGCCACCAGAGCTTCTTGATTCTGTCTCCATTCCTAAGAATGCTTTGACCTTTTACTGGCCTTTTAAGCTTGTGAGTTATCTTTTCCTCTCGTCAATACTACTTAAGCGGCACTATATCAGCTATTCCTATCTGCTGCATCAGGTACCTTGCTAATTGTGCAACAATTTACATTCAGAAATAATTTTTTGTATTTTCTTGTCCAGTTATCACTATCAAGTTTATTTTGGATGCAAGCCAAACTTTAGTAATGTAAAAATGTCTATTTTCTAACAAATTCAGTTCAATAGTACATCGCATTACATTTGAAATCACAAAACCATGCTTGAGTAATTATGAAACTGCTGGGTAGATTTTTGTGTTTAGTGCCTGACTGTACAGCATTGCCTGGGTGCAATGCAAAGAGGAAAATTGGGCAGGGTGGATCACACTCTTGTAATGGAGCCTGCCTAATTTGCCTTCCATTTAAGTTAATGAAAGGAAAATCAGACAAGGTCTTCTGTGGCATGCGATCCTTCCTGCCTGATTTTCCTCTCTGTGATGCACCCAGGCAATGGTTTATACTCGGGTCCCAAGGAAGCAAATCTGCATTTCCCAATCTCTGAGCAACTCGAAGGATCCAACACAATAGTAAAGCTGTAAAGCCTTTGGCCTAGAAATTTGATGGTGCTGGGCCTGTTTTTCGGGCACTAAACGGGTGTCTAAATTTCCAATATGGCGGGCAGGAAGCGCATGTTAATTATGAGCCAGAAATGCACCGCCCACCATATTGGTATGGGCAAATAAATAGGCGTCCAGGGCCTAAACCTGAAATAGGCAATAGGCCCCTTGCATATGCATATGAGGCCTGACACCTGGTTGAAGCACCCCACCTCTGCAATGTTGGGTTGCCCTGAGGCAGGCAGTGCTGGCTATGTTCAGGAAAACTGGGTCTACATATGGCCTAGGCAGCAGTCTTTAAAGGGACTGCTGCAGGCCGCCAGCAAAAAAGTAAGATTTGAAAGTATACTTACCGAATGTTGAACTGGGAGGAACAGGAGCTCCTCCATGCCCCACAGCTGCTGCTGGCCCCCGCTCCCTCTCAACCAATCGCGACCTTGACCTTCTAATCGCGACCTCAGCCCCTCGATCATGACCTTGACCCCCCCCCCCACCTCACTGATCGTGATATTGACCCCGTCCCGATTGCCACCACCATCTTCCCGGATCCCAGCCGCTGCTTTCTCCATTCTGGTTACCCCCTCTCCTGATTGTCCCTTCTCTTCCGGTCACTCACCTCTCCCGGTTCCCCTTAAGGACCTACCTGGGGACCGCTGCCGGCGATGCAGCGGCCGGATCTCCGAGGCCTCCTCTCCAGCAAACTTCCCTGGGAATGCCCGTTAGGTGTCTGCAGCTCGCCGCTTTGATGGTAATGAGGCCCGAGGCCCAATGTTAGGTGCGTCCCGGGCCTATCCATTCACGCGCAGTGATTGTCCCCTGTATACCTTTTTCCAGGCACAAATGAATTTTTTCCCTTTTGTCTGTTAAAGTATGTATTTTTTATCACTCGTTTCTGTTGACTGTATCAAATTTCAAAGTTAAGATATGAAACTTTATAAATGTAATCCTTCTTCATTCAGTTCTACTTCACAAATTGTGGACAAGGTAAAACATGTGATCTAGAAACTCAGGTGGATACCTGTCCCTTTCAGAGTAAGAAAGGAACATGTAAGCTTTCCATTCTATAAGACCATCATAGAATCATAGAATCATAGAATGATACATTACAGAAGGAGGCCGTTCGGCCCATCGTGCCTGCGCCGGAACTTTGAACGAGCTATCCAATTTGTCCCACGCCCCTGCTCTTGCCCCATAGCCCTGCTAATTTTTCCCCTTCAAGTATTTATCCAATTCCCTATTGAAAGTTATTAATGACTCTGCTTCCACCACCCTTTCAGGCAACGCATTCCAGATCATAACAACTCGCTGCATAAATTTTTTTTTCCTCATGTCGCCTCTGGTTCTTTTGCCAATTACCTTAAATCTATGTCCTCTGGTAACTGATCCTTCTGCCATTGGAAATGTTATCTCCTTATGTATTCTATCAAAACCCTTCATGATTTTGAACACCTCTATCAAATCTCCCCTCAACCTTCTCTGCTCTAAGGAGATCAACCCCAGTTTCTCTTGTCTCTCCACATAAGTGAAATCACCCTAACCCTAACTCTTTCATCCCTGGTACCATTCGAGTAAATCTCCTCTGCAACCTCTCTAAGGCCTTGACATCCTTCCTAAAGTGTAGTGCCCAGAATTGAACACAATACTCCAGCTGGGGCCTAGCCAGTGTTTTATAAAAGTTTAGCGTAACTTCCTTGCTTTTGTATTCTATGCCTCTATTTATAAAGCCTGGGATCCTGTATGCCTTTTTAACAGCCTTCTCAACTTGTCCTGCCACCTTCAAAGACTTGTATATGTACACCTCCAGGTCTCTCTGTCCCTGCATCCCCTTCAAAATTGTACCATTTAGTTTATATTGCCTCTCCTCATTCTTCCTACCAAAATGAATGACTTCACATTTCTCTGTGTTAAATTTCTTCAGCCATGTGTCTGCCCATTTCACCAGTCTGTCTATGTCCTGCTGAAGTCCGTTTCTATCCTCCACATTGTTTACTATATTTCCGAGCTTCGTGTCATCTGCAAACATTGAAATTATGCCCTGTATTCCCAAGTCCAAGTCATTACTTTTTTTCAAAAAGAACAGTGATCCCAACATCGACCCCTGGGGGACACCACTGCATACTTCTCTCCAGTCTGAAAAACAACCGTTCGCCACTACTCCCTGCTTTCTGTCCCTTCTATCCACACAGCCACTGCCTCTATAATCCCATGGGTTTCAATTTTGCTAACAAGTCTATTATGTGGTACTTTATCAAACGCCTTTTGGAAATCCGTATACACAACATCAACCACACTATCCTCATCAACCCTTGCCGTTACTTCATCAAAGAACTCAAACACGATTTGACTTTAACAAATCTGCGCTGGCTTTCATTTATTAACCCATATTTTTCCAAGTGCCAATTAATTTTGTCCCGGATTATTGTCTCTCAAAGTTTCCCATTAGGCTCACTGGGCTGTAGTTTCTGGGTTTATCCCTCCCCCCTTTTTTGAACAGGGGTGTAACATTTGCAATCCTCCAGTCCTGTGGCTCCTCCTCCATATCTAAGGAGGATTGGATGATTTTGGCCAGAGCCTCTGCAATTTCCATCCTTACTTCCCTCAGCAACCTAGTATGCATCCCATCCGGACAGGGTGACTTTTACTTTGAGTGCTGCCAACCTCTTAAATACCTTCTCTTTATTTATTTTTATCCTATCCAATGTCTCTACTATCTTCTTCTTTACTGTGACATTGGCAACATCCTCTTCTTTAGTGAAGTCAGAAGCAAAGTACTCGTTTAGTAAGTCAGCCATGCCCTCTGCCTGCACAAGAAGATCTCCTTTTTGGTCCCTAATCGGCCCCAGCCTTCCTTTCACTACCCATTTACTATTTATATGTTTATAAAAGACTTTTGGGTTCTCTTTTATGTTACCCATCAATCTATTCTCATACACTCTCTTTGCTCTTATATCCTTTTCAGTTCTCCTCTGTACTTGTTGTATTCAGCTTGGTTCTTTACTGAATTATGAACCTAACATTTATCGTAAGCCTCCTTTTTCCGTTTCATTTTAATCTCTATATCTTTAGTCATCCAGGGAGCTCCAGCTTTGGACCCCTTTCCTTTCCCCCTCGTGGGGATGTGTCTAATCTGTACCTGAATGAGCTCCTCTTTGAAGGACTCCCATTGCTCATTTACTGTTTTACCTGCCAATCTATGATTCCAATCCACCTGGGCCAGCTTCCTTTTCAATTCACTGAAATTAGCCCTACTCCAGTTGAGTATTTTCACATTTGAATTTCGTTGTCCTTTTCCATAACTACTCTAAACCTAATGACATTGTGATCACTGTTTCCCAAATGCTCCCCCACTGAAACATGCTCCACTTGCCCCATTTCATTCCCCAGAACTCGATCCAGCCATGCTTCATTCCTTGTTGGGCTGGAAACATACTAATCAGGAATTCTGCCCCCTTTTTCCCTTTACATTGCTATTTTCTCAGTCTATATTAGGATAATTGAAGTCCCCCATTATCACTACTATAAAGTTCTTGCATTTTTCTGCAATTTGCCTGCAAATTTGGTCCTCTATCTCCTTCCCACTATTTGGTGGCCTATAGTATACACCCAGTAGAGTAATAGTTTCGCTTTTGTTCCTTAATTCTAACCAAATAGATTCTGTTTTTTGAACCCTCAACTACATCATCCCTTTCTAGTGCTGTAAGAGTATCTTTGATCAATACTGCCATTCCACCCTCCTTTTTCTCCTTCCCTATCTTTTTTGAATACCTTGTAGCCAGGAATATTGTGCCCATTCCTCCCCTTGTTTGAGCCAGGTCTCCGTTATTGCTACTCTATCATAATCCCATGTGGCTACTTGTGCCTGCAGCTTACCAACCTTATTTACCACACTCCATGCATTTATGCACATGCACTCCAAACCCATCTTACCCTGCCTTGCATTTCCCCCCTGCCTGATACCTCCTATTTCTGAACTATTCTTTATTCTAATGCTGTTTGTCTCTCCCAGTCCTCTGTGCACCTTGTATATCTTCTCTAATGCTTCATCATGGTACCCCTCCCCCTGCCAAATTAGTTTAAATCCTCCACCACAGCACTAGTTAACCCCCCGCGACGACTTTGGTCCAGTCCTGTTGAGGTGCAACCCGTCCATCTTGTACAGGTTTCTCCTGCTCCAGATGGTCCCAATGTCCAGGAATCTGATGCCCTCGCTCCTGCACCATTTCTCCAGCCATGTGTTGACCTGTCTTATCTTACTGCTCCTATACTCACTAGCACATGGCACTGGGAGTAATCCTTTAATATCATCTGCTACATCGTTTTCAAGTTTTTGTTCCTACCATTGAAATTAATTGCAATATTAAGCTGCTGTACTCCCTATTATTAATAGTTTTGTAAGAAAGTTTTTTAAAGTTTGTTAAAAGGGGATCTGGCTAGCACAATAGGTTAGACATTAATTTTGTACTCTGGGCTCAAATCCATCCCAGAATGATGGGAGGAAACTCTCCTCTTCTGGCTGTAAGGGTCATATAAACTATGAATTTGAACAGTCTCTATCCAGTTCCTAGGGAGTACAAAACTATCCCTAATTCAGCACCAATTGGTGATATTACTCAGAGAATGGTGTAATAGAGAGTCCGGTTCTGAAGTTGGGACTCAGGTATGTTGTTGGAGCAGAGTAGAGGGATGTGCTCTGCCTCACCTGGGAGCGCTCAATGCTGATACTGGGTGAAATGGGAAATTCCATCCCATTCTCTGGTATGATTACCTCTCACCATGAAAGTTTGTCAAGTATTTTGAGATGTTTGTCCCTGGTATTACCTATGTTTTAAACACTGCACAGACCTTTTATCATTGACTGATACACTTGCTGTTTATAATTTCAGTGGCTTTTGCTAAATCTGTAACATTTGCCAAGGGTTTTGGACACAGCAAAGGAAAACAGGTTTTGGTGACTCAGTAGCTTTTTCACACTCCAATTGATAGATTCTGCAATTACTCTAAGGCATTCATTTGTTCTTCAGCACATGCTGGCAAGACTATTAAAGAAAACCTCAAGGAGGATTCAATAGTAGATTCAAAATCAAGCTCTTCGATGAAACCAATCAGATCTCTTATACTAAACATCCTAAGAAAATCGACACCCCACTCTGGCTTTTTAGAAAAATAGAACTAAAGGAAAAGTTAAAATTGTTCAAGAGCAAATCCCCAAATGTAATAGCGCAGTTGTCGTTGTCACAGCGATTGCACTGGTGCTAACCTTTCCGCTCCAGATGCATTTTCTGATGGATTATGCCTGACTTACCCTCAGAGTAAGGACACAACCTGAACATTCTTCTTCCAATATGCTCCATATTGCCACAAAGAATTCAGTGGCCAGCAAGGCAACTTTAACTCCATTCATGGTGATATTACTATATCATCCAATTTATAGATAGTTTGTTCATAGCTATAATGAAGAACTCCACCATATGCCAGTTTGACTAACTCAAAATATAATTCCTCGAAGTGGTTTGCAGGATCCAAACATTGGCAATAATCATATCCCATTGAGCAGCAAACCTAATTCCCAACACCAGTTGTGAAGCGGAATACCTTTGTTAGAATGGCAACGGTTCCTTATTGTTCAGTTAAGAATGATTATAAAATGACTGTTGTTTTAGAATTTATGGTCTGTACCCTTTCTTGATGGGGGTACTGATCTCTATAGCAGTGGGCTATAAAACAAACATTTCTCTATCATTTTGTTAGTATTTTGAGTGAGCTTTGACAATACTTTTTTTTCCAAAAGAATGATTAAAAGTCAGATGGGCCAAAAGAAAAAGCCTAATGGGGGAAAATGTTCTGAACTGCCCAATTTCCAGCTTGGAGCCTAAAATAGGACCCAAAGATGTTGCAATTAAAACTAATATTTATTATTTAATATTGATGCTGTAGGTTTTTCCAGCATTGCTAATGAAGAGAATTTCTTGATCTTTAATATACTCAACAAAAGGAATGGGTCCTAAGATATTTTCAAACATCCTTATGCTAAAGTGACTGAAAAGTACTCAAGGTGATGCAGTCATTGGTTGTCTTATACATGAACTAAGATAGATTTTAAAAGTTAGAAGGGTCTTCTAATTTATTGTGTTGTGTATTTTACCTTTCCGTGATATGTGAAGTGTCACCTTCATTTGAAGAATGATGACAACCACATCTAAAAATTGACTTCAAAATAACAGGGGTCGTCTTCTTGTCAAATGAGCTGAAAAAAACGTGGTCAAGTGTTAATTGTATGATTTATATCAATTAGTGTTAATTGTATTCAGGAGGTGGGTATCAATTGGGGACTTTCTTGTATCCTTTTTATAGGAGAGCTTATCCAGGGTGTGTGTGTGTGTGTGTGTGTGTGTGTGTGTGTAAGGGGAATCTCTGTGAATAAAGGCTTGGAAGCAACTAAAGACCAGGCTCTCGTATTCTATCCTTCACCACATGGCTGTCCAATTTTAACATCAAGATGGGTGTATCCCCAACATTCATTTAGACATTATGCCCGGGGACTGGCTAGTCATTGTGGGACACTTAAGCAGTAGTGGGTACCCATTTGAGCTCAGGTTAAGGTATGCAGAGGCAAAGAAGAAAGAGCTCAGCTCTGCGTTTATCCTGTGGTATGATTGATATGATAATGGTTAACACATGATGGAAAAACAAAAAATATATAGGCACACACAAGTAACTATTTATGTACATAAAAATGAGATATTTTAGGCAGTTTACCTATTATATAAGAATTTGCACTCAGAATGAGTTAAATGTGGAGTCATCAACAACACTAACTTGGATTTATATAATGCCTATAACAAACAAAACATCCCAAAACATTTTACAGAATAATAGTAAGAGGAACAGAAAAAACCATACCAGGAGAGAGATTTTAAGAGTGGTGAATGAAGACTTGGGCAAAAGATGGATTTTGAAAAGGTTTTTGAAAGAGCAAGGCCTAGACAGCAGGAAGATCTACCACCAATGGTGGGTAAAGTGTGGGAGGGGGTGGGTGGGAGTGGAATTGTACAGGAGACCAAAGTCTGTAGGCTAAAGGGTACAGGAGGGAAAGTAAGTTTGGAGGGTGCAGCAGAAGTAACATAGTCTTAGAATGAACCTGTACTTGTATTTTGTTGCATATTTCAATATGGAATAGAAATATAAAAGTTCCAGGAAAATGGATACTGCAGTTCTACATGGAGTATGATATACCTCACGTAAATATATCAGCTTGGCTCAATGGTAGCATTCTTACTTCTAAGTCAAAAAGTTGTGGGTTCAAACCCCATGCTAGGACTTCAGCACATAATCTAGACTGATACATCACCGTAGCATCGAGGGAGTGCTGGCTTTCAGATGAGACATTAAACTGATGCCCCATCTGCCTGATGAAGTCGATATAAAAGATCCCACGACACTATTTGAAGAAGAGCAAGGGAGTTCTCCTGGTGTCCTGGCCAACATTCGTCCCTCAACCAATGTCACCAAAACAGATTCATTGACATTATTGCTGTTTATGGCACCTTGCTGCGTGCAAGATGACTGCTGTGTTGCCCAACATAACAATAGTGACAACTGTAATTAATTTTCTGTGAAGTGCTTTGGGATGTCCTGAGGATGTGAAAGGCACTATTTAAATACCAAGTACATTCTTTTAAATATGTGAATAAAACATATAGGGCGCTAAATTGGGCCATGTAATGCCCGTTGTTTCGGCACGACACAGCCTCTTCGACATCCAAGATGGCACCTTGGATGCCCACGCACGTTTCCAGCGTGACGTGCGGCGGACGCCATTTTGGTATAGGAGTTAGCACAGGCGCAGATAACGAACGCTGGAATCATGTAAAGTAGGGAGAAAATGGCTTCAATCAGTGTACAATGCTGATTTAAAGTGATAGACACCATTTTGGGACTTAACGCTCAACTCAACGCACAGTCTTAACCCCGATCATCTGAATGTGTCTTAGAGTGCCTGGAGGACCCCCCACCAGTGCTATTTAAAGGGACCATGCAGGATTTACAGGTTAGTGGCTGGATTATTGCTTCTGGCTGCCCAGACATTTGTAACTGTCTTTGGAGGTCTTCTAGACTTGAATACTGGGAATAAGGGACATAGCCTAACATTTAGAGCCAGGACATGCAGGAGTGAAGTTAAGAAATGCTTCTACGTGCAAAGGCTGGGAGAAGTTTGGAATGCTCTTCTGCAGACGCCAGTTGATGCTAGCTCAATTGAAAATTCTAAATCTGAGATTGATAGATTTCTGTGAACCAAGGGTATTAAGGGATATGGGGCTAAGGTAGGTATATAGAGTTAGGTCACAGGTCCACTCTGATCTGATTGAATGGCAGAACAGGCTCAAGGGGCAAAATGCCACCACCATTTGCTGCCTCCTGATATGTGCCAGCTTCTCCTGCAAGAAAGCAGGACAAGTGTCTGGGTTATGTGCCTATCATGGTTGAATAGCTGCCAATGTGTGTGGCCTGTGAGTTGTGGGTGGGTGGCTTGCAACGGTGGTAATGTGTACGGGTGAGCGGGTTGAGTACTGATGGAAAGAGTTTGTTGGCATGTGGGTGATGGAGGGGTGTAGTGTGTGGAGCAATGGATGTGGCTAGTGGTGTAGTTGGTAGGAGACGCCACTTGACAGTTGATCTCACTCACCTTGGCCACTCATGTCAAAGCATTGAACTTCTTCCTGCACTGCATCCATGTTCATGATGCTGTGTGCCTGGCATTGACTTCATCCCCTACTGCCTCCCACTGCCTTTTGGATGTATGTCTGCAGGGCCTCTTGCTCACCCGCCCCCCCCACCCCCACACCGTGGATATCGGATGTCCCTCCTTCTGTCCACCTCTTGCACCAAGGCCTCTGTGCATCAGCAGAGAACCTTGGTGCACGGAGTCTCAGATCGGCAGGTTGGTGAGGTCTGGCATGCAGATTGGCGGGGTATGGCATGCAGATTAGCGGATGTGGGATTTAGTGGTGCGCAACCTTTATTCAATATTTTAACATAACTCATCAGTGTGTAAAAATAGGGATGGGACCTGCATCTCCGTTCAGACAGCAGGCTATTATATTCAGCAAATAACAGGTACCAGCTACCTTTTAATAGATTTCTAACAGACAGCCTGCCTTTAAGAGATTGGAACTTGCCCCTGCTGGTGGAAAGTGCGAATTGCATGGATTCCTCGTTCAACGCTGATTCCCAACACAGGTTGCAGGTAAGTCCTCAGGACTGACAAAAATCTTGTCCTGCCTGCGCAGGGACCATTGGGCATGGGGTAATGGCGGACCGTGCTACTCCCGCCCAAAAACAGGCCCTATCCAATTTTTCCCCCATACCTTCCTTTACTTAGAAAGCAGGAGTTTAATGTATGCGTGATGACAAAGTAGTTGGAAGCACATAGGGAGTAAAATTCAACTGCAGTGGTAGCAGATTGGCCGCCCATTATACAGCCCCCCCACCCCACCCTCTGTTTTCCTTTCCATTGATCCACTACTGCCTGTGTTTCCACCCCCTCAAAGTTGCATTTTACCCTCATTGAGAAGGGACAGGCACACACTTAACAGTGTAACAGATTTTCCTTTGCCTCAACTGTTAATTGGATCTTTGCAATAAAACTCGCCTTTCGATGAAAAGCAATAGTTCAGGCAACTTTATTGGGACACATTGGAAGTAATATTCTAGGCTGTAAATGAACACCAATTTGGACATTGGTAATTACTAAATAGTTCTCTCTTCTCCAACCTGAGCATGCCATTATTACAGCAAATGAGATTTTTTAATATTACATCCTGTGGATCTTAATATTTAGCTAAACTACAAAACCTTAATTTCCTGATATTTGTAATTAATTTTTGAATACCGAACAATTAAAAAAACTCCTAGGGGACATCCTTAGTATTCCGAAATTTCAGATTTCTGACGAGCCTTTCTTCACTTCAATTAACTGTCTCTAAAGAGAAATACGAGTGAATCGAAGAATAGCCAGTTTGTTTCAAGTATTTGATAGCCAAATGTACGCTCAGGAAAAACAGTCCCTAGATACTGATCAATGCATCCATTACAACCTCTACCAATCCATTAAGAAAGAGATTGCCTTTTCTACTCTCCATTAGCAGAATCTTCTTGGCAGCAAGTTAATCACTATAGTCACGAGATTTCATGTATTCTGTTGACTGCACCAGTTGTGGGAAGATGATCAGTAAATAAAGTTCATGTACACACTCATGAAGAGCAATGTGTGGGAAGGCTGCTGGTGCTCTTCAAACTGTTGCCAAGCATTAATTCACTGCTTTCAGGAGATGAGGTGATACGTGGGGTGAAAACTGGGGAGGGGTAATAAAACAGAAAAAAACATAACCCATTATGCACAGTAGTCTTAGACTATTGTGTATGTATAAGGCAAGTTTTAAGGTAATATATCATTTTTAAAAATACAACCAGTAGTCCTTGAAAATGTGATAATAGTAGACACCAGATTACACAAACCCAGCACAAACATGCATCATATTGGTTAAGAGAAAAAATTCTTGTTAACCGCCACCCAAATATTGATGGAAAGGAATACAGTTCTTATCTTTTCTACAGTCATCCACCAGTTTAATAAATAAATCTCAATAAACATCTACAAAAACTTAAGATGTGCCCACAAGAAAAATGCAAATGATAACAATTACAGTTATTCCCTCAGGAATTTAATTACCACTGTAACATTTTGCATGGCCGACTGAGCACTGTGTAATCCTATGCATTCTTGCAAGAACACCACTGACTTTCTCCAAAGTTATGACCAATTACTATGCACAAATATCCTGATGCAAAAAAAAACTATTTAGAATAGATGTAAACATTGGGAGCTTCGAAATGGAGTAAACGGTCCTCGCAGAAAATAAATTATTCTCTGTGGAAATGAATGTTAATTTTGTAAACCTGGACATGGCGATCCAATCTTTAGAGATGAAAAAGAGGCATATGATAAATATTGGGGATAATACAAAAGAAAAGAATGAGAAATATAAGAAGTATAGAAGGAAAGCAAACAAGGAGATAAGCAAGGCTAAGAAGGAATATGGAAGAAGACTAGCAGCCAACATAAAGGGAAACAGCCAGGGCTTTTAGAAGCACATAATAATAAAATATAGGATAATTAAAGAAAAATTGAGACCACTTAGAGATGAAGGCGGTCCATCTTATACTTTAAATTGAGGGCATGATGGAGATGCTTAATAAGTATTTTACCTCTGAGGAAGGTGAAAGTGGGACTGTAAGAGTACCTGAGCAGGATGTGGAGAAGCCAGGACCGGAGCTTGATGTTCAAAAGGAAACTATATTAAAAAAGCTAATCAGACTAAAAGTACAAAAGTCATGAGGCCCAGATGGTATGTATCCCAGAATACCCAGGAGATAATGGAAGCACTAACCAAAATTTCCCAAAGATCTTTGGAAACAGGAATTCTGCCAAAACAATGGGGGGTGGGGGGAGGTGGCAAATGTTACAACTCTGTACACGAAAGATGGAACAGATAAGTCAGAAAATTATCAGTCAGTTTACCTTACCTCCTTTATTCCCTCACTATCATGTACAAGGTAGGCACCTCTTCATCTCTTAAGTGGCTACAGCCCTTTTTTAATTATCCTTTTATTTTTGATAGCTTATAAAAACTTCTAGAGGTAAATTTTTATTTTTACTGCTGGCCGTAAATGGATAATAATGAATCGGCCGCTTATTTTATACACTGCCCGAAGTCAATGGAAACAAAAATCGGAGGGGCATAAGACAGGGGGACAATCTGTTACCAGCCATTTACAGCTGGTGGTAAAAGTGAAAATTCACCCCCTAGAGTTCATAATATGCGATGAAATTAGTGAACACTTAGAAAGGCAAGGGTTAATCAGGGATAGTCAGCATGGATTTGTAAAAGGCAGATTGTGCTTGACTAATTTAGTGTTAGCTTAGCTTAATCCTGGCATTCTCATCTCTGAGTTAGAAGCTTGAGGGTCTAAGCCCCACTCTAGGACTTGAGCACATAATTTAGGTTGATACTTCTAAGGGAGTGCTGCATTGTTAAAGGTACCACCTTTCCAATGAAGCGTTAAACTAAGGCTCTGTCTGCCTGTTCAGGTGTAAGTAAAAGATCCAATAGCACTTTCAGAAAAGAGCAGGGAGTTCTTTTGGTGTCCTGGCCAAAATTCAACCAACACCATCAATCTCATTTGCTGCTCGTGGGAGCTAGTTGTGTGCAAATTACCTATCATGTTTACCTACAAACAATACTTCAAAAAAGTAACTAATTGGCAGTGACTTGCTTTGGGATGTCCTGACGATATTAAAAGTGATATATAAATGCAATTTCTTTTATTAACTGAATTTTTGAGGAAGTCACAGAGTGACATAAAGTGAATCGGTGGATGTTATATTTTTGTTTTTTCAGAATATGTTTGATAAGGTGCTACATTTGTCATAAAAATGAAGGCACATGGTATGAAGGGAAATGTAGCTTCATGGATAAAGATATGGCCAGAGGACAGAAAGCAAAGAGTTGGATCTTTTTCAGATTGGTAGGATGGCGGTGTGCCCCAGAGGTCTTTGCTGGGAACTATTTTGGGTTTTTATTTACATAAACAACATAAAGGATTTGGACATAGACACAAGAGGCATGATATTGAAATTTACTGAAGATGCCAAATTAGAGGGCATGGCAAACTGTGAGGAAGTGTGCAGGAGACTGAGAAGACATGGACGGGTTCCCAGGATAGGTAGATTGCTGGCAGATGCATTTCAATGCAGAGAAATACAAAGTAGTACATTTCAGGGATGACCTTCTGAAAATCCTTACATACAAGATTCACCGCAATACTCCCTTCATCTGTGACTTCCTCAAAAAATTCAATTATACTAGTCATGCATGACCTGCCTTTTACAAATCCATGCTGACTATCCTTGATTAACCTATGCCCTCCTAAGTGGCAATATTCTTAACAGAGTGGAGGAACACAGAGATCTAGGGATGCAGATACATAGATTTTTAAATGAGAAAACATAGGTTGAAAATGCCATAGAAAGGAAAAAGAAATGGAATTCTGGCTTTTATTCAAAGGCGCACTGAATATTAAAATTGAGAAAGTATTATTGAATTTATACAAGATGCTAGTTAGGCTACAGTTGGAGTATTGCATGCTGTTCTGGGGGAATTTAATAGAAGTTTTCTAGATCTTGAAAGGTTTTGAGAGTATAAATAGCAAATGTTTCTTTTCACTGGTTAGCTAATTGGTAACAAGGGGGTATAGATTTAATATTATCATTAGACGAATGAAAGGGGAAGTTAGAAGAAATCTTTACACTCAGAGGTTTAGAACACATGCCTGGAATGTCCACAGGGGTACTCCTGATCTCCCACCGTAACTTCAATGGAAGATCAGTGAAATCCCCGGAGAAATGGCGTAAATGGCTAAAAACAGTTGCTTACCCGGTTTCTCCACCGAAGTTATGGCAGGAGTTCAGGAGAATCTCACAGAAATTCTCTCTCAAAATGCTTTACCACAAGTGGTTATTGAGGCAGAGATTATTTTACCAATTTGTGTTACCAGTGGGGAGTTGTGCTCAAAGGTAGAGCAGGTCAGAGAATCTGTCACTACCCGTATTCCTTTTGAGCGTGGCTTTGCACTGGGAGCTCAGCTGGGAGCTTGCTATTAACCAGCTTAACTGGACCAACCATTTCAATAATCTGGCAACAAAAGAAGGGCAGAGCTTGGGTACTTTGTCACAAGTGGCTCACCTCCTGACCTCTGAAAGCCTCTCCACCATTTACAAGGTTCAAGTCAGGAGTGTGACGGAAAACTCACAAATTACCTAAATGGGGGCAGCTGCAACAACAATCAAGATGCAGTCCACTTGATCAGCACCTTTGCCACTGGAATCAATATCCACCCTCCTTCAAACACTGGTACGCTTTGACTGTAGCATGCATTACCTACAGGATACACTGCGGCAATCCACTTAACTTATTTTAACAGCACCTCCCAGCCCCATGACCTCTAGAATCATAAAATCATAGAATCATAGAAAAGCTACAGCATGGAAGGAGGTCTTTCGGCCTATCAAGTCCATGCCGGATCTATGCCAGAGCAATCCAGCTAGTCCCACTCCCTGCCCTATCCTCGTAGCCCTGCAATTTTTTTCCTTTCAAGTACTTATCCAGTTCCCTTTTTGAAGGCCGTGATTGAATCTGCCTCCACCACCCCCTCGGGCACAGCATTCCAGATCCTAACCACTCGCTGTGTAAAAATTTTTTCCTCATGTCAGCTTTGGTTCTTTTGCCAATCATCTTAAATCTATGCCCTCTGGTTCTTGACCCTTCTGCCAATGGGAACAGTTTCTCGCTATCTAATTTGTCTAGACTCTTCATGATTTTGAATACCTCTATCAAATCTCCTCTCAACCATCTCTGTTCCGAGGAGAACAACCTCAGCTTCTCCAGTCTATCCACGTAACTAAAGTCCCTCATCCCTGGAATCATTCTAGTAAATCTCTTCTGCACCCCCTCTCAGGCCTTCGCATCTTTCTTAAAGTGCGGTGCCCAGAACTGGACACAAAACTTCAGTTGTGGTCGAACCAGTGTTTAATAAAGGTTCATCATGACTTCCTTGCTTTTGTACTCTATGCCTCTATTTATGAATGTAAGGAGTCTTGCAACACCAGGTTATAGTCCAACAGCTTTATTTGAAATCACAAGCTTTCGGAGCTTTCCTCCTTCGTCAGGTGAGTGCAGGGTTCCATAAAGGCACAGCATATATAGTCAGAGAACAATGCCTGGTGATTACAGATAATCTTTCCAACTGCCCGTTTATCAGACCTCGGCAGAGAGATATTTATGAAGCTCAGGTTCCCATATGCTTTTTTAACCGCTTTCTCAACCTGCCCTGCCCTTCACCGATTTATATACATATACCTCCAGATCTCTCTGTTCCTGTACCCCTTTTAGAATTATGCCCTTTAGATTATATTGCCTCTCCTCATTCTTCCTATCGAAATGTACCATTTTTCTGCGTTAAATTTCATCTGCCACGTATCCGCCTATGCCACCAGCCTGTCTATATCCTCTTGAAGTCTATCATTATCCTCTTCACTATCCTCCTCATTTCCAAGTTTACATGCGTATACTACCACTCTACCACCAAAAAGGACAAGAGCAGAAAGATCTTTTTAAGCACCACCATTTCCAAGACACACACTATCCTGACATGGACATATGTCACCATTCCTTCATTATTGCTGGGTCAAAATACTGGCATTTCTTACCTAACACCATTGTGGAAGTACTATCAGACCAAGGACTGTAGCAGTTCATGCAGAAGGCCCACCACCATCATCTCAGAACAACTAGGGTTGGGCAATAAACACGGCTTTGCCAACATCATTCACATCCTGACAACAAATAAAAAGATAAATCCCAAGATGCTTTACTGAGTGGCAAGAAAAATAAATAGAAATGCATAAAGGAACAGATAGGAAACAATGTGTTAGAAATTAGGAGGGTTGACTGAAAGCATGGTCTAAGTGATGGGTTTTAACAAGGTTTTCAAAGGTGGGAAGGGAAGAGCAGGGAGGGCTGGGTTTAAACAGGGAATCCAAAGAGTAGAACTAAGGTGGTCAAAGATTCTGCAACTAGGGTGAAGGAAATTACTTTAACAGGGTTGATTCCAGGATATCAGCCAGTATCAAGGGCAATGGCAAGGGATGGAAGTCCTCCCCTACCAAAGTTGCATTTCCATTCTGCCCAGGAGGGAAATCTGCCCCTTTGTGTGTAGTGCATGTCTGGAATTGTGGGAAAGTACCTCTCACACACTGAAGTGTCACACGCGCAAAGTGTCCATCACACTTGCTTCTGATTGTATCATTTGAGGCAATCATAAGAAATCAGCTAATCACAATTAATAAAAGAATGGCATCAAATATGATACCAGTAAACTTCAAAAAGCTACGAATGAGCAACCAGCAAGGACTAAAAAGCCAAATCAATCAAATTGGTCGCTACAATTTTTCAAACAGATTTACTGGCCATGTTGGTTTCTCAGTAGCCCTTTCATCTATTCTACATTAAAATAGTGAGTGGTGTCAGGACCCTGTAGATGGTCTTGTGAACTTAATGGGCCGGAACTTGCTCTTCGATTTGCCCGTTACTTATGGTGAGTGCTGTTAGGCTCACCATTATTTTATGAGCAATTTCATTGGGGGAAGAAAAATTAGATAGGGGCTGTTTTTGGGTGCAGTAGCGTGATGTGCTATTACCCCGTGCCCAATGGCCTGTGCAGGCAGGACACAAGTTTCGGCCCACCCGAGGACTCACCTGCAATCAGCGTTCCATTCCAGGCCTTGCACATGGAATCAATGCAATTCGCACTTTCCATCACCAGGGGGAGCTCAATCTCTTAAAGGGAGGATGTTTCTTAGAAATCTCTTAAAGGTAGCTGGTACCTGTTATTTGCTGAAAGTAACAGTCTACTGTCTGTACGGAGTCTGAACGGAGATCAGACATCGCACACGTAAAACACAGATGCAGGTCCCAACCCTATGTTTACACACTGATGAGTTATGTTTATACATTGAATAAAGATTGCGCACTACTAAATCCCACATCCTCCAATCTGCACACCAGACCTCACCAATCTGCCGATCTGAGTTGGTACCAGGCATGTGAGAGTGCACACACCAAGGTTCCCTGCAGTGCAGGAAGAAGTTCAATGCTTTGACATGAGTGTTCAAGGTGAGTGAGGTCAACTGTCAAGTGGTGTCTCCTACCAACTGCACCACGCACTACACCCCCCATCACCCACATACCAACAAACTCTTTCCATCAGTACTTAACTCTTCCAACCAGATGCTTCCTCTCACCCTTACACATTACCACAGTTGCAAGCCGCCCACCCACAACTCATATGCCACACACATTGACAGCTATTCAACCATGACAGGCACATCACCCAGACACACGTCCTGCTTTCTCGCAGGAGAAGGTGGCACATATCAGGAGGCAGCAAGTGGCAGTGGCATTTAGCCCCTCGAGCCTGTTCCACCATTCATTGAGAACACGGTGGATCTGTGACCTAACTCCATATACCCGTATCCCTTAATACCCTTGGTTTAAAGAAATCTATCAATCTCAGATTTAACATTCAGAAGTGAGCTAGAATCAACTGCTGTCTGCAGAAGAGTGTTCAAAACTTCTCCCACCCTTTGCGTGTAGAAGCATTTCCTAACTTCACTCCCGCACGTCCTGGCTCTATATGTTAGGTTATGTCCCCACGTCTTAGTATTCAAGTCTAGGAGACCTCCAAAAACAGTTACAAATGTCTCGGAAGCCAGAAGCAATAATCCAGCCACTAACCTGTAAATCCTGCATGGTCCTTTTAAATAGTGCTGGTGGGAGGTCCCCCAGGCACGCTAGGACACGTTCAGATGGTTGGGGTTAAGACTGTGCATTGAGTTGAGCGTTAAGTCCCAAAATGGTGTCTATCACTTTAAATCAGCATTGCACACTGAAGCCATTTTCTCCCTACTTTACATGATTCCAGCGTTCATTATCTGCGCCTGTGCTAACTCCTATACCAAGATGGCGTCCGACGCACGTCACGCTGGAAGCATGCTTGCGCACCCAAGACACCATCTTGGGGAGACACCGTGTAGCGCCGGAAAAATGGGTGCTACACGGCCCAATTTAGCACCCATTGAGTGTTCGCCTTTAAACGATATAGAGGGCCTGAGTGTAAATTCTGGCTTTTCAAGTTCCAGCACTGAATCTATTGAAGGAGTCCTCTCAGCTTAGAAAGGATGGAGTCAGGGAAAAAAATTGCAAGAAAAACAGTAGTGTGACTATGAATAAATATTGCCTGAGTGTGGAAGAAAGTGTTGAATCATCGGAAATAGAAGAATCCTGGCATGCAGGCCAGAATAGTTTCACAGCAGCAGAAACGTCCCCTGCTCGCAACACATGATGCGAATGAGTGGGTACGACTACCCTCCTGCCACTCCTTACCAACTCATCATCAATAAGAATCCTAAATCAGAATGCTTTATTAAAAACCCAAGATTCAAGCATTGGAGAGCATTGAGGCTGGCAGCGGGAAGCCTCGGGGGGTAAATTGTCACCTTCACCGCTCAGTTGGTAAACTGGCAGAGTGGATTGCCTGTCTGTTATAGAACCCACCTGAAATAGAAAAGAAAAGTGGCTGGGTTCTGTAATCCACTCTGTCAGTTTACCACCCAAGCAGTGAAGGTAAAAATGACCCTCCATGATTGACATGGTCACTGTACGATCCAGCCCGCAACGCAAGAAAGAATATCCTGATCTTTTCCCTCACTTAAAATAAAGTCCTGACTTAACCCTCTCCATGTGAAAAATGGAATTGACCCCCGCATCTTATAAGGGGACTAAAAATTGACCTGTACACCATCCAATTCCAAATGATATCATACGTCTTTCCTCTCCTCTCCCCATCAGCAAGATAATGAGAATGAGAATCCCTACTTAATAGCAAATTTACCACCTTCTTCCCACAAAAATCCTGACCTCTGAGCATGCCTGAGAGGAAATTCCGGCACCCCACCAAGAAGCTAATCTCAGTTTGTGTACCTGGAGCTTCCTTGAATGAAAAGGTTCAACCAGATAACAGGCTACAACTGGCAGAATGCCAATGGCACTCTGTAGACTTTGATTCTCAGAGTACAAGCTTAAGGCAACTGCCACCGCCCCCCCCCCCCCCCCCCCCCTCCACCCCCAGCCCCACCCCTTCATCTATTCTCGGGTGTAATGAACAGGTTTACAAGCAGGAAGCTGTGGAATGCTCTGTGAATTGTTAGTCTAGTTGTTAACTGTAAAAATCACATGGTTCTTTAATAACGCAAGTTTTTTTTAAGGCACGTATACAACACATTTTAAAACAGGGAAGAATATAACACCGAGGGGCCAAAAATCTGCTGGGCGCGAGGGTTTTTCACTGCGCCTGGTTTTCTTTTCCCTTGACTTCATGTAGCAAGCAAGTCCGTAGTGCTCATTCTGCATTGAATAAAACTAGACTGAATCTCCCAGGCCATCCTCTCTGCTTCTCTTTCTCCAGAGTTTAACAAATGCATACTAGCTGTGAGACCTATGTTGCAGTATTCCGTAAAGTTTTCCTTGTGAAAATTCCTTGATTTTACTCTGATACTCTTCATCCTTTTGAACTTCTCCAGCTCCATCCACTGATTTAATGGCTTCTTCAAAAGTGGGCAATTAAGAATAAAGCTACAACTAATTTGCATGTTCCCCTTTCATTGGTGCTCAACAAGCATTTAAGAAGCAAAAAAACCTTTAGTCTGTGCATTACATCTGAGTACTTCCATAGCAGACTATGGATAAAAATTACGCCAAACAATTCATGAAAATTCCCGGATTTACATACAATAATATGTAATTTCTTTTCTGCTCAGAGGATATTAACCTAAGATAAAACAATAGTCCACTTTTTTTTCTCTCACTTGGCCTTCTTAGTCATTTTTTTTTTACCATTGAACAGACTTTTTTTTCTGAATTTTAATGTGAATTCTATTATTTGACCATCACAAAATCTTTGCACTTCACTCTATGAGGAATGCTGATATATTGCGCATTAAGTCATTTGCTGTATAATGCAGTCTTAACCTGTAGAAACCGCTGACAATCCTGCAGGTTATTCAATGGAATCATGAAGAAAAAAACAGATCTCAATGACAATTCAGAATGTCTGTTTGACCACTGGAGAACAAATAATGATAGATGATAATTGAATCGGGAAGCAGTTCCATATTTATGGGCACATTCCTCAATGGAACTGTGTGCTGTTCTCATGAATTTTCAATATCCTCCTGAAAGAACTACAAATACCCAGTGGTCTGGTGGCCTTAGGCTACTGTTCTTTCATGCAGTCTACTGGCGCCTTGATAGTTCACCCAGACAAAATTAATCTTTATTTTCCTGTCCGCAGCTAAAAGAAGAAATGGAGGAGGGACATACAACAAAAATGTCTAAAGGCATAGCTAAAATTTTAAAAAATACAGTGGGCAATTCAATTCATTATTTTAACTTTTAGCCTAAGGAAACAATTTTGTTTTAAGAAAGAGTGACTCTTTATTCTTCCAAGTTTAACAGTGGTTGAAATAAAACATTAATAATCAGTAATGGTAGTGATGGAAAACATAGTATAAAAATTGCTCAGACGTGTTCTTTTACTGGACTATCATGCATTCAAGAAGCAGGGTATTGCTTGATCCACTGATTAACAACACCAAGGATAAGGTATCCATAAGGACTACTAAGCTTGGTGACTGATATTCTGCCCAATAATAAGGAAATAAATCTTATTTTCCTTAGTGTACACTGATCCAGTTTTCTTTGATTAGGGTTGCTCTACAAAGAGGAAATATTTGAGAAGTTTGTTTCATGAGACAGAATGCATACAGTTCATCTATAAATAACAGACCTCCAAAATCTATGTTATTTTCTATGTTATGTCCAAAATAATCCAGGAATGGTTATACTTGCATTTAGCCAGCAGCATATATTTGTACTTTCATGTTGAAACAACCCACAACATTTCATTTCTTGGCGTGCAGTGCCTGTTATTATGTAGACAAACTCACTAACTAATTCTTTTGTTTGCCCATTTTATGGTTATGCATTTTAAACTTTTATAAACTACAAGTGCAATAGACTGGTCACTGTTATGCATAAGATAAAGGTTATTTGAATCAATTTCAAAGTTTCTGTTGATTTGTGTCCCTCCACAATTTGGGTATTTCAAAACCATTATTACATTCTTGTGACTGAACCCAATGAACCCATTTACAAGGCAGTTGTACTACAAAGCTTGAGTTGATGCAAAACAATTTCAGCTATACATAAACACGGCAATGTAACTCAGGTGTGAAGTTGGTTGAGTCAAATTTGGGCAAATGGTGTGAAACCACCATGAGGAGATAGTCTCATGCTAAGGATCAACTGGGAACATTTTAAACTTTATAGCATAGATCGAGAAATGGCTAGGAAATAGAAAGCAAAGAATAATGGTAAATTGATGTTTTTCAAATTGGCAGGATGTGGATAGCGCAGTGCCAAGGGATTTGTGCAGCAACCTCTTTTGTTTTCCATTCATATAAGTGATTTGGACAGGTACAAGAAGAATAATATCAATGCTTGTTGATCAGACAAAATTAAAGGACATGGAAAACTGTGAGGAAGAATGCAAGAGATTGCAGAAGGACATAGAAGGGACATTTGGCTGGGCAGATAGGTGACAGATGTAGTTAAATGCAGAAAAATGTTAAGTAATACTTTCTGAGAAAAACAATAATGAAAGGAAGTATACTTTAAATGGTAAGAGCTTAACAAAGTGGAGGAACAGAGAGACTGAGGGGTGCAGATACATAGATCTTTAAAGGTATGAGTGTAGGTAGAAAAGATCATAAAATGGAAAATGGGATCCTGGGTTTTATGCATAGGGATATTGAATAGAAAAGGAAGGAAGTGATGTTGAATTTGTTTAGATATTTGTTGGGCCACTTTTTTAAGTATTGTAAATAGTTCTGGGCATCCCATTATAGGAAGAAAATCAGAGCCATGCAAATGGAAGAATGAAAATTCACTAGAATGATACCAGGAATAAAAGGTTATAGTTATGAAGAAAGGCTCAAACATATCCATTAATGGAAACCCATCACCATGTTTAAGAATTTTGAAATCAAGAGAATTCCACATAAGTAAATGTTCTGTTTGCTCAATATGAAATGCACACCCTCTCTCCTTAGTTACACACTTCACTTAACTAAATCCAGAGAGCTTGAACACGGGCTGGCAGAGCCAAGGCTTAGGCATCCCCAGGTGTGTGCACGGGTACTACTGAAGTTTAACCAGCCAAAACTATGCAACTCTGGTAAGTTTCCTGCTGTTTGTCCAGCCAAGATTTCCTTATCATTAGAACATTCATTTATAAGGTTATCTGGGGTCAAGTGGGAAGATTCTCAGCCATAAGCGACAGGTCTATCCATCAAGGTTCCATTAGTGAGAAAAGTTGACTGATTAAACATCAATACTCCTCTCAACTATTGTACATCTCCTGGGTCAGTTATTGGATCATGAAGTTTGCCACCGAGTGTTGACTTGATTCCAAACTTCTACTCTCCTTGAAGTCACTTTGACCTCAAAGAAACCATATTTACCTTCTCCCTAAGAAGGCTAGTCACTAATTGCCCATTATAGGACTAATAACTGCAGGCTTGAGCCCGTACAAGGCAAAGACCTGGGGCATGATTCTAACTTGGAGCCGTGAAGAGAGCGGGTGGATAGATTTTCACGTGGGAAACTCGGAGGTGAATGGAATGCGTCGGAATCTGTGATCGCAGCTCAATTATTTTTGGTTCCGGGTTTCGCGACTCCAAGCTGCGCAGCGGGCGTACTGCACACCCACATGATGTGATCTAAAGTCCACTGTTTAAAGGGACGATGCAAAAATCGATTTTGGAGGAGAAAGGAGGAAATAAAGGTATGGATTCCAAGAGAGCAAAGACAGAACCCAGGTTCACAGATGCTTCACATGAAGTACTGCTGGGTACAGTGAGAACCAGGAGGGAGGTATTTTACCCAAGTGATGGGAGGAAGAAACCTGATTCTCCCACCAAGAAGGCAGGACTGGTGGTGGCAGAAGAGGTGAGCAGCAGGAACATGGTGCCCAGGTCTTGGCTGCAGTGCAGGAAGTGGTTTAATGACCTAACCAGGTCAGGAAAAGTGAGTTCAGTTACTGATTCACCCACATCCTGTGGCACACATCAACCCCTCCCTCTCACTCTGTCTTGCCAACCTACATCATCACATCACTCCTCACACCCACTTAAGTTTCAGCAGCACCCATCCTTCACTTTCTATACACTTGCTCACCTCCCCATTTATGCACCCATCATTGCCACTCGCCCCAATCCTTATGCAATGTGATGCATCTGTCTGATAGTCACCCTCACCCAATGCACTGCATCCATCGGGTGATTACGGCACCTTCAATCACTCACAGGTCTGTTCTTTCAGCCCTTGTAGGAGAATGGAACGCAAAATGCAAGGGAGAGGCCGAGGACTGGAGGTGGACCTCCTCAAATAGTCCAGCTGGCAGATGCAGAGGAGGAGGCCATGGAGATAAGTGGAAGTGCTGCGTCCCTATCCACAGGTGTTGGAGAGACTGGGAACCTGCAGATGCCCGGTGACTGAACTTAAACATCTTGCACACACATGATGACTTTATTTCATCAATGACTGAACAATGGGAAACCTGAGGATGGTGATTGGCAAGATTGTTACTTTGCCATGACTAATTCATATGGCTTTCTGTTGCCTTCCAGGGCCTTCACGCGTCGAAGAAGAATGTGGTGAGATGGATGACATTGATTCCTCAGAGAATCTCATTCTTTCCAAGGGTGCAGCGTAACAGGACATCCATCCATGCACCAGCGCAGATACTGGTACTTCGGTGGGTCCAGGTAGACAACTCGTTGGGTTGTCACCTGGTGATTCACAACTCACAAGTGCGAGATACTGGAAAGTGTGCCATGCACACTGTCCACAATAACAGACAGGATGGAGGAATCCAACTCCAACATTAATGGATTGATTTTGCAGGTAATTGCGAGAATGTCTGCAATGGAGAGAGTCGCCATCTCCATTGGGCTTCAAGCACGGCTCTCAAATCAGTCTATGCAGGCTATGATCACGGCCGTGCATACTTTGGAAGCCAGCATGACTGCTGCCTTAAACAGGTTGACAGATACCTTATCCGTGGCCAAGGAGCTGGGACCAATGTTCTCACGGGGAGGTTCGCTAGTTCTGTGGGGGAGGGGGGGGTGGTTAAAATAATTTGGCGGGGGATGGGCACTAGGATGTAGCAATGGAAAGGAGAAACAAAGGGCACAAAGGATCGGGGGAGGCAGATAGCACTAGAACAAGTAATAGTACAGTATTAGGTTGGATCAGACTGAGAGAGTACAAGAACGTCTAAGACTGGTTTACAGTGCATGTATGTAAATGCATGAAGCGTGGTAAACAAGGTTGGTGAGCTCCAAGCACAAATAGCCACATGGGAATACAATGTCATGGCTGTAATGGAGACCTGGCTCAAAAAAGGGCAGGATTGGGTAGTAAATATTCCTGGATATAAGGAGAATATTGCAGCACTGGAGAGAGAGGATGTCCTGGAGCGGTCAAGGACAGAACCTATTTGGTTAGTTAAGAAATAAAAGAGGTGCCATTACATACTGGGTGTATTCTATAGGCCACCAACTGGTGGGAAGGATATAGAGGAGCAAATTTGCAGGGAAATTACAGAGAGGCGCAAAAGCTATAGAGTAGTGATAGATGGGGACTTCAACTATCCTAAAATAGACTGGGATAACAATAATAATATAAGGGGCAAAAAGGGGGCAGAATTTTTGAAATGCATTCAGGATAACTTTCTTAACCAGTACGTTTCCAGCCCAACGAGGAAGGAGGCATTGCTGGACTTGGTTCTAGGGAATAAGGTGGGCCAAGTGGAGCAAGTGCCAGTGGGGGAGCATTTAGGGAGCAGTGATCATAGTATCATAAGGTTTAGAATAACTATGGAAAAGGACACGGACCCCTCTAAAGTAAAAATATTCAATTGGAGGAAGGCCAATTTCAATGAGATGAGAACAGATCTGGCCCGGGTAAATTGGAATCAAAGGCTGGCAGGCAAAACTGTAATTGAACAGTGGGCGGCCTTTAAAGAGGAGATGGTTCAGGTACAGTCTAGGCACATTCCCATGAGGCAGAAAGGTAGGGCAATTTAAGCCAGAGCTCCCTGGATGACAAAAGAGATAGTGAGTAAGATGAAACGGAGAAAAGGGGCGTATGACAGATGTCAGGTTGATAATACAAGTGAGAATCAGGCAGAATATAGGAAGTTCAGAGGGGGAGTGCAAAAGGAAATATGAGGGGCAAAGAGAGAGTATGAGAGAATCCAAAAGTCTTCTACAGACATGTAAACGGGTAGTAAGAGGAGGGGTGGGGCCAATTAAGGACTATAAAGGAGATCAATTCATGGAGGCAGAGGGGATGGCCGAGGTACTAAATGAGTTCTTTGCATCTGGCTTTACCAAGGAAGATGATGCTGTCAGAGTCTCAGTAAAGGAAGATATAGTTGAAATGCTGGATGAGCTAAAATTGATAAACAAGAAGTATTGAAAGGCTAGATGTACTTAAAGTAGATAAGTCACCTGGTCCGGATGGGATGCATCCTAGGTTGCTGAGGGAAGTAAGGGTGGAAATTGTGGAGGTACTGGCCATAATCTTCCAAACATCCGTAGATACAGGAATAGTGCAAGAGGACTGGAGAATTGCAAATGTTATACCCGTGTTCAAAAAAGGGTGTAAGGATAAACCCAGCAACTATAGGCCAGTCAGTTTAACCTCAGTGGTGGGGAAACTTTCAAAAACGATAATCCGGGACAGAATTAACAGTCACTTGGATGAGAGTGGATTAATTAGGGAAAGCCAGCACAGATTTGTTAAAGGCAAATCGTGTTTAAATAACCTGATAGAGTTTTTTTGATGAGGTAACAGAGGTTAGATGAGGGCAATGCAGTTGATGTGGTGTATATGGACTTTCAAAAGGCATTTGATAAAGTGCCACATGGTAGACTTATCATCAAGATTGTGGCCCATGGAATAAAGGGGGCAGTAGGAACATAGATACAGAATTGGCTAAGGGACAGGAAACAGAGAGTAGTGGTGAGCGGTTGTTTTTCAGACTGGAGGGAGGTGTACAATAGTGTTCCCCAGGGGTCAGTGCTGGGACTACTGCTTTTCTTGATATATATTAATAACTTGGACTTGGTTGCACAGGGCACAATTTCAAAATTTGCAGATGACACAACTTGGAAGGGTAGTAAACAGTGAGGAGGATAGTGATAGACTTCAAGAGGATATAGACAGGCTGTTGGCATGGACGGACACATGGCAGATGAAATTTAATGCAGAAAAATACAAAGTGATACATTTCGGTAGGAAGAACGAGGAGAGGCAATATAAACTAGAGGGCACAACTCTAAAATGGGTACAGGAACAGAAAGGGTCTGGGGGTATATGTGCACAAATCATTGAAGGTGGCAGGGCAGGTTGAGAAAGCAGTTAAAAATGCATATGGGATCCTGGGCTTTATAAATAGAGGCATAGAGTCCAAAAGTATGGAAGTCATAATGAACCTTTATAAAAAAATTGTTCGGTCACAAATGGAGTATTATGTCCAGTTCTCGGCACCACACTTTAGGTAAGATGTGAAGGCCTTAGAAAGGGTGCAGAAGAGATTTACTAGAATGACTCCAGGGATGAGGGACTTTAGTTACATGGATAGACTGGAGAAGCTGGGATTGTTCTCCTTGGAACGGAGACGGTTGCGAGGAGATTTGATAGAGGTATTCAAAATCATGAAGGGTCCAGACAGAGTAGACAGAGAGAAATAGTTCCTCTTGGCGGAAGGTTCAAGAACCAGAGGTCATAGATTTAAGGTGATTGGTAAAAGCGAATGGTTAGGATCTGGAATGCACTGCCTTAGGGGGTGGTGGAGGCAGATTCAATCATGGCCTTCAAAAGGGAACTGGATAAGTACTTTAAAGTAAAAAATTTGCAGAGATATGGGCATAGGGCGGGGGAGTGGGACTAGCTGGATTGCTCTTGCAATCTGTGTGGATTCGATGGGCCGAATGTGCTGTAACCTTTCTATAATTCTACAACACATATGTTCACGAACTGCTGTCCTGCAGTGGTGGGAGTGATGTGGCCCTGGCCCTGGAGAGCGATGATGGTGAAAGGGGACGTGGACGTGGGAACTCCACTCAAAACTCTCATACTTCTCACCCATTCCCCCCCCCTTAACTCCTACCCAAAATGCTGTCTCCTCTTCAGAATAGGTACAGATGGAACATTCTTTGGTGACGCCCTTATGGGCTCCAAAACCCAGAGGTCATAAGCCAAAAGCATCTCAGCACTCAGGGCAGGGATCTGAGCAGCCTGCCTCTACCTCTGCTGAAGCCACAGGGGATGCACCATGTAGAAACTGTAGGAAGCATAAGTTCAAGCAATTGTAGTTCACCAAGTTTATGCACAAGGGTGTTAGAACAAATGTTATGTTAAGTTTCCTTTTATAAATATTGGCACATTAAATGTATTGGTTAGCACCACTTCCACATCTTGGCCATTATTGCGTCCCAAGTGTTAAGTCGCCCATTTATTTGCTTCATGATGAATGCCAATACATGACTATACCCATTGGGTAGATGTGAAATGAGTGTTTACATGGTTGAAGAACTGTTTTGTGCAAAGTTGAGGGGTTGGTGGCTGGTGGCAGTTGCACCAGCCCGCCTCAGTATCTCAATGTACCTCTTTTGCCACTGTTATTATGATAATAATGAGGGCATCCCTGGCATCTCAGACAGTGATGTGCGCGGGTGGTCTGGAGATGGGTGCGCAATCATCATATTCCTCCACCTCGTCCTACTCATCCTCTTTTTCTTCTTCAATGTTGTCACCAACAGAGGGTGTTTGACGAGCGCCTTTGCCCTTCTCCATCTCAAAGCCTCTCTGTTGCGCTATGTTGTGCAGGTCGCAGTGCACCACAATTATTCTGGACACCCTTGATGTTGAGTACTGAATGGTGCCTCCACATCTATCCAGGCACCTGAAGTGCATCTTCAATATGCCTATAGCATGCTTAATAATACCCTTGGTGGTTATGTGGCTCTGGTTGTATCACTCTTGTGCCTTGTTGGTGGGGTTCCTCACAGGTGACATGACCCAAGGTATCCCTTGTCTCCAACAAGCTAGCTCTTAAGTCTGTCTCCTGTTTGGAAGAGGTCTGGATTGTTAGACTGGTGCAAAATGAACGCATCATGACAGCTGCCAGGGAATCTGCCGCACAGCTGCAGAAATCTCTTCTTGCGGACACACAACAGCTGTGCATTGATTTTTTTTATTTGTTCATAGGATGTGGGCGTTGCTGTCGAGGCCGGCATTTATTGCCCATCCCTAATTGCCCTTGAGAAGGTGGTGGTGAGCCGCCTTCTTGAACCGCTGCAGTCCGTGTGGTGATGGTTCTCCCACAGTGCTGTTAGGAACGGAGTTCCAGGATTTTGACCCAGCGACAATGAAGGCACGCCGATATATTTCCAAGTCGGGATGGTGTGTGACTTGGAGGGGAACGTGCAGGTGGTGTTGTTCCCATATACCTGCTGCCCTTGTCCTTCTAGGTGGTAGAGGTCGCGGGTTTGGGAGGTGCTGTCGAAGAAGCCTTGGCAAGTTGCTGCAATGCATCCTGTGGATTGTACACACTGCAGCCATGGTGCACCGGTGGTGAAGGGAATGAATGTTCAGGGTGGTGAATGGGGTGCCAATCAACCGGGATGGTGTATTGATGCGTTGATGGAGTGATAGCTCTTTCAGTTTATGAAGACTCCTGGCTCATGCGGTGGTCCTCGGATTGCCAGATCTGCGCAATCGATTACGCCCTGCACCCGTGGGAAGCCAGCCAGAGAGGCGAAACCCGCTGCCCGCTCATTCTGGCTGTTGTCGGCATGGTGGATGTTCACGTAATCAGACGCCCTGGCAAACAAGCCATCCGTCACCTGCCTTATACACTTATGTGCAAACGATTGAGACACCCTGGAGATGTCACCAGTGGTGCCCTGGAAGGAACTGAGGCAAAGAAATTGAGGGCAGTGGTTATGTTCACTGCAACGGGCAATGTGTGGCTAACAGGTCCAGCAGGAAGCAACTCTTTTTGAAGGAGGCTGCAGACATCTGCGGCCACCTGCCAACTCAATCTGAGCCTGCGTAGGCACTGCTCTTCAGAGATGTCCAGGAAGCTCAGCCTCTGCCTGTAGACCCTCTCATGTGGGTAGTACCTCCTGTGACCTAGGCCCCTCTGTTGCTCCCGTCTCTGCTGTTCTCTAGATCCTTGTTGCGCACCTCTCTCATGTGCACCTGCAGGTCCCAACACAGCACGACGTGGCTGCCGTGGATGGTCATTTTCATCCTCCTCAGATGTCCCCTGGAATATATCCATTGCGCCCCCATCCCTGATCTTGTCAATTTGAGAGGCTCCAAAGTTTTGTTAAAGCTGTCTCAACACAAGAGCTCTCAACCTCAACAAAGAACTTCCAGTCTCAACACAAGAAGAACTCTCAGCCAAACGTTTGCCTAAAAGAACTGAGAGACCAGCTGCAATACCTGAGCTTTTATTGAGATGGATCAATCACAAGTTTGAACGCCAAAATCAACTTGGTCTGAACCTCACATCTGTTTTACTGGCGAGATTCAGAAGGCCCAGAAAATCCGTGCAGAAGAAGTGAAATATGTTTCAGTTTAAGAATCAATTAAAAAAGATCTACCTGAGCTACCGCTACAATCTTAATTGACGTGCTAAGTACCCGCTTGCCGGCAATAATTGGGGATGCGACTTCTGGGTTTCGTCTGCGCACGCGCATTCAAACGCGCCCACGTTAAAACCGGAGGTGGCCCCGTTGGAGCCGAGTTGCGGTTGCGCTACAATAAACAATGATTTTCACTACCCACCCGTACCCAACGCACCCATTATTGGAGGTTCAAATTACCCGCCTGGTATCAGGAGCTCCTCCTGAGTGGGTTGGTGAGGAGCACAACTCACCACAAAATGTGTGAGTGCATCATCCTGATCAAGGCATATGCCATCTAATAATGGTTCCACCAGTTGGAAGTGCAGAGCTTAAGTTGCAGTTGCTTTGCCTCTCTGCAACCCAAAATAGCAGGCACCATTCTGAATATATCAATGAGACCTTGCACATATTGGTAACCTCCATTACAGAGAAACCTGATCAGATTTTTGATAAGGGGCAATGGCTCCCAATAGGAAAATAAGGTACCAAGCATGACAATATGTCACTCAAGGAGTGAATGATTCTCAACTAATCAGGGGTCCTGACTGGAGATTGTGAAGAAATTGTATGACTTAAAGAAGGGCACAAGGGTAATGCATGAATATTACTGTAAACTAGCAGCACAAGACACACAGGGTCAAGAAGGAAAACTGTAGTAATTACTATTCACATATGTAAAAAATGCAGAACTGTCAAGATAAATGTTAGTAAGGATACAGCAAGTAGATATTAGTAGGAGTGCAATGGAAATTACATTATAGATGCCATGGTGGGAAACAGTAAGAAGGAATCTCTATCCATCAAATCACTATGTTTCAATCCCCACTACTCTTGGGTTTAAATGCGAAGCTCACACAAAACAGGAGGACACAATGTAGAACAGGTGGTGGATGGCCATACGTGAGACAACACTTCTGTATGAAGAAGCTATGGTGGCTTATTCAGGAAACTCTCGAAGGCATTGATACTGTAGAGATTGGAGGGGTGCAGATAACAAGAGATATGTATAATAATTATGTACATTCTGTGATTCACACAATAAGTTACATTGAAATGTCCACATTCACTGATTGTGCACATATGACAATGTAGTACCCAAATGGATAAATGTTGTTAAGTACTCATTATGTTCCATTATGTGGTCTCTTCACCCAGTCCAGATAGGATTCTACCTAGATTGTTGAGGGATGTAAGGGTGGAAATTTTGGAGGCTCTGGCCACAATCTTCCAATCCTCCTTAGATCTGGGAGCATGCCAGAGGACTGGAGGATTGCGAATGTTACACCCCTGTTCAAAAAAGGGGAGAGGGATGCACCTGGCAACTACAGGCCAGTCAGCTTAATGTCAGTGGTGGGAAAACTTTTAGAGACAATATCCGGGACAAAATTAATTGGCACTTGGAAAAATATGGGTTAATAAACGAAAGCTAGCATGGATTTGTTAAAGGCAAATCATGTTCGACTAACTTGATTGAGTCCTTTGACAAAGTAACAGAGAGGGTTGATGAGGGTAGTACAGTTGATGTTGTGTATATGGACTTTCAAAAGAAGCTTGATAAATTACCACATAATAAACTTGTTAGCAAAATTGAAGCCCATAGGATTAAAGGGACAGTGGCAGCATGGATATGAAATTGGCCACAGGACAGAAAGCAGAGAGTGGCGGTGAATGGTTGTTTTTCAGACTGGAGGGAATTATACAGTGGTGTCCCCTAGGGGTCAGTATTAGGACCATTGCTGTTTTTGATATATATTAATGACCTGAACTTGGGTATACAGGGCATAACTTGAAAGTTTGCAGATGACACGAAGCTCAGAAATATAGTAGACAGTGAGGAGGATAGTAACGGACTTCAGCAGGACATAGACAGACTGGTGAAATGGGCAGACACATGGCTGATGAAATTTAACTCACAGAAGTGCCAACTTCCGAGTTTCCCAGGGACCCACCTGTGTGCTCGTGGGCGACCTGAAAACGGAAGTCCTGCCGGCAATTAAAGCCGGCGGGATGACAGTTACAGAGCCAAATGTACCTCATTGAAGTACTTAAGGCACTTTACCTGTGACAGATGAAGTAAATTTAACGATTTTTAACTTACCTGGGTGGCTTGTCCACCGCTTCTCATTCAAGCTTAATGTAACCAGGCGTGAAGGGCTGAATCAGGGAAAAGGAAACTAAATAAATTACATAAAACACCATAGAAGGAAGTTAAACCACAAAATGAACCTATCTTTGCATCTTGCTCTGATGTCCGATGTCTCCCTCTCCGATGTCCCCCTCTTCACCCTCCCGATGTCCTTCCGCTGTCCGCTTCTTCACCTCCCCCTCTCCCCCCCGATCTTCCCCTCTCCCCCCCCGATCTTCCTCTCTCCTCCCCCCCACCATCTTCCATTCTCCCCCTGGATCTTCCACTCTCTCCCCCTCCGATCTTCCGTTCCAACGCCGGATGACATCTCGCTCTCTCTCTTTCTCTCCCCCCACCCCTCGTGTTGCAGCTCCTGACGGCAGCCAGTCTGTCAATCAGGCTGGCTGCCAGGCTGAAACCCGGAGAGGACGTTAATCATCAGCAATCAACGTGCGAGCGCGTCGGAAATGGTAAGTTTTGTTCATGCCGATTTGCTGGGCGCACCTTCCCGCCCCCCCCCCCCCACTGCCAACCCACCACCATTGTAAAATCAAGCGTATAGAGTACAAAAGCAAGGATGTTATGCTAAACCTTTATACAAGACTGGTTAGGCCCCAGCTGGAGTATTGTGGCCAATTCTGGGCACTACACTTTAGGAAGGATGTCAAGGCCTTGGAGAGGATGCAGAGGAGATTTACTAGAATGGTACCTAGAAGGGATGCGGAACTTCAGTTATATGGAGACACTAGAGAAGCTGGGGTTGTTTTCCTTAGAACAAAGAAGGTTAAGGGGAGATTTGATAGATGTGTTCAAAATCATGAAGGACTCTGATAAAGTAAACAAGGAGAAACTGTTTCCAATGGCAGAAGGGTTGGTAACCAAAGGACACAGATTTAAGATAATTGGCAAAAGAACCAGAGGCGACATGAGGAAACATTTTTTTACGCAGCGAGTTGCTATGATCTGAAAAGTACAGCCTGAAAGGGTGGTGGAAGCAGATTCAATAGTAACTTTCAAAAGGGAATTGGGTAAATACTTGAAGGGAATTGGATAACTCTTTCAAAGAGCCGGCACAGGCACAATGGGCTGAATGGTCTCTTTCTGTGCTGTAGCATTCTATGATTCTATGATTCTAGCAAGTAGAACCCTGTGATCCTCCAGGCACATCCAAGGACCACCATTCATCTAAATACCAATCGTTGTAACAACTTGCATTTATTTAGCAGCTTTAATGTTTCAAGGTGCATTTTAGAACATTTTCAAAGGAGGTGCAGTATTGGAGAGGTTTAGGGAGGTAATTCCAGTGATGAGATTGGCAGGTGATGGTAGCCCAGTAGATATTGTGTATCTTGATTCCAGAGAGTCTTTGATTAAAGGAGTACACAAAAAGCTATTAAATAACATCTCATTGTATGAGGTTAGTGGACAGATTTTAAGATGCATAGTGAATTGGTTGCATTCTCGTAGGCAGAGAATAGTAATTACCCTCTGCATGGGGTCCAGTAACAAATGCAGTCCCATAGCAATCCATGTTGGAACCATAGCTCTTCACCATTTTCCTCAGTGTTGAAGGCATTAAAGGACCAATCCTCAAGTTATCTGATGGCACAAAAATGTATCCAGGAATTAGGGACATAGATAAAATAAATCGGATACAGTGTGCTTTAGATACAATGGGGGGGGGATGGACCCATGCAACAATAACAACTTGCATTTATATAGCGCCTTTACCATAGTAAAATGTCCCAAGGTGCTTCACAGGAGTGTTATCAAACAAAATTTGACACCGAGCCTCATAAGGACATTTTAGGACAGGTGACCAAAAGCTTGGTCAAAGAGGTGGGTTTTAAGGAGTGGCTATGCATTGCAGAAGTCCTTCAATGTGAAGAACTGCTGTGTGCTTTTGGGTCTGGGTAATTCCAGGCACGTGTATATCTTGTAGGGTTACCAGCTAAAGGTTGCAGAGCAGGAGAGGGACCTGGGGGTTGTAGTGGGTAAAACACTGAAGCTCCATAAGCAATGTCACAAAGTCATAGGGAAAGCAAATGGAGTGTTAGGATGTATTGCTAGGACAGTAAAGTATTAAACTAGGAATAAAATACTTAGTTTATAAAAGGCCACATTTAGACCATTGTGTCCAGTTTTGGTCCCCCTCACATGCTGAGGGATGGTAAGATCCTGGAGAAGGTCCAGAGGGAAGCATCAGAATGAAAACGAATGGGTAATTCTAATCTCATGTGCTCGGGGGGAAACTGACAGGATCGAATTGGGCGTCGGTTTTACCTGCTGCCGACTTTACTATTGAAATCAATGGAAAGTAAACTTGGGCAAACTGTAAAACAGGCACCTGATCCGATCCTGTCAGTTCTCCGTCAGGCGGGTTAGGTTAAAATTACCACTCCCCCTGCTCCCCCCAGTCTTAGGGCTTTTAGCTATCGTAATAGGTTCAAGGTATTGTGGGTTTTTTTCATGATTGAGGCTTTTAAAATGATGAAAGGAATAGATTTTGTCCTGGTGGATAGGTTATTTGTACTAGTTATGGATTAGGGGCATCAGTATAAAATACGAAAGCAAAAAGTTGGTATTTCTTTTCACAGCGATGCATTGACCTCTGGAACAGATCATCAAAACGTGTGGGAAGTATTGATACACTGCAGTCCTTCACAAGGGAGCTGGACAAGTTCCTGAGAGTGGAGAGTATCTTGAGTTATAGAGAGCAGGGGAGGAGTAGCTGGGCTCATTGATATGAGTTACTGAGATCTCGAGGAGTTTTGCTTGATTGCCTTTGGGAGTTGGACAACTGTTCCAAGTTTTGCCTAAATTTGCCTCAAAGAATTTTTCCCTGTGTTTTCCTTCAAGTCGTGTCCTTTTTCTAAAACTAGAATGCACATTTAAACTGTAAATATTTTATCTTATGGCCTCAAAAAATGCCATTTTAAAACATTTTTTTCCACCTCACATCATTGTATGAGATACTTGCTGAGGCAGCAATTATCTACATATGAAATACAAGGGAGAACTTCTCCTGACATGTCTTCAAGTCCCATCTTGCACAAAGATGCAAAATTAATGTGCAAATGTTTCCAGAACTGTGGAATGTTACTGTAATTTACACGTAATATTGCTCTCTCCTAGACCTTTGCTGAGTTTACTGTGTCCAGTACAGTCCCTGCAGAGAATACTAACAAGTGATGGAGAATAGTCATTAACTCTATTCAGCAGAGAGGCAATTCAATCCCAGAGGATTGTGTATAAATCTCTAAAATAAACAGGTCAGTATTTGGTGGAATAAAAATCTACCTGTGCATAATCCTCTACTCTGGTATGTTTACCAAGTGTAAAATAATGAATGGACTGATGTAATAGTCGTTCCTAAGGTACAAGATGGTAGGATGATTGGGGCACACTGAGAGCAAAAATGAAATCATCTGATATTGTGTGAATCAATCAGGGAACAATGTATTCAACATCAAGCACTGATTTCTGCAGATAGTTGCTATGAAAGACCATCAAGAAATGAATAGTGCCTAGTAACAGAGCGAGGGTCCTTGTTGGAGAAAAAGATCAAATGGAAAAGCTGAGAACTATAGAAAGATGACTGGAAGGACCAGGAGAGATAACAAAAATGATGGCGAAAACTGGAAGGGAGTGAGAAGTGGCAGGGATTGAGAGAACCAAATTGTCTACTTCTTGTTACAGGAGCGTGACTTATTTTTGGGGTTTTGGTTTTGCATGTTATTTTGCAGGATAGATTATCAGCTGAAACAAAGTCTGACTCATTAATATCAGAGGCTTATTATAAGGTGTCAGCTGTGGCTCAGTGGTAGCACTCTCACCTCTAATGTGAGAAGGTTGTGGGTTCATAGTCCCACTCCAGAGCCTTGAGCGCATGGGGGTCTAAATTGGGCTGTGTAGAGCCCATTGTGTAGGTGCTATGTGGACTTCTAAGGACCCAAATGGCATCTGGCAGGTGCACTTCTAGCGTGATGTGTGCTAGATGCCATATTGGTTAAAGGTGTTTGTGCATGTGCCAATAACAAGTGTTGGCACCATGTAAAGTAGGGAGAATATGTGGTGGATCAGTGAACAATGCTGATTTAAACAGACAGATGTGATTTTGAAACTCAACACACTGTCTTAATTTTGCACAGCTGAACAGGTCTCAAACTGGTCATATCCCGTTCTAGTAAGAACGGGATATGACGCTCGACTCATCGATCGACAGTTCCGACGGGCCACAGCAAAAAATCGCATAGACCTCCTCAGGAGACTAACACGGGACGCAACCAACAGAGTACCCTTTGTCGTCCAGTACTTCCCCGGAGCGGAGAAACTACGCCATGTTCTCCGCAGCCTTCAACATGTCATCAATGAGGACAAACACCTCGCTATGGCCATCCCCACACCTCCACTACTCGCCTTTAAACAGCCACCCAACCTCAAACAGACCATCGTTCGCAGCAAATTACCTAGCTTTCAAGAGAACAGCGTCCACGACGCCACACAACCCTGCCACGGTAACCTCTGCAAGACATGCCAGATCATCGACACAGATACCACCATCACACGAGAGGACACCACCCACCAGGTGCATGGTTCATACTCCTGTGACTCGGCCAACGTTGTCTACCTCATACGTTGCAGGAAAGGATGCCCCAGAGCATGGTACATTGGCGAGACCATGCAGACACTGCGACAACGGATGAACGGACACCGCGCAACAATCGCCAAACAGGAGGGTTCCCTCCCAGTCGGGGAACACTTCAGCAGTCATGGACATTCATCCACCGACCTTCGGGTAAGCGTACTCCAAGGCGGCCTTCGAGACACACGACAACGCAAAATTGTCGAGCAGAAATTGATAGCCAAGTTCCGCCCCCATGAGGACGGCCTCAACCGGGATCTTGGGTTCATGTCACGCTACACGTTACCCCACCAGTGAACAAATGTTATCTGTTTTTAATATAATGGGTCATTTGCTGGCTCTCTCTGCCTTCCGGATGTTTCTGCCTCTCTCTGTTTTTTTTCTCTGTTTTTTTTCTCTGTTTGTTTTTTTGTTGAATGTGTATTCGGGGGTTCTGCAGGTGACACCTCTCTGTCTGAACACGGTGATTGCCTTGGCAACGGGCAGTTGCAGGGGCAGTCTGTAAACACCATGTATTGTTCTATATGTATAAATGCGTAGGCTTCAAGGAGCTCCTGAAACATTTACCTGAGGAAGGAGGAAGTCTCCGAAAGCTTGTGAATTTAAAATAAAATTGCTGGACTATAACTTGGTGTTGTAAAATTGTTTACAATTGTCAACCCCAGTCCATCACCGGCATCTCCACATCAAACTGCATGGAAGATCCCCCCACCAGCACTATTTAAAAGGATCATGCAGGATTTACAGGTTAGTTGCTGGATTATTGCTTCTGGCTGCTGATGCATTAGTACCTGTTTTTGGAGGTCTCTTATATTTGAATACTCGGACTAGGGGATATAGCCTAAAAATTAGAGACAGGACTTTTAGGAGTGAAATTAGGAAACACTTCCACATGCAAAGGGTGGTAGAAGTTTGGAATGCTTTTCTGCAAATGGCAGTGGATGCTATCTCAATTGTTCATTTTAAATCGGCGTTTGATAGATTTTTGTTAACCAAAGGTATTAAGGGTTGTGGAGCTAAGGTGGGTATATGGAGTTAGGTCACAGATCAACCATGATCTCATTGAATGGCGGAACAGGCTCGAGAGGCTAATTGGCCGACTCCAGTTCCTATCTTCCTATAATAAAATTTCAACCTTCTGTAGGGAGTGGGCTGGCTAGCTGACAGGCAACAGCAAGGGCGCTGGCAAAGTGGCAGGGGTTGGACAGGAATGTTGTCATCCTGAGAGAGGACAGCAGGTTCATGTTCCATGGAGCCACTGCCACTTGCTGCCACCTGTTATGCGCCAGCTTCTCCTGCAAGAAAGCGGGACGTGTGTCGGTGAGTGTCCTGCAAGATGTTTGAGTGATGTGGCTGTCATGGTTGAATAGCTGCCAGTGTGTGTGACCTGTGAGTTGTGGGTGTGCAGCTTGCAACTGTGGTAATGTGTGAGGAAGCATCTGATTGGAAGAGTTGAGTACTGATGGAAAGAGTTTGTTGGTAGGTGGGTGATGGGAGGTGTAGTGCATGGAGCAGTGGATGAGGATAGTGGTGCAGTTGGTAGGAGATGCCACTTGACAGTTGACCTCACTCACCTTGACCACTCATGTCAAAGCATTGAACTTCTTCCTGCACTGCATCCATGTTCGTGGTGCTATGCCCCTGGCATTGACTTCGTCCTCTACTGCCTCCCACAGCCTTGAGAGCATACGTCTGGAGGGCCTTTTGCAACCTGCATTTCCCCCCACCCCTGCGGATATAGGATGCCCCTCCTTTGGTCCACCTCTTGCCCAAGGCCTTTAGTGCATCATCAGGGAACCTTGCTGCATGCTCTCTCGAAGGCCCGGTACAAACTCAGATCAGCAGATTGGTGGGGTCTGGCGAGCAGGTTGGAGGATGTAGGATTTAGTAGTGCGCAACCTTTATTCAAAGTTTTAAAATAACTCAAAAGTTTATAAACATAGGGATGGGACTTGCATCTGTGTTTTACGGGTGCGATGTCTGATCTCCGTTCAGACTCCGTGCGGACCCGTATCTTATATTTTGCAAATATCAGAGTCCTGCAAACGTTGAGCAGCCCAGTTGTCGCTCATTAAAAATTCCAGAGGTCCCATTATCACCATGCTAGGAACAAAGGAACATAGGAACATAGGAACAGGAGTAGGCCATTCAGCCCCTCGTGCCTGCTCCGCCATTTGATAAGATCATGGCTGATCTGTGATCTAACTCCATATACCTGCCTTTGGCCCATATCCCTTAATACCTTTGGTTGCCAAAAAGCTAGCTATCTCAGATTTAAATTTAGCAATTGAGCTAGTATCAATTGCCGTTTGCGGAAGAGAGTTCCAAACTTCTACAACCCTTTGTGTGTAGAAATGTTTTCTAATCTCGTTCCTGAAAGGTCTGGCTCTAATTTTTAGACTGTGCCCCCTACTCCTAAAATCCCCAAACACAGCGGAAATAGTTTCTCTCTATCCACCCTATCCGTTCCCCTTAATATCTTATAAATTTCGATCAGATCACCCCTTAACCTTCGAAACTCCAGAGAATACAACCCCAATTTGTGTAATCTCGCCTCGTAACTTAACCCTTGAAGTCCAGGTATCATTCTAGTAAACCTACGCTGCACTCCCTCCAAGGCCAATATGTCCTTCAGAAGGTGCGGTGCCCAGAACTGCTCACAGTACTCCAGGTGTGGTTGAACCAGGGTTTTGTATAGCTGCAGCATAACTTCTGCCCCCTTGTACTCTAGTCCTCTAGATATAAAGGCCAGCATTCCATTAGCCTTATTGATTATTTTTTGCACCTGTTCATGACACTTCAATGATCTATGTACCTGAACCCCTAAGTCCCTTTGGACAACCACTTTTTTAACTTTTTACCATTTAGAAAGTACCCTGTTCTATCCTTTTTTGATCCAAAGTGGATGACCTCACATTTGTCTACTTTGAATTCCATTTGCCACAGTTTTGCCCATTCACCTAATCTATCAATATCGCTTTGTAATTTTATGTTTTCATCTACACTGCTTACAATGCCACCAATCTTTGTGTCATCGGCAAACTTAGATATGAGACTTTCTATGCCTTCATCTAAGTCGTTAATAAATATTGTGAATAATTGAGGCCCCAAGACAGATCCCTGCGGGACTCCACTAATCACATCCTGCCAATGTGAGTACCTTCCCATTATCCCTACTCTCTGTCGCCTTTCGCTCAGCCAACTTCCTAACCAAGTCTGTACTTTTCCCTCGATTCCATGGGCTTCTATCTTAGCTAACCGTCTCTTGTGTGGGACCTTATCAAATGCCTTCTGGAAGTCCGTATAAATAACATCCATTGACATTCCCCTGTCCATTACTTTAGTCCCCTCTTCAAAAAATTCAATCAGGTTTGTCAGGCACAACCTACCTTTCACAAATCCGTGCTGGCTCTCTCTGATTAACTGAAAATTCTCGAGGTGTTCAGTCACCCTATCCTTAATTATAGACTCCAGCATTTTCCCCACAACAGATGTTAGGCTAACTGGTCTATAATTCCCCGATTTCCCTCTCTCTCCTTTCTTAAAAAGCGGAGTGACATGTGCAATTTTCCAATCTAGAGGGACAGTTCCTGAATCTAGAGAACTTCGAAAGATTATAGTTAGGGCATCCGCAATGTGCTCACCTACTTCCTTTAAAACCCTGGGATGGAAACCATCTGGTCCTGGGGATTTGTCACTCTTTAGTGCTATTATTTTCTTCATTACTGTTGCTTTACTTATGTTAATTTTATCGAGTCCCTGTCCCTGATTCAACATAAGTTTTCTTGGGATTTCCGGCATGCTATCCTCTTTTTCGACTGTAAATACTGACGGAAAGTAATTGTTCAACATGTTCGCCATTTCCCCATTGTCAACGACAATATCCCCACTTTCAGTTTTTAAGGGGCCAACACTGCTCCTGACCACCCTCTTTTTCCTAATATAATTATAAAAGTTCTTCGTGTTGGTTTTGATATCCCTTGCGAGTTTCTTTTCATACTCTCTTTTTGTAGCCCTTACTATCTGTTTTGTGACCCTTTGTTGATCTTTGTATCTTTCCCATTCACCAGGATCTGTGCCATTTTTTGCCTTTTTGTATGCCCTTTCCTTGTGTCTTATACTGTCCCTTACCTCTTTAGTTGTCCATGGCTGTTTTTTTCGGCAAGTAGAGTTCTTGCCCCTCAGGGGTATAAACAGATTCTGTATCACGTTAAATGTTTCTTTAAACATTTCGCACTGATCACCAGTTGTTTTACCCATTAACAGATTTGCCCAGTTTACTGTGGACAGTCTCTGTCTCATCCCATTGAAGTCGGCCTTGCCCAAGTCTAGAATCTTAGCAGCTGATTCACTTTTTTCCCTTTCAAACACTATATTGAACTCGATCATGTTATGATCACTATTGGGTAGATGTTCACGCACAGTTAAGCCGTTAACTAAATCTGGTTCATTACTCATTACTAAATCTCGTATGGCTTGCCCCCTTGTTGCCTCCAGGACATACTGCTGTAGAAAACTATCCCGGACACACTCAAGAAATTCACTACCTTTCTGACAGTTGCTAGTCTGCTTTTCCCAATCTATGTGAAGGTTAAAGTCCCCCATTAAGACCACTATGCCTTTCTTACACACTTGTCTAATCTCTGCATTTATACAATCTAGCACTTCAGAGCTGCTGCCAGGGCTCCTATATACAACTCCCACTATAGTCTTAGATCCTTTCCTATTTCTCAATTCAACCCATAAGGTCTCTGTTGGCTCCTTACCTCTCGTTATATCCTCCTTTATCATTGAAGTGATTTCATCTCTAATCATTAAGGCTACTCCTCCCCCTCTTCCATTTTCTCTATCTCTCCTGTCGACCTTATAACCTGGTATGTTTAGTTCCCAATCCTGACCATCCTGCAGCCAAGTCTCAGTAATAGCTATCATGTCATACCCTCCAATTTGAATTTGAATCTATAGTTCATTTAATTTATTCCTTATACTCCGTGCATTTGTATATAGAACTCTTAGTTGAGCCACACACCCTAGCCTGACCTTCAGCTTTGATGCTGGGTTAATCGCTTTACGCCTTCTAATTTTTATTTTATCTGTCGTGCCTAAAGTACACTTTCTTTCCGCTGCTCTACGGTTTACATTGCAGCACAGATTCAGTTCCCAATTGACTTCCACCACTTCCTGCAGCCGCAATGCACCTTCCCTTTAAGAGATGCAGGCTGCCTTTATCTGGTACTAGCCACTCGCGATATCTGGGCCCGCTGCTGGTGCGTGCAGCCACTCAACAGCGTGGGTAGCGCTGGCTGCACGCAGCAATCAGATAAATCACTAGGCAGCACGAATGTTATGTGCTGCCTGCATCTCAACGATCGGGCACCGCGACCCCTGTGCCAGGTTTCGGGGGTTATCCAATATAACCCCATGATCTAAGCAGACACTTCAGTGCAATTCAGAGGGAGTGCTACGTCAGTGTGATACTGGTGTCCAGGCTTCCTAAGGTGCTGGGGGGATGGGGTTAAATGGCACCACAGCCATTTTGCTCCCCCCATCCAAGGTGGGCAACCCAACAGTAGCAGAAATAGTGTCGTGTGTGCCATAATTATGGTAATGAAACATAGAATCATGGAAAATTTATGGCACAGTCGGAGGCCATTTGGCCCAGCGTGTCCGCACCGGCTGAGAAACGAGCCACCCAGCCTAATCCCACTTTCCCGCATTTGGTCCATAGCCTTGCAGGTCACGGCTCTTCAGGTGCACATCCAGATATTTTTAAAATGAGTTGAGGGTTTCTGCCTCTACCACTCTCTCAGGCAATGAGTTCCAGACTCCCACCAACTTCTGTATGAAAAATTTGTTCCTCATTTCTACACTAATCCTTCTACCAATCACTTTAAATCTATGCCCCCTGGTTATTGACCCCTCCGCTAAGGAAATAGATCCTTCCTATCCACTCTATCTAGGCCCCTCATAATTTTGTACACCTGAATCAAATCACCCCTCAGCCTCCTCTGTTCCAAGGAAAACAACCCCAGCCTATCCAATCTGTCATCATAGCTAAAATTCTCCAGTCCTGGCAACATCCTCATAAATCTCCTCTGCACCCTCTCTAGTGCAATTACATCCTTCCTGTAATGTGGTAACCAGAACTGTGCGCAGTACTCAAACTGTGGCCTAACTAGTGTTTTATGCAGTTCCAGCATAACATCCCTGCTTTTATATTCTATGCCTCAACTAATAAAGGAAAGCATTCCATATGCCTTCTTAACCACCTTATCTACCTTCAGGGATCTGTGGACATGCGCTCCAAGGTCCCTCACTTCCTCTACACCTCTCAGTATCCTCCCATTTATTGTGTATTCCCTTGCCTTGTTTGCCCTCCCCAAATGCATTACCTCACACTTCTCCGATTTGAACTCCATTTGCCACTTTTCTGCCTGTCTGACCAGTCCATTGATATCTTCCTGCAGTCCACAGCTTTCCTCCTCACTATCAACCACACGGTCTATCTTTGTGTCATCTGCAAATTTCTTAATCATGGCCCTTACATTTAAGTCCAAATCGTTAATGTATACCACAAAAAGCAAAGGACCTAGTACTGAGCCCTGCAGCACCCCACTGGAAACAGCCTTCCAGTCGCAAAGACACCAGTCAACCTTTACCCTTTGCTTCCGGCCACTGAGCCAATTTTGGATCCAATTTGCCACATTCCCTTGGATTTCATGGGCCTTTACTTTTTGATCAATTTGCCATGTGGGACCTTGTCAAAAGTCTTGCTAAAATCCATGTAGACTACATCAATTGCGCTACCCTCATCGATCCTCCTTGTTACCTCCTCGAAAAATTCAATCAAGTTAGTCAGACACAACTTCCCTTTAACAAATCCGTGCTGACTGTCCTTGATTAGTCCGTGCCTTTCTATGTGACAGTTTTATACAGTCCTGTCCCTCAGAATTGATTCCAATAATTTGCCCACCACCGAGGTTAAGCTGACTCGTCTATCCTTCGCTCCCTTTTTAAACAACGGTACAACGTTAGCAGTCCCCCAATCCTCCGGCACTATGCCTGTATCCAGTGAAGTTTGGAAAATGATTGTTAAAGCCTCCGTTATTTCCTCCCTGGTTTCTTTTAACAACCTGGGTTACATTTCATCCGGCAGTGGTGATTTATCCACCTTCAAAGATGCTAATCCCCTTAATACTTCCTCTCTCACTATGTTTATCCCATCCAATATTTCACACTCCTCCTCCTTAACTTCAATCCCTGTATCATCCCTCTCCTTTGTGAAGACAAATGCAAAGTATTCATTAAGAACCATACCCACATCTTCCACCTCCACACATAGTTTACCTTTCTGGTCTCTAATAGGCCCTACTCTATCCTTAGTTATCCTCATGCTCTTAATGTATTTATCAAACATCTTTGGGTTTTCTTTGATTTTACCTGCCAATATTTTTTCATGCCCTCTCTTTGCTTTCCTAATTTCCTTTAAACTTCACCCCTGCACTTTGTATACTCCTCTAAGCTTTCCGTAGTATTGAGTTCCCGATGTCTATCATAGGCTTTCTTTTTCTGCCTTATCTTACCCTGAATGCATCTTGACATCCAGGGGGCTGTAGATTTGGCAGCCCCTCCCTTTTTCTTTGTGGGAACATGTTTACCTTGAACCCCTTGAATCACCCCTTTGAATGTCTCCCAATGCTCTAACACTGATTTACCTTCAAGTAGCTGTTGCCAGTTTACTTCTGCTAAATCACTTCTCAGTTTAGTAAAATTGGCCCTTCCCCAATTGAAAACTTTAACTCCTGCTCCGTCTTTGTCCTTTTCCATAACTATGCTAAAACTAACTGTATTATGATCACTACCACCAAAATGCTCTCCCATTGCTACTTCTTCCTCCTGCCCCTCTTCATTTCCTAGAACTAAATCCAGAACTGCCCCCTCTCTCGTTGGGCTTGCTATATACTGGCTAAAATAATTCTCCTGTATGCAATTTAAGAATTCTGGGCCCTCTATACCATTCACACTGTTTGTATCCCAGTTAATATTAGGGTAGTTGAAATCCCCTACTATTACTGCCCTATTGTTTTTGCACTTCTCAGAAATTTGCCGACATATTTGCTCCTCTATCTCCCTCTGACTGTTTGGGGGTCTATAGTACATTCCCAGTAGTGAACCTGTCAAATTGGCCAGAGTCAGGGTTGTCAGCATGGGGCAGGTGAAGGTCCTACCCCACTAAAATTGCAATCCATGGAGAATGAGAGGAAAATCTGCTCCTTTCATATGGTTACATCACATTTGCCATTATATGCCTTAAATGATAACTTCAATATATAACCTTACAGGAATGCTGAAGATGCCTTAAGTAATCAAAAAGGCGAATGGAATGTTGGTCTTTACCTCAAAGAGGCTGGAATACAAAGTAGAGGAAGTGACGCTTCAGTTCTATAGAGCCTTGGTCAGACCCCATCTGGAGTATTGGGTTCAATTTCGGGCACTGAACCTCGGGAAGGATTTATTGGCCTTGGAGGGGATACATTGTAGATTCACCAGGATTATATCAGAGCTTAAGAGGTTATATTATGAAGACAGGTTGCACAAACCTGGCTTGTGATCACTTGAGGGGAGATCTAATCGATGGTCTCTAAAATAATAAAGGGATTTGAAAGGATAAATTCAGACAAACTATTTCCTCTGGTAGGGGAATCCAGAACAAGGGGACATAATCTTAAAATTATGTCTCGGCCATTTAGGAGTGAAATTAAGAAGCACTTTTTCACACAAAGGGTTGTGGAAATTTAGAACTCTCTCCCTCTAAAGACTGGATGCTGGGTCAATTGAAATTTTCAAGACAAAGATCGATAGATTTTCATTAGGTTGTATAAGTAAAAAAAAGATTCTGAAGGTCAAGAGTTAAACTTTTAAGAAAGAAAGAACCTGTGTTTATATTAAATTTTTATTACAGAAAATAAAGTGTTGAGTTTACCAGTACTTAAAAAAGATGAATGATCGGAAAAAAATGAAGTAGAAAATTGCTGAAATACTTTCAGAATACCATTAGAAAGCAAACTAAATGATTAATCCTCCATCATAACAGTTATAAAAAAACATTAGCCAAAGAACTAGGACGATCCAAATTGGTCCCAAATTGGTCCCGATAGGAGGCATTGGAAATAAAGAAGTTGGGAATCCAGAAAGAATCTTTCTCATTACAACACTGCAATGTATGGAACACCATTTGATGAAAATAATAACAAAGGAAAAGCAAAACAAGTATTAGAAGATAAAAGGCAAGCAAACAGCACAAGCAATCAGCAAAGCTTCTTCATTACAATACATACATCATTTCAAAGGGTAGGATATGCGCATTATGACATGGTAAAACTGAGCTCAATAATAGGAACATAGGAAGAACATAGGAACAGGAGTAGGCCATTCAGCCCCTCGTGCCTGCTCTGCCATTTGATAAGATCATGGCTGATCTGTGATCTAACTCCATATACCCGCCTTTGGCCCATATCCCTTAATAACTTTGATGGCCAAAAAGCTATCTATCTCAGATTTAAATTTAGCAATTGAGCTAGTATCAATTGCCGTTTGCGGAAGAGAGTTCCAAATTTCTACCACCCTTTGTGTGTAGAAATGTTTTCTAATCTCGCTCCTAAAAGGCCTGGCTCTAATTTTGATACTGTGCCCCCTACTCCTAGAATCCCCAACCAGCGGAAATAGTTTCTCTCTATCCACCCTATCCGTTCCCCTTAATATCGTAGAAACTTTGATCAGATCACCCCTTAACCTTCGAAACTCTAGAGAATACAACCCCAATTTGTGTAATCTCTCCTCGTAACTTAACCCTTGAAGTCCGGGTATCATTCCAGTAAACCTACGCTGCACTCCCTCCAAGGCCAATATGTCCTTCCGAAGGTGCGGTGCCCAGAACTGCTCACAATACTCCAGGTGGGGTCTAACCAGGGTTTTGTATAGCCACAGCATAACTTCTGCCTCCTTGTACTCTAGTCCCCTAGATATAAAGGCCAGCATTCCATTAGCCTTATTGATTATGAAATTGAAAGTTATATAGTGACAAAATTCTTTCTACTTTAGAAGTTGAAGCTTACTGATTTTAATCAATGGTTTTTTTATCGTTCCAAAGAAAGATTCTGATGCTATTAGAGGTTGAGATTAATAAACTGGAAATGACTGAGGCAAGCATAACAAATGCAATAAGATGTTCATTTTAATAGTTACCTATTTTATATTTAAAGGAACTGGAAGCAAGGATTACACTTCTGAATCGGATATGAGGATAATTTCCCTTACACTGACCAAATACACAGAGTAACTAAAACACCCAAATGTTTAAACCCTGAAATTATAACAGGCAATGTTGGAAATACACAGCAAGATCAGTCAACATCTGTAAAGGGAAAAGACTGGTTATGATATTTCGGGCAAGCACTCTTCACCAGAACTGAACACCAAACTATAAATGGACACAAGTAACAGTTGAAAAAATAGATGGGGGAGGGGGGGGGGGGGGTGAGGAGACAGGGCGGAAGAGAAGGGAGAGGGGAAGAGAATCAACAAATCTGATTCTCTTCCCCTCCCCCATTTTATTTTTTCCAATTTTTTTTGTTTTTTTACCTAAAATACCTGTTTAGTGTTTGGTTCTGAAGAAGGGTACACACCAGAAATGTCATCAACTGTCTTTCCCCTTCACAACTCTCAACAACTTTCCCACCCAGATACCTGCTGGGGGCTAACCTTGCCAACCTACTTTCCATCTCCCTCACCCTACCCATTTCTGCCCTCTTGGACTGTGCTAGTGAATCATCAATCACTGCCCCTTTCTGTATTTCTTTCCAGAATGTCCATTCACTCACAAACAAGGCCCTTGACATCCATGGCCTTATTGTGGATGATTGCACTGACATCCTGGCCTTGACTGAAACTTGGCTTAAGGGTGGCGACCCCTTGTCCCTTATCTTGTCTGGCTACACTTCCCACCACATGCCCCGCACAAACTGCCACACTGGTGGTGTGGCCCTTGTCACCAAATTAGAACTTGGTCTCTCCGCCTACTCTTCTGGTATCTTTCCTCATTTGAGCACCTCACTTTGTTCCACCGCTCTTGCCTTCTCTTTTAAATCCTCATGGTCTAACACCCCTGCAAGCCAAATCCTGAGCTTTTCCCAAGATATCCTTGCTCCTTTCCTCCTTCAACCTCTGTACTAAGCAACTCCTAATCTTCTACTCAATATTACAACAGCAATAAATTAATTGGCTGTGACGTGCTTTGGCTCATTGCCTGTGAAGCACTTTCGGACATCCTGGGATCTTTACCTATACTCACGGGCTTACCAGCTCACATGGCCTCTCTAATCCCGTAGACTCAATCATAGACAAGGCCATCTCTAACCACTTTCTTGTATCCCTCAACATCCACATCCTCTTCCCCCTTCTAACCCCACTTCCTTCTGCATCCACAGCTAAGAAAGATTCTCGCTCAAATTATTTACAACTGCACTTTCAAACTCCCAACTGCCTCACCTTTGGCCTTCCGTTCACCAGGATGCTTCTGAAGCTGTTGATCCACTCAGCCACTCCCTCACTTCCACTTTTGATGCTCGTCCCCAGCAAAAATATTATTCTTTCCCATCCCAGACATTCCCCCAGTATAACCCCCATCTTTGCTTCCTCAATTACAAGGGGGCAGACTTGAATGTATCTGGTACACAACTGGTTTAGCCATCCATCACCAGATGTAGCTGGACCAGATGAAGAGCTATCAGGCCTCACTCTCCTATGCCAATACCACCCACTGCTTCAGGATTATCCTGGAGAGCAACGATAACTCTCCACTACCAACTGTTTCCTTAAACCCCTCTGCCCTGCCCTGCCCACTCCACGCTTACCTCAAACAAGTGCAAGGAGCTCAAGGACTTCTTGGGCACTAAGATTGAGACCATCTGGTCAGCTGCTTCTTCCTCTTCCCCACATCCACCAAGCCAAACTCCCCACACAGCTCCTCCTGTCCTAGCCCTGAACCCACACCTCCCGCTCTAGTTTCTCTCCCATTTCTCCTCATGCCTTCTCTGAATATATGCAAATTAACTGAAACATAGATTTACAGTTTACATGTGGCCCTGAGACTCCATGGAATGCACTATGTGGCCCACAAAGATGAAAAGCTTGGTCACTTCTGCTTTACTAATTGCCTGAATTTGTATCTTTTATCATTTTAAAGCCAGGACATGTATCAAGAGGTCAACACTCATGAACTGGGGGGAATAGAGCTGTGGAAGTGCGGGGGTGGTGGCTGAAGCCTGACTTAGGATGCACCTGTACTCTGGGCTGAAGGGCCTTCCTGTTGATATTGTAGTGGATCTGAAACCATAGCCCTGACTGGAACCAATTTATCCAGGAAGTGCTGCAATATATACATGCATGAAATAAAAACTTGAGGCATGGGACTGGCAAGAGCAGGAGAGCAGGGCAGTGGCTGGGATTTGCTCAGAGTAGTGCCAGAAATGGGTTTGGGGAATGATTGCGGAAGACCCCTGGGGGAAATGGGGGTTGGAGATGAGTGGGAATAAAAATCCTCTGTTTTCAGAGTGGGACCGCATCCCGGCTCCAACACGGCTGCTTCTGGGTTTACTCCAGGCAGATTTGTCTGCCTGTGGAGAGTAGACACCAGGAAGTCCCGCCCCCACTTAAAGCCGATATTTAAATAGGCAATGTACCTCATTGAGATACTTAATATTTTGTGTATTGAAATAATAAAACAAATTTAACCATACCTGTTTGGGTTTCCTATCGCTTCCCATTCATGTTAGCTGAAAACAGGCGGGAAGGTCATGATCCATGAGGTGAGTGCCTTTATTGCTCTGCTTGTGGACTCGGAGGAGCATGAGAGCTTCATCCAGACCCAACAAGCTCACCTGGCTGACAGGACCCTCGCAATCACAACCCCCCACCACCATGGTGGATCCCACCTACCCCCGACTCTTCACCTGACCTTCAACGACCTCCAATCTTCTTCTCAGCCCCCCAATCTTCTTCTCAGCCCCCCAATCTCTTCCTCAGCCCCCTGATCCCCTGACCTCTTCCTCAGCACCCTCCCATGATCTTCTCCCTGCCCTCCCCCCGATCTTCTCCCTGGCACCCATTCCTCCTGATCTTCTCCCCGGCCCCCCCCCCCCCCACTTCCTCCTGATCTTCTCCCTGGCGTATGATCCCTCCCTCCCTCCCTCTGATCCACGGCTGCAGCTTGCTGTGGCAGGCCTTCCTGGCCGACAGCCTGGAAGATTTCCAGGCACGAAACCCGGAAGTGCCATTGATGGGCCTCATTAAGCGATCACGACCCACCCACTTACCTTCCGGGTTTCACACCTGGAAATCTCCCCCACTGCTCCCTTCTGGCTGGAAGTTAAAATTTCCCCCTTGATGTCCGAAGCTTGAGTGGAGTTCGAGGCCCAAACTGGGGTGGGGAGGCGGGATGGGGCGGGGGCTGATGATGACCTTGTCATGTTTGGGGGGAAAAGGAAAATGAATTGAGACAAAAGGTGAACTTCATGTGAAATCTGAGGTGAACGTGATCCAATTAACATTGCCAAACTTTTTTACACTCTTTTGTCACTAGCTGGATGAATTAAGTTAATTATTGAGTAGCAACAGCAGTTTTAAGTGGGCACAAAGGCTCACTCGGCATCTGGAGCAGTATATCAGCTGATTTCCCAAGTGCCCATCCTGCTGCTTGTAAAATAATATAATGGAGAAGCAGCAAGATGAGTGTTCAGGAAATCAGCAGATCTGCCCATCCAAAGGCTGAGGAATTGTGGAGAATTTTTTTTCTGTGCAATCTGATTGGGGGAAAAAAAATTGAAACTGAGGAGAAAGGTAAATGATTAATAAATAATGAAAGGCTAATGAAAATCATCAATTAGTAAAGAGCAAAACAGAAAGATTTAAATGCTTAACCAGTGAAAAGAAAATTGACCGTTGGCTACATGACATGCACAACAGACACAAGAGATGTTGGTCGTGAAATTGGTCTTCGGTGTCAGAACAAAACGGGTGATAGCGAATCGGCAGCCTGTTTTACACCTTGTCCGATTTTTTTTTTCATTGAAGTTCAACAAAGTCACTAGCTGGATGGAGGTCAGAAAGAGTGGGGGAGCGGGGATGGATATCGGGGGGGGGGGGTCAGTTGGACGTCGGGGAGGGGAGGGGTTGGCTGATCGCGGTGGAAGGGGAGGCGTCGGCTGATCACGACAGGTAAGCTTGGTGAGCTGTGGGGAAGCACTCCTGCTTCTCCTGGCCCATAAGCAGTGCAATAAAGGCATTTACCTCATGGATCTGGCCGTTCTCACCTCCTTTTACCAGCCGTGGGAAACCCGTGCTGGAGGTGTTAAATTAGAAGGCGTCTTAAATTACTAAATCATTAAATGCGTTGGCGCTAGGGTGCAGTCGCGCTGGAAAAATCTGTTATTTGAACTTCCCACCTGCCCCCAACCCACCCATTCTTGGGGGTTAATATTCCACCCCTTGTCTTGCTAATGCAACCACTTAAATTAGCAACCATGTAATAATAAAGGTTCAAGGAAGGTTTTCGGGTTTAACCTAAGCTCATGAACTAAATTGCGTTTTTCCAGTGCTTACTTCTGAACACATTGCAATTCCAATGACATCTGCAGTTTGTAAAGCTTATGTAGCAGTTACACAATTAAAAATATTATCCTTTTTAAAATCTTCAGGAACTTCAAATGAACAGATATTCTCATGAAACTCCCTGTTTTTTTCGGTATTTTATTCTAGAAATCAGCCACTTTAACATCTTTGTGTCTTTATATTTTTCAAAATTGCTTTTCACGTACCTTCCTGCAGACTTCTGTAGATCTTTGCTCTTTGAAGCCAAAAATGCAGGAAATCAGCAGCTGCTTGTAATGTTAAGAACAGCACAGTAAAATGCAAATGAGGTCACAAATCATTCAAACAAGGCCTGAAATTTAGCAGCTCTGCAGTGATCTCACGTTGCTGGAGATCTGAAAGCTTGAAAATTTGACCACCAGAATATTCTAGAATGGAGAAAGCATCCTGTCCAATGCCAGGAAATTCTTCTTCACACAAAAAGTAATCATCACTTGGAATGGATATCCAGGTAGAAAACTGGAGCCAAAAACCTTGGAGTCAATTAAGAGACAGTTGGATGCTGTGATTTAGGTTTCCTAGATATATGACCTAAGAGGAGCCAAGTGTCCTTTCTCATCCATATTCATTTTGTGATCTATTCTTGGTTTAATGAGCAATGTTTTGACTAGAGTTCCTGGGTGAAAACATTGGAACTTCCTTTATTTTTATTTTGTTGTTACAAATGTGATATAATGTTGCAGTGAAGGCAACTGTACTGGTGTGTGTGTTGGCTTTAAAGTGCAAATGAAAATTAATTTTACTTGTAATATATAACTGATTCTTTTGCTTCCAGTGGCGCCTCAATGCCAGTTTTCCAAATTCATTTCATAAATTTGAAAGTCTTCGCATGTTGGCTGTTCATCCATCTGGAATGTTCAACCACATTTTCTGCTTCACTTTCTGTGTATCCTACTATCATTAATATATTCATGCAGAATATGGCTTGACTTGTGCTGGTTGCAACAGCTAAATTATCCCTTTTAAATAAACATTGCACCTACATTCATTTTCAATGTGAATCATCAATATCAATAAATGATAGGACAGAGTTTCCTCTTTTCGGAATCTGGGGAGCACTCAGGTTAATTTTAACCCCCCAGGACAGGCAGGGGTGGTTAAAATTTCAAAAATGGCAAACCCGACCCCAACCCGCCCACTTCTGGTTTTAACGGAGGCAGGTTGGAGGGTAGGCAACTAACCTGCTCGCTGGAGGCAGGACCCTAATTTAAATATTTTAATCAGGCTGATTGCCTCACATTTTAGCTGTGTTTCAGATTTAACAGCTGCGGGCCAGGTTTCCCAGGGCTTGGGCAACCCAGCAGCTGAAGGGAGGGGAGAACGGCTGGATCCAGCAGGTAAATGCCTTTCCAGCACTGCTTGTGGGCCAGGAGGAGGAGCAGGAGTGCTTCCCACTGGTCCACCAAGCTACCCTGTAAACCAGCCCGCGATCCAACTCCGTCGGTTGGATCTCTCCCCCAGCTCCCTCCCCGCCTTCCCGCAAATATCAGGGCCTTAATCCCAGGTGCAGCAAAAAGGAAATAGGGGCATAAAGCATTAAGTATCCACCCTGACAACACTGCCCTGGAATTTCTAGGACTTCCCCAAAGTGATGTAACTGTGCCTGCACCTACTACAGCAGGCAGCGCCTTAGCATAAGCATTCGCAGGAGGTTGAGGGGGTGTGGTGGCACTCTTGTCCTCCCACCTCTGTTTCATGTGTCTGCACCCAAACATAACTCCATGAAACCTAGAGGTGGGGCTTGTGCTGGGACCTTCCGTAAACCAGAGGGTTTGCAAGGGTCCCTGGGGCAACCCGAAGATGCAAGAGGCGTTAAATTGGGCCGTGTAGCACCCATTGTTTCGGCGCTACACGGCCTCTCCAACATCCAAGATGGAGTCTTGGATGCGCATGCACGTTTCCTGCGTGACGTGCGCCAGATGCCATCTTGGTATAGGAGTTTGCGCAGGCACAGATAAGAAACGCTGGAATCATGTAAAGTAGGGAGAAAATGACTACAATCAGTGTGCAATGATGATTTAGAGTGATAGACACCATTTTGGGACTTAAAGCTCAACTCAACGCACAGTCTTAACCCCGACCATCTGAACGTGCCTGGAGGACCCCCCCCCCCCCACACCGGCACTATTTAAAGGGACCATGCAGGATTTACAGGTTAGTGGCTCGATTATTGCCTCTGGCTGCCGAGACATTTGTAACTGTTTTTGGAGGTCTCCTAGACTTCAATACCAGGACACAGGGACATAGCCTAACATTTAGAGCCAGGACGTGCAGGAGTGAAGTTAGGAAATGCTCCTACATGCAAAGGGTGGGAGTCATTTGGAATGCTCTTCTACAGACGGCAGTTAAGGCTAGCTCACTTGTGAATGTTAAATCTGAGATTGATAGATTTCTGTGAACTAAGGGTATTAAGGCAGATGGGGCTAAGCCGGATATATGGAGTTAGGTCACAGGTCCAGCATGATCTCACTGAATGGTGGAACAGGTTCGAGGGCCTAAACGTCACTGCCACTTGCTGCCTCTTGATGTGCGCCACCTTCTCCTGCAAGAAAGTGAGGCATGTGCCTGGGTGATGTGCCTGTCATGGTTGAATAGCTGCCAGTGTGTGTGGCCTGTGAGTTGTGGGTGAGCGGCTTGAAACTGTGGTAATGTGTAAGGGCAGGAAGAAGCATCTGATTGGAAGAGTTGAGTGGAAGAGTTGAGTACTGATGGAAAGAGTTTATTGGTATATGGGTGATGGGGGGTGTAGTGCGTGGTGCAGTTGGTAGGAGATGCCACTTGACAGTTGACCTCACTTACCTTGCCCACTCATGTCAAAGCATTGAACTTCTTCCTGCACTGCATCCATGTTCATGATGCTGTGCGCCTGGCATTGACTTCGTCCCCCGCTGCCTCCCACTGTCTTTTGAGTATGTGTCTGGAGGGCCTCTTGCCGCTCCCCCCACCCCCCCACCTCAACACTGCAGATATGGCATGTTCCTCCTTCTGTCCACCTCTTGCACCCAAGGTCTCTAGTGCATCAGCAGAGAACCTTGGTGCGTGCACTCTCGCAGGCCTGGTACCAACTCAAATCGGCAGATTAGAGGGGTCTGGTGTGCAGATTGGAGGATGTGGGATTTAGTAATGCGCAACCTTTATTCAATGTTTCAACATAACTCGTCAGTGTGTAAACATAGGAATGGGATCTGCATCTGTGTTTACGTGTGCGATGTCTGATCTCTGTTCAGGCTCCAAGCAGACAGTAGACTGTTATTTTCAGCAAATAACAGGTACCAGCTACCTTTAAGAGATTTCTAAGAAACATCCTCCCTTTAAGAGATGGAGCTTCCTCTGGTGGTGGAAAGTGCAAATTGCATTCATTCCACGTGCAAGGCCTGGAAAGGAACGCTGATTGCAGGTAAGTGCTCCCTGGGGACCAAACTTGCGTCTTGCCTGCCCAGGGTCTGTCTGGCGCGGGGTGTTATCACCCAGAACAAACCCTTAACCAAGTTTTCCCCCAAGGAGTCAAAGGTGTTGAAATTATTTACAGTATTTCCCCTCCCCAGGATGATATACAGGCCTTCTGGCCTTCTGGCTGTGTTTCTTCAGCAGCCAGTGGGCCCCAGTGCTGGCGGTGAGGAACGTAGCTGCAGACCTCCCAGACCGGCATCTATGTTACTGTTTCTGCCCTGATCTTAGTTCAACACCCTGCTGGAGGTGGGCTTCCACTGGGAGTGCATTCAGGCCATGCAAATGGTCTGTGGCAGGAAGATGAAATGCACTCGTCCCTTCACAAGTGCAGTGTGCCCTTGGTAAGATGCGCCTGTCAAGCACCTGGAGGGAGAACATATTACGGCCCCGTCGTACAACAATGTGGCATACAAGGGAGAATCCATTTATACCATTCAATTTATTCACTTTCATTCATTTCCAACATGTTTGTTCAGAATAATGCACCGATATAATGCAATGTAAAGAAGACTTGGTGCATATATTGCACCGTCCCAGTAATGTGGGAGAAATTATCAGTACATAAAGAATGATACTTCCACATGGATAAGTATGATGTACACACTTACTTTGTAAATTCTGTTTAGTGATAAAAAATACAACTTGAGTCATATTGATGGTAATGAAGCCTGATTTGAATGTAACAACATTGTACTATTCAGAAAATGTGGTTTGTTTGAAGTTAATTTGATCTCTTCTCCAACCTAAGTAATCGGCTCAGTGGTATTTTTAGTTCACAGGCATTAAACCTGTTAAACCTACATTGAAATCTGAAAACTGGCATTAATACCACCCAAAGTATCCTTTATATCCCAACTGCTATTTTCCTCTATGTGATATGTTAGCTTGAAAATAATTGACAGTATTCTTGAGGTTACATGATAAAAATAATTAAATATTTTTACAGCAGTTTGAAGAATTATATTATTATTTTATGTAACATAATTTTTAAAAGTCAGGTTTCACTGGTATTGGCTAACATTGTGGCTATCCCATTGACCTGTTTCCTCTAACCTGGGCGCATGCAGTATAATAGGACGAAAGTCTCTTCTCGTTGTCTGCTGCAAGAGAAATAGGGTGTGATAGCTCCATTCCAGTTCCAAATGGACACTAATCCATAACTCACAACAGCCCTTTAACATGACACGACAACAGCTAGTGTCGAGAAATAGAAATGTCACACTGGTATAACAATGGAGCTCTTCTGACGTTTGCATTAAAACACATTGTTTGGGCAACATAAGGGATATCTTTCCTCTGCATCTGGCTCTCCAATACTTCACTTGAGAGTGCTTGATGCCGATGTTCAGTGCAAATCATGGAGAATTGCCCCTTTCTTCAATTCAGATACCCTTCACCTTGATCATAATAAAATTCACAGTCTCAGCTTCCTGCCATCAACCATATCTGGTAAAATAACATGAAACTACTATGACTTTTTTTTAACTTACCAGTTTGTAAATACAATATTGTACTATTGTTAACTTGCTCAAGCTTTACAAAATATCAGGTAATCTCTGATTCAGAGGCCAGACTATTTCCAATAGGTACTGATCATGATCTGCGGTAACAAGACATCTAAAGATTTTTTATCCTACAAATAGTTTTTAGCCAAGGCCTGGTTTTTGAGAGCCACGTTATCATCATAGGATGTCAAGTTATTATGATTTCTCTGACAGGATGCTTTTGATAAAATTAGAAACCAAACTGTTTAACATGAAGATAACTCAACTCTTCACAGCAACAGATTATGATGACCTGCCGATTAAATTATTCTATGAGAGGGTAGAATTCTTGCTGAAAACGGTAGAAAGCAATGAGGTATGAATGACATAAACGTAGAAAAAGTAAGATAAGGATATGATACTACCAAACGGAGTGGGACATGATATTGCATGAATCATAATACGAGTTCTGTCAAAAATCAAATCTGTTTGTAATGAACACTTGGTTTAACTATCTGCCTAGAAACTTATATAACTATCTGCCTAGAAAGTTATACTTATGCCCTTAACTCACCTTGTGACCCACCTCCTGCTCTATTGGCGGCATTCCCACTAAACTACTGACCACCCAACTTCCCTTCTTGGCCCCCATGCTAGCTGATATTGCAAATGATTCCCTCTCCTCAAGTACTCGCCCCACTCTCAAAACCACCGTCATTACCCCACTCCTGAAAAAACACACCCTTGATCCCTCTGTACTTTGCAAACTACCACCCCATCTCCAATCTCCTTTTTCAAAGTTCTTGACTATGTTATGGCCGCCCAAATCTGTGCCCATTATTTCCGCAACTCCATGCTTCAATCTCTCCAGTCAGGTTTCTGCCCCTGCCACAGCACTGAAATGGTCCTAATCAAAGTCACAAATGTCATCCTCTTTGACTGTGGCCATGGTACACTATCCCTGCTCATACTTCTTGACTTCTCTGCAACATTTGACGAGGTCGGCCATGCCTCTCCTCCATTGTCCAGCTCAGTGGGAGTTCCATTGCTTGGTTTTACACTTACCTATCCAATCACAGCCAGAGCATCTCCAGTGATGGCTTCGTTTCCCACCCCTGCCCATTACCTCTGGAGTCTTTGGCACCTCCAGACTCGACTATTCCAATCCTTTCCTAGCCATCCTCCCATCCTCCACCATCCATAAATTTCAGCTCATACAAAACTCTGCTGCCCGTATCCTATCCCACACAAAGTCCTGATCACTCATCACCCCTGGGCTTGCTGATCTACATTGGCTCCAGGTCCCCCAACGCTTCCAATTTAAAATTCTCATCCTCCTGTTCAAATCCCTTCACAGTCTCACCCCTCCCTATCTCGGTCACCTCCTCCAGCCCCATAAGCCTACGAGAACTCAGTGTTTCTCCAACTGTGGCCTCTTGTGCATCCCTAAACCCTTTAACCTATCATTAGTGGCCCCAAGTCTGCAATTTCTTCTCAACGCCTCTCCGCCTCCCTCTCCTTCTTTAAGACGTACCTTAAACTCCACCTCTTTGACCAAGATTTTAGTCACCCCCTCCTAATATCTTCTTTGACTTATTGTTCATTTTTGTCTGATTATGCGTCTGTGAAGTGTCATTGGACATTTTTCTACAACAAATGTGCTATATAAGTGTAAGTTGTTATTTTTGTATTGTCAACTTCTGTCACATTTTGGGATTATTTGACTATCTTTACAGAAAAAGGATTTGGAATGAGTTACATTCAAGTGGGGTGTGTTATAAATCAAAATGGGTTCATTCAGGTTTAAAATTATTTTTACAGCTGTGCGCTGCAGCTGCTGAGACCTACCCGGGAATTCCCTTAGGGTTTAAACTGGGTTTGCACCGAACTTCCACCAACATTACGGCAGTAGTGTGGGAGAAACCCCAAGAAAATTCCAAGGTTTTATTTGTTAATGGGCCTGGTATAGGCGATGTGTATTAAAGCTGGACAGACCATCTTGTGGAATGTCGCAGATCACAGTCTACTTCAAACTGAGACAATAGCAGTCAATTGATTCATCCCAGACTCATTGGGGGGAATTTTAACCCCCCAGAACGGGCGAGAGAGGGGCGTTGGAGGGGTGGGGGGTTTAAATTCTTAAAAATGGGAAACCTGACCCCAACCCACCGCGAACGCGCCTACTTTCGGTTTAACTGGGGCGAGTTGGGGGTCGGGCGAGTAACCTGCTCTCGAGAGGCGGGTCAGTAATTTTAATATGTTAATGAGATTTTAGCAGCCATTTGGATTTAACAGCTGCGGGCCGGGTTCCCTGGGGCTCGGGAAACTCAGCCACTAAAGGGAGATGAGAACTGCCGGATCCAGCAGGTGAATGCTTTCCCAGCACTGCTTGTGGGCCAGGAGGAGCAGGAGTGCTCTCCCCTGGCCACTCAAGCAAACCTGCTGCAATCTGCCTCTCTTTCCGCAATCTGTCGACCCCCTCCCCACGATTTGTCGACCCCCTCCCCGCAACCTGCCAATCCCCTCCCCACCGCGATCTCTACCCCTTCCATGATCTCTTCCTCCCTCGCTGCCTCCACTCCCGCCCGACAGCCGACCAGTCTCTCAATCTGGCTGGCTGCCAGCTTGGAAAAGAAAAAAGAACAAATGAGGTCCCGCCATTAAATTCGACCGACCCTCTGCGTTCTCCGTATTTCTGGGTTTCCCGGCCGCTAAAAGTTGCCCCAACTCCCTCCCCGTCTCCCCGTAAATATGGGGGCCTTTATTTCAAGTTGGTCTCCATTCATTTTGAGAATAGCAGGAGATGATTTCTTGAGATCAACATCCAAAGGGGCGAGGGGGGGATGGAGATGAGTATCCTGTTGTATTGACAGGTCCACTGGCAAATCACTGAATGGGGAAGAAGTCAAGAGAGACAACCCTCCCTGGAAACACAGGGTGCAAAAGGACAAAGGGACACAAGTGAAAGTCAGTTAGGTCTGGAAAGGAAGCTGGCCTAGGGAGGGGAAACTTATTCAAGCCCAGAGTCAATCAGACAAGCTCAATAATCCTGATAGTTTGGCATATTCTTCTTATACATGAGGAGGAATCTGAAGTTAAGGTGAGATTTGGTTGTAATGGTTACTCTGTATGTTCACTTGCTCTATGTAAAATAAAGCAGCATAACAACCCACAACAGGCCTCATCTCACTCAAGTCCCCCGATTGAAAAACTGGAGAAACAAGCAAGAGCAAAAGACATGCTTTTCAGTTCAGATCAGTTACACTCCTGGGAATAACTTTTATATAATTAGATATTGGGCAGTACAGGCAACACTGCTGAATGTAAGAAGCTTGAACCGCTTGCAGGAGTGACCAGCACCGTAGTACCCAATAGAATACCTTAGGCAGATCCAAAACTTGTAATGGCTACCAAAGAAGAATGAATCAGCGGGAGAAAATGTAGCAATCATATTGCTCAATTTCTTTACTAAACAACAAAACAGCCAAATTGCTCAAATAACTTCTTCAGACCGTTTCAGCTGTCATTTTTCTTCTTTACTTAGATGAGTATAAAGGTGGAAAATAACATTTATAACATAACACATAAGAAATTGTACAAAAATCGCTTTACTTACCCATTGAGTGCTTTTGAGACATTTGAGTCAGGTAGACCTGCCCTTCTGTTCTGCCCTACTTGAGTTGGAACTTTCACCCAGGCTTGGAATTTTCAGCTATTGTTGACAAATTTTGTGTGTTAGAGAGAGAGAGTGAGAGATGTATGATGGAGGTTATAGTTTTTATGCTGAGATTTCAATACCCATGGTGTACTGTAAACCAAGCTTTAAAGATTTAACTTTTACATCTTTTTATGGATGCTGAACTCATGGTGTTGTTTGAGATGAAATTTGTATGTGTGTGTATCTGAAGGGGGCTGATGTTTGCACTGGGGCCAGAAGTAAATGCTTATAACGTACTTTTGATGTTGACCTTGGGCATTGTAGCTGGAGTGAGTGAATCGGCTATGACTGGACCACGGTGAATGAGCAGCTGGTTAAGTGCTGCTCACTGAAGACTTGACAATGGATAAAACTTCCATTGGCAGTACTACACAAATGACTGCTTCAGCAAAAATTATAAATCTACAATGGAAAACAAGAAGGAAGGAAAAAAAACATATTTTATAATCATATAAATAACCCAGAAAACAAATCAGGATTTTGAGATGGCAGGAGACAAAATTGAATAAATAAGTCTGAAATATTACAGGGGAATTGTGGCAAAAAAGTAAATATTTATCATGTAAATAACTAGAAAAAAGAGGTTTTAGAAAAGTTACTAGCAAATACAAGCAGGTTTTATAAAGTGGTAAGTATATGATATATACTGGAGGCCTGTATCTTTCATTATTATAAAGGTATCTAATAGTTTTACCTCAAGTCAGGCTTGTAATGTATTGCTTCTGAAAATTTGCTCTGTTGTAGTGATGGGTGAATCCCTGTGACCTTTAGTCTCTATAGACTGCGGTAATCATTGATGCTCATAGATTAGGTAGCAAATTATAAATGAGCAACGCTAATGGATATATAATATATAATTTTATATACACCAGTAAATTGCCCATGGACTTGCCAATCGTCAGTTGATAAATATAAGTGTATATCTGATGGTAATGGAAGAGTTGATTTTGACTTGCCGAAATCTGCTTTAACAGGGCTGTGAGGGCCTCAAAATGGAATCAGAAGACTTATTGCTCCATTAAAGTCGATGCACTCCCCACCCCCTCCCGAAGTTGCTTTGGCCCTTCCAACCTGTGATTGACACGTATCAGCTCACGTATTGCAGCTGGTCCCAGTTCTCTCAGGTAAACATTTGGCTTAGAATTGTTTGTGATGGGTCTCAATTCACCTTTCCAGCCGTCACTCAATTAAATTAAATAAACTGAAAATAATCAAGTTTTAACATCCTGAATCAATGTTGAGTGTGTGTACAGGCTTATATTTTTAAGAATGATGACACATCAATATTCTGTAGTCAAATTGCTTGAAAGTGGAGAAGCTTTTAGAAATGATAATCCGGGACAAAATTAATAGTCACTTGGACAAGTGTGAATTGATTAGGGAAAGCCAGCATGGATTTGTTAAAGGCAAATCGTGTTTAATTAACTTGATTGAGTTTTTTGATGAGGTAGCAGAAAGGGTTGATGAGGGCAATGCGGTTGATGTGTATATGGACTTTCAAAAAGCGTTTAATAAAGTGTCACTTAATAGGCTTGTCAGCAAAACTGAAGCTCATGGGATAAATGGGGCAGTGGCAGCATGGATACGAAATCAACTGAGAGGCACGAAACAGAGAGTAGTGGTGAACGGTTGTTTATCGGACTGGAGGACAGTATACAGTGGGGTTCTACAGGGGTCGGTACTAGGACCACTGCTTTTTTCTTGATATATTAATGACTTGGACTTGGGTGTACAGGGCACAATTTCAAAATTTGCAGATGACACTAAACTTGGAAGTCTAGTAAACAGTGAGGAGGATAGTAATAGACTTCAAGAGGACATAGACATGCTAGTGGAATGGGCGGACTCATGGCAGATAAAATTTAACGCAGAGAAGTGCAAAGTAATACATTTTGGCAGGAAGAATAAGGAGAGTCAATATAAACTAAATGGTACAATTCTAAAGGGGGTGAAGGAACAGAGAGACCTGGGGGTATATGTGCACAGATCTTTGAATATGGCAGGACAGTTTGAGAAAGTGGTTAAAAAAGCAAATGGGATCCTGGGCTTGATAAATAGAGGCATAGAGTACAAAAGCAAGCAAGTTATGTTGAACCTTTATAAAACACTGGTTCGGCCATAACTGGAGTATTGGGCTCTATTTTAGCACCCGCTACCGGGTGCGTTCCTGGCGGGGGGGGGCTCCGAAAGTCGGAGAATCCCGGCGCGGTACCGGAGCCCGCCCCAAACCTGCGCACTTCTGGGTTCCCCGCTGACGCGCCGGCGTGCGCGCGCAGTCCCCGCTGGTGGGAATCCTGCAGGCAATTAAAGCCAGCGGGATGCCACTTGACAGTATTTATTTAGGTATTTCAGGTCATTAACTGACCTGATTAAGGGATTATGTGGGATTTTAGAACAAAATGGGACTGTTTCCCACACTGGGGGAAACACTCCCAGGTCAAATGGACGTGTTGCAGCTGTCAGCCTGTGGCAGCTGCAAAGGTCCATTTGACAGGTGGGGCGGGGGGGGGGGGGGGGGGAGATCCTCACCCATTGCAGGAGGCCACTCTGTCACTTGGGACAAAGTTTGGCCTCCACCACCCTCCTCCTAACAATAAAATTCACCAACTTGCACACTTACCCCGGGGTCCGGAGACATGTACCTACCTTGCGGACCCCCTCAGATGTACATCTTCTGGATGGGGGCCGCCGTAGCTGCAGTCATGACCTCCTCGGAGGGCGAACAGCATCACCAGCCTCGCCAACCACGCCGTCCACCTCTGACATGTGGAGCTCCACAACAGAGTGCTGTGACACATCCACCTGTACAGCAGGAGGGAGGGCAACCGCAGAGAGAGATGCATCGCAGAGGGCACTACCCTCGCCACAGGGTCCACAGACCGAGGCTCAGCCTCCTGGACCTCTCTGAGCAGCAGTGCATACGGAGGCTCAGAGTCACTCGACATGTAGTCGTTGACATCTGCAGCCTCTTTCATGCCGAGCTGCTCCTGGCTGGCCCGAGCACCATCTTCTTACCTGTCGCTGTCAAAGTCACCACTGCCCTCAACAACTTCTCCTCCGCATCCTTCCAGGGTGCAACTGGGGACATCGCCGATGTCTCTCAGTCGTCTGCGCAGAAGAGCCCTGCAAATACACCTACACCCACTCTGCAGTGACACAATGGGTGGCATCAGTTGTGGGTCCTCATAGTGATCCTCAGGAGCGGGCATTATTGCACAAACCAGAGAGGATTCGCGAAGACATGACAGTAGTGGTGCCAATATAATATGTAATGTGAGTTGTTCTGAAATTCAATATAAGTAACACCCATGACAAACCCTCAAACACCCTTGTGCATCCCCTTCCTGCTCACGACACGTTTGCCTTACGCTGCCTACTGCACATATGTGATGCATGCCCTGTGGCTGCAGCACAGGTAGTGGCAGGTTGAGTGAGGCTGGCCGTGAAAGAGATGCACGAGAAGGTGAGTATGAGATAGAGCCATGAGATTGTATGAGGATTGGGTTGAGTGGTAGTGGCGGGATGAGTACTGGCGAGGTGAGTAAGTGCAGGTAAGATGAGGATGAGGTTTGAGTGGGTATGAGGGGTGATGTGACAGAGTAGTATTGGCAGTGCCGAAGGAGATGTGGGGTGGGGGCAGTGATGTGGCAGACGGAGTGTAGGGGAAAGACTACGTGTACTCACTTTGGCTGACCTACTGAGGTCATTGGAGCGCCTCCTGCACTGTATGCAGGTGGGCGATATGTTGGTGGCGCTGGTGCCCTGCTCTGCCACCTCGAGCCAGGCCTTCCTGGTGGCAGAGGCAGGCCGCTTCCTCCCGCCCTCCGGGAGGAAGATCTCTGTCCTCCCCCTCCTCCTCACCCCATGTATTGATACCTGGAGTGAGGCATCATTAAACTGGGAGCAGCCTTCCCCCTGGGCTGCTCCATGCTGTCATTTTTGCTATTTGTTGCAGCATCTGTCAGTGGAGGACTGCCCCTTTAAATAGAGCGCCTCCAGCTGACAGATCGTACTGCGCATGCGCAGCCCGCCCGACGTGCAGATCAGCAGTGGGGAACCCGGAGGAGCAGGTAAGTGGATCCAATTAGTGGTTTGTCTGCTACGATCGCGCGGGAAACTGACTAATTTCACCGGGCGCGTTACCCACTTGCCTGATAGCCCCCCCGCCGAGAACCTGCAGCCCTGCTAACATCGGGCCCATTGTGTCCAATTCTGGGCAGCGCACTTTAGGAAGGATGTGAGGCCTTAGAGATGGTGCGGAAAAGATTTACTGGAATGGTTCCAGGGATGAGGGACTTCAGTTACGTGGATAGGCTGGAGAAGCTGGTGTTGTTCTCTTGGAGCAGAGAAGGTTGAGAGGGGATTTGATAGAAGTGTTCAAAATCATGAAGGGTTTAGATAAAGTAATTAAAGAGAAACAGTTCCCATTGGCAGAAGGGTCGAGAACCAGAGGACACAGATTTAAGGTGACTGGCAAAAGAACCAAAGGTGACATGAGGAAAAACTGTTTTATGCGATGAGTGGTTTGATCTGGATTGCGCTGCCTGAAAGGGAAAAATTTACAGGGCTACGGGGAAAGAGCGGGGGAATGGGACTAACTGGATTGCCCTTACAAAGAGCTAGCCCAGGCTCGATGGGCTGAATGGCCTCCTCCTGTGCTGTAACCATTCTATGATTCTATGACTGTATGAAAGAATCATAACATTTTATAAGAACTTGGCTCTTTTTCTAATAAAAATTATAGAGCTCCAAAGTGTTTCCAATTCTCATCCATTATTTGCCTTTGTGCGGTCTATCTCTACCCTTCTTTTTCTGGTTTTCTCTCTCTCCATCTTTGGCAGTAGGCTTTCCATGGATATTTAGAAACATAGAAACATAGAAAATAGGAGCAAGAGGAGGCCATTCAGCCCTTCGGGCCTGCTCCGCCATTCAAAATGATCATGGCTTATCGTCCAACTCAGTACCCTGTTCCCACTTTTTCCCCATATCCCTTGATCCCTTTAGCATTAAGAGTTTATTACAAGCTCGGAGTCCCACAACTATTAGGATTATGTTTCTTCCCATCCCATTTCCAGTAAATACTTTGTCACTTTCATTAATTTTCTCCTTCTCTGTCATATCTGCTCTAATAAATCTATTTTCCAAACCAGAGTTATTAAAGTACCTTCTTTTTCCTCAGCTAAGTCTTCCCTCAGCAATGGTTGACAGACCCTTTGAATGAATCCACCACATTTCCCAAACGCAGCAGAAAATAATTGCCAGGGACATCCGTTATGCCTTTCATCTTTTAATGCTAATGCAAGTGCTGGTACTGTTAGGAAGTTCAAAAAAGGAATGTTACTTATATTGCACTGATCATGAAATTGCTTCTCTCATTCTCAACCTCACCTTCATTTCTCCCTCGCCCCCCCTTCTGCTCCCTCTCTATTCCTCCCCATCACTTTCATGTTCCCTCTCCCCTCTCCCTTACCATCCTCATCTCTCCCTCACCCTCTATCCACTCTCTCTCCCCTCTCCATTCCTCCCCCTCGCTGTCTCCCTTCCCTACCCTTTCTCTCACCCTTGCTCTGTCTGCCTTCACGGTTCTCATCGTCTCCTTTTCTCTTACCCCTTCCCTCCCTCTCTTGGTTCACATATCTCCCTTGGTTGACGTGAAAAGTTGCATTAGTTTTGACTCCCCGTGTGCAATGCCATGGGAGATCAACTAGCAAGAACTGCAACCAATGAAAAGAAATATCACCCCCGCAGCATCAGAATTGCATCACTTTCTACATCCCCCAGTAGAATAATAAACATGGGCTCCACACAACTGAGCAAAAATAAAAATAAAAACCCACCCACTGATCAAAGATTGGGAACCAAGCCAATGAGTATATATCCAGAAACAACCCAAGATTGACCATAAGGCCAAATGCATACGATCACAAACACCCCATTGCAGAAATTCTAGGTTAGGACAACAAACCTTCTCCTCCCCACCACTGAGCAGAAATTCTGGCATAGGATCACAAACTCTCATTCATGCCTAACCACCCCATCTCAGAAATTGCTGGTTAGGATATTAATCCAGCATTCACACCGAGACCCGCACCTCCCCGCTGATGCCCAAGACCATCCCACCATGTTCGAGCCCTCCCACCATTGTCGAGACCCCCGACCCCATGACCAACCCCCCCCACCCCCCACATGGCCGCCTCTGGCATCAGACTCCCAGCCCCCCACCCCGATACCTTCCAAGGTCCACGACCTCTTGCTTCCTCCCTCCCTCTTCTCCGACTCCTGGATGCTTTCCCTCCCAACAGCCAGCCTGTCAATCTGGTTAGCTGTTCCGCGGGAAAGCCAGAAGTAAAATCAATTGCCTTCAATTGAGTTGTGATCGCAGAATCCAGCGTGCTCACTTGACTTCTGGGTTTCCCACGCGATAATCTACCCACCCATGCTAAAATGCTAAAATCATGCCCAATAGGACTGAAAAATCTTGAATCATTGGTCTGTGGTCACTACTGCTTGTTGGTTCCTGGCAATCATGTGACTATTATGGAATTGTGTCACATGACAAAGTAACATTTCAGAGACATCACTATTAATTTTTCTTGGGCTACAAAAAGAAATATCTTCAAAAAGACAAAATGCAAGTTGAGATTGGAAAGTCAACATTTTCTTCCCATTTATTATAAAAAGAATAGAGATGTATATAGTACAAACAGGCGAGTAGTGGAACAGCAGAAAATATAATCAATGAATATAATATAGTAAATGTACTTTTTGATTCATCCTTCTCAGTGAGCAAATATTGGAGATGAAGTAGTTTTAAAAAAATGGTTAATCTTGCCCCGAGTAACTTCCAGAAATTCTGCTGCAATCAAAGGTCCATCTTCTGCTCAATGTCACTATCCTTCTATGAGTTGCCTCCTTCAGGCACCATTTTCCAATTAGCTCTGCAGCCAGTATTGCTCACAGAGCCTCATTTCTAACTCGTTCAAATACATTACTGCGATCATTATAAATCTTTGATGATTTCATACTTTAACCTACTGCCTGTTTTTATTTAATTAATGGGTTGAAATATTCTGTTTCAGCAGGCTGGCTGTAATGGTATTCCAATAAAATGCCTTTACAACCACAAGTCTGAAATGATTCCATACTTCTTGTAGCTTCTTTTCACTGGTGTGCAGAGAGTTAAATAAATCTGATTTTTATACAGCTTGTTTGCAGTTAGGCTGTTACTGAACACAATGAAGGCACTTCTAGATTTCCCAGATGATAATAACATTCACATTTAAAAAGTTACAAAGTTTTCAGCGTAACTTCAACACGCCTCCGTCACATTTTTCATAATTAAAGGCCACAGGCTAATACTTCATCACTTTGTTATCAGTGCCTATCATCACAATTTGAAATCATCAGCCAATAATGTACCATGTTTTTAATAATTATGCTTGATTCACACCTTGCTGCAAAGCTTTAAAGTGTATTCTGTGGAGAATAATTGAAGACAATCTGTTATTAAACTGTAATGGATGTGCCAGCTCAAAGCATGTTTTAGCTGTACTAGTGACATTAAATTGAATCATTCAGAATGACCACGTTCAGGTTCAAGATTTCGGCGTTTAAAAGTAAAGATATGTAGTTGGTACTAGTCAGCCTATCACTTCTGCTAGCACATACCTCAAGATTGTCTCACTGATTCCCATTTTCAGCCTGAGTAACTTTTGTCAAAAGAACATAGTTTGTATTTGTGCCTGAAAGGAATAAAAAGAAACGGTGATCAAGTAGCTGACTTTTCAAATGCATCAAGAAATTACATTGGCTTTTTAAAAATTATGTGAATAAGAAGTCCATTATGTTTCTTTCCTCTCCAATTTTCCTCCCTTCGTCTATCCTGATGGGGGAGAGTTGGAGACTGGGGAATGGGGCTCAGGGGAGAGAGGGAGACTGGGGAATGGGACTCGAGAGAGAGAGGGATACAGGAGAATGGGACTCGGGAGAGAGAGGGAGACTGGGGAATGGGACTCAGGGGAGAGAGGGAGACTGGGGAATGGGGGCTTGGGAGAGAGAGGGAGACTGGGGAATGGGACTCAGGAGAGAGAGGGAGACTGGGGAATGAGGGCTCGGGAGAGAGAGGGAGACTGGGGAATGGGGGTTCGGGGAGAGAGGGCAACTGGGGAATGGGGGCTCGGGGGAGAGAAGGAGACTGGGGAATGGGGGCTCGGGGGAGAGAGGGAGACTGGGGACTGGGGGCTCAGGGGAGAGAGGGAGACTGGGGAATGGGGGCTTGGGAGAGAGAGAGAGACTGGGGAATGGGCCTCGCAGGAGAGAGGGAGACTGCGGAATGGAGGCTCGGGGGAGATAGAGAGATTGGGGAATGGGGGCTCGGGAGAGAGAGGGAGACTGGGGAATGGGGGCTCGGGAGAGAGAGGGAGACTGGACAATGGGACTCGGGAGAGAGAGGGAGACTGGGGAATGGGGGCTCGGGAGAGAGAGGGAGACTGGGGAATGGGGGTTTGGGGAGAGAGGGCAACTGGGGAATGGGGCTCGGGAGAGAGAGGGCAACTGGGGAATGGGGCTCGAGGGAGAGAGGGCGACTGGGGGATGGGGCTCGGGGGAGAGAGGGCGACTGGGGAATGGGGCTCGGGGGAGTGAGGGCGACTGGAGAATGGGGCTCGGGGGGGGAGAGAGGGCGACTGGAGAATGGGGCTCGGGGGAGAGAGGGCGACTGGGGAATGGGGCTCGGGGGGAGAGAGGGCGACTGGGGAAAGGGGCTCGGGGGAGAGAGGGCGACTGGGGAATGGGGCTCGGGGGAGTGAGGGCGACTGGGGAATGGGGCTAGGGGGAGTGAGGGAGACTGGGGAATGGGGCTAGGGGGAGTGAGGGAGACTGGGGAATGGGGCTCGGGGGAGAGAGGACGACTGGGGAATGGGGCTCGGGGGAGTGAGGGAGACTGGGGAATGGGGCTCGGGGGAGTGAGGGGGACTGGGGAATGGGGCTCAGGCAATGAATCATAGAATCATGGAATAGTTACAGCACAGAAGGAGGTCTTTCAGCCAATCAAGCCTGTGCCGGCTCTTTATAAGAGCAATCCAGTTAGTCCCATTCCACTGCTTTTTTCTTGCAGCCATGCAAATTTTTTCCCTTCAAATATTTGTCCTATTCCTTTTTGAAAACCATGATTGAATCTGCTTCCACCATCCTTTCAGGCAATATATTCCAGATCACAACTACTCGCTGCGAAATAAGTTTTTCCTCATGTCACCTTTAGTTCTTTTGCCAATCACCTTAAATTTGTGTCCTCTGTTTCTCGACCCTTCTGCTGGTGGGAACAGTTTCTCTTTATTTACTTTATTTTGATTTTGAACACTTCTATCAAATTTCCTCTCAACCTTCTCAGCTCTAGGGAGATCAACTCCAGCTTCTCCAGTCTATCCATGTAACTGAAGTCCCTCATTCCTGGAACCATTCAGTAAATCTTTTCTGCACCCTCTCTAAGACCTTCACATCCTTCCTAAAGTGTGGTGCCCAGAATTGGACACAATACTCCAGATGTGGCCGCACCAGTGTTTTATAAAGGTTCAACATAACTTCCTTGCTTTTGTACGCTATGCCTCTATTTATAAAGCCCAGGATCCCATATGCTTTTTTAACCACTTTCTCAACCTGTCCTGCCACCTACAAAGATTTGTGCACATATACCCCCAGGTCTTTCTGTTCCTTCACCCCCTTTAGAATTGTACCAATTAGTTTATGTTGCCTTTCCTCATTCTTCCTGCCAAAATGCATCATTTTGCACTTCTCTGTGTTAAATTTCATCTGCCATGCATCCGCCCATTCCACCAGCCTGTCTATGTCCTTTTGAAGTCTTTTACTATCCTCCTCACTGTTTACTAGACTTCCAAGTTTAGTGTCATCTGCAAATTTTGAAATTGTGCCCTGTACACCCAAGTCCAAGTCATTAATATATATCAAAAGGGCTCACGAAGAGAGGGAGACTGGGGAATGAGGTGGGCTTGGGGCCCAGCATTTGCTGCAGAACCGGGAGCAGGAGCAGCAGCAATGTGGTGAGGGGGAGCAGCACCGAAAGAGGAGCAGCCAGTTAATGGAATTTTATTGTGAATTAATAGTGAAAGATTGTTTCCACTGGTGGGTGAATGGGGTACAAGGGGATGGAGACAGAAGATTCTCACTGGAAAAAACAAAGGGGTAGGGTGAAGGAAGTTTCTTGAACTGAGGGCTATTATACCATGGGATGCTTCACCACAAGTGGCTATTGAGGCAGAGACTAGAATATCAAATAAAAGGGACTGGGACAAGTATTTCAAACGGAGGAATATAAAAGGTCTGGGTGAATGGAATTATAGGAATGAGCACTAGCACTGGCACATGGGTCCGAATGGCCTTCTTCTGTGCTGTAATTTCTATCATAAGGACATAAGGACATAAGAAATAGGAGCAGGAGGAGGCCATACAGCCCCTCAAGCCTGCCCCGCCATTCAATCAGATCATGGCTGATCTTCGATCTCAACTCACTTTCCTGCCCGACCCCCATATCCCTTGATTCACCTAGCGTCCAAAAATCTATCCATCTCAGCCTTGAATATATTCAATGACTCAACATCCATAGCCCACTGAGGTAGAGAATTCCAAAGATTCACAACCCTTTGCGTGAAGAAATTCCTTCTCATCTCAGTCTTGAATGGCCGACCCCGTATCCTGCAATTATGCCTCCTAATTCTAGACTCTCTAGCCAGGGGAAACAATACCTCACCATCTACCCTGTCAAGCTCCCTCATAATCTTATATGTTTCAATGAGATCACCTCTCATTCTTCTAAACTCCAGAGAGTATAGGCTCATTCAACTCAACCTCTCTTCATAGGACAACCCTTTCATCACAGGAATTAATCTGGTAAACCTTCGTTGCACCGCCTGTATATCCTTCCTTTAGATGAGGAGACCAAAACTGTATGCAGTACTCCAGGTAAGGTCTCACCAATGCCCTGTACAACTGTAGTAAGACTTCCTTACTCTTGTACTCCAAATCCCTTGCAATAAAGGCCAACATGCCATTTGTCTTCCTAATTGTTTGCTGTACCTGCATTCTAACTTTTTGTGTTTCTTGTATGAGGACACCCAAAGTCTCTCTCAACACCAACATTTAATAATTTCTCACCATTTAAAAAATATTCTGTTTTTATATTCTTCCTACCAAAGTGAATAACCTCACATTTCCCCACATTATACTCCATCTGCCACCTTCTTGCCCACTCACTTAATCTGTCTATATCTCTTTGCAGACACTTTGTGTCCTCCACATAGCTTTGTATCATGAAGGGATTCGCAAAATTTCACATGTTCCCCCCACCCCGAAGATTTATTGGAGTTATTAAAGAAACCCTGGTGTGACTGTTTTAAAAAAATCCAAGGTCTCTCAAAATGGCTGCAGTCAGACACATGGCCGAGGACCGGCAGATTTGAAATTGCATTCTCAACAACTCGGCAGGCTTCGTGTTTCAGACAGGTTTCTTTAAACAATGCAGCTGCATTCTAGCCCTGAGGCAAGCTATCAACATGGCCGGCCAACACATCAAAATTCGAGCAGGAAGTGATCGCAGGACAAAACGTGAACCATCAAGGTACATTCGGAACAATGGTAAAGCAGTTAGCAAACATATCGATACAGGAACCGGCCATTAGGTCCTTTGTCTTAAAGCAGTTATGGAACTCAGAAATACAGGAATTGGCCATTAATGTAAATGGGCCAGAGATGGGGTCCTTTGTCTTACGTTTCGTGCTTAAATCAAACAATGAAGCAAGCTGATGAGGTATGAAAAAAACCTGTTACCAAGAGGGTATAACTGGGCTGCCCAGTATCTCTCTCTCTCTTTTCTCTTCGCCTCCTGGCTCGGGGTCCTGCTGTCTGCTAGCAACTAAGAAGGAAGCCATCCAGTAAACCTCGCAACCACATCTGTTTCACCGGTGAGCATTAATTTTCTGGCCGCCACAAGACAACCTAGCATAAGTGTAAGGGTGGGGGTTAAAGGGGATATTGCTAAACTTGTGATTTTAGAATTTTCCCTCGATGTGTCCGTTTCTTCCAACCCGTTAAGCGTAAGACTGTATTACATCCATAGCGATTTCTTTTCATCTTCTGTATTATACTGTTTACTTTGTAGTTTTAGTTTTCTTATTAATAAACATTGGTTTTCCTTGTACCAATCCACTGGTCTGTTTGTCTGTCTTTGTTACCACTCGATAAGTCCTCAGCTCAGAATCAGGAAGGGGTAAGCGATTCGCAACCGCACTGCGGGCAGGGCAGCTCAGGAAAACATAACTGGCTGACCTATTATAAGCCCGAGAAACAGTAAAAAAGAAACCCCTTACAATCATCAGCAAACTTGGATACATTACACTCGGTCCCTTCATCTAAGTCATTAATATAGATTGTAAATAGCTGAGGCCCACGCACCAATCCTTGTGGCATCCCACTAGTTACAGCCAACCTGAGAATAACCCGTTTATTCCTACTCTCTGTTTTCTGTCCTTTAACCAACCCTCTATCCATATATTACCCCCAACCCCATGAGCCCTTACCTTGTATAACAACCTTTTATGTGGCACCTTATCGAATGCCTTTTGAAAATCCAAATATATTACATCCTCTGGTTCTCCTTTATCTACCCTGCTAGTTACATCCTCAAAAAACTTTAATAAATTTGTCAAACACGATTTCCCTTTCATAAAACCATGTTGACTCTGCCTAATCATATTATGTTTTTCTAAGTGCCCTGTTACCATTTCCTTATTAATGGAATTCCAGTGTTTTCCCGATGACCGATGTCAGGCGAACTGACCTGTAGTTCCCTGTTTTCTGGCTCCCTCCCTTCATGAATAACAGGTTAACATTTGGTACCTTCCAATCCACTGGTACCGTTCCAGAATCTAGAGAATTTTGAAAGATCATAACCAATGCAGCCACCTCTTTTAGAATCTTTGGATGTAGGCCATCAGCTCCAGGGGATTTGTTGGCTTTTAGTCCCATTAGTTTGTCCAGTACTTTTTCTCTAGTGATATTAATTGTTTTAAGTTCCTCCCTCTCATTTACCCCTTGGTTCCCCATTATTTTTGGTATGCTTTTTGTTTCTTCTCCTGTGAAGACAGATACAAAATAGTTGTTTAATGCATCTGCCATTTCCTGATTCCCCATTATAATTTCTCCTGTTTCAGCCATCTCAAATACATTCCATCAACTCATCTTCCAAACTACCTTTGCCAATTTGATTTGCCCAGTCTATATGCAGATTAAAGTCCCCAATGATTACTGCATTACCTTTATTACAAGTTCCTATTATTTCATGATTAATATTCTGTCCAACAGTATAACTACTGTTAGGGGGCCTATAAACTACTCCTACCAGTGTTTTCTGCCCCTTGTTATTTCTTATTTCCACCCATACTGACTCTACTTCCTGATCCTCCGAGCCAAGATCCTTTCTCACTACTGTCCTTATGTCATCCTTTATTATTAGGGCTACGCCCCTCCTTTTCCATTCTGCCTGTCTTTTCTAAATGACATGTAACCTGGAATATTTAGTTCCCAACTTGGTCATTTTGCAACCATGGGGTTGATTTTAGAATGGCCGAACGGGTACATTGGGGGCAGGGGGCTCGTAAAATCAGGGAATCCCGGAGCGGGTCCGGAGTCCGGCTCCAACCCGCCCACTTCCGGGTTTCCCAATGACGCATTCAGGTGCGCGCGCAGCTCCCGCATGCGGGACTCTCACTGGCAATTAAAGCCGGCAGGATGACAATTTAAATACTTACTTACCTGGTTGAGGTACTTGTCAGACCTCATTGACTGGAGATTTTGGCAGGGTTGCAATTTTCACGGATCCTCAGCATATTTCCCGTGCTGTGGGAAACACTCCCTGTTGGAGCAGACGTGTTTCAGCCAGCAGCCAGTGGGAGATGCAAAGGATTTTTTGACAGTTGGGGGAAAACCTCATTTATTGCAGCAGGGCACTCTGTCACTTCAGACAAAGTTTTGGTTGCAATACCTTTGTCTTTCCATTCAAAATTATTAATTTATACCCTAAACTCTGCTGTGCAAACACATTTACCTACTCTGCGGACCCCCTCAAACTCACACCGTCAGGATGGGGGAGCGCCATGGCTGCATTCATCACTTCATCCGAGGACGAGCAACATCACCAGCCTCGCCAGGCACGCCATCCACCTCCGCTACATGGAGCTCCACAACACAGTGCTGCGCCACAGGCACCTGCACAAAATAGTTGTGCAACTACACATACACCCACTGTATGGTGAACCAATGGGTGGCACCAAATGTGGGTGTTCATGGAGAACCTCATGAAAGGGATTTATTGCACAAGCCAGTCAAGAATGGCCAAAACGTGGCAGTGGGGGTAACAATATAATATTTAATGTGAGTTGAACCAAAATCAAATATGAATAAAAAACATGACAAACCATCAAACACCCTTGTGCATCTCCTTTGTGCTCACGAAACCTTTGCCTTACGCTTCCTACTGCTCATACGTGATGCATCCCCTGTGGCTGCAGCAGAGGTAGTGGCAGGTTGGATGAGGGTGACCATGAAAGAGATGCATCAGAGGGTGAGTATGAGATAGAGCCATGAGATTGTATGAGGATTGGGTTGAGTGGTAGTGGTGGGATGAGTACTGGGAAGGTGAGTAAGTGCAGGTAAGATGAGGATGAGGTTTGAGTGGGTGTGAGGAGTTATGTGATAGAGTAGTGTTGGCAGTGCAGAAGGAGTTGTGAGGTGGGGGCGGTGATGTGGAAGACGGAGTGTAGGAGAATGAGTAAGTGTGCTCACTTTGGCTGACCTAGTTAGGTCAATGAAGCGCTTCCTGCACTGTATCCAGGTGTGGGATATGTTACTGGTGCTGCTGACCTCCTCTGTCACCTCGAGCCAGGCCTTCTTGTGGCAGAGGCAGGCCACTTCCTCCCGTCCGCCGGGTAGAAGATCTCTCTCCTCCTCCTCCTCACCCCATCCGGTAACACCTGGAGTGAGGCATCATTAAACCTGGGAGCAGCTTTTCCCCTGGGCTGCTCCATGCTGTAATTTTGGCTGTTTGCTGCAGGAGCAGCATTGGAGCACTGCCCCTTTAAATAGGGCTCCTCCAGCTGACAGCCTGTGATGCGGGTGCGCAGTCCGCCCACTGCGCAGGTTTCCAACGAGAAACCCGGAAGCGATGGTAAGTGGTTTCAATTTACTCGCGATCGCGTGGGCGACCCATCGATTTTACTGGGTGGTTTACCCACGCGCCCAGTCGCTGCCCCCCCACCCCCCCGCTGCCAACCCGCCTCCCTGGTAATATCCAGGCCCATGTCTCTGTAATGGCTATTAGGTCAAATCCATTTATCTCTACTTGTTAATGCATCTATCTTGTTACGAATACTCCGTGCATTCAGATAAAGAACCTTTAATTTTGACTTTTTACCATTTTTTTTCCTGATTTGACCTTGTTGTTGCACTATTATTGGTAAACTCTCTGTCCCTTCCTGCCACACTCTGCTTATCTTTACCCAAGTCACTACGCTGTTCTCATTAGATTTCTAAATCTCCCCTCACCTGACCCCTTTTCAATCTATGAAAACTCTCCTTTTTTGAGTCTGAGCCCAGGAAGTGGTTTGGAAATGTTGGTGCTGAGCTGCGTTTAGGACGTGTCCCAAATATCGAGCCCATTGCCCCATGTGCAATCTCTCAGTTTGGTTTAGGTCGGTCTGTGCCAGCTGGTTTTGATGTGTGAAGTCCTAGTCCAGATTGGCTCTGACTAATACCCCCAGTTCAGATTTGTCACCTTTACACAGAATCTGAGTCCAAACTAGCATCCAAGGTGACAGGGAGAAAGATGGGGCCTGTTAAAAATGGCATTAACTGGGGAGCCTGACCGGACCTTATGCAATACAGGGGGATTCTGGCTGTAGTTACAGGGTGAATATCAGCAGATTATAGGATTACTACTAGTTACTAGACATAGGGTTTCACCTATTACCACTAGTTACATATAGACCATCAGTGATTTATTGTATTACTATTGGTTATGAGGGAAATCGGAGTGTTACGAGTATTACTATTAATTATTGATGCGATTTCAGTAAGTTACAATTAGTTACTGGTGGAATCAAAGTTCCTCCAATCAGGTTACGCCTAGTCCCCACTGACTCTGGGAGTTCACAGTCGACATTGTAAGGGGCAGAAGCCAAAGGGATGGAGCTCGGGATGGGGACTCCCTATGTGGGGAGTTCCCACTTCCCTGGCTCCGAAGGGACCCGCTGAATCAGTAGAGCCTGGTACACTGAGAGAAATGAGGCATGAAGGCCTCCAGATGAATGCAAGTAGGTCCTTACAGGGGAGGGGGAGGATCCAGGCCATGGTAGTGCCTGAACCTCCCCCAAAATGTCAGTTATTCTCTTTTTGGCTCAAGCCCCTTACACATGGGGCTGAGAGGGACAAAGATGGGGTCTTGGGGGGGGGGATCATGGGCACCATACCCACCCCGCCCTTCACCCCCTTTCCCCCGATGGCAAGCAGGCACCAGATTTTCCAGCCGCATGGACAGGTGGGAGCTAGAGATGCACCTGTAGTGGCACGGGTGCTTGCCCAACCCACGCAAGGGAAGGCGCCCATCCGCTAAGCTGGTGGATGCCATCTCAGCATAACCACCAGGGCATCTATATACACTGTTTTCATTTGTAAAAAATAAAGAAATATTAAGTGAAATTAAGCTATCAAAAAATCACATTCATATGGAATACACCAAATGAACATGGTATAAAGTATGTTATATCAATTCAATGTATAAAACTACAAAAATAGTTTCTAAGTAAAAGCAATTCACCTCCCACTGATATCAATTGGTGCAAATTAGCTCTGAATTGTCTTGTTTTATAACAGAGGAAATAGTAAAATGACAAACATTAAATCATTGAAAATCAAAGCAAACCCCGTGAGATTGAGAATGTTCCAAGCAACACATTTCACTATTAAAGTAACAAGACCAACTAATTTATTCTCAACTTTCCTGAGAAGAATTTTTATACTTCTGAAGCCTGAGAGTAGCTCTGAGAAGAGACAATTACTAGTGCAGATTACAAGAAAAAAGAAATTTAGGTCAGTTTGGATCATTTAGATGCGTTGGTGCTGAGAAATTATAATTGGAACAACTTGTTCTTAAAGCAAGAGTCTCAACCTTTTCAAGAGGAACCATAGAATGGACTCCAAAGGGGAGAAATCAGACCCCATTGCACCCATTTTCCACGCACTAAACCAATTCTACCCCCAAGTGTTCCCTGCAAGAAAGAAGAAAAATTAGTTATGTACGGCCTAGACTTTCATCCTACTCCCACTAAATTTTAAGCAAATCTGGGGCAGATGGAGGCGGAAAAGTGTTGAAGATCTACTCTGCCGTAACCATACCTCTTTCTCGGCTCCCACTATTTCCAGTTGTAAGGTATAGTTGATTTAGAAGTGTTTTAATATATGCATGCATGGTGTGATGTCTTTATGAACTTACATTTAATATGTACTGAAGTTTTGGATATTGTTAAAATAACTACAACATGTATAAATCCAGTGTAACATGGCATAAGGTCAAAAGGTAAGCATGATGGTCAATTAAGCCGAAATGATGTTAAAGACAAACAGTGTGCTGAAGCAATATAATGTTTACAACGAGCAGGCGGCGAAGGACCAGGCAATGAGTAAATTTGCAAGGAATGTGCTGCAGTAAAGTGATGTTTGAAATAAACAGATGAATAAAGACAGGATGTTAATTAAATCACTAATCGAAAGGGCCCAAAACATTCAGATCTTTTATTACCAAAGTAAAAGACTTTTGCAACAACTAACATAAAGTTTGGGTAAAACTGCTTTTGCAGTAACTCATGTAAAGACTGTTGATGTAAATTCTCAGATAAGGAATGGTACAGTCTGCAAAAGCAAGGAATGGGGTGATACCGGGAGTAAGCATAGAATGTACTATTGAAGGTTAGGAATGATGATTAACGGCGTGGGTGAGGTAGCCCAGGCAATTGTTAGTTGCCACATAGGCAGGAAAAGGGTATAAAAGAACTACTATTGAACCCGAGAGGCAGCGTGGAAACCCAGAGGAAGAGAGAAGAGAATCTACAGTCAACAGAACACAGCAAAAGATAGAGAGACCGTGCCGCAGTCACTCGGAGGGCTGCTACTGAGGCTTTGAGGAACAGACTGTGACTGTCATCTTTGTTAAGTATTACTTCTTTGTACGGAGTGTAAAACTACTTAATAAATCTGTTATGTCTCTAATCAACATGCCTGTACCCATAGTGGTTTGTTGTTGTCACGGACAAGTCTCTTGAGTTGGATTAAATTGAATCCTGAAAGTAGGAGAACCTACTGCAGTTTTACAGGGCCTTGGTGAGACCACACCTGGAGTATTGTGTGCAGTTTTGGTCTCCTTACCTAAGAAAGGATATACTTGTCATAGAGGCAGTGCAGCGAAGGTTCACCTGACTAATTCCTGGGATGGCAGGACTGTCGTATGAGGAGAGATTGGTCAACTCAGCCTGTATTCACTCGAGTTTAGAAGAATGAGAGGGGATCTCATTGAAACATATAAAATTCTGACAGGGCTAGACAGGCTGGATGCAGGGAGGATGTTTCCCCTGGCTGGGGGGTCCAGAACGAGGGGTCACAGACTCAGGATACGGGGTAGGAGATTTAGGACTGAGATGAGGAGAAATTTCTTCACTCAGAGAGTGGTGAACCTGTGGAGTTCTTTACCACAGAAGGCTGTGGAGGCCAAGTCACTAAACATATTTAAGAAGGAGCTAGATAGATTTTTAGACACAAAAGGCATCAAGGAGTATGGGGAGAGAACGGGAATATGGTATTGAGATAGAGGATCAGCCATGATCATATTGAATGGCGGAGCAGGCTCGAAGGGCCGAATGGCCTACTCTTGCTCCTATTTTCTATGTTTCTATGTTACACAGTGGCTGGGCCCAGTGGCTCAGGGTACACACACTCATATATGAACTGCCATATGAAAATGAGCCTCAAATTGGGGAAATATGTTTTCTGACATATTTCTTACGATTTGCAATGATGGATGAGAGGGCTGCCTGTTAGGCCCAGGTATCCAGCATTGTCTTTTGACAATGTGGGGGTGGGGGGGGCCTTAAAATACAAGGGACTGACCGAAGAGGAGGATATCTTATGCTCGGTATTTCTAAAAGAAGGTGTTTACGATTTTGCTAGAAATAGCCAACAAAGGAAATCTTTCTGCTGTGTTTATGAATCATTATATTCCGCTGTGATTATGATTCACTACATACCATGACCAGAGGAAAACTTCTCCAAGATTTGCATACATTAGAAGTATATTGGTTTTGAGTGCCACTTTTCCTACAGTGTATTGATAGCAATATGCTATAAATTTGTTGAAATGCTGGTGCTAGAATACAGAGAGGTATTTCTGTGCATCTGCCAGTTGAAACAATTTGATGGTGCAATAAGTTTCATCACAATGTGCAGTTTTTCTCAAAAGTGCAGCTCAAGTAACAACAAAAATAAGGTAACTCCATCAACAAACTGAAATCTGTAAGTTCATATTGTTTTGTAATTACTTAAAGCACAGTTGTGTATCATCTCCACAGTATCCATTGGTTCTTTCAGCTTTTGCAAATTTATTTCAGTCTCTTTGTGTTACCATCTCCTGTGAATTCCAAAAATACGTAACCTATGTAATGGCCAAAGAGTGCTGCAATTTTATTAACCATTCATACCACTGATAAGCATTTTGATCAATAATGAAATGATATTTTTAGGGCGCTGAAGGCCTTTTTTTTGAAGGTGATTATGACTTATGCTCACTGCACTTCATTTTTACCATTTTTCAAATGCAGGAACAAAGACGACATCCATTTTAAGAAGCTGTTTGTATTCATTGTCATCGACAAGCTTCCAAAGCATTGAAAATTCGTGGCACTTCTGGATATCTTAAAAGGTGTTGATTAAGGATTTATCAGTGGCCTGAATTTTTAAGGTTATAAATCAGATAATTTCTTTTTGCTGTGATTATTATTATCTAAGTGGAAGATCAGCCTTGACTACAAAAACATGAAGGCTATACAAAGATTTGCGCAGCCACCAGAAAATATGAGTGATTAACACATGGATTGGACTTCTAGATTTGGTAGTAGAGATAAAAGCCTTGAAATCATTTAGTGTTGCATTTATATTGCAGCCACCTGCAGGAGGTTGCAGAAGTCTGAGACAGCCTGCCTGGTGAAGCAAAGCCTTATGAGGCACTGCTCTTCAGTCAGGTCTAAGAAAGGTATTCTGGGCCTGTGCACCCTTTGTGCTGGGTATGGCCTCCTAGGATTAGCCCTCTTCACCTGTTGTCTTCTGGGGGGTTCTGCTCTCTGAGGCCCCTGAGGACTTTCCCAGGTGATTGCATGGCTAGTGGAGTGGGGGCTTGGGGGTGGATGGATGTGACAGTGTGCAGAAATCACAGCATGACAGTATAAGGCAGGCTCGATGGACCAGCTGGTTTTACCCTGTCCTTAATTTTTGTATCTTCCTTCTAATCCCCCAAGCAAAGAACTGGTAGGAATTTTAATTCCCCTTGTGATTTTTAACCATGTGGGGATCCATAGGCAAAATACATAGGGAGGCACCTAGTACAGATCAATCACTTCTAGAGGAGGGGGAAATAAGAGAGAGAACCATCCCCGCTGGCTCTCACACATGTCCTACGAGCCGGCTGCAGAAACACATATTAGCACTTACCTGGATGTTGATCTTCTGCCGAAAAATCAACCAGGGAAGGTGATTGATGTGGGGAAACTTCAGAGGGGAAAGGAAAGAAAATAAAAGAGAAACAGAACTGACATTTCTAACAAGACCGCATTTATAATACATGAATGGGACTTAAAAAGTACAATACTCCACAGATACAGTATATTTTATTTATATCTCTTACCTGGTTAGCAGAAATAGTACAGTAGAAGGTTGGATCAGACTAAGAGAGAATACAAGAAGGTAGAAGATGGATTTAGAGTGCATGTGTGTAAATGCACGAAGCTTGGTAAATATGATTGGTGAGCTGCAGGCGCAAAGAGCCACGTGGGAATATGATGCTGTGGTGATAACTGGCTCAAAAAGGGCTGGATTGGGTACTAAATATTCCTGGATACAAGGTATTCAGGGAAGTTAGGGAAGAAAAAAAAGAGGAGTGGTGGCAGTATTGATTAAGGAGAATATTGCAGTGCCGGAGAGAGAGTGTCCTTGAGGGCTCAAGTTTCAGAGTCTATTTGGTTAGAGTTAAGAAACAATAATGGTGCCATTACACTACTGGGTGTATTCTATAGGCCACCAACTAGTAGGAAGGATATAGAGGAGCAAATTTGCAGGGAAATTACAGAGAGGTGCAAGAACTGTAGAGTAGTGACAATGGGGGACTTCAACTATCCTAATACAGATGGGGATAGTTATAGTGTAAAGGGCAAAGAGGGGGAAGAATTTCTGAAGTGTGTTCAGGAGAACTTTCTTGATCATTATGTTTCTGGCTCAACGAGGGAGGAGGCATTGATGGATCTGGTTCTGGGGCATGAGGTGGGTCAAGTGGAGCAAGTGTCAATGGGGGAACATTTAGGGAGCAGTGATCATAGTATCATAAGGTTTAGATTAGTTATAGAAAAGGACAAGGAGCAATCTGGAGTAAAAATACTTAACTGGAGGAGGGCCAATTTCAGTGGGTTGAGAAAAGGGTAAATTCGAATCAAAGATTGGCAGGCAAAACTGTAATCAAACAATGGGCAGTCTTTAAAGAGGAGATGGTGCGGGTACAGTCTAGGTACATTCCCACGAGGAGGAAAGGAAGGGCAACCAAAGCCAGAGCCCGCTGGATGATGAAAGAGATGGAGAGTAAGATGAAGCAGAAAAAGAGGACGTATGACAGATGTCAGGTCGATAATGAAAGCGAGAACCAGGCTGAATATAGAAAGTACAGAGAAGAAGTGAAAAAGGAAATAAGAGGGGCAAAGAGAGAGTATGAGAATAAACTGGCAGCCAACATAAATGGGAATCTAAAAGTCTTCTATAGGCATATAAATAATAAATGGGTAGTAAGAGGAGGGGTGGGGCCGATTAGAGACCAAAAAGGAGATCTATGCATGGAGACAGAGGGCATGGCTGAGGTACTAAATGAATACTTTACATCTGTCTTTTCCAAGGAAGAAGATGCTGACAAAGTCACAGTAAAAGAGGAGCTAGTTGAGATACTGAATGAGCTAAAAATTGATAAAGAGGAGGTACTAGAAAGGCTGGATGTACTTAAAGTAGATAAGTCACTCGGTCCGGATGGGATACATCCTAGATTGCTGAGGGAAGTAAGGGTCGAAATTGCAGAGGTGCTGGCCATAATCTTCCAATCCTCCTTAGATATGGGGGTGGTGCCAGAGGACTGGAGAATTGCAAATGTTACACCCTTGTACAAAAAAGGGTGTAAGGATAAACTCGGCAACTACATGCCAGTCAGTTTAACCCTGGTGGTGGGGAAACTTTTAGAAGCAATAATCTGGAACAGAATTAACAGTCACTTGGACAAGAGTGGATTAATAAAGGAAAGCCAGCACGGATTTGTTAAAGGCAAATTGTGTTTAACTAACTTGACTGAGTTTTTTGATGAGGTAACAGAAAGGGTTGATGAGGGCAATGTGGTTAATGTGTATACGGACTTTCAAAAAGCATTTAATAAAGTGCCAATAAATAAGCTTGTCAGCAAAATTGAAGCCGATGGAATAATAGGGGCAGTGGCAGCATGGATACGAAATTGGGTAAGTGACAGGAAACAGAGTAGTGGTGAACGATTGTTTTTCAGACTGGAGGAAGGTGTACAGTGGTGTTCCCTAGGGGTCGGTACTAGGACCACTGCTTTTTTATTGATAAATATTAATGACATGGGATTGGGTGTACAGGGCATAATTTCAAAATTTGCAGATGACAAAAACTTGGGAGTGTAGTAAACAGTGAGGAGGATAATAATCGACTTCAAGAGAACGTAGACAGGCTGGTGGAATGGGTAGACACATGGCAGACGAAATTTAACGCAGAGGAGTGCGAAGTGATACATTTTGGCAGGAAGAACGAGGAGAGGCAATATAAACTAAATGGTACAATTCTAAAGGGGGTGCAGTAACAAAGAGACCTGGGGTTATATGTGCACAAATCTTTGAAGGTGGCAGGACAGGTTGAGGAAGTGGTTAAAAAAGCATACGGGATCCTGGCCTTTCTAAATAGAGGCATAGCGTACAGAAGCAAGGAAGTTATGTTGAACCATTATAAAACACTGGTTCGGCCACAACTGGAGTATCGTGTCCAATTCTGGGCACTGCACTTTAGGAAGGATGTGAAGGCCTTAGAGAGGGTGCAGAAAAGATTTACTGGAATGGTTCCAGGGATGAGAGATTTCAGTTATGTGGATAGACTGGAGAAGCTGGGGTTGCTCTCTTTAGAGCAGAAAAGATTAAGAGGAGATTTGATAGAAGTGTTCAAAATCATGAAGGGTTTAGATAAAGTGAATAAAGAGAAACTGTTCCCATTGGCGGAAGGGTCGAGAACCAGAGGACACAGATTTAAGGTGATTGGCAAAAGAACCAAATGCAACGTGAGGAAAAACTTTTTTAGGCAGCGAGTAGTTATGATCTGGAATGTGCTGCCTGAAAGGTCAGTGGAAGCAGATTCAATCATGGCTTTTGAAAAGGAATTGAATAAACACTTGAAGGGAAAAAAATTCTAGGGCTACGGAGAAAGAGCAGGGGAATGGGACTAATTGCATTGCTCTTACAAAGAGCTGGCACGGCTCGATGGGTCGAATGGCCTTCTTCTGCGCTTTAACTATTCTATGATTCTCTTCTATGATTATAGATTCTGTATTAGGATCAACAGCAACAGAAACACTCATTAATATTGTGTACTATATGCATAAGCAATGGCTACCATACCTTAGTATGACATAAGAACATAAGAAATAGGAGCAGGAGTAGGTCATCCGGCCCCTCAAGCCTACTCCGCCATTCAATAAGATCATGGCTGATCTTCTACCTCATCTCCACTTTCCCGTCCTATACCCATATCCCTTGATTCCCTTAGTGTCCAAATATCCATCGATCTCAGTGATGACTACTGATTTCCACCTGATCGGGCCAATTTGCACTTGTTACACCAGGTGGTAACATGCCCAAAATGGGGTTGGCAACGTTACCGCCCTGATAACCCCAATGACGTGGCTGGAATCGTTTTGAAAGGGGCCTACCTCTGGGTGCCAAACGCCTGCCTGTGCAGTGGACTCCCTTTAATATGCAAATTGGGGCCCTTCGATCAGTTCCAAGGGCGAGGGAGCCAAAGAAGCCCAACAAAGCTAAGTTTGGAATTATTTTTGTAGGGCCCGTAGGAGCCTAAAACTCAAAATCGACCCCAATGTGTGTGTAAGTGATAATTACATTACATCAATGCTGCCATTTTCACACCAGAAAGAGGTGTGTCAAATAGAGAGGGGATGATTCAACTCTCTAGAATTTGCTAAAGTCATTTAACCAACATCCATATCCACAGCAGTTATGAGGGGGGTGATTTTAAACCCCAAGAACGGGTGGGTTGGGGTCGGGTGGGAGTTGAAAATAGTTGTTCTTTGGGTCGCGACCGCAACCCGGCTTTATTTCCGGGTTTAACATCAGCGCGGAAAAGTACAGGCTTTGCATTGGGAATGCAAAGTCCGAAAATTTTGTGTTTGTGATTCAACTCCCACCCGTCCCCAACCCACCCGTTCTTGGGATTTAAAATCACCCCCAAAAGGTTTTTAAAAAAGCAGTATGAAAGTGACTCAGAACTCCATCTCTGTCTTAAATAATAAATAATATTGGACTTGCAATTACATCGCCTTATCATATTGAACTATCTCAAAAGCACTTCATGCGAGAATTATTCTTGAAGGGTAGTCTTATGTAGGCAAGCACAGGAGGGATTCCGACACCAGCAATGAGCCACAAACAGCAATGCCATCAATGACCAGCTTATCTGTCTTTTAGTGATGCTGGTTGATAGAGGAATAGTGGCCATGGTATCTTTAACATTACCTGAACCATCGGAACAGGCATACAGGACCTCTGTTTAATGTCACATCTGGAGGACAACACCTCTAACAATGCAGCATTACATTAGTACTGCATTGGAGTGTCATCATAGGTTATAAGCTCAAAACCAGCAGTAGGACATGAACCCACGACCTGGTGACCCAGAGGCAAGAGTGCTACTAATTGAGCCAAGCTGATACTTGGAGGAATGTCCTCAAAGCATCACAAGCGAGTGATATTATTACAATTGAAATAATGTAAACATGCTACACGTTCACCAACGTAAGGAAAAATCTTTAACAAAATTACAGTGGTAATTTTATTTCTTTAATTTTTTTTCTGTTGGCTCCAAATGCTGGCATGGTAGCCTCATGTGGACCATTCAAGGAGTTAAAGTATATACTTGGGGACTTGTCACATGTATTCACTTTACTGCCTGGTCTTGCCAACTTTAGGTCTGGTGCAATCTTGCCATATTGATGATAGAGGAAAACAAAGCCAAGTGTTACTTTTGGTATAGCACTGTTTTTTTTTAAACATCAATGTATTTATTTTTCTCACAAAATATACAAAATCTGCCCTTGGACTTCAAAATAAAGCAACTGTGATCCCTGTCTGTCCAAAAAGAACGCTGTCTCTGAGAAACAGCAAATACATCTTGTCAGTGCTGCATGAACTGAGATCTGCCATTGCCCAGGGCTTCTCCAGATAGATGTTCCACCTATTTTTGGTGTTGCTTCTCATATTTATGTGTACAAGTTCACACTAAATGAATGTGAGTCATTCCCATTTTCAAACAAAATCAAAGATGACATAATCTTGGTCTCTGCTGCGTTATGTAGTTTATGGTCTCAGAGAAAATAGGGTTCCAAACATTTAACTGTAAGACGGTCCATACTGTTTTAACCATGAAAGTGACCTGTTGATTTCAACCTAATTGCCTCACATATTTATGTTAGTTTTACTTTGAATACCCTGTGTTCTATTTAATAGGTAAATATTAAGCAAATTTTGATGTCAGAATGCAAAAAATTAAGATTACTGATCTGGCACTAACACACAATTGATAAGGTGTTTTGCAGCAGGCCTAAGGTGAATTTTTGCAAATACATAATATTTATAAGGTCTTTATTATCTCTTTCCGAATTCAGAAACACGTATAATCACCTTGCACAAGATTATTAAAAATATTGGCCTGAAAATTGTTCCATGCAATAATAGCATTCAAATGCTTCCTGCATTTGTCTGAAATTCCTTTGTCCTCTGTTTTAGAGGAGGTGTTAACCCTTTTATTTTAATTTGATTAATACATCCACTAAAATAACAGGCAACGGAATTTCATGCAAACACATGAAAACACGGTTTCACACCAACTGATTACCTCACAGTATTTACTCAAATAAAGGGTGCAATATGGAAGCACATGTTGACCCACATACCCTCATGTAGGTTTAGGATCAGGCCAAAATACAAATCATTATTTTTTTTCCTTGAGGTAGGGCTCAATTGGGAGCAGGGAGGTCAACCTACATGAGGGTATGTGAGTCAACATGGTATTTTTTTGTTCCTACAGTTGGAAATCAAGCTAGGAAAAGTCTCTATAGTCTAACCTTTCCATGAGGTCATTTTTCAGTAGACATACAATGCTGATGTAAAAATGTATCAGAAAATCATTTAAATATCTTGTAATTGCGGTCAAGGAGTCCTTTGGTTGGTAAATTTCTATAATCCTCAAAAGCTTCTGCATCCTCTGAGCACAGAGCTTTGTTCTTATTCAGAGGGAACAGGTATAGTAGCTCAGAGGTCTGAGGTTCAGGTGGAGTTTTATGAGGAGATGAGGATTCTCTTCTTATGTAGGCAAGAGTATCTGCCTGCTACACTGGCGCAGGGCATCAACCTTAATCTCAAAGGATTTATCTTCTGGAAGTGGGGCTCTAGGGTTAAGATCCTGAATAGTCCAGGAATACACGGGAGATTCATCCCAGCTAAATCGACAGGATGAGATGGTAGAGAGCTGGCAAGTGCCAGAGAATGAATTGGCACCTGAGGGAGGACTATTCGCAATTGTCTCCAGGCTATGGTTTAGAAAGAAGTCAATAAGTTCTTTAGACCCCAGCACTCCAAAAAGGAGAAAAATGGAATGACCATTGCCTGATAGGCAATAACCAGGGTGCAGGTATTTGGGGTACCTTGCCTTCAAAGTCAAGGGCACTGCTGCTGGGCATATGTTTGCTACAGGGGAATTGTTGGAAGAGATTTGATCCAAAGAGACTGGATGAAGCACAGAAGCTGAGTTACATTTGAATTGATCTCTTCCAAAGCCTGCTTCAGGAACTCTATTCATGAGGAAATGGGGCCTTCAGAGCAGGATGATGTCACAGGAAGTGGGAAGAGCTTAAGGGGAATTCCTGGGGTTAATTGGTGCATTGGAGAATTTAAAATTGCAGGGCTCCAAGTTGAGGAAAGCCAGGAGTGCAGGCTTTGCTACTCACAATTGACACCAATATTTAAGCCACAGAAGTCAGTGCCTGCTTGAAAGCGGCATTTAAAGACGTTGGAGGTTTCTTGGCACCCGTCAGAAATAATGAGGTCTGTTTTAAATGGTAATAGACTTATGTTCTTCAGTTTAGAGGCAGAAGAAGATCATGGGGAGACTTTTGTAGCGCCAATAGGTGGTGAAGATTTTGATCTCAGCAGCATCAATTTTGAGGTACTTGGAGCAGAGGTGTTATTTATCTCATCGATATTCAAGGATGTTGCGTGCCACTGAAGTGAAAGAGGGTGGCAGCAATGAGATTTGTGCAGCTATGGGTATATTGGGTAAGCTCAGAGCAACAAAGCTCGCAATTTTTATGTTAATTGTTCATAACACTCTTTTCATATATAAAAGATCTTTTGTTATTATTCCTCTGAAGGTCAGCAAAGCTCTGCCCTAATGGATATGATGTGTAAACCTTGAGACAATCGCGATTCAAAGGCAGGCATTTGATGTTCACTCATCACTGAGAATGGACTTTGGCAATCTACTCAACGGTTGAAGCTTTTGAAAACAGTTGTTGCAGTAATTCCGACAGTCTCAGAGGGAAACAGCTTTACATATTGTTGAGATATATTCGTTAAGTTGAGCTACTCTCTCAAAGCAATTTTTTCATTCTGTTTTGTAATAATCTTCATTTTCTACCAGTAAGGCCAGAAATTTGAACTAATACAAATAATATAAGGTAATGAGGACTCAGTCCTAGAGCTGGGGAGAAAATGAACTGACAAATGGCAGGCTGCCTGCATCCTAAAGAACATGGAAAACAGCCAATCAAGTTTTGACAAGGACATTCATGACATCACCTTCTGCAATGTTGGACATACGATTGCCAGGATCAACTGGATGAATGTCAGATCTTGCTGTTTGTGGCGAAGGCAGAATGAAGAAGGAGGAACAGTGCAATTTAATTCAGGCAGATTTCGACCTTTTAGGTGACTGTGCTAATATAATGCGGATGTGGATAGTCTGTGGCTAATTAGATGGAGACAAGAATCAAAACACAGAGGGGTAGAGTTTGGGCGTAATCGGCCATTGTGCGCAAATTGCGCCCGAAAATTGTGCCAGCTGTGTTTCAGTTTGAGTTTCTGCTAAAATGCATTCACATAATCACAAATGTAAAATCTTTCATGGATCAGCGCAATCCAGCAGCTTAACAGAGCGTAATGGTTTATTTTTAAAATATTCATTGATGTATTTAAGAGTGGTAACCTGGTGCAGTTTTATTAATACAACTAAAAATGAGTTTATCACAAAAAATAAGCATTTTTATTAAGAGTATTTAGTCTTCCACCTGTGAGTAACCTGATTTTAAATCACTGAAAATTATTAAAAACTATACTGAACCATTTATTACTTTCAGTGGTGTACATTAGTCAGTTGCTTAGTAAATTAAAAATTTTTTAATATTTAAAAATGATTAAAACCTGCCTACTAGTGCGTGCACGCCTAAGAAAATGAGCTTAATTTTAAGACTCCTCGAACAGCTGCAGACAGGCAAAATCGGCGGAAACTTATCCATGTTATTTCGATCAGGGGGCATGGCCAATTTTGTGGGCGGGGCCGGCTTCAGCGTGATGATTTTTGAGTTGGTGCAAAAGATCGCGGAAACTCAAAATACGCTGGATGGAATTTACGCCCAGTGTAAATTGAAATTCTGTGATGTTTTGCGTTGATTTGGCTGGATTGGGCTGAAAAAGCCAATGCAATCTAGCAGAAACTCTACTCCAGAGTGTAGGATTATTATTTTGTTTGTCTGTATGTTTAGAGAAATAACCCTATTACTAGTTCTAATCTTGAGCAAAGACAACAACCACAGAAACTGGTACTAAGATTAATAAGCACTTTATTTGATTGCTAAACAATAATAAGCAACAGATTTAGACAATACCAAACCATTTTGTTCTGGAGAAGGGAGTCCTGGAGTGTCTACCGATGTGATTCTTTCTCATCTTTGTCTTCTGCCTCTTCATGTTACCTGTCCCTCTTCTGAGAATACGTCAGTTTGTTTTCCTTTTTATACAGTTTTAAGGTAGCCAGGTCAATACTAAATAAGGAGATTCTTTCTGTTTGAGCCTTGTGGCCCCTGACTACCATAAAAGGTTTCTTTGACATCTTGTTGATGGTAATCTATTTTGGTTTCCTGAGGTTTTTTTTTATCAGCAGACAAAGGTCTATGGACAAGCTGAGTGTCCTTTCCATCAATAACTTGATCAAAGTTAAAAGCAACCAAGCTAAAAATTTCAAAAATTCTATATCCTACAAGAGTATACAATGAACAGAACAGTTGTATAGGATTTTGATCAGGAAAGAGATCCAGAAGTTATGGTGGATCAATCTACAAAACGATCAGTATAATGCCTTGCTGTGGAAAAAAAATATATAACGTACTGGGTCGCATTAGGAAAGGTGTAAAGTCCAAATCAAAAGAATTTTTTATTGGCGCTGTGTAAGGTGTTGGATGAAGCCATATTTGGAATACTGTCTGTGGTTCTAGCTACCTAATTGTAGAAAGGATGTTACTGATTTGAGATGGTAATTAACAAAAATAATTCTGGGTACAAAGAATTTAAATGAAAGGAAGTTGGGCTTATTTTCTTGAGCAAAAAGCAAACTTCTGGGTGTAAAGAAGCCTTGCTCCCCATCTTGCTCATGAATCCTTAATTCTAACTTGTGCTCCATGGTACTTGAACCCTTCCCCCAAATTTGTTCACAAACTCGAAAATTTCAATAAAGTCACCAGTATTTTTATTCCAAAGAAAACAAGCCCAGCTTCAATAATGTTTATTCTAAGAATGGCCAATGCTGGTTACCAAATTGCTTGACTGCAAATAATGCTGACTGTAACATGGAGAAATACTATTAAAAGTTTTAGGTTGGAGGAATTGGATAGTGCAATGGTTAGACATTGGCTTTTTCCCCCTCTCATCTTTGGAACCTGCGTTCAAATCCTGACTTGGGATGAAAGTGTTCATTGTCTACTGGCTATAAGGGTCCTATGTGAAGTGAGTTTAGGATAGTCTCAATCCATTTCCCAGTGAGTATGGACTGAAATCATAAAACTGTCCCTAATTTAGAGTGGATGATGCTGAACCCTGCATCTGGCCAGGTTATACTTGAGCTGGGAGTGCTTGATGATGACACTTGGGAAGTAATTTTAACCCCAAAGAACAGCTAGGTTGGGGGAGGGTGGCCGTAAACTGCCTCCAACGCGCCCACTTCTGGGTTTAACATAGGCGCGTTTGGATGTGCGTGTGCAGCCAAAACCCGGAAGTCACGTTCCTAATTAATGCCAGTGGGCAGATCGTTAACGGAGCAATTTACCTACTTGAAATACTTGAGATAGGTAATTTTTTATTGATTCTGAATGTGAAACGAGTTTTACTTCACCTGCACAGGTTTCCCATGGTTTCTGAATCTTGCCAGTGACACGGAGGCGAGATGCAGCCAAAGTTGATTTGGCCCTTTAAAGCTGTGATTGACACATATCAGTTCATGTATTGTAGCTGGTCTCAGTTCTCTCAGCCAAATGTCTCACTGAGAGTTTGTGTTGGGTCTCTATTTCTCTTCCAGCCATCACTAAATTAAATTAAATATTCAGAAATTTAATCAATTGTAAACATCCTGAATCAATCTGGAGAGTGTGCACAAGCTTATATTTTTAAGAATGATGACAAAATCTAAAATATTGGAATATTCCACAGTCAAGTTATTTGAAAGAATCATAAAATTTTATAAGAACTTGGCTCTTTTGCTAATATAAATTATAGCATTCCAAATAGATTTCCAATTCTCAACCATTCATTACCTTTGTGTGGTCCATTTCTTCCCTTTTTCTGGTTTTCTCTCTCTCCATCTTTGGTAATAGGCTTTCCATAGATATTTATAACAAGCTTGGAGTCCCACAACTATTTGGATTGTGTTTCTTCCCATCCCATTTCCAGTAAATACTTCATCACTTTCTCTAATTTTCTCCTTCTCTGTCATATCTGCTCTATTAAATCTATTTTCCACACCAGAGTTCCTAAAGGGCCTACTTTTTCCTCAGTTCAGTCTTTCCTCAGCAGTGGTTGTCAGGCAGTTTGATTGAATCCACCACATTTCCCAAATAGAGCGGAAAATTATTGCCAAGGACATCCGTTATGCTTTTCATCTTTTAATGCTAATGCTAGTGCTGGTGCTGTTAGGAAGTTCCAGAAATGAATGTTACTTATATTGCACTGATCATCAAATCACTTCTCTCCTGCTCACCCTGGTATATGTTCCTTATTCCTGGTCTGAATCTGAAGCCAGCTCTTCATGCCCTCCTCCCCGTGTAGCCTCAATACAGACTGGCATGTACTGCGAGATGCTAGTGGCTCCCATTGACTCCCTGTTCAACTTCAGTACATTGGCCGCAGGTCTTTCCTTGTTTAATATTGGTATATTTTGTCTGCTGGCTTCTCCCCACCAATATACGGTCAGAAATAAAAACCCTAAAGTTGTTTGTAAACATAAGGAAGTGTGGATTACCTTAAAAATACAGCAAGATGTGTCACCTGCAAAGAGTAAACGTCCGTGGAATTCCAGGAGGATGGAAACACACACAGAATCAACAGTAGAATCCATAAAGCAATAGGTAACCCCAAAGAATGATTCCCAAATAACATGAAACACAGAAGCCAACAAAAAATGATTGAAAAAGTTCATTAAGAATCTACTTGAGTTACACTTGTGGCTGGTGGCGAGTGTACGTGTCCTGCAAATAGCTCGGCAAATTTCCAACCTGCCGAGGAAACTACCAATCAGACTTGTTGCTGAGTTATTGGGAAGCGCCAAGACACCACATCCAGAAATCGGATAAATCTCAAGCTCCTGCCTCGTTGCGCCATCTGCCACTGGTCCCTCCCTCTTTCTCTCCTCCTCCAACTCACCTTCTTTTCTCGCTCACCCCTCCTTCTGATCCTTCTCTATTCCATTCTCCCTTTCTCCTCTCTCTTACCATCCTCCTCTCCCAAACCCCACCCCTCCCCTGTCCTCACCCTCTATCCACCTCCCCACCCCCTTCCTCTTCAATCCTCTTCCCCCCTCACTCAGTGTGCCTTCACTGTTCTCACCCTCTCCCTTTCTCTTACCTCTCCCCTCCCTGTCTTGGTTCAATTATCTCCCTTGGTTGACCTGAAAAGTTTCATTGGTTTTGACTTCCCATGTGCAATGTCATGGGAGATCAACTAGCAAAAACTGCAACTAATGAAAAGAAATATCTCCTCCGGAGTTGTATCACTTTCTATATCCCCCGGTAGAATAATAAACGTGGCCCCAGCTCAACTGAGCAAAACAAAACAAATCAAACCCCACCCACTGAGCAAAGGTTGGAAACCAAGCCAATGAGTATATATGTGAGAACAACTCCCCCAAAAAATGACTAAGTCCAAATGCATCCCCACAGCATTGGACCAAAAACACATAGCAGAAATTCCAGGATACGACAACAAACTTTCTCCTCCCCACCACTGAGCAGAAATTCTGGCATAGGATCACAAACTCTCATTCACCCCAAACTGCCGCCATCTCAGAAATCGCTGGTTAGGATTTAAACCAACATTCATCCCGAGACACTCTGCCCCCACCCATGAGGTCTCTGGCCCCCAGTCCCTCCACCCGATCTCAGACTAACCTGACAATTGCTCCCCGGCTGCTTTCCCTACCGGTCAACCTGGCTGTCATGCGGGAAGCCTAGAAGCAAAAATAATTGCCTTCAATTGAGTTGCGATCGCAGATTCCGATGCACTCACTTCTTTTCCAGGTTTCCCATGTTAAAATCTACCCACCCGCTCAGTTCCCGGCTCCAAGTAAAAATCATGCCCTTGGTGCCTTGAAATAGATAGAGTTCCATTCCCCAGCAGCAATATCCCTTACATCAATGGGCACAAAGGGAAAAAGATATTGATAAAATCAGCATCCCAACATTGAGCTGCATTCAAAGGGAACATGGGTCACACTATTAGGGCGACAATGTTGCGGCCCTATCTCTGATCTGTGCTCCCTTCGAGTGTGGTACACCACTGGGAACTCAGGCAATTGAATTTACCTGTATAATTCTGGAGAAAATAAATTTTTATTCTAAAAGTTGCTAATGTTTTTGTCATTAATCCGTGAGTAAATCGTACCATATTAGCAAGTGTGAAGTATAACTTAAATCCAGCTTAGGAAAGTCATACAGGAGAGAGAATGGGCCAACAAAATGTTTCTTTGAGGTGATAACATGAAAACTGAATCTTGCTCCAAGAGTTTCACATTAGGAACAATTTATTTCTTTGCGCCCTGATCCACAGTTCTATAAATCACAATGCATTCTTAAGGAATGTTTTTTCTATTTGTGTACAAATTCAAAATGTTGACAGATATTGATTCGTACATCATGGATTATACAGCAGTCACCAAGGCTCAGGGAACCAGCAAACACTGGATCCCTGATTTGTCAATTTAAATTCAATATGAATTTCTGGTAATTCAAACATCCATCAAATTTAAGTTTATTTAGGTTGTTACTAAAGCTGAACCTGAACGGACAAGGCTAATGGTGGTAAATGTTCTTAATTTAAACTGTTACTGGTGCTGGCAGCAATAACATTTCAAACTAAATCCTCACTGCACTGTTGGATTTTTCAGTACTATTGGTGTTTCAATGTTGTTTGTTTTTTGCCTCAAATTAGAAATATACTTACACCCAAAATGAGCACCAAATATATGTGCTTTAAATAGCTTCATCTTGTCTATCACTTTCTGTTAGTAATGCCCGGCGGTTCTTAAAACTTTTATTTTTTATTTGAACAAGGACATGACAACCAGACAGGTTCACAAAAGCTCAGCCGGCATTTTACAAGGATGGCTGCACACAGAATCATCTCAGTCTTTCACAACAGAATAGCTCATTTTTCCAGAAATTATGACCAATGATATCACAATGGAAATATTTAGTCAGATGTATAATATATGAACTTCTGACCCATCCTTTAGTAGCAATCACAATGGTTACCTCCAACCCTGCTAATGTATGAATCCAGGTTGACACCATGGAGGTGAAATTAGTTGACTCCATTAGTGCAAAACGGGCTGATAGTGAAATGGTAGCTCGTTTTATACCATCCACGATTTTCTTTTCCGTGGAAATAGTGCATGGTGTAAAATGAGCTGCCGATTCGCTAGCAGCAAATTTTGTGCTACTGGCGTTGGCCAATTTCATCTCCCAAACCTCGGCAAGAAATGGCTGCAGCTGCTATGCCTGCCCGCCAACACTAATATGAAAAGAGAAAGTCATCAGGGCACTGCACTGACTTCCTAATTGATTCCTTTAGTGCTATGTTTTCAACCATGGAAATTTTAACCATAATGAGAAACTCCAGCAAATGACTTAGGAACAGCTTAGAAACCTTTGGGTTGGAGATAAGTCAACCCTCCATGGCATACCTGGTTAACCCATTATTTGATCCAGGCAGATTGGCAGTACTTCCAAGGCAGAGTTGATCATCAGCCAACCAACCTGGGTCACTAATGGAATCTGATGGGTTTGACCTGTCACCAGGGGCCTGAATTCTTCCCACTCGGCTCCAAGTCAAAGCCCAGATTGATAAGATGGTCGTAACTAGATAAGCAGCAGGAAGCACATTAATGATCTGCTCTGGTTAGCTGTATAATTTTAACTGGTTGAACTCCATCAGTGCCCATGTGCAACTTTCCACTCTTCAGTCCTGTGGCTTTTTGTGCATTCCCCCCTTTCCTTCACCCCATTAGTGGCAAAGCCTTCAGCCACCTTGGCCCTACTCTCTGGAGCTCCCTCCCAAAAACCCTCCACCTGTTAAAAACCTTCCTAAAGCTCATGTTTTCGACCAAACTTTCAGTTATTGCTCCCTCCCAAAATCCCTCCACCTTTTAAAAACCCATCTTTTCATTCATTCCTCCTACTCGGCATCCTTTTCTTATCCATTCCTATTTTTTTTCTCCATCCACTTGTAAAATGCCTTGCAATGTTTTCTATGTAAAAGATGCAATATAAATACAAGTTGTTGTTGCACACACTTGGGAGTCTGTAAGTCTTGCTTCTGTAAACCCACAGCTAAGGTATCTGAACTTAGTGGGATGTGTTCTATGGGGACAGGATGTACACTGTAAATAGAAAAATGGAAATCCTACTGGTGAGTGTGGACTGAATTGGCGACTCAAACATGCTGATGGCTTTCCATACATGTCAAGCACCCAGTTAACCTCCCTCCTCAAAAAAAATGCTTTAGCGTCCATGCAATGTGAAATTGCTTTGCACGGACACTAGAGTTGTAATGGAAATGCAGCCCAAGACATCCTATTACAGCTTGGTATGATATGTAGTAATGCAAATGAAAATGATGCAGCATTATGCATCCAAATAATATTTTAATTTTCCTTATCTGAAAGAACCTAAAGGAAAGAATTCAATGAAAGAGGCTGTGAGAAAAGAGTCAAGTGGGAACAAACTTAATGGAGAGGGCAGTAAAGGAGAGGAATGGGAAAAGAACCTAATGGACAGCAATGTAAGGGCAAGAGACTATTTTTTTTTCCACAGAAGTGATAGCTGCCTGTGTTAAAATATGATTAATATAGAGGACAATTAATATAGTTCAGAGAGAAACACAGTACATCACTTCTCAGGCCATATTTGCAGTCCAATATTAATTCCTGATATATTTAAAATGGAAATTAATTGCAAGGAATTGGTCAGCACTATAACCTGTGTTCCAAAATAAGCCTGAAGTTTCTCTCTGTCCGAATAAACAGAATTTCAGTGTTGTGGACATTATTTCACTCTTGAGAACTAGTACACTATAAACAGTAGAATATCTAATGGATGATGAGATCCCCTTGAGTTAAAACCAAATAAACTTGAAATTGACTAAAATGCAATTTTATCTTGGATACATGCAGATATATCCATGGACAAATGGTACTTCAGACTCTTAATAATCTGTGATAAAATTACCCAGACCTGGAACTGTTATTTCCTCCACAACACAGTTAATGCATTAGAATGTGTGCTTTATGGTTTGGTTAAATGAGGTACAGCTAATTTATGACTTGAATTGCCACTCTGGCTGTTGCCTAAGTAGTTAAGTTCTGTCACTAAGAGACAAACACCAGGTTACTTTTTCAGCCGCTTAACACAGAGGTTTTCTATGTTAGATGCTGCTGAGGCAGTACCCTCCGGTGTTATGTACAATCCACAAAGCTGTCCCGCTTTGATACCAATTCCTAGTCTCTATTAATATGGAGCTAATACTGCAGTGCAGATGTTTTGAAGTGCTTAAATGGAAGCAATGAAAAATTGTCTGGGGAACCCGCTATGAAATACTGTCAAACATCTCAGAGCCTCAAGTGCACTTCCATAGGTTAAGTAAGCAAGTAAAGAATCCCAAACATATTCATAGCTTGGCTGATCTACAAAGTTTAAGAAAATAATTCCTTTTGGTGTCTTTTTTTCACTACCCCAGAAGCGTTCATTTATTGTTGGAGTTACAGATCCATGGCCATTAGTGACCACTCTTCATGGCCTAGATTTTCTGTTCATCCATTACAATAGCAAAAGTGTGGCAGGGCAGGAGTCCCATTAACAACAAGGATGTGCTCCTGATCCAGGCAACTTTCTAGGGTCAGGGTCATTTGTTATTTTGACTGGACTCATATCCTGTGTCAGGAAATCGGCATGTTAGAGAGGCAGAGATTAGCTGCAGCAAGCCTTGGAGGCACTTGGAAGTGGCATTAAGGGGGCGGGGAGAGGGGGGAAATTCTCCTGGGACCCAAGCTAAACCCCCTCCATTATTGGCAAGTAGAAGGTGGGGAAGGAACAGCCAGCCTAGATGCATAGAACACCCAATTTGAAATTGGTGACCAGAATTCCTAGGTGGCAGTAAGTATCCTAAAGGTGATAGATAGAACACAGTAATGTAAAGTAAGTGTATTTTAGCCATTTCTTAATTGTTTTTCTTCATTACTGGCCTGCTGTCATTTAGGCGAACCTTGTGCCAATTGTTGTAACTTATGTATTTTCTTCCCCCAGCACCATTACTCATATCAAAGGGTTTCCCAATGGGAATCCTTTATCTGACATGTTTGGAAGAAGAGAAGGAACTACAGAGGCGTATCAGCAGGGCAGTCTGTGCCCGCCTGCCAGTATCTGCACATCTGCATCTCAGACAGAGGTATACTTGGGCATACCTGGGCAAACAGAACCTACTTGACAAAAGGACCCGCAGACAGCAAAGCCCCAAATGAATTAAGATTATATAAAGGCCTGAATAACCATAATGAAGTTTTGGGCAACCTGGGAATTCCTCCACTTGCACTCCCATTACACTCAAAGGAATTCTCGTCAGCTTAGTGAGAGTTTTGTTCAAAGCCTAATAAAGGTCCCAGGACTCTACTAGAGAGATGGGATTGATTAGCTCTCCAAAAATGGCACTGTGCTTCTTAGAATGATTTTCAAAACTAAGGGATCTTCCTCTTTGGCCTTTCCCAGGCCTCAGGTCCACCCTCAAAATGGCATGGTGCTGCTCCAATTTTCCTGGATGCTGTCAGGGCAGGGTCTTCTGATGAGCCCGTACAGACATGGGACGCCCATCCTGACTATTTAAAATGACCTCATCCCTGTAATATGGGATGGGATCAATGTCAGGATTCAAGGACGGATGAGAGTTCTGCTCTGTCACAGTCCTGCGGATGGAGGAGGATGCACTGAATTTATTTATATTGAGAAACCATGGTGAAGGGAAAAGGCAAAAGCAGGATTCAAGAGAGTAAAGAAAACATGAGGTAAATCAGGAAATAATTTTTAGCTGACTCCGAGTTTCAATTTCAACAGTGTTGGAGGAAGAAAGGATTGTGGATGGTAAGAGGGCCTACAGTTTTGAAGATCTGTGATAGAATAATTTAGAATATATGAGACTGTATGATAAGTCTTGCCTTCAACATATGAGAATGTAGGTGACAGAAGAGCCACAAAATGGGATATTTCATGCTTTAGAAGGAACAAATGAGGACAGTTTGGAAGAGTACCGACCACAGTAATATTGATAAAATAGGAAGAGACAACAAAGGTTTACAACAGAGAGACTTTTGAGGCTAGGGCTGTGAGCGGAATGCCTATCAGAAGAAATGCTTTTTTTCTGATATCTTGACCACGAATGCAAGGGAGGTGTTAGAAGTATTCCCCAGTACTTAAATTTTGGATGGACTTGGGCTGTATAAAGAATTAAGACTTGTGGAGGTCAAAAGAAATGTTGGCAAATGTTTGACCATTCTGCTACATTTAAATAAAGGCAAAAGTGTGGGGCTGGGGGAATTGGCTTATTCCCTTGCTTTCCTATGCTGTACTGCCAACCCCAGGTAACACCAAAGGAGGGCGGTATCAACTGGGGTATTGACAGGAAGGAGAGACCTGGTAGTGACCACCTATCCTTTTTTGCATTTATACTTATTGCAATGTGGCCACACCTCATTCAAGTCCTTTTGTAGCGCTCCATAAACTTGAGTTCATTCAAAGATCTGCTGCCCGTATCTTAACTCGCACCAAGTCCCATTCACCCATCACCCCTGTGCTCGCTGACCTACATTGGCTCCCGGTGAGACAGGAGCGTTATCAAACAAAATTTCACACCGAGCCACAGAAGGAGATCAAAAACTTGGTCAAACAGCTGGGTTTGAAGGTCTTAAAGGAGGAGGGAGAGGTATAGATGTTCAGGGAGGGAATTCCAGAGCTTAGGGCTTGGCAGCAGAAGGCACAGCCTCCAATGGTGGAGTGATTAAAATTGGGGATGCGCAAGACTCCAGAATTGGAGGAACGCAGAGCTCTGGGAGGGTTGCAGGGTTGGAGGAAGTTACAGAGATAGGGAGGAGCAAGGCCATAGAGGGATTTGAAAACAAGGATGAGAATTTTAAAATCAAGGCGTTGCCAGACCGGGAGCCAATGTAGGTCAGCGAGCACAGGTGTGATGGGCGAACGGGACTTGGTGCGAGTTAGGATACAGCAGCAGAGTCAAGATTGTGATGGAATACTCACTACTCACCTAGGTGGGCACAGCCACAACATTCAAAAATCTCAACGCCATCCAGAATAAAGCTGTCCATCTGGTTGCACCCCTGCCACTGAAATTAATAGCTAGCCTTTCCACCACTGGTGTACTGTGGCTGCAGTCTGAGGATACACTAAAGCACCTCACCAAGATTACTTCAACAGCATCTCCTGCCTCATAACCTCCACCACAAGAGCAGCAATACCAGGGGAACACCATCACTTCCAAGTTCTCATCCAAGTCACGTAACATCTTATATCACCACCTTTTTGTTAATGCTGGGTCAAAGTCCTGATAGTCTTTACTCAACGCCATTATGGAAGCACCATCACTACAAGGAGAGCAGCAGTTAAGAAAAAGGTCCTCCACCACGTTTTCAGGGCAATGAGGATGGGCAATAAACTTAGCCTTGTCAGCATCGCCAAAATACTAGGAACAAATAAAAATAATTGTCTATTTCAAACCATGTTTAATTTTGTTTTGCATATTCATTGACTTAGTCCAATAGCACCAATGAAAGTACTCCTTTGGAGAGAGCTGACTTTGAAGTGTCTGTCAGGCTGACTATTATTCATTGCATTTTGCCTCTGCTACCATGAAAAGTAGACATCTTTTTGAGCCTCATTTCAGATCTACAATATTTTTAGCCCTTCTAATTTTGTCAGCTCTGTGACTATTCAAATTTTCCAGCATCAAATTAGCTGATCAGAGGTCAGTAAAGCCAAGTAAATAGTATTTAAGACATCAGATTTTTACCTTTCAAGATTAAAAGGTGTTTTTTTTTTCTTTTTTAAGTTGTTTTGTGACATTTATATTGTGCATCTCATGACAGAACAGGAAAACTAAAGCAGCTTTATGAGTCTGAACAGACACTGGCAATAATGAGTACTCATGGCTAACACATAACATGTTGCGAACAGCAATGCAATGAAGTCTTTAACAAGCTATGAAAAAGCAATGGTGGTCTCCATGATATGGAGACAGTGGAAGGTTCTCCTGTTGAGGATGTAGGACAGAAACATAAACCAGTTCAAAATTCACCTCCTTATCTGCGATTTGTCTAAATCCAACAGCTCACTGCTTTCACGTGGAGAACAGAAAGTTTCCACATCATTACTTTCAAAGGCAATGACAGATTCGCAAAGTGTACTACTGCACTCATTAATGCACCTTCTGCTCTCTTAAGTGCTGCAGGAGTCAGTGGTACACAGGGGAAACCAGTGCAGCATAGTACATCACAAAACTCGGTGTCCCTACTTGCACTGAGCACCAGCTCACATACTAACATCCCAGAGTTTTCAGATGTGAAGGAACAGAGCAAGAAAAAAACAGCAGCCCCCAGGTAGGTATTGGAAGAGTGGGGTAAGCGATCAGGAGGAAGGGGAATGACCAGGAAGGTGGGGGAGGATGGACAGCGATTAGGAGAAGGGGCGCCAGCGGTGACCAGCGGTGGCTCGTGCTTTTAATGTTTTAATGCACTCCTGCACCTCTCGGCTCCACATTCAGGTAACTACTTTTTTTTTAAACTTACCTTTTTGGTGGTGGCATGCAGCGGTCCCTTTAAGAACATTTGGTTAGACTGCATGTGGACCTGGTTTTCCTGAATGCAGCCAACTTACAGGGAGTCAGGATGAACCAATTTGGTAAAGGCGTCAGCAAACAGGCTTTAGACCCCTTATTTGCTTATGCAAAATGCCTAGCCCCTGTTTTAGGCGCGGGTGCTGGACACCTCTTTTGATGCTTATAACAATAAGGTAGGCGGCACACTTCCAGCTCAGAATGTGGACGTGCATGACGCCCACCATATTGGATACTTTTACGCCCATTTCAGTATCATTGATTTTCTAGGCAATTGAACTCAGTGTTTATAGAGATCTCTTAGAAATTTACAAACCAGTGCTGCCAGATCAAGACTCCCCTCCACTCACAGATCCCAAGAATCCATCACTGAGCTGACCCCCTCATTCCACCCTCTCAAGTTCTGCCCAATCCCAGGTTCCCCCTTCTACAATGTTCCCCCTCTACAACAGTGTCAGATCACTGGGTCCTCCATTTTGCCAATCTCCAGCCCCCCCCACCCCACCCCACCCCACCCCAGTTCAGCTTCCAAGTATTGCTAAATACTATCTCAGCTGGTATATCTGGCTTTCCAGCTGTGTAAAATAGGAAGGGATAAAATTAGTTAAATAGGTCATAGAATATATATAAAATAAAAGCCACTCATCTGTGAAAACCACAAAATAAAGGACAATTGCAGAGTTTGATACTGCTAAAAATCTCAGAAAACCATGTGATGAAAATGTTAATCAATGGTCTTGACGTTATGTTGTACCTAAGCTAACACCCTATTGTTATAAAGTAAATTATCTTCCAACTCACCATGAGCAACATTGCAGAAGATCTGTTGGTATTATATATATAAAAATTCTTGCAACTACACACACCTTCTGACCACAAACCTTCCTTAGACATTATCATGATTTTTGAGTAATACTTTTTATGTCAAAGTTTATGCTGGACATAACTATTTAAACATTTTTAATGAGAAATGCTTTGAAAGGTATGTTGACTCTTTATATAATATGAAAAGTCTATCTTCCTGTCACACTGTAGTTGAAAGTCTCTCACCATCAGTGGTGCTGTGGCACAGGTCACCAGATTCACCCACCATTTTCTTTCTCTTCAACAATTCATACTACAATTTCTGGACTTACCAAGCTTTCAATTTTTACACTTTTCCTGCAAACAATCTTTTTTTTACATCACCCATTGCCTTTTTCCTGACACCCCTCTCCCTCCTCCTTCCTCTGCTCCCCATCCCTCTGCTCCCCTCCCCCTCTCCCCATCCCCTTCCTCCTCCCTCCCCCTCTACCCCTCCCCTTCTTCCTTCCTCCCCCTCTACCCCTCCCCTTCTTCCTCCCTCCTCTTCCTTGTCTCCCCCTCCCTCCATCCTCTCCCCCTCCCCTCTCCCCTCCTCTCCCCCTTCCTTCTCTCCCCTCCCTCCCTCCCAGCCCTTCCTTCCCCACCCCCTCCCTCCCTCCCTCCCCTCCTTTGATATAATAGTTTACGATTTTGTCTGCATAACTGTCAAATGAGCAGCTGTGTTCAATTGCCTTCATGTCTAAGTCTCGAGGTGGCTTCTGCTGAACCTTTACCAACTCTGCTCCACAAAGGTAGTTGAGTTTGCTACTAGTACCCTTATTATGCACCTTTAACAGCAGCTTCAACTCAAGGTAAGGCTCCAATTCCTGAAGCTTTAGTGCACCAATACCATTTGCCCCATCCACCTTCAGTTGTCTTATTTATTCTGGATGGTAAATTATCTGTTTAGTCAGGGTAATAAACTTCCAAGAAAGTTTCCGGTAACATCCTTCTATGGTTGCAGTCCCATACTGCTCCTTGGTATTCCAACAGCAGACCATATAATGCAGCTGTGGCTTGCTTACAAGGCCATAGTCTTGATAAGTTCCTCCTAAGGCACTCACACTATCAATAACAGCCTGGGCAAACTTTGTTTCACATTCCTGCCCTTTTTGCTTCCCATAGTTTGCGCTTTAGTTCTTTTAAAATTTGCTGCACCTCCCACAACCTCTCCTCTTTGGGTAAGTCCTTTATGCCAGTTTGCAGCTTTCTGTGCCAGCAATTCAACAGAAATTCCTGCCGCCGAATTTCTTCCTTAAAGCTCTCGTGTCTCAGGCAAGGCTGGCATCATTGCCACATTAGACAAGCGAAGCGGTTTCACTACTGGCTTCAGCTCGATTTCCCCAAACAGCCCTTTGCCATGAGTGAAAAATGACTACACGATTACTGATCTGAGCAGTAGGGCTAAGAACCATGGAAATATTCTAGATATTCATTTTTGTTTCACTTTCTTTTTCAATGATTTGGTCCATATGGATGATAAGCCAAGAAAAGAGAAGGTAATTGGCTATAGGCAGTTCCTTTTGTAGCCGTTGGCATTCCTGGACTTTTTCACCCTCCGTTCCTTTTCCACATGGATCCTCAAACCGCATCATGACTTCCTTGGAAAGAACATTTTCAGGCAGCTTACAGAGGTATTGTTTCAATAAGATGGCCACCGTGTTTGCATCATAATCCTCCAGATTGGGAGACTCATGATCACTCACAACTTTTAGCTCATCAATTTGGCACCTGATGCCCTATAAATACCTTCACACTTCATACCATAGTTCTCCAAGTAGTCAATGCACTCTAGAAAAACTGCTGGCCGCTGGAGCCCATCATACAGCATAGTCCTCCCAGCAGCCTCATCCAATGGACCACCAAAGATAGGCCTGAGGGAAGACGACCTGAAATGCTTCCTGGTCTGGTCTGGAGCAGGCTTCTTCTTTTTCTCTTTCCACTGCTTAACAACCTCTGTTGCTGTTATATCTTTGGATTTTTTTCTCCTTGTGTTTTTCTTCCGTTGGCTTCTCTTTGACCTTAAAGTCTTTTTCTTCTTGGAGAAACTAGGCTTTTTGAAGATATCAATACTCTATGGCCTTTTCATCCTTGATGGGCTCTCTGCTTCATCACTTGAGCTGTCCTCCCAGAAGGCCATATACCCCTCCATTTTGGTCCACCCACCCTCCTGCTGGCTTGACCCTTGCGTTTTATTCCTCTTGCCCCAGAGGAATCTTTCTCTAATTTTCATCCTTATCTGGCCTCTGAGGTGCTGATTCTGCTTTGCATCTTTCAATTGCAGTTTTAGTGGAGGCCTTCATGCACAGACTTACTCTCTTCTAGTGCCATCTCCACTGGACTGACATCAACGGTCTCTTCACTACATACAACCTCAGTCACTCCCACTGCTGGAGTGATTTTGATGGTCTCTCTGCATCCAGCAACTTGATCTGCTCCCATCCTCTCAGCAACCACTGCAGGAGTGGCTTCCATGCACTCCTCACATTCGGTCTCATCCTTTTCCATACTGCTTGTTCGAGTAGCTTCAACAGACCCTTCACATGTAGCCTCTGGCTTTTGCTCCATCCTCTGCTGGACTGGCTTCCAAGGTCTCTTCACGTAGAGTCTCCGCTTTTTCCTCCTGGTTCTCTGTCACTTTCACCGTGGGTTTGGATCTTACTTCATTGGGCTCGGTCTCCGGTTTCTCTTCCCCCTGCTTGACTTCCTGGAGCGCCTCTTCCTCCTTCTCCACAGAAGGTATGAAGATTACAGAACTTTCTTCAACTTTTGTTGCTTCAGGTTCAGAAGTTGGGCTGATGTCAAATTCTTACTGAGCTTCTGAAATTTCTGAATTCTGCTCTGTTGAAAGCTCCAGACCATTAGTCGACTTCAGTTCTTCAGGTTGTATAATGGGTGAATCCATCACAGGTTCAAGTGTAGGTTCAGATTCTTGACCAGGTTCATCTGCTCATCCTGGGCTAACACCATTACTTTCCACTGTCAAGCCTTTTGAGAGATTTGTCTGCAACTTTCTCCTTCGCCGTGCAATTCTCGTTTACCTCAACTTCTTTTTTGCATGCATGATTTTCCCCATTAATGCTTGCTGGCCAATCCTAATCCTTCTTGCTTGACCCATCAATGCCGTTTTCCTTCTCTTTCCTTGGGCATGTGGTCTTAGACTCTGGTTTCTTCTTGTTCTGCTCGCTCCTCTCTGGAGCAGAAAACACCACGATTTCCTCTTTGATTTTGTGATGGTCCATCTTGGGCCCTGCGTTTATCTCACCGCTCACCAACTGCTCTCCTTTCACCCTCTCTGATGCTTGCTTTACTGCTCGTCTTCAGCTTTCACCCTCATGATCTAATTCTTTTCTAGTTGGAGTTCCAGAACCTTGTTAAGCCACTCCCGTTGTGCCAGTGTGGCCTGCATGAATGCTCTCTGCATTTCCCTCATGATGGTGGGACTTCACCTTTCTCAGACTGCCAAGATCCCACTTCTGACACCACGTGTAACAAGCTGATGCCGGCCCAGGACCCAGTGGTCAATTAAACATACAGACTAGATCTCCAAATAAATGCGGTTTATTCATCCATGTTGTGTCTTTACTTTCAACAATGAACAAGACAGTCATAGGTACTACTTTCCCTCCTTCCCTCCCACTCACCACCCATCCCACCATGATGGTCCATCGTTGGGTCCAGGACCTGCTATCTGCTAATTGCGAGCCCAGGCCTACCCATCCTCTTTCTCCTTGCCTCCTGTGATCTGGTGGCTCCTATAGGCTTGATTTGTGATCATCGCCAGGAAGCTGGCACTTTGGTTTGCAAAGTGCTATGAGGACCTGGAATGTGTTATAAGCACTCGTTGCCCTTTCAGAACTGCACTGTTGTTTTTACTAGCGAAGATCATAGATCAGGCCTCAGGGCAGTATGGGACTGAAGCAGGCAACAGGGAACAGACGTGCAGGCTGGGACCAGCAAATAGCAAGTAGCAGGCCCTGGCCTGATGCTGGAGCACTATGCATAGCTGGATGTGAGTGAGGAAAATACCTTTTTCATAGGTAACAGGGCATGGAAGAAAGTGGTGGAGGATATAGGTGACATCAGGGTTGTGCAGAGAAGGAGGGGGGAGGGGGAAGAGAACAGCCAGCAGCGGATAAGTCGAGGAGTGTAGGGCTAGACAGTAGAGACAACCGCAGGTCCAATAAAGATCAGCTAAGGCCTGGAGGTGGTACAGGAACATGGGAGGAGAGCAGCAAAGAGGACAGAGCATATCCTCAAACTTCCTGTCAGCAATGCCATAGGGGAGCTACTACTATCTCCTACTCTTAGATTTATATCAATATATTTAGCAGTAAAGATTGATTTTTATAAAATCTAGAGATTAGATGTAAGTGAATCATTTCCAATTGAGAGAGTTTGGTCCCAAGAGTATGTCTTGTGGTTTGAAGTTCCATGGTTCTTGCAGCAGTGCCTCTCACATTGAGACAGGGTCCCTAGGTTGCATGCTTTTATAAAATAAAATGTGCAAAAAACAGAAGTATTGCTGGAATCTCCTGACCTTGAACTGAAAAACAGTTTCAGTGAAGAATTAACTATGAAGTTGTTGATAATGAACTGCTGTAACAGTTTATTCAGGTGTTCGTATAACATTTAATGAATTGTCTGAATAACAGGCATTTACAGTTATGTGTTATGCAAATACCTGTATAAATAAGAAAACAGTAAAAAAAAATCAATATTTTGAAATATTTTTCTGATTTAATTATAAAAATTACTTTAAAGATCTAAAGCAATCATAAGTATAATGTAAAATGTCAAAAAGTAGCAAACCTATGTGTTTTCTTTTAAAATTAAAATTCCTCTCCACTTTCAAATGGGCTTGTAGTTTTCCAGCCTTGACTACCTGGTCACCCCAGGCTAAACCACCTCTTGCTGCATTCACCTTATACCCAGTATGCAGTTTCAAATAGAAAATCATACCAATGAAAAGAGTGTACTAGAAGAAACACAATAATAAAGGGGTGCCAACTGTTCTTCTATAGACTATGAGGCAGGTTTATTACCAGAGGTGGGTGGTGACAAGTGTAGTGTGAGGAGGAGGGGGAACAATCAGAAAAAATTGAATTGGAAAAAACAGAAGATAAAACGAAAAGAAATCTAATCAATGCCTCCAGTGTCTCTTCCATTTATTAGAAATATATATAACCCATTACTTAATCTTGTTGATGTCTCAATGACATTTAAATGTGTGTATATACTCGACATGAAAAGTTGGGAAAGATCGATGCACAAACAAGTACTTTTTTTTTTAATAACTTCGTAATTCATCCAATGTGAATGCCAACACGATGAGTTCTATCTTTGTACAAAAAGTATATCCACTTTAGGAATGCAGCAGTTTATTGGTGTGCTAGGCAGGAGCTTTGTGATTTCTTTTTGTCCCTGTGGAGGGGCTAAGGACAGGTCAGACAACAGTGATGAGGCAGAAAGAGCAGTAGCGTTAATTCCCAACATGGGCTGGTAAAACGACACAAAGGACTCACAAAGTGTGTTACAAACAGAATCGGCTGTGAGTGAATTCAAAACGGTAATGGTTCAACAATCTGCTGGGCAACAAAAAGGTAAAGAAAAATCAATACTTCAAAACAAGCATCTCCCCGAGTCCAAATATTTTCACCACAGCAATTTTAGCCTGCTCTTTGAAGCATGAAACAGTGTTAGCAAAAAAACAACTTCCTTCTAATCACTTAATGAAATGTGTGACCTTAATTTCCAAATGCTTTCTTTTCTTTTAATACAAAGCACCTCATTTCTCCCTCCCCCCAACATGGACACACACAAATTTAATTCCATGTACTATATCAGTAAAATACAATTTATTGTAGAGTAAAAACCTTTTACTTTGACATTTTATTTTAACATTATGCAGATGGTAATCAATTCTAGTCCAGCTTCTGTCTGTAACATAACCCATGATTAACTACCATGCAGCTGACCAATAGCCTATCACAGGATCCTTTTCTTGTCAATTCATCCAGGACTTGTCAATATTGCACTGTAATGGCTGACAGTGCTGTCTGAGGTGGAATAGGCCATATTGCCAATTTCTCCTCTCTCTTTTCCTAATGTGGTACACTCCACTATATCCAGCTGACCCTGTGAAATATAGCTATTGAAGTTAGCTGAATATCTATTGAACCGCTGGATTTATTATTTGCCCTGTAGGATCAAAGATGTGTTCGAAAAACCTATAGGAATTTTGTAAGTCAGATTTTCTGATTGATTTAATTTTAATGTTCGTAGCAATGCATAAAATAAACTGATTGGAAAATTTGTCTAATAGGCTTTTGTAATAAGATATCTCAGATTTGGGCACAAATCTGAGCCTGAAAAAATTTTTAATCAAAAGCTGCTTTTACATTGGTGCTGATTTAATTTGGAATCTGGGAGAATGGATCCATGAGTCAGCACTTGGCATTTACTCTATGAAATCCAGCTTCTTTATCCTGATGGTGGACTTCTAGATCAATGCGAAACTGGGGGTGTGGGGTGGATGTTATATTGGATAACCCCCGAAAACGGGCACAGGGATCGCTGAGCGCGATTTACCCATGCCTGTTGGTTGCGATGCAGGCAGCACGTAACATTTGTGCTTTCTGATGATTTAAATGACTGCTACGTGCGGCCAGCGCTACCTGCGCTTTTGATTGGCTGCACTCATTAGCGGGGAGCACCGATATCATGAGTGGCTAGCACCACTTAAAGGCGGCCTGTACCTCTTAAAGGGGAGGTGTACTGTGGCTGCAGGAAGTGGTGGAAGGCTTTGGTGGAAGAGGTGGACAGAAGGAGGGGCATCCTACATGAGCAGGGGGGCAGGAGGCCCTCCAGGCATATGCTTAAGAGGCAATGGAAGGAAGTAGCGATCGAGGTCAATGTCAGGAGCATAACGCCAAGAACATGGATGCAGTGCAGGAAGAAGTTCAATGGTTTGACACGAGTGGTCAAGAAGAGTGAGTTCAACTGTCAAGTGGCATCTCCTACCAACTAAGTATTAGGGATGGGCAATAAATGCTGGCCTTGCCAGTGACACCCACATCCCATGAACGAATAAAAAAAACTGCACCACTAGCCGCATCCATTGCTGTACGCACTACACCCCCCATCACCCACCTACCAACAGACTTTTTCAATCAGTACGCAACTCTTCAAATTAGATGCTTCATCTCACCCTCACACATTACCACTGTTGCAAGCCACACACCCACAACTCACAGATCACACACACTTGCAGCTATTCAGCCATGACAGCCACATCACCCAAATATCTTGCACGTGACTCACTGACACACTTTCCTCTTTCTTGCAGGAGAAGATGGCGCATAACTGGAGGCAGCAAGTGGCAGCAGCTCCATGGAATATGAACCTGCTGTCCTCTCTCAGGAGGACAGCATTCCTGCTCCTCCCACCCCCGCCACTCCACCAGTACCTTTGCTGTTACTTATCAGCCAGCCAGCCCACTCCCTGTAGAGTATTGAAACTTGATCCAAGTATAGGAAGCCTCCAAAAACACGTGCAAATGCATCAGCAGCCGGAAGAAATAATCCAGCAACTTACCTGTAACTCCTGCATGATCCCTTTAAATAGCATTGGTGGGTGGTTTCCTCCATGCCCTTTAAGTCTTGTTCAGCTTTGTGAGGTTAAGACAGTGCATTGGATGGAGTGTGGAGTTCCAAGATAGCAGCAGTCCCTTTAAATCAGTGTTGCACACCGATTCATGTCATAATCTCCCTCCTGTACATGCTGCTGACGGTTGCTAGGTACGCGCATGCAAACCCCTTTACCAAAAAGATGTCCTGCATACTTCATATCAGAAGTGTACGTGCGCATCTCTGACGCCATTTTCGGGGCTTAGTTGTCCTCGTAGCGCCTGCAAAACGGGCGCTACACGGTCCAATTTCGTCCCCTTGGTCTTTAGTTTGATATCATGCATACCAATCATCCACATTTGATGTGGACAGTCATTGGGGGTGATTTTCCATCCGGGAAAACAGGGCAAATGCTGTTTATGACCTTTTCTCTGAGGCTTCCGTGGCCCTTCCACCAAAGTGAAGACTGATGAGCTTGAGAACCCCGTGTCTGTGCTCATGAATGAAAATTGTCACAGACCGTCGCCCTATCCCTTCAGTGATGCTTCAGGGCTCCCACCCAAGTCCTGTTGTTGCTGCTGCCGTAAACTAAAGTGTCTGAACGTGGCTGCACATTGTGGGCGAGAATTCTCACAAAATCAGGGACTCCTGCCCACAATATGAAGCAATGTTCAATCGCTTTGGCTCACGGCAACAACAACAATTGGATAAGATCACCAAAGAAGGCGAGAACCTGCAGAGAGGTAGATGGAGTGGGGGTGGGGTGGGGAAGGGAGGATGAACTGAGTGAGAGTACTAGCATGAACTAGGGAGGGAGAAAAGAGTATTAGCGTAAACTTGGGGGAAATGACAGTGCCATGACAGATTGGGGGGCAAAGAAGAATGCCAAAAAGCGGGAGTTGGAAACAACAATGCCAACACAGACTGAAGGAGGGGAAAGAGGTTTTTAATCATGAACTGGGGAAAAGAGGATAGGAGATGAATTGGGCAGGGAGAAGACTACCATTGTGAACTGGGAGGATTGCAGGGAAATCAATACCTCTGTGAACTGAGTGGGAGAATTGAAAGGGATGCAGTGAACTGGGTCCAGTCAGGGTAGAATGACAATGTGTACTGTGGTGTGGCGAAGTTGGAGACGGAAATATATTGTTGAGATAACTTTTGGGGGAATGATGGCCTGGTTGTCTGTTGAAAACTCAAATATAACTAAGAAAAATCACAGGCCAGGAATTTCCTTGGAGCTGCTCCTGCTCCACTGCCGTAACTTTGTTGGAAGTATGGCAGAAACCTCATTTACATGTTTCAGATGCACCAAATAAAGTGTTAAACCGCCAACAGAACATAAATATTATGCTCTCCACACTTGTATCTCCATTCAGGCTTTCATGTTGTGCTTATTTTTCTTTCTCCAGTACAAGTGAAGAGACGTTGGGTATGCCCACAGCTTAACGTACATGTCCATATCCTACAGCACTTTCAGTGTGATTATTTGTTTTTAAAGAGTAACATTTTTTTGGAGATGTGTCAGTTTTTCTGAAGTTGATAGTTGAGCTTTTGCTAGTTTTCTTGTATGATCCATATGGCACTTAGCAATGGAAATATCAAGAGCCAACTCTCAGACACTGGTTTCCCAGTACCCATATTAAAACAGCACCAATATGAAAACTGTCTAAATTCTGTTGGTTCAATTGGACTGGTCCCAACATACATAAAATGAATTGCAAATATAATTAAAGAAAAATTGAGAAAATAAAGAAAAAAGAAGGCAAGTCCAGATTTCTCTTAAAATAATTGTGTTCATTTTGGTTTTGTCATCAATTCATTCAAAGAACATGATTAAAGGAGAATTCAGAGTTTGATCACGTTTGGTTGGTTAGGATCAAAATGAAGTTAATGCTCAGATGGAGCCTGGACCCCTCAACCTCCGGTTACACTACAGGGTATTATGATAAAGATTACAAATAGATTGCACAAAACTGAAATCTTTACACTGATTATACAAGGTATATTGAGGTGCAATTTATTGGCCAGAATTTGTTGGGAAAATAACAGCGAATTTATTTATTGTGCAAATAACTCAGCAATTTATGTCGAGGAAGAGATATGGCATGAGATGCGAATCGCCACAAATTGCTGACGATTTGCACCGCTCCACCATTAGCCTCATGAAAACAGGAGTTCGCTGTCAACTTTCCCATGAGTTTCAAGAAATTGCTGCATTTGCACTGTTAAAACGAATTAAACTCGCTGTGGAAAGTTAGAGCTAGTACTTAACGACATAAGGATCCTTTTAATGACGTGATTTATGTTCCTGCAATGCCACTCAACCTCAGAGGCCCAGAAGTGGAATAATTGAAACTGCGGCATCTCATTTCTGCAGGTAGTAAATTGTTCCGAGAGGTTTTTAAAGTTTTAAAATTGAAATTTTTTTCTTACTTTTCCTTTCTGTCTTTTTTTTCTCCCTCTTAATCCAATCTTTCTTTCCCTCTCTTTATTTCTCTTTCTGTATCTAATTTGACTAATTCAGCCTATTTCCTTCTCTGTCATTCCTCTGTTGCTTTCTCTATCTTTAAATCTCATTGGTTAAGGAGATAGACTGTTGGATCCGTCCTTCACCGAGGTCCCAGATGCCTCGTTGCCCTCGCCTCACTGCTATAAACTCGCACTTCCAGCAATTTGCGGCTAAAATTTTTTTTGAGCTGAAGGATCCAGCAAATTCTGGGCCATTATTCATAAAACATATAAACCGTAATGAGCATTTTGGGTGGGTACATGCTACTACCGGGATTTAATCTTTGACTGAAATTATCTGCCACAACTGTAGAAGGAAGAGAAGAACCTAAAGCATGTGGATTACAAAATGAACAGATTCATCACCAAAGATTCATTTTACATTGGCCGTTAAAATAAACTTGCAGTGAGGCAAGAAAGTTATAATGTGTGAGTTAATCTATGTTGTTTACATTTGCTTTACTATATATTATTGTCTGACTCATCTGCAATATTAAATTGATAATAAAGGTCAGATTAAACTGCTGAAATCAGAACGTATATCTTGTTTAATTTTGCCTGAACAAAAAGATTTCGGGATACATTTCGATCGAAATGCTGCTTAATGAATATCCGCTCCTTTATGTGATAAACATCCACACTTTCATACTTTAGAAAGGAAGTGATAATTAATCTTCCAATAACAGCTGCACATCCACACAACTTGCTATGTTATTTCTGATGCACAAAATTAAACCCCTGCTTAAAGCTACTCTGCACCGCACGGATAGGAAGGCGAAAAACAAAATAATTATGTTTCTGTAATTTGTGAAGAAGGTTTGCTCATGAAATATCAATTGCACATTCAAAAACAAAATGGCTGTATTTTGCAAGTCAAATAGTTGTAGTTCTTACCTATGCACCTTAACATTAACAAAATCACACTATCATCTCATGTAAAGAAAGAACTTGCATTTATATAGTGTCTTTCACGACCTCAGGACGTCCCAATGTGCTTTACAGCCAATTAAGTACTTTTGAAGTGTAGTCACTGTTGTAATGTAGGCTGCAAATGCCACTTTTGGGAAAATAACTATTTTAATGATGCATTTTAAAGCCCTGTAAATGCCAAATTCAGCTCTTGTTTGATGTCAAGAAGTTTTTTTTAAACTTCTAAGATTGAATAGGAAAACCAAACAGGAAAAAAGAAACTCACTCTGAAGACTATATTAAGAAATAACGACATGAGTTTGAATTTGTCTAGTATTGATTTAGACTGAACTACATAGTCATGACAAACAGGTCAAAATGAAATTAATGTGTAGTTTTGCTTATGCTATATATACAATCTCTGTACCCAAAGAGGAGGTTTATTTACACTGTGGTGCTTGGTTAAGTATCCATTGAATCATTGTCCATCCGTTCTACCAATCTACTTTGGAGTAGGTAGCAGTATAGGTACATCCTGCAGACTCCTTTCCTATCAGAATAACACGAATAAGAACAATGCATCACAAACAAGCAGCTTAAAAATGTTTTAAAAATGTAGCTGCCATTGTTACTGTGAGTTTAGTATGGGCAGCAACTACATACTTAAGAACCTCTATAGACGTCATGGAAACAAAGCAGCTAATAGTTACCATTTTGTTTTCTTCCATTTATAGGTGGATATGAAGCTGAAATGTTCACATCAATGCAAATTCAAGTATTCAGCAACATAATTCAAACAGACTCAATTTGAACGCAGCGTTCAGTTTATAGTGTTACCCTTGTTTCATAGAAACTTACAAGCATAAAAACAGAAATGAGAGATATGACACCAGGTGCCAATTAGATTAAAACGGATCTAAGGGACAGATTAACTTTGAATTTACTATAACAGCAAAAACACAAAAAATAAACAATCTCTTTAGTTTGAGAATAATAGCTTAGGGTTCAGACAAAATGGAGATTCTGTTTGACATCAATGTCTGACTTCAAGCATAATCATCACAACAAAATGGAGACACATGATGCACAATAGCTGACATTTTTGCATCTGACCCACATAAATAAACAAAAAATGGTATCAGATACAAAAGGCAGATGTGGATACAAACATATAAAAACTTAACGCTGAGATAATGCCCAACAGTATAATTATTTGGTAGAAAAACACAGAGGGAAAATGCACATCTACTTAAGAAAGCTCTCCTTTAAACACAGAGGTGCTATTGTCAGCTGTACTGAGATTGTAAGTAGGACAATTTGCACACTTTACCTTTTTTCCCCCTTAAAGTTATTATAAAATCTCTCCAGGCAGTCTTCAACAGCTTTCTGGTTTACTAGCAGAGAAGGTTTGCCTAATTATGCCACACACTGACAAACAGCATGACTGAAAGGGCAAATACACTGACAACCAAAGCTTAAATGACCTAGGAATACCACCCACTGGTGTACTGCATCTACAGTGAGATGTTGTCAGGTAAGAGGAGAACACTTCAAGTAATTTCAATGAAGATACTTACTCGCTGGCAGTCATTTCAAAGCGTTTTGCTATACATGTATATGAATTCTTTATTTGGGTCAGAATCTAACAAAAGGGTTTCTTCAATACCTCTGAAAGGGAAATCGAAGGAAAAAAGTGAACAAAGAACAGAGAGAGTAATTATGGTTGTGACATTAAGAGTTTCTGCCTTGCAAGTTTGAAACTTCTGTTAACACAGAATTAGAACACACTGATGTTGACAATCACATCATATTGTCGATGCTACTAGCTTAATATGGTCAAAAGCAGTTATGGAAAGTGTGAGACTCCTGATTTTTACTGTAAGGATGGTTTACTGACAGTTTCAGAAGTGTGATGTTCCTATAAAAATTGTTCTGTAAAGTTTGCACTTCTGAAGTTTGTTAGAAATGTTGTTCATCGGTAAAATAGTGGCATATGTGGGTTTCTTGCCAACATCTTTGATATTATCAAGTGGTATTGAAATAAAAAAAGAACTTGCATTGATATAGCGCCTTTCACGACCTCAAGATGTCCCAAAGCGTTTTATAGCCAATGAAATACTTTTGAAGTGTAGTCACTGTTGTAATGTGAGAAACACAGCAGCCAATTTGCACACAGCAAGGTCCCACAAACAGCAATGAGATAATGACCAGATAATGTGTTTTAGTGATGTTGATTGAGGGATAAATATTGGCCAGGGCACCGAAGGGAACTCCCCTGCTCTTCTTCAAAATAGTACGACTTGAGAGAGCAGATGGGGCCTTGGTTTAACATTTCATCCGATAGACGGTACCTCCGACAGTGCAGTACTCCCTCAGTACTGCACTGGAGTGTCAGCCTAGATTTTATGCTCAAGTCTCTGGAGTGGGCGTTGAACCCACAATCTTCTGACTCAGAGGTGAGAGTGCTACCAATGAGCCACAGCCAACACCTATAGCAAGCACAGTACTATCCCAATACTGGATTTTTACACAGGCTTTAGGTGCAATGTAGACTGTTCTCTCTGCCTCTTCTAGCCATTTGAATTGCATGATTTAGAACAATAGTGAAAAATCAATAAATTGTAACTAATTGTGAGTGTTGGCAATGCTGTGATAATTAAAGGAGCAACTTCCAAGAAGATAAACCTATGATATTTTTCTCTGATCTCCTGAGTTAAATGAGCAAAACTCCAGACATGAAATGTTGTAATCTATATTATTCAACCTTGACCAGCCGCATTCCACAAATGGAATTTTTATACTAGACCATGGTTCGTCAGAGTATTTCATCATCTATGTCTATAACTATTACTCAGTCTTACTACGTTCTATTTATGGCTTAGGTAATCTTTCTTTAAGGTTTAGGTAAGTTAGCTTATCTTGATGGAGTATACTCCACATTTCCATTACTCCATGGAACAAAAAGAAAAACATCTCATTCTTGGATCACTTGCTGCTTGCAAATTTGCACTTGTGCCCTCAAGTTCCGATGGTTTAATTGCTGTTCTGATCATGAGACTTGGGAAATTGTTGATAGATTTGGAAAACTAATCGATAAAACAGCTGTTAATAATTTGTCATCCAAAATGGATGCTTGTGTTTATATTGGGGGAGAAGTTGGTTTGGGTCCATTTTTGGGCACTTTATAGGCGACAGGTTTGATATATGTGTGAGAAGCCGGAGGCACAAGACTCGGCCCAAATTGGGCCACAGGCCTCATCTGAATAATTCCGGCAAGCTGAGGATGTTAATCGGGTGTTCAGAGGCAGCTGGCCAGTTTGCTGCAGACCAATTTGGGTCAGCTGCAATTCTGGCAGCAGCCCTCAGGTAAGTTCTGATTGTGGTGTGTGTGGGGGGGGACAAGGGGAGAGGCTAATGGGAAGGGGGTGAGTCTGAGTTGGCAGCAGCCTTCAATATTGTTATGGAACCAGAAGGAACACGCCTGCTTCTCCTGACTCTACATCAGGTTAAGTTAAAAAGTAAACACTTACCGTTTGGTTGGCAGCCTCCAGTGGCCAATTTAAGGTCTGCTGGTTAGGCCGCAGAAGAACCCGGAAAACTGAGCGATACATGCCCAGCGCAGGCTTTGCTCAGTTCTAACTAATTTCGGAATGGACTCAAGAAATAGTAGCACATGCAAGGAGCTGAATGCCTGTTTCAGGCAGCCGCCAGAGACACCTAAATATCGCCCGATCCAATATGGCCTTGGAAGTATTTAAAATGCCATTCAGGCACAGGACATAGCACCGTGAATTTGGTGCTGTTTGCCCCGTTTAATGCCCAAAATATTGGCATAATGGAATATATTTCTTCCTTTGTGCTGTGGACTAATAATGGAAACAATTCACTAATTCTGTTGATTTTGTTTATGGAAGGTATTTGCCATCAGCCATCAAGATACCACAGGGTTTCGCAACATCCTGCATTTTGTAAACAAGTTTCTTTGGTGACTGAAAGCTAGTTGAACAAAAGGAACCTCCAGGTTATGCTAGCCAACAGAGCAACCAACATTGTCATCTCCTTGCAAATAAGGAGATGACAATGACCTTCCCTCTCACAAACAGCCTAATGAGACCAAGGTGGCAGAATGAGAGCATAAACCCAATTATATCACACCATAGTGTTAGAACTCCTAATACCATATACCACTAAATTGACATTAGGGGACATTTATTAAAAATAAGAATTGATAGAATTTATCAAAAAATTGCTTATCCTGCTGTGGACTGTTACAAACAAAAACAATACAATCATTTATAAGCTTTTCACATAACTAGCTTATAACTTTTACATCAAAACTCTAACAGCCTTGCCCATTTCATTTAAGTCAGTAATAGGGAAGTGAAAGGAAATGCCTTATTGGCACGCAATGTTACCAATTATCTGACAGAGTTGGAGCCCATTTACAACTAATAAGAAATAAGAGGACAAAATTAAATCTCCTGTGTGAACTCATCATTTACATATTTATTACACAGAAATGGTAATGAGGCTAGTAAGAAATTCCAGCACTGATTTAAAAGTCGAGGACGTCTTTCTATAAAATATCAAACAACACAGCTGGCTTCTGAGACAAAATACATATTGTGTTTAAAACAAACTCGATTTCCATGTTAATGCTTGTTTTTAAAAGGAACTTCCACATTTAGGAAAATGGATACCTTGGAGAGTGCTACATAGCCACTACAGATCCAGGGATTCAGATGAACATGAAGCTTGTGGAATTTAAATTCCAAGATAAATGGTACCTTATGACACACACTCATATTACTTTACAGAATATTTCTCATTTGAAATACAGAGGATATGTATAGAGCAAAATTATAAATTTGTGTTTACATCACGCAGTTCATACTGAAGTGCTTTACTTCACAGTTTGATACAAGGAACTACTGCGACAGTTTGCACTATATAAAGGAGAATGCCAAAGGCTGGAGTTTGTAACAAGACAATAAAAGATCCATGAATTGAAATGTTATCATGAATCACAAGAGCAAAGCTCAATTGGCAGATACCAATACCAATTGTCAGAACTTATTTACCATGGCGCCGCTCCGTAATGGCGTCCATCCCAACCGCCGTCGAATGTGCACGTGCCCATTAAAACCTGGAAATCGCGAACTTGCTCTAATTGGTTCAATGGCGTTTTGACAGTCCCGAATTAAAGGTCTAACCACGCCACAACTATATACAATCAAACACAATCACCAAACAATCGTAAACTTACCCATCTGCCCAGCTGGAATGAAGATACTTACGCCATGAGAAGGTATGCTTGAAAATACCAGCCCGACGCTACTTTTTAAAAGCGCGGAGACTTATAATGACTGCAAAACAACAAAAAATTAAAATTTTAAAATGTGGAATGTCTAATTATTCCTATCTTAATATGTTTTGATCATTAAAAACATTTATTAAAAATAAAATATATATTTTTTAAACTTTTAATTTCTGTATGTTTAAGTACATTATAAATCATTTCCTTGCCTTTTTATAAGGTATGTTATTATGTTAAATTTTTATTTCTCCTAACATAGGGAATGTCACTTTAAATGAATGGGTATTACCTGCCTGCTTGTGGGCAGGGCTTCCATTCTCACAGTCTTTGCCTGCCTACATGGCCTGCGCTGATCTCGGAGCGCACTACTGGAGAAGACTTCAAAATTAAGCAAATGGATGCTGTGGCCTATGCAGCGAGTATATTCGTATTTTTTTATCCACAGGATGTGCCTTGCCACGTCAGTCAGAGCAAGTTCCGGCCCGTTAAATCCTGAATAATGCTCCAATCTCTGCTATATTACACAATACAAAGATACAATTCATGGGATGGTTCTAATCCATTTTCAGAAAGTTTTTTTTGATGATGGAAGGTAGCGTGGTTTTCCATGATATACAATGGACTCCTTTGATCCACTCGTGCTTTGAACTGAGGTGATGTTGGGTCTTCTTTCACCTCATGTTACAAGAAACAACGGGGTCTAAATTTAAAATTGTTGAGCCCGTTTTATAGGTGTAAAACGGGTGCAACAATAACCAATTTAGCAGGGCAGAGGGTCACACCCAATCTACATGGATGTTTAGGCCACTACTAAATTGTTTAGGAACATAGGAACATGAGTAGGCCATTCAGCCCCTCGTGCCTGCTCCGCTATTTGATAAGATCATGGCTGACCTGCGATCTAACTCCATATATCTGCCTTTGGCCCATATCCCTTAATAGCTTTGGTTGCCAAAAAGCTATCTATCTCAGATTTAAATTTAGCAATTGAGCTAGTATCAATTGCCATTTGTGGAAGAGAGTTCCAAACTTCTACCACCCTTTGAGTGTAGAAATGTTTTCTAATCTCACTCCTGAAAGGTCTGGCTCTAATTTTTAGACTGTGCTCTCTACTCCTAGAATCCCCGATGTGGAGATGCCAGTGATGGACTGGGGTGTACAAATGTAAGGAATCTTACAACACCAGGTTATAGTCCAACAGTTTTATTTGAAAATCACAAGCTTTCTATGACTACATACATGGTAATTTTCAATGAATCTCGACACTCACCTGACGAAGGAGAAAGCCTCCAAAAGCTTGTGATTTTCAAATAAAACTGTTGGACTATAACCTGGTGTTGTAAGATTCCTTACACTAGAATCCCCAACCAACAGAAATAGTTTCTCTCTATCCACCCTATCTGTTCCCCTTAATATCTTATAAACTTCGATCAGATCACCCCTTAACCTTCAAAACTCTACAGAATACAACCCCAATTTGTGTAATCTCTCCTCATAACTTAACCCTTGAAGTCCAGGTATCATTCTAGTAAACCTACGCTGCACTCCCTCCAAGGCCAATATGTCCTTCCGAAGGTGCGGTACCCAGAACTGCTCACAGTACTCCAGGTGCAGTCTAACCAGGGTTTTGTATAACTTCTGCCCCCTTGTACTTTAGTCCTCTAGATATAAAGACCATCATTCCATTAGCCTAATTGATTATTTTCTGCACCTGTTCATGACACTTCAATGATCTATGTACCTGAACCCCTAAGTTCCTTTGGACATCCACTGTTTTTAACTTTTTACCATTTAGAAAGTACCCTGTTCTATCCTTTTTTGATCCAAAGTGGATGACCTCACATTTGTCTACATTGAATTCCATTTGCCACAATTTTGCCCATTCACCTAATCTATCAATATCGCTTTGTAATTTTATCTTTTCATCTACACTGCTTACAATGCCACCAATCTTTGTGTCATTGGCAAACTTAGACATGAGACTTTCTATGCCTTCATCTAAGTCGTTAATAAATATTGTGAATAATTGAGGCCCCAAGACCGATCTCTGCAGGACTCCACTAGTCACATCTTGCCAATGTACTTACCCATTATCCCTACTCTCTGTCGCATTTCGCTCAGCCAATTTCCTAACCAAGTCCGTACTTTTCCCTCGATTCCATGGACTTCTAACTTAGCTAACAGTCTCTTATGTGGGACCTTATCAAATGCCTTCTGGAAGTCCATATAAATAACATCCATTGACATTCCCCTGTCCACTACTTTAGTCACCTCTTCAAAAAATTCAATCAGGTTTGTCAGGCACGACCTACCTTTCACAAATCCATGCTAGCTCTCTCTGATTAACTGAAAATTCTCGAGGTGTTCAGTCACCCTATCCTTAATTATAGACTCCAGCAATTTCCCCACAACAGATGTTAGGCTAATTGGTCTATAATTCCCCGGTTTCCCTTCTCTCCTTTGGGGCCTTTTTTTTAAGGAGGCCCTGGCAGCCGCCTAAAATTAGGACAGGCCTCATTTCATTTTTGAAATGAGGCTCTTGCATTCGTTTCCAATCCAGATTGGTAAATTCATTTACATTAGTCGTAGCTTGTGATGCGCAAGCTCTGACTGGTATTTCTGGGTCTTAAGCAGCATAACAAGCGATCCTTAAAGGAACCGTTAGAGGCCATTCAAAAAAGACGCAAAAATGTTTGTATTTTGTGGAGTCGGAAGTAGCTCTTCCTGGCTCCACAAAACAATGGCCGGCCACTCTGGGCCTGCCCTCACCCCCCTCGCGAACGCCTCCCCAACCTCGGACATATCTTTGGGTCGCAGTGCAGGCGAAATATGCAAGGCCCCAACAGGCGAGCTGCGTCATGGCACCTGATTGCACCCACAGATCTGCCTGATTTATTCTGATGATGCCCGCGGATGAATTTAGATTCCATGCCATCGGAATCACGCCCGGTTTGTAGCGCCAAGGAATTTAGGTCTCAACGTATCCTGCATATATTGTGCAGTGAATAACTGATATTTAAATGTGATCGATTGGAAGGTATCAAATAGTTCAGATGACATCAGAACAGCAGATTTCAGATTCAACCAAAACTTTCTTTAAATGCTGCTATGCATCGGTTACCTAAAAGGTTTTCTATATTGGCAGATCTCCCCCGACGTTGCTTGCAGAGTGGAGGATAGGCCGGGGCCAATTTTCATCCTACTACCGCCCCATTCATGCCTAAAAATGGCAAAAATTGGAAACCAAAGTGTCCCGTCAATATGCTAATGTTCCGATTTTTGGGCAGACCACCATTTAGGTAGTCAGTGGTCCCACTGGAAACGGACAGCGGCCTCATTAGAGACGCAGTTAAGACATCAACGCCATTTTATTCTCTATCCGTATTGCAGCACCAGTTCCCCAGCCTGTCCACAAACTGTGGGCAGTGCAATTTGGAAGGTGGCCACTTCTAGTAGTACTTATATTCAACTGCTCTCAAGAAACCTTGCAAAGATTTGGGAGACATTCTGCTGGTATTAGTGTTTTTATTTTGTTTAGCAGACAATTTTAAAGTGCTTATAGTGGCTGTACAATGTTCTGAACTCTTAAGGGGCTTCTGGTAATGTACATTTTCCTTCATGAGGGAAGGGGTCCTCTAGTAATTCCACTCTGGCTGGAGTATGAGCAGTACCAACAGGAAGAAGGAGCACAGAGAGCTGCAGGGACATCAAGTGGAAGGAGGCATGCTCTCAGGAATCCTTACCTTCCCAATAGAGTGTACACCACACCCGCTGTCCTATGAGGAACAGTGCATAAGGAGGTTGTGCTTTTCTAGGGAGGCCAGCCCAGAGTTGTCACTTTCTGAAGCAAGACCTGCAACCAACAGCCACAGTTAACACATCACTACCCGTTGCACTCAATGTCAGTGCCTCCCTCAACCTCTTTGCCTCCTGCTCCTACCAGGCTGCACAGAGGATATCAGTAACATCCGTCAGTTTGCAGTTCATCCTTGCATTAAGCAGGTAACTGATTTCATGTTTGCTCCAGCAAATGCTTTCACCACATTTCCCATTGACAATTAGGATGGATAGCAGGTTAAGACTCTGGGATTCACACAAATTCCAGGCTTTCTCCAGGGCCTCATCGACTGCACCCACATCACCCTGTGAGCTCCTTCACACAGCCTCACTGCCTTCATGAATTGCAAGGGTTTCCATTCCATTAATATGTGATCACTAGTAGCACATCATTCAGATCTGTGCCCACTTTCCTGGCAGCTGCCACGGCACTTTTATCTTGTGCCAAACCTCCACACCCCCCCCCCGACCCACCTCACTCTTTGCTCCTGCACAGCAAGTGAGAGGCTGGCTGCTTGACCAATGCTTTGGAGGCAGTAGTACATGGAGGAGAGCATCACAATGATCTTCCTTCAGAAGACTCCTCAGTGACTGCTGCAAGAGCAACTGTTCACTGAAATCTTTTGACCTGTTTAACACAGTCTACCTTTGACGTTAACTGCTTCTCCTCCACCTTCATATAATGGACCAATCCTTCAATCCAGTACCCATCCTGAAATATGCCCTCTTTGCCCCTACATGACTGTGCCAATAAGCATCACGTGACTGAATAAATCATACCAAATAACTCCATCCTTTCCTGTATGACTATAATCTCCATGAATAACAAAATACAACATGAATGCATATTTTATTTTAATACAACAAAGTCCAAAATGAACACAAGCCAACCTACTGTTTAACACTATGCTTTTTTCATGGCTAAACATGCCTTTCTTTCATGTATTCTAGTGCTTCTTCTAAGTGCTTTCTAAACTTGGCTCATGACTTCAGTCAGGAACCCAGGCACAGACGCTCAGTGCCACTACAATGAGAGCCACATGCAAACCAGAGCTTGCATTGAGCAAACCACAGCCGTCCTGAAGCAAAGGTTCCAGTGCCTGGACCGATCAAGAGGAGTCCTGCAGTATAGTCCTGAAGGAGTCTCCAGATTTGTAGTGGTTTGCTACAGGCTACACAACTATGCAGTTCAGAGGGATGAAGCCACCACAGGAGGCAGAAGTGGAAAAGAAAGCTGAAGAAGAGGACGAGGAAGAAAAGGATGATGAGAAAGACCAAGGCCGAGCAGTGTTGCCAGCTGCCAGGGCTTTAAGGCAACAAACTATTGAGGAGAGTGAGGAGAGATTCTCATAAGGAAACCCTCCCCCAGCACATCAATAGCCCCACCTACCATCTGACCCACTCTTTCCACCCAACTTCTGAATGCCCTCCAACACTACTACCATACTGGTCTTCCTATTACATAACTAAGAATATGAATGCCAACATCAATGCAAAAAAAACCCTCTTTACTTAACATTGTGTACATTGTGGATTTAACAACTTTTCCCTCTCTTAATATTGAAATGGAATCACCCAAGTGCAATTCCTTAGTGCCTGGCCTCTGTACTCGTTTACTTATTCTAGTGCTCCTATGAGATGGTTCCTCTGTCGCAGGAGCCTGAGTGGTGAAAGGCTGCTGATCATCCATTGAGGGCATGGTGCGTGACTTTGAGCAGCTCTGGGCCTTGAGGACCTGGCTGCAGACTGCTGTGTCTCGGTGTTGGCCAGGGTAAGCTGGACCAGCTGCCTGTGTGGAACCAACAAAGGCAGAGTCAGAAGCTGGAAGCAGACCAGATGTTTTATAATCCTGAGAAAGGACAACATGAGCCGCACTCAAGGAGCCAATGCCACAATCCTGGGGCAGTGCCTCTAAACTCCTACTGCTCCGCATGACAACAGAGTGAAGGAGTGCACTGATGTTCTAGAAAACCCTATTCATAAGAACATAAGAAATAGGAGCAGGAGTAGTCCATATGGCCCCTCGAGCCTGCTCCGCCATTCAATATGATCATGGCTGGTCTTCAACCTCAACTTCACTTTCCCGCCTGATTCCAATATCCCTTGATTCCCCTAGAGTCCAAAAATCTATCTATCTCAGCCTTGAATATACTCAATGACTCAGCAATCACAGCACTTAGGGGTAGAGAATTCCAAAGAATCACAACCCTCTGAGTGAAGAAATTCTTCCTCATCTCAGTTTTAAATGGCCAACCCCTCATCCTGAGTGAGGTCAACTGTCAAGTAGCATCTCCTACCAACTGCACCATTAGCCGCATCCACTACTCCACGCACGACACCCCCATCACCCACATACCAACAAACTCTTTCCATCGGTGCTCAACTCTTCCAATCAGATGCATCCTCTCACCCTTACACATTACCACCTACCCACAACTCACAGGCCACACACACTGACAGCTATTCAACCATGACAGGCACATCACCCAGACACATGTCTCGCTTTCTTGCAGGAGAACAGAAACAGACAGCGTCCAGCGCTTGTCATGCTAGAAATGTGCGTTCGCAGCCAAAACGCCATCTGGGCGCTAGATGGGCCAATTTCTAGCCCAGTTTGTTTTTCCATTCTTCCTACCAAAGTGAATAACCTCACATTTCCCCACATTATACTCCATCTGACATCTTTTTGCCCATTCACTTAACCTGTCTATATCGCTTTGCAGATTCTTTGTGTCCTCCTCACAGCTTACTTTCCTAACTAGCTTTGTATCGTCAGCAAACTTGGATACATTACACTCGGTCCCTTCACCTAAGTCATTAATCTAGATTGTAAATAGCTGGGACCCAAGCCTTGCGGCACCCAACTAGTTACAGCCTGCCAACCTGAAAATGACCCATTTATTCCTACTCTCTGTTTCTGTCCGTTAACCAATCCTCTATTCATAGTATATTACTACACTATATTACTATAGTATATTACTCCCAACCCATGAGCCCTTATCTTGCATAACAACCTTTTATGTGGCATCTTATCGAATGCCTTTTGAAAATCCAAATATACTACATCCACTGGTTCGCCTTTATCTACCCTACTAGTTACATCCTCAAAAAACTCTATTAAATTTGTCAAACCCCATTTCCCTTTCATAAAACCATGTTGACTCTGCCTAATCATATTATGATGTTCTAAGTGTCCTATTACCACTTTCTTAATAATGAATTCCAGCATTTTCCCAATGACTGATGTCAGGCTAACTGGCCTGTAGTTCCCTGTTTTCTCTCTCCCTCTTTTCTTGAATAGCGGAGTTACATTTACTACCTTCCAATCCGGTGAGACCGTTCTAGAATCTAGGGAATTTTGGAACCAATGCATCGACTATCTCTGCAACCACCTCTTTTAGAACCCTCGGATATAGGCCATCAGGTCCAGGGGATTTATAAACTTTTAGTTCCATTAGTTTCTCCAGTACTTTTTCTCTACTGATATTAATTACTTTAAGTTCCTCAGTCTCATTAGCCGCTTGGATCCCCATCATTTCTGGTATGCTTTTTGTGTCTTCTACAAAATATTTGTTTAACGTCTCTGCCATTTCCTTATTCCCCATTATAATTTCTCCTGTCTTAGCCTCTAAGGGATCAACGTTTACTTTTGCTACTCTCTTCCTTTTTACACACTTGTAGAAGCTCTTACAATCTGTTTTTATATTCATGCTTTCCACACTCCTATCCATGCCCTCCTTCATTTAAACCGAGGAGATGCTAGACCCCAGTGCCATGATAGGAGCAGTCTGAGCTCCCAGAGAAGCTGTCAGAGCTGTCACCGGAGGCTCCATCATTCATTGAGTTGACCACTCGCACCATGGTTGACTGCATGGTCTCAGTGCTGTACTGGACGATCTCAAACAACTAGAGCTGGACTGCTCCATGCTCTCTGCTATTGTGCGAAAGCTTGCTCACAGGCTGCCCAGTGCACTTAGAAGATCCTGGTGCATAGTAATCAATCTTTTAATGTAGGCAGTGCCCTCGATAACTTCACCAACTACACAACTTCACTCTGCAGCAAAGATGGGATGCGAGCTCTCCCTCCGGCAAGCTGCTTCCTGGGCCATCCCATTTCATCCCATGTTGGCCTTTATTGCAAGGGAGATGGACTATAAGATTAAGGAAGTCTGCACTTGTACAGGGCTTTGGTGATACCACACCTGGAGTATTGTGTACAGTTTTAGTCTCCTTACCTAAGGAATGATATAGTTGCCTTAGAGGCGGTGCAATGAAGGTTCACTGGATGAGAGGGTTGTCCTATGAGGAAAGATTGAGTAGAATGGGCCTATACTCTCTGGAGTTTAGAAGAATGAGAGGTGATCTCATATATGAGACATATAAGATTTAAAGAGGGCTTGAACGGGTAGATGCTGAGAGGATGTTTCCCCTGGCTGGAGAGTCTAGAACTAGGAAGCATAGTCTCAGGGTAAGGGGTCGGACATTTAGGACTGAGATGAAGAGGAATTTCTTCACTCGGAGGGTTGTGAATCTTTGGAATTCTCTACCCCAGAGGGCTGCGGATGCTCAGTTATTGAGTATATTCAAGACTGAGATCGATAGATTTTTGAACTCTAAGGGAATCAAGGGATATGGGGATCAGACAGGAAAGTAGAGTTGAGGTCAAAGATCAGCCATGATCTTATTGAATGGCAGAGCAGATTCGAGGGGCCATATGGCCTACTCCTGCTCCTATTTCTTATATTCTTATGTTCTTATTACGCCTGCCCATGCTCTTGCACACTAGAGCTCGGTGAGTCTCCCAGTGCAGACCTCTCTATCCTATCCTCTAAAGTATGCGTAGTGCCAGTCTCTGAGCTGGTGCTTGCTATGGAACGATCGAGTGATGCAGCTTCATCATGAATGGCTGCTTTCTCCTAACACCTCAGCCGCTGGGTGCTCTCCATTTTCTTGATCTGAAAGGAAAAAGAGGGATAAGGATTAGCATTTAGTATCAAGGATAAGCAGAGATAGATAAGTGGCTGCTGAAAACAGCTACACTTTGTCAGGCATGGTGTGTGAGGCTGAGATTTCAGTGAGAAAAGACAGAGTGGAAGATAACCAACAACCCTGCATGACGCGTCTTCCAGTCAGGCATGTTACCACGCCCCTGACATAACCCATCGCCAGGGTCTGCATGACGTCCACCCCGACTGGGGATAGTCCTGAATGGATGCTCTTTCTCTTCCATTCCTTGCCTGCTCTCTACTATTGCTCATGAGCATGGCCTGCAAGAAAGAAGTCTGCAGAGTGTGGCATTAGGAGCAGAAGGAGGTAGAGTGAAGTGTACTGCAGTGAATGGAAATAATTGAGGGAGGGAAGGGTTGTGAGTACTCGAGCTTCATGTAGTGTAGGATTATACAGAGAGTAATGCAAGATAGGAGTTATACAAATATCCAGTTCAGATCACAAGGAGATGCTGCTGTAATTTCCCAAGGTTACACGATTGTATAAGTAGATACAGGACAGTGCGAGTTAACCCCCATAAAAGTAAGATGCTCAGACCACTTACAGGTGCGACTGATCGCACTGAACCCGAGATAGCTATGGCAGCCGTTTAAATTTCTCTGCTCCCCTCACTCGCCCTAACCTACCTCCCTCTGAACTCGCAGCACTCCGTTCTCTCAGGTCCAACCCTGACATTGTTATTAAACCTGCTGACAAGGGCGGCGCTGTTGTTGTGTGGCGAACAGACTTCTACTTTGCGGATGCTGAACAGCAACTCTCCGACACCTCCTCCTACCTCCCCCTGGACCATGACCCCACCGCCGAACATCAAGCCATAGTTTCCCAGACCGTCACTGACATGACAAATCCCCAGGGCCTGATAATCTACATCCCAGAGTACTAAAGGAAGTGGCCCTGGAAATAATGGATGCATTGGTGGTCATCTTCCAAATTCTATACACTCTGGAACAGTTCCTATGGATTGGAGGGTGGCAAATGTAACCCCACTATTTAAAAAAGGAGGGAGAGAAAAAACAGGGAATTACAGACCAGTTAGCCTAACATCAGTAGTGGGGAAAATGCTAGAGTCTGTTATAAAGGATGTGATAACAGAACACTTGGAAGGCATTAACGGGATTGGACCAAGTCAGCATGGGTTTATGAAAGGGAAATCATGCTTAACAAATCTACTGGAGTTTTTTGAGGAGGTAACTAGTAGAAGAGATTGGGGAGAACCAGTGCATGTGGTGTATTTGGATTTTCAGAAGGCTTTTGATAAGGTCCCACACAAGAGGTTAGTGCGCAAAATTGAAGCACATGGGATTGGGGGGAATATACTGGCATGGATTGAGAATTGGTTGACAGACAGGAAACAGAGAGTAGGAATAAACGGGTCTTTTTCCGGGTGGCAGGCAGTGACTAGTGGGGTACCGCAGGGATCAGTGCTTGGGCCCCAGCTATTCACAATACATATCAATGATTTGGATGAGGGAATGGAATGTAACATTTCCAAGTTTGCAGACGACACAAAGCTGGGGTGGAATGTGAGCTGTGTGGAGGATGCAAAGAGGCTTCAATGTGATTTAGACAAGTTGGGTGAGTGGACAAGAGCATGGCAGATGCAGTATAACGTGGATAAATGTGAGGTGCAACGAGACCTGGGTGTTCTTGTACACCAGTCGCTGAAAGCGAGCATTCAGGTGCAGCAAGCACTTAGAAAGGTGAATGGTATGTTGGCATTCATTGCAAGAAGATTTGAGTACAGAAACAGGGATGTCTCACTGCAGTTGAACAGGGCCTTGGTGAGACCACATCTGGAGTATTGTGTGCAGTTTTGGTCTCCTTATCTGAGGAAGGATATCCTTGCCATGACTGGAGTGCAACAAAGGTTTACCAGACTGATTCCTGGGATGGCAGGACTGATGTATGAGGAGAGATGATGAGACCTGCAATAAGAGACAACTAGTGTGCGATGTCGCAGGTGAGGCAGGAGAGTCCGAGAGGTGAGGACAGTATAAAAGGAGAGACCGAGAGCGGGAGGAGAGTCTGAGAGGTGAATGCAGGGTAAATCTAAGGCAAGTCATGGCAGCAGAGCTTGCACCCGTGATATGCTCCACCTGCACTATGTGGGAAGTCATGGACACTACCGGTGACCCTGATGACCATGTGTGCAGGAAGTGTGTCCAGCTGCAGCTACTGGCTAACCGCATTTCGGAGCTGGAGCTGAGGGTGGATTCACTGTGGAGCATCCGCGATGCTGAGACTATCATGGATAGCACGTTCAGTGAGGTGGTCACACCGCAGGTAAAGATTACGCAGGCAGAAAGGAAATGGGTGACCGCCAGGCAGAGTGAAAAGACCAGGCAGGTAGAGCAGGAGTCCCCTGGGGCCATCTCCCTCTCAAACAGATATTCTGCTTTGGATGCTGTTGGGGGAGATGGCTTATCAGGGGAAAGCAGCAAGAGCCAAGTATGTGGCACCACGGGTGGCTCTGCTGCACAGGAGGGGAGGAAGAAGAGTGATGATGTGGAGATGCCGGTGATGGACTGGGGTGGACATATGTAAGGACTTGCACAACACCAGGTTATAGTCCAACAGTTTTATTTTAAATCACAAGCTTTCGGAGCTTTCCTCCTTCGTCAGGTGATGAGTGGCAGGGCTATAGTGATAGGGGATTCAATTGTAAGGGGAACAGTTGGGCGTTTCTGCGGCCGTAAACGTGACTCCAGGATGGTATGTTGCCTCCCTGGTGCTAGGGTCAAGGATGTCACGGAACGGCTGCAGGGCATTCTGGAGGGGAAGGGTGAACAGCCAATAGTCGTGGTCCATATCGGTACCAACGACATAGGTAAAAAAAGGGATGAGGTCCTGCAAGGAGAATTCAAGGAGTTAGGAGATAAATTAAAAAGCAGGACCTCAAAGGTAGTGATCTCAGGATTACTACCGGTGCCACGTGCTAGTGAGTATAGGAACAGAAGAATAGACAGGATGAATGCGTGGCTGCAGGAATGGTGTAGGAGGGAGGGATTTAGATTCCTGGGACATTGGGACCGGTTCTGGGGAAGGTGGGACCTGTACAAGCAGGACGGGTTACACCCGAGCAGGACCGGGACCAATGTCCTCACGGGGGTGTTTGCTAGTGCTGTTGGGGAAGGTTTAAACTAGAGTGGCAGGGGGATGGGAACCTGAGCAGGGAGTGAGAAGGGAGTAAAGTTGAGAGCAGCAAGAGAGCGGAAGACCCAGGGGAAATTTACAATACAAATAGTACGAACAGTTCTTCAAGAACAAATGAAAGGGAAAAGCGTAGAGCAGAGGAAAGAAAGTGTACTTTAGGCATTACAGATAAAGTGAAAACTAGAAGGCGTAAGGTGATTATCCCAGCATCAAAGCTGAAGGTCAGATTAGGGTGTGTGGCCCAATTAAAAGTTCTATATACAAATGCACGGAGTATAAGGAATAAATTAAATGAACTACAGGTTCAAATTCAAATTGGAGGGTATGACATGATAGCTATTACTGAGACATGGCTGCAGGATGGTCAGGATTGGGAACTAAATATACCGGGTTATAAGGTCTACAGGAGAGATAGGGAAAATGGAAGAGGGGGAGGAGTAGCCTTAATGATTAGAGATGAAATCAATTCAATGATAAAGGAGAATATAACGAGAGGTAAGCAGCCAACAGAGACCTTATGGGTTGAATTGAGAAATAGGAAAGGATCTAAGACTATAGTGGGAGTTGTGTATAGGACCCCTGGCAGCACATCTGAAGTGCTAGATTATATAAATGCAGAGATTAGACAAGCATGTAAGAAAGGCATAGTGGTCTTAATGGGGGACTTTAACCTTCACATTGATTGGGGAAAGCAGACTAGCAACTGTCAGAAAGGTAGTGAATTTCTTGAATGTGTCCGGGATAGTTTTCCACAGCAGTATGTCCGAGAGGCAACAAGGGGGCAAGCCATACTAGATTTAGTAATAAGTAATGAACCAGATTTAGTTAACAGCTTAACTGTGCGTGAACATCTATCCAATAGTGATGATAACATGATCGAGTTCAATGTAATGTTTAAAAGGGAAAAAAGTGAGTCAGCTGCTAAGATTCTAGACTTGGGTAAGGCCGACTTCAATGGGATGAGACAGAGACTGTCCACAGTAAACTGGGCAAATCTGTTAATGGGTAAAACGACTGATGATCAGTGGGAAATGTTTAAAGAAACTTTTAATGAGATACAGAATCGGTTTATACCCCTGAGGGGCAAGAACTCTATTTGCCAAAAAAAAAACAGCCATGGACAACTAAAGAGGTAAGGGACAGTATAAGACATAAGGAAAGGGCATACAAAAAGGCAAAAAATAGCACAGATCCTGGCGAATGGGAAAGATACAAAGATCAACAAAGGGTCACTAAACAGATAGTAAGACCTACAAAAAGAGAGTATGAAAAGAAACTTGCAAGGGATATCAAAACCAAGACAAAGAACTTTTATAGTTATATTAGGAAAAAGAGGGTGGTCAGGAGCAGTGTTGGCCGCTTAAAAACTGAAAGTGGGGATATTGTCATTGACAATGGGGAAATGGCGGACATGTTGAATAATTACTTTGCGTCAGTATTTACAGTAGAAAAAGAGGATAGCATGCCGGAAATCCCAAGAAAACTAATATTGAATCGGGGACAGGGACTCGATAAAATTAACATAAGTAAAGCAAGAGTAATGAAGAAAATAATAGCACTAAAGAGTGACAAATCCCCAGGACCAGATGGTTTCCATCCCAGGGTTTTAAAGGAAGTAGGTGAGCAGATTGCAGATGCCCTAACTATAATCTTTCAAAGTTCTCTAGATTCAGGAACTGTCCCTCTAGATTGGAAAATTGCACATGTCACTCCACTTTTTAAGAAAGGAGAGAGAGGGAAACCGGGGAATTATAGACCAGTTAGCCTAACATCTATTGTGGGGAAATTGTTGGAGTCTATAATTAAGGATAGGGTGACTGAACACCTCGAGAATTTTCAGTTAATCAGAGAGAGCCAGCATGGATTTGTGAAAGGTAGGTCGTGCCTGACAAACCTGATTGAATTTTTTCAAGAGGTGACTAAAGTAGTGGACAGGGGAATGTCAATGGATGTTATTTATATGGACTTCCATTAGGCATTTCATAAGGTCCCACATAAGAGACTGTTAGCTAAGTTAGAAGCCCATGGAATCGAGGGAAAAGTACGGACTTGGTTAGGAAGTTGGCTGGGCGAAATGCGACAGAGAGTAGGGACAATGGGTAGGTACTCACATTGGCAGGATGTGACTAGTGGAGTCCCGCAGGGATCTGTCTTGGGGCCTCAATTATTCACAATATTTATTAACGACTTAGATGAAGGCATAGAAAGTCTCATATCTAAGTTTGCCAATGACACAAAGATTGATTGCAATGTAAGCAGTGTAGATGAAAACATAAAATTACAAAGCGATATTGATAGATTAGGTGAATGGGAAAAACTGTGGCAAATGGAATTCAATGTAGACAAATGTGAGGTCATCCACTTTGGATCAAAAAAGGATAGAACAGGATACTTTCTAAATGGTAAAAAGTTAAAAACAGTGGATGTCCAAAGGGACTTAGGGGTTCAGGTACACAGATCATTGAAGTGTCATGAACAGGTGCAGAAAATAATCAAGAAGGCTAATGGAATGCTGGCCTTTATATCTAGAGGACTAGAGTACAAGGGGGCAGAAGTTATGCTGCAGCTATACAAAACCCTGGGTAGACCTCACCTGGAGTACTGTGAGCAGTTCTGGGCACCGCACCTTCGGAAGGACATATTGGCCTTGGAGGGAGTGCAGCGTAGGTTTACTAGAATGATACCCGGACTTCAAGGGTTAAGTTACGAGGAGAGATTACACAAGTTGGGGTTGTATTCTCTGGAATTTCGAAGTTTAAGGGGTGATCTGATCGAAGTGTATAAGATATTAAGGGGAACAGATAGGGTGGATAGAGACAAACTATTTCCGCTGGTTGGGGATTCTAGGAGTAGGGGGCACAGTCTAAAAATTAGAGCCAGACCTTTCAGGAGTGAGATTAGAAAACATTTCTACACACAAAGGGTGGTAGAAGTTTGGAACTCTCTTCCGCAAACGGCAATTGATACTAGCTCAATTGCTAAATTTAAATGTGAGGTGGATAGTTTTTTGGCAACCAAAGGTATTAAGGGATTTGGGCCAAAGGCAGGTATATGGAGTTAGATCACAGATCAGCCATGATCTTATCAAATGGCGGAGCAGGCACGAGGGGCTGAATGGCCTACTCCTGTTCTTATGTTCCTACGTTCCTAGATTGATTCGACTCGGCCTATATTCACTAGAGTTTAGAAGAATGAGAGGAGATCTCATTGAAACATATAAAATTCTAACAGGACTAGACAGACTAGATGCAGGGAGGATGTTCCCGATGGCTGGGGAGTCCAGAACCAGGGGTCACAGTCTCAGGATATGGGGTATGCCATTTAGTACTGAGATGAGGAGCAATTTCTTCACTCAGAGTGTGGTGAACCTGTGGAATTCTCTACCACACAAGGCAGTGGAGGCCAAGTCATTAGATGTATTCAAGAAGGAGATAGATATATTTCTTAATGCTAAAGGGATCAAGGGATATGGGGAAAAAGTGGGAACAGGGTACTGAGTTAGACGATCAGCCATGATCATTTTGAATGGCGGAGCAGGCCCGAAGGGCTGAATGGCCTACTCTTGCTCCTATTTTCTATGTTTCTATGTTTCTGTGTTTCTCTGGAAATCTTCCCTCCACGGCCTCCAAGCTCATTGTCTCCCAACCCCACACAGCCCGCTTCTACTTCCTTCCCAAGATCCATAAACAGGACTGCCCCGTGAGACCCATCGTTACAGCCTGTTCTTGCCCCACAGAAGTTATTTCCTCCTGTCTCAACTCTATTTTTTTTCCCCTTGTCCAGTCTCTTCTGACCTACATCCGCCGCTCTTCTGATGCCCTCCGCCACTTTAACAGTTTCCAGTTCCCCAGCTCTAACCGTCTCCTTTTCACCATGGACGTCCAGTCACTCTACACCTCAATCTTCCACCAGGACGGCCTGTGGGCCCTCCGCTTCTTCCTTGAACAGAGGCCCAACCAGTCCCCATCCACCACCACCCTCCACCGCCTGGCTGAACTTGTTCTTACGTTGTACAACTTCTCCTTTTACTCCACTCACTTCCTCCAAATAAAAGGTGTCGCTATGGGAACCCGTATTGGTCCCAGCTATGCCTGCCTTTTTGTGGGATATGTGGAACATTCCTTGTTCCAGTCCTACTCAGGTCCCCTCCCTCACCTCTTTTTCCGTTACATTGATGATTGTATCGATGCCATTTCCTGCCCACGCCCCGAATTGAAAAATTTCATCAACTTGACTTCCAATTTCCACCCTTCCCGCGCCATCACATGGTCCATCTCCGACTCTTCCCGTCCCTTCCTCGACTTCTCTATCTCCATTTCTGGGGATAGGCTGTCAACCAATATCTATTATAAACCCACAGACTCTCACAGCTACCTTGATTATACTTCCTCCCACCCCGCTTCCTGTAAGGACTCGATTCCTTTCTCAGTCACATCTGTTCTGACCAGTGCTTCCACACCTTCCACACCAGTGCTTCCGATATGTCTTCCTTTTTCCTCAACCAAGGATTCCCCGTCACTGTAGTCGACAGGGCCCTCGACCGTGTCCGCCCTATTTCCCGCACTTTTGCCCTCACCCCTTCCCCTCCCTCCCACAACCATGATAGAGGCCCCCTTGTCCTCACCTTCCACCTCACCAGCCTCCACATTCAACATATCATCCTCCGCCGTTTCCGCCACCTCCAGCGCGATCCCACCACCAAACACATCTTTCCCTCCCCTCCCCTTTCAGCATTCCGAAGGGACCGCTCCCTCCGTGATATCCTGGTCCACTCTTCCATCCCCCCCAACACCCGCTCTCCTCCCCATGGCACCTTCCCGTGCGAGTGCAGGAGATGCAACACCTGCCCCTTCACATCCTCCCTTCCCACCGTCCATGGCCCCAAACACTCCTTCCAGGTGAAACAACGATTTACTTGTACTTCTTTCAATTTAGTATATTGTATTCGCTGCTCAAAATGCGGTCTCCTCTAAACTAGGGAGACCAAACGCAGATTGGGTGATCGCTTTGCTGAACACCTCCGGCCTGTCCGCAAGCGTGACCCTGACCTGCTGGTCATTTGCCATTTTAATTCCCCGTCCCACTCCCACTCTGACCGCGGCCTCTTACACTGTAGTAGTGAAGCTCAACAGAAGCTCGAGGAACAACACCTCATCTTTCGTTTAGGCACTTTACAACCTTCCGGACTCAACATTGATTTCAGTAACTTCAGATCATAATCACTGCTCCCAATTTATTCGACAGCAAGTGCTGGTAATGGTTCTGCTGTTGGAATTTACAGCTCCTCTAGACCTATCTTTTGTTTCTTAACTTGTCCCATTACCACCCTCCTTGCCTTGCACCATCATCCCTTTTGTCATTTAATCACTCGTGCCCTCCACCCTATCACAGACCGTCCCTTTTGTTCTTTCCTCCCCTCCCCCTCCCCTTTCCCTGTCTCTGTACTTGCTTAAAAACTTTAACTTTTTAACATCTTCCAGTGCTGACGAAAGGTCTTCGACCTGAAACGTTAACTCTATTTCTTTCTCCACAGATGCTGCCTGACTTGCTGAGCTTCTCCAGCATTTTCTGTTTTTATATCTGGTAGGCCTGAATCCATAATACTTTCTACATGTTTGATTTTTATTTCTTTTAGGCCGCAGCACCATTTCAATCCCTGCAAAGTTCATTCAGGGCCTTTCTCATTGTGCTGCTGCAGTGGCCCCAACCAGATCTCCTCCACTCCCAGCATTGCTTGGTGTAGTACCTTTCCCCTTCTTGCTCTCTGGGTTCCTTCAGTGGCTCTCCCTCACCCACTTTCTGGGCTGGTTCAGGGAAGGAACAGAGAGGGAAGCAGAGGAGGAGAGAGAGGGGAAAAGGAAAGAGAAAGAAACTTACAGAAGGGAAAGACAGAAAAAGACAGAAGGGAAAAAGAGAGCTGGACAGAGGAAAGAAGAAAGAAGGAGAGAATGAGAGAAAGGAAGGAGAAGAGAGAATTAGAAATGATGGGGACAAACAATTAAACGTGAAGGAGAGTTAGATAAAGAAAGGAGGATAGAGGATGTGAGAAAAGGAAGGAACAAAGAGTGAGAAGGAAAAGAGACTGACGGAAGGGAAAGAGGGAGAAATGGATAAAGTAAGGAGAGTTATTTTGAGGGATGGAGAATTTTGAATTTGACAGTGATACCATGAGAGAAGAAATAACAGCAATGTGTGAAAATATTTTCTTGCCCCTGTTGTCAAAAGGTTAAGTTACAAAATTAATTTTGAAGTGAGATAGAGCGCTATTTTCAAGATGTGTCGGCATCGAAATAAAAATCACTTTAGGACTGATTTTAACTGGAGGCCAGAATTGGGGGCCGTGGGGTTTAAAGCGGGCAGTGAACCATCCAACCCTCCAGAGTGTGAGGCCTGGGAGATTTTAAATTTAAAATGTCCCGACTCTGATACCCGCCTGAAGCTGGTGGGAATGATGTCACCCCCGGTGGGCGGGAGTCAAAATTGGTGGGGAATCAGGCTGTTGCTGGTACCCACGGACACGGTTCCCAGGAATGTATGTATGGATTGGGGAGCGTCGCCAAGTCCATGATTGGGGTGGGGGGGGAGCCTGGGGAAGAGAAGGCACAAGGTATCTTTGTGGGACCAGGAGGAGCTCTCTTGTGGCGTGACACTGCTATTTAAAATAGACCCCCACTCCTCTGGGTCTTCCCATGCCTGACGTCAGGTAAGTAAAAATCGTGGGGTCGGGATTGCAGCACAAACTCCACCCCCTCCCCTGCCACTTCCCCCCCCACATTGTTCCACCTTCCGGGGGGGTGGGGCTTAAAATCAGCCCTTATATGTCAAGTTATCTTTTCTGCTCCCTAGCCTCTGTGTACAGTATCACTACAGCTGTAATAAATGCAGCCACTTTAAGGGCTTTCCTAAATGTTCTCACTCTTATCTCCAAGTGTATAATGTTTCATCTAGTGGATGGTATATAAAAGCTGTGCCTTTCTCCTGACTTAAAACAGCTTAAAATAATAGCTTTGCCACCAGTTACTGATAACAAAGCACTAAAAATGAAACGTAACATTATCTAGGAAGAACTGATATGAAACATATTTACTTAGGGCAGTAAAGTGGTGCCGAGTCTTGGACACTGCGCCAGAAAATGATAGGATGTGGATTGCTGCTGATAATTGGTCACCCAAACTCAGCCATGCAATTGTGGTGGGAGGGGACAAGCAATTACCACAGGGAAGGGACACTGGAAGGAGAGTCACCTTAGGCCACTCTTGCTTACTTGTTAGTGGCCTGTTACTCATTTTCTCACCCATTCTACTCAACATTCCTCCCTCACTCAAAACATCCAAAAACAGGTTCCTCTCATTTGCTGTTTGTGGTACTTAGCTATGCACGAATTGGCTGCTGCATTTGCCTACGTGACAGCAAAGGCTACATTTCAAAAAGTAATCCATCGGCTGTAAAACACCTTGGGATGCCTGAAGGGTTTGATAAGACAAGTTCTTTCGTTCTTCTCCATGGTTGCCTCATGCCACGCATCATGACTTGATATTAGGAGGGGGGGGCGTTCGGAGGAGAATGGCAACAATGTTTCTGAAGCCGAAGGCTGAAGATTATTCGAGATTTGTAGAGCTAATTTTGTTTTCATTAGAAAAAGCAAGATTGAGGGGATAAAATAACCTGGGCCCTGAATAAACTCATGGTTTTTGGTGTTTCAGTGGCACACAATTCCAATTGGATTTTCAGTAATTTCTGCCCAAAACCAAAGTGCCCCATTTTCCACAGTTATTTTTTGGCCACGCCATGATCCGCCCGCTGAGCTCCCATACAGCTCGTTAATATACATTAAATTGGGGCCAGTACCATTGGTGTGCTGAAATCCCGTACGTAATGCTTCCGGAGTAACTTAGAATGAGATAAATAAGGCGTACCTGTTGCCAATAACAACTAAGACTGCCAGAAGGGAGGAACATTTGAGCCTGAAGATTGCAGAAACTTTGGGCTATGGATAACTGGAGCTCGAAAAGAGCCTTTTTTTTTGGCGTTTCACCTAGACAATGCTGGACTTGCCTGTGACTGCCTGAGAGCAGGGGGGTAATTTTAACCCCCAAGAACGGGTGGGTTGGGGGCGGATAGGCAGTAAAAATAGTTAGTTTTTGAAGCGGGACCGCATCCCGGCTCCAACGTGCCCATTTCCGGGTTTAAACCAGGTGCATTTGGATGTGCACGCACAACTGACACCCAGAAGTCCCGTCGCCACTTAAAGCCGGCGGGACGATATTTAAAGGACCGATTCAGGTACTTGAAATACTTTAGCTCCTTAACTTTTTGTGGATTCTGCAGCAGAAAGGGTTTAACTTCTCCTGAATGTGTCTCCTGTGGCTTCTGAAATGTGCCATAGAAACAGAGGCGAGTTGCAGCCGGAGCTCAGTTGGCCCTTTAAACCAGTGATTGACACATCTGAATAAAAGGTGAGGTTTTGCAGCTGGGCACTCAGTTCTCTCAGACAAACGTTTGGCTGGGAATTCTTTGTGTTTAGACTGAGGTTTCTTTGTTCACACTGAGAATTCTTGTGTTCAGACAAATTTACCTCCATTTTGGAGCCCCTCAAACTGACAAGATCAGGATGGAGGGGGCGCAATGGAGCTATTCCACAGTACATCTGAAGAGGAGGAAAATCACCATCCCTAGCAGGCGAAGGGCCAAGGTCGCAGGAGGCACTACCTACACGAGAGGGTCTACAGGCAGAGGCTGAGCTTCCTGGACCTCTCTGAGGAGCCGTGCCTACGCAGGCTCAAATTGAGTGGGCAGGTGGTCGCAGACATTTGCACACTCCTTCACGAAGACCTGCTCCAGGTTGGGCCTGGTGGTCAAACATTGCCCGTTGCAGCTAAAGTCACCACTGCCCTCAACTTTTTCACCTCCGGATCCTTCCAGGATGCCACCGGTGACATCTCCAGGGTGTCTTAGTCATTTGCACGTAAGTGTATACGTCAGGTGGCGGATGGCTTGTTTTCCAGGGCATCCGACTACGTCAATTTCCCCCACGACGACATCAGCCAGACTGAGAGGGCGGTGGGTTTCAGCTCTCTGGCAGGCTTCCCTTGGGTGCAGAGTGCAAATTTATTGCACACATGTAGTTTGGTCTGTCATTGAGCAAGCCATAGGAATGTTGAAGATGTCCTTCAGGTGCTTGGATAGACCTGGGGGAGACCGTCATTACTCACCAGCGAGGGTGTGCAGTATAATCATCGTGTGCTGCGTCCTGCACAACATAGTGCAGCAGAGAAGGTTACAGGTGGAGGAGGTCGAATGCGCTATTGAAGCATCCTCATCTGGCGGCAACATTGAAGAAGAGGATGAGGATGAGGATGTGGAGAAAGAGGAGGATGAGGAAGAGGATGTGGAGAAAGAGGAGGATGAGGAAGAGGATGTGGAGAAAGAGGATGAGGATGAGGAAGAGGACAAGGAGAAGGAAAATGAAGATGGGGAACCCATCGCCAGAGCAGCGGCACATATTGTTGCCCATGATGCCAGGGATGCCCTCATCTCTAATAGGTTCTCATAATGGGACCTGCAAATTGAAGATATTGAAATACTCAGACCACCTGGAACAACCACCACCAGCAACTACACCCCCATCCCCCCACCCCTCCATTTGCACAAAACAGTCCTTCAACCACGCACAAACCCATTGCACACATGCCCAATGGGTGGCATAATGTCTTGGTATTCATGATGAAGCACATGAAAGGGTGAATTCACAAAAGGGACTTAAGAATGGCCAAGACGTGGCAGTGGTGGTGATAATTATTAAACTTAATGTGATATAACAGAAAAAAATATATTAGCAACAGGACATTTCGTCAAACACCCTCATGCATACCCCTGGTGAATTACAATTGCTTAGTCTTTCTCTGCCTACCGCTTCTATGTGGTGCATCCCCAGTGGCTTCAGCAGAGGTAATGGCAGGTTGCTCAGATCCCTGCCTTGACTGCTGAGATGCTCTCGGCCTACGACCTCTGGGCTTTGGAGCCCGTGGGGGCCCCACCAAAGACTGCTCCATCTGCACCTGTCCAGTGGCAGACTCAGCCATCAGGAGAGGAGGCATCATTATGGGTACTGGTTGGGGGGGGGGGGGGGAGGCAACAGGTGAGACATGGGAGCACTTTGAGTGGAGTCCCCACTTCCACATCCCCTTTTGCCATCATCCTTCTTCCGGGCCAGTGTCACATCATTGCTACCATTCTGCTGGCCAGCAGGCTGATGAGTAGATGTGCCACGTTCTAAGGCCACGTCTAAAGTGGCCTTAGAACGTGTCACCAGGTGACAACCCAACTATCTGTCTGCCTGTTTAAGGCGGCGCACATGTTGGCATCCAGAGTCTGCACAGCCATTGTCATGGCCTGCATGGACTCATTAGAGAGCAGTGCTTGAAGCTCAATGGAGGCTACCGTTCTTTCCATCGCAGACATTCCTGCATTTACCTGCGCCACCAATCCAATAGTAATGGAATTGGAATCCTCCATCCTCTCCACTATTGTGGAGTGTATGCGTGGCACATTATCCAGTACCTCGCAAAGGTGCAGCTGTACCTCTATCATTCTCACTCAACGATGGCCGGGGTGTTCAGCATCGGTGTCCAGCTGAGCAGAGCTTGGAGAGGAGTGCATCCTCCGACACAGACTCTCCACAGCTGCCCCTGCCACCAGTGTCTGCTCGTGCTCACTTGTGAGTGGTGAATCACCAGGTGACAACCCAACTATCTGGCTAACAGGACCCACTGAGGTGCCAGTATCTGCACTGGTGCATGGCTGGATGCCCTGTGACGGTGCGTCCTCAGAGGAATTGAGTGCCTCTGAGGAATTGCCTACTTTCATTGTGGCTGATTGTTGTTGAAGCCGCAAAGTCCCTGGAAGACAACATAAACCAATATTAATTATTCATCGGAAAAGTGACAATCTTTCCAATAACCATACTGAGGTCTGGAGCAGTTCAATCATTGATAAAATCAATTCATCATGTGCCTGAACGATGTTAAAGTTCTGTCACCAGCCATCTGCAGGTCACCAGTCGCTCCATCTCCGACGGAAAGGCATGGCTCCTCCTTTGTCCGCTGGTTTGATGACGATGGAGCCATAGTCATACAGAACAGAACGGACTATTGCAAAGAAGCATACCGACAACTGGACAACCAGGAACACTACAGACGGTTACCCGCAGATCCGACCAAAGAACACACCCACCAGCTCAACAAACTGATCAAGACCTTCGATCCAGACCTTCAAAGCATCCTACGCACTCTCATCCCACGTACTCCCCGCGTGGGAGACTTCTACTGCCTCCCAAAGATACACAAAGCCAACACACCCGGACGTCCTATCGTATCAGGCAACGGAACCCTGTGTGAGAACCTCTCTGGATACATCGAGGGCATCCTGAAACCCATCGTACAGGGAACCCCCAGCTTCTGTCACGACACTACAGACTTCCTACAAAAACTCAGTACCCACGGACCAGTTGAACCAGGAACACTTCTCACCACGATGGACGTCTCGGCACTATACACCAGTATCCCCCACGATGACGGCATCGCTGCGACAGCATCAATACTCAACACCAACAACAGCCAATCTCCGGCCGCCATCCTACAACTCATCCGCTTCATCCTGGATCACAATGTCTTCACCTTCGATAACCAGTTCTTTACCCAAACACACGGAACAGCCATGGGGACCAAATTCGCACCCCAAGACGCCAACATTTTCATGCACAAGTTCGAGCAGGACTTCTTCACTGCACAAGACCTCCAATCAACACTATACACCAGATACATCGACGACATTTTCTTTCTATGGACCCACGGCAAGGAATCACTAAAGAGACTACACGATAACATCAACAAGTTCCATCCCACCATCAAGCTCACCATGGACTACTCCTCAGAATCAGTTTCTTTCTTGGACACACGAATCTCCATCAAAGACGGGCACCTCAGCACCTCACTCTACCGCAAGCCCACGGACAACCTCACGATGCTCCACTTTTCCAGCTTCCACCCTAACCACGTCAAAGAGGCCATCCCCTATGGACAGGCCCTGCGAATACACAGGGTCTGCTCAGACGAGGAGGAACGCGATGGACACCTACCGACGCTGAAAGATGCCCTAGTAAGAACGGGATATGACGCTCGACTCATCGATCGACAGTTCCGACGGGCCACAGCAAAAAATCGCATAGACCTCCTCAGGAGACTAACATGGGACGCAACCAACAGAGTACCCTTTGTCGTCCAGTACTTCCCCGGAGCGGAGAAACTACGCCATGTTCTCCGCAGCCTTCAACATGTCATCAATGAGGACAAACACCTCGCTATGGCCATCCCCACACCTCCACTACTCGCCTTTAAACAGCCACCCAACCTCAAACAGACCATCGTTCGCAGCAAATTACCTAGCTTTCAAGAGAACAGCGTCCACGACACCACACAACCCTGCCACGGTAACCTCTGCAAGACATGCCAGATCATCGACACAGATACCACCATCACACGAGAGGACACCACCCACCAGGTGCATGGTTCATACTCCTGTGACTCGGCCAACGTTGTCTACCTCATACGTTGCAGGAAAGGATGCCCCAGAGCATGGTACATTGGCGAGACCATGCAGACGCTGCGACAACGGATGAACGGACACAACAATCGCCAAACAGGAGGGTTCCCTCCCAGTCGGGGAACACTTCAGCAGTCATGGACATTCATCCACCGACCTTCGGGTAAGCGTACTCCAAGGCGGCCTTCGAGACACACGACAACGCAAAATCGTCGAGCAGAAATTGATAGCCAAGTTCCGCACCCATGAGGACGGCCTCAACCGGGATCTTGGGTTCATGTCACGCTACACGTTACCCCACCAGCGAACAAATGTTATCTGTTTTTAATATAACGGGTCAGTTGCTGTCTTTTCTATGTTTCTACCTCTCTATCTCTGTTTTTTTTTGTTTGTTGTTTTTTTTGGTGATTTGTATATTCTGAGACCTGGCAGGTAACACCTGTCTGTCTGCACACTGATTGCCTTGGCAACGGGCAGTTGAAAAAACTGTCTGTAATCACCAAGCATTGTTCTGTGAATTATAAATGCGATTTCATTTCGAGGATTTCATTTTCACATCGTTCACCTGACGAAGGAGGAAGCCTCCGAAAGCTTGTGAATTTAAAATAAAATTGCTGGACTATAACTTGGTGTTGTAAAATTGTTTACAATTGTCAACCCCAGTCCATCACCGGCATCTCCACATCATTAATACTACCTGAATTGATACATTTTAAAGGACTTTAATTGGCTCAATACTATTTTTTTTGGCCATGCTTAGTTTTTTGAATTGTCAGCTTGCTTCAAAAAACTAGCCATATTGGCAGACACAGCGGCCCCGATATTACCAGGGTGGCGGGTTGGCAGCAGGAGGGCGACTGGGCGCGTGGGTAACCCGCCCAGTAAAATCTGTCCGTTCCCCACGCGATCGCTGGTAAATTGAAGACACTTAACGTGGCTTACGGGTTTTCCATCGGAAACCTGCGCAGCGGGTGGACTGCACACCCGCATCACAGGCTGTCAGCTGGAGGAGCTCTATTTAAAGGGGCAGTCCTCCAATGGTTGCTCCTGCAACAAAGAACCACACAGCACCATGGAGCAGCAGAGGGGAAAGGCTGCCCCCAGGTTTAATGATGCCTCACTCCAGGTCTTACTGGATATGGTGAGGAGGAGGAGGGAGATCTTCTACCCGACGGTCGGGAGGAAGTGGCCTGCCTCTGCCACCAAGAAGGCCTGGCTCGAGGTGGCAGAGGAAGTCAGCAGCAGCAGCAACGTCTCCAGCACATGGATCCAGTGCAGGAAGCACTTCAATGACTTAACTAGGTCAGCCAAAGTGAGTATACTTTCTCATTCTCCTATACTCCATCTTCCACATCACTGCCCCCATCCCACAATTCCTTCGGCACTGCCAACACTACTCTATCACATCACTCCTCACACCCACTTAAAGCTCATCCTCAACATACCTGCACTTACTCACCTCCCCAGTACTCATTCTACCACTACCACTCAACCCAATCCTCATACAATGTCACGGCTCTGTCTCATACTCACCTTCTGATGCATCTCTTTCATGGTCAGCCTCACCCAAACCAATGCATTCAGCGGTTGGCCATGTCACCATCCCTCACTCACGCCTCTCTACTTTCACCCCTTATAGGAGAAGAGAGCCCAGAATGCACAGGACAGGGAGAAGACCGGAGGGGGGCCGCAATATCAGGTCATCCTCATGGACGTGGAGCAGGAGGCTCTTGAAATGAGCTGCCCCCTCGAGTGCCTGTCCATCGGGGACACCGAGACTGCCACCCGACAAACGTCTGGTGACAGATCTTTAACATTCAGCACTCACAATCGCAAATGATGTTAACATGCCTTGCCATCTTCATCCTCAACATCTGTCATCATGCTTAATATTGCCTTTTGTTCTCTTACAGGGCCTTCAGTGACCGCTGTGATGGTGGAGGGCGATTCCTCACAAGACCTGCTGGCTTCTGAGGGGGCACCGTCACATCTGAGCGAGCCATCAACCAGTGCAGATACACACCTCGGTGGGTCCGCATCCTCAGTTAGTTGGGGTTGCACATGGTGAGTCACCACACACACGTGAGCACGAGCAGACACTGGTGGCAGGGCAGCTGCGGAGAGTCCGCCTCAGTGGGACCACTCCTCTCCAGGCTCTGCTCAGCTGGACACAGATGCTGAACCCTGGGGACCATCCTTTAAAAGGAGAATGATCGAGGGGCAGCAGCACATTTGTGAGGTGCTGGACCAGGTTCCACACGCACACTCAACAATCGCGCAGAGGATGGAAGAGCCCAACTCCTGCATGAGTGGAATGGTGGCACAGGTACAGGAGGGGATCTCCGAGATACGGTTACAGGTTCGTGAGGGCATCTCTGAGATAGTGTCGTGGGTAAGTGCAGAAATGTCTGCGATGGAGGGAAGGCTAGCCTCCATCGAGCTTCAAGCAAAGCTCATGAATTAGCCCATTGAGGCCCTGACAACAGCCCTTCGGACTCAGGGTGAGCAACTTTCTGCCACCTTAAACAGGCAGGCAGATACACTAGCACTGGCCTTACAAGGCTTCACACATGTCCTCCAAACTGTCGTCCAGCAGGGTGGTAGGAGTGATGTGGTCCTGGCCCAGGAGAGGGATGATGGCGAAAGGGGACATGGAAGTGGAGACGCCAGTCAAAGTGCTCCCACGTCTCACCCATTGCCCCACTCTCAACCAGTACCCGCAATGCTGCCTCCTCTCCAGGTGGTTCGAGTCTGCCCTTGCACTGGTGCAGGTGGAGCAGTCATTGAAGGGGCCCTCACAGGCACCGAAACCCAGAGGGCGTCGGCCCAAAGCATCTAATCGGTCAGCGCGTGAACAAGAGCAACCTGCCACTACCTCTGCTGAAGCCACAGGGGAAGCATCACGTAGAAATAGTAGGAAGCGTAAGGCAAAGGTTTTGTGAGCACAAAGTGGATGCACAAGGGTGTTTGACAGTTTGTCATGTTTTTTATTTATATTTGATTTTTGTTCAACTCACATTAAATATTATATTGTCACCACTACTGCCACGTCTTGGCCATTCTTGACTGGCTTGTGTAATAAGTCCCTTTCATGAGGTTCACCATGAACACCCACACTTGATGCCACCCATTGGGTCACTCTGCAGTGGGTGTATGTGTAGTTGCACGACTATTTTTTGCAGAGGGCGGGGGAGGGGGCTGGTGTGGCCGCTCCTCTGTCCAGGTGGTGAGGACTGGACTCTTCACACTATCTGACGTTAGGAGAACCGTTCACACATCAGCGACTCTCTGACCTCACGAGCAGCCAGATGAGCCACTGTTCTGCCCATGGGTTGCTCCTCCTCCTCTGCCTCCTCCTCCTCGTCCACCTCCTTGTCCTCCTTCTCCTCAATATATGTGGCAGATGTGGATGGGGCCTCCTCCAGCAGCACCCCTCTCTGTCGTGCCGTGTTGTGCAGGGCACAACAGAGGACTATAACGCGTCCCACTCTGTCTGGTGCATATTGAAGCGCTCCCCCAGAATGATCAAGGCACCTGAAGCGCATCTTGAGCAGCCCTATAGCATGCTCAATTGTAGACCTGGTGGCGATATGGCTGTCGTTATATTGATGCTGTTGCTCGGTGGTGGGGTTCCTCAGAGCTGTCATGAGCCAGGTGTGCAGGCGGTAAACCCTGTCCTCGAGGAGCCAGCCCTTGCGGGTGTTCCGTGCGTGGAAGAGGGACGGGATGTTGGACTCCCGGAGGATGAAGGAATCGTGGCAGCTGCCAGGAAACCTGGTGCACACGTGAAGGAATCTTTTGCGGTGGTCACAGATGAGCTGAGTGTTGATGGAGTGATACCCCTTCCTGATGATGAACAGTCCTGGCTCGTGTGGAGGTGATCGTATTGCTATATGGGTGCAATCGATTATACGTGGGAAGCCAGCCACAGCGTGGAAACCCACTGCCCTCTCCATCTGGCTAAGGTCATCCATGGGGAAGTTGACAGAGTGCAAAGCCCTGCGAGACAATCTGTCGGTGACCTGCCTTATGCACTTTTGTGCAGATGACTGAGAGACCCCGGCGATGTCCCCGGTGGTACCCTGGAAGGATCCGGAGGCGAAGAAGTTGAGGGCAGTGGTGACTTTGACAGTGACAGGTAAGAAAATGCTGCTCGGGCCAGCCGGGAGCAGCTCGGCATGAAGGAGGCTGCAGATGTCTGCGACTACCTGGCGGCTGACTCTGAGCCTCCGTATGCACTGCTCCTCAGAGAGGTCCAGGAAGCTGAGCCTCGGTCTGTAGACCCTGTGGCGAGGGTAGTGCCTCCTGCGACGCCGCTCTCTCTGTTGTTGCCCTCCCTGCTGTTGTGCAGGTGCCTGTGGCGCAGCACTGTGTTGTGGAGCTCCACGTGGCGGAAGTGGACGGCATGCCTGGCGAGGCTGGTGATGTTGCTCATCCTCGGATGAAGTGATGAATGCAGCCATGGCGCCCCCCCATCCTGACGGTGTGAGTTTGAGAGGGTCCGCAAAGTAGGTAAATGTGTTTGGACAGCAGAGTTTAGGGTATAAATTAATAATTTTGAGTGGAAAGACAAAGATGTTGCAGCCAAAACTTTGTCTGAAATGACAGAGTGCCCTGCTGCAATAAATAAGGTATTGCCCCCAACTGTCAAAAAATCCTTTGCATCTCCCACTGGCTGCTGGCTGAAACAAGTCTGCTCCAACAGGGAATGTTTCCCACAGCACGGGAAACATGGTGAAGATCCTTCAAAACTGCACCCGTGCCAAAATCTCCAGTCAATGTGGTCTGTCAAGTACCTCAACTACCTAAATGAGTATCTAAATTATCATCCCACTGGCTTTAATTGCCAATGGGAGTCCCGCATGCGGGAGCAGCGCGCGCACCCGAACGGGTCACTGGGGAACCTGGAAGTGAGCAGGTTGGAGCCGGGCTCCAAACCCGCTCCGAGATTCCACCATTTTCGGAGCCGCCCCACCCCCCAATGCACCTGCTCGGCCATCCGAAAATCGGCCCCAGTAAGTTTGTAGAACATGCTATATGTGATAGGGCATGACATTTTTCAATGTACTTTTTTTTATATTTAAACCAAGACAGAATTCATAAAATAGTAGCGTCAGATATGACCAATGGAGTAATATCATCATTTTGTTGTCAATCGGGTAATTTCAGCAGTTTGTAAACAAGTATTTAGCACCTTTCCTTGATATCACAGCCACATCAATAGGCTTCTTACCAATATAATTCTCTGGCTAACTGTTCTCACAGCAAGCTGGCTAGAGCTTGGCTGAGGGATATGCTGGTGAACTAATGAAACTTACCATTGTAAGATTATATCCTATAACTCTGTCTGAGGTATTCTCTCAGGTTCAGCAATGCTGATCGCTCCCATAAGCGGTCCCTGTGTCTTACGTTCAGGAGTGTGCCCGTAATGCCTAATATCTATTCATACGATAGAGTAAACTGGATACATAACAATAGTATCCCCTTGTGATCTGGATTGGATATTCATGTCCTTCACATGTGCCAACACGTATGTTTCTCCAAGCCTTCAGCAGGTTGACTGAAACATTTTAGTGACATGAGGCCAAATACGAATCATTAAGCTACTTTATTTTACAAACAGCAATTGAACATTCAGAGTAACAATTATAATCAAAGCTCATTTACATCATTTAACTTCAAACCTCTCCTTGTGAATAAGGAGGAGAAAAACACATGCCGCACCATCCCACGTTACTGGGCTAACAAATTTTGCTGGTCAGCCTTCTTATTGTGAAAAGCCCTGAGTGAACAAATTTCCCTTCACTAGACTGGCTCTCTTCCCCGATCTAGTGGAACCGGCTGATCCAGAAGATGAGTTTTTCTCTCCTTTTTGTTTGTTCCATTGGAAGTGAGTGGGCTATTTCTCTGACTTCTTCCCTGTTCAGTGATTCACCCAGTGGGCCTGTCAATAAACCCAACTACTGCTGCCAAACCCAGGAATGGATTCTCAGCAAACACCCCATGCTGGTCTTAAATGATGAGGCCATCCCAATGACAAAAGTTGGATATTCACTGGGATATCTAAACTGACTTCCATTAACTAAAGCACTCTGATAAATAACACTTCATCTGTATCCTAATCTTATGTTCCCAGCTCTGCTGTTCTGTGAATTTATCCCCTTGAGAGCTATATTTAACTTAATAGTAGTATTTTTAACATAAATTATACCAAGATTCTCCCTTGGAGGCACAGATAGTAATCCTGAAACGTGACAAACACCTTAACCTTGATAGAAGACATATGAATCCCTGGCCATCTGCCTGGTTAAAATATGAAAGTCTATTTAAAATGTTAGAACCAAATTTCCTATTAACTGTTAATATATTTCAAATCTAAAACTCGGGGGTCCGTATTCTCATCAAGGGAGTAGACCAGCCAGACAATGGAGGCAGCATCAACACAATATTTATACCTTATTACTAAACTCTCGGATTATCACAACATGCGGGACTTAATTAAGTTTTCATGAGCTGCATCGAATGGTTTTTATACTTTAACTACCACTGTTAAATGGCAGGGGAATCATAAGCCTGCTAAATTAAACAGCTATATTTTTTTCTTAAAGGATTACTATTGTTTTGCTGTACAAAACCTTTCCTTGAATACAAGAGACATGTTACATTCTGAAAACAATCAAAATAGCTTACACATCTGCAGATTAGTTATAACCCAAGGCCAAAATGGAAATGCTTGTGCTTTGATTAGCGATTCAGCTTTTCAGATTCTGAACATGTGCTTGCAGGCAATTTTGTCAGTAGAAGACCTTTATGAGCAATGTGAACTTTATGTGCATCTTGCCAGTGAATTTAAAATAACTCTGTTTTGTTTCCAATTCCCTAAAATACAGAAGAATGCGCAGCACATTCAAACTTTTGAGAAGCGCTTGCTGAATTTATAACGATCTGTGGTGGGCACTGATTTAAGTTTAGGAATTCCTTCCTTCCCACGCACTTCCACTCAATCTCTTATACATTATTCTCATATAATAAAGGACTATGTAGCAGAGTCGTGGAAGGAATAGAAAGGAATAGAAAGACAATGGAAGAATGAAACAGAGGAAGGTAAGAAAGAAGGCAGGCAGGTGAGTTATGGAAAGTTAAAAGAAATGAACAAAAAAGAAAGGGGGATGAGAAAAAAATAGTAAGTATACAAGAAGGGTCCAGAGAAGAAAAGAAAAGGGTTTTGGGCAATCAGTGGGAGAACCCCCATAGAAATTCATTCCCTATGTCATTGCTGCTTGACAGTGTTCACATAAGAGAAGTAATGGTTAAGATACCACAATTATAAATTTTTGAGAAACAATGTGCAATATCACATAATGATATAACTCACTTTATATATGAGCCTCACTGTCAACTGGCATTGGTTTAGTTTGTTAGTTTCTCTCCTTATTTTCCTGTGAATGTCGCCATTATTCATTCTCTTTATTGAACCTTTAATAGTCAATAACTATTAAGCACCATACTAATGCTGCTTGGTCCTGATACTCAGGTGTCTCACAGCTGGTGCCAGACGTACTAAAGCCAGTGGCCTGGCAGACCTGTTTTTATACCAGTTTTTCTCAGTTCTATGCCTTAGCGAATCTGGCAAATTTACTTTGGGCCTACCACAGGTTGTTTGAGATCTACATTTCAGGAGCCAGCCAGCAGTATTAGCTTGGGCCTCACACAATATTAGCCTTCATTTTAAAAAAATCTAAAGTAACAAAAGAAAAACTGTGATTAACCTCAAAATTGTCATGTATTTTTCCCTTTCTTTTGACTGGAAAGGGTATACTGATCTCTTACATAATGCTGTTCTGATTGACCCTGCTTCATGCTGTGAAACAACATATTCATGCCACATTAAGAAACTAAATCGCTTTCACCTAAGCTGCCTGAGATGACCAATGAAGATCAGATGATAAGACAAGATCCCCGACACTGAAGTTCTTAAAGAGGCTGACATGCCAAGCATAGATGCTCTGATCATGAAGGCACAGCTACGCTGGTCAGGTCTTGTGGTGTGAATGTGCGATGAACAAATCCCGAAGATCTTTTATCCATTGTCAACTGGGAAGCGATATCGCGGTGGTCAGCAAAAGAGATATAGGGGGTAATTTTACCAACCGCTATTGGGTGCGTTCTCGGCGGGGGGGCCCCAAAAATCGGGGAATCCCGGAGCGGGACCGGATCCCGTCTCGATCCCACCCACTTCCGGGTTCCCCACGGACGCGCGGCCTGCGCGCGCAGCCCCCGCTGGTGGGAATCCTGCAGGCAATTAAAGCCAGCGGAATGACACTTGACAGTATTTATTTAGGTATTTCAGGTCATTAACTGACCTGATTGACCTGGGGGAAACACTCCCAGGTCAAATGGACGTGTTGCAGCTGTCAGCCTGTGGCAGCTGCAAAGGTCCATTTGACAGGTGGGGGCTGGGGGGGGGGAGACCCTCACCCATTGCAGGAGGCCACTCTGTCACTTGGGACAAAGTTTGGCCTCCACCACCCTCCTCCTGACAGTCAAAGTCACCAACTTGCACACTTACCCCGGGGTCCAGAGACATGTACCTACCTTGCGGACCCCCTCAGATGTACATCTTGTGGATGGGGGCCGCCGTAGCTGCAGTCATGTCCTCCTCGGAGGGCGAACAGCATCACCAGCCTCACCAGCCTCGCCATCCACGCCGTCCACCTCTGACACGTGGAGCTCCACAACACAGTGCTGTGACACATCCACCTGCACAGCAGGAGGGAGGGCTACCGCAGAGAGAGATGTGTCGCAGAGGGCACTACCCTCACCACAGGGTCCACAGACCGAGGCTCAGCCTCCTGGACCTCTCTGAGCAGCAGTGCACACGGAGGCTCAGAGTCACTTGACATGTAGTCGTGGAGGGGTCTGGACATCTGCAGCCTCTTTCATGCCGAGCTGCTCCCGGCTGGCCCGAGCACCATCTTCTTACCTGTCGCTGTCAAAGTCACCACGGCCCTCAACAACTTCTCCTCCGCATCCTTCCAGGGTGCAACCGGGTACACCGCCGATGTCTCCCAGTCATCTGCGCAGAAGAGCCCTGCAAATACACCTACACCCACTCTGCAGTGACACAATGGGTGGCATCAGTTGTGGGTCTTCATAGTGATCCTCAGGAAAGGGCATTATTGCACAAACCAGACAAGATTCGCGAAGACATGACAGCAGTGGTGCCAATATAATATGTAATGTGAGTTGTTCAGAAATTCAATATAAGTAACACCCACGACAAACCCTCAAACACCCTTGTGCATCCCCTTCATGCTCATGACACGTTTGCCTTACGCTGCCTACTGCACATATGTGATGCATGCCCTGTGGCTGCAGCACAGGTAGTGGCAGATTGAGTGAGGCTGGCCGTGAAAGAGATGCACGAGAGGGTGAGTATGAGATAGAGCCATGAGATTGTATGAGGATTGGGTTGAGTGGTAGTGGCGGGATGAGTACTGGCGAGGTGAGTAGGTGCAGGTAAGATGAGGATGAGGTTTGAGTGGGTATGAGGGGTGATGTGACAGAGTAGTGTTGGCAGTGCCGAAGGAGATGTGGGGTGGGGGCAGTGATGTGGCAGACGGAGTGTAGGGGAAAGACTACGTGTACTCACTTTGGCTGACCTACTGAGGTCATTGGAGCGCCTCCTGCACTGTATGCAGGTGGGCGATATGTTGGTGGCGCTGGTGACCTCCTCTGCCACCTCGAGCCAGGCCTTCCTGGTGGCAGAGGCAGGCCACTTCCTCCCGCCCGCCAGGAGGAAGATCTCTGTCCTCCCCCTCCTCCTCACCCCATGTATTGATACCTGGAGTGAGGCATCATTAAACTGGGAGCAGCCTTCCCCCTGGGCTGCTCCATGCTGTAATTCTTTCTATTTGTTGCAGCATCAATCAGTGGAGGACTGCCCCTTTAAATAGAGCGCCTCCAGCTGACAGATCTTACTGCGCATGCGCAGCCCGCCCGACGCGCAGATCAGCAGTGGGGAACCCGGAGGAGCAGGTAAGTGGCTCCAATTAGTGAAATGTCTGCTACGATCATGCGGGAAACTGACTAATTTCACCGGGCGCGTTACCCACGCGCCCGATAGCCCCCCCGCCGAGAACCCGCAGCCCTGCTAACATCGGGCCCATAAAGTCTGCTTAAAAGCTACTCTGAAATAGTGCCAAATAGACGTCCATAAGTGGGAACAACTTGCTTAAGATAAGAAAGCATGGCGAAAAACCATCCAGGAAGGCATCTCCTGATATGAAACCCAACGCATTGCCGATGCCGAATGTAAATGCCAGCTGAGGAAGTCTCCCTTGAAAAATCAAGATTCCCAACCTGGTGTATCTGGGATACACTGTTCAATCTGCGAATACTCATTCCGAGTAAAAATAGGTCACATCAGTCACCAAAGAACTCACTGCAAACTATGAAATGATATTCTGGCTGTCTTCTTCGATATCGAAGGATGAGTGACAAATGAGAACAGACCAACGCTGAGCTAGCTCCTTGAAGATGGCAGCAGCATGTGATGTGCCCAATCATTCATTGAGCTATTCATTGGTTAGTGACCAGTTTGCATTGGATCCTTGCACCACAGAAAGAAATTAACTGATGAGACTGCCTAAATTGCCCCTGGCGAGAGATATATAGTAATAACATAAAGCTCAATGAACATTTTAATAGTAGAATCTGTTCCAGTTCTGTTGGTGTGATGGCAGATAAAACAACGGAACAATAATTTCTTGTCCCAAATTAAACTGGGAAGTAACTTTAGATAAAAACTCCAAGTGAGCTTCCTCTGGAGGGCAAGAAGAATCCTACCCCGTGGACTGAATTAAGCATTTGCTGCATAAATGTACTGGCAGATCTCAAGCATGGGGCTTTGATAAACCAAATGTCTAGGTACCAATTCATATGAAAATGTTGCATGGAGATGGACTGCAGCCACAGACAAACACTTCTGAGATTCCTAGGTGTTGTGGAGAGATCAAGGGGAGTGACCTGTGCCAATAATTTTGCCTCTTAAAGTTAAACCTGAGAATTTTCTATTGGTATTCCCGTTTGGCAATGTGGCAGTATGTATCCTTTAGACCTGTGGCACTGCTGGGTTAATTGCCTAGATAACTGTGCCAATCTGACCATTCTTAATTTCTCCTGTTTTATAAATTGGTTTAAAATCCTAAAATGTATTATTGAACGCCCTTTTGCTGGTGCCTCACCCAACAGCTACTCTTCATGTGTCAGCCTGGACAGTGACTGCCAGTGAGTCATTTGTTATTGGGGATTGGGCAGGGAGAGGCGACAGTGAACACAGCCAAGACCAATCCGCCTTTATCCACTGTCCACACATTTCGGAAAAGTGTCAGCTCATAGTGATGAGCAGCAAGAACCTAGCCTGGGGACACTTAAGGGCAACTTTAAGGCATTCACAGCCACAAATCTAAGATCAATTAAATCAGTATAGACCACATATCAAACCTGAGCATTTCCTGCTCAGTATCACCCCACATGTTGCATTTTTTCCCACTCAGTCAGTGGGGGAAGCCAAAAGTTTGATTTTCATAATTCAACTGAAGACTTCAATGTATCAGCAAAAGAAAGTCAACTTGTGAAAAATGTTAAGCATTTCCAGAAACATTTCACTGGTGCAATTATAAGGTTATCTGTGATTCTAAATTATGTTGTTTATAGTTTCCTAGTTGTGGAGTCTAACCATAATCAAACAATTTCACGATTGACATATTAATCATTTGTACTTCCTATATTAGATCTGGGAATATGGGCAACACTGGCAAGGCAATATTTATTGCCCATCCCTAGTTGCCCTGAAGGCATTGAAGGCGAGCACAAAAACCTGCTAATCTAGGCAGCATGAGGCCAGGTCAATTTTAAATCCCGGGTGTCATCTGCATGCCCCCCTGGTCAGTTGACTGCCCAAATCCGGTGGGAAGCGATAGCTGGCTGGTGGGTAGGAGTGCAATATCGGGCAGCAGGAGGTCACTGGCACTCAGGAACCCAGGGCAGAGGAGGACTAAACTGTCCTTTTGGGACCCGGAGGAGCACTCCTGCTCTTCTTGACCCCACAAGAAAAATTTTAAAAAGTTTACCTCTTTGGGCCTCTATTGGCCCCGGCTCCTCTTCCCACTATCTTCACTTGGCAGAAAGCCACAGTGGCTTCCTTGCTCAGGCCTCCAATTAAAATAGCAGTTTGGGACCAATTACATCATCACACCCCAATCTGCATTTTTGAAGAACCACCCCAATGGCTTTAGTGGGGTGTCCATGCTATCTGCTCAGAAGAACATGTTAAAATAGAGGACAGCAGGAAGTCAGCAGGTAATTCTCCCAGCTGAATTTAAATGCCTGCCCACCCAGGCAGGGTTAAAATCACCCCTTAAGAGTCAACCTCATAGTGTGGGTCAGGAAATACATCACGGTCAGACAAGGTAGGGATGGCAGCTTCTCTTCCCTGAAGGGCATGAGTGAACCAGTCAGGTCTTTACAACAATCAGGCAACTGTCATGCTCACTTTCTGGTGCCAGCCCAGAAATTACCAGATTTACTAAATTCAATCTCACAACTTGCCATGGAGGATTTTGAACTCATGACCTCTGCAGTGCTAGTCCAGTCCCATACCTTCTGTTATACAGAACTGAGTATCTTTGTATAATATATTAGTGCACACTATTTACAGGTATACAGTTAAAGATAAACTCTTCCACCAAACTGATATATTTGAATAAATGTATGGTTCAACTAAATTCTGCGCAATATACCAAACAAGCTCATCCTTTTTAATAGATCAACCCCACCTACTCACCTTCTTGCCTCATCAATCACTTCTCTCACCAGAAATACATTTACTTGTTCCTTCAGTTCATTTATAATGTCCATTTCAATGGCCTTTCTTGATAACTTATCCGACTCTTCTATTACTTTTCATTTCAAAATGGTCCACCTGATTTACCTTCCTACTCCCTAATTTTTAGCTTGTATTACTGGTATTTAAGCCCTGTGCCCTAATGAGCCCTGGATCATTATCTTGAAAGCTTCAATCATTTCAGATGAAAATATATTTTCCAAAGAAAACAAGCTCAAATTCCTTAACCTGTCTTCACAATTCAAATTCCCGATACATGGAATCATTTTCCTTGATCATCTCTGTACTCTCAAGGGTAAAAATATCCTTCCAATGATTAGGTGGCCAAAGCTGTACACAGTATTCCAGATGGGGTGTGATAAACAGTTTATACAGCAACAGTATAATCTCTTTTGATTTGTACCCTATGACACTGCTATATCAATTCAATATCTTATTAGTCCTTTTCTTGCAGCTAAGAAGTGGGCTGACTTTTTTTTTAGATTTATTCTTTATAACGCTTAGAGCTCTTCCCTAAGTGTCAGCCATGGATCAGTAGGTAGCACTTTCACCTCTAAGTTAGAAGGTTGTGGGGTCAAGTCCCACCCCAGAGACTGGGGGGGGGGGTAAATTTTAACCCCCAAGAACGTTGACTTCCGGGTTGGACCCAGACGCATCTGGATGCATGCACGCTTCTGAAACCCGAAAGTCCTGCCGGCACTTAAAGCCAGCGGGCCGATATTTAAAGGCCCAATTAACGCCATTGAAGCAGTTAAGGGGATTAAATTTTTGTGTATTCAGTCAGACAAATGATTTTAACATTCCCTTAACATGTCTCTCGTGACCTCTGAAAGACGCCATGGAAAAGAGGTGAGTTGCAGCTGTCACCCATGTGGACCTTTAAACTAATGATTGTCACATGTGAAGAAAAGATGAGTTTTTGCAGCAGGGCAATCAGTTCTCTCAGACAAACCTTTGGCTGGGAGTTCTTCGTGTTTAGACAGAAATTTCTTTGTTCACACTCAGAATTCTTGTGTTCACATATATTTACTTACATTTTGAACCCCCTCAAACTGACATCATCAGGATGAGGGGGCGCAATGGATTTATTCAACAGTACATCTGAGGAGGAGGCACATCACCATCCCCGGCGGGCATAGCGTGCAGTTCTGGGAGTTGCAGCTCCACAAGACAGCAGTTTGCCACAAGGACCTGCAGATGAGCAGAGAGGGGACCAACAAAGGGGCCGAAGTCTCAGGAGGCACTACCCATGTGAGAGGGTGTACAGGCAGAGGCTGAGCTTCCTGGACCTCTCTGAGGAGCAATGCCTACGAAGGCTCAGTTTGAATTGCCAGGTGGTTGCAGACATCTGCAGGCTCCTTCATGGAAGGCTGCTCCCGGCTGGGCCTGTTAGCCACGCATTGCCCGTCGCAAGTAAAGTAACCGCTGCCTTCAATTTCTTTGCCTCTGGATCCTTCCAGGGCGCCACCGGTGACAGACATCATCAGGGTCTCTCAGTCATCTGCACATAAGTGCATAAGACAGGTCATGGATGGCTTGTGTACCAGGGCATCCGACTATGTCAACATCCCCATCGACGAAATCAGCTAGACTGAGAGAGCAGTGGGTTTCCAATCTCTGACTGGCTTCGCACAAGTACAGGGAGCAATTGATTGCACACACGTAGCATTCCACATGAGCCCGCACTGTTCATCAACTGAAAGCGATATCACTCCATCAATGTGCAGCTGATTTGCGACCACCGGAAGAGGTTTCTGCAGGTGTATACCAAATTCCCTGGCAGCTGCCATGATTCCTTCATTTTGCGTGAATCCAACATCCCAGCCCTCTTCCACACACAAAACAGACTTAAGGGCTGGCTCCGTGGCTCATGACACCTCTGAGAAATCCCACCAGTGAGGCACAGCAGCGGTACAATGACAGTCACATCACCACCAGGTCTGTCATTGAACAAGCCATAGGAATGCTGAAGATGCGCTTCAGATGCCTGGATCGATCTGGGGGAGCCCTTCAGTACTCACCGGCGAGGGTGTGTAGAATAATAATCGTGTGTTGCATTCTGCACAACATCGTTCAACAGAGAGGGTTACAGGTGGATGAGGTCCCATGTGCTCATGAAGCAGCCGCACCTGCCATCAACATTGAAGAAGACGAGGAGGAGGAGGAGGATGATGGGCAACCCATCGGCAGAGCAGCGGCATACCTGGCTGCTTGTGATGCCAGGGAGTCACTCATTTTTGTTATATTCTCATAAGGAGATGTGCAAAGTGAAGATAGTCAAGCACTCAGACCACCTAGAACGATCACCACTACCACCAACACCAGCCCCCCTCCACCACCCACCCCCCCAAACTTGCACAAAACAGTCCTACAACCAAACATACACCCATTGTAAACGTGCCCAATGGGTGGCATTAAATCTCACTATTCATGATGACAGATATGAAAGGGCGCTTTTACGAAAGGGACTCAAGAATGGTCAAGATGTGGCAGTGGTGGTGAAAATGATAACATTAAATGTGCAGGTAAGAAAAAACAATTATATTTGAAAAACATGACATTGCATCAGACACCCTTCTACATACCCTTGTTGATCACAAAACCTTCGCCTTCCTCTTCCTACTATTTCTACAGGATGCATCCCTTGTGGCTTCAGCAGAGGTAGTGGCAGGTTGCTCAGGTCCCTGTCCTGACTACTGAAATGCTCTGGGCCTATGCACTCTGGGTTTTGGAGCCCATGAGGGCCCCACCAAATGTTGATGACAGGTGCGGATGCTTCATAAGCGCATGGGACCTCATCCACTGGTAACCCTCTCTGTTGAGCAATGTGCAGAATGTAACACACGACTATTATTTTACACACCCTCACCAGTGAGTGCTGAAGGGCTCCCCCAGATCGATCCAGGTGCAGACTTGGCCATCGGGAGAGGAGGCAGCATTGCGGGTACCAGTTGCAGGGGAGGGGCAACAGGTGAGATGTGGGAGCTCTTTGAGTGGAGTCTCCACTTCAATGTCCCCTTTCCCCATCATCCCTCTCCTGAGCCAGGGCCACATCGGTCCTACCATTCTGCTGGACAACAGCTTGGAGGACATGTATGGTGCCTTGTAAGGCCACTGCTAATATATCTGTCTGCCTGATTGAGGCGGCAGAATGTTGTTCACCCTGAGTCCACATGGCCATTGTCAGGGCTTGAATGGACTCATTCGTAAGCCGTGCTTGAAGTTGAATGGAGGCTGCCATTCTCTCCATTGCAGATATTCCCGCACTTACCTGCGCCACCGGTCCACTGTTGCTGGAGGTGGACTCCTCCATCCTTTCCGCTAATGTGGAGACTGAGCGTGGCAAGTCTTCCAGTACATCACAAAAGTGCGCCTGTACCTCGATAGTTCCTCCTTTTCAAGGATGGCCCTCGGGATCATCCGATGGATGCATTGCTTTGGGTGAGGCTGCACGTAAAAGTAATGCATCAGACAGATTCATGACAGTGCATCAGGATTGGGGTGAGTGGGAGTGGTGGGTTCACAAATGGGGAGGTGAGGAAGTGCACAGAAAGTGAAGGTAATTGCATGAAGAGATTTAAGTGGGTGTGAGGAGTGATGTGATGGAGTAGGCTTGGCAAGACAGACCGAGAGGGGGGATAATGTGCATCACAGGATGTAGGTGAATCAACAACTGTACTCACTTTTGCTGACCTGGTTAGGTCATTGAATCGCTTCCTGCACTCCACCCAAAACCTGGACACCCTGCTCCTGCTGATGACCTGATCTCCAGCCACACCTTCTTGGTGGCAGAAGCAGGTTTCTTCCTCCTGTCACCTGAGTATAACAACTCCCTCCTGCTTCTCACAGCAGCCAGTAGTATCTTAAGGGAGGCGTCCGAGAGCCTGAGTGCTGCCTTTCCTCTCTGCCCTTCCGTACTGACAAGGCCGGCATTTATTGCCCATTTCTAATTGCCTTTGAGAAGGTGGTAGTGAACCTTCTTCTTGAACTGCTGCAGTCCATGTGGTGAAGGTACTCTCACAGTGCTGTTAGGTAGGGAGTTCCAGGATTTTGATCCAGCAACGATGAAGGAACGACTGTATATGTCCAAGTCAGGATGGTGTGTGACTTGAAGGGGAGCTTGGAGGCGATGGTGTTCACTTACTTGCTGCTCTTGTTCTAGGTTTGGGAGATGCTGCTGAAGAAGCCTTGGCGAGTTGCTGCAGTGCATCCTTTAGATAGTACACACTGCAGCCACGGTACGCCGATGGTGTTTACCACTGTACCAACACGTACCGGAGTAAATTTTCATCTTCATCCCCTGGACAGTAATCTGGTTGGGCCAATAGTATGCAATTTATATAACCCGGCTGATTTTCATTTCTATAAAGAGTGGGCAATCCTCTCCCCCACCAGATTATCACCCAGACGGTGAAGATGAAAATCTACCCCACCACTTCTTTTAGTTCCTTATTCCCATACTATCCACACTGAACTACATGAATCACCTACTGGCTCAGTTATGTAAAATATCTAAAGTTGATGTCTGATTACATTATTCCTTAATATCTGATATACTTCCTAAAATGATACATACTTTACTGGATATTTTACACTTTATATTTTTTATATGTTAGCCTAGAAATTCTTATTTGAAATGTGATCAGGTCATGCAAGTACCTTGTCAGTGAATGTCATCCCATTCAGAGTAAGATGCATTTTTTTGTCTTGACACACACCCATTTTTGCCATTTGCACTGTGCTTCAGTGTACCATAATCTCCAATTCTGTATTCTTATGTAAATTATGCACAGAATAACCTTGATATAGAATCATAGAACTTTAGAAGACCATTCAGCTCACTGTGTCTGTGCTGGGTCTTCATCGAACAATCGAAAAGTGATCCACTGCCCAACTCCTGCATCTTCCACTGTCCTAAATGTTTATCCACTTTTCCCTTAAAATGTGCCATGGTCCCTGCTCAACCATTCCCTGTGGCAAAGCATTTCATGCTCTAATAATTCAATGTGTAAAGAAATTTCTCCTAACTTCTCTCTTCATTCACTTAGTGACAATTTTAAATTACTGACTTCTCATTATTGACTTCCCAATCAACAGAAATAGTCTTTCCCTCCACAACCTATCAAAACCCTTCATAATTGTAAAAACCTTTAATAAATCTCCTCTTTTGCCTTCTCAGTTCCAGTGGGAATAGCCCCAGCATCACAAATCTGTCCTTATAACTCTAATTTCTCATCTCTGATATCATGCTGATGAATCTCTTCTGTGTGCCGGCTATGGCTTTAATGTCCTTCCTACAATGGAGCTCCCTACCTGGGGCCTAACCATTGACTTGAACAAATTAATCACGACCTCATCCCCCTTGTATTCAGTATCCGGATTTGTAAACCTCAAAATGCTATTGACCATATTTTTATGGTTTTGGTCTATCTCCACTCACACTTTCAAGGAATTTTGTATTTGAACCCTCAGGTCTCTGTTTACCCACGCCCTTAAGTGTCTTTCCATTAAGCGTATAATTCCATTGCTGTTTTTTGGTCCCAAAAATGTTTTACCTCACATTTCTCCATATTAAATTACATCCACCTTCTGTCTGCCCATTCTGCTACCCTATCTTTGTTCTCCTGATGTCTTTTACAATACACCTCACTGCTTGCCAAACCCTCTACTTTTGTGCTGTCAGAAAATTTCAATTCCATGCTCCCCTTGTCCAAATCATACACCCTCCATTCCATTGTAGGTTCAAGGATCCCATTTGATCCTTTGATTATTAATGACAATGCTTTAGCAAGAGGAAATTTCGATTAGCTATCAGAAGCTCTAGCCCAGATATAATACATAGATTTCCGTTCAGGAAGAAAAAGCTTTTAGAAAAACACAGGGTAGTGTACACGTTACCATGAAGTCCAATAACAAAGTAGGTTTCAAGAGCTTTAAACCAACACAGTGTTGAAGCACTGTAAATGTTTACCCACTAAAAGGAAGTTCAATTTCAAAATGAACACAAAAATATGGTAAATGATAGTTTTATTTTAAAATGTGCTTTGCTGTTAGCAAATCTTGGATTTTATGCTGAGCAGCAAAATACAGATTCTCGAATCTTTCAGCCAAGGAAGATACAAATGTGACTGATAACAGCATTGCACATTTGCAAGTGAACTTTTATTGATAAATCCCCTTTTTTTGCACTCAGCATGAAATTGAAAGTGTGATATTTCCATCTCAGAAAATGCATTCTATGACCTAAATAAGTGGCCTGTCAGAATAGAAGGGAAGGAATAGAATTAAGTATCAGTTACTATGGATGGCCAGCTGATGAGAAACAAGTGTTCCATTCTGTAGGAAAAAGGCAGTGATGGGAACCTTGATCTGAACATGTAGATGGGCAGAATTTTAGTCACTTGCTCACTTCTGCCATTAATAGGAATGTAAATTTTTTTAAACTTAAGCATCTTCTTGGCCCCAAAACTCAAATTTATTATTTTAAATTTGTTCATTAAATTTTTTGTCACACACCTTGCAAAATGGCAAATAATATTAAGTAAAACATATCTTCGAAGAACTATTTCATGGCTTAGTATTCCCATCCATTCTCCAATTGCCACGGTGGTTTTCAAATCACTGTATGACCTTCAGTAACGTGCCAGTGGCTGATGCTGGTTCCAGGGGGGTAATTTTAACCTCAAAGAACGGGTGAGTTGGGGGCGGATGGGAGGTTAAAATAACAGCTTTTGGAAGTCCGACCACAACCCGGCTCCAACACGCCCGGTTCCGGGTTTAATCCGCACATGCATCCGAAACCCAGAGGTTCCGTACCCATTTAATGCCAACGGGCGGATTGTTAAAGGGGCAATTTACCGCATTGAAATAATTGAGGTACTTAATTTTTTGTTTATTCTAAGTATGAAACTAATTTAACCTCACCTGCACGGGTCTTCCATGGCTTCTGAATCTCATCAAGTGAAAGGAGGCAAGAAGGGCCAGACCCATGAGGTGAGTGCCTTTATTGCACTGCTTTTGGGGTGGGAGGAGCAGAAGTGCTTCATCCAGGCTTAACAAGCATACCAGGTGCAATCAGACCCCTGGGATCCCCATGATGGTAGACCCCCCTGATGGTAGACCCCCCCCCCCATGATGGTAGACCCCCCGATGGTAGACCCCCCCCCCCCGATAGTAGACTCCGATTCCTCCCGACCTCCAATTCCTCCTGACCTCCGATCTTCTACTGACCTCCGATCTTCTGCTGACCTCCAACCTTCTCCACAGTATAGAAGATGAATCTGATGTTTAATTTTCTGATACTTACAGCCGACGAGTTTACCAGTTCACATGTGCCTCTTGGTGATTTTTCACAGTAACGACCTGCTTTTAACTTTGCTGTGACAAAACCGATCTTCGTAATCAAAGCTTTTTAACAAACTGCAAAGCTGGGCTTAAAAGTAGTATTCAGCCAAAGGATATCCTTTGGTGGCTTCTAGGACTGCATCCTAAGTTGTCACTTTAAGCAAATCTTTAAAATAATTACTGGGTCTGATTTTTCTGTTGGGTTCTAAATGCATTCGGAAGTCACCATACACAGCCTGAGGCTCTTGAAGGTAAGTTTTACAAACATTACCACAGTGTCTTACAAATCTTAACCTATTTTAAAGTAGCCTTATTCTGTTTCACATACTAACTCCTAACTCACAAACTCAAGTCTGCAGCTCAAACTGGTCACTTCTCATGATACTTAGCTGGAACGCTTGCTTCTAGAATTTTATCATGCACAGATTTATTGAGGGTACCCAAAAAGGAGCAGCTTTGCATTTTCGCTTATATTGCCATCTCATGAAAAAAATAAGTGTATTTCTACAGCAGCAGAATTGATTTTATCTCCTTCTCCTTGAAGATGCTGCCTTATCCTGGAGTACACTTCGACCCTGTAAAAGTGGCTATTTTTCATTTGGGAGCCTAGAAACTGAGTTTTACCTTGGGAGGACTTCGCATCCGAGCCCAATCCTCTCCTCATCCGACTTCCACACGCTATCAATTTCCAACCGGAGACACAATGTTCAGCTCATTGAAAAACAGCAATCTCTAAGGACCACCATCATCTCCAAGTCCCCCGCCAAGTCACGCACCATCTTCACTTGGACATATATAGCCAAACTTTCATAGCCGCTGGGTCAATGTCCTACCTAACACGATCATAGGAACAGCATCAGCACAAGTCCTGTAGCAATTCAAGAAGGCAGCCCACCACCACCTGATCTCAGCCAGGACAATGTTAGAGACTTTAACCATCTGATCCTACACTCTGGTACTCCTTCCCTTAGAACATAAGAAATAGGAGCAGGAGTAGGCCATGTGGCCCTTCGAGCCTGCTCCGCCATTCAGTAAGATCATGGCTGACCTTCTACCTCAACTCCACTTTCGCGCCCTATCCCCATATCCCTTGATTCCCTTAATGTCCAATAATCTATCGATCTCAGTCTTGAATATACTCCCTAAACTCCTTTGTCTTGCTGCATCTCTGCACTCTTTCAAAATCCTCAGTAAAACCTGCCTCTTCACCAATACTTTTGGCTACTGACCTAGTCTCACTACAATTCCTGCTCAGGTATAACCCATCACCTTCTCAGGGCAACGAAGGCTGTGCAATATATAGCCACCTAGCCACCATCGGCCACAACCCAAGAATATTTTTTTTTTGAAAAAATGGTAAACAAATGCCAATTGTAGCAAAGGTAGTTCGCACTTATATAGGGCCTTTAATATAGTGCTTCATAGTTAGGGATTAGACCTGAGCAGGAGTTAGAGCGAGACTAGGCCAGTGGCCAAAGGTAGCGTTGAAAAAGCAGGTTTTAATGAGGATTTTGAAAGTGTGCCGAGATGCAGCAAGACAAAGGAGTTTAGGGAGGGAGTTCCAGAGTGTGGGATCAAATGGCTAAAGGCTCTAACATTGTCCTGGCTGAGATTATCTAACTCAGCAAAGACTAGGGTTTGAGCCGAGAGCCTTTCTGATCTGTTTCAAAAAGATTATTTTAAAACTTCCCCCACTTTATATAGCATATAGAAGATGGAGGCATCTATACACCATTGGGTACAACTCAGCTCTACATGCGCTCGGAGTTCTGTAATCCACTGTACTAATACTGATATACTTGTCAGAGAGAGATGTGCTTTTAATTCAAGAAATCAAGGCAGAGGGGAATAGATTGATCACTGTGCTGCAGTATTGAAGAGCCTTGCAGGCACTTGTCATTTTGTTGACCTAACGGGGTCATTGATTCGTGATAGAATTATTTTTGGAATCAGAAACAGTCTTGAGAGAGAGAGAGACTGCTGAGAGAGTGAAATCTTGAACTTAAGAAACCTATAGCTATGGTAAGATCAGCTGAAGTTGCACAGTATCAGATGAAGCAGCTCAGTAATGGCGAAACTGTCCAGTTAGGCAAAAATTTGAATGCAAAGAATAAACTACCTGAAGAAGATGCAGTGACCAGAAGCCCAAGCTGATTACAAAAAACTGATTATTTGCCAGTTTTGTGGAAAACGAAGATTCTAAGGAAAATTCATTAGTGCCCAAAACCAGGCATGATTCATGTGGCTTGCAGCCAAGGCACGCCAGATTGGAAAGGCCTGAGGACCATCCTAAATTTGTCTTTGGGCCTCATCATCATAATTGCGGTGAGCTGCATCAGGGCGCCAGTCCGGGTCCATCATATTTTGGCCTGCTCTGACACCGGCTGAGATGCACAAGTGAGTTCTGAGGGTGGGGAGTGGGGGCAATCAGGAGGGGTTCAGGTGTCAGATAACAGCAGCTGCAGTATTAATGTGGAGCTCTTTTCATCAATTTTGAGAACGGATCCGGAAATGGAAGCAGGAGACTCATTTTAATATTGAAATGAGGTCTGCACTCATTTCACGCAGCTACTCTGGCTGTCTAAAAAAGGCCCACACAAATTGGTCGCAGGCCTTCCCGCTGCTAAATTTGTCATTGTTGCACCCGTTTCATGAAAGTAAAATGAGCGCAACAATTTAGACCCCAATGTTTGACATTCACAGACATAAAGAAGAAGAAAGACCATACATTTATGTAGCACTTTCCATGTCCTCAGGACCTCCAAATGCATTCTTTAGCCAATAAAGTACTTTTGAAATAGAGCCACTGTTGTAATGTAGGCAAAGGTGGCAGTCAATTTGTGCCTCGGTTTAATGTCTCATCTGAAAGATGGCGCCTCCAACAATGCAGCACTCCTTGAATACTACTTTGAAGTGGAGGCCTTGATTGCATATCCAGTCTGTAGAGTGGGACTGGAACCCACAGCAGTCTGATTCAGAGGAAGAGTGCTACCGCTGAGCCAATGCTAACACTTGTTAACCTGCAACAATTGTGATTTAAAAATAATGCTGTTGCCAAATGCAAGACAAAAAGATAGAAAATGAAACAAATGTACCTTGTAGGATCAGATGAACAAGATATTGAGTATCCCAACACATACATGGAGCAGTGAATGATGTGGAAAAAACTATTTAAAATTGTTTGTGACAGTGAGGGACCATGACAATGTGGATGTTGAGTTTCAACTAGACAGTGCCATTGCCCCTGTCAAAGAGTACAGAAATGCAATGGATCTCTAACTCCAAAGGAGTAAAGCTAAGTTAAGATCATAACATGGATCCGTGATGTCCAATAGGCAACTCTATGGTAATATGAGTTACACATCCTCTGGAGCTCCAAGTTGTTCATTAGTGTCAGACAACTGCAAAGTGCAGACACTAAACTTCCTAAAGTTGCTTGAAGCCAACCCAGGATACCATTCAGGATTCTCCTCTTCAGGGTGAAGTTCTGGAGGAACAGGACTTCTACCTGCCTGCGGAACCTGCTCCAATTTCTTAGGGCTAGGGGGGTCATTCCCAAAGCATGGTGGGCTCCTGGAGGGATTCCTGCCACCAAGTGGGAGCCCCCCCTCCATCAATCCTGAAGGACATGCTGGCAGGGACAGATTTAAAAGGGCAGAATGCCTCAAAGACAGCAGGAGCCACAGTCCTGTAGGCCTCTGCAGAGGCCGAAAGTTACAAAATTAAGTCAATGGGGGCAGAATGGAGGGAGAGGAGGCCGCTGCAATGCCCTCTCCAGCCATAGGGACATTTTATGATCTTATCGCCGCTTCCCAGGGCCTACCGCCACTTTCATCATGGTGATTCCAGAAAGTGGTAGTAACACAGGTAGAATGGAGTGAAATCCACCAGAGACAAGGCCCCTCCCCCCTCACTTGCATTTACATACAATGGGTGAGGAAGTTGAAGCCAGCAGTATTCCCGACAAGGGCAGGGGGAGGGAAATACAGGTCGAGCGGTGAGGCAGTCAGACATCAATAGGTCACACCACTTGCATTTTCCTTCATTCTCTGCCACGATCTCACCTGATTTGGAGCAAGATTGTGGAGGAGCATCCTGGCCACCATGTAAATACAGTTGAAAACTGGACAGCTGATGAACTACTTGCTTATAAAGAACATTATGAATGTATATGGTGATGTTTGAAAGCCAGGGTTGCATATAAGGATAATGTCCCATGGAATAGACCTAAGTGTGAAAACATAGAGGACTCTTTATGGAGAATCCCTGTTGTGTTGCTGGAACCTAAAGAAAGCAATTGATAAACTAAAGCAACAGAGGTGCTTATTACAGAGAGTGAATCTACAGACTGGTATTAAGTGTGATGACGGGAAGCTGGATAATCTAGTACTTAGATGAAAGGTGGCTAATACACTAATGGAAGTTGGTTTCCCTAAGACTATAAACAATAAGCCATTTGTTAGATTGTCTCCGTAATCAGTAAACATAAATTGTGTTGGAAGGTCTTTGATCCCTTTTCTCGTTTTGAATACTAAGATATAAAACACAGAGACTAGAGACACCAAGTCAGTCAGACTTTTAAAGAGAAAGTTGCATGGGGTTTCACCGAGACTAAGAGGTTAGAAATGCTGGAGGACAGTTAGGAGTCATCGGGGGGTGTTTTAACTTTGAACAAAAGTGTAAAACAGGCAATATCAACTCGGCCACCCGTTAAACATCTCTCCTGGTTTTCATTTCGAAACAAAAACTGGGAGAGTTGTTTAACGGGTGGGCGAGCCAATATTGCCCATTTTACACTATTGTTCAAAGTCAAAATCACCTCCAACTTATTTAAATCAAGTAAGACAACCCACTGATCTGGGGAAATATGATACGTTCTTTATTTTATATTATTATGCAAAGATAAGTTGTACTGGTTGAATTAAGTGATTCTGCTCATAGCTGCTGTTCTGTATGTTAATCTAAAGCAACTTTTCAATTTGTATCAAACCTTGTCTCACCAAGGTGTTTGCTTGGTCTGCCTTCAGAAAGATTGAAGAATCACATATGTGAAAGGCATAACTAACTGGTTCACCTCACAAGGGGGTACACCCCTGGGTTACGCTATCACACAAGTAGATATAGAACAATGTGAGTTAACTCCCATAAAAATAAGATGCTCAGATTACTTGTGGGACTGACTGATGCTGAGAAAGAATCTATGGCAGAACTGAAACCTTATCAAAAGGGTTCTGGCAAATTATGGTGGACATAGAATCCAGTCTATTGATGAGCCAGTATCCATTTGGAAGTACATGCTGTTTGCCATTTCAACGCGTCCAGAGACGTACCAAAGGCAAATGCATGAAACTCAAGGGTATTCTAAGAGTAGAAGTAATTGTAGATCACATTTTAGTTTATGAACAAAGAGCTGATCTAAAGACCACAGCAAACCAGATTTTATAACAGTTTTTGAAGCAGCACCATCACTAACTTAAGTAAGACAAAGACCAAAGTAATAGATTGGAAAAAAGCTAATTTTGAGAGGATGAGAATGGAACGAGGGAAGGTAAATTGGAAAAAAAGTTTTGACAGATAAGGAAATAGAACAACAGTGGATAACATTCAAAACGGTGATCAATAGAGTTCAGTAGAAATATATTCCTCTAAAAAGCAAGAACAAACTAGCCAATAATGAATAAAGAGATAAAGGTAAAATTGAAACTAAAAAAAAAGGCTTATTTTAAGCACATAGACAATAAAGGAGAGGATAACAAAAGGGAACACGAAGAGGTTAGGAAAAAAGTAAAAAAAAAAACAATTAGGAAAAAAAAGAGGAACTACGAGATTAAATTATCAAGGAATATAAAAAGAAATAGTAAAGTATTCTACAAACACATATATAACAAAATAAAAACCAGAATAAGGATAGGCCCACTACGGGATGCACAAGATAAACTAACAGGTAACAACAGAGAAATGGCAGAAATATTGAATAGTTATTTTCCCTCCATATTTACCAGGGAGACTAACAAGGTGGGCAGGACATTAGAAGAAGAGATCATAAAAGATATTAAAACATTTAAGATAGAAAGGAGGATATATTTGATAAACTAATCAAACCTAGAGAAGATAAGACTCCTCTTCCGGATGGATTGCATCTGCACATATTGAAATAAGTTAGGGAGGAGATAGTAGAAGCATTATTACATATATATAAAAGTTCACTAGAAAAGGGAAGAGTGCTACAGGACTGACAGATGGCTAATGTTATTCCTATATTTAAAAAAGGAGACAAAATAAGTCCAGGGAACTATAGACCAGTTATCTTAACATCGGTGGTAGGAAACATAATGGAATTTTTACTCAAAGATGCAATAGAAAGATGTCTAGAGAATGAAAATATAATAAAGAATGGTCAGCACGGATTTCAGAAGGGAATGTCATGCTTGACCAACCTTATTGAATTCTTTGAAGAAGTAACAGAAAGGGTAGACAAGGGCAATGTAGTAAATGTAATATATTTGGATTTTCAAAAGGCCTTTGATAAGGTACCACATTGTGGACTCATGGCTAAGGTCAGAACATGTGGAGTCAGGGGACTGGTAGCAGAACGGATAGCAAGTTGGCTACAAAACAGAAAACAGAGTCTAAAGGTTAAGGGTAGCTACTCAGACTGGCAAGAGTAGGAAGTGGTGTTCCACAGGGATCGGTGCTAGGACCACTGTTGTTCACAATTCACATTAACGATTTGGATTCGGGAATCGGAAGTACAATTTCAAAATTTGCGGACAGCACCAAATTGGGGGGTGTAGTTCATACAAAGGAAGAAATAGTCAAAGTACAAGAGGACATTAATAAACTGGCAGAATGGACGTGTAATTGGCAAACAAATTTCAATATAGATAAATGTGAGGTGGTGCATTTTGGTAGGAAGAATAAGGAGGCCACATACTGCTTGGATAAGAGTCTAAATGGAATAGAGCAGCAAAGGATTTAGGGGTACAGAAACACAATCACTAAAAGTAGCAGGTTAATAAGGCCATAAAAAGGCAAATCAAGCACTAGGGATCATTTCTAGAGGGATAGAATTGAAAAGCAAAGAAGTTATGTTAAACTTGTAAACAATCTTGGTTAGACCATACTTGGAATATTGTGCACAATTTTGGTCTCCATATTTTTGAAAGGATGTAGAGGCATTGAAGAAGGTGTAAAAAATATTCACAAGGATGATACCAGAACTGAGAGGATATCCTTATCAGGAAAGGCTGAACAGGCTGGGGCTCTTTTCTCTGGAAAACAAAAGGCTAAGGGGTGACCTGATAGAGTTCTTTAAGATAATGACAGGGTTTGAAAGAAATGTTCCTCTTGTGGGGGAGTCCAAAACTAAAGGTCATAATATAAAATAGTCACTAATAAATCCAATGGAGAATTCAGGAGAAACTTCTTTACCCAAAGAGTGGTAAGAATGTGAAACATGCTACCACAAGGAGCAGTTGAGGCAAATAGCATAGATGCATTTAAGGGGAGCTAGCTAAGCATGTGAGGGAGAAAGGAATAGAAGGGTATCTTGTTAGGGGTAGATGAAGTAGGGAGAGAGGAGGCGCTTGTGGAGCATAAACACCGGCATAGACCAACTGGGCCGAATGGCCTGTTTCAGTGCTGTAGTTTCGATGTAACTTGATGCAACACAACATATGCTGAGTGTGTTAAAATCCTAGTAAACTATTATGCAATAAAAATTATGAATCACTGACGATATCTTGTGTACATCACCAGACATCAAGGATATGTATAACACTAGCACAAAAACTTTAGCCCCTCATCCCCTCAACAAATAAATACTGTATATAAATCTGCAAGCATTTTTTGGTTGAAGAAATATCTCTATATGGCTCCCTTACTTATTTATATTATGTCATTGCTAATATTTTCCTTGGTGAAAACCATAATGAACCTTTATAAAACACTGGTTCAGTCACAACTGGAGTATTGTGTCCAGTTCTGGGCACTGCACTTTAGGAAAGATGTGAAGGCCTTACAGAGGGTGCAGAAGAGATTTACTTGAATGATTCCAGGGATGAGGGACTTTAGTTACGTGGATAGACTGAAGAAGCTGTTCCAAAAATATCACAGAGGGATTGTTCTCCTTGGAACAGAGACGGTTGCGAGGAGATTTGATAGAGGTATTCAAAATCATGAAGGGTCTAGACAGAGGAGATAGAGAGAAACTGTTCCCATTGGTGGAAGGGTCAAGAACCAGAGAACATAGATTTAAGGTGATTGATAAAAGAACCAAAGGTGACATGAGGAAAAACTTTTTTACACAGCGAGTGGTTAGGATCTGGAATGCACTGCCCGAGGGAGTGGTGGAGGCAGATTCAATTACGGCCTTCAAAAAGGAACTGGATAAGTACTTGAAAGGAAAAAATTTGCAGGGCTACGGTGATAGGGTAGGTGAGTGGGACTAGCTGGATTGCTCTAGCATAGAGCCGGCACCGACTCGATGGGCCAAATGGCCTCCTTCGGTACTGTAACCTTTCTATGATTCTATGATTCTATGATTTGTCAGCAAAACAAAGTCCTGCCTCTATGATATTTTTGGAACAGACTATACGTCAAGTGCTTTTTGTTTTTGGGAGCAATTTGCATCAAAACTTTGAAATTATTATGATTTTAAGCACATGAATGAGTCAAGACAAAAATACCACGGGAGAACTAAACTGATGCAATTAGAAAAGTAATTAACATCTCAGAAGGGATTTTATAGTGGTATAATAGGTTAGAAAAAAATTAACCGGGAGCAACAGCTTCACACATGCCAAGGAGCCAGGAACAGAAGACACAGATTCAGGGTTACGAGGGACAGAAGTCAAGGTAGTACATCTTTGCACAAAGGGTGATCAACAGCTGGAATTAGTTATCAGGAAGGGTGGTTGAGACCAAACACTGGACTCATTTAAGAAGCAGGTAGATACAGTAAGCAGGAAGATAGTACGGTTGGTATTCTGAAAAGATGAAGGATCTCCTTCTCCTGAACCCCTATTTATGAATTACTAGAGTGAAACTCAACTCAAGCATTTTACCATCTTCTAAAGCCCAAAGTGTTTGCAGTAGACTTGTAAACGATCACCGACATTTCTTGCTTTTTATATCTTTTATATAGTTTTGTTATCTTTCCACAGCTTATTTATTAGAGTATTAACAGCATTTCTATGTTTTATTATTGTTGATAACCATCATCATTAAGATTGCTTTAAAATTTTCCAGATAGTTCCATGCCCCATGACAAGAAGAGGGAGTGCTTTACAATTGGCTGGAAATCGCTCGGAGTGGCAAACCAACACTGCTCACTGCTCCACAGATTTATACTAACCCACAAACTTACCGCTGTCTTTTCTTCGGGCACTTCCTTGAATAGGAAGCGGGGAAGAGCCCAGTGTCAGTTCAGGTGAAGGTAGGACCCTGGGAGAAGTGAGAGGAGCGATCTCGCCCCTCAACCAATCACATCGCAATATTTTTGATAGCTGCATTCACTGTATCTACAGGCTTGGAATGTGAAAACCAGGAAGTGAAAGGTACAAGATTTTAAACAATATAAAAACAGTTATAGACAGCGAAATAAAGAGAAGGTAAGCAATAATTGTTTTAAGTAAAAGAAACAGAAGGAAAAAGTAAATAAAAATTTAAAATGTTTTAATTTTTAAAAAAAATCTAATGACCAAAACTATTAAAATAAGGAGTGGAGAGACTCCACATTTTTAAAAGTTAATTTTTAGTTGTTTGGTAGTCATTGAGACTTACTGCACTCTTAAAACTTAGTTTAGACCTGTAAATTTAAGTATACCTGTTTGGTGGCGTAATTAGTTACTTTCCACTGGGCAGATAAGCAAGTTTGCAATTTTTCAGTGATTTCTCTGATTGCAGCATCCTTTAATTCAAAGCTGTCATATCACCGGCGAACTACTAGGTGCAAGTTGTTGAGCTCTCTGTTATTTCCCTAGCGATTTCTGTCCCATTATGTCACTTGAGCAGTGTTTGGCTAACAGGAACAGATTTTATGGAGACATTGTTTTACAGATGAACAATACTCTGCATACATTGTAAAGTCAGCCCTCTTTCAAGCTTGTCATTAACTCAAGAAGACAAAGAACTTGGATTTATATAGTCCCTTTCACATTCTCAAAACATCCCAAAGCACTTCACAGCCAATGAGTTAACTTTTGAAGTGTAGTCACTGTTGCCTTGTAGGCAAACACAGCTACAGATTTTCACACAGCAAGTCCCACAAACAGCAACAAGGTGAGTGAGCTGATCATTTTTTTTCATAGAGGAATGAATGTTGGCCAGGACATAGGGTGAGCTTCCCTGCTCTCTGGTTTAGGGACTAGATTGTGTTTGTGTAGATCAAGACTTGTGCTCCAGAACTAGCCGCGCCTCTAGCCAAGGTGTTCCGTTACAGCTACAACACTGGCATCTACCCGACAATGTGGAAAATTGCCCAGGTATGTCCTGTCCACAAAAAGCAGGACAAATCCAATCCGGCCAATTACCGCCCCATCAGTCTACTCTCAATCATCAGCAAAGTGATGGAAGGTGTCGTCGACAGTGCTATCAAGCAGCACTTATTCACCAATAACCTGCTCACCGATGCTCAGTTTGGGTTCCGCCAGGACCACTCGGCTCCAGACCTCATTACAGCCTTGGTCCAAACACGGACAAAAGTTTTCCCTCATGTCGCCCTTCATTCTTTTTGCCAATCACCTTAAATCTAAGTCCTCTGGTTCTTGACCCTTCCACCAATGGGAACAGTCTCAGTCTTTCTCTATCTACTCTGTCTAGACCCTTCATGATTTTGAATACCTCTACCAAATCTTCTTTCAAACTTCTCTGCTCTAAGGAGAACAACCCCAATTCCAGAGGTGAGGTGAGAGTGACTGCCCTTAACATCAAAGCAGCATTTGACCGAGTGTGGCATCAAGGAGCCCTAGTAAAATTGAAGACAATGGGAATCAAGGGGAAAACTCTTCACTGGCTGGAGTCATATCTAGCACGAAGGAAGATGGTAATGGTTGTTGGAGGACAATCACTTTAGAAAAGATATGAAGGCCTTTGAGAGGGTGCAGAAAAGATTTACTAGAATGTTTCCAGGGATGAAGGACTTCAGTTATGTGGATAGATTGGAGAAGCTGGGGTTGTTCTCCTTAGAGCAGAGAAGCTTGAATGGAGATTTGATAGAGATATTCAAAATCATGAAGGGTCTAGACAGAGTCGATAGAGAGAGATTGAGACTGTTCCCATTGGCGGAAGGGTCAAGAATCAGAGGACTCAGATTTAAGGTGATTGGCAAAAAGAATTGTAAACAATTTTACAACACCAAGTTATAGTCCAGCAATTTTATTTTAAATTCACAAGCTTTCGGAGGCTACCTCCTTCCTCAGGTGAACGATGTGGAAATGAAGTCCTCGAAATGAAGTCGCATTTATAATTCACAGAACAATGCTTGGTGATAACAGACAGTTTTTTCAACTGCCCGTTGCCAAGGCAATCAGTGTGCAGACAGACAGGTGTTACCTGCCAGGTCTCAGAATATACAAATCACCAAAAAAAACAACAAACAAAAAAAAACAGAGATAGAGAGGTAGAAACATAGAAAAGACAGCAACTGACCCGTTATATTAAAAACAGATAACATTTGTTCGCTGGTGGGGTAACGTGTAGCGTGACATGAACCCAAGATCCCGGTTGAGGCCGTCCTCATGGGGGTGGAACTTGGCTATCAATTTCTGCTCGACGATTTTGCGTTGTCGTGTGTCTCGAAGGCCGCCTTGGAGTACGCTTACCCGAAGGTCGGTGGCTGAATGTCCTTGACTGATGAAGTGTTCCCCGACTGGGAGGGAACCCTCCTCTTTGGCGATTGTTGCGTGGTGTCCGTTCATCCGTTGTCGCAGTGTCTGCATGGTCTCGCCAATGTACCATGCTCTGGGGCATCCTTTCCTGCAACGTATGAGGTAGACAACGTTGGCCGAGTCACAGGAGTATGAACCATGCACCTGGTGGGTGGTGTCCTCTCGTATGATGGTGGTATCTGTGTCGATGATCTGGCATGTCTTGCAGAGGTTACACGAGAGGACACCACCCACCAGGTGCATGGTTCATACTCCTGTGACTCGGCCAACGTTGTCTACCTCATACGTTGCAGGAAAGGATGCCCCAGAGCATGGTACATTGGCGAGACCATGCAGACACTGCGACAACGGATGAACGGACACCACGCAACAATCGCCAAAGAGGAGGGTTCCCTCCCAGTCGGGGAACACTTCAGCAGTCAAGGACATTCAGCCACCGACCTTCGGGTAAGCGTACTCCAAGGCGGCCTTCGAGACACACGACAACGCAAAATCGTCGAGCAGAAATTGATAGCCAAGTTCCGCACCCATGAGGACGGCCTCAACCGGGATCTTGGGTTCATGTCACGCTACACGTTACCCCACCAGCGAACAAATGTTATCTGTTTTTAATATAACAGGTCAGTTGCTGTCTTTTCTATGTTTCTACCTCTCTATCTCTGTTTTTTTTTTGTTTGTTGTTTTTTTTGGTGATTTGTATATTCTGAGACCTTGCAGGTAACACCTGTCTGTCTGCACACTGATTGCCTTGGCAACGGGCAGTTGAAAAAACTGTCTGTAATCACCAAGCATTGTTCTGTGAATTATAAATGCGACTTCATTTCGAGGACTTCATTTCCACATCGTTCACCTGAGGAAGGAGGAAGCCTCCGAAAGCTTGTGAATTTAAAATAAAATTGCTGGACTATAACTTGGTGTTGTAAAATTGTTTACAATTGTCAACCCCAGTCCATCACCGGCATCTCCACATCATGGCAAAAAGAATGAAAGGCGACATGAGGGAAAACCTTTTTACACAATGAGTGATTATAATCTGGAATGCACTGCCTGAGGAGGTTGTGGAGGTAGACTCAGTCGTGGCTTTCAAAATGGAATTGGACAAGTACTTGAAGGGAAAAAAAATACAGGGCTATGGGGGAAAGGCGGGGGAGTGGGACTAGCTGGATTGCTCTTGCAGAGAGCCAGCACAGGCTCGACAGGCCGAATGGCCTCCTTCTGTGCTGTAACCATTCTATGATTCTGTGATTCTAATCATCTCAGCCCCAGGACATCGCTGCAGGAGTTCCTCAGGGCAGTGTCCGAGGCCCAACCATCTTCAGCTGCTTCATCAATGACTTTCCCTCCATCATAAGGTTAGAAATGGGGATGTTTGCTGATGATTGCATAGTGTTCAGCTCCATTCGCAACCCCTCAGATAATGAAGTAGTCTGTGCCCCATGCAGCAAGACCTGGACAACATCCAGGCTTGAGCTGATAAGTGGCAAGTAACATTCGCACCACACAAGTGTCAGGCAATGACCATCTCCAACAAGAGAGAGTCTAACCTCCTCCCCATGACATTCAACGGCATTACCATTGCGGAATCCCCCACCATCAACATCCTGGGGGTCACCATTGACCAGAAACTTAACTGGACCAGCCACATAAATACTGAAGCTTCAAGAACAGATCAGAGGCTGGGTATTCTGTGGCAAGTGACTCACCTCCTGACTCCCCAAAGCCTTTTCACCAACTACAAGGCACAAGTCTGGAGTGTGATGGAATACTCTCTACTTACCTGGATGAGTGCAGCTCCAACAACACTCAAGAAGCTTAACACCATCCAGGATAAAGCAGCCCACTTGATTGGCACCCCATCCACCATCTAAAACATTCACTCCCTTCACCACCGGTGCACCATGGCTGCAATGTGTACCATCTACAAGATGCACTGCAGCAACTCGCCAAGGCTTCTTTGACAGCACCTCCCAAACCCGCGACCTCTACCACCTAGAAGGACAAGGGCAGCAGGCACATGGGAACAACACCACCTGCACGTTCCCCTCCAAGTCACACACCATCCCGACTTGGAAATATATCGTCGTTCCTTCATTGTCACTGGGTCAAGATCCTGGAACTCCCTACCTAGCAGCACTGTGGGAGAACCTTCACCACACGGACTGCAGCATTTTAAGAAGGAGGCTCACCACCACCTTCTCAAGGGCAATTAGGGATGGGCAATAAATGCTGGCCTTGCCAGCGACGCCCACATCCCATGAATGAATAAAAAGCAATTGTTTCAACTGAATAGGTTAGGGAGGACCAGGGGTTCCACTCAGAAGTTATGTAAGGGCAGAACTAGGTTAGCTGTTCGGAGGTTCTTCATCTCCCAGAGAGCAGTGGACCTGTGAAATAGATTGCCAGCTCAGACAGTGAACACTGATTCGCTGTATTCCTTCAAGCGAGAGCTGGACCTGTTTCTGGCTGGGATGGAGATCACCTCAAACGTAACATTGATCAGGGCCAGGGTGGTCTCCTGGACTAGTTTTGATCGCCTAAGGGGAATTTTCCAGACTCACAGACGCCTCATCAAAAAAATAGCACCTTCGACAATGAAATGCTCCCATAGCACTGAAGTATTAAAGCCTAGATTTTTGGTTCAAGTCCTGAAGTAGAACTTGAACCCATAACTTTCTGGCACAGATGCAAGACTGCTACAACTGTCCCAACTCTGATGCTCAGAAGGCTCCTTCCCTCTCCTAGCATCTCTGTCACATCAACTTACTCCTCAGCAGTACTCCTTCATGTTACTGCCACTCACCATTAAACACAACCTTTTCTGATAGTATGTAATAGAGAAAAGAAAGAAAGTCTTGCATTTATATAGCACCTTTCACAACCCTAGGATGTCCCAAAGCACTTTACAGCCAATGAATTACTTTTGAAGTGTAATCGCTGTTGTAATGTAGGAAATGTGGCAGCCAATTTCCGCACAGCAAGGTCCCACAAACAGCAATGTGATTATGACCAGATAATCTGTTTTAGTGATGTTGGTTGAGGGATAAATATTGGCTAGAACACCGGGGAGAATTCCCCTGCTCTTCTTCAAAATAGTGCCATGGGATCTTTTACGTCCACCTGAGAGCCTCGCTTTACTGGAATGGGACAAAGCATTGGTCTACTAAAGAAGAATAGTCAGGAGTGTTGTAATAATGTAAACTTTAAAGGAAGGAATATTCCATTGTGGGAGTATGCAAAGTTCTTCTCTCTTGTGCATTATTTTATTAAAAAATCCCTGCAATGTCATAATGGCATAAACTTAAAAAGGAATTGCACTTATTAATCATTTACATTTAACAGAGCAGGCTTCCAAGAAAATTAATTTGGAGAGGGAATTTGGCTTTTTAAGAATGATGAAGCCACTGGGTGTGAAATTTGTTTTGGGCAGCAGGGCAAAACAGGTGATAGTGAATCGGCAGCCTATTAAAATGGGTGATAGTGAATCGGCCGGCAGCCTATTAAAACAGGCTGCTGATTCGCTCTTGCCCAGTTTGCACTACTGCCCAAGACAAATTTCACTCCCAGTACCACTTTGCCCATAAAAATGACATAGAATAGAGAAATACTAATTAGCACTTATTTTGTCTTCATCACGGACAGAGTATCTGAGTATGAGCTGATCAAATAGAATCAGCATGGATTTGTGAAGGGTAGGTCTGACTAATCTAGTAGAATTTTTGGAAGAAGTCACTAACATGGTGGATAGGGGAGTGTCTATGGATGTTGTCAATGTGGACTTCCAGAAGGCATTTGATAAGGTTCTGCACAACAGATTATTAACAAAAATGAGAGCTCACGGAATTGGAGAAAACCTTGTGACATGGATTGGTAATTTGTTGGGAGGTAGCAGACAGAGAGTAGGGATAAAAGGAATGTACTCTGATTGGCAGGATGTGACAAGTGGCTTTCCTCATGGATCTGTACTGCAGCCTCTGTTTTTCAACATATATATCAATCACCTGGATGAAGGAATAGAGAGTTGTGTATCCAAGTTTGCAAATGACACTAAGTTAGGAAGCACAGTAACAACAACTTGCATTTATATAGCACCTTTACCCTAGTAAAACATCCCAAGGTGTTTCACAGGAGCATTATCAAACAAAATTTGACACCGAGCCACATAAGGAAATATTAGGATGGGTGACCAAAAGCTTGGTCAAAGAGATAGGTTTTAAGGAGCATCTTAAAGGAGGAGAGAGAGGTAGAGAGGTGGAGAGATTTAGGGAGGGAATTCAAGAGCTTAGGGCCTAGGCAGCTGAAGGCAATGGGGCCAATGGTGGAGCGATTAAAATCTAACAGTGATCATAATACGATCGAATTAAATGTTACCAAGATTCTAGATTTTGGTAAGGCTAACTTTAATGGGATGAGACAGAGACTGACGACAGCAAACTGGTCAAAACTGTTATCAGATAAAACTACAGATGAACAGTGGAAGGTGTTCAAAAAGCAATTTAGCAGGACAGGTATATACCCATAAGGATCAAAAGCTCTACTTACCAAATAAACAGCCATGGTCGACAAAAGAGGTGAGAGATAACATAAGACTAAAGGAAAGAGCATACAAAAGTGCCAATAATGTAGATCCAGGGAACTGGGTGAGATATAAAGAACAACAAAGGAAGACAAAAAGGATAGTAAGAGCTGCAAAAAGGGAATACGAAAAGAAACTTTTGAGGGATATCAAGATTAAAACAATTTTTTTTTACAATTATATTAGAAGAAAAAGGATAGTTAATGAAAATGTGGGTCCTTTAAAAACAGATGCAGATAATATTGCAGATGAAAATAAGGAACTGGCAGACTTGTTGAATAATTACTTTGTGTCAGTCTTCACAGCAGAGGAAGAGGATAATATACCTGACATTCCAGGGAAACTAATAATGAATCAAGGACTGGAACTCACTAAAGTTAACGTAAGCAAGAAAACAATATTAGGAAAAATAATGGCACCAATGACTGACAAATCCTCAGGACCTGATAGTTTCCACCATCGGGTTTTAAAGGAAGTAGGTGAGGAAATTGCAGATGATTTAGCCATAATCTTCCAAAGCTCTCTCGAGTCAGGAATTGTCCCTTTAGATTGGAAAATTACAAACGTAACTCCATTATTTAAAAAAGATGAGAGAGAGAAACCAGGAAATTATAGACCTGATAGTCTAACATCTGTTGTGGGGAAGTTATTGGAATCTATAAATAAGGACAAGTGTCTGAGCACTCAGAGAAATTTGAGCTGATTAGAGAGAGCCAACATGGATTTCTAAAGAGTAGGTCATGTCTAATGAATCTAATTGAATTTTTTGAGGAAGTAATTAAAGTAGTAATCAGGGGAATGTCTATTGATGTAGTTTAAATGGACTTCCAGAAGGCATTCAATATGGTTCCACATAAGAAACTGTTAACTACAATTAAAGCTTATGGAATTGAAGGCAAATTATTGACCTGGCTAGGAGATTGGTTAGGCGGTAGAAGACAGAGAGATGGGATAATGGGTATGTACTCGAATTGGAAGGAAGTGACTAGTGGTGTCCCACAAGGTTTTGTGGTGGGGACTAGTCACTATATTTATTAATGACTTAGATAACACAATAGAAAGCCATATATTCAAGTTTGCCAATGACCACAAAGATAGGTGGCAGAGTAAGTAGTGTAGATGGGAGCATAAAATTATGAAGAGACATTGATAGATTGAGTGGGAAAATCAGTGGCAGATGGATTTCAACGCAGGTAAGTGTGAGGTCATCCATTTTGAACCAAAAAAGGATAGATCCGAGTATTTTTTAAATGATGAAAAGCTAGGAACTGTGACAGTCCAAAGAAATTTAGGGTCCATGTACACAGATCACTAACATGTAGTGGCCAGGTACAAAAAATAATCAAAAAGGCTAATGGAATGTTAGCCATTATATCTAGAGGGCTGGAATATAAAGGGGAGGAAGTTTTGCTACAGCTATACAAAGCCTTGGTTAGACCACATCTGGAGTATTGTGTACAGTTCTGGGCACCACACCTTAGAAAGGATATATTGGCCTTGGAAGGAGTGCAGTGCAGATTCACCAGAATATTACCAGGGCTCCAAGGGTTAAATTATGAGGAGAGATTACATAAACCAGGTTTGTATTCCCTGGAATATTGAGGGTTTTATGCTTTTGAACGGAATTTATAGGGTAGATAGAGAGAAACTTTTTCCGCTGGTAGGGGAGCCTAGGACAAGGGGACATAACCTTAAAATCAGAGCCAGGTCATTCAGGAGAGAAGTTAGGAAACACTTCTTCACGCAAAGGGTGGTAGAAATGTGGAACTCTCTCCCACAAAAAACAGTAGATGCGAGCTCAATTAATAATTTTTATATCTGAGATCTATAGATTTTTGCTAGTCAAAGCTATTAAGGGATATTGTGCCAAGGTGGATAAATGGAGTTAGGATGAAGATCAGCTATGATCACATTGAACGGCGGAACAGGCTCGGGGCTGAATGGCCTATTCCTGTTCCTATGTTCCTATGAAATAAGAGGGGGCCTAGGATAGATCCTTGGGGAACTCCAAAGATAATGGTGCGGGAGGGGGAAGAGAATCCATTGCAGGTGATTCTCTGGCCATGACTGGTTAGATAGGAATGGAACCAGGCGAGGGCAGTCCCACCCAGCTAGACTACGGAGGAGAGGTGTTGGAAGAAGACGGTCTGGTCAACCATGTCAAAGGCCGCAGACAGGTCGAGAAGGATGAGGAGGGATAGTTTATCACGGTCACAGTCATATAGGATGTCATTTATGACTTTAATTAGGGCCGTTTCAGTACTGTGGCAGGATGGAAACCTGATTGGAGGGGTTCAAACATGGAGTTGCAGGAAAGATGGGCACAGATTTGGCAGGCTGTAACATGTTTAATGACTTTGGAGAGGAAAGGGAGGTTGGAGATGGGGTGGTAATTTGCAAGGACAGAGGGGTCAAGTGTGGGCCTTTTGTCGAGGTGGGTGATGGTGACAGATTTGAAGGGGAGGGGGCCAGTACCTGAGGAGAGGGAACCGTTAGACATAGACAAATTAAATGAGTGGTCAAAACCTTGGCAGATGGAGTTCAAAGCGGAGAAGTGAAAGATCATCCACTTTGGGTCCAAGAACGACAAATCAAAATAGTTTGTAATGGCGAGAGAATATGAACTATAGAGGAGCAAAGGGATTTGGGTGTCCAAGTACACAAATCACTAAAAGTTAGTGCACAGGTACAAAAAGTAATCAAAAGGTGAATGGAATGGTGGCCTTTATCTCAAGGTGTTGGAATACAAAAGGTTGAAAGCGATGCTTCAGTTGTACAGAGCCTTGATCAGACCTCATCTGCATTCAGTTTTGGGCACCTTAGGAAGGATATATTGGCTTTGGAGGGGGGTACAGCGCAGATGCACCAGAATGATTCAGGGGCTTAAAGGGTTAAATTATGAGGCCAGGTTGCATAAACTTGGCTTGTAATCCCTTGAGATTACAAGGCTCAGGGATGATCCAATCGAGGTCTCTAAAATGACAAAGGGAATTGATAGGGTAGTTACAGTGAAACTATTTTCCCTGGTAGGGGAATCCAGAACAAGAGCCCTTACAATTAGAGCTAGATCATTCAGGAGGGAATTTAGGAAGCACTTTTTCCACATAAAGAGTAGTGGAAATCTGGAACTCGCTTCCCCAAACGGCTGTGGATGCTCGGCCAATTGACATTTTCAAGACTAAGATTGATAGATTTTTGTTAGCTAAGGCTATCAAGAGATATGGATCAAAGGCGGGTAAATGGAGCTGAGGTACAGATCAGCCATGAACTGAATGAATGGCAGAACAGGCTCGAGGGGCTGAATGACCTAAATTTTATTAAAAGAAGTCCTATAAACAAGAAAAAGGAGGATATTATAAAAATATTACAATACTGTAGAGTTTTCAGTCCTGATTCTGCATGCAATAGTTATTAACACTATTTGGTCCTCAAAGGTTTTATACTGATGACCTTGAGTGATCTCTGTGGTGCTGCACATGAGCGATCATTTCAGTTTGTCAGTCGCAGGTTTAAGAACCAGCAGTTGCTGACACTTGAACCTACCTGCTAATATGTGAGCATTTTGTCAGCTCTCACCTAAGCCCAAAGGTGAGAAAAAACTGACATTCCTGTCTGTCTCCTTACAGTATTGTCCTTCATATCCACTCATCCATAGAGGAAAAAAAAACTCAAAGAAAGCCATGATGCAATTTGCAGCTCACCTGCCTGTCTTATCTTTCCCAACTCGAGACCTAGATAGTATTAACCATATATTGAGAAAATAAATAACCTAGGGGTAGGGTGAGTAGTAGTGTGGGCTTAATCTAGAACTCACAGTCCACTTCCTTATTATAATGCAAGCATTATGTTACATGAATAGATAATTAAATGTAAAGCATTTGGGACATAGAGCAAGAAAGACGTTTTTACAGAGGGTCATGAGGCTGTGGAATGCACTACCAGGGATAATGATTGAAGCACGGACCATGTCAACATTTATGAATAGGTTAGATAGACGTTTGAAGAAAAGGGGGTTAAGGGGATATAGAGCAGGGACACACATGGGATTGGGATTACTGCTCATGTGGAGGATAAACACCAGCCCATACTGTTTGGGCCGTACGGCTGGATTCTGTGTTGTCATTTCTATGTAATTATATATATAAAATATATAAATAAACTCATTTTTGATTCGAGATCCTAGCAAGGTGAGTAACTGAAGCAAACGAGTCCAGATATGCGCATGTAGAGTTGTGGAGGATGTGCCAATTACTGTCTGCATCACAGGTGGTCACAGCTGGCAGCAGGCTCACAACAAACAGCACCCTGTAGTTGCTTTCAAGTAGAATCGTACCCTTGGCTATAATTTTTCATGGTAATAGGCAGGACTAATGGGCAATTTCTCCCTGGCTGACTGAAGGAGACATTGAGCTCCTTTAGTTCTTGCTGACCTGCGCTACCAGCTCTATTTCAGTCAATTACCCTTCCGGAGGCAAAAGAAGTGGAACACAGCAGCAGTTGGTATGACACGACCACGCACCGTTCGCCTACAACCCTCTATAAATAATAATGATAATCATAAGAAATGCCAACAGCTTGCTGGCTAACAAATTAAAACCTCAGTGTCCAGCATGCTATAAGCTCTAGGGTTCTACATGCTTCCTCTATGGCCTTTTCCCTGAGCTAACAAGAAAGCAGCCAGATAGACCTGTCACCCATTGTACTCTCTCCTGCTTACTTTTTCGGTATTTACACCTCAGAATTCTCAAAACAGCCAGTTTTCATTTTTTAGTCTTTTACAAATCCCTGTGCACTCCCTTTTCATTTCGATTGTCCTTGCAGTGATCTGTCATTCTGCTTAACACACATAAGCTCTGCGAGAGATAGAAAAAAAAAGCGAGTAGCTGCAGGAGAGGCCAGAGAAGTACTGTGCAAAGGAAAATTACGGAGCCAGAAGGAATATTCTGGAATCTCAAGGGACCCAGACGCAAACTCAATCATGTGAATCTAGAGGTTCTGACAAATAAATAATTAAGGGAACAATAATTAACCTAATCCCAGGCCTCATCAGCAGAAATATCCTATTTTAAGCAACTTTTAACAAAAAACTGAATTAGCATTTTGTGGCTTCTACTTAATAAGCAATTATTGATCATTTAATGGAATTTTAAAATATTTACTATGCATTAAGGGTGCATTCCTTTCAAGCATTGTTAAATACACTGCTTTCTCCAGAACACATTTGCATTTGATGGTTTGTCTAAAATCCTTTACAAATGATAATTTTGTTTTTGGCTGATAAGAAATTCAGTTGCATTTATCTGTTCCAATGATTTTGTTTTACTTAGCTGAATACTGAAAGATGAGGATGAATCTGCGTTGGGTAACTAATGCTTCATAGAACCTATAACTATTATGTTTATTACAGTGTTGACATTTACACAAATTGACTTTTTTTTCGGTGCATTTGTTTGAAGATATACCACAATGACTTTGTAATCCTGTTTTAATTAGACATATGTTGCAAGCATACAAAAAAAAAATCACAGCCTGCACTCCCTGTGGTGGTGCCACACTGGCAAGGAATCAATCACCGAGGTTTCAGTTGCCATGGAAACTGACAGTTGCTGCGCCACCGTCTAAGTGGAAAATGATTGCAGGTGTAACTCATCGCACGGGCAGCCCAATGAGTTTTATCAACCCATCCAGCGGCTCTGCCAGGGAGTTAATTAAAAGCAGTGAACATCAAATAAATCTAAACCTGCAAAGAAATGAAATGTACAGTACAAATTGAATTCCTGCACTGAGCAGAAATTAATATGCAGCACAAAGCACACCACTGCCTCAGCAAAGAAAATGTAAAATGACAGCGTTGCAGCTATGCAGGAAAGTTAAATACATTTTCACCCCTACTCAAATCAAAGAGAGCTTTCTTATTTATCTTATTTATTTGCACACTAATCCTTGCTCATCATTTTGGGAGAGGGGTGACTTCCAGTAGTTGAAAGTAGCCTTGCAGCATAACAACGTAGAATGGAGTCCAATGTGAATCTTATCATTAAAATAAATCTTTGGTTCAAATGTATTTGGAAAGCTGCCCACTTTCTGCCCTTTCGGTCTGAACTGGCATATTTTTGGTGCAGCTCCATGGTTAAAGCAATTGCTAATTTGCAACACTTCCGTACAATTCCTGCTGTTTCATTTACCTGTCATAGCTATACAAGTGACAGTTAATGCAGCTATGACGCATGTCACCACATCTAATAGACCACATTCCTGCATGAAAGGCTGCTACACTAGCTTAAGGCAGAAGGTTAGCGGAATGGGAAGACAGGTGGCAGATGCAATTTAATGTGAATAAGTGTGAGGTAATATATTTTGTATTGTAGCGAACCAATTTCTAGGCCACAGACTTTTCAGTCTTGAAAGATGGGGAATGAGAGGGCATCTTATAGAAATGCATAAGATACTAAGTGGAATAGAAGCATTTAAACCCAGAGCACTGTTTCAAGTTAAACCATGACTGTAGCGTAAGGGACTTAAGTACAAACTGGTAAAAAAGCAAGCACAGGACTGCTGCCAAGAAGCAGCTGATCACACAAAGAGTGATTCATACCTGGAATAGTCTTCAGGCCAGGGTAGTGGAGGCAGAAACTCTGCATTCAGCCAAGAGACACTTAGATGCTGTGATGGGGAGAGCATGGTTTTCTACGGAAGGATGAGAATGGCTTCCATAAGTTGTACATTTCTTTGTGACCATTAGGAAATAGAAATGGACCTTAGTAAAGAGTTCTAAAATTTATCAGGATGTTAATGTAGTTAAATACTTGACAGTGAAAGATTTTGGAAAAGAGTTTGGGGGAATTTTAACCCCAAGGGTGGGTGGGTTGGGAAAGGGTGGGAAGGTTAAAATTGTAAAATTCTCAAACCCGACTCCAACCCACCTCCAACGTGCCCACTTCCGTTTTTAACGGAGGTGCGTTTGGCTGTGTGCGAGTAACCTGCTCTCCGGAGGCCGGTCGATCATTATCACACATGGGTCGTTCATTGTCACATGCAGTTCGATCATTGTCACACGCGGGTCGATCATTATCACGCGCGGGTTGATCATTATCACAGTTTGGAGACTTTCAAACAGACAACATCAGGATGGGGGACGCCATGGAAGTTTTCGATAGGACGTCGGACAAGCAGGACAATCACCATCCACGGTAACAATGTCGTACTGTGGTGGGATCTGCAGGTGTGCAAGAGAAAGGTGCACAACACAGATCTGGACAACACAGGTTTGGATAACAGAGTGGAGGACAGCAGATAGAAGGACAGAGTGGAGGACAGCAGAGAGGAGAGCAAAGTGGAGAACAGCAAAGGGGACAGCAACAGAGGTCACAGGAGGCACTACACACGTGAGAGGATATACAGACAGAGACGTAGCTCCCTGGACCTCTCTGAAGAGCAGTAACTATGCAGGCGCTGATTGAGCCAGCAGGTAGTCTCAGACATCTGCAGCGTCCTTCAAGAAGAGCTGCTCTGTGCTCGACCTGGTGGCCACGCATTGCCCCTTGCAGTAAAAGTCACCTCTGCCCTCAATTTCTTTGCCCCTGGCTCCGTCCAGTGCACCACTGGACTGGAGACATCTCAAGGGTCTCTCAGTCAGCTGCACATAAATGTATAAGGCAGGTAACGGATGGGTTGTTTGTCAGGGCGTCCACTTATGTCAACTTCCTCTGTGATGACAATAGCCAAAATGAGCGGGCAGTCAGTTTCACGTCTCTGGCTGGCAGGGTGCCATTGGTTGCAAACATGTCGCAGGAATTTTTATCAACTGCAAGGGATTTCACTCCATCAATGCACAGCCGTTGTGCAACCTCAAGAAGAGATTTATGCAGGTGTGCGCCAGATTCCCTGGGCGCTGTCATGATGCTTTTATACTGCGACAGTCCAACATTCCAAACCTACCAGAAAACAGATGAAATGGCTGGCTCGTAGGAGACAAGGGATACCCCCTTCAAACTTGGCTCATGCCACCAGTGAGGAACCTCACCGATGAGGCACAAGAGTGCTACAATGGGAGCCACATGACCACAAGGTGTGTCATCGAAAAAGCCATTGGCATGTTGAAGATGCGCTTCAGGTGCCTGGATAGGTCTGGAGGCGCCATTCAGTACTCGCCAGCGAGGGTGTCAAGAATCATAATGATGTGCTGCATCCTGCACAACTTAGCACAGCAGAGAGGATTAGAGGTGGAGGATGACCAAGGCGCTCATCAATCATCTTCTGATGACGAGAGCATTGAAGAAGAGGAGGTGGAGGAGAATGATGAGCAATATGAAGATGGGGCACCCGTCGCCCGATCAGACATGTACATTGCTGTCCGGCATGTCAGGGATGTCTTAACAGCTCAAAGGTTTAGCGAGTGACTGACTGGGAAAAATAAAAAAGGAAATTGTCTGGCCCGCTCTCACCACCACCATGTTGCTCTAAGGGTGAAGGCCCTGGAAGACAAAGGGAATTGATATGAATTAGTCCTGGCAAAGTAACAGTCTTGACAATCGCCATTCTCAAGCTACTCATAGTTCAGTCATTGACGAAATAAAGTCAGCGTGTGCGTCAGAGATATTTTTAATTCTGTCACCAGGCATCTGCGAGTTCCCAGTATTTCCATCTCTGATTGACAGGGATGCAGATGCGCAACTTATCTCCATGGCATCATCCTCTGCATCTGTGAGCTGCACAATTTGTGGTAGTCCACCTCCAGTCCTCTCCCTTTCCCTTGCATTTTGCGCTCTCTTCTCCTCCAAGGGACAAAAGAACAGACGTGTGAGTGACTGAAGGTCATGTATTCACCCGATGGATGCAGTGCATTGGGTGAGGGTGACTTTTTAAAAATTTATTCATGGGATGTGAGCGTCGCTGGCAAGGCCGGCATTTATTGCCCATCCCTAATTGCCCTTGTGAAGATGGTGGGGAGCCGCCTTCTTGAACCGCTACAGTCCGTGTGGTGAAGGTTCTCCCACAGTGCTGTTAGGTAGAGAGTTCCAGGATTTTGACCCAGTGACGATGAAGGAACGGCGATATATTTCCAAGTCAGGATGGTGTGTGACTTGGAGGGAAATGTGCAGGTGGTGTTGTTCCCATGTGCCTGTTGCTCTTGTCCTTCTAGGTGGTAGAGGTCGCAGGTTGGGGAGGTGCTATCGAAGAAGCCTTGGCGAGTTGCTGCAATGCATCTTGTAGATGGTACACACTGCAGCCACGATGCGCCAGTGGTGGAGGGAGTGAATGTTTAAGGTGGTGGATAGGGTGCCAATCAAGTGGGCTGCTTTGTCCTGGATGGTGTCGAGCTTCTTGAGTGTTGTTGGAGCTGCATCCATCCAGGCAAGTGGAGAGTATTCCATCACACTCCAGTTTTGTGCCTTGTAGGTGGTGGAAAGGCTTTGGGGAGTCAGGAGGTGAGTCACTTGTCACAGAATACCCAGCCTCTGACCTGCTCTTGTAGCCACAGTATTTATGTGGCTGGTCCAATTAAGTTTCTGGTCAATGGTGACCCCCAGGATGTTGATGGTGGGGGATTCGACGATAGTAATGCTGCTGAATGTCAAGGGAAAGTGGATTAGACTCTCTCTTGTTGGAGATGGTCATTGCCTGGCATTTGTGTGGCGCGAATGTTACTTGTCACTTATCAGCCCAAGCCTGGATGTTGTCCGGGTCTTGCTGCATGCGGGCTCGGACTGCTTCATTATTTGAGGGGTTGCGAATGGAACTGAACTATGCAATCATCAGCGAACATCCCCATTTCTGACCTTATGATGGAGGGAAAGTCATTGATGAAGCAGCTGAAGATGGTTGGGCCTAGGACACTGCCCTGAGGAACTCCTGCACTGATGTCCTGGGGCTGAGATGATTGTTATCCAACAACCACTACCATCTTCCTTTGTGCTAGGTATGACTCCAGCCACTGGAGAATTTTCCCCCTGATTCCCATTGAATTTTACTAGAGCTCCTTGATGCCACACTCAGTCAAATGCTGCCTTGATATCAAGGGCAGTCACTCTCACCTCACCTCTGGAATTCAGCTCTTTTGTCCACGTTTGGACCAAGGCTGTAATGAGGTCTGGAGCTGAGTGGTCCTGGCGGAACCCAAACTGAGCATCAGTGAGCAGGTTATTGGTGAGTAAGTGCCGTTTGATAGCACTGTCAACGACAGCTTCCATCACTTTGCTGATGATTGAAAGTAGACTGATGGGGCAGTAATTGGCCGGATTGGATTTGTCCTGCATTTCATGGGCAATTTTCCACTTTTTCGGGTAAATGCCAGTGTTGTAACTGTACTGGAACAGCTATCAGGCAGATGCATCACATTGCATCAGGATTACGGTGGATATGTGGGGAGGTGAGGAAGTGCATAAAAAGTGAAGGATGGGTGCTGTTGAAACTTAAGTGGGTATGTGGTGTGATGTAATGGAGTACGCTTGGCAAGACAGAGTGAGGTGGGGTGTGGTACACCACAGAACGTAGGTGAATCAGCAACTGTACTCACTTTTCCTGACCTGGTTAGGTCATTAAACCGTTTCCTACGCTGCATCCAAGATGGGAACACAACGCTCCTGCTGCTCACCTCCTCAGCCACCTCCAACCATGCTTTCTTTTTGAGAGCAGCAGATTTCTTCCTCCCATTGCTGGGGAGAATTATTTCCCTCCTCCTCCTGACTGCACCCAGCAGTAAGTCAAGTGAAGCATCATTAAATCTGGGTGCTGTTCTTGCTCATCCTGAATCCATGTTGACTAACTCACCGTCTCCATCGAAAACCTCCTAGCTCCTCCAAATTCCATTTTTGCACTGGCCCTTTAAATAGTCGAGTTGAGATTGCATCATGCGGATGCGCATCACGCCCGCTGTCGCAGCTTGGAGACGGGCAACCTGGAAGGAAAATTTAAGTAGCCATCAAGTTAAAATCGGGCATTCTGACCCGCTAAACTTTCTTCCAGGTTTTGCGCACGCAATTCCCCCCCACACCCCACCGGCTTGGAACCCGCCTTTGCGTTAATATCGGGGCCCATATTTTTGTCAAATGAAGAGCAGCAATATAAATCCTATGAGCACCTTTATTATCCATGAACTTAGTGGAATCTGTCCTACACAAATTCCTTTGGTGAGTGAGCTGATCACTAGAATTTCACTGTTATGAAGTAACATTCAATTTGTGCATGAATTAAGTTACATTCACTTTATGCATGAAAAGAAAAAAAATATAGCAAATGTCCTTGTAGATAATTGCAGTTTTACACCATGTGCGAGTTTTGTCACTAATGAGTGGTTCATTCTTTTGACAGAGCTACTTGAAGTACCAACACGAGAGTCCCGACTACATAGCACTAATTCACATCACTGCAACTTACAAAAAATATTTTTGAGTTCAACTACCACCAACAGAAGAATGTTGACCCAAAAATAATGTTGAGAGAAGACCTCCCAATATAAAATGCTCCATTACATAAGTATAATGCAAGTATTGAGGAATGGTGGTTGAACAAGATAAACAATGTGTTCCTGACTAGACTTGCTAGGCGTTGGTTTTTATTACTGTTAATTTTTCAGTTTCACCATCTTTGTTGTTTCATCGGTGTTTTAAGTTTTTTTATGTAAAAAAAGTCAAATTGGCTCAAAAAATTAGTGAATGAAATATAATCAAGCTCTCACATGTTGTTCTTACAGAACAATGGTCTTGTTTGGGGCGGTGGAGGTGCCACCCCTATAGGCCAGCCCAGAATCCCTGATATAACACAGGAATGCGCCAAAGGGGTGTGGATTTTTGGCCCCGTCATGTGATAGTTCTAGGACTTGATAAAAATTTAGATGCAGGTTGAAATGTACAGTCGGTCACCACAGGCAAATGAAAGCCCCTTCATTTCCTACAATACAACAGTAACTACACTACAAAAATACTTCATTGGCTGTAAAGTGCTTTGGGACCTCCTGAGCTTTAAATGCAAGTTATTCTTTTATTTCCAAAGAACAAATCATAGTAATTGTCGGATGGGAGATCATCAGAAACTATCTCAATTCTTCATTCATTCTGGGTCTGTGCGTTACAATGGGCTTTTAAACAGTTCATGAACAGCACCTATGGTGGAGAACATTACCTGGGAACTATTCCATCCGCTTACAATTTATAGCAAAGTCTTAAATGAGTGTAAAAAGAGTGGGGGTTATTTCCACATTGGGTGGTAAACTGACATTACAGAACATGTCATTTCCCATCCTCTATGAATGAGTTTGTGCTGCTATGACATGGCTGGGATAACAGCACCACCCCAAGCAGTATGGGCACCTCTGTTCTGCAAGGGGCTAGTAAGAGGGTGGCACCCTTGTGTCAAGCAGTAGGTGGAAAAACAGGGGAAACAACCGTGGGTACGAAGAATGTTGGTGTGGAAATATTCCAAGTTTCATTCCAGGTGGAATGGAGCAGATCTACGATCAGGGAGAGAGGTGATTCTTACTCTGAGGTAGGGAAATAGGAGCCAGTGGCTCAGGAGAGGGCCAGCGAATGACTTCAGCAGCTGCCAAGGGGCTTTTGCTTGTTTACCCTTGTCGGAGTCCAAATAAACCATCTTGCAAAAGATGGGGGAGGGCTGTCGCAGAGTACTGAAAATGACGTCCATCACTAAGTGTAAGGGGCTAACAGCATAGCAACAGCAATAAGCACAGAAGCAGAGAAAAAAATTATTCACAAAGTGATAAAGACCTTTCTTGAAAGTACCAGGTTGTCTCTATAGGCAGGTAGGGGCTATTTTAACACCCACCATAGCGGGTAGGAGAGGGCCTGGGGGGTGGGGGGGGGTGAAATTGGTAAACATGTGAAACCCGATCTGTACCCGCCGTGAACGCACCCACTTACGGTTTAACCGCAGTGAGTTGTGGGGCGTCCGAGTAACCTGCTCTGGAGAGGCGGGTCCATGATTATAATATTTAAATAAGGCTCTGTTCATCAGATTTTGGGAGCCATTTGAATTTAACTGCTACAGGCCCGGTTTCCAAGGGCTCAGAAACCCCAGCAACTGAAGGGAGGCGATAACTGCTGGCTCCAGCAGGTAAGTGCTTTTCCAGCACTGCTTGTGGGCCAGAAGGAGCAGGAGTGCTTCCAAGTCCCCCCCAAGTAAATCTTCTGCCGCGATCTGCTGGCCTCCACTGTGATCGGCTGACAACTGCAGCGAACTGCCTCCCTTCCAACGATCTGTCTCCCCCTACCACTATACTCCGATCTTTCTCTCCCTGCCACGCTCCCAGCCCCCCACACCATGCTGTGATCTTTTCCAATTGCCAGGGACCATCCCCAAGGGTCCCCAGCTACGACCTTGTACTTCAAGTTTTCCTGCCCTCTCAATCTGGCTGTCTACCGGGCGGGAAACGGAGTAAAAACTGAACATGAGGTCCTGTCATTAAATTTGCAGGACCTCTGCGTTGCTCACATTTCTGTGTTTTTCGGCTGTGAACATGCGCCCCCGTCCCTTCCCGCCTCCAAGTAAATATCGGGGCCACAGTGTCCAAATGGCTGCAGTGCTATTCCGACACAGAATGGGAGTAAAGGATTGGCACCCAATTTTCCTGTGCATAGCACCCATTCTTCAGGTGCTACATGGGCACTAAACCTAGGAAATTGCCCTCATATGGTTAAATCCTAGAATGGAGCTGAACCCACAACCTTCTGACTCAGAGGAGAGAGTGGTGCTAATTGTGCCAAGTTGACATTTACAGCAACATGTCCCTGGAAATAACTATTTAACACATCATCCCAAAATCCTCTCAAAATCCATGTCTTGGACTAGGCTTTTGGTCACCCCTCCTAACCTTTCCTTCCTGGCTCAGCATCTGTTTCTTTATATCCATTTGTGAAGTGCTTTGGGACATTTCTGTACACTTGAGTTACTATATAAATGCAAGCTGTTGTTGTTATTGTAATGTTACAGTACAAAGAGTATGGGGGAGAGAAAGTTCAAGTTCCATATACTGTGAGGACAAGAAAACCAAAAGATTACTCTTTGGGGGTAATTTTCTGAGTATACGCTGGCAGTGGTGAGGTTCTCAGCAGCTTAGTTTGGTGATTTCTACTCATGGTGATGGGTTTCTGCACATTTCGCTGCTCCAAAAAAAAATGACGTTACTCCATCATTGAAACATTTTGAATTGTTCTCAGTAGAGGCTGTGCCATCTAATCACTTGAGGGAATGCTGCCACTTGGTGAAAGTTTTATGCCCTGTCCAGGTGATGCCTCCTTTGCACAGGAAGTGATGAAGGTCACTATATCATCCTGATATAGCGGTTGTCATTTGCTTGACACATGCATGCACTGTCAATTGTCTGATGTGGTAGGAGTCTCCTGGGGTGACTTGACAGGATTGGGTAGTGTGAAAGGTTCATACTATGGTAACGTCTACAGGAAGAGCCATTGCTGATACAGATGCTCGGTGCAGGTCATTGGTTAGCACAACTCTGGCAGCCTGAGATGTAGGCAGCAAAGACATATCTCCTCTGATATGCCTAGGTACATGTAAAGGGGGCTATAAAATACAAGTGTGGCCAAAACACTTTTGAGGGTCATTGAACATGCATTTGTTGCACCCTCATGAACCCCTCTTCCTCAACTCAATTAAAGCCACCAAAGGAATCCCATCCTCACCTCTTTGAATGGTGCAAACTTCAAAGCCAGCAACAACCAAGAATAATAAAGCAAAGTATTAGCTGGAAATAAATAAATAAAAACACAAAAATGGATCACTGCCCAACAAAACCAACTAATGCAGGGAGCAAAAGCAAACATGAAAACACAAAACAAATATTTAACAAAAGAATTACTTTCTCACTCTAAAAAGCCTGTTTCAGAAGGCCAGGAGAAGACTCCACTGTGCCCAGTTTTCTTGGTCAAGGGTTGTATTGTGGGCAGAGCCACACCCAAAGACATCAAATTCAATGTGGGCTTGTGTACAGGTCATTTAAGTATTTATGTGAGGCCTGCACTTACCAGTAGCAGGGCCTTCCTTTTATGGCCTGAAATTGGTGGTCCAAAAATTGGGCGCCATGCAAATTTGTCGAGCAGATTCAATGCCCAATTTTCTGCATCATGTCTACCGCCTGTAAGGCCCACTCTGCTGGCAGGATTTCATAAAATCTGCCCTGTTGTACTAAATTAGACATCACGACTGTGATCTATGTCAGGTCAAAAGTTCATTTTGGTTGTGAGTTTTATGGATTTTGCTCCTGCTCCTGTTAAACAAATCAAACATAAGTATTTATGCATTCTTCCCACTTCCCTAATGATTGTACAGAGTGGAAAATAAGACAACAGACATTGGACAATTAATTGGGTGAGACAGACAAAGAAGACTCAATAGGGTTGATTCCCAATCGTGTGTTTCCAGTGAGAAATAACACTACCAGGGAACACTGAAGGCCCGTGATTTCCCGATCAATGCTCTCTGTGAACATTACTTCTCACTGGAGTGCCCAATTGGGAAATTAGTCCCAATTATCTCATGCTGAAACAAACATTACAGTGTGCAACTTTATCATAGTATCATAAGTATCATAGTAGGTACAGCATAGGAGGAGGCCATTTGGCCCATCGCACCTGTGTCAGCTCTTTCAAAGAGCTATCCAATTAGTCCCATTCCCCTGCTCTTCCCCCATAACCTGTAATTTTTTTACCTTCGAGTATTTATCCAATTCCCTTTGAAAGTTGCTATTGAATCTGCTTCCACCACCCTTTCAGGCTGAGCATTCCAGACCATTACAACTCGCTGCATAAAAAAATGTTTCCTCATATCATCCCTGGCTCTTTTGCCGATCACCTTAAATCTGTGTACTTTGGTTACTGCCTCTTCTGCCACTGGAAACAATTTCTCCTTATTTACTCTGTCAAAACCATTCATGATTTTGAACACCTCTATCAAATCACCTCTTAACCTTCTCTGCTCTAAGGAGAACAACCCTAGTTCTCCAGTTTCTCCACATAACTGAAGTCCCTCATCCCTGACATCATTCTAGTAAATCTCTTCTGCACCCTCTCTAAGACTTTGACATCCTTATTAAAGTGTGGTGTCCAGAATTGAACGCAATACTCCAGCTGAGGCCTAACCAGTGATTTATAAAGGCTTAGCATAATTTTTTTTTAATTCATTCATGAGATGTGGGTGTTGCTGGCAAGGCCAGCATTTATTGCCCATCCCTAATTGCCCTTGAGAAGGTGTGGGTGAGCCACTTTTTGAACCGCTGGTATGGTGACAGTGCTGTTAGCTAGGAAGTTCAAGGATTTTGACCCAGCAATGATGAAGGAACGACGATATATTTCAAAGTCAGGATGGTGTGTGACTTGGAGGGGAATGTGCTGGTGGTGTTGTTCCCATGCACCTGCTGCCCTTGTCCTTCTAGGTGGTAGAGGTTGCGGGTTTGGGAGGTGCTGTCGAAGAAGCCTTGGCAAGTTGCTGCAGTGCATCTTGTAGATGGTACACACTGCAGCCATCGTATGCCAGTGGTGGAGGGAGTGAATGTTTAAAATGGTGGATGGGGTGCCAATCAAGTGGGCTGCTTTGTCCTGGATGGTATCAAGCTTCTTGAGTGTTGTCGGAGCTGCACTCATCCAGGCAAGTGGAGAGTTGAATGTCAAGGGGAAGTGGTTAGACTCTCTCTTGTTGGAGATGGTCATTGCCTGGCACTTGTGTGGCACGAATGTTACTTGCCACTTATTAGCCCAAGCCTGGATGTTGTCCAGGTCTTGCTGCATGCGGGCACAGACTGCTTCATTGTCTGAGGGGTTGTGAATGGAACTGAACACTTTGCAATCATCAGCAAACATCCCTATTTCTGACCTTATAATGGAGGGAGGTCATTAATGAAGCAGCAGAAGATGGTAAGGCCTGGGACACTGCCCTGAGGAACTCCTGCAGCAATGTCCTGGGGCTGAGATGATTGGCCTCCAACAACCATTGTCATCTTCCTTTGTGCTAGGTATGACTCCAGCCACTGGAGAGTTTTCCTCCATTGACTTCAATTTTACTAGGACTTCTTGATGCCACACTCGGTCAAATGCTGCCTTGATGTTAAGGGCAGTCACTCTCACCTCACTGACTTCCTTGCTTTTGTACCCTATGTCTCTATTAACAAAGCCCAGGCTCCCATATGCTTTTTTAACAGTCTTTTCAACTTGCCCTGCTACCTTCAAAAATTTGTGTATGTGTACCCCCAGGACTCTCTGTTCCTGCACTCCCTTTAAAATTGCACCATTTAATTTATATTGCCTCTCCTCATTCTTCCTACCAAAATGCAACAATTCACACTTCTCTGCATTAAATTTCATCTGCCATGTGTCTGCCCATTTCACCAATCTGTCTATGTCCTCCTGAAGTCTGTTACTATCCTCCACATTGTTTACTACATTTCTGAGTTTCATGTCATCTGCAAACTTTGAAATTATACCCTCTAATCCCAAATCCAGTTCATTAATATATATCAAAAAGAGCAGTGGTCCTAATACTGGCCCCTGGGGAACACAACTGTATACTTCACTCCAGTCTGAAAAACAACCGTTCACCAATACTCTCTGCTTTCTGTCCCCCAGCCAATTTTGTATCCGTGCTGTCACTGTCCCTTTAATTCCATGGGCTTTAATTTTGCTAACAAGTCTATTATGTGGTACTTTATCAAATGCCTTTTAAAAGTCCTTATACAAAACATCAACCACACTAGCCTCATCAACCCTCTCCGTTACTTCATCAAAGAACTCAATCAAGTAGTCAAACATGATTTTCCTTTAACAAATCCGTGCTGACTTTCATTATTAGCCCATAGTTTCCAAGTGCCAATTTATTTTGTCCTGGATTATTATCTCTAAAAGTTTCCTCATCACTGACGATAGGCTGATATGTCTGTAATTGTTGGATTTATCCCTCTCCCTTTTTTTGAACAGGGGTTTAACATTTGCAATCCTCCAGTCCTCCGGCTCCATCCCCATATCTGAGGAGGATTGGAAGATTGAGGTCAGAGCCTCCCCAATTTATGGTCAACATTGGTTTGAATAGGTCAGTGCATTGTAATTCTTCACATAATTATAAACTTGTAAGTATAACATGCCCCCCAACATAGAACTTTCCTTCGCCCCCCACCCCACACACACATACACACAACCAACTAAAGCATTAATATGCTGGAAAATTGAGAACAAAACTAGATGAAAGGAAACAAAAGAAAGGGGCATTATGAGCATTATTAGATACATCAAAGAAAATTTACCTTTTTTTCATCTCTAATGCATTTGAAACCCCACTAGACCATTTGTGAAAGATGTGTTCATAACTAAACAAGGAACAAAAGGAACAAACCAAAGGTAGTTAAAATAAAATACAAATAAGATGGCACAAAGGAAAGAGCAAAAATTGTTCTCGCAACACTGACAGAGCTAAAATAGCTGGAAGCCTGCTCAGAATTAAATTAATAAGGCACATGGTGTTAAAGGGAAGGTCGCAGCTACCAGGGATAGCAAGCTGGTTAAGGACAGAGAAAGGAGAGTAGGGGTTCACGGATATTTTATGGAATGCAGGGATGTAAACAGTGGTGTCCCCCAGGGGTCGGTGTTGCGAGCATTGCTCTTCTCAATTATCTATAAATGATCTGAACGAGGCTATGGCGGCACAATAACAAAAGTTGCTGATGACACATAAGTAGGGAGTGTGATTATCTGTAAAGAGGTCTGTAAGTGACTTCATGAGGACATAGAAGTTCAGTAGATTGGAAAGATGTTTGATTGGTTAGATAGACATCAGATGAAAATTAATACAAAGAAATACGAGGTGATACATTTTGGGAGGATGAATAAGGAGAAGGCATATACATTAAATGGTAATACATTAAAAGGAGTAGAGAAGCAGAGAGAGTTCAGATACACAAATCTTTAGAAGTGGGAGGACAAGTTCATGAAGCTGTCAAAAAAAGGCATACGGGGGAGGAATTGAGTACAAAAGCAAATAAGTAATCTTGAAGCCATACATCTCATTAGAAGATATTCACTAAGATAATACTAGGGATCCAAGGTTTCAGTTATGAGAAGAGATTGGAGAAACTAGGACTTTTTTCAAAATAAAAGATAAGGTTAAAAGGAGATCTGATAGAGGTGTTCAAACTTTTGAGGGATTTTGATAAGGTAAAACAGGAAAAGAGATACCCGCTGGTCAATGAATTGGTAACTAGAGGGCATAAATTTAAGATTATCAGCAAAAACCAAAGGGAGAGATTAGGGAATCTTTTTTTATTGTGCAGAGGATTGTTAGGATATGGAATGCCCCACTAGAAATAGTGGTGGAAGCAGAATCCATAATGGCTTTTGAAAGGGAAATGGATAAACATTTGAAAAGGAAAATGTTAAAAGAGTTAAGGGATAGGAACATAGGAACATAGGAACAGGAGTAGGCCATTCAGCCCCTCGTGCCTGCTCCGCCATTTGATAAGATCATGGCTGATCTGTGATCTAACTCCATATACCTGCCTTTGGCCCATATCCCTTAATTCGGGCAGGGGAATAAGGGTAACTGGACAGCTCTTTCAGAGGGCTGGTACAGGCATAATGGGTCAAATTACCTCCTTTTGTGCTGTAAAATTCTGTTATGGGACCATATCATAGAGAACATAGGATGAATTGCTGGGGTTACTTACTTTTAGTAATCTGGGTGCATAGGACATCACTTTATCCTCCTCCAATGCCTATTCTCTGTTGTCCAGCTCCACGGGACTGTCCTTTCTTAGTTGGACTCTTATCCATCCAATCCTAACCAGAGCATCTCTAGTGATGGCTTATCTTCCAACCCATGCAACGTCACCTCCCGAGTCCATCAATGATCTATCCTTAGCCCCCTTCTCTTCTTCATCTACATGCTGTGCCTTGGTGATATCATCTGACGTGATGGGGTCAGCTTCCACCTGTATGCTGATGGCACCAAGATCCACCTCTCCACCACCTCTCTAGATCCCTCCACTGCCTCTGTACTATCAGACTGCTTGTCCAACATCCAGTCGTGGATGAGCCATAACTTGTTCCAGATAAATGTTGCAAAGACTGAAACCATCGCCTTCGGCCCACGCCACAAACTCAATACCCTCGTCCCTGACTCCACCCCTCCACCACCACCTTCCCGGCTTCTGTATCAGGATGAATCAGAATGTTCATAACCTCAGCCACAGTTCAACCCTGAGATGAACTTCCAACCTCATCCTCTGCGTGACAAAGATTGCCAACATTCAACTTCATAACATCGTCTACCTCTGTCGCTACGTAAGCCCAACTGCTGCTGTTAATATCTTTTTCAACCTGTTTTGGCAAATCCCTATAGTCCTTTCAGGAATTGTAGGATTTTGATTTTTTTTTCCTATTTTAGTTCACTTATTTATCCTTTTTGGTGAATGCTTTATTTTTTAACTTGCATACTCAATATAATAGTTTTTAAAGTGTTCCATTTTTCCTGATCTGAGATAAGCAATGTTTCCCACTTAATTTCATTTAGCTCTTCCTTCATTCACTTGAAGTTTGCCTTTTTAAAATCGTGTATTTTTATCATGGTCCTTACTGATGCTGACCGCCAGATAATCTTGAATGTAATCACTAGTCCCTAGAGCAGGGGTTTTCAAACTTACATGCGTGGCATATTTCCAAATATTGACACACTCCCATAGATCCCTGCAAATCATGACAGACTCCTGGGAACTCTATGCAAATACTAACACACTACTCTCCCCTCACCCCATCCCAACTTCCAAAGAAAAGTGTGTCAGCTAGCCAAAGGAAAGCAGTGCTATCATCACAGAAATTGTTTCTCTCGGTACACAGCAACAGGAATAATGTGCTAGAAAGTCAATAAATAAGGTTGAATACAGAAAAAAATTCAATACATAATTCTCAAGACAATGTTCCCACCGTGTCTGGTATTCCTGGCCTCAGATGAACAGAAATTTGATGACCTCATTGACTTCCCAGAATTTAGGGGACCCCAGTTTGAAAACTTACATTACACCACTTCCATTTTGTGGAAATTTTCCTCATCACTTGTGAGAACTGATCCTTCACTTGAGAAAACTGGATCAAAAAGCAACCTTTTGACAAATTGACTACTCCTGATGCCTCACTACCACTGAAGATTCTCCAGTGAGGATATCAGCCTAAATCTCCAATTCCACTGTCATCTCCTTCAGATCCATGATCAGCTAACAGTGTCTACAATGTGGCCTTGTCTGAACCTCACTGCTCTGACAATGCTTATTGGAACACACAAACCACTGCTCTTATTCCCTGAACATCTCCCTGTACAACTGAACTCTTGGTCTAAAGGTATTTACAAATATCTCAATTTTAAAATGTTCTTTATATAGCCTTACAATATTTTACACAATGCTAAAATGACCTTTACATAAATTGAATAACATCAAATGGCAATTTACATACTCTTGCTATAACAAGAATTGTCCTGGCCGATATTTATCCCTTAACCAACATTACTAAAAAAACAATTATCTGGTCATTAATACATTGCTGTTTGTGGGACCTTGCTGTGCACAAATTGGCTGCCGTGTTTCCTACATTACAACAGTCTCTACACTTCAAAAGTACTTAATTGGCTGATAAGCGCTTTGGAGACGTCCTGGTGTGGTGAAAGGCGCTATATAATGCAAGTTTCTTTTTTTTCCTATAACAATAGTCCATTAAAATCCCCATTTTATGATATGAACCCACATTCTGAAAACTTCATGGGACAGGATTCAGGCTTTAATTAATGTGCAAATTTGCAATGGCAGAATTACTGTACAAAGTGCAAGCACTATGGGGGGAAAATTAGATAAGGGTCCGTTCTGGGCGATGGTAGCGTGATACCACCCTGTGCCCGACGGACCCTACGCAGGCAGCAAGTGAACTTCGTGCTGCCTGCTACTTACCATGAAATCTCCGTGCAGCAAGCGCAGCCCTCGCTGCTGAGAGGCTGCACGGAGAATGAGGAAGTTGGAAATGGGGTGTGCACAGCGCACGTCATCAGCAGCCTGCATAACTTAAAGGTGTAGGCACATTTCCAATGGCAGGTACACGGCCAACTAGGAGAAGGGAGTATGGCATTGCGAGTAGCTGCACCAGCAAGAGAGGGGGCTCCACGATTCTCGGACGATGCTCTGGAGGCCCTGGTGGAAGGCGTGGACCAAAGGAGGGCAAGCATGTACCCTCAGGGTGGCCGGAGACCCTCCAGACTACAGCTGCGTAGGCATTGGCAGGCTGTGGCGCAGGAGGTGAATGCTAGGAGCATTGCACCACGCACATGGGTGCAGTGCCGGAAGAAGTTTAATGATTTGATACAAGTGGTCAAGGTGAGTGAATACAAGTGTCAAGTGGCACATTCTACCAACTGCACCAATACTCCAAGCACAACACCTCCTGTCACCCACCCACCAACAAACACTGCCCATCCATACGCAATGCTGCATCTCACCCGCACATCGTACCACACTTGCAGGCCACACAACCACCACTCACAAGTCACACAAACTGGCAGCTATTCTACCATGACAGGCACATCACCCACACACCTGGCAGGACACTCACTGACACGCTGTCCCCTGTCTTGCAGGAGAAGGTGGCGTATATCACCCGGCAGCAGGAGGGACCTGAGGCTGGGCGGGCACGTCTGCACGTCCTCACCTCCCTAGAGGAGACAGTGCTGCGGATCATTGGGCGGGCCGTCGCTGCAGCCATCACAATGTGCTGCTCTGGAGGTCCCAGTCAAGGGGTCTCTGCTTATCTAATGCGCCTTCTCCTTTTCCACATCTCTCTCCTCCCATAACCTTTTCTGACTCATGTGCGACACATGCTGTCGGCACACACCTCTCACTTGCTCCTCTCCCCACTCCACAACTCAACCTGTTTCCCTTTGTCATTGCAGATACCCAAGAACACGTGATGGCACCTGAGGAGGAGGAGGAGGAGAACACTGAAGCCACACCGTCACTCGATCTGACACTTGCTTCCAACAGCTCAGAGACTGACACTGTGCGTCCTTTAGAGGTCAGGTTAGAGGAGGGATCTGCACGTGGTGAGACACCGAACACAAGTGCACAGGAGCCGGGGCGGGGGGAACAGATGCCACAGGTGCCATCCCGCCGGAGGGCGAGGTCGTTCACTAGTTCTGCTGCAGAGGAGTCAGATGAGGACTTCGATGGGCCAGGCTACAGAAGACCGCTGATGGACGTACACCAACAAATGCTTGGGGCACTGGAACGCCGACTAGAAAGCCTGCGCACAACGAGAAGGGGCATGGAGGAGTCCAACTCTAACTTGGCTCAGGGCTTTGCGCAGAGCTTGGAGCCCATCCTTTCCAACATGGAACGGGTGGTCACCTCCATCAGCGCACCTGTGGTACCCACCATGATGCAGCATCTGATGACTGATGTCACAGCTTCCACTGCAGCACAAACATCTGCCATCCAAGGTCTGACTGCTGCATTTGCAGCTCAGATTGCTGCCTTGGAAGCTCAGACTGCTGCTATTGTGGCTCTGGGGGCCACAGTGGCAGGGGGCTTCTAGGGAGTCCACCCGATCACCAGGATTGCTGAGGCGCATCCCGGGAGAGTGGCAGTGGCGCCATGGCAGTCAGACCTGCTATCCTCTCTCAGGAGGACAGCATTCCTGCTCCCACCCCTGCCACTCCGCCAGTGCCCCAGTTGTTGTTTATTGGCCAGCCAGGCCAGATTGCTGAAGCCCATGCTGAGATGGTGCAGTCTGAAGCTGGGCCCTCCAGGCCCAGAGCTCCTCGAGCACGTCCTCCAAGGCCATCTGGACGTTCCTCCATTGAAGACCAGCAGCCTTCCACCACCCATGCTCCAGCCACTGGGGGAGCACCTCGTAGGAGCACTAGGATAGGTAAAGGCACACGGACAACAGGCACTAAGGGAATGCACAAGGGTGAATAGTTCTATTATGTTTACATAATTTCATTTATTAATCCATAAATGAGAGTTTGATTTTACATTTGGTGGTGGTTTTTATTTATGCAATGAGCTGAGAGAGACTCTAATGTGTAATCAGATGGAGGGCGATTTGATTGTCTTGTGGGAGGGGAAAGGTGGGGAGTGTAGGACTGTTGGTGAGTTGGGGGATGTAGTTCCAATTATTGATAGCGGGCACGGATCAGGCGAGTATGCAGAGCCCTTGCAGACAAGGCGTGTGGTTCCTGCTGCACCCTTGTGTCTTCCTCCACTTCCCCTTCCGGCTCCACCCCCTCCTCCTGCTCCTCCTCAGCCTCTTCCTCCTCCTGCTCCTCAGCCTCTTTCTCCTCAGCCCCCTCCTCCTCCACCTCTGGTTCAGGATCTTCTGCAGTCATTGGTGGCAAAGGCTGGTCCCTCATGATAGCGAGGTTGTGCAGCATGCTCCATACCACCACTAATCTGCCCACCCGTTCAGGGGAGTACGGCAGGGCTCCTCCAGACCAGTCCAGGCAGTGAAAGCGTTGTTTGAGAAGGCCTATGGTGTGCTCCATGATGTTGCATGAGGCAGCACGGCTCTCATTATAGGCCTGCTGTGCACGTGTGCGTGGATTCCTGACTGGTGTCATGAGCCACGTCGTGAGGGATAGCCCTTGCCGCCCAGTAGCCAGCCTTTGACTTGCCAAGGTGGGTGAAAGATAGCTGGCACGTTGGACTGCCGCACAACGAAGGCGTCGTGACTGCTCCCAGGGTACCTCCAAGAAGCGATGCATGTGGTCGCACACCAGCTGCGCATTGAGGGAGTGGAAGCCCTTTCGGGTGACGAAGACAGCCGAGTTGATGTGCGGGGCACACAGGGCAATATATGTGCAGTCCATGGCACCCTGCACCATGGAGAAGCCAGCATTGCGGGCGAACCCCCGTGCTCGCTCGTTCTGATTGTCTCTATTGAGAGGGAAGGTGATGAACCTGTTCCTCATGTGGTACAGTGCGTCTGTGACCTCCCTTATGCAGCCATGCACTCAATACTGTGAGATGTTGCACATGTCGCCAGTAGAGGCCTGAAATGATCCTGAGCCGTAAAAATTCAGTGCCACCTTCACAGCCACTGGCAATACTGTCCTCGCCCTGCCCTGAGGCTGCATTTGTGGCTGCACCAGTTGACAGATCTTGGTTACAGCTTCCTTGGTGAACTTCAAGGGTCAGATGCAATCCTCCTCAGTCATGTTGAGGTAAGAGGATTGATCCTGGAAGAACCTCATTGGTTAGGGCCTCCTGCTCAATGCCCTGCGCCTCCTCGTCCTCTGTCTCCTCGCAGCTTGACCTGCTGGGCATGGCCTCTCTGAATGCTCCCAGTCATGCTTAATGCCCAGCGGGAGCCCTAGCAGATCGCCCATGGTTGGCAGGAATGTTGTTCCACCAGGGTTGTAACTTTCCGACCCGTAAGGCAGTACCTGCCAAAGCACTCTCAAAAGTAATGTAGGAACTCTCAATAAGAATAGGGAGCTTCAAAAATCACTTCCTACTCCTCCACCAGCCAGAAGTGATAATCCAGCAATTAACCTGCAACACCTGGATGGCCTTTTGAATAGCACTGGTGGGGGGTCCTTCAGGCACTAAGAAACGTTTAGATGGTCGGGGATAAGACTGTGCGTTGAGTTGAGCGTTAAGGTCAAAAATGGGGTGTATCACTTTAAATCAGCGTTGCACACTGAATGCAGCCATTTTCTCCCTACTTTACATGCTTCCAGCGTTCGGTATTAGCGCATGCGCCAACTCCTACACCAAGATGGCGTCTGGCGCACGTCACGCAGGAAACGTGCGTGCGCATCCAAGATGCCATCTTGGATGTCGGAGAGGCCGTGTAGCGCTGAAACAATGGGCGCTACAACGCCCAATTTAGTGCCCAGTATGTTACAGTAAGTTTTTTTTAGTAAATAACAGATTTTATTTGAATTACACATTCTTTTACAAATTGCTGTTGATTCAATCAAGGGGCTAATCTTCATTACAGGGGAATCTTAAAAAGTGTTCTTCAAAATTAAAGTTAAAAAGATCTACAATTAGCAGCCTTTTTTTACTTTTGCCTAAATTGTGAGATCAGCAGGGGAACTTGGTTGGAGGAGATGTGAAGCCTAATTGTGCGAGGGAGCTGAATTAATATGCATGGATGAAACAACAAAATCGATGAAGCACTTCAGGTTAATTGTTGTATCGCTACTGATTTTAATTCAGCTCCAACATAGTTTCTAGCTCAGTAACTTCTTCTAGCTAGTATTCCCTACTTATGTCATGAGTGCTCATTCATCAAGACTATTTTTACAAAATTAATAAAAATATAACACTGAGAAAAGGATATTTTAGGTGGAGATAATTCTTTGTAACTGGATAGTTTTGATACTGAGCACTAACAGCACAACTCCCTCTTTAAGTGTTTAAAAAGCCAGGTCCCAGGTGACGACGCCCAAGCATACCACAGTGTTTGACACAAGATTTGCAGTCTACCTACAGTAGTAGTGTGGATACCAGTATTAGTGAGGGCACCAGGTAAGTCTATCCATTGCCCTCTTTAGGCTAATGAACCAGTAAGCAACAAAATATCAATTCTTGGCACCCCCACGGCTCAGTGGTAAATCTATGGCCCAAATTTTATTTGGGAGGGGCTATTTTCAGTAAGTGATTTTTGGGGGGTAACTTTAACCCCCAAGAACGCACGGGTTGGGGGTGGGTAGGAGGTCAAATTTGCAGCTTTTTCTAGCACGACTGCAACCCGGCTCCAACACGCCTGCTTCCGGATTTAACATGGGTGCATTTGGATGTGTCCCCAGTTACTATCGTCGGGTGGGTCGTTAGCAGGGCAATTAACCTCATTGAAATAGTTAAGGTAGGTTTTTTATTATTTAATATTGCACACCTTTAAATTTAATGCCTCCAGGACGGCTTTCCCGGGGCTCATGAATCTCGCCAGGTGAAAGGGGGCGAGAAGGGCCAGAAACACAAGGTGAGTGCCTATATTGCACTGCTTGTGGGTCAGGAGGAGCAGGAGTGTTTCATCCAGGCCCAACAAGCTCACCTGCTATGATTGGATCCCCCGATGGCCGACCCCCCACTACCTCCGACCCCCGCCGACACCCGCTGACCTCCGATCCTCTGCCAACGTCCGATCTTCCGCCCTGCCGATCACCTCCCTGCACACAATCATCTCCGTGGCCCTAACCCCTCGATCTGCTCCCGGCATCAAACCTCCCCCACCTCAATCTCTTCCACGCCCTGCCCCTCCCGATGTCCTCCAGGGCCCACGACCTCTCCCTCCCTCCCTCCCTCCTTTCTGATCCCTGGCCTTCCTGCCTGATAGCCAGCCATCCTGTCAATCTAGCCGGCTGTCGCACGGGAAACCTGGAGGCTAAATTAATTGCCTTCAATTAAGTTGCAATAGCAGCTTGCAATACGCTCGCTTCACTTCCAGGTTTCCCACATGAAAATCTTCCCACCCGCTCTCTTCCCGACTCCAAATAAAAATTACGGTGTCAATTCAAAACTCACCCACTGCAGCAAAAAAGAGGCCTGGGGAATTTTAACTCCTCGAACTAATTTCATTGTCGCCGGCCAACTTCCTATCCATTCCGGGATGATGTCATTGGGACCTGACAAGGATATGTTAAAAAGGACCCCACTGGCTTTGGACGGGTGTCACTGCCGCCTGCTCAGGAAAGCAGGTTAAAGTACGGACCTGTCTGCTGCTGTGGGTAAGCAACTTGGACGATTTTAACTGCCCACCCGTCTGATTTGTCAGGCGGGTAAGGTTAAAATTATCCCCTATGAGCCATACTCCGATCTTCTGCACTGCCAATCACCTCCCTGCGCACGATCATCTCCATGGCCCCCACCACCGAATCTCTTCCTCGCCCTGCCCCTCCCGATGACCTCCACGGCCCACGACCTCTCCCTCCCTCCCTAGGATCCCAGGAAGGTCACAGGTTCAATCTAGGCTTGCAACTCTGGTTGGAGGTATTTCTGAAGGTTTGATCATATGGCATTCTAACCATGTGAGATCTGCAAATGTTATTGCATTTACCTTATCAAACTTAGGTCCCCAGTGTTTGAGAATCTTTGGTCATGGTTTCCCGACAGCTGCTGTTGTGCGAGTAGTTCCGAGAACCAGGAGGCCATCTGAGAACAGTTGAAGAAGGGTAACCAAGGGTGGGGAATAGGGGAAACCGAAGGCAGGGTGGGATTCGCAGAGGGGAAACCAGAGATGGGAGCAACTTTGATTCCACCAGTAACTAATAATAACTCACTGAAGTTGCACCGATAACTAATAGTAATATTAGTAACACTCAGTTTCCCCTCATAACCAACAGTAGTACAATTACTGATATGTAACTGGTAGTAATTGGTGTAACACCCTGATATCCTACCTGTAACTAATAGTAATCTTATAACCCTCTGATATTCACTCTGAAACTAGAGACAGAATCTCTCTCCCTCTGAACTGGGAGCCTCAGTCAGAGCCAATCTGTACTTGGACTTCACATGTCAAAACTGGGCGGCACAGACCGACCTGAAGCAAACCGGGAGATCGTACAAAGGGCAGTGAGCTGAGTATTTGGGGCACTTCTCACAGGGCACATCATTCTAAACTCAGCTCAGTATCAACATTTCTAAACCATTCCCTGGGCTTGGATTCAATAAAGGAGAGTTTTCATAGAATGATAGAAATTACAGCACAGGAGGAGCCCATTCTGGCCCCTGTGCTGGTGTTAGTGCTCTCTCCTGTAGCTCCATTCTCCCAGACATTTTATATTCCTCCTTTTGAAATACTTATCCCGTTCTCTTTTAAATTATACTCTAGTCTCTGCCCCAAAGCCACTTGTAGTGAAGCATCCTATGATCTAATAGCCCTCGGTTCACGAACCTTCCTTCACCCTTCCCTCTTTGTTCTTCCAGTGGGAATCCTCAGTTCCCGTCCCCTTTTCCCCATTCGTCCACCAGTGGAAGCAATCTTTCACTATTTACCCACAGTAAGGTCCCCAGGTTTCACACACCCCTTTACTGGCTGCTCCTCTCTCAGTGCCACTCCCATTCACCACATTTTGCTGCTGCTCCCGGCTCTGCAGAAAATGCCGGACCCCCGAACTATCCCATTCCCCAGTCTCCCTCTCTACTGCCACTCGAGCCCCAATCCCCCTGAACTTCAACCTTTCTCTCACCCCAACCCCCCCATTCCCCAGTCTCCCTCTCTCGACCGACCCCTTCTCCCTCTCTCCCCTGACCCCTTAACCCCGTTCCATATTCACCCTTTCTCTTCCAACCATCCATCCCCTGATCTCCATTCGCCCTCCCAACCCCAGATCCTCACCCCCAAACCTCCATTCCCCAGTCTCGCTCTCGCCCCGACTCCTAAGTCCCGCAACTCCCGAACCCTCCAGCCTTGACTCCTGAGCTTCCTTCCCACCCCAACTTCCTCCCGCCCACAACTCCAAAGCCCCTCTGGCTCCCAACTGTTCCTGGGACACCAGCCAGTCTTGGCTCTCTGCAGCATTGGTGGCGTGGGGTGGAGGTGGGGTGACGTTACCGAGCCGGAGGCAACTCAGCCACGGCATCCGGTGACATTACGGAATGGGGGGGGTGGGGGGGAACACTATTGCGGTGAGAAATTTAAAGTGCAAAGATCTTGACCGGGCTTCTAGTAGCAACGCACAAGAGATCCATGCCCCATTTCGGAAGACCCCCTGGCAATCCACGAGGGTTAGGATAACTAGTTCAATCCCTTGTCTGTGCTAAAATAATTGATCTCAATGGCAATTGGCTGCAGTGTTCTTAGTTTAGGGAATGGAAAAAAATATCATCCAGGCTTCCTGTTCCTGATTGCTATACAGTGACCTCTGCTAGAAAATGCTGGTGTGTGGATGATGCCAGAATTAAATTCAGCCACGATGCCCTTTACACTCAGACAGCCTGTTGGCATTTACACTCAAGACTCACACATGATAATGACCACTTCAGGAGGTACCAGAGGCTAAATACCACCCATCAAACCGCAGCCTAGGAAAGGAGCCAATGCATCAGACAGGAAAGGAGAAAATCAGGAGAGAAAAATAAAATTTTAAAAAAATTTACCATCACTTGCTTGCATGATAAGCTAGTGTGCACCTCGGAACAAGAATGCTTAAGACAGCACACTTAATCTTTTCAAATCTATTTAGTAGTGTTTTTATTATGTTTCTCTTTGCTACATTGGAGCTGATTTATATGGACAAGTTGAAATTGGAATGAACAGAAAACAGTGGTGCTGAGTACTTATATTACTAATCAAGTTTACATCCTTATTGTTCTCAACTTACGCAGATCACACAATGAAAGCCTGATAAGCTATGTGCCGGCATGCCTTTTGTTGGAATACAGAGAGATTATCCCATATGCCAGCCTTCAGAGGACGGATATTATAAAAACAGACCTTTACAACTATCTCTTTTACTTATCTGAGTCATCAGATGATTCAAAATATTGTGAATAAACGTAAATCAAACATGATGACAACTGCACTGCTGAAGTTGTTTCTTGAAAGAAAAGTTTAATGTCACTAAATTTTACATTTTAAATGCTAAAAAATAGATTTAACCCTTGCATGGGCACAAGCCTACATGTGAGTTTGAGCTCGACAGCAAAGTGTTTCTGTGGTGATGGTAAGAATAGAATCACGGAATCTTACAGCACAAAAGGAGGCCATTTAGCCCATCACATCTGTGCCAGCTCTATGAAACAGCTATCCACTTAGTTCCATCCCCCTGCTTTCCCCATGTATATCCTCTTAAATGTTTATTTTGCCCACTTCCTTTTAAAAACTATTGTGGATTCTGCCTACACCATTGTTTCTGGTAGGGCATTTCATGCCTTAACAACCTTCTGCGAATCTGTGCAAATGTATGCAGAAGCTATAGTAATATGTTGAAAGGGCATTGAGAGTGGGTCATCCTGGAATCATACTTAGTTGATGAGGTTGGTGCAACAGGAGAGTACAGAAGTTATCAGGTTTGTGGCCTAACAGTAGGTCACAAAGCCTATGTGAACCTTATTGGGATCTTCTGTCCTACACTCCACCAGGTGATGGAGAAAAACAATCCAGCCAGTCGGCAAAAAAGAAGCTATTTTAGGAGTGGTCGGGGTAGAAATTCGTCTGGGCACCTTTTTCGGGCCCAGAATCGGTGCTGCGCAGGCAGTATGCACCCCAACCAGGAGGCCGGCCTGAAATCAGGCTTCGGGCCTTATTTCAACAATTTAGGCTAGCTTCCGGCACCTATTGCACCTCCACAGGCAGCTCGCTCTTTTGCAGCAACAAATTTAAAGGCTACTTGCTTCACTGGCAGCAGTCTCAGGGAAGTCCTGGGGTAGAGGACAACGAAAAGGGTCTGATCACAGCTGGCAGCTGTTATCGGGAGTGCTGTGGAGCCGGGAGCAGCATTCCTACTCCCCAGGCTCTGTGGGAAGATTTTTAAAATATATATTTTTTTAAAACATACATTAGTTGGCGGCCGCTGAAGGATCCCGAGGGGGACAGGCTTGCTCATCGCACAGCAACTTCTGTGAGGAGACCTAAAACAGGCATTGGGCCCCTCATTAACATCAGTAAAGGGCATAATGCCTGTTTTAGGCAGTCACCAGGGGCCCTACCCATTTGGGGTCAGATATTTTTCAGGCGTCCTTGGGGCTCAGGACGTCAGTACCCAAAATTGGGCCTTGTTATGCCCATTTTATGCCCATAAAACAGGCACAACATAGTTCAATTTCTACCTCGTAATATTAGAGATGGGGAATAAAACCATTGCGGATACCCCTAACACTATAATCCAAGTTTCCAATCTCCCAAGTCTAGCATAGCTGAGGGAGGGAGTGGTCCCAGATACTTTGTACTATTTAATCAATGATATGACTTCAGAAGTGGAAGGAAATACAGGAAAACTCTAGCTGTTTCTGCATGTGAATTGTAAATTTACTTTTCATTTTACAAGCATTAGTGACCTTCAGGTCAACATATCATCTCCTGCAGATGTTGTAGCTTCCAACAATTCTGACACACCAGTTATCTGTGAGTCATTAATAATGAATCATGTAGTAATCCAGGCTGTATTGATCCCTAGTTAAATCTTTATTTTTATGCAACAGCATTACAGAGAGTAGTACAATTACCCAATGCTCTAAACACAGTTTGGCAATCTCATTCAGGCAAGATTTGGAATCAAGTACTTCTACCTCTGGCAAACTTTTTGTAATAGAACTTAGCATTGAAATATGTTTCCTATCTTTTTGGTTGCCTGATCTGGGGTAGGATGATTCCAGATGATTGAAAGTGTTTTGATTCTCAGACAGGCTCCAAGATCACCAAATCTATTTCCAAAATTAAGCCAACCTCAGTCTCTTCCCACAGTCAAGTATCACCTTGCTGTGGATAAAGTGGAGTTATTAAGCCAAACTTGCTAAAATAATCTCTGAAATCCAAGAGAACGGGAGGGAATAGGGGGAAGAATTTTTGTTTGTGGGGAGCTTGGAATTTTTGTGTAAAGATGGGTCTCGTAGATTTTGTCTATGGGGTCTTGGTCTTTTTGTTTATGTGGTTTCATTCTTCGTGCATGGGAGTTCTCACAGTTTTGGGTATCGGGGAGGCTTCTTTTTAGTTTACAAGATCTTGCAATTTTTTTTGCATGTTGGGGGGGTCTGCTTTTCGTGTATATGGGACTTGTATTTTTGCATAATCATTTTTGGCTCACTCACTGATTCTGATGTGTATTCTGACCACAGCTACTAAAGATTAAACATTTCTGGCCTAAACCATATCAGTCTATTATTTTCAACAATGAAGACACACGGCCAGTTTATACATTCTCTACAAGAGTATGACTAATGCAGAACCTCCATAAGCATCACTTAAGACAGACCTCCAAGTTTATGTCAGACCTTCGGTATTTTACAGAGCACAGCACCTCAGTAATGCACAGGTGGTAATTGAGGCTTTAATGGATTTTTTTAAAAATCTGATCTATAAGAATCACTGAAGCACATACTCCCATATACACCTAGATAGGTGGAAGAAATCAGGTAGGTTTTGCTCATTTTTCTTCATACTTTATTCTTTATATACCAGAAGATTCTTATCACCAGGTTGTGCTTGTTGAGAGGCATGAAGCTAATGGTTTAAAAAATGTGTCAATCCTAATTCCTGCACTGGTAATCACCAGTTTGAGTCAAATCTAAAGTATATCATTCAATAGAAGTGTAAAAGCTGCTCCATATTTCAGCTTTGTAGCTTACTACAAGGGGAACTTTTTGAAGAGGGCCCCTGAGTAGCCAATGGTCGAGTACAGTAACCCTTGACTTCTGCTAAGGGTTTCCTACCCTGTGATTTGTAATGGTGGAAAATGCATTACATCAGCCACTTATTCAACCTACATTTAAACACCATGGAGGTTAAATTGGATAACCCCCAAAACCGGGCACGGGTATCATGATCCACGATTAACCCACGCCCGGTGCTTCCTGCGCAGGCAGGACGAGACATTCCTGCGTAGGCAGGACGAGACAGTGTGACGTGCGCCGGATGCCATCTTGGTATAGGTAGTAGCGCATGCGCAAACGCCGAACGCTGGCAGCATGTAAAGTAAGGAGAAAATGTATACAATCACTGTGCAATGCTGATTTAAAGTGACACCATTTTGGAACTTAACGCTCAACTCAACGCAGAGACTCAACCACGACCATTTGAACGTGCCTTAGAGTGCCTGGAGGACCCCCCCACCAGTACTATTTAAGGGGACAATGCAAGATTTACAGTTTAGTGGCTGGATTATTGCTTTTGGCTGCTGATGCATTTGTAACTGTTTTTGGAGGTCTCCTAGACTTGAATACTAGGATGCGGGGACATAGCCTAACATATAGAGCCAGGACATGCAGGAGTGAAGTTAGGAAATGCTTCTACACGCAAAGGGTGGGAGAAGTTTGGAATGCTCTTCTGCAAACGGCAGCTGATGCTAGCTCAATTGTGAATTCTAAATCTGAGATTGATAGATTTCTGTGAACCAACGGTATTAAGGGATATGGGGCTAAGACGGGTATATGGAGTTACGTCACAGGTCCACCATGATCTCATTCAATGGCCAAACAGGTTCAAGGGGCTAAATGCCACTGCCACTTGCTGCCTCCTGTTATGTGTTATCTTCTCCTGCAAGCAAGGAGGACGAGTGTCTGGGGTGATGTGCCTGCCATGGTTGAATAGCTGCCAGTGTGTGTGGCCTGTGAGTTGTGGGTTGCTTGCAACAGTGGTAATGTGTAAGGGTGAGAGCGAGCATCCGATTGGAAGAGTTCAGTACTGATGGAAAGAGTTTGTGATGTGGGGGGAGGGACGTGTAGTGCATGGAGCGGTGGATGAGGATAGTGGTGCAGTTGCTAGGAGATGCCACTTGACAGTTGACCTCACTCTCTTGACTACTCGTGTCAAAGCATTGAACTTCTTCCTGCACTGCATCCATGTTTGTGATGCTGTGCTCCTGGCATTGACTTCATCCCCGCTGCCTTTTGTGCATTTGTCTGGAGGGCCTCTTGCGCCCTCCCCTCCCCCCGGCGGATATAGGATGTCCCTCCTCTTGCACCAAGGCCTCTAGAGCATCAGCAGAGAACCTTGGTGCGTGCCTGGTACATACTCAGATCGGCAGATTGGTGAGGTCTGGCATGCAGACTGGAGGATGTGGGATTTAGTAGTACGCAACCTTTATTCAATGTTTTAACATAATACATCAGTTTGTAAACATAGGGACAGGACCTGCATCTGTGTTTTACGTGTGCGATGTCTGACCTCTGTTCAGATTCCGTGCAAATAACAGGTAGCGGGTACCTTTAAGAGATTTTAAGAGACATCCTCCCTTTAAGAGATTGGATCGCCTCTGCTGGTGGAAAGTGAGCATTTACTTGAATTATCGTGTTCGGCCTAGTTTTCAACGCTGCTGTCAGGTAAGGTTTTGGGGATTATCCAATTTAATCTCCGATGTCTCTTAAAATCTCTTAAAGGTAGCCACTACCTGTTATTTGCTAAAAATAACGGACTGCTGTCTGCATGGAGTCTGAACAGAGATCAGACATCGCACACATAAAACATAGTTGATGATCCCCTCCATATGTTTACAAACCGATGAGTTATGTTAAAACATTGAATAAAGGTTGCACACTACTAAATCCCACATCCTCCAATATGCATGCCAGACCTCACCAATCTGCCGATCTGAGTTTGTACCAGGCCTGTGAGAGTGCGTGCACCAAGGTTCTCTGCTGATGCACTAGAGGTCTTGGTGCAAGAGGTGGACAGAAGGAGGGACATCCTATATCCACGGGCGAGGGGGTGGGGGGCAAGAAGCCCTCCAGACATATACTCAAAAGGCAGCGGGAAGCAATGGGGGACAAAGTCAATGCCAGGCACACAGTATCATGAACATGGATGCAGTGCAGGGAGAAGTTCAATGCTTTGATATGAGTGGTCAAGGTGAGTGAGGTCAACTGTCAAGTGGCATCTCGTACCAACTGCACCACTAGCCCCATTCACTGCTCCACGCACTACACCCCCATCACCCACATACCAACAAACTCTTTCTATCAGTACTCAATTCTTCTAATTGGATGCTTCCTCTCACCCTTACACATTATCACTGTTGCAAGCCGCCCACCCACAGCTCACAGGCCACACACACTGGCAGCTATTAAACTACCACAGGCACATCACCCAGACACTCGTCCCACTAGCTTGCAGGAAAAGGTGGTGCATAACAGGAGGCAGCAAGTGGCAGTGGCATTTAGCCCCTCAAGCCTGTTCCGCCATTCAATGAGACCATGGTGGACCTGTGACCTAATTCCATATTCCCGTCTTAGCCCCATATCCCTTAATACCCTTGGTTCACAGAAATCTATCAATCTCAGATTTAGAATTCACAATTGAGCTGGTATCAGCTGCCATTTGCAGAAGAACGTTCCAAACTTCTCCCACCTTTTGCGTGTAGCAGCGTTTCCTAACTTCACTCCTGCATGTCCTGCCTCTAAATGTTAGGCGATGTCCCCGCGTCCTAGTATTCAAGTATAGGAGACCTCCAAAAACAGTTACAAATGCATCAGCAGCCAAAAGCTATAATGCAGCCACTAACCTGTAAATCCTGCATGGTCCCTTTAAATAGCGCTGGTGAGGAGTCCTCCAGGCACTCTAAGACAAGTTCAGATGGTCGTGGTTAAGACTGTGTATTGAGTTGAGCGTTAAGTCCCAAAATGGTGTCTATCATTAATTTGACAACTTTAAATCAGCATTGCACACTGATTGTATCCATTTTCTTCTTACTTTACATGCTGCCGGCATTCGCTCTCAGAGCATGCGCTACTACCAAGATGGCATCTAGGCTGCGTCTGTCCGCAGCCAAGGCGCCATCTTGTCACTTAAAGAGGCCGCATAGCGCCGAAACAACGGGTGCAACGCGACCCAAACTCTAGCCCCATAAGGGACTAAAATTTTTTAATTACTGTAGCAATTGGAGGTTTAGAGATGTAAGATTTTCAATTCCCTTTCACAATGCATGGCATAAAAGGAATTTCAATTATTGAATAGCTATCAAAAAGAACACCAGTAGTGAGCTCTGCTCAGTCTAGGCGTGGGTTTATCAGATACTAAGTACTGCAGTTACTCTAAATTCTTGTTAATAGAACCACGTACTCTCTTAATCCAATCACAAAAAACAAAACCTTCTATCTTGCATTGCAAACATTTTTGGCAGATTTTCTAGTGGCTGGAAGAAGATCTTACACCTGTAGTTTGTCCCTTTCAGTGGCTATATAACATCAAACCAAGGCTTACTGGTGACAAATGAAAGCTCTGGCTGAAAGAGGAGAATTGTTTTGAATGGAAGCCCTTTGATCAGGTTGTGGTTGTTTAAGGATCATGAATTTCCAGACCAATATACAATTCTGAGAATTCATTTAGAAGACTGCACAACATTAATCAGGGCCAAAATGGTCTCCTGGACTAGTTTTGATTGACTAAAAGGGTCGAAAAGGTATTTTCCAGATTTTTGCCCCCTAATTGGCCTGTGTTTTTATCTGTTTTTTCATCTCTCCCAGGAGATTACCTGCCTTTCAGGTGGGGTGGGGAGTGTTTGTATTGTGATGCACAAGGCATTACAGTTTTGTGGGACAGGCTGGATGGATCAGTGGGTCTTTTGTTTTCTGTCATTGTTGTATGTTTGTATGTTCATATGACTTGTGAGAGATGATGCAACTACGATAATCTCATGAAGAGTTATATATATATATATATAAAACTACAAATATGGCAACCACCATCTACCCTAGAATTACAAGCATTTGTTACTCTAGGATCAATAGAGTAAAGAATTTACATTGTGGCATTATTAGTAATTCAGAGGCTAACAACAAGGGGTGTTTCTAAACCTTGTTTCCTGCGAAGGTCCTAATTCAAACTTCAAGAGGTTTCACTAGAAATTTTAATTCATAGAAGAGGGACAGAATCTGGTGAACTACTGCCGTCTTAATCTCCATGCCGAATCTTAGAAATGGTTTATGGAAGGTCAGCTGTGCCGGTGTCTGAGTTGTAACGTGCTTGCCACCATGGAATCATTCAGTAAAGACTTCAGGACCTAAGTCAGGACCAAGAGTCTAAAAAGAGGCCTGATTAACCAGGTTTCTTACATGAAAGGGGAAATTAGGGGATTCTCCTAGGGATATTCCATTTACCAGAAACAGCTGGAAATGGCTGTCACATATAGCCCTAATGAAATTAGGTATTTCTTCCTGAAAATCTTATAAATAATCTAGGGTCTAAGTCCCTAATCAAATTAAGGGATTGAATTCCTTATCCTAATACCAGGAGTCAGGCTTTGTCCACAAAGTTGTATAATATTTGATGGAAAGTTTCTAAGAACTAAGATGGTGATTCCTGAAAGTAACTAACCCTATCCTGATGAATTGGTAGGCTGTCAATGTTAAAACTATCTTCTCTATCTTTCCTGTTGAGGTAAGATAAAATGTCTCAAGAAGGGACAGGAAGTCTGAAGGCCAAGGCTTTGTTTGGCTATACAATGAGATAAAAATCACATTGGTTCATTTAATCTGATATTGGTGATCATATCAATAACTTCAGAGAATATATATATTTATCAAAATATAGCCATAGCAACCTGGGAACATAATTAGATCACGTGAAACTGTAACTTATGACTCTCCTGCTTATTTATCTGAGTTGGGAGGGATGGGGAAACTGCTTCTATTTCCAAGACCATTTGCAATGTTAGCTGTACACTATGAAGAAACCAACAACAAAAAAAGCCTAAATGATAACACAATGCACATAGGACACGCAACAGCACACTCCATTTAGCAAAAATACTGCTCCAATTTTCTTTTCATTTCATAGTATTCCAATGACCAAGGCGGTATAAACCCATAGGTCACAAAGCAAATCTGTAGTATGCAGAAAAAAATAGTTGATTATGGATTAGAATAAAAATTATCATAACTCATACAGCATCAGTTGTCATAGAAAATGCCAAAGCTGTGCAGAGCCTGCAATACTGACAGATTATAGGTTTATGCTTCACAGAAAATGTTAAATGTTTGTTAACTAACGAAACGGTTAAGGCAATTTGATAAGAGAGGACAGGACATATAAATCACATGAACAGACAATGCAGCCTCACTAATGACCTGTAAATGCTGACAAGACTCGGTTCAAATTGTGTGGCGTGCACATAAGAACCGCAAGGACTTGAACGAACAGCTGCAATGTCGTATCACATCAACTCGGCATCCCGTTCTGCAATGTTAATTTGTGTGCAAAGTGCACCCTTTTGAATTTTGCCATTTAATCGGCATGCTGAAGTCAGAGAGGCCGGGCAACATTTGGAATAGCTACCAACACATGTTCCAGTGTTTTATCTGTCTGCCACTAGCTGCCCTGCCAACAAAGCAGTTGATTGCTAAGCAGCTTCAATCTGTAGGTGGACCTGCAATGTTAAAGGTAGTTTTTTTTTATTGTTGCTTTGTTATTTTTTGATACAAAATTTAAATTACAAACGTACCTGTTAACATAGTGGAGGGAGAGCAATTGTTTTGTGACATAGTGGGATAAGCATCTAGTTCTCTGTTTGTTTAGTGGCGCTGGTGCATTCTGTTCCCCCGTGAACCATGCAGAGAGTCTGTGTTCACATTCTATGGTGTAAATGAAGGGGAGGGAGGAATTGTGGCCCAGATTTTAACTAAACCCGCCCCATCACCCCCACTCCCCCTCCCCCGCCGCTTGGTTCTGCCAGACAGGGGCAGTTAAAATAAGGTCAATCATTTACCACCCTCTGATCCCGCTGCCCTCCTGGCCTGTCCCAATGTTAACCTGCTCATTTGAGCAGGCGAGATGGACACCAGCAGGAAGGAAGCAGGATGCCATCGGAACCTGATCTGCAATTTTAGTTGGAGGCCTGAGTGGGGGAGCAGTGACAGCTTCCCCATCAGACTAGACCTGCTGGGAGCCAGACCGTGGGCCAGAAGAGACCCGGCAAGTAAGTTTGACAAATTTAATTTTAAGCTTCCTTGTGGGCCAAGAGGAGCAGGAGTGCTCCTCCAGACTTCACAAGGAAGCCTTGGGCCCCCCTTGCCTAGGGCTCCCCCAGATCGCCTCCAGAGCCTCTTCCACCCCACTCAACTGATGACTAACGACCCTTCCCATGGGTCCCCGGCTACGGTCTCCTGCCATTGAACTCATGCTCCCATTCTCCGGCCAGGCAGTGAATCTGGCCAGGTTTGGGTGGGACTCCATGAAAATTTATTCAAATGATGCCCGGCCGTTAAGATCGGCCGTGCCTCCATATCCTCGAACTCCCCAGATGAGCCGCCCGCTTTGGGGCTCGCACATGCCATACCGACTTCTCCCCTTTAAAATCAGGGCCTGTGTGTTCACCTGCAGTCCACAATAGGTAGGCAATTGTCATAAGATTTCAGACTTTCACTCACTGTAGATATAATTAAAAGTAAAAAAAACTCTAAGTGCTAATTTCTAGATACAGTCACTAGCACAGTAACAATTGGGGGTACAGTAGCATTTTCACCTTGCATTTGGTTCTTTTGTGTGTGATTTGTCAACTGATTTGTATAGAAAAAAGTGCAATATTGGCTCATGGTGAATAGTTTTCCTTACTCCAAAAGTGTCAGCCATTGGCTTAATAAGTATCAAAACACAACAACTGACTGCAGGGAATGGCACCAAAAGCATAAATACATAAATAGCGATCAGGTAAAAATTTTTATAAGAGGTATGGTTAAAATAATTAATGAAGTTCTTGAAGCAAAGCAAAACCACATGAACATGCAGAACCTTAAACTTCCTTAAAAATTTTACTTTAAAATAATTAAAGAATGGATCCTCTGATTTAGTTGGTCTTGACTCCCTCCATTCTATCTTCAGACTAGAGATTAATATTTAAAAGAATTAATATCCAAAAGGAAACTATTAAAAAATTTAATGGGACACAAATGGTATGCATCCCAGAAAAAGTAAGGTTGAAGATGAAAAGCCAGAGGCACGAGCCATAATTTTCCAAAAATATTTGGAGATGGGAATTTTATCCAAAAGCTGAAGAGTGGCAAATTTTACACCCCGGTTCAATAAAGAGGAAAAAGATCGACCAGGAAATTAGAGTCAGTCTTACCTCAGTTGTGGCTAAATATCTACTGGTAAATTTTCAGTCCTCGCATGCTTGAAATTCACATCAAATACTGACATTTTTCCAATATGAGCTCACAGAGTGTGAGTTATCCTTTCACACTCTGAAGTCCATTATATAAGATTAATTTAGTAAATGCTCGGAAAGCCATAGGCTAATAAGGGACAGTAAGCACTAGTTTGCAAATGGCAGGTCTTAATTTTACATATTTGATTGAATTTTTTGAGGAAATTATGGGGCTAAATTTTCCTCCTGGAATCTACCAATTCTTGGGTGGTTCCGGGGTATAAATTGGAAGAAAAGGGGATGGAGAGGCCGATTGCCAAATCCACACTCCAAAAATGGCCTATTCCATTTTCCACTGTTCCCAGCAGAGGCAGACTTCATCGGCCACCACTTATCCATTCTGCTACATACAAATGATGGTCAGAGGGTGTGGCTTAATGGAGAGGCTGATTTCTCTTCCCTACTATACCTGTCCCACCTCCTACAAACAGTGCTTCAGTGGAAAAAGTGTTGAAGCCAGCTTCTGAGGGAGGGGGCGAGATGTGCTATGGAGCTGAAGGCCACACTGAACTGAGAGCAAGATGTAGATAATTGTTTTCAAGAATATAAAGCCTAGATATTGGTCCTCACTGTCAGGAAGGAAGAAGAGGAGAATCAGGAGGGACACCACAGAAATGACAAGCGGAACTGCAGGCTGCCTCCAGCTCCTACCTACTAGTATCCACGCCTCCCTCTTTGCAGATCCAGATGGAGCTACATAACTGTTACCCCTCAAGCTATGTTCAAGAAAGCGGCATCTCTCTCACAAAGCAATTACTGAGTTCTGTCAGGTACCAGACAGCTGTGGGCACAGTTGATAAGGGAGACCTTCAACTGAATAAGGCCCAAGTCCACTGCCAAATGAGTCTTGCCATCATGGTCCTTCTTTAGCAACCAACTCAGTTAATTCACTTGCTGACATGCAGCTCTCCTCTGCAGTCATCAAGGCTCTCACTTGGAGATCATTCTGCTACTCCTTCATGCAGGCATTGCCCCATCTACCCCAAAATTATTCCACACATATCCATCAATGACAAAACATTTCACTAAAAACAAATTTGACAAACTTTGTACTGTTTAAAACCATTGTGCCTCCTCTTATTGTCTACTATTATGTAATCTTTCAATCTTAACGTCTGACTACTCCTCCAGTGGCAGAAGGTTCTGAGTTGGCAGCTGAGTGTCAGAGAAAAACTTCTTTATCTTTGTTTCTTGACTATTTCCCCTTTAAGAAGACAGTGGAGAGGATGGAAGCACTATGTATGCTTTCATATGGAATGCAATTATGGTTTAAGAAGGTATTCCTCAATGGGAGTGAATGAACTATCCATCATGTGAGTCTTCCATTGCTTCCCTGTTTGTTCAGTTTTGACTAAAGCAACACTTGCAGGAGAAGAAATGTCGTTTATTGTGGAATCTTCTGCACATAGGTGGTAAGCTGTAGATGGTGTTTGACACAATGATGGCAAGGTGGCTGCATGGGAAACATGTTTATTACAATGCAATACAATTACCTTGGCTGTCCTGGAGAGGTCAATTAATTTCTTCTGGTATTGAGTAGCCTTGTAGAGGTTGCTGGAAGCGACATTCCTTACCAAGGCCTCCTTTTTCCACAGGCCTGGATCATTCCTTTCACGGACCAAAAACCTGGATCCTTGTTTGCCAAATTAGAGACAACACCTCAACTGAAGAGTCATTAAATTTGTGGAGTCAGTACCCTGAAGAAGCACTACCCTCAGATATTATAGTGAGCCACATTGTTGCAGACACAAAATGGTTGCAGTAGCAGCCCTAGATTGCCCCCCTTCCCCAAGAGGCGGACTGTCTATAGAAGTTGCTAATAACGTCGGGAATCTGCCATGAGTATGTAAAGAAGGAGTACTGAGGAAAATTGGGCTCGTTTTCGATGGTGTAACAATGTAGGGTGGATGTGCAGCTACCAGTGAAGAAAATCCAAGCCGTAGAATGTATAGATAATAGATGAATGTTAGACATATATTCAGAAGGTGTTTGCTGTGATGCCACATAAGTGACTTGTTAGAAAAATGAAGGCAAATGGTGTTGAAGAAAATATGGCCACATGGATAGAGAGGTGCCTGGGACAGAAAGCAAAGAATAATGATAAGTGGATGATTTTTTGGATTGTCAGAATATGGGTAGTGGATTGTTCCAGGGATCTGTGCTGGGACCTCTTTTGTTTTCCCTTTACATAAACGATTTGGACATCAGCACAAGAGAACTAATATTGATGTTTGCTGATGGTACTAAAGTAAGGCGTATGGCAAGCTGTGAAGAGCAATGCAGAAGATTACCGGAGGATATGGGCGGGTTATCAGAGTGGGCACGTAGATGGCAGGTATTTAATATAGAGAAACATGAAATAGTATATTTTATTCAAAGAAAAGTGCATTGAAAGGAAGTATTTCCTAAATGGTAAGATTCTTAACAGGATGGAACACAAATCTAGGTGTGCAGATACATAAGGGGCAATTTTCAACTGTCGGCCGCCCGTTTCTCTCCTAAATAATAGATGGCCAGTAATTGAAAATTAGACAGCATCTCGGCCACCCCATTAACACCTAAGGCCCACCAGATGTAAATTTCAGGCAGGCTTGTAAATGAAACAGGCAGGAAGCTGTTTAAATATGCATATCAGGGTCCCGTGCCAGTTGTGGGACCCCAATTGCAATTTTCAGATACATATGGGTGGACAGTGCGCTGCGCATGCTCCACCCACTTGTACTAGGCTTCGAGCAGCCTTAAAGGGACCACTGGTGACCACTCACAAAACAGCCCAGGAAGCTTTTCATTTTTTATGGTGGAGCCAGGAGGAGCAGGAGAGCTCCTGCTGGGCCCCCAAAACAATTTCAGCTGCTGCTGACCCATTAGAGGCCAGCATCAAGAGGGCGGAGCAGGCAGGAACATAGGGCTGAATGAAGTTTCAGAGATGAGGGGAGTGAGGATATAAAGGAATTTGTAGGTGAGGACAAGGAGTTTCAAATTTATGCATAGACTGGTAGGTATCCAGTGAAGGATGGTGAGCACAGGGGTCACAGGGGAACAGGACTCAATGTGCGATAAGATATGGACAGCGGAGTTTTGGATGAGCTACAATTTGTGAAGGAGGCTGGCAAGGAGAACACTGAAGTAATTGAGTCTAAAGGTACAAAAAGAGTGGGATAGAGGGAGGCAATATTACAGAGCTGGAAACAGGTGGTCTTGGTAGGGGCAAAGATTTTGAAGATCAGCTCTGAGCCAAAAGAACACTGACATTGTGCACCATTGGACACAATCTGAAGAAGCTGAGAGGAGGAATTCCAGTGCTATGGTGCAGAGTTTTAGATGAATAAAATGGCTCCAGTCTTACCAATGTTGAATTGAAAGAAATTCTTGCTCATCCAGCACTTTATATTGGCTAAGCACTTTGACTCCTTGATTACAACTGTACTGTCTAAGGTGATGGCAAAGAGGTAAAGTTGGGTGCATTGACCATATGTATGGAAGCTGGCCCCATGTAAAAGAAAGATGTTGTCAAGGCGTGCGTTTAGATAAGCCAATGAAGGGAGCCATGAATAGAGCCATGAGGCACACTTACTGAGGTGAGATGAAAAACTATTTCAGGAAATGTACTGCCTGCACTGGAAAAGAGAGGAGTGGAATCAAGCTAGGCCAGTGCTATGGAGTTAGAACACAGAGGATAGATGACAGTGGAAAAGGGTGGAGTGGTCAACTGTGTCAAATGTCATGAAGAAAACAAGGAGTGATAGTGCACCACGGTCAGAGTAACATGGGATGTAATTGGTAACATTGTTCAGAACAGTCTTGCTGCTGCGGGCAGGATAGAAACTAGATTGAAGGGTTCCAAAAGGGGAGACCTGGACATGGAACTGGGTAGTAATGATAACTTAAGGACTTTAAAGAGGAAGGGAAGGTTGGATGTAGGGCAATAGTTGGAAAAGACAGAAGGATCAGGGATGATTCTTTGAGGAGAGGGGTGATAATAACAGTCTTAAAAGGTCAGGGACAGAACTTGAAGATCAGGGAGCCATTAATGATGTGAGATAGCATTAGGTGCACAGGGGTAGTTGCATGATGAGGTGAATCAGTAAGGAGTTAGTGCAGGAAGTGAGTCTTGTGAAGGAAATGAACTTGGTGACAGTCTAGGGAAGAAACTGTATAGTGATATTGGATGAAGGCAAGAATATGGAGGTGTTGGTGGAGAAGGTTGGATGGATGGTCCCAATCTTTCAGAAACAGAAATCCATCAGCTCCTCACATTTAGCATTTGAGGTGAAAATGGGATGAGCAAATGAAAGGGAGTTGGAGAAGGCAATTTGGGCGCTAAATTGGGGCCATGTAGCGCCCGTTGTTTTGGCGCTACACGACTTCTCCGACATCCAAGATGGCGTCTTGGATGTGCACACACGTTTCCAGCGTGACGTGTGCCAGACACTATCTTGGTATAAGAGTTAGCGTAGGCGCAGATCACGAACGCTGGAATCATGTAAAGTGGGGAGAAAATGGCTTCAATCAGTGTGCAATGCTGATTTAAAGTGATAGACACCATTTTGGGCCTTAACGCTCAACTCAACGCACAGTCTTCACCCCTATCATCTGAACGTGTCTTAGAGTGCCTGGAGGACCCCCCACTGGTGCTATTTAAAGGGACCATGCAGGATTTACAGGTTAGTGGCTGGATTATTGCTTCTGGCTGCCGAGACATTTGTAACTGTTTTTGGAGGTCTCTAAGACTTCAATACTAGGATGTGGGGACATAGCCTAACATTTAGAGCCACGACATGCAGGAGTGAAGTTAGGAAATGCTTCTACACGCAAAGGGTGGGAGGCGTTTGGAATGCTCTTCTGCAGAAGGCCGTTGATGCTAGTTCACTTGTGAATGTTAAATCTGAGATTGATAGATTTCTGTGAACCAAGGGTATTAAGGGATTATGGGGTTAAGACAGGTATATGGAGTTAGGTCACAGGTCCACCATGATCTCATTGAATGGTGGAACAGGCTTGAGGGGCTAAGTGCCACTGCCACTTGCTGCCTCTTGATATGCGCCACCTTCTCCTGCAAGAAAGCGGGAACTGCATCTGGGTGATATGCCTGTCATGGTTGAATAGCTGCCAGTGTGTGTGGCCTGTGAGTTGTGGGTGGGCGGCTTGAAACATTGGTAATTTGTAAGGGTGAGAGGAAGCATCTGATTGGAAGAGTTGAGTACTGATGGAAAGAGTTTATTGGTATGTGGGTGATGGGGGGTGTAGTGCGTGGTGCAGTCAGTAGGAGACACCACTTGACAGTTGACCTCACTCACCTTGACCACTCATGTCAAAGCATTGAACTTCTTCCTGCACTGCATCCATGTTGATGATGCTGTGCGCCTGGCATTGACTTCATCCCCCGCTGCCTCCCACTGTCTTTTGAGTATATGTCTGGAGGGCCTTTTTCCCCCCCCCCCACCTCCACGGATATAGGATGTCCCTCCTTCTGTCCACCTCTTGCACCCAAGGTCTCTAATGCATCAGCAGAGAACCTTGGTGCATGCACGCTCGCAGGCCTGGTACCAACTCAGATCGGCAGATTGGTGAGGTCTGGTGTGCAGATTGGAGGATGTGGGATTCAGTAGTGCACAACCTTTATTCAATGTTTCAACATAACTCATCAGTGTGTAAACATAGGGATGGGGTCTGCATCTGTGTTTTACGTGTGCGATGTCTGTTCAGATTCCATGCAGACAGTAGACTGTTATTTTCAGCAAATAACAGGTACCAGGTAGCTTTAAGAGATTTCTAAGAAACACCCTCCCTTTAAGAGATTGAGCTCCCTCTGTTGGTGGAAAGTGCGAATTGCATTGATTCCACGTACAAGGCCTGGAAAGGAACGCTGATTGCAGGTAAGTGCTCCCGTGGGTCCAAATTTGGGACTGCCTGCACAGGGTCCGGCGGGCGCGGGGTGGTGGCGCATTACAATACCACAGCCCAAAACGGACCCTTATCCAATTTTTCCCCCTTTGTCATTGAGCAGAGAAGCCTTGGGTTTTCCTTAGCCTTTAGAATAATTCTAGAGTAGATGGAGGATTTGGATGAGAAAAGAGAAGCTCAATATTGCTTTAGATGGTTGTTTACTGCTAAATCTGGCTCAACCAAGCCAGTCATGTACCTGGAACGCTCCTGTCTATGATCCTCTACTTTAAGCATAGAGAGACAAGAATAGTACTGGGAGAACTATGGAGATGGAAGATAGCAAGGGACTTGGAGGGGATAAGAGCATCAATGCCAAAGGCAAGAGAGCTGTTAAACCATTTGTTTTAACTGTATCTATAAAGCTGTATACAAGTCCATACAAATACTTCTTTTTTCATACTTAAAATATCACTATCCCTTCTAGAAGAAACAAATTTTTGCTTGAAAGGCAGAGTTATTATAAACTCCAAAAGGCTGGAATGCACACAATATAAAGTATTAAAAATCAAAACCTTCTCGGGGGAGGCATGCCTCTTGAAAATAAATCTCACACCTTCAGCACTCATTATCTTTCAGTCATTTATGTTCATCACTGCTGCAAACTGCACTTTTATGTACTTTAGGATTTTATCCCCTACCAATAAATGTGATCAAACGCTGGCTATTACTGCAGCTTAAGTTATGATTTGGTCATGTCCCACTGGATTTTCAATGCAACCTCTCGACTGCATGGGGCAAAAAAAGACAAAAATTGGATAAGGCCTATTATTGGGTGCGAGTAGCGCAATCCACTACTAACCTGCACCTGAAGGCCCTGCGCAGGCAGGACGAGGCACTTACCATTGTTTGGTCATGAAGGGTGAGAAGAGGATCTCCTCCCAGGCATCTGTGGACACTAATCCAGGACCTGCCATTAGATGGTGTAACAAAAGTGGTTCCACCGATTTGCAGAGACTGCTTGCATCCTGATGAATTGTGGCAGTGGTATCAGGGACTGAACGAGACCAGACTTGGTAATTCCCTCAATAAGCCAATTGAGACACTTTCAACAAAAGACAGTGCCCACACATAGAGGATAGGATTTTACTCCACTTGCATGCCACCATTTTAGCTATTCCATTAACTTCTCTGTTGTCATGGCAAGTGCTAGGTGAGCCATTTTATTCTTTAACTTTATACAGTTTCCCCGAGGTAATAGCAACGAGCATTTTAAATTACATTTCATCGTGCTCTTCGAATCTGGGATTTCAAACTCTCTGAAACCGAATATAAATCTGACTGGTCAGTTCCAATGGTCACATTAAATTTAGTAAGGGCACAAAAGATGAAGTATGACAAATAACACAATATGATTTGTTAATACATTATTTATCTGTCGGGACAAATTTTATTCATTTGCCAACAAATTACCAGGGAACAGCTTCAAATGTACATTTAAAAAAGCAGAAATACTTGTCACCCTCGCCTTCCCTTCATATCATTATTCAGGCGCTGTATGAAGCACGTATCTGACACATTTGGTTGTTGGGACCATTTCACTGTGAATCATATCTCTCTCCCTATCAGTTGTTTTACAACATCAACTTGTATTTATATAGCACCTTTAACATAATAAAAATTCCCAAAGCACTTCACAGGAGTGTTATCAAACAACATTTGACACCGAGTCACATAAGGAGATATTAGGACAGGCAAAGAGGTAGGTTTTAAGGAGGAGAGAGAAGTAGAGAGGTGGAGAGCTTTAGGGAAGGAATTCCAGAGCTTAGGGCCTAGGCAGCTGAAGGCACGACCTTCAATGGCTGAGTAATTAAAATCGGGGATGCGCAAGAGGCCAGAATTGGAGAAGTGCAGAGATCTCAGAGGATTTTATGGTTGGAGGACGTTACAGAGATAGGGAGGGGCGTGGAGGGATTTGAAAACAAGGATGAGATTGTAAAATCGAGGCATTGCTGGACCAGAAGCCGATATAAGTCAGTGAGCACAGGGGTGATGGATGAACAGGATGTGATGTGACTTAGGATACAGGCAGCAGAGTTTTGGATGTGCTCAAGTTTACAGAGGGAGGAAGATGGCAGACAGGACAAAAGAGTATTGGAATAGTCAAGCCTGGAGGTAACATAGGTATGTATAACTGTAAAACACTGGGGAACAGTACTGGTGGGTGCAGAGCTGCACTGTATAACACTGGGGTACAGTACTAGAGGGTGCAGGTCTGCACTGTATAAGACTGGGGTATGGTACTGGTGGATGCAGGTCTGTCCCCATAACACTGGGGTACAGTACAGGTGGGTGCAGTTCCGCCACCGTACAACACTGGGGTACAGTACTGGTGGATGCCGGTCTGTCACTGTATAACACTGGGGTACAGTACTAGTGGGTGCCGGTCTATCACTGTATAACACTGGGGTACAGTACTCGTGAGTGCAGGAGTGTCACTGTACAACGCTGTGGTACAGTACTGGTGAGTGCAGATCTGTCACTGTACAACACTGGGGACAGTACTGGTGTGTGCACGTCTGTCACTGTATAACACTGGGGTACAGTACTGGTGGTTGCAGATCTATCACTGTATAACACTGGGGTACAGTACAGGTGCAGGCAGATCTGTCACTGTATAACTTTGTGATATAATACTTGTGGGTGCAGATCTGTCAGTGTACAACACTGGGGTACAGTACTGGTGGGTACTGATCTATCACTGTATAACACTGGGGTACAGTACTGGTGGGTACAGATCTATCACTGTATAACACTGGGGTACAGTACTGGTGGGGACAAATCTGTCACCGCACAACACTGAGTTACAGTACTGGTGGATGCAGCTCTGTCACTGTATACACTGGGGTACAGTACTGGTGGTGCAGGTCTATCACTGACAATGCAGTTTGAGGTGATGAATTCAGAATATCAACAAAAATGTACTGACACAAATGTATTAGCCTAAGTGCAATTTTTCCTATTACGCATTGACCTAGTGAAAATAGTCCCAGATTCTTTGCTATTAATGTAGGCAACACAAGATCTAATCAGCTATCAATCAAAATCAGCTTTGCCTCAACACATTCTGAAAAATGATTACCATCCTGCCTCGCACATGACAAACTTGTCAGGTATGAGTCCAAGCTGAACCTGGGCTCTGTTTGAATTCTCTCTTGGAATCACACATATGTGCTACTGGTCTTTTACTGCAGGAGAATGACTTTCATGTTTGTCTGTATATTCTGAGGTTGGTGCTGTATACATTGTACTGTCTATCCATTAACTAATCGGTACAGATAATATGAAACAATCTTCTGGTGACGTAAAACATATAAGACACAAATAGTCAGAGAAAATATATGCTGTTTTGCTGAAACCAACAAACTGAAACTAGGCAATAGCAGAATGATTATATGAAACCCAATTTTCATTCAGTGTTGGCAGATATACTTGATGCTGAGGACTGGCCATCTCTTTCTTGAGTAGGTCATAAATTTTCCTCCATGCTCCACTAACTACTGTTCAGATCAATCTGAAATCTCACTGCTCCATTATCCATCTTCTGAGTTCCACATGGATACAGTAATAGTTCACTCCCATACAGCTTGTTGGATGAGCTATTGGGACTGCAGTTTTCTCCTTTAAAAAAAAGAATTCGATTGTGATCAATTTGATCTACAAATTGCAGCTAGTTAATAAACTGTTACACCTACAGCATCATTTTTTTCTATTAAGTTTATGACTGCTCCAGCAGCATCTTTGCACCTTGTCAAATATAACTAAATGTGTTCATTTTTCAGAGCTTTCTATTAAAAATGAATATCCTTTGCAGATAATGTGGTTCAAAGTGTTTCTGCTGCATTATGATGTAGTAGTGCTATGTGGAAGCAGCAGCTCATTTGTGCAATACCACTCTCATCATCTTTGCTTAAATGTAACCTTTTAAGGGATGCAGTATTATTTCCTCGCTGTTTTAAAAAATACAGATTGAGAATTCTCATTCTCTTTAATACAGTATAAATGTATCTCATTCATATAGCATTCTAGGGTTTGGTAACACAATGAAGAAATGTAAAATCCATTACAAAAATAAATATTTGTTTCCTATAAAATCAAATAAGAATAATGAAACTGAATTGCTCCAAAATGTAAATATTGAACTATCTTATGCAAAATTCTGTAATATGAACTGTTTAATACTCTTGCGAATAGTAAGTAAAAGCCTTTTTATTTATTAATATATAATGTCAGCTCCCGCTTGCCCCCTCTCCCACGATGACTGTCACATCCCTCCCTGTACCCATTCTACAGCTGCCATATTCCACCTGCCATCTGTACTCCCACTGTTATTTTAAAGTTAAAATCAAAATTGCCACTGTGGACACATGCAGTATTTGTCAGCACGCCAAATCTCCACATCAGGGAAATGTTAGGAGTGAAATTTGTCATTAGCAAGATCCCATTTAAACATATGGAGCTGTGATTATTTTTGAGACTGACATGCATCAAAAAAATTTAAATGAAAATGAAGCATTATTACTCGTAATGAGTGACATTTGGCCGGTCTGGATTGCGTGAGGGCAGAATATAAAGCACCCAGAGCTTTCTGTGATGGAGTCCAACTGAGCATATCCGGGATATCTGGGCAGATCCACAAATGCAGCAGCAACATTTCCACATACTAAGCTTTGATTATGATATCGAGTCTGAGCAAGGTTGGTTGGCTTAGGAAAAAGAGAAACAACAATTACACTGCTGCAGTAGGAGATGCTGTTCTGTGGTTAGGATTGCTACACATTGCTTGGGCAGAGTAGAAAAAGGTTTACCTTGTAAGTAATACACAGTGTGCCTGACCAGGGGATGTTTGATGCTGACACTAAAAACATTAAAAAAAACATGAAACAGGAAAGGCCATTAGGCCCATCAAGCCCATTTGATTCATAATTCCATTCCTTTCAACACTATGTATAGCTATACTTTCATAGCTCCCTACTAACCCAATACAAAATTTCTGTACAGAATAATATTAGAAATATTCCATACCTAATCACCTTTGCTTAAATCTGACTATAATTTCCAATCCAAATTCTGGCCAGATAATCATCTAACTTATTCTTAAAGGAAATCAGCAAATTAGCACTATAGAACTCTGATGGGTATCCATTCCGCATGTCAATCACTGAGAAAAAAGATCCTATTAATCTCCTGCATCAATGAGTATCTCGAATCTATAACTGTTTTCATATTATGCGCAAATCATTTGCGGGGCTCCGGCTTCCAACGGGCAGATCTCACGTAGGCGGTTGGAATCCAAGAGTAAACTTGCTGGGATTCCCTAAGGCAGGCAGCTGGGAAGATCCAGTAAAAATAGGTCTTTTCTTACTCGCACTGATCTCAGCAAAATATAAAAGCAGCTTATGTTCTTTAGTCTAGCAACCACAACTGAAGTTAAAAGAACAAACCTACTTTTATATCATTTATACCATCCACATTTATCACGAGCAGACGCCTATAAATGGCAAATAGAGCTATCCACTTGCCAGTATCATTGAATTCAATTACAAAAGCACCGTTATAACACATAAAGCGTGCTGACTATTTTGGGCATCTTCCCACTTCATTAGACCCCTGTACAGTATTTACCAATGTGCAATGTTCAGTTTTTTTTCCCCAATGAGGACTCCAGGAAGCGTCAGTGCTGCCATGTGTCTCTCCCACGATTTTCTCTTTGCTGGCAGACTCGCATTTTCTGTTGCTGCTTCTCTCGGTCAGTACAGGAACTGTATCCAACATAAATCGGTATTTTATTGACCAGTAGAGCCTGCAGGGATCACAGCAGTGAAGATCAGCTTTACCGTCCACCACTTGTAGCGGGTAAACCACATTAACACCAACACGCCCGCTAGAAGCAGTGGAGACAGTATATCATCCATTCCTTTCACCATCTACAAACTTGAATTATTCCTCTTCTCAATTTGTTTCTCTCCAGTGAAAACAAATTGGGGGTGAAATTGGCCTTCACCAGTCACTGCAAATCGGCAGCCAGTTTTTCACCACACCTGATTTTCTTTTCTATTGAAGTCAATGGAAAAAATAAATCGGGCACGGTGTAAAATGAGCTGCCGATTCACCATGAATGAGCCCATTTTATGCTACCGGTGAAGACCAATTTCACCTCCATTCAGTTTTCACAGTCTATGATTTGAAGTCTCAGAATCATCTGTCATTCTCTGCATAATCTCTAATGTACCCACATATGTTTTTTTTGAAGGTAAGGAAACCAGAAATGAACACAATATTTCAAGTGTCATCTCACCAATGAGTTTGAGAGTTAAATAAACTCCTTTGGTTTGTAATCAAATGCCTGACTAGAGATGAATCCACTAATTTGATTTACCAGGTTAATCTCATTTGCCTGATTAAGAATAGCTTTGCATTGACTAAATACTTTTAACGTATGATCAACAACTAGATTCAAGTCTTTGGGAGTGAAATTTGACTCTGGCGTTTGTGCAAAATGGACGATAGCGCATCATCAGCCCGGTTTACACCCCACCTGATTTTCAATGGAAAAGAAAATCGGGCAGGATCTAAAACAGGCTGCCGATTCGCTATCGCCATTTTGTTTTCCCCATTAAAGTCAATAGAAAAGAAAATCAGACGAGGTGTAACGGAGGTTCCCAATTCACTAGCGCCCATTTTGCACTACCGGTGAAGTCAAATTTCAACCCCTGCTTATCCACGTTAATAAAAATACATCCATTGTATACACATAAGCCGGGATATACAAAGTAGATAAAATGGTGCACTTCACAATTTCAGCACCAAGTTCACCCCAAAGCATAAAACGTAAATAGATTAGCAAGCTATCAACAGGAGGGATATTATCCTCTACTCTCTCATTATTCTATTTTCATTGTCTACTATATTTCAATACTTTCTGAATCATACAACAAAGTACCACAAAGGATCTGATCAGTATCAAGTGTGAGTTAATTAAGCTCAAGGAGGTCAAAGTGTCTGGATCTGACAGGATACATCCAAGGATCCTGAGGGAAATGGAAGAAGAAATAGTGGCAGCCTTAGAAATTATATTTCAGGGTCTATTGAGAGTGGATGTGTGCTGGAGGACTGGAGAGTGGCCAATGTAATACCCATTTTCAATACGGAGACAGAGCAAACAAATTGGATTAAAAACTGGGAGGAAACAGAAGGGCAGATTTTAAGCTCCTCGCTTAATGGGAGTGGTGTGGACCGGGGGCAAGGGGGGTGGGGGGTAAGATGGCGGGGATGGTCGCACCGCATTCCCAACACATTCCCGCCCCCGCCTCAGAGGAGTTGGGGGGGGGGGGGACTAGTTTAAATGGCAGTGTTGCATTCCAATGATGTAATTGGGACAAGCATGTCATTTTAACTATGGGCTCGACTAAGTCCTGCACAGTTTCCAGACTGCCAGCGAAAGGTGGGGCAGCAAGGATCCAGGCCACAGGAGGTCCAGTTAAGTGTTTCTTTTTAATTTTTAAAAGGTTGCTTTTTTGCTCTTTGAGGAGCAGAAATGTTTCCGTGGGTCCCTGGTGGTGTCCTGAACACCCTTCCCACCAATTTTGACTCGCGCCCACTGGCAGTGACGTCATTCTCGTATATAGAAACAGACTACTTCCAGTAGTTATAAAAACAGAAAATGCTGGAAAAGCTCAGCAAGTGAGGCAGCATCTGTGGACAAAGAAACACAGTTAACAAAGACCTTTCATCAGAACTGGAAGATGTTAAAGTGTTAAAATTTTTAAGCAAGTACAGAGCCAGGGAAAGGTGGGGGAGGGAGGGGAGGGAAGGAAAGAACAAAAGGGAAGGTCTGTGATAGGTTAGAGGGCAAGAGTGATTAAATGACAAAAGGGGTGATGGTGCAAGGCAAGGAGGGTGGTAATGGGACAAGTTAAGAAACAGAAGATCGGTCTAGAGTAGCTGTTAATGGCAACAGCAGAACCATTACTAACACTTGCTGTCCAAAAAAATGGGAGCAATAGTTACGATCTGAAATTATTGAAATCAATGTGGAGTTCAGAAGGTTGTAAAGAGCCTAAACGAAAGATGAGGTGCTGCTCCTTGAGCTTCACTGGAACAGTATAAGAGGCCGAGGATAGAGAGGTCAGAGTGAGAGTGGAATGGGGAATTAAAATGGCAAACAACCGGCAGGTCAGGGTCACGCTTGCGGACAGGCCGGAGGTTTTCAGCAAAGCGATCACCCAATCTGCGTTTGGTCTCCCCAATGTAGAGGAGACCGCAATGTAAGCAGCGAATACAGTATACTAAATTGAAAGAAGTATAAGTAAATCACTGTTTTACGTGGAAGGAGTGTGTGGGGCCCTGGACGGTGGGAAGGGAGGAGGTGAAGGGGCAGGTGTTGTATCCCCTGCGCTCGCACAGAAAGTTGCCGTGGGGAGGAGAGTGGGTGTTGGGGGGTGATAGAAGAGTGGACCAAGGTGTAGCAGAGGGAGAAGTCCCTTCAGAATGCTGAAAGAGGAGGGGAGCGGAAGATGTGTTTGGCGATGGGATCATGCTGGATGTGGCAGAAATGGCGGAGGATGATACGTTGAACAATGCAGTCTCCTCTACATTGGGGAGACCAAACACAGATTGGGTGATCGCTTTGCTGAACACCTCCACTCTGTCCGCAAGCGTGACCCTGACCTGCTGATCACTTGCCATTTTAATTCCTCATCCCATTCCCACTCTGACCTCTGTCTTTGGCCTCTTACACTGTTCCAATGAAGCTCAACGTAAGCTCGAGGAACAGCACCTCATCTTTCATTTAGGCACTTTACATCCTTCTGAACTCAACAATAATTTCAATAGCTTGAGATCATAAACACTGCCCCCATTTTTTCGGACACCAAGTGCTGGTAATGGTCCTGCTGTTGCCATTTACAGCTACTCTAGGCCGTTCTTCTGTTTCTTAACTTGTCCCATTACCACTCTCCTTACCTTGCACCATCATCCCTTTTGTCATTTAATCACTCTTGCCCTCTATCCTAACACAGACCTTCCCTTTTGTTCTTTCCTCCATCCCCCACTTTTCCGACTCTGTACTTGCTTAAAAACTTTAACTCTTTAACATCTTCCAGTTCTGACGAAAGGTCTTCGACCTGAAACATTAACTCTGTTTCTTTCTCACAGATGCTGCCTCACTTGTTGAGTTTTTCCAGCATTTTCTGTTTTCATTTCAGATTTCCAGCATCCACAGTATTTTGCTTTTTACTTCCAGTAGTTGCAGGGTCTAGAATGAGGGCACGTACATATGAGATCAAATGTAAGATATTTGGGACAGAGAGCAGGAGAAACTTCTTTAATGCAGAAAATAAAATAAAATCATCGAATCATACAGCGCACAAGGAGCCCATTTGTTCCATCATGCCTGTGCTGCTCTTTGAAACAGCTAGCCAATTAGTCCCACACCCCTGCTCTTTCCCCATAGCCCTGGAAATTTTAACCCTTCAAGTATGTATCCAATTCCCCTTAGAAAGTCATTATTGAATCTGCTTCCGCCACCCTTTCAGGCAGTGCATTCCAGATCATAACAACTCGCTGCATAAATTTTTTTTACCTCATGTTGGCTCGGGTTCTTTTGCCAATTATTATAAATCTGTGTCTTCTAGTTACCGACCCTTCTGCCACTGGAAGCAGTTTCTCCACATTTAGTCTATCAAAACCCTGCATGATTTTGAACACCTTTATCAAATCTCCCCTTAACCTTCTCTAAGGAGAACAACCCCAGTTTCTCCAATCTCTCCACGTAACTGAAGTCTTTCATCCTTGGTACATTCTAGTAAATCTCCTCAGCACTCTCTCTAAGGCATTGACATCCTTCTTAAAGTGCGGTGCCCAGAAATGGCCACAATACTCCAGCTGGGGCCTAGCCAGTGTTTTTATAAAGATTTAGCATAACTTCCTTGTTTTTGTATTCTATGCCTCTATTTATAAAGCCAAGGATCCCATTTACCTTTTTAACAACCTTCTCAACTTGTCCTGGCACCTTCAAAGATTTGTGTACGTACACCCCCAGGACCCTCAGTTCCTGCACCCACTTTAAAATTGTACCATTTAGTCTATATTGCCTCTCCTCATTCTTCCTACCAAAATGTATCACTTCACACTTCTCTGAATTGAATTTCATCTGCCATGTGTCCGCCCATTTCACCAGTCTGTCTATGTCCTCCTGAAGTCTGTTACTATCCTCCTCACTGTTTACCACGTTTCGAAGTTTCGTGTCATCTGCAAACTTTGAAATTATGCCCTGTATACCCAAGTCCAGGTTATTAATATATCAAAAAGAGCAGTGGTCCCAACACTGACCCCTGGGGGACACCACCACATACTTCCCTCCAGTCTGAAAAACAACCGCTCACCACCATTTTCTGCTTTTTGTCCCTTAGCCAATTTTGTATCTACGCAGCCACTGCCCCTTTAATTTTGGGCTTCAATTTTGCTAACAAGTCTATTATGTGGTACTTCATCAAACGCCTTTTGAAAGTCCACATACACAACATCAACTGAACTACCCTCATCAACCCTTTCCGTTATTTCATTAAAGAACTCAATCAAGTTAGTCAAACACGATTTGCCCTTAACAAATCAGTGCTGGCTTTCTACTTAACCCATATTTTTGCAAGTGCCAATTCATTTTGTCCTGGATTATTGTCTCTAAAAGTTTCCTGTTAGGCTGACTGGACTGTAGTTGCTGGGTTTATCCCTCTCCCCTTTTTTGAACAGGGGTATAACATTTGCAATCCTCCAGCCCTCTGGCACCACCCCCATATCTAAGGAGGATTGGAAGATTGTGGCCAGAGCCTCCACAACTTCCATCCTTACTTCCCTCAGCAACGGAGGATGCATCCCATCCGGACCGGGTGACTTTTCTATTTTGAGCGCTGCCAACCTTTTAAGTACTTCTTCTTTATCTATTGTTATCCTAACCAATTTCTCAACGACCTCATCCTTTACTGTGACATTGGCAGCATCCTCTTCTTCAGTGAAGACAGATCCAAAGTATTCATTTAGTACTCAGCCATGCCCTCTGCCCCTAATCGACTCCACCCTTCCTTTGACTACCCTTTGACTATTTTTATGTTTATAAAAGACTTTTGGGTTCCCTTTTATGTTACCCGCTAATCTATTCTCATACTTTCTCTTTGTCCCTCTTATTTCCTTTCTCAATTCTCAATCTGTACTTTTTGTATTCAGCCTGGTTCTCTACTAAATTATGAACCTGACATTTATCATAAACCTCCTTTTTCTGTTTCATTTTAATCTCTATACCTTTAGTCATCCAGGGAGCTCTTGTTTGGATGCCCTTCCTCGTCCTCTCGTGGGAATGTAGCTCATCTGTACCCATACGATCTCCTCTTTGAAGGCCTCCCATTGCTCACTTACTATTTGACTTGCCAATCTTTGATTCCAATACACTTGGGCCAGATCCCCTTTCAACTCACTTAAATTAGCTTTCCTCCAGTTGAGTATTTTCACATTTGAATTTCCTTGTCCTTTTCCATAACTACTCTAAACCTAATGATATTGTGATCACTGTTTCCCAAAAGCTCCTCCATTGAAATATGCTCCACTTGATCCACTTGCAGGAGGATGTGGAGTACACTACTTCAGTGATTGAGGCAGAGGCCATGACAACTTATAAGAATAGGTTAGATAGGTGGATAAAGAAAAGAGAGCTAAAGGGATATGGGAACAAGGCAGGCACATGGGATTAGGACCACAAACTGATTGGGCTTAAATGTCTGTTTCCATGTTGTAATTTCTTTTTAATCTATGTAACAGTCATATGAATAGCATTGAATTCAAATATTCAATTTGGTTGAAGTTCAGATTTTTCCAAATCAATCCAAGCAAGTTGCAATTATTTTTTTAAGTCTAAAAATGAAACCTCTCGAGAACCCTTGCATGCACAGCTACAATCCTGAAGAAACTTAAAATTTTTCTGACATGGTGTCCCACCTTTATTGACTATTTTCTTTTTCAAATCAGTTTCACAGTACAGTCCCAAGGCAGTTTTGCTTTCCGTGTCCCAAGGCACTTAAGTTGGCTTACATGCCTTTACAGTTTGCCTCATCCTCCCAATCATTGCACTGTCTGCTGTCAGCACAAGTTACCTCTGATTACTCCCAGGCTGTAGCTGCAGTCTCAGTCCCCAGGTAACTGTTCCAGGCTCCACTGATGCAGACAAACCATTCCATTTTCACAATTTTCAATCTCTTTCTCTCTCTTAAAATGTGACTCATGGGTATTTCAGCAGCTCCTGTCAAGTGCAATTTAGTGGAGGAGTGGGTTTATGGGGGTACTGCATCTTCAAACTCCAAAGAGAATGTAATAGTACGTTCACAGTGGGATTATTTTTGGACCTAGAAAAATGCAGGGGGCTAAATTGGGCCACGTAGCGCCCGTTCTGTAGGCGCTACGCGGACACTTAAGCCCCGAAAATGGCGTCCGAGATGCGCGCGCACACATCCGGCGTGACGTGTGCAAGACGCCATCTTGGTAAAGGTGGCTGCCTAACGAACGCTAGCAGCATATAGAGTAGGGAGATTATGATGTAAATCAGTGTGCAATGCTGATTTAAAGGGACCGCTGCAATTTTGGATCGTCACGCTCCAACCAACGCATTGTCTTAACCTCACACAGCTGAACAGGGCTTAAATGGTATGACGGACCCCTACCAGTGCTATTTAAAGGGATCATGCAGGAGTTACAGGTTAGTTGGTGGATTATTGCTTCTTGCTGCTGATGCATCTGTACCTGTTTTTGGAGGTCTCCGAAACTTGAAAACTAGGACGACGACACACAGCCTAAAAATTAGAGCCAGGAATTTCAGGAGTGAAGTTAGGAAACACTTCTACACGCAAAGGGTGGTAAATTTTGGAACTCTCTTCTGCAAATGGCAGTTGATGCTAGCTCAATTGTTAATTTTAAATCTGAGATTGATAGATTGTTGTTAACCAAAGGTATTAAGGGAAATGGGGCTAAGGCGGGTATGTGGAGTTAGGTCACAGATCAGCCATGATCTCATTGAATGGCGGAACAGGCTCGAGGGGCTAAATGGCCTACTCCTGTTCCTATGTTCTTATAATGAAGTTTCAATACTTTACAGGGAGTGGGCTGGCTAGCTGACAGGCAACAACAAAGGCACTGGCGGAGTGGCAGGCGTGGGACAGGAATGCTGTCATCCTGAGAAAGGACAGCAGGTTCATGTTCCATGGAGCCACTATCTTCTGTTATGCGCCACCTTCTCCTGCAAGAAAGCAGGAAGTGTGTCGGTGAGTATCCTGCATGATGTTTTTTTTTTAATTCGTTCACGGGATGTGGGCGTCGTTGGCGAGGCCAGCATTTATTGCCCATCCCTAATTGCCCTCGAGAAGGTGGTGGTGAGCCGCCTTCTTGAACCGCTGCAGTCCGTGTGGTGACGGTTCTCCCACAGTGCTGTTAGGAAGGGAGTTCCAGGATTTTGACCCAGCGACAATGAAGGAACAGCGATATATTTCCGAGTCGGGATGGTGTGTGACTTGGAGGGGAACGTGCAGGTGGTGTTGTTCCCATGTGCCTGCTGCTCTTGTCCTTCGAGGTGGTAGAGGTCGCGGGTTTGGGAGGTGCTGTCGAAGAAGCCTTGTCGAGTTACTGCAGTGCATCCTGTGGATGGTACACACTGCAGCCACAGTGCGCCGGTGGTGAAGGGAGTGAATGTTTAGGGTGGTGGATGGGGTGCCAATCAAGCGGGCTGCTTTATCTTGGATGATGTTGAGCTTCTTGAGTGTTGTTGGAGCTGCACTCATCCAGGCAAGTGGAGAGTATTCCATCACACTCCTGACTTGTGCCTTGTAGATGGTGGAAAGGCTTTGGGGAGTCAGGAGGTGAGTCACTCGCCGCAGAATACCCAGCCTCTGACCTGCTCTCGTAGCCACAGTATTTATATGGCTGGTCCAGTTAAGTTTATGGTCAATGGTGACCCCCAGAATGTTGATGGTGGGGGATTCGGCGATGGTAATGCCGTTGAATGTCAAGGGGAGGTGGTTAGACTCTCTCTTGTTGGAGGTGGTCATTGCCTGGCACTTATCTGGTGCGAATGTTACTTGCCACTTATGAGCCCAAGCCTGGATGTTGTCCAGGTCTTGCTGCATGCAGGCTCGGACTGCTTCATTATTTGAGGGGTTGCGAATGGAACTGAACACTGTGCAGTCATCAGCGAACATCCCCATTTCTGACCTTATGATAGAGGGAAGGTCATTGATGAAACAGCTGAAGATGGTTGGGCCTAGGACACTGCCCTGAGGAACTCCTGCAGCAATGTCCTGGGGCTGAGATGATTGGCCTCCAACAACCACTACCATCTTCCTTTGTGCTAGGTATGACTCCAGCCACTGGAGAGTTTTCCCCCTGATTCCCATTGACTTCAGTTTTACTAGGGCTCCTCGGTGCCACACTCGGTCAAATGCTGCCTTGATGTCAAGGGCAGTCACTCTCACCTCACCTCTGTTATTCAGCTCTTTTGTCCATGTTTGGACCAAGGCTGTAATGAGGTCTGGAGTCGAGTGGTCCTGACGGAACCCAAACTGAGCATCGGTGAGCAGGTTATTGGTGAGTAAGTGCCGCTTGATAGCACTGTCGACGACACCTTTGCTGATGATTGAGAGTAGACTGATGGGGCGGTAATTGGCCGGATTGGATTTGTTCTGCTTTTTGTGGACAGGACATACCTGGGCAATTTTTCACATTGTCGGGTACATGCCAGTGTTGTAACTGTACTGTAACAGCTTGGCTAGCAGCTAGTTCTGGAGCACAAGTCTTCAGCACTACAGCTGGGATGTTGTCGGGGCCCATAGCCTTTGCTGTATCCAGTGCACTCAGCCGTTTCTTGATATCACGTGGAGTGAATCGAATTGGCCGAAGACTGGCTTCCGTGATGGTGGGGATATCGGGAGGAGGCCGAGATGGATCATCCACTCGGCACTTCTGGCTGAAGATGGTTGCAAACGCTTCAGCCTTGTCTTTTGCACTCACGTGCTGGACTCCGCCATCATTGAGGATGGGGATGTTTGCAGAGCCTCCTCCTCCCGTTAGTTATTTAATTGTCCACCACCATTCACGACTGGATGTGGCAGGACTGCAGAGCTTTGATCTGATCCGTTGGTTGTGGAATCGCTTAGCTCTGTCTATAGCATGTTGCTTCCGCTGTTTAGCACGCATGTAGTCCTGAGTTGTAGCTTCACCAGGTTGGCAGCCTGGTGCTGCTCCTGGCATGCTCTTCTACACTCCTCATTGAACCAGGGTTGATCCCCTGGCTTGTTGGTAATGGTAGACTGAGGAATATGCCGGGCCATGAGGTTACAGATTGTGTTGGAATACAATTCTGCTGCTGCTGATGGCCCACAGCGCCTCATGTATGCCCAGTTTTGAGCTGCTAGATCTGTTCTGAATCTATCCCATTTAGCACGGTGGTCGTGCCACACAACACGTTGGATGGTGTCCTCAGTGCGAAGACGGGACTTCATCTCCACGAGGACTGTGCGGTGGTCACTCCTACCAATACTGTCATGGACAGATGCATTTGCGACAGGTAGATTGGTGAGGACGAGGTCAAGTAAGTTTTTCCCTCGTGTTGGTTCGCTCACCACCTGCCGCAGGCCCAGTCTGGCAGCTATGCCCTTCAGGACTCGGCCAGCTCAGTCAGTAGTGGTGCTACCGAGCCACTCTTGGTGATGGACATTGAAGTCCCCCACCCAGAGTACGTTTTGTGCCCTTGCTACCCTCAGTGCTTCCTCCAAGTGGTGTTCAACATGGAGGAGGACTGATTCATCAGCTGAGGGAGGACAGTAGGTGGTAATCAGCAGGAGGTTTCCTTGCCCATGTTTGACCTGATGCCATGAGATTTCATGGGGTCCAGAGTCAATGTTGAGGACTCCCAGGGCCACTCCCTCCTGACTGTATATCACTGTACCACCACCTCTGGTGGGTTTGTCCTGCCGGTGGGACAGGACATACCCAGGGATGGTGATGGAAGAGTCTGGGACGTTGGCTGAAAGGTATGATTCTGTAAGTATGGCTATGTCAGGCTGTTGCTTGACTTGTCTGTGGGACAGCGCTCCCAATTTTGGCACAAGTCCCCAGATGTTAGTAAGGAGGACCTTGCAGGGTCGACTGGGCTTGGTTTGCCGTTGTCATGTCTGTTGCCTAGTGGTCCGATGCCGGGTGGTCCGTCCGGTTTTATTCTTATTATGACTTTTCGTAGCGAGATTTTACAACTGAGTGGCTTGTTAGGCCATTTCAGAGGGCAATCAAGAATCAACCACATTGCTGTGGGTTTGGAGTCACATATAGGCCAGACCGGGTAAGGATGGCAGGTTTCCTTCCCTAAAGGACATTAGTGAACCTGATGGGTTTTTAACAACAATCCGGTAGTTTCGTGGCCATCATTACTGATACTAGTATTTTAATTCCAGATTTTTATTTAATTAATTGAATTTAAATTCGCCAGCTGCCGTGGCGGGATGTTTGGGTGATGTGGCTGTCATAATTGAATAGCTGGGAGTGTGTGTGTGACCTGTGAGTTGTGGTTATGCGGCTTGCAACAGTGGTAATGTGTGAGGGTGAGATGAAGCATCCGATTGGAAGAGTTTGAGAACTGATTGAAAGAGTTTGTTGGTATGTGGGTGATGGGGGGCGTAGTGCTTGGAGCAGTGGATGAGGCTAGTGGCGCAGTTGGTAGGAGATGCCATTTAACAGTTGAACTCACTCACCTCGACCACTCCTGTCAAATCATTAAACTTCTTCCTGCACTGCATCCATGTTCGTGGTGCTATTTTCCTGGCATTAACCTCGTCCTCTACTGCCTCGGGCACATATGTTTGGAGGGCCACCTGCCCCCCTGCGGAGATAGGCTGCCCTCCTTCTGTCCACCTCTTGCACCAACACCTCTAGTGCATCCTCTCTCGCAAAACTCAGATTGGCAGATTGGGGGAGGTCTGGCATTCAGATTGGAGGATGTGAGATGTACTTTTGAGAAACCTTTATTCAATGTTTTAAAATAAAACAACAGTTTTTAAACATAAGGACAGGACCTGCATCTGTGTTTTACGTGTCCGATTTCTGATCTCCATTCAGACTCTGTTCAGACCCCTATCTTATATTTTGAAAATATAAGAGTCCCACAAACTTTGAGCAGCCAAGTTGTTGATCATTAAAAATTCCAGAGTTCCCATCATCACCACGCTGCACTATATTGCAGCACAGATTCACTTCACAATTGACTGCCACCACTTCCAGCTGCCACAGTGCACCTCCCCTTTAAGAGGTGCAGGCTGCCTTTAAGTGGTGCCATGATATCGGGGGCCCCTGCTGCTGCGTGCAACCACTCAAAAGTGCAGGTAGCGTTGGCTGCATGCAGCAATCATTGAAATCACCAGGCAGCACGTTTTCGGAGGTTAACCAATTTAACCCCCTAAACGTTTTCCCAAATGTCATGTGCAAAAATTCTGAAACAAGTTGGGGGGAATTTCAACCGCACTCGCCGAGTGGGAAACCCAAGGGATCGAGTGGAACGTTGGTTTTACACCCTGCCCAGTATTACTCTCCAAGTAGTAAAATTGGGCAAGATGTATAACTAGCATTGCCCCAGATGTCGATATATTCTGTCTCTGCCCAGTTTGATACTCTTGTTTGAATACAAATAAGTTTGAGCTACAATTCCCTGCATTTGTGTACCCACATTTAGCCGATTCACCTGAAGGGAGGTGCCAAGCAGAGTTTAGGTGCATTCCTGCAGGATGGGAGGGAAAATAAATTGCTAAGTTAGCCTCTGGCTACTCTCATGCATTTCCTGGTGGGTGATTACAAAGTAGCATCAGGAAAAACATTGAGAGAAGGTCCTCTGCCACTCTCTCAGTTAGGGAATGGCCATAAGGGGGGATTAAAAAAATAGAAATATTAAATAATTAATAGATAGTGACTTCCTTGATTTGTTTTTTTAAAAGGTCACTTCCTTCAGCTAAGTCTTATGTCTTGCTGTTTTATCAGGGGGTGGCATTTGTAGGCACGTGGGGGTACAGGCATAAAACGGGCGCAATGAGGCCCAATTTCATGGGCCAACATCCTGTACCTCAGACGTCTAAAAATCGTCCGACTTAAAATTGTGTCGGGCCATTGTTCAGGCATCCATGGCGGCCGCATAGAACAGGAGTTGAGACTCTGAGAAATCCGATTGCAACGAGCAGGGCAGAAGTTGGGCCTTCCTCACTCAGGATCCTTAAACAGTCACTGTGGCTTAAGTAGTGGCCATCAAGTTCGACTGTAAGGTTTTCAGAATTTTTTTTTTGATTGTACGACAGACCCCCAAATAGTCAACGGGAAATTGAGGAGCAAATATGTAAGGAGATTACAGACAGCTGCAAGAAAAATAGGGTGGTAATAGTAGGGGACTTTAACTTTCCCAACATTGACTGGGACAGCCATAGCATTAGGGGCTTGGATGGAGAGAAATTCCTCCTGAAGGAGGAATTTCTCATTCAGTATGTGGATGGCCTGACTAGAGAGGGAGCAAAACTTGACCTCCTCTTGGAAACTAAGGAAGGGCAGGTGACAGAAGTGATAGTGAGGGATCACTTTAGGACCAGTGATCATAATTCCATTAGTTTTAAGATAGCTATGGAAAATGATAGGTCTGGCTCAAAAGTTAAAATTCTAAATTGGGGAAAGGCCAATTTTAATGGTATTAGACAGGAACTTTCAGAAGTTGATTGAGAGAGTCTGTTGGCAGGCAAAGGGACGTCTGGTAAGTGGGAGGCTTTCAAAAGTGTGTTAACCAGGGTTCAGGGTAAGCACATTCCTTATAAAGTGAAGGGCAAGGCTGGTAGAAGTAGGGAACCTTGGATGACTCGGGAGATTGAGGCCCTAGTCAAAAAAAAGGAGGCATATGACATGCATAGGCAGCTGGGATCAAGTGGATCCCTTGAAGAGTATAGTGATTGCCGGAGTAGAGTTAAGAGAGAAATCAGGAGGGCAAAAAGGGGACATGAGATTGCTTTGGCAGATAAGGCAAAGGAGAATCCAAAGAGCTTCTACAAATACATAAAGGGCAAAAGAGTAACTAGGGAGAGAGTAGGGCCTCTTAAGGATCAACAAGGTCATCTATGTGCAGAACCACAAGAGATGGGTGAGATCCTAAACAAATATTTTGCATTGGTATTTACGGTTGAGAAAGGCATGAATGTTAGGGAACTTGGGGAAATAAATAGTGATGTCTTGAGGAGTGTACATATTACAGAGAGGGAGGTGCTGGAAGTCTTAACGCGCATCAAGGTAGATAAATCTCCGGGACCTGATGAAATGTATCCCAGGACGTTATGGGAGGTTAGGGAGGAAATTGCAGGTCCCCGAGCAGAGATATTTGAATCATCGACAGCGACAGGTGAGGTGCCTGAAGATTGGAGGGTAGCAAATGTTGTGCCTTTGTTTAAGAAGGGCGGCAGGGAAAAGCCTGGGAACTACAGACCGGTGAGCCTGACATCTGTAGTGGGTAAGTTGTTAGAGAGTATTCTGAGAGACAGGATCTACAGGCATTTGGAGAGGCAGGGACTGATTAGGAACAGTCAGCATGGTTTTGTGACTCGGGAGATTGAGGCCCTAGTCAAAAAAAAGGAGGCATATGACATGCATAGGCAGCTGGGATCAAGTGGATCCCTTTAAGAGTATAGTGATTGCCGGAGTAGATTTAAGAGAGAAATCAGGAGGGCAAAAAGGGGACATGAGATTGCTTTGGCAGATAAGGCAAAGGAGAATCCAAAGAGCTTGTTGAAGTTGTACAAGACATTAGTAAGGCCACACTTGGAATATTGTGTACAGTTCTGATCACCCTATTATAGAAAGGATATTATTAAACTAAAGAGTGCAGAAAAGATTTACTAGGATGCTACTGGGACTTGACGGTTTGACTTATAGGGAGAGGTTGGATAGACTGAGACTTTTTTCCCTGGAGAGTAGGAGGTTTAGGGGTGATCTTATACAAGTCTATAAAATGATGAGGGGCATAGATAAGGTAGATAGTCAAATCTTTTCCCAAAGGTAGGGTGTCTATAACGAGGGGGCATAGATTTAAGGTGAGAGGGGAGAGATACAAAAGGGTCCAGAGGGGCAATTTTTTCACTCAAAGGGTGGTGAGTGTCTGGAACGAGCTGCCAGAGGCAGTAGTAGAGGCGGGTACAATTTTGTCTTTTAAAAAGCATTTGGACAGTTACATGGGTAAGATGGGTATAGAGGGATATGGGCCAAGTGCAGGCAATTGGGACTAGCTTAGTGGTATAAACTGGGCGACATGGACATGTTGGGCCGAAGGGCCTGTTTCCATGTTGTAAACTTCTATGATTCTATAAACCACCTGTGGAGCCAGGAGGAGCAGGAGTGTTCCCCCGACTCCACAGTTGTCACGGTCGTTCCCTCCTCCCTCCCAGGCTTACCTTCAGACCCCTGCAGGCGAGGCAAGTGGGCCAAAATTCAAGCTCCTCAAATGCACGAGCTGCCTGTGGAGGCACAACAGGCATTGGCAGCTCACACATAAAGGGTTAAAGAGGTCTGAGGTCCAATTTTTGGCCAACCTTGGGCCTCTCGGTTGGGGCACATGCTCCTGCGCAGTGCCAAGTCTGGGCTCAAAAACGGGCCCAGATGAATTTCTACTCCATGATGTCACTTTGTTGACTGGAAACCAAAGAAGAAGATCATCCAGTGCCAATTGATTGCTTCAGATTTTTGAACTCTCACTCGGACACCGATTACATCATACTTTCCTACAGTCTTTCCAGATTGTTCCTGCTATATGTTTGTTTGCTCCTTTCCTTTTGCTTGCTCTGTAATAGTTCCTATAGATCTATTTTTCACTTCACAGTTTTTACTTCAGTGTGCCTTGTTTCTGTTCTAGTCTGCCCCAATCTTTCATCACTTACTTACTTCTCTTTATGATTAGGTGGAAGTTCTACTCCACTCATGCCAAGATCAACCCTTTTCATTCTTATCACAGAGAATGGGAGAGAGGTTAGGAGAAGTTTCTTTACACAGGGGGTTGTTGGAGCATGGAATGGAATAGTTGAGGCAAAGTCCATTGCGTCCTTTAAGGGAAAATTGAAAAGCAGTGAAAGATAAAAAGGCCAATTGGAGAGAGCAAGCTAGTGGAATTAGTTTTGGACTACTCTATCAAAGAACCAGAAGACACAATGGGCCAAATGGCCCCCTGCTATAAATTCTATGGTCCAAACTCATTTATTTCTTCCTTTTCTTTGCAGTTACATCATTGTGAGATTTCTTAACTTTTTTCTTTTCATTAATGTTTGTAATTTCCTTAGTTTCTCTCCATTCTCTTACAATATTAGTCTTCAAGTTGTGCAAGAGTGACGTGTACAGATTTCAAGTTTTGAGGGGCAACAAATATGTTTAGTTGGGTTGCATTGAGGCCATTTGTAGTGTCCATACCACCACCTCAACTAAGTCAGTGTTGACCAGGGATCAAACCTGGGACCTTTCTGATCTGTATGGCTTACCTACTGTAAGATACCCTATTCTTATATACATAGGATTAGGATTTGGTTTAATCTCGTGATTAAGGTTTTTGCTTTCTTTTCACTTAAGTAGCTTATAGACTAGAAATAAAGTGGTCAAGTTGCTCATTCCCAGAATTCTTCAGGGTATGGATGGCATTTAGCAAGAGAAAACTTTGTTAGCAAGGAGATGTCTTTGTTTAGTAAGGAATGCTGAATAGGGGGTCAGTGATCTCTTGGATAATAGGGCAGCCTATATCACAAACAAGACAATGATCAACAGATCAGTTAGGAAACTGAAAAACAACTCCTTTTAAGGAATGGTTGTGTGAGACTAGAGGCCTATAAAGATCTTAAGCTTTCCTTCACAATTTGTAGAGAGAGACAAGAATGAAAGAATCGGTGAACATTACATGCTGTATCCAGAGCGAAAGCAGGTAATATTGTTTATTTCTCTGTATGACTATTGCTTAAGACATTGTGTGTCAAGACTTGGTCGATCTCAATAAAGATCATTTGCAACCAAACTGGTGTGAAGTCTAAGAACCTTACACAACTCTCTGCTTTAACCAGCTGAGCCATCAGAAGGCCCAATATTTAATATTTTGAAAGGTATTGTATTGACAGAAAGTACAAAACAACTAAGTCCACAGTATTTAATATTTACTGTAAGTCATTGTTTAGGGCACTTCTCTGCTTTGAAAATGCTGATGTATCTTTGAGCCTTGTTATAAGAACATAAGAAATAGGAGCAGGAGTAGGCCAATCGGCCCCTCGAGCCTGCTCCGCCATTCAATAAGATCATGGCTGATCTGATCCTAACTTCAAATCTAAATTCATGTCCAATTTCCTGCCCGCTCCCCGTAACCCCTAATTCCCTTTACTTCTAGGAAACTCTCGATTTCCGTTTTAAATTTATTTAATGATGTAGCTTCCACAGCTTCCTGGGGCAGCAAATTCCACAGACCTACCACCCTCTGAGTGAAGAAGTTTCTCCTCATCTCAGTTTTGAAAGAGCAGCCCCTTATTCTAAGATTATGCCACCTAGTTCTAGTTTCACCCATCCTAGGGAATATCCTTACCACATCCACCCGATCAAGCCCCTTCATAATCTTATATGTTTCAATAAGATCGCCTCTCATTCTTCTGAACTCCAATAAGTAGAGTCCCAATCTACTCAACCTCTCCTCATATGTCCGCCCCCTCATCCCCGGGATTAACCGAGTGAACCTTCTTTGTACTGCCTCGAGAGCAAGTATGTCTTTTCTTAAGTATGGCATGAGTTGGATGCATTGGGCCAAAATTTGCTGGCAAAATAATGGCGAGTTTAATGCGCACACTGTTATTACTGTATAAATCATCCAGCAATTTGTGGCGAGGAAGAGATACACCGTGAGTTGCGAATCGCCATAAATTGCTGGATGATTTGTGCTGCTCCGCCATTAGCCTCTCAAAAACAGGAGCACACCATCAACCTCCCCATGAGTGTCAAGAAATTGCTGTATTTGCACTGTTAACACAAATTAAACTCACTACAGAAAGTTAGGGCTGGTACTTAATACTGTAAGGATTCTTTTAATGAAGAGATTTATGTTCCTGCAATGCCACTCAACCTCTCCGGCTCAGAAAGGGAACAATTGAAACTGTGGAGTTTCATTCCTGCAGGTAGTAAATTGTTCTTGGAGATTTTTAAAATTTTAAATAATTTCATTTTTTTCTTACTTTTCCTTTCTCTTTTTTTTCTCTCTCTCTTAATCCAATCTTTCTTTTCTTCTCTTTATTTCTCTTTCTGTGCCTAATTTGACTCTAATTTACTCTATTTCCTTCTCCATTGTTCATCTGTTTCTTTCTCAATCCTTAATGTTAATTAGTTAAGGAGATAGACTGTTGGTCCCATCGTTCACCAAGGTCCCAGATGCCCCGTTGACCTCACTGCGCTGTTATCAGCTTGCACTTCCAGTGAAAAAAAAAATTGAGCTGGAAATGCGAGCTGACAACAGCACAGCGAGTGTGCAGGAAAAGTCCAACTAGCGGGGCATGCCACAAGATACCCCACTCCAGCAAATTCTGGGCCATTGTCTCATTGGCATTGACCAGGTTAGAAAACCCCATCAGATTCATCTGAAACTCAGCGCACCATTGTGCACTTATAAACACATAAATCATGGGTCATGGGTACACAATGGCACTGAGAGGTTCAGAGCAAACCAACCGGAATGGCTGGTGTGCAATCCATCTAACCTAGTGCCCCATACATTAAGCCCACTTACCAGCACAAGTCTACTAACCCGAGGGGCTGGATGCCTGAGAAGATTCAGGGTTGTTTCAATATGCATTATGATGCTGTGATGTTATGATGTGCACTGAATTATGCAGCACTGTTCAGGCTCCAGCTGCAAAAGTAAAGCCAATACAGCACTGCTCTATTGCTAAGCGATCTATTCAAGGTGGCGCAGCTGAATTAGGGAAGGGTTCAAATGCTCTGTACTTTGACTTCTGTTCTGCATTTAAGTCAGGATGGGCATAAATTCAACACAAATATTGAGGTATAACAAGGGAAGTGAACAATAAATTCAAATTTGGAAGTTAATGTTTTCTACAGTAGTTTTTAAAAAAATAATTATTTATATCATTAAAAATAGCATCAACATTATATGCTATATTTGCAACATAGAAATACCCAGTAATCAATTGTACATTATTTCTTAAGGAATCTGCACTAGTAACAGCACAATCATTAATTCATCAGTGTAAACACCATCACGCATCAACAGCACTTAGCTGTCAGCTCTGGCATAAAATGAGTTCAAAATGGAATAAAAATGAGACTATAAGCTTCACAGCATATATTATGAGAAACAACATGCACTGTAATGTCATCTAACCCTCTCAGTAAGATTACTGCCTTATAGATACTCCTCTACAAAATATGCCTGCATGCTATCAACGAACCTAAATTGAAGAGAATCAAATATAATGGTAAAGAATTACAAATAACTCTGCTTGAATCGACAGGATCAGGATCAGAACACATCAGGTGAGTCTAATTGTGGAAAAATTAAGTGAAACATGTTGCTGTGTCTTTGAGGAGAGACCAGTAATAACTCTCAGTTGGGGGAGAAATGGAACTGCCAATGGAACAATCAACAATGCTTGCTGTTTATGTAGTGGTGTTTACAGCTAATGACTTTCAAGTACTGGATATTCCCTTTTGGACAAGAAAAGAAATCCCAATAAGGACTGCAGATGCTTTTGATTTTGTTTTACTTATTTATGCTGACAGTGACTCTTTCATTAATTTTTAATCAACTGCTGCTTACAACTGATTCACATGAAAAGCCATAGCTGCAGCCAAACCATTTAGCCAGTAATTACCTGGATAACTGCTCTGATCCGGTGGCAACACTGTACTGGTCAAAAACAAAAACAAAAATCACTTTGCAACAAAATCAATAAAACCCCTCAAACTAGTTTATTGGTAGATTACTGTCCATAATATAGCTGCTGGTCTCTATTAAATAGAAGGTATTAGATTTGTGGTATCTGGAGCAGTACAGTACACTTACATTTAATTTATATTTGGGGTTTGCTGCTGAGGATATTGCTGCTGTTCGTAGCAAATTTCTAATGGAAATGCAAGGGTGCTATTGCAGTCAAAGATGTCATTGGAACATTAGGAACATGAGTAGGCCATTCAGCCCCTCGGGCCTGCTCTGCCATTCAATTAGATCATAGCTGATCTGCACCTCAACTCCATTTTCTAGCCTTTGTTCCATATTTCTTGATACCTTTGCCTAACAAAAATCTATCAATCTTAGTCTTGAAATTTCTACAGCCTTTTGGGGCAGAGAATTCCAGATTTCTACTTCCCTTTGTGTGAAAAAGCGCTTCCTGATTTCGCTTCTGAATGGCCTAGCTCTAATTTTAAGATTATGTCCCCTTGTTCTTGATTCCCCCACCAGAGGAAATAGTTTCTCCATATCTACCCTATCAAATCCTTTTAACATTTTAAACACCTAGATCTGATCACCCCTCTATCTCATGCACTACCAAAGTAGGTGGTTTTCAGCTGTGCTCCAGTGTGAAGTAAATGTGGTCAAAACACATAGCTACCAGCTGAGCAGCACATCTACCTTGAGGTAGCAGTGTGGTTTTCCAACCACTGGCTTGTACCGACCTTCCTCAGCCATTGATTGAAGAACCTACACTAACAGCAACATCACAAAAAAGTGACTTTAAGACAGTCATGCATGTCCATATTTTAAAATAGTTGATCCAAATGCTTCAGAAACCTTGTGTAAAACTAGTGGCTTCTGCAGCAGAAGGAATGACGAGTGGTGGGGGCGGGGGGGGGGGGGGTGAAGTACTGAACAACCACCTCAAAAAGTGCTTCTCCAATACGTATTGGTAACTATGTTCTGCAATGAATCCAGCAATGAGTGCACACTCCACACACAACCTGGTAGTGTAAATGCTTCTTTCCCAAGGGTCTTGATTCCTTCCTGCAGAATGATTATAGAGGGGTCAGGTGCCCTCAGGTATCTCTCATAAGAGGCTATTATGTGTAATGAGTGTCAACAGGCTACTCAACTGTGTGGGACATCATAACTGATCCAATTCTGTCCTCAGATGATGTCTACTGTATACATTTCCCATCAGAATCACTGGATAATGGTCTGGAGCAAGAGACCTAGCTCTTTTTGTTCTCCCTTAGACAGGGTGCTGAAGCCATTTGTAGTGCTCCTACCATTTCCCCAGCTCAGATCAAGTGTGGGAACTTCCTGGATGGCATGGCTCGACTACTCACTAGATAAACTTGCTGAGTCACTGGGAGAGGGCAAACATTCTTCTTACATTATTAAAAATAGAAGCACCAGCAATATAACTGGGTAATATAAACACACTTGCTAACGTTTAACAAATTAAAATGTGGATGAGGGGAGAATCATAAAACAGGATCACAGTGGGTGAGACTATTATATTCCTACACTTACCTTAAAGTAATGACAGTTTGAGTTAATTTGAATTTCACAGTAGATTTTGGAAAGGTTGCAATCTGCGTTCTTTGAAGTAGAATTTAGAACTCAAAATATATACTTTAACATTGTAGAACTTTAGTAGGACCAGACACGGTGCATGACCAAGTTTCTTAGGATAAAGATTATGGAGTGGTTTTACCTACAGTGAGAAGCATGATTAAAACTCTTTATAATTCAGGTTTATATCTCACAGATCAGATGAATGCATTACGAGGCCACGTATACAGTTCCACATCATTACTCAGAAAGAGCACTGGGATGATTGTGATGCTCATCATTGGGTATGAGGAATCAGAGCTCTTTTCAACCCCTTTAGATCACTCTGTCAAGTAAGAATTAACGTGAAGATTTTTAATACACTAAACTTATTGATGTAGCTCCACCTGCGGTTGGCAGGTTCCATGATGGCAGGGAATTGGTCTGATTTGGGTCACTTCAGGATTGGAATTCCATTCAGTGCATATTCCTAGCTGTTTGATGAATTGTTTCAAACATAGTATGGGGTAGAATTTCCATGGAGGTGCCTCGATCTCCCGCCGTAACCATGCAGAAACCAAGATGAATCGGCGTAAATGCGTAAAATACTGACTTATACTGGGAGTCCAGAACAAGGGGGAATAACCTTAAAATTAGAGCTAGGTCGTTCAGGGGTGAGGTCAGGAAGCACTTCTTCACACAAAGGGTAGTGGAAATCTGGAACTCTGTCAAAAAGCTGTTGAGACCAGGTCAATTGAAAATTTAAAAACGGAGATTGATAGGTTTTTGTTAGGTAAGGGTATTAAGGGATATGGAACCAAGATGGGTAAATGGAGTTAAGATACAGATCAGCCGTGATCTAATGGAATGGTGGAACAGGCTCGAGGGGCTGAATGGCCTACTCCTGTTCCTATGTTCCTACAGGAAAAAGTAATAACCGGGGTTATGCAAATAAAGTGGAAGTAAAAATCTCTTAGGGCAAAACGCACTAAGAAAATGTACAAAAATCTTAATAAATATTGATCTGCACTTAACTAAAACTGTTTCAGCTCCCAAGAGACAATTGACTGCTTAATGCAGCATAAATTCACACATTTTTATAATGAATTAAGAGTCATCGGAGGAAGTAACTTGCCGGCCTAAGTTTTAACCCTGAAGAATGGGTGGGTTGGGACGAGACCCGGCTCCAACCTGCCGAATAATGTGTTTCACCCAGACGCATCTGGGTGCGCGCGCTTCAGAAACCCAGAAGTCCCACTGACAATTAAAGCTGGCGGGATGACATTTAAAGGGGCAATTGAGATACTTGAAGTAGTTAACTGAATTACATTTTTGTGGATTGAGTCAGAAACGATTTTAACTCTACCTGAACATGCCTCCCATGACCTCTGAAAGATGCCATGGAAACAGAGGCAAGTTGCAGCTGTCACCCATTTGGACCTTTAAACCAGTGATTGAAACACGTGAAGTAAAGGTGAGCTTTTGCACAGGGCACTCAATTCTCTCAGACAAACCTTTGGCTGGGAGTTCTTTGTGTTTAGACTGAGATTTCTTTGTTCACACTCAGAATTCTTGTATTTACCTACATTTTGGACCCCCTCAAACTGACACCATCAGGATGGGGGCGCAATGGATTTATTCTACAGTACATCTGAGGAGGAGGCACATCAGCAGGCACAGTGTCCAGTTCTGGGACGTGCCTCACAAGGACCTGCAGAAGAGCAGAGAGAGGAATAATGGAGGGGCCGAGGTCGCAGGAGGCACTACTCTCATGAGTGGGTCTACAGGCAGAGGCCGAGCTTCCTGGACCTCTCTGACAGCAGTGCCTACAAAGGCTCAGACTGAATTGCCAGGTGGTCGCAGACGTCTGCAGGCCCTTTCATGCAGAGCTGCTCCCGACTGGGTCTGGTGGCCGTCGCAGTTAAAGTCACCACTGCCCTCAATTTCTTCGCCTCCAGATCCTTCCAGGGCGCCACGGGTGAATTGCTGGGATCGCTCAGTTGTCTGCATATAAGTATTTTCGACAGGTCATGGATAGCTTGTTTGCCAGGGCATCCTATTATGTCAACTTCCCCATCAACAACATCAGCCTGACTGAGAGGGCAGTGAGTTTCCACTCTCTGGCTGGCTTCCCACGGGTACAGGGCACAATTGATTGCACACACGTAGCACTCCGAGCGCCTCCACATGAGCCAGGAATGTTCATCAACCGAAAGGGATATCACTCCATCAATGAGTAGCTGGTTTGCGACCACCGGAAGAGGTTTCTGCAGGTATGTGCCAAATCCCCTGACAGCTGCCATGACTTCTTCATTCTGCACGAATCCAACATCCTGGCCCTCTTCTACGCACAAAACAGATCTAAGGGCTGGCTCCTTGGAGACAAGGGAAAACCCACTGCAGATGTGGCTCATGGCACCTCTGAGAAACCTCACCAGCGAGGCACAGCAGCGGTACAATGACAGTCACATTACGACCAGGTCTGTCATTGAACAAGCCGTAGGAATGCTGAAGGTGCGGTTCAGGTGCCTGGGTCGATCTGGGGGAGGCCTTCAGTACTCACCGGCGAGGGTGTATAGAACAATCGTCGTGTTTTGCGTTCTGCACAACATCGCTCAGCAGAGAGGGTTACTGGTGGATGAGGTCCCATGCGCTCAAGAAGCAGCTGCACCTGCCATCAACATTGAAGACGAGGAGGAGGAGGAGGAGGTGGGGACGACGACGATGGGCGAACCATTGGCAGAGCAGCGTCTCACCTGGCTGCTCATCATGCCAAGAAGTCACTCATATTTGATAGATTCTCAGTGAGATCTACAAAGTGACTATAGTCAAGTACTCAGACCACCTGTAAGGACCATCACCATCACCACCACAACCGCTCCCCCCACACCCCCCCCAAAGGTTGCACAAAACAGTCATACAACGACACATACACCCACTGTAAACGCATTCAATGTGTGGCATCAAGTCTCGCCGTTCATGATGAAGCACATGAAAGGTCGCTTTCACCAAAAGGACTCAAGAATGGGCAAGACATGGCAGTGGTGGTGAGAATCATAACATTAAAGTGAATTTAACAAAAACCAAATATAAATGAAAAACATGACAGTCTGTCAGCCACCCTTGTGCATACCCTTTGTGATTACAAAACCTTCGACTTCCTCTTCCTTCAATTTCTACGTGGTGCATCACCAATGGCTGCAGCAGAGGTAGTGGTAGGTTGCTCAGATTCATGCCCAGACTGCTTAGGTGCTTTCGGCCTATGCCCTCAGTTTCGGAGCCTGTGAGGGCCCCTCCAAAGACTGCTCCACCTGCACCTGTGCAGGGGCAGACTCGGCCATCTGGTGAGGAGGCAGCATTGCGGGTACTGGTTGAAGGGGGGGGCAACGGGTGAGACGTCGGAGCGCTTTGAGTGGTGTGTCCACTTCCATGTCCCCTTTCGCCATCGTCCCTCTCCAGGGCCAAATCACTCCTACCACTCTGCTGGACAACAGCTTGGAGCAGATCTGTGACGCTTTGTAAGGTCACGGCTAAAGTATCTGTCTGCCTGTTTAAGTCGGCAGACTTGTTGGCATCCAGAGTCCGCAGGTCCTGAATGGACTTATTTGTGAGCCGTGCTTGAAGCTGAATGGAGGCTACCATTCCCTCCACCGCACTTATCTGCATCACCAGTCCACTATTGCCGGAGGTGGACTCCTCTAGCCTCTGCATCAATTTGGAGACTGAGCGTGGCAAGTCTTCCAATACGTCGCAAAGCTGCATCTGTACCTCGATCATTCTCCTTTTCAAGGATGGCCCCCGGGGTTCAGCACCTGTGCCAAGCTGAGCAGAGCTAAGAGAGGTGTGGTCCACCGTGGGTACTCTCCACCGCTGCCCCTGCCACCAGTGTCTGCTTTTGCTCACTTGTGAATGGTGAATCACCAGGTGACAACTCAATTACCTCTCTAACAGGACCCCCCGAGGTGTGAGTATCTGCTCTGGTGGATGGCTCACTAAGATGTGATGGTGCGCCTCGGAGGCCGGGTATCTCCTCTGAGGAATTGCCCTCGTCCACGTCTTTGGTCCGTGACGCCCCTGGAAAAGAACATACAGCAATACTAAGAATCACCTCAAAATTAATGTTGCGATGAGCATACTGAGGTGTGCAACAGGTCAATCATTGATAACATCAATCCATGTTGTGTGTGAGGGATGTTAAAGTTCTGTCACCAGACGTTTGCGGGGTGCCAATCTCGGCATCACCAGCAGCCAGACACTCCACCGTCCGGCTTATATCCAAGGCCTCCTCCTCCACCTCTGTGAGATCCACTATTTGTGAAGGCCCCCTCCAGTCCTCACCCTCTCCTTTGCATTTTGCATTCTCTTCTACAAGGGGAGAAAGTAGAGATGTGCGAGTGAGTGAGGATGATGTGTTCACCCGATGGATGCATTGCTTTGGGTCAGGATGACAATGAAGCAGATGCATCAGTGGGTGATTATCAGACAGATTGATCACATTGCATCAAGATTGGGGTGAGCGGGAGAGGTGGGTGCACAAATGGGGGGGGGGGGGGGGGGGGGTGAGTGAAAAAGTGCACAGAAAGTGAAGGCAACTTGATACTGAGCCTTAAGTGGGTGTGAGGAGTGATGTGATGGAGTAGGCTTTGCAGGGCAGTTCGGTGGCGGGGTGGGGGGGGAGGTGCGAGAATGATGTTCACCACAGAATGCAGGTGAATCAGTAACTGTATTCACTTTTCCTGGTCATTAACTCACTTCCTGCATTGCAGCCACGACCGGGGCACCGTGCACCTGCTGCTTGCCTGGACTGCCACCTCCAGCCATGCCTTCTTTGTGGCAGGTTTCTTCCCCCATCTGGTGGATATAGCACCTCCCTCCTGTTTCTGACAGCGCCCAGTAGTTTCTTCAGGGCAATGTCTGAGAACCTGGGTGCAGGCTTTGCTCTCGGACGTTCCATATTCATTTTTCTCCTTTCTCCTTCAAAATGCATTGTTGGAATGGCCCTTTAAATAATGGGCTTTAAACATGTCATGCGGGTGTGCAGTACGCCCGCTGAGCAGCTTGAGGACGCAAAGCCCGGAAGTTCAGTTAAGTGGCTTCAATTGAGTCGCGATCGCTCGGGAATACGCATGAAAATTTTTTACGGGATTCCCACCCGCTTATTGACCCCCCGCCCCCACCCCCACTGAGGTCCCGCCCCATTATTAAAATTTAGGTCATAAAGTTTGGGAGAAAACTTGCCAGAGGGTATTCAAGTTGAGGTGACAAGCTAAGACTCAAGGACAGACACTTCATATATGGTTGGATGAATACAGTGCACAGGCCCACTTTCAGAAGTACACAGGAGTTGATGAGTGACCTCCCAACTTTGGAGAAAACAAATTAGCCTACATGTATTTTTGTGTGCCAGTCACAATCACGGCAGTATTTATGCTGCAAGTGATACAGATGGAGGCTGACTTTTGTCCTCAGCTCTAGTCAGGTCCAAGTGGTTTAGAACTGGTCCAAATTCTGCCTGAAGGGTCAAGTACAGATAGCACTGTGAGTCACGTATGGGTAACCAGGATGTAGTGATGGAGGAGCCTCAGCCTTTTACCTTGTCCAACAGGTACGAGATACTTGCTACCTGTATGGATGAGAACAAGGACTGCAGGGAGGATGGGAAACTGACCACGGCACTGGGGGCCATTCAAGTGGGGGGAGCAAAAAGGAATGCGGTAGTGGTAGGGGACAGTATAGCCAGGGGGATAGATATTGTTCTCTGCAGCAGCGACCGAGAGTCCCGAAGGCTGTGTTGCCTGCACAGTGCCAGGGTTAAAGACACCTCCTCGCGGCTGGAAAAGAACTTGGAGCATGAGGGGGAGGATCCAGTTGTTGTGGTCCACATAGGAACCAACGACATAGGTAGGACTAGGAATGAGGTTCTGCTGAGAGAGTTTGAAGAGCTAGGGTCTAAATTAATAAGCAGAACCTCAAAGGTAATAATCTCTGGATTACTACCTGAGCCACATGCAAATTGGCATAGGGTCAAGCAAATTAAAGAGTTAAATACGTGGCTTAAAGAGTAGTGTGGGAGACAGCAGTTTTGATTCATGGGGCACTGGCACCAGTACTGGGGAAAGATGGAGCTGTTCCGATGGGACCAGTGTCCTGGCGAATTGAATAATTAGGGCTGTAGATAGCGCTTTAAATTAGAAAAGGTGGGGGGGAAAGGGTGAGGTGAGAGGAAATTTAGAAATCAAAAAAGAGAAAAGTCAAGGCAACAGAGCAGTGCAGCAGAGAAACATAGAAAAGTGGAAAATAGGAGCAAGAGTAGGCCATTCGGCCCTTCGGGCCTGCTCCGCCATTCAAAATGATCATGGCTAATCGTCTAACTCAGTACCCTGTTCCGCTTTTTCCCCATATCCCTTGATCCCTTTAGCATTAAGAAATATATCTATCTCCTTCTTGAACATATCCAATGACTTGGCCTCCACTGCCTTCTGTGGTAGAGAATTCCACAGGTGCACCATCCTCTGAGTGAAGAAATTTCTCCTCATCTCGGTTCTAAATGGCATACCCCGTATCCTGAGACTGTGACCCTTGGTTCTGGAATCCCCAGCCATCGGGAACATCCTCCCTGCATCTAGTCTGTCCAGTCCTGTTAGAATTTTATATGTTTCGATGAGATTACCTCTCATTCTTCTAAACTCTAGTGAATACAGGCTGAGTCAACCCAATCTCTCCTCATACATCAGTCCTGCCATCCCAGGAATCAGTCTGGTAAACCTTCGTTGCACTCCCTCCATGGCAAGGACATCCTTCCTCAGATAAGGAGACCAATACTGCACACAATACTCCAAATGTGGTCTCAAAACGGCCCTGTATAACTGCAGTAAGACATCCCTGCTCCTGTACTCAAATCCTCTTGCAATGAAGGCCAACATACCATTTGCCTTCTTAGCTGCTTGCTGCACCTGAATGCTCGCTTTCAGCGACTGGTGTACAAGGACACCCAGGTCTCGTTGCACCTCCCCTTTTCCCAATCTATCACCATTCAGATAATAATCTGCCTGTTTTCACAACCAAAGTGGATAACCTCACATTTATCCACGTTATACTGTATCTGCCATGTTCTTGCCCACTCGCCCAACTTGTCTAAATCACACTGGAGCCTCTTTGCATCCTCCTGACAGCTCACATTCCACCCCAGCTTTTTGTCTTCTGCAAACCTGGAAATGTTACATTTAGTTCCCTCTTCCAAATCATTGATATATATTGTGAATAGCTGGGGCCCAAGCACTGATCTCTGCAGTACCTCACTAGTCACTGCCTGCCACCCGGAAAAAGACCCGTTTATTCCTACTCTCTGTTTCCTGTCTGCCGACCAATTCTCAATCCATGCCAGTATATTCCCCCCAATCTCATGTGCTTTAATTTTGCACACTAATCTCTTGTGTGGGACCTTATCAAAAGCCTTCTGAAAATCCAAATACACCACATCCACTGGTTCTCCCCTATCTATTCTACCAGTTACATCTTCAAAAAACTCCAGTAGATTTGTTAAGCATAATTTCCCTTTCATAAACCCATGTTGACTTTGTCCAATCCCGTTAATGTCCTCCAAGTGTTCTGTTATCACATCTTTTATAGAATCATAGAAGTTTACAACATGGAAACGGGCCCTTCGGCCCAACATGTCCATGTCGCCCAGTTTATACCACTAAGCTAGTCCCAATTGCCTGCACTTGGCCCATATCCCTCTATACCCATCTTACCCATGTAACTGTCCAAATGCTTTTTAAAAGACAAAATTGTACCTGCCTCTACTACTGCCTCTGGCAGCTCGTTCCAGACACTCACCACCCTTTGAGTGAAAAAATTGCCCCTCTGGACTCTTTTGTATCTCTCCCCTCTCACCTTAAATCTATGCCCCCTCGTTATAGACTCCCCTACCTTTGGGAAAAGATTTTGACTATCTAGCTTATCTATGCCCCTCATTATTTTATAGACTTCTATAAGATCACCCCTAAACCTCCTACTCTCCAGGAAAAAAAGTCTCAGTCTATCCAACCTCTCCCTATAAGTCAAACCATCAAGTCCCGGTAGCATCCTAGTAAATCTTTTCTGCACTCTTTCTAGTTTAATAATATCCTTTCTATAATAGGGTGACCAGAACTGTACACAGTATTCCAAGTGTGGCCTTACTAATGTCTTGTACAACTTTAACAAGACATCCCAACTCCTGTATTCAATGTTCTGACCAATGAAACCAAGCATGCTGAATGCCTTCTTCTCCACCCTATCCACCTGTGACTCCACTTTCAAGGAGCTATGAACCTGTACTCCTAGATCTCTTTGTTCTATAACTCTCCCCAACGCCCCACCATTAACGGAGTAGGTCCTGGCCCAATTCGATCTACCAAAATGCATAACCTCACAATTATCTAAATTAAACTCCATCTGCCATTCATCGGCCCACTGGCCCAATTTATTAAGATCCCATTGCAATCCTAGATAACCTTCTTCACTGTCCACAATGGCACCAATCTTGGTCTCATCTGCAAACTTACTAACCATGCCTCCTAAATTCTCATCCAAATCATTAATATAAATAACAAATAACAGCGGACCCAGCACCGATCCCTGAGGCACACCGCTGGTCACAGGCCTCCAGTTTGAAAAACAACCCTCTACAACCACCCTCTGTCTTCTGTCGTCAATCCAATTTTGTATCCAATTGGCTACCTCACCTTGGATCCCGTGAGATTTAACCTTATGTAACAACCTACCATGCGGTACCTTGTCAAAGGCTTTGCTAAAGTCCATGTAGACCATGTCTACTGCACAGCCCTCATCTATCTTCTTGGTTACCCCTTCAAAAAACTCAATCAAATTCGTGAGACATGATTTTCCTCTCACAAAACCATGCTGACTGTTCCTAATCAGTCCCAGCCTCTCCAAATGCCTGTTGATCCTGTCTCTTAGAATACCCTCTAACAACTTACCCACTACAGATGTCAGGCTCACCGGTCTGTAGTTCCCAGGCTTTTCCCTGCCGCCCTTCTTAAACAAAGGCACAACATTTTCTACCCTCCAATCTTCAGGCACCTCACCTGTAGCTGTCGATGATTCAAATATCTCTGCTAGGGGACCCGCAATTTCCTCCCTAACCTCCCATAACATCCTGGGATACATTTCATCAGGTCATTATAATAGGCTCTAGCAATTTCCCCACTACTGATGTTAGGCTAACTGGTCTGTAATTCCCCGTTTTTTCTCACCCTCCTTTTTTAAATAGTGGGATTACATTTGCCACCTGATTTGGGTAATGATAAGCAGAGTGTGACAGGAAGGGTCAGAGAGTTTAACGGCAATCGTGTATCAGCGAATAAGATCAAATCAGGGAAAAATGGTAAAGTTAAAATTAAAGGCTCTTTATCTGAATGCACAAAGCATCGCAACAAGAAAGATGAATTAGTGGCATAAATAGAGATAAATGGGTTTGATCTAGTAGCCATTACAGAAACGTGGTTGCAAGGTGACCAAGGTTGGGAACTAAATATTCCAGGGTACTTGACATTTCGAAAAGACAGGCAGAATGGAAAAGGAGAGAGGGTAGCCCTGATAATAAAGGATGACATAAAGACAGTAGTGAGAAAGGATCTTGGCTCGGAAGATCAGGCAGTAGAAGCAGTATGGGTAGAGATAAGAAATAATAAGGGGCAAAAAACATTGGTGGGAGTAGTTTATAGGCCCCTTAGCAGTAGCTATGCCGATGGACAGAGTAACAATGGTAATGTAATAATCATGGGGGACTTTAATCTTCATATAGACTGGACAAATCAAATTGGCAAATGTAGTCTGGAAGACGAGTTCATGGAAAGGATTTGAGACAGTTTCTTAGAACAATACATTGTGGAACCAAGCAGAGAACAGGCTATTTTAGATCTTGTAATGTGTAATGAGACAGGGTTAATTAGTAATCTCATAGTAAAGGATCCTCTGGAAAAGAGTGATCATAATATGATAGAATGTCATGTTATGTATGTCACCCTCAAACTTAAGTCTGAAACTAGAGTCTTAAACTTAAATAAAGCCAATCACATAGGTATGAGGGGTGAGTTGGCTAAGGTAGATTGGGAAATCAGGTTAAAAAGGTATGATGGTAGATAAGCAAAGGCAAACATTTAAAGAAATATTTCAAAATTCTTAACGAATATACATTCCATTGAGAAATAAAAACTCCACATGAAAAGTGATCCATCCATGGCTAACTAAAGATGTTAAGGATAGTACTAGATTAAAAGAAGAGGCCTATAATGTTGTGAAGAAGATTAGTATGGGTTCCGCCAGGACCACTCAGCTCCAAACCTTATTACAGCCTTGGTCCAAACATGGACAAAAGAGCTGAATTCCAGAGGTGAGATGAGAGTGACTGCCCTTGACATCAAGGCAGCATTTGACAGAGTATGGCACAAAGGAGCCCGAGTAAAATTGAAGTCAATGGGAATCATAGGGGAAATCCTCCGATAGCTGGAGTCATACCTAGCACAAAGGAAGATGGTAGTGGTTGTCGGAGGCCAATCATCTCAGTCCCAGGACATTGCTGCAGGAGTTCCTCAGGGCCCAACCATCTTCAGCAGCTTCATCAATGACCTTTCTTCCAACATAAGGTCAGAAATGGGTATATTTGCTGATGATTGCACAGTGTTCAATTCCACTTGCAACCCCTCAGATAATGAAGCAGTCCGTGTCCGCATGCAGCAAGACCTGAACAACATCCAGGCTTGGGCTCATAAGTGGCAAGTAACATTCGTGCCAGACAAGTGCTAGGCAATGACCATCTCCAACAAGAGAGAGTCTAACCACCTCCCCTTGGCATTCAACAGCATTACCATCGCCGAATCCACCACCATCAACATCCTGGGAGTCACCATTGACCGGAAACTTAACTGGACCAGCCACATAAATACTGTGGCTACAAAAGCAGTCAGAGGCTGGGCATTCTGCGGTGAGTGACTCTACTCTTGACTCCCCAAAGCCTTTCCACTATCTACAAGGCACAAGTCAGGAGTGTAATGGAATACTCTCCACTTGCCTGGATGAGTGCAGCTCCAACAACACTCAAGAAGCTCGACACCATCCAGGACAAAGCAGCCCGCTTGATTGGCACCCCATCCACCACCCTAAAAATTCACTCCCTTCACCACCTGCGCACCCTGGCTACAGTGTGTACCATCTACAGGACGCACTGCAGCAACTTGCCAAGGCTTCTTCGACAACACCTCCCAAATCTGCGACCTCTACCACTTAGAAAGACAAGGGCAGCAGACACATGGGAACAACACCGCCTGCACGTTCCCCTCCAAGTCCCACACCATCCCGACTTGGAAATATATCGCCGTGCCTTCATCGTCGCTGGGTCAAAATCCTGTTACTCCCTACCCAACAGCATTGTGGGAGAATCTTCACCACACGGACTGCAGCGGTTCAAGGCGGCGGCTCACCACCACCTTCTATATGGCAATAAATGTTGGCTTCGCCTGTGATGCACACATCCCATGAACAAATAAAAAAAAGTAAACCTGAGGATTGGGGAAGTTTTAGAAACCAGCAAAGGATGACCAAAAAATTCATAAGAAGGGAGAAAATAGAATATAAGAGTAAACTAGCAAGAAATATAAAAACAGATTGTGAGAGCTTCTACAAGTATGTAAAAAGGAAGAGAGTAGCAAAAGTAAACGTTGGTCCCTTAGAGGATGAGACAGGAGAAAATATAATGGGAAATAAGGAAATGGCAGAGACATTAAACAAATATTTTGAATCTGTTTTCACCGTAGAAAACACAAAAAGCATACCAGAAATAATGGGGAACTAGGTGGCTAATGAGAGTGAGGATCCTAAAGTAATTAATGTCAATCGAGAAAAGGTACTAAAGAAACTAATGGGACTAAAAGCCGACAAATCCCCTAGACGTGATGACCTGCATCCTAGGGTTCTAAAAGAGGTGGCTGCAGAGATAGTGGATGCATTGGTTGTGATCTTCCAAAATTCCCTACATTCGAGAACAGTCCCAGCAGATTAGAAGGTAGCAAATGTAACACCACTATTCAAGAAAGGAGGGAGAGAGAAAACAGGGAACTACAGGCCAGTTAGTCTGACATCAGTCAGTCATCGGGAAAATGCTGGAATCTATTATGGAAGTGGTAACAGGGCACTTAGAAAATTATAATACAATTAGCAGAGTCAACATGGTTTTATGAAAGGGAAATCATGTTTGACAAATTTATTAGAGTTTTTTGAGGATGTAACTAGCAGGGTAGATAAAGGGGAACCAGTGGATGTAATATATTTGGATTTTCAAAAGGCATTTGGTTGGATTGGTTAACAGACAGAAAACAGAGAATAGGGATAGACAGGTCATTTTCAGGTTGGCAGGCTGTAACTAGTGGGGTGCTGCAAGGATCAGTGCTTGGGCCTCAGCTATTTACAATCTATATTAATAGCTTGAAGGGACCGAGTGTAATGTGTCCAAGTTTTCTGACGATACAAAGCTAGGTAGGAAAGTATGCTGTGAGGAGGACACAAAGAGACTGCCAAGGGAGATAGACAGGTTAAGTGAGTGGGCAAGTAGGTGGCAGATGGAGTATAATGTGGGGAAATGTGGGGTTATTTACTTTGTAGGAAGAATAGAAAAACAGAATATTTTTTAAATGGTGAGAAACTATTAAATGTTGGTGCTCAGAGATTTGGATGTCCTCATACAAGAAACACAAAAAATTAGCATGCAGGTACAGCAAGCAATTAGGAAAGCTAATGGCATGTTGGCCTTTATTGCAAGGGGGTTGGAGTACAAGAGTAAGGAAGTCTTGCTACAATTGTACAGGGCTTTGGTGAAACCACACCTGGAGTACTGTGTACAGTTTTGGTCTCCTTATCTAAGGAAGGATATACTTGCCTTAGAGGCAATGCAATGAAGGTTTACTAGATTGATTCCTGGGATGAGAGGGTTGTCCTGTGAGGAAAGATTGAGTAGAATTGGCCTATACTGTCTGGAGTTTAGAAGAATGAGGGGTGATCTCATTGAAACATATAACATTGAGGGGGCTTGACAGGGTAGATGTTTCCCCTGGCTGGAGAGTCTACAAATAGGGGTTATAATCTCAGGATAAGGAGTTGGCCATTTAAGACTGAGATGAGGAGGAATTTCTTCACTTAGAGAGTTGCGAATTTTTGGAATTCTCTACCTCGGGGAGCTGTGGATGCTCAGTCATTGAGCATACTCAAGGCTGAGATAGATAGGTTTTTGGACTCTAGGGGAAATTAAGGGATATGGGGATCAGGTAGGAAAGTGAAGTTGAGGTCAAAGATCAGCCATAATCGTATTGAATGGCGGAGCAGGCTCGAGGGGCCATATGGCCTACTCATGTTCCTATTTCTTATGTTCTTATGTAGCACTCAATTCTCCAGTATAATTATTCACAGCACCAGGTGCACACTCAAACAGGTCTAGGGATCACACTAGTAGTGGGTGAGGAAGAGTATATAAGTCAAATTTACAACGATTGGAATCATTAAAGGGTATGACACAATGGGGAACCAAAAAAAATCAGAAAACTTGAGTTTTATGATGCATTTAAGAGGAAGCTAGATAAACATATGCAGGAGAAAGGAATAGAAGTTTATGCTGATAGAGTTAGATGAAGAGGGGTGGGAGGAGTAGGAACAGTTGGGCCAAATGGCCTGTTTCGGTGCTGTACATTCTAAGTAATTCTATGTAAAAGACATCTCAAATCCTTTCAGCTGCCTTTGAGCAAGGCTGATGGGACAGGGGATTAAGAAATGAGAGGCCAAAGTAAGGGAAAGGGAGCCTTAAATGCACGCATGAGCCTACTAACAAGTGATGGAGCATCCCAGCACCTGATGACCTGTTTGATATCTGTTAAAATTGAGATTGTTCGGCATGAGAAGCCTGTGAGTAGAGTTTGCAGTCTGTATGACCTCACGTACCATTGCCATAGGTCAACATTGCAGCATGCCTGCAAGCAGGCCCAGCCAAGTTTCAGGCCACAGTAAACCATTACTGACTTTACCTGTACTCACCCATTACAGCGTGGCAGCCTCAGTCATCATTGCAACAGACGGCAAAGCTCTGCATCTGCCCCTCCACTGACCCAGACCCCAAGAAGACAGTCCCCAATGGTCAGTGGCAGCTCGGTGTGCCAGGGTTGGCATAAATGTTTGATGGCATCTTGGCAGATGAAACATTCAGGCACTACTGGCTCTACATCACCCTGGCATGCCTTCTTTCATGCCATGACTGGGATGTTTCTGAAGAACCACCACAATAAGAGTTAGTCAAGAATTCAAATATTGTAGTGAATCCACCTGGGGTCTCCCAGTGCTGCCTTCACCAGCAATATGTCGGTCAAAGTGAGGCCATTTCAACTCTCTCTGCGGATACAGGTGCAAGCAGAATGGGAACTGAACAATACTCAGGCAGCCTGATTTACCTGAAATCTTTCTATAAATTGTCCTTTTCTTCTGAATATGTCAATGCACAGGCTTCCCACTGGGAAATCTATTGGTGCCAGTGAAGGATGCCTGGGCACAACTGGCACAAAGACTCATGAAAGCTTAATTGCCATCAGGAAGAAAAAACACAAAAAAATAAAAAGGAACCCAGAAACCATCCAAAACCACTCACCTGAGCTATCATGGTCTTTGAATGGTAAGTTCCATTCCAAGCCACCCTTCTCACCAGATTTCTTGAGCACACTGGGGATTTGGGGGTCAATTTTAACATAAACTGATGGGATCGGATGGAACACTTTTCTTTACACCCTGCCCGATTTTACTCTGCAATGAAGTCAATGGAGAGTGATATTGGGTAGGGTGTAAAATCGACGTTCCACCCAATCCAGTGGATTTTCCACCCGACGAGTTAGGTTAAAATTGCCCCCTTAATGTCCAGCACACCCATCAGCTGCAGAATGGAATGGGGACCTGCCATGCACCCTTTCAAATTTGATGATGGTCTCTAACACCAGGTCCAGGCCCAACTAGAAAGCTACGTTGGGCTGACATTAGGCGGGCCAGTACACCTCCTCTGTGGCCAAAAATAGGTGCAATCAGATCATGCTCAGACACTAAAACTGGCCCATGGACAGTTCCCAGAGTGTTTGCTTTTGTCTGTCTGACTGGGTGGTGGGGGAGAAGATAAAGAATATGGAGATAGAAATTTCTCCAGGCACTATGCGTGTTGACATCATGTATTATCTAGCTCTAGTGACACTGCAAGTACGTTTTAAAAGAACTTGTTTATGATATCACTCGAAATATTGAACAGAGGAAATTTCCACAAATGCTTTAATGGTGTTGTGACTCACAGCACCCAAAGGAATTCACACCCCATGCTCACCTTTTACGTGGTAAAGACACCAGGCAGGAATTTCTGCAGGGCTTCTCCTGCTCACACACTGTAATTTCAGCGAAGAGCCGTAGAAAACCCAGAAAAGCGGCTTCAACACAGATGATGTCTTTCTTCCGGGATTTCTGCTGCTCTTCCGCTGAAGTTATGGCAGACAAATAGAAGAACCCCTGTGGAAATTCAGTGCCGCCAGCTTTTACTGGTAAAATGACAGATATAAAGAGAGCTCTAAGCCAGCACTTTCACCCCCCACTCATTTTATGTATACCTGATCAGTCGAATAAGGAAGGACTGAAAGCAGACATCATAAAGAAATTCTACATTTGTGTCGAGCTTTTGGTAATGCACCTTTTTTAAACTGAATTCTGGTGCTTAAAAAAAGCCCTGTTATCATTGCAGTAGCAGCCATATGATACTACATACCTTCAGGTCCATCATAACTCTGATCTTTATTACCCTGTCGCCTTATGTCACTTGGAAAAATGAAGCACTTCCTCTCCCCTAGCTCAGCCTGCTTATTCAAGTCTGCACTGTGCATGCAGATCTCAATACAGACCAATAAACAACTCAGACCATTGCTAAGACTGCATGTAAATAGGAACAAGCAGACATTATAAATAATACAAAACAGTCTGGCAGTAATTGGATCTTGAGTTTCCAAGTACGCTCTAAACCAATTTGCTCCCACATTTTTGGACATCGTCAAAATAAAGCAGAGTATTAGATTGCCCTCTATCACACTGCAAGCTACCTAATTAGTCTACAAATCTTACCATATTATTATAAAATGAAATTCTCTAATATATCAATTCTATTTACAGATACACAAACTATTTCACTTATGAACACATATTAACAAACTTAAACAATAAATTGTTTGAAGGAGCCCAGAAATCTTTCTGAAGGTACTGAATGGGCATTAAAGCAATATGTTTTACCCTGCTGCACTGATTTCTCTGCACTCTTTCTACTTAATGCTGAGTGTTACACAGAGTAATTTCTTCACATTTTTATTCTTAGCCGGAAAGCTGTAACTTCCACACTATGTTCAGACTGTAAAATTACAAATGCAACTATTTCCCAGCCCTCTGGAAAAAACCAAAATGTGAAAGATTTTGAAGACAACTTAAATTGGGGGCAGCATAGTGGCAGAGTACATTGGAGCACTGCTAGATCTGGGTCTATGTTTGCAATCCTGCACACTGCTGGTTTCTATAGAGAAATACCAAACACAAGCAAAAGAGGAGAGCAATCAGAAGGTGCATCTTCGGGCCACTCTTGTGAACCTTCTGATAGTTGGTTCAGACGATTACTGGCAGAGATCTGACAGCAGGTCACCATATGCCTGCCCTCTTTTCTGCAATTCATGTCTGGCTCAGGTAGATCAAAGGGCCTATGTTAACTCTGCGCGCCCGGCAGACAGTTTAAATTGCCAGTGAGACTTACACGCTGAGGGACCGCCGTCTTCCCGTGGGTTATGATTTTAACCTGCTCTTCTGAGCAGGCAAGAGGGACACCTGCCAGAAGCCAGCAGGCTTCTTCATCAAATATACAGATCGAGCTCCAGTAACTCAAGCGGGGCCGGACCACAATTTTAACCAAAGGCCTTCGCGGAGAAGTTTCCTCCGGCAGGCCAACTGAGCGGGAAGAGGAGCCAAGGCCAAAAGAGGCTCAGAACGCTGTGCTTCCCCCAGAGGGTATTGGGCAAATAAGTCAACTACTGGCTGAAGACCTGCAGCCCACTTCTATTTCTTTACCCCTGGATTCTTCCAGGCTGCATCTGGTGACCTTTGCCACATTGGTCAGGCAGCTGCTCATCGGTGCATCAAGAAGGTCACTGATGCTCTATTGAAGTCAGTGGAAAGGATTAACAGGAGAGGTGTACAACAGCCAGCCAATCCAATATCGCCATTATCGCCAAAAGTTATGATTACCGCCGTAGATTGCCAGTATGAACTGGTTGAGGGAGTCGGGGGGGGCAGGGAGAATGTGAGCATGAATTGAAGTGGGAGAGGGAGATATCTACGAGCCTGAATTGGGTAGAAGGGAGGGAAGAGTGTCAGCTTGAATTGGAAGGCAAGGGGCAGAAGAAGTGTCCCTCTGAACTAGAGAAGGGAAAGGGAGAAGAATGCCGCCATGTTACTGTGACAACTTCCTAAAAAATTTTAAAACAATGTAATAATCAATCAGATTTAGCAACAGAGGGTACCCAATACTTATCCAGAATAGGCTGCAATTTCTCCACCAGAAATGAGGGAAAGTTCCTGCAATTATGTCATAATTTCCCACAACACAAGTGCTGAAATTTTGAGTATACTTGTGCTCCATTGCACTGTGTGTAACTACATGTCATTGGCCTATATTTGAGGGTTGCTTTTGACTTGAAGATTTTTTGAGGCTGGGTTAGCTTTTAATGGTTTTCTAATTTGACATCCATGAATCCTAATGATAGCATTCCTCAAGCTTAAAACAAAACAAAAATCCAGTTTATTCTGGAAAATTCTGTAAACAATATATATTATAAAGTGGTATATCATACGGAGTTGGATAAACCAGCTGGAAAATTAAAAACACTTACTACCATTCCTCTATTTCCCCTTTCCCACTTGCAAATTCTATGTTGAAAGAAAGGATTGGTAAATTCATTTGAAGAAGCCCACTGTGGTGAGACATTAAATAGATACAAACACCACAGTAAATTGAAAATTTATTGGTATTTACCCAGAAGCAGCCCCCTCCCAAGTTGTAATTTATAGATGTAAATTAAGATGTAAAAGGAACTGAATTCAGTGACTGAGCAGCCAACAAATGTACTTTTTTTTTTATTCCTCAAGGGCATGATAAAGTCTCATGTCATGTTGTAAAATGTCTCAGGAAGCAGACAACTCACCAAGGCAAAAAGTTCACTGAAATTTCACTCGGAAATTTAACAAAATCCAGCTGGAAGTCAAGTGAACTTGCTTGAAACACAAGACAAGCCATGGAAAGCATTTTCCCTGCATATTAAGTGTAAAACTGTCAGCTAGTTATTTTTTTTTGTTAAATTATGCCCACATAGAGAAAATTCACCAACTATCCATTTTCAAAAGAAGAATCCAAACCTGAGAACAGGTTGAGGAAGAATGTATGAAAGCGTTACCTTTATTTAAGTAAAATATCAGTAAAGTAGGAATAGCACATAGATGGTTTTACTGTCCATTTACAAAAGCAACCATAGTTTAATGATTTAGTGCCACTCAATGAGAAGTGTAGAAGAGCATGCCAAGAACAGCACCAGGCGTACCTAAAAATGAGGTGCCAACCTGAAAGCTATAACACAGGACTATATGCATGCTAAACAGCGGAAGCAACATGCTATAGACAGAGCTAAGCGATTCCACAACCAACAGATCAGATCAAAGCTCTGCAGTCCCGCCACATCCAGTCTTGAAATGGTAGAGGACAATTTAACAACTAACGGGAGGAGGAGGCTTCATGAACATCCCCATCCTCAATGATGGCAGAGCCCAGCACGTGAGTGCAAAAGACAAGGTTGAAGCGTTTGCAACCATCTTCAGCCAGAAGTGTCAAGTGGATGAACCATCTCGGCCTCCTCCCGATATCCCCACCATCACAGAAGCCTGTCTACAGCCAATTCGATTCACTCCACGTGATATCAAGAAACAGCTGAGTGCACTGGATACAGCAAAGGCTATGAGCCCCAACAACATCCCGGCTGTAGTGCTGAAGACTTATGCTCAGAACTAGCTGTGCCTGTAGCCCCAGTACAGCTACAACACTGGCATCTACCCACAAGTGGAAAATTGCCCAAGTATGTCCTATCCACAAAATGCAGGATAAATCCAATCCGGCCAATTACCGCCCCATCAGTCTACTCTCAATCATCAGCAAAGTGATGGAAGGTGTCGTCGACAGTGCTATCAAGCGGCACTTACTCACCAATAACCTGCTCATCGATGCTCAGTTTGGGTTCTGCCAGGACCACTCGGCTCCAGATCTCATTACAGCCTTGGTCCAAACATGGACAAAAGAGCTGAATTCCAGAGGTGAGGTGAGAGTGACTACCCTTGACATCAAGGCAGCATTTGATAGAGTGTGGCAACAAGGAGCCCTAGTAAAATTGAAGTCAATGGGAATTAGGGGGGAAAACTCTCCGATAGCTGGAGTCATACCTAGCACAAAGAAAGATGGTCGTGGTTGTTGGAGGCCAATTATCTCAGCCCCATGGCATTGCTGCAGGAGTTCCTCAGGGCAGTGTCCTAGGCCCAATCATCTTCAGCTGTTTCATCAAAGACCTTCCCTCCATCATAAGGTCACAAGTGGGGATGTTTGCTGATGATTGCACAGTGTTCAGTTCCATTCGCAACCCCTCAGTTAATGAAGCAGTCCGAGCCCGCATGCAGCAAGACCTGGACAACATCCAGGCTTGGGCTGATAAGTGGCAAGTAGCATCTGCGCCACACAACTCCCAGGCAATGACCATCTCCAACAAGAGTGAGTCTAACCACCTCCCCATGACATTCAATGGCATTACCATTGTGGAATCCCCCACCATCAACATCCTGGGGGTCACCATTGACCAGAAACTTAATAGGACCAGCCACATAAATACTGTGGCTACAAGAGCAGGTCAGGGGCTGTGTATTCTGTGGTGAGTGACTCACTTCCTGACTCCCAAAAGCCTTTCTACCATCTACAAGGCACAATTCAGGAGTGTGATGGAATACTCTCCACTTGCCTGGATGAGTGCAGCTCCAACAACACTCAAGAAGCTCGACACCATCCAAGATAAAGCAGCCCACTTGATCGGCACCCCATCCACCACCCTAAACATTCACTCCCTTCACCATCGGCGCACCGTGGCTGCAGTGTGTACCATCCACAGGATGCACTGCAGCAACTCGTCAAGGCTTCTTCGACAGCATCTCCAAGCTCACAACCTCTACTACCTAGAAGGACAAGGGCAGCAGGCACATGGGAACAACACCACCTGCACGTTCCCCTCCAAGTAACACACCATCCCGACTTGGAAATATATCGCCGTTCCTTCATCGTCGCTGGGTCAAAATCCTGGAATTCCCTACCTAACAGCACTGCGGGAGAACCTTCACCACACAGACTGCAGCGGTTCAAGAAGGTGGCTCACCACCACCTTCTCTAGGGCAATTAGGGATGGGCAATAAATGCTGGCCTTGCCAGCAACGCCGACATCCCATGAATGAATAAAAAAACACTTGTTTCTTGAAAATCTGAATGCATTATTTAAATTATGATGAGAATTCAGTGTTTGGAGTAGGACAAGGCATTTCTAAGATCAAAGTTTTCAACAGAAACTAGGGCCCCAATTTTAGCTGCCCTCACCTGGCAGAAACCGGGCTGGGGTGGGTGGGTGGCAGGGGGCAGTTAAAATAACAGGGTCAGTTTGTTGTTAGTGCTCCAGCCCACAGACCAGGCTGTCAATCTGGCTGGCTGTCAGGCGGGAGACTGTAGCGATTTACTTAAATGAGGCCTTCAAGATCAGCAGGGTCTTCACGCCTCGGCCTTGCAGGGTTTTCAACGTGCTGCCGTGCTCCCCTGCACGCTCCCCACCTCCCCCTTGATATTGGGGCCCAGGAATCTGATGAAAGGAATAATGCAACAAACGTGGTGAAGATATGATAAAAAAGAATATCAGATATACAGGCTATTTCATATGTAATATCTGCTCGGGTTACATCTGCGCAGTGTTCCATCTATTGAATTACCTACTGTATGTATGATCTTCCTGATTCTTTGAATGTTGTTCAGTTTCTATATTGCAAATGTGGACAGTTAAGTTTTGGAAAAACCTATGGGATATTTTGTTTCTTTCGGGTTGTACAAATTGGTCATGTTATTCCCTGGCAGACACCTTGTATGAGTAAAAATAGCAAATACTTGCCAGACACTTAAAAAGAAAAAGCTGTAATAGGTGGCAAAATAGATACTTTGGGCTGATCACAATGATACCCATCAGGAGTTGGGATGAGCTACTAAAAAGCTAAAGGTGCTCTGTAAGTGGGAATATTCAAAAGACAAGCCTCTGGGAAGGTTGTTACTCTTCCGAGGTTAGATTAAGGCAGGGTAAAGGGAATTTTATTCTGCATCTAGCTCGTGCCATAGTTGATCTGTGAATGCAAAATATCAATGCTGCATGACAAAAGTTGAAAAAAATATTCTGTATTCCACATTGATATTCCTTACCTTGATGAGTTTATAAGCAGTCAAGTGTGTTACAATCTGTTGCAGAGCAAAGTAAATTCCTCTGATTCTCACTAACCAAAATAACCTGATGTCCCGTGAGATCATACCTCGGTTTTCTATATCTCGTGGAGTCAAAATAGGCAGTTCCCATCAAAATATTAAACACATGTTGTCATTTGATTGGCTTACTGCCTTACATTCCAGTCACCTGCTATCTTAAATGTGTTACATAGCATCCTTTAAGGGAAGCACTCACTTATCAATTTTATTAAAACCAAAATATACTTAATGTGGTGACAGTTAGCAATTACAGAAGAATAGTAAACAAGAATTATTGCTCACACACCAGTTACAGAAAGAAGGTCAATATGTATTGTTAGAAATTTACTGAGGTTCGTCTAAAATCTGATAACTCTGGTCTTGAAATTACGCTGTGGGATACTAACAGGCAAATGTTTAATGCATTCATCTGCAGTTCTGCTCTCTGCTGTTTTAGCAAATGTGTCAATCAGTTTAAAATAAATAGGTTAATGCCTGTGCTAAAAGAGAGAGGAATTTCAGAACATGTTAGCATTCATACACTCGCAATCCAGTGTAATTTCAGGGGTTTTGTTTTAAGATACAGGTTTTTATAAAAGTTAGTCAGATGTCAAACATTATTATAACACAAATTCCCCCAGCTGTTATTAACACATGGGGCAATGAACATGTCACAAACGATGAGAAAAGCTACAACTCAGGGCTAGAATTCCGTTGGGTTTATTCATCCAAAAAACATGATGGTGGGGGGGTTTAACCTAACGTGTCAATGGAAAGTAAAATCAATGGAAAGTAAAATTGGGCGGGGTTTAAAACAAGAGGCTGATCCGATCACATCAGTTTCCCGCCAGTGGGAATAGGTTAAAATTACCCCCTCCGATGTGTTTTTATTAATACTGCCTCTGTTGGTATTCCAAGTGATTTAAATACAAAGCAAAATATTTTAAAGATTACTTTCATTACATTATTTCTGTGGTGTACAAAATACGATTTGTCTAGAGTAAATTATAATTGTAGCCCAAGTCACACCTAAATGAAAATAACTTAAATAAATGTTCACTTTGATAGGAGCAGAGCTCTGTCCTGCTTCACAGCATAAAATTATTATATCTGCACTGTACAGTTTGCCTATGAAATGTTATATTGTAACATTACATAGGCCCACCACCATCTCAGGGCAACAAATGTGGCCTTGCCAGTATCGCCCATATCCAAGAACAAAATTACAAAAAAAGAGGGAGGAGAGGAGTTCGTAGAATTTCTTTATGCGAAAGGTCTTTTATTATTCATTCTCGGAATGTGGGCATCGCTGGCAAGAACGGTATTTATTGCCCTTCCCTAGTTTCCCTGAGAAGGTGGTGATGGGCCTTCTTCTTGAACCACTTCAGAGGGCAGTTAAGAGTCAACCATGTTGATGTGGGAGTGGGGTCACATGTAGGTCAGACTGGGTAAGGACAGTACTCAGTCCTTCCTTCCCTAAAGAACATTATTGAACCAGTTGGGTTTTTGCAACAATCTGACAGCTTCATGGTCATGTTTACTGATACCAGTTTTTTATTTCCAGTCTTTTTAAACTGAATGTTTTGTTCACAGGGAGTGGTTGAGGCAGATGACATTGCAACTTAATGAAAAATGATATTTTAAGCAGCAGAAGGTACAAAACTATGGGGAGAGAACAGGGTGCTGGACTTAGTATTGAATTTCTCTAGCAAAAAGCCAGCACAGATATGATAGGCTGAATAGACTTTTGTGCTGTAAACTTCTTTGGCTTGAGAGACTCACGAGAGAACGGCCTTCTGTACGACTTGTGCATGAAACAAAAGGTCTCACATTCTAAAGTTTACCAGAAGGCCAGTGACAATGTGCACATCTGATTACTGCTCTAGCAAGGTATCACCAACATAGTTTATAGACCTGAGTGACACACTGCTTCACAACAACAACTTGCATTTACATAACGCCTTTAACGAAGTAAAATGTTGCACGGCACTTCACAGGAGCGTTATCAAACAAAATTTGACACTGAGCCACATAAGGAGGTATTAGGACATGTGATCAAAAGCTTGGTCAAAGAGGAGCGTCTTAAAGGAGAAGAGCGTCTTAAAAGGAGAAGAGAGAGGTAGAGAGGTTTAGGGAAGGGATTCTAGCGCTTAGGGCCTAGGCAGCTGAAGGCACGGCCGTCAATGGTGGAGCAATTAAAATCGGGGATGCGCAAGACGCAAGAATTGGAGGAACGCAGAGATCTCTGAGGGTTGTAGGGCTGGAGGAAGTTACAGAGATAGGGAGGGGCGAGGCCTTGGGTTTGAAAACAAAGATGAGAATTTTAAAACCGAGGCATTGCCAGACCAGGAGCCAATGTAGGTCAGCGAGCACAGGAGTGATGGGTGAATGGGGCTTGATGCAAGTTAGGATACGGACAGTAGAGTTTTGGATGATCTCAAGTTTATGGAGGGTGGAAGGTAGGGGGCTGACTAGGAGAGCATTGGAATAGTTAATTCTAGAGGTAACAAAGACATGGATGAGGGTTTCAGCAGCAGATGAGCTGAGGCAGGGGCAGAGACGGGCGATGTTACCGAGGTGGAAGTAGGCGGTCTTGGTGATGGAGTGGATATGTGGTCGGAAGGTCATCTCAGGGTCAAATAGGATGTCAAGGTTGTGAACGGTCTGGTTCAGCCTCAGACGGTGGCCAGGGAAAGGGATGGAGTTGGTGGCTAGGGAACAGGGTTTGTGGCGGGGACCAAAGACAATTGCTCCAGTCTTCCCAATATTTTTCCTCATCCAGTAGTGTGACAAATCAGAGACAGTAGAGGGGTCGAGAGAGGTGATGGTGAGGTGGAGCTGGGTATCGTCAGCGTAAATATGGAACCTAAGGTTGTGTTTTCGGATGATGTCACCGAGGGGCAGCATGTCGATGAGAAATAGGAGGGGGCCAAGGATGGATCCTTCGGGGATTCCAGAGGTAACGGTGCAGGAGCGGGAAGAGAAGCCATTGCTGGTGATTCTCTGGCTACGACTGGTTAGATAAGAATGGAACTAGGCGAACGCAGTCCGACCCAGCTGGATGACAGAGGAGAGGTGTTGGAGGAGGATAGTGTGGTCAACCTTGGGTGCAGGCAGGCCAAGAAGGATGAGGAGGGATAGTTTATCACAGTCACATAGGATATCATTTGTGACTATGATAAGGACCGATTCTGTACTGTGGAAGGGGTAGAAACCTGATTGGAGGGATTCAAACATGGAGTTGAGGGAAAGATAGGCACAGATTACAACAAAGACAACCTTACAGCATTTGGTCCGTGGATACAAGCAACTCGTTAGCCTGTTGCTATTCATGCAACATCCTCCTTTTGCAAGTAGGCTCAATGAGGTCTGATTCCTGAAGCTCCTCTGCTCCGTCAGTCATTAAAGGGAACCTCCACTATGTGCCAACTGTCCTTTCCTCAGTCTCCATCACCTTTTAACCACCTGATCACAATGCAATTACCTGATGATCCCATCTCAATGTCATGAGCTACATGTTCTGGGGTACGTGCATATGTATGCTGATGCTTGTAGGATGTCCTGCGGACACTATGTAATATGATGCAACCTTGTCAGTGCAAGATTCTGAGATGGTATGCCACTCAATTAATGTGCAGCTCATTTCCAATCACAGAAACAAGGGAGGTAATTTTAATCCCCCCATGACAGGTGGGAGAGGTTCGAGGGTGGGGGGTTGTTAAATGTGAAACCCAATCCCAACCCGTCGTGACCGCGCCTACTTCCTGTTTAACTACGGTGGGTTTAGGGGCGTCCGAGTAACCCGCTCTGGAGAGGGGGATCCGTGATGATAATATTTAAATGAGGGTCTGTTCCTCAGATTTTGGGAGCCATTGAGATTTAACGGCTGCAGGCAGGGTTTCCCATGGCTCGGGAAATCCTGCAGCTGGAGGGAGGCAGGAAATGCCAGCTCCAGTAGGTAAGTGCTTTTTAGAGCACTGCTTGTGGGCCAGGAGGAACAGGAGTGCTTCCTCTGGCCCCCCCAAGCAAATCTTTTGCCACGATCTGCCGATCCCCTGCGAGCTTCGATTGCTCTGGACCGTTCCCAATGGTCGCCGGCTGCGGCCTTTTACTGCTGGCTTACCCGCCTGGGAGCCGGTCTGCCTCTCAATCTTGCCGGCTGCCGGGCGGGAAAAGGCAGGACCTCCGCACTGCCAGCATTTACAGGTTTTCTGGACGCTAACACACGCCTCGCTCCCTCCCCGCCTCCCCGCAAATACCGATGTCAAGGTTCCAAAGCAGCTGTCATAAATGCTTTTATTCTGTGATACTTAACTATCCTCCCCCCAATATTTGACCCTGCCAGGAACACGACAGGATGATTGGTGGGGGACAAGGGATACCCCCTACATACAGGGCTCATGACACCTCTCCGCAACCCATCATGCCTGAACAACACAGGTATACTCAAAGCCAATGGGACTACCAAGATCATAACTGAGCAGGCCATAGGGATCCTCTAATTTTTCTAACCATCAACAAAAAACCATGAGAAATAGGAGGGGGCCACCTCTCCTCTGTCATCCAGCTGGGTCGGACTGCGTTCGCCTAGTTCCATTCTTATCTAACCAGTCGTAGCCAGAGAATCACCAGCAATGGCTTCTCTTCCCGCTCCTGCACCGTTCCATATGTACGCTGACGATACCCAGCTCCACCTCACCACCACCTCTCTCGACCCCTCTACAAAAACCATGACATGAGCACAGGTGATGTGATCACAGGTGCGCTGCTCAGAGGTGCTGTCTTAAGTGAGGAATTCATAACAGAAAAGCAGAAAATCGTTTTTAAAAAATTAAAAGCATGTCTTCATTTGCTTGAAATAAAGCTTTGAGAATTCAGACTCTGCTTTGTTTGAAAGTACTTTTGGAAAAATCAAAGAAACTCTCAAATCACTATGGGATGAGGGAACATCAACTCGTGCTGATGCATAGCCAGTGTGGTGGGAAATTATGCAAACCCACATATGTTCAGAATACACAGATATGGTTGAAAGTTCTCTCCAACTGCTGTATGGTAAAGATATCCAGTAGCAGCCCAGGTTTTTGAGAGAGGCCTTGTAGTAAAAAATTTAATGAAGGCATTCAAAGACACAAAAGACATTTCAATGGCTAAATTTAGCCTTGCTATTGTGAAATATATATTTTTAATCTTTAATTTTGTTTAAAATGTTATTTTTAATACCAGATATGTCAGTTATTGAGAAAAATGGCAGACTAATTTTTTTTTAAATTGTATTTTGAGCGATTTGATTGATCTGTGATGGCAAATTATTTACATAGGCAATGTTTACATCTTTAGATAGGGTTTTCCCCCATTTTAAATGTTTACGTTGTCATTTTCAATGTTGAATGTCTACATAAAAAGTATGGCTCAAAATTATGAGACAGAAAGTAAGGTTCGTGGCATATGCAAGATTTTTAATATAGGCAGATACATAAAAATATAAAACAAAATGTAAGTTTATCTAAATTTCTGCAGCTTATACGATACTTGCAAAGCTCAGCCTGTGTGTGCTCATAAGTTTCCATTCTCAGATATATATTACAGTATGAGCCTCAAAATGTTGCAAACCATAGGCTAACACTACACTCGCTCCTTCCAAGGCTTCAGAGCTTAGACTTTGATAATCAACTCCTCCTAGGGAATTAGTGGATGCTGTTTGCCCTCACCACCTCTAATTCATTGATTCTTTTTCCTATTGAACGCCAACTTCTCCCGTGTATGCACAGTGCCATGGCCATACATTGCTTCAGCCTTGTGCCTGTACCAGTATGTCTGCTCCTGTACACGTTTCCTTATCTTACCGCACTCACTGACACCTTGATCCTACTTAGGCCTCTTATGTAGTTGTGCTGCATTCTGAAATTCGTGCATATACCTTACCTCTTTAAACCAATGATAGATTTATATTGGTGTTTTTTTAAGTCAACAAACATTTTCCTACCTTGAATCCAGGCATACTGGGTTCTCAACACAACATCCAGACAGCAGTGATGGCCTCCAATGGCTGTTGTGTGCGCTGTGGCTTTACCTTGGTGGTTACTCCAGAAATGTCTGTTCTTCACTAAATTACCAAGGCTATAAGAGCCCACAGGGGCTCCATCGTTGAATTGCACTTTGCATTGTTGTCTAGAGCTGCCATTGTCAACAGGGATTGTTCACCATTGCAACAAACTTTCAAGCCATAAATAACAGATACCAGCCTGATAATTGCTTTAACAGTTTGTTAGGGGGCATTATTGCAGCAGTGTTCACATTGGCTCCTGAAAAACTTGTAACCAGTAACAGAACAGATTGTGCTTTAAACAACACAAGCAAAAAAAGGAAATCAGCTATAACTTTGTGACTACAAGAAGCAATTTCACTTAACCTTAGAGTTTGCAAATTTTTCACAACCCCACCCAGTAGGAAACTGACGCGATCAGATCGGCCATCCAATTTTACTGTAAAATTGGCCGGCATGTAAAATGGGTGGTCAATCTGATCCCATCAATTTCCCACCGGATGAATTAGGTTAAAATGATCCCCCCTTTTGAAGAGGCCTTAATCTCTTTAAGGTCACAGTTATTTCACATGTGTTACATTTCTCAGGCAGATCAATAAATCAATTTAGATACTCTGATGTATATTAGCATTCAAAACTATTAAACCTATTCTATCCAGAACCTCTGTTGTTTATTTATCTAAGAATCTTCATTTTGTTTTTATCTTTAAAACCAGCCTTCACTTAATTTTACAAGTCACTCAAAAGATGAAATACTCTAAACTAGTGAAATTGTAACTAGTGACGTAGACAACCTGGGTAATCACAATCAACAATTCCTACGCATAAGTCAATTACAAAGTAAATGAGACTATCAATTAAATTACCAGTATCATAGCGTGCAATTAAATTTATACCTCAATCTCTGCAAATATCTGAGGAGGTTAGCAGCATTGCATAGTATTGGAGATTAAGAGGGTTTAAGGATTTGAAAACAGTTTTATCAGACAGCATGGATAAGGTGGAAGAGTGAGTCACATCCCAATCATGTCGCTTGTTAGTACAATTCAAGCACTCCTTCCAATTATTATGAAGATGCTAATTGCAGGCAATTATCACTTAAATTGGAACATCCCATAAAGTAGGAATATCAGAAACGTGAATGGAATACTAAATGTAGAATTCCACCTTAAATTGCACATCCACCAATTTAAATTCTAACACTTTCTGGAACTTGGTTTGTTTACAATTGCCAGCAGTCTGGATGCCAATCTAGTTCTAGTTACATACACATTTCTTAACCATCTCGACACACAATGGGAGTTCTCATATTCCCCTCATCAGTAGGCTGACTTGATAAAGTATGCACGAGGGAGTTGTGAATGCACTACAGTCAGTGGTACGGTTCGAATATAAACCATAAGTCTTCATACAAGTTTGCACCACAATTTAAACATTAATCTGTAAAGAATTTGCTAAAAACTTGAAAGAGGTGTGTTTAACAGTACACTATAGTCCAGAAATCGCAGGAATGGGAGGAGAGGGTGCAATTCTGGCAGAAATCCGTAATATTGGGTAGAATTTGGATCTACTGGGCTTCTGCCCTTTATAAAGTCCCCAAGAAACTGCGCTGCAGGGAGGCAAGCACTCTTCCTACCCGTGTTATGTTGATCCAGCATGAACCTGGACTTCCCTGGGAATTGCGCCGAAAGCAAATCTTGTTTCAGCTGTGTTTTTACCAGAGACACAGTCACTTTTTAAAGCTGCAATTAATAAGTCCTGTTGGATTAAACAATCAGATCTTCTGGAGCACAAAGCATCAGATTCAGGAGTATGTGTGTACATAATAAGATTGTGCTTTCAAAAGCAGTGTTGTGTTCAAAGGTAGATGTATACACACAAGAACACAAAACCAGATAGAAAGGTATATAAAATGGATGTATAATGTGATAGTGTTTTATAGGTATTGATATTAACCTTGCATTGTTTATCAATAGCACAATAAACATCCAGAATTTATATAAGTAAAAGCAACAGCACTTAGAAGGTAAGAAGAAAAACTCAACAGAATCTACTTCTAAATACACAGAACACTGAATATGTTCCATTTTGACTGTCTGTCTTGAGTAACTACTCCCCTATAGTTACCCACATCTGGTGGCACATGCAAGTTTACAGTACCCAGTACATGCATAAATAGGCCTATAAGTGTGACCCAGGGATCATAACGTTATATAACTAGATACTGAGCGGTAAAAATGTACTCTTGATGGTAAGGGGAATGAGGATCTTCTATGGGAGTGACTATTGATGCTGAGCTCAAAAAGACTGTAGACCCATGAAATTTGTAATAGCCATTAAAATCTGCAGATCATTATTATTGCAGATCATAACCACTGCTCCCATTTTTTCAGTCAGCTACTGCTAGTAATGGTTCTGCTGCTGCCATTTACAGCTGCTACTGATCAATCTTTTGCTTCTTAGCCTGTCCCATTATCACCTTCCTTGCCTTGCACCATCATCCCTTTTGTCATTTAATCACTCATGCCCTCCACCCTACCACAGACCTTCCCTTTTGTTCTTTCCTCCCCTCCTTCCCTTTCCATGGCTCTGTACTTTCTCAAAAACTTTAACTCTTAACATCTTCCAGTTCTGATGAAAGGTCTTTGACCTGAAACGTTAACTCTGTTTCTTTCTCCACAGATGCTGCCTCACTTGCTGAGCTTCTCCAGCATTTTCTGGTTTTATTTCAGATTTCCAGCATCCGCTGTATTTTGCTTTTGCCTTATTATTGCTCTCCAGCTTTCCATTAAGCCTAGCAATCATAGGCCTGTAAGTACTGATTCTTGGAGTCATAACCCTCCAGTTATCCAACATAATAACAGCTTGGGACTTGCAGTGGCATGAAATGCTTTTGCGAACTATCAAAAAACAAGTCTATAGTAATGAAAGCTTGTGTGAAAAACCTATTAAAAAACAGCAACCTTATAGTGTAGCAAGCTCTGGGGCGAATGAGATGTGAACCTTAATTCTCCCCTGTAAAAAGCCACAAAAATAAACTCAGAGAACATTATTAATTTAGGATTGAATGTAGAAGCGTACTGATGCTGCATCATGCTGTATCATGTGAATGATATAATATGAACCCACATCCTAAGGTTCTTTTCCATTCCTATGCTGTTAGGGTGAGGTGGCAAGTGAAGGTAACCTGCTTGTACATAAGGAAATCATAGGCCAAGTTACCCCACGCTAGTCTCATGCAGATTTTAATGACTATTACAAATTTCATGGGTCTACAGTGTTTTTGAGCTCAGCATCAATAGTCACTCCCGTAGGTGATCCTCATTCCCCTGGCCATCAAGAGTACCCTTTTACCGCTCAATATCTAGTTATATGATGTTATGATCCCTGGGTCACACTTATAGACCTATGTATGTATGTACTGGGTACTGTGAACTTGCACATGCCACCATGTGTGTTCTGCTGTCCTTACAGAAGGTGGACTGAAAAGCATTGTAGTGAGACAGGGCATAAATGTAAATCAACAATGATTCATTTTACATGAATGAGCAGAATAGTTTTCCACTGAGATACATCTAATTATTACCACTCCTCATACCATAAAATAACAAACCACACACCCTCCCATTGGTCTGACTGGAAACTCTTTTCAAGCTAACTGTCCCTAAGCTATTGGGTACAGATAAAGTTACATGCTATTTGGGTTCACTCTGCCATATTGGAGCCTCTGTGTGTGTCTGATTCACATTCACTGGTGAGAGAAAAAATACAGCAAAGATATCCTCTGACCTCCTCCCTCAGCTCTGTGAGGGAGAATTTCCCAGGGTTGTCCTTTTTTTTAAGCTGTTTACATCGTTTCTCTGGGAGTTCCGCCAAATTTATGGCTGGATAACGGGAGAGTCTCAGGTGAAATTGCAGATACATGCGACAAGGATTTGTCGGCTGAGCTACAAAAGTTAATACCTTGAATGAACAATTGGCTCCCTGAACACATGGTTCAGCCTAGCCCCCTGCCAAGCACAATGAATGAAAACCATTCCATCATAATGGCAGGGAATACCTTGGAATCGACTTTAACAAAGTTCATGTAACATGAAAAAGTACAGAGTCTATGATAACTGGCCTATTTGATATCTCCACCCAGGAACCATCCTAATCAACATTGTAAATGGCCACTGTATCTCTGAAAGTTAACTGTTTGTAAGCTGAACCTGACCATATGTCAATAACGGAAGTGAAAACGAAATCCCTTCTAAACTCTTAAAATATTACAATGGCCAGCATTATTTTAAAAATGGAGTGGCTGGGGGGGGGGGGGGGGGGGGGGAGTGCTGCATCTCTGGAACACTGCTGCTATTATTACAAATGTAACAGCTAAAGCACCAAGAACTTGCATCTATATAACACCTTTAAAGGTAGAAAAACTTTCCAAAACATTTCACTGTTAATCAAAACAGGGAGAGGAATGTGAGTTTAGATGCTTTATGGACAAGATGACGGAGGCGAATTATGTAAAATTTGGGCAGTGAGATCTATTGCTGCCTCATAGCCCTGAACAGCGTTTCCATCTGCTGCTGGCCTCTCCTTCCCCACTCGGCCACATGTAAATGGTGTCAAAGAGTGGTGCCCTAGTTCCCAGTGGAATTCTCCCCTTCCACCCCATTTACTGCCACTTCCTGAGGCTGGTGTTGCTGGGCCCGGGAAGTGGCCTTTGGCCATGAAGTAGCCTCCTCTCCTTCCATTCTGCCCTCAATAGCTGTGCAAGTCCAGGTCTCTGCCAAGGCCTGCAAGGTGCAGCTCCTGCCACCCTCAAAGCGCTTCTGCCCCCTTACATCTGTCGCCACCTCATGTGGTGCTGCAGCAGTGGTCCTCTTGGTGACAGGAATCCAGCTGGGAGCCTGCCACACATCAATTATGAACTCTGACCCAGGGAAATGGGTAATGTTTTGGGGTGGAATCAGAGGGGAGGCGGAATTACTGTCCCGGTGGATAATCCTGGCCGTTATCTTTTGTATCAATATTACAATATTTTGACAAGATTAACGAGACAAGTATATTATATGAGAGTAAAATTCAACTTTGGCAGGGGGCACAAAATGAATAGTAGCAGATCGGCTACCCATTGTACAGCCTGCCCTATTTTGGGTGCACTGTGCCTATTCAGTGCCTGGACAAGGGCTGGTTGGAATATCAAGGTCATTATCAGATCTATTAACAAAATAGAAGTCCACATTAGCTATCAGGCAGCAATTGGGTTTAACATCCCAATTACGTTTTCTGGCTACACATAGGATAATCCTGCCCATAATGTTTAATACAGCAGACGGTACAATTTATGAAGGGGTACTGATGAGGTAGATGCCTTTGGAGGCTTCAGAGATCATGCTTGAGAAGCAATTTACAGTTGTCCCTTTAGTAAGATGCTTCCTGATGTTATATTGACAGTCATTATTGTACTAGTTTTCCCAAAATGATTTTGAGCATGGGTGATGTTGAAGTCAAGTTCAATGCATGAAAATGTTGGTACATTTATGACGTCACAACACTCATTGGAATGGCTTTTAGACAAGGTCAAACATATAATAAATAGAATAATAGGTGATGGCAAGTGTTATATAGATTTTAACTTAGCTTATGAAACAGACCTAAATAATTCACTCATGCCTGTGGTATTCATAAAAAAATCAATAGCAAACATGCCATAATTTATTCTCAGGCATGTAACATAAATTGAACATTCCATGCAGCATACAAAAATCACCCTTGCTTATCGGGAAGTTCTTTTTACATATTCCAGACACTTTGACTTGTTAGGGTTTGTTTCCTCCCTTTTTAGTCCACACTACGCTCACAATTCCCCATGAAAAAGGGAAGGCAGGCAACTGTTCCAGTACAGCTACAACACTGGCATCTACCCGACAATGTGGAAAATTGCCCAGGTATGTCCTGTCCACAAAAAGCAGGACATATCCAATCCGGCTAATTACCGCCCCATCAGTCTACTCTCAATCATCAGCGAAGTGATGGAAGGTGTCGTCGACAGTGCTATCAAGCGGCACTTAACAATAACCTGCTCACTGATGCTCAGTTTGGGTTCTGCCAGGACCACTCGGTTCCAGACCTCATGGTCCAAACATGGACAAAAGAGCTGAATTCCAGAGGCGAGGTGAGAGTGACTGCCCTTGACATCAAGGCAGCATTTGACCGAGTGTGGCAACAAGGAGCCCGAGTAAAATTGAAGTCAATGGGAATCAGGGGGAAAACTCTCCAGTGGCTGGAGTCATACCGAGCACAAAGGAAGATGGTAGTGGTTGTTGGAGGCCAATCATCTCAGCCCTAGGACATTGCTGCAGGAGTTCCTCAGGGCAGTGTCCTAGGCCCAACATCTTCAGCTGCTTCATCAATGACCTTCCCTCCATCATAAGGTCAGAAATGGGGATGTTCGCTGATGATTGCACAGTGTTCAGTCCCATTCGCAACCCCTCAAATAATGAAGCAGTCCGAGCCTGCATGCAGCAAGACCTGGACGACATCCAGGTTTGGGCTCATAAGTGACAAGTAACATTCGCGCCAGACCAAGTGCCAGGCAATGACCATCTCCAACAAGAGAGAGTCTAACCACCTCCCCTTGACATTCAACGGCATTACCATCGCTGAACCCCCCACCATCAACATCCTGGGGGTCACCATTGACCAGAAACTTAACTGGACCAGCCATATAAATACTGTGGCTACAAGAGCAGGTCAGGGGCTGGGTATTCTGCGGCGAGTGACTCATCTCTTGACTCCCCAAAGCCTTTCCACCATCTACAAGGCACAAGTCAGGAGTATGATGGAATACACTCCACTTGCTTGGATGAGTGCAGCTCCAACAACACTCAAGAAGCTCGACACCATCCAAGATAAAGCAGCCCGCTTGATTGGCACCCCATCCACCACCCTAAACATTCACTCCCTTCACCACTGGCACACTGTGGTTGCAGTGTGTACCATCCACAGGATGCACTGCAGCAACCCGACAAGGCTTCTTCGACAGCGCCTCCCACACCCGCGACCTCTACCACCTGGGAGGACCAAGAGCAGCAGGCACATGGGAACAACACCACCTGCACGTTCCCCTCCAAGTCACACACCATACCGACTTGGAAATATATCGCCGTTCCTTCATCTTCGCTGGGTCAAAATCCTGGAACTCCCTTCCTAACAGCACTGTGGGAGAACCTTCACCACACGGACTGCAGTGGTTCAAGAAGGCAGCTCACCACCACCTTCTCTAGGGCAATTAGGGAAGGGCAATAAATGCCGGCCTCGCCAGCGACGCCCACATCCCATGAACGAATAAAAAAGAAACTTTCTTAAGCTGTGCCCATTTGAGCCAATCACCAAGAGATGGGCAAAATCAGCCCAGGCTGGCTCACCCTCCCTGTGGATAATGTGTTAGATTTGCAGATGCTCTTCAGCTCTGATAAAGTCAAGATTGGAAACTTTTATGTCAGTAATTGCAAGAGTACAAATACAATTATGCTACTCCATGCTGTTATTTCTGTTATTTTTACAAGTGAGATAAAAAGAACTCTATTGAGTCCAGTCTTATTTTTATTCCTAATGGCAAAACAGCAAGTATCCTCAATCTACCTCATGTGTACAAGCCACACGGATCTCTTAAATCATTTGAGACAGTCCAGTAAGACCCACAGCAACACAATTGTAGAAAAATCCATAATGTCAATAAATCCAGAAGTCATCCTCAAAGTGACAACAATGCCTTCAGGCATTCTTCTAAACATTCCATCCTATACCATGATGTAACCAACACCACAGCACAACCAACAATGAATGATGTACAGGTCCTGCACTTCAGCCTGAGACTTCATAATGCTCTCACCTAAAAAGTGCTTGTAGAAAAAAGGCATTAAATAAACAAAGATAAAGCACGGATTTAACAGAATTTTTGTTGCATCAATGGTTAACAGCATAGTGGGTGGCAACATGTTTTGCTACACTTGGAAGGACAATTAACACGGCTCACTAGCGATATTAGGTAGCGATAAAAGGAAAGCCGGTGAAATCTGAATGCACAGAGGTAAGTTCTGATAAAGGGTGGCACCCAAAATGTTAACCTACATTTCCGATGTTGAGTGGCCTGCTGCGCATTTCCAACATTTTCTGTTTTTATTATACGATATTGTTGCTTATAATTTATTACTTTCTTTTGCTTGTTATTAAAGCATATTAATGTTCTTGCGTCTTTCCATTGTGTGTCTTACATATAACTCACACATACCTGTGATACTTGGAAAAATATTGGGGGTTAAATTGGTTATCCCCTTAAACCCGGCGCAGGGGTCACGGTGCGCAATTAGCCCACGCCCGGTCGTTCCGATGCAGGCAGCGCATGAGATTCGTGCTGCCTGCTCATTTACCTGATTGTACCGTGAGCAGCCAGGCCTGGCTGCATTGTTCTCACCAGCTTCTCATTTCTCACCAGCAGGGGGGGCCCAGATATTGCATTAGTTGCTCACACCTCTTCAGGCAGACTGCACCGCTTATTTGCAAAATAAAAGATGCGGGTCCGCACGGGGTCTGAACGGAAATCAGACATCACACATGTAAAATAGACATGCAGGTCCTGTCCCTATGTTTACAAACTGTTGAGTTATGATAAAACATTGAATAAATGTCATAATTGCTCACTACTAAATCCCACACCCTCCAATCTGCATGCCAGACCTCGCCAGTCTGCTGATCTGAGTTTGTACCAAGCCTGTGAGAGAGCGCGCAATAAGGTTCTCTGCTGATGCACTAGAGGCCTTGGTGCAAGAGGTGGACAGAATGAGGGACATCCTATATCTGCGGTGACGGTGTGGGGGGTGGGGGGCGGTGCGGGGGCGGCAAGAAGCCCTCCAGACATATCCTCAAAAGGCAGTGGGAGGCAAGGCAGTAGGGGACAAAGTCAATGCCAGGCGCATAGTACCACGAACATGGATGCAGTGCAGGAAGAAGTTCAATGTTTTGACACGAGTGGTCAAGGTGAGGCCAACTATCAAATGGCATCTCCTACCAACTGCACCACTAGCCGCATCCACTGCTCCACACACTACAGCCCCATCACCCACCTACCAACAAACTCTTCCAATCAGATGCTTCTTCTCAACTTCACACATTACCACTGCTGCAAGCCGCACACCCACAACTCAAAAGGTCACACACACTGGCAGGTATTCAACCATGACAGGCACATCACCCAAACATCCTGCAGGACAGTCACCGACACACGTCCTGCTTTCTTGCAGGAGAAGGTGGTGCATAACAGAAGGCAGCAAGTGGCAGTGGCATTTAGCCCCTTGAGCCTGTTCTGACATTCAATGAGATCATGGTTGATCTGTGACCTAACTCCATGTACCCACCTTAGCCCCATATCCCTTAATACCCTTGCTTACCAAAAATCTATCAATCTCAGACTTAAACTTAACAGTTGAGCTCGCATCAACTGAAGTTTGCAGAAGAGCATCCCAAATGTCTACCACCCTTTGCGTGTAGAAGCATTTCCTAACTTCACTCCTGCAAGTCCTGGCTCTAAATTTTAGGCTACGACCCCTAATCCTAGTATTCATGTATGGGAGTATCCAAGAACAGATGCCAATGCATCAGCAGCCAGAAGCAATAATCCAGCAACTAACCTGTAAATCCTGCATGGTCCCTTTAAATAGTGCTGGTGGGGGGGTCCTCCAGGCAGTTCTTGACATATTCAGCTGGCCATGGTTAACACAGTGTGTTAGCTGGAGCGTTGAGTGCCAAGCAGTGGTAATGTGTGAAGTTGAGAAGAAGCATCTGATTGAAATCATCGTTGCACACTGATCTAACGCATATTCTCCTCACTTTACTGGTGCTGGTGTTCATTATCTGCACGTGCGCGAACCCCTTTGACACGATGGCGTCCGGGGCACATCACACTAGAAGCGAGCACGTGCATTCCGGACGCCATTTTGGGATCTCAGGAGGCCACGTAGCGTCTGTGGCTGAATTTCTAGCCCATTCAGATTTACTTATAAAATCCCAACCATCACTGTGGTCTATACCAAACTCTTTAAATGCAAATCTTCACGTGTCCATTATATAGAGCACGTACAGTAAGAAGGACTGAAGCAAAAGCTAATGTTGTGCACTGCAGTACAATCCTCTTACATTATACACTGAACTAGGCGAATCAGCAGTCTCAGACATTAGTAAATAGTTCCCGTTTATGTCTTTTCTTCTGTGAAGCAATGATAGGATATGGGCAGAGCTTGGTAAAACTCATCATACTTAGTATCTTAACATCCAAAAGAAATAAAAGCCCTTTATCCTATCTATCGAGCTGGATTGAAAACCAAATCCCAAAGGTAAGCAACTATTTTAAATTCTGTTCTGCGCTATTTAACTGCTTTACAGCAGTTCTCAGAGCTAAATAGTGCAACTTTAAATTAATTGACTATCCTGGAATGTTATGCATTTACAGTACAAGACAGGCAGTTAGGTTATAATTAGTTACTTAACATAAATGACTACTGAAAATGCTTATTATAATGTTTTCATAGAATCTATTTGATCTGACGCTTGTAAAATATTTAGATGGAACTTCAGTTTGTGGAGATGTTTACAGCTGAGCAGTCTGTGCTTCAGGCTACTGACAACCATCATCAATGCAAGGCTTACCACATATTTAGACATCTACAGTGGAAATGTCACAAAATATTTCAATATTCCTCTATGAAAAAGCAGGACTTTAATTGACGGTAATTAATGGTAGTTGAGTATTGGATTTAATGTTAAACTAAGTGGAAAAGCTGAAAAAGCATAGTTCTTGCTGCATCCCATCAGAAATCGAAACTGTGCTACTTTTTGATGTGAGTGAAATTATATGGTGTGAGAATCGCTCAGATAAAATTACCATTCAATTGGGTGGGTCTAAGTTGTGCAGCACATTCCTCCGTAGCAGGGTTGCCAATTTTGGTTGTGATGAAGCCTCCAGGAATAGCCCATGACCCCCCACCCAGACAAACAGCCTTTTACAATATTTTTATAACTAATAAACAAAAGTATTCAAAGACAATGAAAAATACACAATTTTTTTTAATGCCGTTATGATTTTTCTCCTGTGCTGATCGCAACAGTGACCAGGAGATAAATCTTTAATTCCTGGAGACTCCAGGACAATCCTGGAGGGTTGGCAACCTAACTCTGTAGAGAGATTGAAGGCACGGATTAACAAAGGATGATGAAGGGGAGGCCCAAAAAAAATTTTCTCCTGGGTGTCCCTAACCTTGCATTAAGGCCACTCAGCCTCCCTTTTCTTTCGCTGTTAGACCTCAAAAGGCTGACTCTTCTCCAGCAGTGTGCTCTTGCCAATCCCCCTCTCCAAAGGAACTTCCTTATTTAAGCACCATCAGACGTTTTACATGTTGCTGATGCTTGAAACTCTGCCACTTGAATTCTGTGCTTCAGTGCTACGCAATGCAATCAACGGGCTGATTTTTCAGCCCTTTCGCTTAGCAGAAACTACGCGGCAGCACCCCGAAAATGGTGAGCAATGGCCTACCACCCCATTGCTGCCATTGCCATGGCTGGGGAATAATCGAATGGGTGGACCTCCAGACTCAGGGGGTAGACCCATTCGAAATAGAAATCGGGGTCCTAAGACAATCAACATGCATCATGCACTCTCTGACCGGTATGAGCCAGCCGGAGAGGACCCGTAGGTAAGTTCCTCTTTATCGTCGTGGGGACAGGAGGAGCAAGAGAGCTCTCACTGGCCCCGCAAACCCAGCCTGGGCCACTGCCACTCCGCTATCCACCCCGCACCGGGATTTTGACCCAGCGACGATGAAGGAACGGTGATATATGTCCAAGTCAGGATGGTGCGTGACTTGGAGGGGAACTTGGAAGTAGTGGTGTTCCTATGCGCTTGCTGCTCTTGTCCTTCTAGGTGGTAGAAGTCACGGGTTTTGGAGATGCTGTCGAAGAAGCCTTGACAAGTTGCTGCAGTGCATCCTGTAAATAATACACACTTCTTTAGTATGCACTATTTAAAATCATAAGAGCCATTGAGGATGGGGATATTTATGGAGCCACCTCCTCCTCCCATTAGTTGCTTCCGGATGGGATGTGGCAGGATTATGGGTAAATGTCTATTCTACCACACAGAATGAAATTAATGAACGCTTAGAAAGGCTCGAGCTAATCAGAGATAGTCAGCGTGGATTTATAAAGACCAGGTAATGCTTGACTATTCAATTTTAATTGAATTTTTCAGGAATATTAGTGTATAGATAAAAGGAATGCAATGGATGTTGTATATTTGGATTTCCAGAAGACGTTTGATATTGTGCTGTATAAAAGGCTTGCCGTAAAAATTAAAGCATTTGGTATGCAAGTGAATGTAACCGCTGGGATAAAGAGACAGCTATGGCACATGTTATTAAATGGAATGTAGCCACATGAAGAGAGAGATGACTGGGAGACAGAAAATAAAGAATAGGGGTAAATATATGTCTTGAAGATTCGTGGGATGTGGATTAGAATGGAAAAAAGAGCTGGCATTTATATAGAGCCTTTCGTGACCACAAGATGTCCAAAGCACTTTATAGCCAAAAGTATTTTTGAAGTGTAGTTACTGTTGTAATATAGGAAACGGGGCAGCCAATTTGTGCACAGCAAGGTCCCACAAACAGCAATGAGATAATGACCAGATAATCTGTTTTTAGTGATGTTGGTTGAGGGATAAATAATGGCCAGGAAATAGTGCCATGGTATCTTTTACATCCACCTGAAAGAGCAGATGGGGCCTCAGTTTAACGTCTCACCCGAAAGACTGCACCTCTGACAGTGCAATACTCCCTCAGTACTGCACTGAAGCTTCAGCCGAGATTTTTGTGTTGAAGTCTCAGGAGTGGAACTGTGAACCCACAACCTTCTAACTCAGAGGTGAGAGTGCTGCTACTGAGCCACAGTTGCCACATGGCTGATAATGGTGTGCTCCAGGAATCTGTATTGGACTATAACAAATCATCCAATTTAGTTTGTCATTGACAATTGGAAAAGGAAATCAGACGGAATGTAAAACAGGCTGCCAATTTGCTATCGCCCGTTTTAAGTTACCGCCGAAGACCAATTTCACTGGCCATTTCTTTCACAAGTGTCCTCACATGAATTCCTTCAATCTTCTGGTAGGCAGAACTGAAACACTCCGGCGAGACACATCAACGTAAAATCTTTATTTTTTGCAGAGCACTTGTGACTGAACCGAATAATATTTCTGGATTTTTGTTAACTTGTCCTTATGGAACAGAAAAAGCACACTATCCTATCACAAATGGCAGGCTGGAGGCTCACTTCTAAATTGTCTTTTCTTTCTGGTCAGCCTCCAGCTGTGAAAATCAACCAGTTATAACTTAATTCTCAGTCCAGGGCAAGGCTGTGTTCTTGCAGTCATCATTGGAACTGGCTGACCTTCAACATTGTTTTTCTCTCCTTTTTATTACTTCTGACCATAGGAAGTAGGGGACTCTTCTTTTGATTTCTTCCCTGTTCACTGATTCATCAATACTCCACCCCTCACTCCCAGTGCGAATTGTCAACAGACATTCCATGTTGGGTTGAAATGAATAGGGCCATCCCAACAATAATAGGTGTGGATGTTTGTAAGAAATATCTGAGTTGAGATAACAACCCCACTATGGTTATTAAAGAAAACATCTTTAGATAGTTGGCTCATTTGGTCTGATTACTCACCTCTCTCTGCTTCCAACTCTAGCTGCATGCTAAATTACATCAATTTACATCAAAACTACAGCACAGAAACAAGCCATTCGGCCCAACTGGTCTATGTCGGTGTTTATGTTCCACAAGAGCCTCCTCACTCCCTACATCATTTAACCCTATCAGGACACCCTTCTATTCCTTTCTCCCTCGTGTGGCTATTTAGCTTCCCCTTAAATACATCCATGCTATTTGCCTCAACTACTCCATGTGGTAGTGCATTCCACATTTTTACCGCTCTTTGGCTAACAAAGTTTCTCCTGAATTGCCTATTGGATTTATTAACGATTATTTTATATTTATAACCTTTAGTTTATACTAGAGAAGGTTGAGAGGAGATTTGATAGAGGTATTCAAAATCATGAAGGGTCTAGACAGTGTAGATAGAGAGAAACTGTTCCCATTGGAGGAAGGGTCAAGAACCAGAGGACATAGATTTAAGGTGATTGGCAAAATCACCTTAAATCTATGGTGATTTTGCAAGGAACATCTTTTTTATACAGCAAGTGGTTAGGATCTGGAATGCACTGCCCAAGGGGGCGGTGGAGGCAGATTCAATCATGGCCTTCAAAAGGGAACTGGATAAGTACTTGAAAGGAAAAAAATTGCAGGGCTACAGGGATAGGGCGGGGCAGTGGGACCAGCTGGATTGCTCTTGCATAGAGCAGGCACAGACTCGATGGGCCAAATGGCCTCCCTTCCATGCTGTAACCGTCCTATGATTCTGTGATTCTAGTTTTGGACTCCCCCACAAGTGGAAACATTTTCTCTACGTCTGCCCTATCAACCTTATCATTATCTTAAGGACCTCTATCAGGTCACCCCTGAGCCTTCTCTTTTCCAGAGAAAAGAGCCCCAGCCTATTTAGCCTTTCCTGATGAGGATATCCTCTCAGTTCTGGTATCATCCTTGTGAATATTTTTTGTACCCTCTTCACTGCCTCTATATCATGGAGACCAGAACTGTGCACAATATTCAAAGTGTGGTCTAGCAAAGGTTCTATACAAATTTAAAATAACTTTTTTGCTTTTCAATTCTATCCCTCTAGAAATGAACCCTAGTGCTTGATTTTGCCTTTTTTATGGCCTTATTAACCTGTGTCGCTACTTTTAGTGATTTGTGTATCTGTACCCCTCGATCCTTTTGCTTCATTATACCGTTTAGACTCTTATTATCCAAGCAGTATGTGGCCTCCTTATTCTTCCTACCAAAATGTACCACCTCACATTTATCCATATTGAAATTCATTTGCCAATTACACACCCATTCTGCAAGTTTATTAATGTCCTCTTGCATTTTGATGCATTCTTCCTTTATATTTATACCCCCTCCCCCACCCAATCTGGTGTTGTCTGCAACTTTTGAAATTGTACTTCCAATTCCTGAATCCAAATTGTTAATGTAGATTGTGAACAACAGTGGTTCCAGCACCGATCCCTGTGGAACACCATTTCCCACCTTTTGCCAGTCTGTGAGTAACTACCCTTAACCCCTACTCTCTGTTTTCTGTTTTGTAGCCAACTTGCTATCCATTCTGTTACCTGTCCACTGACTCCACATGCTCTGACCTTAGCCATGAGTCCACAATGCAGTATCTTATCAAAGGCCTTTTGAAAATCCAAATATATCACATCTACTACATTACTCTTGTCTACTCTTTCTAATACTTCTTCAAAGAATTGTAACCCTTCTTGAACAAACTTCAATTCAAATGTCATTGCTTCAATATAACTTATTCCCAAATCCTTTAAGTGGTAAATTGCCCAAAACATGAGCAGGGCATTGGTTACAAAAGCAAGAAATATATACATAGAAATACATATAGAGAAGTTACAACATGGAAACAGGCCATTTGGCCCAACAAGTTATGTTGGCATTTACCCTCCAAGTGGGCAAAAAGTTCTAATCACATTTATCCACCCTGTTCCCATGTCCCTTCCAACTCTTTTCCTTCATTCACCTATCCAATCTATATTCAATCTAATAGTTTTTGCCTCAACCACTATCCTAGAAATGAATACCACAGCCTCACAACTCTGTTACGAATTATCTCTTGTCCTCTGTTCTAAATCTCTTACATTTAATCTTGTATTTATGGCCCCTCATTCTTGACCCCTCAACACTGGAAACCGTCTACTTCTATTTATTCTGTCCCAACCTTTCATGATTTTAAACACTTCTGTCATATCACCCATAATCTGCGTTGTGTTAAGCAAAAAAGTCCCAATTTTTCAAGTAGTTGTATTTCCTCATACCAGGTAGCATCCTAGTGAATCTCTGTTGAACCCTCTCTAAAGCCTCAATATCCTTCCTATAGTGTAGAGCCCAATACTGGTCATAGTTGTTATAATTGGATAGCCATGTGGTGAAGGATAGAATACTAAAGCCTGGTCTTTAGTTGTTTCCAAGCCTTTATTCACAGAGATTCCCCTTACACACACACCTGGATAAACTCTCATACAAAAAGGATACAAGAGAGTCCCCAATTGATACCCGCCACACAATTAATACTCATTGATATAAATCAATCATACAGTTAACAGATTCCCTACTCTCTCTAAATAAAAAAGAATAAACTTTATATATACACACAATACAAACAAAAATTTCAAAAAAAATCAATAACTTCCATACTCTTTACAACTTATACTATTCATAGCATTACATTGTGAGGCGTCCCTTCTCTAGGACCCCTAATAATTTCTTTGTACATGTATTTCTTTTAGTAAAACAATCCAACAGTTGATGGCTTGAATCCACCCATTTAATTTTAGAGATTTCCTTTCTCTCCGGCATTTGTTTCAAGCTAATGAGGTCAATCCGTAATCTTTTCTCACTCGCATTTTTTGTAGAGTGTACATTATCCTACAATGAACGATTATCTACATAACATTCAATGGGTATATTATCTTCAGTACTCCGATTGTACAGGATGTCACTCAAAATATTCACTGTGTCGACAAGAGCCAGTGTTTCAGCAGCCAGAGTAGTTTTAACAACACTTTTTATTTTCGTAGTTTCCCTAGCTAAAGGATAACATTTCCCATTCACGCCCATAAGAAACACTAGAATACCCATCAGGAAGATTAGCATATGAAGTATCGCTAATGATAACTAGCTTCATTTTCTTTGGGTCACTGAAGGATGGGAACTTAAGTACACATTTATCTATATTTAATTTTCATAGGGCGCTAAGTTGGGCTGTGTAGCGCCCATTGTTTCGTATAGGAATTAGCGCAGGCGCAGATAAGGAACGCTGGAATCATTTAAAGTAGGGAGAAAATGGCTTCAGTGTGCAATGTTGATTTAAAGTGATGGATGCCATTTTGGGACTTAACGCTCAACTCAACACACAGTCTTAACTCCGACCATCTAGAGTGCCTCGAGGACCCCCCCACCCTTTGCTTCTACACGCAAAAGGTGGGAGAAGTTTGGAACGCTCTTCTGCAGACGGAAGTTGATGCTAGCTCACTTGTGAATGTTAAATCTGAGATTGATAGATTTCTGTGAACCAGGCGTATTAAGGGATATGGGGCTAAGGCGGGTATATGGAGTTAAGTCACAAGTCCACCATGATCTCATTGAACGGTGGAATAGGCTCGAGGGGCTCCTGAAATGTGCCACCTTCTCCTGCAAGAAAGCGGGATGCGTGTCTGGGTGATGTGCCTGTCAAGGTTGAATAGCTGCCAGTGTGTGTGGCCTGAAAGGTGTGGGTGGGTGGCTTGAAACAGTGGTAATGTGTAAGGGTGAGAGGAAGCATTTGGTTGGAAGAGTTGAGTAGTAATGGAAAGAGTTCGTTGGTATGTGGGTGAGGCGGGGGGTGTAGTGCGTGGTGCAGTTGGTAGGAGATACCACTTGACAGCTGACCTCATTCACCTTGACCACTTATGTCAAAGCATTGAACTTCTTCCTGCACTGCATCCATGTTCATAATGCTGTGCACCTGGCATTGACTTTGTTCCCCCTTTTGGATATACGTCTGGAAGTCCTCTTGTCCACCCCCATATAGGATGTCCCTCCTTCTGTCCACCTCTTACACCAAGGTCTCTAGTGCACCTTGAACCTTGGTGCACACACTCACAGGCCTGGTACCAACTCAGATCGGCAGATTGGTGAGGTCTGGCATACTGATTGGAGGATGTGGGATTTAGTAGCGTGCAACTTTTATTCAACGTTTTAACATAACTCATCCGTGTGTAAACATAAGGATAGGATCTGCATCTGTATTTTACGTATGTGATGTCTGATCTCCGTTCAGACTCAATGCAGACAGAAAGTACAAATTGCATTGATTCCATGTGCGTGGCCTGGAATGGAATGTTGATTGCAGCAGAGTCCTCTGGCAGGCCAAAACTCGCTTCCTGCTTACACAGGGGTCATTGGGTGCGGGGTAATAGCACATCATGCTACCCATGCCCAATATGGCCCTTATCCAATTTTTCCCCCATAATGGGGTTTTTAATTGAAGTACTTAACACCAACACATCAAAACTAGCATCTGGTCTAGTCGGAGTGCACAACCAGTTCAACTGACCAATCAAGCTTTGTAATGGCTCTGTCTCTTTAGATATAACATCACCTTTCTGTGATGACCTAGTACGATTCACAGGATGGGAGTAGCACTCTCTAAATAGGACTGTTGATTTAAAGTTATACCAGACCCAGTAAAAATTGATAGCCAAGTTCCGCACCCATGAGGACGGCCTCAACCGGGATCTTGGGTTCATGTCACGCTACACGTAACCCCACCAGCGAAAAAAAAGGTGTGTGTGTGTGTGTTCAGTAGTCCTGTATGTAATGTCTCTGTCTGAACACTTTGATTGCCTTGACAACAGGCAGTTGGAAAGATTATCTGTAATCACCAGGCATTGTTCTCAGACTATACATGCGGTAACCTTCATGGAATCCCACACTTCACCTGACAAAGGAGAAAGCCTCCGTAAGCTTGTGATTTTCAAATAAAACTGTTGGACTATAACCTGGTGTTGTAAGATTCCTTACATTTCCATAATATCTAAATCAATATATTTAAAAGCCCCACAGGCCTGACTCCCAATTTTAAATTCAACTCTAATTTTATTAATGATGAATTTCTCAAATTCTGCAGTACCACCTCATAAGAAATCATCAACATGCATCATGAAGATGCCTGAATGGTACCAATAAAACATTGCCGGATCTGCTTTTAGTTGAACACAACCTATTTTCAGCAAAACAGATCTCACCGAAAAATACCATATCCTGGAAGAATCATTCAGGCCATAGACACATTTGTTTAGTTTCCATAATTTTCCTTCTGCATCCACTGCCTCTTTAGGCAGTTTCTGAAACACTTCTCTGAAAAGTATTGCCCTGCAGAAATGCAGCTTTTGTGTCAATTACCTAAACTCCCATGAAAATGTTGCCAAAAGAGCCAAAGATTTTTTAAGATTACCTTTCCAGAAGTGGGAGAATCCACACGAACATCTGTATCACCCAGTTTCTCTTCAAAAGCCATTAGATACCAACCTCACTTTAGCCTCATAAGTCCCATTTGAAAGGACTTTTCAAGTACAAACCCATCCATGTGACAAAGCTGGTTGACTCTTATCTGTTACCTCAGAATAAAGTCCAAATTCTTTCCAACTATCTAACTCCCTTTGTTTTGCCTTTCTTACTCATTTATCCTCAAGTTTATTGGTAGCCACTAAAACTTCATGATCATAAGGATTTCTGCTTCAAGTTCTGTTACTTGACTGTTCTGTGGTCTTTGTTTCATTGTCTGATCTAGTCAAGCTACGTCTTCTACTTCCACTCCTATGTCTGTAGGGACTACTATTGTGAGAGCACCTTCTTTCATCTCTAATTTGTGATCGTTTTCTGATGTGAGATTCACTTCTGGACTCACTATCACTACTTGTACTCTGCTTTTGTACTTGCCACTCTTTTACCCCATTCTGCCAGTCCATGGACCTTGTTTCTTGACCATCATCCTGAATATTCAGCCAAAATTTAAACTTACCAGTAGCTTTGCCTGCACATCCTAAAATTGTTGCATCCCTCCATTCATTAGTCCCTTTTGGAACATATATCACCAGTGTAGCCACTTTGGATAATTGTTCTGTGGATGTGCTAGCTCAGTCATGTGTTTCTTAATCACTGAATTACCACTGGCCAGCCCTTGATCTACCTCAGTCTGTTCTTCAGGAACCTCATCAAAAGAATCATGAACATCTGAGGAACAAGGTGCCTCATTTATTTATATCAACTGCTCAAAGTCTGAGATTTTATAATTAATTCCAATTAATCATGAGGAATGAACCTGAACAGTTTGATTGCCATGTTGGACAATTACTGTCTTACCATCATGACCTATTACCTTACCAGGGCATTTCCATTTACTATGACCCTCTTTTATAGTATACCAAATCTCCTGAATTGAACTCTGTCTCAGATGTTCTAATACGATGCCTCAGTGCTCTATGCATTTTCTCTGATACCTCAGCCTGGATAAAAGCCCATCTCCCTGCATGCACAGCATTTAAATGCACAGAAAAAATGGCACTAATTGTAGTACCTTCTAGAGCAGGAGGATTATCACAAAGAACAGAAGGTAATTTGGGATTGCACCCATACACTAGTTTTTAAGGACTATATCCTCCAACCATCTGAAGAGAATTCTTTGCATGAACTGCCTATGCTAGGGCAGTTAACAATTTACATTCTGTTCAATCAGCCAAACTTTTATACACTATGCTATCAATCACCATCATTATCCAAAAGATCTGCATCCATCTCAAAAAATACCTTACTTCTGATTTTACTTCATTCGGGAAGCGACAATGCCAAGGCCACGTCTTGTTTCCTCTTTGGAAAAATAGTAACCCATGTCCACATATCAATCTCATTCTGCCACTGGTCATACTGGTTCATATTCAGAACATCAGAGCAAAATTGTTCCTCAACAATTTAAACTTGCTTTCTTCCATTTTCCACAATGGCTACTCGCCTTTCAAGTGTTTTTTTTTGTGTCCAAAACAAAAATCATAGCTTCCAACCTCCAGCTTTAGGCTACCATGTTATAATCAGATAGCCAAGTGGTGAAGGATCAAATACTAGCACCTAGTTGTTTCCCAGCCTTGATTCATTGAGATTTCACTCACACTCACACACCCTAGATAAGCTCTCTTATAAAAAGGATACAAGAGAGTCCCCAATTGATACCCACCACCTGAATACAATTAAGACTCATTGATATAAATCATACAATTAACAACAGTTCTCTAACTGAGGTCTTATTAAGGTTTTACACAGGCTCATTATTACCTCTTGGTTTTTATATTCTATATCTCATGTGATAAAACCTAGAATTCCATTAGCTTTTTTTATAGCCTTTTCAATCGAGAGGCTGCCTTAAGTGTCCTGTGAACCTATACCGCCAAATCCCTCTGCTCTTCCACAGCACCAAGCCTACTTCCATTCAGAATATAATTACTGCTGTTATTTTTTTACCAAAATACATCACTTCACACTTGCTGACATTGAATTCCATCTGCCCCCATCTTATCAATATATCTTTGCGGCTTCCTTTGGTATTCTAAAGAATTAATTATACCTCCTATTTTAGTTTCACTGCAAATTTCGACACCATTCCCTCTAGGCCTATATCCAAATCATAAATATACACAGTGAACAGATGAAAGTATGCTGAATTTGTACAAGGCACTGGTTAAGCCATAGTTTCACTATTGCTTAGTTCTCATCACCCCATTAGAGGTAAGGTATTTGAGCCATGGAAAGGGAACAATGAAAATACACCAGCATGATACTAAGAATGAGAGGTTATGGTTATGAAGAAAAACCCCATTATTTTTTCACTGGAACAGAGTAGGTTAAAAGGGGGATCTAATCGAGGTTTGCAGAATTATGAAAAATTTTGAGAGGGTGGATAATGAAAGATTATTTCCAAAAAAGGGGGCAATTAGAAGAAATGCTTTCACGCAGAGGGTTTTTAGAATGTAGAATAATTATTACAAACAGCTATTGAGGCAGAGACCATAATATAATTTAAAAGGGCATCGGATAAGCATTTGAAAAGGAAGACTATAAAGGATACAGGCAAATAGCAGGGAATTGGGAGTAGAGTAGATAGCTTCAGTTGAAGAGCGTGCACACGTGCCGAATGCTGTAATTTCTATGATTCTATGTAACTTATGGGAAAAAGTTTAATAAAGATTGTCAGACCCGAGGGTCAGATTTAATTTCCTGTCAGCACAGGTATCCAAAAAGTATCTGTGCTGTTACATGTCTCTGTGAATAACCAGAGTCATTCTTGATGAATTATTGGCCTGGATTTTGCTCTAAAAATAATGACGAGCCCGACAGCACTCATCGTTATTTCAGGGCAAATGGTAGAGCAACTTCCGGTGACTGCACATGCGCAGACAAATGTGGAAATCCGGAAGTTGCCTTTTCCACTCGTGATCTTACTGTTTATGTATGTACTGTACAGAATGGAAGGCCGACGAAGGGAACAACAAAGAAGAGTCAGGTGCCATGCCTGTAGGCTCATCAGGAGGAACAATTACCCACCTCAGAGGCAGTCTTTCGAGATGATATCAGAAGAGCTGTGCGTGAGAAGACCATGCTTTAGTAAGGAAGCAATCGGCCACCTCTGTCAAATGTTACAAGAGGACCTCCAACCATGTTCTAATTCCCACAGGGCCTTGTCAGTGACCGTGAAGGTAAGCACAGCCCTCAAATGTTATTCATGCGGGACATTTCAGTCAGGCACCGGTGACATGTGTAACATCAACCAGACCGCTAGCAGCGTCTGTGTTCAGCGGGTCACGAATGCCATATTCCGCAGGGCATCTGAGTCCATCAGCTGTGACACATCCCCAGCGCGGCAAAGGGAGAGGTCTATCGCATTCCACAGGATGGCTGGCTTCCCTAAAGTGCAGGGGGCTGTCGACGGAACCCATGTGCCAATGAAGGCATCCAATGGTGCACCTGCCACATACATCAACAGGGAGGGGTTTTACTCAATGATCCTTGATGATGATGATCCTTTGCGGTGCCAAACTGCGGATTGTGAGTGTCAATACAGATCACAAGGGAAGTGCTCATGATGCCTTCACCCTTCGGCACTCAAACTTACATGCTACCTTCACCAGAATGCAGCAAGATTCTGGATGGATCTTAGGTGATAAGGCCTACCCGCTAAAGCCGTGGCTGATGACACCCTACCACAGGATTAATAGTGCAGCACAGGAAAGGTACAACCGTGCACATGTGTGCATGTGCCAAGTGATGGAGAGGACAATAGGGGTGCTGAAATCACACTTGGATAGGTCGGGAGGAACATGGCAGTACTCACCTACCAAAGTGGCAAGGATTGTGGTGGTCTGCTGCACATTGCACAGCTTTGCCCTGCGGGAAGGACTGACCCTTAATCAGGCAGACGAGATGCCAGTAGAAATGGATGAGATGGAGGATCCCAACCCAAATGTCACTGGGGACATGGTTCGTGGTCCCCCTGAGAAAGTCACTTCTGCAGAGGGCAGGGCGGCGAGAGAGCAGCTAATGGCTTATGCATTTGGACAGTGATGAAAGTGGCAAAATGCCTCTCCTCTCCCTCCCCTGGAAAGCACACAAAAAGACAGGCGAGATTGAAAGTGAAACAGTGAACTTATATTGCAGCAGCAAATACTTCGTGCAAAACTTTTAAAAAACAGATAGTTATTGCAAAACTTTAATTAAACATTGAGTTAACTTAGTAATTTTCTACTTTGGAAACAGTTGTAATATCATGGTTGATATTAATAAAATTTTTCAAACGGTAACAAATGACTTCTGACTAAGATTTAAGGATAGCAACAACAAAAATTATAATACAAACAATCGTAAGAGAATCATTAAATAACAAAACACCAACAACCGAATAATAACAAAGCAAAAAAATTAACAGATTTACCCCCTCACTGGTGAGCCTGAGGATCGCATTGACAAAGTCTCAGCAAGGGGAGGTATACTCTGCACAAGAGGGACACCCTATTTTCTCCTGGTCCTCATCCCTCCCTGTGAGCTGACCCCTCTTGTGCCAAGGGCATGACCTCTGTCTCTTGTCCGTTGGCTGTAATCAGGGAGCTCAGAGCTGGGGTGCTGCTGCTCCAAACGGACATTAGGAGGAGGAGCGTCTGGTGGAGGCCGAGCTGCTGGCTCTTGGGCCTCGACTGTGTCTGCGGTGCAAGGCGGCATGTGGGGTGTCCCGGGCGTCAGGTGCAGTACAGCCATACTTGCTGCATTCGCCACAGCTAAGTGAAAAAACCTGGCAAAGGTCACCCACATTATACCCAATATTTGCCAGCTGGTCACAAATGTTGTGGCCAACGCCCTTGATCTCCTGTCTGAAGGTACTTGTCATGCTCCTCATCGGTCGCCTCACTTTTCGACTAATGAACTCCTCTCTCCAGTCGTCACCAAGAGGGGACTGGGACACATCGATCCCAACTCCCATAGGTCCCCCCGACAGGTCGGACTCATCAATCGCATCTCCTCCCACAGGCCCAGCGGCAGCAGCTTGGCGGCTGCCTGTGAGAGGGGATTCGCATGTATCTCCCACAGGGCCAGCGGCAGCAGCTTGCCGGCTGCCTGTGAGAGGGGATTCGCATGTATCTCCCACAGGGCCAGAGGGGCCAGGAGTTGGAAATGCGGTGAGGTGAGGCTCATCACAGTCAAGCGTCCTCCCCACATCAGCACCCTGAGGGTGGCACGTGGGATTGAAGCGATGTCGCCACTTCGCCAGCCCTCCCCCTCCCCCTCCACCCCCCCACAGGGTGCACGCCCTCCTCTCCTCTAGATCACCCCCCCGTTCTTCCTCCTCCCGCTCACTTACCATGTCACCGCCCTCTGCAGCCCCCGCGTCACTGCCCTCTACAGCCTCGCGTGACCGCCCTCTACAGCCCCCGCGTCACCGCCCTCTACAGCCCCCGTGTCACCGCCCTCTACAGCCCCCGCGTCACCGCCCTCTACAGCCCCCGCGTGACCGCCCTCTACAGCCTCGCGTCACCGCCCTCTACAGCCCCCGCGTCACCGCCCTCTACAGCCCCCGCGTCACCGCCCTCTACAGCCCCCGCGTCACCGCCCTCTACAGCCCCCGCGTCACCGCCCTCTACAGCCCCCGCGTCACCGCCCTCTACAGCCCCCGCGTCACCGCCCTCTACAGCCCCCGCGTCACCGCCCTCTACAGCCCCCGCGTCACCGCCCTCTACAGCCCCCGCGTCACCGCCCTCTACAGCCCCCGCGTCACCGCCCTCTACAGCCCCCGCGTCACCGCCCTCTACAGCCTCGCGTGACCGCCCTCTACAGCCCCCGCGTCACCGCCCTTTGCAGCCCGAACATCCTCAGACAGCTGTGCACCTGTGGGAAAGAAGAACAAAAAATGTTACAATGCATGTTCATCTGCCACATCACAAAAGCTCATTTGCTGTACAAGCATCGTCATACTCTAATCTCGTTTTCCCACTCTGCAACCAACAAACAGTTTTTAAACATGCAGCTGGCCAAAGCAAGAATGTGACACTCACCTTTCCTCACTCAGCCCCAGGCACTGAACTGGTAGTGTTCCCCTGTAGCTATGTGGCCATATCTTCATATTCTGTTATCTCCTTCATAAAGGCTACACCGCCACCAGTCTTCGACTGCTCATGGGCATTATGAGCCATCTTACCCGACACAGATATGAAAAATAAAACGTTTGTGCTTGTTGGTGTGAGAGATTCAAGTTGGCTAGTTTGGAGACAGGGTCTAATTCACTAATTGCAATTTCACACCTCAAATCTCTGGAGTACTGATTAAAAGCACTTAGTGAGGCCCGTCTTCAATGGCAACTGAGTTTTACGACCAGTTGACATTAGATTGAACAGTGACCACCCATAAACAAGCTCTTCACTATTGAGTGCATCAAAGTAACAATAAGGAAATTTAATGAAATCTTAATTCTTAAAACTCTAAAAATCTCTACAAACCCTAGCAGATTGCATTAAATCATTCCATTTTTGCACTGTTCCACTGTCCGTTAGAGCTCAGAACCTGTGCCACCTCCTTCTATGCTAACATGCTGACTTCCCGTTCCCCAGAAGCTGCTGACGCCTTGCTTCCACCTCATTGAGGAATGTGCAGAGGTCTTCATCACAAAATTTGTGAGACCTCATTTTCTCATCGATCTTTTGTTCCACCATCTTTTTTTCTGTGATTAAATGCATGCTGCATGACCGTTGCTGGCTTTCAAAAACAGTTCAATACTTTGCAATCCTTTTTAAAAACTGTTCATTTCACTTTGCTCTGCTTTATAAACACTGTTCATTTTACTTTGCCATTTTATAAAAAGTTTTAAAAATTTGACTTACAATTAAACTAACTTTCAATAGTTAATAGTTAGGAACTCCCTTCCTAACAGCACTGATGTGGAGATGCCGGTGATGGACTGGGGTTGACAAATGTAAGGAATCTTACAACACCAGGTTATAGTCCAACTGTTTGAATTTAACCTGGTGTTGTAAGATTCCTAACAGCACTGTGGGAGAACCTTCACCACACGGACTGCAGCAGTTCAAGAAGGCGGCTCACCACCACCTTCTCAAGGGCAATTAGGGATGGGCAATAAATGCCGGCCTTGCCAGCGACGCCCGCATCCCATGAACGAATAAATAAAAAAAATAGGTAATTTGAAGTCTGCTCACCTCTCTTTAAGAATCCTGGCTGAATTGGTGGACGTGTCTTCTCTCACAAACTTCTTGCGCGATTCTAGACGCTCTAGACGTAGAAGGCGGCTCACCACCACCTTCTCAAGGGCAATTAGGGATGGGCAATAAATGCCGACCTCGCCAACGACGCCCACGTTCCATGAACGAATAAAAAAAAACGCTGCTCATTTGCCCGTAGGGGACGCTGCACTTTTTTCAGCTCCCTATTACAGGAAGTTGCCGCTCAAAAGCTCGTGGATAGTTTGTGGGTAAGTGCAAATCTAACGAGCGGCGGGTGCCATTCGTGCACCACTCAGCAAAAAATAATCCAGGCCATTATGCATTTTAAGAGCTTGGTACAGCACCAAATCTCGAAAAGATACAATAGTTGCTAAATATCAAGTCCACTCTCCAATCCCAGTTAGCGTCTTATGCAGGCCTAGAATGTCCCCAAATGAGTTAGACCGCTTTTAAAAAATATTCCGCCCACTAGTGGCCCGCAGAAGATGTTACATGTGCGCCTCCTGGATCTGCTCATTTGCATACTGTAAAATAGGTATAAGCAGCTGAGCTACCTGGAAACGTCTGAGCAGGCTTTAAAAGGCAGTTCAGCTTGCACTGCATGTCGTAGCAATATTTTTATTGTACTTCAACAGAATTATGACACAGAAGGCAGCGGGGCATGGCACCAAGCCTGAAAAGAAGAACACAGAATTTCACTGATTCAGACTTCCAAGCCCACCTCGAGGAAATTGAGGAAACTTTAATGAATGGCCCAGAATTTGCTGGACTGGGATATCTCACGGCGTGCCTCATTTGTTAGATTTTTTTCCTCACCCTTCAGCTTGAAAAATTTTTGTGCCGCAAATTGCTGGAAGTTCGAGCTGATAATGGCACGGCGAGATCAACGAGGCATCTGGGACCTCGGTGAACAACGGGACCAACAGTCTATCTTCTTAATCAATGAAACTTAAGGATTGAGAAAGAAACAGAGGAACGACGGAGAAGGAAATAGGGTGAATTAGGTCAAATTAGATACAGAAAGAGAAATAGAGAGGGAAAGAAAGATTGGATTAAGAGAGAGAAAAAAAGAGACAGAAAGGAAAAGGAAGAAAAAAATTAAAACATTTTAAGTATTAAATTTTAGAACCTCTAAGAACAATTTATTACCTGCAGGAATGAGTCTCCACAGTTTCAATTGTTCCCTTTCTGGACCAGAGAGGTTGAGTGATATTGCAGGAACATGAATCTCATCATTAAAAGGGTCCTGTCATCGTTAAGCACCAGCCCTAACTTTCTGTGGCGAGTTTAATTCGTTTTAAAGGTGCACATGCAGCAATTTCTTGTAACTCATGGGGAGGTTGACGATGAGCTCCTGTTTTCGCAAGGCTAATGGTGGAGCAGTGCAAATCGTTCAGAAATTTGTGAACGATTTGCACCGCTCCACGGTATATCTCTTCCTCGCCGCAAATTGCTGGGTTATTTACACACTAATAACAGCGTCTGCATTAAACTCCCCGTTATTTTCCCAGAAAATTGTGGGCCAATGACTCCATGGTGTGAATGCCGCCAAGCCATCCAGAAATGTAACACAAACTGCCTGGAGGGAGGTGGCACTGACGCTGAGTGCCAACTCCCTTATTCCAAGACTGCAGAACAGTGCCACAAAAAGTTCAACAACCTCACCAGAGTTGGTAAGATAATACAATGGACTTTCCTTTTCTTTTTGCCCACCATGGGGACCAACACACACTTAAACCTTTTAAAGCAACACTTCCGCAACTAACTCTTTGCAATGCACTCTGGTGAACGGTCTCTAAGTTGGCATCTTGCACTATGGCTACTCATCTCCCCTCACAACAATTACTTACATGCACTACCCTAAAACACCTTCCTCCAGTCTCATAACCCTAAATCTCTTACTACACATTACCCAAACCATTTGGCACACACTCCTTAACTGCAAGCCTTATCTGCATTCACTCTATCTTCTTAAAAGACAAAGTGACACATAATGCTGGCCAAAGGTAGGCCACTGGAGGAGACATCCCCACCTTTAAATTCCTCATCCCTTCGAGGACAAAGCCATGCATGAGTGGGCACTCATTTAACTCTTGCCAAGAGAGATGGGAAAGTTGGCAGCATCTTGCCAGTGTCAGGTTAGTGACTGAACACCTACACTGTTGCCATGACATCCTGTGAAGCACCATGCAGACAGAACATTCCACTCCCATTCTCTGTCGCTTTAATCCTGAGGGGTTAATGCTCACCCAATCTTACCTTCTTCCTCCATTTCAGATCCACCAGGGCAATGGGAAGGCACAGGAGGATGATGATGGGGAAGGGAAGGAAAAGCTGGGTAGTTTTTTTTTTCTTCGTCACATATGGCAGCAAAGATGAAGAAGAGGAGGATGAGGACCTGCCCAACCACCAATTGCAACTGTTTCATCCTGCCCATGTCTTTATTTGCCCCAACCCCCTCCAACTTCTCTCCTGCGACACTTGCTTCCTCTCTCCCAGGCATCCGCTCAGAGACTTTCATCCAGGGGAAATTAGATAGTGGTAGTGAGTATATGGCACCGGGTGATTTACAGGGCATGAGGGAACTGGAGGAGTGGGGAATGAGTGAGGATGAGTCGCCTTCCTGGCAGAGGCTCAGCAGTTAGGCCACTGATCCAGGGCGCAGTGGAATGGCAATGGCTGGGGTCCATCTGCCTGATACTTCCATTTCTCATGTCAGCAGCACATACCAGGCCTCAGGTGTTCCCCCCAAGAGCACCATGTGCTAGTGGAACGTGAGAGGTGAGACTAGCTTGCTGATGAAGGGGCTCCAGAGATGCAGCCAGCAGTGCTTTTCTGACAGCAGCAAACTGCCATGAGACAGAGGCCACTTCAGTCCTATGAGCCTTCTGTAGAGCATAAGCAGTCAATTACCTCCTGCGATCCTGACCCTCAGGTGGCACCTACTAGAAGCATAAAAGTAGGTAAAAATAAAGGCTCTTAAAGACACCCAGGGTGGTGTCAACAATGAGTAGGTGGAGTGTGCGCACTTTGGAATTCACTGTAATGAAACAGAATGTGCACTGATATTGTGTTTTGTTATTGATGGAGGTTAGTGTCGTACAGGTCACAGATGGGAGTTCAAAAGGGGCAGCTACAACCAGGTGACAATTGAATTGTTCCAGTAGGTATTAGGTGGTCAGTGGTCAATCCTGTTTTTTTGATTGGGGTGTTGTATACATTTTAGTTACTTACTGCTCACATGCAGACTATTGGGGCAGTCTCCAGAGTTATCACCTTGGAGAGAATTCCTGGGAAGCTCAACTATATTTAACTTTATCATCCCATGAATGTTTTTCAGCCTGATGCAGCTTTGGAGAAATACATTTGATTTCACTTATTGCATGTGGAACATCAAAGGGTTTGTAAAGTATATCTTGGATTCCCCGAATTCAGCAAGCCTCTTAACTATCCATGGAAGGCTAGCAGTGAATTCCAACATAAAGTTATGTTCAGAGATCTGAGGCCCAATTTTAACTTGGGCTCATGATGCAGCATGGGGGTTGGGGGGACAGGCTGAGGCGAGTGTCAAGCTCGCATCACAACTCCACGTGAGACCGAAGAGATTTTAACTCCCTGACTTAATTTAAATGTTGGCCGTGAGTCTCCCACCCGAACCTGGACGGCGGGCGGAGCAGGATTTTGGACGGCAGGAGACCCCTGCTGAGGACCCGAGGGAACAGTCTCTAGCATAAGGTAAGTGGTGAGGGCAGGGTTTGGAGACGATTGCAGTGATGGGTGGGGTGGAAAGCCTGCGGCAGGGGAGGTCCTAAATTTCCTTGTGGGGCCCAGAGAAGCATCGTTGCTCCTCCTGGTCCACAAGGAGACCAAAGGAAAAAATTAATTTTACTAATTTACCAGGGCCTCTTCAGGCCACGATAATGCTTACCACCAGGTTACATTGGTGGGTCATCACTGTACACGACCTGTGCAATCCGGGGTTAAAATTGAGTCAGGGTCCAAATGACATCACCGCAACTTCTACATTTTAATGAGGTCCCCATCTGCCTGTGGCAGACACCTTTCCCAACACCAAAATCAGCTCTGTTAAAATGGAGGCGGGTGCTGACGCATCCGAAAGTGTCTGACCGCCATTTTAACCACACGCAGCCTTGTTCCCAACGGGCAGGCAGGATTAAAATCGTCCCTCTTGTTTTAGGTCCAGGTTTACTATGACTTTTAGTGTAGGAGACATGATTGTTCACTTTTTTTCAAAATTCGAGGAGGAATTTCTACATTCTGCTGTTTGTCTTTGCTATTTCTTTCTCACCTATTTATTATTAATAAATTTGTTCAGTGATTTATAGCCTAAGCCATGTTCTGATGCAGTATTCAGTCTACCACATTTCGAAGTCTTGGGAGATTACAAGGAGGTAGTGATACATCCAGTAGGCCGACAACAGTAGCAAGGATTTCTGTTTAACCTGCGGGCATGCGACATTACCAGATAATGTGTGTTTAAAGTCGTACTGCAGCACATATGGAGTGAAAGCTCGCTTATGGGAATGGTCTTTGACGCTGACCATGAGAAAAATACCTGGAGGTACAGTCCTAAAGAAACAAATGATTGATAAAAGTAGAATACAATAGAGGTCCCAGTACAGATTCTAGAGCACGACATAATCCACATCCCGTCAATCTTAAAGATGCATATTTACCCCTATTCTTTATTTTCTGTCTCCCAACCATCTCTCTATCTATGTGGCTACATTCCCTTTAATACTAAAAGCTTTCATTTTTACAGTAAATTTTTTATACAGCACAATATGAAATGTCATCTGAAAATCCAAGTATACAACTACCATTGCATTCCTTTTATCTATACACTAATGAAATTGAATAGTCAAGCATTACCTGCTTTTTGTAAATCCATGCTGACTGTGTCTGATTAGCTCGAGCCTTTCTAAGTGTTCATTAATTTCACCCTGTATTATAGAATAGACATTTACCCATAACCCTGCCACATCCAGTCATGAATGATGGTTGACAATTAAGCAGCTAACTGGAGTTACATCAGTTACATCGAGTCTACAGCTCAGAACCAGGCCATTCAGCCCAACTGGTCTATGCTGGCATTTATACTCCACATGAGCCTCCTCCCACCCTACTTCATCTAACCCTATCAGCGTATCCTTCTATTCCTTTCTCCCTCGTGTGCTTATCTAGCTTCCCTTTAAATGCATCTATGCTAGTCGCCTCAACTACTCCTTGTGATAGCGCGTTCCACATTCTAACCACTCTTTGAGTAAAGAATTACATAGAATTACATAAAATGTACAGCACAGAAACAGACCTTTTGGTCCAACAGGTCCATGTCGATGTTTATGCTCCACACAAACTTCCTCCCATTCTTCTTTATCTAACCCCATCAACATACCCTTCTATTCCTTTCTCCCTCATGTGTTTATCTATCTTCCCCTTAAATGCATCTATGCTAGTCGCCTCAACTACTCCTTGTGGTAGTGAGTTCCACATTCTAACCAATCTCTGGGTAAAGAAGTTTCTCCTGAATTCCCTATTGGATTTATTAATGACTATCTTATATTTATGGCCCCTAGTACTGGTCTCCCCCACAAGAGGAAACATCTTCTCTACATCTACCCTATCAAACCCTTTCATAATCTTAAAGACCTCTATCAGGTCACCCCTCAGCCTTCTCTTTTCTAGAGAAAAGATCCCCAGCCTGTTCAGCCTTTCCTGATAAGTATGTGAATATCCCCATCCTTAATGATGGCGGAGCCCAGCACGAGTGCAAAAGACAAAGCTGAAAAGTTCGCAACTATCTTCAGCCAGAAGTGCCAAGTGTATGATCCTTCTCGGCATCCTCCTAAGGTCCACACCATCACAGGTGTCATTCTTCAGCTAATCCGATTCATTCCATGTGAAATCAAGAAATAGCTGAGTGTTCTGGACATAGCAAAGGTTATGGGCCCGGACAACATCCTGACTGTAGTGTTGAAGACCTGTTCTCCAGGATGAGCCCGCCTCTGGCCAAACTGTTCACAGTACAACATTGGCATCTACCTGACATTGTGGAAAATTGCCCAGGTATGTTCAGTTCACAGCAGGACAAAAGACAGGACAAATCCAACCCAACTAATTAGCGAGCTATAAGCCTACTTTCAATCATCAGCAAAGTGATGGAAGGAATCATCAACAATTCTGTCAAGCGGCACTTATTCACCAATAACCTGCTCACCGATGCTCAGTTTAGGTTCCGCCAGGACCACTCGACTCCGGACCTCATTACAGCTTTGGTCCAAACATAGACACAAGAGCTGAATTCCAGAGGTGAGGTGAGAGTGACTGCCCAGGACATCAAGGCAGCATTTGACTGAGTGCGGTACCAAGGAGTTCTAGTAAAATTGAAGTCAATGGAGATCAGGGGGAAAGCTCTCCAGTGGCTGGAGTCATATCTGGCACAAAGGAAGATAGTGGTAATTAATGGAGGCCAATCTTCTCAGCTGCATGATATCGATGCAAGAGTTCCTCAGGGCAACGTCCTAGGCCCGACCATCTTCAGCTGCCTCATCAACGACCTTCTCTCCACCTGGTTAGGTTTTCTCTTCTTGGACCCTTTTTTGACTATCATTGTTCTTTTATATATGTTTATAAATGCCCTTCCTATTTTCCCCATATGCCAGTCTTTCTTTCATACTCATAGCCTTTACAATTGTCCGTTCCATAATTTTTATGTTTATCAGAGATTTTTTCCCACTATCCCTGCTATAATTATCATATGCCTCTTCTCCTATTGATCAATGATACCCCAGTCCGATGCATCACCTTTATTCCAAGTCAGAAAGAATTAAACCTGTACTTTATTCATCTCAATACTGCTGGTCCACTGTTTGACCTGCCATTTTCTCCACCCAATTAATCCATGTTAGGTCTTCTTTCATCCCACTGAAATTAGTTAATTTCCAATCTAACATTTTTATCTTCACTAATTCTTTTTTTTATATCTATGAGGTGAAGGCCACCTCAGTCTTAGAGGCTCTTCTCGACATACAACAGCCAGGTTGCAATGCACTCCTGCACTCAGGCAGCACCTAGGAGAAATACAAGATTACATTTAAGAGTGTGCTTATTGCACATTGACATCAATGGGAAGCATGATGATAAGAAGCTTATACACACTATGGAGTTGAATTTCCATGGAACTTGTCCTGCTGATCATCCACTGTAACTTCAGCCGAAGATCCATGGAAACCCAGGAGAAATGGGCTGCAGGTCTTCAGTTAGCAGTTGACAAATTACCCCTATAGTCTCCAGTGGAAAGTGCATCCTTCTGAGCCACAGACTTTCAGAGAAGTCTAAGTAAGACCTTCCTGGTGACCGAGTGTCCATATGTAGGCAAGATGCACTTTCTATAATGCCTGACTCTAAGATCTCTAAGCTGGCTTTTTGCATGAGCACCTCCTCATCCTCTATGCAGGCAAAGAAACACCTTCAATATGAGCAACAAAATGGCCTCCTCCAAGCTGTATCTGCCGCGGTTATACCTGCTGCAGCCTCTACCACCACATGTATAGTGCTATTAATTATTTGGGGTGGGTTTGGAGCGGAAATTGTAGGGAATAGGTTGGAAAGAATGGCCACACCCACTTGACACCATTTACATAGGATAGTAAGAAATTCTGGTGGGTCTTAAAGGGGACTAGCAGTTTTTTGGAAGGAGAATGCAGGTGGCTTTTTGGGGGGCAGGAGGCAATCCTACCTTTTCTACCACCCAAAAGCAGACAGTTAGTCAGAGGAGAATCTCCCACATCTCCCATTTTGCCATAGGATGTTAGACACTTCTCTACAGGAAGATTAATTTAAAAAATCAAATCAGAAAAATAGAAATAGTCTATTAAATACTTCCACTAGAATAAGACTCTTTCACTTGCTGCATGGAAGCTGCCTCATAATACCATTCCCTTGCTTCCCTTTGCTAGACAGCAAAAAAAGGAAAGGTAAGAACAATGATCTGTCAAATTCCCAGCGTCAGGCAAGCTGTGATTGAGATGCAGGTGAAGGAAAAGGCAAATGGCCTCTGAACCATATTAATAGTACTACTGGTCTAAAATGACAACTTCACCCTCCTTGCAACCATATAGAAAATGAAGCTTTTTGTTTTAATTCATCTGGGAAAATCTGCAAATGTTAAATGTTGCATGCGGCATATCAGTGCAATACGTTTCCTCATCTATGAGACAACAAGATTATTTTTAGAACTGTACTACAAGGTTTATATTATCTACCAACCCCTGCAAGCTAGGAAGATTAGAGTTCAGAGACTAAGGTCTGTGATACAATTATACATATTAATATGTGTCATGGATGACTTCCCTTTCTAACTCAATGTCTTGAATTATAAATGTACTATAAATTGTCATCCGCTCCTAAGAAGATCCTCTGTAATGGGTTATATTGCAAAATAGGGAAATTCTGCCACTGCAGTGCTTGGCTACATGGTATAAATTTTCATTTTCAACACTTCTGTTGCAGATGTTCATGTGCCAGGAGCACATATTGGAGAATTGAGCATGAGTTTAAAACAATTATACCATCAAAGATGAAAATTTACCTCCATATTGAGTGGCAGCAGGAATAGTGTGGAATAGAATTATTACTAAAGTGTTTCTGCATTACAGTTAAATCTGCCCAGTGTATGCCTCAAGCTAGAGCAAGGTTAGAGGGTGGAAGAGGGGAGGGGGATGGTAGAGTATAGTGAGAGGCCAGAGAAGGAGAGTTAAAGATCTACAGGGGGCTTAGAGAATTGAAGGTCGTGGAGGATGTCAGAGCAGGGTTGGAGGCTAAAGAAAGTGGCTGAACTGTTGGAACAAGTGACAGAAATACTTTTAGGAGCAAAAGGGAAGAGGAGATGGGGAGGAGACTTTGGGAGGAGATAGGGGAAGGGGAAGAATTGGGGTCATGTGGAGGAGGGAGGAGATTGGGGTGAAGATGCGGAAAGGGAGAGGGGACAGGATGCGGAAAGAGGCTGGGGGAAGGGAAAGGGAGAGAGGATGATTGAGACAGGGGAGAAGCAGCACCAAATAAATAAATGAAAGTAAATTGACAATGGTGCCAATAAATAAACTAAATAAATTGGAGAGAAAGCTGATAAAACTAAATAAAGATGCAGGGTTAGTAAATTGAAAGGGACTTTACAGATCAACAACTTTAATTAAATTTAGTCAATAAACTTAATAAAAGATGGGGGCCATTCTGGGAGAAATTAAATAAATAAATAAAGATCAGGGCTGTAAAGAGGCTATTCAGCAATGATAGGGAGAAGCATCATGGAGAACCACTTAGCAGAGGGGGCTAGCAAGTGGAATGGGCCAGTACTTGGCAAAAACAGGAGCAGGGAGAACACGGAAGCATAATTTCTATGGCCCCTGAGGTAAGTGCAATGGAATTACCTTTAATTATCTTTTACAAGATGTCTGCCATGCTCTGTGGAATGCTATTACAGCACCACCCTATGACAGGTGTTAAGTACTGCAAATAGAATTAACAAATGGCTGAAGTTCATAGAAACATAGAAAATAGGAGCAGGAGTAGGACATTCGGCCCTTCGAGTCTACTCTGCCATTCAATATGATCATGGCTGATCCTCTATCTCAATACCAAATTCCCGCTCTCTCCCCATACCCCTTGATGCCGTTTGTGTCTAGAAATTCATCTAGCTCCTTCTTAAATATATTCAGTGACTTGGCCTTCACCACCCTCTGAGTGAAGAAATTTCTCCTCATCTCAGTCCTAAATGTCCTACCCCATATCCTGAGACTGTGACCCTTCGTTCTGGACCCCCCAGCCAGGGGAAACACCCTTTCTGCATCCAGTCTGTCTAGCCCTGTCAGAATTTTATGTTTCAATGAGATCCCCTCTCATTCTTCTAAACTTGAGTGAATACAGGCCGAGTCGACCCAATCTCTCCTCATACGACAGTCCTGCCATCCCAGGGATCAGTCTGGTGAACCTTCACTGCACTCCCTCTATGGCAAGTATATCCTTTCTTAGGTAAGGAGACTAAAACTACACACAATACTCCAGGTGTGGTCTCACCAAGGCCCTGTAAAACTGCAGTAAGACATTCTTGCTCCTATACTCAAAACGTCTTGCAATGAAGGCCAACATACCATTTGCCTTCCTAACTGCTTGCTGCACCTGCATGTTTGCTTTCAGTGACTGGTGTACAAGGACAATCAGGTCCCTTTGTACATCAACATTCCCCAATCTATCACCATTTAAATAATACTCTGCCTCTCAGTTTTTCCTTCCAAAGTGGATAACTTCACATTTATTCACATTATACTGTATCTGCCATGTATTTGCCCATTCACTCAACTTGCCTAAATCGCCTTGAAACCTCTTTGCATCCTCCTCACAACTCATGATCCCACCTAGTTTTGTGTCGTCAGCAAACTTGGAAATATTACATTTCCCTCATCCAAATCATTGATAGAAATTGTGAATATCTGGGGCCCAAGCACTGATCCCTGCGGTACTCCACAAGTCACTGCCTGCCACCCCGAAAAAGATCCATTTACTCCTACTCTCTGTTTCCTGTCTGTTAACCAATTTTCAATCCATGCCAGTATATTACCACTAATCCCATTTGCTTTAATTTTGCACACTAACCTCTTATGTGGGACTTTATCAAAGGCCTTCTGAAAATCCAAATAAACCACATCCACTGGTTCTCCCTTATCTATTCTACCAGTTACATCCTCAAAAAACTCCAGTAGGTTTGTTAAACATGATTTCCCTTTCATAAATCCATGTTGACTTTGTCTAATCCCGTTGATATGTTCTAAATGTCCTGTGATCACATCCTTTATAATAGACTATAGCATTTTCCCTACTATTGATGTTAGGCTAACCGGTCTGTAGTTCCCTGTTTTCTCTCTCCCTCCTTTTTTAAATAGTGTGGCTACATTTGCCACCCTCCAATCTGCAGGAACTGTTCCATAATCTATAGAATTTTGGAAGATGACAACTAATGCATCCACTATTTCCATGGCTATGTCTTTTAGCACTCTGGGATGCAGATTATCAGGCCCTGGGGATTTATCGGCTTCCGGTCTCATTAATTTCTCCAGCACTATTTTTTTACTAATACTAATTTCCTTTAGTTCTTCCTTCTCATTAGTCCCTTGGTTCTCTAGCATTTCTGGGAAGTTATTTGTGTCTTCTTCCGTGAAGACAGAACCAAAGTATTTGTTTAATTGTTCTGCCATTTCCCTGTTCCCCATTATAAATTCTCCTGTTTCTGACTGTAAGAGACCTACATTTGTCTTCACTAATCTTTTTCTTTTTACATACTTGTAGAAGCTTTTACAGTCCACTTTTATGTTCCTTGCAAGCTTTCTCTCATACTCTATTTTTCCCCTCTTAATCAATCTCTTGGTCCTTTTTTGCTGAATTCTAAACTGCTCCCAATCCTCAGGCTTGCTACTTTTTCTGGCAAGTTCAGTTGATTGATGGTCATGTAACAATCGATGGCATAATGTTATACTCACAGCACCACTTAGAGATGCAATATTTGAATGTTGAGACGAATCACCATTTATAATTTCTAATAGAAAAAGACAACAAATAAATATTGTACCTTGAAAGAATTGTTTTCCTTTTGATAGCTGATATTGTTTTAAATGTCACAGCAGGGATACCCAGGAGTCATACAATTTGACCACATAGAAGGAGGCCATTCGGCCCATTGAGTTTATATTATCCATGCTGTCTACCTGAAATTGCGATCTGCTTAGTTCCACTTCCTTGCCCTTTCTCCATACCATTTTAATTTTTTCTTTACCAAATATTTATTTACTTCACTTTTAACAGCTATTATGGATTCTGCTTCTACCACTGTTTCTGATGGGGCATTAACCCCCCTGCATAAAAATCTTTCTCTTAATCTCTCCCTTTTTTTGATGATATTTTTAAATTTATGTCCTCTGGTTACCAACTTATTGACCAGTAGGTATCTTTCATAATTTTGAACATCTCCATCAGATCTCCCATTAACCTTCTCCACTCTAGTGAAAAGGACTCCAGTTTATCTAGTCTCCTCTGATAACTAGAGCCTCTTACCCCTGTTATCACCTTCATAAATCCCTCATGTACTTTTTGCATTGTCTTGACATTCTTCCTAAAGTAAGATATCCAAAACTAGGCGCAATATTCTACCTCTGGCCTAAACAATGATTGGTATAGGTTCAGTATTACCTCGTTACTATTGTACTCTATGCACCTATTTATAAAACCCATACAATTTCTTTTAAAACACTTTTATCAACTTGTCTCCCTAGTTTTAGAGATTTGTGTAGCTGAACTCCAAGTCTCTCTGCTCTTGTACTATTATAACATTTTCCTATTTTTCATATATTTCTTCACCTTATTCTCCCTTTCAAAATGTATTACCTCACATTTCTTTGCATTCATTTTATCTGATATCTATCTGCCCAATCTACTAACCTTTCTATTTCCTCCTGAAGCCACTTACAGATCTCTTCACAGTTAACTGTGCTCCCTATTTTTGTAATATCTGCTAATTTTATAATGCCCCTAACCCCGAGTCCAGGTCATTTATATATATTGAAAAGAGCAATGGCCCAAACACTGACCCCTGGGGGCACCACTGTTTATATCCTGCCAGTCTGAAAAACATTGATTATCTGTTACTCTCCATTTTCTGTCCTTTAACCAACTTCTTATCCATGCTGCCATATACCCTTTAATACACCTTCATTTTATCAACACGCCTCTTATGCAGCTTTTGTACTAATAAATGCAGCTTTTGTACCAATACATTTTAAATTTACAGTGGTGTTTGCATCTATTTAGCATCTCGCCATAGTTGGACTTCTTCAAATATCAATCCTTTCTGTCAATGTAGAACTTCTTGGTGGGGGAGGGGGAATAGAGGAATGGTAGTGAGTATTTTTAACTTTCTAGTTGGTTTAAATGACTCAGTATTAAATATCACTGTATATGGGTTTATAATATATACTGTTCATAGAATTTGTTAAACCTGATGAGTGCTATTGCAATAACACTTAGTCTTGGATTTGTACAGAACAGCCAGTCAGATCTACTGGGATACAAGGACATAATTTGTATACTCATTTAATGATAAAGCAACACAGTGAATGGACTGCATATTTCCTGTCATAAATCTTGGTTATTTCCTGCATCATAGTGCCTTTATTCACACTTATATACTTGATTTCTCCAATGTCCTCCTTTCCAGCTTCCCATTCTCCATCCTTCACAAACTCCAACGTATTCAGAACTAAGCTGCTTGCATCCTGTCCTGCACCAAGTCATGTTCACCCACCACTCCCGTCCTTGCTGACCAACTTTTGCTCTCTGTGATCCAATGCATTGAATTTAAATCCCTTGTTCCCATCTTTAACTTCCTCCGTGGCGGTCAACCCCATTCTACCTCTGCAAACCCCTCCAAATTTACTTCCTTCCCTCAGCCTTCAGTGCTCCAACTCTCACCTGTTTTGCACCATCCTCATTTTTTACAACCATTGGTGGCAGAGCCTAAAGCTGCCTCAGTCCTAGGGCCCGATTTTAGCACCCGGTTCCGGGTGCGTTCTCGGCGGGGGGGCCTCTAAAATCCCGGTTTCGAGGAGCGGGACCGGATCGCGCCTCGATCCCGCCCACTTCCGGGTTGCGCGCTGACGTGCGGGGGTGCGTGCGTTGGCCCCGCTGGTGGGAATCCCGCAGGCAATTAAAGCCAGCGGGGTTCCACTTGAGTGTATTTATCTTGGTATTTCAGGTCATTAAATGACCTGATTGAGCTGTTTATTTAACAGGTGTCGGATTTTACAGTGAAATGAGACTGTTTCCCATACTGGGGGAAACACTCACACTCTCAACGGACGTGTTGCAGCCAGCAGCCTGTGGCAGCTGCCAAGGTGCATTCCACAGGTGGGGGGGGGGGAGAGCCTTCACCAACGCAGGAGGACACTCCGTAACATTGGGCCACGCCTGCCCTCCACCACCCTCCTCCAAGCAAGAAGATTCACCGGCGTGGAAGTCCAACCCCTGTGCGAGGACACACTTTTCTAGCGTGCACAACCCCGCAAACCTAAACCTGCCAGATGGGTGCTGCGTTGACATCCTCGGAGGACGAACAGGATGACCAGCCTCAGCAGCCTCGCAGTCCACGCCGTCCGCCTCAGAGACATGCATCCCCACAACACGGTGCTGCGGCACATCCACCTGCACAGCAGGATGGAGGGCATCCGCAGAGAGAGATGCGTCGCAGGAGGCACTACCCTCCGCACAGGGTCTACAGACCGAGGCTCAGCTTCATGGACCTCTCTGAGCAGCAGTGCATACGGAGGCTCAGAGTCACTCGCCAGGTAGTCGCCGACATCTGCAGCCTCCTCAATGACGAGCTGCTCCCGGATGGACCAAGCAGCATCTTCTTACCCGTCGCCGTCAAAGTCACCACTGCCCTCAACTTCTTCGCCTCCGGATCCTTCCAGGGTGCCACGGGGGACATCACCGGGGTCTGTCAGTCGTCTGCACACAAGTGCATAAGGCAGGTCACCGATGGGTTGTTCCGCAGGGCCTCGACCTACATCAACTTCGCCATGGATGAGCGTAGCCAGACGGAGAGGGCGGTTGGATTCCATGCTGTGGCTGGCTTCCCACGGGTGCAGGGTGTAATCGATTGCACCCACATAGCAATACGGGCACCTCCACATGAGCCAGGGCTGTTTATCAACAGGAAAGGGTATCACTCCATGAACGCCCAGCTCATTTGTGACCACCGCCAGAGATTCCTACACGTGTGCGCCAGATACCCTGGCAGCTGCCACGATGCCTTCGTCCTCAGGGAGTCCACCGTCCCGCCCCTCTTCCACGCACCCAACGCCGGCAACGGCTGGCTCCTCGGCAACAAGGGATATCCCCTGCACACGTGGCTTATGACACCTCTGAGGAACCCCATTACCGAGCCACAGCGTCGGTATAATGACAGCCACATTGCTACCAGGTCTACAATTGAGCAGGCTATAGGGCTGCTCATGATGCGCTTCAGGTGCCTTGATCGTTCCGGGGGAGCGCTCCAATACACGCCATTCAGAGTGGGACGAATTATAGTTGTCTGCTGTGCCCTGCATAACATGGCACTACAGAGAGGGGTGCCGCTGGAGGAGGCCCCATGCACACCCGCCACCCACATTGAGGACGACAATGAGGAGGAGGTGGAGGAGGAAGAGGAGGAGGAGGAAGAGGGAGAGGAGGAGGAACGACCCATGCGCCGAACACCGGCTCACCTGCGTGCTCGTCAGGCCAGGGAGGCACTCATATGCCAACGGTTCTCCTAACATCACACTGTGTGAGGCGTTCACATGTCATAACGTGCACAGACGAGGGTCCATACAGGCTCCCTCCACAGAAGAGTGGTGCCTGTACACCTGCACCCACTGGATTATGCTCAATGGGTGGGACGGGGTGGTCGTCGTCATGATGAGGCGCAGGGAAGGGACATATTGCACAAGCCGCAGAATTATGGACAAGAGGTGGCAGCATTGGTGAGAAAAAGTGAGTTTATTTTGTGGTGACATTCAAAGAGTAGAAAATTTAAAAAAAACGACAAACACCCTGGTGCAATCCCTGTGTGCTCACGGAACTTTAGGCGTTCGTTTTCGGGACCCCCTACGTGGTGCTACCCCTGTGGCTCCAGCAGAGGTGGTGGCAGGTTGCTCCTGTTCGTGCCCTGACCGGGTAGATGCTTTGGGCCGACGCCCCCTGGGTTTCGGTGCCCGTGAGGGCACCTCCACAGACTGCTCCTCCTGCACCTGTGCAGGGGCAGACTCGGCCACCTGGAGAGGATGGACTATTGCGGGCACTGGTTGAGAGGGGGGCAACGGGTGAGACTTGGGGGCGCCTTGAGTAGCGTCCACACTTCCATTTCCCCGTTCACCATCTTCCCTCTCATGGCCAAGGCCCACATCACCCCTTCCACCCTGCTGGACGGCAGTTTGGATGACGTGGGTGAGACCTTGCAAGGCCACCTCCAATGTATCTGTCAACCTGTTGATGGCGGCAGAATGTTGTTCACCCTGAATCCGAACAGCCGTTGTGAGGGCCTGGATGGACTCATTGGTGAGCTGTGCGTGACGCTCGAGGGAGGCTAGCCTGTCCTCCACCGCAGACGTTCCCACACCTACCCGCGACACTATCTCAGAGATGCCTTCACGTCCCTGCGACACTATCTCGGCGATACCCTCCTGCACCTGTGCCACCATTCCCCTCATGCAGGAGTTGGACTCCTCCATCCTCCGTGCGATTGTGGAGAGTGCGCGTGGCACCTCTCCCAGTACCTCAGCAATGTTCTGGTGCCCCTCGACGACTCTCCTTTTGACAGGTGGCCCCCTGGGTTCAGCATCTGGGTCCGGCTGAGCAAAGCCTGGAGAAGAGTGCTCCCACCGACGCGGACCCTCCGCGGCTGACCCTGCCACCAGGGTCTGCTCATGCTCATGTGTGCGCGGTGACTCACCATGTGCAATCCCAACTAGCTGAGGGGGGGGACCCACCGAGGTGTGTGTATCTGCGCTGGTGGATGCAAGGCTCATGTGTGACGATGCACCCTCAGAGACGGGCATGTCCTCTGAGGAATCGCCCTCAACCGAGACGTCGATCGCAGACGGTCCTGGAAGAGAACAGAGGGAAATATCAGGCATGTGACCAAATGTGGCGGTGCGGCATATGCCATGTGATGCTACGATCATTCACGATCATGAGTGATGAGTGCCAGCTTTCCCTTACCGGCCGTTTCGCCAGAACCAGACTCGCCATCCGCCATCGACAGGCAATGCAGCGTGCGGCTGATCTCCAGTGCCTCGACCTCGGCGTCTGTCAGGGCCATCTCGTGTGGCGGGCCCCCTCCGGTGCATGCCCTATCGCGTGCGTTCCTGGCCCTCTTCTCCTGTGAGGGCAAAACACAAAAACTTTATTGAGTGATGATTACAATGTGAGACGCTTCAAGCATTGGTGTGATTGGGTTGAACGTGTGCCAGATGGATGGGAGGATGCGTGTGCCACATGGCCATCCCATTGTATGGGCATTGGGGTGTGTGGTAGTGGTCGAGTGGGGACAGGGACGGTGGGTACGTGCAGGCACTGTGAGGATGATAGTTGGGTGGCTGTGAGGATTGGTGCGGGAGCGCAGTACTGTCAGTGGAGATGGGGTTGTGAGGTGTTTGAGGTGATGTGGAAGACGGAGTGATGCAGAATGCGTTAGTGTACTCACTTTTCCGGACCTGGTGAGGTCATTGAATCTCTTGCGGCACTGAATCCAAGTGCGGGTGGTGTTTCCCCTGCTTGTGACCTCCGCGGCCACCTCCTCCCATGCCCTCTTGGTGGCGCTGGCAGGGCACCTCCTTCCATCCGTGGGGAACAGCGTCTCCCTCCTCATGCGGACCCCGTCCAGCAGCACCTGGAGGGCGTGGTCCGTGAAACGGGGAGCAGCCTTACCCCTGTGCTCCTCCATCCTTGATGGAGTGTAGTTTGTGGCTGGAGGGGCTTTGGTGGACTGCCCCTTTAAATAGAGCGCAACCATCGCTCAGACGTCAATGCGCATGCGCAGGCCGCCGGCACGCAGCTGAGAAGCGCGGAACCCGTAACTGCCGGCTAATCACATCAATCATCCCGCGATCGCGTGCGCAACGCACTCAATTTGGCCGGCGCGTTTTCCTCGAGCCCGCCCGACCACCCGCTGCCAACCCGCACCCCTGGTAAAATCGGGCCCCTAGTGTCTAGAATTCTCTCCCTAATTTCATCCATCTCTCCACTTTCCTCCCAATCAAGAACAGTATTGCTATTCCAAACCTGCCCTGCATAGGAAATAAGGAAACCTCTGTGGGTTAGTGGCAGGGTCACAGGAGCAGGCAGTAGTCCCATTCTACTGCTGACATGCCAGCAGGAAGAGAATGCAACCTTTTCTATGTTAAAGGCTTAAATTGGTTATCATGTTAATAAGAGATTTTTGAGCAACACAGACATCTTCTAGGATACTCAAAGGAATATAGGAACAGGAGTAGGCCATTTAGCCCCTCATGCCTGTTCTGCCATTCAATGAGATCATGGCTGGTCTGTGACCTAACTCCATATACCCGCCTTAGCCCCATATCCCTTAATACCTTTGATTTACAAAAATCTATCAATCTCAGATTTTAAATTAACAATTGAGCTAGTATCAATTGCCGTTTGCGGAAGAGAGTTCCAAACTTTTACCACCCTTTGCGTGTAGAAGTGTTTTCTAATCTCGCTCCTGAAAGGTCTGGCTCTAATTTTTACACTGTGCCCCCTACTCCTAGAATCCCCAACCAGCGGAAATAGTTTCTCTCTATCCACCCTATCAGTTCTCCTTAATATCTTGAAAACTTCGATCAAATCACTCGTTAATCTTCTAAATTCCAGGGACTACAACCCTAGTTTATGTAATCTCGACTCGTAATTCAACCCTTGAAATCCAGGTATCATTTTAGTTAACTATGCTGCACTCCCTCCAAGACCAATATATCCTTCCTAAGGTGCAGTGCCGAGAACTGACCAGGTGTGATCTAATCGCTGCTTTGTATAGCTGTAGCATAACTTCTACCCTCTTGTATTCTAGTCCTCGAGATATAAAGGCCAGCATTCCATTAGCCTTTTTGATTATTTTCTGTACCTGTCCATGACATTTTAATGATCTATGTACATGGACCCTTAAGTCTCTTTGGACCTCCACTGTTTCGAGCTTTTCACCATTTAGAAAGTACTCTGATCTATCCTTTTTAGGTCCAAAGTGGATGACCTCACACTTGCCTACATTGAAATCCATTTGCCACAGTTTTGCCCATTCACTTAATCTATTGATATCTCTCTGTAATTTTATGCTTCCATCTACACTGCATACAATGCTGTCTAGCTTTGTGTCATTGGCAAACTTGGATATGTGGCTCTCTATCCCATCGTCTAAATCATTAATAAATACAGTGAATAGTTGAGGCCCCAACACAGATCCCTGTGGGACACCACTAGTCAGATCATGCCAATTTGAGTACCTGCCCATTATCCCTACTCCCTGTCTTCTGCCACTCAGCGAAATTCCTAACCGGATCAATAATTTGCCCTCAATTCCATAAGCTTCAATTTTAGCTAACAGTCTCTTACGAGGGACTTTATCCAATGCCTTCTGGAAGTCCAAATAAACAACATCCATAGACATTCCCCTGTCCACTACTTTAGTCGCCTCTTCAAAAAATTCAATCAGATTTGTCAGGTATGACCTACCCTTTACAAATCCATGCTGGTTCTCTCTGATCGGCTGAAAATTTTCAAGGTGTTCAGTCATTCTATTCTTAATTATAGACTCTAGTAATTTCCTGACAACAGATGTTAGACCAATTGGTCTATAATTCCCTGGTTTCCCTCTCTCACCTTTCTTAAATAACGGAGTGACATGTGCAATTTTCCAATCTAAAGGAACAGTTCCTGAATCGAGAGGACTTTGGAAGATTATAGTTAGGGCATCTACAATGTTCTCACCCACTTCTTGGGGATTTGTCACTCTTCCATTATTTTCTTCATTACTGTTAATTTGCTTACGTTAATTATGGTGAGTCCCCGTCCCAGATTCAAAATTAGTTTCCTTGGGGCATCCGGCATGCTATCCTCTTCCTCTTCTGTAAATACTGATGCAAAGTAATTATTTAACATGTTCGCCATTTCCTTATTTTCATTTACAATATCACCATTATCAGTTTTTAAGGAGCCCATATTGCTCTTGACCACCCTCTTTTTCCGAATATAATTGTAAATTTTTTTGTGTTGATTTTGATATCTCCTGCAAGTTTCTTTTCATATTCCCTTTTTGGAGCTCTTTCTATCTGTCTTCACCCTTTGCTGTTTTACTATCTCTCCCAGTTGCCAGGATCTGTGCTATTTTTTGTATTTTTGTATGCTTTTTCTTTTAGTTTTTTATTGTCCCTTACCTCTTTTGTCGTCCATGGTTTTTTTTTCAAGTAGAGTTCTTGCCCCTTATTGGTATAAACTGGTTCTGCATCATGTAAAATTCTGTCATTTTACCCATTAACAGATTTGCCCACTTTACTGTGGACTGTCTCTGTCTCATCCAATTGAAGTCAGCCTTACCTGAATTTAGAATCTTAGTAGATGATACGGGTTTCTCCCTTTCAAACACAACGTTGAACTCGATCATATTATGATCACTTTTAGATAAATGTTCACGTACCATTGGGCTGTTAACTAAATCTGTCTCATTACTCATTCTTAAATCTAATATGGCCTAACCCCTTTTTGGTTCTAGGACATATTGGGCCCAATGTTACCAGGGCTGCCGGTTCTCGGCGGGGGCGGGCTATCGGGCGTGTGGGTAACGCACCCGGCAAAATCAGTCAGCTCCCCGCGCGATCGTAGCATAATTGGATCCACTTACCTGGTCCTCCGGGTTCCCCACTGCTGATCTGCGCATCAGGCGGGCTGCGCATGCACAGTAAGCTCTGTCAGCTAGAGGAGCTCTATTTAAAGGGGCAGTCCTCCACTGACAGATGCTGCAACAAATAGAAATAATTACAGCATGGAGCAGCCCAGGGGGAAGGCTGCTCCCAGTTTAATGATGCCTCACTCCAGGTATCATTAGATGGGATGAGGAGGAGGGGGAGGACAGAGATCTTCCGACGGGCGGGAGGAAGCGGCCTGCCTCTGCCACCAGGAAGGCGTGGCTCGAGGTGGCAGAGGAGGTCACCTGCACCACCAACATATCGCCCACCTGCATACAATGCAGGAGGCGCTCCAATGACCTCAGTAGGTCAGCCAAAGTGAGTACACTTACTCTTTCCCCTACACTCCGTCTGCGACATCACTGCCCCCAACCCACATCTCCTTCTGCTCTGTCAACACTACTCTGTCACATCACCCCTCATACCCACTCAAACCTCATCCTCATCTTACCTGCACCTACTCACCTCGCCAGTACTCATCCCGCCACTACCACTCAACCCAATCCTCATACAATCTCATGGCTCTATCCCATACTCACCCTCTCGTGCATCTCTTTCACAGTCTGCCTCACTCAACCTGCCACTACCTGTGCTGCAGCCACAGGGCATGCATCACATATGTGCAGTAGGCAGCGTAAGGCAAACGTGTCGTGAGCATGAAGGGGATGCACAAGGGTGTTTGAGGGTTTGTCACGGTTGTTACTTATATTTAATTTCTGAGCAACTCACATTACATATTATATTGGCACCACTACTGCCATGTCTTCACGAATCTTGTCTGGTTTGTGCAATAATGCCCTTTCCTGAGGATCACTATGAAGACCCACAACTGATGACACCCATTGTGTCACTGCAGAGTGGGTGCAGGTGTATTTGCAGGGCTCTTTTGTGCAGATGGCTGAGAGACATCAGCGATGTCCCCAGTTGCACCCTGGAAGGATGCGGAGGAGAAGTTGTTGAGGACAGTGGTGACTTTGACAGCGACAGGTAAGAAGATGGTGCTCGGGCCAGCCGGGAGCAGCTTGGCATGAAGGAGGCTGCAGATGTCCACGACTACATGCCAAGTGACTCTGAGCCTCCGTGTGCACTGCTGCTCAGAGAGGTCCAGGAAACTGAGCCTCGGTCTGTGGACCCTGTGGCGAGGGTAGTGCCCTCTGTGACGCATCTCTCTCTGCGGTTGCCCTCCCTCCTGCTGTGCAGGTGGATGTGTCACAGCACTGTGTTGTGGAGCTCCACGTGTCAGAGGAGGTCATGACTGCAGCTACGGCGGCCCCCATCCAGAAGATGTACATCTGAGGGGGTCCGCAAGGTAGGTACATATCTCTGGACCCCGGGGTAAGTGTGCAAGTTGGTGACTTTGATTGTCAGGAGGAGAGTGGTGGAGGCCAAACTTTGTCCCAAGTGACAGAGTGGCCTCCTGCAATGGGTGAGGGTCTCCCCCCCACACCTGTCAAATGGACCTTTGCAGCTGCCACAGGCTGACAGCTGCAAAAGGTCCATTTGAACTGGGAGTGTTTCCCCCAGTGTGGGAAACAGTCCCAGTTTGCTTTAAAATCCCACCCCTCCTTACATAATCCCTTGATCAGGTCAGTTAATGACCTGAACAAGCAAAATAAATACGTTCAAGTAGAACCCCGCTGGCTTTAATTGCCTGCGGGATTTCCACCAGCGGGGGCTGCGCGCGAACGCCGGCACGTCAGTGGGGAACCCGGAAGTGCGTGGGTTTGAGGCGGGCTCCGGTCCCGCTACGGGATTTCCCGATTTTCGGGGCCCCCCCGCCAGGAACGCACCCAATAGCAGGTGCTAAAATGCTGCCCATTGTTGCAGAAAGCTGTCCTGAAATCACTCAAGAAATTCGCTACCTTTCTGACATGAGCTCATCTGCTTATCCCAACCTACATGAAAGTTAAAATCTCCCATTAAAACCATCTGGGGGTTAAATTGGTTAACTCCTGAAATCGGGTGTGGGTATCGAGATTAACCCGCGCCGGGTGCTTCTGTTGCAGGCAGGACGAGGTATTCGTCCAGCGTGAACACTTACCTAAACGCAGTATTGCAAACCAGGAGGGATCAATGACATTTGCATTTTCCACTAGCAGCGGGAGCCTAAATCTCTTAAAGGCTGGCTGTCTCTTAAAGTCTCTTAAAGGTAGCCGGTACCTGTTATTTGCTAAAAATAACAATCTGCCAAGTACACAAAGTCTGAATGGAGATCAGACATTGCACATGTAAAACACAGATGCAGGTCCTGTCCCTACATTTACAAACTGATGAGTTATGTTAAAACATTGAATAAATCTGCATGCCAGACCTCACCAATCTGCCGATTTGAGTTGGTACCAGGCCTGCGAGAGTGCATGTGCCAAGGTTCACTGATGATACACTAGAGACCTTGGTGTAAGAGGTGGACAGAAGGAGAGACATCCTACATCCATGGGGAGGACGGGGAGGAAGAGGCCCTGTAGACATATGCCCAAAAGGCAGTGGGAGGCAGTGGGGGACGAAGTCAATGCCAGGTGCATAGCACCACAAACATGGATGCAGTGCAGGAAGAATTTCAATGCTTTGACACGAGTGGTCAAGGTGAGTGACATCAACCGTCAAGTGGCATCTCCCATCAATTGCAACATTGGCCGCATCTGCTGCTCCACACACTACACCTGCCATCACCCACATACCAACAATCTCTTTCCATCAGTACTCAACTCTGCCAATCAGATGCTTCCATTCAGCCTTACACATTACCACTGTTGTAAGCTGCCCACCCACAACTCACAGGCCACACACTCTGGAAGCTATTCAACCATGACAGGCACATCAGCCAGACACACATCCCACTTTCTTGCAGGAGAAGGTGGCACATAACAGAAGGCAGCAAGTGGCAGTGGCATTTAGCCCCTCGAGCCTGTTCTGCCATTCAATGAGATCATGGTGGACCTGTGACCTAACTCCAAATACCAGCCGTAGCCCCATATCCCTTAATACCCTTGGTTCACAGAAATCTATCAATCTCAGATTTAAAATTCACAATTGAGCTAGCATCAACTGCCATCTGTAGAAGAGCGTTCCAAACTTCTCCCACCCTTTGCATGTAGAAGTGTTTCCTAACTTCACTCCTGCACATCCTGTTAGGCTATGTCCCCTCATCCTAGTATTCAATATGGGAGACCTCCAAAAGCAGATACAAATGCATCAGCAACCAGAAGCAATAATCCAGCAACTAACCTGTAAATCCTGCATTGTCCCTTTAAATAGCACCGGTGGGGGTCCTCCAGGCACTCTAAGACATATTCAGATGGTTGTGGCTAGGACTGTGCGTTGAGTGGAGCATTAAGTGCCAAAATAGAGTCTATCATTTTAAATCAGCGTTGCACACTGATTGTATGCATTTTCTCTTTACTTTACATGCTGCCGGCATTCAATATTTGAGCATGCGCTACTACCTTTACCAAGATGGCGTCTGGTGCACGTCACGCTAGAAACACATGTGCGCAGCCAAGACGCCATCTTGGCACTTCGGGAGGCTACGTAGCTCTGAAATAAACGATCACTGGATGGTCCAATTTCTAGCCCACAGTCTTTGTTACATGCTTGTCTAATCTCTGCATTTATATATTCTGCCACTTTACAGCTGCTACCAGGGAGCCTATACACAAATTTCACTATAGTATTAAATCTTTTTCTTAATTTCAGCTATAAAGTCTCCAATGACTGCTTACCTCTCATTATGTCCTCTCTTATTGAAGTAATTTCACCTTTAGTCACTAAGGTGACTCCTCCCCCTTTACCAGTTTCCCTATCCTTCCTGTAAAACTCATAACCTGGTATATTCAATTCCCAGTCCTGACCGTCTTGCAGCCATGTCTCAGTAATGGCTACCATGTCATACCCTTTAAGTTGAATTTGCGCCTGCAATTCATTCAATTTGTTCCTTATACTCCGTGCGTTTGTATAAAGAATGTTTATTTGGGCCACACACCCTAACCTGTCCTTCTGGTCTAATGTTGCTTTGCTCACACGTGTCTTATTTCTCTCTCCTGATTTAATTACTTTACATCTTTGAGTTTTCCCTTTAGCTGTAGTGCCTAAAGCATATTTTCTGACTATCACTCCACTCCCTTCCTTTTCGTTTGTTTTACAATTATTATTTATACTACCTTTTCCACCTGAGACCTCCCCCCATTTACTAGTTTAAAGTCCTTGTGACTGGCCTATTTATCCTTTCCGCTAGAACCCTGGTCCCAGCCCAATTCAGGTGAAGCCTGTCCCAACGCTACAGTTCCTTCCTCTCCAAGTACTGGTGCCAGTGTCCCATGAATTGGAACCCCTCGTTCCCACACCACTCCTTCAGCCACGTGTTCAACTTCCTAATCTGCTTATCCCTATGCCAATTTGCACGTGGTTTGGGTAATACACCATTTTACATTATGCCGCAAAGAAGTGCTTTATTGTCAGTGTTTTAGTTTTATTCATCTCATGAGGAGATTATTTTCTTGAATCATGTGCTAGTATTGACCCAGACTACCAGCTTCTCCCCAATTACCAGTAAAACTAGATTTTAAAACAAAATAACTGCACGCTCACTTGCTCTAATATTCTAAGACTGCTCAGTCTTTCCTGATAATTTCATCCTCTCAATTCTGATACATCCTTGTAAATCTTTTCTGCACTTTTTTCAGTGCTCCAATATCCGATTTGTAATATGGAGACCAGGACTGCGATGGAGAAATAGGGTTAGAGCAAAAAATTCCAGTTGAAGAGCTGGCACCATCGCTGGGCCTGTGGGCAAAACAGTTCCGTTCTGTGCTTCAATTTCTAACATTTACCTTGCATATAGTTTCTTTCAAATCTCCCTCATCAGCCTACTCCTCTTTATCGCTGCTCCCAACTGTTGATAAGTGCATCTCTCTCTCACACACCCACACCCACCTCTCAACAGCTGATAAGTGCACCCCTCCCTCATACACCCACACCCACCTCTCAACAGCTGATAAGTGCACCCCTTTCTCACACACCTACCCCCACCTCCCAACAGTTAATAAGTGCACCCCTCCCTCACACACCCACACCCACCTCTCAACAGTTAATAAGAACACCCCTCCCTCACACACCCACACCCACCTCTCAACAGTTAATAAGAACACCCCTCCCTCACACACCTACCCCCACCTCTCAACAGTTAATAAGAACACCCCTCGCTCACACACCCACACCCACCTCCCAACAGCTGATAAGTGCACCCCTCCCTCACACACCCACACCCACCTCCCAACAGTTAATAAGTGCACCCCTCCCTCACACACCTACCCCCACCTCTCAACAGTTAATAAGAACACCCCTCCCTCACACACCCACACCCACCTCTCAACAGCTGATAAGTGCACCCCTCCCTCACACACCCACACCCACCTCTCAACAGTTAATAAGAACACCCCTCGCTCACACACCCACACCCACCTCCCAACAGCTGATAAGTGCACCCCTCCCTCACACACCCACACCCACCTCTCAACAGCTGATAAGTGCACCCCTCTCTCACACACCCACACCCACCTCTCAACAGTTAATAAGAACACCCCTCGCTCACACACCCACACCCACCTCCCAACAGCTGATAAGTGCACCCCTCCCTCACACACCCACACCCACCTCCCAACAGTTAATAAGTGCACCCCTCCCTCACACACCCACACCCACCTCCCAACAGCTGATAAGTGCACCCCTCCCTCACACACACAGACTCCTCCCAACAGCTAATAAGTGTACCCCATTTCACACACCCACCTCCCAACAGCTGATAAGTGCACCCCTCCCTCTCACACACATAGACACCTCGAAACAGCTGATCAACGTGCTTCTCTTTCTTACAGCTCGCAACAGTTGATCCATATCCTGTGTGAACCTTGATTATACAACAATTTCCATGATCCGGCAGCAGGTCCCATCCATTATGGCAGATAATCAAGGTTTCACTGTAGATAATTTGAATTAAAAAAAAATCAAATAGATTTCTTCGTGTTGTTTCTGGGCACAATGACCTGGCAGACGTATCTGCCTTAAACAGACCTAATCAGAAGAAATGGCAAAAGCTCTCAAGGCTTCCAAAGCCTCTATGTTGATTTTCAAAGGCAGCTAAAATTTAAATGTCAGCATGCTTCTATGCAAACACATCACATCTTTATAATTCTAACAAACCCATTTACTGTTTTTCTGGAGCTCGTCTGGAAAATTACTTTTTGTAAATGCTATTAATGTTGATTAAAATCAAAAGAAATATAAACAAAAATGTCACTTAAAAAATGTCATTTTTCTCCCCACTGTATAATCAACCTTTCCATTCATAGTCAGACATCAGTAACTGGAGGGCTTACATTTAAAGATCATCACCAAAAGAATGAAGGGAGAGGCGAGGATCTTTTTCTTTAACACAGAGGGTTGTCCGGACTTACAATGCCCTGTTAGAAACAACAGTGGAAACAGAATTCATAATAGCTTTTAAAAAGGGAAGTGGATATATATTTGCAAAAGAAAAATTGCAGAAGGGATATGAGAATGGAATCAAGTTGATAGCTCTTTCAAAGAGCCAGCACAAGTATGATTAGTCAAATGGCCTCCTTCTATGCTGTAAAATTCTATGAGAAGATGTTTGCAGTTAATGTTTTTTTTTGCAAAATTGTCAGAAAACATAATAAGTAGAATAGCTGCTGATGGAGAATGTTGCAAAGCAGAGTGGTCGTCAGATTTAATTGATAATATAAACTGCAAGAGCAAAGCTCAATCATTTTATTGCACCAAGCCTATGACTGTGTTAGAGTTACATAATGCATTATGTAAGTTAAATTTTACTACTTATAATCCATACTGTACAATCTTATGTTGTTAAGAGGTTAAGAGGAGATTTGATAGAAGTGTTCAAAATCATGAAAGGTTTTGATAGAGTAAATGAGGAGAAACTGTTTCCAGTGGCAGAAGGGTCGGTAACCAGAGGGCACAGATTTAAGGTAACTGACAAAAGAACCCGAGGCAACATGAGGAAAAGACATTTTGGAGCAGCAAGTTGTTCTGATCTGGAATGCATTGCCTGAAAGGGTGGTGGAAGTAGATTCAATAGCAACTTTCAAAAGGGAATTGGATACATACTTGAAGTGGAAAAATTTGCAGGACTATGGGAAAGAGCAGGGGTGTGGGACTAATTTGGATAGCTCTTTGAAAGAGTCGGCAGGATCTGGGGGTTTATGTGCACAAATCGTTGAAGATGGCAGGGCAGGTTGAGAAAGTGGTTGAAAAAGCATACGGGATCCTGGGCTTTATAAATAGAGGCATAGAGTACAAAAGTGTGGAAGTCATGGTGAACCTTTATAAAACACTGGTTCGGCCACAACTGGAGTATTGTGTCCAGTTCTGGACACCGCACTTCAGGAAAGATATGAAGGCCTTAGAGAGGGTGCAGAAGAGATTTACTAGAATGATTCCAGGGATGAGGGGCTTTAGTTACATGGATAGACTGGAGAAACTGGGGTTGTTCCCATTGGAACAGAGAAGGTTGAGAGGATATTTGATAGAGGTATTTAAAGTCATTAAGGGTCTAGACAGAGTAGATAGAGAGAAACTGTTCCCATTGGGGGAAGGGTCAAGGACCAGAGGACATAGATTTAAGGTGATTGGCAAAAGAACCAAAGGTGACATAAGGAAAAACGTTTTTACACAGCGAGTGATTAGGATCTGGAATGCACTGCCCAAGGGGGCGGTGGAGGCAGATTCAATCATGGCCTTCAAAAGGGAACTGGATAAGTACTTGAAAGGAAAAAATTTGCAGGGGGAAAGGGCGGGGGAGTGGGACTAGCTGGATTGCTCTTGCATAGAGCCGGCATGGACTCAATGGGCTGAATGACCTCTTTCCGTGCAGTAACTTTTCTATGATTCTGTGATTCTACAGGCACAACGGGCCGAATGGCCTCCTTCTACGTTGTATCATTCTATGATTCTATGATTCATTCAGGGTCACACTTACTGCTGGCACCACTGCCACCATGAATTGGCCTTGTATTTCCTCTAATGGTAGAGCAGCATCAAGATAGGAACAGAAGACAAAGTTATTTGCAGTGCATTTGCATTTTTTTTTAAATTGAGAGCGAGAGTCACTTCTGTTATCTCCCTACACCCTTGCCCCATTTATCAACTAGATCCAAGGTGGTGCAGAATAACAAAACTTCTGCTCGTCCTCGATACATTCAACCTAAACCTCTCCATGTTGGCCAAGTGCTGCTGCCATTTATTGCCTCAAGCACTCCAGATAAATGGAGGGTATTGCTATAGTATTTATATAAATAAAAGAGAGAGAGTTTTGACAAAATTCAGTCCTTATGGTCATACCATTACACTGCTCTACCTATTTTCATGAATTGAAATTTTGCACTTCAATTATCAGGAATATAACTGCAATATCATTGCATCTTTATTTTAGAGTTGCATTTTATATGAACTGCTTTATCTATTATGAATCCAGTAGATTTCTGTTAATTGGAACATTAATTTAAAAGGATGCATCCATGGCTAATTTCTCACCTCTTGTTACCATCATCTGCTGCCTAGAGGTGCAGAGGCCAACTTCTCAGAAATTTTCCCTTCCCTCCCGGTTGGGATTCTCCTCCACAATCCTATCCAATTTCAGGCAAAATCGTGGCAGAGAATGAGAGAAATTTTGGGCAGTAAGGCCTACTGACCTCTCACCACCTCGACTGGGATTGTTGGCTGCTCCTTCCCTGTCTGCCGCATGCAAATGATGCTGGCAGTACAGGGCAAAGGTCTCTGGAGATTTTCATCCTGTCCATCCCATTTACCACTGCTTCCCGGGGGTGCCATGTGGAAGGTAGTGATAGGGTCCCCAAGAAGAAGCAGTAAAGGCCTTAAGGTCTCCCCGTGGAGGGAGAGCATTTTGTTACAGCCTCCTCTACCTCCAGTCGGCTCCAGAACCTTACCTGCTGAAAGCCTTGGTCTTGGCCAAAGACTTTAATGGCAACTTGGATCTAATTTTCATGATGTTTTTGCCCCTGGAAGGTCCCTCTGCCTCTTCTGGTGCTGCAGTGGTGTCTGCAACATGGTTGCCTTGGGGTTTTTCACCCTCACATTGGCAGGCTCCCTCTTGACAGTGGGAACCCCATTAGAAGCCCACCTTGCATATGGATGAACCGTGTCCTAGGGAAATGGTTTGGGGTTGGCATACTTCCAGAGGGATGGGCGGAAGTTCCACCCTGCTGGACCTTTGCCCAAAGAGAAGAATCCAATGTTTCCAGCCTAGCCTGGATCAAAATACCCTGTGAGGACTGTAGCATTTGCTCAACAAGAATGACTGGATACATGGAGCATCTTGTTTTCCACGGGTGCATTCCCAATAATAGGTCTGTACTGCATATTCCAAATTCTGAGGATGCAGTGTTGTGTCTACTGTGTAAATGAATTTGTATCCAGCAGAGGGAGTTAGTCACAGAGGTAAAGCTTTCACTCATTTGCTGCATTTTGCCATTTTTTTTCAAATAAATGGGTTAATGCCCTCCCATTAAAATAATGGATAGAGGAATGTCAAACGAACACATTAAGCGTTCAACCGCTATTATCACCAGCAGTCATTTCCAGCCTATGCTGCTCTTTTGAAACTGCCAAAAAGGTTTATTTGCTTCTACTGGAAATAAAAATCATTCCTTATTTTTTAATGGTTGCAGTGCACAAAGTGCAAATAAAAGTGGTTTCTAGAAACAGGCTTGGGAGCTGAATTTTATGCTCTCAGATGCACCTAACTGATAACCACCAGACTGGAGGCAATCTATTATACTTTCATTGGTTATTAATGTCAATTCTCATATTTCCCTGTGGATGTTGACTGTTTTAATAGAGGCATTGTGGGCTCTCTCCCTGGTTACTCCGTGAGAACAAAGTGACACCAGCCTTGTGTGTGTAAACAAACTGTATAAACAGTCAAGTTACAAAACACAACCAGGCACTTTGGCTTGGATTGTCCTCAAAAAACAACTAAGATCACCCCTCAGACACCACCTTTCCATGCTGAGAAGCCTAAGTCTATCCATACCCCTGACACTGGAGTTCAGCCTCATAGATTTACTCTGCACTGCTTCCAGACTTGAATGTCTCTTCTATTTCCTGGTCACCAGAACTGGACACAGTATTCAAGGTGCAGTCTGACCAGAGCACTGTATAGTTTGATCATTACCTCCTGTGATTATATTCTACTGTTTTGGCTATATAGTTCAATATCCTATTGGCTTTGTTGATTGTTGCTCTGCATTGGTTTAGTGTTGAACCAAAGATTCCCAAGTCTCTTTCAACTTCATCCTTAGCTATTTCAACACCAGTCATAATTACTTGCATCTGTTTTGTCACCCTTTCTTAATATGGGCACTACATTAGCCTGTTTCCAACCTACTGATACCTCCCCAGTGTCCAATGACTCCTTCAGAATGATGGTCAGTGCCTGCACAAATCTTCTCCCTAGTCTCTCTTGGCACTCTGGAATAAATACAATGCATCCCTGGGGATTTATTTGTTTTGAGCTCATTTAGTCTGTCTATGACTTCCATGTCATTTATAGTGAAGTCATTGATTATACATGGCATATATTTGTTTGGTGAGAGCTTGTTACTCATGTCTTCCCTGTGAATTCCCAGAGGAAATAGTCATTCAGAATATTTATTAGTTTGTGCTCATCTTCAGTTTGAAGCCATTTGCATCTTTTACGTTTTTTTTAGCTCTTCTCTGACTGGCCTTTTCTTCTCTTTGATTTTATTCAGACACAATGTATAGTACCAGACAGTATATCTGTTCTGGGTATTATGATCAGAGGTCACTCAGAGGTGCTTTTTAATGAAGGAACATTTTTGCTGAGTTGAAGAACTGTAGTAATATGCTTACACAGTTAAAACACTATAGTGATGGTGGGAACTGAACCACTTAGATGGATCATTGTTCAGAAAATAAAACAAATCATTTCATCTCCAAGCCATTATGAACACCAACTGTAGTTGTATGATTCTCAATTCTCTACCTTCTTAACCCAAGGCATATTTCCAACCCCAGCTGTGCATAGCCAGAGCACATTAAGGCTACTATATGTCCAAACATGCCAGCAAGCATCCAGCGGTAGGTTTGACAGAGCCCCAAGCTATGCAGCATGCACACAAACCACCACATAATATATATAGCTGGTTAGTGAAAATAAAGATTCTTGCTTTAAGCTCTGGATCAAAACGCAATATAGTCTAATGCTCAGATTAGGAGCTTAATTATTACTAATTATGTTATGAATAAATGCCAGAAAATCTGTTGTTTTTCTAATGGATAGTTGTCCACAGTCTAGGTCAAACACAAGGTTACAATTTAAAACAGACTAAATAGAGTGAAAATGACAATGAATTCTTCAAAGGCCCAAGTAAATTTTTAAATTTGTTTGAAACAAATGTTTTTTGTTACTGTTTTTATTCTCTGAAATGATAATCATTAAAAGATAAATTAATGGTGGACACCACAGGGTATAATGAGGCTACAAACAGTACAGTATATTAACACGGATCATCTCCTGATATATAGTAGAGGACCAATAAGAGAAATTTCAATATTCTGGGCAAAATTGGTATTGGGCAATTCTACATGTTTTATTAAATGATGAAAATAATACTGTATTACCAGGATTTTGACCACTAGCGTTCTTTGTACTCGAGTGATTCTCTATCAAGACCCCAAAGTGTGCCAATTTGGTGTCAATATCACATTTGAACAGATTAAAAATTAGTTGATCACACTTAAGCTTAATCCTTATTTGCTAGATTCGGGTGTATGATTTAAGTGGAACTTAATCTTGATAGTGACAGAATAACTGTGCCGGTGTGTTAGCTGATATGCAGTTTCTATATGCTTCTTGCCATTGAAGCATCAACAGCCACGTGTGAAGCCAAATCTGCGGAAAGCAAGGTTATCATTTTAAAATTTACACTTCTTCGAACAACTTCTGCACAATCTAGTTGGAAATTTCACATGATTTGAGGTAAATTGCACATGTCTGTAAATTTCATAAGGCCTTCAGTAATAATGCAATGTGCCACCTGCAGCTTAAAGTGTTATTGTAAACTGCAGGCCACCTTTCTAATACAAGGAGTAATAGGTTACCACCTGAAGCCTAAAAATTATAATTAATCCTTCAGATTTTAGGGTTAAACCTGCCTGAACCTGATAATTAGTCACAAAAGGACAAATTCCAAAATTAGAAACACAATATAACACAGAATTGTCAATGTTGGCATTCTGCTATGACCCACACAGCCATTTTCCCTGGTTGGCATAGGGAGCACATCATTTTTTCTCTGTTCCAACAGTTAGCACCAACATAGAACGCACTTTTGTTGCATACAGATGATTGAACTAAGTTCCATGTGGCAGGATGACCAGCAGATATAGCTAATAATGTACATCAAATTTCAGCATTATACTTGCAAGTGTTTATTTACTTAAAGCATTTTTTTGGCTCTTTGTGAATTTTTAATAATTAAACACAATTAAACTCATCGGGGGAAAAATTTATTAAGGGCCGTTTTCGGGCGGGGGTAGCGTGATGCGCTAGTACCCCACGCCCCTACACAGGCATAACATGAACTTCGTGCTGCCTGCTACTTACCATGATATCTCCGTGCAGTCAGCGTTACCCGCGCTGCTGAGAGGCTGCACAGAGAATGAGGAAGCTGGAAATGGGGCATGCATTGTGCACGGCATCAGCAGCCTGCACCCCTTAAAGGTGCAGGTGCACATTTCAAATGGCAGGTACACAGTTTACTTGGAGAAGGGAAAGATGGCCACGAGGATAGCAGGACCAGCACGAGAGAGGGCTCCATGCTTCTCCGATGATGCTCTGGAGGCCCTGATGGAAGGGGTGGGTAAAAGGAGGGCCAACATGTACCCGCAGGGTGGCCAGAGACCCTCCAGACTGCAGCTCCGCAGGCATTGGCAGGCTGTGGCGCAGGAAGTCAACGCCAGGAGCATTGCACCACGCACGTGGGTGCGGTGTCAAAAGAAGTTCAATGATTTGACACGAGTGGTCAATGAGAATGAATGCAAGTGTCAAGTGGCACATGCTACCAACTGCACCACTGCTCCACGCATCACACTCCCCATCACCCACCCACCAACAAACACTGCCCATCCATACACAATGCTGCACTCAGCATGCTGCATCTCACCCGCACATAGTACCACACTTGCAGATCACACAACCACCACTCGTAGGTTCGACCACGACAGGCACATCACCTACACACCTTGCAGGACACTCACTGACACACTATCCTCTGTCTTGCAGGAGAAGGTGGTGCATAACAGCAGGAGACACCTGAGGGTGGACGGGAACGCTTACACGTCCTCATCCACCTAGAGAAGACAGTGCTTAGAATCATCGGGCGGGCCGACGCTGCAGCTGTCACAACATGCCACGCTGGAGGTCCCGATGAACGGGGGTCTCTGCATATCTAATGCTCCTTCTCCTTTTCCACAACTCCCTCCTCCCATAATCTTTTCTGACTCACGTGCTGCAGATGCTGTCAGCACGCACGTCTTACTTGCTCCTCTCCCCACTCCACAACTCAACCTATTTCCCGTTGTCATTGCAGATACCCAAGAACACATGATGGCACCTGAGGAGGAGGAGGAGGAGGAGGAGAAGCCACACCATCACTCGATCTGACACTTGCTTCCACCAGCTCAGGGACTGACACTGTCCTTTAGAGGTTAGGTTAGAGGAGGGATCTGCACATTGTGAGACACCGAGCACAAGTGCACAGAACACGGGGCGAGGGGAATGGATACCACAAGTGCCAGCTCGCCGGAAGGCGAGGTCGCTCACTAGTTCTGCTGCAGAGGAGTCAGATGAGGATTTCGATGGGCCAGGCTACAGAAGACAGCTGATGGGCGTACACCACCAAATGCTTGGGGCACTGGAAAGCCTGCCAGAAAGCCTGTGCACAATGAGAAGGGGCATGGAGGAATCCAGCTCCAACTTGGCACAGGGCTTTGCGTAGAGCTTGGAGCCCATCCTTTCCAACATGGAACGGGTGGTCACCTCCATCAGTACACCTGTGGAACCCACCATGATGCAACATCTGATGACTGATGTCACAGCTTCCATTGCAGCACAAACATCTGCCATCCAAGGTTTGACTGCTGCATTGGAGCTCAGACAGCTGCATTTGGAGTTCAGACTGCTGGTCTGCTGTGCGCTTCCAGGGCGTCACAGCAGTCCAGCAATCCGTTCTCCAGCTGATCGCCAGCATTGCTGAAGCATCGCCCCAGGAGAGTGGCAGTGGCGCCATGGCAGTCGGACCTGCTATCCTCTCTCAGGACAACAGCCTTCCTGCTCCCATCCCTGCCTTTCCGCCAATGCACCTGCTGTTGCCTATCGGCCAGCCAGGCCAGATTGCTGCAGCCCATGCTGCGATGGTGCAGTCTGAAGCTGGGCCCTCCCGGCCCAGAGCTGCTCGAGGTCGTCCTCCAAGGCCATCTGCACGCTCCTCCAATGAAGGCCAGCAGCCTCCCACCACCCATGTTCCAGCCACTGGGAAGCACCTCATAGGAGCACTAGGATAGGTAAAGGTACACAAACAAAAGGCACTAAGGGAATGCACAAGGGTGAATAATTCTGTTATGTTTGCATAATTTCATTTATTCATTTATGCAACATGTAATCAGATGGAGGGCAATTTGATTGTCATGTGGGAGCGGAAAGGTGGGGAGTGTAGGACTGTTGGTAAGTTGGGGGATGTAGTTCAAATTATTGATAGCGGGCACAGATCAGGCGAGGACGCAGAGCCCTTGCAGACAAGGTGTGTGGTTCCTGTTGCATCCTTGCATCTTCCTCCACTTCCTCTTCTGGCTCCACCCCCTCCTCCTCCTCCTCCTTATCCTCTTCCTCCTCCCCCTTCTCCTCAGCCTCTCCCTCCTCCCCCTTCTCCTCAGCCTCCTCCTCCTCCACCTCTGGCTCAGGGTCTTCTCCAATCATTGGTGGCAAAGGTTGGTTCCTCATGATGGCGTGGTTGTGCAGCATGCAGCAGACCACCACAAATCTGCCCACCCGCTCAGGGGAGTGTGCTGTAGGGCTCCTCCAGACTGGTCCAGGCAGTGAAAACATCGTTTGAGGAGGCCTATGGTGTGCTCCACGTTATTGCATGTGGCAGCATGGCTCTCATTATAGGCCTGCTGTGCACGTGTGCGTGGGTTCCTGACCGGTGTCATGAGCCATGGTGTGAGGGGATAGCCTTTGTCGCCCAATAGCCAGCCTTTGACTTGCCGAGGTGGGTGAAAGATACCTGGCACGTTGGACTGCCGTGTAATGAAGGCGTCGTGACTGCTCCCAGGGTAGCGGGAATCGACCTCTATGATTTGATGTGTGTGGTCACACACCAGCCTCACGTTGAGGAAGTGGAAGCCCTTTCGGTTGACGAAGACGGATGAGTTGATATGAGGGGCACGCAGGGCAATGTGCGTGCAGTCAATGGCACCCTGCACCATGGGGAAGCCAGCAATGCTGGCGAACCCCCGTGCTCGCTTGTTCTGCTTGTCTCTGTGGAGAGGGAAGGTGATGAACCTGTTCCTCATCTGGTACAGTGTGTCTGTGACCTCCCTTATGCAGCAGTGCACTGCATACTGTGAGATATTGCACATGTCACCAGCACAGACCTGAAATGCTCCTGAGCCGTAGAAATTCAGCGCCACAGTGACCTTCACAGCCACAGGCAATGCTGTCCTTGCCTTTCTCTGAGGCTGCAGTTGTGGCCGCACCAGTTGACAGATCTCAGTCACGACTTCCTCGGTGAACCTCAGGCATCGGACGCAGTCCTCCTCGGGCATGTTGAGGTAAGAGAATTGGTCCCGGAAGGCCCTCATTGGGTAGGACCTCCTGCTCAGTGCCCTGTGCCTCCTCATCCTTCATCTCCTAGCAGCTTGACCTGCTGGGTGTGACCTCTCTGCATGCTCCCAGTCGTGCTCAATGCCCAGCGGGAGCCCTAGCAGACCGCCCATGGTTGGCAGGAATGTTATTCAACCACGGTTGTAACTTTCCGAACCGTAAGGCAGTACCTGCCAAATCACTCTCAAATGTAGTCTAGGAACTCTCAGTAAGAAAAAGGGAGCTTCAAAAAACACTTCCTACTCCACCAGCAGCCAGAAGTGATAATCCAGCAACTAACCTGCAACACCTGCATGGCCCCTTTAAATAGCTCTGGTGGTGGCTCCTCCAGGCACTGTTAGACACGTTCAGATGGTCGGGTTTAAGACTGTGCATTGAGTTGAGCGTTAAGGTCCAAAATTGTGTGTATCACTTTAAATCAGAGTTGCACACCGATTGCTCGCATTTTCTCCCTACTTTACATGCTTCCAGCATTCGGTATTTGTGCATGCGCTAACTCCTATACCAAGATGGTGTCCAGCGCACATCACGCTGGAAACGTGCGTGTGCATCCAAGACTCCATCTTGGATGTCAGAGAGGCCGTGTAGCGCTGAAACATCGACGCTACACAGCCCAATTTAGCGCCCGTGATTTTCTGATAGTAAACACTATTTTAGTTTTAACTTAAAAAAACATAGTTACTAACAACTTTTTATCAATTTTTTATCCTGAATTCTGGGGAAAAAAATAAAACCCAAAAGTCATAAGACCTAAGTATAGTTAATATTTTCCTCCATGTCTTTAGGTTAAATTTAATAAAGAGGGGGAAGCTTCAGCTATTAGTCATCAATAGTTTCTGGTACACGAAAACGGCAGGCAATAGTTATTGTCCACAGATAAGGACAAACTCAACAAAACTAACTGGCACAAAAATTCAAGGTTAATTGCAACTTTTTTTAAACTGTAGATACTAAAATATTGTCCCTTGGATAACAGACTTAACCATGATGGTTCAGTTCCAACTCTAGAGTTAGTCTGGAATGCTCTCAACAAGATTTTAAGCTCAACCTATCTACCCATCCATCTAGTGTCCTTTCATGCCTCATGCATTGAACCGTCATCAGTGATCTCTACTGAGTTCGATAAACAGCTGATTTTGACTGATTTATCCAAGTTTTTATTTTACTGATGTCTTTGAGGATTTGGCCTGTCCATCATGTGGGGCAGTCCCACACTTATAGTCCCCTATAGCTTTCCAGGGTTTCTGCTTGTTTGGCTGTTCGTTGTTTATCTGAAAATAATGGCCAAACTATCTTATTTTTTTTCACCAATCAGCTGCATGATTTAAAGCTGCCTAATAGTCTCATATATAACCTTGTTTGTGATATGATTCTCATTCCATATTCCTAGCATAATTTGAAAGCAATGTTTGTGAAAAACACTGGTATCGCTGTCCACCGACATTCAGGTTCATCTATAGCCCTCAAAGGCAGTCAGCTACTATTACACTTAACCTCATCATATTACTAGGCAACTTTGCTCAGTCAGGGATTAATTGCTCACATATCGTAATGAAAACATTACTGGTTTATACAGGGCTCATCTCGTGATCCTTTAGTTAAAAGTTGCTGTGTCTACCATTTTCCCTGAGCATAAACTATTGTCAAAACCTAAACACAGCTTTTAAAAGAAGATGGAAATATTGCAATAACGTTAGAATTTTGCTAACTAATAAAGAACTACTGTCAAATTGGTCCATACTTAGTAATTTATTATTCACATACTAAAATGCACTGCATTAAAATGCTCTATTGTAAAGTAAAAGTAAAAATGTTAAACATTTAACTGCCATTCCACAAGCTGCCCAGGACTTGATGTCTTTTAAGCCTAAAAAAAAAAGTTTTTAAAGTGCCTGGGGATCAAAACATAAGGAGCATGTGCAACCAGAATGAATGTGTGGGCAGCCATCAGTAGGGCCCACAGATATATAGATGTTTACTTAACTATTCTTGTTTTAGTGTCCTGATAAAAGATGATATGACAGACAAGGAGAAAACTAAAGGGGGGAGTTTTAACTCCGGGGCGAAAAGTCGGCGGAATGCGTGGGCAGACCATCTGGGAGGCAGAGCAGGAGGCCCGGTCCACTTTAACAGCCGGGCCTCAATTGAATAGAGCAGACGAGCTGCCTGCCAGAAACGGCGTCCAGAGTCAGCTCGTTGGGTTTCGGCTGGCACAATATTGGACCAGGAAGCCGCCCAGCTGGCAGTCAGGTAAGACATCAGGGGAGGAGGGGATTCAAGAGGGTATCGGGAGCGAGGAGAGGAGGAGCTCGTGGCCTCACAAAAATAAGTTTTGAATTTAACTTTGGTGCTGCCACTGGGTATCCAGGAACCTTTCTCCACAGTGGACACTCTGCCCAGTACGCCGTTAAAATGGCTTTGGGGTCCTATCTAAGTGATAGGACCCTGTTTTGCATAAATTCAAGAGGCTTCTGGCCAGGCTTCATTATGCTTAACAGCTACTGTGTGGAAACAGAGCAGTAAGTGTACCACTTGGATATTAACTCCCATTCCACCCGGTTTCTGTTAAGCAGAGGAAGTTAAAATTCCTTTTTTTATGGCTGTCGTAGTGAATGAACAGACAGGAGCAATGGAGAGAGGTTCTTTGCCGAGATCATCAAATGGAGCAGTTTTTTTTAAACAGAATCTGGAACTGCAACATGTTACAGAACCAAATCTGTTTAAAGGGATTCTGTAATATAGGATTCTGTAATATAGGATTTAACAAAATTAACACATGAATCCGACGTCCTTTTCTAATCCTAAACACAATGGAGGTAATTTTCACTTCCAGCATGAAAAACGGACGGTAGTGGATCAGCCGGGCATCATGCACCCACCTGCTTTTCCAGTCCATTGACTTCTGCCCACTCATTTTAATGGGCACGAAAATCACACGCTAGTGAACGCAGAAATAGAAAAACCCGGCCAATCAATTTAACCAGTGCAATTATTCTATTATGTAGTGGATATATTTGAACAAAAGTGGAATTTAATGTAGTTAACTAAGCACTGACCCTTCATGAGGATCACACCAAGTATAATTGGTATGATTTTTCAGGTATAATTTGCTCAACTGCATACCACTGCTTTAAACTTAAATTCTTAACATAGTTCCTATAGATCTGGTTGTGAGGTGCTAATCAGCTCACATTTATATTCTATTATTAGATATGAAAATCTCTTTTTGGAGGTACATCAATTACTTAAGTTCATAAATACTTACAGAGCTCATTTAAAAAAATATTGTGCTAGTGCCATCTTGCAGCCAGAAATCCAAGACTGAAGACATTAAATGGGGGCATTTTAACACCCTCTGCCATGGTTTACTTCAATGAAAGGAGAACCTGGCAGGGTGCATAATGGCCAATCTGCTACCATCTATTTTCCGCCACTGAGAAAGTGAAAATCTACCCCAGGTTTAGCTCTGATTAACATTAATCTACCAACACAAAATTGAATTGAAACTGAATTAACTTTATTTAAGATCAATCGTTATTGTATGGTAACGGTCCTTCTCGAAAGACAATGGTGTAAGCGCCAAAGCAGTTCAGATACTTTGACGTGTTGCAAGTTTGTGAGAGACTGCAGAGTCCAATTTTTGAGCAACAATCCTTGCCACAGACAGTGCAGACGTAAATCACAGGGCCAGAAGATGAAGCCCGCGCAGTATTAACTCTTGAAAGCTGATGTACTTTCTTCTTTGCTCTCTTCTCTTTCCTCTCTCAGCCATCTCTCTTCAGCCTCTTTTGTTCCCCAATGCAGTCTGTTGTTAGCCACATCTTCCCAGCTTGTGGTGTCGATGTTAAAGGTTTTCAAGTCCCTCTTGCAAACATCTTTAAACCTGAGCCTAGGTTGGCCCAGTGGCCTTGAAGCATCTGCAAGTTCTCCATACAAAAGATTACGCCCAATTTACATCCAATATAGATGAACAAGCCATAGGAGGTGGCTGTGTTTGAGAAAAAGTTCTTAGACTTGGCAACTTTAGTATCAGGAACTTTGTGCCTATTTTCTGGGCATAAAATAGGCATGACCAAAGCCAATTTCATGGCCGAATGTCCTGCATCCCTGGCAGGCACCTAAAACAGGCATTTGAGCCCTTTCATAGGGTAATTGAGGGATCTAACACCTGTTTTAGGCCCCCTCTACCAAATTGGATTGCAATGAAGCAATAAGGGTTTTAAATGGTCCCTATGGCCTAAGCAGCAATCGCCACAAAAAGGTAGGTTTTTAAACAAAAAAACATTTTAAAAAATCATCCCTGTGGAACCAGGAGCAGGAATGCGATCGGCCCCCGTTGCCACTCCATTCCCCTCCCCAGGACTTACCTTAGGCCTGTTGCCGCCGAGGCAGGCAGTCAGATATTCAACAGCATAAAATAGGCGAGCTGCCTATGGCTACAACAGGCACTGGCAGCTCATCCAAAGAACGTAAATGAGACCAGAATGTAAAGGTGGGGTGAGCCTGTAGGACTCTAGGAGATACGTGAAATGTAAGTCTCAGTGAGCAAAACAAACAGATTGAAAAAACATTTGTGAAGCTAGAAATCAGCAAAGAAAGTTTGGGGACACCTTAAAGCTCTTAAACTCCTCACTGCCGCTTGCATCAGGTCATGTAGGAAGCAGCTGCACCTGGTTTATATGGTTCTAATTTACCCATAGTGCAGTAGTGCCATTAATAGCAGAAAATACTCATGCACGGACCACCAGGTGATTGGCGCTTCTATATAAATCAGCCCCACGGAGCTTGGGCAGGCAGGTTCTCAAAGCTGCCAAGAAGATCTAGGAAATTTGCACTTAGCACAATCAAGGCACACAAGCAGCTTAATGTATTGAATTGCAAATTTCCATTTGTCTTTTTGGCACTATAATGGCATAACTACAGTGTTACTGCCAAAGATCACGAGGAATATCATCTCCAATGATTTGACCAGAGCTGCTAAGGTAAGACTCCTACTCACACCTCTTTTAACCTCTGTTCAGCCCTGTACCACCTGCACCCCAGCAATCACAAGCCTGCCCTCCTCCTCTCCCCAATCATTTCCTCCAATCCCAGAAGCACCCTTCACTGCATCTCCTTCTGCTGCTTCTATGTGCACACTTTGCACCTGCTACTGACCTCACAATTAGTCCCTTCCCTTCCCCACTTTTGTGGGATCTTTCACGCACCACCCAAACTATGCTACCCTGACACGTCAACACACTCCCTTTCTTCTTGCACTATAAACTGGCACACAATAAGAGATAGCAAATATGCATGGGAGGAGGGCCACCATCATTTCAAGTGCTGCCCCCAATGGAAGAGACCATCAATGTAGCAATGGGCAGAGGGTGGGCCAGGCACAGGTGGCGAGGCCCATGGTCACCTTCAGAGCCACAGGTAATGAAGTGTGTGACCTGGTGCTGGGCTGAAGCTAGTGCTACAACAGGTGATGTAGATCTGCAGCAGCCTTGCTGGTGAAGTGGAGCCGCTGGGCACACTGATCATTACTTCACTGAAGGTGTGATATTCTTATCCTGTAAACTCATGTGGGGCAAGGCCTCCTGTGACTTCCCCTCCTTTGCTTACTTCTCCCTGAAACTGTAGGTGTTTCTACTCTTGCTTGCTGCTCTTCCTCCTCCTGGTCCTCCAGCCACAATGGTAGACTGTGCAGCACACCCATGTTGCCACAGGACGTTTGTGCAGAAGTCCCTGGGCAGAATTTGTCCCCCAGCTCTAAAAAATAACTTGCCAAAATGTTTGCAGCTAGCTGCAGCAGGCAACACAGCCACAAATATGTATAAAAGCCCATCACTACAACAACAACTTGCATTTATAGACCGCCTTTAATGTAGTAAGACGTCCCAAGGCGCTTCACAGGGGCATTATCAAACAAAATTTGACACCAAGCCACATTGCTAATTGTATCCATATGATTTATATTAATTAGTGTTAATTGTTTTTTAAAAAGAAAACAATTAACACTAATTGATATAAATTGTTTTTTTAAAAAGAAAACAATTAACACTAACTGATATAAATCATATGGCTACAATTATCACACATAAGGAAATATTAGGACAGGTGACCAAAAGCTTGATCAAAAAGATAGGTTTTAAGGAGTATCTTAAAGGAGGAGAGAGAGGTAGAAACGCAGAGAGGTTTTGGGAGAGATTTCCAGAGCTTAGTGCCTAGGCAGCTGAAGGCATGGCTGCCAATGGTGGAGCGATGAAAATTGGGATGTGCAAGAGGCCAGATTTGGAGGGGTGCAGAGATCTCGGAGGGTTGTAGGGCTGGAGGGGCGAGGCCATGGAAGGATTTGAAAACAAGGGTGAGAATTTTAAAATCGAGGCGTTGCCTGACCGGGATCCAATGTAGGTCAGTGAGCACAGGGGTGATGGGTGAACGGGACTTGGTGCAAGTGAGGATATGAGCAGCAGAGTTTTGGATGAGCTCAAGTTTATGGAGGGTGCAAGGTGGGAGTCCGGCCAGGAAAGCATTGGAATCTAAAATGACTGAACTGCTACTTACCTATCTGCAGCTGAGGATCCCTTTAAATAACGCTGACACAGTGCCCCTCCAGAATGTTCCCACCCAGGACTTGAGGGTGAGTTTTAGAATGGGCCAATCCAGCACTCAGGAATTGAAAAATGGCAGTAGTATCCATAACGGGTGCAGGATCCTCATTTACATATATTTATTCGGTGCCCGCCAGTTTTGGGTGGGCCCCCTTGATGACTAAAACACATGCAACTAAAAATGGCATCAGGCATACTTCCAACAGAGATTGGAAACCAGCAAAATTCAGAGGCCTAGTGCCCAGATTTACCAGTGCCAAATTGGTGGCCATGAGTTCAAAATCCCCCCCACAATTTCCAACATACAAAGTAGGATTTATAGGTAATGAGAGAACAAGATCTGTCTAATAATGTTGTGTTCTTTCGATAGCTATTAACTTAAGATCATACTAGGCAACTAGAATAGAGTATTTATGAAGGCAAATTATATTTCTGTGTCAAAGTAACTTGGTTATGAGTTTTCATCTCATCTAATATCTTTACATTGTTGCATGCTGGGTCTTGTAAGATTCGTGGCTTGTGATCAGTCTACAATTTTCAACATGCAGGGCCTTTAGTCAATGAGAGAAACAGAGACATACTTCTTCATATACTTGCATTATTATAGCAACAGATAGCTGGTATGTTACACCAGGCTACCAGGAAAGTGTGCAGAGCATTATTAATGGTTAACAAAGCCAAACTATTACAATTTATATGCACCTTAATGACTGAAAATAAGAAGTTTTGGTAATTAAAATAAGCAAGAACTTTGACTAACATGGAGTGAAGGCTCTAATCAAATAGGCTGGTAAGATTCGTTTTGTGACAGACACACGCTTGACAAATTATTAGTAAGCCTTTTCAGAGGAAGATAACTAAATGGGAATATTGAACAGTTCACATAGTTCAAGCAAAATACAATCCATTTTGACAGTTTCAAAAATTGCTGCACTGTGATAATATCTCATATTTTGACATAAGGTTGATGTTTGAAAGCATTAAAAAAGGTTTTGATATTCTGGGAAATATTCAGCATGAGGTTGTTGTGAAACATAAGCTACGCTACAAAATGAGATCTGTGTACCTAGACTTCCAAAAAGCCTTTGATAAAAGTTCTTGATGAAAGCATGTGACTGAAGCTGAAAACAATGGAAATTCAAGGTAAAACCTAGAGTAATTAATTGTTTGAAAGAAAGAAAACATTTGGGTACGTGTTGGGGGAGTGATGTCCGAGTGGGAGGGGGAGGAAGTGTTCAGTGGAGTGCCACAAGGTTCAATGTTGGGACCCATATAGATTCTAATCTACATTAATGACCCAAATGCATGAAACAAAATGCAAACTGGTTCACAGACAATACTAACCCAGGAATGGGGAGAGGCAATGGAGATAGACCAGAGTAACCAAAGACCTGCAAAAATAGGAGTTTGATAAAATCTGTAGTTGGGCAAAATCAATGGCGGATGAAGTGCAAGCTACCCCACTTTAGCAGGAAAAGTCAATGTCATTTATATACCATGTATGGTGTAGGTGCAGAGGTGGGCAACCAGAATGATACCTAGCCTGAGGGCTCTTTGTTCTGAGGATAGGCTACAAGAACATAGGTTATTTACTGTGGCAGGCTTAGAGCGGATATGATTCAGGTTTTTTTGAACGATGAAGGGACTGGACTCAATTCAGTTGGATAGGTTTTTTGAGATGGATAGGGATGGTAGGACTAGAGGCCATACATATAAAATCCATAGGTAAAGAGTTATGTTAGCTGCAAGGAAGCATTTCTTTCAGAGCCATTGCCCCCAAACCAGACCACCTAAACATGCCATTGGTATGAACTCACTTCAGCCCTTTAAAAAGGAACTTGGCAAGGTCTTGAGAAAAAGGACGTTTCCACTTGTAGAGGGTAAGTTGCAAGTTAGCTGCAAATATAGATTTATGGTCTCCAACCATTCTTGATTGTCTTAAAGAGTCAGAAAGGAATTTCCCAGAAGTTTTCCTGAATTGGCCACACTTTTTTTTGCCTCTCCCAGGAAACTGTGTGGTTAGGGTTTGGGTCAATGATTTGTGTGGTTGCACTGTTTATAGATGGGATGGGCCTGATGGTCTTTTTTCTTTCCTTTCTTTTCATACGTTCATATCAATAGTTATATGTGAAGCAGAAGGGATCTGCACTTTATAGTAGATTAGGCACCTCAAATCACTTTGTAACATCAATAAACAAAACAAAAAGAATGCTTAATTATAGAAGAAGAGGAGGAGAGAGGAAGGAGGAAAAGGAAGGAAGAAGAGGAAGAGGAGGGAGGAAGAGGAGGAAGAAAAGGAAGAATTTTTATCGCACCTTTCACATCCTCAAGGTATCCCAAAATGTTTTACAGCCAATGAATTACTTTTGGTGTGTAGTCACTTCTGTTTCTGCAGACTAATGCAACAGTCGATTTTCATGCAGCAATGACTTACAATAGCAATGAGACGAAAGACCGTTCATCAATTTTGGTTGAGCGATATTGGGACAACTCCCTGTTCTTTCTCAAAAAAATGCCATGGGATTTTTTGAATCCAGCTGAACAGGCAGCTTGCTAGGTTATTCAAATGTAAAATTAGAATATGTCATGTTAAAACTGTATAGTGCCTTGGTCAGACCACACCTTGAATACTATCTTTAATTTTGGTCACCAATACTTAAGAAAAGCACACTTAAGCCATGGAGGTGGTGCAGAGAAGAGCCACGAGACTTGTTCCTAGCATCAAAGAATTGAGCTGCAAGAACAGGCTGGAGAAAATGAGGTTCTTTAAACTTGAAAGGTGACTGAGAGGGGATCTTATAGAAGTACTCAAGATTTAAGAGGCAGGGATAAGGTTAATCCGCAGCAATATTTCAAGGTATGCCAGGGTAATAGAACAAGGTGACATAGTTTAAAACTGGTGAAAGGAAAGTTTAGGGCAGATGACAGGAAGAGAATTTCCGTGCAAATAGTAACTAACCCTTTGAAAGATGTTCTTGGTTGAGTAGTGGAAATAAAACATGTAGACTCCTTCAATGATGTGATTAGGGAATTTTAATATTTGTCTGGATGGATGAGGTAAGGCAGAATGAATGGCCTGCCTTATTTGTATCTATCTTGTGATCCAAACATATAACATTGAAGCCCAAAAAAGTGAAGTCATGCTGTAAGTCACTAGAAGTGGTCAAGAACTAGTGAAAACCTCACCAGGATGATAATGTACAGATTTCCATGGGTCAGCACTTTTGCATAAGTATTCAATGCTCCAGCTGTAGATTTGGATGGATACTGGTTGTGAGAGTAGAAATCTGTGTGCAGGTGAAATTTAAAAGGGATGCAGACCACTCGAGGGATGTGACAGAATAGAGGGACATAAATTCTACCTTCATTTGGAAAGGCTCAAACAGCATCTCAACTCATTGGCAGCCTTTTGCCAAGGCTCAGGGAGAGATGGCTAAGAAGTGACAGGCAAAAATGGAACCTAAGTAAAAGCATTGTGCAGGCATGAGTATATGGCAAGTGATGGAGCAGCCCAGAAGCCAACTCTCTGTTTGATGGCTACAGAGGTGGAGGTGGTGAAGAGATGGTTGTGAGGATAATCGTTCTGTTTCCACTCCACAGCACAATCCAAACAGCATGCCTAGGAACAGCTGGCGGCAGGTTGGATGCCACAGCTGACTGTTACAGTCACTGGCTGTGGCAGTTGTAAGTTGTGTATTAGCAGCAGGTGTCCTTGCAGCAAATGGAACAGCTCTGCATCTAGCTCTCTGATGATGTGAAGCCAGTGAAGACAGTTCCCCACAGTCACTTCCAGGTAGCTGCAACAATGCCTGCAGATATGGTTGGTGGAATCTTGGCAGAATCAAGATACGCTGGCTGTTGATCACTATGGCATGCCTCCTTTCATGCAGTATGACTAGAAACAGGACATACGGTGATTAGAGAGTTCCTGGAGAACCAGTCAGCAGTATGGTTGTCAAGTCTTCGTGGGTATCTGCGCCATTAGGCCTGCTGTCACAACCTACTTTGAGAGTCGGAGCATGCATGTGTGCTAATCCTTTGCCAAAGCAAAGTGTGTGCATCATTGCCTGTTGATGCAGGTATGAAGATACCAGCAGGTGGGGCGCAGTTACCCAATGGTGGAATTAACAGAAATGCAGGGAAGAAAAAACAACAGAGTACTTACCACAAAGCCTCTTGAAAGCCCAAGTGGCAGTAGCAAAAAAATTAAGAAGAATACTGCAAAAATGGCCTTGAAACTGATAATTTAATAACCATTAAATGACCTTTAAATGAACTTTCTCCTACAACTGATCCCCTAACAACCCTGGATGTTATTACATGTGCGCATGAGTATGGTCTAGTAATGTACTGGTGTAAAGACTTCACCTCTGGGTCATTATATTGAAGGTCCCCTCCCCCATTCCCACTTCCTGTTCTTATTCTCAGGCCAGTGGAAATGAGCATGTGGCACAAATGGGACAGAGAACCAACATTGCTGATGTCCGCCCCTTTTTCTGATCTGTTACTTCCATGAACTGACAAATAGAGAGTGTAGGGGACATGAAAATTGGGCCTTGATAATCATTGTTCTTTTATATTTGTACTTTAATCTATCCCTCAGAGTCTTAGGGGGAAAAACTCGATAGGGGCTGTTTTTGGGTGCAGTAGCGTGATGTGCTATTACCCTGCGCCCAATGGCCCCTGCGCAGGCAGGACACAAGTTTTGGCCCACCCGAGAACTCACCTGCAATCAGCGTTCCACTCCAGGCCTTACATGTGGAATCAATGCAACTTGCACTTTCCACCATCAGAGGTGTTTCTTAGAAATCTCTTGAAGGTACCTGTTGTTTGCTGAAAATAACAGTCTATTGTCTGCATGGAGATCAGACATCGCACACGTAAACCACAGATGCAGGTCCCATCCCTATGTTTATACACTGATGAGTTATGTTGAAACATTGAATAAAGGTTGTGCACCACTAAATCCCACATCTTCCAATCTGCACGCCAGACCTCACCAATCTGCCGATCTGAGTTGGTACCAGGCCTGCGAGAGTGCACGCACCAAGGTTCTCTGCTGATGCACTGGAGACCTTGGGTGCAAGAGGTGGACAGAAGGAGGAACATCCTATATCCACAGTGGCGGGGGGGGGTGGGGAGGAGCAAGAGGCCCTCCAGACATATATCCAAAAGGCAGTGGGAGGCAGCGGGGGACGAAGTCAATGCCAGGCGTACAGCATCATGAACATGGATGCAGTGCAGGAAGAAGTTCAATGCTTTGAAATGAGTGGTCAAGGTGAGTGAGGTCAACTGTCAAGTGGCATCTCCTACCAACTGCACCACACACTACACCCCCATCACCCACATACCAACAAACTCTTTCCATCAGTACTCAACTCTTCCAATCAGATGCTTCCTCTCACCCTTACACATTACCACTGTTTCAAGCCGCCCACCCACAACTCACAGGTCACACACACTGGTAGCTATTCAACCATGACAGGCACATCACCGAGACACATGTCCTGCTTTCTTGCAGGAGAAGGTGGCGCATATCAAGAGACTGCAAATGGCAGTGGCATTTAGCCTGTCGAGCCTTTTCCACCATTCAATGAGACCATAGTGGACCTGTGACCTAACTCCATATACCCGCTTTAGCCCCATAGCCCTTAATACCCTTGGTTCACAGAAATCTATCAATCTCAAATTTAACTTTCACATGTGAGCTAGCATTATCTGCCGTCTGCAGAAGAGCATTTCAAACGTTCCCCATCCTTTGCGTGTAGAAGCATTTCCTAACTTCACTCCTGCACGTCCTGGCTCTAAATGTTAGGCTGTGTCTCCGCGTCCTAGTATTCAAGTCTAGGAGACCTCCAAAAATAGTTACAAATGTCTCGGCAACCAGAAGCAATAATCCCGCCACTAACCTGTAAATCCTGCATGGTCCCTTTAAATAGTGCCGGTGTGGGGATCTTCAGGCACTCTAAGGCACGTTCAGACGGTCAGGGTTAAGACTGTACATTGAGCTGAGCGTTAAGTCCCAAAATGGTGTCTAACACTTTAAATCAACGTTGCAAACTGATTGAAGCCATTTTCTCCCTACTTTACATGATTCAAGCATTCGCTATCTGTGCCTGTTCTAACTGCTATACCAAGATGGCGTCCAGCGCACGTCACGCTGGAAATGTGCGTGCGCATCCAAGATGCCATCTTGAATGTCAGAGAGGCCGTGTAGCACTGAAACAACGGGCATGACAAGGCCCAATTTAGCGCCCTCAGAACCTGACATAGTCAAAATGACTGAGACCACCAAGCAGAACAACTGAATCCATTATTCCGCACCATGGTTCCAGAAAAAGCAATGTCAATGACAAATCTATCAGCCCAGAACTTACTTACCTCGGATGCCGCTCTGTAATGGAGTCTATCCCAACCACCATCGAATCCATCGGAGCAAGTTCGCGAATGCGCACGTGCGCATTAAAACCCGGAAATCGTGAACTTGTTCTGATTGGTTCAACGGTGTCTTGACAGTCGCAAATTAAAGGGCCAAACACGCCACAATTACATACAATCAAACACAATCACCAAACAATCGTAAACTTACCCATCTGCCCAGCTGGAACGAAGATACTTGCACCACGAGAAGGTATGCTTGAAAATACAAGCCCTACACTACTTTTTAAAAGCGCGATGACTTATAATGACTGCAAAACAACAAAAAATTAAAATTTTTAAAATGCGAAATGTCTAATTATACTTACTTTAATATTTTTTGATCATAAAAAAATTATTAAAAAATAAAAATATAATGTTTTTAACTTCTGTATGTTGAAGTAAATTAAATCATTTCCTTGCATTTTTATAATAAGTTAAATTTTTATTTAGACTAACATAAGGAATGTCACTTTAAATTTATGAGTTTAACGTGCCTGCTTGTGGGCGGGGCTTACAGTCCCACGGTGTTTCCATGCACATGGCCTGCACTGATATTGGAACGCATCACTGAGGAAGATCTCAGAATCCAGCAAATTTACGCTGTGAACCACGCAGTAAGTACATTCGTACTTTTTATCCACAGGAGGTGCCTTACCACGCCGGTCAGAGCAAGTTCCGGCCCATTAACTATTGTGATAATCATCACAGCATAATGTTACAGTGTTAATCGGCCTTACCAAAAACTGTAATATTTAAATTGCAATCAACATTAATTTATTCTTTATTCAAAATCCAAATAAAAAAACAATGTAGTCATACCGATATGCAGTGTTCAGAACAATAAGATGGATCTGATGAAAGCTTCAAAGAGAAACACCTTTCATCAGACCCATAAAGAACATACATAGCAACTAATAATCAACCGTATATTACTACTCAAACATGTAGTGATTACATCAATACTGAACTTCTCAGTGACTCAGTTGGTAAGTGCATTGTCCAGAATGAAACTCGGTACAGCCTAGATTTATTCCCCAATCTGTGGAGAGGTAGCTGATCTTAGCTGAGTTGTCGCTACAATTGGCCTCCATACCTCAAGGATGGGGTGCTGGAGGGTGAGAACACAAAGGAAAAACAACTCAGAGTAACCACTCCTGATCACCATCCAATAACATCTGCTGGAAAGTGTGCAAGCGTTGGTGTTGGGTGAAGCCAGGATCAGGCTCACTCCATGATTTATGGTTTGCTCTGCCAATTCACCAAATGGCTCACAACAACAGCCTGCATTTATATAGCGCCTTTAGCGAACTAAAACATCCCAAGGTGCTTCACAGGAGCGTTATCAAATGAAATTTGACACAGAGCCACATAAGGAGATATTAGGACAGGTGACCAAAAGCTTGATCAAAGACTTAGGATTTAAGGAGCATCTTAAAGGAGGAGAGAGAGGTAATATGATGGAAAGGTTTAGGGAGGGAATTCCAGAGCTTAGAGCCTAGGCAGCTAAAGACACGGCCGCCAATAATGGAGTGATGAAAATCAGGGATGTGCAACAGGCCAGAATTGGAGGAACGCAGAGATCTCGGAGGGTTGTAGGACTGGAGGAGGTTACAGAGATAGGGAGGGGCGAGGCCATGGAGGGATTTGAAAACAATGATGAGAATTTTAAAATCAAGGCGTTACCAGACCAGGAGTCAATGTAGGTCAGCGAGCACAGGGGTAATGGATGAACGGGACTTGGTGCGAGTTAGGATACGGGCAGCAGAGTTTTGGATTAACTCAAGTTTATGGAGGGTGGAAGATGGGAGGCCGGTCAGGAGAGCATTGGAATAGTCAAGTCTAGAGGCAACAAAGGCATGGATGAGGATTTAATCAGAGGATGAGTTGAGGCAGGGGAGGAGACGAATGATGTTAAGGAGGTGAAAGTAGGCGGTCTTGGTGATGACGGATATGGGCTAGGAAGCTTATCTCAGTGTCAAATAGGACACCAAGGTTGCAAACAGTCTGGTTCAGCCTCAGTCAGTACCAGGGAGAGGGAAGGAGTTGGTGGCTAGGGAATGGAGTTTGTGGCGGGGACCGAAGACAATGGCTTCAATCTTCCCAATATTTAGTTGGAGGAAATTTCTGCTCATCCAGAACTGGATGTCAGACAAGCAGTGTGAAAGGCAGTGGATGGGACAAGGGAGGTGGTGGTGAGGTAGAGCTGGGTATTGTGAACGTACATGTGGACTTGAGTGAGGTACCCGAGGTCAACCATGTCTTTGGAACTGTACCCCAGCAGTGGAGAACAAAAGTACACTGTTACACAACTATAATGGATATCCTGGACATCAATGTTACAAAGAACAACAACCAGCAGCAAAAAAGGAATGACAATGAAATAAAACTACTCACAGTAACTCCCCTCGTGTTTTAGGGGACATTGAGATCCTTTAATGAAACACCTGCTTTGTAATCTTTTGTCGAATGAGGTCAGTTCAACAATAAGATTAATACAAAAAATTGTTATAGGAATGCAATATAAAAACAAGGTTTTACATGCGAAAATATAAAATGAGAAAAGGCAAGAAGTGCCCCTTTCTAGCAACAGAATATGTACAATTTACTCTGTCTTGGGCTCTCTCCAACTGATCTAATCTGAGTGAAATGAAAAAGCATAGTTAATTTTTACTAGTTTTTTTTAAAAATCCTTTCCCCTTTTATAGCTGCTCATTTATCATATTCCAACGAGGTGTGTGTGTGGGTGTGGGTGTGGGTGTGAGCGTAGGGTGGGGGGGGAAGAGAGCAAACGTGGCTTCATTGTGTTTCTAACTGTTGTTGAGCCACTGGTGGGGGGCATGTTTCCGTGAGATAAACCTCTACTCCACGATAGGTGGAGCACATCCACTCACAGTGGCAAACTCAGCCTACATATGGCTGGCCAGTTGGAGCACCAGCCACTGCTGAGACTTGGACCAGTGAACAGAACAGTGTGACAGTACCCTGCTGATTCTTATGCTAAAAATGACATTATATAAACTTAGTCACATTCTCAACAAAATTAAAATGCCAGTCCCAAAAATAGCCACAAAACCTAAATGTCATTTCTAGCAAACATCTAAACTCGTGGTCGTAAATTATATGTTGCAGAAACCAATCATTTGTCATATTTCATGCATGACCAATGTCTTACAAGATTATAAAAGTAATACATTTTATGACCTTTTACTGCATACTTCTAATTTTTGTAATCTAATAGAAAACATAGATTTCATATTTTAGGCTTGATTGGAAAATGTTCCACAGGGCAACAGGATAACTGATGAGTGCAAGTCTCTGCTTGTTGTGTCGTTTTCATTTCTTATTTTTAAAAGATAGAATTATACGAATATTATAAGATAAAGCTTGTGTAATGTAAACTCATTAAAAAGATGAACACGCTACTAACAAAAGAGACAGCACAAAAATGTCATCAAATGTATTCTCTGCATACAATTTCTTCCCATATTTCCTGGAGGAAAAGATGTCCTTCGATAACTGTCAGTATTTATCCCCTGGCAAAAGATAAAAAGCACCACTTAAAGGAAATCTTGCGACTCCTTAGTGTTCCATGTTTTTAGGCCACATTTTACTTACAAATTCAAAATTCACACAGCTGGACCTGTGCCAATTCCTTCCAGCAGGCCTTAGATCTATTTCACTGCTTTGTTCATTCTTCTCATTTGCATTTTATCCGTTATAATAGAGACCTCAAAAGTACACATTTACCAGTCGCTCTAACGAGCAAAGTGTGAACCTTAGGAGAGCAAATGACCCCAACAAGAACTAACAAAGTTTGGTGGCAATAGTTGTACCAAACATTTGTGACCATTAAATGAATACGGGCATCTTGGTTGTGCAGCAGATGGTTGGCATGCTTATGTGTTGTCACAGTATTAATGAGATGGTCACTCACTGGAACACAAAGTGCTTGGGTAATGGAAATGCATTAGGAAACACTAAATGAGCACCACCTACTGACACTTTCAGTAGACTGCAGAGGAAATATATTTAAATGGATAAGAAAGCCGTTGAATTGCAGGGGGCAAACTGCCTTGATTTAGGGTTCTAGCAAGATGGCAGAGGGCTGGAAATTTGGCAGAATTGATTCCTGCAGGATTCCCACTTGTTTTAAGATTAAGCAGAACACTCGATCTTTGGGTCAAGCATGTGGCGGGCATCTGAAACTCCCGCCTCATTAGTGTCAGTACGAGGGGGCAGGGAAGGGCTTAGCACCATTTTTGGGTCACCAGGATGGTGTTTGTCTTGTGGGGGCCCCGTGCAAAGGTTCATTTTACTAGACAATAATAATAAATACTATCTACTTAATCTGATGCCAAATCTGCACATGTACCATCATGAAAAGGCATGTTTGCAAAATAATACAAAAATAGTTGACAAAATGATAAGCGATATATAACACAAGAGTAAATGACATTGAATGATTAAAAAGTTCTTGAAACATCCATGTTATTTCAGTATATGAGCCGTATGACAAATCAGAAATTTGCTTTTCGTGCTTTAGCTGCAGTGAAGGCTTGTATAATTCTCTCACCTCTGCCATGACTGTAGGAGGGTGAGTAGGGCGGGTGAGAAGATGAGCGCTTAGGTCAGAGCCTGCTGCGTGTCACCTGGCTCACTCACTGACATACGCTCTCTCGTGTTCACTCACACTCACTCTTTCACCAATTCACTCTCACTCACACTGTTACTCACCCATTCAAACTCTCACTCAGTCAATCTCATATTTACACACTCTCACTCAATAACACCCTCACAGCTTTACTCTCATTTACACTTAGGGCTCGATCTTCGCACCCGCGATCGGGTGCATTCGTGGCGGGGTGGTTGCGAAAATCGGGGATTCCCGGGGCAGGTCTGGAGCCCGGCTCCAACCCGCCCACTTCCGGGTTCCCCAGTGAAGCGCTGACATGCGCGTGCAGCCCCCGCAGGTGGGACTCCTGCCGGCAATTAAAGCCAGCGGGATGCCACTTAAAGTACTTAAACAGGTACTTCAGGTCGTTTACAGACCTGATTGACCTGATATTTTAGGAGGGTTGGGATTTTGAAATTAACTGTGACTGTTTCCCGTACTGGGGGAAACACTCCTTGTTCAAATGGACGTGTTGCAGCCATCAGCCTGTGGCAGCTGCAAAGGTCCATTTGACAGGTGGTGGGGGGAAACCCTCACTCATTGCAGGAGGCCACTCTGTCACTTTGGACAAACTTTGGCCTCCACCACCCTCCCCCTAACAATAAAATTCACAAACTTGCACACTTACCCCGGTGTCCAGACACATTTACCTACCTTGCGGACTCCCTCAAATATACATCTTCCGGATGGGGGCCGCCATAGCTGCAGTCATGACCTCCTCGGAGGGCGAGCAGCATCACCAGCCTTGTCGGCCACGCCGTCCACCTCTGACACCTGGAGCTCCACAACACAGTGCTGTGACACATCCACCTGCACAGCAGGAGGGATGGCAACCGCAGAGAGAGATGCATTGCAGAGGGCACTACCCTCGCCACAGGGTCCACAGACCGAGGCTCAGCTTCCTGGACCTCTCTGAGCAGCAGTGCACACGGAGGCTCAGAGTCACTCGACATGTAGTCGTGGACATCTGCAGCCTCCTTCATGCCGAGCTGCTCTCGGTTGGCCCGAGCACCATCTTCTTACCTGTCGCTGTCAAAGTCACCACTGCCCTCAACAACTTCTCCTCCGCATCCTTCCAGGGTGCCACCGGGGACATCGTCAACATCTCTCAGACATCTGCACAAAAGAGCCCTGCAAATACACCTACACCCACTCTGCAGTGACACAATGGGTGGCATCAGTTGTGGGTCTTCATATTGATCCTCAGGAAAGGGCATTATTGCACAAACCAGACAAGATTTGCAAAGACGTGGCAGTAATGGTGACAATATAATATGTTATGTGAGTTGATCAGAAATTAAATATAGGTAAACACCATGACAAACCCTCAAACACCCTTGTGCATCCCCTTCATGCTCATGACACGTTTGCCTTACGCTGCCTACTGCACATATGTGATGCCTGCCCTGTGGCTGCAGCACAGGTAGTGGCAGGTTGAGTGAGGCTGACCGTGAAAGAGATGCATGAGAGGGTGAGTATGAGATAGAGCCATGAGATTCTATGAGGATTGGGTTGAGTGGTAGTGGTGGGATGAGTACTGACGAGGTGAGTAAGTGCAGGTAAGATGAGGATGAGCTTTGAGTGGGTGTGAGGGGTAATGTGATAGAGTAGTGTTGGCAGTGCAGAAGGAGATGTGGGGTGGGGGCAGTGATGTGGCAGACGGAGGGGAGGGGAATGAGTAAGTGTACTCACTTTGGCTGACCTACTTAGGTCATTGAAGCGCCTCCTGCACTGTATGCAGGTGGGCGATATGTTGGTGGTGCAGGTGACCTCCTCTGCCACCTCGAGCCAGGCCTTCTTGGTGGCAGAGACAGGCCGCTTCCTCCCGCCCGCCGGGGGGAGGATCTCTGTCCTCCCCCTCCTCCTCACCCCATCCAATAATACCTGGAGTGAGGCATCATTAAACCTGGGAGCAGCTTTCCCCCTGGGCTGCTCAATGCTGTAATTTTTCCTATTTTCTGCAGCATCAGTCAGTGGAGGACTGCCTCTTTAAATAGGGCTCCTCCATCTGACAGACCTTGCTGCACATGCGCAGTCCGCCAGCTGCGCAGCTTACCAGCGGGAAACCCGAAAGCACAGGTAGGTGGCTCCAATTAGCCTGCAATTCCATGCGGAGCACACTGATTTCACCGGGCGCGTTACCCACGCGCCCAGTCGACCCCCCGCTGAGAACCTGCCGTCCTGCTAATATCGAACCCTTAATCTCTGCCTCACTCTCTCAGTCAAACCTGCTATCACTCTCATTCTCACTCACATTCTCACTCACTCACAGATTCACTGGCTCACTCCCTCTCTCACTCAGTAACTCATCCCTTTTACTCTCATATTCACTTACTCTCTTACGCTCATTCACTCTCAGTATCAACTGTGGCTCAATTGGTAGCACTCTCACCTCTAAATCAGAAGGTTGTAGGTTCAGGGTCCCACTTTTGGGCAGGAAATTTAGGCTGATACTCCAGTCGAGCAGTCAGGGAGTACTGCACTGTTGGAGGTCCTGTCTTTTGGATGAGACATTAACCCTCTCAGTTGGACGTAAAAGATTCCAGGGCACTATTTCGAGGAAGAGCGGGGAGCTCTCCCCTTACCAATATTTATCCCTCAACCAACATCACTAAAACAGATTATCTGGTCATCATCACATTGCTGCTTGTGGGACTTTGCTGTGCGCAAATTGGCTGCTACATTTCCTACATTACAACAGTGACTACACTTCAAAAGTACTTCATTAGTTCTAAAGTGCAATAGAATATCCTGAGGTCGTGAAAGGCACTATATAAATGCAAGTCTTTCTTTTTTCTTTTCTTACTCTCTCACTCTCACATTCACTCATTCTCTTGCACTCTCAGTCACTCACACTCTCCAACTCACTCAATAACTCACCTCCTCTACCCGAGGGAAGAGGGAACGGTACCCTGATTCCAGAGTGAAAGTGGATTGTGCCATGACCTCAGGTTGTGAAGGGATTGTGCTCCTTTTAATTTTCTCTCTCTGTCTGACCTGATGTGATTCCACTCCCTCCTTGCCCTTTCGATCTATGGGACCACAGGGACAGACTCCTACACACACTAGCAGCACAGTATCAGCAGTCCTAAAGTGAATCAGTGCCTAAAATTCACCCAGGGCCCAAAGACTGGGGCTCCCACTTGAGACAGGCTCTCGATAACAGTTGCCACTAGGACCAGGTGCCTGTGATTCTCTTTCCTTTACCAGAGGCAAACAGTTTTTTTTAATAATATAAAGTTGGGTTGCCTATTTAATATAATATGACAATGAACCAGCAGAAAAATTAAATGACCTTTCTGATTGTGTTCGGTGCTATAGCTCACATCAGATGGTCCCATGGAGTGTAGGTGTCCTTTCACTGGATCCGCTTAGGGTCCCTGACTGGCTCAGCACCCCATGCAATTGCATGAATTCGACAGCTCTAACGCTACTCCTGTTGGATCCACGGCCGTGCTGGACGGAAAGTGTGAATCCTGGTGTACGTGCAAGTGTAAAGGTAAACGCATTAGGCCTTTTAAAGGTCCATCTTATAGTTTGTTTTTTTGTTTCCAACTGGCGTTTGTGAGCCTTGGACCCAGATCCAGTTACTTATTTCACTTGGCCTATATTGGCACCAGAAGGTTCGCCACCAGGAATCCTTCCAGCTGACATATTTGATGGTAAAAGGGGACCAGCGGTAGGATGCCAGGCAGATCAGGCTACCCGAGTGGAGCTCTGAGCCCTCACGCACACACCCGTATCTGCACCAAAGCATCTTCAGAGATAGATAACAAACCCTACTTTGGCAGATGTTGATGGAGACTCCTCTCCCCAACGACAAATCTGTTATAAATTTTCTGATCTATATAGAATTCAGCACTAATGTTAAATATGTAAATGCTAACAAGAATCCTGCTTCATTTGCCACTGATGTGCTCGGCCAGCATTCCTAATCTTCAGATTTTCATATAGACTTCGATAAGTCAATGATTAATAGAAGCATAAAGAGGAACAAATGGATAGAAATACATCTTCATCAGTTCTCTTTCACTTCTTACAATTAAAATAAATGCATTCATGCAATAGATCAATGGCACTTGAAGCCCAAAACTAAGAGACATATCTCTGTATTAACAACAGTCCAACTTTCGAAACTTGTTGCAATAGTGGGTGAGGAACTCTTTCATCTGTGGGATCTGCATTTAAATCTGGGCTACACAAAACAGCACGAAAGTCCCCTGATGACAATGAAGGGTCTTTAATAAAATATGTTTGGGCAGCCTCAATGTAAATTAAAACAGTCTTGAATTTCACCAGAATGGACATTAATACAAACTTCAATAAAATAAGCTACAATCTAAGATTCTTGATGTCATCCCAGGGTGCAAAGTGAAAACGATTTCTGTTCACCAGTTCACCTCAGTATACACAAATAAATTAAAGTAATTACGGGAAAAAAAGATACAGCAGTACAGATCGGTAGAACAGGAACTTGTGCCTGCTATTTCTCCATATTGCCCATTCCCAAACTCAGCTAAACATTACAGAGAAGTTTGATTAGCTACATCCTATGGGGAAATCAGAAAAAGAAGCAGGAGCTGAAATCAAGGTCTGGAAGTTTAAAAGAATAATAATTGCTGATTTAGCATGTACTATAACTTATTCCTTTATGTTTCTTGACAGCTGTTGGTTGACCAGTTGTTGCTCTGGTTGAGAAAGCTGGGACTCTATTTTTAAAAAATAATTGAATTCAATCCCTGATATTCAAGTGGGGAAAGGATAGGGAACATTCATGTGCACAGCATTCAATTCCTACCAAAGCTTCTTAGTGTAGATGACACTGCTCCTCTAGAGTAGATCAAAAGGAGTATGAAGTCCTGAAGTCAAAATAGTGACCATTCTTATTAATACTCGTTAGCATAGATTAGCTTATTTTATTAAAGGCGTTATATAAATGCAAGTTGTTGTTGTAAACAGTGAATAGTAAGACCACTGTTTTGATTTCCAGATGGCAGTCTTTAAAGTATGAATTTCAGATTCATTAGGACCTTAATTTCAAACTCTCAGAAGTCAAATCTAAAACACGAGTTTTTCCTTACACCTCTCAAGCACCTTGGGATGTTTTTCTATATTAAAAATTACTATAGAAAAGGGAAGACTGAGGGGTGACTTGATAGAAGTCTTTAAGATTATGAAGGGTTTGATAGGGTTGACATAGAGCAGATGTTTCCACTTGCGGGGAATACCAGAACTCGGGGCCATAAATATAAGATAGTCACTAATAAATCCAATAGGGAACTCAGGAAAAACTTCTTTACCCAGAGGGTGGTTAGAGTGTGGAACTCGCTACCACAAGGAGTAGCTGAGGCGATTAGTGTAGATTCATTTAATGGGAAGCTAGATAAACACATGAGGGAGAAAGGAATAGAAGGAGATGTTGATGGGGTTAGATAAAGAAGGGTGGGAGGAGGCTCCTGCAGAGTATAAACACGGCACGGACCTGTTGGGCCGAATGGCCTGTTTCTCTACTGTACATTCTATGTAATTCTATGTATATAACCACACTAATTAAGCTATGATGTATACAAATAGTTTCCCACGTAATACAATTTCTGTTCCTATTATACTCTTACTTATGTCTACTGCTATACTAAGCAAGCAGTCTACTTTCATTTGGTCTAACACTGCAGTTGGATTGCAGATTTTGATTGGAGCATAATTTAACGTAGCAGGTCAGCATCACAGCTACAATTGGGACATTGCATGCAAAAGGTTCTCTTGTGCATTAAAGCTGCCCATTGGATTCTTCAACTTTAAATTTATAAAACTGCAGGCAGACTGCTGTACAGTATTTCATTTGCAATCTCTGAAAACAGCTACCTACTCTGCCAATTCTTCTTCGATTATTAAAACTTCCACTAGCTGTCAAAAGTCATGCACTTTTGTTGAGTCTACAAACACATAGCTCTACATTTCCCCATGATTAACAGCAATTTAAATAGGCATAACAACCTAGGCCACCCACTTACCTAATTGCATTTACAACTTTACCTTTGTTTTTAAAATCCACTTAATATTGTCGTGTTGTTTTAAGTACTGTAATTAAAATATGGATTGTTCAAAAGCTATACTGACTACTGGAGGAGCTGCAACTTGAAATCTTTTCTCCCTCCCCCTCACTGTAAAGACTAAGGGGTGCTGGGCCTCAATATGAATGAAGTTCAGAAACAAAACCAAAAACAGAAAATGAATAGCATGTCTGTCAGCATCTGAAAGAGAAAGATAGTTAATGCATTAGGTAGGACCGTTCATCGAAGTTGCATTTTATTTTTTGTGACGGGGAAAAATCAGATTTTGTACAACAAAAAATAGTGGAAAAATATTATTCAAACTTGTATAAAAGTAAAACAGCCACTTGCAGCCTTCATCCATTGGGAGACCCATGACTTAAAATTCAGGTTTCATGAATGGCAGTAGTAAGAGCAACACCCTTAGGTAACCTGAAACATTAAAATGGTAACCCTTCCTCATTTAAGATGTGTTTACACGACAACTCCAGCATTACTACAAAGTGGATTACGCTGATGTTCTAGTGTAAATCTGCAGTCAGTCCCAACCCGACCATGGAGAGAATTCCCTGCAGGAAGTAGTCTTATGCTACTTGGGTTTGTTACTGCATGAAGTGCAACTCCAGTGCAGTGTTCAACCAGGTTTAATAAGTGCCCGGCACTCCCTTGGATTACCCAGATACTTTTTAAACCTGGCTGGAATTAATTTAAATGTTTCAAAAATGTTTAAACTACAAACAATTACATTTTAACTGTCAGGATTGATGAGATACATACATGTAACCAGATGTGTGCACAGCTCTCCCCTGGGTAAGAGAACTGGAGTTCCACCTTTGGGCTTCCATGGGGCAGTTGAAGTGCCCCCCACCCTGATTTTCAACTGCCAGCCGCCCATTTTTCTGGCTGGAAGCAGGGTGCAGGCAATTGAAAATTACACCCCACATTTATAAATGTTAATACAAAACCTCATATTATAATAAAAAATAATGAAGAGTAAAGAGAATCTGTGGCATAAATAATAAAACTACATACAAGTACATCATGTATAAACAATACAACAATGAAGAGTAAAAGGGGGTCTGAGATATAAATACAATAAACTAAATATAGCACATCATGTAATTATAATCTAGTCATGGAGTGTGAAGGGGGTCTAAGACATGAACTATATGCAAGAACAGGGCAATAATATTAGATGATTTTATCTATCCCATTTAGATTTAAATAAAGGTAATGCATGTGGTCAAAATTTGTATGGTTTTTAGTGTTGACCGGAGATCACCGGTTACGGTTACTGGCTTAGTACAAAAAGGAGAAGAGTCAATTCTCTCTTAACTCTCAATTCACTTTATTCACGCCGTTAGATCATATATTTATAGCTTATACATCTGGTTAAATATAGACATGCAGATTACACCAGGTTTTACAGTTTTATACCCAAACTAGGATCTAAACTCACACCCACTAGGTTTCTCTGACACTCCCTGAGTGGGCACAGAATATAAAGGATAATACCCGAAAAGGAGAGCTGACGCTGGCCAGGCGTTCCGTTCTCTCTCTCTCTCTCTCGACCTCGTCTCTACGTCCCTGACATAGGTTCTTCCACTTCCGCGATGGTTGGTCTCTGGAGTCTTCGCTCTGGCTCCACGCCCCAGATTCTTCATTCTTATTCCGAATCTTATCTCTTCAAGCTGTGCTGTCTCTCTCCCTTTGGTTTAGGCTTGCTCGCCTAGTCTGTGTCTTCTCCTCATTGGCTCTGTCCCAAGGACTTAGGTAGCATTACCTCATTACTCCTTTTCTAAATCAGGACTTGTGTCTTATCACATCTCCTTTGTCTTTCACAAAACTTAGCTAATTCAAACCGGTTCCAGCCAGCTCAGGCTAGCGACTGAACTAAGGTTACTTCAGTTCAAAAGTTGCTTTTGCCTGTGTGTCAGCAGCTGATGTCTCAGGTTACTGCAGCCCCTGGCCAACATTAGAATTCAACCAGGTCTGCTTCCAAGATTATGATGTTTCTAGTCCAACAGGGAAAGAAGCATTTGTTGGTTTGACTCAAGGAAATAAAATGGGGCCAATAACTAATGTGAAAGTGAGAGAACAATTGGGAAATAATCACCACAACATAGTTAGGTTCAATTTCAGAATAGAAAAGCATAATAAAGAATGAAAGATAAGAGTGTAAGACTGAAAAAAGCCAAAAATCAACAAGATAATGGGGGATCTGGCCCATATTAAAATGTATATAAAAATTACTAAACAGGTTGACAGATCAGAAGTGGGTATTCTTCAAATATGAGATGCAGAAAGTACAAAATAAATATACATTCCAGTCAAAAAGTCAATAATACTGCAATCCCACTTCGGAATTCTAATCTTTCTTACCTATGCAGGCACATGCATAGTATTAGAGGATGAGAGGAAACATTATTAAACCATCCCATTAACAACATCTCAGCATATAAATCCAGCTAATTGTATTGGCTTCAATGGAGCACTCGTGTGTGAAAATATTTAATGCAGAGTGCGGAACTTTTCAATAAATTTAGCGTCTATATCTGCAAAAAGCTTGTGCAGTGAGACGGGCGGGGGGGAAGTTTCAACTGCCTAATGCCCCTTTCATGTTGAAAATTTAAGAAAAAAACCTACCAGCCACTGGCTGCCCAAGGCCAGCCTGATTGGATTTTTGATTGGGCCTCAAATTGAGCGGCCAGAACTGCCCCCTCCCCTTTCCCCTCCCAAAAATAGGCGAGAGCCAATACCGACCCAATCAAACAGGTTGACAGATCCGGAGTGGGAATTCTTCAAATATGAGTTGCATAGAGTACAAAATAAATATACTCCTATAAGGAAAAAAAGGGGTGCATCAATATATAGAGTTATTGGATGAATAAAGAGATTGAAACTAAACTGAACTTAAAGTTAGGGCTAACAATAATAATCATGAGGAAAATAGAAACTGTAGTAGAGAGGTGAAAAGGGAGATTAGAAGGAGTAAAAGGGAATATGAAAAAGACTAGCAGATAGAATAGAAGAAAATTGTAAGGGCTTTTATAAGTATAGCAAAAGTGAAAGATTAGCTAAAGAGAGGGTAGACCACTCAGGACTAAAGGAGGGAGTCTAATTGTGATGGATAAAGGTACGGCAGAGATATTAAACAAATATTTTGCAACAGTTTTACAAATGGTGGTGGAAGTGAAAATGTAGATGTACTACAGAAGGATCATAGAATGGTTACAGCACAGAGGGAGGCCATTCGGCCCATCTAGCCCATGCCGACTCTTTGCAAGAGCAGTCCCATTCCCCCGCTCTTTCCCCATAACCCTGCAAATTTTTTCCCTTCAAGTATTTATCCAATTCCTTTTTGAAAGCCACGATTGAATCTGCTTCCATCATCCTTTCAGGCAGCACATTCCAGATCATAACTGCGTAAAAAAGTTTTACCTCATGTCGCCTTCGGTTCTTTTGCCAATCATCTTAAATCCGTGTCCTCTGGTTAACGACCCTCCTGCGAATGAGAACAGTTTCTCCTTATTTACTTTATCAAAACCCTTCATGATTTTGAACACCTCTATCAAATCTCCTCTTAACCTTCTCTGCTCTGAGGAGAACAATCCCAGCTTCTCCAGTCTATCCTCTTAACTGAAGTCCCTCATCCCTGGAACCATTCTAGTAAATCTTTTCTGCACCCTCCCTAAGACCTTCACATCCTTCCTAAAGTGTGGTGCCCAGAATTGGACACAATACCCCAGTTGTGGCCACACCAGTGTTTTATAAAGGTTCAACATAACTTCCTTGCTTTTGTACTCTATGCCTCTATAAAGCCCAGGATTCCTTATGCTATTTTAACCGCTTTCTCAACCTGTCTTGCCATCTTCAAAGATTTGTGCACAGGTTTCTTTGTTCCTGCACCCCCTTTAGAATTGTACCATTTAGCTTATATTGCCTCTCCTCATTCTTTCTGCCAAAATATATCACTTTGCACTCCTCTGCATTAAATTTCTTCTGCTACGTGCCCGCCCATTCCACCAGCCTGTCTATGTCCTCTTGAAGTCTATTACTATCCTCCTCACTGTTTACTACACTTCCAGGTTTTGTGTCATTTGCAAATTTTGAAATTGTGCCCTGTACACCCAAGTCCAAGTTATTAACATATATCAAAAAAAGCAGTTGGTTCTAGACCCCTGGGGAACACTACTTCCTCTACCTTCCTCTAGTCCAAAAAAACAACTGTTCACGACTACCGATAATAATCAATTGTTAGAAATGACTGTAGAAAAGGAATTGGTTCTGAAAAAAAATAGCAGAACTCAAGGTGGATAAGTCACCAAGCCTTGTGTACCCTAAGCTTGTAAAATCAGACAGAAGACAGCATAGAATCTGGCCACAATTTTTCAATGTTCCTTAAATATGCAAATTGTACAGGGAGCTGGAGAGTAGCTAATGTAACACTATTGTTCAAGAAGAAGAGAAAGAAAAACAGGGTAGCTATAGACCTGTTAGTCTAACAACATTAGTGGGAAAACTATTACAATCCATAATTTAAGATAAAATTAGTGAGCATAGAGTGATGTATGGGCTTATCACAGACACTTGCATGGATTTGTTAAAGGAAAGTTATGCTTGAAAAATTTAATATACAGTTTTTGGATAGATTAGATAAATAAGAGGAATGTAGCAGATGTAATGCATATAGATTTTCAGAAAATAAGGTGCATCATAAGAGGCTTGTTAGAAAAATTCAGATATATGGTATAAGAGGAAATGTAGCAGCATGGATAGAAAGTTAATTAGCAGACAGGAAACGAAGAATTAGGGCAAATGGTTATTGTTCAGATTAGAGTAGGGTTAGAAGTCAGGAGTCAATGCCGGGCCCATTTTTGTTCTTGGTGTATATACTGAGAACAACAAATTTTGCAAAGGAGGCCTCAAACAGACAGTAAGTCCCCTATTTGCACATGCAAAGAGCCTAACCCTGTTCCAGGCATGGGCCCCGAATGCCTATGCAGGAAACAATATGACAGGCGGTGCACGTCTGGCGCAGAATGACTGTACATTACCTGCCATATAGACCCTTAGGCACCCGTCTTACCCCTGTGAAATGGACGTGGTGCGATCCAATTCCTAGGCCATGATTTTTGACCAAGTCACACACAAGGGATAACGGGGGTTAAATTGGTCTTCGGCGGTAGCGCAAAACATGCGATAACGAATCAGCAGCCTGCTGAATTTCGATGGAAAGGAAAATCGAACAAAGTGTAAAACGGGCTGCAGATTCGCTATTGCCCATTTTGCACTACAGCCGAAGATCAGTTTCATTCCCATTAAAGCTGAACAATGTTTTTGTACATTCCAGTCAAAAAGTCAATAATATTGCTCCAACTTCGGAATTCTAATCTTCCTTGCCTATGCAGGCATATGCATAATATTAGAAGATGAGAGGAAACATTATTAAACCATCCCATTAACAAGATCTCAGCATATAAATCTAGCTAATTGCATTGACTTCAATGGAGCACTCGTGTGTAAAAATATTTAATGCAGAGTGCAGAACTTTTCAGTAAATTTAGCATCCAAATCTGCAATTCTTTTTGCAAAGAGCTTGGGCGGTTGGGTGGGGGGGGAGTTTTCATCTGCCTAATGCCCTGTTCATGTTGAAAATTTAAGGAAAAAACCTATCGGCTGCCCGGTATATCAAGTATTTGTCATTCACAAACATATGCAGTCTTTTTTCACCTCAGTATATGAACCTCATCTTCCAATTCAAACTGCAGTAAGCACAATATAGATGTACTTTTCAATGAAATTTTCCTCTCAATCATCAAGTATCAACAAAGGAAAACTCACTCTCCGCAAACAGTCAAGCATCATCTGAACGCACAATTGCTCTGTCGAGGAGTAGATACTAAGGACATTGATAGTTTCCGGAGTGGCAGGTACTACTGCTTCAATAGATACTTTGAACAGAACATTTTCATAGGGCTTCCAAGACCTGTTTGGAACTATTCTGGCTGTGGTGTCACAGACCAGTGGGCTAAAAGGAGTGGTCACAGAAGTTGCTGTCTCTCCAGAGAGTGACAATGAACTTGTGTCTTTATGCCCCCTCCAATGCTTGCATATGAAGAAGCTTCGGATATAGGCTTGGCACTCCTTGATACTGCAAGAGAAAAGCTGCTGGAAGCTGGTCCCTCTGGCCTACCTGCGTCCTTGAGATGAAAGTCACCTCAGGCCTCTTAAGGCTCCAGAGAACCTTCCAGCCACGCACCACTCAAAGTTGTCACACTCAGGGAACACATCATAGAAAAGCTCTGAACTCTAGCAAGTAAGGTAGCTGGTACAAAGGGTGCACACAATGTTGAGAAGTAGTGGTTGATAGGGTGAATGGATTCTCGGGTACCTTTTGGTGACTGTTGTTCTGTAAAGCAAACACGGCTTGACCATAAGAGTTCGGAGTTCATTTTAATGTACGATTGGAAACTTTTGGGAGTACGATGATGACATGGGAATGCAGACTTTTGACTGATAAAAGAAATAGGCTTTGTCCGCCTCTGTCTGCAGATGCCTTACTGGCTTCATAATTCATAACTGCAGGGAATAGCCATGTTCGCTAATCAACCATGTTAATGCATGGTGTGGTAGAGTGTAGCATGATGAAAGCATTATGACAGCTTCCTAGGTACCATATATCATATGCAGGATTAGGTGATGTGCACCTAGTGTATGATGCCAGTTAATGGAATGAAAGTATTTTCTGTTAATAAAATTGAGGGAGTTGTCATATGGAGCATGCCACATGTGTTCTATTAATTGATCATTGCACCTGAAATCAGCCAGTCAGTAGAACTAGATAGGTCTCTTCCTTTTTTTCTCCAGTTCTGTTGAGAAGGATATGAATTGTGCAGCCCTCCTGAATAGAGCAGCAATGGTGAGCTGCTGCCTGACTGAACCTGCAAAGTGCCAAAAAGATCAATATGCAGGCAAAGTAACACCAACTTTCAGTTACAGCAATCAAAATGGCCTCCTCAATGCAGTATCTGCCTAAGGATGACCTTAGTGACGCTCTTACTTACTTTATAGTGGTAATAATTTGGGATAGTTTTGGAGCTGAGGTTGGGGATTAATCGCGTCCAATTAACCTCCATTAAAATGTGATGTTGTAGGCTCCTGGTGGGCCTTGAAGGGGACAGTTGATTTTTTGTGAAGATAATTCTAATGCAATGTTAAACTAACAATTTTGAAGCAATAGATAGTACCACCCTTTCTGGGAAGAAAAGGAACTTGCATTTATATAGTGCCTTTTCCATCCTCAGAAAATCCAAAGCACCTCACAACCAATGAAGTTCTTTTGAAGTGTCATAAATGTAGGAAAACGCGACAGTCAATTTGCACAAGAGGTCCCACAAACCGCAATAAGATAATGTAAGTGGTTTTCTTGGATGTACCAAAAACACACCTCTTACTCTAAGTTCTGGAATGATAGGGATTATAAGGACAGATCAGACTCGGACACACGTTTTCAGGCTCAACCGTATTGTGTTTAATAAGATTAACAATAACACTAGTAAACACTACAAACCGTACAACCCTGGCTTGTCCAATAAGCCCTACCGTGCTAAATTACCACGGCCTAATAAGAGAACCCTCCCATGAAATAAACTAACACAGGACCCCCCCCCCCCACCTGACCCCAGCACTAAAACCCTCTAAGGTTTGGTTGGGACTTACAATCACCCCCTCACACCGCTAAGTGGTCTTGTGGATGTGTAGGCGCAGGCAATATGCTCAACCTGATTGCCCGTTGTTGTTTGCAGTTTCTTCCTGCACGTCTCACTCCTGGTTCCGTACCGCCGACGCAGTATCCAAGTTCCAGTTTGAGTCGAGGTCCGTTGATGAGGGATGAAGAGCAGCGCTCAGCTTCTGGCGGTGTTCCATTGAATCGAGCCGAGCCCCACTCGGGAGACTCGCTGTAGATTGACGCCGAGAAGAAGAGAGAAAAGCAGAGACCAGAGCCCAGCAGATCCTGTACTGATCGATGTATTGACTCAGGTGATCTGTCTGGACCACCCCCCCCCCCCCACCCCATGGCCTGGAGTGACTCATAACCTTTGAAATCTTTGTGAAAAATGCTATTTCATTTTCCCGCTCCCAGGCCTTGCACCTGGAGAGACAATGGGTGCTGAGTACTGGGTGTCTGTCATTTCCTGAGTTGATGGCCCCCATTAGCAGGAAATGGGTTTCGATCTCAAACCGATCTTGCTTAACTGGCTTCTCCCCTGGAAGACAATGGTCCGGATATCTCCTGCCTTCCACCAGTTTCGGTTTGGACTGAGTGTCTCTGAGTTACCTCTCGGGGTATTGTTCCCAGTAATCATTTTAAATGGTGATTACGTCAATCGGCCTGGGTTCCCTTCCACCCAGCATGTCAGTGTGAAATGTCTGTTTGCATATGAATGCACCTTAGTCAGGTTAGCCTGGCTCAAAACTCCTGCCAGTCAATCCTATTCCCTAAGCCACTCCCACAAGCTTGCCAAACAGTACAGTTCTTTCTTGGGGGTATTGGATTTAAAATATGATTCATAAAAATGACCAGAACGCTGGTGCTACAATAACTGACCAAGTAAATATTGGCCAGGACACCAGCAGAGCTCCCCTGCTATTAGGAATGCGGCGTAGGATCGCTGAGGGAACCCCTGCTCCGCTACTTACTTCCCAGTTCCGAATGATTCCAGTTGACACAAATTGGTTACAGTGGCAAGTACTTTATTGCAAAGAACAGTTTAATACACTCAATATTTAAGCAGCAGTTTACAGAATGGAAACCGGAGATATATTACCCACTTCCACACTGGGTAGAGCTCATGCCTTCGCCTCTCGCGGTCCTCTCGGCCCCCATCCTCTTGGATCCCGCCTTCTGCAGACTTCTCAATTTCTTCCAACTACACAGGCGTTAGGCTCCTGCCAGCATTTACATCCACCTGGACAAATCTAGTATGCACCCTTTGGAGGTTCCTCTACCCTGAACCTTTGTTTGAGCTGTATCTTTATACACTGTTAGCTGAAGATCGTGCGGTACCCTGACTTATCATCAAAATTGATGATGAGGCCAGACTTAGCCTCGTCAACTTGCTGAAAAGATCCCGCTGACGGCGACAACTTGACATTATCAACTTGCTGAGGAGGCCTTATCAATTTTGATGAGGAGATTAGACTGGTAACAGTAAAGTGCTCTAGACAATGGTAAGACACTTAGGGGAAAAAATTGGATCAGGGCCATTTTTGGGCGTAGGTAGCATGATGTGCTATTACCCCGCGCCCGATGACCTCTGCGCAGGCAGGCCGCAAGTTTCAGCCATCCCAAGGACTCACCTGCATTCCGGGCCTCGAACGTAGAATCAATGCAATTCACACCTTCCACCACCAGGGGCAGCTCAATCTCTTAAAGGGAGGATGTTTCTTAGAAATCTGTTATAGTTGGCTGGTACCTGTTATTTGCTGAAAATAAATGTCTACTGTCTGCACGGAGTTTGAACGGGGATCAGACACCGCACACATAAAATACAGATGCTGGACCCATCCCCATGTTTACACTCTGATAATTTATGTTAAAACATTGAATAAAGGTTGCACACTACTAAATCCCATATCCTCCAATCTGCACGCCAGACCTCACCAATCTGCTAATCTGAGTTGATACCAGGCCTGCAAGTGTGCGTGCACCAAGGTTCTCTGCTGATGCACTATAGACCTTGGTGTAAGAGGTGGACAGAAGGAGGGGCATCCTATATCTGCAGGGGTGGTGGGGGGGGTGGCAAGAAGCCTTCCAAAAGACAGCGGGAGGCAGTGGGGGATGAAGTCAATGCCAGGCGCACATCATCATGAACATGGATGCAGTGCAGGAAGAAGTTCAATGCTTTGTCATGAGTGGTCTAGGTGAGTGAGGTCAACTGTCAAGTGGTGTCTCCTACCAACTGCACCATGCATTACACCCCCCCCATCACCCACATACCAACAAACTCTTTCCATCAGTACTCAACTCTTCCTCTCACCCTCACACATTACCACTGTTTCAAGCCGCCCACCCACAACTCACAGGCCACACATGCTGGCAGCTATTAAACCATGACAGGCGCATCATCCAGACACACTTCCCGCTTTCTTGCAGGAGAAGGTGGTGCATATCAGGAGGCAGCAAGTAGCAGTGGCATTTAGCCCCTCGAGCCTGTTCCACCATTCAATGAGATCATGGTGGACCTGTGACCTAACGCCATAGCCTCATATCCCTTTATACCCTTGGTTCACAGAAATCTATCAATCTCAGATTTAACATTCACAAGTGAGTAAGCATCAACTGCGTCTGCAGAAGAGTGTTCCAAACGTCTCCCATCCTTTGCGCGTAAAAGCATTTCTTAACTTCACTCCTGTACGTCCTGGCTCTAAATGTTAGGTTATGTCCCCGCGTCCTAGAATTCAAATCTAGGAGACTTCCAAAAACAGTTACAAATGTCTCAGCAGCCAGAAGCAATAATCCAGCCACTAACCTGTAAATCCTGCATGGTCCCTTTAAATAGCACTGGTGGGGGGTCCTCCAGGCACTCTAAGACATGTTCAGCTGGTCAGGGTTAAGACTGTGCATTTAGTTGAGCGTTAAGTCCCAAAATGGTGTCGATCACTTTAAATCAGCGTTGCACACTGATTGAAACCATTTTCTCCCCACTTTACATGATTCCAGCGCTCGTTATCTGCGCCTGCGCTAACTCCTATACCAAGATGGCATCCGGCGCACGTCACACTGGAAACTTGCGTGCGCATCCAAGACGCCATCTTGGATGTCGGAGAGGCTGTGTAGCACCAAAACAACAAGCGCTACACGGCCCAATTTAGTGCCCTTAATGTCCCCCTTATCTCTTTGGGGGAATGTAGCTTGCCTTTTTCTAGACATGCCACATTCTTCTATGTCTATGAAACTCAAACAAAGGGGGTGATTTTAAACCCCAAGAACGGGTGGATTGGGGGCGGCTCGGAGTTGTTTTTTGGGTCGCAACTGCAACATTTTTGGACTTTGCATTCCCAGTGGTACTTTTCCACGCCGACGTTAAACCCGGAAGTAAAGCCGGGTTGCAGTCGCGACCCAAAAAACAACTGTTTTCAATCCCATCCACCCCAACCCACCCGTTCTTGGGTTTTAAAATCACCCCGAAAGTGTGAACTGTCGAGTTTAAATACACATCGTCCAAGCTAACTACTTCAATACACTGAATAAATGTGGCTACCTAATAAAAATATGGTTGATACAAACGTATGATTTATACAATACATGTGGTTACATATTAAATGCATTTCATCATAACATACACTGCGTAAAACAATTCTTTGATACGTGTTACATTTTCAGTATACAAGGCATAGTCTAACACTGCTATTCCTCAAATAGTGCCATGGGATCTTTTACGTCTATTGGAGTAGATGAGGCCTTGGTTTAATGTCTCATCTGAAAGGCAGCACCTCCAACAGTGCAGTACTCCCTCAGTACTGCATTGAAGCATCAGCCTAGATTTTATGCTCAAGTCTCTGGCATGGGGCTTGAACCTATGGCCCTCTGATTCAGAGGTGAGAGTGCTACCACTGAACCAAAGCTAATGCCTTCTGCTTAGTTTACTGTCCAAAAACTGCTGGAAAATGGGCAATAATTCATAGGAAAATCCAGCCCCAAATGTGTAAACACATATGTAAACTTATGATATCCTCTGGTCCCTTCTCTTTTTGTATTATAGTCAATCAAAACCAAAAAAAACATAAAAATGCTCATATTTGTTTTCTTTTTCAATAATGTACAGTAATTACAACAAATCAAATGTGCTCAAAGCCAGCACATTAATAATTACTCTGATGCACACAAATAAAAAACAGTGCAAATGGAAACGATTTAGAGCGCACAGAACACAACAAAGGAAGCTAAAGATAAAAATGAAAGGGCAATTTTACATGAGATGGACAGAAGCAGCATGGGAATAGAGATCTAGGTGAAAATTGAATTTTATGTATAAGGAAGTGAGCTGAGGGAGAATGGAAAGTCAAGCATAGACAAAACAGAATTCATAATTTTATCTATAAAAGATGAACTGAGAAAGAACCAGAATGGAAACAGGGGAGAGAAAATTAAAAAGTTATAAAGAGAGAGAGAGAACAAGGACAGAATGAATCAAAGATAAAATCAAATGGAAAGAAATTGTTTATGAAATGACAGGGGCCAAGGATGAATTCATCAACAGAATTTTTTTTTTTTAAATTGGTATATAGAGGAAATTGGCTGAAATGGCAGTGTGAGAAAAAAAAGTTGAGTAAGTGACTGGCCCATTTTAGTTTTCTTTATGATTTATTCTATTTAAGAGGTTTCACCCTTAAATGAAAAAATAATGCCGAGTCCCAAAGTTTACCATATATTAGTGCAGTGAATACTCTTTGATAGAAAGTATTATCAATTTGAGGTCACTGTGAAAACCTTCAACGTGCCAAATTACAAACACCTACCTCCTCAACGTGGCAATAATGTTTAAGTATGCTGGTAAAAGCAAATGCTGCGGATGATTGGAAGAGGTGGGAGAATCCTCAAGAAAACTTGGCTCTTCTCGTCACAGCTAACATCAATGCATTAAGAAGAGTTATAAGATGATTCTGCAATTCTGTACTCCCAGTGGGGATCCATACTTGTAGGGCGCATTGGTTGGGGCTAGGGCTACAGGAGTGCTAAATCACTCATTATATACACACAAAAATGAAATACTCAAGCCCTGTTTGGCAGATGGTGCAGCGATGACTATCAATTCTGCTTTATTTCTAAAAGGAAGGCTGGTGTCATAAAATGATGGATAATCTGCAGAGGCAAGTATATAGATTGCTATTCTCCTTCCCAGAATGAATGATTTTTACATGTATTCAGATGAGAGTTGTACTTTAGAGTACACTTACCCATCTCTCCTTTGTTGCTAAAGATGTGCAAGGTCAGCTCAGGGATATGACCCTATTTCCATTTGCCGCCCATGGGAAATGAGCATAGCTATAAGAATAATTCCCAGATTAAATAACCTTAGTTACTAAAATAGGCTTAAAAAGCTGGGTCAATACACTTTAGAGATGCATAGACTTTGGGGTGATTTGATAAAGGTATATAAAATAGTTAAAGAGCTAAGTTGCATTTATCAGTAGGAACAGAAAGATTGAGTAAGATCAGGGGTCATGCATATAAATTATGCAAGTGTAGGGGCTAGGTTAGATGTTGGGCAGTTCTTCTTTTTCCAGAGGATAGTAGATCTATGGAAGAAGCTTCTTGCTCGTGTGATGAGTGATGACTCACTGCATGCCTTCAAAAAGAGAGCTGGACCAGTTCCTGGCTGGGGCACTCCTTATAAAAAGGTAAGTGAAATACCAGATAATACAAGCATGGTCAATGTGGTCTCTTGGACTAGTTTTGATCGTCTAAGGGGGTCAGGGAGGAATTTTCTAGGTTTTCCCTAATTGGCCTTGGGTTTTTATCTTTTTTCTGCCTCTCCTAGGAGATTACATGGCTGCGATTGAGTAGGGGGTGTCTAATCATAATGCTTCAGTCATCATGACTGTGTGGGTAGGGCACGCTTGATGGACCAGATGATCTTTTTCTGCCCGTCATTTTCCTTTGTGCTGCTAGATTTCCTCCCCCTCACAATGTACCATGACTAAGATCAGAAACTTGGAAACCTTAGAATAGCAACTTACATTCTACTGTCCCATGGCATAAAGCACTGGTACAGTAGGCAACATCAATGCACTGTTTCTTTTTTGAATTATTTTACACTTTGCACGTGGCGTCGGAACAAGCAAGTTCAGTGACATGTACAAGTACAGAAATAGTGCCCATTTAATCCGTTACCATTTTGTTACTCCAGTTTACATGATTTTGATCTAAACATTTTGATTCTGAAGCCAGGTAAATGATAATCTGTATAGAACTGGCAAGGAGATGGGCTACAGGTACGGTCCATTTCTTTTGGTATACAGCTGCTTTGAGGTTGAAATATCCAATACAAATTCTTATGCCACCCTAGTCTGCCATCTCACAACTGGTGCAGTACTTGAAATTTTCAAGTTTGGAGGACCAATTGTTTAAGACACCATAATTGTTATTAATTTTGTTCTGTTTGGAACAGATCCAATCAGTGCTACACCTTCTACTACTATGTTAGCATTGTTTGGGATTGCACTTTGGTGAGGGCAGTTATGACTCTTGCAACATCCACCCAAAAATGATGAGCCTGAGGGCTTTCCTTTAATAAATGGACTAAGAGCATTCCAATTAATCATTCCAATCTCCAACATAGAATAAATACTTTCATTCCCATTGGTGCCATTCCATAAGGTATACAGTATATTTTGTCAAGGGTTTGAAGTGAATAACATGGAAGTATACATGTTATTGGCGTCTGGCACAACTCCAAAGAGATTTCTGCAAGAGGGAGAATTGCTTTGAGTAGAAGTCTCTTTCTCAAAGACTTAAATGTACCCAGTTCTCATGGTGTATTCCATATGTCACATATGGCTGAGCCACAGACTTCATCTCTTTCCCCAATGAACACATAACACGCGAATGATACTTTATGCACTCAATATGATTTTTTTTTTAAATTAACCGCTGATTATTTTGTACCCTTCACATAGTTAATTATAATTACTTTGGTATAGTTATTTCGCTCAATACAAGATTTCTTCATTGTCGTTCTTTTTAATAATCCATTATTTTGCCTTACTTTGACTAGATTAGATGCTCAAAAGTCCAAGTTTACTCATTTTTTTAATGTGACTGTGATACCAGCACAGCTACCATCCAAGCACTCCAGCTGATCTCTAAGAACAGTTGTTCACCGGTGCCTTGCAGATAATTAGGCACAAAACTCTTTAATCATTTTTTAAATGTTGTGATTGGGGATTTTCTGTGCTCTGAGTGAGGTGTTTAATCAATTTTAATTATTATGTATCTTATCTTTAGTAATGGTAGGTCACTGTTAATTAAAATTTGTGATCGTTTAATTAAGTTAGTCATAGCAATATAAAACCATTACTGTAATGTTGCAAGGCATGTAATAAAACAAATGAAGTTTTCATATGTAAATTACTCTATCCTTTATAATATAATGTTTGGAGTTTTCAATGCCACGTCAGAAGTAGTGGCCGGCCAGATAGACCAGTCTGTCTAGCCCAGTCGTACTGCACTAATAATTATGGCTTTTTTTAAAAAAAGAAAAAATAGCAAGATATTTTCATGCTATTGTCAGCTTCTTCTGGATTACAGCAGGCCTCACGCTGGTGGGTGTCCATGGAGGGAATTTTAACCCCAAAGAACGGATGGGCTGTGGTCGGATAGTCAGTAAAAATAATAGATATTGGAAGCAGGACCGCATCCCGGCTTCAACGCACCCACTGGGTTTAACCCAGGCGCGTTTGGATGCACGCACGAGCAACCGAAACTCGGAAGTCCCATCCCCCATTTAATGCCGGCGGCTGGCTTGTTAAAGAGGCAATGTAAGTAATTTAAACAGTTGTGCTACTTAATATTTTGTGGATTCTACAACAGAAACAGATTTAACTTCTCCTGCATGGGTTTCCCGTGGCTTCTGAAATATACCATTGAAACAGAGGCGAGATGCAGTTGAAGCTCAGTTGGCCCTTTAAACCAGTGATTGACACATCTCAATAAAAGGTCAGATATTGCAGCTGGTCACTCAGTTCTCGCAGGCAAACCTTTAACTGGGAATTCTTTATGTTTAGACTGCAATTTCTTTGTTGAGACTGAGAATTCTTACATTCAGACAAATTTACCAACATTTTAGAGCCTCTCAAACTAACAAGATCAGGATAGGGGGTGGCGCAATGGATCCATTCCACAGTACATCTGGGAAGGAGGAACATCAACATCCAGAGCAGGTATGTCATGCAGTTCTGGGATCTGCAGGTGCACAAGACAGAGGTGCGCCACAATGACCTGCAGAAGAGCAGAGAGAGGACCAATGGAGGGGCCGAGGTCACAGGAGGCACTACCCACGTGAAAGGGTATACAGGCAGAGGCTGAGCATCCTGGACTGGCCACGCATTGCCCGTGGCAGTAAAAGTAATCACTGCCCTCAATTCCTTCGCCTCTGGATCCTTTCAGGGCGCCACCAGTGACATCTCCAGGGTGTCTCAATCGTCTGCACATAAGTGTGTAAGATAGGTGACGGAAGGGCGTTCGATTACGTTAACTCTCCCCGCGATGACATCAGACAGACTGAGAGGGCAGTGGGTTTCGCCTTTCCGGCTGGCTTCCCACGGGTGCAGGGCACAATCAATTGCATACAATTGCCATTGGGAATCTGAGGACCACCACATGAGCCAGGAGTCTTCATTAACTGAAAGGGCTATCACTCCATCAATGCGCAGCTGGTGTGCGATCACAACAAGGGATTTCTACAGGTGTGCACCAGATTTTCTGGCAATTGTTATGATGTCTTCATTTTGCGCCAATCGAACATTCCAGACCTCTTCCAGACAAGAGACAGACTTAAGGGCTGGCTCCTTCGATACAAAGGATACCCCCTGGAAACTTGGGTCATGACGCCTGTGAGGAACCCCATCAATAAGGCACAAGAACGATACAACCAGATTCACATGACCACCAGGTGTATCATTGAGAAAGCCACAGGCATGTTAAAGATGCACTTCAGATGTCTCGACAGGTCTGGGGGAGCTCTTCAGTACTCGCCAGCGAGGGTCTCCTGCACAACATAGCTGAGCAGAAATGTTTAGAGATGGTTGAGGATAAAGGTGATCGTCAATCACCTTCTGATGGTGACAACAGTGAGGAAGAGGAAGAGTACAAGGAGGGGGAGGACTATGACAATGGTGCAGCCATCGCTAGACCAGCCGCGTGCACAATGATGCTCGGGATACCCTCATCTCTCTCAGGTTTTCAGTCCAGAAATAAAGATATTTGAGATACTCAGGCCGCCTGGCACAATCACGACCATGACAACCAATCCCCCCTTGCTTTGCACAAAACAGTCCTTCAACGATGCATACACCAATTCACAGCAGCCCAATGGGTGTTGTCATAGAATGGTTACAGCATGGAAGGACGCCATTCGGCCCATCGAGTCCATGCCGGCCCTCTGCACGAGCAATCCAGCTGGTCCCACTCTCGCGCCCTATCCCCGTAGCTCTGCAAATTTTTTCGCTTCTAGTACTTTTCCAGTTCCCTTTTGAAAGCCACGATTGAGTCTGCCTCCACCACCCCCTCAGGCAGTGTATTCCAGATTATAACCACTCGCTGTGTAAAAAAGTTTTTCCTCATGTCGCCTTTGATTCTTTTGTCAATCACCTTAAATCTATGTCCTCTGGTTCTTGACCCTTTCGTCAATGGAAACAGTTTCTCCCTATTTACTCTGTCCAGACCCTTCATGATTTTGAACACCTCTATCAAAACTCCTCTCAACCTTCTCTGCTCTAAGGAGAACAACCCCAGCTTCTCTAGTCTATCTGCTGAAGTAACTGAAGTCCTGCATCCCTGGAATCATTCTAGTAAATCTCATCTGCACCCTCTCTAAGGCCTTCACATCTTTCCTAAAGTGCGGTGCCCAGAACGAGACACAATACTCCAGTTGTGGTCGAACCAGTGTTTTATAAAAGTTCATCCTAACCTCCTTGCTTTTGTACTCTATGGGCTCAATTTTAAAAGGGTGGCAAGATGGGAGCTGGTGGTGGGAGGGAGGGGTGGTGGTGAAGGTGCGCGTGGCAAACCCGAATTTGAAAAAACTTACCTTTTCCGACGTGATCGCAATGTAATTGATGGTGATTAAAGTTGTTTCCGGATTTCATGCCCGGCAGCCAACCTGATTGACAGGCTGGTGCCGACAGGAGCTGCAATGCCGAGGAGGGGCGGAGAAAAAGGGAGAGAGAGAGATGTCATCCAGTGCTGGAACAGAGAGTGGAGGGCGCTGAAGATCGGTGGGGTGGGGTGGGGGGGAGATTGGGGGGGAGTGGAAGATCAGTGGGGAGAGAGGAAGATCGGGGGGGGGGAAGTTCGGGGGGGAGAGGGGGAGATCGGAGAGCGTCATCGGGGGGTGAGAGGGGGAGATCAGAGAGGGAGACATCGGGGGCTGAGAGGGACATCGGAGAGGGAGACATCGGGGGGAGGGTGGACATCAGAGAGGGAGACATTGGATGTCAGAGCAGGATGGAAAGGTAGGTTTATTTTGTTTTTTATCTTTGTGCAATGATTTGTTATTTGATTTATTTTGTTTATTTCTGCCCGATCTGGCCCGTCATGCCTGGTTTCACCAGACATGGATCTCAAGCCATGGGAAAGCTTAAAATCGTTATCTACTACGTCAGAAATAAAGTACCTTAAGTACCTCTAGGTACATTTGGTTCCTTAACTATCATCCTGCTGGCTTTAATTGCCGGTGGGACTTCCACATTTGTGAGGCGTGTGCACACACAGACGAGTCTGTGGGGAACCTGGAAGTCAGCGGGTTGGAGCCGGCTTCCTCACCCGCTCAAGATTTCCCCGATTTTTTAGCCCCCTCGTCCCCAATGCATCCGCAATTTCCTTTGAAAATCGGGGCCTTTGCCTCTATTTATAAAGCCCAGGATCCGGTATGCTTTCTTAACTGCTTTCTCAACCTGCCTTGGCACCTTCAATGATTTATGCACAAGTATTCCCCAGATCTCTCTGTTCCTGCACCCCCTTTAGAATTGTGCCTTCTAGTTTATATTGCCTCTCCTCATTCTTCCTACCAAAATGTATCACTTCACGCTTTTCTGCATTAAATTTCATCTGCCACGTGTCCGCCCATTCCACCAGCCTGTCTATGGTGCTCTTGAAGTCTATCACTATCCTCCTCACTGTTCACTGCCCCTCCAAGTTTTGTGTCATCTGCAAATTTTGAAATTGTGTCCTGTACAGCCAAGTCCAAATAATTAATATATATCAAGAAAAGCAATGGTCCTAGTACCGACCTATGGAGAACACCATTGTACACCTCCCTCTAGTCCGAAAAACAACCGCTCACCACGGCTCTCTGTTTTCTGTTACTTAGCCAATTCTGTATCCATGCTGCCACTGCCCCTTTTGTTCCATGGGCTTCAACTTGGTTGACTAAGCCTATTATGCGGCACTTTATCAAACGCCTTATGGAAGTCCAAATACACCACATCAACCTCATCGACCCTCTCTGTTACCACATCAAAAAACTCTATCAAATTAGTTAAACATGATTTGTCTTTAACAAATCCATGCTGGCTTTCCTTAATTAATCCACACTTGTCCAAGTGACTGTTAATTCTGTCCCGGATTATCGTTTCTAAAAGTTTCCCCACTACCGAGGTTAAACTGACTGGCCTGTAGTTGCTGGGTTTATCCTTACACCCTTTTTTGAACAAAGGTGTAACATTTGCAATTCTCCAGTCCCTCTTCTCTAAGGATGATTGGAAGATTATGGCCAGTACCTCCGCAATTTCCATCCTTACTTCCCTCAGCAACCTAGAACGCATCCCATCCGGACCGGGTGACTTATCTACTTTAAGTACAGCCAACCTTTCATAATACCTCCTCTGTATCAATTTTTAGCCCATCCAGTATCTCAACTACCTCTTTTACTGTGACTTTGGCAGCATCTTCCTTGGTATAGACTCAAAGTATTCATTTAGTACCTCAGCCATGCCCTCTGCTTCCAAGCGTTGATCTCCTTTTTGGTCCCTAATCGGTCCCACCCCTCCTCTTACTACCTGTTTACTATTTATATGCCTATAGAACACTTTTGGATTCCCTTTTATGTTAGCCATCAGTCTATTCTCATATTGTCTCTTTGCCCCTCTTATTTCCTTTTTTGCTTCCCCTCTGTACTTTCTATATTCAGCCTGTTTCTCACTTGTATTAACAACCTGACATCTGTCATATGCCCCTTTTTTCTGTTTCATCTTACTTTCTATCTCTTTTGTCATCCAGGGAGCTCTGGCTTTAGTTGCCCTACCTTTTCGGGAATATTCCCTCGTGGGAATGTAACGTAGACTGTACCTGAACTATCTCCTCTTTAAATGCCGCCCATTATTCGATTACAGTTTTGGCTGCCAATCTTTGATTCCAATTTACCCGGGCCAGATCCGTTCTCAACCCACTGAAATTGGCTCTCCTCAAATTGAGTATTCTTACTTTAGAGTAGTCCTTGTCCTTTTCCGTAGCTAATCTAAACCTTATGATACTATGATCGCTGTTCCCTAAATGATCCCCCATTGACACTTGCTCCACTTGGCCCGTCTCATTCCCCAGGACCTGATCCAGCAATGTCTCCTTCCTCATTGGGCCGGAAACATACTGGTCAAGAAAGTTCTCCTGAACACACTTCAAAAATTCCTCCCCCTCTTCGCTCCTTATAATATTACTATCCCCATCTATTACTATCTATTACTATGCATTGACATTCATCATGAATCAAATGAAAGGTCCACTTGAAAGTCTGGAAGCAATAATGGCCAAGATTTGGAAGTGTTGATAGTGAATAAATTTTATGTGCCAACATAAAAAGAAATAGAAATCACAACATAACATTTGTTCTAACACCCTTGTGCATACCCTTGGTGAACTACAAGTGCTTAAACTTACGCTCGCTACCACTTCGACATGGTGCATCCCCTGTGGCTTCAGCAGAGGTAAAGGCAGGCTGCTCAGATCCCTGGCCTGACTGCTGTGATGCTTTTGGCCTATGACCTCTGGGTTTTGGAGCCCGTCAGGGGCCCCGCCAAAGACTGCTCCACCTGCACCTGTGCAGGGGCAGACTCGGCCATCGGGAGAGGAGGCAGCATGTCGGGTACTAGTTGGGGGGGAGGGGGCAATGGGTGAGAAGTTGGAGCGCTGAGTGGAGTTCCCACTTCTGTATCTCCTTTCGCGATCATCCCTCTCCTAGACCAGCGCCACATCACTCCTAACACTCTGCTGCAGAGCAGATTGGTGAAGATAGGTGACGCGTTGAAAGGCCACTGATAAGGTACCTGTCATCCTGTTTAAGGCGGCAGGTATGCTGGCTTCCAAAGTCTGTACGGCTGTGCTAATGCCGTGCACAGACTTATGTGTGCGCCGTGTTGAAGCTCAATGGAGGTGGCCACTCTCTCCATTGCAGACGTTCTCCCACTTACCTGCGACATCACTCCACTAATGGTGGAGTTGGACTCCTCCATCCTCTCAGTTATTGTGGAGAGTGTGCTTGGCACATCTTCCAGTACCTCACAAAGTTGCACCTGTACCTCAATCATTCTCCTTCTCAACAATTGTCCCCGGGTTTCATCATCTGTGTCCAGCTGAGCAGAGCTTGGAGAGGAGTGCGCCCTCAGATGTGGATTCTCCACAGCTGCCCCTGCCACCAGTGTCTGCTCGTGCTCACTTGTGACTTGTGAATCACCAGGTGACAACCCAACTATCTGTATAAGAGGACCCACCGAAGTGCCAGTATCTGTGCTGGTGCATGGCTGCATATCCTGCAATGGTGCAGCCTCAGAAGGAATGAGGTCCTCTGAGGAATCAACATCATCCATATCCATAGACTGTCCTTGTAGGTTGAAGGCCCTGGAAGGCAAAAGAAAGCAAAACGACTTAGTCTTGGCACAATAACAATCTTGCCAAGCTCCATACTCAGGCTTCTCATTTTCAGGCATTGATTATATAAAGTCAGCATCTCTCTGAAAGATGTTTTAAATTGTGTCACTAGCCACCTGTGAGCTCCCAGTCCTCCATCTTGATGGAGAGGACCGCAGGATGGTTGCTGGTGACACTTAAGTGGGTGTGAGAATAATTGTGATAGAGTAGGCTTACCAAGGCAGAGTGATGAAGTGTGTGGAGGGGTGAGAGGTTGTTATACACAACAGGATGTGGGTGAATCATCAAATGTATTCACTTTTCCAGATCTGGTCAGGTCATTAAACTGCCTCCTGCACTGCAGCCAACATGTGGGCTCTATGCGTCTGCTTGTCACCTCTTGTGCTACGCCCAGCCAAGCCTTTTTGGTGACAGAACCAGGATTTGTCGTGCCATCTCTTGGATATAGAACATCCTTCCTGGCCTGGCTCTCACTGCAGCCAGTAGTACATCTAGGGAGGCATCAGTAAATCTAGGCGCTGCTTTTGCTCTCCTGGACTCCATTTCTCCTTTCTCCTCCAAAATCTATGTTTGAACTGGCCCTGTAAATACTGAAGTTCCAATCGTCATGTAGGTGTGCAGTAGGCCCGTGGCGCAGCTTGGAGACGCAAAACCCAGAAGCAAAGATGATTGCCTGCAATCGAGTTGCTATCGCAGATTTAAACGTGCACACTTGGCTTTCGGGTTCCCCAAGCACAAATCCACCCACGCACTGAGTTCCCGGCTCCAAGTTAAAACCCAGGCCCACCTAGATTGTACTTGAGGGTGCATGGAATACATGACACAGAGAAGCATGCCATTTTCACACGTTGGGGTAGATTTTGGCTTTGTGCGATAGTGGGTGATAGCGAGTCGGCAGCCCATTTTACATCTCTACCGATTTTTATTCCCATTGAAGTCACTTCAGGACAGTTAGGATTTTTCTGCTCATGTTCATGTTGCCCATGTTTCATGTGGACATCCAGTTAAATTACTTCTCAGCTTGGGTAGACTGAGAAACAAGGCAGGGAATATGCAGAGACTAAGGAACCTAGGTGCATTCAATTAAAAATTAGTTTAGGTCCGTTTTCAGGCACAGGATGGCTGATTCGCACCCACGGCTGGAAGCTGGAGGTTCAAGCCTCTCCCAAAATTAGGCCTCAGGCCTCATTTCAATAACATCAGCAAGATGTGGGTGCATGTCGCATCTCCAGATGCAGCTTGCCAATTTGGAGATGACTAATTTGGGACGGCTAACTTGCAGGCTGCAATCCTCAGACAGATTGTGGGAGGAGAGTGGGTGGGTGGGTGGTGGAACATGGAACAGTGGCTAGTGCGGGCCGACAGAAGTGCTGTGGAGCCATGAGGAATATTGCTGCACCTCTTGACTCCACGTGACGATCATTTTGATTACCTGGTTGTTACCGGCCACTGGTCAGGCCACAGAAAAGGCTGGAAAACATGAGCACAGCCTGCTCCGCTCAGCACTGCCCAATTTCTGGAAGGGTTCCTTAAACAGGTTTTAGGCCCCTCATTAACATATGCAATATGTCTAATGCTTGTTTAAGGCAGCAGCAAGGGACGCTTGAATATCATCCGAGGCCAATATAACATTGGACATAGAAACATAGAAAATAGGAGCAGGAGTAGGCCATTGGGCCCTTCAAGCCTGCTCCGCCATTCAACATGATCATGGCTGATCCTCTATCTCAATACCATATTCCCGCACTCTCCCCATACCCCTTGATGCCTTCTGTGTCTAGAAATCTATCTAGCTCCTTCTCAAATATATTCAGTGACTTGGCCTCCACAGCCTTCTGTGGTAGAGAATTCCACAGGTTCACCACCCTCTGAGTGAAGAAATTTCTCCTCATCTCAGTCCTAAATGTTCTACCCCATATCCTGAGACTGTGACCCCTCATTCTAGACCCCTCAGCCAGGGGAAACATCCTCCCTGCATCCAGTCTCTCTAGCCCTGTCAGAATTTTATACGTTTCAATGAGATCCCCTCTCATTCTTCTAAACTCGAGTGAATACAGGCCTAGTCGACCCAATCTCTCCTCAGACGACAGTACTGCCATCCCAGGAATCAGTCTGATGAACCTTCGCTGCATTCCCTCTATGGCAAGTATATCCTTTCTTAGGTAAGGAGACTAAAACTGCACACAGTACTCTAGGTGTGGTCTCACCAAGGCCCTGTATAACTGCAGTAAGACATCCTTGCACCTGTACTCAAATCCTCTTGCAATAAAGGCCAATATACCATTTGCCTTCCTAACTGCTTGCTGCACCTGCATGTTTGCTTTCAGTGACTGATGTACAAGGACACCCAGGTCCCTTTGAACATCAACACTTCCCAATCTATCACTATTTAAATAATACTCTGCCTTTCTGTTTTTCCTTCCGAAGTGGATAACTTCACATTTATCCACGCTATACTGCATCTGCCATGTATTTGCCCACTCACTCAACTTGTCTAAATCGCCCTGAAGCCTCTTTGCATCCTCCTCACAACTCACAATCCCACCTAGTTTTGTGTCATCAGCAAACTTGGAAATATTACATTTGGTTCCCTCATCCAAATCATTGATATATATTGTGAATAGCTGGGGTCCAAGCGCTGATCCCTGTGGTATCCCATTATCACCGCCTGCCACCCTGAAAAAGATCCATTTATTCCTACTCTCTGTTTCTTATCTGTTATCCAATTTTTAATCCATGCCAGTATATTACCCCCAATCCCATGTGCTTTAATTTTGCACACTAACCTCTTATATGGGACTTTATCAAAGGCCTTCTGAGAATCCAAATACACCATATCCACTGGTTCTCCCTTATCTATTCTACCAGTTACATCCTCAAAAAACTCTAGTAGGTTTGTCAAACACAATTTCCCTTTCATAAATCCATGTTGACTTTGTCTAATCCCATTGATATTTTCTAAATGTCCAGTTATCACATCCTTTATAATAGACTCTCGCATTTTCCCTACTACTGATGTTAGGCTAACCGGTCTGTAGTTCCCTGTTTTCTCTCTCCCTCCTTTTTTAAATAGTGGGATTGCATTTGCCATCCTCCAATCTGCAGGAACTGTTCCATAATCTACAGAATTTTAGAAGATGACAACCAATGCATCCACTATTTCCATGACTACCTCTTTTAGTATTCTGTGATGCAAGTTATCAGGTCCTGGGGATTTATCGGGCGCCCTTAGGACGCACAAAATTGTTCCTTTTGCCCTTGTTTTCTGCCCAGAAACAGGCGCAACAAGGAACAATTTCTCCCCCATTGACTCAGACTAAGGTAATCTGAACTGCCCCCAAATTGTTCAAAATGTAAATTCCAATATCAGTACCACTGGGATTTGAGAGAGAAACAGCCAAAGTATGTTCTGCTTGGTTTACCCGAGATCAATTCTAAAAGTGTTTATCAGACACTTCAATCGAAAATGGCACACAGAATTATTTAACACTGCAACACACAGACAAATCTCTTACCACACACAAGGGATTAGGGCAGGTCCATTTTAAACTATAGGGCCCAATTTTCCTATTCTAGCCAGAAATCAACATGACTCCTATCAGAAAATATATGGGCAAATTCTGTCTCTCACTTGCTGCAGAGAGATTGTAACCCCAACCTACACTTCCTGCTGGGAGTGCAGAGTTTGCCCTGTTAATTGGAGTTTGGAGGGAAACTTTCCACAACATTCCCTGGAACACCAACATCACTTACCTTACCTGATTGCACTGAACTGCATTAGGAATCTACACTGGCAGTAATCACCTTTTCAGATCATGTGCTGGCTCTTTTATCACACGATGGCTCTCATTCTTTTGATGGTTAACTGACCATTACTACTTCACTTATTGACATTCTTGGCCTCATCATCTCCTCTGACTTCAAATGGAGATCCCATTGTTTCCTCCATCGTTAAAGCTACCTCCAAGATTTTTTTTATGCTAAACGAACAGGAACAATAGTACTCTATCATAGTGCTCTATCAAAGAATTGCTCTTCTAGGACAAAGTGCAGCTATTTTGAAGAATTTGAAAAGAAACATTCAAAAGAAAAATAATAAATCAGCAGCAACTTGAATTTCTACAAAACATGTTTACAAGTACTTGTCAGCATTCCTTGGAGACATGGAGAGACAGATAATAAAAGTAATCTGAACGTACACACATGAGTAACTCAACTTCCAGAAAATTGCTTTTTGAATCATGTCAAGTGAAAAAGTTCAGACAAAGTAATTCAACTTCATGTTATGGGTTAAAAAAAATTAGAAAGGGCAAAAAAGCTGAAGTAACAGTTCAAAAGAATTATAATTCTTACAGCTCGTCACATTATCTAACAATGCAGCAAAAACCCAAATAACCTTGGATCCATTATGACAAGTATATAATACTTTATAAAGTGGCAGGTTAGAAGGTTTCCAAAAACAATGTGCAAAGAAGCAGGAAAAATAATAAGAAAGATAATTTAATCCAAATCCAATGATTTGTCAAAAGGTAAGTCAGTAAACTAGAGCAATATAGTGATGGAATAAAGAGGGGGAAGGGGGGAATCAATAGACAAACGATGGAGTAGAAAGAACAGATTTTCCCAGTTGGATTTAATAGATGTCACAGGGGCAAAAGGTCCATTTGAGATAATAGACTGAGTATACTTCTGTAAAAAAACATCAGTATTGTTACAGACCAGTAGTCAGGTAACCTCAAAATTCGTAGTGTGACTGCCAAAAAGTTTGTACAAACAAAAATGCAATTCCTTACCAAGCATACATGAGAACAAAGAAGGTGGGAATTAAAAAATAACCATGCAGTTAATTCAGTGGTTCCAGTGATATTCAGAATCTGCACAAACCCCTTCCATTTTCCCCTCAATTTTCTGCCCAATCCCCTGCAGGGGCTGAATGTGGTATGGTTCCTCAAGTATTATTAGTCCTCCACCATCGCACTCAACTAGCAGCTTTGCCAAACACTTAAAATTTCATAATGAGATGTTTTTAATGCTGCAAGAAAAAAAGAAAAATGTCCATTTCTCTCTTCCCTTTCTATCCCACTGAAGTTCACACTTTAAATAGTGCAAATTTAATAAACCACTAACATTAATGTTATGTGTTAGCAATGTGGAACTGACCATTCTTCCTTTCTGAGCATAGAAAATAACTGTGAACTGTTGATCGGCTTTTCAATCGTGGGGAGGAAGCATCACAGTCAATCTTGTCCACACACGTGCATTTTCCAGCAGCATTTCCTGGGTAGCAATCAGGAATGTGAAACCTGGTCAATTATTCTCCTTCCTAGCCCAGAGGTACCGAGACCTCTGTGATCAGTTCACTCAGCACCAAGCAGGAATTGGCCCTCTCCTAGTCTGTGTGGCTTAGTACACCAGGTGCTGCATTTACTTGGAGCCACCAGGAAAGCGCTTGCACAAACCATTCTCACTTTACATAGGCTTACATAGAACGTACAGCTGAGAAACAGACCATTGGGCCTAACAGGTCCATGCTGGTGTTTATGCTCCACGGGAGCCTCCTCCTTCCTTCATCTAACCCTATCAGCATACCCTCCTATTCCTTTCTCCTTCATGTGTTTATCAGCTTCCCCTTAAATGCATCTATGCTAGTCACCTCAACTACTCCTTGTAGTAGCGCATTCCACATTCTAACCACACTCTGGGTAAAGAGGTTTCTCCTGAATTCCCTATTGGATTTATTAATGACTATCTTATATTTATGGCCCCTAGTTCTGGTCTCCCCGACAAGTGGAAACATCTTCTCTATGTCTACCCTATCAAACCCTTTCAGAATCTTAAAGATCTCTATCAGGTCATCAGGCAGAATATAGAAAGTTCAGAGGGGAAGTGAAAAAGGAAGTAAGAGGGGCAAAGAGAGAGTATGAGAATAGACTGGCGGCCAACATAAAAGGGAATCCAAAAGACTTCTATCGGCATGTAAACAGGCAGTAAGAGGAGGGGTGGGGCCGATCAGGGACCAAAAAAGGATCTACTCATGGAGGCAGAGGGGATGGCCGAAGTACTAAATGAGTACTTTGCATCTGGCTTTACCAAGGAAGAAGATCCTGCCAGAGTCTCAGTAAAAGAGGAGGTAGTTGAGATACTGGATGGGCTAAAAATTGATAAAGAGGAGGTACTAGAATGGCTAGCTGTACTTAAAGTAGATAAGTCACTTGGTCCGGATGGGATGCAGCCTTGATTGCTGAGGGAAGTAAGGGTGGAAATTGCAGCGGTACTGGCCATAATCTTCCAAAATTCCTTAGATACAGGATGGTGCCAGAGGACTGGAGAATTGCAAATGTTACGTCCTTGTTCAAAAAAGGGTGTAAGGATAAACCCAGCAACTATAGGCCAATCAGTTTAATCTCGGTGGTGGGGAAACTTTTAGAAATGATAATCCGGGACAGAATTAGCAGTCGCTTGGACAAAGTGTGGATTGATTAGGGAAAGCCAGCCCGGATTTGTTAAAGGCAAATCGTGTTTAACTAACTTGATAGAATTTTATGATGAGGTAACAGAGAGGTTCAATGAGGGCAATGTGGTTGTTGTGGTGTACCTGGACTTTCAAAAGGCGTTTGATAAAATGCCGCATAATAGGCTTGTCATCAAGATTGAAGCCCATGGAATAAAGGGGGCAGTAGCAGCATGGATACAAAATTGACAAAGTAACAGGAAGCAGAGAGTAGTGGTGAACAGTTGTTTTTTGGATTGGAGGGAGGTGTACAGGGGTCGATACGAGGACCACTGCTTTTCCTGATATATATTAATGACTTGGACTTGGGTGTACAGGGCACAATTTCAAAATCTGCAGATGACATGAAACTTAGAAGAGTAGCGAACAGTAAGGAGGATAGTGATAGTCTTCAAGAGGATATAGACAGACTGGTGGAATGGGCGGACACGTGGCAGATGAAATTTAACACAGAAAAATGCAAAGTGATGCATTTCTGTAGGAAGAACAAGGAGAGGCAATATAAGCTAGAGGGCACAATTCTAAAAGGGGTACAGGAATAGAGAGATCTGGGGTATATGTGCATAAATCATGGAAAGTGGCAGGGCAGGTTGAGAAAACGATTAAAAAAAGCACACAGGATCCTGGGATTTATAAATAGAGGCATGGAGTACAAAAGCAAGGAATTCATGATGAACCTTTATAAAACATTGGTTCGACCACAACTGGAGTATTGTGTCCAGTTCTGGGTACCGTACTTTAGGAAAGATGTGAAGGCCTTAGAGAGGGTGCAGAAGAGATTTACTAGAATGATTCCAGGGATGAGGGGCTTTAGTTATGTGGATAGACTGGAGAAGCTGGGGTTGTTCTCCTTGGAACAGAGAAGGTTGAGAGGAGATTTGATAGAGGTACTTAAAATCAGGAAGAGTCTAGACAGAATAGATAGAAATAAACTGTTTCCATTGGCAGAAGGGTCAAGGACCAGAGGAAACAGATTTAAAGTGATTGGCAAAAGAACCAAAGGTGACATGAGGAAAAACATTTTTTACACAACGAATGGTTAGGATCTGCCAGGGGGTTGGTGGAGGCAAATTTAATCGTGGCTTTCAAAAGGGAACTGGATAAGTACTTGAAAGTAAAAAATTTGTAGGGCTACGGGGATAGGGTGGGGGAGTAGGACTAGCTGGATTGCTCTTGCATGGAGCCGGCACGGACTCAATGGGCCGAATGGCCTCCTTCCCTGCTGTAACCTTTCTATGATTCTACGTCTACCCTATCAAACTCATTCATAATCTTAAAGACCTCTATCGGGTCACCCCTCTGTCTTCTCTTTTCTAGAGAAAAGAGCCCCAGGCTGCTCAATCTTTCCTGATAGGTATAACCTCTCAGTTCTGATATCATCCTAGTAAATATGTTTGTACCTTCTCCAGTGCCTCTATATCCCTTTTATAATGTGGAGTCCGGAACTATTCACAGTACTCCAAGTGTGGTCTAACCAAGGTTCTATACAAATTTAACATAACATCTCTGCTTTTCAATTCTCTCCCTTTAGAAATGAACCCCAGTGCTTGATTTGCTTTTTTTATGGCCATATTAACCTGTGTCACTACTTTTAGTGATTTGTGCATCTGTACCCCTAAATCCCTCCAAGTCACACACCCATTCTGCAAGTTTATTAATGTCTTCTTGTATTTTGTCACAGTCCTCCTTGGTATTAACTATACCCCCCAACTTGGTGTTGTCTGCAAATTTTGAAATTGTACTATTGATTCTCGAGTCCAATTTGTTTATGTAAATGGTGAACAACAGTGGTTCCAGCACCAATCCCTGTGGAACACCACTTCCCACCTTTTGCCAGTCTGAGTAACTACCTTTAACCTCTACTCTCTGCTTTCTGTTTTGTAGCCAGCTTGCTATCCATTCTACTACTTGTCCCCTGACTCCACATGCTCTGACCTTAGTTATGAATCTGTTATGTGGTACCTTATCAAAGGCCTTTTGAAAATCCAAATATATTACATCAACTACATTACCCATCTCTACACTTTCTGTTACTTCTTCAAAGAATTTAATAAGGTTGGGCAAGCATGACCTTCCCTTTTGAAATCCGTGCTGATTATTCTTTATTATATTTTCAGTTTCTAGATGTTTTTCCATTACATCTTTGAGAAAGGATTCCATTATCTTTCCTACCACCGACGTTAAGCTAATTGGTCTATAGTTCCCTGGACTGGTTCTATCTCCCTTTTTAAATATAGGAATAACATTAGCTGTCCGCTAGTCCCCTGGCACTATTCCCTTTTCGAATGAATTTTTATATGTATGTATTAGCGCCTCTGCTATCTCTTCCGTAACTTCTTTTAATATGCGCGGAAGCAATCCATCCAGACCAGGGGTTTTATCCTCTCTAAGTTTGATTAGTTTATCAATTATCTACCCCCTTTCCATCTTAAATGTCTTTATATCTTTTAAAATCTCTTTTTCTAATGTTATGCCCATCATGTTAGTCTTTCTGGTAAATACTGAAGCAAAGTAATTATTTAATATTTCTGCCATTTTGCTGTAATTACCTATGAGTTTATCTTGTGTAGCCCTATCCTTAGACTGGTTTTTCTTTTGTTATTTATGTGTCTGTAGAATACTTTGAAGAAGTAACAGAAAGTGTAGAGATGGGTAATGCATTTGATGTAATATATTTGGATTTTCAAAAGGCCTTTGATAAGGTACCACATAGCAGATTCATAACTAAGGTCAGAGCATGTGGAGTCAGGGGACAAGTAGTAGAATGGATAGCAAGCTGGCTACAAAACAGAAAGCAGAGAGTAGAGGTTAAAGGTAGTTACTCAGACTGGCAAAAGGTGGGAAGTGGTGTTCCACAGGGATTGGTGCTGGAACCACTGTTGTTCACCATTTACATAAACGAATTGGACTCGAGAATCAATAGTACAATTTTTTGATATCCCTTAATAATTTACTTTTGTAGTTTCTCTTTGCCTTCCTAATTGTTTTTTTAACTCCTTTCCCAACATTTTCATATTCCCTTTTATCATCCTCTCCTTTGTTGTCTATGTACTTAGTGTATGCCTTTTTTTTTAGTTTTAATTTTGCCCTTATTTCTCTATTCATCCAAGGTGTATCATTACTGGCTAGTTTGTTCTTGCTTTTTAGTAGGATATATTTCTCCTGGACTCTATTGATCACCATTGTAAATGTTTTCCCAGTGCTGTTCTGTTTCTTTGATTATCAGTAATTTTTTCCAGTTTATTTTCCCTAGCTCCATTCTTATCTCCCAAAAATCAGCTTTTTTCCAATTTATTACTTTGGTCTTTGTCTTACCATGTCCTTCTCAATCTTTATCTTAAACCTTATTATGTTGTGATCGCTATTGTCTAGATGGTCCCCTATGCATACTTCTCTTATCTGCTTTGGTTCATTTCCCATTACTAGATCCAGCAGTGCTTCCTCTCAAGTTGGGCTTTTTACATACTGGGTGAGAAATGAGTCCTGTGCACATTATAAAAACTCCATTCCCTGTATCCGTTTACCTACCTATTCTTGCCAGTTTATTTGAGGGTAGTTAAAATCTCCCATGATCATTATTCTACGCCCTTTACTCATTTCACATATTTGCTTACATATTTCTTCCTCTATCTCCTTTCTACTATTTGGTGGTCTATAGTATACCCCTATTAGCATGATCAATCCCTTCTTAACTTTTATTTCAATCCATATGGATTCTGCTTCTATCCTTCTGTTAGCTATGTCCTTTTTTCTACTGCCATTATGTTATCCCTAATTAATGCAGCTACTCCACCCCTTCTTCTTTCCCTATACTTTCTGATTATGCTATAACCTGCAATATTTAGTTGCCGGTCCTGCTCTTTAAGTAGTCATGTTTCAGTTATTCCTACTACATCTGGTTCCTCACTATGGATTATTGCCTCCCGTTCCCCCGTTTTATTTTGGATGCTGTGCACATTGCTGTACAGGCAATTTAAATCGTCTTTACTAGTTGTTCCTTTTACTTTTACACTTTTTGCCTGATCATTTTTCTTATTTATCACTCCCGCTGTGTTTCTTTCAGTTATTTTATTGATTCCCAGACCTGGAGTATTTATGATATTTACAACACTGGCCTGGACTTTATTCTGGTCCCATTTTTTTTACTCTTATTGTATCTATTTTACTAATATCTTTATCAGAACCCTCCCACCGCTCCCCCCAACTTTATCGGTTTAAAGTCTTATTAACCACCCTATTTATCCTTTCCGCTAACACCTATGTCATTTACTCATTTCACATATTTGCTTACATATTTCTTCATCCACTTCCTTTTCACTATTAGGTGGTCTGTACTATACCCCTATTAGTGTGATCGATCCCTTCTTATTTTTTAATCCATATGGATTCTGTTTCTATCCTTTTGTTAGTTATGTCCCTCTGTTCTACTGTTATTATGTTATCTCTAATTAATGCAGCTACCCCAACCCCCTTCTTCTTTCCCTATCCTTTCTGATTATGTTATAGCCTGCAATATTTAGTTGCCAGTCCTGTTCTTTATTTGGCCATGTTTCAATTATTCCTACTACATCTGGTTCCTCGCTATGGATTACTGCCACCATTTCCTGGTGTTATTTTGGACACTGTGTACATTGCTGTACAGGCAGTTTAAATCGTCTTTACTAGTTGTCCCTTTTACTTTATTTTTAACAGTCCGTTTATACTTCTGTTTTATAACTGTATTTTTTCCTTGACAGTTTATGTTGTCTTCATTCCTTAACCTAGAATCATAGAATCATGGAAAGGTTACAGCACAGAAGGAGGCCATTCGGCCCATCAAGTCTGCGCTGGTTCTATGCAAGAGCAATCCAGCTAGTCCCACTCCCCTGCCCTATCTCTGTAGCCCTGCAAATTTTTTCCTTTCAAGTACTTATCCAGTTCCCTTTTGAAGGCCAAGATTGAAACTTCCTCCATCACCCCCTCGGGTAGTGCATTCCAGATCCTAACCACTCGATGTGTAAAAAAGTTTTTTCTCATGTCACCTTTGGCTCTTTTGCCAATCACATTAAATCTATGCCCTCTGGTTCTTGACTCATCCGCCAATGAGAACAGTTTCTCTCTATCTACTCTGTCTCGACCCTTCATGATTTGAATACCTCTATCAAATCTCCTCGCAACCTTCTCTGTTCCAAGGAGAACAACCCCAGTTTCTCCAGTCTATCCACGTAACTAAAGTCCCCCATCCCTGGAATCATTCTAGCAAATCTCTTCTGCATTCTCTCTAAGGCCTTCACATCTTTCCTAAAGTGCGTGCCCAGAACTGGACACAATGCTCTAGTTCTGGCCAAACCAGTGTTTTATAAAGGTTCATTATGACTTCCATACTTTTGTACTCTATTTCTCTATTTATAAAGCCCAGGGTCCCGTATGCTTTTTTAATCGCTTTCTCAACCTGACCTGCCACCTTCAATGATTCGTGAACATATACCCCCAGATCTCTCCGTTCCTGTACCACTTTTAGAATTGCGCCCTCTAGTTTATATATTGCCTCTCCTCGTTCTTCCTACCAAAATGTATCACTTCGCAATTTTCTGCATTAAATTTCATCTGCCACATGTCCGCCCATGCCACCAGCCTGTCTATATCCTCTTGAAGTCTATCACTATCCTCCTCACTGTTCACTACCCTTCCAAGATTCATGTCATCTGCAAATTTTGAAATTGTGCCCTGTACACCCAAGTCCAAGTCATTAATATGTATCAAGAAAAGTAGTGGTCCCAGCACCGACCCTTGGGGAACACCACTGTACACCTTCCTCCAGCCTGAAAAACAACCGTTGACCACTACTCTCTGTTTCCTGTCATTTAGCTAATTTTGGATCCATGTTGCTACTGCCCCCTTTATTCCATGGGCCACAATCTTGATTAGAAGCCTACCATGCGGTACTTTATCAAACGCCTTTCGAAAGTCCACATATACCACATCAACTGCATTGCCCTCATCTACCCTGTCTGTTACCTCATCAAAAGACTCAATTGGATTAGTTAAACATGATTTGCCTTTAACAAATCCATGGTAGCTTTCTCTAATCAATCCACACTCATCCAAGTGACTGTTAATTCTGTCCCGGATTATCGTTTCTAAAAGTTTCCCCACCACCGAGGTTAAACTGACTGGCCTATAGTTGCTGGGTTTATCCTTACACCCTTTTTTGAACAAGGGTGTAACATTTCCAATTCTCCAGTCCTCTGGTACCATCCCCGTATCTAAGGATGTTTGGAAGATTATGGCCAGTATATTCGCAATTTCCACCCTTACTCCCCTCAGCAACCTAGGATGCATCCCATCCGGACCGGGTGACTTATCTACTTTAAGTACAGCTAGCCTTTCTAGTACCTCTTCTTTATTAATTTTTAGCCCATCCAGTATCTCAACTATATCTTCCTTTACTGACACTCTGGCAGCATCTTCTTCCTTGGTAAAGCCAGATGCAAAGAATACATTTAGTACCTCGGCCATGCCCTCTGCCTTCATGAGTAGATCTCCTTTATGGTCCCTAATCGGTCCCACCCCTCCTCTTACTACCCGTTTACTGTTTACATGCCTGTAGAAGACTTTTTAATTCCCTTTTATGTTGGCTGCCAGTCTATTCTCATACTCTCTCTTTGCCCCTCTTATTTCCTTTTTCACTTACCCTCTGAACATTCTCTATTCTGCCCAGTTCTCACTTGTGTTGTCAACCTGACATCTGTCATACGCCCCTTTTTTCCATTTCATCTTACTCTCTATCTCTTTTGTCATCCAGGGAGCTCTGGCTTTATTTGTCCTAACTCTTTCCCTCATGGGAATGTGCTTAGACTGTCCCCGAATCATCTCCTCTTTAAAGGCCGCCCACTGTTCAATTACAGTTTTGCCTGCCAATCTTTGATTCCAATTTACCCGGGCCAGATCTGTTCTCATCACATTGAAATTGGCCCTCCTCCAATTGAGTATTTTTACTTTAGAGTGGTCTGCGTCCTTTTCCATAGCTATTCTAAACCTTATAATTACCCTGGTCTGACCTTTACACTCGTCTCCTGTTTCTTTTATCTTTAAGCTTTTGTTATTGCTATGAGATCCCTCCCCCCATCTTGCTAGTTTAAAGCCTTGTACAACGCCCTATTTATCCTTTCCGCTAGAGTACTGGTGCCAGTGTCCCATGAAATAGAACCCCTCCTTCCCACACCAGTCTTCCAGCCACACGTTCACCTTTCTGACTGCCTATCCCTATGCCAATTAGCACGTGAGTCAGGTAGTAATCTTGAGATTACCATCAGTGAGGTCCTGCTTTTTAATTTAGTTCCTAGCTTCTGATGTTCCCGTAGCAAGACCTCCTCCTTGTTCTTTCTTATGTCACTGGTGCCGGCATAGACCACAACAACTGGGTCCTCCCCCTCCCTTTCCAAGTTCCTCTCCAGTTGCTCCGAGATGTCCTTTACCCTTGCACCAGGTAGGCAATACATCCTCCTGGACTCTCAGTCGTGACTGCAGAGGACGCTATCTATCCCCCTGACTATAGAATCCCCTATTTCTACAACCTAGCCTTCTTGTTGTCTTGGGACCAGTCCTGCAGTCCTGCATCTCTCTACATTTTTTTTTTAATTTGAGTGCTTTAACTGGGTCAGCATTAACTAATGCAACAGGCTGTCACTTACTGTGATAAATTTCTCAGTGTACAGACATTATTCTTTAAATCATGTTTCTCCCTTTGCTGCCTTACCGTATAACCATGCACTCTGGCCCAAACATATTCAGCCAACTCATTCCATTCATGATTAAAAAGAAACTTTGGTCCTGTCCAAGGTCATCTGCATTTTTCAAATAATAACTGAGCTTTAAAGAGAAGCTGAAGAAGCTCAGTGATCCAAGGTTTGAAACCACCCTTGTTATGCTTTTTGAATCTATTCTATTGTTACTCACTTTTTTTTTGCAAGTATGACCTAAATTGAACACACTATTTCAGACACGAGCTCACAAATGCTTTACAGAGAATGTCAGTATTACATTCTTGATCTTATATTCTACAGATTCATTTTTACACCCTAGCACTCAGTTTGCTTTGGAAACAACTGACATATAATGTGACAACACTTTTATCATTTGGTCAAACAGCACCAGAGGCTTTTACCTAATCCATCATATTCTGTTATGTGTTCTTCATTCTATTGACACATCTGCAATTTCTAACGTGCATATGTTTATGCTTTGAACAGTAAAGGTCTCATGAAACATCTGTAAATGAACACTTCCTCAACATTACAGGGTAAACTTAAATTATATAAAAAGAAAATAGCTTTGAGGATCTCAGCTGGTTCAACTGGCAGTGTTCCAGATGAAAAAGGTTGCGATTTTAACCTCCAGGTGGAGAACTTGAGCTTAGATTAATGGTCCATCAGAGAATCTATGGAAACACAAATCTTCAAATAAAATATTAAACCAACCTTCCATCTTCATCTCCTTCTGAATATGAACAGTGTCATGGCATCTCAACCAAATAGTAAAAGAATGACCTTGGTACTCCAGCCCTTATTCCTCGAGAAATTAAATAATATCTTTCTTCCCACAATCCTCAGTATAAAAGAGCTGTGAAATCTCAAATGACATGTCTGTTCTGTCAATTTCAGTGTTGCTCTGAATCTGCTAAATTCTATTTTTTCAGTTCATCAACGCTTGGAAGTAATTGGCTGCAGAGCGGAATGTCCTATCACATGGCCAGCTATCCCCTTCTTCTCTAGAGTACTAGAGATCAGGTATATGTGCCACTAACTTAAGGTCACACACCCACACGCTGCTAGATTTCCAATGATCAGAAAAGGATCAAAGACTCCAACAATGTCAAATGGACTCAGCCTCCCGCAATGAAAACATACACTAGACCGTCAAATGCCAAAAAAAACACACTTTTTTCTTCTAACTTGATAACATTTCAAAAGTCCTGATATTTTCACTGTGGCTGCAGCCACTCAATCTCCAACCTCTGTGCTGCCAGTGAAACTTGTACTGGGAGAAACAATTTTTTCTCTTTAGCCAGAATACGCCAGTACACATTGGGCAATTTCAATAATTAGCAAATTAAACTGACCTGGTCCAATTAGCACTGCATCAAGGTAAAAATGTCAGAAGTCATGGAAATAATCATTTTTTAAACATTTTATATTTTATACTCTTGTATTCATTTAACCCTTAAACTGCTAGTCGGTGCATGTATAGCACTAATAATATGGAATTCTTGTTCACTCAATTGGAAAATTATATTTTTTGAATATTTATTGTGCTGTTTAAATTGAAGTTCCTATTAATGCTACAGATTGTTTGTGGCATGGGAATGGAGTCAAAATCCTCGTAAGATCACATCAACAAATCTGACAAATTTCTTTATACCACAACATAAAAGTCATAATTGATACCCAGCCACACTAGTAAAACAGAGAAACAAAATTGATAAGACCATGGGTGGGTGGGTGGGGGGTTAAAATAACAGCTTTTTGGAACGGGACCACATCCCGGCTCCAAATCGCCCACTTCTGGGTTTAACCCAGGCAGGTTTCTATGCGTGTGCACAACAGGAAGTCCCGCCCCCACTTAAATCCAGTGGGCCGATACTTAAAAGGACAATGTGCCTCATTGAGATACTTGAGGTATTTAATATTTTGTGTATTAGAAAATTAAAATGAATTTAACCGTTCCGGTTTCCCATCGTTTCCGATTCATGTTAGGTGAAAGCAGGCAGGGAGGGCCAGATCCATGAGGTGACAGTTGTGGGCCCGGAGGGGCAGGAGTGCTTCATCCAGGCCCAACAAGCTCGCCTGGCCGTCAGGAACCCATGATCAGCCGAACCCCCCCCGCCACAAGATGGACCCCCACACCATGGTAGACACCCACCTCCCTCCGACTCTTCACCGGATCTCCTGCGACCTCCGATCTTCAAGTCCCGGCCGATCCAATCACTTCCCTGGCCCCCCGATCTTCTTCCCGGCCCCCTGATCTTCTTCCCGGCCTCCATCTCCTCCCCAGCCCATGATTCCTCCCTCCCTTTGATCTCCATCTGCGGCCTGCTGCAACAGGCCAGCCTGTCAATCAGGCTGGCCACCAGGCGCAAAACCCAGAAGTAAAATTTATTGGCCTCATTAAGGCCTCATCTGCCTCCCACTTACCTTCTGGGTTTTGCACCCGAAAATCTTCCCCCCACCCCATTCCCTTCCCAGCTTGAAGTGAAAATTCATATATTGGTTTAGAGTACTATTGAGTTCATCCTGTGTTGACAATGTAATTAGGTTTTCACTGTAGTGAACTTTCAGGATAATTTCAAATTGAGCTATTCAAACTTAGTGATTGAAATTATATTTTAAAAAGTATTTGTAATAGGAAAAAGAAAGAAAAAAACATTTTTGGTTTAAGCCCAAAACATGTGTGTTATCGGCAGTCCTTCCATGGCACCCGCCCAAGGCCAGAGTCAAGAGGCCCAAAATATTTTCAGGTTCAGGCCTCATCAATTTTACCGGCCAGCTGTGAGCACCAAGCGGACACTCCGCTGCAGCTCACCAGTTTGGTACCATGGAAAAGCAGCTGGATACAGCATGAAGCTGGCTGGCAGGTAGGCCCTGTTGCAGTGGTTGGAATGCTCCACCTGGCCCCACAAGAAACTATTTTTTAAAAAACTGCCTCCAGCAGTCTATTTTCTCCATGAAAATTGCAATCGAGGTCCTATAACTGGCTTCTGCCCCAGTGTTCATATTTGAACAGCATCCCACCTGTTTTGGGTGGGAGTGCTCGGCAACCATTTAAAGGCCTGCCTGAATATTGTATCAGGCGGGCAATTGGGTCTCCACCAGATTTTCCTCTGACTGTTGCCCATTTTTCAGGCAAGAAATGAGTGCTCAGCAGTTGAAAATCCCCCCAATATTTACTGTAATCTAAAATCTGGGGTTCCAAACAGTCAAAAAGAAGAGTGTTGAATGTAGCTGAGGGGAGGGGGATACAAATTAACAATCATTATAGTGGAGGATAGTAGTTCTTTCATATTTCTGGCATTGCATGATTAGGGCTATAATTTTGTCTTGGTAAATTTTTGAGAAAATCTTGGACTAGTCATGGTAAAAATGTAAAAACTATGGAAGTCCAGTGTGATTGTCCTCACTGGTACGATTGCTTGTGATGGCGACATTACCATGGTGCTGCTTCCTTCTGGAGGTAATGTCAGGCACTGGCTATTGCATCTGGAACCCGGCAGATGAAGTTGTTGGAGATGCTGCGTGTATTGGGGGGCTCCAGGAATGTCCAAGTTGATAGTCTTCATAAAGGTTCATGGAGGGCTGCATGTGGTCAGTTGAGGGGAAAAATGAGTGTTGTCAAGCTTTGGTTCTTTGAACCACAAAGGGCTTTTTTTTGAGGGGGAGGGGTGGTGAAGCACATACCGCCCCCCCCCCACAGCATTGTGGGGGGGGGGGGGGGCGGTATCTGCTGTTCAAACATGGTGATGTGTTTCTGCATGTCAGACATCCAGTTGATCAAAAAAAATGTTGCTGAAGACCAAACTCAGCAGTTTTACTTATGCCCCAGATGGGTTCAGGGCTAAAAGGATCAGAAGTGGATGTCAATAGGAGTCAGGATTGCCATACATGTTCCTGCTGTAGGAGCTGGTTTTACTTGCTGTCTGAAAGATCTAAAGTAGGCTCTGTTACACATGAGGAGTGCACGAACTGTGACATGAATTTCTATTGAAAGTGAGTTGCTTGCAGTGCATTTATAATTTGAATCCATTCAGAATATCTACACTCAATCCATGTACATGATACTCCCCAATAGGAAATACAAAATGGGAAGCCTTCAGTTCAGAAATCTCAGCAGGCAGATCAGCAGTTTATTTTCAAGCCTTGGTTCCGCCAGAGGGAATTTTGCAAGCCAAGCATTCCCCGTCTATGGTGCTCAACTGGCATTTTGCAATTCATATTAAAGACCACTGTGCACATGGATTGACGGTAGGAATTCTGAGTGGATCCAAATTATAAATGCATCTAACCAAATCCATGTTGAAATTCGTGTACCCCCCATATGTAACAGAAGGAGATTATTTCAGCTCTGCTCAAAGAATTTAGGATGGAACTATAGGCAAGTGGAAATCATAAGATCTGTGACTCCCATAATGCCCATATCAAAGGTGCGGTCCTATTCATTATCATTTAACTGGCACATGATCTTTCAGTTCTCTTTGCAATATGGGTTTTACAGGAATTAAAGAGTTATTGGGGGGGTGGGGGGGGGGGAAGAGATTTCTTTGTTTACAATTTTACGCTCTTCAACATGAATTACCAGTGAGGACAACCACACCCGTCCTCCGTTGTTCGGACATTTTTACCATGACTAATCCAAGGTTTTCTCAAAAATTTACCAAGACATGTAGTACACAGATGAAATGTTTCTCCATGCGTCTAAATATTCCAGAAAAACAGCAAGCAACAGACTCAATCCATATTAGTTATAACGGTGACAGCTACAGTCAGGCCTACACTTTTATGATCAAGCAATAAGTTCATTGATTGCTATCTGGTTCTTCTGCTTATTGTCACCTTTATAATTCTCGGAACTTTATAATTCCAGGAACCCCACATGAAAATTAATAGCAATAATCATAATAAAAATGCAGTGTTTATCCTTGTAATGCCACTGGAAGGCATAATTTGCGCCCACATCCTGAAGTCTACTCACAATAATTAATAATCAGTGCAAGGGCTTCTGAAATTCTGCACCAGAAACAAAACAAACAAAAGTAAAACAAAAACATACATTAATGTCGAGTAATACATATCACTGACATCTCTGTCGTAACTCAGCGCCCATCTGCAACTATCAACAAGGTTAAAAAATAACAACTGCAGCACTGCATTTATTCAAGTGAGAAGTACAAGCAAATCTGTTTAGTCACTTCACTGAATTTCCCATTATATTTTTTATAAGTCTCAGATAGTTTTCCTACTGTGTGTAAAAAAAAAATTACAAAATGGATGTTACAATGCCTTGAACAACTTTGTGGCACTTATTTAAAAATCTCATTAAAAGGTTTTGTTATACCTACTTGATGAACATTATTCACATTAGATTAATATGCATTATCAGATTCACAATATAAAACCTCACTTCTATCATTCTGTCACATACTCACCTTTATTAAATTTGCTACTGCTCTTTACCACCACCATGTGGAAACTAGTGAAACTGCAGGCCAGAAATCTTCAGTCCTTTCAGAATATAACTGTGAAGAAACATAGGCCCGGAATTTGCTCTGAAAATATTGGCTATCTTAACAGGGCTCACTGTTATTTCAGGGCAAATGGAAGAACAACTTCCGGCGAGCGCACTTACGCAGTCAAATGTGGAAATCCGGAAGTTGCTCTACCAGATGCCTTGCTCCTTTGAAAGCCGCGCAGGAAAGACAGCTCGCCAGCTGACTCGCCGATAATGGCTGCAACAGTACAAAGTTGCTGCACTGCCCAGCTGGAAACAAATTATTTTCACCAGACAAAGGTATGTCCGGTTTTTTTTAGTCTAACCAAAATGTTAATGCATAGTAAGTTTTAATGACTGCCGAACAACCTCCCTAGCGCTGAAGATTTACTTTTAAGAGCGTGGAGTCTCATTCCATCAAAATTTAATTGTTGTTGGACATTTTAAAAAAATTACAATTTTTATTTTTTTTACTTTTTCTTTCTGTCTCTTTTATCTCTGTCTTTTATTCAATATTTCTTACTCTCTCTTTATTTCGCTTTCTCTAACGGATTTTATATTGAATTTACTATTCTAACTATGCTTCCTGGTTCTGTGTCTGCGCAGCTTGTTAACTATGCTTCACTGGTTGATGTGTATATGGACTTTCAAAAGGCGTTTGATAAAGTAACACATAATAGAATTGTTATCAAAATTGAAGCCCATTAGATTAAAGGGAAAGTGGCAGCGTGGTTACAGACAGAAGAGAGTAGTGGTGAATGGTTGTTTTTCAGATTGGAAGGAAGTATACAGAGATGTTCCCCAGGGATCAGTATTAGGACACTGCTCTTTTTGATATATATTAATGACCTGGACTTGGGTATAGAGGGTATAATTTCAAAGTTTGCAAATGACACGAAACTCGGAAATATAGTAAACAATGTGGAGGATAGTAACAGACTGCAGGAGGACATATACAGACTGGTGAAATGGGCAGACACATGACAGATAAAATTTAACATAGAGGAGTGTGAAGTGACGCATTTTGTTAGGAAGAATGAGGTGAGGCAATATAAAACTAAATGGTACAATTTTAAAGGGGGTGCAGCAACAGAGAGACCTGGGGGTGTATGTACACAAGTATTTGAACGTGGCAGGACAAGTTGAGAAGGCTGTTAAAAAAGCATAGGGGATCCTTGGCTTTATTAATAGAGGCATAGAGGATAAAAGCAAAGAAGTCATGCTAAACCTTTATAAACACTGGTTAGACCTCAGCTGGAGTATTGTGTTCAATTCTGGGCACCACACTTTAGGAAGGATGTCAAGATCTTAGAGAGAGTGCAGAAGAGATTTACTAGAATGGTACCAGGGATGAGGGACTTCAGTTATGTGGAGAGACTGGAGAAGCTGGGGTTGTTCTCCTTAGAACAGAGAAGGTTAAGGGGAGATTTAATAGTGGGGTTCAAGATCATTAACGGTTTTGATAGAGTAAATAAGGAGAAACTGTTTCCAGTGGCAGAAGAGTTGGTAACCAGAGGACCCGGATTTAAGGTGATCGGCAAAAGAGCCAGAGGAGACATGAGGACACAATTTTTTTTATGCAGCGAGTTGTTATGATCTGGAATGCACTGCCTGAAAGGGTGGTGGAAGCAGATTCAATAATAACTTTCAAAAGGGAATTAGATAAATACATGAAGGGAAAAAAATTACAGGGCTATGGGGAAAGAGCAGGGGAGTGCGACTAATTGGATAGCTCTATCAAAGAGCAGGCAAAGGCACGATGGGCCGACTGGCCTCCTCCTGTTCTGTACCTACTACGATACTATGATTAAGGGGATACATCGTTCCTTGCCCGCTCACACAGCTCACAGGTGCCCAGGAGAGGACACAGCACTTCTTTCAGTTCCCCATTACAGGAAGTTGGTGCCCAATAGTCTGTGGGTAAGTTTAAATCTAATGAGCGGTGGGCGCCATTCGTTCGACGGTCAGTGCAAAACCCGGGCCATTGTACTAGAAGGCTGATCACAAATAATAAACGAGGCTGCCATGTTCACACAACACATCTGCCACACCACATGCTCCTGTTTATTTCAACAGCTTTAAAAGGCACAAAAATAGAATTAAATTTCACTTTTTGTTGGTGAATCAATGCTTACAATTTTCGCACTTCAAGAGTGTGTGATATCCAATGTTTGACAGCCACCTTAGAAAACTCAGCAAAAGACTGGTGCTTCATTATCAGTTTTATTTTAAGTAACTACAGCAGTACAGAACAAAAATTAAAAAGACACAATCTCATTATCACCTAATGGGCCAAATCTTGCTGGAGTGGGGCATCTCGCGGCATGCTCCGTTAGTTAGACTTTATCCTACACCCTCCAGCTTGAATATAATTTGCGCCATAACGTGCTGGAAGTGAGAGATGGTAACAGGGTATCTGGGACCTTAATGAATGACAACAGTCTATCTCCTTAAACAATGAGATTTAAGGATTGAAAAAGAAACAGGGATGATGGAGGAGGGTGAATTAGAGTCAAATAAGGCACAGGAAGAGAAATAAAGAGAGGGAGAGAAAGATTGGATTAAGAGAGAGAGAGACAACAAAGTGACAGGAAGGAAAAGTAAGAAAAAAAATTAAAAATTAAAAATGTGAAATTTTTAAAATCTCAAACAACAATTCTCTACATGCAGGAATGAGACTTAATAGTTTAAATTGTTCCCTTTTTGGGCTGGAGAAATTGATTGGCATTGCATTACCAATTATCACGTCATTATAAAGGCACTTAACGTTGTTGATTATTAGCTGTAATTTTCTGCGGCAAATTTAACGGGCTATTAATGTGCAAATCCAGCAAGTTCTTAAAAATAATGCAGTGGCTAAGGGCGTTTGTGCGAGCAAATGGCGGAGTGGTGTAAATCGGCCAGTAAGTTCTAAAGATTTGCAACTCATGATGTATCTCTTCATCCCCAGCACTTGCTGGCCGATTTGCACATTAATAATAGCGTGTGTCATTATATTTCCAGGAAGATTTGGCCCATTATTATTGTTTCTGTACAATTTGATATAAGCTGCTGGTTTGGGTACCTGTAGGAAGGTAATCCACAGCCCTAGATACCTGTAGTGTTGTCACTGGCATTTATTTTCAGAGATGATACTATAACCGCATCTAGTGATATTGCCATGTTACATCCATGCTAAGTTGGAAGCTTCACATCATTTAAATATATATGGCCAAAGAGTTAAAAATATCTGGTCTTGAGGTTTTAAATGATTTCAACATTAGAGTGAAAGTGATAAAACAAGACCTGCTTGACATAAAACATTTCTGACTAGAGTGAAGTCATTACTCTTTCTTTTAAAGCAGTATTATAAATCCCAGCTGAATCTGGTATAATTTGTAATATCAGTAAATTATCCCCAGAGTGATAAGCAATTTCTAACCAATTCACCATTAAATCAACAGCTTCAGATCATTTTAGACATTGCAACAGTAACATACAAAGACTTACTATTAATACAAAAAGCACAATCCATAAACATAAACATTTTGTAGAAATATTTTTTAAAATGCAGTTTATCAATTAGTTGTGCATTTTTAAGACCGAGCTAATTTTGGTCTAAAACATCAATTTGAGCCGAGCACGAGTTAACGAGTGGTTCAAAATCTGATTCAAATTCCCAAGATAATTTAATTGACACCAACGCCTCTTAATCAGTGACAGGCAGATTAATCTCTGTGCCAATCAGTGATTAGGTCCACTATGCTAGGCATGACCTCACAGCTTGCAACGACATCATTTAGCAAGAAGGATTTTCACATGCTTTGCACAATCACTTATTTTCACTTGAATTTTTTTAGGGTGTTCATTTTTTCCCCTTTTAATTTTAATTTTAATTTATTCTTGTCACACACATCTATTTTCCATCCTATCCAACAAAACAAAAACGTTTTCACCAGATTGGCATCATATTCTTTCCCTTTATTTCCAGATATATCAATCAATTCTAGAGCTATGAGGTTTTCTTATCAGTAGTGAGCCAGACTAATTAAGACAGGGTGACAGAGAGAATGGATGGAGGACTCATTGTGGAATCATGCTTTACTGCACTGACCTCTACACAACAATATTCCATATAGGTTTCTGAATAAACTCACAAAACTAACATTTATTTCCCACTTTTAATAAGTCTCGTCCGCCTGTTTCATTGTTGGAGCTGGAATATAAACAGAATGCATGTCCATAATTCACTATGTATTAACTTTCTTCTGCTCATGACGAACAAGTTTTTGTGACCTTCTTACACACAGAATATACAGTATATTTAATTAAATTTCTTGTATGTCTACTTACCTTAAACTTCAAATACTGAGAAAAGTTATAGCAACAAATGTTGTAAATACAGAAAATCAAATTATCTATCAGCTTGATTTTTTTTAAGAGTTGGACTCATATTCCCAAAGGAGGGAAAATATTCATCCTGATTTCCCATTCCTGATCATTATCTAGTGATCTCTGCTGTACGTGGACCTAAGGTGAGAACAGAATTGGGCTAAGCTGTGATGCCCACAGAGGTTGAATAGTCTGCCAACATTGAATTAGAAGAATGGCAACCTTGTTGCAATACTGGAGTGCTGCCGGTACCAATGGGTCAATGTCTTTACCAGAGGAAGAGAGAAAAACAGAAAAATAGAAAGGAAAATGTCCACGTACAGCAGAGATCACTAGATAGTGACCAGGAGTGGGAAATCTGGCTGAATTTTCCCTAGACAAAGGAATATGAGTCCAACTGTGGCATTCCTACTGCTAGCAGCCCAGACCAAGGAATGAAGATTGGTCCTTCATGCTTCATTTACACACTTGACTTACCCACTGAACGATTAAGAGACCCCTAGGGATGACTCTTAGACTATGTTTATACCGCAAAGCAGTTTCTATCTCGCAGCAAAGCAGAGGTTAAAATAGAACTCCAGAGTTGGTTGGACCTCCTGGACACTTTATAAATTTACCCAGAGCTTATTTAAGAGTATTATGAATATGGACACTCCTGATTGCATTCTCAATGCAATTAATATACAACACCCAGGAGTGAGTCTCAGCACATATACACAAAGTACTGCCTGCAGGATTATATACTGTAGCTGCTGATTGGTGATCCATAGTTAGAGTATAATTGCAGCCTTAATTTCTGCTAAGCACACTGTGAGCAAAATAAATAAATTGATAAAGTGTCAAGAAAAGTGAAGACGCTTAAATAACATTTCTGGCAAGGTGTGATAGTCAAAAATGTACCACATAATAAGAAAATAATTTTCAACACTGCCTGAGGACTTAATTTAATAGGTCTTCAAGACAGTTGGACAAGCTACAGAATTTAAAAGAAAAACAACCCAATGATGAAAGGGGAAAATTGAAATTATGAAATTGTTTTTTTTTCTATTATATGAGAGAAATAACAACGGCATTAAAAACTTCAAGAATAGCTATGAGCAAACAAAACAGTTTAGTAAATGGATGGTGTACATTGGTTCCTGTAGTATTGCAAGCTTACGATCTGGCTCTTTATTTTGTGAATATCATGCATCCTCCACACACACTGTAAGAGTAAATTCTAGCTTGATTACTTCTGGAAAAATTACATGCTATGCAGTAATACAAAAATGTCATGACACTACAGATGGATGGTTCCACATGTGATTTCCGACTGCTGCATTGTATAAAGCCACAGGACAAGTGCCATAGCTCCAGTTCATTTTAACCCAGAGCAAAAGTGAAAATGATTAACCGTTTATCTCTAAATCCTCTACCTTTCAAAAAAGCTATATTCTTTCTTTATGACACACAGCAAATGAAATGGAGACAGGTGTTGCCAGACCAGAAGATCAATGTAAAATGAGGCACTAACTTAAAATCAGCACAGAGCATAAAAGGCCCCTATCATTAGAGGTTGGTTTCATGGGATTGTGATATGTAGAGAATTCACATAACTTAAAGAATGATGAAAACCTTACAAGGTAGGTAATGTATATTATTTCTTCAAAAACAACTTGCATTTATATACCACCTTTAACGGAGTAAAATGTCCCAAGGCGCTTCACAGGATCGGAATCGGACAAAAATTGACACCGAGCCAAAGAAGGAGACCAAAAGCTTGATCAAAGACATAGTTTTAAGAAACATCTTAAAGGAAGATAGAGAGGTGGACAGGCAGAGAGGTTTGGGAAGGGAATTCCAGAGCTTAGGACCTAGAGGGTTGAAGGCACGAGCACCTATGTTGAAATGAAGGAAGTGGGAGATGCACAACGGGCCAGAGTTGAAGGAAAACAGAGTTCTAGAGGGTTATAGAGCTGGAGGAGGTTTACGGGGCTGTCCTTTCCACCTGCACCTATTCTCCAAGAGATAGTGGGGGGAAACGGTGCCATGGAAAGATTTGAACATGAGGATGAGAATTTTAACATCGAGGCGTTGATGGACTGGTAGCCAATTTAGGTCAACAAGCACAGGGTGATGGGGAAACAGGAATTGGTGTGTGAGTTAGGATACAGGCAGCAGAATCTTGGATGAGCTGAAGTTTATGGAGGGTGGAAGATGGCAGGCTGGCCAGGAGAGCATTGGAATAGTCCAGTCTGGAGGTAACAAAAGCATGGATGAGGGTTTCAGCAGCAGATGGGTTGAGGCAGGAGCAAAGACAGGCGATGCTTACACTTGTTACGACATACTAACCACTGTCCCTCTACCCTTTTTCTAGGTCCATCAAGACATCTCAGGCCTTGCAGGAACACATATTGAGGGTGAGAACTCTTCTGAAGATTCACCATCACTCACTCTCACCCTTCCGAGCACCAGCACAGAAATTGGCATCCTGTGTGGTATAGATTGTGAGTTAGAGGGATCGGCACTGGATGATTCACAAATGAGCAAGAGCAGGTGCAGGTGGAAAGGACAGCCCCGTAAACAGCTCATGTCCTAGCTCAGCTGAAGTGAACAAAGATGCAGATTTCAGGGGGCTAGCCTTTAAAAGAAAGATGCTTTCTGTTAATCAGCAATTGCTAAATGTACTGGACTGCCTGCTGGGAGCTTCCAAAACAAGTCAGGGAATGTGGAGAAGTCCATTACCAATGTGTGTGACGTTCTGGCACATGGCATCGACACTCTGCAGTCAACCATGGAGCATGTGGTCACCTATGGATGCTGCAGCTGGGACCTCCCTGCAGGAGTCTGTGGCATCAGTAATAGCGTCTCTCAGGGATACTGATACTGGGGCTCTACTATCTCTTCCGCCTTGGATTGGCTGGGGAACCGAATAGATTGGGGTTTCAGTCAGATCACAGATGTCCTCCAGACTGCTCTCCTGCAGATCAGTGGGCATGCTAGTTTGCAGCCCGAGAGCAAAGGCAGTCATGCAATGGGAAAGGAACATGTTGCGATCTCTTAGGACAACTGCATGTCTGGACCTTTGCCACACCCTGAACCAATGCTCACCCTATTGCCAGAAAACCAGCTGGGCATGACTGCCCCAGCAGACGCCGAGTTGCTGCAGTCTGCAGCTGGATCCGCTCAGACCCGAGCTCTTAGAGGTTGCCGACCATCAGTATGTCATGATCCCTTGATTGAGCCACAGCAGCCTTCCAATTCTCATGCTGCAGCCACTGGAGGAGCACCTTGTAGGAGCACTAGACTTGGTAAGAGAGCTCTTAAGGCAGATACTAGGGGCTCACATTAGAGTGGTAATTAGCGTTACACATTTGTATAAGGCACAAAAATTATAATCCTTTTTAAAATCTTTGTGTATAGTGAGTGTTCCTGTAGGAGTTGGTGATCCTGCAATGTTAGTTGACATGAATATCAATGTTACTCTTTGAGCAGATGCAGTTTTTTTTAGTGTAAAAAGATTGGGTCAGATGTTGGACACAGCACAACAGGATTGTTCAACTTAAGATCTCTTCAATGAGCTGCTGCTGAAGAGCTCTGGCTGTAGGCAAGTGTTGAAGCCCTCCTGTTTCCTCACCATCCTCTATGTCATCAGTGTCCTCTCCCTCATCATGCCAATGGTCCTCCTCCAATAGTGGCCACATGTGTTGTCCCCGTTGTTGAGAAAAGTTAAGCAGCATACAGAAAATCACTATCATACAAGTTACTCTTTGAAGGAGTCATCAATAGTAGCATCAAGCAACACCTGCTGTTAACCTGCTCACCGACACTAAGTTTGGGTTCTGTTAGAAGCACTCGGCCCCAGACCTCATCACAGCATTGATGCAGAGATCAATGTAAGAGCTGAATGCCAGAGGAGAGGGGAGAGTAGCTGCCTTTGATATCAAGGCAGTATTTGCCCGAAATATAGCACCAAGGACCCCTAGCAAAACTGAGATCAATGGGGTCAAAGGGAAAACCCTCCAGTGAGTGGAGACATATCTGACACAAAGGAAGATGATTGTGGTTGTCAGAGGCCAGTTATTGCAGCCCCAGGACATTGCTGCAAGAGTTCCACAGGCAAGCTTCCTCAGCTCAACCACCTTCAGCTACTTCTCTCGATCAAATGGTCAGCAGTGGGGCTGTTTGCTGATGGTTCCACAGTGTTCAACTCCATTCATAATTCCTCTGTTAATGAAGCAGCTTGTGTCAGCCTTAGCAGGACCTGAATGACATCCAGGCTCGGGCTGACAAGTGGCAGATAACATTCGTGCCACATAAGTGTCAGATTATGACCATCTTGATCAAGAAAAAACCAACCAATCTCCCCTTGACCTTCAATGGCATCAACGTCAATGAGTCCCCGCCATAAATATCTTGGGGGCACCACTGACCAGAAGCTAAATTGGACCAGCCAATATCATCACCGTGGTTACAATAGCAGAGAAGGGACTGAGTACAATGTGACGAGTGGCTCAATTCCTGACCCCTCATGCATCTCCACTATCAACTAGGCTCAAGTCAGGAGTGTGCCTAGAGACATGGAGATTATCATGGGAATTTCCTTGGGGGTTCTCCCGAATGGCTGCCGTAACTTCAGCACAAAATCGGCGGAAACCCCGGATAGACGTGTAAATAGGATTGTCGCCTATCTTCCACCAAAGATACAGGGACCGATTAGGAGAACTCCCAAGCAAATTGCCAGCATATACGTTTTCTTCACTATTTGTGGAAATTCGAGATGGATTAAATCAGTTAAAATTATTTAATAGTCTGAGTGCAGCCTCTTGATGTACATCAGTACTTAAACCTAATATCGGATGTGCCAGTTCAATAAAGAAACTTTTGACTGAACAGCAACATCTCTCTCCAAAGTGATGTAATGACTTCATACTCCTCAGGTACAAAGACCTGTCTGTATAAGCCACCACCAGACAGTTTGCTTCGATACAAGGTGCACAGTCTGACAGATGAACAAGAGCAGTTAGTCCCAGCTCAGTGTGTTGAGTGTAATTAGCCCGGGGCCTGGTTTTAGTGTGTGATCAGGCTAGAGCTGGTATAATGTCTCAGGAACAGACAGCTGACTCAGAGGACTCAACATGCGTGCATTGCTAGGTTTTACTTACATCAAAAAAAAATGAAAACCCCTTGCCCCCCCCCCCCCGTGCAACAATCAGTGCTAAATGATACAATTTTCACACATTCCCAATGCTCTTGTTCTCACTGAATACAATGAATGATTCACATTGGCAGTCGCAGCAAATGTTTTACTATTTGAAAATCGAGAATGACATTCTATCTGACATTTTGAACTAGTATTCACACTGAATGCCGTCAAGGGTCCTTTTTATTCAGTGGAATCTATAGCATTGGACAGGTGTGAGACAGATAGAATAATTTGGTAGATATCAGCTTTATAAGTTTATCTGAAGCTTCCAAATTATAGCACTGCTTTTTTAATCTTCTCTGGTCTTGTGGCTTCCTAGGACCTGAAATGTTTTGATGATTTTTTGAGAAAGACCAGAGCTAGTATTACCAGATGGACTCTGATCTCTTAAATGTAGATGTGACTATATTCTACCGACATATACACCAAATGGACCACATTCCTCAGTCTAACTGAGTGTAAAATGAACACAGAACATGCTAACCTAGGAAAACTAGCAAGAGCTGATCACAGCCTCAAAATGCTGGCACAACCCCCCAAAAACTGGCAATTCACATTTAGCCCTGAAAATATGCCAATGACATAGGAAAATGAGCAATTACACTGGAAGTACACTGGAACAAAGGCTTTATCTGAAACTGAGAGGTATATCTAAAAGGGACAATATTCAGACTGCACGCTCCTAGTGGGAAGCCTTGACTGCTGGTAGTTCATATCAGAAGTCCAGGCATGCATAGTGCACAATTTTCCAACCACTAATTTAAGCTAGCTGATCTCCCACGGCGTAGCTCTCAACAAATCGCAGGACATGCTGAAGTGTGACACCTAGAGTGTACCGCAAATAATCAAGAGATCCCTTGCAGAAATTCAACCCCTTTTTTTTAGAACAGCAGTTAATTAAAGTGGATCAGGTGGGCCAGCAGGGACACCAGTGTCCATGAATTAAAATTAGAAAAAAAGATTCAATGAAGTAATAATATTGGAAGCAATCAATAAAATAAATGATATTGGTGCACACACGAATTAAATAATATTGGGGGACCAGAAATTAAATAAATTATATCGTAGGCCAGGAGTTAAAATAAATAACGAGAGCCACAGAGTTAAATGAATGATATCAGGGACAGAAATTAAATAAATATTCATGGGTCCATCAGCAGGCATGAGAGCCACCGAATGAAAGAAATAATGTTGGGCGGAGAATTAAATAAATAATTATGGAGGTGGTTGGTGCTGTCGGCAGACAATAAATCTTGGAGGCAGCCATACTTCCCAGCAGTAGCAGAGGGATCATATAATTAAAATCCTGCAGCAATGACTAAAGTAAATTGAATAGGGCAGCAATGACTGAATTAAATCAAACTTACCTGACTGGAGGAGGTGTGGGGGGGGGGGAATTATCTGAAAAAACTGCAACCCTAAAGATGGAGTACAGTCACATTTTGTTGAAGCACAGAAGAAAGTGTGTAGAGGGGCAAGTTGAAAAGAACTGCATTGAAACTGAAATTTATCCACGTCCCAAGAAAATAAAAGCAAAATGTTAATCATGTCAGTCCCTTGTGTCTCAGCACCACCTTCGGTGGGAGGCTGGTAATGAAAGTCTCACACCTCCGCACACAACTGCACAACGTTGACATCGGGAATTCAATATTTTTCTTTATGTTTTAAAACTTCTTTCTCGCAACAGCAGCAAATTTATTACTGGGAAGAAAAAAAGTTTTGGTTAATTTTCTTTTTTTTAAAATTGCCTAATAGTAAATAGGAGATTTGAACCCATCCTATTGATCATAATGATCAAACTTAGAATTATACATGCTCCTTCCAAGCACAACACCCTCCCTCTGCACATCACTAATTAATGGTGCGGTTTTTTCAGGCGGGATTAGGGCAAGCTTCTCCAGAAAGTTTTGAACTTTTACATTAATAGTATTGGCCCAGATTTTGCTGGAGCGGGGCATTTCACGACGTGCCCCATTAGTTAGACTTTCTCCCTCGCCCTTCAGCTCGATTTTTTTCCCCTGCAAGTTGCTGGAAGTGCAAGCTGATAACGGGGGGCAACGGGGCATCTGAGACCTTGGTGAACGACGGGTCCAACAGTCTATCTCCATAACCAATGAGATTTAAGGAGTGAGAAAGAAACAGAGGAACGACGGAGAAGGAAATCGGGTGAATTAGAGTCAAAAGAAGTACAGAAAAAGAAATAAAGAGAGGGAAAGAAAGATTGGATTAAGAGAGAGAGAAAAAAAGAGACAGAAAGGAAAAGTAAGTGCCTTGGGACTTTTTACTAGGTTAAAGATGATAAATAAATGTTATTGTTGAAAAAAAATTAAAATTTTGGAAATCTTTAACAACGATTTACTACCTGCAGGAATGAGACTCCACAGTTTCAATTGTCCCCTTTCTGGGCCGGAGAGGTTGAGTGGCATTGCGGGAATACAAATCTCGTCATTAAACATGTACTTACGCTGTTAAGTACTAGCCCTAACTTTCTGCAGCGAGTTTAATTGGCAAAGCAAATACAGCAATTTCTTGAAACTCATGGGGAGGTTTCATGAGGCTAACGGCGGAGCAGCATGAATCACCCAGCAACTTGTGGCGATTTGCAACTCACGGGATCTATCTTCCTCGCCACAAGTTGCTGGATGATTTACACATTAATAGTGGCGTGCACATTAAACTCACCATTATTTTGGCAGCAAAGTCTGGGCCATTATATTCTAGTTAATTTGTACATACCTTTTTACTTCACGGTTGGTAGATTTATACTACAGAAACATACATGAAATGCGAGTGTTCAACAAATGAAACTGACTGTCAGCACACCAAAAGCTACCTCAACAGATGCTCTGCCCCTCCAATCCCCGCAGTTCACAGAGACAGACTCCCCCTCCACCTAGTCCGCTTGTCGGCAGACACTCTTTCCCTAAAGCCTCTCCCCCCCCCACCCCCAACAAGTTGAGACACTTTCCCCTTGACTTCTGTCCACAGAAAGGGACAGTGCCTGTAACATGCTGACGGTCCTTGTCAATCATAGAAGGTCGGCATGTATGAACACAGATTTTAGTGAACTGGTTTCAAATGCCTGAAGCATGAATCAGGTAATTCTTTAAATTTTGGGTGAATTCTTCCCAAGTAGAAAGGACCATTTGATCTCATCCTCCCAGAAACACCATCTTACTGTCTTCCTGTTAAACATTTTAACATCCACTGGAACAGGCAGACAGGACTTAGGAATAAACCAAAGAATGTCACTTCTAACAATGCAATATTCCCTCAATACTACACTCCACTGACAGCATGGATTAACTTGGTGAAGTTTTGTTGTGGGGGTCAAACTTACAACATTGTTATTTAGAGGCAAGATTTATATCAACTGAGCCAAGTTCACATTGTCAGATGTAACCCACATGATGTAATTTCCCCTTTCTTAAATTGGTTAGACTACCCATTGTGCATCAATATAAAGCCGTTTCAGCTTCACATCAATTATAATGTGTGCCATAACTTGGGTGTGAAGTTGCTGAACTGAAAGCTCTTCACTTTTTAGCAAGTAGTGTGAGAATACCGCAAGAGGTAGTCTCACATCACATCAGCTTTGCACTGGCTGCAATGAAGCTGAACGTCACTTTTAACCTTTTTAATGTTATCTAAGACTGGACTATCAGGTGCTCTTTTTGGTATCTGTTAGAGTTCAGGCTTTTTCCCAACACTTGGGGCGCTAAATTGGGCCGTGTAGCGCCTGTTGTTTCGGCGTTACACGGCCTCTCCGACATCCAAGATAGAGTCTTGGATGCGCACGCATGTTTCCAGTGTGACGTACGCCACACGCCATCTTGGTATAGGAGTTAGTGCAGGCGCAGATAACGCATGCTGAAATCATGTAGAGTGGGGAGAAAATGGCTTCAGTCATGTGCAATACTGATTTAAAGTGATAGACACCATTATGGGACTTAACGCTCAGCTCAACGCACAGTCTTAACCCTGACCAGCTGAACGTGTCTTAGAGTGCCTGGAGGACCCCCCACCAGTGCTATTTAAAGGGACCATGCAGGATTTACAGGTTAGTGGCTGGATTATTGCTTCTGGCTGCCGAGACATTTGTAACTGTTTTTGGAGGTCTCCTACACTTGAATACTAGGACGCGGGGACATAACCTAACATTTAGAGCCAGGACACGCAGGAGTAAAGTTAGGAAATGCTTCTACAGGCAAATGGTGAGAGACGTTTGGAACACTCTTCTGCAGATGGCAGTTGATGGTAGCTCACTTGTGAAAGTTAAATCTGAGATTGATAGATTTCTGTGAATCAAGGGTATTAAGGGATATGGGGCTAAGGCAGGTATATGGAGTTAGGTCACAGGTCCAGCATGATCTCATTGAATGGTGGAACAGGATCGAGGGATAAATGCCACTGCCACTTGCTGCCTCTTGAAATGTGCCACCTTCACCTGCAAGAAAGCGGGACGTGTGTCTGGGTGATGTGCCTGTCATGGTTGACTAGTTGCCAGTGTGTGTGGCCTGTGAGTTGTGGGTGGGCGGCTTGAAACAGTGGTAATGTGTAAGGGTGAGAGGAAGCATCTGGTTGGAAGAGTTGAGTACTGATGGAAAGAGTTTGTTGGTATGTGGGTGATGGGGGGGTGCAGTCAGTAGGAGACGCCATTTGACAGTTGACCTGATTCACCTTTACCACTCTTGTCAAAGCATTGAACTTCTTCCTGCACTGCATCCATGTTCATGATGCTGTGCGCATGGCATTGACCTTGTCCCCCGCTGCCTCCCACTGCCTTTTGGTTATATGCCTGGAGGGTCTTTTGCACCCCCCCCGCCCCACAACCCCGCAGCGGATATAGGATGTCCCTCCTTCTGTCCACCTCTTGCACCAAGGCCTCTGGTGCATCAGCAGAGAACCTTGGTGCACGCACTCTCGCAGGCCTGGTGCAAACTCAGATCGGCAGATTGGTGAGGATGTGGGATTTAGCAGTGCGCAACTCTTTATTCAATGTTTTAACATAACTCATCAGTTTGTAAACATAGGGACAGGAGTTCCATCTGTGTTATGCATGTGCGATGTCTGATCTCCGTTCAGACTCTGTGCAGGCAGCAGAGTGTTATTTTCAGCAAATAACAGGTACCAGCTCCCTTTCAGAGATTTCTAACAGGCAGCCTGCCTTTAAGAGATTGAGCTCCCTCTGGTGGTGGAAAGTGTGACTTGCATTGATTCCATGTGCAAGGCCTGGAATGGAACGCTGATTGCAGGTGAGTCCTGGGGTGGGCTAAAACTTGTGTCCAGCCTGCACAGGGTAATAGCACATCACGCTACCTACACCCAAAAACGGCCCCTATCGAATTTTTCCCCCTTTGGTCTCATGTTCACAGTTAGACAATAGCTTCCATAAGTAAACAGAGTCCCTTGTGATCTGAGTTGGTACCTCAGGTCTTTATTTGCTGCCATTAAAAATACCCATGGCACTGCAAGAGCAAATAAGAACAGAAAATGCTGGAAAATACTCAACAGGTCTGTGAAGAAAGAAGCAGAATTAACATTTCAGGTCGATGACCTTTCATCAGAACACTTGATCAAAACCCCAGAACACTGCAAGAGCAAGTGAACTTCCTGGAACAGGCTGATCTAAAAATTCAGTGTAAGTTTTCCACGATACTGCCTGTTCAGAAAGACCAAAGCACACGGGGGCGAAATTGGTCCGTGTAGCTCCCGTTGTGTAGGTGCCATCTTGATAATGGCATTTGCACACGCGCACCTAACGAACAGCAGCAGCATGTAGACAGATTATGACGTGAATCAGGGTGCAATGCTGATTTGAAGCAGCCGGTGACATTTTGGAAATCCCCGCTCCAGCCAACGCACTGTCTTAACCTCGCACAGCTGAACGGGACTTAAACGGCACGAAGGACCCCTCCACCAACGCAATTTAAAGGGATCATACAGGAGTTACAGGTTAGTTGCTGGATTACTTATTCTGGCTGCTGGTACAATTGTACGTGTTTGTGGAAGTTTCCTACACTTGGGTGAAGTCGCAATGTTCTATAGAGAGTGGTCTGGCTGGTCTTGCAGTACTGTTAGTGGCATTTAAAATAGTGTGCTGGAAAATGTTGCTTCCAGACATGGGTGGCCTGGTAGGACTTCCTCTGGGAATTGAACATGACTGGGAGCATGCAGAGAGGCCGCAGAGAACAGGACAAGCTGCTAGAAGAGGGAGGAGGAGGAGGAGGTGCCGGGCACTCAGAAGGAGGCCATATCCAAGGTGGGTCTTCAGGGACCAATTCTCTTACCTCAACTTCAGCGACGACCAGTACATCCGACGGCTGCGGTTCACTAACGTGGTTGTAACTGAAATTCGTCAACTGCTGCAGCCACAACTGCAGCCTCAGAGCAGGGCAAGGACAGCATTGCCTGTGGCTGTCAAGGTAACCGTGGTACATAATTTTTACGGCTCTGGCTCCCTTCAGGCTGCTGCCGGAGATATAAGCAACGTCTCGCAGTTTGCAGTGCACTGCTGTATAAGGGAGGTCACTGAGGCTCTGTACACATTCCAAGACAGATTCATCTCATTCCCTCTTGCCAGAGACAAGCAGCGAGAGCGAGCACAAGGGTTTGCTCGCATTGCAGGCTTCCCCATGGTGCAGGGTGACACTGACTACACGCATATTGCCATGCGTGCTCCACATCTGAACTCGGCCATATTCATAAACAGAAAGAGATTCCATTCCCTCAATGTGCAGCTGGTGTGCGTCCATAGGCAGCGCATCATGCAGGTCAATGCCCGCTGTCCTGTCAGCAGTCATGATTCCTTCATCCTGCGGCAGTCCTGTGTGCCACCTGTATTTCAACCGGCACGGCAAGTCAAAGGCTGATTACTGGGTGACAGGAAAGAAAGGTTAGTGTTACTTTAAACTTGAAAGCTTTACAGTTCATCAGCATTATTGCTTTTCATATAGATTCATTATGAACCTTTTAAGAAAATAATTTCAATTTTTTTTTATCGACCGTCAAGCCATTTCAATGTTTTTTTTATAAACATCCCCTCATGAAATGGCTCATGACGCCGGTCAGGAACCCATGCACAACAGGCATGCAATAAGAGCCATGCTGCCACACGGAACATCATCGAACACAGCATAGGCAACCTCAAACATTGCTTCCGCTGCCTGGACTGCTCTGGAGGAGCCCTGTAGTACTCAGCTGAGTTGGTATCAAGATTTGTCATTGTATGCTGCACGCTGCACAACCTCACCATTATGAGGGAGCAGCCCTTGCCACCGCCTATCAGTTGAGAACCTGAGCAACAGGCAGAGGTAGACGCGGAGGCAGAGAAGGAAGAGACGGAGGAGGAAGTGGAGGAGGAGGAGCAGGAAGTGGAGGAAGAAGCAGGGAGGCAACAAGGTAGACAGGCCCTGTCTGCCAAGACTCTGCGTGATCAGATTATTAATGAGCGATACCAGTAACCTCAATGACACCTCTCCATTCACCAAACAGTCCCACATTCCTTACCTATCCTCTCCCACATGACCATCAAATCGTTCCCTTATGATTAAACATTGGTTCCTCCCTCAGCTCATCACGGAAATAAAATCCAACACCAATTGACGACAGAAGACAGAGGGTGGTTGTAGAGGGTTGTTTTTCAAACCGGAGGCCTGTGACCAGCGGTGTGCCTCAGGGATCGGTGCTGGGACCGCTGTTATTTGTTATTTATATTAATGATTTGGATGAGAATTTAGGAGGCATGATTAGTAAGTTTGCAGATGACACCAAGATTGGTGGCATTGTGGACAGTGAAAAAGGTTATCTAGGATTGCAACGGGATCTTGATAAATTGGGCCAGTGGGCCGATGAATGGCAGACGGAGTTTAATTTAGATAAATGTGAGGTGATGCATTTTGGTAGATCGAATCGGGCCAGGACCTACTCCGTTAATGGTAGGGCGTTGGGGAGAGTTATAGAACAAAGAGATCTAGGAGTACAGGTTCATAGCTCCTTGAAAGTGGAGTCACAGGTGGATATGGTGGAGAAGAAGGCATTCAGCATGCTTGGTTTCATTGGTCAGAACATTGAATACAGGAGTTGGGATGTCTTATTGAAGTTGTACAAGACATTAGTAAGGCCACACTTGGAATACTGTGTACAGTTCTGGTCACCCTATTATAGAAAGGATATTATTAAACTAGAAAGAGTGCAGAAAAGATTTACTAGGATGCTACCGGGACTTGATGGTTTGACTTATAGGGAGAGGTTGGATAGACTGAGATTGTTTTCCCTGGAGAGTAGGAGGTTAAGGGGTGATCTTATAGAAGTTTATAAAATAATGAGAGGCATAGATAAGGTAGATAGTCAAAATCTTTTCCCAAAGGTAGGGGAGTCTATAATGAGGGGGCATAGATTTAAGGTGAGAGGGGAGAGATACAAAAGGGTCCAGAGGGGCAATTTTTTCACTCAAAGGGTGGTGAGTATCTGGAACGAGCTACCAGAGGCAGTAGTAGAGGCGGGTACAATTTTGTCTTTTAAAAAGCATTTGGACAGTTACATGGGTAAGATGGATATAGAGGGATATGGGCCAAGTGCAGGCAATTGGGACTAGCTTAGTGGTATAAACTGGGCGACATGGACATGTTGGGCCGAAGGGCCTGTTTCCATGTTGTAAACTTCTATGATTCTATGATTCTATGAAATAGAAATTCAAAATCACATTTGTAAAGTAACACATGAAATGATTCAAACAAACTGATACTATTCACCCTTGTACATTCCCTTAGTGCCTGTCGTTCGTGTGCCTTTACCGTTCCTAGTGCTCCTACGAGGTGCATCCCCAGTGGTTGGAGCATGGGTGGTGGAAGGCTGCTGACCTTTAATTGAGGAGCGTGCAGATAGCCTTGGAGGATGACCTTGAGCGGCTCTGGGATGGGAGGGCCCAGTTTCAGTTGGCACCATCTCAGCCTGGGCTGCAACAGTCTGGCCTGGCTGGCTAACAGGCAACAGCAAGGGCCCTGGCAGAGTGGCAGGGGTGGGAGCAGGAATGTTGTCATCCAGAGAGAGAACAGCAGGTCCTTCTTCCATGGCGCCACTGCTACTCTCCCGGGGCGGCACCTCAGCAATCCTGGTGATCTGCTGGAGAACAATTTGCTGGACAGCTGTGATGCCCTGGAAGCCCCGTTCCACAGCGGAACCCAGAGCCACGATAGCAGCAGTCTGAGCTCCAAATGCAGTAGCCAGACCTTGGATGGCAGATGTTTGTGTTGCAATGGAAGCTGTGACATCAGTCATCAGACGTTGCATCATGGTGGGTTCCACAGGTGTGGGAAAGGATGGGCTCCAAGATCTGCCCTGTGCCAATTTGGAGCTGGACTCCTGCATGCTCCTTGGCATTGTGTGCAGGCTTTCTGACAGGCTTTCCAGAGCTCCAATCATTTGGTTTTGTACGCCCAATCAGCCCATCAAAGTCATCATCTGACTCCTCTGCAGCAGAACCATTGTGCAACCTCGCCCTCTGGCGAGCTGGCACCTGCAGTATCCTTTCCCCCCGCCCCGGTTCCTGTGCACTTGTGCCCGGTGTCTCACCACATACAGATGCTTCCTCTATCCTAGCATCTAAACTATATGCAGTGTCAGTATCTGATCTGGTGGCTGCGAGTGTAAGATAGAGTGATGATGTGTCTTCACCATCACTGTCGCCTGCCTCTGCCTACTCTGATTGTGCAGGTTCCAGTTCTTGGATATCTGAAATGATAAAGGGACACGGATTGAGTTGTGGTGCGGAGAGAGGAGAAAGTAAGAAGTGTGTGCTCACACCATCTGCAGCACGTGAGTCAGTAAAGATTGTGGGATGAGGGAGAAGTGGGAAGCAAGAAGGAGGATTAGGTATGCAGAGAGCCTCATCATCGATACCTCCAGCACCACCAGTGACCACGGCTGCAGTGACGGCCCGTCCAATGATGGACAGCACTGTCTACTCCATGGAGGTGAGGACGTGCAGGCGCACCTGTCCTCCTCCAGTTCTTTCCTGCTGCCTACTCTTATGTGCCACCTTCTCCTGCAACAAAGATGGAAGTGTGTCAGTGAATGTCCTGCAAGATGTTTGGGTGATGTGGCTATCATGGTTGCATAGCTACCAGTGTGTGTGACCTGTGAGTTGTGGGTGTGCAGCTTGCAACAGTGGTACCGTGTAAGGGTGAGATGATGCCTCTGCTTTGAAGAGTTGTGTACTGATTGAAAGAGTTTGTTGGTAGGTGGGTGATAGAGGGTGTAGTGTGTGGAGCAATGGATGGGGCTAGTGGTGCAGTTGGTAGGATATGCCACTTGATAGTTGAACTCACTCACCTTGACCACTCGTGTCAAATCGTTGAACTTCTTCCTGCACTGTATCCAAGTTCATGGTGCTATGCTCCTGGCATTGACTTCCTTCCACTGCCTCATGAGCATATGTCTGTAGGGCCTCCTGCCTCCCTGTGGATACAGGATGCCCCTCCTTCTGTCCACCTCCTCCACCAAGGCCTCTAGTGCATCATCCGAGAACATTGGTGCACGCTCTCTCGCAAGCCCAACCATTCTTCACTATATTCCAGCACAGATTTACTTCCCAATGGACTTCCAGCACTTCTTGCAGCCACAGTGCTCCTCCCCTTTAAGAGGTGCAGGCTGCCTTTAAGTAGAGCTAGCCACTTCCGATATTGGGACCCCCTGATGATGCGTGCAGCCAATCAACAGCACAGGTAACGATGGCTGCATGCAGCAATCATTGAAATCATCAGGCAGCACAAATGTTATCCAATATAACCCCTAGTGTTCTTGGTCTCCCCCCATCCCCCACAAACTCTGTTTCCTTTCGAGTAATCCCAACCCCTCCCTGGCCACAAACTTGGGCTTATTCAGTCCATGCGAGGCCTTAACATCCTGGTCAACCCAGAGCTGAATTTCAAACCCCATAACCTATCTGTCACTAAAACCACTCACTTCCACCTCTGCAACATTGCTCACCTCCCCCTATCTCAGCTCCACTTCCACTGAAACCCTTAGCCACGATTTTGTCACCTCTAAATTCAATTTATCCAATACCCATCTTGTTGGCCTTGAACCTCTGTTCTCCATAAACTCCAAGTGGTACAAAATTCAGCTGCCCATATCCTGCCACACACCAAATCCTGTTAGCCTATCAATCCTGTCCTTGCTGATCTACATTAGGTCCCTGCCCCCAAATCCTCCTTCTCACCTACAAATCCCTCTACAATTTCACCCCATCCAATCTCTGCAACCTGCTCTAGCTTTATAGTCCCTTCCTCACCCTTCAGTCCTCCGACTCTGGCCTTCTGTGCATCTTGCCCCAGCACCAAGGGTAGAGCCTTCACTACAGCCTCATTTTTTGGATATCCCTCCCTAAATCTCTTCACCTTTAAAAACTTCTCAAAACTCACCTTTACAACTATGCTTTTGGTCACCTCTCCTAACTCTCCCATCCTGGTTTGGCATCCATTCCTTTATCCCTTGTATATATTTTCTTCACTCCCCTCCCCCTCTGTGGGGATGCTTTCTACATTAAAGGTGCTATATAAATGCAAGCTGTTGTTTACACAGCAGTACACATGTAATTTGCTGATTTGCTGATGCATTAATTTCTACACTGCTTTACAGTATTTTTTTATAAAAGCTTACTTTTACAGTTAAACAAGGTTAGAGGCAAATGCAATTGGGAATGTCAGCTGGAATTGGTAATAGCCCAGAATATCTGACGAAGCATCTGCTAGGCTATTATTCCTTTTTGAAAGGTCACTATAGAATGGACAAATTGGATGCAGATAAAATCCACTAATAAGAGCTCTAGGTATAGAAACAAAGTAGATGGCTTTCCGTGGTTTATGCCTATGTCAGAAAAAATGCAGGTTATTTAAACTGATCAAAAAATTGCACTTTTTTTTTCTTCCAGTTCATTTCCTGCCAGCTATTAAGCTACATTGAATGAATCTAGCTCGAGCACATTGTATTGCCAGTGCAAAAATTACCATTCACTTCTATTATTCCTTTCAGGCACCAAGGAGCTGAAATTGCTGCAGCTTTATTATGTGCTTTTTTTTGTTTCAAAAACTAATTTTACTGTTTACTTACAGCATGTGTTCTACCATTATCATACTAATTCAGCAAAATTGGAGTTTTCTAATATGCGTGAAACAGTTCCACACATTTCTTCCACACATCTTTTTACTCTACTTGTCACTTGAAGAAAAAATACCCAATTAATGCGGCAAAAAATATACTTCTCAAAGTGCATGCCTTGCTCCCAAAATAAATTGACTTGAGGCAACAACATGCTGGGATTTTAGAATGAAGCATCACATTACACATGCACAAGTAAATCTGGCTTGGAAATAAAGAAACTGGTACACAGTGATATAAGACACACAGCAATTTCAACTTCAACTGGTCCAGAGATTTGTTTTTGACATACAAGCTTTAATCCAATGGGTACAACTTCTCCATAAACAGTGATGTTTTCCTCATGCCAATCAGCCAACAGGTTTCTACATTTACACCAGGCCTAGTTGACATTTGTTATGTCATTTTGATGAAGCCAAAAAGTCACAACTTGAAAAATTAAGACCAACTTCACTGGGGCAGATAGGGTTAGGAGGGGATCTAACAGAAAAGTGTTCAAAATTTTGAAAGGGCTTGAGAAAGCAAATAGTGAAAAATTATTTCCCTGGTCAGTGAACAAGGGGGCAAAGAATTAGAATTAAGAGGGAGATTAGAAGAATTTTTTTTGTGCCAAGTATTGTTATAACTAATGGATCTCCTATGTTGATGCCCATCCGTAGTATGGGCTACAGTTGTACGCCAGCAATTTCTGCAGGGATTCTCTAAATCTTCCACCGTAACGTCAGCTGAAGATTAGCAGAGATCCCGTGGAAATTCTACACTGTGATGTTTAGTTATTAACACAGAGCCGTATTGCACTAGGCCTGTCCCACTGCTCAAGTACTCTCTGTGCAAAAGTGGCTTAAATAGGCAAATTCAGTTAGTTGTAGCTGCTTGTAAACTCCTACAGATAATTAGAGGGCAATTTTAGCCGCTTGTAAATTTCTGATTCCAGGGCAAAAGCACCCAGCAGGAGATGACTGCCTTCCTTTTGTTTTTTTTCAAATACAATTTTGCATTTTTAACAAAGTGGGACACTTTGGACTGTGACGTCTGGCATGTGACATACGCACGTTAGATGCAAGACTTTTCTACACACAAACTAACGGATCGCCAATGATTTTGTTCACAAGTGTCAGAGAATGTTACACATTATAACACACCATCTATTATCAGGGCTATTGGTTTACAGTGATTGAAACAGTGATTGACTATGTCAAATTCATTTTACTCTTGCCTTCTTAAAGCTGTTTTATCTCTTTTTCAAAATGCTGGATACACAAAAGACAGAAAGGAAAAAAGAACATTTATTGCTGGTCATGCCAAAGTGCTTTACAGCCAATGAATTACTTATTTATACTGTTGTTAGGTAGGCAAACATGGCGGCCAATTTAATGCACAGCAAGATCCTACAAACAGCAAATGAATAAATGACCAAATAATCTGTTTTTGGTAGTGTTCTTTGAGGGAAGAATGTTGGCCAAGACACTGGGAGAACTCCCTGCTCTTCTTTGAATAGTGCCATGGGATCTTTTATATCCAGTTGAAGAAGATGGTAGACAACACATAGAAGATTGGACATAGATATGATCAATTTAATTGTAGTGGGGATGGGGGATTATGACATTTGTGGATGCTGGGGTTTGGCAGCATTTGGGAGTGGTTTAGGCATATAACAACACTATGGAAGGGGAAACCTGGTAGCACTGGGGGTGAAATTTAGGGTTTTGTTTACTGGTGATTCCTGGATCCTCCACTACCAACCGTCTCCTTAAACCCCTTTTTCCTGCACCCTCTACCCTCACCTTCAACAACAAGCGCGAGGAGCTCATGCTTCTTTATCACTAAGATTGTGACTATCCATTCAACTGTCTCTGCTGCTTCCCCTCTTTTCACTTGCCCACCTAGTCAAAGCTCCCCCTAGCCCTGAATCTGCACCATTGTCTGGTTTCTCTCCTATCTCCTCTCATGCACTATCCAAGCTCATCTTGTCCATGAGACCCAACTCCTGCTCCCTTGACCATATTCCCACTAAACTGCTGCCTGCCCAACTTCCCTTCCTGGCCCCCATGCTAGCTGACATTGTCAATGGTGCTGTCTCCTTGGGTACTGTAACCCTCCCTTTCAAAATGGCCGTCAACACCACACCCCCACTCCCACTTTCAAATAAACGACCCTCAACTGCTCTGTCCTTGCAAACTACTGCCCCATTTACAACCTTCATTTCCTCTCCAAAGTCCTTGAACACGTTGTCACCTCACAAATCCGTGCCCCTCTTTTCCATAACTCCAGGCCTAAATTTCTCCAATCAGTTTCCACCCCAGCCACAGCACCGAAAATGCCCTAACCAAAATCACAAATGCTATCTTCTGTGATTGTGACCATGGTGCATGACCCCTCCTTGTCCTGCTTGATCTCTCAGCAACTTTTAACATGGTCGACCACACCATCCTTCTCCAACATCTCTACTCTATTCTGCAGCTCAGTGAGACTGCCCTTGGTTCCACTCTTACCTGTCCGATCATAGCCAGAGTATCTTCAGCAATGACTTCTCTTCCTGTCCCTACACCATTACCTCCAGAGTCCCCAAGGATCTATCCTTGGCCCCCTCTTTTCCTCAGCTACGTGCATTCCCTTGGCAACATCATCCACAGACATGGGGTCAGCTTCTACAAGTATGCCGATGACATCCATCTCTACCTCTCCATCACCTCTCCTGATCCCTCCACTGTCCTCTCTCACACCAAGCCTCGTTCACCCATCGCTAATGTTCTCGCTGACCTATACTGGCTCCCAGTTCCCAGTTCCCCAACGCCTGAAATATGCAGTTCTCACATTTGTGTCTAAATCTCTTCATGGCCTTGCCCCTTCCTAACTTTGTGACCTCCCTCAGCACTACAACCGCCACCCCCACCGCCCCCCCCCCACCACCAAAACTCTTGATTTCCTCCAATTCTGTCCTCTTGTGCATTCCCTCCTCCCTTTGCCGATTATTGTCAGCCGTGCCTTCAGCTGCCTAGGCCCCATACTCTGAAATTCTCTCCCGTACTCCCCCCCTCCCCGCTTTTCGACCTCCCTCTCTTCCTTTAAGACTGACCATAAAACCCAACTCTTTGACCAAGCTTTTGGTCACCCCTCCTAATATCTCCTTCTTTGGCTCGGCATCCATTTTTTTCTGATTAAATCTTTAGTGAAGTGCCTTTGGACATTTTTCTAAGTTAAAGGCACAACATAAAGTTGTTGTTGCTTAATATAGGTTGTCTTTTGACAGTATCAAATAGTGAATGCATTCATCACATAAATATCTTATCCCACTTCAAAAGGTGTTATGTTAACATCTACAAAAACTGACTACGTTCTTTGGTCAGGTGGCAGGGTAGCAGTTTATGTTAAAATGGCAGGTTGCGCGGTCTGCTTCTTTGCTCATTTTAAAATGAATTCAAATAGATCCTGCATCTTTATCTCTCCCTGCAGAATGTTTTTTTCTATAACACCTATTAGTCAAGAAAAAACAAAGTCCTCATCTGGAAATGACAAAACAAACATTTTAGTGATGAATACCATCAGTGCGTTATCAGGACTGGAGATCTGTGCTCTGGGGATGTGAAGGAATGGAAGTGCCATTTAATGCTAAACATGACTTGTTACTTAGGGTACTCACAAAATTCTATTAAAAGGCAATGTCTGCCATGGGGATTTTCCTTTTATTATATCTGTTTGGGTTTAATACATCAGTCAGGAAAAAAAATTTTTTTTTTTAAATGAATCTGCTTTATTTTTTTAGGAGGGATGCAAATTCAGATCCATTTAAAACCTTAGATCCATAATGTGATCAGTCCCCTTAGAATCGTGATCATCACAGAAGGCACAGATTAATAAACAATGTATGTATTACTCATTGCAAAAGACAACACTTTTTTCTTTGAATTTTCTGTGCAGGGTATTAAAAAATTCATAAAACAACTAAGCAGTCCTTTAAAAATGGAAAGGCTTCACTTAATATTTTATTCTATAACTTGCAGTAATTTTGCTGGTAATTTGGAAATGTTATATAGTGACAAAAAGTCCATAGGAAAACAAAAAAATGAATTTCACGCTAAAGTTTGCTAAGAATATTGTATTGACTGTGTATAGAAATTTTAAAATTCATTATGAGGTGCAGTGTGGTTATTCAGAATTCATTCAGATGATCTGAAACAGAATTCCAAGTTTTCTTGAACACTGTATTAGACTTTCAGAAGGCAAAGTTTGGATCACTAGACACTTGAAAATCAATGCTTCCAGTCATTGAAATCTAAAGCTGAAAACTCAAATGGTCATCCCTCACAAAACGTCAAGCAATTTTTTAAAAACGCGAACTTTCCCACTTCCTCTAAGTTCCCCCAAGTCACATATTCAAGGTGCAAGCAGATCTCTGCCAAGCCACTCAATAACCAGCTGTTGAAAGACACCCAAGAAAGAGCCGAGATTGCTCAGAGCCAATTTTCCCCTCCCTCGACTCGGGACCTTACATAGTTACATAGAGTTACAAAGAGCCTACAGCACAGAAACAGGCTATTTGGCCCAACTGGTCTATGCCAGCGTTTATGTTCTACATAAGCCTCCTCCTGCCCCTTTTCATCAAACCCTATCAGCATATCCTGCTATTCATTTCTCCCTCCTGTGCTTGTCTTGCTTCCCCTTAATTCCTCCCAATGAGCGCATCAAAAATTTGGAACCTAGCACCAAGGCCACAAACCTGTGTCTTAGCACCCAAAGGTGCCACAGATTGATACAACAACCCATTACACTATCAGGCTGCCCTAACTGGGTAGTAATTCTTCAATTTAATTTCAGATATTCTATAATTATTTCTCTATTTTCCACTAGTTAAAGGGACACAAGCGAACATAAGGATATTTTAATGATGAGATTTATGTTCCAACAATGCCACTCAACCTCAGGGGCCCAGAAAGGGAACAATTGAAACAGTGGAGTCTCATTTCTGCAGGTCGTAAGTTGTTCTTAGTGGTTTTTAAAATTTAAAATCTTTAACTTTTTTTCTTATTTTTCCTTTCTGTCTCTTTTTTCTCTCTTAATCGAATCATTCTTTCCCTCTATTTCTCGTTCTGTATCTAATTTGACTCTAATTCACTCTATCTCCTTCTCCGTCGTTCCTCTGTTTCTTTTTCAATCCTTAAATCCCATTGGTTAAGGAGATAGACTGTTGGTCCCGTTGTTCACTGAGGTCCCAGAAGCCCCGTTGCCCTCGCACTGCCGTTATCAGCTCGCATTTCCAGCAACTTACAGGGCTAAACATTTTCGAGCTGAAGGGTGAGGGAAAAAGTCTAACTAATGGAGCATGCCACGAGATGCCCCACTCCAGCAAAATCTGGGTCAATATTCAGCTTGTTGTACTGCCAAAAAGCGGATTAGTGAGAAGTGCAACTTAATATTTAGCTTCAATATGTATTTTGAATTAATCCATCAATTGGGGAGGTACGTCCAACCACATGAATGGGTTAATGCTTTGTAACTAGAATTAGGGGCGGATCTTAAACTTTGGGACTGAATAAGCAGGTTTTTCTATAATCTGCCTCAATCTTTGTTTTGAACAAATTCTGTTAACTCCCCCTTTTCCATTCTGGTGTTGCAAACTATTTTTTTTCCACTGCTTTTAACACATTGTATTTTTCTCTTCCTCAATGAATCCGCCATGTGGAAAGTTGCTGCCATTTTTGTCCTGGTGAAATAGGTGGGAGCAAAAAAGAGAGCATCCACAAATAGTGATGTGGAAAATTCTTGTACGCTTGTACTTTCCAATGAGTAAATACCAACAGATGCAAATTAAGGTTTGCTAGCTGCAGATTGAAGAAAGAACAATTATCAGGATAAGTAGCCAAGGAAATAAAATAACAAATAGAAGCAAAGCGAATTAAAATGTTCCAAAGATCAGTACAACTGAGGCCCACCAACTGCTCAATGCAAAAGTTTCAAGAATAAACCCCATCAGAGTACATTCGAGAAGTTTTCAGTTAGAATGGACATTTCTCCTTTTCTGAATCAGTGAAGCAAGAGTTATGTAATTTACTCTCTGATTGTGTTCCATCTCTTTTGAGCCTTCAGGAGAAGAAACTCGCAGCCAGTGCGGCGAGAGACTACAAATAATGTCTGAAGATAACTATAAAAGAGCTGACAGTAGCACACTGCAGCTGACAGACTGTGACTGTTTCTGGCTAAAACACCCACACACTAACTTTTCCAGTACTAAGGTATGGTCTTTTTGAGATAGTTAGTTCATAATATTTTGAAGCAGTAGACATTTGTTTCATGTTGAAATATCGTATCAGGCGCACTGAAAATGAAAACTTCAAGTGTTAAGGTTCTTAAATGGATTACAGATCTCCGCTGTACAGTACAAGTGAGATAAAGGAATGAAACACATGTTAGGTGGCCTAAAGCTGTCTAAAATGCTTGTATAAGAAAACCTAGATTACTGAGGCACGTCTTTACATTTATTTCCCATGAGTAACTCCATGGGATTAATTAGCATTTTTAGATTGATGAAATATTCTTATTAGTTCTGTATTTGAGTTGTATCGCATGGCCATTTATGAAAATATAAAGCAACACAAGTACTCAATAATTCACCTAAAGGAAAAAGAGAAACTTGCGCAGAAACAGACTGTGAAAACCACAACAACAACAACTTGCGTCCCAAGGTGCTTCGCAGGAGCAATTTTGAAACAAAATTTGACACCCAGCCACATAAGGAGATATTAGGACAGGTGACCAAAAGCTTGGTCAAAGAGGTAGGTTTTAAGGAGCGTCTTAAAGGAGGACAAAGTCATAAACCATTTCCAACTGTTATTTCTATAACATTCACAGGAAACTAAGTATTCCATTTAAAAAATGTTAAACATACAGGTGGCGATTTTCAATATTCACCCGTATCGGGCGGGCAATTGGGTGGGCGGAGTAATTACACCACCTGCATGATCACCAGTGACGTGATCCTGAATCATTTTCAAGTTCGGGCTCCATTTGCATTGGGGTCGGTGAACTGCTGAGTGTTCAATGAGTGTCGATGGGCAGCTCGCAAATAAGGGGGATGGGAAATCCAACAACTCTATAGCAGAGCCAAGCAGGAAGAAAACTGTAAAAAGGGTTGTGGGGGGCACTCCGGGGGCACTCACTGAGCTGCCAGCAGTGGATCGCAGTATTATTGAGGGGTCAGGAGGACCATTCCTAGACAGAAAAAATTATAGTAGCCATTTTGTGAGCGGCCTCCAGTGGTCCCTTTAAGGACCTGAAAATTATATCAGGTGAACCTCGGAGAGCCAACGGGTGGGACACTTTTTTATACCTTTCAACTGCTGGTCATTCCATTTTGTAGCGTAAACAGGGCAGGTGGCAGTCAAAAAATCGTCCCAACAATCTCCCCTTTCTTATAAACACTACCCCCTCCCCCATCACAGGTGGGAGAGGGTCATGGGGGGTGGGGGTTAAATCAGTAAATATGTGAAACCCAACCCCCAACCCATCACGAAGGTGCTTACCACCTGTTTAACCGTTGTGCGTTTGGGGACATCTGAGTAACCCGCTCTGGAGAGACGGGTCTGTGATTACAATATGTTAATGAGGCTCCATTCCTCAGATTTTGGCAGCCATTTAAATTTAACACTGGCCAGCCGGGTGTCCCAGGGCTCGGGAAACCAAGCAACTAAAGGGAGACGGGAGTTGCCGGATCCTGCAGATAAGTGGTTTTTATGAACCAGGAGGAGCAGGAGTGCTCCCCCTAGCCCCTCAAGCAAATCTTCTGCTACAATTGGCCAACCCCTCCCGCAATATGCCGACCTCCCCCCCGCGATCTGCCGACCTCCCCCCCCACGATCTGCCGACCTCCCCACCGCGATCTGCCGACCTCCCCCCCCACGATCTGCCGACCTCCCCACCGCGATCTGCCGACCACCCCCGCAATCTACCGACCCCTCCCGCGATCTGCTGACCCCCCAACCTCACCCGCCATGTCCCGATCTTTTCCAATTGCCATGGACCGTCCCCAGCAATCCCTCGTTGTGGCCTTCTACCGCTGGCTTTCCCACCTGGCAGCCGGTTGGCCTCTCAGGCCAGATTAAGAGGCCGGCAGGATGCCAGGTGGGAAATGGAGTAAAAATAAATTCGGCAGGACCTCCACATCCCCGGGATTTCTGGGTTTCCCCCTCACAGACACGCGCCCCCGCTCCCTCCTCGCCTCCCCATAAATATCGGGGCCTATGATCAACTGCCCACAACGTAACTCTATGTGGGAAAAAACCATTCATGCATCTGATATATATTCAGTGTTTGAATTATCTTTTCTTTCTTACATTTGCAAGAAGGATCACCATACATGTAGCACCTCTGAATCAGCCAATCAGGGACAAGAACCACTGAAATTAGGGACAAATGACCTGAACTAGGAACACTTCAGCTGACTGGACAGGCCCATTCTGAGTGATAATTTGTGCATCTCAGTGCAGCAGTAACTCATCTTTTAAACGTTTGGCTCCCAGAGAGGATATGAATATTATGTTAGCACAGTTATGCTGCATTTGGTGTTGGGCAGTGTCTTCTTGGATGTCCACACAACTGCACAATTAAAATAGAAAATGTATGTCAAGACATTGTTAGTGAAACCAATGGATGAGATAACTGTGTCAAAAATGGGTTATTTTTGCCTGTAGTGTATGGTCTTTATACTCTATTCTTTAACTTAATTCTAAAAAGAAAAATACCACTCTCTAAATGGCATCTGCAATGCTGGGAAGTTTACCTCTAAAACATTGGCTCTGCATGAATTATATTAGAAAGAAGTCAGTCAAGCCAATAATATTGTTTACTAACAGATATATGCATCAGTGGACACAATCACTGAGCATGTCCAAACACTAGAAACAATTAACGGTCATCACCAAGCCAGTAATCAATGACCTTATTGAATCAGAATACCCCTAGAACAGACATCACTTGTTAGACACCACAGGTGACCATCAGAATGCCTTTCTGCCTATGTTATGGAACTTGCTTGTACAAGTAAAAGGTCTCAAAGGTGACACTGTATTTCAAATAGTTTCATGGTATAAAGATCAGACACTTTTGATATACCAGTTATTTATAGCTTTGATTTGATCGCAACAGATACGAAGGCAAAACGTGACTCTGTAGTTAGGAACATGTATGAAATTCAGAGAAAGATTATATCCTGGAGGGATCAGGCAGATAGTCAGTTTTCAATAAATGTTTGTCTATATTTTCTTTGAAAGATCTGTTAGGAAAGCTATTCAAAGGAATTCACCTGATAGATTTGTCTGTTTAATCTTTCATGAACTGGTTCAAGATTGCTGTGTTATTTGAACTGACTTCAACAGCTTGTTGTCACTGCTTGCTGCTGTGAATGACTGGTTGTTTAGACTAATTTTCACTCAGGGCACACTATCAGATTATCTTGTACAGAATGTTTTGCTTCATTTCATAGGAAGTACAAGTTTGCCTATGGGAACTTTTACATTGGGCATGAAAAGATGTATCTGGGTAAGTCCAAGTTGTAACAGAAACTTTTTTCACATAAAAATACACCAATAGAAGAAAAAATACACATAAAAATAGTTGAAAATAAATATGTGATTCTGTGAAGTATGCACAACATATATGACTTGTAGCTTTGTAAACCTAGACAGGCTACAATCAGTAATCAGGCTCCTCCTAACAGACAGCTAGAAATCAGGAACTGTCCCAGTCCAAATACTAACCAACACTGAGCCTGGCAGAGAGGGAAGTCGTGTTTTTTGCTTGACATATGTCCATTTCCAAATTCAAGCCCCACTTCAGGAATTGAACATATAATCCAAACTGTACTGACAGTGCTTCATTAACATAGGTGCCATCTTTCAGATGAAATGTTAGAATCATAGAAAGGTTACAGCACGGAAGGAGGCCATTCGGCCCATCGAGTCGGTGCCAGCTCCATGCAAGAGCAATCCAGCTAGTCCCACCCCGTGGCCCTGCAAATTTACTTTCAAGTACTTATCCAGTTCCCTTTTGAAGGCCATGATTGAATCTACCTCCTCCACCCCCTCGGGCAGTGCATTCCAGATCCTAACCATTCGCTGTGTAATAACGTTTTTCCTCATGTCACCTTTGGTTCTTTTGCCAATCAGCGTAAATCTATGCCCTCTTTCTGCCAATGGGAACAGTTTCTCTCTATCTACTCTGTCTAGACCCTTCATGATTTTGAATACCTCTATCAAATCTCCTCGCAACCTTCTCTGTTCCAAGGAGAACAACCCCAGCTTCTCCAATTTATCCACGTAACTAAAGTCCCTCATCCCTGGAATCATTCTAGTAAATCTCTTCTGCAGTCTCTCTAAGGCCTTCACATCTTTCCTAAAGTCCAGTGCCCAGAACTGGACACAATACTCCAGTTGTGGCCAAACCAGTGTTTTATAAAGGTTCATCATGACCTCCTTACTTTTGCACTCGATGCCTCCATTTATAAAGCCCAGGATCCCATATACTTTTTTAACCGCTTTCTCAACCTGCCCTGCCACATTCAACGATTTGTGCACATATACCCCCAGATCTCTCTGTTCCTGTACTCTTTTTAGAACTGTGCCCTCTAGTTTATATTGGCTCTCTTCGTTCTTCCTACCGAAATGTATCACTTCGCATTTTTCTGCATTAAATTTCATCTGCCACGTGTCCGCCCATGCCACCAGCCTGTCTATATCCTCTTGAAGTCTATCACTATCCTCCTCACTGTTTACTACCCTTCCAAGTTTTGTGTTATCTGCAAATTTGGAAATTGTGCCATGTACACCCAAGTCCAGGTCATTAATATATATCAAGAAAAGCAATGGTCCCAGCACCGACCCCTGGGGAACACCACTGTACACCTCCCTCCAGTCTGAAAAACAACCGTTCACCACTACTCTCTGTTTCCACTTAGCCAATTCTGTATCCATGTTGCTGCCCCCTTTATTCTATGGGCTACAATCTTGATGACAAGCCTACAGTGCGGCACTTTATCAAACACCTTTTGAAAGTCCATATATACCACATCAACTGCATTGCCCTCATCTACCCTCTCTGTTACCTCATCAAAAAACTCTACCAGGTTGGCTAAACATGATTTGCCTTTAACAAATCTGTGCTGGCTTTCCCTAATCAATCCACCCTCGTCCAAGTGATTGTTAATTCTGTCTAAAGAAGAGGCATTGGAAGAGGATGGTGTGGTCAACCGTGTCAAAACTGAAATCAATCTGACTGTTCAGGTCAATGTAAAAGATTCCGTGGCACTACCTGGAGAAAAGCAGTGACTTCTCCTCGTGTCCTCCTTCAACCAACATCACTGAAAAATAAACAGATTATGGTCATTCGTCTCATTTTCTTTATGTGTAACCTTGCTCTACACAAATTGGCTGCTACATTTCTCTATACAACTGAGACGCGCTTTGGGACATCCTGAGGACATGATAAGGTGCAATATAAATACAAGTTCTTTCTATCACTGTGGACTGTCTGCACTATAATTTCCAGGAGTGGCTGAGTCCAGGACCTGAGGCAGAACTCATTGGATCCAGGAGCAGAAAAACCAAGAGGGATATGAGGCTAAAAGGCATGAGGTTAAAAACACAAGAGGCAGACAGATCAGAGCCGAGCTGGGAGGAACTACGTTTTGGGGTCAAAGCAGGGAGGCAGCAAGTATCTGAGCCAAGCCTGGAGATGGATTTTGGGCCTACAGCAGAGAGGTATCAAGCTTCTACACTGAGGCCTGAAGGCAGCGAATTTTGGGGCTGAGGCCAAGAACATCAAAGACTGGGAGGCAATGAGGTTGGGCCCAAGACCGGGAAGCAGAGTTTGGGGCCATGACCATGAATCTCAGGCCGAGGCTGGGGACAGTGTGGTTGGGGCTGAGGCTAGAAGTCAGTGAGGTCAGGCTGAGGTCAAAAGGCTGCAAGATTGCTGCTGGAGTAAATAAAGTTGGGAGTCTGTGCAACTTATTGCTATTTCTAGTGATTATTAACTTTAAAACAAACTCAGTTAACTCGCCAGTCAAACAAATCATAATTTATTCAGTTTCATCACACAACCAGTTATAAGCAATCTCCATTGCAACTGGTATGCAGAATATCCCAAAAGGTCCTCAAAAAGCAACCATGTTGGCAAACAAAATGTTATCTGCTTGTACACCACTGTCTTCGAGTCCATTTTACTACAGTGTAGCCTGACTTTATTCCTTTTGATGGTAGAGATTAAGAAATAATAGTCAGATCCATGCCGAGGCAGTGAGATTTTGCTAGGATTCTGATCTTGCTAGCCATAAAAACATCAGCCTCCTAGTTGTCAGGAGCTGGAAATACAGGAAACAAATTCCCTCCTTGTTTCCTAACTCAGTTTAAGGCTGAAAATATTTTTTCCATTTTTTTTTCTTGGTAACTGAAATTGCTATCATCCAAAATAAGGTTATAAACAAAATAGAAATATCAACAAATTAAATACTTCATAATAATGTGATTAAGTTTACCTGTAATATTGTCTTTTGTGTCTTTTCATACTTTCTAAATGGTAAAAAGTTAAAAACAGTGGATGTCCAAAGGGACTTAGGGGTTCAGGTACATAGATCATTGAAGTGTCATGAACAGGTGCAGAAAATAATCAATAAGGCTAATGGAATGCTGGCCTTTATATCTAGAGGACTAGAGTACAAGGGGGCAGAAGTTATGCTGCAGCTACACAAAACCCTGGTTAGACTGCACCTGCAGTTCTGGGCACCGCACCTTCGGAAGGACATATTGGCCTTGGAGAGAGTGCAGCGTAGGTTTACTAGAATGATAACCGGACTTCAAGGGTTAAGTTACGAGGCGAGATTACACAGATTGGGTTGTATTCTCTAGAGTTTCGAAGGTTAAGGGGTGATCTGGTCGAAGTTTATAAGATATTAAGGGGAACAGATAGGGTGGATAGAGAGAAACTATTTCCGCTGGTTGGGGATTCTAGGAGTAGGGGGCACAGTCTAAAAATTAGAGCCAGGCCTTTCAGGAGTGAGATTAGAAAACATTTCTACACACAAAGGGTGGTAGAAGTTTGGAACTCTCATCCGCAAACGGCAATTGATACTAGCTCAATTGCTAAATTTAAGTCTGAGATAGATAGCTTTTTGGCAACCAAAGGTATTAAGGGATATGGGCCAAAGGCAGGTATATGGAGTTAGATCACAGATCAGCCATGATCTTATCAAATGGCGGAGCAGGCACAAGGGGCTGAATGGCATACTCCTGTTCTTATGTTCCTATTAAAGATTTTACCCCAAGTTCTTACCAAGGGCTTTACTCCAATGTCTCTCCCAAAGGTTGGTATTTTTCTGCAGTTTTGTTTCTGTCAGCAAAAGGAAGATCCTGCAGTCTAAGCATGTGTATTGTACACAATTTCCCAGAATGCATCAGCAACATTTAGTCTACTCAAATGCTCGAGTGTCTTTTCAGCTTCCAGTGGTATCTGTGGTTGTTTTTCACAATTATTCGAAGCAAAGTAGAAGAAAAATTCAAAAGCTTCATTCGGGGAAACTACTTTGAGTGTTTTTTTAAACCTAGAATGCTGTGTGTGTTTGTGTATGAGAGAGAGAGAGAGAGAGCGCGAGAGAGGAACAGAGACCTGTTTCAAACATGACTGATTAAACACCTATTTGTGGCTTTTGTTCATATTTGAATTATAAACTGTTGATTTTTCTCAATTGAATAAAATTGTGTCTCTGTCCATAACCACATTTCAATTTGTGTTTTTGCAAATGAATCAAATACAAACTGAGTGATGAATTTGAGAATGGTTTCAACTAAACTTTCATAAAGCTATTCATGTTTTTCTTCAGAAAGCATGTCAAGCTGAGCGAGATAGAGATAGAAAGGCTCAAAGGCATAGATTTTCAATTTACCACCCATCTGTACAACTGGTGTCCATTATTGAAACTGCCTGATTTTTATTTCCATTGATTTCATGGCCTCCACTGCAGCCAATTCTTCAACAGACCATGACCCTTCTCCACCTCTTAATCCCAGGATATCTGCCAAAAAGTCATAGATCTGCAACATGCCTCCCACGACTCAAACTTTGGGACCCCGTCAAAGTGTTCAGACATTCCAGGACTGCCCTAATAATTCCACATCACAAAACATAGTAAGCAAGATTAGGATAGACTTAATGCAGTGTTGTCCAATACATTAGCCACTAGCCACATGTGGCTGATTAGAAATCCAGATGTGGATAATTGCCTTTTGAGTGGTAAATAAAAAATGATTAATAGACACTGTCATTGGGTATGTGATCTCAGTACTCATATTTGCACGACATAAGCATGTGTAAGGATGTGTAAACACAAGCACTACCACCGTGCTAAATGGGATAGATTCAGAACAGATCTAGCAGCTCAAAACTGGGCATCCATGAGGCGCTGTGGGCCATCAGCAGCAGCAGAATTGTATTCCAGCACAATCTGTAACCTCATGGCCCGGCATATTCCTCACTCTACCATTACCAACAAGCCAGGGGATCAACCCTGGTTCAATGAGGAGTGTAGAAGAGCATGCCAGGAGCAGCACCAGGCGTACCTAAAAATGAGGTGCCAACCTGGTGAAGCTACAACTCAGGACTACATGCATGCTAAACAGCGGAAGCAACATGCTATAGACAGAGCTTAAGCGATTCCACAACCAACGGATCAGATCAAAGCTCTGCAGTCCTGCCACATCCAGTCGTGAATGGTGGTGGACAATTAAACAACTAACGGGAGGAGGAGGCTCTGCAAACATCCCCATTCTCAATGATGGCGGAGTCCAGCACGTGAGTGCAAAAGACAAGGCTGAAGCGTTTGCAACCATCTTCAGCCAGAAGTGCCGAGTGGATAATCCATCTCAGCCTCCTCCCGATATCCCCACCATCACGGAAGCCAGTCTTCGGCCAATTCGATTCACTCCACGTGATATCAAGAAACGGCTGAGTGCACTGGATACAGCAAAGGCTATGGGCCCTGACAACATCCCAGCTGTAGTGCTGAAGACTTGTGCTCCAGAACTAGCTGCGCCTCTAGCCAAGCTGTTCCAGTACAGCTACAACACTGGCATCCACCCGACAATGGGGAAAATTGCCCAGGTATGTCCTGTCCACAAAAAGCAGGACAAATCCAATCCGGCCAATTACCGCCCCATCAGTCTACTCTCAATCATCAGCAAAGTGATGGAAGGTGTCGTCGACAGTGCTATCAAGCGGCACTTACTCACCAATAACCTGCTCACCGATGCTCAGTTTGGGTTCCGCCAGGACCACTCGGCTCCAGACCTCATTACAGCCTTGGTCCAAACATGGACAAAAGAGCTGAATTCCAGAGGTGAGGTGAGAGTGACTGCCCTTGACATCAAGGCAGCATTTGACCGAGTGTGGCACCAAGGAGCCCTAGTAAAATTGAAGTCAATGGGAATCAGGGGGAAAACTCTCCAGTGGCTGGAGTCATACCTAGCACAAAGGAAGATGGTAGTGGTTGTTGGAGGCCAATCATCTCAGCCCCAGGGCATTGCTGCAGGAGTTCCTCAGGGCAGTGTCCTAGGCCCAACCATCTTCAGCTGCTTCATCAATGACCTTCCCTCCATCATAAGGTCAGAAATGGGGATGTTCGCTGATGACTGCACAGTGTTCAGTTCCATTCGCAACCCCTCAGATAATGAAGCAGTCCGAGCCTGCATGCAGCAAGACCTGGACAACATCCAGGCTTGGGCTGATAAGTGGCAAGTAACATTCGCGCCAGATAAGTGCCAGGTAATGACCATCTCCAACAAGAGAGAGAGTCTAACCACTTCCCCTTGACATTCAACGGCATTACCATCGCCGAATCCCCCACCATCAACATCCTGGGGGTCACCATTGACCAGAAACTTAACTGGACCAGCCATATAAATACTGTGGCTACGAGAGCAGGTCAGAGGCTGGGTATTCTGCAGCGAGTGACTCACCTCCTGACTCCCCATAGCCTTTCCACCATCTACAAGGCACAAGTCAGGAGTGTGATGGAATACTCTCCACTTGCCTGGATGAGTGCAGCTCCAACAACACTCAAGAAGCTCGACACCATCCAAGATAAAGCAGCCCGCTTGATTGGCACCCCATCCACCACCCTAAACATTCACTCCCTTCACCACCGGCGCACTGTGGCTGCAGTGTGCACCATCCACAGGATGCACTGCAGCAAGTCGCCAAGGCTTCTTCGACAGCACCTCCCAAACCCGCGACCTCTACCACCTAGAAGGACAAGGGCAGCAGGCGCATGGGAACAACACCACCTGCACGTTCCCCTCCAAGTCACACACCATCCTGACTTGGAAATATATCGCCGTTCCTTCATCGTCGCTGGGTCAAAATCCTGGAACTCCCTTCCTAACAGCACTGTGGGAGAACCGTCACCACACGGGCTGCAGCGGTTCAAGAAGGCGGCTCACCACCACCTTCTCGAGGGCAATTAGGGATGGGCAATAAATGCCGGCCTTGCCAGCGACGCCCACATCCCGTGAATGAATAAAACAAAAAGCATCCGGCACAGACACGATGGGCCGAATGGCCTCCTTTTGTGCCGTAAATTTCTATGATTCTATGTGTACTTTAACCTTTTTGTGCATCTGTTGGTAAAGTGGCAAGGGGAAAAGCAGAGTGTGTGATTGTTACTTGATCGTTGTGTGTGCTTTAGTTCCTTGGTTACTGGTTATTGGTTGTTTGTTAAAATGGTGTGTAACATGGGTGAAAATGCTGGACTTCAGTACCATGAAAATACCTGCAACATGGTGTAGAGACCACTCCAGGTCAGCAGAAGAAAGCAAGCCCAACCAATAATGAACAGCTCCTCCAGGGCACATCATGGCATAAGGCAAGCAGCATCCAACCGTGTTGGTGGATGGAGAGCAGGAGTGGGCCTGCTACATCTCGTTATGTGAGTCAACATTTTCACCAATCACTCTGATGAAGTCACAGTACCAGTCACAAGTGCTGGACAAAAACCTAGAAGCTGCATTAAGATGCACTGCGTCTGATAAATTCACGCCAGAATTCCTAACGTTGGTGAAAGCGAAAGATTGCAAAAATTCACACTGAATGGTGGTAGATGTTTGTTATGTAAATATACACACATGAAGTACATTTATCTGTATCGTGTGTAAGTCGTTTTCTACTATAATTAGTGATTGTGGTTAAAACGGTGTCACCTTAGCCACAACTGTGATTGGACAACAGTGACTTAAAATAAAGGTTAATTAAAAGTTTAAATAAAATCTGAAAATTTTAATGCAAGACTTTTAATGCGCTACTAGCAGACCTCCTGCAAGTTGAAGGATTTGCTGTTTTACCATCTTCCTGATCACATGAATGGCTCCTCACGTCAGATTTTGTAGTGGAATTTGTACTGATGTTAAAGGTAAGTTAAAAAGAAACCAAACAGATGTTTCCAATTATAAAGCTGAAAAAGGCCATTTGTTTGATAAGGCGCTTAAAGAGTTAATACAATATATTTGTATGGTATAATCACTTTAAATTAATAGTTCTCCATGGTGGATTTCACTGTACCATTCACACTGACTTGAAAGATAGGTTTAAAAAAAAACTAAAAGTTGTTTAACATTACTGAAGTGAAAACAGGCTCTTCATTTGTTCAGCTATTTAAAGAGTTAATACTATATCTATTAGTATGGTATAATCACTAAATGTTTGTAAAGAGATCAGTGCTGGCAAACCAGCATGAACGTGTGATTCTATGAAGAGAGCCCTAATGGGGAATGAGGGATGGAGGTAAGTAGGGAGGGGTAGGGAAGATCCATAGGTTGACATCATGGGGTCATGGATTGGCAGTTCAGGAGTACTGGGGCCAGGGGATGACGATATTGGGGGGGGGGGGGGTTGCAAGGCCCAACAATAACTAACAACGATATGAAAGTGGGGGAGAGGTTGGGGGGGGGGGCGAAGATGTGTGGTTGACTAGCGATAGATGGGCGCCAACATCAGAAACAGATCGGATAGGTAGGTCTGAGCTCTCCGCTTGATGCCAGTCTACTACCACTGAGGAAAGGAAATAGGGCAAAGGGGGATGCAGACAGGCCATCACCCCAGGCCTAAAGTTGGAATCAGGTGGCTGCAAATGGATCAAGTGGGTAAGGTGAGTCTTGCAAAAATCAGGTAAAAATGAAAATTGACTCAAAAAAGCCAAGAAATGCACTTAAAAAACAAAATGGTGGGCATGACTGGGAAACTTGTGTAACACCATTGCCCAATGGCAGGAAACCTACGATTACAGCGTAATGGGCAAATGTTGACATGGCTTTTCCAATTATAAAATATATGGACCCAAGTACATACCAATAACATATTGAAAGTTTGCATTTTTGTGCAATTCCCATCCAGTAACACATATTTCCTGTAACGCTTTACTGCCAAACCTATTTCCGTCATGCCTGTATGTCATGTTTTCTGTCACAATTAAATTTATCTATTCAATTTACTTATCTATTTATCATACATGCCTCTGAGTCTACAAGGTAGATGGTGTTGTTACTCGAGTCCTCCTAGCTGTGACTGCAATATAGATGTGCTGCTTTGCCAGTGCGCAACCTACCTCTGAACTCACAAAAATTGGCCCATAGTCCTGATGCTACCTGGTTACCCTCTTCCACCTCCGGCTGTAGTTGCCTCTCCTTTCCTGATTTTAAAAGCACTTTAGAACTTGGAAGTTAGTAAATGCCAGGTACATGGCTTCTCAAGCCTCAATATCAGGTTGGATCCCAGTCACAAGGTGGGGGGAGGGGAAGTGAGTGGTGGGTCAGGACACAGGGGTCAGGACACAGAGGGCAGTAGCAGAAAGTTGATTTGTTCAAAATTATCTGTTTATTACACATTGTAAAACTGCTTGTGATCATTTTGGCCTCGAACTCTATGAACATATGCAAACTGTAAATCAGTGCCCTTGATTACATTTAAAAGTTAATTTAATGGTGTAGTTAACTTTTTTACTCAATGCTCAGGAAACCCTTATAAGAAATCCACTTACCTGACCACTAGGACTGCTCTCTGCTAGTGTTACCATTCTCCAACCCCCCGCCCCAGTTGACCACATGTATTTCCTCCCTCCCTCTTGCTGCTTGTTACCACCCCAGCCCCCACCCAAGTTGAGCACTCATGCTCCCCCATATCAACCTGTCCTCAAGAAACCACCCCATCATCATGCATTTGTCAGTGACTCCCTTGCAAACCTTTTCTCAGTACTCTCATACTGGCTTGATAAAATGTTTCAGAGACGACTAACTTTTCAGAATGCATTCTATCTGGCAAAGAGCTGAAATGTTAAAGAGCTTTTAAGGTTCAGCTCAGATGGTGGGAGAGTGATGCTCGGAGTGGATTTACGCTGCTGTCTTTTTTACAGAGGTTTCATCATCTCTGTTCAGTCAGCATAAGAACCTGCATCTGCAGTATGTGGCACTCCATTATGATAAAAGAGCCTTAAAATATATTAAATCTTATATCTGCTCACACTTCCAGTCCAATTTTCTACGTCCACATTTATAATGGAAACCGCTTGGGGGTTATATTGGTTCACCCCAAAAAATGGATGCTGGGATAGCGGTGCGCAATTAACCCGTAACATTCGTGCTGCCTGATGATTTCAATGATTGCTGCGTGCAGCCGGCGTCACATGCGCTGTTGATTGGCTGCACGCATCAGCAGGGGGCCCCAATATTGGGAGTGGCTAGCTCTACTTAAAGGGTGGTGCACTGGCTGCAGGAAGTGCTGGAAGTCCATTGGGAAGTAAATCTGTGCTGGAATATAGTGAAGAATGGCTGGGCCTGCGAGAGAGCGTGCACCAAGGTTCTCGGATGATACTGAATCCTCCTTCTCACTTTTCTCTCATCCCACAATCTTTTCTGACTCACGTGCTGCAGATGGTGTGAGCACGCACTTCTTACTTTCTCCTCTCCATGCACCACTCAACCCGTGTCCCTTTCTCATTTCAGATATGCTGTCAGAGCAGGCAGAGGAAGATGAGAGTGATGATGAAAACACACCACACCGTCACTCGATCTTACACTCGCAGCCACCAGTTCAGATACCGTTACTGAGCGTAGTTTAGAGACTAGGATAAAGGAGGGATCTGCACGTGGTGATGCACCGGGTGCAAGCGCAGAGGAGCCAGAGCAGGGGGAATGGATACCACAGGTGCCAGCTCGCTGGAGGGTGAGGTCGCACACTAATTCTGCTACCGAGGAGTCAGATGATGACTTCAATGGGCCAGGCTACAGAAGAAGGCTGATGGGCGTACACCACTAAATGCTTGGTGCACTGGAAAGCCTGCCAGAAAGCCTGAGCACAATGAGAAGGGGCATGGAGGAATCCAGCTCCAACTTGGCACAGGGCTTTGCGCAGAGCTTGGAGCCCATCCTTTCCCACATGAACAGGTGGTCACCTCCATCAGCACACCTGTGGAACCCACCATGATGCAGCGTCCGATGACCGAAGTCACAGCTTTCATTGCAGCACAAACATCTGTCATCAAAGGTTTGACTGCTGCCTTGGAAGCTCAGACTGCTGCTATCATGGCTCTGGGTGTCACTGTTGAAAGGAACCTCCAGGGCGTCCCCACAGCAATCCAGCAATCTGTTCTCCAGCAGATCACCAGGATTGCTGAGGCGCCACCCCAGGAAAGTGGGAGTGACGCTATGCAACAGGAACCTGCAGACCTCTCTCAGGATGGCAGCATTCCTGCTCCCACCCCTGCCACTCCGCCAGTGCCCTTGCTGTGACCTGTCAGCCAGGCTGCCCAGACTGCTACAGGCTGCGATGGTGCAGTCGAAAACTTGGCCCAACGGGCCCAGAGTTGCTCGAGGTTATCCTCCAAGGCCATCTCCAGTCTCCTCAATTGAAGGTCAGCAGCTTTCCACCACCCATGCTCCAGTCACTGGGGATGCACCTCGTAGGAGCACCAGGAACGTTAAAGGCACACGAACGACAGGCACTAAGGGAATGCACAAGGGTGAATAGTTTCAGTTTGTTTTCATAATTTCATGCTTTAATTTATAAATGTGGATTTGACTTTGCATTTGGTGGTAGTTTTTATTTCTGCGATGAGCTGAGGGAGGAACCAATGTGTAATCATAAGGAGGATGATTTGATGGTCATGTGAGAGAGGAAAGGTAACAATTGTGGGACTGTTGGTGAATGGAGAGGTGTCGTTGAATTTACTGGTATCGCTCATTAATAATCTGATCACGCAGAGCCCTGGCAGAAAGGGCCTGTCTACATTGTAGTCTCCCTTCCTCTTCCTCCACTTCCTGCTGCACTTCCTCCTCCACCTCCAATTCCTCCTCCATCTCTCCCTCTTCTTCCACCGCCTCGTCCTCCTCTTCCTCTGCCTGTTGTTCAGGTTCTTACCTGATAGGCGATGGCAAGGGCTGTTCCCTCATAATGGCGAGGTTGTGCAGCATTCAACAACAAATCATTATACCCGCTCAGCTGAGTACTGCAGGGCTTCTCCAGAGTGGTCCAGGCAGTGGAAGCGTTGCTTGAGAACGCCTATGGTGTGCTCTATGATGTTCCTTGTGGCAACATGGCTCTCGTTGTTGGCCTGCTGTGCACATGTGCGTGTGTTCCGGACCGGAGTCATGAGCCATTACATGAGGGTATAATCCTTGTCGCCCAGTAACCAGCCTATGACTTGCCATGCTGGTTGAAATACAGGTGGCACAGAGGACTGCCGCAGGATGAAGGAATTATGACTGCTGACAGGACAGTGGGCATTGACCTGCATGATGCGCTGCCTGTGGTCGCACACCAGCTGCACCCTGAGGGAGTGGAATCCCTTTCTGTTCATGAATATGGCCGAGTTCAGATGTGGATCACGCATGGCAATATGCTTGCAGTCAATGGCACCCTGCACCATGGGGAAGCCTGCAATGCGAGCAAACCCTCGTGCTTGCTCCTGCTGCCTGTCTCTGGCAAGAGGGAATGAGATGAATCTGTGTCTGAGTGCGTACAGAGCCTCAATGACCTTCCTTACACAGCAGTGCACTGCAAACCGTGAGATATTGTTTATATCTTCGGCAGCGGCCTGAAAGGAGCCAGAGCCATAAAAATTAAGTACCACAGTTACCTTGACAGCCACAGGCAATGCTGTCCTTGCCCTGCTCTGAGGCTGCAGTCGTGGCTGCAGCAGTTGACGAATTTCAGTCACCTCTTTAGTGAACCGCAGCCGTCTGATGCACTGGTCGTCGCTGAAGTTGAGGTAAGAGAATTGGTCCCTGACGACCCTCCTTGCGAGTACCCTGCTCCTCCTCCTCCTCCTCCTCCTCCCTCTTCTAGCAGCATGTCCTACTCTGCATCGCCTCTCTTCATGCTCCCAGTCATGTTCAATTCCTAGAGGAAGCCTTACCAGGCCACCCATGTGTGGAAGCAACATTTTCCAGCACGCTATTTTAAATGCCACTAACAGTACTGCAAGACCAGCCAGACCACTCTGTATATAATATTGCAACTTTAGCCAAGTATGGGAAACTTCAAAAAATGCATACAATTGCACCAGCTGCCAGAATAAATAATCCAACAACTAACCTGTAACTCCAGGATGATCCCTTTAAGTATCGCTGGCGCGGGTCCTCGTTGCCGTTTCAGTCCTGTTCAGCTGTGCGATTGGCTGGAGCGTGGAGTTCCAAAATGTCGTCGGCTGCTTCAAATCAGCATTGCACACTGATTCGCGTCGTAATCTCCCCAATCTACATGCTGCTGGCGTTCATTAGGTGCGCGCGCACAAACCCCTTTACCAAGATGGTGTCCTGCGTATTTCAAGTGCACGCGCATCTCGGACGGCATTTTCGGGATTTAGGTGTCCGCATAGCGCCTACAAAATGGGCACTACACGGCCCAATTTCAATCAACAGATGTTAACTTGTCATGCTGTAATTACATCCCCACACCAGTGGTGGTGGTATAGTGCTTCAGTTTTGCACCTTCCAGCTCCTCAACCTAACAGAGAAACACCTGTGCTCCAACCAACTCTAGTTCTCTGTTTCTGAAATATCTTGATAATCTGTAAATAGTAATATAAACGCAAAGTGTTATATAATAATGACAGAATATATAATTTTAAAATGGGGCCTGAATTGCATCTGCATGCCCTGTCCAATTATCCCTCCTTCTCTAACCCTGCTTCACCTAAAGACTGGAGGTAATTTTGACTTTAGGTGATAGTGTAAAACGCGTGATGTCAGCTCGGCTATCCGTTAAACACCTCTCCCCATCTCCGATTCCATTGTGCTGAGCCAATATCGCGCTATCGTCCAAAGTCAAAATTACACCGTTGAAAATATATATCTATACCGAAAATATATAAGAACATAAGAACATAAAAATATTAAATCTGCATTGACTTTCTGTTTGCACCATTTGATTTCCTGTTGTCTCGTTGTTGCCAGATTTTGCTTCAACTTTTCCCCACTATAATTTCCAATGTTCACATTTAATATGGAATCCGCCTGTGTAAATTTCTCATATGATAACAACACAAGCTGGCCACAGGGTGGCAAATGGAGCTAATTTGTAAATTTTCTCTGAGCGCCCTACTGCCATCTTGCTTTTCCTTGTGTTTTTTCTGCACAAGCAAGGTAGTTTTAACTTAATTTAAAACTTTAAGTTTTGTAGTTTTAACTTTTTTATATATAAATTAAATGTTTTACAGTTGCCTGCTCTTTTATTGGAGTAGCACAGCTTATTGTCAGAATCCTGCTCCGTGTCTCACTCAAATGCTAGGCTCTCATTTGATCCAAGTCTGTTCTTCTACCTCCCTCCACCTTTTATAGCAAACTTGTTGCAAAATAAAATCAGCATATTTTAATATCATACACAAGTTCCATATTGGTACAAATAAATAATTCCTTTATTCATGTGAAAGCAAGATAAGTGCTCTTTCAACTTATTTGAATTTGCATTTGCTTATGGAAAAAATTGAACAATTGCTGCCAATTTAACTCTAAATTTTAATTATGCTTTTGTTCTTTTGTTTATTTCTGTCCACTGCAAAAGTAATTCATCAACTAGAATGCTAAACAGTGTTTGAATTCTATTGTCAGGAGCACAAAGTATTGTGTGCTTTATTGATTAGTGTAATCTTTTTATATCGTGCAAGTAATGGTTGCTGTTGTGATTTTTTTTGATGCCAGCTTGTAAAATACAGTTTATATTTTCAAGACAATGAGACCGTATTACATCCAGGTTAGCTGTTTCTCTCATATGATTCAGACATTGAACACTTTTCTCATATTTTCCTGGTAGTTTGTTTTAAAAATTTAAAACAGTTTAGTCTGACCCCCCCATCCATATTAATATTCCTGTTAGAAAGCTGAACGGGATTTTAAATTTAAAAACCCAGAACAGTTGTATAGTGTTTAATTTGAACCCATTTGTCCATTTTTTTAAGGAATGGTCTTCACAGCAAGTTAGATGCCAGGTTTACAATCTTCAGCTTCCTTGACTTTCATTTTTGGGTTGCAACTGTAAATGTAAGTAAAAGTATTTGGAATTTAAACCAATTCTTTGGCAATGTTGCAATATGCGAATTAGCAGAGCTGTTTTGGTTAGTAAACCACGTCACTCGTGGCTTATTAATTGCCTTTCTTGTTGATGGTGTATGTGAGAATAATCAGGTCTGATTTTGTTGCATTGATATTTGACATAGCAAGTAACTGTTATAATATGGGGATTGGATCAAATTGGAGCCAATGAGCATTGAATTGACAAGTGTGCAATACTGAATATGCCATATTAGACATCCAAATCAGCTAAGATCCTGGAGCAACACGGAATAAAATAGCCCATCCTGAAAGCTCCGCTGAAAATTTGCCAAGCTGAACATTAATGGTAACTATACACTGCAGCAGATGTTTATCCACTCTGATACGAATTGCTGCAAAGCTGTTGTTTCTAAAGAAAATCAATTCAATGGGGTGAAAGGGATCAGTGTAAGTGGCATCAGCACACCATGGATTGCTTTCTCGTGTTTACAAATCTGGAAAAATGATGTGCAGGGCATTTTTTTTTATTTTTACTGGAAGACATCACCATTATGAGCAGAACTGAAAAGTGACCTAAGGAGATTGATGAACCTAAGTGCACTTTCCCTTATTGAGTACTGCTCTGCTTTACATTCTTGTCTATTATCACCATTGCAGCTACATGTATGAGGTATCACCATTGTTCATGCACATGGAAGAAGCTCTTTTAAAGATGAGGGAGTTTGTAGACTTGATAGAAGGAAATGGTTTCTTCAGTCCAGGTAAGAATCAAATCTTTTCATTGTTTGCATTAGTTTTACTCTACCGTTATTAGTTCCCTGCCATTGATGTCTCAAAGGCACATGAGCACAATGGCCTGTTTATTCTTTGGAATAACAAGTTAGATTTGCATCCTTTGGGACAGATTTTCAACTTGCCGCCCAGGTATAAAACTGGCATTGCAAATCAGCTGACTATTATACAATCACCAAATTTTCATTTCCACTATCAAAATGAGAATCGGGCAGTTTCTATAATAGGCGGCCAATCAGCGAAGCCTGTTTTACACCCGGATGGCAAGTTGCAAATCTACCCCTTTATGATTGGTGCCATCTTTGTTTGCTGTATGTGGTGTAATGTTGCATTGTGGGAATTCTTGTTGTCCGTAGCAACAGCTGTGTCTGGTGAGGAAGAGTTTCTTAATGTGATGAGATTCACTGAATATTTTTCATTAAATTTAGATCATCCTGAGGTAGCCTATAACTCAAAGGACAGCTGTGATCTCACAACCAGAGTTCAAGGTTGTGACTGTCAATTGAACGAAAACTGTTCTTAGTTGAGAAGTTTTATCCAAATACTGGCAGTTTCATCAGTTTTCAGCGAGACTGCAGTTGCATCTATAGAGTATTCTATTTTGTGCAAGAGGATCAGAAAGAAAATCCCACAGAAACACACCTGCTGCTAACTAATTATGGAATTATGAAACTAATCACAGTTCTTGAGAAATGCTGGTCCAGATCATTCTACCCAACAGCCTAAGAAAGGAAGTGTATAATTTAGATCCTAACTGCACAAAGAAGTATTGAAAAAAGAGATCCATGTATGACCTTCATAACCTTCTTCTCCCCAAGGAGAGGGGTTGGTGACTTACAAATAGCTGTGAATCTAAAGACAAACTTCAAAAGAAATTAGCCTCTAATTAACCTCAGGTTGTGTCTATTTAATCCTATTAGACTTTATGGTCTTAATAGGGCAAGCAAGTTACACACCTATCCATGTTAACATCAAAATAATACTTTATGCACTGCATTCTATAATATTCTTGTCCTTATTAAACCATATATCCTCTGTCATACTATGAACAATATCACAGGAGATCGGCTAGCATATATGTATTCTCAGTATAACTGATGGCAAACTTTTGTTCAATAGAGTTCTGACAAAAATTCAGTGACCTGTCTTTTAATTGAAGATTATCAGCTTTCAAAAATTGCAATATTCCTAACACTAAAAACTAATGAGAAACAAAATTCAATAATTTCAGTTCATATATAGTGAAACAACATCAATACCAATAGTAATACTAGTCTGCTCAGTGATATCACTGTAGCTACAACAAAAGTACACATGTATTCCTCAAGGTAATTAAATACAGGAATCAATGCTTTTGACATGCTTTGATTCTCACGGTTTTCTTGAAGTCCGGTTCGTACTCATTTGTGCATAAATGTAACAACTCTGAAATGTGAGCCTGAGTCACAACAGATTGGTTCTTCAATTTTACGTGCCGAAGAGCAGAAAAAGATTTTCATGCATAGGTGGATCTGAGCATAGAAATCAGATGAAGTGTCTTGATGCTTGGGTAACTCTCATATGGCATGGCCCATCCAAAATACAAATACTCGCTCTTTTAGAATTGGCTTCAATCTGTGATGTTCATGAAGTTCGATCATTTCCAATGAAGAAGTTGCCTGTGATTCAGTGCATGGGTTTCAATGTAGCTCACAATTTCCAAAACAATCCCCATGATGTGCTTCAAATTCAGGCACTCTGACACCAGCTATCCCTTATGAATGATGAAATCCCATGACCTCTACCACCTAGATGGACAAGAGCAGCAGGTACATGGGAACAACACCACCTGCACGTTCCCCTCTAAGTCACACACCATCCCGACTTGGAAATATATCGCCGTTCCTTCATCGTCGCTGGGTCAAAATCCTGGAACTCCCTTCCTAACAGCACTGTGGGAGAACCTTCACCACACGGACTGCAGCGGTTCAAGAAGGTGGCTCACCACCACCTTCTCAAGGGCAATTAGGGATGGGCAATAAATGCCGGCCTCACCAGCACGCCCACATCCCATGAACGAATAAAAAAAAAATGGAATGTCCTGGATTCAGGAAACCTGTCATCAGCTTTACAAAGTCCCACTGACCCATTACTGATCTCAACATTGTTGATGGCCCAGCCACAACAATGGAAGCGAGTCTCTGTAAAGATACCTAAGCTTTCAGGGTAACAGACATCAGCTTCCTTGATATCCAAACCTCAGGTTCAGCCTTTTTTGACACAATGTCAAACAGTTCTCCCTTCACAGTAAGTCATCAAATACAGTGTACACAAACACTACTAGCTGAGTCTTGGAGCATGATTTTTACTAGTGGCCGGGAACCCAGCGGGTGGATTGATGAGTGGATGGGGAATCCGGAAGTCAAGTGAGTCCATCAGCCAGCCAGATTGACAGGCTGGTTGTCTGTCGGGAGGGAAAGGAGCCATGAATTGGAGAGAAGTGAGGGAGGGAAAGATCGTGGGCTGTGGACGACATTGAGGGGGGGGCCTTGGAGAAGATCGGGGGGAGCCTTGGAGAAGATCGGGGGGAGCCTTGGAGAAGATCGGGGGAGTGGGGCCTTGGAGAAGATCGGGGGAGTGGGGCCTTGGAGAAGATCGGGGAAGTGGGGCCTTGGAGAAGATCGGGGAAGTGGGGCCTTGGAGAAGATCGGGGGAGGGGGGCCTTGGAGAAGATCAGGGGAGGGGGGCCTTGGAGAAGATCAGGGGAGGGGGACCTTGGAGAAGATCGGGGGAGGGGGGCCCTGGAGAAGATCGGGGAAGGGGTGCCCTTGGAGAAGATCGGTGGAGGGGGGCCTTGGAGAAGATTGGGGGAGGGGGTGCCCTTGGAGAACATTGGGGGGAGGGGGGCCTTGGTGAAGATCGGGGGAGGGGTGGCCCTGGAGAAGATCGGTGGAGGGGGGCCTTGGAGAAGATTGGGGGAGGGGAGCCCTGGAGAAGATCGGGGAAGGGGTGCCCTTGGAGAAGATCGGTGGAGGGGGGCCTTGGAGAAGATTGGGGGAGGGGGTGCCCTTGGAGAAGATTGGGGGGAGGGGGGCCTTGGTGAAGATCGGGGGAGGGGTGGCCCTGGAGAAGATCGGTGGAGGGGGGCCTTGGAGAAGATTGGGGGAGGGGAGCCCTGGAGAAGATTGGGGGAGGGGAGCCCTGGAGAAGATTGGGGGAGGGGTGCCCTTGGAGAAGATAGGGGGATGGGGGACCTTGGAGAAGATCGGGGGAGGGGGGCCTTGGTGAAGATCGGGGGAGGGGTGGCCCTGGAGAAGATCGGGGGAGGGGGGCCTTGGAGAAGATCGGGGAAGGGGGGCCTTGGAGAAGATCGGGGAAGGGGGGCCTTGGAGAAGATCGGGGAAGGGGGGCCTTGGAGAAGATCGGGGAAGGGAGGCCTTGGAGAAGATAGGGGGATGGGGGCCTTGGTGAAGATCGGGGGAGGGGTGGCCCTGGAGAAGATCGGAGGCAGTGGAATCTACGCTCAGGGGGTGGAGGGCGGCCGATCACGGGGGTCTGATTGCACCAGGTGAACTTGCTGGGCCTGGATGAAGCATTCCTGCTCCTCCTGGCCCACAAGCAGTGCACTCACTTCATGGATCCAGCCCTTCTCGCCTCCTTTCATTTGATGAGAATGAGAAGCCGTGGGAGACCCGTGCAGGTGAGCTTAAATTCATTTCAGCTTTGGAATCCACAAAAAATTAAGTACCTCAACTATTTCCACGAGGTACATTGCCCCTTTAACAATCCGCCCACCACCATTAAGTGGGGACAGGACTTCCGGGTTTCAGATGTGTGCGTTCTTGGGGTTAAAATGACCCCCCTGATGTCAACATCACAGGATAGTTGCAGATCTGAAATGTGCTTTTGCAATTGGCTCTGATATGGGGATATCATACCGACAGTATCACTGACACACATTTTCACAAAATCAACCTTTGATTAAGCCTTTTTTGCAATGTTCACACAATTTGATACAAAGTTGGAGTCACAGTTTCAGTTTGTTATGGGTCAGCTTGGCTCAGGTGGTAGCATTGTCATATCGTAGTTAGAAGATTATGGGCTCAAGCTTCACTGCTGGCTTATGTGCTAAATCTAGGCTGACACTTCACTGCAGTACTGAGGTAGTGTGGCATTGACAGCGATGGCATCGCTCAGAGGAGGAGTTAAACTGAGGCCCCATCTACCTGCTCGAGTGGATGTAAAAGATTCCACTGCACTTTTAAAGAAGAGCATGGAGTTTTCCCAGTTTCCAGGCCAGAAATTCAACCAATATCATAAAAAACAAATTATCCGGTCACTAATTTATTTGCTGTTTGTGGGACTTTGTATGAGTAAATTAGCTGCCACAATTGCCTGCATGACAGCAGAGACTGCACTTCAAAAAGTCATTAAAAAAAAAAGACTTGCATTTATATCACGCCTTTCATGACCTCAGGATGTTTTACAGCAAATTAAGTACTTTTGAAGTGTAGTCACTGTTGTAATGTAGGAAACGCGGCGGCCAATTTGCACACAGCAAGATCCCACAAACAGCAATGTGATAATGACCTGATAATTTGTTTTTTTTAAGTGGTGTTGGTTTGGGTATATATATTGGCCAGGACAATTCATAAACAATTCATTCCTTCTAATGTGCTTGGGACTTCCTAAGGATGTGATAATGCATTATGTAAATGCAAGTTCTTCCTCAGTAAATTTACTGAAACTTCTATGTTCTTTAAGCTGACTTTTCAAAGTCTTCACTTGTAAAGAATGAATTTCAGAACCTTTTGGACAAGTCTTGCCAATGTACAATTAATACTGAAATTATGCTGAAGATTTAAGAAAAAACTATTAAAAATGAGCAGCCGGCAGAAGCTAGTACTAAAAAAGAAACAATAAGATTGCTCCAAAAAAATTTTCAAATCTTTTTGGATACCTTGAACTCTCATTAGCTGAGAAACCTAGTACAACTCTTAACAAAAAAGAGTACATTATAACATTTTCAAAAAAAATGATTAAATTTACCTATACATTCTCTGTCGTATTTGAAATGTATCTAACATTGTTTTCAGTCAGAAGGCTATCCTTCTCTGAGAAACCCGAGTCCTGAATGCAGAGCTATCACACTGTCAGATCAAAGGAAGCCCCAACAAGGTCGCAGCATACAACTCCAAACATGCACTGTTATGACTGTGTGTTCCGAATGTGTAGTGAAGTCTCTCAGCTTGCACATGTGTTATTGTGCATAAGCATACTGTAAATAAAACTCCAGCATGCACTAATGATATGTCCATTCTGAGTCTAATGATGGCAACTTCGATTGATAACAAGACTGGCTATTCACATAGCATACACGAAATTGCTGTTCAGTGATGACAAGAAAATTGGTGTTGAATGTCAGCAACAAAAAGCCTGGAAAATCCTAATTTGCAATAGTGGGTAGTTATACATTACTTGAATTTTATTTTTGTATAAATGTAAAGCATGAACTTTTGAACTCTTTGAGGTAGCTATATTCAAGAGGTTGTTTATTTACGTAATTAAAGCAATTACATGCACATCCACTTTACTGTCCTTCACAAAATACTTTCCAAATTCTTTCAGTATCAATATGAACTCTATTGCATAACAGTGTAAGCTCCAATTCACAGTGAGCAATGCCACAGGAGTGCATCAAGAAGTTTAATTACATAAGGAAAATTGATCGTTTAGTATTTGTCGAATGCATGAATATTTTCTATATCCTGCTCTGACATTTATTTTGTTGGTTTAAAATATCACCCAATTGCACACAGGAAAATGTGTAGTTCTAAGTTTTTTTGCCTATGGAAAACGACACATAAACATATGAATAAGACAGCTCCTGCCCAGGGTTCAGATTGTTTTTTATTTCATGAAATTCAGGAACTGAAGGCAGCTGCTGCCTATACGTGAAAGCTATATATTTTATAGCAATTCATCACAAGTCATAATTTGATGATCCTCCTCTCTGCTGGTCAGAAACATTTCTTGCTTTGCCAGCCAATTACTAGCCCGCGTATTCTGAATCAGCAAGATTCGTGTTCAGTAAAGCACTTTCCAATCTGTACTCTCTGTTTCCTTTCAGTTCTATCATTTAGTTGTATTCCTTAATGCATTTTTTTTTCACTGTGAAGGATTTACTTCCTTTTATAATTTCCCCAGTTTAACTTGCATTCTGGTTGCATGCTTTATGTGGCCTGTGCAGAACAATTATCATTAATTGCTAAATGGTTTCAAAGTGGAAGACCATTGGAAACATAAATTACCCCATTAACAGAGTCCTTACGCCGTGAAAAAGCAGCCCTAACTTCCTGCGGCTAGTTTAATTAGTTTTTACAGAGCAAATGCAGCAATTCCTTGACACTCATGGGGAGGTTGACAGCAAGCTCTCGTTTTCACAAGGCTAACGACTGATTAGCGCAAATTATCCAATAATTTGCGGCAATTCACAACTCATGGTGTATCTCTTCCTCGCCACAAATTGCTGCTTTTTTATGCATTAATAACGGCGTACGCCTTTAACTCGTCATTATTTTTCCAGCAAATTCTGGGCCAAAATGTCTCAAGGCACTTTGCATAGGAGAGAGTGGACTGAGTGGTAGCAGAAAAATTAGGAAAGTTCATCAAATGCATGGTCTAAAAGATAGGTTTTGAGGAAGATTTAAAGGCAAAAAGAGAAGTAGCAAGGGAAGAGGTTCGGGGGAGAGAGAGTTCGAGTAGGTAGGACTACAAATTTGGTACGAGTAAGGCAGAAAGGGAGGAAATGTGCAGGAAGCTACAGTCAATGCGTCATCAGACACAGGCTGTGACAAAGGGCTGAAAGAGGTTGCAGAGGTAGGGTAGGGCATGGCCATGGAGGGTTTGCAAACTACGAGAAGGTTTTTGAATCTATTTGTTGGAGGACAGGAAGCCAATGGAGGTCAGCAAAGGGAAGGATGATGGAAAAATGGGACTTCGTGCAGGACAGGATTTGGGCAGCAGAGTTTTGGACGAGTTGGCATTTGTGTAGGGTGAAGCTTGGGAGGGTGTGGAGGAGCAGTCAAGTCTTGAGATAAAAGAAGTGTGGATAAAGGTTACATCAACAGTGAGGTAGAATGGGACAGAAGCAGGCAATATTGCAGCAAATAAGTGGTCTTAGTGGTGGATAAGATATGGGATTTAAAGTTAATTACAGGGTAGAACAGAACACTGAAGGTGGTTCAACCTAAGTGAGCAGCTGGGGAGGGATTTGGAATTTCTGGCAGAAGCCAAATCTCTGGCAATTCAAGAAAATTCTGGCTAATCGATGACTTAATGTCAAATTGTTAGTCTGAGAAAACAGAGGAACTCATTGAATAGAGGGTGTTGATACAGAGTAACCGGTGATACTGGCTGTCATCATCACACATATGGAGGCTGAACCTGTACCAATGGATAATTTCTCCAAGGGACAGCGTGTAAATGAGGAAAAAGAAAATGAATAAAATAAGCCTGTTCCTCAGAAAGTTCAATTTTTGCTTTCAGTTTTAAATGTTCTGCAATTATTATAACAAGTCTGTTGCTAGAATAAATGATTAAGCCTATTGTTCTACAATCATTATGACTACATATCAAAACATCAGCAATACAGTATCACAAAATCATGCTTCTTCCAGTCATTTAGCCAAATAACAAAAGTGCAAATCTTACAAAATTTTGCTGGAAAATGACACACCTACTTTAGCTCAGCCATCGATGAGCTCTACACAAATACCACTTAGACCAGGTACTTTGACTAATTTGAACTTTTGAGTAGCCAGCCTTACTTATTCAATTCATTTCTTTTGTACTATCTGGCACATTGCATTGAACCATTCAATGTCTATTTAAGTAGGCTTTAAAAATGGAAGATCTTGGAGGAAGGATACATTAGTGCATCACATTTTACTTTTGAGAAAGTTGTTTCTAAACAGAGGCGCACTGAGATATGGTTGAAAATGTTTTGGAATTAATGTTTGTTATTGCTTAGACTGGGTAGTACTGTTGATCTGTCCTGTGACCTAAGTTTTAATCCAGCCAACACTAATATGATGAAAGTCTCTCCTCTCTATTGGTGGAAAACTCTGAAGCAAAATGACTGAGTCTTCTAAACCAAGTTTGCAGTAAGTGCATGTCCACAGCGTGGCACTGCCAATAATTCAAAAGTGTCAGCCTTGATTCAGTGATAGCACTGTCGCCAGAGTCAGTAGGTTGTGGTTTCAAGCCTCACTCCAGAGATTTGATAATCTAGGCTGACAGTCCAGTGCTGTACTGAGGGAATGCTGCACTGTCTTTCAGATGATATGTTACACCAAGGCCATGTGTGCCCTCTCAAGTGGGTGTAAAGGATCCCATGGAACTATTAAAAGATGATCAGGGGACTTCTCCTGGTGTTCTGGGCAAAATTTATCCCTCAAACAACATGATGAAAAACAGATTGTATGATCATTTATCTCTGCTGCTTGTGCGTAAATTGGCTGCATTTTCCTACATTACAACAGTAACCATACTGCAAAATTGGTTGTGAATCACTTTGGGATTTTTTGAGGATGTGAAAAGCACTATATAAATACAAGGTCTTTCTTTAACTGATAGTCGCAAGTCTACAAAGATGGTGCAGCAGGAGGTGCCCTTCAAAGATTTAGGTTAAAGCATATTGTTGGGACATGCAGTTTTACTCGATCGAATACAATACTTGACTTGAGAATGTTTCATATTTGTGGACACAAAAATGGCAAAGTATTTAGTTACTGAACATCATCGGCCTCATTAAATTTATCAAAAGTTTAATTGAAATAAGGTCTTCAGAAGTTCGAATAACATTTGTGAATTACTTATAACTCCTGGGAAAATGTTCCATTGCTTAAAAGTGTAAACAAATTGGGGCATGATTGGAGTGTACTAGTTGTACATTTTTCTCTCAACAATGGTATTTGTTAAGACTCAGGGGGTTAGGAAACAGTCAAAATATATACAAAGATCGTAAAGATCTTAAATTGCTGACTAAAATGTACATTGTCCTCCCATTCTGTTATAACAAATGGTAAATATCACTCAGGCTAAAATCTCTCCACAAATCTTTCACAACTTCAAATGGCTGGAGAATCTACTTATTTATTATCTTTGACCTATTCAATATGACATTCAAAGTTTGATTAAAATTTCTGATCCCTGACAAATAGCTTTCTTCGACTAAGATGTCGAAGATTTTTTTCAAATCGCAAATTAGATTGAATTGTCATTATTAAGTCTATATAAAGAGACAAATATTATTTCATCAGTAGATATGATGCATCTTTGTTTTGCTGCAAAACAATAATCAACTAACATGTATTGTGATTCCTGTAGAAATACAGTGTATGATCCAGTAGATCACTGAATATCCTTTTGGAGAGGCAACTCGTGCATTAATAGCATGTCACATCTTATGCCCTTGATATACTCAGATTTTTGTCCATAGTGATATAAAATAGTACCATCAATATTAGCTTTTCATTTTTCAACTTAAAACGAGATCTGGTGTGGTGCTGTATTGTTTTCGACGACTAGAGGCAGGATCTTATGGAGGCAGAAATTAAGTCTAGTAGCTAAAAGCAATTACCAGGCAGAGTTTGCTGTTCATTTTCCCAGGCATGTTACCAAAATTTTACCTAGGTCTCAAGGCAAGGACAGGTGGTCACATAGTTATGAGGAATTGAGACTTACCCATGAAAGCGATCTAAAATATGAGACAAAATAATCTAAGAAAAGGTGGTCAGAAAGACAAAAAATGTAATAGCGGTGCTACCTGTATTTTGACTAATCTATTACATTAATCTATTGATGTGTTTATATAAAGCCTTTTTATTGCCCATTATGCTTTTTACTAATTTTCTCTCATTCTTTATCTTCACCCTTCTAATCTCCACTTTTGTAGCCCTCCTATACACTACTATTTATATTTATCCTTCAGTTTTATTACCTTCCCTGAAGCACTAAATGCTTTCAAATTTGATCTAATCTCCCTATTCATCCATGGAACATCAGCTTTCAATGCACTCCCCTTTTTTCTTTCTTGGAATGTACTTGATTTGTGCTCTCTCCATCTCCTGTTTAAATATGTCCCATTGCTGATCTTTGGATCTATTTGCAATTTTTTTCCATCCATTTGATCTGGCAAAGTGCCTTTTTGTTATCTTGCTATAACTTGCTTGTTTCCAGTCAAGTACAAAGTTTCCCAAATGTTCCTCTGCTTCGTTACACAGAACCAGGTCAAGCAACTACATTTCAATTACTGCTATGTTAGGATTTCCTATATTAACGAAGCTTCCTTGGTTGTTGGAGTACAACATTTGACTGAGAAAACAGACCGAAACTCACTGCAAAAAAAATCCACTTTCTCACCACAAATATTTTCCCTATTGCAGTCTATTTTTGATAATTAAAATCTCCTGCAGTAATAACTTTATTGGTAATTCAGAGTTATCCATCAAAGAGACCACAAAAATCATTGGTCCTGCTTCTACTAGCAATTCCAACCCATATGTTCTCCCCAGGCTCAGCTGTCAAAGAATCACTCTTCTGAGCAGGTGGGAACGACAATCACCGTAAACCGGCAGGGTCCATAGAACCACAGAACCATAGAAAAGATACAGCACAGAAGGGGGCCATTTGGCCCATCGTGTCCGCGCCGGCTTGAAGAACAACCAGGTGCCCATTCTAATCCCACGTGCCAGCACCCGGTCCGTAACCCTGCAGCTTACAGCACTTCAGGTGCAGGTTCAGGTACTTTTTAAAAGAGTTGAGGGTCCCTGCCTCTATCACCAATTCGGGCAGCAAATTCCATACACCCACCACCCTCATGTTTTTCCTCATGTCCCCTCTAATCCTTCCGTCAATCAGCTTAAATCTATGTCCTCTAGTTCTTGAAGTCTCCGCTAGGGGAAACAGGTACTTCCTGTCTACTGAATCTGGGGCCCTCATAATTTTGTACATCTCAATCAAGTCTCCCCTCAGCCTCCTCTGTTCCAAGGAAAACAACCCCAGCATATTCAATCTCTCCTCGTAGCTGCAATTTTCAAGCCCTGGCAACATTCTTGTAAATCTTCTCTGCACCCTCTCCAGAACAATTATGTCCTTCCTGTAATGTGGTGACCAGAACTGCGCACAATACTCCAGCTGTGGCCTTACCAACGTTTTATACAGTTCCATCATTACATCCCTGCTTTTGTATTCTCTACCTCAGCTAATAACGGAGAGCATTCCATATGCCTTCTTCATAACCTTATCTACCTGTACTGCCACCTTCATGCACTCCAAGGTCTCTCAACTACCTGTACCCCTCTCAATATATTCCCGTTTACTGTGTATTCCCTTTTACTGTTTGCCCTCCCTAAGCGCATTACCTCACACTTCTCTGAGTTGAACTCCATTTGCCACTTTTCCGCCCACTCCACCAACCCATTGATATCTTCTTGGAGTCTATAGCTATCCTCTTCACTATCAACTACACGACCAATTTTTGTGTCATCTGCAATTCTGCCAATCATGCCCCCTACATTCAAGTCCAAATCATTAATATATACCACAAACAACAAGGAACCCAACGCTGAGCCCTGTGGCACACCACTGGATACGGATTTCCATTCGCAAAGACATCCATCGACTTTTACCCTTTGTTTCCTATTCGTGAGCCAATTTTGGATCCAATTTGCCACATTTCCCTGTATCCCATGGGCTTTTACCTTTCTGACCGGTCTATCATGTGGGACCTTGTCAAATGCCTTACTAAAATCCATGTAGACAACATCCACTGCACTACCCTCATCAATCCTCCTTGTCACTTCCTCAAAGAATTTAATCAGATTTGTAAGGCATGATCTTCCCTGAACAAATCCATGCTGACTATCCCTGATTAAACCATGCCTTTCCAAGTGACAGTTTATCCTATCTCTCAGTATTGATTCTAATAGTTTGCCCACCACCAAGGTAAGACTGACCGGCCTATAATTGTTCGGCCTTTCCCTCGTACCTTTTTAAACAATGGTACTACATTTGCAGCCTTCCAGTCCTCCAGTACCTCCCCTGTATCTAGTGAGGATTGGAAAATGATCCTCAGAGCATCCGTTATTTCCTCCCTGGCTTCCTTCAATAGCCTAGGAAACAATCCATCCGGCCCTGGTGACTTATCAACTTTCAAGGTCGTTCTTTAAATATGCAGATTGAGCTCCAATGACATCACTGGGGACCAACTGCTATTTAAACCAAAGGCTTGCACAGGGAAGCCATGGCTTTCCTGCCAAACCAACCCAGGGAAAAAGAGTCAGGGCCAAGAGAGGCCCAAAAAGGTGTGTCATTTAACATTTTTTAACTTTCCTTGTGGGGTCTGGAGGAGCAGGAGTGCTCCTCCGGGCCACCCTTGGAAAGTTAGGCCTCCTCTGCCCCGGGTTTTCCCCTCTCCCCCAAGGTGTTCCCTAACCTCCAACCCACGGCTTACCTGAATGCCGGAGTTAGTTAGCCTCCTGCCAACTGACATTTTGCACCCTCCCTTTAGCCAGCTGCCGTGTGCCGCCGGTTTCGGGCTGGAGACTGACTAATTCTATGCACTTGAGGCCCAGGAGTTAAAATACACCAGGACTCATGGTGTCAAGGTCGGGATGGTTTGTCACCTGCTTTGGTCCCAGCCCACACGACTTCCGCCCCAAGGCTTTTTTCTCTGACCATAATTATGGAGACCGTTCCAATCTAAAATGGCACTGGGAATTTTCTCTGGGGTTCTTTGTAATTTCGGTGAAAGATCGGTTAAAAACCCCGCATACATGCATAAACAGGGTTTCCAACGAAGTTACGGCAGACGATTGGGAGAACCCCTGTTGAAATTCCTGGCGCCTGTAATTAAGAAAATTTTAAGCACTTCTTTGCAAAATGCATCTTTATTGTCACTACAAAGTCAACCTTCAAAATTACAAATGGTGGAGTAGAAATTGGTTTAAGCCTGTTTTTGCACGAGGAATAGGCAACATCGCAGCGTGCACCAGACGGTGGAGGCTCAAGGCTCATCACAAATTGCACCTTGTGTGTCATCTGAATAATTCCTGTGAGCTGTGGACGCCAATCGGGCGGCCAAAGGCAGCTCGCCAGATTGCGCAGATACCTAAAATGGCAATCAGGGTCCTATTTACATCATCAGAGCCTGACTTCCATAATTAAAGGGGCCTTGGAAGGGAGTGGAGCCCAATCTGAAGGGAACAATAATCACTAATACACGTTACAAATAGACCAGTGGTAGTCCTACAGAAGAGAACATCTGTGTAAAACATTAAGGCCTAGAAATTCATTGGCGCGCGTTCATTTTTCAGGGGCAAAACGGGCGCTTAACCATCCAATGTGGTGGGCACCACGTGTGTGTTCATTCCATACCGGACGTGCGCCATCTGCCATGTTGGATCAGGTTGCTCCGTAGGCTTCCAGAGTGCGCACCAGAAGTATGTTAAACAATGATTAAAATATTTATATAAGGGTCTTGAGCTGGTTGTAGGAGCCTTTTGTGATATATCTGCCCCAGCGCCTGACTCGCCCACATGATAAACTCGTTTAGCAAAAGCCAACAACTCATGGTGTTAACAGGTAGTAAGGACCCTTCAACAGCACTACATAAAGGACTAATCCACTACATACAGGTTATGTTCTTTAAGGCTTCTGGTTAACAATTGGGTGTTTTTTGGGCCTGTTTTCAGATTTAGAAAACTTAATTCTGACTTCTGAGAAGAAAGCTTTGATGGTGCACTACTGCTTTTGGCTGTCTTCAAAACAGTTTTCTGTAGTCATGAGTGGTCTGGTAGAGCTGCCTTTGATGCTGAAGGATGAGGGAGAGCAGCAAAGAAGACAAAAGAGGGCAAGAGAAAAGGGAGGAGGAGGAGGGCACTGCGCAGGAGGCCATACCCACAGCAGGTCTTCATGGAGCATTTCTCCTACCTGAACTTCTCTGAGGAGCAATGTCTCAGACGCCTTCGATTCACAAAGGAGGCTATCACTGACCTACGTCACCTGCTACAGCTACACTCGAGCCTGAAACCAGGGCACCATGGCCCTTAACTTTTATGCCAAGGGATCCTCCCGGCACAGACACGAAGGACCGAATGGCCTCCTTCAGTGCTATAAATTTTCTATGTTTCTATGTTTCCAGCTGCAGCAGGTGACATCAGCAACATCTCACAGTTTGCAGTCCACCGCTGTATCAATATTGTTGCTCTTTTTTGTAGCTTTTCTAATGCAAGTATATTTTTTGTGGCATGGTAACTAAAATTGAACATAGCATTCAAAGTGTCATCTAACCAGTGAGTTGTAAAGCCACAACATCAACTGTTCTACTGTTCTAGCTATACATCCTAGCATTCTATTAGATTTTTTAGTTGCTTTGCCACATTGTCTAGAAATTGGAAGAAATTAGTTTACCGTTCCTCCCAAGAACCTTTCTAGATCACTCTGTGCTAATTCAATCCCATTCGTTGTATTATAAGGTTCATTCCCATGTGCAGAACTTTACATTTATCTATGTCAATTTTTTTTAATTTGCCTTTTATCTACCCTACTGCATAACTGATCCAAATCCTGCAACTGCTCTCCCTATTTTGATGTTGTCAGCAAATTCGACAAACTCAGATAGTTTTGGTATGCAGGTCATTTATGTAGATTAGAAACAACAAGCATTGACCTCCATAGCACTCCACTCAACACCTTCTCCCAGTCTGGCATTACACCTCTCACAAATGCTTTCTGTTTATTTCTCAAATGATAAATTAATGAGCGATGAATCCATCAGAAGTGAAATAATCTGGTTATACCTGGTCTATCCCAATCCCAAACACTGGTCCAAATTTTGCTGTAGCAGGGTATCTAACGCCGTCTGCCATTAGTTACACTTGCCCTTCCACATTTAGGTTTTTAAATTTTTTGCGTGGCAAGTTGCTGAAAGTGCGAGTTGATAATGGCGCAGTGAGGGAAACAGGGCATCTGGGACCTGAGTGAACAGGGCAAGCAACTGTGTATCTCCTTAACCAATCAAATTGAAGGATTGTGAAATAAACAGTGCAAGGACTGAGAAGGAAGTGTAAGTTAGAGTGGGTGAATTCAATGTCAAATCAGGTACAGAAAGAGAAATAAAGAGAGGGAAAGAAAGATTGGATTAAGAGAGAGAAAAAAAAGAGACAGAACGGAAAAGTAAAAAATTAATAATTTTAAATTTGACATTTTAAAATCTTCAACAACAATTAATACCTGAAGGAATGAGACTCCACACTTGTAATAGTTCATTTTCAATGCCAGAGAGGTTGATTAGCAGTAATTAACAGTAATTAATATCATTAAAAGGTTACTTAGACTTGAAATGACAAGACTTAACTTTCTGTGGTGAGTTTAGTTTGTTTCTACCGCCCAAATGCTACAAGTTCACACCATGCAATGCATTTCAATGGTGCAACTTGGACAGCAACTTTTGGATATTGGCATTTAACGGCACATCGGCCCTTTGCCTGAAGTTGCTGGACCGTTTGTGCATAAAGAACAGCAAGTGCCATTAGCCTCACCATTATTTTAGGAGAAAAATCTGGCCCATTAATTCCCCATTTCCTGCATTTCTGAGGAACAATGCTCTAAACTTAGCTACAACACTTGAAAGCACATCCAAAGGGATTCTTCAGAGTTTGTGCTATATCCTGCACTGAAGTTGATCTAGTGCAGTGAGGATGTCAGCTTCTTCAGTTTACCCCAAGGAATGAAACTACAGGCACCAGAGGTGTGTGAGAATCAAAGTTCAGATTCTTTATGTAATAAGAGAGGAACTGGTCTCTGGGAACAGTTCTTGATATCATCCACGCATGACATTGCTTATGTCAGATGTAGCTTCATCTTGCTGAAATACAGTGACATTGACATCAACTCCTCTCGACGTTTTTTGTAATGCAAGATATGGGTCCATCTGACCGTCCTTCACTTCCAGTGATCTTTGAATGGGGCTTGAGCATTTTTCTGTTGCTTTGAACCTGCACAACACTATTGCCTCCAAAATTGTCTTATACAAGATAATTGTTATTTACCTGTTTATCAGTTAGTCTCATCCCCACTGTCTTTGAACATGTCCTCTTCTTGGAGGTGCCAGATTGACTTTGAACACTAACGCCCTCCCAATCTCCATCAGAACCAGTTCCTTCCCCAACTCTTCAAATGTACTACAACTTTTCCCACTCAGAACCTGTACTACAGGTTATTAACTAAATAACTGCTTGAAGAACTGAAAACAACGTACGGAACTTTGACAATTGCTCTCCACCAACTCACCCCACTCCCCCCCAACATACATCTTACCAACATACATACTTGATGGACAGTCCCTTGGAGCCAACTTGTCCTGTTGAGTTATGCATTGTGTTCAACTCCTCTTTCCTGATTATAAATCACTTAATACAACTAATGTTAATCATGAAAATATAGCTCCTTTACATTTTAATTTTTTTTTACATTGTGCCAATGCAATGATTCAATACATTTCCTCAACATATTAAAGTGATACAATGCATTCATTTTATCACCCAAAATGATGGGAATGCAGCATTTGCATTTTCATTTGAAGTTTGTGACACTTTGCTTAGCTCTGTTGTGCTCCGCTACTAAATTACAATGTCACCATTGATAAAGTACTAACCAATTAATGGTAGCTGAAGTTCATTCTGAATTCATTTATTCCATTATATGTATTCAGAATATATAATGGGCAAGTTGAGACTTTTAAATGAAAATTGATAGGCTGATAAACATTCAGAAAAAGCACTCAAGAACGCACAAATCATTATGCATGTAAAGTTGGACTCGCTAATTGACTGCTGACACTAATTGATAGCTAAGTTCTCATTATCTGAGTAAATCCATTATTCTAATTAATAGAATTATGCATCAAGATTACCAAAAGTGGCATGAATGGTGGAGCATTTCAGAATTAGTAACATCAATATAACATTCTTATTGCACTTTTACCGAAGTTTGTGTACATATTTCACTACCACATTGCCTTACTTCGACACACAACTGCCTATTGCCATTTTAAGAGGGAGTTTACAAGCCCCACTTAAATCAAACTTTCTATTACCTAGTGCTGTGTGAATCCTGAAGTTAACAGATGGTGGTTGCCAAATCCTAAATGTTTTAAAAATGTCAGTGAGAATCTTTGTGTTTTTTTTAAAAAACATAGAAATATAGAAAATAGGAGCAAGAGTAGGCCATTCGGCCCTTCAGGTCTGCTCCAACATTCAAAATGATCATGGCTGGTCATCTAACTCAGTACCCTGTTCCCGCTTTTTCCCCATATCCCTTGATCCCTTTAGCATTAAGAAATATATCTATCTCCTTCTTGAATACATCTAATGACTTGGCCTCCACTGCCTTCTGTGGTAGAGAATTCCACAGGTTCACCACCCTCTGAGTGAAGAAATTTCTCCTCATCTCGGTTCTAAATGGCATACCCCGTATCCTGAGACTGTGACCCCTGGTTCTGGACTCCCCTGCCATCGGGAACATCCTCCCTGCATCTAGTCTGTCCAGTCCTGTTAGAATTTTATATGTTTCGATGAGATCTCCTCTCATTCTTCTAAACTCTAGTGAATATAGGCTTAGTCGACCCAATCTCTCCTCATACGTCAGTCCTGCCATCCCAGGAATCAGTCTCTTAAACCTTCATTGCACTCCCTCCATGGCAAGGACATTCTTCCTCAGATAAGGAGACCAAAACTGCACACAATACTCCAAATGTTGTCTCACCAAGGCCTTGTATAACTGTAGTAAGACATCTCTGCTCCTGTACTCAAATCCTCTTGCAATGAAGGCCAACATACCATTCACCTTCCTAACTGCTTGCTGCACCTGAATGCTCGCTTTCAGTGACTGGTGTACAAGGACACCCAGGTCTCGTTGCACCTCCCCTTTTCCAAATCTATCACCATTCAGATAATAATCTGCCTTTCTATTTTTACAACCAAAGTGGATAACCTCACATTTATCCATGTTATACTGCATCTGTTATGTTCTTGCCCACTCACCCAACTTGTCTAAATCACATTAGAGCCTCTTTGCATCCTCCTCACAGCTTACATTCCACCCCAGCTTTGTGTCATCTGCAAACTTGGAAAATGTTACATTTAATTCCCTCATCCAAATCATTGATATATATTGTGAATAGCTGGGGCCCAAGCACTGATCCCTGCGGTACCTCACTAGTCACTGCCTGCCACCCGGAAAAAGACCCATTTATTCCTACTCTCTGTCTCCTGTCTGTCAACCAATTCTCAATCCATGCCAGTATATTCCCCCCAATCCCATGTGCTTTAATTTTGCACACTAGCCTCTTGTGTGGGACCTCATCAAAACCTCCTGAAAATCCAAGTACACCACATCCACTGGTTCTCCCCTATCTATTCTACTAGTTACATCCTCAAAAAACTCCAGTAGATTTGTAAAGCATGATTTCTCTTTCATAAACCCATGCTGACTTTGTCCAATCCCATTAATGCCCTCCAAGTGTTCTGTTATCACATCTTTTATAATGGACTCTAGCATTTTCTCCACAACTGATGTTAGGCTAACTGGTCTGTAATTCCCTGTTTTTTCTCTCCCTCCTTTTTTAAATAGTGGAGTTACATTTGCCACCCTCCAATCTGCAGGAACTGTTCCAGAGTCTATAGAATTTTGGAAGATGATCACCAAGGCTACTTCCTTTAGTACTCTGGGATGTAGATTATCAGGCCCTGGGGATTTGTCAGCCTTTAGCCCCATTAATTTCCCGAGCACTATTTTCCTACTAATGCTGGTTTCCTTCAGTTCCTCCCTCTCACTGGACCCTTGGGTCCCTAACATTTCTGGGAGGTTATTTGTGTCCTCCTTTGTGAAGACAGAACCAATGTATGTGTTTAATTGTTCTGCCATTTCTTTGTTCCCCATTATAATTTGTCCCATTTCTGACTGTAAGGGACCTACATTTGTCTTCACTAATCTTTTTCTCTTGACATATTTATGGAAGCTTTTACAGTCAGTTTTTATGTTCCCTGCTAGTTTACTCTCATACTCTATATTTCCTCTCTTAATCAATCTCTTTGTCCTCCTTTGCTGAATTCTAAACTGTTCCCAATCCTCAGGCTTGCCGCTTTTTCTGGCAATTTTTTATGTCTCCTCTTTGGATCTAATGTTATCCCTAATTTCTTTTGTAAGCCACGGTTGAGCCACCTTTCCTGTTTTATTTTTGCACCAGACAGGAATGAATAATTGTTGTAATTCTTGCACACGTTCTTTAAATATTAACCATTGTCTATCCACCGTCATCACTTTTAGAAATTTCCCCAATCTATCATAGCCAACTCGCACCTCATACTTTCATAATTTCCTTTATTTAGATACAGGAACCTAGTTTCGGATTCAACTACTTCACTCTCCATCTTAATGAGAATTCTATCATGTTATGGTCGCTCTTCCCTAAGGGATCCCGCACAACAAGATTGTTAATTAATCCTTTCTCATTGCACAATACCCAGTCTAGGATCACCTGTTCTCTAGTTGGTTCCTCAGCGTATTGGTCTAGAAATCCATCACGTACACACTCCAGGAATTCCTCCCCCACAGTATTATTGCTGATTTGGTTTGACCAATCTATATGTAGATTAAAGTCACCCATGATTATAGTTGTACCCTTCTTGCATGCATCTCTAATTTCCTGTTTGATACCCTCCTCTACATCTCCACTACTGTTTGGGGGCCTATAGACAACTCCCACCATCGTTTTCTGCCCCTTGGTATTTCTTAGCTCCACCCATACAGATTCCACATAGTGATTTTCCGAGCCAATATCCTTCCTCACTATTGCATTGATTTCCTCCTTTACTAACAACGTTACCCCACCTCCTTTCCTTTTTTGCCTGTCCTTCCTAAATAGTGAATACCCCTGGATGTTCAGTTCCCATCCTTGGTCACCCTGCAGCCATGTCTCCGTAATCGCAACTATATCATAACCGTTAATATCTATCTGCGCTGTTAATTCATCTACCTTATTGCGAATGCTCCGCGCATTAAGACACAATGCCTTTAGACTTGTCTTTTTAAGATTGCTAGTCATCTTAGTTTTATTTTGCACTTTGGCCCTATTTGTTTTTCTCCCTTGTTTTCTCTGCCTTCCAATATTGCTTCTTCCCTTTCTGTCTTTTGTTTCTATTCTTGTTTCCCCCTCCTCTGTCTCCCTGCTCAGGTTCTCATCCCCCTTCCATTCTAGTTTAAACCTTCCCCAACAGCACTAGCAACACCCCGCGAGGACATCGGTCCCGGTCCTGCTCGGGTGTAACCCATCCCGCTTGTGCAGGTCCCACCTTCCCCAGAACTGGACCCAATGTCCCAGGAATCTAAATCCCTCCCTCCTACACCATCCCTGCAGCCACGCATTCATCCGGTCTATTCTCCTGTTCCTATACTCACTAGCACGTGGCACTGGTAGTAATTTTGAGATCACTACCTTTGAGGTCCTGCTTTTTAATTTATCTCCTAACTCCTTAAATTCACCTTGCAGGACCTCATCCCTTTTTTTTTTACCTATGTCGTTGGTACCGATATGGACCATGACTACTAGCTGTTCACCATCCCCCTCCAGAATGCCCCGCAGCCGCTCCGTGACATCCTTGACCCTAGCACCAGGGAGGCAACATACCATCCTGGAGTCACGTTTGCGGCCGCAGAAACGCTTATCTGTTGCCCTTACAATTGAACCCCCTATCACTATAGCCCTGCCACTCTTCTTCCTCCCTTCCTGTGCAGCAGAGCCACCTGTGGTGCCACGAACTTGGCTCATGCTGCTTTCCCCTGATAAGCCATCTCCCCCAACAGTATCCAAAGCGGTATATCTGTTTGAGAGGGAGATGGCCCCAGGGGACACCTATTCTACCTGCCTAGTCCTTTTACTCTGCCTGGCGGTCACCCATTTCCTTTCTGCCTGCGTAATCTTTACCTGCGGTGTGACCACCTCACTGAACATGCTATCCACGATAATCTCAGCATCGCGGATGCTCCACAATGAATTCAGCCACAGCTCCAGCTCCAAAATGCAGTTCGCCAGTATCTGCAGCTGGACACACTTCCTGCACACATGGTCGCCAGGGACACCGGTAGTGTCCACGACTTCCACATAACGCAGGAGGAGCATATCACGGGTGCAAGCTATGCTGCCATGACTTGCCTTAGATTAAGCTCATTAGTTACTCCTTTAAGGAGTTTACTCCTTTAAATTACTCTTAATTTAGAGAATGTTAACTACACTTGGGACCTTGATTCACTAAAAAACACTACTTGCTATAAGACCTGCAGACCTTACCTTTCTTTTTACTTTAGTTACTGCACTGCAGAATGGTAGAAGTACTCACCTGAACCTACTTACCAATCAGCTGCCTCCCCTGCGCCGCATCACTTTTGCACTGGTAACCTCACCTCTGGAACTCCACCGCTGGTCTCAGTTTATCCACCTCCGATCTCGCTTAGCTCAGCTCTCCCGCTCTCGGGCCCTCCTTTATCCACCTCCGATCTCCCTTAGCTCAGCTCTCCCGCTCTCGGGCCCTCCTTTATCCACCTCCGATCTCCCTTAGCTCAGCTCTCCCACTCTCGGGCCCTCCTTTATCCCCCTCCGATCTCCCTTAGCTCAGCTCTCCCTCTCTCGGGCCCTCCTTTATCCACCTCCGATCTCCCTTAGCTCAGCTCTCCCTCTCTCGGGCCCTCCTTTATCCACCTCAGATCTCCCTTAGCTCAGCTCTCCCGCTCTCGGGCCCTCCTTTATCCACCTCCGATCTCCCTCAGCTCAGCTCTCCCACTCTCGGGCCCTCCTTTATCCGCCTCCGATCTCCCTCAGCTCAGCTCTCCCACTCTCGGGCCCTCCTTTATCCACCTCCGATCTCGCTTAGCTCAGCTCTCCCTCTCTCGGGCCCTCCTTTATCTACCTCTGATCTCCCTTAGCTCAGCTCTCCCGCTCTCGGGCCCTCCTTTATCTACCTCTGATCTCCCTTAGCTCAGCTCTCCCGCTCTCGGGCCCTCCTTTATCTACCTCTGATCTCCCTTAGCTCAGCTCTCCCACTCTCGGGCCCTCCTTTATCCACCTCCGATCTCGCTTAGCTCAGCTCTCCCTCTCTCGGGCCCTCCTTTATCCGCCTCCGATCTCCCTCAGCTCAGCTCTCCCGCTCTCGGGCCCTCCTTTATCCACCTCAGATCTCCCTTAGCTCAGCTCTCCCACTCTCGGGCCCTCCTTTATCCACCTCAGATCTCGCTTAGCTCAGCTCTCCCGCTCTCGGGCCCTCCTTTATCCACCTCAGATCTCCCTTAGCTCAGCTCTCCCGCTCTCGGGCCCTCCTTTATCCACCTCAGATCTCGCTTAGCTCAGCTCTCCCGCTCTCGGGCCCTCCTTTATCTGCCTCCAATAAACCTACTGTTTCTGCCCATTGCTTAACATTCACAGATCAACAGGATGGGAAAAAATGACCTTGTTGTTCGGTGATCAGTCGAGGTTTCCATGCAAACTATCCTATTTTGTTAAGTAGGTTTCCCTTTCACTGCCCTACCAAGACTAATATCAAATTTATATTGCAGCTTTTCTTAGCTAGAGCCTTCTGGGGAGATGCCAATCAGCAGCAAGGCATATCCCTAAGGAAGGGTGGAAGTAGAGAGGAAAAAAATTAGTAATGTTGTGGGTAATTTTAACCTAACTGGCCAGGTGGGAAACCCACAGGATCGAGTGGAGCGCCAGTTTTACACCCCGCCCAATATTACTCTCCTTTGACTTCAATGGAGAGTAAAATCGAGGGGTATAAAACCAGCGTTGCCCCCGATCCATCAGTTTCCAAGACAGCCAGGTTAGGTTAAAATTGCTCCCATAATGTCCTCACATCACCGATAGGCACCTCCTACCAGCAAGTCACAAATCTTTTTGGTTGGAGATATGGGGAAAGTTAAATAAAAATACTTCTTTTCCAAATGTAGCTGAATTAAATGCAATAGTGCAATGTGAAGGCATCAAATGCAAAACTGAAACAAATTCTGTCCCTAAGAATGAGGGTCTGTTGTTTGACCAGGAGCCACAGAATAGGCTGAAACAGCACTATCAATCTGTATTTACAGACGTAAGCAATAATGTTGGGTGAATGTGTCAAGATTACTTTACATGGCTACATTGCAGATAATACTATAAATATCTTGCTTAAAGTCAGTTAATGTCATGACCTGTCAATGAGTTATGTTAATTTTCCCATTCCTGGGGATTGTTCCCTGCCAGTTGGCAGTTTGCTGTGCATATTTTATACAAACCACTTTCTATCAGTTATTCTTTAATTTGTGACAAGTGTGCCCAATGTTTATTTTGACAGAATACAAATAGCTAACTAGATTTCTTGAAACTCTTTGGTGCTTCCAAGCATACCTTCATTGCAGTCAGGAACTCAGAATGGTAGGGGATCAAATCTATGCCCTCCACTCCAGGGCAATTCTGTCCATGAAGCAGCAGAAGAACATGCACATACCCACAAGAGGGAAAATACATTCCACCTCAGATTGGTACAGAACTGCACAGGAAAATGCATAATGATTTCCTGAGCCAGATAGAACACTGATACAAATTCTGATGGAAACTTGGGAGTTTGAGCATCACTCTATTTTGATGCCAAAACAGGTAGTCACAGTGAGTACCTAAAAAATAGGGTTCCTTGACTTTCCATAGAAGCAATAAAGAAAGAAAAGAAAGACTTGCATTTATATAGCATCTTTCACGGCCTCAGGACATCCCAAAGCGCCTTACAGCCAATGAAGTACTTTTGAAGTGTAGTCACTGTTGTAATATAGGAAACATTAATAAAAGCTACAGTAATAAGCATGGCTGTCTTTCAATCAAAACATTAATGTCACGAGAACCAATATGCTTTCTTTTTTTTGGGGGGGTGGTGTAGAAGTATATGAATTTATGAAGATGTTGGTTAATTACCCAGGCAGAAGCAATAGTCTTGAGGGAGTACTGGCCTTCAAGCACTATTTTGATATTAGAAGAAATTATCCCACTAAGCCACTTCATTTGGCTGCTATACACATGCTAACAGTGCTAAAGGCCACGTTCCAACAGGCAGGGCAGGCAGGAGTCCCCCCATGGACACCTCGGCATGATACACGGGCCATTTTAACTCCAAGGCCTCATTTAAATTTGTCTGCACTGTCTCCCGCGCAACACTGGCTGGGATGACGCAAGAGCCAGTGGTGTGTGCGGACAATCGGGCAGGAGGCCGACGCCGCCAGGTACTCAAGGGAACGGTCCCTGGTATAAGGGTTAGTGCAGGGAAAGGGGGGGTTGTAAAGAGCTGCCGGTGGTCGGAGGGAGAGGGAAGGCAAGGGCTAGGAAGGCCCAAAGATTCCTTGCGGGGCCCAGAGGAACATTCCTGCTCCTCCTGCCCCACAATAGATCCTCAAAAAATATTTTAAAATAGTACTTACCTTGGCCTCTTTTGGCCACTGTACTGCCTCACACCAGATTTTACTGACAGGTTGGGGCCATGCATGCCTGCCACGATCTCATGTCGGGAACACAGCATGACTTCCCTTGCCATCTTACACGGCACTGTTCCCGCTGGGCAGGCAGGGTTAAAATTAATTTTCTTTTTCTATTCAATGAGGGCATGGAGAGCCTTAACCAAGATTTCTTCCTCAACCTATCACCAAAGCAGATTAACTAGTTATTTATCTCATTGTCATTTGTGGAATTTTGATGTACACAAAATGGCTGCCAAATTTGCCGATATAACAACAGTCACTGCACTTCCAAATAATTCATTGTGTGTGAAGAACTTTGAGGTGTTTGAGTGGTGTGATAAGGTGCTATATAAGTGCATCTTCTTAAATTTATACAGCACTTATCATGTAGGACAACGTTTCAAAGCACTTTCTGCATTCCTTTTCTAGAAGGACATGAGAAATAAAACTAGGCTTCTCCATAACTTTCAGAAAAATTGCACGGTCAGGAAAAGAAACTAAAGGCTCAAAGCTCAGAAAGACTCCATTCCTAAGAAGTTTAAGTCTATAGAAGAAACTATTGTCAGCCAAGACTCAGTGTAACACTCCCACCTCTAAGTCAGAAGGTCGTGGGTTCAAACCCCACTCCAGGATTTGAGCACATAATCCATACTGACACTTCGGGCTCGATATTACCAGGGCTGCGGGTTGTCGGCGGGGGGGGGCTATTGGGCGTGTGGGTATCGCGCCCGGTGAAATCAGTCTGCCCCGCGCGCGATCGCAGCCCAATTGGATCCACTTACCTGGTCTTCCGGGTTCCCCACTGCTAAGCTGCGCGGCGGGCGGACTGCGCATGCACAGTAAGGTCTGTCAGCTGGAGGAGCCCTATTTAAAGGGGCAGTCCTCCACTGACAGATGCTGCAACAAATAGGAAAAATTACAGCATGGAGCAGCCCAGGGGGAAGGCTGCTCCCAGTTTAATGATGCCTCACTCCAGGTATCATTAGATGGGGTGAGGAGGAGGGGGAGGACAGAGATCTTCCCCCCGGCGGGCGGGAGGAAGCGGCTTGCCTCTGCCACCAAGAAAGCTTGGCTCGCGGTGGCAGAAGAGTTTCACCTGCACAACCAACATGTTGCCCACCGTGCAGTGCAGGAGGCGCTGCAATGCCCGAAGTAGGTCAGCCAAAGTGAGTACACTTATTCATTCCCCTACACTCCGTCTGCCACATCACCGCCCCCACCCCACATCTCCTTCTGCACTGCCAACACTACTCTGTCACATCACCCCTCACACCCACTCAAACCTCATCCTCATCTTACCTGCACCTACTCACCTCGTCAGTACTCATCCTGCCACTACCACTACCACTCAACCCAATCCTCACACAATCTCATGGCTCTATCTCATACTCACCCTCTCGTGCATCTCTTTCACGGTCAGCCTCACTCAACCTGCCACTACCTGTGCTGCAGCCACAGGGCATGCATCACATATGTGCAGTAGGAAGCGTAAGGCAAACGTGTCGTGAGCATGAAGGGGATGCACAAGGGTGTTTGAGGGTTTGTCATGGTTTTTACTTATATTTAATTTCTGACCAACTCACATCACATATTGTATTGGCACCACTACTGCCACGTCTTTGCGAATCTTGTCTGGTTTGTGCAATAATGCCCTTCCCTGAGGATCACAATGAAGACCCACACCTGATGCCACCCATTGTGTCACTGCAGAGTGGGTGTAGGTGTATTTGCAGGGCTCTTTTGTGCAGACGACTGAGAGACGTCAGCGAGGTCCCCGGAGGCACCCTGGAAGGATGTGGAGGAGAAGTTGTTGAGGGCAGTGGTGACGTTGACAGCGACAGGTAAGAAGATGGTGCTCGGGCCAGCCGGGAGCAGCTCGGCATGAAGGAGGCTGCAGATGTCCACGACTACATGTCGAGTGAATCTGAGCCTCCGTGTGCACTGCTGCTCAGAGAGGTCCAGGAAGCTGAGCCTCGGTCTGTGGACCCTGTGGCGAGGGTAGTGCCCCCTGCGACGCATCTCTCTCTGCGGTTGCCCTCCCTCTTGCTGTGCAGGTGGATGTGTCACAGCACTGTGTTGTGGAGCTCCACGTGTCAGAGGTGGACGGCGTGGCCGGCGAGGCTGGTGATGCTGTTCGCCCTCCGAGGAAGTCATGACTGCAGCTAAGGCGGCCCCCATCCGGAAGATGTACATCTGAGGGGGTCCGCAAGGTAGGTACATGTCTCTGGACCCCGGGGTAAGTGTGCAAGTTGGTGAAATAGATTGTCAGGAGGAGGGTGATGGAAGCCAAACTTTGTCCCAAGTGACAGAGTGGCCTCCTGCAATGAGTGAGGGTCTCCCCCCACCACCTGTCAAATGGACCTTTGCAGCTGCCACAGGCTGACAGCTGCAACACATCCATTTCAACTGGGAGTGTTTCCCCCAGTATGGGAAACAGTCCCAGTTGTTTCTAAAATCCCACCCCTCCTGACATATTCCCTTAATCAGGTCTGTTAATGACCTGAAATACCTAGGTAAATACTCTCAAGTGGCACCCCGCCGGCTTTAATTGCCTGCGGGATTCCCACATGTGGGGGCTGCGCGCACATCGGCGCGTCTGTGGGGAACCCAGAAGTGGGCGGGTTGGAGCCGGGCTCCCGACCCACTCCGGGAATCCCCGATTTTCGGAGCCCCCCCGCCAGGAACGCACCCGATAGCGGGTGCTAAAATGGAGGCCTTCAGTGCAGTACTTAGGGAGTGCTGCACTCTCAGAGGTGCTGTCTTTCGGATGAGACATTAAACCGAGGCACTGTCTATTCTTTCAGGTGGGTGTAAAAGATCCCATTGCATTATTCGAAGAAGAGCAGGGGATTCTCCTAATGTCCTGCCAAATATTTATCCCTCGACCAACATCACTAAAATAGATTATCTGGTGATTTATCTCATTGCTGCTTATGGGACCTCACTGTGCACAATTGGACTGATGCTTTCCCCTCGTTATAATCGTGACTACACTTCAAAAATATTTAATTGGCTGTGAAGTGCTTTGTGTCATCCTGAGGTCATGAAAGGCAATATATGAATGCAAATTTTTCCTTCCTTCTTCCTTATCATTGTGCACGGTGACAAAAAAAAGTTAATGAGTAGCAGGTCTGATCCTCATGCATTTATTTCAAAATGAAGGCAGAGTTGAGATTAGTATGTATGAAATTAGTCTCTAAAGAACAACTACAGAATTACCAACTCTAGGACTAAATGTAACAGTGCAATTTTCTGATACCATCAGGATTGTAGTGACACAATTTAGGTACAATAGTTATTTCAGTGGCAGCATTTTATTATCAAGCACTCATTATATTGGGCTCGATTTCCGAAGTAAAAAACGGGTGGGTTGGGGAAGGGGGGCATTGAAAATTGCCACCATTTCAGACCTGCACCCAACCCGCCTCCAACCTGCCCATTTCCGGTTTTCAGGGCGGCAGGACGAAGCACGGGCGGCCAACCCGCTCCCAGGAGGTGGGTCGGGCCTTAAAACCTTTCAAGGAGGCTTCAGGCCTCCATTTTTCACTAATTTCCGATTTCAACCCCAGGGGGCCAGGATTCCCGGGCCTTCTGATTTACGCCTCGTGAAAGGAGACGAGAAGGCCCGAGGCTGCAGGTAAGTGCCTAGAAAGGCACAGCTTGTGGGGCCCGGAGGAGCAGGAATGCTTCCCCCAGGCCCAACAAGCCTACCTGCGCCGCCCCTCCATCCCGACCGTGGAACCCCCCCTATCGCGGACCCCCGACCCCAACCCCCAGACCCCGATCCTCCCCCTCCGACCCCAACCCCGATCCTCCGACCCCAACCCCGAGCCTGCAACCCCGATCATCCGACCCTGAACCCCTGACCCCCGAACCCGATCCTCTGACCCCTACACCGATCCTCCAACCACGATCCTCCAACCACAATCCTTCAACCCCGAACCTCCGACACTGACCCCGATCTTCCAACCCACAACCTTCCCCCTCATCGATTGCGGACCCCCGCGATGACCCCCGATCCTGCCCCCCGCCCCGTGACTGACCCCGATCCCCTCCCCCATGACACTCGACCCCCGTGCCCACCCATGCTCATCAGCGCCACTTACCCACCAATGCCCCCCCCCCCCGTCCTCCCCCAATCCATGAAAATAAAGACTTACCTGCAGACTTACTTACAGACATCCTCTCCCTGGCTGGTCTCCCGTCCTACTGAGGCCAGCCTGTCAATCAGCCAATCAGTCGGACGGGAAGCCGACAAAAAAAAAAGACATCCTTACGCCAAAATCGTACGGACATCCGGGAAACCCGTACTAATGGGTTTCCCGAACTCAAATTGACCCCCCCGCCCCCTTCCCGGCTCCACTTGAAAATTGAGCCCATCACCTTGAAGCAATCTCTTGCATTTTTCCTCACCAAGGTAACAATCCTTTAAAGACCAACATCAAATTGACTTTCCACTATTTGTTCACACGGCAGTAATAGGTCTCTCGCAAAAGTCTATCAAGAGTCAGTTACTTACGAAGTAAATCAACCTTCGATCCCACAGATATCTTTTTCATGAATTTCAGCTACTTTTTTGGTTCTCCTTAGTTCCTCCAATCTTGCCATTAGGACCTCAAGCTTCTGCTAAAGCTCTTTAATCTGACTTTGGCTTCCAGTATCTAACTTGTCACTGTGGTATTTATATAGGCCAAAAAATTAGCACTGAAAGTTAAGTTTATTTAAATTTTAACAAAATAATATGAATCTGGACCATAAATTGAACAATACAGAAGCTCCTATGTTTACACTAAGGGCAAATGCAACCCATATTCTCGTACTGAGCCAGACAGGAAGTTCCCAGGTTCCATACGTGAACGATGCTGAATTTGCCTCTAATAACCAATTCTGCGCATGTGGGTGGTGAGCAATTCCTGACCCATGTGACTTCAAAATTCAGAATAACTTTTTGCATGGTGGAGACAGTAACACCATCACTCAGCTAAGGCACTGTTTTGTTACAAGACATTTGTGAATCTAACAGCAATAATTATAAAGTTCTATCGAGGATAGGGGAAGAAAGGGAAATATGGTTAGCAGTCTTTACATTGTTGTTGGGCACTTATACATTTTATTCTGTACCAGCATTGGTGTCCGAGTTGGCAAAGCCACCTGTTGACAAAAGCAAAATATCAGAAAAGGCAAGCCTACCTCTACCTTTTTATGGATGATATGTCTGTTCAGTCTGCATTAATTCCTTTGTATTTTTTATCTCCTGGAATTTAATGGAATGCAAAATGTTCAGGAATGATCAGCCCAGTCTTGACATACAAGTCCTTGAGCTGTCGGAAGCAGACAGCCTAAGGCAGATTTGTCTGCCATTTCCTTCCAGCAAAAAGCAGCTGGTGTTTCTAATTTGCACTTTCATTGGTAGAAAACTATAGGTAATTTTTTTTTTAATTGAGTCCAATCATTTGAACAAATCTATAGTAGGTGCACATCACAACTACATCATCTCTCAATGGCTTCAAAGGAAAAAAATCTATTACAGATGACAAATCAGTCTGCACATATAGCATACCGCAGTGGAAAATAAAAATCACTTTGACAGCTACAGTCTGTTGTCAAGACAAAAATATCTGGTGGACAGAGTGATGATATTGTGACAAATAAAGTGCGTCAGATTGCAGTAAATTGCAAAGTCCCCATTGCCTGCATTATTTTTGACAGGCAATTGTCATTTTAAAAGTTGTTGTTTACTGCATTTTTGTCTTCTGTGGTATAGATGTTATCATTGTATAATTGCAACACACCAGCACATGTGGAAATTTCTGTCATGCAAGGTGCTGCATTCACAGTGCTTGTTTTAAATGAGATCTATGCATGTGTACACAAAACAAAAGAAAATTAAACAACACTGCCACATAGATATGGCAATGAAACATCACAAGTACAAAGGGATATAAATCATGAAGGTGAAAAATCATATTCAAGCTATTATAGGACAGAAAGAAATGTCTACCATTAAAAAGGTGACACAAAAACAAACTCATACATTTCAGCTAGAATTTACAGAGTGCGAACTGATTTCACATTTCCAATAGCAGCATGTCAGCAGCCATTCCTGCCCCAGAAAATGACAAATGAATGCTGCTTAATATTTTGCTTGAACAGTTTTCTTCTTCCACAGAACCATTTCCAGTGTGGTAATGAGAGGAACGGTGCTGTAAAGGATGCAGTTTTATATGGATGACAACCTTTCTTGGGCAAATGATTTGATACATACTTTGTTTATCTGGTGCGCATTCAGTGGTTAAAATGATTAATTGAACCTATTACATGTTAGTCATACGTGGTTAGGCTAAGAAGGAAATACTATTTCTTACCAGTGATTCATTACATATACAGAACACTATGACATATTCAAAAGAAAAGCAGGTCTGCTAAAAATAGCATTTCATAAATCACACCAATGAGCTAATTTTACGTTCCCCCCCCCCCCCACAACATTTGCAGATTTTTTCCCAATTACCATAAAAGCTACATAATCTTACAAGTAACCCACCTGCTTCTCCTGCCATATGTTAGTTCCTTCCTCAATAAGCTGTTGCTTGAGGCGTAGCCCTTCGTTCATGCTTCTTATCTTATTTTCTACTTCAGCTCTTTCTTTTTGACCTAATTTTCTGAAAGATACCGTCAGCAATCAACTCACATGGTGCGTGGTTTTGACTGATAATCTTCTTCTGTAATGAAGACCCCATTTGTTCTGGTGCACACTGTTACGCCTCAACAAACTCCCAGTTTAACACTGAAGATAACTGCAGATAAATAGCTAATATTCTTAGTGAAAACATTTTGTAAACTTGTGCAAAGGTAAAGAAACAGATTACAAGGCTGACTACTTTAACCCTTCTGGAGTACTAAATGCCATTGGCAAGTCTTCAGTATATTAATGTTTTGCTTTCTTTTTTAACATATTTATTTTACATTTATTTAATTAACATATTGATTTTCAGTGCCCTCACCTGGCATTAACGGGGCAGTAATGGCCTCAAATTAGGGTGGGCAGCCTTATCACTCAGTTACCACCAGCAATACGGCTGGCTCCATTTTAAAAGGGGCCTACCATTGGGTGTCCAAAGTGCCTGCCTGTTTTGGGCAATAGGCCCTTTTAATATGGAAATCAGGATCTTTTGACATAAATTGGATCCCAATTGGCATTTTAGGTAAGAACTGGCACTTGTGCAGTGCAGCCTCCGATCAGTTCCACAGGTGATGGAAGAGAAGAGGCCCACTAAAGCTATGTCTTGAATTATTTTAGTAGGTCCCCACAGGAGTGTCCCTCCAGGGCCCACAAAGATTATCTGGGCCTCTCCTGCCCCGGGACCTTCATCCTCAGTGATCACGTACTCCCCGCCCCCACTATCGCCTCTGACCACAATCTACCTTGCCGGTGGCAGCTCCGGACCGATTTTCAGGTCTCAAATGGTGAGTTGCATCAGGACTCCTGTTTGGCGCCATGCAGCTCGCCTGCCGAATTTAAATGAGACCAGAGCCTCAAAATCAGGAGAGTCACCACCGCCGGAATGGATGGTCGACCAGCATGCTCCCCTGGTCGGCCGTCCGAAAGTCAAAATCTACCTGAATATGTTAAATTTCAATATTCTTTGAACAAACAAAAACACTTGGCCCACAGAAATGTTCCTGGGCTCAGGAAAGGGATCAGTGAATTTGATTAATGTCAAACAAGTCAAATGCATGTCACGCCATCGTGGAGACCAGCTCAGAGAGTTGCTCTCCTACGAGACGTCATGACCAGGGAAAACATCTTGCAGAATGGTGTCAAGAGAGACAGATTTGTAAATGAGAACAAATATTCAATACATTGGCAAATGGGGAGCTTTGTGAGGATTGGGATGATTGGGCGAGTGCAACTTAGTGTGGAATAGGATAGAGACAGTGAAGTTCAGATAAAGTGGAGTTTGTGAAAGATGGAGCTTGGGAGGTCATCCAGGAGGGGAATAGAAAAGCTGAGCATGGAGGTGAGAAAGGAATGGAGGCAGGCAATATTTCAGAAATGGAAATGGAGTCCTTAATTACTGCAGGGTTTGTCCTGATCTCCTGCCGTAAATTCGACGGGAGGTCGGTGAAACCACCAAAGGGCAAAAATGGCCTTTTAGGCTACTTCTCCAAGGGTTCCAACAACCTGAAGTTATGGTAGGGGGTTGGAACAACCCCTCGGAAATTCAGGGCCAGGCAGTCTTGGTGGCATAATTATATCGTTATGGAATTTGAAGTTCAGCTCAGGGATGAGCAAGGCACTTAGTAAATCATAATCTGATTAGGCAGAGTCAACATGCTTTTATGAAAGGGAAATCGAGTTTGAGAAATCTATTTTTTGGGGATTTAACTAGCAGGGTAGATAAGGGGAAACCAGTGGATGTAGTATATTTGGAATTTCAAAAGGCATTCAATAAGGTGCCACACAAGAGGTTGTTACACAAGATTAGGGCTCATGGGATTGGGGGTAATATATTAACATGGTTTGAGAATTGGTTAACGGACAGAAAACAGAGAGTAGGAATAAACTGGTCATTTTCGGATTGGCAGGTTGTAACTAGTGGGATGCCACAAGGATCAGTGCTTGGGCCTCAGCTGTTTACAATATTTATCAATGACTTAGAAGAAGGGACTGAATGTAATGTATCCAACTTTGCTGATGATACAAAGCTAGGTGGGAAAGTAAGCTGTGAGGATAACGCAAAGAGGCTGCAAAGGGATATAGACAGGTTAAGTGAGTGGGCGAGAAAGTGGGAGATGGAGTAGAATGTGGGGAAATATGAAATTATCCACTTTGGTGGGAAGAATAGAAAAGCAGAATATTTTTTAAAAGGTGAGAGACTAAGCACGTTGGTAGTCAGAGGGATTTGGGTATCCTTGTACACGAATCACAGAAAGTTAACTTGCAGGTACATCAAGCAATTAGGAAGGCAAATGGTATTATCGCCTTTATTGCAAAGGGGTTGGAGTAAAAGGGTAAGGAGGTTTTGCTGCAATTATATAGGACTAAGGAAGGATATACTTGCCTTAGATGGGGTGCAACAAAGGTTCACTAGATTGATTCCTGGGATGAGAGGTTTGTCCTGTGAGGTGAGATTAGGTAAAATGGGCCTATATTCTCTGGAGTTTAGAAGAATGACAGGTGATCTCATTGAAACGTATAAAATTCTTAGAGGGCTTAACAGGGTGGATGCTGAGAGGCTGTTTACCCTGGTTGGAGAGTCTAGAACTCTGGGTCATATTCACAAGATAAGGGGTCGCCCATTCAGGACCAAGACGAGGAAAAATTTCTTCATTCAGAGGGTTGTGAATCTTTGGAATTCTCTACCCCAGAGGGCTGTGGATGCTCAGTCGTTGAGTATATTCAAGATTGAGATCGATAGATTTTTGGACACTAAGGGAATCAAGGGATATGGGGATAGGGCGGGAAAGTGGAGTTGAGGCAGATCAACCATGATCTTATTGAATAGCGGAGCAGGCTCGAGGGGCCATATGGCCTAATCCTGCTCTTATTTCTTATATTCTTATGTTCGTATGAACATAAAGGTTGCATACCACTGGATTCAGCTTAAGCAAGCAGCTTGGGAAGAGGTGGAATTAGGGGACGAGGGTGCAGAGTTTCTTGTAGAAATGACCGTGATCTTGTCAGTAGAAGAAGCTCTGAATCGTATGGCCACAAAATGGTATATTGTGAAAAGAAAAATCAATACTTAGCATTCTCCTCTTTGTGAGCTATCTCCTTATTTACTGCATGTGATTGGACAAGATACTTTGCTGCTTTATTCATCTAAAGAGCCACAATCTGAAAAAGAACAAAGTATCCCCAATTAGTATATCTTGCATTTTTTGAAGCTTTTTGTGTAGCTGTATGCTTTCTCTCCCTTTCTATTCTCTCATCCATAATAGGAAAAATAGAAGATTGGGAGAAGATTGGCACTGGTGATTTTTTTAAAGCTTCACATTATAGAAGTTTCATAGAGATAGGACTGTGAACTTACCTCAAAAAATGACTAAGAAACATGAAGCGAATATTTGTTGGACTACAAGAACGAATGTTAATTTATGGGAACCAGGCCTAATTTGCATGGATAAGATTAATTGGAAACTAGAATTTCTCCTGTTTTATTTTAAAGAAAACACAAAATAAGCATTAGAAGGCAAGATAACAACTACAATTTTTCAAATGATGAGATCTTAGTTTCAACCGGGTCTTCAAGGATGGCTCTTCTTCAATCTGAGATTGAGCCACCCCAAGCCATTTTCACACACTTTATAATGTGTTTGTCAAAGAACAACCTTAGCAGAGGCATGGGAACAAATCACCTATCTACTCCTGTGGCTGCAGAATGGTACCAGGGGCACAAGACAATAGAAAAAATGGTACATTAAAATAAGATCAACACAGCCCTTTTTTTGAAACTTGAAAAGGTATAGTTATATCAATAGGGATAGTGTGCTGTAGCTAATTAGATATAGTTACATATGCAAATTAAGTTGAATACAACATACTTTTTTCCTTCTACTGAAATAACATGTCCTTTACAAGCAAAGCAACGGTGACTGCTTTTTTTTGCTGCTTCTTTCCTCTATAATTAGCTAACAGAAGCTGCATTCTGTAGAAGGAATCTAATAGGCTCAGTTTTCTCTCTTCCTGAAATGGAGCATGGCGAGTGGAGATAAAAGTCATGAGTGTTAGAAGTGGCATGTGTGTACTATGACCCGCAATTTGTTTCTTTTAATTTAAAAAAAAACTATGAACGAAACCAAAAACTAAGGGATAGATTTTACGCAAGCCCGCTCGGTGTGAACAGGGCACGCAGGTCATTAAAATGGCAGGGGTGTTTGCACTGCCTTCCCAACGCGTTCCCGCCCACCCCCCAAACCCCAACCCCCACCGCCCCCCCCCCCCCCCACCACCCCCACCCCATCTTAATTCACCTCAAATCAAGCACAGGAAGGGCGTTCGCCCCAGGCAGGCGGGGCTAAAAGTCGCGGCCTGATGATGTCATCACGCCGCAATGCCATTTTAATTGAATAACTCGTGAGGCCGGCATGGGGCCAAACCCAACAAACAGACCTGGCAGCTGTCAGATGAATAGCTAGAATAAGCCGCGGTAAGTCTCTTTATTTAACTTTTCTGAGGATTCCTGATTCCTGAGGGCCAAGAGGAGCAGGAGTCTTTGGGTCTTCCCCAGACCCTGCCTTGCCTCTCCCTCCCAGCACCAGCATGTCCTGTCAAAACCCCCTCCCAGCGCTAACTTCATGGAGACCATTCCTTTGGGTCCCCAGCATCCTTGGGTTCTCGTCCTAATTTTCCACTTCCTCCCAACAGCTGTCACTCCCTCCAGTTTCATGCTAATGAGGTCCAGGAGCTAAAATAGTAAAAATTGATCCCTAAATTTACATATGCTCTATAAAAGAGGGAAATTCACTTGCATTCTATACAAATATACTGCTCAATCATATCTCTATGTAAACCAGGCACACTATATGTTAGCCATAGCAGAGATGCAAATTTGAAAGTAGGATAAATCAGTATTGATTTCTCTACTATCTCTGATAGGAACAGCCATGTTGATATGTTTCAATTTTGGCTCTCACATGAGGTATACTGCACAAGACTACCACTAGATTATGAAAAATAAAATAACAAGTACGGCCAGCTGAAAATATTTGATGAAATTCATAGATCATTGTGTACTCTATTCAAACCGTTGTAATATGATCAAGAAACTGATTGCAAAATTACTGCACATTTCAGCAAGAACTATTTGATAGCCTTATCTGCACTTACACATAATGTTGCTGTAATATTTACCTTGCTGACAATGTATTTGAATACAGTTTAAGTACCCAATTAACAGGCAAAACATGCGTGGCTCAAAGATTGGTGTGGGAGAAGTGGGTTTCAATTTGTGTGACACTGGCACCAGTACTGGGGAAAGAGAGAACTGCTCCGTCGGGACGGACTACACCTGAACCATGCTGGGACCAGAGTTCTAGCAAATCGAATAACTAGGGAGGTGAATCGGGCTTTAAACTAAATAAGGGGGGGAGGGGGAGGGAGGGTCCCGGTGGAGAGAAATCTAGAATGCTAAAGAGAAAAGACAAAGAAACAGTGCAGGAAAGTGACTGGGGTAAGGATAACCAGATTATGTCAGGAAGGGACAAAGCAAACAAACAAAAGAGTGCATTAACAAATAGGGTCCGTGTAAGAAAAAATGGTAATAAGACAAATAGGGCATAGTACAAAAAAATGTTAAGATGTCTAAAAATGTTAAAATGCAGATCTAAAGTCACTGCATCTGAATGCACTAAGCATTCGTAATAAGATAGACAAATTAACAGTGCAAATAGATGTAAACGGATACGATATAATTGCAATTACAGAGACATGGCTGTAGGGTGACCAAGGCTGGAGCTGAATATCCAAGGGTATTCGATATTTAGGAAGGACAGGCAAAACGTAAAGGAGGTGGGGTGGCATTGTTAGTAAAGGATGAAATCAGAGCAATAGTAAGAAAAGATATTGGCTCAGAAAATCAAGATGTAGAATCAATCTGGGTGGAGTTAAGAAGCATCAAGGGGCAGAAAATACAGGTGGGAGTTGTCTATAGGCCTCCAAACAGTAGTGGTATTGTAGGGGACAGCATCAAACAGGAAATTAGAGATGCATGTAACAAGGGTACTACAGTAATCATGGGTGACTTTAATCTGCATATAGATTGGCCAAACCAAATTAACAATAATACTGTGGAGGATGAATTCCTGGAGTGTGTACGAGATGGTTTTTTAGACCAGTACGTTGAGGAGCCAACCACGGAACAGGCTATCCTAGATTAGGTATTGTGCAATGAGAAGGGGTTAATTAATAATCTTGTTGTGCGGGGTCCTTTAGGGAAGCGTGACCATAACATGATAGAATTCTTCATTAAAATGGAAAGTGAAGTAATCCAATCCGAAACTAGGGTCCTAAATCTAAACAAAGGAAATTATGAAAGTTTGAGGAGTGAGTTAGCTATGATAGATTGCGAAGCTTCATTAAAAGGCATGACGGTGGATAGGCAATGGCTAACATTTAGGGAACAAATGCATGAATTGCAACAATTATACACTCCTTTCTGGCGCAAAAGCACAAAAGGAAAAGTGGCCCAACCAGGGCTAACAAAAGAAATTAAGGATAGTATTAGATCCAAAGAGGAGTCATATAAAGTTGCCAGAAAAAGTAGCAAGCTTGAGGATTGGGAGCAGTTTAGAATTCAGCAAAAAAGGACCAAGAGATTAATTAAGACGGGAAAAATATAGTATGGGAGTAAACTTGCAAGGAACATAAAAATGGACTGTAAAAGCTTCTACAAGTATGTAAAAAGAAAAAGATTAGTGAAGACAAATGTAGATCCCTTACAGTCAGAAAGGGGAGGAATTTATAATGGGGAACAAGGAAATGGCAGAGCAATTAAACAAATACTTTGGTTCTGTCTTCACGAAAGAGGACACAATAACTTCCCGGAAATATTAGGGAACCAAGGGTCGAGTGAGAAGGAGGAATTAAAGGAAATTAGTATTAGTAAAAAAATAGTACTGGAGAAATTAATGGGATTGAAAGCTGATAAATCCCCAAGGCCTGATAATTTGCATCCCAGAGTAATAAAAGAGGTAACCATGGAAATAGTGGATGCATTAGTTGTCCTCTTCCAAAATTCTATAGATTGTGGAACAGTTCCTGCAGATTGAAGGGTGGCAAATATAACCCCACTATTTAAAAAAGGAGGGAGAGAGAAAAAAGGGAACTACAGATCAGTTAGCCTAACATCAGTAGGAGGGAAAATGCTAGAGTCTATTATAAAAGATGTGATAACAGGACACTTAGAAAATATCAGCGGGATTAGACAAAGTCAGCATGGATTTATGAAAGGGAAATCATGTTTGACAAACCAACTGGAGTTTTTTGAGGATGTAACTGGTAGAATAGATAAGGGAAAACCAGTGGATGTGGTTTATTTCGATTTTCAGAAGGCCTTTGATGAAGTCGCACATAAGAGGTTAGTGTGCAAAATTAAAGCACATGGGATTAGTGGTAATATACTGGCATGGATTGAAAATTGGTTAACAGACAGGAAACAGAGAGTAGGAATAAATGGGTCTTTTTCGGGTGGCAGGCAGTGACTAGTGGGGTACCGCAGGGATCAGTGCTTGGGCCCCAGATATTCACAATATATATCAATGATTTGGATGAGGGAACCAAATGTAACATTTCCAAATTTGCTGACGACACAAAACTAGGTGGGATCTTGAGTTGTGAGGAGGACGCAAAGAGGCTTCAGGGCGATTTAGACAAGTTGAGTGAGTGGGCAAATACATGGCAGATGCAGTATAACGTGGATAAATGTGAAGTTATCCTCTTCGGAAGGAAAGAAGAAAGGCAGAGTATTATTTAAATGGTGATAGATTGGGAAATGTTGATGCACAAAGGGACCTGGTTGTCCTTGTACACCAGTCACTGAAAGCAAACATGCAGGTGCAGCAAGCAGTTAGGAAGGCAAATGGTATATTAGCCTTCATTGCAAGAGGATTTGAGTACAGGAGCAAGGATGTCTTACTGCAGTTATACAGGGCCTTGGTGAGACCACACCTGGAGTATTGTGTGCAGTTTTGGTCTCCTTACCTAAGAAAGGATATACTTGCCATAGAGGGAATGCAGCGAAGGTTCACCAGACTGATTCCTGGGATGGCAGTACTGTCGTCTGAGGAGAGATTGGGTAGACTCGACCTGTATTCACTCGAGTTTAGAAGAATGAGAGGGGATCTCATTGAAACATATAAAATTCTGACAGAACGAGACAGACTGGATGCAGGGAGGATGTTTCCCCTGGCTGGGGATCCAGAAAGAGGGGTCACAGTCTCAGGATATGGGGTAGGACATTTAGGACTGAGACGAGGAGAAATTTCTTCACTCAGAGGGTGGTGAACCTGTGGAATTCTCTACCACAGAAGGCTGTGGAGGCCAAGTCACTGAATATATTTAAGAAGGAGCTAGATAGATTTCGAGACACAAAAGGCATCAAGGGGTATGGGGAGAGAGCGGGAATATGGTATTGAGATAGAGGATCAGCCATGATCATATTGAATGGCGGAGCAGGTTTGAAGGGCCGAATGACCTACTCCTGCTCCTATTTTCTATGTTTCTCTGTTTCTAACTGTGCTGCACAATAGGGTCATCATGATTTGATCAAGGAAGTTGAGGAATTTGGATCTGCAAATGTACATTCAGGGATCGGTACTGGGTCCGCTGTTATTTGTTATTTATATTAATGATTTGGATGAGAATTTAGGAGGCATGGTTAGTAAGTTTGCAGATGACACCAAGATTGGTGGCATTGTGGACAGTGAAGAAGGTTATTTAGGATTGCAATGGGATCTTGATAAATTGGGCCAGTGGGCCGATGAATGGCAGATGGAGTTTAATTTGGATAAATGTGAGGTGATGCATTTTGGTAGATCGAATCGGGCCAGGACCTACTCCGTTAATGGAGAGTTATAGAACAAAGAGATCAAGCAGTACAGGTTCATAGCTCCTTGAAAGTGGAGTCACAGGTGGATCGGGTGGTGAAGAAGGCATTCAGCATGCTTGGTTTCATTGGTCAGAACATTGAATACAGGAGTTGGGATGTCTTGTTGAAGTTATACAAGACATTAGTAAGGCCACACTTGGAATACTGTGTACAGTTCTGGTCACCCTATTATAGAAAGGATATTATTAAACTAGAAAGAGTGCAGAAAAGATTTACTAGGATGCTACCGGGACTTGATGGTTTGACTTATAGGGAGAGGTTGGATAGACTGAGACTTTTTTCCCTGGAGAGTAGGAGGTTTAGGGGTGATCTTATAGAAGTCTATAAAATAACGAGGGGCATAGATAAGGTAGATAGTCAAAATCTTTTCCCAAAGGTAGGGGAGTCTATAACGAGGGGGCATAGATTTAAGGTGAGAGGGGAGAGATATAAAAGGGTCCAGAGGGGCAATTTTTTCACTTAGAGGGTGGTGAGTGTCTGGAACGAGCTGCCAGAGGCAGTAGTAGAGGCGGGTACAATTTTGTCTTTTAAAAAGCATTTGGACAGTTACATGGGTAAGATGGGTATAGAGGGATATGGGCCAAGTGCAGGCAATTGGGACTAGCTTAGTGGTATAAACTGGGCGACATGGACATGTTGGGCCGAAGGGCCTGTTTCCATGTTGTAAACTTCTATGATTCTATGATTCTACATTTTGTAAATGAACTGTTGTGTAGTCTACAGAGCCTTCACAGCACCCAAGTGAAAATATATATGGCAACGTCCACATTTAAAGTTATATTCCTCATTCTCCTATCCCCAAAATTATTCCCAATGCCTTTACTAAATTAACCTTTACTCCCCCTCTTAAATTCAAATTTCTAAACCCCTGTAACTTCTTGTGCAATTGGTATTATTAAATGTATTGTGTTAACAATAGTGGCAATTTCTGTTGTTTATATTTCCATCTGTCCATCAACCAAAGATTTGGACAAAATAGTCTCGATGTTCTGCTGCCACAAGTCGATTTAGTGGTGCTAATTGGGCAGACAGTGGTAAAAAATCATATAGAGATACATTAGTACCATGCAAATGAGATGGCAATGACGTGTGAAGTTATAAACGTCATCTTCCACCACTTCCGCCAATTCATATTCACAACTGGTATATAGAGACATTCCAGGTTGCCAAGTGTCATGGAAAAGGTGGAAGAGAATTTAAAGGGCCTAGACTCTGAGCAGTTAAATGCTTATTTCTCAGTCACTTTTATGGGTTTTTTGCTGTTGCCAACTACTTTGCCATCTGTCTTTGTGTCAGTTGCTGAGAGACTGCCGTCGTTCGTCCTCCCTAATTTAGATATTGCCTTTCCCATTGGGAATTGCTCTCTACCTTTGCTTCTTGGAAGAAGAGAAGAATCAATATTATAGCGCTAATCTGGTAAGGCTGCACTGGAAGCGCACTGTGTCCGCCTGCAGGTAGCACCACACCAGAATAAACAGGCGGTAACACTCCTAACTGTATTTTGATTGAGGACCAATGATTGCAGAAGCTTTGCTCTCCAAAGGAAGCCATCACAGAGTTATCTCAAATGCTACAAGTGGACCTACAGCTGACTCTGCTAGTGACTGTTCAGGTCACAACTTTCCTTAATTTTTTTGATATGGGCTCATTCCAGGCTGCTACTGATGACCTCAGTAAACTTATCCAAACAACAATGCACACATACATCAAGCAAGTTATGGATGCATTGTTCCCTAGAGCTAGCAATTTCATTAGTTTCCTCATGAAAAAATGGCAGCAGCACTACATGACACTGCAATTTTAGGGTAGCAGGATTCCTCAAGGTCCACTGATTGTACCCAATTCACCCTACATTCTCCTTGATTAATCCCTATACCTTAGAAAAAATAGGGCCTCAGAATTGTGGCAGCCTCTTCACTATGGTTACCGGCGAGAGTCAAAATCGACCCCCGTGTGTATGTATTGAAGGCGTGTTTTAGGTGCCTGGATTGATTGATGGCATCCTGCAATATAGTCCAACTGTGATCTCAAACAACACACCATGTACATTTTTAACTGAATATGGCTTCTTCCTCCAACCTGTAGCCTTAGAGGCAACCAAAACAAATCTTCACAACATTTGAATTGAATTAGGCTGGAGACATTGGCAGGGGTCATTTTGATTTTGGGTGTTAGTGTAAAACGGGTGATATCGATTCAGGTGCCCTTTAGACATTTGCATAACGGGCGGCTAAATCAATGTCTCCCATTTTACGATTATAACCCAAAGTCAAAATTACCCTAATTATTTTTAATGTAACTGGTTTCTAAACTCTTTAAACACTGCAACTAAATTAAAGGAACCACTACCAAGATAACCCGAGACAAAAATATTTCATTTTGTCATATTGCACATATGGGTAGCAGACTCCTTCACTCATTCTGCCATTTGCAGCACATGGACCCCAATGCCTGCACATCAAAGCATTCTTCGTTTAAAAGTAGGACCTGTGAGGTCTGGATCCCTAGGCTCTTTAGCCAAAGGGCGAAGCATTGGTCAGCAGTGTCTTCCTCCTCACTTGTATTATGTGAGTCACCCAATGGCTTATTCTCTAACTCCCACTAGGCTGGTGCATGCAAGGGATAGAGTGAGCACTGGTATGTGCTTTGATGTGCAGGCAGGGCTGGATGCACTGAGGTATGGTTGTTCTTCTTTGGGTACAACTAGAAGAGAAAAAGAAGTGGTGTTGGAATGGGTTGCTGAGGAGCAGAGTTCACCTCACTTTCCGTAGGAGTAAGAGGAGGATTTCATGATATAGTTTGCTGCCAAGTAATGCAGGGTGCAGCAGGAAAAGGAAGAAAATCAGAAATTCATGACAAACCTATAGCTAGTACCTGTTTCTTCCCCATCTTCAACTCCTTCTAATTGCCTTTTCCTCAAAGGGGCTGAGAGGTTGCAGGTTTGGAGCGGGTGCCACATTTTGCAGCTTGCTTGTTCATGTTGTGGGCTGGTTTGTCCTTGAAACAGAAGGTGAGAAGTAGTTCTGCTCACCATGATATGCAGTAAAACCCAGGTGTCAGCATGCAACCCATAGGTGCATGCACCAAGCAATGTGATTCCATATGAGGTTTTCAGTCAGTGAATGCATGTAGGAACATTTACATGCGACGGGTGCCACACTGCCTTCTGGGCATTGATGGTTAGCAATGTAAGCGCTATAACATAATATGAGGGGAAGTCATTGTAAGTGGCAGACATTGTTAGTACAGTTTTTTCTTCAAACTTTAATTAGGTGATCTTGCAAACTTTCACAAGGTCAGTCCCAGAGGTCACCATCAGTGGGATGCTAGCATTTACACCGAGATCACAAATCTATGTGTTTTCGAGCCCATTATTCACTCTCAACTGGCATGACCTTTCTATGTTCCCAACAGCTTAGGAACCGTCATGTTTCACAAAGTATTTGATAATTCACTACCTGAATAGTCTATAATTCTATTCCCGAGAGATTTAATCACCTTTTTAAAATAAAAGTTAGTTAACACCATAAATGTCGATTTTCGGGTTGAGGGGCAGGAGGGCTCCAAAAATCGCTAAAATGCCGAGCGGGTTCGGAGCTCAGCTCCAACCCATTGGCTTCCGGGTTCCCCAGTGATGCATCTGGGTGCACGCACGCCTCCCGAATGCGGGAGTCCCACCGACAATTAAAGCTGGCGGGATGATAATTTCCATAGTTTGTCGGATAGTTGAGGTACTTGAACTACTTGACTGACTCGACATTTTGGCAGGGTGCAATTTTGAAGCATCCTCAGCGTGTTTCCCGTGCTGTGGGAAACACTTCCTGTTGCAACAGACTTGTTTCAACCAGCAGCCATTGGGGGATGCAAATGCTTATATGACAGGTGGGGAGAAAACGTCATTTATTGCAGCAGGGCACTCTGTCACTTCAGACAAAGTTTTGGCTGCAAGACCTTTGTGTTTTCACTCAAAATTCTTACTTTCCAACCAAAACTCTGCTGTGCAAACATATTTAACTATGTTGCGGATCCCCTCAAACTCACACCGTCAGAATGGGGGGGGCGCCATGGCTGCATTCACCACTACATCCGAGGATGAGCAACATCATCAGCCTCGCCAGACATGGTGTCCACCTCCGCCACGTGGCGATCCACAACACAGTACTGCGGAGGCTCAGAGACAGTCGCCAGGTAGTCGCAGACATCTGCAGCCTCCTTCATGCTGAGCTGCTCCTGGCTGGGCCGAGCAGCATCTCCATACCTATCGCTGTCAAAATCACCACTGCCCTCAACTTCTTCGCCTCCGGATCATTCCAGGGTGCCATCAGGGACATCGCCGGGGTCTCTCAGTTGTCTGCACACAAGTAAATAAGGCAGGTCACCGACGGCTTGTTTTGCAGGGCCTCGCACTATGTTAACTTCCCCATGGACGACCTCAGCCAGACGGAAAGGGCAGTAGGATTCGACCCTGTAGCTGGTTTCCCACGGGTGCAGGGTGCAATCGATTGCACCCATATAGCAATACGAGCACCTCCACACGAGCCAGGACTGTTCATCAACAGGAGGGGCTATCACTCCATCAACACTCAGCTCATTTGTGACCACCGCAAGAGATTCTTTCATGTGCGCGCCAGATACCCTGGCAGCTGCCACGATTCCTTCATCCTCCGGGAGTCCAACATCCCGTCCCTCTTCCATACACCAAACACCCGTAAGGGCTGGCTCCTCGGGGACAAGGGACACACCTCGCACATGTGGCTCATGATACCTCCGAGGAACCCCACCACTGAGCAACAGCGTCGATATAACGACAGCCATATCGCCACCAGGTCTACAATTGAGCAAGCTATAGGGCTGCTCAAGATGCGCTTCAGGTGCCTTGATTGTTCTGGGGGAGCGCTTCAATACGCACCAGACAGAGTGGGACGCATTATAGTCGTTTGTTGTGCAGGGCACAACAGAGAGGGGTGCCGCCTGAGGAGGCCCCATCCTCATCTGCCACCCAAATTGAGGAGGAGAAGGAGGAGGAGGAGGAGGGGGCAGAGGAGGAGGAGGAGGAGAAGCAACCCATGGGCAGAACAGCGGCTCACCTGGCTGCTCGTGAGGCCAGGGAATCACTGATATGTGAACGGTTCTCCTAACATCAGACAGTGTGAAGAGTCCAGTCCTCACACCACCTGGATAGAGCAGCGCCCACACCAGCATCCCCCTCCCTGCACAAAACAGTCCTGCAACGGCACATACACCCACTGTACAGTGACCCAATGAGTGGCATCAAGTGTTGGCGTTAATGGTGAACCTCATGAAAGGGACTTATTACAGAATAAGTCAAGAATGGCCAAGTCAAGAATGGCCAAGACGTGGCAGTAGTGGTGACAATAATAATATTTAATGTGCCATGAACAAAAATCAAATATAAATAAAAAACATGACAAACCGTCAAACACCCCTGTGCATCCCCTTTGTGCTCACAAAACCTTTGCCTTGCACTTCCGAGTACTCCTACGTGGTGCTTCCCCTGTGGCTGCAACAAAGGTAGTGGCAGGTTGCTCTTGTTCATGCCCTGACCGATTAGATGCTTTGGGCCTACGCCCTCTGGGTTTCGGTACCCGTGAGGGCCCCTCCAAAGACTGCTCCACCTGCACCTGTGCAGGGGCAGACTCAACCACCTGGAGAGGAGGCAGCATTGCGGGTACTGGTTGAGAGGGGGGCAACGGGTGAGACGTGGGAGCGCTTTGAGTGGAGTCCCCACTTCCATGTCCCCTTTTGCCATCATCCCTCTCCTGGGCCAGGCCCACACCACTCCTAGCACCCTGCTGAACGAAGTTTGGAGGACATGTGTGAAGCCTTGTAAGGCCAATGCTAGTGTATCTGCCTGCCTGTTTAAGGCGGCAGGATGTTGTTCACCCTGAGTCCAAACGGCCGTTGTCAGGGCCTGAATGGACTCATTTATGAGCTGTGCTTGAACCTCCATGGAGGCTAGCCATCTCTCCATTGCAGACATTCCCGCACTTACCCGTAACACTATCTCAGAGATACCCTCATGTCCCTGTGACAGTATCTCAGAGATTTCCTTCCATACCTGTGCCACCATTCCACTCATGCAGGAGTTGGACTCCTCCATCCTCTGCGCGATTTTGGAGATTGCGCATGGCACCTGTTCCAGCAACTCGCAAATGTGCTGCTGCCCCTCGATCATTCTCCTTTTAAAGGATGGCCCCCAGGGTTCAGCATCTGTGTCCAGCTGACCAGAGCCTGTAGAGGAGTGCTCCCATCAACGCGGACTCTCCACAGCTGCCCCTGCCAACAGTGTCTGCTCGTGCTTATATGTGCGTGGTATCTCACCAGGTGCCAAACCCAACTAACTGCAGACTAGGACCCACCGAGGTGTGTGTATCTGCGCTGGTGGATGGCTTGCTCAGATATGACGATGCGTCCTCAAAGGCCGGAAGGTCCTCTGAGAAATCGCCCTCTGCCGTCACAGCGGTCGCTGAAGACCCTGTAAGAGAACAGAAGGCAATATTAAGCATGATCACAGATGTGTCATGTTGCGATGAGCATACTGAGGTGCTGAAGATGGCATATCTCCATATTGTGTGTGCTGAATGTTAATGTTCTGTCACTAGACGTTTGTTGGGTGCTACTCTCGGCGTCCCCGACGGACAAGCAATCTAGGGTGCGGCTCAGCTCCAGCGCCTCCTGCTCCGCATCTGTGAGGACGACTATCTGTTGCGGCCCCCCTCCGATCCTCGCCCTCTCCCATTCACCCTGGGCTCTCTTCTATAAGGGGAGAAAGTAGAGACACGTGAGTGAGTGATGGTGACGTGGCCAACTGACGAATGCATTGGTTTGGGTGTGGCTGACCATGAAAGTGATGCATCAGAGGGTAGGTATGAGACAGAGCCATGACATTGTATGAGGATTGGGTTGAGTGGTCATGGTGAGGTGACTAATGAGGAGGTGAGGAAGTGCTGAGGAAGTGCAGGTAAGTTGACGATGAGCTTTCAGTGGGTGTGAGGAGTGAAGTGATACAGTAGTGTTGGCAGCGCAGAATGAATTGGGGGGTGGGGGCGGTGATGTGGAAGACAGAATGTAGTACCTGGTTAGGTCATTGAAGTGATTCCTGCACTGGATCCAGGTGCAGGAGAAGTTGCTGCTGCTGGTGACCTCCTCTGCCACCTCAAGCCAGGCCTTGTTGGTGGCAGAGGCAGGCCACTTCCTCCCGTCCGCCAGGTAGCAGACATCCCTCCTCCTCCTCACCCCATCCAGTAGCACCTGGAGTGAGGCATCACTAAATCTAGGAGCAGCCTTTCCCCTGTGCTGCTCCATTGTGCTGTTGTGGGTGTTTGCTCCAGGAGCAGCCATTGGAGGACTGCCCCTTTAAGTAGAGCTCCTCCAGCTGACAGCCTGTGATGCGGGTGCGCAGTCGACCTGCTGCGCAGCTTTTAGACGGCAAACCCGGAAGCCACGTTAAGTGGCTCCAATTAACCCGCGATCGCGTGGGGAACGGACAGATTTTATTGGGCGAGTTATCCATGCGCCCAATCGCCCCCCTGCTGCCATCCCGCCTCGCCGCTAATATCGGGGCCCATATGCACTGCTTTTGTTGGGAGTCTGCACCACTTACTCACTCACTGTTGAAAAAATTCTAATTTGCTAACTTGAGGTGTATTAATTTTTATAAAAATGTCCTCTAGTTCTTTGTTCATAATCTGAGTTAAATTATTTGCTTGTACCTGCATTTTTCATGATTCTCATAGCATTTTGAGGATTTGGAGCACACCAGCCCTCAATCTTTTCTCCAATTAAAACAAACTCAGTTATGAGATTTTCTTCTCTTAATAGCTTGACTTGTTAACACATCAACATTCTTCTGAAGGTATTGTAATCATGTTTGCAAATTCCTAATGTGCCCTCATCAATGATCTGTACAAGGTTGTTTTGACTCATAATGATATGCCCTCAAGATGCATATTAGTATTTGCATATTTCTAGTGATGGTCTATAATCACAAATCTTTTCCATTTGCACTTTTGCAAAATAAGATCCGTCATTGTATAAACATTTCATATTTCCTGTTCCAGTGTTACCAAATTCCAAGACTTTGTTTCTGATCTGATGTCGTAAACATCTCTCCAAACAACAATGGGGCTGCTATCCATATTACCACTTATTTGAGTGGTACAAATAATTATCATAATTACCAGTCTGTTGAGATAGAACTAGGGGCTTCCTCAAAGAAGCTGTTCTCCACCTCAAAGGAAGTGAGGAATATATCTGGGCAGTTGACTAGGATATTGAGTTTACTCAGTTCAACCATATTTCCATATCTCAACAGTGAATTAGAACTCAAGAAGTTGTGTGAATTTCATTTTTCTTCCATGTGAATTATTTTATTGTAGTAAATTTAACTGATAGTTTAGCCTAGACCATATGGTCTGACAATGTGGTATTTTTCCAGCTATTGAAGAGATCAGTAGTGCATAGTGGGCATCCCATATGTCACCCGATACAAATATCTCAGTAAAAGGGTAACCATTAATTTGTGGCACACTAACCCATTCCTTCCATATATAAGGTCATGATGTGGAGATGCCGGTGATGGACTGGGGTTGACAATTGTAAACAATTTTACAACACCAAGTTATAGTCCAGCAATTTTATTTGAAATTTACAAGCTTTCGGAGGCTTCCTCCTTCCTCAGGTAAATGTTACCTGAGGAAGGAGGAAGCCTCCGAAAGCTTGTAAATTTCAAATAAAATCGTTGGACTATAACTTGGTGTTGTAAAATTGTTTATAATATATAAGGTCATCAGCTTTGATTCATAGGAGGTATGGGTCTGCTTGTGGAAACTCTGTTATTGCTATGAACATAGATAAATAATTTGGGAGAAAGTCCAAATTGTAAGAATCTGCCAACAACTTTGCTTCAGTTAGCACCGATGAAAACAATGTCTAACTCATTACCAAAAATTCAAATTTTAATTTGTAGTTGCTGAACTGTTTAATCTAAATTATTATAACTAACGTCTCATTGGATTGTTTAAAGATTATTTTTTCTTCCATGCAAATTTCTTTCTTGTAGTAAATTTGATTGGTAGTCTGACATCATGCTGATTTTCCACCTACTTCCAATTTAAACAGAAAAACACAATAAATTACATATGAGCACTTCAGTACTAAATGTGTTGAGCTAACCATTATTTATTGCCCAAACAGTTTGAACAGTTACAATTCTCCCAAAGTGTTATTTTGATTAACACTTAGTAGGTTTTACTTCCAGGATTCTTTAGCAGCAAACTTTGTCTCATTTTTAGTTTAGAGTAAAAAAAGTAATGTATGACATTGAATTATGATCAAGACTCTAACCCTGATTTTCAAGTGCACTCACACAGGTAATGAGGCAACAGGTCTTGCTTCATTTGAATAGGCTCCCGGCACATGGAAAACGTGGAGAGAGAGTCAGGCAAGGAATGAGATTGACTGTCAATCAAAAAACCTGACCAGCCACTGGCTCTTAAAGGGTTTTTGCTGCCCCTTAAAAGATACACAATTTTTGACCCAGCTAAACAATGTATTGTACCAAAATAGCCGAAAGAAACAAGTGGCCAAGATTGTCCCATTCAAACACACGTCTTGGAAGTTGTGTTGTGAAAAGTCTAGCAAAGGAGGGTGGGCCTTTTTTTGAATGATAGATGGTTTGGGGCACAATATCTGTTTCGCTCCTGCCCAATCAGAGAAAGAGAATGCGGAGAACATGTTCCTCTTTTCACATCACTCCAACATACAGTAGAAGGTAGAGGGCACAGTTGCAGTGGGGCACTGTCATACAGATCACTTGTTAATTCTGGCTCAAATTCAGTACTACCAGAATTATAATGCTACTGAATTTACAAAGTCTTAGCTGAGAGAAGGGAGGAAGAGAGAGCGCACATGACAGCAAGAGAGAGATCGATTGCGTGAGTGATGTTCTGCTCACAGGGGTGTTGTTTGCATGCTGAGAGAGTTCCTTGCAGGCTAAGGCAGTGCATAAACACAGGAAAGGGACCAGGGCAGGGAGGAGAACAGCCACCATGCAAGAGCTGAGCCTACATAAGGAGATGTCTCTTGCTCTGTTCATGGGGTTGATCTGGTTCCCTTGGAATGGCACAGGATTCTTTGAGATTCTCACAGAGAAAGAGGAACGCCAATAATACAGCACTATGGTACCATTCACAGGGACACTCAATGGCCCTGTATATTCACCAGTGAAACTTTGAAGACATTGTTAAGGCCAAGTTTGGGGGATGGGGGGGGAGGTGCCACAAAGCAGAAGTATCCTTCATTTATGACAATCCTTCCCACATTCCGCTTGTCCTCTTCCCATGGGGCTACAATTTCTAAGCAGCTGCGTGACTCAAAAATGTATTATAATCATACCTTTCTTTACAGGCATTATCTTGGAGATGCATTATAAATCCCTTTCCTTTTCTTTCCAGGATGCTGTGGCCAGATCAAGTGGCACCACAGGTTCACACAGATCACAGCACTCTTCTGTCCCCAACACTATCCCAAGATACCACCACTCCAGAGCATGTAGTTACTGAGGTTGATGAAGGGTCACAGTGTGAAGCACATTTCCAGTAAATGGACATTGTAGGATGGAAAGAATACAGATCTGGACTAGTCCCGTCTCATGTCTTCTTTATGGGCAAGGGATCAGCATCCTACTAGACCGGCCTTCAAACAGGAGTTGACACAGGAGCCGGCGACCCAGCGGCCCAAAACTCCAAACCTCTTTGCCAGCGAGCTGTCTGGGGATGCCCAGCAGATGTCTGCAGCTCGCCGGTCTCATTTAAATGAAGTCTGAGACCCAATATCAATCTCTAGCCTACCCATTAATTTAATTCCAAGTGGGCACTGACTGGCAAATTACTAAAAGAGGCAGTAAGGATGGCTGTTACAGGAAATATCACATTGATGCAGCAACAGGTGCTCTGCTAAAATTTGGGTTAGGCACAGCCCCGATCTTACCAGGGAGGCGGGATGGCAGCGGTGGAGGGGGGGGGCGACTGGGCGCATGGGTAACCAGCCCAGTGAAATCGGTCCGTTCCCCACACGATCGCAGGTAAATTGAAGGCACTTACCGTGGCTTCTGGGTTTCCCGTCGGTGCCCCCCTGCCCCCACTGCACCAGCTCGGCCATCCGAAAATCGGCCCCACTGTCACAGTAGAGTAGAAGGAGTGAAGCCATGAGACTGTATCCTATACCTGATCTGGAAGTGCCTGATATTGATGATGGGCTCCCAAAATGCAAAAGTGTTCCTAGCTCCAGCAATAACAAACTTTGATCAGCTTAAAAATTCACTGAAATTGCCAGCATCATGATCAGATGGAATATCCCACTATTTCACACATGTGGAATTCTCCCAAGTGCCAGTCTCAGGTGCAAAAGAAACTGCAAAACACAAAAATGACCAACAAAGCTACTGAAGCACATGCAATATAAAGATACATGACTGGATTGCATTTCTGAGCCACTGATTTGCTTATTTTATCCAACAGTGCCCTACAACATTTCATAGCACTGAATATGCAATTCAATTAACTCATTTTAGATATATTTGTATTGGTGTACCAGAATTCATTTGGAAAGGAAAACATGTACTTTATAACATCTGCACTGCCAGTACTTCATCTCTCCAGCAACACGTTAAAATGAATGCAGCACGTACTAATGTGGGCTTCAGAACAGAAATGAACTGAAGCAGAATGTATCTGCATTGCAGCAAAATGTCTGTCTTGCAAAATACAATACAAACATATTTTGCTTTAAATAGACTGAACAAAATTTTGCTCACACTTAAGAAATCTTCAGAAAATCTGAAAAAAGACACCAACAGGCAGGGTGACAGAATCAATCTCCACAAAATCAGGGGTTAATTCTGCCCAAATCAGAGCATTTGACATCTGTAGAAATAGGTTTTATTTTTCCTTGGGGAGGAGAGAATCTTAATTTATTAGCTGGGCAAGTCTAAATCAATTAATCATCAATTCCTCGACCAACTATATCTATGCTCCCCCTGCTTAAAAAAGCAAATTGTGAGCTATCACATCTAAAGGTGAGTAATCTTCAAATTATCATGCACATGCTATATATAATAGTTTGTTCTTGGGATATGTGTGATGCTGGCAAGGCCACATTTATTGCCCCGTATCAATTTATTGCATTTGATAAGCTTCCACACAAGAGATTACTAGCAAAAATGAGAGCACATAGAATTGGAGGTCACCTTAGGGCATGGGTTGAAAATTGTTTAGGAGGTGGAAGACAAGGAATAGGGGATAAAGATTGGCAGAATGTGACAAGCGGTATTCCCAGGGATCTGTACTGGGGCCTCAGCTTTTCGCCATATGTATCAATGACTTGGATGAAGGAATAGAGAGTTGTATATCAAGTTTGCAGATGACACCAAGTTAGGAGGAACAGTTAGTTATGCAGGTGGGAGCAGGAAGTTACAATGGGGCATCGACGGATTAAGTGATTGGACAAAACTATGCCAGGTGGAGTTCAGTGTGGAAAAGAAAGACTTGCATTTATATAGTGCCTTTCACAACCTCAGGACATCCCAAAGCACTTTACAGCCAATGAAATACTTTTTGAAATGTAGTTAGTGTTGTAATGTAGGAAACATGGCAGCCAATTTGTTCGCAGCAAGGTCCCACAAACAGCAATGTGATAATGACCAAATGATCTGTTTTAGTAATGTTGGTTGAGGGATAAATATTGGCCAGGACACCAGGGAGAACCCCCTGCTCTTCTTCAAAATAGTGCCATGGGATCTTTTACGTCCATCTGAGAGGGCAGATCGTTTAATGTCTCATCCGAAAGACAGCACCTCTGACCGTGCAGTACTGCACTGGAGTGTCAGCCTAGGTTTTGTGCTCAAGTCTCTGAAGTAGGTCTTTAACCCATAACCTCCTGACTCAGAGGCGAGATTGCTACCACTGAGCCATGGCTGAGACCTTGGGCTAAATTTTAACCCCCAAGAACGGGTGGGTTGGGGGCGGGTGGGGAATAAAAATCCTCCATTTTCAGAGTGGGAGGGCACCTCGGCTCCATCATGCCTGCTTCTGGGTTTGTCCGCATGTGGAGAGCAGACACCAGGAAGTCCCGCCCCAACTTAAATCTGGCGGGCTGATACTTAAAAGGGCATTGTACCTCATCGAGATACTTAGGGTACTTAATATTTTGAGTATTGGAATAATATTGGTAATTAACCTTGCCTGTTCGGGTTTCCCATCGCTTCTGATTCACGTCAGGTGAAAGCAGGCGGGAAGGGCCGGATCCATGAGGTGAGTGCCTTTATTGTATTGCTTGTGGGCCCTGAGGAGCAGGAGTGCTTCATCCAGGCCCAACAAGCTCACCTGGCCGACAGGACCCCTGCGATCGAATGACCGCCCCCCCACCCCCCCACTCCCATCCCAGCTCTTAATTAAAATTTACCCAATTGTATCCAGGAAAGACAAATCGGAATATTTTATTAATGGTGAGAGACTAGAAACTGTGGAGGAGCAAAGGGATTTGGGCGTCCAGGTACACAAATCACTAAAAACTAGTGCACAGGTACAAAAAGTAATCAGAAAGGCAAATGGAATGTTGGCTATTATCTCAACAGGGTCGGAATACAAAGTAGAGGAAGTTATGCTTCAGTTGTACAGGGCTTTGCTCAGACCCCATCTGGAGTATTGTACTCAGTTCTGAGCACCACACCTCAGGAATGATATATTTGCCTTGGAGGGGGTCTGGCACAGATTTGCCAAAATGCTACTGTTTAGGACATTAGGACTTGTTTAGGACTTCCAAGGCTATTCCCACCCGACTGTATATCACTGTGCTCCCAACTCTGATAGGTCTACCCCGACGGTGCCACAGGACGCACTCAGGGATAGTGATGGAGGAGTCTGGATGTTGGTTGACAGATATGGTTCTGAGTAGGACTATGTCAGGCTGTTGCTTAACTAATGTGTGCAACAGCTCCCCAACTTAGGCACCTGCCCCCAGATTTTAGTAGGAAGACTTTAAAGGGTTGATTGAGATTGCTTTCGTTTTGACCTGATATGATGCTTTAGTCTTGCTGACAGCTCTTTCTGATTTTCTCATTATCATTATTGAACTTTGTAGTAATTGTTTACAACTGGCGGCTTGCTGGCCACTTCAGAAGGCCTTAATAAAAAGCAGAAATCCAGCCATGGCATTTCAAGCTGAAGACATTACAACTTCCCTTTGCCCATTCCATACCCTATACATCTTCAGTTTTTTTTTAAACCACAGAAAGCAATATTGCAGAGGATACCCCAGGACATTAGCAAAGAAATTTATTTTCCTCTTCTCAAAATCAGATTTTTTTTTGGTTTGGGAAGGGGGGAATAGGTCATAACCACTGAGGGACAGATGAAAGCACAGCTCTTCAACAGTAATCAAGGATACAGTCTACTCCTATTAATTTAAAGTTGTTATTCGTTTTAGAAAATTCAGATTATCCAATAGTACAAATTAAGCAATTTTAATAAACCAGCACCGGGGCTTTATACATATATTTTTTAGCATAATTTCCATTTGAATAAGAATTTGGGGGGAATTTTAACCAATATGTTATAAAATCTATTTTAAGAAGAATAGATTTTATAACATATTGCATTACTTCAATTTGAGCAACCCAGTCCTTGCTAGAGTTCAAAGGAAAGAAAGCCAAATAAAAAATCTGGTAGGTGGACATGATTATCTGAAGAGCTGGTAATGCTGAAACAAAAGGTGAGTAATCTGCCTTTTTTACACTTATTATCTTCAGCTTTGTATGAGAAAATCTCTCAAAACAATACCTTTTCAGAAAATAACTTATTATCATGTAGAAGGAATAACCAAAATTTTTACTTCAGGTCAAAGGATATAAGGCAGACACTAGCACAGCCCTAACAAAGTAGATTTTTCATTTGAAACAAATCCAAAGAGTGTTTGATGACCATACAAGGATTGCTCCATGTGGTTACTTTGCAGGTACAATCTAACGAAAGGTGGGTGAGACTAGCCCATGCAGTGGCTACTGCTTGTGTGGAATATCCTTTAATTATATAAAGGGGTAATTTTGAAATGGAGTGTGTCAATCTTTTGTTTGGGTGACAAGCAGACTCAAAGACCCCAATATTTACGGTGAGACAGGGAGGGAGCGGGGGCTCCTATCAGCGGCCGGGAAACCCAGAAATACCGGCCGGCAAACTCGGAAATACCGGGCAGGCGGAGGTCATGCTGAATTTAACCGCAGGGCCTCATTAGAATTTTTTTACTCCATTTCCCACCCGGCAGCTGGCCAGATTGAGAGGCTGGCTGGCTGCTGGGTGGGAAAGCTTGTTGTAGAAGGCAGCAGCCGGGACCGCATGAGAGACTCCACCGCAATCAAGAAGATCAGGGGTTTTGGGGAGTGGGGGGAAAGCTCGGAGCGCGGCAGCAAAGAAAGTGGGAGACATCACGGGGGGGAGACATTGCAGGGGGGGTTACATCGTGGGGGAAGATGCACGGGGGGGTCAGCTGATCACGGAGAGGTCAGCTGACCACAGGGAGGGAGAGATCGCGGCAGGTTTGCTTGAGGGGCTGTGGGATGTACTCCTGCTCCTCCTGCCCACAAGCTGTTCTGGAAAATCACTTATCTGCTGGAGCCAGCAGCTCTTGCCTCCTTTCAGCTGCCGGGTTTCCCGAGCCCTGGAAAACTGGTCGGCCAGCATTAAATTTAAATGGTTGCCAAAATCTAAGGAATGCAGCCTCATTAACATATTATGATTACGGACCCGCCTCTCCAGAGGGGATTACTCGGCCACCCCCCACCCAGCTGCGGTAAAACCAGAAGTAGGCGCATTCACGGTGGGTTTGGGTCAGGTTTCACATTTTTAGCAATTTAACCCGTCGTGGGGGGGTTTAAAATTCCCCCCAAATTCTTATTCATGTAGGCAACAATAGTTACATAGATTTGCAGATATTTCATTCAGCTTACATAGTAACAAAGCCTTTTCACATCTGCAAAATGGAATACGATTTGCCTTTCATGTTTAAGAGGAGCAAGACAGGATGATGGTAATGGGATTTTTAGGTCTGTGATCTGACAAAAAACAATTTAAACACTGCCCTTTCTTCACACCAGATGAGATAGGGATTGTCAGTAACTAAGGCACATAAATCATTCAATCTCCTAAATGACTTACCCATCAGAATGCCTTTCTTGCATTTTAGTAGTTTTATGTCAATTCCAGCCATGTGCTCAAAGGAAAGCTATTTGAATTACATAATACTATATTCCGACTCCATGCTGAAGTTACATATTATAAAATATTCTTTTATAAATCTAGACACCAAGGATATCCAGGTTCCAATTATGAATTGTGTTAATATGTATGTATGAATGTATCAATAATAATCAAAAAAGTGCGAAAGGTATTTAAAGGTGAAGTATTAGTTAGGACAATGTCCTAGAATACCAAATTCAACCATTTGTTTTCCTAAAAATATAGTCATGGGTATTTTCTCAACATCATTTGCAAATATGAAAAAGCTTTGCTTTCAGATCAACACAAGGTGACTTGGCTTCTATTTAAGGCAATCATTTTACTGGCATTCTGTGCTAAGCATTAAAACACTATATACTATTTCCTAGTGTTGGCTCCTAGCCCTACCACGTCCTGCTCACTGATTTCATCACATTGAGGCCAACTCAAATGACGATCAAAAAAAACTAACTGCTTTCTTTAAAAAGTTCAATGCAGGGTTGTATTTTCAAAATAATTACTCAGGATAAATTCTCTTCCTAGAGCATTGCTTTAATACTTTGGAATTCAATACTGTTGCAGGGATCATGCCACAAATGCCATTGTTGATCCTAGAAATCAGAATCCTACATTGACGCAATTAAATCTTCCACAGGGACAAACTACAGTTCCTACCAGGAAAAAGTAAGAAGAAAAATTATATAACAATTTGCATTTATATAGCACCTTTAACATAGTGAAATGTCCCAAGGCGCTTCACAGGAGTGTTAACAAACAAAATTTGGCACCAAGCCACGTAAGGAGATATTAGGACAGGTGGCTAAAAGCTTGGTCAAAGAGGTAGGTTGTAAGGAGTGTCTTAAAGGAGGAGAGGTAGCGAGGCGGAATGGTTTAGGGAGGGAATTTCAGAGCTTAGGGCCTGGGCAGCTTAAGGCATGGCCACCAATGGCGGAGCAACGAAAATTGGTGATGTGCAAGAGGCCAGAATTGGAGGAGCGCAGAGATCTCGGAGGGTTGTAGCTCTGGAGGATGTTACATAACTTGCATTACTTAGCAATTTGTGGCCTTCATAAAGTTATTGCAATTGCAGAAAACATATAATGAGAAAGCGTAATCTGCCATCTCAGTTTATACCCTTTGATAATTGAAGGCTGTTACAACTACAGCTTGCAGAAGATTCTTAAATGAGAACATTACCTATGAGTAGGGAGAGTATGTTCCATTAAAATTACCCTCCCCAATTTGTGCTATATTAGCACGACATCTTTGGCACCTGTCCCACACAGATTCATAACATTCCATTGCCAGAAGTACAGTATCAAGTTACCACTGTGCGCCCAGCATTTATGTTTATTGAGGCTAACAACCAGAAATGGTCAATGGCAATTTATATTTTTGAGATTGAAAGTAAGTAGCCACCAGTACTACCATTCTAATTTTATTAATTAAGAAGATTGACTGTCCCAGCAAATTTTCTCGATCAGTAAAAATCTCACCATCATCCAGAAGCTACTAAGTCACACTCTCGCACGTCTGGAGCCCCACACCAAAGTGAGCTCACAGCACAATGGTGCCTTCTCACTTGCATCATTCATAAATGGTATTGCTTCTGCATTAGAAATAAAGAGCGCCCAAGGGTTACTGCAAAAAAAAAATAGTAATTCTAATCATTTAACTTAGTTTGGCCACCAAAAAAAGGCAACGTTAAAATCTTTGTTTGTGCCAGGTGCTCAACCTGTCTGCTCTCCTTCAAGATTTTCATTAACTGAAGTGCGGCTTTTCACACCAGGCTGCTCTTCTGATTGCTGCTCAACCACACTTCTTACCAGTTCCCCAACCTGAGAGAGAGATGGAAAGAAGTAAACAGGGCAGTGACAACACATTCACTGTGAGAAAAATAAAGGAAAGAGAGAACAAAAGCACTTGTAAAACAATGTATCTGCTAACAGCTTCAAAAATTGCTCCTTTGCTCAATGAATGCCACTATAGATCGCTGTAAAATGCACACCCAATATTTTTTTAAACAATAGCCACTGAAAACAGATAATGCTTCTCACTTAGGAAGAGTATTCCTTTCTATATTTATGCATAAACTAATATTTATGTCACAAATAGCCCTATGAATTCTGGGAATTAAATTTATTTTTGACTGAACTGAATCAAACACCTCCATCTAGTGGATACAACACACTTGAACAGACGTGAACACTGCATAGGGCTATATGTAAAGCAAACATGCCTGACATAAAACAAACGCTCATTGAAATCTTTCTATCTCCTGGTTACTTTTGACTAACAGCTTTCTGACACAACCAACTATTAATATTTGTCAATCACAGCAACACAAAGAATCAAATACATCTTTATGATTGCCTATTTCACAGCATCATTAATGATTTCCAGTGATCAACTTCCATTTTCCATTCACACAGTCCGTGACAAAATCATTTTGGTTCAAAATAATATCCAATGGGAGAGATTTCACAAATATAAACAGAAAATGTTGGAAACACTCGGCAGGCCAGGCAGCATCTGTGGAGAGAGAAACAGAGCTAACATTTCAGGTCGATGACCTTTCAACAGAAATTTCACATATTGAATTATTTCCGATTTATTCACTCACAAAATGTTTAAATGTATGAAACATTCAAGGAGTAAAACCTGAACTCTCAACCTTACAGCATTCCTTTCCCATTGTACATTTCCTTAATGTTCTGGGACCATTTCTGAAAATATTGCAAGTGCACTTGACAGCACAAATCTATTACCAATTAAGCATTTTGTCACCAGTACAATATAGGGAAAATAAAATCACCCACAATTTTTTCAATAAACTTTAATGTTGTGTGCTACTCTTAATTCACCAGCTTGAATTGCACCAATTGCTACCTCCACCAGTGAAAGTCAAAGTTGGAAATTAACCCAGTATGTCTCAGCAAGTTGAAGAAGTTAAATGCAGCGTCTTCTGGTCCTGTCTAGACTGAAGGCTGATAGAACATTTAGAGTTTTTTGGATGAGGAATCATATTGTAAGGCACCATTAGATTTATCCAAGCACATCAATTCCAAATTTGCACTATACAATTATGTGGTTTTATGGACATGACTGTATTGTTCCTTACTCATTGTTTCAGTAGATAACCTTGATTCCCAAGAATCATCAAATCAAAGTGGTTCTCCTCTTCAATCAGAGCTGGTATAGAAAATAATTGCAAGATGATTGAATCATATGCAAATCCTAGTAATTTTGCAGTGAACAACTTTGTTATGTTCAGTGCATCATGCACAACTTGCACATTCAGCGAGTGGAATTTCTTCCAATTAATGCAGACCATAAGGCTTGTATAAGATCTTATATCTATATCTGTGCATTTAAGAGAATACTGCTACCTCACTATGCATTGATCATCTTTCTTTGAGAAGAAAATAAATGGGTGAAGCAAACCATGAGATTCTCCGTCTCCTCCAACATATAACAAGATTTGTGCTCTGTGCTATGCTAATGAAATCGCCTCCAAAAGCTAAGAGAAACCCTGTGATGAAATTCAGGCAGTTGTAATTTTAACTGCAACAAGTGGAGGCACTGGATTGACAGAAATGGTGTCCAACTCTCTAGCATGCAAAATCTATGATCACAGCAACTAATGCAAGTAACATCTTAGACAAAGGTAAGAACTCAAGCAGGCATTATGCAGTTTTTAAACCATATTTTGAAAGGTCGCAGATTCAATCCCTGGTCTGTGGTGGATTGGTTAATCTGTCGAGTCAAGGTAGCAGTGGAGACACAATTGACTTCAGTGTCCTATAGTGGGGTAATGGTGGTGGCAATGGAGTGGGAAGGGGGGATGGTGAAGAGGAAGATAATCAGCAGGGTTCCCACTGCTGATCGCCACCGACTGACTCCTACAAAAAAAAGTGCACAAGGACAGCACTAGACTAAGCTGTAATGTCTCCTCCCATGTTAATATTAACACCCAGAATTCACTATCTAGGCTCATATATGAAGGGTTCACATTTAAAGAACATATTAGAGAGATGCAAGTGCCTGCGAAACAGTACCCCACCACCTTCAGAGGACAAAGATGGGAAGAGAAAAGAGTGCGAAGAGAAGAGACAGAAGTTTTTTTGGAAAATCACATTTAACATAAATCACGGGCCCCTCATACAGGTCCATTCAATACCATACCCAATTACAGTTAGCATTTCTGATCCACCCATCTGTAACCATGTAGGTTATCTTACTGCTGTGGTATTAATTGAGAAGGTAGAGGGAAAAGATCCTCTGAAATCTTACAAATATGAGATAAATGAGATTTACAAAAATAATCTGATCTCATTCTGCTTAATATCCAGAATGAGCTCCCCCCTCCCCCAGCCTAGCTGTTTCAGTACAAAAATGACACTGGCATCCAACTGACAATGTGGAAGATTGACCAGGTATGTCCTATGTGCAAAAAACATAATCAATTTACCTTGGCCAATTACCACCCAATCAGTCTTCTCCCAATCATCAGTAAATTGATGGAAGGAGTCTATCTTCTAATGGCTCTATCAAATGGCACCTACTCACCAATTACCTGCTCAGTGACATTCAGTTCAGGTTCTACCAAAACCACTTGATTTCAAACCTCATCACATCCTTGATCCAGATATGGACACAAGAGCTGAATGTCAGAGGAAAGGTGAGAATAGCTGCCCTCAACATCAAAGCAACATTCGACCACGTATGACACCAAGGAACACTAGCAAAACTGAGGTCAATGGAAGTCAAAGGAATCATACCTGACACATAGGAAGATGGTCGTGATGGTTGTAGGCCAATCATCATAGCCCCAGGACAACGCTGCATGAGTTCCTCAGGGTAGCATCCTTGGCCCAACCATCTTTAACTGCTTCATCAATGACCTTCCCTCCATCAGAAGGTCAGGAGTGGGGCTGTTCACTGATGATTCTACAGTGGTCAGCTCCATTCACAACTCTTCCAATAATGAAGCAGCCCATGCAGGACTTGGACAATATCAAAACTTGGGATAAAAAGTGACAGGGAACATTCATGCCACATAAATGCCAGAAAATGATCTGCAACTCGAGAAAGCTCAAACATGTCCCCCTTACCATGAACAACACCACCATTACTGCATTTCCCACATCTTGGGAGACACAACTAACCAGAAGATTAACTAGACCAGCCACATCAACACTGTGACTACAAAATCAGGGCAGAGGTTGAGTACTCTGCAACGAGTGACTCGTGTCCTGACATTTTAAAGTCACTCCACCATCTACAAGGATTGAGTCAGGGGTGTGATGGAATAGTTGCTACTGTGGCCTAGATAGGTGCAGCTGCAACAGAAGAAGAAACTCAATATGACCGTGGACAAAGCAGCTAGCTTAATTGGTATCCCATTCTCTAGACTGAATATCTACCCACTGCACACTGGTGCACTGTGGCTGCAGTATGTATGATCTACAAGATGCATTGCAGCAACTCACCAAGGTTACTTCAAGAACACTTCCCTCCCCTACCCCTACCACCAGGAAGTACAAGAACAGTAATGTTATGGCAACACCATCAACGCCAAATTTCCCTACAAGTCACACAGCAAACTGACTTGGGCATATATTGCCAGCCTTTCATCGTCGCTGGGTTAGAATTCTGGAATTCCCTACCTAACACCACTGTGAAAGCATCATTATCACAAGGACTAAAGCAGTTCAAGGAGAAGGCAGCCCACCACAACGTTCCCTAGGGAATTAGGGAGAGGCAATAAATGCAGCCTCACCAGCGTTGCACAGATCCTAGGAACACATTTTTTAAAAAATCATGTTTGCCTTGTCCTTTTTCTAAGGATAGCAATTTATTTTCTCCTGCCAAGCGTACTATAGTTAAAAGGCTCCAAAGATTAATCTTTCACCCAAGAGCTCTGAAAACCAACCTCTCAAGACCGTGGGGTGAAATTTGCTCAATGCCAGTAGTGCAAAACTAGCTGATGACTTCAATGGAAAAGAAAATCGGGCTCAGTGTAAAACAGGCTTCCGATTCACCATCAGCGCGTTTTGCGCTACTGACGTAGGCTAATTTCACCCCCCTCCATTCTCGACAAAAATCAATAAAACCAGAAGCAATTCATCATGGCATGGTTTTTTTTCAAGAGGCATGAAATGCTTTTCTGAGAAACTGAGGGGTAGAAATTTGTCTTGGGCAGTAATGCAAAACAGGCGACAGCGAACCGGCAGACCGTACGATTTTTTTTCCACAAGAAGAATTTCTACCCCCAAGAGGATCAGCTCAGTTGAAAATATGATGCACAAAGCATTCCTAGACCCACCAAAGCCAAAGAACTTGCATTTAATGTAGAAGTACACTCCACTTCTCCTCACCTGCAACAAGCTCAGCGATCTAAGATTTCTACATAACAGAATCTATCAGGTGTGTTGTAGAATAAAATACAAATGTTATCGTGTATTAGCTAGACATTTCCACTGGCTCCAAGCAAGTTTCTTCTACCTACATTTACTGGATCCAAAGCTCCCAGGCAACAGAAAGAGTGCCATTTGTTTGAACAAAAAAAATTATACATTCATGGCTGAAATTATTTTATTCTTGAGATTTAGGAACATAGGAACAGGAGTAGGCCATTCAGCCCCTCGTGCCTGCTCCGCCATTTGATAAGATCATGGCTGATCTGTGATCTAACTCCATATACCTGCCTTTGGCCCATATCCCTTAATACCTTTGGTTGCCAAAAAGCTAGCTATCTCAAATTTAAATTTAGCAATTGAGTTAGTATCAATTGCCATTTGCAGAAGAGAGTTCCAAACTTCTACCACCCTTTGTGTGTAGAAATGTTTTCTAATCTCACTCCTGAACAATCTGGCTCTAATTTTTAGACTGTGCCCCCTACTCCTAGAATCCCCAACCAGTGGAAATAGTTTCTCTCTATCCACCTTATCTGTTCCCCTTAATATCTTATAAACTTCGATCAGAACACCCCTTAACCTTCTAAACTCTAGAGAATACAAACCCAATTTGTGTAATCTCTCCTCGTAACTTAACTCTTGAAGTTCGGGTATCATTCTAGTAAACCTACTCTGCACTCTCTCCAAGGCCAATATGTCCTTCCGAAGGTGCCCATGTCAAAAAATTGAATCGTCTTTTTTTTCACTGCTGCAAGGAGCCATTTTTCACAAAGCTGGATAATTAAGCAATTTGAATGTATTTCTGTCCTGTTTTCACCTCAGTAAAACAGAATGTCATCAGGATACCTTGGTGGAAATGGCCACAAATACAGCATTAAAAAAAATTTGGCTCCTCATTCCACAAATTTAATGTGGAAGAAAATTGAGGCAGAAAATTAGTCAAAAAGTCTATCACGGAAAAGTACCTTTCAGGCTGCAAAATGCATGGTAAAAATATTTTTGCAGCAACTCCAAAGCAAAACAAATAAAATTTAATACTTAGACTCAAATGTTGGGAATTTCTGAGAATCCGTCCAATTTAGAAAAATGTTTCATTAGCAAATTAATGCTCTACACTCCCTTTAGTGCTGAGTTTAATTGTAAATGGAGTTGAGGTACAGATCAGCCATGATCTAATTGAATGGAACAGGCTCGAGGGGCTGAATCATCTCCTCCTGTTCCAATGTTCCTAAACATTTTATAAACCTGATCATTTCCAGAGTTGCATCCATCAGAAATGCAAAAGTTAGGATGATGATCAGCTGTCATTGGTTTGGTTTTGGACCTCCTTTAGTTCTTCAACAAATTATACTTTACTTTGACCAGATTATTTCTCCAAATCCAAGGTGCTGGGCCAGTGGCTCAGTTGCTCCTTGAGGATTTTATTAATATCCCTATAAAGGTCAACTTGGGATGGTTGTTCTCGCAAGAGACGAAGAGGAAGAAGTTACTCTCCCCGTAGCAAATTTGATGCATAAATTCGTACAAAAAGTGTCCAAATGCATCTGATGAAAATAGAAAAATAGAGAAAATAATGATTACCCAAGAGAAAGTAAAGGTAGTAATCTAATGGACAGCTTTGAAGACACAATAAAACGCAAAAGAATCTTGAGCAGTTTATAATCACTTGAATCGTCCAATAACTATCTATCATATATTGAAAACAATATCTGGTCACAACACACCAAAGTTTTTGGACCTGTAGGTGATGCCGTAAACATAACGTTACATGGCATAACATTATCTGATCGGGACAACCACTTCAAAAATAAGTAACTCACCTTTGGAACCACGTAAGCGGGGAAATAATTGGTTAAAAAAAGTTCTCAATAAAAAATGCAATCAGTTTGAAATGCAAAGAAAGGCAGAGAACCTTTAAAAAAATCTGACCTCAAAAATCAATGATATGGCACTAAAGCCAGCTGCAGCTGATTGTAGCCAACAAAGACACAAGCTCCAAAATCCATATCTCCTGACAGAATGGCCATTTGGACTCCCTGAAAAGTTTTCATGGTAGGCAAATTCTCCCTCACCAGTACCACAAAGAGTCAGATAAATGTCAAGGATCCCACCCCCGTCCCCCCCAATCCGGTCATCATCCCACGCCCAAAGACGCAAACACCGTCAGATCATCTTCCACCCCAATGGACAAAACAAACAACACCAGAAACAAACCTAGTGAATGGAACCCACAAACGACCCTCGCAGACAAAACAGTCACAACACAATGTGATGCCACAAATTTTGCACAAGAGCAACCACCACCCCCCCCAAAATTTAAATTACATCCTCCCAAGTTGAAGCAAAAATCACCACAACCCTCCACTGAAGCAAAACTCATACCCTGGATCCCCCCACTCTGAAACTCGCCCCACTGAGACAAAATGCATTCTTCCCCCACTTAACAAAGAAACCCCACCACCTCACCCCCCCACCCAACTGAGATAGCATTCACTACCCCCTGCTAGTATACAGCCCCTACCAGTACCGCCTCATTGCTAAGAGAAAATCCCCGCTCTCCTCCTTTGTTTTCCTTCCCACCCTCATCTGCTCGCCTCCTTTCACCGCTCTCCTCCCCTCCTCTTCCTCCTCTTCTTCCCCAATCTCCTCCCCTCTCTGCTCTCTTCCTCTTCTCTCACTCCCTTTTCTTCTTTCCCCCTCTCCTCCCTCTCCTCTCTCCTCTCCTTCTTCCTCTTCCTCTCGTCCCCGATCGCCTGCCTTCTTCCCTTTCTCCTTCCCCGCCTCTTCTCCCCTTCCCTTTCTCCTTTCTATCCTCTCCCCCTCCCTTTCTCCTTCCCCTTCTCTATGTGTGAAAAAAATCTTCTAACCTTCCTTAAGGGAGGTTCTCACCAAGGTATATAAATAATGTATTAAATGGTATATAGATAAGATGAACCAAAATATTACTTCCTGGTGAGTCAGGTCAAGAGGACATACAATTAAATTAGTGAAATATTTCTTTATTCCAAATATTTATCATATTTTGAGTAATCTACCAGGTAAAGCAGTAGAATCAAAAATATTAGGGCAGCTTAAAATGGAATTGGACGTTGGCAGGTGAGAGTACTAGTGGGGTGAGTTTCGATAAGCTAAATGGCCTCTTTTGCTCTTAAAATCCTATCAACTTTTCTTGGTTTTCCAAATTCCAAAGTCCAAATTCATCCAGATCAGTGGACTGGATGACAACAGCCTATTTCGTGCTGATGTTTCACGCATCACTTCCCCTGCACCCTCCCAGGCACTATCATAATCTGAAACTTGTTCCCATTCTTGAGAGTTCCTTATTTGCTGGGCTAAGGTTGCTGAAGAATAGGGCTCAATTTGAGAGATTTCTGACCTTGATCCAACTGTTCTCCTCTCCATTCTGTTTTTATAGTATCAAAAGATACATAAAATAAAATACTTCTCCTAACATTCAAGGGGGGCATTTACCCAAGCAAAAGGGTATGGCTGCATGGTGGTTATGTTACTAGACTCGTAATCCAGAGGTTGGGACTAATGAGATATGAGTTCAAATCTTGCCCATGGCAGCTGAGGAATTTCAATTCAGTTAATTAAATAAGAATATGGAACAAAACGCTGGTATCAGTAATGGTGACCATGAAACTACTGGATTGTTGTAATAAACCCATCTAGTACGCTAATGTCCTTTAGGGAAGGAAACCTGCCATCCTTACCTGGTCTGGCCAATGTATGTCTGCAGACCCACAGAATGTGGTTGATTCTTAACTGCCCTCTGAAATAGCCTAACAAGCCACTTGGTTTTCAAGAAGGTGGCTCAACACCACCTTCTCAAGGGCAATTAGGGATGGGCAATAAATGCTGGCTTTGCTGGTGACACCCACATCCCATGAATGAATAAAAAAAAGACTAATTCTTAACCTGAACATCAGAGAAAAAATGTAAAATATTTACAATTAGTTCATTTTTTTGAAGCGGATATTTAATTGGGTCAATGAGCATGCAGGAAATCATTCTTAACAGGAAAAAGCAAGGAAACCCTAAAACATCCACAGTGATAAATCAATGACTTCATATGCGTAACCTCCTGGGGCAGGTGGTTAACAATAATTGGATTAATAATGATTTTACCTTCTAATCTTGTGGAACAGTAATACTCTGTATAAGAAAAATAGCAGATAGATTTTATCAAGTTCCCACCCACTGAACCCCCAGGTGAACACTGCAGATTTAAAAAAAAGTTTTGAAATACAACAGTTTTGAAGCAGTAATTTTTTTTATTAGTTTCTGAGAGATCTTGGTTGTCATTCAGAATTAGAGGTACATTTTATTTACACCTATACAAGCAGAATTGCCAGTTGTGGCATTACCATATTTATGCAGCCTGATGAGTACTATTTCCCCTATAAAGTAACCAAAAGGAAAAGTTGCAGTATATTATTAAAGGAACTTAAGTGCAGCATAGACTTTAAAATTCTAACCCTTTTAAGTAGCACCTGCATACACTGAGTGAATAGTTGATTGAGGCCAGATTGTGTGGGGCCTTCCAACCATCTCAGCCCTATAGTCCTGAACTTCACTATCTACCCATCTTTAAAACAACTTGCATTTATATAGTGCCTTCTCTAAACCCATCACTTTGACCAAACTTTCAATCACCTCGTCTAACTCTTCCACTCAAGCTCAACGTTTCTTTCTTCCCCTATGAAATGCCTTGGGATACTTTTTACATCAACGACACAATACAAATGCAAATTGCTGTTGTTGAGGAATATGGGGATGAACCACCTCAGGGACTTCTCCTGCTGCACCACCATAAACATGGTTTCTGCCAAAGCCCTGAGGAAATGTCACCTCATGCCAATTTCCCTTTATCTGTAGCTCTTTGTAGAAGCACACAACATGAGTTTACCTCTCTGTTATATAAGAGCTGCCTGGGGATGCCCAGCACTGGTCTGATGTAAATGAGGCCTGATGTAAATGAGGCCTATATTGTTCCCTGCACCAAGTTTGAGCCAGCACAAACCAATTTCTAGGCTGCACTGTCTTGTGCTTTTCTCTGGAGTGGGACTTGAACCCATAACCTTCTGACTCAGAGGCAAGAGTGCTACCACTGAGCCAAGGCTGACACCTACAGTGTGCTACTTATCAGCCCAAGTCTGGATATTGTCCAAGTCCTGCTGTAGGCCATTATGCGCTGCTTCATGACTGGAGGAGTTGTGAATGGAGCTCAACACTGTGTATTCATCAATGAATAGTCCATTTCTGACCTTATGATGTAGGGAAGGTCACTGATGAAGCAGCTAAAGCTGATTGGGCCAAGGATGCTACTCTAAAGAATTCTTGCAGTGATGTCCTCGTGCTACGATGATTGAGCTTCATCAATCAAATCTATCTTCCTGTGTGACACGTATGATTGCAGGCACTGGAGGGTTTCATTGACCTCAGTTTTGCTAGGCTGACTTGTGCCACGTTCAGTCAGATGCTACCTTGATGTCATCATCCACTCAGCACTTTTGGCTGATGACGTTTGCAGATACTTCAGCCTTCTCTCTTGCATCACGGTTGAGGATAGGGATGTTCACGGAGCCTCCTCCTCCTTAGTTGGCTAACTGTCTACCACTGAACATAGTGGGGCTACAGAGTTTTGCTCTGTGATTATGGGACCAATTAGCTCTGTCTATAGCCTGTTGCTTTTAATATTCAGCATGTAGGTAACTCCATTTTATAGCTTCACAGAGTTGGTACCACATTCTAAGGTATGTTTAGTGCTGCTCCTGACACATCCTTCTACACTAGAGGAGTGAATTGAATTTATGTCGGGGTTTTCCTGGTTATCTGCCATAATTTCAGCAGAAGACATGCAAAACCCTGGAAAAATGACATAATTCTCCTATTGCTCCTCTGGTATCCTATCTGAAGTGATGTGCCAGCCCATAAGGTTCCAGAATATGGTGGTTTACAATTCTGCTACCACTGATGGCCCACGGTGCCTCATGGATGGCCAGTTTTGGGCTGCTAGATCTATCCTTAGCATGTCCCACTTAGAGGTAGTGCCATGCTATATGATGGAAAATATCCTCACTGTGGAGATGAGACTTTGTCTTCACAAGGATTGTGCAGTGGTCACTCCCCAGTGCTATCATGGACAGATTTGTCTACGACAGGTAGGTTGATGAAAACAAGTCCAAATAGGATAGTCCTTCGCCATCTGACGCAACCCCAGTCTGGCAGCTATGTCCTTCAGGATTCAGCCAGCTCCATCAGTGGTGGCATTACTGAGCCACTCCTGATGACACTGAAGTTCCCAACCGAGAGTATATTCTGCCCTTGCTTCTCTCAGTGCTTCATCCATGTGATGTTCAACATGGAGGATTAATGATTTGTCAGCCGAGGTGGGCTGCAGGTTTCCTTGGTCTTGCTTGACCTGAAGACAGGAGACTTCATGGGGTCCAGCATCAATGGTGACGACTCCCAGGCCACTCTCATTCGACTGTATACCACTATGTCCCCAGCTTTGATGGGTCTATCCTGCCACAGGGCAGGGCATACCCAGGGAGATGGAGGAAAGTGGTCTGCTAGCAGACGGATATAATTCCGTGAGTAAGGCTATGTCAAATTGCTGTTTAACTGATCTGTGGAACAGCTGTTCCACTTGGTCACCGGTCCCCAGATGTTAGTGGGGAGGAACTAGCAGGGTCAACTGGGCTAGGATTGCCTATGTCTTGATACGATGTCTGGTTCATTGCAAATAAGTCTGATTTTTAAAAATTATTATTATTCAACTCTGCAACAATTGTTTACATCTGGATGACTTGCTAGGCCACTTAAGAGTCAAACATGTGGGGCTCAATTTTGAAAGTGAAAAATGGGTGGGTTGGGGGCAGGGGGGCTTTGAAAATTGCCAGTCAGACCCGTCCTCAACCTACCTCCAACCCGCCCATTTCCGGTTTTCACTGGGGCGGGAAGAGGGGCAGGCGACCAACCCGTTCCCAGGAGGCGAGTCAGGCTTTAAAATCTTTCAAGGAGGCTTCGGGCCTCCATCTTCTGGACTTCCTGATTTCAACCCCAGGGGGGCTGGGATTCCCAGGCCTTCTGTTTTAAGCCTTGAGAAAGGAGGCAAGAAGGCCTGACACTAACAGTTAGGTGAAAGGCACAGCTTGTGGACCACGAGGAGCAAGGGTGCTTCCCCCAGGCCCAACAAGGCTACCTGCACTGACCCCCAAACAATCGCAGACACCCGACCCCCAATCACGGATCCCTCCCCAATCGTGGACCCCCAATCGCCGACCCCAATCCTCCCCACCACTCCAATCCTCTGACCCCGGATCCCAATCCTCCGAACCTCCCCCTCAATGATCGCGGACTCCCGCGGTGACCCCTGGTCCCGAAACCCCCCTCGTGACTGACCCCCGATCCCTCCCTCCATGACTCAAGAACCCTGTGCCAACCTATGCCCACCCATGCCAACATATGCCCACCCATGCTCCATGCCCACCCATGCCTCCATGCCCCCCCATGCCCACCCATTCCCCCCCCCAACCATACAAACATAGACTTACCTGCAGACTTACCTGGACATGTCCTCTCCCCAGCTGGTGTCCGGTCCGACTGAGACCAGCCTGTCAGTCAGGCCGATCCATCGGACGGGAAACTGACAAAAAAAAAGACGTCCTTATGTCAAAATCGTAAGGATGTCCCGGAAATCCGTACTAATGGGTTTCCCGTCCCCAATTTGACCCCACCCCCCACCCCTTTCCCGGCTCGGTTTTAAAACTGAGCCCGTAGTGTGAGATTGGAATCACATTAGGCCAAACTGGGTAGGACTGGCAGTCTCCATTCCCTAAAGAACATTCATAAACCAATTGTTTTTTTACAGCAATCTGGCAGCTTTCATGGTCGACTTTATCTCTTTGCATGGAATCTCAGGAATTTTCCATCTTGCAAGCAAAAATGTGTCTTTGATATATTTACAATCTAATGTTATCTGGATATGCAGGTTGAGCAGTCTGCAGCAATATCCAAATTCTGATATTTTCATTTCAAAAACATTTAACTGTCTCAGATTCAAGAGGGGGAAAAATCCTGTTTCTTGTGCAGATCACAAAGGAACAGGAATATGTATATTTTTCAATATATTTTGTCGAAGGCAACCTTCCCTATCACATAACAGCAATGTTTCCTGTCAAAAATCTGACAATATCCATGTCTGGATTTTAATTTAATAAAGTCAAGGCATACAATGAAAGACCGAAGTGCATAGGCTGTCATTTTTTGTCTCCACTGCCCAAATCTGTTTAACTTTCAAGTAATTCAATAAAATAATTCAGCTCCAACACCAAGTGGCAATTCCTCTGGGTGTGATAGTGACAGGCTGATTGTCATTTCTTTTACGCAATGGAGCAAAAGATGCAATGCTCAAATATGTGCATTAAAAAGTGTATAACAGCAGCGTTCGAAACAACCTCATTATTCCGTTTACCAATTACCCATCTCCGACAAAGATTTAAAATTCATTCCAGTATATCACAATAATTTCCACAAGAAGATATAGAAAACTCATGGGGGGACTTTTAACCCACAAAAACAGGTGGGTTGGGGTCAAGTGGGAAGTTAAAATAATGAGGTGGGTCCATAATTAGTGCAGGCCAGCAGGTAGTGAACGGAGCAATTAATGTAATTATGAGGTATTGAGTAGGTGTTTTTTAATTGAATTTAAAACACCTTTGACTCCAGCAGGGTTTCCCGGACCGCGGGAATCAAAGCAGGTAAAAGGAGGCGAGAAGGGCCGGATCCATGAGGCAAGTGCCTTTATTGCACTGCTCGTGGGCCAGGAGAAGCCGGAGTGCTTCCTCACAGCTCACCAAGCTTACCTGCAGCGATTGGCCGACACCACTCCCCCGCAATTAGCCGAACCTCCCCCCCGATGTTTGATTCACCTCCCGACTAACAATGTCCAATTTCCCCTCCCCCGATGTCCAACTCCCCCTCTGACATCCAATGTAACTCACCTACCGACCTCCAATGTAACTCACCTCCTGACCTTCGATGTAACTCACTTCCCGACCTCCGATGTAACTCACCTACTGACCTCCGATGTAACTCACCTACCGACCTCCGATGTAACTCACCTACCGACCTCCGATGTAACTCACCTACCGACCTCCGATGTAACTCACCTACCGACCTCCGATGTAACTCACCTACCGACCTCCGATGTAACTCACCTACCGACCTCCGATGTAACTCACCTACCGACCTCCAACGTAACTCACCTACCGACCTCCGATGTAACTCACCTACCGACCTCCGATGTAACTCACCTACTGACCTCCGATGTAACTCACCTACCGACCTCCGATGTAACTCACCTACCGACCTCCGATGTAACTCACCTACCGACCTCCGATGTAACTCACCTACCGACCTCCGATGTAACTCACCTACCGACCTCCAACGTAACTCACCTACCGACCTCCGATGTAACTCACCTACCGACCTCCGATGTAACTCACCTACCGACCTCCAACGTAACTCACCTACCGACCTCCGATGTAACTCACCTACTGACCTCCAACGTAACTCACCTACCGACCTCCGATGTAACTCACCTACCGACCTCCGATGTAACTCACCTACCGACCTCCAACGTAACTCACCTACCGACCTCCGATGTAACTCACCTACCGACCTCCGATGTAACTCACCTACCGACCTCCAATGTAACTCACCTACCGACCTCCGATGTAACTCACCTACCGACCTCCAATGTAACTCACATACCGACCTCCGATGTAACTCACCTACCGACCTCCGATGTAACTCACCTACCGACCTCCAACGTAACTCACCTCCCGACGTCCGATGTCAACTAATCTCCCGACCTCTGATGTAACTCCCCTCTCAACCTCCTATGTAACTCCCCTCCCGACCTCCGATATCCAAGTCCCTTCCAGACCTCCGATGTCCAACTAACCTCCCAACTTCCGATGTAACTCACCTCCCGACCTCCGATATCCAACTCACCTCCCGATCTCTGATGTAACTCACCTCCCGATCTCCGATGTCCAACTCTCCCAACCCGATGTCCTCCCAGCATCAGAGACCCCACCCCCACCCCGTGATCCCCACCTCCCAGCCCGCGAACTTCTCCCCCCCCCCCCCCCCCCGCCCGCCCAATGTCCTCCACTGCCCACAATCTCTCCCTCCCTCAGCGGGAAACCAATTTGAAAAATTTAATACAGTCCTACCATTAAATTTGGTAGGATCTATGGGAAACCCTTACTTCCGGGTTTCCCTTACTTCCGGGTTTCCCTTCCGCAAAACCTCCCCCCCCCAACCCCGCTCTTTTCCCGGCTCCAAGTTAAAATCCAGGCCATTCTGCCTGCCTGTAGAAAATGAACTATCATACAGAAATTAACCATTAATGCTGAAACCCTTTCCTTAAAAACTGAGTGCAGTGCATCTAAAGCATTTCTAATTGTTAGAATTTTACTGTTCAATGCACACACAACACTGGAACCAAACAGGGCATGTCAATCACAATTCCATCCAACCACAACTAATGCCCTTGGACCATATTTTCCAGCTGATTGGCAAAGGTGCTTCAAGAGACACATCACCACAATTGACAGATGTTTATGTGTTCAAGATTTTCTGACAACCAGAATTTTTTACCATTAATATTATGACATTTAAAAATTGAACTTGATTACTTTAAACAAAAATGTATATTGATTCACAGAATCAAAAAAACAAAATTGGGCAACTACCGTAATTGATTACAATAGAAAATTGTGACATTATAGCAGTAACTGAAAAGTGGTTTCTGCTGGGTCAAGATTGAAAATTAAATATGCCTGGATATAACACTTTCAGAAGGAATAGGGAAGAAAGAAAAGGAGGTATTAATTACATGCAACAGGGTAGATTTCCCTCCAAGCAGAACACGCCAGACATTTTGAGGTACAGGCGTCATTAGCATTGTGATGGCAGGCTGCAGCCAGAGATCAAACACCCCTGGGCAGCTCACCAGCTCCGGGCTGCTGCAGTTTCAGGCAACCTAGCCGGTTTCCAGGCTGAAAGAAGGTAGATGCATAGGGGGAAGCCCCGATCCCTGGAGCAGCAGGTTTTGAGGAGCCTGGAGGAGCAGTCCTGCTTCTCCCAGCCCCACAAACACATAGACATACTTACTTTTGGGCTCCTCTTTGGCTGGGCTGCCAGCTGAGACGGCGCACGGTCCGACCAGTTCAGTCCAAGAATGGCAATCGGGGTCCTATGTCCATCACAGGGCCCCAATTTGTATTTTAAATGGGCATAGGCCCGGGGAATATTTCCACAAGAGCCACAGAAACAGCGGAAGAAGGGGGCAGTAGGTTATTCCCTTCCAGCTTTGGGGTGTTATCACCCTGTTTCCACCGGGTGGGAGGTCCGAAAATTCAGCCCAATATCATAGCACTAGAGTGCAAGGATTTAAGTAGAGAGTTAACCAAAAACACAAATCCTTTGGATTGATCTGAGGAATAACAAGGGATAGGCCACATTACTGGGAGTTTATTATAAACTGCTGAACAGTGAAAAGAAAACTGAAGGTTAAATTTATAGGCCAATTAGAGAGGCAAGTATTAATACAGCTATAATGGAAGAAATTTCAGTTATTCACAGTGGATAGTGAAAATGCTTGCAGTGTGAAAAATGAGGGTTTTTTGGAGTGTTTCGAAATCAATATGTTGCTTCTCCAGCAATGAAGGATGTGCTGCTTGACCAGGTTCTGGGTAATGAAGTGGAGCAAGTAGATGACCTAGAAACAGGGAAGCAGTGACCACAATATAATCAACAACAGTGTAAGAAGAGAAAAAGAAAACAAAAAGTGGGAGATAAGGATACTTGACTAGAAACAAAATATAGCAAGGTAAATAGCAACCTTGACCAGATTAAATGGAAAGATTGATAAGAAGAATTGCAGATCAGCAGTCTGAAATATTTAAACAGGAGATGTAAAGAGTGCAAACTGAGTATATTCCAGCAAGGAAAAAAGGCTGGAGCTCCATGATGAATAGGAAGATTAAATCAAATTTGAAATCTAAAAACGCAGCATTTAATACTTACAGAGCAGATAATGGGCCAGATTTTGCTGAAAAAAATAACGGCATCTGAACAACGCACGCCGTCATTAATGTGCAAATCAGCAGCAACTTGTAGCAAGGAAGAGATACACCGTGAATTGCGAATCGCCACAAGTTGCTGGCTGATTTGCGCCACTCTGCCGTTCGCTTCGCATTTAACTGCCCCGTGATTGTCATGCAGTTGCTGCAATTGCACATTAATTGCCCATTAAATTCGTAACAGAAAGTTAAGTCTAGTAATTAACAGTGTATGTACCCTTTTAATTACGTTATAATTGTTAATGACTGCCAATTAACCTCTCTTGCCCAGAAAATGAACATTTCTTCAAGTTGTGGATTGTTTTAGGAGATTTTAAAAATGTCAACTTTGAAACGTTTTAATTTTTTTCTTACTTTTCCTTTCTGTCTTTTTTTTCTCTCTCTCTTAATCCAATCTTTCTTTCCCTCTCTTTATTTCTCTTTGTGTACCTGATTTGACATTGAATTCACTCACTCTAATTCACCCTCCTTCTCCGTCCTTCCTCTGTTTATTTCTCAATCCTTTAATCTCACTGTTTATCCCGTTGTTCACCAACGTCCCTGTTGCCCTGTTGCCCTCGTCGCACCGTTATCAGCTCGCACTTCCAGCAACTTTGTGGGCAAAAATGTTAAAACCTAAACGTGCACGAACAAATCTAACAAGACATGATCCAGCAAAATCTAGGCCAATATAAATGAACACTATAAATATAAATATAAATAATATACAAAAGCTACAAAAAGGAAGATTAGAAAGGCTGAGAGTGATGAGAGAAAATTAGCAAAAACATATGTTGCAATTGTAATAAAAGGGTTTCCTGTAGGTTCATTAGTAGTAAGAGGATAGTCAAGGTGGGGTAGGGACAATAGGAGATGAAGGAGGCGATCTTGTAGTGAAGAGTGGGAAAATGACAGGTAAAGTAATTTGCCTCAATTTTCATAGAGAGCATGAATTTTGGGATTATATCACCACCAAAGATGAGTGTAGAACATTTAGTGTAGATTACTATTGGAAGAGAATTGGTACTAAAGATTGTATTCAAACCTACAGCAGACAAATCACAGGAATTTGATGCTTTACATCCAAAGCTTGGGGAGAAACTATAAATTTCCAAAATTGTTTAGAAAGAAAAATTGTACCAGAGGACAGCAAATGTGATTCCCCTCTTCAGAAAAGATAGGGTAGAAGGCAGGAAATATGCCCATTAGTCTTATTTCAGTTGTTTTTTTGATTCATTCATGGGATGTGGGCGTCCCTGGCGAAGCCGGCATTTATTGCCCATCCCTAATTGCCCTTGAGAAGGTGGTGGTGAGCCGCCTTCTTGAACCGCTGCAGTCCGTGCGGTGAAGGTTCTCCCACAGTGCTGTTAGGAAGGGAGTTCCAGGATTTTGACCCAGCGACGATGAAGGAATGGTGGTATATTTCCAAGTCGGGATGGTGTGTGACTTGGAGGGGAACGTGCAGGTGGTGTTGTTCCCATGTGCCTCCTGCTCTTGTCCTTCTAGGTGGTTGAGGTCGCGGGTTTGGGAGGTGCTGTCGAAGAAGCCTTGGCGAGTTGCTGCAGTACATCCTGTGGATGGTGCACACTGCAGCCACAGTGCGCCGGTGGTGAAGGGAGTGAATGTTTAGGGTGGTGGATGGGGTGCCAATCAAGCGGGCTGCTTTATCCTGGATGGTGTCAAGCTTCTTGAGTGTTGTTGGAGCTGCACTCATCCAAGCAAGTGGAGAGTATTCCATTACGCTCCTGACTTGTGCCTTGTAGATGATGGAAAGGCTTTGGGGAGTCAGGAGGTGAGTCACTCGCCACAGAATACCCAGCCTCTGACCTGCTCTCGTAGCCACAGTATTTATATGGCTGGTCGAGTTAAGTTTCTGGTCAATGGTGACCCCCAGGATGTTGATGGTGGAGGATTCGGCGATGGTAATGCCCTTGAATATCAAGGGGAGGTGGTTAGACTCTCTCTTGTTGGAGATGGTCATTGCCTGGCACTTATCTGGCGCGAATGTTACTTGCCACTTATGAGCCCAAGCCTGGATGTTGACCAGGTCTTGCTGCATGCGGGCATGGACTGTTTCATTATCTGAGGGGTTGCGAATGGAACTGAACACTGTGCAATCATCAGCGAACATCCCCATTTCTGAACTTATGATGGAGGGAAGGTCATTGATGAAGCAGCTGAAGATGGTTGGGCCTAGGACACTGCCCTGAGGAACTCCTGCAGCATTGCCCTGGGGCTGAGATGATTGGCCTCCAACAACCACTACCATTTTCCTTTGTGCTAGGTATGACTCCAGCCACTGGAGAGTTTTCCCCCTGATTCCCATTAACTTCAACTTTACTAGGGCTCCTTGGTGCCACACTCGGTCAAATGTTGCCTTGATGTCAAGGTCAGTCACTCTCACCTCACCTCTGGAATTCAGCTCTTTTGTCCATGTTTGGACCAAGGCTGTAATGAGGTCTGGAGCCGAGTGGTCCTGGTGGAACCCAAACTGAGCATCGGTGAGCAGGTTATTGGTGAGTAAGTGCTGCTTGATAGCACTGTCGATGACACCTTCCATCACTTTGCTGATGATTGAGAGTAGACTGATGGTGCGGTAATTGGCCAGATTGGATTTAACCTGCTTTTTGTGGACAGGACATACCTGGGCAATTTTCCACATTGTCGGGTAGATACCAGTGTTGTAGCTGTACTGGAACAGCTTGTCTAGAGGCGTAGCTCGTTTTGGAGCACAAGTCTTCAGCACTACTGCTGGGATGTTGTCGGGGTCCATAGCCTTTGTTGTATCCAGTGCACTCAGCCGTTTCTTGATATCATGTGGAGTGAATCGAATTGGCTGAAGACTGGCTTCTGTGATGGTGGGGATATCATGAGGCGGCCGAGATGGATCATCCACTCGGCACTTCTGGCTGAAGATGGTTGCAAACGCTTCAGCCTTGTCTTTTGCACTCACGTGCTGGACTCCGCCATCATTGAGGATGGGGATGTTTGCAGAGCCTCCTCCTCCCGTTAGTTGTTTAATTGTCCACCACCATTCACGACTGGATGTGGCAGGACTGCAGAGCTTTGATCTGATCCGTTGGTTGTGGAATCACTTAGCTCTGTCTATAGCATGTTGCTTCCACTGTTTAGCATGCATGTAATCCTGTGTTGTAGCATCACCAGGTTGACACCTCATTTTTAGGTATGCCTGGTGCTGCTCCTGGCATGCTCATCTACACTCCTCATTGAACCAGGGTTGATCTCGTGGCTTGTTGGTAATGGTAGAGTGAGGAATATGCCGGGCCATGAGGTTACAGATTGTGCTGGAATACAATTCTGCTGCTGCTGATGGCCCACAGTGCTTCATGGATGCCCAGTTTTGAGCTGCTAGATCTGTTCTGAATCTATCCCATTTAGCACGGTGGTAGTGCCACACAACACGTTGGATGGTGTCCTCAGTGCGAAGACGGGACTTCATCTCCACGAAGACTGTGCGGTGGTCACTCCTACCAATACTGTCATGGAGAGATACATTTGTGACAGGTAGATTGGTGAGGACGAGGTCAAGTAAGTTTTTCCCTCGTGTTGGTTCGCTCACCACCTGCCGCAGGCCCAGTCTGGCAGCTATGTCCTTCAGGACTTGGCCAGCTCAGTCAGTAGTGGTGCTACCGAGCCACTCTTGGTGATGGACATTGAAATCCCCCACCCAGAGTACATTTTGTGCCCTTGCTACCCTCAGTGCTTCCTTCAAGTGGTGCTCAACACGGAGGAGGACTGATTCATCAGCTGAGGGAGGACGGTCGGTGGTAATCAGCAGGAGGTTTCCTTGCTCATGTTTGACCTGATGCCATGAGATTTCATGGGGTCCAGAGTCAATGTTGAGGACTCCCAGGGCCACTCCCTCCTGACTGTATATCACTGTACCACCACCTCTGGTGGGTCTGTCCTGTCGATGCGACAGGACATACCCAGGGATGGTGATGGAAGAGTCTGGGACGTTGGCTGAAAGGTATGATTCTGTGAGTATAGCTATATCAGGCTGTTGCTTGACTAGTCTGTGGGACAGCTCTCCCAATTTCGGCACAAGTCCCCAGATGTTAGTGAGGAGGACTTTGCAGTTGTTGGTAAAGCACTCGACTATAATACAGGATGAAATTAATAAGCACTTGGAGAAACATGAGCTATTTCGGAACAGTATTTCTAAAAGGCAGGTCGTGCTTGACCAACCTTATAGAATCTTTTGAAGAAATAACAGATAATAGATGTTGGAAATATGGTGCACATGGCATATGTGGATTTTTGAAAACACATTTTATAATATACCATATAAGAGACTTATGGCAAAGATAATTGCTCATAGTATTCGGAGGAATATGGTCATGTAGACAGAGAGATGGTTGGAGGGCGGAAAGCAAAATGTAGGAGTAAAAGAAACTTTCCTGGACTATCATGGATCAGTTAGCAGGGTGGGCAGATGGATCATAGTTATGAAGAAAGACTTGAGGAGTTTGTTTTCTTGTCATTAGAGCTGAGAAGGTTGAAGGGTGACCTGATAGAAGTTATGAAGATTATGAAGAGTTAAATAATGATCGATCATTTCTAGCAGTCCACAGGTTTTTTGAAAAGGGAATTGATTACTTGGGAAAAAAGGAACTTTAAAGGGTGTGAGAAGCGAGCAGGAGAGTGCGATTAGACGGTGTGAGAAAAAAACAGTGCAGACTTGATGGGTTGATTGGTCCTGCTTCTGTGCTGTACTATTCTGCAGTTCCATGATAAAAACCTGTGCACAGCACAACAGCTTTTGAGGATTTTAGGCATTTCCCATGTCATTACTAGAGAGGACATTTGGAACATTAGTAATATACTCCATTGTCCTACAGGATTCATATAGTTTCCAAAGAGTGTGTTAAAACTAGATAAAAAGAAAAAAAAGCTATGAATCCTGGAAATCTGAACTAGAAACATAAAATGTTAGTAGTTATCAGTCCTGACAAAAGCTCCACGCATAAAACGTTAACTTGCCTTTTCCTTTATTCTCTTTGTAAGTGCCAATGGGTTGGATATGTATTTCCAGCATAATCTATTTTTATTTCTGTGTATTATAGCTAGCTGTGATGTAATAGAATCAATGTTGTATCAGAATGTTCCCACAAAACTGATTTATTCATCCAAACCATAAACAAAGTTGCAGTGGATATGGTTTTCCTTCATTGCAACAAATATGCAAACTAAACCATCTTGTAAGCCTCAGAATTTAGCACATTTATAGTCCACGATAGCATCAGCACAAAACACTCAATAAGATTCAGAAATTAAGTACACTATAAACATTCAACCTTGGGATGTGGACAGCGCTGCCATGGCCGCATTTGTTGTTCAACCTTACTTACCCTGGCAGTTGGTGTTGGGCCTTCTCCTTGAACCACTGCAGTTCTTGACCTGATGGTTCCTTCACAGTGGTGTTATCATAGTATCAAAGTAGATGCAGCACAGGAGGAGGCCATTCGACCATTGCCTGTGCCGGCTCTTTGAAACAGCTATCCAATTTGTCCTATTCCCCTGCTCTCTCCCCATAGCCCTGTAATTTTTTCCCTTCAAGTATTTATCTAATTCCCTTTTGAAAGTTATTATTAAATCTGCTTCCACCGCCCTTTCAGGCAGTGCATTCCAGATTATTACAATTCACTGGTGTCAGCTGTGGCTCAGTGGGTAGCACTCTTGCCTCTGAAAGTAAGAAGGTTGTGGGTATCAAGTCCCATGCCAGAAACTTGTAGTACAAAAATCTAGGCTGATACTCCAATGAGAGTGCTGCACTGTCCCTGTCCTACAGCAGAGCCTGGTCTCTAATTGTCTTGGATTTTCCTGCCATTGGGCCAAGACTCCACTGGGACCATGTGGTGGTTGGTGTGCAACAACCACCCCACATTAAAAGAATCCACACACACACATCTTCCACCAAATCATCCTTGACCCTGAGGGACTGCCAGAGAGAGAGATTACAACTTGCTGCATAAAACATGTTGCCTCTGGCTCTTTTGCCAATCACCTTAAGGTTGTGTCCTCTGGTTACCGACCCTTCTGCCACTGGAAACAGTTTCTCCTTATTTACTCCTTTAAAGCCGTTCATGATTTTGAACACCTCTATCAAATCTACCCTTATCCTTCTCTGCTCTAAGAAGAACAATCCCAGCTTCTCCAGTCTATCCACGTAACTGAAGTCCCTCATTCCTGGTACCATTCTAGTAAATCTTCCCTGCACCCTCTCCAAGGCCTTGACATCCTTCCTAAAATGTGGTGCCCAGAATTGAACACAATACTCCAGCTGAGGCCTAACCAGTGTTTTATGAAGATCTAGCATAACTTCCTTGCTTTTGTACTCCATGCCTCTATTAATAAAGCCCAGGATCCCATATGCTTTTTTAACAGCCGTCTCAACTTGTCCTGCCACCTTCAAATATTTGTGTATGTGCACCCCCAGGTGTCTCTGTTCCTGCACTCCCTTTAAAATTGTACCATTTAGTTTATATTGCCTCTCCTCATTCTTCCTACCAAAATGCATCACTTCACACTTCTCTGCGTTAAATTTCATCTGCCATGTGTCTGCTCATTTCACCAGTCTGTCTGTGTCCTCCTGAAGTCTGTTACTATCCTCCACATAGTTTACCACATTTCCGAGTTTTGTGTCATCTGCAACTTTGAAATTACACCCTCTATACCCAAGTCCAGGTCATTAATATATTTGAAAAGGAGCAGTGGTTCTAATACTGACCCCTGGAGAACACTACTGTACACTTCCCTCCAGTCTGAAAAATGACCATTCACCACTATTCTCTGCTTTCTGTCCCCTAGCCAATTTTGTATCCATGCTTCCACTGTCCCTTGAACCCCATGGGCTTTAATTTTTCTAATAAGTCTATTAAATGGTACTTTATCAAATGCCTTTTGCAAGCCCAAATACATAACATCAACTGTTGTACCCTCATCAATCTTTTCTGTTACTTCAGCAAAGAACTCAATCAAGTTAGTTAGACACGATTTTCCTTTAACAAATCAATGCTGACTTTCATTTATTAACCCATAATTTTCCAAGTGCCAATCAATTTTGTCTCGGAATATTGTCTCTTAAAGTTTCCCCTCCACCGATGTTAGGCTGACTGGCCTGTGATTGCTGGGTTTATCTCTCGCCCCTTTTTCAACAGGGGTGTAACATTTTCAATCCTCCAGTCCTCTGGCACCGCCCCCATATCGAAGGAGGATTGGAAGATTGTGGCCAGAGCCTCTGCAATTTCCACCCTTACTTCCCTCAGTAACCTAGGATGCATCCCATCCGGACCGGGTGACTTTTCTACTTTGAGCGTTGCCAATCTTTTAAGGACCTCCTCTTTATCTATTTTTATTCTATCCAATATCACTTACACCTCCTCCTTTACTGCTACAATGACAGCATCTTCTTCTCTATTAATTTAATGCCTCAGCCATGCCTTCTGCCTCCACGAGAATATCTCCTTTTTTGTCCCTAATCAGCCCCACCCTTCCTTCGGCTACCCTTTTACTATTTATATGTTTATAAAGGACTTTTGGGTTCCCTTTTATGTTAGCCACTAATCTATTCTCATACTCTCCCTTTGTCCCTCTTGTTCCCTTTTTTAGATCTCCTTTGTAATTTCTGTATTCAGCCTGGTTCTCTACTGTATTCTCTACTGAACCTTACATTCGTCATAAACCTCCTTTTTCTGTTTCATTTTAATCTCTATATCTTTAGTCATCCAGGGAGCTCTAGCTTTGGATGCCCTTCCTTTCCCCCTCATAGGGATGTGTTTATTCTGTACCCAAACCAACTCCTCCTTCAAGGCCTCCCATTGTTCAATTCCTGTTTTGCCTACCAATTTTTGATTTCAATTCTCCTGAGAAAGATCCCTTTTTAACTGACTGAAATTTGCCCTCCTCCAGTTAAGCATTTTCATGTTTGATTGTTCCTTATCCTTTTCCATAACTATTCTAAACCTAATGATATTATGATCACTGTTCCCCAAATGCTCCTCCACTGAAACATGCTCCACCTGCCCCATTTCATTCCCCAGAACTAGATCCAGCACTGTTTTCTTCCTGGTTGGGCTGGAAACACACTGTTCCAGAAAGTTCTCTTGAACACATTTCAGGAATTCCTCCCCCTCTTTGCCCTTCACATTGTTACTGTCCCAGTCTATATTGGGATAATTGAAGTCGCCCATTATCACTACTCTATGGTTCTTGCATCTTTCTGTAAATTGCCTGCAAATTTGCTCCTCTATCTCCTTCCCACTCTTTGGTGGTCTATAGTATACACCCAGTAGCACAATAGCTCCTCTATTGTTTCTTAATTCTAACCAAATAAATTCTGTCTTTGATCAATACTGCCACCCTCTCCTTTCTTTCCTTCCCTATCTTTCCTGAATATCTTCTAGCCAGAAATATTAAGTACCCAATCCTCCCCTTCTTTGAGCCAGGTCTCTGTTATTGCCACTATATTATAGTCCCATGTGGCAACTTAAGCCTGCAGCTCACCAAGCTTATTTACCACACTACATGCATTTACTCATATGCACTTCAATCTCATCTTAGACTGCCTCGCATTTGCCCCCTATCTGATCCCTCCTATTTCCGAACTATTCTTTACTCTAGTGCTACTTGTCCTCCCACTCCGTGCACCTTGTTTCTCCTCTCTAATGTTTCATCCTGATGGCCAATCCCCTGCCAAATTAGTTTAAACCCTCCCCCACAATACTAGTTAACCCCCCTATGAGGGCATTAGTCCCAGCTCTGTTGAGGTGTAACCCATCTTGAACAGATCCCTCCTGCCCCAGGAATCTGAAGCCCTCCCTCCTGCTCCAGCCACACATTAACCTGTCTTATTCTACTATTCCTATACTCACTAACGCTTGGCACTGGGAGTAATCCAGAGATTACTACCTTTGAGTTCCTGCTTTTTAACTTCCTCCCTGGCTCCTGCAGGACCTCGACCCTTTCCCTTCCTATGTCACTGGTTCCCACAGGGACCACGACTTCTGGCTGTTCCCCTTCCCCCCTCAAAATGTTCTGCATCCTCTCAGTGATGTCCTTTACCCTGGCACCAGGGAGGCAACACACCAAGTGGGACTCACATCAGTGGCTGCAGAAATGCTTGTCTATCCCCCTATCAAATCCCCTATAACAACTGCATTTCTTTTACCCCCCATGCAGCCAAGTCTCCCACGTTGCCTTGAATTTGCTCCTGACTGCACTCACCCAAGGTGTCAATACTCTCACTGGTATTCAACACTGAACATCAGTTTGTGAGTGCCACATTCCCAGGGGACTCCTGTGCTGCCTGCCTGTTCCTCCTAGTCTGTCTGGTGGTCACCCACTCCCTCTCCGTCTGAACTCTCTGTAGCTGCGGGGTGACCACCTGCTGAAACATGCTATGCATGAAACTCTCAGCATCCCGGATGCACTGTAATGACGCCAGCCGCCCCTCAAGCTCAGAAACTCTGAGCTCAAGCAGTTGGCGGCACTTCATGCATATGTGGTTTTCCAGAACACACAAAGTGTTTTGGAGTTCCCACATGGCACAGGAAGTGCACGCGATGGGCCCCAGCTGTCCTGCCATGTTAGTTAACAGTTATTTAAACTGTTTGTTTAGCTTTAAGGCACTTTACTGTTTATCTGACTCTAAAACACTAACTACCATTGAGGGAATTGCAAGCTATTGATCCAATGATGATGAAGAAATGGTGATAAATGTCCAAGTCAGTATTGTGTGTGACTTGGAGGTGATGGTGTTCCCACAAAATTGCTGCTCTTGTCTTTCTCAGTGGTAGAGGTCGTAGGGGAGGGAGGTGCTGTCGAAGTAACTTTGGTGATTTGCTACAGTGCATCCTGTAGATTGTACAAGCTGCAACAACAGTGCACCGGTGGTGGAGAGGGTGCACACTAAGTCCAGTGGCAAGGGAACCGATTAAGCAAACAGCTCTGTCCTGGATGCTATTAAGCTTTTTGAGTGTTGTCAAATAGTAATCACCATTTTCCAAAGAAAATCAGTTGCGGTGTAAAATAGGTGACCAATTTGGGAGCACCTTCACCACAAGGACTGTCGCGGTTCAAGGAGAAGGCCCACCACCACCTTCTCAGGGTAATGAGGGATGGGCAATACATGAGACCTTGCCACATCCCGAGAACAAATAAAAATAACAATGTTGTATAATCTACTTTTTTTTTATTCATTCATGGGATGTGGGCGTCACTGGCGAGGTCGGCATTTATTGCCCATCCCTAATTGCCCTTGAGAAGGTGGTGGTGAGCCGCCTTCTTGAACCGCTGCAGTCCGTGTGGTGAAGGTTCTCCCACAGTACTGTTAGGAAGGGAGTTCTAGGATTTTGACCCAGCGACGATGAAGGAACAGCGATATATTTCCAAGTCGGGATGGTGTGTGACTTGGAGGGGAACGTGCAGGTGGTGTTGTTCCCATGTACCTGCTGCTCTTGTCCTTTTAGGTGGTAGAGGTCGCGGGTTTGGGAGGTGCTGTCGAAGAAGCCTTGGCGATTTGCTGCAGTGCATCCTGTGGATGGTACACACTGCAGCCACTGTGCGCCGGTGGTGAAGGGAGTGAATGTTTAGGGTGGTGGATGGGGTGGCAATCAAGCGGGCTGCTTTGTCCTGGATGGTGTCGAGCTTCTTGAGTGTTGTTGGAGCTGCACTCATCCAAGCAAGTGGAGAGTATTCCATCACACTCCTGACTGTGACATTTAGTAGCATTGATTGTTCAAAGTGAACTGATATCTTTAAAAAGTGGTTAGCCTAGGAAGCACAGAATTCTCTGGAGCTGCTAGCTCTCTAAAGGATAAATAAAATAAGTGTTACCCAAAAATGCAAAAACAGCAATAGGTGAAACAAATTTTAAAAAGAAAGGTGGTTTCAATGAATTTTGTTTAAGAGAAAGATTCATTTCATGACTATCTGTTTCTGTCCGTATTGTTTCTTCTATTCAGAAGGATGGCAGCATTCTGATCCTTACATTTTCAGTTTAATCTGTACAGTTCACTTGCTACATCTAAAGCTGTTCCTGGGTCTTGGAGCTATACCGTAGAACAACACAAGATGGCACTGCTGCTGCTTAAAATGGCATCCAATGCTGGACACAAGACCATATAGTTTCCAATGTCTAAACCTGTCGGGGAAGGTTGAGATTACAGACAGGATCAATTCTGTTTGGTCCACATAAAGTGAATTTTAAAGTATTGTCATTCTAATATTGCCAAGGAAAATTGTACCTAGTAATTAAACAAAACACATCTTTATTTGTGGAGCCATAGCAATTTTTTAAAAGTAAATATTTCATCTATCCATGTCAAACTATTAATAAAAAGCCCAACAAATGTCATTCTGTCAAAAAAGGCAACTTTTTAAGATCAACAGTATAAATCTGGTCTTAATTCTTACTCTCTGTTATAATTCAGGCTCTCTTCCAAACCTCATTATTTGTGTGCACACCAAAAGGGTTCTTGGTAATGTTTCAACTGACTGCCTTTGTTTATTTCTTTTTTGGAATTGGCACAGAAACTTAAGTGTGACACATGAAAATGGACAGGAAAGAAGAATTGTAATGGGCAGGAAAATATACTGGGGTAGAATTTCCGCTCATTTACACAGGTAATATCAGCACAATCCGGGCGGGATCGGCCGAACCAATGCAAAAAATCGTGGAATTTAAACGTAAGTGAGTTATGCTCAAAACCACTTACTTTAGGGTTTTCCTTACACTGGTTTAAGATTCAATCCGCCCATAAAACTGGCCAAGCAGACAAGTCGACATTGTGAGTTTCTGCCAATTGCGTTCATTTTCTTAGATGCACAGGCACGTTTTAAAAGTATTTACCTATCAAAAAATATTTAATTTACTAAGAAACTGACTAGTGTACACCAATGAAACTAGTAAATGGTTCAGTATAGTTTTTTTTAAGTCATTTTCAGTGATTTAATATCAGGTTACTCACAGGTGAATGACCGGACACTTATTACAAATGCTTATTTTTACAGATGAAAATAAAAACATTTTCAGCTGTATTAATAAAACTGCACCAGTTACCACTCTTAAATATATCAAGAAATATTTTTTAATGCAAAGGAAAAAAAATGAACGATTCTGCTCTATTATCCTGCCCAATTGCACTGGTTCATGGAAGATTTTACATTTGTGATTATGCAAATGCATTTTAGCGGAAACTTGAACTGTAACCTAATTGGTTCAATTTCAAATGCATTTTGGGCACAATTTCCTGATCGCACCCTAAGCAGAAACTCTACCCTACTGTTTTTAAAAACGTAGTACGCCTCAAATATCTCTCCTCTTTTGCCCAGCTCCATGGGACTGCCCTTACTTGGCTCCATTCTTACCTTTCTTACCTTTCCAATTGTAGTCAGAGCATCTCCAGCAGTGGCTTCTCTTCTCACCCCATCACCTCCGGAGTCCCCTAAGGTCACACTATTGTTTAACTAGATATTGGGCAGTAAAGATGTTCTCCAGGTCATAGGGGAAATCTCTGGGTCGTAGGGCATATGTGGTCTGCTTATGGGAGTGACAGGTGATGCTGAACCTCAGAGAATATCTACTGAAATTTGTAACATAGCTTAATCCAAGATCAAAATGCAACATAGCTGCAAGGTAATAGTCTGGACTAAATTATTCCTAATTTTTGAAAACTGATAGGTCGTCTCCTTTCCATTAAGAACAAGATCAATTTTCTCAACTTTTCTTGTAACTTAAATTCCTGAGTTCTAATATCACTTCAGTTGCCCTCATTGTACTTTCTTAAGGGATAGAATATCCCTCCATGATATAGTGATCAATAGTGCGCACATTTCAGATGAGGTCGCCACTTCTCATGCAACACAACATTATCTCTGTTAATTTGTATTTTAGCTCTCTTCTAATGCAACCCAGTACTTTGACTTTTTCTAATGCAGCCATACACTGGGCCAATAGCTGAAACAATTCTTCCACAATGACAACAAATGTCTTTTATTGTTGCATAACTACAGCATTCATTTATGATTCTTTGTTCCCATATGAATTTTATATTTCCCTAAGTTGATCTGCATTTGGCATCTACTGACTCAATTTCTTAATTGACCCTTCTGAATCTGGTTGCATTGTTCATCTGAACTACATCAATTGACTGCAAACTTGGAGATCATGCTTCCAATAACCTCATTATAAAATATTATAGGCCAATCTTTGAGATACTCCACTCATAACCCTTTTCTAGCTTGAAAATTTTCAGTTGATAGCTACCCTCTGTTTCCTGTTTTAAGCCAATTCTCTATTTAGCACAATACTTTATTTCCTATTCCAAGACTTTATATTAGCCATTAACTTCAATGTGGAGCCCTGTCAAAATCTTTTGGAAAACCTTACATAGCATAACTGCGAATTTCTGAAGCATAATTTGCAGCTGTTGGAGGAGAAGACATAAGGAAGAGAGAATTTGTTTCCTGAGATTATCTGTCAGCATTTTAATAAAGGTGCTTTATACCCATCTTTGAGGAATTGAAGCCACCCAACCAGAATTTAGTTGTGATAATTTCAGCTTAGCATCTTAACAAGCAGAAAATGAATCTTTTTACCCCTATAACACACACCTCATCCACTAATCCAAATTATGGTGATCAGAAACCTACAAATTATAACTCAGAAAACCATGTCTATCAAGAGGACAGCGATCTTTGGGCTTGGAAGCATCCCTTCCCCTATCCATGGGGGTGAATTTCCCTGGGGTTTCTCCTGCTCCGTCACTGGAATTTCGGTGGAAATCCCATTTACGTGTGTTAACATGGTTTCTGCCAACGTTACAGCGGCAGGTCAGAAGAAGCCAAGAGAAAATTTGCCTGCCATGACAGCTAGCATATCAGGCGAAGATAAGCTGAACGAATGCCACCTCCACGCAGTACATCTGTAATTGATGCACATTTTTCACTAAAAATACAATCATTTTATCTTCTACACGACAGAGTCGTTGTCAAAGTTCACAACAAAAAAGATTAAAAATATATATGTGGTAACAGGTCAATGTACTGAAATGCTGTAACCTGCCAGGTAGGAGGTAAATAAATCACTTTGACATATAAATCACATCTCATGTTCTGTATAACTAATGTTAGTGGAAAAATATCAAGCTGCTTGGCATATCTTCCTCGTTTTATCAATTCTATTCATAATAGCAATTGGCATCCTTCATTCAAGTGGGAAATTTATAAAATCGTTGGAATCTCAGTTCCGGCAACATGTCTTGTGTTTAAAAGATAAACTAAGTATCAATTTTTCTGTGAAATATTTCAATCCCAGGCTGGTAACTGATGGGTGACAGATTTGAGCATTAGCCACAGAATTGTGAAAAAAAGCATCTCCACATCTCCACCAATAAGCAACATTGAACAAAGAGTTTCAGCACAGTACTTCAACAGGATAAGGAATCACAAGCAAACCTCGCCACAAAGTGACAATTTTATTTTATCACTAGTGAACCTGCAATGACATTGCTGACAGTAAGTCAGAGGATATGCAGTGTTATAAAGTCTGGCAGCTAAGCCCCAAAAGCAACTGTCCTTTGAGGCCTCTGTTGAGCCATGAGATATGCCACATAACCAGATCGCTCCCTTCCCCTGTTCCACTCTTCTCTCAACAGCATTAGATGACTTTATGTACATATTCACCGAGTGCTGTGGGCCAGGAAGCAGAACAGAAACAGAGTCAAGGCCAATGGCAGGACCTTAAAGCAAACACAGGGGTAGCACTCTGGTGGAGTACGGGCTAGTACATTGGCATCCATGTGGAAAACAATAATTGCTCAGCCACCTGGAAGATGCTGGATAATTATTTTAGTAGCTGCTTTGCACGCACAAATAGATTGAGGTTTGTGATATGTCTCAGGTGTTTGCTAATTGTAATAAAACCTAACCATCAATATTCAGCAAATTGGGGTTTGTAGAAATTACAAGTGTTATGTATTTTTAAAGCGGCAAAGAACAATTAGTACATCTAGAATGAAGTAGAAGCTCAGACTTTAATAAATCTGCAGTATTCCACATGTTCTTTCTCTCTCTCTTTCTTTCTATTCACATTGGCAGCTCTCCAATATCTCATCAATGTCATCATTCTTCTTGTGCGAGACTGGATACTCAGTAAAGGATGATTATTTGGCCCTGGAGGGCAGCACAGTCAGACCCTATCCTACAACAAACGCAAAATACTGCAGGTGCTGCAAATCTGAAATAAAAACAGAAAATGCTGGAAACACTCAGCAGGTCAGACAGCATCGGTAGAGAAAGAAACAGAGTTAGTGTTTCAGGTCAATGACCTTTCATCAGAATTGGAAGAAGCTAGAGACTTGTCCCATTACTACCCCCTTTTTCCTTGCACCATCATCCCTTTTGTCATTTAATCACTCCTGCCCTCCACCCTATCACAGACCTTCGCCTTTGTTCTTTCCTCTCCCCGCCCCCCCCCCCCCACCACCACTTTCCCCTGGTGCAATGCTTAAAAACTGTTAAATCTCTAACTTCTTCCAGTTCTGATGAAAGGTCATCGACCCGAAATGTTAACTCAGTTTCTCTCTCTACAGATGCTACCTGACCAGCTGAGTGTTTCCAGCATTTTCTGTTTTTATGTCAGACTCTATCCTATCCTTACCTGCCATCTATACAAGCACAATTTTCAGCAAAAACTGTATAAGAACATTGGCTGGCTCCCTCACCCAACTGAGGAGCATCTTCTGTGGATGGGAAGAGGGCAGTAGTAGCATCCTACTATGATTAGCTACCTCAGCCAACAATAGGTATCAAGCCTTCAACTAAGCTGTATGGCTCAGAATCACACCAGGCTTTCCATCAATAGGGCACAGGTCATCTTAATGTTGCATTGTTGGAGGTGAACACAAGAACATAAGAAATAGGAGCAGGAGTAGGCCATACAGCCCCTCAAGCCTGCTCCGCCATTCAATCAGGTTATGGCTGATCTTCGACCTCAACTCCACTTTCCTGCCTGATCCCCATATCCCTAGAGTCCAAAAATCTATCTATCTCAGCCTTGAATATATTCAATGACTCAGCATCCACAACCCCCTGGGGTAGAAAATTCCAAAGATTCACAACCCTCAGTGAAGAAATTCCTTCCCATCTCAGTCTTAAATGGCCGACAACTTATCCTGAGTCTATGCCCCCTAGTTCTAGACTCTCCAGCCAGGGGAAACAGCCTCTCAGCATCTACCCTGTCAAGCCCTCTCATAATCTTATATGTTCCAATGAGATCACCTCTCATTCTTCTAAACTCCAGACAGTATAGGCCCATTTTACTCAACCTCCCCTCATAAGACAACCCTCTCATCCCAGGAATTAATCTAGTGAACCTTTGTTGCACTGCCTCTAAGGCAAGTATATCCTTCCTTAGATAAGGAGACCAAAATTGTACGCAGTACTCCAGGTGAGGTCTCACTAAAGCCCTGTACAACTGTAGTAAGACTTCCTTACTCTTGTACTCCAAGCCCTTTGCAATAAAGGCCAACATGCCATTTGCCTTCCTAATTGCTTGCTGTACCTGCATGCTAACTTTTTGTGTTTCTTGTGCGAGGACACCTAAATCTCTCTGAACACCAACATTTAATACTTTCTCACCATTTAAAAAATATTCTGTTTTTCTATTCTTCCTACCAAAGTGAATAACCTCACATTTCCCCACATTATACTCCATCTGCCACCTTCTTGCCCCTCACTTAACCTGTCAATATCACTTTGCAGACTCTTTGTGTCATCCTCACAGCTTACTTTCCTACCTATCATCAGCAAACTTGGATACATTACACTTGGTCCCTTCATCTAAGTCATTAATATAGATTGTAAATAGCTGAGGCCCAAGCACCGATCCTTGTGGCACCCCACTAGTTACAGCCTACCAACCTGAAAATGACCCCTTTATCCCTACTCTCTGTTTTCTGTCCATTAACCAATCCTCTATCCACGCTAATATGTTACTTCCAACCCCATGACCACTTATTTTGCGTAACAATCTTTTATGTGGCACCTTATCGAATGCCTTTTGAAAATCCAAATATACTACATCCACTGGTTCCCCTTTATCTACCCTGTTAGTTACATCCTCAAAAACTCTAATAAATTTGTCAAACACAATTTCCCTTTCATAAAACCATGTTGACTCTGCCTAATCATATTATGATTTAAGTGCCCTGTCACCACTTCCTTAATAATGGATTCCAGCATTTTCCCAACGACTGATGTCAGGCTAACTGGCCTGTAGTTCCCTGTTTTCTCTCTCCTTCCCTTCTTGAATAGCGGGGTTACATTTGCAACCTTCCAATCCACTGGGACCATTCTCGAATCTAGGGAATTCTGGAAGATCTTAACCTGCAGCCACCTCTTTTAGAACTCTCGGATGTAGGCCATCAGGTCCAGGGGAATTATTGGCTTTTAGTCCCATTAGTTTCTCAAGCACTTTTTCACTACTGATATTAATTACTTTAAATTCCTCACTCTCATTAGCCCCTTGGTTCCCCAGTGAAGTCACTAACACAAATCCATACTTGTTTTCGTGGGGAGTGGGGAAGCAATTTTACACGGCCACTTTTGGAACTCTGCCAGACCCAGTATTGTAGTCAATGGTATCAAAGCAGAAAGGCAGATCACTATTCCTCATTCCCATCGATCCATTTTCCTAAAAGATCATGTTCCACACAAATGGATGGAAGATACTTTGACTGAAATCTGTCACTGAACTCGATCTATGTGCAATAGGGGGGCGACTGAACAAGTTGAATTGACAGTTATGCAGGAGTATCTATTAAATTACAAAATGTACATTTAAAAATGCCTTTAGAAGAGATTAAAGTAAACAAGAAAATTAATTTAAAAGGCATACTGATCCCTTAACTAAAGGATCAGTAATTATTTATGGTGCATTACAGTTCTCAGCTCTCCAAAGCTTTTACCTACAATTTCTTTAATCAGTGTCTAATATTAAAGATTTAGTTCTGTCTGCATTAACACTGGTACTTCCTGAGTTTAAAAAAAGTGCATACAAGACTCAATCAGTACAACAGATATACATATTGGTTAAAAACCTCTTTTCTCTCCCCACCCCAACTTTTTTCTGCTGAAAGCTGTATCCAATTTGCACAGCCAAAAGCTGCTCACATTTCCACATAGAAAGATAAACACTTTAAAAAATGTTGCTGAATACTGCTGCTCATCATGGTGAGGGATGTTGGTGCTGAGAAGTACTTTTCTATTTCAGGTACCCAGTATCAAGATCATGCACTCTTAGCTCAAGTTTACACAGCTGGGTGCAGAGGAAATTTTCTTCCACTCTGCTCCAATAACATACCTTAGCCATGACTTCAGAAGAACACCCTCTACTATGCCAGCAAGATATTTTCCATTTTCCACACAGTCTTCTTTGTAGCTTGTGTGAGACCAGCAATTTAGTGCTAATTTATGTCAAATTAGAAATACTTTTATGTTATGGGCCCATTCCCATTAGGAATTGAGTTGCGACTGCCTAAACTTATCTCATTTAGGCTTTTATAAGGTAACAGGGGGGTGATTTTCGTCCATTATTATGGGTTGGATTCTTCCCATCTATGGCCCTCAAAAGCCCCACAGTGATTTCTTTGCATGGATATCTCTCTTAGCCTTTGCCCCAAACGACTTCTCATCCTCAATGACTTCAACCTTCATTTAAACCCCCGTAGCAATCTCACCTCTGATTTCCTTGGTCCCGTCCTCGGACAATCTCACTCTGCATATAAACTCGTCCACCTGCAGGCACCCTATGACTATGCCATTACACATGGTTTGATCATCTCTGAAGTTTTGATTATTGATGAAGATATCTCTGATTATTTTTGTGTCTCCCTCATCATCCACACCTCCCCACGCCTCCAAATCCACTATCACTCTCCATTCCCAGGAAAGCCTTCCAGCAACAATAACCTTACAAACATTGGGTGTAATTTGGACTTTGGCCAATATTGTAAAATGGGCAATGTCGGCTCGGCCCCCCATTAAACAACTCTCTCGACTTCTGTTTTCATTAAAGTCATGGAAATGAAAAGCAGGAGAGGTGTTTAATGCATGGTCGAGCCGATTTCACATGTTTTACACTCTCGCCCAAGGTCAAGATTACCCCCACCAACTCCCAATCCCCCTCCAACCTCCATGATACTGCTGGCAAGCTACTCAACAGCTCAATTAGCTCTACTTTTGATGCCCTTGACCTTTTCCACTGTTTCCACAATATAGTCCTCATTTGCATACTTTCAAGTCCAAAGGCCACAAACTCAAGCTCGACTGTCAGATTTGACTTAAATTTTAAGCAACATCATGGGCTGCATTTTCCTCCGCTATCCCAACTCTTTAAATGTCTGATTGCCTCTTCTGTGGGTGCAGGATTTTGTGGCTGGGAACTGGCAGATTCCCTCTTGATGTCAGAAATACCTCCAGGAATCCACCATGCATGGGTGATGCACTCCAACTCAGTTTCCTAGGTCGGGGTGGGTGGAAATCCCAGCCATCTGAACACTGAATTCTGGAGCAGAAATCAACCCCACGTTTTCCTCTATGGAGCCAAATCTCTCTGATATTCCAGAACTATCCTCAAGGATAAGGCCAATCCCAGAGTCCTTTTCTCAACTACAAATCTACCCTTCACCATTATCTCCAATGCCAAGTGCTTATGGACTTCTTTGTTTCAAGATAAAGACTATCTGGACAGCAGCCTCAGATGCCATTGCCGCCTCCTCCTCAAGTCCCTGCCCTCAGCTTTTCCCCGTCCAAACCCCATCACCTTACTGCTCTTCAACTTCTTCCCCCATCACACCCACTGCCCCAATCCAACTCATTTCCTCCACAAAACTCACCAACTGCTCCTTCAATCCCATCCCAACCAATTCCTAACAATTCAACTACCCTACCTTGCTCCAGTAGTTACCAATATTGTTAATGACTCACGCCCTTCTCAAAAAAAATGCCTCAATACCTCAATCTTCACCATTTACTGTCTAACCTCTCTTTCCTCTCCAAGACCCTTGAACCCATCTGCACTGCCCAGCTCCATGCTCACTTACCCCAAAACTCCTTTTTAATATTCCTTCAATCTGGCTTCCACCTTGGCTATAGTATCAAGCCCATCCTAGTCAAAGCCACCAATGACATCTTAGTGACTGTGATACGTTGTCCCTCCTTTCTTTCTCCATGACAGTCAACACATTGAAAACTCCATCCCTCTTCCATTACTTCTCCTCTGCAGTGCACCTCTAGGAAGCTTGGTTAGTTCCACTCCTACCTGTCCCAACATAGCCAGCACATCTCCAGCAGTAGCTTCTGCTCCTGCCCCTATCCTTACATGGTGACATCTTCAAACCCCATGTCCTATCCATCACTAAATCTACTTACTTCCACCTGTACATTACCACCTCCACCCCTACCTTTCCCCAAAGCCATTGAAAACCCTTATACAATATCCATTTCCAGCATCCTGAGCACCTACACAAACTCCAATTCATCCAAAACTCCACCACCCATATCCTGCACGCTCACCCATCATTATCGACTTTCAGTGACTACTTGGTCTCCAACATACTGAATTCAAAATCCTTGAGCTTGTTTACAAATCGCTTCATGATCTCATCCCACCCTGTCTCTACAACTTCCCCCAGCCCTCCAACTTTGGTCTCCTGTGCATCTCCCTCCTCCCCCACCAACATTCCTCCATCAGCAGCAGAGCATTCAGCTACCTCCACCACATGGTGTGCAACTCCCCACCTAAATCTCTTTGACTTGCTAATGTTTTTCCTACCTTTAAAAGTCTCATCAAAGCTTTTTGATCATGCCTGTGATGATTTTTCTTAAACATTCTCCAACTGCTTGGCATCCACTCTGTCCTAAAGTGAAGTGCCTCGGGATGCTTTATTACACTATAAAAAAGCAAGTTGTTGGATGCACAATTATGTCACAGAGGTGAAAGGTCAGCTTGTTAATCACATAATACATTTACACTGCATTACTGTATACTTTAGCCTTTACTCTACTAATGAGTTTTACTAAATTCCGAGTACTTTCTAAAATAGCCTTCCAAATTCTTCACTAAAAATATAACGACTATTTGCAAATGATCTCTTATAGGGTATTTTATTGAAAGTAAATATTACCTTACTCTCCCTAGAAAATGCAAGAACATACACCCCTGCAAAACAGCTGTGCGTCTCACTTTATTCCAAGCACAACTAAGTAAAATACACCAAATAGCTTGCAATCAACCATAACCAGTTGCTGAAATAAACAGCTCAAAACAACCACTTTTCAAACCCACAGGAAGGGTGCTCAGATAGGAAACAACAAAGAGGATATTCTGTTTGGAGACTTACTTTTGAAAGACTTATTAGTTCAACTGGAACAACTTTGACAGTGAAAATCTATTCTTGAAACTTCTCCGAGGATACAATTAAATCCAGATTGCCTGGTCAACAATTCCATCATGTCAGGGGTGGGCCAAGTGTTTGCTCAGCCGATCTTCATGTACCCAGGTGCAGCCTTATTAAAAGATTCAAGCACTACCCACCTGAGCAGCTTGAGAAAGTCTTCTGTAACCTCAAGATAATCATACAAGACAGCACCATTGTCCTTTATGTTTGCAAGATACACGCAAAACCACCATCTCAGTTTACCAATCCTAATACCCACACTAGTGCCTGGTCCTATTATATCAAGAGCTCTGGATGTTGTTAGCAGCTTTCAGAATCTCTAAATCCCAGCTTTCAAAGACATTACAATTTTTTCTTATAGCAATTAAAATCAGAGAAGGAGAGAATAGGTTTCACAACAGAACAGTTCGACCTACAATCAACATTCCACATTTATAAAATCTTTGCAAATATCAGTTTTAAAAAGCACTATCAAGCACTCCACACAAAATATAATGAAAAAGTAAACATTTACTTTATCAGCTTAATGACAAGTGGGTTGTTCAAAATTACCTGGGGGAGGGTTTGCTTTTCAATATATGAGAATGTGTTTGGGAAGATACTGCAGTCTTGTTCAATTCCGATCGTTTTTTGGTGCTGAGTCAAAATATCATCCACTTCATTTTTTATGCATTTGGAGGTTAACCTTTATGTTCTTCCATGGGAATCAGACATTCCTAAGCAGCTCCCCTAATGTGGTGTAAGCTGGAACAACAGTAACCAGTTAGGTGTAAATGCCACTTGAGTATCAAGTAAGTGGGAAAATAAAATTTAGGTTTAAAATATCCATGTGCCTGAATCAGAGATCTGTTATATTTTACCATTTTCAATTGGGTTTCTACAAATTTGTTGCAGTTATTTTCACTGAATGTTACAAATATTAAAATATCTTCCTTATTCCTCTCTTTTAAAGAATCCGTGCCCCTATGCCTTCCTAATTAATAGAACAGACAAGAGACTCATTTCTCAATTCGACAAATGCTGACCTATAACCAGTTATTGGAGGTGTACCAGAACAGTTCAGGGAGAGGGATGCAGTGGTTAAAAGAGTCAGAAAAGTCCAAACCTTAATAACTTCATCTGACTCTGTTTCATCTGCTCCTACATGTGCTAATGTTTTCCCCATCCCTGCTGCTACTCTCCCTGCTCGCCCCGAGTCTGCTGCTCCTCTCCCTGTCCATCCTGAGTCTGCTGCTCCTCTCCCAGCCTACCCCGAGTGCTGCTCCTCTCCCAGCCCACCCCGAGTCTGCTGCTCCTCTCCCTGTCCATCCCGAGTCTGCTGCTCTTCTCCCAGCCCACCCCGAGTCTGCTGCTCCTCTCCCAGCCCTCCCTGAGTCTGCTGCTCCTCTCCCTGTCCATCCTGAGTCTGCTGCTCCTCTCTCTGCCCACCCAGAGTCTGCTGCTCCTCTCTCTGCCCACCCCGAGTCTGCTGCTCCTCTCTCTGCCCACCCCGAGTCTGCTGCTCCTCTCCCTGCCCACCCCGAGTCTGCTGCTCCTCTCCCTGCCCTCCCCGAGTCTGCTGCTCCTCTCCCTGCCCTCCCCGAGTCTGCTGCTCCTCTCCCTGCCCACCCCGAGTCTGCTGCTCCTCTCCCTGTCCATCCCGAGTCTGCTGCTCCTCTCCCTGCCCTCCCCGAGTCTGCAGCTCCTCTCCCTGCCCACCCCGAGTCTGCTGCTTCTCTCCCTGCCCTCCCCGAGTCTGCTGCTCCTCTCCCTGTCCATCCTGAGCCTGCTGCTCCTCTCCCAGCCCTCCCCGAGTCTGCAGCTCCTCTCCCTGTCCATCCCGAGTCTGCTGCTCCTCTCCCTGCCCACCCCGAGTCTGCTGCTCCTCTCCCTGCCCTCCCCGAGTCTGCTGCTCCTCTCCCTGTCCATCCTGAGCCTGCTGCTAATCTCCCTGCCCATTCCGAGTCTGCTGCTCCTCTCCCTGTCCATCCCGAGTCTGCTGCTTCTCTCCCTGCCCTCCCCGAGTCTGCTGCTCCTCTCCCTGTCCATCCCGAGCCTGCTGCTACTCTCCCTGCCCATTCCGAGTCTGCTGATCCTCTCCCTGTCCATCCCGAGTCTGCTGCTCCTCTCCCTGTCCATCCCGAGTCTGCTGATCCTCTCCCTGTCCACCCCAAGTCTGCTGCTACTCTCCCTGCCCACCCAGAGTCTACCGCTGCTCTTCCCACCTGCCCCAGCTGCTCTCCCTACCTGATCCTGCTGTTGCCCCCACAACTGCCTTCGAGTCTGTTGCTGCTCTCTCTACCTGTCCCAAGTCTCCTGGTACTCTCCCCACCCACCTTCAGTCTGCTGTTTTTCTCCCCAACTACCCCTTGTTATTGTGTTAGAAACAAGTATCCCTTTCCTCCTTATTGTAAAGCGCTCCACGACATATTCCTGCACATGTGGAGAGCTAGATAAATGAAAATGTCGCTGACCTACAGTGGCTCCCTGTTCCCCAGTGCACCAAATTTTAAATCCTCACCCTCATCTACAAATCCCTCCATGGCCTAATGCCATACAATGCCACTTTCTCCAGTCTTACATTCCCTCCCATGCTCTCTGGTTCTGTGAATCTGGCATTCTGTGCCCCCTCCTCCACTCCCCCCTCACTCCACTCCATCTTAGCTAGTAGAACCTTCAGTCATCTCTGCCCCTACTCTGGAACTTCCAAACTAAAAATAGTAAGGATCCCAACACCGATCCTTAGTGCAATCCTTTCAGTACATCCCCCCGTCCACCTGACATAACTTCCCTAACTAGTTTCTGCTGCTGTCAATCCTTCAAGCAATTTCTTATCCACTCCCTAGATTTATCCTGAATTACCTCCGCCTTGAGCTCAATCGGTAGCCTTTTGTGTGGAATTTTGTCAAAAGTCTTTTTGGAAGTCAACGATCACCACATCATTGAGCTTTCCACACTCCACTTTCCACACTCCACTTTCCACACACCACTTCCTCAAAAATGTCAAGGTGGCAGTTCGAGCAGGATCTTTCTCTTCTGAATCTATGTTGGCTGCTGTTTACTAGATTACCATCATACAGGTACTCCTCAAATGTACTCCTGACAATAAATTCTTTTATTTTATCCAGTATTGGAAGTAATCTATTGTGTCTGTAGTCTCTTGCCTCTGCTTTTTAAAAATGGGCACTATGTTAGCCTGTTTCCAACCTACTGGTACCACTCATAATGACTATCAATGTCTCACAAATCTCCTTCCTTGCCTTCTTTAGTACTCTGAGATAAATACCATCTATCCCTGCGGACCTATTAGTTTTGAGCCCTTTCAGCTTATCTAGGACTTCAAGGCCATTCATATCAAAGTTGTTATTTCCGCTCAGAGACAGCGTGTTGCTTCTATTTTATGTTTTAACTGTATTCTTCAATCTTATCTCTGATCAAAATCAGCCAACACATCAGAGGACTTAGATGAGTCAGCCAATTTCACCACATTATATGTGCAGCAAAAATAAAAACTGCAGTAGTTTTATATTTTTAAATACACAAGTACTTTAGAAATAAGATCATCTAAGAAGCTTGGCAATGCGCAGGAAAATAAACCACTAGATGTGTCAGGCCTACAAAAAGCTTATTTGCCTCTTGTGGATATATATTGGACACATCTCGCTGGTTTATTTTTCAATAAATCAAGTCCCATTGCATATCCTATACACATTATCATATGCTGCACAATAATAAAATGTCCCAGTAGTATATCCACTCAACACTAAGCAGTCCCAGTTACAATGCTTTGAAATCGTAAATAACTATGCAAATGACTTAACAGTTTTCTTTAATTTGGTGGTTCGAACAAAAACAAAGCATTTTGCTCTAGTCTTAACCTAGCAATGGTCCCTTTAACTCAGTCATAAGACATAAGAGGGCCAATTTTCCTAATCGGAATACGCCATTAGCGTCTATTTCCGGAGGGTTCCATTGAGGAACCCCTAACATCAGGTCTCCACCCCAGTAGAACATGATATTTTTCTGATTGGTTGGGGTGAGTTGTGAAACAGGATGCAGCTTGATTTTAACATTTAATGATGCGGTGAGCTATTCTGACACCATTTTTGACTCGTATCTTCCCTTTACTTTGTTTCTAAGGACACAGAAATTGGACACAGAAATTAACACCCATTGTATCTGGGAATCCAGGTTTGCCAGGCGATGAGCAGTGTGAGTAAATAAATTAAAAAGGCCACAAAAAATTCTTTTAGCTGGCTTGAGGCCATTTCGAGCCCAATTCTCTTCAGTTTTTTTTCACGGTAGATAGATGCATAAATGGTGTACAAATGGATTGTATCTAATCCCACATTTTTTTTTGTTCTCAGAATGTGGATATTGCTGGCAAGGCTGCTTTTATTGCCCATGCCTAGTCACCCTAAGACGGTGGTGGTGGGCCTGCTCCTTGAACCGTTGTAGTCCTTGTGCTGATGAAGCCTCCATAATAATGTTAGGGAGGGAATTCTATTATAAATTCACTTAGCGCTAATGAAGGAATGTTGATATATGTCCAAGTCAGAATGGTGTGTAACTTGGACGTAACAGTGTTCCCGTGCCATAGCTGCTCTTTTCATTCTCAGTGGTAGAAGCCGCAGAGGAGAGGTGCTGTGAAACTACCCCGGTGAGTCGCTGCAGTGCATCCCGTGGATTGTACATATCGCAGCCACAGTATGCCAGTGATGGAGGGGGTAAATATTGATCAGGGGCATCAACAATGACACCGAGCAAGCAAACTGCTCGGTCCTGGATGCTGTTGAGTTTCTTGACTGTTGTTGAGGCTACATCCATTCAGATGAGTGTTGAGTATTCCATACACTCCGACTTGAGCCTTGTAGATGGTGGACAGGTTTTGAGGGGTCAGGAGGTGAGCCTTTCATCACACATTACCCAGCCTCTGCCCTGCGCTTGTAGCCAAAGGTTTTATATGGCTGGCCCAGTTCAACTTTTCTGGTCAGTAGTGGCCCCCAAGATGATGATGGCCGGGGACTCAGTGAAGGTGGTGTTATTGAAGGTCAGAAAGAGATGACTTGGCCTTCTCTTGCTCCAAACAGTCTTTACCTGGCATTTGTATGGCATGAATATTGCTTGCAACTTGACACCACAAGGCTGGATGTTATCCAGGTCCTGCTGTAGGCTGGCAAGGGCTATTTCATTATCAGAAGAGTTTTGAGTGGAGCGGAACACTGTGGAATCATCAGCAAATAGCCGTACTCTGACCTTATGATGGAGAGAAGGTCATTGATGAAGCAGCTGAAGATGATTGGGCCAATGGCGCATCCCTGAGGAATTCCTCCAGTAATGTCCTGGGGCTCTGATGACTGGTATCCGACAACCATAACCTACTTCCTTCACATCAGGTATGACTCCAGACATTGACTTCAGTTTTACTAGGGCTCCTTGGTGCCATACTTAATCAAATGCTGCCTTGATGTTGAGGGCTGCTGCTCCCACCTCTCCCCTGTTTTCATTTCTGGATCAAGACTGTAATGAGGTCTGGAGCCCAGTGCTTCACAAACTGAATATCAGTGAGCAGGCTATTGGTGAATAGATATTGATTGATCACACTATTGATGATTCCTTCCATCACTTTACTAATAATTGGGAGGAGATTGATAGGGCAATAATTAACTGGGTTAGATTCATCCCGTTTTTGTAGGTAGTACATACCTGGACAATCTTCCACATTGTCAGATAGATGCCAGTGTCACAGCTGAACAGTTTAGCTAGGGGAAGCACCTAGCTCTGGAAAACAGGTCTTCAGCACTACAGCCGGGATGTTGTCAGGGCCCATAATGTGTGCTGTGTCCAGTGACTCAGCTGCTTCTTAATGTCACAAGAAGTGAACAAAATTGACTGAACATTAGTATCTATGATGGTGGGAACCTCATGAGGAGGCTGCGTAGCATGATCCACTTGGCATTTTTTAGCTGGAGACTCACATGCTGGGCTCCACCATGTTTGAGGATAGGAATGTTAATGGAGTCTCCTCCTGTTACAATTTTAATGATTTTTTTAATGTTAATCATGGTGAAGAGATGTTTGTGCTAGAGAATTTAACACTTCCCCAGTGAAACACTGCAAAAGTGTTGCATTGTTAAATCTGCTGTCTTTCTGGTGTGACATTAAATCAAGGCCCTGTCTGCTTATCCAGAGAGACAATGGGCCATAATTTGCTGTGGCAGGACATCTAACGGCATTTGCTGTTAATTAGACTTGCCCATGCATGTTTAGCATTTTAAAATGTTTACATGTTGCTGAAAGTGCGAGATGATAACTTCACAGCAAGGGAAACAGGGCATCTGGGACCTGAGTGAACAGGGCAAGCAACTGTGTATCTCCTTAACTGATCAGATTGAAGGATTGAGAAATAATCAGCACAGAGACTAAGAATGAAGTGTAAGTTAGAATGGGTGAATTAAATGTCAAATTGGGTACAGAAAGAGAAATAAATAGAGGAAAAGAAAGATTGGACTAAGAGAGAGAGAAAGAGACAGAAAGGAAAAGTAAAAAAAAATTTAAAATTTGACATTTTTAAAATCTCCAACATCAATTAAAACCTGAAGGAATGAGACTCCACACTTGTAATAGTTAATTTTCATTGTCAGAGAGGTTGACTGGCAGTAATTAACACTTATCACATCATTAAAAGGGTACTTAGACTGAAATGGAAAAGATTTAACTTTCTGTGGTGAGTTTAGTTCGTATGCGCAAATACAACAACTTCACGCCGTTCAATGCATGCCAATGGTGAGGCAGACAGTGAGATGCTGTTTTCACAAAGCTAATGGCAGAATGGCGCAATTCGGACATCAACTTTTGGATTTCCATATTTAACCGCGCATCTGCCCTCACCTGAAGTTGATGTAGCATTTGCGCATAAATGACGGTGAGCGCTATTAACCTTATTGATATTTTGACAGTAAATTATAGCCCATTATAGATCCCATGGTACTATTTGAAGAACAGCAGAGAGTTCGCATGGTGTGCAAACCATTGTTCCTCCATGAACTAACACCACCAAAGACAGGGTCATTCATCTCATTGTTATTTGTAGGATCTTGCTGTGCACAAGATAGCTGTTGTGTTTATCTAGAAAATTGTAAACAATTTTACAACACCAAGTTATAGTCCAGCAATTTTATTTTAAATTCACAAGCTTTCGGAGGCTACCTCCTTCCACATCGTTCACCTGAGGAAGGAGGTAGCCTCCGAAAGCTTGTGAATTTAAAATAAAATTGCTGGACTATAACTTGGTGTTGTAAAATTGTTTACAATTGTCAACCCCAGTCCATCACCGGCATCTCCACATCATGACTTTATCTAGAAAGAAAGACTTGCATTTTCAAGACTTGCATTTGTAAGACTTGCAAAAAGTGCTTTGTAGCCAATGAAGCTCTTTTGAAGTGGAATCACTGTTGTAATGTAGGAAACGCAGCAGCCAATGTATGCACAACAAGGTCCCATGAACAGGATTGTTATAATGACCAGATAGTCTGTTTTTAGTGATGTTGGTTGAGGGATAAATATTGGCCAGGACACCGGAGAAAACTCCCCTGCTCTTTTTCGTAAAAATGCCATGGGATCTTTTACATCCACCTGAGAAGGCAGACGGGACCTCGGTTTAAAGTCTCGTCCAAAAGACGGCATCTCCGACAGTGCAGCAATTCCTCAGTTCTGCACTGAAGTGTCAGCCTAGATTTTGTGCTCAAGTCTCTGGAGTGGGACTTGAACCCACAACCTTCTGACTCAGAGGACAGAGTGCTACCACTGAGCCATGGCTGACACCTACATAGCAACAGTCACTGCACTTCAAAGAAATTTATTGTGTGAAGCACTTTGAGGATTTTCTGAGAGCTGTGATAAGGGATTATATAAATGTGATTTTTTTTTAAATTTTCCACTTTGAGTGTGCAGCGTCAGCATTACAAACGCTCCCAGCTCTGATATATCACAGGCTAGATGTGCACATAAAGCTTCTTCTAATCTGATTCACCATATGTTTTAATCACAACCTCACAGGAATGTCTTAAGTGGATCATTCTGAACAATTCCCTTTTGAAAGTTATTTTTGAATTTGCTTCCACTACCCTTTCAGGCGGTGCTTTCCAGATCATAACAACTCGCTGCATAAAAAAAATTCTCCTCATCTCACTTCTGGTTCTTTTGCCAATGACCTTAAATCTGTGTCCTCTGGTTACTGATCCTTGTGCCACTGGAAACAGTTTCTCCATATTTACTCTATTAAAACCCTTCATGATTTTGAACACCTATATTATTTCTCCCCTTAATCTTCCTTGCTCTAAGGAGAACAATCCCAGCTTCTCCAGTCTCCCCATGTAACTGAAGTCCAGCATCGCTGGTACCATTCCAGTGCATCTCCTTTGCACCCTCTTTAAGGCCTTGGCATCCTTCCTAAAGTGTGGTGCCCAGAATTGGACACAATACTCCAGCTATGGCCTTACCAGTGATTGAAAAAATGTTCAGAGAAGAGTGACACCAAAAACCTTAGATAGTCCATTCTCTTTTCAGGTGCTGACTGACCCGCTAGGCATTTCCAATGTTTCCTATGAACATACAAAAATGACGGGCAGGAAAAGACCAGTTGATCCATCAAGCCTGCCCAACATTCATGATGCCTGGAGCATCATGACTAAATATTTGCTACCCACCCCGCAGCCATGAAATCTCCTGGGAGAGGAAAAAAACAGAGAAAAACCCAAGGCCAATAAGGGAAAAAATATTCTGGAAACGTCCTCTCTGACTCCCTCAGGCAATTGGAACCAGACTAGGAGATCACATGGACCATGTATTATCTGTAAAACCACTTACCTTCTATATAATGCCATCTCTGCCACAGTCAAGAACTGGTCCAGCTCTCTCTTGAAGGCAGAGAGTCAGCACCCACCACACCAGCCGGCAACGCATTCCGGAGACTCCCTACTCTCTGGGAAAAGAAGAACCACCTAATTTCCAGGGGTAGAGTTTCCGTTTTGAGCGCAATCGAGAAATTGCGCTAAAAATGCACTTGAAATTGCACTGGTTAGGTTACAGTTCAAGTTTCCAATAAAATTAATTTGCATAATCACAAATGTAAAATCGTCAATGAACCAGCACAAGTGGTCAGCATAATTGAAAGGAATTGTTTTTTATTCTTTCCATTAAAAAGTATTCATTCATGTATTTTAGAGTGGTAACTTGGTGCAGTTTTATTAATTCAGCTGAAAATTGTTTCATCACCAAAAAAAGCAATTTGAATAAGCATCCAGTCCTCCAACTCTGAGTAAGCTGATTTAAAATCACTGAAAATGACTTTTAAAAACTATACTGAGCCATTTAATAGTTTCATTGGTGTACACTAGTCATTTTCTTAGTAAATTTAAATATTTTTTTATATGTAAAAACATGCCTACTAGTGCCTGTGTGCCTAAGAAAATTAGTGTAATTTGAAGAGTCTTCCAGAATCAGCGCAATGGGCCCAATCTTGCAATTTTGACCCGGGGGGCGTGGTCAATTTTGTGAGTGGGGCCTGATCCAGACGAATTGAATCTTGAACCATGGTGAAAGATTGCGGAAACATGAACATAAGTGTTTGGGGCATAACTCAGGTTTAAAATTCCCCAATGTTCTGCGCTGGTTCCTCCGACTGCACTGGAATCTGGGCGCAAAACCAATGGAAACAAGCGGAAACTCTACCCCTAGTCTATTCCTACTCTTGTGTAATTTAAATGGTGTTCCCTGGCCCTCCCCAATCTGTCAAACTGGAATAATCTATCCAACCCTTTCATTATTAGAGCGGAAAGCTGATAGTGATACCATTACAGAACTTGATCCTGTGGAACTGCTTTAAAGCTGTATTACTGGCCTGAGATTCGGACTGCGTAGTGTGAAAGATATCTGCCAAGACTCATGCTGTATTACAGACCTGACTGCACATTACAGTCTGCCTGCCAACGGAGATATTTGAGCAAGTGTATTTACACACTTCACTCCCCGGCTAATACATTTCTAAGAGCTCGAACGTGAGCGTCTGTTTTCTCAAAATATTACAAAAGACGCTATTTGAGTTTATAAAATGCTCACAACTTTCTCGGCACTTTTTAAAACCGGGCTTCACATTTCACCAGAGTTATACTCTGTAACGCGTAAAGCCCAATTGCTTAATAGGACCTTCCTGAAGTCGGTTCACTGTGCTTGAATTTACTGCGTTTACATTTCCTACAAATATCAAGACCCGGCTCAGAAATTATATACTGGCGCGTTCACATCAACGCGGAGCCAAAACTGCTTAATATCCACGCGAAAGTAGCAATATAACTGCACAGTAAAAGTCTTCCTTGGGCTTGATAATTCCTTCCAAACGGATTTGATTTTCAGCGCTCTATTTCACCTGTCTAACACTGTTGTGGTAAATGGCGAGAAGAATAACATTAGTGTTCCAGATGGAAATGGTTTATTGCCAGAGTCATGTTGCAAAAAAAAAGGCCATCGACGGCTTCTGAATGGGAGTATTATTGTAACAGATGTAAGCAGTTGGTCCGCTAACTGGTTGGAAACGCTGTTCACGATAAGTTGCTCTTGACAGCAACTTCACTCCTAACTTTAAATTTGCTTGACAAATTCCATGGGTCAATAAAGAAGTGTTAGGAATTCCCTCGGGATGACGTGCGGCTTCTGGGTCTGGGGTCCACACGTAGCTCTCGGAAGGCGAGGAATATGGGATAATTTCAAAAGCAAAGCCGCCTTTTCACTCATGAGCAAACTGTTGATTTCATCTGCAGCTTTTAGTCAAACACGCACACCCACCTCAATTAGCTTCGATATCCTGGTTGTGGAGAATGAATTAAAAGCTGGAGTTTCCAGAATTTTCTATTTTTTATTTATAAACTATGCTTGCACTATCTGAACAATATTTACTTTCCCTATTTTTTTAACTTAACCTTTTAGACAGAAGATCGCATGCGCTACTCTGAGTACAGAACCAAAAATGCAATAGAGTGTATTTATGCCAAGGGCGGTTTGATTAAATGTTAAATCTACTTGAAAGGATGGTTCTATCCTATTCAGATTTTAAACAGTTTAGTGCTAGTACTGCTTTTAAACAATGTAAACTGCAAATTGACTCGAAAAATATGCACGGTGTGTAAAGTTGAGAGGACGTAGTGGCTCATTTGGAGGAACATATAAATTACAAAAAATCAGTGTTACTTGCCACAGACTAAAATCGGCAACGTGAATAGACCACTAACTGGAAATTGTTAGTGAAGCATTAGAACCCAGGAATTGGAAAAAAATCAAACACGTCAACACTGTCCAGCTTCAGAAATGTGACTTTCTAAATCTTCTCCAACATTTTTTTAGAAATTCCCTTTGGAATGTGAAACTTCGGGATGAAATCAGCAGACTGGTAAATTAAGAAAGAACTTGCATTTATATAGTGTCTTTCACCACCTCAGGACATCCCAAAGGCTTTACAGCCAATGGAGTACATTAGAAATGTAGTCACTAATGTAGGAAATGCAGCAGCCAATTTGTGCACAGCAAGGTTCCACAAACAGCAATGAGATAATGACCAAATAATTTGCTTTTTAGTGATGCTGGTTGAGAGATAAATATTGGCCAGGACACAGGGGAGAATTCCCTTGCGCTTCTTCCAACTAGTGCCATCGGATCTTTTACTTCCAGCTGAGTGGGCAGACAGGGCCTCGGTTTAACGTATCATCCGAAAGATGGCACCTTTGACAGTGCAGCATGCCCCTAAACCATTAAGATCACCAGAACACATTGGTTTTTAAAGTCAGAATGTACATTTTTCGACAGCAGAAGATAAGCACCCTGGCACCTGGGCATAGTTCCAAGCTGCATGTTTAAATGTCTGTTCAACTGCGTGGAGAGTTGGTTTGAGGGAGCACGGTTTCCTACAGCAGCAAAAACACAATTCAAATTGGATATCTAGTCAAAAGTACTTTTAGATCAATTCTGATGGAAACATATTCAAGATGAAAGCCTCATAGTTCCATAATTAAAAAGATGGCAATCCGATGTTTTACGCCTCTCGAACTACTACACAATTCCAGATTTTGTTTTTTGTTTGTTATATGTTGACCATCACGCAATGTCATCGTTGCCTTGCTGAGCAATAGTAAACAGAACATTTTCTGGTTTTATGATAGAAAGTACTAATTTGTTTAGATATAATTTAGAAAGTACTTACATGTTAGCGTAATATTGCAACAAACTGAAGTTAATGTAAAATAAAATATCCGTTTTTACTTTTCAGGTTTCATTTATTTCTGCACATACTAAATATACTAACTTTACAACATGATTGCTGGTTTTCAAGATCCAAATGAAAAGACAGGCAACCGTTTCTTGAACTAACAAGCTAACCATTGGTATAACTGCTTCTGGAGATTTAGAATCGAAGCTTAAGGAATTCTACTGCACAGGACCCTCGTGCTTGCCAATTTGCAGCTTTTGATCGGTTCGGGTAATTTGGGCAGAATATGTGCAATGATAAAACTGCAATCGCCTCCACTGCATTCGGCATGGGTATAAATTCAAATAAGATTAGTGCTCCATACTGCTATAAACAGCAAATATTGCACAGGCTGTTAAAATACTTTCAAGTATCTTTGTACAAACAGGATAAGTTCATAAATCATCTTGGTCGAACATTCACTGAGTCTACGCTGTTAACTCGAGAAAATCATTACCTAAGGTGAAAAATATTTTACTCGTACACTAGAATCGTCATGAGACAAAGGTCACAGTAATAAGTACAGAATAGTTTTATCAGATATTTGTTACCTATTAAGGAAAAGACCACTTCTGTCAGTAGAAATAGACTATCGTAGAACGTTTTATTCTATTTGAGAGAATTCACTAAGAATACAATGAGTATTCTGTGAGCATCTTGCCAAAAGATGTTACGACTGGATTGGGATTTCTGTAGCCAGTAACAGACGAATTTGCCAATTGTTTTGGCATAAAGTCGGCCTCAGGCTGTCGGGTCTGACTGCATTGCAGCCACTTAACAAATTGTCCGGTGTCATTGAAAGCAACGTTAAAGAAAACTCTAACTGCTTAACGGCAACTTAAAACATCCAAACTACCAAGTGATCGGATTAATTGCTAGGTTTACCCTATGTAAAAATCTAATCGTTATTAATATGATTCTATTTTTAAATAATAGAAAGTAAAAAAGACAATTTATTGCTAAGATTTCTGTTTAGTTTTACCTTAAGTTGGCGTCGCCATATATACGATGCTGATTTATGTTCAGCAAAAATCACTGAAATAGCACGCACTCAAGGACGTAAAAAGTCGGGGAATGTAAAAAGAACTTGGTTCGCAGGTATATCTGGGAATGTAGCAATGGATTGTCATTTATTTAATTATTTTTCTTTATTTTTTCTGGGAGTAATTGAGTATGTTCCCCTTATTACTTTTTTGTATTTTTACTTTACTAGTAGATCGCCAGTGATGTTGCTCACGGTGAGTCAGAGGACTGATTACCTGTTTGATAACCGTAAGGATGTTTATGCTATGTAGAGGGCATTTATTATAAGGACCACTTGATTTACAGTGACTGAATAAGTCAAAATCCATTTTTATTGAATGGTATTTTGGTATTTTCCCTGGTGCTTTTGGGATTAAATTCCACAACTGGGCCCATTATTAAATGAGTAGCTTTTATTTTATATATATTCCTTTACCTATGCATTTAGTTTTTGTCTCAGAGCTAAATGTTATGCAAGATGTACCAATTGGAGGTGAATTTCCATGGGCCATGATACCAGCACTTATGCTGGGATCATGCCGCTGATGCCCTTTATCACTGACCCCACCAAACTCTGAGGGTCAGTGGGAGGACACTCTATTTTTCAGGGCGTAAGTAGGTGCCTACAGTACTATGGGTGCATCTCAGGCACCTTCCTTATCCCACAGGCTGGAAAGTCTAGCACAAGTTTCCCATTCCAGGGGAGTCCTGGATTTTTTACCCTCATCCCCCCAAAAAAGCTCTGTAGAATACCCGGCAGCTTTTGTAAGGGGGCTTTAAAAGGAAACTCAAGATTCTCTGAGAGTCTAGCCTGGACTTCCCCAGTGGGGCCCACCTGTGCCCTGCAAGGAGTAGATCTAATTTCAGTGTATTGGCTTCCAATCTTACATTGGGTCCCTGTGAGGCCAAGAATACAGGAAATCCTAGCATAGGGAGTTTCCGTCCTTGAATTCCACCTGCTCTGATGCAGGTGCCCTTCTATGGTGCTGAAGAAAGTCCAACCCGTTTATAGTCTCCATGGAAACCCCAAGGTAAGGCCAGAACTTGTTGCATCTGGGTCCTGGCAGAGTTTGTGGCTGTTCCAGCAGACTCCCACCAAAATTACTGTGGGCATCTGCTGGAATGGCAGAGTAATTTTGATATCTAGCGGTATGGCAGAGGGCAAATGCAGTTTAGCTGCATTTAATTGCACTCTGGAATGGCCCTAGGTTTTGGGAGCAATATGGAATGGTCCAGGGGCTTGGCAGAATTGGGATGAGGGTTCTGAAATTTGACAGTACTGCAGTAGGGCTGCTGCAGTTGGCAGCATTTGGGATCCTTTGATCTGTCATCATTGTGGAGGGGAAACCTAGGGTTTGGAAGAACTGTGGAATGCAAACTTGAGGTTTGGAATAACAAGGGGTTGAATTTGAAGTTTGTCTCACTGGTGGATTCCTGGACTCTGACAGCAATAAGAAGAGGGGCAAGGCATGTGGGGGACATCCATATCAGGCAGTACTGGTTTGTGAGATTTTAAGGCTCTAAGGTGCCAGCCTTAGCTCAGTGGTAGCACTCTCACCTCTAAGCCCGAAGGTCATGGGCTCAAGTCCCATTCAAGAGACTTGAGGACATATCCTAGCCTGACACTTCAGTACAGTACTGAGGGAGCACTGCACCATTAGAGGTGTTGTCTTTTGGATGAGACATTAAACTGAGGCCCTGCCTTCCCTCTCAGATGGACATAAATATCCCATGGCATTATTTGAAGAAGAGCAACAAAGTTCTCCCAATGTCATGGCCAACATTCATCCCTTAGCCAACATCAGAAAAATCAATGATCTGGTCATTACCTCATTGTTGTTTGTGGAACCTTGCTGTGTGCAAATTGGCTGCCGCATAATAATATAGTACTAAATTAGCAAAAATGCAAATATGTTCCTCACCAGTTACCAACTCTAACTGATCTATCAAAACAAGTTTTGTATCTCACCGTGTCTTTTAGCAGATTTCCTATACACATTATGCAGTGTTACTGGCCTGTAATAATTCAAACACTTAACAAATAAATAAGATAAAAGAAAAAATTGCACATGCTCGAAATCTGAACTATAAACAGAAATTGATGGAAATACACAGCAGGCCAGTCAACACCAGTAAAGAGCAAAAACCAGTTATGACATTTCTGGCATGTACCCCTTCATTGGAACAAATGAATAAGATTCAATTCTTATGATTTTGCAGTAATTGAATTTCAAGTTTATATATTCACACAGTTGCCATCATCAGTGTTGTCTATGATGTTGGGGAGAAACCAGCATATATTAATAACTGGTTAGATTTAATTTTGATGTTCAGATTAATATTGCTGTATGCAGTAGAGGACTGAATGGTGGAAGCAATTGCAATGAAAGTCATCTGGAAAGGCAGCAATGGAGGTACAAAAATTTGACTCATATTCTCCAAGATGGTGAGAGGAAAATAGGTTAGGGTTGGAACTCAGTGATGCCTGACAGGAAGTGTGATTAAGTGTGAATGTCAGGTGTGGACAGAATCGGATTCTTTGTGATGTCCTTGCACATTCAGATTTTCACTATCTCGCTGCTTCAGCTTCCAAATAAGGAATAGCCACTTGAGCATGGTATGGAAGGCTGCTAGTGAACATGGACTCATAGGGCATAATAAGCCAGGACCTTTAGAGGAAAAGAAGAGAATTGAGGAAAGGAGGAAATTGAGAGTGGGAATCTTGCTTTCCCCAGTGTGATGCGTGATGCCATACACACTTTGAAGGTCCCATGCTCTATCCTTGGTCTGGGTGATTAGCCATTCTTAATCAGGATGGAAGAGGGTGAGGTGCTACTTTTTTTTTGTCCTGGCACCCCTGGACTACAGAGAAGAGTTGGCAGTATTCCCATTGCTGGTCCCTGTGCTGCAACCTATGACGGAAAGTGTGAGTGTTGATGTTGGGCAAGTACAGGATTAAGCTGGGTTATGATGATCCATTGGTAGAATGGCCTGCTGGCATTCACTTTCTAAGGTCACACATGAAGGATGCCCACTTGAGTAAGGTACCAGTGAGCTGCAGTCTGTGTAATAAACTCTTAGACGAGTTGCTGCATTCAAGAGAGGAGAGGCAAAGGAAGACCGGAGGAACGAAAAAAACTAATGATCTTACCTCACAGTTCGGATAACAATAAATCACTTGAGTTTTGCTCATCTGAGCCCTTCAATAAAATTATTTTATTTAAATTGTACCTACTCTATGTAACATTATTTTTACTACATTAAAAAACCTCAGTAAATGAAATGTACCATTTAGCCAGCACCCTGCCAAAACCAAGAGCCCTGTTAAAACAATTGCTGCACACTCGATTTATTAAAACATTGTGTCATATTGTTTACAAAGAAATACAGCGTGAAAATGTTTTACTCCACTGGCCATTATTTCTAATTTCGAGAACTGAAAACGTTACTGGGGTATTATCTAGATCATGATTATACAAAGGCTAGATATAAATATACAAAATGGGAGCAAACGGAAAGTTACTTCTAAGTTTGGATCCCAACTATTGGTAGATCAGATATATATTTAGCGGCAACGGGAGAGTTTGTACAATGAAAATGTTCATATTTAAAGAAATGATTGTCCTCTGTGAGGCCTTGGGACATTTTTCAACATTAAAGGCGCTATATGAATGCAATTTGTTGCAGTTCTTGGAAAGCCCTCTTGGATGGTTTTCTTTCTCGATTAAACATTTCCCTTTTCTTTTATTCCTATCTTTGACTTGTATATTTTTTTAACTCAAAAGCATTCTCAGAGGTAAAACGCTATCGGCCTTACGGAGAGAAGTTTATACAAATTACCTCTCTGTAAGTTGACTCAAAAAAGATTCGAGAAGGGCAGTTTCTGAGGGTTTTTTTTTACATTTTATATATGATTTAAACCGTCGCATTGTTATTGTCAACATATATAAAGCAATGACTCCTCACAGGCGGTACAGGCTCAGTTTTCAGAGTTACAGTTTTTCCAGGCAAGATCCGCCGAAGTTGCTGGAATAACAAGTGGGAATGGCGCTATAAGGCAATATAAGTCCCATTGGTGAATACCTGACTCCAGGAAATGTGTAAGAAGATAAGAACGAACTTCTGGAGTCCATGGAGGCGGATAAACCTGACCTTCTGTAACGAAAGACGGTGTCTGCAGTGAGCGGGCCCTGCAGAGGAGTGAAGGCCGAGTTGATGCCTCCTATAGACAGATTTCTAACCGGGTTAGGATTCATTCCATTCCCTGGACTGCCGGTAGAACATGCCTCACCCATACCGGAGACAAGGTGAACATTCATCACAGCATCACTCGCTGACAAAAAGTATTCGATCGCCTTCACCACGTCTCCGTTGCATCCTTGGAGCACAAGTCCCAGGACTGATCTCTTCTCAGAGGGAAAAAGTCGTTGCAGTATCTCAATGTAACTCAACCTGCCCGGTCGGATCTGGGTGCCGCGGCTCAGTGTAGCAAACCTTGAGGTGAAGGGAAGCTCGTTTCTTGGTGAGTTCAAGCTCTCAGAAGAACTAGCTGGATTTCCAAAATTATCCACTTTAATCGTGCTTGATTCGTTCTTAAAGTCTGTCACCTTGCGTTGGTCTGAATAAAACATACATGTAATCATTTATAGGTTCACTGGGATTGCGGATTTGCTTTATATGTACTAAGTAAACGGTGAAAGCGAAACATAGGAGTGGGGTGCGTTTGGTTAAATTAAATATGTAAAAATGGACTTTTCGATCATCGAGCAGAATACTTTGCGCTCAAATTTAATTTAGAAAAAATGTTCACTTATATTTCTGGTCAGTAATGTGCTTTTTAGCAGGAGCAATGAGAGCGAAATGGATAAACAAAACAGCCCGGAGCAACGTAAATACTGAACACTGTGCAAAGAGGCTGAAGCACAGCATTTAATTATTGACCGATATGTCTTCGCCAACTTTGTAAAGTTTGGCTTATATTTGGATTAACATTTATATAAATTATGCGTATTATTTATACTTCTACAAACGTTTAAATGTGTAGTATTAAGGGAAGTACTATGATGGAACTTAAAAGAAAATATTTTAGGCATGTTAATAGATCAATATGGAGCACACCTGTTTGCTATATATTGCTGCATTTATATTTACGACGTAAATATTTATATTAATATTTTGAGCTACAGTTTCAAAGCTCCTGTTCATTTTATTCTATAACAAAGCGGAGGCATGTTCAAAAACATTTTAAGTCGTTTTTTGAAGTTCTCCGTTAATTTGTTGTACCTGAGATTTCTTTCTTCTGATCAGGGTTTGAAACCCTATTCGCCTTGTAGATTTTTGCTATTCCATCAGGGAATACTGGTCCTGGAGGAAGGTAACCGAGGGGCGAGCAGGCTCGGAGTCCTAGGGCGATGGCATCTTCGGCTGCCTGTTGCCTCTTCAGGGCGACCTGGGCCGCCATCACCCGCTGTCTCTCCGAGATCAAGATGCACTTTGCACAAGTACAATCTCTGTAAGGACATAGCCGTTTATGTCCTTTCAACCAAGCGATCATTCCGTGGTTCCTGCACCGGGCACATTTGGGTTTTCTGGCACCTTTCTCCACAGTGGGGTAAGCCGTCAGAAGCGGATTCATGGTTTTCCGACGCCGGACGACACGAATTTCTGTAATAATTCTACCAAATTACCATTTGGATTTTGCTTTACTCTTAAAACTTTATAATACGCGCGTCTAAAGGTCTGTGTAAAAGTTACGACAGATGAAAAAGCACCTTAAGTGCTATTGCAATATATTTTAAATGACTAAACCAGCAGTGATGTTTATACTTATATAATCTGTATAAATATAATTCTAGTAAACTATTACTTCATAAATAAAAGCTCTGGAATTCATCGACTCTCAACTTGAGATGAAATTGACAAAAGCTTCACTCGTTCTGATGGAAATACTCCAGACATATCTATCTATCTTTCTGCCTGATGAAGATTCCGCAGGTCTATCTATCCAGTAAATTATCAGTCATCGATCGGACTATCTATCCGGAGGTCTACAGCGCTTAACTGAGCCAACCTACAGGTCGCCAACAAAATATACACGCTGTAGTAGAAAAGTATTTTTAAAGTATTCTAATTTGTGCACAATCTTTCCAAGCCTTAAGTATATCCAGTATTTGGATTATTTTATGAATGAGTTACCACTGATTTATTGAAAGCAATAAATACGTTACACAACAATTCGAAGTGTGGTATTAGATGCAGCTGTACCTTTTTGCGTGCAAACAATTCCCAAACCACAGGACCCAGGTGATACTTAAATGGAATGTTCAAATGAAAGGAATCGCGACGTTTTCAGAAGAGATAGAGGGCGATTTTCGTGCGTTGCTTTTATCAGTGCTCTGTGTTTACCTGTGACATTTGCGACTTGAGCAACTCTTGTTAAATGTTGCAGTGATCGAGCAACAGGAGACTTCTTTCATTGGCTAGACTGGGGGAAAAACCCTCCCCATAGAAACGAAATGGGATTCCCGTGCGCTTAGGAAGAGTTGCAACTAATTGCTCAGACCAATAAATTGCCTCTTTTAAAAGTAGAATACAACTTTAAAGATGGCTATCTCAGTACGGTAATCTAATAACAAGTAATGAAATGTATATTTATGGAAAAGGGCACTGATAAAAGAACAGAAACACACTGCTATCGTTCCTGTGATATAGTCAAATAACTGAGCCACCAGATATTTTTCTATTTAAGTATTACTCTAATTATTACCAGTGGCTCCTTTTTGAAGCAGGGTTCTCAATTCCTCCACTTATTTTCCTCGACATCTGTTTATAACTGATTCTTTCCGACAATATTCCACCGTTTCTCAATCAAAAAGTTAGTTTCTCAATCTCTAAGAACAACATTTTGCTAAGGCTTGGTGTAATATTAAACACAAACGGCTTCATGTTGAACCCGCGTGTCTCCGGAACAGGCGATTTAAAAGTTGAAGAAAAATTAACGTTGCAGATTCCCACAGACCTGCTGTTTATTTACGGCATTTTCTAATTCCAGACTTCCAGCATTCATTCGTTCTTTATATTTCCATCAATTGCAAGTGTCTTTTGCTACGGCGCTAAAGATTTAGAAATGAAATAAAGCAAGGAGTTTTTAAATGTTTTAAATCAGAGGTAGAACGCAGCTCCAAACTGTTTTCCTTTGGGAATTGCTCATCGGACGGGTTTGAGGGCGATGAAACCAATTTCTGCTGCTGGTTGAACCTTTATTTCGTTTCATTGTGGTCATTATTATTCCACGTACAAGAGAAGAGCTTGGAAACGCCAGACCTGGAAGTCCCATATTGAACACATGTTTACATCTGTTCAGATTCAAGGGGTGGGGGTCCAGAAGTCTCCTGCGATGTTTATTATCTTTTAAACATCGTTTTTTTTTAATGAGGAAAGTGCGAATATAGTCTTCATTTTAATCTTCAAGTTGTTTTTTTATTTATTTTCTAAATCAAATTGTAAATTTTCTTCGTATTAATAATACCACGCCTGTTAAACGTAATCGTCTGGAGTACGGACCCTTTTGGTTAGTAGCTCCAGAAAAAAAATCCTTTAACAGTCTTGGCTTTCCTCTAAACACTTCCATTCCATAACCTTAACACGTCTTTAAACTCCGTAGACTAAAGAACTATTTTACTGATCGCTAGTAATTAGAACTTTGATGCTCGGTGTTTTGATCGTTAAATATCCTCAAATCCATCAATAATAACGAAGCATAAATCAAAAATTTCTTTGCTTATCGACCTTGATTTGGATCAATTATTGTAAGTGAGTTAGGACCGCGGAAAACAAGGCAACTGTACTGACTATCATTTTTTTTAAAGTCTGGACTTACTATTAACAGAAGCTTTCTGTTATTTCAATGCACCCTAAAATATTTATTTTCCTGGCTGTCAGACCTTTTGAAAAGTGTCTGCTGGCCTATTGAAATTGCCCTGTGCTAATATAACCTAACGTCATGGGACTTTCTTATACCATCTATAGACTCTCTGTTATTCAGGTAATTGCATATAATGTAATTTATATTTTAGTCAGAAAACGATCGTGTCAAGTTCAACATAATAGAACCACGTGGAGGAGGGTCCTCACGTAACAAGATATTCATACATTAATTAATTCAGAGCAAAGTCACAGCTTTGAAATACACAGTTCCTCCAATGATTTAAATATCCAATTGTTTGAGCTCAGATTAAAGACTCCCTTGCACATTCACTGGTACGGACTCCCACATACAGTCACTCACACTCAGTCGCGCTCACACACTCAACCACACTATTGTACCCACTCACACTTATACAATTACTCACTCATTCAATCTTTCTCACACATATTCAATCACACTCACACTTTTACAGTCATTCACTCATTCAATCTTTCTCTCACAAACTCAATCACACTATTCTACCCACACACTTATACAGTCATTCACTCATTCAATCTTTCTCACATGTATTCAATCACACTATTGTACTCACACACTTTTACAACCATTCACTCATTCAATCTTTCTCACACATATTCAATCACACTATTGTACCCACTCACACTTATACAACCATTCACTCATTCAATCTTTCTCACACATATTCAATCACACTATTGTACCCACTCACACTTATACAGTCATTCACTCATTCAATCTTTCTCACACGTATTCAATCACACTATTGTACCCACTCACACTTATACAGTCATTCACTCATTCAATCTTTCTCACACATATTCAATCACTCTGTTGTACCCACTCACACTTATACAATCATTCACTCATTCAATCTTTCTCACACATATTCAATCACACTATTGTACTCACACACTTATACAGTCATTCACTCATTCAATCTTTCTCACACGTATTCAATCACACTATTGTACTCACACACTTATACAACCATTCACTCATTGAATCTTTCTCACACATATTCAATCACTGTTGTACCCACTCACACTTATACAGTCATTCACTCATTCAATCTTTCTCACACTCAATACACTGTTGGATGCACTCATACTTATCCAACCACTCATTCATCCAGTCTGTCTCAAACACTCAATCACATATTTAAACTCACTTGCACACACCAGCTAATTCCACCCACCCCCCACCACCATGCAACACTACATACTGGCAGATAACTGACTCTTTTGGGAAGGTTTTTGGAAATATGTCTGCTTGACAATGCGATTTTTTGTAACTTCTTTCACCAGTCTGGTAGCAAACTTTGGCAGTACATACAGACTAATGTTTTTTTCTAGAGGGAGAACAAGAATTGATTGCCTGAAATATAAGACTTTATGGTGTGTTATATTGTTTGACATTAAATGAACATTACTTGCAGTGGTGCTGCGTTTTGGACCATAATCCATTCGCATTAGAAGCCTGGAAGTGAATGCAGTATGAATCTCTCCCTCTTTCTCGCTCTCTTTCACACAAATATTGATCCTCAAGGTGTGTTTATGCAATTTCAATAAAGGAAAAACATGAAATATTACTTAAAATACATAAAACTACAATTTTGCTTAATTACGTATTCTTCTCAAAAAGACCTAACTGAAAAATAACGGTTTCTAATTTCCTTTAATTACTGGGACTTTTAATAAAGTTTTGTTGTATTTGTACAACTTTAGAGCCATCCTATAATAACATTAAGTATCTAGGATCACAGGCTGCTGTGCAACAGTCTGTTTTTGTGCAAGCAAGGTTCTCCCTATCTTTTAACTTATTATATATCCACCTTTGCTGCCGGGGTTTCCCATGCCAAACACCATCCCCATCAGAGTGGCCAATATACTCCCAGGCCTCTGTCAATGTTGGTTTAAAATTGAGTCACTAAGAGGTCTGCAAGAGCAGCCTGAGGATACTCACCCTCCAATTCTCTGCCTGTGAGGAAATATCTTGCTTCCACTCAGTGCCTCTCTGTGAGCACAGAAATTCAGTAGCGTGGGCTTTACAGGTGAAAACCCACACCGTAGCACTGAGGATCAGTTGCCTCCGAGTCATGACAATACTCTGCTCATAAAGCATCCTTTTTCAGTTTGATTAGAGAATGATATTCCTTTTTTACTGAGGCCGCAAATAAAAGATTGGCAATGTCTGTTTTGTTATTCATTGCATCTTATTATCTTGATAATATTTTAACCTACAACAATTCAATTTACAAAGTGTTGGACTAATAAAAGCAGAAAGCTCAGTTTGACTTCAAATAAAGTCGGGCGCAGTGGGATAACTTTTTCATCATAAGGGTACATTCGCTTTCACTCAACTGTGATTGTTAACAATGTTGTTGTACATTCACACTGATGAAAAGTGGTTTCCAATGTACATTGTCATGGGTGGTGGTGTAACTTGGGAGTCAGGTCAGTGATGTGAGTGTATAACACACTGAAGCCAGAATGTATGAGATCATCTCCAGGAGTAGTCTTCCATCACGAGAGCTTCACATTTGGTTTAGTACAACTGCAGCCTGGGAGAAACACATTTTTAAAAATGCCCAATCAGTCCAATTGGCTGCGTAGGCACTACATAAACTTATTTTTCAATATTTTTAGTGATAGAAGAAGAGCCCACACTCTTGCCCTTCCCTCCCCATTACCTTCTCATGCTAATAATTAAGTGAATGGTGACTCGAGCATGCGTTGCTCCTTTGTTCCTGAACTCGGTACATCCAGCAGTGTAACTTGGGTCTACCAGGTGCACATTACACCTGCAATTACCCCATTTGGAAAAAAAGAACTTGCATTTATATAGTGCTTTTCATGTCCTCAGGACATCCCAAAGCACCTACACAGCCAATGAAGTACTTTTGAAATGCAGACTCTGTTGTAATGTAGGGAAACATAGAAGCCAATGTGCAAAACAGCAGTGTCCCAAAAACAGTAATGAACTAAATAATCAGATAATCTTTAGCGGTGTTGGTTAAGGGATAAATGTTAACCAGGACACATGCTGTGTTCCTCTATAAATAGTGCCATGGGATCTTTTCTATCCACCTGAGAGGACAGATGGGGCCTCAGTTTAACATTTCATCTGACAATATAGTATTCCCTTAGTACTGCACTAAAGAATCAGCCTAAATTAGGCACTCAAGTCTTTGGAGCAGGGCTCAAACCCATAACCTGCTGACTCAGATGTAAAAGCGCTACCAATGAATCAGGCCTGACATTTAATTTGTCGTATCCTTCCCCTATGCTAGGCACTGCTGTAGGCATGTTCTGCCTGTCTTCAAGCATTGTACACTCCAGTTACAATTAAATTCAGAAAAATCCTACCTCTTTGCTTATTGGATATTCCTGCATATGTATTCATAAATAAGTAGGGCTGCCTGCCATGCCGACAGCAACCATTAGAATTGTAGCAGCTTCACACCCATGTGGGTTATGATATCCTACCAGGTTCTGTTCTGGGACCACTTCTGTCACTACATACATTAATGTTTTGGATATAGGGCTAGAGGGAGTGGTGTCCAAATTTACAGATGATATTAAAATTGGAAGCATAGTAAATAATTCTGAGGACCAAAGGAAACTGCAAGGGATATTGATAAAATGGTAGAATAGACGAAAAGGTGGGGGATGGAATTCAATGTCAGTAAATGTGACATGGTAAACTTTGCCTAAAAAAAGTAATAATTATATTTTGAAAGGGGAAGGTTGGGTTATGTGGAAGAGCAGAGGGAATTGGGCATTCTGGTTCACAAGACGTTAAAAGCAGCACCTCAAATGGATAAGGCCAGAAAAAGATAATGGAATACTGGGTTTTATGGCAAGAGGTATTGATTATAAATGTTGAAATGTAATGGTAAAGCCATGTAAAAACTTAGTAAGACCACAGTTGGAGTACTGGGTGCAGTTGTGGGCTCCACACTATTTGGAGGATGCACTGTAGTGCATGAGGAAATACAAATATGAAAAATTGGAAATATTTTTGTTAGAACAGAAGAGATTACAGGGTGATTTGATTGAGATGTTTAAAATAGATAGAAACAGGGGTCTGGAACAGGGTGAGTAGATATAAGATTAAATGTACGAGATTTAGGACAGAGAACAGGACATACATTTTTACACAGAGGGCTGTGAGGCTGTGGAATGAAAAAGAAAGACTTGCAGTTATATAGCGCATTTTGTGACCTCAGGACATCCCAAAGCATTTTACAGTCATTAAGTACTTTTTGAAGTAATGTTGTAATGTAAGAAACACAGCAGCCAATTTGTGCTCAGCAAGATCCCACAAACAGTAATGTGATAATGACCAGATAATCTGTTTTTATTGACGTTGGTTGAGGGATGAATATTATCCAGGACACCAGGGAGAACTCCCCTGCTCTTCTTTGAAATAGTGCCATGGGTTTTTTTACGTCCACCTGAGAGGGCAGACGGGGCCTCAGTTTAATATTTCATCCAAAAGACAGCACCTCTGAAAGTGCAGCACTCCGTCAGTACTGCACTGGAATGTCAGCATAGATTTCAGCCCTAGTCTCTGGAATGGGACCTGAATGACTTGGTAGGACATTCTAAACTATCAATTATAAACTGTTAGCACTTGTAGCTCATTAGTAAAATGTTACAATACTGGAGAAGACATATATTTGTGAAGTTTTAAATAACAATGCCCTCAGTCATCAAAGTTAGTGATTGAAGCAGAGACCATGTCAACATTTAAGAATGGATTAGATAGGTGGTTGAAGAGGATAAAGGGATATGGGAATAGAACAGGCACATGGGATACTGCTCATGTGGAGGATAAACACCAACATGGACTGGCTGGCCGAATGGCCTGTTTCCATGCTATAGTTTCTATTTGTAATTGCAGTATAATTGAGTTCTTAGGGTGCATTTGCACTGCACTGGTAGACTTCCTGCAAAGTAGTATCACTTTGCAACAACACTAAAGTTGTACTGTAAATCTGGAGTCAGTGCCCACCCTTTCAGTAGTGCAGTGGCACCCAAAAACAATTGCAGCCCAGGTCAACATGGAGAAACAATTGAGATCATTTTAGACTTAGTAGAACATTCTAAACTATCAGTTATAACCTGTCAGCAAGTGCAGCTTTATAGTCAAATGTTACAATACCAGAAAAGAAAGAAATTTGCGGAGTTTTGAATAACAATGCCCCCAGTCATCAGAGTGGATTAATTAATATTTTCCACTTCCTCGTTACTGGATTATTTGAGATCATTGTCACGTAAGTGATTGCAGGAGAAAGGATTTCCTACTCCAGCAGCATATGGGAAGGGAATGATTTACATGTATGACAAAATTATAAATCTATTTCTGGATTATGATTTATTTACACATAGCTTGCAGCACCCTCACTATGAAGCCTAAATCTGACATCAATTGAGGATCATTTAAACTGCAAGTTTAGCATTGGTGAAAAGTGTCTCCATTATCATATCAATACTAAACTTGCATTGCTCAACGCAAGTTTGAGGAACAGCACCTCATCTTTTGATTAGGCACTTTCCAACCTTTCAGCCTCAACCTTGAGTTCAACAACTTCAGATCATAATCACTGCTACCATTTTCTCAGACAGTAGGTGGTGGTTATGGTTCAGCTGGTGCCATTCACACCTCCGCTGGACCCATCTTCTGTTTCTTTATTGTCCCATTACCACTCCCTTTTGCCTTGCACCATCATCCCATTTGTCATTTAATCACTTCTGCCCTCCACCCTATCACAGATCGTCCCATTTGTTCTTCCCTCCCCTCCTTCCCCTTTTTCCCTGCTTCTTTACTTATAAACTGTTACATCTCTAGCGTCTTCCAGTTCTGATAAAAGGTCATTGACCTGAAGTGTTAACTCTGTTTCTCTCTCTACAGATGCTGTCTGACCTGCTGCATATGTCCAGTATTTTCTGTTTTAATTTCAGATTTCCAGCATCTGCAGTATTTTGCTTTTGTTGCACTGCCTGTCTTTGGAGGAAAGTGAAATGAAACCCCCTCCCCTTTATTCTGGTTTCGGATTGGCCCTCTGCCTTGCACAGATGCTATAGTTGTAGTATTGGGTTGCTGAACATAACCCTGCAAACAAAGTGAAGTGAGATTCCCTGGGGGTGGGATAGCCTCACACTGCTTGGGTATGACACTGAATGGACGGTAAATTGTTAGATTTCTGACCTTACCTCAATTTAAATGTTTAGAGAGCAGGTTTCCTGCTCCCTCTTTCTAAACATTTACATTTCTAACTTTTGAGAGACAGTTTTTATATCCAGGTATGGATAGAGCTTTCTCCTGGGCAGGACAGTTCAAAGTTTCAGCCAGACAGGAGTCAGGCAATGTAAACACGGGTGTCCGGTTAGAGCCCGAATTGCAGCGCTCAGTCTCAACCCGTTAGCTGCAATGTAAATGCATCCTAAGCAATCCTTCAAAGTACCACTAGAGAGCGGCGTGTGACTACAGAAACCGGGCCATTCGCATTTCAATTTTACACTGGATCATTTCACATTTTATTTCCCACGGGGCCACAATACTGATTGTTTTTATTTATTTCACCGAATACACTGTGCTTTTCTGAAACAATTTGCGCGACAAAAACCAGGATAGCTTCAAATGCTGATTTCCGCGGCACATTAGAGAAAAGGCCGACACTCCTTTCCATGATCAAGTACTGAACCGGCAGTATTTCCACACTAAACATACGCGTGCCGTACGAAATATTCGTTTAAAAAGTCATAAAGTTGAAATGATTACTGTTGGGGGCAAATGGCTCATAAGTAGGAACATTACGGACAGAAATAGGCCATTCAGCCCCTCTAGTCTGTTCCCCATTCAATTAGATCATGGCTGTTCTGTATCTTAGCTTTGCTCCCGATCCCTTGGTATCCTTACCTAACAAAATCTATCGATCTCGGACTTGACAGCTCTAATTGTCCCAGCATCTACCCCCAGATCCTCAACTTCTTCCAGTTCTGACCAAGGGTCTTCGACCTGAAATGTTAACTCTGTTTCTTTCTCCACAAGTGCTGCCAGACTCGCTGAGTATTTCCAGCATTTCTGTTTTTATCCCAGATTTCTACTACCCTTTGTGTGAAAATGCACTTTCTGGTTTCCCTCCTAAATGGCCCAGCTCTAATTTTGAGATTATGTATATTTCGAACTGTGTCCCCAGTTCACACACGCACACGTACAGCCTCACATATAGGCAATTACACACATGGCCCTACTGCAGACACACAGACAAGTAAGGACACAGATAAGAATACGCCAGGCAGATTGCAAGCACTCGGAAGGGTACCTCAATTATAGTTATTTAATGCCTGAACTCTTTAAAGCTATATTCATTTCAGAGGGGCTGCATTTGGGGAGTAGAGAGCTGCAATAATAATCGGAGGCGCACAAGTTCAGAAGGACAGCCGTGTAAGAGGCGAGGTCAGCGCTTTTCAAAATAAAGGGTTCATAGTAGGCGGTGTAAAGCATCACAGGGCCTGGTCCGGGGGTAATTAAACACAGCAGCAAATGTTTACAGATCGCCCTTCCAATTAAAGGTAAATGAGGAGGTCCAGGGAATCCCAGGGGGCGAGCAGAGCCTTATTTTATTGAGAGAAATGCTTCACATAGATTGAATTTCACTGACTCACGGACGTAGTGAACTTAGTTCAAGTTTCAGAGAGGGAGAAAGTTATCCCGAGAGCGAACCGCTCAAACAAAACTGTTTCTCGTCACTTTATCATGACTTGTAATTTCAGAAATGTAACTACAGGCTGGATTATAAAGATGATTGCTTTGTGAAAGATTGAAACGGTACATAGTTTATCCTTTCAGGTGCCTTTTATGTTTCTAAATAAATTAAAAGTACCGCGATATGTTGAAAGTGCGGTTTGATCGCCATACTTTTTGTTTAAACGTAATTTCAATATTATCGAGCACGTCTTTAACACAATATTTACTGCATTGGAATGTCAGGGCCAAAGAAACTAACCTGAACTTGACAAGTAGTTTATTGTAAGCCGAATCCTCCACTTTAAAGTTAGCGGTGCCTTAATATAGAACAAAAACTTGAAAATACAATACAATTATTGCAAGAGCTAACTACAAATTAAATAAAGTGCTAAAATAAATGAAATACATCGATACGAGAAGTGAGAGTTCGGCACAGTTGGCTCATTAACCTCCTGGTCAAATGATTTTGGATTCAAGCCCCAGTCCAATAGTTCGGGTTAAGATTAAATGGTCCCACGGTATTATTCTAAGAAACCCACCTTAACCAACACAACACAACAGAAAACTGGCCCGTCATGCCATTGATGTTTGTGGGAATTTACTAAGTGGTTGCATATTTAACGCTTTGAAGCACTGATTGTACGAGAACGGCTAGGATGTGAGATAAGGTGCTAAATAAATGCAAATCTTTTAAAATATCAATAAAAGCAATTACACTTTGAACTGGTAAGGATCGCCTGTAAAATCAACAGTGTTATTTTTCCAGGGTTTTTTGGACGATTCATTTTTGTTGTGGGTTAAGGAGCAGTAATAACGGCTCTTCTAAATTGTGGTTATAGACAGCAATTGACTCTTCTATGCTCATTGCCCTTTTATTTTCCAAATGTGTGATTTACAGTAATATCTCATATTAAAATTGAGAGAAAAGACTTGTGTAGAATGCGTGGCTGAAAGCCTGGTGTGGGAAGGAGGGGTTCCATCTCATGGGACGCTGGCACCAATATTGGGTCAGGAAGGAGCTGTACCGCTGAGATTCCTAGCAGAAAGGATAAATAGGGCGGTGGCTTTAAACTAGCAAGACAGGGGATCTCGTAGCAATAACAAAAACCTAAAGATAAAAGAAATAGGAGATGAATGTAAAGGTCAGACCAAGGTAAGGAATAAAGATAACATAAATGGTCAAGGAACAAATACATTATAAAACAGAAGTATAAAAGGTCTGTTAAAATAAAGTAAAAAGAACAACTATTACAGATGAATTAAACTGCTTGTACAGCAAAGTACTCAGCGTCCAAAATAAGACTGGGGAACTGGAAGCAACAATCCATAGCGAGGGACCATATATAGTAGGAATAACTGAAACATGGCTACATAAAGAGCAGGACTGGTAACTAAATATTGCAGGTTATAGCATAATCAGAAAGGATAGGGAAGGAAGTGGGGGAGGGCGGAGTATCTGTACTAATTAGAGATAACAACGGCAGTAGAAAAGAGGGACATAACTAACAGGATGCTAGAAACAGAATCCAAATGGATTGAAATAAAAGATAAAAAGGGATTGATCATGCTAATAGAGTCATAGAGTTATACAGCACGGATAGAGGCCCTTCAGCCCATCGTGTCCACGCCGGCCATCAGCCCTGTCTACTCTAATCCCATATTCCAGCATTTGGTCCGTAGCCTTGTATGCTATGGCATTTCAAGTGCTCATCCAAATGCTTCTTGAATGATGTGAGGGTTCCTGCCTCCACAACCCTTTCAGACAGTGAGTTCCAGACTCCAACCACCCTCTGGGTGAAAAAGTTCTTTCTCAAATCCCCTCTAAACCTCCCGCCTTTTACCTTGAATCTATGTCCCCTTGTTATAGAACCCTCAACGAAGGGAAAAAGCTCCTTAGTATCCATCCTATCTGTGCCCCTCATAATTTTGTACACCTCAATCATGTCCCCCCTCAGCCTCCTCTGCTCCAAGGAAAACAAACCCAATTTTCCCAGTCTCTCTTCATAGCTGAAGCGCTCCAGCCCTGGTAACATCCTGGTGAATCTCCTCTGCACCCTCTCCAAAGCGATCACATCCTTCCTGTAGTGTGGCGACCAGAACTGCACACAGTACTCCAGCTGTGGCCTAACCAGTGTTTTATACAGCTCCATCATAACCTCCTTGCTCTTATATTCTATGCATCGGCTAATAAAGGCAAGTATCCCATATGCCTTCTTTACCACCTTATCTACCTGTTCCGCCGCCTTCAGGGATCTGTGAACTTGCACACCAAGATCCCTCTGACCCTCTGTCTTGCCTAGGGTCCTCCCATTCATTGTGTATTCCCTTGCCTTGTTAGTCCCTCCAAAGTGCATCACCTCGCACTTTTCCGGGTTAAATTCCATTTGCCACTGTTCCGCCCATCTGACCAACCCATCTATATCGTCCTGCAGACTGAGGCTATCCTCCTCGCTATTTACCACCCTACCAATCTTTGTATCATCAGCGAACTTACTGATCATACCTTTTACATTCATATCCAAGTCATTAATGTAGACCACAAACAGCAAGGGACCCAGCACCGATCCCTGTGGTACCCCACTGGCCACAGGCTTCCAGTCACAAAAACAACCTTCGACCATCACCCTCTGCCTTCTGCCACTAAGCCAGTTTTGTATCCAAAGTGCCAAGGCACCCTGGATTCCATGGGCTCATACCTTCTTGACCAGTCTCCTGTGGGGGACTTTATCGAAGGCCTTACTGAAATCCATGTATACCACATCCACTGCGTTACCCTCATCCACACGCCTAGTCACCCCCTCAAAAAATTCAATCAAATTAGTCAGACATGATCTTCCCTTGACAAAGCCATGTTGACTATCCCTGATTAATCCTTGCTTCTCCAAGTGGAGACTAATTTTGTCCTTCAGAATTTTTTCCAATAATTTTCCTACCACTGATGTTAGGCTCACTGGCCTGTAGTTCCCCGGTTTTTCCCTACTCCCCTTCTTGAATAATGGTATTACATTAGCGGTTCTCCAGTCCTCTGGCACATCCCCTGTGGCCAGAGAGGTTCTGAATATATGTGTCAGAGCCCCCGCAATCTCCTCCTTTGCCTCACACAGTAGCCTGGGATACATTTCGTCCGGGCCTGGGGATTTATCCATTTTTAGGCCTGCTAAAACCGCCAATACCTCCTCCCGCTCGATGTTAATATGTTCGAGTATATCACAGTCCCCCTGCCGTATTTCTATGTCTACATCGTCCTTCTCCATAGTGAAAACAGATGCAAAAAATTCATTTAGAACCCCTCCTACATCTGCCGGCTCCACACACAGATTGCCATTTTTGTCCCTAATGGGCCCTATTTTTTCCCTAGTCATCCTCTTACCCTTAATATACTTATAAAACATCTTAGGATTTTCCTTTATTTTGCTCACCAGTGTTATTTCATGGCCCCTCCTTGATCTCCTAATTTCTTTTTTAAGTATCCCCCTGCACTTTTTGTACTCCTCTAGGGCTTCCTCCGTCTTTAGCCTTTTGTATCTGCCAAAAGCCCTCCTTTTTTTCCTAATCCATTCTCGTATATCCCCTGACATCCAAGGTTCCCTGGAGTTCTTGGAACCACCCTTGACCTTTACGGGAACATGTTGCCATTGTATGGTCTCAATCTCCCTTCTGAAAGACTCCCATTGCTCCGATGCGGATTTTCCTACAAGCAGCTGATCCCAGTCCATTTTGGCCAGATCCTGCCTTATCCTATTAAAATCGGCCTTCCCCCAATTTAGAACCTTTATTTCCGGCCCCTCCCTGTCCTTTTCCATGACCACCTTAAATCTCACCGAATTATGGTCACTCTCACCAAAGTGCTCACCTACTAGCACTTCTTCCACTTGGCCGGCCACATTCCCTAGAATTAGGTCCAGTACCGCCCCCTCTCTTGTAGGACTTTCTACATGCTGGCTCAAAAAGCTCTCCTGGATGCACGTTAAGAATTTTGTACCCTCTAAGCCTTTTACACTCTGAGTATCCCAGTTAATATTGGGGAAGTTGAAATCCCCCACTATTATTACCCTATTATTTGCACAATTTTCTGAGATTTGCCTACATATCTGTTCCTCTATCTCCCCCTGACTGTTTGGGGGCCTATAGTACACTCCCATCAAAGTGCTTGCCCCCTTTTTGTTTTTAAGCTCCACCCATATGGCCTCATTAGAGGAACCTGCTAATATATCATCCCTCCTTATGGCAGTAATTGATTCTTTAATTAATATTGCGACCCCCCCTCCTCTTATACCTCCCCCTCTGTCTCGCCTAAGAAGATTCTGTACCCTGGAATATTGAGCTGCCAGTCTTGCCCCTCCCTCAACCATGTCTCTGTGACAGCAACAATATCATACTCCCATAAGGGTATACTACAGACCAACTAATAGTGAAGAGTAAACGGGGGAAGAAATATGTAAGCAAATATGTGAAATGGGTAAAGGACATAGAATAATAATCATGGGAGATTTTAACTACCCTCAAATAAACTGGCAAGAATAGGTAGGAAAAGGGATACAGGGAATGGAGTTTTTACAAAGTGTGCAGGACTCCTTTCTTACCCAGTATGTAAAAAGCCCAACAAGAGAGGAAGCACTGCTGGATATAGTAATGGTAAATGAACCAGAACAAGTAAGAGAAGTAAGCGTAGGGGAACATCTAGACAATAGCGATCACAACATAATAAGGTTTAAGATAAAGATTGAGAAGGAGATAAGTAAAACAAAGACCAAAGTAATAAATTGGAAAAAAGCTGATTTTAAGGGGATGAGAATGAAACAAGAGAAACAAAGAAATAGAACAGCACTGGGAAACATTTAGAATGGTGATCAGTAGAGTCCAGGAGAAATGTATCCCACTAAAAAGCAAGAACAAACTAGCCAGTAATGATATTAACTGTATGGATGAATACAGAAATATGGACAAAATTGAAACTAAAGAAAAAGGCATAAACTAAGTACACAGACAACAAAGGAGAGGATGACAAAAGGGAATATGAAAAGGTTGGGAAAGAAGTCAAAAAAACAATTAGGAAGGCAAAGAGAAACTATGAAATTAAATTATCAAGGAATATAAAAAGAAATAGTGAAGTATTCTATAGACACATAAATAGCAAAAGAAAAATCAGGATAGCGATAGGGCCACTATGGGATACACATGATAAACTCACAGGCAATAACAGCAAAATGGCAGAAATATTAAATAATTACTTTGCCTCAGTATTTACCAGGGAGACTAACATGGTAGGCAGGACATTAGAAGAAGAGATCAAAAAAGATATAAAGACATTTAAGATAGAAAGGGGGGGAGAGATAATTGATAAACTAACAAACTTAGAGAGGATAAAACCCCAGGTCTGGATGGATTGAATCCGCAAATATTAAAAGAAGTTAGGAAGGAGACAGCAGAGGCATTATTACATATATATAAAAATTCACTAGAAAAGGGAATAATGCCAGAGGACTGGTGGACAACTAATGTTATTACTATAGTTAAAGAGGGAGATGGAACAAGTCCAGGGAACTGTAGACCAGTTGGCTTAATGTCGGTGGTAGGAAAGATAATGGAATCTTTACTCTAAGATGCAATAGAAAAATATCTAGAAAACAAAAATATAATAGAATAGTCAGCACGGATTTCAGAAGGGAAAGTTATGTTTGACCAACCTTATTTAATTCTTTGAAGAAGTAACAGAAAGAGTAGACAAGGATAATGCAGTAGATGCAATGTATTTAGATTTTCAAAAAACCTTCGATAAGCTATCGCATTGTAGACCTATGACTAAGGTCAGAGCATGTGGAGTCAGGGAACAGGTAGCAGAATGCAAGCTGGCTACAAAACAGAAAACATAGAGTAGGGGTTAAGGGTAGCTACTCAGATTGGCAAAAGGTGGGAAGTGGTGTTCCACAGGGATCGGTGTTGGGACCACTGTTATTCACAATTCACATAATCGATTTGGACTTGAGAGTCGGAAGTACGATTTCAAAATTTGAGGAGGACACCAAATTGGGGGTAAAGTTAATGAGCCTATAAAAAAAAAGCAAACAGATCACTGGGGTTCATTTTTAGAGGGATAGAATTGAAAAGCAGGGAAGTTATGTCAAACTTGTACAGAACCATGGTTAGACCACACTTGGAGTACTGTGCACAGTTCTGGTTTCCATATTATAAAAAGGATATAGAGGCACTGGAGAAGTTGCAAAAAGATTTACTAAGATGATACCAGAACTGAGAGGTTATACCTATCAGGAAAGATTGAACAGGCTGGGGCTCTTTCCTCTAGAAAAGAGGAGACTGAGGGGTGACCTATTAGAGGTCTTTAAGATTATGAAAGGGTTTGATAGGGTAGATGTAGAGAAAACATTTCCACTTGCGGGGGAGACCAGAATTAGGGGTCATAAATATATGATAGTCACTAATAAATCCAATAGGGAATTCAGGAGAAACTTCTTTACCCAGAGAGTGGTTAGAATGTGAAACTTGCTACCACAAGGTGTAGCACAGATGCATTTAAGGGGAACCTAGATAAAAACATGAGGGAGAAAGGAATAGAAGGATATGTTGATGGGGTTAGATGAAGGAGGATGGAAGGAGGCTCATGTGGAGCATAAACATGGCATGGACCTGTTGGGCCAAATGGCCTGTTTCTGTGCAGTCCATTCTATGTAATTCTGTATAATTTATGTAGAAGATGTGCTTTAGATTCAATAAAAATGGACTTAGATCATTTGTGTATGATAATTAAGGTGCAAGATAAAGGGGTGTTCTCCAACTCCAGCCAACCCTCCTCTCCACCTCCACTCTCCAATAGTGTATGTCTGACATATATGTAAGGGTTGTGTAGAGGGAGGGGGAATTGAAAGGTCAAAATTAATTTCTAAATGCCCTTATTTTCTACGATATGTATAAATAGAAAAAACCAAGCTGGTGAAGAATATATAAGTAAAGAGAATGCTCTAAATCCCTAAATTAGCACCCTTTTAAATTTAATTGAAATTGTCATTTTTTGGTGTGGTCACCCTAACCAAACAAATTGAAGTTTATTATTGAAGGCAAGCTCATTGCTGAATTTTGGGTAGGACAAGAGTGTTGAAAAGATGTTGGCATCATTTATATGACCAGATTTGCATTGATGTGCACCTGAAACCACTTTGCACTGATGTGAAAATGACAGTGTACTGCACAATAAATAATAATGGCAGTTACCTCCTGTGCATTGTGGGGGCTGAGTATTGTGGTATGGAGCCAATGTGACCTTGGGGAGGAAAAAACACTCCAGGCCTGGGGGTGTTACCTTTTATCCTGAGTAATTAAAAACTTAGATGCTCTTATGATAAAAAATGCAAATTCTAACCTGAACTTTTATCTGGTATTGAATTAATATAAACCTGAGGCTCACCCTGACTCCTACTGCACTGGTAAGACAATTTCACATTTCCAACACTAACCTGTAAGCTTGCCAGTTTAGTGCCAAATTAGACACTCTTCTGTACTTGGACCAATGCCCACTAGGAAGTAGACTGAGACTGTTCAACCTCCTTTCACATTAGGGCCTTGTGACAGTTCAAAATCCAAGTCCCAGAGATAAAAGGTCAATGTCTAACCTACAGTGTCATCATTTTGGTAATCAATTACTAGTGACACCATGACGATTTTGTGGAAATACTGCCAATGTTGTAATTGCATTTCATGTTTCTAAATAGATGGAATTAAAACTTTCCAAATAATTTTCCTGCTTTAACTTCTTTCTAACATGAAAATGCTGCTGCTAAGCTGATCTATAGCCTGAGGAGCAAAATATGCTATATTTCTTCAGAAAATTGAATAATTTTGTATGCTATTGGCAATAACACTATTTTTGTTTCTTTTCTCTAAATCACAGGTCACAAGGATGTTTTGTTACTTGTAGTTGACAGGGTATGAAATATATAGAGTACACCATTACTGTAATATTTCTGGGTGATTGCTGGAATGCTGGAAATACTCACATGTTATTCATGTTACTTCTCTGTCATCGGCACCAACCTCTAAAATATGTTTTCTAAATGTCTTAGTGTTCTGGTGCACTGCTTCATATAATGAGTTGGGTTGGAATTCTACTGTATTTGGTATGAATTCAATCTGATATGAGAGGACCTCCTAATGAATATCTCACTACGGCTTTAGTCTGCTCGGTCGTCTCCAGAGACCTACTGATAATTTTCAATTGCTGCTCACCCCAAATTACTTCTCATTGATGTGAAAGGGATAATCTAACTATACCCTTAAAAGTGGTCCAGAATAAATGGATGCTTCCTAAATGTAATACCTCTTCTCAGGTAATTGAAACTAGTCATGATCACACATTTACATTTCCCATCAGTTTTCCTTATTTGATCACACAATGCCAACAATCTATAAATGTTCAAATACTGATGTCTCACGTTTGCCATCTTGGAATTTTTCCCCAGGTTGGAATTATTCCTCATCAATCTTGGAATTTTTCCCCATCAAGGAAGAAGTTGCGGGGATAGAACTTCTTCCTTGTGCAATGTCTTTTTGTTATTTTATTGCTGTTTTTTGTGAACATTCTAAAATCTGCTGAATCTGTTTCTTCATCATTTCTGGGCTCCAAGCAGTTATGAAGTCAGGCCAATGAAGTCTGTCCTTTGATTACTTGCATAAACGTGTAGTTTTAATATTCTATTCCTGATGCTCCATACCTTCGTGTAAAACCACTTCAGTGTTTTCCGCTATTCCAAAGATTCTTCTCTTGGCTCCTTGTCAGTGGCAGAGCTAGGTTTCGCCAAATGGGGGGCGGGGGATCGAATCTGAGATTTGGCCGACTTGGCAGAAACTGAGCTGGGGACTGGGGAATGCCGACATACCCAGTCCGAAGACCGAGCTGGGAACTGCACAGATTTGCAGGCCGAACCGGGAGGCTAAAGATGGGGGACAGAGATTTCTAGGTGCGAAATGGAGGTGGTCCTCCATAGCCGCGTTAACCGATCTCAGAATGATTGAGGAGGACATGTCACCCCCCCGACGCCGCACTGGCTCCGCCACTGCTCCTTGTCACTATGCTTCGCACACCGCGCTTTCCAGTTACTTTTGTTTATTCAGTCATTATCCTTTTCCTCCAACTGCCCTTTCCCATCTCCCCACTCCCTGTTGAGTTTAACTGTTTCTAGGTTACAATGATCATATTTAATCTAATTTCTAACGGTGCCATATTTAAGCCTAATCTCTAAGACTGTGTTTATACTGCGACTTTTGTGTTGCTGCAAAATAGCTTTTGGCGGGCATTAGGTAAAAGTCGCAATACAACTAAGACTACTGAATACACTAAAGTTCCTCCAGGAGGCTGTCTGACACCAATTTGAGTTTCCAAAGAGTGCAGTGTAAATTCAGCCTCGAAATGTGATGTGCGAACAACTGGCCTGAGTTAGGCTGCTGGCTGTACTTCATACCCTGCCCAGCAAAGGCAGGCTGTGCGCATGTGAGCTCCGCTTCCTCTCTGCTTATTCCTAAACTGATTCAAAGTTAAATGTGTAAAGTGCCACTTTTAAAATGTTGCTTTGAACCAGACTGGAGTTATTCTGTAGCCAATGCAAAGCTCAAAGTGTGTGAAAGAATATCTATTAGTTGTGATTTCAGTGTGCTCCGGAGTCAGATTGTTACCTGTCTCCTAAGCTACATTGCTGTTCTTGGGTCAATGCATAGCCAAATCCACTTTGCATCTGGGTGGTAAAATAGCATTGTGAAGCTGAATTGATTAAAATTATGCCTTTCTTTCGAAAAAAAACTTCTCAAAACCTACCCTAGTTGTGTATGAAACCATTTCATCTCTACACCACTCCTTTGTTCTTTTCTTGTCATTAAGTATCATATTCAACCTCTCCCCGTCCTTTGTTATAATTTAAAGGAATGCACATAGCACCATTTTAACTTTTCAAACTTGGAACATTTTCAGTATATATTTCAATTGCATTTGCTTTTCATAATATCATTAGTGTCTACATTTAAAACCACTGTAGGTTACTTCAGTGCTTCATTGAAAAGTTCACGTAATCATTCTATAATATCTATTACCTTGTCTGCTGGTATTAAAACTGTTTATCTTGTGTAATCCCTGAGGTGACACCTCACAATCAAATCCTTCATTACTATCACTTCCCTCTCTTTTCTCTGTAGCACTTCTTTAATCCTCAGTTATTTGATTCATGTCATTCTGAATTGTTCAATATCTCAAACCTGTAGTTGACTTCCAATCTTTACTCCAGCCTCTATGTCCTCCCCTCCCCCTCCTCTATTCCATCCTTATTCCTGTCTCCCTTTCAATTTATCCTCTCATGACTTATCTTGTGTTCTGCCCATATTAGGCTCTGTTACTGACATAACAACCAACTTTCTGGAATCATTATTTTCATAAACAGTAAAACCTCACAATTGAATAGACTTAGGCATTACTTCATTTAGTACCTCCCATCACCCTATACGCGGAAATTTATATAAATTTAGCATAACATTGAAGAACTGCTTGCCCTGGGCTTCCTCAATTGCTCAGTGGGTAAATTTCCCGTGTGGTGTGATGCTGATCGGGAAGGTTCTAGGTTTGATCCCTAATCTATGCTAAATTAGCTGATCTTAGCTGAGGTCACAGTATAATCAGTTCCTCTGGATTAGGTTGAAGGTAATCATCCAGGGTTCCCTCTCCTAATCACTATCTGGTAAACCCCTCCGTGGATTTGTGCCCTTCCATCAATCATTTCAGAGAACGAAAGAAAACAATTAAAAACAATGTAGAGGTACACCACACTATTGCAGAGTTGCAACCGCCTTTGGAACTGTTGGAAACAAAGCTGCAATAAATCTAATTTCCGCTGAGTGGCGCTAGTCAACTAGGGTAGGTTTTGAGAAGTTTTTTTTCAGTTAAATCAAGAAATATAATTTCGAGGACTTCATTTCCACATCGTTCACCTGAGGAAGGAGGAAGCCTCCGAAAGCTTGTGAATTTAAAATAAAATTGCTGGACTATAACTTGGTGTTGTAAAATTGTTTACAATTGTCAACCCCAGTCCATCACCGGCATCTCCACATCAAGAAATATAAGGAACTCTTTCGTACAAACTTCTCCTTATATGATCACAAGGCCTATCTTAGATCAAAACAATTGGCAATGATAAGCTGTAGTGTTTTCCAACTTCATTGCATTTCCCTCTTAATGAATAAAGTACCTGCAAGTCGATGAGCAACGCTGCTTCCTACTCAAATCTACTTTTTCTTTAAATATGGTGAACAAAAGATATACCCTAACTGGCCTTAACCTATTATTATGAAGTGTCAATGACGTGTCTAATAAGCATGTGGAGCCGTGATATATGCCCATTCTCACACAGTGGAGCCGTGTTATATGCCCATTCTCACACAGTGGAGCCGTGTTATATGCCCATTCTCACACAGTCAACTTTAAAGCTATTTTTGTTGTTCGTCTGTAAGAATAATAGACATCCAGTCCTCTTCACAATTAATTCTTGTTGGTTCATATTCTGTAAGGAATGTACGTCAAACAGGAATAAATTAGAAAATGCATTATCTCACGCTTCCGCCACATCATAGTGATGAACACAGAAAATAAAGGCTGCTTATTTTTTTAATGCATTTATTTTGTTTCTTGTTTACAACCATAAGACCTCTGTTCTCAATAACATTTCACTTGGAACATCATTAAGCAAAAATATCCGACCGCTGCCTGTTTAACAGTAACCCAGCCTCAGAAAATAAGTTGCTTCCCTGTAAAAATCCACCCTTTAGTACCAGTTACTGCTCATGCTTGTTTTGATTGTGTGGACGGACAGCCTGCAGTGCTAAAATTGTTACCTTAAAGTGTGGCCTAGTCACGATTAACTATTTTAAAGACGCCGTACTTTCGTGAAAAAGTGCTTGGGATTTTTATTTTGTTAATGTAAATCCTGTTGCAATGCATGGTCATGTTATTTGTACGCAGCGTCATTGTATTTAAAAAATAATGCAGGACTCCTCTCCCTTCCCAAACAGAAGTATCCTGAACGCCTTTTCGTTTAAACAACGCCCATCTGAAATCTCAAGTAAAACTTTCACTTTGTCCAAACACAACACTTTTGCTTCTCTGGGTTTCAGTTGGTTGATCGAAAACATTCCTGGAGGCATTTGCCTCTTCACATACTCATTCCACAATAACGACTTCAAGTTGTTGGGAAAACTGAAAGGGTTTCAAACTCCACTAACTTGAAATAAGGCACTTTAATGTACACATCTTGAGTCATTAGCTCCTCCACTTCCGCACAAGAGATCATTTCCTGGCCAACAAAAATCTGTACCTTTGCTTTTAAACATATTTTAATATGTAATATGATAATACATTAAACCACGAAGCAACGTGAGAAGAGAACTGCTGGGCCCCTACTGAAGCGAACCAGAGCGGGGAGTTCTGCCAGTGTGCGCTAAAATGTCAGATTAAAACTTTACTTTGGTTCTACCGAACTCCCTGCATTTCAGATAAAGTAGCACTGCAAATATTCTCAGATTTCGTGATAAAGGAATTTACTGATTTTTCAACTGTATTTCTTTGCGGACCCAAGTTTTTTTTTTGGTGATCTATAAGTGTAACCTGGCATAAACATTCTGAGGGAACTCGCGCACTAACTATTGGATAGACCTCAGTATCTGGTATGTCTTTAGCAGTTGCTGCGAAGACTTAAAGTCCTCCAAGGAAAGACGGTTCCCTTAGTGGTGGAATTGGAGGGATTTCACAGCGTCTCCCTTTCCGAAACATCTGCACGCAAACGGGAAATACTGCAAACCCCATATAAGTTTCTTTAAGGCAGATTCTTACTAGGCCAACATCCAAAAATGCTGCCCGATCGGAAATAATCTACATTCTCAGACCTGTTATTTTAAACCCATTCTAACTTTTCTCACGTTACTTCGGGGGCAGTCAACGAGACGAAACACAAATTGCTCGTGCTTATCATTCTCAGGGGTATTTCTGCAACTGAATGCTGTATTTTTTCCAATCTATTTAGTACAACGCTGTTAGCCCCAATAATTACAAATATATATCTCAAAAGAACAATGTTGATATTCAGTGGATCCGTTGAACAATCTGGTGGCAAAGTGGATCGAATCGGTTCATAATCACCTAACCATTCTGTTTTATTTTTATTTAAAACGTTTTGCACAGTCAGAGTTCTGTATGCAATTATGTGCTTTGCCTCAAAAATGAGTTCCTCTCACGGGTATCAGTCACTGTTTTTCCGGATTAATTCTGGAGTACAATCCACTAGAGCAGAGTGACTCTTTGTTCTGGAAATATGGAATATCCCTCACGATGCCCGGGAAGGAATAGTCCACTTGAGGGCGAAATGGCAAAGCTGGCATCAGACCAGATGTGACATAAGGTGACATGAAAGTTGGAAGCCCTCGGCCGGGGCTCGAGTATGCCAGTCGAAGTGGGTTGATGCCTAACCTGGGGTTCAATCCGTACAGATTTGCGGGCCCCCCGAAAACTGCGCTGGATTGCAGGGGAGAGAAGGCTGACTTTGTCCCGATAGAGCTGCCAGAAAGCCCAGCCAAGGTAAAGTGTGAGGATCGCTGGAGTTCACCAGAATCGGACATTGTGCACTCAACATCTTTGACTTGTCCCTTTTGTTCCTTCCCATTCAAGACTTGTTCGATGGCTTGGACCACGTCTCCTTTGCAGTTTGCTAGGATGCACTCGAGTTTGCTGCGCTTGTGGTTGGGGAAGACTTTGGTGAGGATATCAATGGGCGCCCTGTGGTTGGAGGAAGAGCCGGGGAGATTGGCCATGACTTTCGCCAAGTCCTTGGGTTTGTCACATTCGTTGCCCGACTCAATATCCGAGGAAGTCACTGAGCGAGGGCTGTCAGCGCCTTCCGACGGAGGATCCGGGGAAGGTGAAAGCTGGGCTGAGTCGTTCTCCAAAGCTTCGGGATTTGCTGCTTTATCCCTGAGATTGTTGTCCGACCCTCCAGTCTCTGAAGCGAGAGAATACGAAGGCTGGAGAACCGATCGGCTCACCAAACCCGTGTCGAATAGTTCGTATTTTGGGCTTTTTTGCTCTACAAAGAAAGAGACAGAATTTTTCAAACTGGGCACATGAACCTAAGGTGCTAGGTTGGTGAAAACGTTGTTCCACTTTTACTGGAAACTAAAAGCATAAATATAATACATATAAAGCAGTAAAGCAACTACATGTGTCGTTTTAAAGGTTTGATTTAATACATATTTGATTTTTAAAATTAAAATCAGTTATACTGAATGAAAAAAAATAGATTGTTCGGAAAAAACAACCTTAGGCCACGTTAGCAAAATATAACTCACCGCCGGAGCTTTCTCCCTCATGTTCCATTCACTGGTTTGCATTAATTATATCAAAGAAGGATTTATATTATATCAGAATGAATGTAAGTTACAAGGTGACACATCTCAGAATTGCATGAGAAGAGATATTCTGATTAATAGATTTGCATGAATTAGAAGGTCTTCGATTAGTTTGGTTGCATGTCCGAATTAAAATGATTCACTACAGATTTTGATTCCAAAACACACGTTTTAATACCCCTTGTTACTATCGTATTTTTGATTTAAACTTGGTGGAATGAATACTTCTGTTAAAAAAAATATATTTTGTTATTCGAGGTCTGACATCAATATTAAATACCATTCCGTCAGTAAAGTTTCCTGCTTGGCCTAGTCCAAAAAAGGCACCAGTTCACTTTAATTACAGCTTCCTCCAATTTAGAAATGAAAAGTATCTCATAACATTCTTAACTTGTTTTGTACGTCGTACTAAGTGGAGATGCGTGTTCTCCCAGGAGCATCTAACTGTTTTTGATGTGCCAAATAAAGTATTATCATTGGACAATTCACCGAAGATTTCCTGGCTCATTTTCTTAGGCCATGTGTGTTGCCCACGTTTGCAAATTGCAATCGGCTATTTTGATATACATGCTGCATAAAATATCCACGTATAGCAACGGTGGAAATGTGATCTGATTGTTTAACGAGCTACCGATTCTTTGTTAACTATAGCCTGTCTCTCATTCGCACACGAAATATCGGGAGCCGATTTATAGCTGTGCCGCTTACAGAAAGACAAGTTTCCTTTTTGGAATTTCTTCTCCAAAAAGCTGACTGTCTGCACAGCACACCCGCCATGTTATTTCTGTAAGTTCTGTACAACACACCGCTCCTAAATATTTTACAGATCTTCCACGGCAAGGATGTTTCTTTTTAACCGCTACAAGTTCTTTGGAATACATTTAATTCAATATTCTGACCTTGTTTTTACGAACGTACGTGAAAAGAGTGATTTATATAGAGGTTATTAACCGTTTTAAGATTGCACCCCTCAGAATTTAAAACTATTATTTTTTAATCTGCCTATGTACAGTATATTTTAACCTTATCCTCTACCAGGGCAACACATTCTAAACTAGAGCTATTGTTAATATCGCCTCCTTTACTTTAGATATACAGGTGGTGCTGCTGAATGTACAAGCCCCATCAGTTCATATGACTCTTCCCACACCCCCATCCCACCACCCCCAAACACACACATTAAAAAATATTAAGTGAAAACCTTTTTTATTGTGTAGTTAAGTTTTGCTATTGAATGTAATTTTCCAAGACCCAGGGAAAATCGTTCACTTGATCCCGAACACCCACTACAATCCGCCCACAGAAAGTTGGCTTAATTGAGTGTTATTTTATACGTTATAAAGAAATTGAAATGTCTTTAGAATTGGCTCTTTTCTATTCTGCATTACCGGTTATTAAAACATTCAATAAAAAAAAGTTTCTTCAAGTCTGGACAAATCGAGTACAAGCAACATTCTTCCTATGCCATTCAAAACAATATCCGTTTACCATCAGATTGGGGCATTTTGACCTCCAGTTAATGTCACAATCCAATCGTGACAACAGAAAATAATATAGTAACTTTCCACGACATTCACCTACCATAAAGTGCATTTTACTAAAAAAAAACGCGGTTTCACCTCAATAAACGATTTTAACCAAACTGCAACCGATTAGAACAGTTAAAATTCACGGACGTAGTTTAGTTGTGCTTATTTCTTATTTTACTACTTCTATCTTTAAACAATCTAAATTCACCCGTTATCTTTCCGATTTGACAGCGTTTGAATAAAACTGTGTATTTGCTAAATACTAACTTATATTTAAATAAACTTCCAAATCCTTGCCAATTCCCCCATGGAAGCTGCAGCCAAGTGTAGTTGTAAATTATAAATCAAAGTCGGATTTTTAGCAAATGGGACAAATAGTAGCAGAGTCAACACATCATTGTTCGAGATGCAAACAAGACATCCCGCCCACCTCCGTGTTTTAATTGTTCCTTTATCAGGATGTTGTAACATTAACAACGAATTACTTAGCTATGGAAGAGAGTCGAAGAATTCTGAAATTGACTGGAAACTTCCTTATTATTTCTACATTTGTAGTTTTTTATTCAAAATCACTCAAACCTGCTTATTCTTTATGCAAAAAGATGCCTGGCCCTGGTGTAAAGTGGACATGACTAAAACGTGGACTGTCTGACTGTTAAACTGGCGGGACTAATCAACTTTACTCAAATCGCTTCTCACTGAAATATGGCCAAGCAGAATTATTGTTCCCTAAACCAAAAGCAATTCCAATTAAAATCTGCACTTGATCCCTTGTGGCAATGTCGTAATCCTTATTTATATTTCAATGTGTTCCTTGTGCAGGAATATCGGAAAATCATTCCCCATTTACAAAGTTTGTTTGAAGTAAGCACCGAGATCTTATCACTGATTTGGATATTCAGATAATAAATCTGCTACTTTTGGGATGATTATGAGATACTGACTGTTGTGACTAGAATATTCAGGTAATGAATCGGATGCAGAATCAACTTATAATGCAGATTTTCGTATCATAAAAAGTTTGGATATTGGGAAAAATCTGTTTTTCAAGTGACAATTTCGATTTATAGACACCTGTTGAAACTTCACATGAAATGATGCGATAGCAACATTGTGCCGTTCTTTCCACGATAATATAGTGCATACATAAGCTAAACGTACAAAAAATATACATTCTCTGTTTTTAAAGTGACACGTTACATTTATTCAGACGATGGCCCATCAAGCCATTGCAAGCAGAGGGGCTTCGCTAGTAACCACTACTCAGGTTTGGGAATTAATCTTGAATTTATGGTGAGAGATGTTGAACCGATAACAGAAAGGTATTAATAAATTCTAATTACATAATCAATATTGATCCGGAGCACACAATCCGCTACATCCAATCAATAATTTTACAACCCTTAAGTAATAAACATCTGACGCGAACGCTATCGTAATCGTGTGAAAATGGATACAAAGCAAAACAGAATCAGCGCCAAGTAATTATTAGCAGAAATCTTCAACAATTAAACAACGATAAATATACAGATTTCCAATAGACTTTGCTCAGAGGTGTTTATACTTTAGATCCTGATCATTTAATGCCCGGGTCAGCTTTTGCTGACTTACCTTCTTTCTGCTTCTGATACTCGGGTCCGAAGATCTCGAAAGACGTCGCCACGGCCCTCGATCCCGGGAGGATGCCGTTCGCTGCCGCGGCAGCCGCTGCCATGGCCAGTCCGGCTTCGGCGGCCCCTCCTCCGGCGTACATGAACTGCAGCTCCCTGGCCTCGTTCTCTTCTTGCGCTTGCTGCCGCCGGAGAGCGACCTGAGCGGCCATGACCCGCTGCCTCTCGGCGATCAGCATGCACTTGGCGCACATGCAGTCCCTCCAGCGGCAGAAGCGCTTGTGGCCCTTGAGCGCCGACACGACGCCGTGGTTCCGGCACCGGGCGCACTTTGGGGTTCGCGGGTAACGTTCGGCCGCAGCGGCGGCCGCGGCTGCAGCGGCGGCGGCCCGGAGCAGCAGCGCCGGAGGGCGGAGCAGGGAGCTGCTCGCCACTGAGATGGGGACGGTGGGAGGGTTGGGTGGCCCGCAGGGGGGCCCCGGGAGAGAGGCGGAGGGCAACGACCCTCTGCCATCCATCGTGAATCTGAGCCTGACCGGCCTGACCACAGCGATCGGTCCCGAGCAACTCCACTCACAATCAGCACATGTGCAATATTTACCAGAGACTCGTTTATATTGATCTTACAGCTGGGCTTTCAAAAAACAAACATGATTTAACAATAAAAACCAGAAGATGCGCTGCATTCGCCCCGGGAAAGGTGCTCGAAGTATTTGCAAACTATTTACTGCAGCAGAATGAAGCGTCACTCAGCGGTCCGGCACTTTCCAGCATCACTAGAAATGTGACGTGCTGTAAATAATTTTAGATCAGTAAAATCTAACTGAGATCTTTTATATATATAAAAAAAAATAAAAACTGTATCTTTGGATCACTGCAAACGTGACTTTAAAAACTTCAAGTCATGTTTTGCCACACAACAAAAAAACAATTCTTTCAAACGCGAAAAAGAAAGCGGCGGATCTAAGCGCTCTGCTGTTTTACTGGGATTTGGGTGTGGAGATGCGGCTGCTCTTGAACTCCCCCAATCTGTGTCCAAGTGCAATGTTGATTATGCAGACGCTGCAAATGATAAAATAGTTGACACTGGGCGGCCCCTGATTGCTGCCCGTGTGCCTCGCCCTGGCTGTCAATCACCCGCCGCTGGGCGGGAACGGGTCGGTGCGCGCCTTCTCCGAATGGTTAGAGTTCAGCACCAATGGAAGCAAGCGCTCTCCCCTCATTGACAGCTTCTCGCTGAGTTGCATGGGCCGCTGCCCCAGACGAAACTGACATAGGTGGTACTTTTGTAACAAGATGAAAAATAACCTTTTTCACGACAGTGAATTATTGTCACGATTTAAAAGCATTCTGTTCTTGAATAAAAATAGAAAATAACGGAAACAGTTAGCAGATCAGACAGCATCTGTGGAGAGAGAAAGAGAGTTAGCGTTTCAGGTCGATGATCTTTTAGTTCAGACTTCCAGCATCCGCAGTATTTTGCATCTATTTTTTTACTTAATTTGCTTCCGAACCATAGTTGTTCAGGGGTACAGAAATTTTTCAATTACTTAAGGACACACTTTTGTGGGTCTGGCAATAGTTTCCTGACCTAATAGCGCTTAGTTCCGTTTTTTAAGTTTCACGGGATACATGTGCACGTCTTATAGCGTAATTGTCCGGAATAAACATATCTATAAGTGGCCAGTTTGGGAGAGAGCATGTTTTGTGTGTTTGATATTTTGAAATATTTTTCAAGCACGCTAGAATAAAATGATGTTTGGTTGCTGCATTTGGTTTCCAAGTTTTCACTGAATACAGACGCCTCACAGAAATAATACTTGATGCAATAATGGAACGACGATGCACATAATCTTTTCCAATACAACCCCATTGTAAAATAGACATCATCCGCAATCCCCATTCTGTTTGAAAGTTAGGAACACGGGATCTTGGCCAGGCCACTGCCGAATTTCAACCAAAGGCTACAATTGATAAATCTAATCCTAGGCGTATTGATGTAGAGTTGTAACAGCTAACATTTGTTAATATTTGATATTGGCGAACATTTTACATCGTCGCCGATTTGCAACATGAGTAATTATATTTGCTGTAGGTGTAATATTACACGTTAACGATTGTAAACGTACGGTCTACAAAATCCCGCTGAAACGCATAAATCATTTCACGTGTCGTGTGAAAATAGCTGTGAGTTCATCACACAATAATCCGGGCACTTTTCCTATGGTGCATTTTTTATATTGTAATTATGTATATTCTTAGCGAATGACTCAATTAGTTTATCTTCGATTTAATTTAGCCTATTTTACATTTAAATTAATGTGAAGGTACCTGTTTTTAGAATTTACAATGTTTGAAATGTGTACGTACGAGATAGACATTTTCAGAGATTGTCTAACATCTCCGGTATAATGGTTAAAATACAAAAGAAAGCAAATGTTTTCAAACAAAATATAATTCAATAAAATTATGTCCATGTCAGTTTATAGAAAACAACTTGAAATTAAAAGGATAACCACCCCTCTACATACACGCACATGTTTTGTGGGTTTTTGTGCAAAATTGCTCAATTAAAAGTGCCTTTTTTTTCAACTTAGAGGTGGATGCCTCAAAATGATCAAATAAATAACCACTGTTGTCAGACCTCTTGATTTTTTTAAGTCTGATCTACGCAGATACAAAAGTGTCGAAGCGCCGCGTTTAAAATGACCTTAACAGGGTGAGACTTCGGACAGCCTGTTTAATTCAAAACAAAAGCGACGATAAGGACATCACTAAAACTTTGGCGAAATAGAAAATAATTACAAGTTGACAAATATGATGTAAACAAAACGATATTCACAACTGACTGAATCCCACTCCGGCCAGGGTCAATTCTCTCGTCTTGTATTTGCTGGGATAAATAAAACTGGGCTCAGTTCATTATGTCCCCTATAAGAAATCAACCCATTGTAAAGCTTCGGTTTTAATCGTCCACCTATTACGAGTAGTGGCAATTTATGTGCCCGTTTATTTTATTTGTTGAATGGGTTTTCTTGGAATTGGTTACAATGCAAGAGAATGGTGAATATTTTCTCCTTATTCTTTTACACACGTGTATATAATATGTAATTAAAAGCCCAGGAACGATTGCTTAGTTAAAATCATGAATACGTTTATCTTTATTCGTTTGGACAGAAGCGGGACGTCTACCATTTACTGTAAAATTATGTTTTCCGTTTAATTCTCAATACCCTGGGAAACAGCCTAGGAAATAATTTTAAAAACATGAATGAACCTACTACGCCTGCGTATGATCGTCAACCTCAAAGTATCCTTTCAAACACCCTTAGGATAAAAGATTAGGTAATTATATTTTACATGCACTTTTCCCATTTACATTTATATCATATGTGTATACAATTTCTGCAGAACTGCAGTGTTCCTGCTCCTGTTACTTCCATTCAATTTCAGGTACATTTTATAGATGTAAGAATCAGTCGGCGCTTTCTGTAATCGAGCTGATTCATAAGCAAAATCTTTTAGTCAATAGATGACTGTAATTAAATATAACCACTTTTTTCAAACCAAGACGATCTAATTGCAGAACCTCCAGCAAAGGGCATTTTATATTGCTATAGAGTGGAATCTGATCCAATATATAAAAAAACAAGGAAAGGTCAAACTGTAACCTTAACCTTTGGAAGACCGCATAGCTGCTCACTCGCACGCACGAACGTGCACATTTCTAGGTTTTTCAAATAACACTGCAATTTGTAACTGTGCAATATTTGTGTACTTTTATTTGCACGTTATGATAATCAGTCGTGGAAATGAAAAAAAAAGTGTAGTTATTATGAAAGCGTACATATTTTAAAAGCTGCAAAAGATAATCTCCAGGGTTAAAACTTCAGTGAACATATTGTAGTAATAAAGGGCTCGGAGCAATAATAATGAAAGGCTGTAGTTTAAGATACAGGTGAACACTTCTCACTATTGTGAACACTTCTCGTTATCAAGCTGTCCACAAGGAGTCCCGCTGTCTTTTAAGCAAAGCAAGAATATGTAATAATAATCTCCTTCATTATATTGGAACGAGGTCGATGCTGTTTCCATGGTGGAAGAGAACGTGGGGCACAGGTTTCAATACTACAGCTCAAACACTTTCACAGTTCTGAGTACGATAAGATGATATCTTAATACTATAGTAAGCATTACATAGAAATTACAGCAGAGAAACAGGCCATTCGGCCCAACTGGTCTATGCCGGTGTTTATGCTCCGCACCAGCCTCCTCCCACCTTACTTTATCTGACCCATTATGAGAGGGGTGGGGGAATAACAACTGGAAGCACTATAGTCAAAGCAAAAAAAAACTGTATTTCAGATACTAGGTTACAGGATTTAACACAAAACGTTATCAAATTTATTTTGACGCAACGATCTAATGTACTGCGTTTAAATCTTATAAAATAGCAAAACAAGCATATGGCAGTAAATAAAATCCATGTTCTTACTGTTAGAGTTACAGTCCCTAGCTAGTTATAATCAGACCTTTTATTTGGATAACTTTAATAATAGCAGTCAGCACCTGAACAAAGCCCCTTTAGATCATGATTGCCTTTTACTGCATCTGCTTAACTATAGGTTACGTTATTTGCGTTATGAATCAAGTACGCGGACTTACATATACATTACCAAACTGGAAGGATTAAAGGAATGTCTTTATTTATCAGTAGTGCAATCCTTATTCTGTTTACTAAGCTGTATTTGTTTAACCAGCAGGTAGAGTGTCATTAACAATAAATGGTGCAGGTTCCCACATGTTCTATAGATTTCCTTCTTCGTCAGTTGATAAAACTCTTGCTGTTCGATTCTTAGGACTATTTAGATCACATGATAAAAAAAATCTTTATAATGGAGTAATCCTCGCACGCATGAGTTACTCTTTAATGAACACAGGCTCACTACTCCATTCACAATTTTAATTATTAATGCTGTCTCACAGATAAAACATGCAATTATCACACCCTGGAGCTCAGCGAGACTATAGAAGTTGTAAACAATGAAGCCATGATATAATAACTAGGCATTTACCAAAAAATACAGAGTCAGGAAAATGAGGCAAATGCATTCTTTCCTTTCACGTATCCCATAAAGTCGCCATGATAGTATTTTCGTTCCATAGTAAACTTTAAATTAAATGTCTACAGCAATATTATAGCAGCATAACCAAAATAAAACATGTTGTGAATGTTGCTGTTTATTCAAACACTTAACGGACATACTGTTTACCCGTTTTGTATTTAACAGATATACACAACAGTAATATATTTGTTCACAACAGCGTAAGTGAAAACTTCTACAAAAAAACCTCGGAAACAACAGCCTGTGTCAGCCTGTCTGAGTTAATCAGTCTTAACTAAATACCACAAGACTATAAATGTGGGGTTATCTTATCACAGTGCGTTTCTACTTTTATACATTCATTCTAGTGAGACAAAGCCCACGATGGAAGTTACTGCGAAGTGATTATGATATGGAAACTATTTGCTCCTGTATTTAGGACTGACAGTTCCTGACAACAACAATTAGTGGCAAACAACATTTCAGACAACCATCAGAAAATGGGTTACAATGGTTTCTGTGTTACTGATATTAGAAACAAAACAGTAAAAACAGTTTAGACAGCAAAAAAAAGTAAGAAATAATCTAATTAAATAAAAGAGACAGAAGGGAAAAGTAAAAATAAAATTATTTTTTAAGGAGTAATGAGACTCCACATTTATAAAAGTTAATTTTTAGTTGTTTGGCAGTCATTAAGTCTATTAAAACTTAGTTTAGATTTGGTATTTTTAAACATACCTGCTTTGTGGCAATATTAGTTGCTTTCCAGCTGGACAGATGAGCAAGTTGGTGCTGGTTCAATGATTTCACTGATTGCAGCAAGCGATGTACCTTTAATTTGAAGCTGTCATATCACCGGCAAACCAGAGGGGCAAGTTCAGGATTTCTGCATTTCACTGCATATGTGCGAATGCTGGAACTTGCTCCTCGAGCTCACCATTCTTTTTTTAAACAATTTCTGGGCCAAGGTGGTTCTTTACTGGTTTGATCAAATATCAGTATTGTTTGACTGGACAAAATAATGACTATGTAATGAATGTGAATCAATACGATTCTTCTGGAATAACATTTTCTGTAGTTATTGAATGGGAGAACATTTAACTCATAGATCTGTACAATCATTTTATAAAATTTGAGTTTTCACAGGAGCAAATATTTTGCATTCTGTTGAATTGAGGGCAGAGCCTATTGGTTGCAAGTTTTCAACCCGTGTAATCATGAAGGAAATTATTTTTTAACTTGGGCTTAATGCATAGCTGGAGTAAATGTAATAAGCTGTTAAAGTCACTTTTGTGCTATACAGACTTTTGGAATTGTATAAAGAAAAATGTTTTCATGGGGTCGACCACAGATATACTTTTGCCACCATCCCAGAAAATTCAGGATTTACCCTGGAATCAGAGGGTAATGGAAACAACAGGGAGCTGCAATTTTGGAGCCAATTGATTGTTGACCCTCCGAAACTTGATCAAAATAAGTATCAAGCTGTAGGATCAACATTGTTGATTTAAAAGTACATTTGCAATGTTTACTTTGCCTGGCTTTTGCCAGGATAGAACTTTAACTGTCCTTAGGAGAAAGCTCTGTGCATGTCTGTATACATGTATGGGCATAGCTGTCTCCCAAAAGTTAGAAATTGAAAAGTTTAGAGAGTGGGGAAGGGAGAATTTCTGCTCTCTAAACATTTAAATTAAGGTCTGGTAGGTTTATAAAGTTTCCAGGAGTCCCTCGGACCATTAAGCACTTTGCAGACTAAGTTTGAAACAACATTGGATTTACAGTCCATGTGGTGTCAAACTGAAGCAGTGTGAGACTGACCCCTCCAAGTAGTCTCACTGCACTTTTTTATGGAGTCAAGTCAGGCCTTGACTTTGGATTTACACTGGCAGTTCAGCTTCAATGTGAGGCTGAAATCACTTTGCATCAATTCTAAACTTGCAGTGTAAATGCACCCCAAGAAATCTTTAGTTGAATTAAGTAGAAGCAAAAGTTGAAAATGTAACAAGAAAATGATCATTTTAATCCATATCCTTATGATAAAAGGAAGCAAAATAGCAAGATGAAAGCCACAGGACCAAAATAAAGAAGTCAAAAATCAACTAAAGGCAAAAAAACATAATTATTCCAGAAGATAAAAGGAATCATTCACAGAAAGGATTAGCAGTCATATAAAGTTACCAAGGTTAACAACTCAGGGTAACTATAAGGAAAGAAGGCAGTAGAAAATACATTTTTTGATAGCTGGGGACTGAAGTAAACTTGCTAAGTTGTGCAAACCCAGCAAAGCGTTAAAAAGCAGATAGACTCTTTAATGTATAAATTAGGTTGAATTATTTGGGAGATTGGTGTCAAGAAATGGCAAATGTATTGACATAGCTTTTCAAATAAGGTTTCATGGGTAAGGATTGTAGACAAATTCCAGATTTATGCCAACTAGGTCAAGAATCTATATCACATGTAGAGGTCAGTGTTCCAGCTCAGGCTTTTCCTCGAGTTGTTTCTCATGTTAATGGCCTGGTGGCAGTTTCTATAAGCAGACAGTCTATTATGAATGGAAATCTATGTCGTTTACTCTCTGCCACATTGAGTTAGCATAGCCCAGGTCTAACAATGAACCCTGATCATGATAAATTGTTTACACCTTCTGTATATATAACAGAGATGATGAATAGAAACTGATGGACACTAGAAGATTCAGGGGTTATAAGAACATTCTCCCATTTGAAGTTTAAACAATTTATTTGAAGATGGTATTGCCCTTTAAGCTTGATTACATTGAGAATTGAAACAATAATGATTTCTCACCCTGTGACAATAACAATCCTAATCCTGAATTTACAGTAGAGCTTCAGTAACACTGTTGATACACGGTCCAAAATCTCATATATCCACACAATTAATGTGACAAGGTTATAGACTGATAAATTCAATGTGAATATTCAACACAATGGCCCAGAATTTGCTGGAACAATAATGGTGAATTTAATGCACCCGTCGTTATTAATGCATTAAAAAACACAGCAATTTGTAGTAAGAAAGTAAGTTGCAAATTGCCACAAATTGCTGGGTGATTTGGGCCACTCCGCTGTTAACCTCCAAAAGCTGGGGCTCACCGTCAACCTTCCCATGAGTGTTAAGAAATTACTGCATTTGCCCGCTGTAGAAGCGAGACTGTCTTATTTATATCTTTTTGTGTCATGTTCCATAGGCATGTAATTTGGTGATATTTCAATGTACTTCATTTAAATAATCAGATGTCCAAGCTGCCACTTCAGAGCTTCAAATCCTTAATGTTAATTGTTAAGGAGATCGACTATTGGCCCCATCATTCATCAAGATCCCAGATGCCCCGTTGATCTCACTGCGCCATTATCAGCTCGCACTTCCATCAATTTGTGTTGCAAAGGTGTAGGAAAAAATCCAACTCATAATGCTCACCATAAGATGCCCCACTCCTGCAAATTGTGGGCCAAAGTGTTAAGCAATCTGACAGTAATTTCAGCCAGCCAAATAATGTCCCTTCCATTAACTAACTGTACTATATAGAACAGAGGTAATTTCATAAAGATATCCCAGACACATAGTTGTTTGATACCTTTTTAAACAGTAAAGATAATTAGTAATTAATTATCTTCACTGTTTTAAACTACATAAAGTTATACAAAGCTAACAACAAAAATTCCTATTTTTGTCACATAAACATGTGCATTGAAGAAACTCATGTGTACAAAGTAGAGGTCAAGCTCAGATTTTTAATCTTGCCTGCAGACAACTCAATCTGTAGCTCCTCTTCCCTCCACCCCCATCTCTTAAAAATAATCCGACATGCTGCACAATCAAATAGTAAGATTCATATCAATGCTTATAGTTTACTAGTATATTAAAATTTGAATCCAATCGATATGTCTTTTACTTTGCATTTAGTTATTTATATGCTTAGTGAATACAAATTAACTTTTGACAACCTTCTAAACCAAATTATTTGATAAGTCAAATTAATAGAATAAAATTAACTTCATTCAGTTAATTAAGAGTAAGTTCAGTCTCAGTATATGCCATTAAACCAATTGGATTATGATCGTACTGAAAACTCTACATGACTAAGACCTCCCACAAGCATAGGTTTCCCGGTCCAAAAGCTGCTGACCATACATATTAATTGTAATGTATTAGTTAGTTCAGCATGTTTTGTTAACATGTGGAAACATTATAAAGTTGAATACATAATGAGGTTAAATTCTGTGTGAGACCTTTTGGGAACGAATCTGGAGCAGGGTGGAACACCTTCCACCCATTAGTTGTGCCCCTGACTTTGTCTCAAATTCTGGGTTTGGCTTATTTGCATAGATTAGATAGGTACCAGCACCATTTAGGTGATGGGGCATAGTGCTGGCCAAAGATATCTAAAGAGAATAATTGGCTGTTTTTTTTCCCCGAGAGGCTCGTTTCTGTATTGCAATCAGTTTCTGTACCTGGCCTTTTAATTGTTAATTCCCTCAGCCGCCCTTAGCAACTCTAGATGCTAGGGTCCTGCAGGCACCCCTTGCTGCCAGCATTACTAATGGCACAAAAGTGGGAATCCCATTGCATGGCATTATTCCTGCATTTGCATGGGATTGCCCCAAATGGATTGGAAATTCTGACTGGTGGAAAATGAGGTGGGGACCTAGTGACCCCAAATCCGTGCTCTCCCACCTTGGTAGCACCTCAGATGTGCTGAAAACATTGCTGATTTCAGGTTCACTATGTATAAATTTCATAACCTTGTTGGTCATTTCCAATTTATCAACCAATCTAACCTTGCTGATCTAACCTGATTCTAACACCGTAGAAACATAGAAACATAGAAACAGAAAATAGGAGCAGGAGTAGGACATTCGGCCCTTCGAGCCAGCTCCACCATTCAATATGATCATGGCTGATCCATTATCTCAATACCATATTCCCGCTCTCTCCCCATACCCCTTGATGCCTTTTGTGTCTAGAAATCTATCCAGCTCCTTCTTAAATATATTCAGTGACTTGGCCTCCACAGCTTTCTGTGGTAGAGAATTCCACAGGTTCACCACCCTCTGAGTGAAGAAATTTCTCCTCATCTCAGTCCTAAATGTCCTACCCCATATCCTGAGACTGTGACCCCTCCTTCTGGACCCCCCCAGCCAGGGGAAACATCCTCCCTGCATCCAGTCTGTCTAGCCCTGTAAGAATTTTACATGTTTCAATTAGATCTCCTCTCATTCTTCTAAACTCGAGTGAATACAGGCCGAGTCAACCCAGTCTCACCTCATATGACAGTCCTGCGAACCCAGGAATCAGTCTGGTGAACCTTCACTGCACTCCCTCTATGGCAAGTATATCCTTTCTTAGGTAAGGAGACCAAAACTGCACACAATACTCCAGGCATGGTCTCATCAAGGCCCTGTATAACTGCAGTAAAACATCCTTGCTCCTATACTCAAATCCTCTTGCAATGAAGGCCAACATACCATTCCCCTTCCTAACTGCTTGCTGCACCTGCATGTTTGCTTTCAGTGACTGGTGTACAAGGACACCCAGGTCCGTTTGTACATCAACATTCCCCAATCTATCACCATTTAAATAATACTCTGCCTTTCTGTTTTTCCTTCTGAAGTGGATATCTTCATATTTATCCACATTATACTGCATCTGCAATGTATTTGCCCACTCACTCAACTTGTCTAAATCGCCTTGAAGCCTCTTTGCATCCTCCTCAAAACTCACGATCCCATCTAGTTTTGTGTCGTCAGCAAACTTGGAAATATTACAATTGGTTCCCTCATCCAAATCATTGATATACATTGTGAATAGCTGGAGCCCAAGCACTGATCCCTGCGGTACCCCACTAATCACTGCCTGCCATCCCGAAAAAGACCCATTTATTCCTACTCTCTGTTTCCTGTCTGTTAACCAATTTTCAATCCATGCCAGTATATTACCACCAATCCCATGTGCTTTAATTTTACACACTAACCTCTTATGTGGGACTTTATCAAAGGCCTTCTGAAAATCTAAATAAACCACATCAACTGGTTCTCCCTTATCTATTCGACCAGTTACATCCTCAAAAAACTCTAGTAGGTTCGTCAAACACGATTTCCCTTTCATAAATCCATGTTGACTTTGTCTAATCCCATTGATATTTTCTAAGCATCCTGTTATCACATCCTTTATAATAGACTCTAGCATTTTCCCGACTACTGATGTTAGGCTAATCGGTCTGTAGTTCCCTATTTTCTCTCTCCCTCCTTTTTTAAATTGTGGGGTTACATTTGCCACCCTCCAATCTGCAGGAACTGTTGCATAATCTATAGAATTTTGGAAGATGACAACTAATGCATCCACTATTTCCATGGCTACCTCTTTTACTACTCTGGGATGCAGATTGGAAGCAAATTCTGTGGAGTGTAACAGCATTTTAAAGTCTTATTGTGTCACAAAATTGCTGTGAGTCAAGTTCTAAGCTCATTTCACAGATGAAGCTTTTGATGTCTTTATCTAAGAATCCATAATATAATTATGAATGAACCAAAATATTGGTGTTCATCAACTTGACAACAGGGCAGAATTAATTTTTTGTCGCTTATGGGGACATGGAAGAACTTAGGCTATCAACGAAGGAGTGTATCTCACTTCTCAATGAATAGTTTTCTAAAGGACCAACATTTTTGCCCACATATCTCCACTGAAGCTTGTTCTGCCAAGTGTGTGTTGGTAATGAATAAATGTATAGTTTGTGGCCTATATGTAACATGTGGAAATGAACAATATGTTTGCACACCGTAGGGATATAAGTACATTTTAGGAGTGTAAAATTATAACAAATGTCTAGATACATCAACTGTATCACTGTTACATGCGAATAGTCCTAGTTACATTGTATGGGGATTGAGAATACTACATAGCTGATGTATAAAATTCTAAACTTTGATAATTATCAGCACTGATTTGATGATTCTGTAAACATTCTGCATTTTAAAGTCATTGATATGAAAATCTTTGCAATCTATTTATATGAACTAGTGCTAGCCCAAAGGTAGCAACTTGTTGTGTTATATGTGTGATTTTTTTTACAATATACGGTCATCACTGAGCTAACAACATGAATTTACAATTGGGACCTGTTGTATACTTATGTAAACTTTTGATCTGGGACATTTAATGAAAGTAGTTATTACATCATTTTTAAAAATGCAGATTTTATTTCATGCATTGCAACAAGATTTACAAAACATATGCACACAATTACACATGTTTAATACAGCTATCTATCTGAGATACAAGGGGACTTAAAACATATCCAAACAAGGACATAGATTGCCCATGAAATCATCATATAATCAAAGGGAATTAAGATTTGTGTTCAATTTCTAGTGTGCATCAAGATCATATTAGCTTAGAAGAAAATTAGGATTTATTTATCGAGTTCCTTCAAGCTATGATTGAACTTTACAATGTAATAGGCAAAGAATAATACTTGCCATTTAATTATTTTGGTTTTATAATGGCATTTTTATAAATCACATCTGAATTACCCATAGCAGTGTTGTATTATTATTGGATAGTGCTATATTTGGGTTTAAAAAACATTAAAATATTGGCTGTGTTGAATCTTTAAAATCTTCCCCTGCCTTTGAGCAATTCACCCATTTCTGAATGTAAGTTCGGAACTCACTTTTCCTTTCCATCCCTTCCTCACTTACATAATTCAAATGATTTTCTCAGCATTGGCCTTAACAAGCACATTTTTTCACTAATTTTCTTTCATCCCTTTCACAATAGGGAAATACTCAGGTTTAGTAATAGTGGATAAAAAGGATATTTGGACTATTTTTAATACTGAATTTTGTCAAAAAAAATTATGTATGGAGATGGCATATATTTAGAATGAATAATTACAGATAACTATATCAAATGCCCTTCTTCTGGAGTACTCCTTTAATTGAACTTGTTTTTGTGTTTTGAGACAAAGAAAGCAAGGGTACCATTCAAGTGATATGTCCCGAAACTGTAATACATATCCTAACATTCCTAAAATATTTTATGTACAGTGTTTAAAATTACTAGATTTTAAAGAACACAAATAAAGATATTCATAGAAATGTAGCAGAATTTGTAATGTTCAGGACAGGTTTTGAATAAACTGAAATATTGTAATCAATTTGATTATTTTGCTTTTCTTCTTCTGTGACAAATATAACAGGCCTTGAGGAGCTTGCTATCGTCTTAGAACAAACTTCATGTTGTTTTGTTGTGATGGCAAATGAGGCAACAGCATATTTCACTGCATATTTATATTATTGCAGTGTGTGTTTTGCAAACATGAAAATTACTATCAGCGATGGTACTGTATGAACACTTAATGCACACATACAAGCTTCTTTCTCCAGTATTTTAACAGGTGTTAACCCATTTAAAATTGAGAGTTTAGGGTTTACCCATTTTCACCCTGCAACGCTGTGCTCCCATTCCCCGAGGAAATGATTCCCCTGGGATCCACCATAGTGTTCTTGTGCATGTAATACCGTGCATACCCTTTTCCTAGTACTGTGTTTGAAATAGGTTTGCTGCTTGAGTTTGGCTACCATCTTCATATCATGGGCTCGATTTTAGCGTCGGGTTTCCTGCGGGTTTCCAGTGGGGGGGCCCCGAAAATCCCGATATCCGGTCACGTGACCGGATCGCGCCGCGATCCCGACCACTTCCGGGTTCCCCGATGACGTGCGGGGCTGCGTGCGTGGCCCCCGCTGGTGCGAATCCCGCAGGCAATTAAAGCCAGCGGGGTTCCACTTGAGTGTACTTACCTTGCTTGTTGAGGTCATTTAATGAGCTGAATCAGCTGTCAAAAGAGGAAGTGTGGGATTTCACCTTCATCGCAGAGTGTTTCACACACTGGGGGAAACAGTCTCCCTCCAACCAGGCGTGTTGCAGCCAGCAGCCTGTGGCAGGTGCCAAGGTGCACTCCACGGGGGAGAGCCCTCACCCACGCAGGAGGCCACCGCGTCACATAGGGAAACCCCTGCCCCCCACCACCCCCCGCCAAGCCAGAGGACAGACCGACACAAAACCGCAGCCCCAGTCCGAGGAACCACCCACCTACCCTGCACAACCCCTCAGACCAACACCTGCCAGATAGGTGGTGCGTGGACACCCTCGGAGGACGAACAGCATGACCAGCCCCAGCAGCCTCGCAGTCCATGCCGTCCGCCGCAGAGACGTGGAGCCCCCCAACACGGTGTTGTTGCACGCCCACCTGCACAGCAGGAGGGAGGGCTACCGCAGAGAGAGACGCATCGCAGAGGGCACTACCCTCGCCACAGGGTCCACAGACCGAGGCGCAGCTCCCCGGACCTCTCCGAGCAGCAGTGCACACGGAGGCGCAGATTCGCTCGACATGTAGTCGTGGAGATCTGCAGGCTCTTTCATGCCGAGCTGCTCCTGGCTGACCCCAGCACCAACTGCTTACCTGTCGTTGTCAAAGTCACCACTGCCCTCCACACCTTCTCCTCCGCATCCTTCCAGGGTGCAGCCGGGTACACCGCCGATGCCTATCAGTCGTCTGCGCGGAAGAGCCCTGCAAATACACCTGCACCTACTCTGCAGTAACACGATAGGTGGCATCAGTGGTGGGTCCTCATAGTGATACCCAGGAGCGGGCATTATTGGACACAACAGACAGGATTCGCGGAGACATGGCAGTGGTGGTGCCAATATAATGTGTGATGTTTGTTGCTCTGAAATTCAATATGGGTAACACCCATGGCAAACCCTCCGACACCCTTGTGCACCCCCTTCATGCTCACGACACGTTTGCCTTACGCTGCCTACTGCACATATGTGATGCATGCCCTGTGGCTGCAGCACAGGTGGTGGCAGGTTGAATGAGGCTGGCCGTGAGGGAGATGCACGAGAGGGTGAGTATGGGATAGAGCCATGAGATTGTATGAGGATTGGGTTGCATGTTAGTGGCAGGATGAGTACTGGCGAGGTGAGTAGGTGGAGGTAAGATGAGGATGGGGTTTGAGTGGGTATGAAGGGTGATGTGACAGAGTAGTGTTGGCCGTGCCGAAGGAGATGTGGGGTGGGGGCAGTGTTGTGGCAGACGGAGTGTAGGGGAAAGACTTCGTGTTCTCACTGTGGCTGACCTACTGCGGTCATTGCAGCGCCTCCTGCACTGTATGCAGGTGGGCGATATGTTGGTGGCGCAGGTGACCCCCTCTGCCACCTCGAGCCAGGCCTTCTTGGTGGCAGAGGCAGGCCGCTTCCTCCCACCCGCCGGGTGGAAGATCTCTGTCCTCCCCCTCCTCCGCACCCCATCTGATGATACCTGTGATGAGGCATCATTAAACTGGGAGCAGCCTTCCCCCTGGGCTGCTCCATGCTGTAATTTGTTCCATTGGTTGCAGCATCTGTCAGTGGAGGACTGCCCCTTTAACTAGAGAACCTCCAGCTGACAGATCGTACTGCGCATGCGCAGCCCGCCCGACACGCAGACCAGCAGCGCGGAGCCTGGAGGAGCAGGTAATTGATTCCTATTAGTGTGTTGCCTGCTACGATCGTGCGGGCAACACACTAATTTCAACGGGCGCGGAGGCCACGCACCCGAAACCCAACCCGCAGGAAACCCGCAGGCCTGCTAAAATCAGGCCCCATGGGTCTGTCTGTGAGCATCCATTGTTGTTCTGGTCAGTTTGCAGATGGCTGTCCATTTTTGGCTGAGTTGATATTTCAGTGCTGGAGGTTTCTTGGGGTGCCATTCTGTTGCACACGGGAGTAGGTCTTTGCTTGTGTTGATGTTAGAGTTTCTGCACTGTGCTGATTTTGGTGGATGTGAAGCTTCCTGTGACCCTAAGGGAGTGTGGCCTATGTGCATTTCATCCTCCCTCTGGAGGGGGGCTGTAGTTGCCATGGGAATGGAGATGGAGAGTTTGGAGATTCTGGGTACTGTGGTACTGTGTAACAAAATTGTACAGCAGATTCACAAAATAGATGTAAAGGTTTCTTGAACATTAATATTTCCTAAAAAAAAAGAGAGAAATTTGGTATGAATGTGTTAAGCATTTATACAATAACATTACCAACAGTAATTTATATTTTATGTTCCTTTGAAGAGATAATAAAAGGCTGTCCAAGTGGTTCAGTCAGTAAATGCATCACCTAGTATTGCACTGAACTATGCAGACCAGGAATGTCCCAGGGCCTTGCTAAGGTAGTATATCTCAGCTGGGGCAGAGGTAGGGGCACTACAATTGTCCTCAGTGTTCCTGAGTTGAGGAAGGGACAAATCGGATTATTATCCAAAGACCGTTATTAAAAAGTATATGTGTGCATGTGTGCATTGGCTTAGCTGCGATGCTCCATAAGCAAATAGCATGGTGATTCTGTCTAGACCCATACTTGGGGAATGGTCACTTGCATCTAGGGGTGGTCAATAAATTCTGCATTGCACGTGTTGCTCACATCTCAAGAACAAATAATAAAAAATAAGGAGGTAGGGGGCAGCCTGTAATTGTGGGACTTCTAAGTATATATTCAAATTAATACAAGGGAATAGCACTTGTGCTCAAATAACATTAAAAATGTGGGTCTTGAAATCACACTGGGGTAAACTTTCACCTTCACCACATAGACAGTAATCTGGTGGAGCGAGTCGCCAGCTTGGTATAGAATGTGTTGAATTTTTATTCCATTATCAATGGAATGAAAATCAGGTGGGTACTATAATGGGCGGGCGATCTGTCAGATTACCGCTCACGCAGTGAAGATGAAAGTTTATCCCAGTGTGTGAATGTTAGCATACCAAGGTTTAGCATATTCATATGCAGTTCTTTTGTCTGCTATTTTAACTAAGATGCTAACCCATTTAAAATTGCCCATCAACTGTACAACCATCTTAATAAATAGTTGGGCTTTAAAATTAATTTGATCATTTTATTTTAAAGCCCAACTATTAACTAAGAAGGCTAAATAGTTAATGGACAATTTTAAATGGAACTTAAGTCTAAACCAAAGACAATGGGCTCGATTTTCACACCCCCGAGCAGGTGCATTCGTGGCGGGGGGGGGCTGCGAAAATTGGGGATTCCTGGGGCGGGTCTGGAGCCCGGCTCCAACCCGCCCACTTCTGGGTTCCCCAGTGACACGCTGACATGCGCGCCCAGCCCCCGCATGTGGGACTCCCGCCGGCAATTAAAGCCAGCGGGGTGCCACTTAAGGAAATCATTTAGGTACTTCAGGTCATTTAGAGACCTGATTAACATGATATTTTAGGAGGGGTGGGATTTTCCAAACAACTGGGACTGTTTCCCGTACTGGGGGAAACACTCCCAGTTGAAATGGACGTGTTGCAGCCATCAGCCTGTGGCAGCTGCAAAGGTCCATTTGACAGGTTGGGGGGGGAGACCCTCACTCATTGCAGGAGGTCACTCTTTCACTTGGGACAAAGTTTGGCCTCCACCACCCTCCTCCTAACAATAAAATTCACAAACACTTACCCCGGTGTCCAGACACATTTACCTACCTTGTGGACCCCCTCAAATGTACATCTTCTGGATGGGGGCTGCCGTAGCTGCAGTCATGACCTCCTCGGAGGACGAACAGCATCATCAGCCTCGCCGGCCACGCCGTCCACCTCTGACACGTGGAGCCCCACAACACAGTGCTGTGACACATACACCTGCACAGCAGGAGGGAGGGCAATGGCAGAGAGAGATGCGTCGCAGAAGGCACTACCCTCGCCACAGGATCTACAGACCGAGGCTCAGCTTCCTGGACCTCTCTGAGGAGCAGTGCACACGGAGGCTCAGAGTCACTCGACATGTAGTCGTGGACATCTGCAGCCTCCTTCATGCCGAGCTGCTCCCGGCTGGCCCGAGCACCATCTTCTTACCTGTCGCTGTCAAAGTCACCACTGCCCTCAACAACTTCTCCTCCGCATCCTTCCAGGGTACCACCGAGGACATCGCCGACCTCTCTCAGTCGTCTGCACAAAAGAGCCCTGCAAATACACCTACACCCACTCTTCAGTGACACAATGGGTGGCATCAGTTGTGGGTCTTCATAGTGATCCTCAGGAAAGGGCATTATTGCACTAACCAGACAAGATTCGCAAAGACATGGCAGTAGTGGTGACAATATAATATGTAATGTGAGTTGATCAGAAATTAAATATAAGTAAAAACCATGACAAACCCTCAAACACCCTTGTGCATCCCCTTCATGCTCACGGCATGTTTGCTTTACGCTTCCTACTGCACATATGTGATGCATGCCCTGTGGCTGCAGCACAGGTAGTGGTAGGTTGAATGAGGCTGACTGTGAAAGAGATGTATGAGAGGATGAGTATGAGACAGAACCATGAGATTTTATGAGGATTGGGTTGAGTGGTAGTGGTGGGATGAGTACTGGCGAGGTGAGAAAGTGCAGGTAAGATGAGGATGAGCTTTGCGTGGGTGTGAGGAGTGATATGATAGAGTAATGTTGGCAGTGCAGAAGGAGATGTGGGGTGGGGACGGTGATATGGCAGACGGAGTGTATGGGAATGAGTAAGTGTACTCACTTCGGCTGACCTACTTAGGTCATTGAAGCGCCTCCTGCACTGTATGCAGGTGGGCGATATGTTGGTGGTGCAGGTGACCTCCTCTGCCACCTCGAGCCAGGCCTTCTTGGTGGCAGAGACAGGCTGCTTCCTCCCGCCCGCTGGGGGGAAGATCTCTGTCCTCCCCCTCCTCCTCACCCCATCCAATAATACCTGGAGTGAGACATCATTAAACCTGGGAGCAGCATTCCCCCTGGCCTGCTCCATGCTGTATTTTTTCCTATTTCCTGCAGCATCAGTCAGTGGAGGACTGCCCCTTTCAACAGGGCTCCTCCAGCTGACAGCCTATGTCCGCCCGCTGCGCAGCTTTCCAGTGCAAAACCCAGAAGCAAAGGTAAGTGGCTCCAATTAGCCTGCGATTCCATGCGGAGCACCCCGATTTCACTGGGCACGTTACCCATGTGCCGAGCCAACCCCCCGCTACGAACCCGCCGCCCTCCTAATATCGGGCCCTATATTTTCATGTATCATTTAGGAAGCAGGTTTTACCTGATGTCTAGGAATTCTCACCCAATTAAAGTTATTTTAATATGTAAAAATAAAATACTAATCTGTTTAGATTTGAAAAATAAAATGGGAAATGGATCCGGACTGGCAAATAACAATTTCAGCATGAACAATAATAGTACATTTCGTCAATATGCACCCATTTCCGTGATGTTGTTAACATATGGTGATTTAAACTGTGGCTACTTAGGAAATATGAATAGTGTTGGTCTCTGTTAGCTGTTGTCATCTTAATGATGCTGTTGATACACCTGTGCTAATTCATGTAGGGTTAGGGACTTAACAAATCACTTGTAGCCTTCAGCAATTGAACAAAGATTTCACAGCAATTGTTCACAGTGTAACTGGGAGGGTATTATGAGGATATCTTCTGACTGAAGAAACTCAGATAACACCCCAAACAACAAAGGTGGACCTCGTCTAAGTTTGTGAAGTTCATCTGAACTCCGAGGATAGATCTCAGCCTTTACTTCACTTCCAGGTCTCCATTTCAAAATTGTTTTTAGTTTTAATTGCCCTTTTTACCACATTGGTTGAGATGTCAATGTTATTGGCTGCTGCAATGTTTTAGATGTTGGCCTTTCGCCTGTTGTGTCCTGAGTTTAAATCCAGACCAGACTGATGGGATGAAATTCTCCTCTTGTCTGCTTACTGTCTTATGTTTGGGCAGTCTCAATCCAGTTCCTAGTGGGCATGGGCTCACAGCACAAAACTGCTCTTTAATTTTGGCACCAAATTAGCAATGTCAATCAGAGGGGCTACAGAGTGGCTAGTGTGGGAAGGGGGAAAATGCTGCTGGTACTCTTCTAAAAGCAAAATACTGCAGATGTTGGAAATCTGAAACAAAGACAGAAAATGCTGGAAACACTCAGCGGGAAGAATGAGGAGATGCAATATTAACTAAATGGTACAATTTATAGGGGGTGCAGGAACAGAGAGACCTGGGGGTATACACACACATGTCTTTGAAGGTAGTAGGATAAGTTGAGAAGGCTGTTGAAAAGGCATACGGGATCCTTGTCTTTATAAATAAAGGCATAGAGTGCAAAAGCAAGGAAGTTATGCTAAACCTTTATAAAACACTAGTTAGGCCCCAGCTGGAGTATTGTGTCCAATTCTGGGCACCACACTTTAGGAAGGATGTCAAGGCCATAGAAAGGGTGCAAAGGGTGCAGAAGAGATTTACTAGAATGATATCAGGGATGAAAGACTTCAGTTACGTGGAGAGACTGGAGAAACTGGGGTTGTTCTCCTTAGAGCAGAGAAGGTTAAGGGGAGATTTGATAGAGGTGTTCAAAATCATGAAGGGTTTTGACAGAGTAAATAAGGAGAAACTGTTTCCAGTGGCAGAATGGTCAGTAACCAGAGGACCCAGATTTAAGGCAATTGGCAAAAGAACCAGAGGTGACATGAGGAAAACATTTTTTACACAGCAAGTTGATATGATCTGGAATGCACTGCCTCAAAGGATGATGGAAGCAGATTCAATAATAACTTTCAAAATGAATTTGATAAATACTTGAAGGGAAAAATTTGCAGGGCTATGGGGAAAGAGCAGGGGAGTGGAATTAATTGGATAGCTCTTTCAAAGAGCTGGAACAGGCATGATGGGCTGAATGGCCTTCTTCCGTGTTGTATCATTCTATGATTCTATGATTTTATGATAATAGGAGAAATGCAAGACAACAGCACATTCCAGGACTTTGGAGAGGAAGGGAAGATTTGAGATTAGCTGATAATTGTAGAGGGTGAGGTGGTTTAATTTGTTTTTTTGAGGAGGGGGTTGATGATGGCACTTTCGTAGGACATAGGTACGATGCCCGAGGATAGAGATAGGTTGATGATGGTATTAAGTAAGGTACTTCGGAGGGGAAGTTTTATTGTAAGCAGCTGGGAAGGGAGGGGTTAAGGAAGCAAGTGGAGGATGTCATTGAAGGCAATAAGTGGTAAGAGAAAACTATGGAATAAGGGTGAGGTGAGGGACAGTTGGAAGAAGAAGAAGCAAGAGATTGGAGTCAGGGGATAGGACAGGAGGGTGGAGGCATAGGTACAAGAGTAACCTTGAATCTGGACACGAAGAAGAAAAATCTGTTATACCAAATCCCTTTTTTTTGTTTTCATTTTTCTAGAAGGCTCTTAATAATCAATATTTACTCACACCACTTAAACTTGCCTGGAACAAAATGTGACAATATGATCCTAGAATCCCTGAGGATTGAAGAAACAAGGTGATGTAGATTCTAATAAGTAGTAGTTGGAAGTTGTTTACAAAAGCGAGCCCGAAAAGACTCCAGTGAGAAAAGTAATCCAATACATCAGGGCCTGTTTGGCTCCAGTGTCTGAAAGCATGAGCAATAATGGAAAATTTGTTGTATGAAATCTGATATAGTTTGGTCAAATGAAAATGTAATTTAAACAGAAAATAATCGTGCTTATTTGTTGACAGATGGGCATGAATTGTTGTGTTGCTAATTGGATGATAACACAATATTGTCAAAATAAAGCAGTCTCCAGTGGCAAATGATCAGTTGCATGGTCATTAGCAGGAGGAAGGATAGAACAGAAGGAGAGCTGATAAGTGGAGACTATTTCTGTGATGTCCAACTTCGCAGCAAATTGTCTTTAAAAATCCTGTCAAATTCAAAATGTTTTTCCTCCTAAGTAATTCAAATTTCACTGTAATTTGAATTTTAAAATACTCATGTTTAGAATCACTTTAATGAAAGTAATCTTATGGATCTAATCTCATCATATGCTTTAGATAAACTGCTCAAGCAATCATCTGTACCCCTCAGTGACTTACTGGAACTGCTGCACATCAGGCACTGACTACTCTTGCTGGGCTTGCTGGGCTACAAGCTGACATTGCCTCATTATGTGAGGTCCGCTTATTTAAATATTTAGATGGCACTCCCAGCACGTAGTGCATGACATATTGGGATAGCGCCATGGTGATGGGGTTTTTATCAGGCGCCAGCGGCTGATGAGTGGCTTTAACGTCGTGCCTGTTTTTTAAAAATCGTTTTTGGGATAAAAAGCCTGGTTTGTAAATTGGGCATTGGAGGTCATGCTGCAAAAAGTTCTACAATGAAAGTTGTCCTAATGTGGAGGAGAAGGCCAACCAGCAATGCAGACCTTCCATTTAGACTTCCCTTGAAGTGCCTGTGAGCATCTGGAGCACTGCTCAGTCACTCCAAGTACATTATGAGGCTCACCCCTAATTTGAATAGAAATAAGGTGTTAATGAGTCATGTGTACTGTATGATCTGCATCATGAGGCTCTGTGTGCTTCGTTTGGGACTCGCACTAGGATCGACTCAGGCCTCACTGTCTGATAATGTGAGGTACTTGCACACAACGCAGAGCACTTCTTCGGACACCATGGACTGTGTTATCAGCCACATTGGCTTCCACTAATCTGTTATGCTAACCATAAATTCTAGAAAGTTTATTTTATATATGATAATAAATAGCAGTCAGGAAGTTCTAATTCGATTCAGCAATTCTGATACTGCTGTAAATTTCAAGCATGAACTTTAGCTGCATTATAAATGGCAGCAGAATCTCAAGACTGAAATACAGACCAAAATTCACAGTCAGCTAAGTATTATTATATATTTATAGGATTAAAAGTCTTGCAAACAGCAAATCTGTGGCTGGTCCATTTAATATGTTTTTACCAGGAAAAATCAAATGTTACATGTTTCTGATTGACTCAAATAAGCAACTTAAACATACTGAATCATATACCTGTATGAATAACATTTATTCTTTGAATAGTGCCATGGGAGGCAGATGGGCCTTGGTTTAATGTCTCATCCAACCAATAGCACCTCTGAGAGTGCTGCATTCCATCAGTACTGCACTGGAGTGTCAGCCTAGATTATGTGCTCATATCTATGGAATGGGGCTTGATCCCATGACTTACTGAGTCAACTACCACTGAGCTAAGGCTGACACCTACTCTCCTAGTTGAATGATGCTGCCCAAATTCCTACCTGCTCAAAATCCTGCACCTCGATCACCCTGTTTCTTGCCAGGCTCCATAGACTTTCTGTACCCTCCATATCAATTTCAAAATACTTGGCCTTACCTTTAACTGCGTCCATCACACCTCAGCAACATCCTTCAGCTCATGTCCCTATTTGTACTCTTTGCTCCTTTGACCCTGGTCTATGTCTTGTTCCCTATTGTTGTTGGTTCCCCCATTGATGGCTGTTCTTTCAACCACCATGCCTTTTCCCTCTGGGACTCTCTTCCTAAACCATGTATCTTTCTTTCTGCCTTCTTGCTTACAAAGCTTTTCTCGTTTTGGGCCTTATCCCCTAATTCCATTCATCTGCTGTTCCCTCACTCTGTGTCGATTAATCTCCTTCTCTGCACTGTAAAGCATTCTGAATCATCTTTCTGAATGTGTATACAGTATAAATGTAAGTTGTTGTTGTGTAACATATAAGGGTTAATTGTATGAGTCCACGGGGAGTCCATTGACAGTGGATATTGGATATTTGGGCACCCGCTGCCTATGATTTTCTGACCCTTAAAATGGTCAGAAAATCATGGGCAGAGTGTGTCAGAACTTCCAATATGTGCTGCCAACAAGCAAAGTTCCCCGCTGGCAAATTACTCTTCCCGATTTACTAAATATTGAGAATATATAACTGCCAAGTTTGGTAAATTACGGATTACCCATTTAAACTGTTCTGATCAAATACTTAAGAACATGACTGTACATGTAGTGGTGTCTGCAGACATGCCCTCACCCCCTTGCTGTGGGTTCAGTTTTTGTCTGGTGCTGTATTTTTTGTGAAGGTTAAAATTTGGTTGGGATTAATTTTTTTTTGCACCTTTGAATCCCATGTTAATCTTTGCTCCTAATGACTGTTGAGTATTTCAGGTCCAAACAGAGCTGCGTTGCAACCATTCTCTCAGGACCAGAGGGCAGCACAACCATAGGATCAGAGTAATTTAAGAAGTTATATCAATGCTATTCAACACCAGAAAGTAAGCAATTGATTGAATGTTCACAAGACAAAACTCAGGTGGAACTTGTACTTATTCTCTCCATAGTTCCAAATAAAATCATGATAGGAATATGTGATCATGATAAACAAAGTGGAAACAATCATGGCCACAGGTCAAGAACTATAATTGGTATGTCCTCAAAATTAAATCTGTTGGAATAAAAATATGTGCAATCTTTAATACCAAACTTGTCGATCTCTTGCGGCGTTGCATGTGGAGAGTCAAGACCAAGTGTACTCTTCAGGTGAAACAGGATTTAGAGGGCATGGATAACTGCACCAGAGTGAGCAGATGTAATTCAGGCCCCATTTTAAAGTCACAGGGGGAGAAAGTCAACTCACGGCCACCCATTTTGTGCCTGAAAAATGGCCGGACAGAAATTCAAAATTGGGTGGGGGGATGAGGTCCGCCCAATTTACGCCCAAGGCCCGCTGCATGCAATATTCAAGCGGATCTATAAATGGGTGAGCAGCCTACCTATCTGAAACAGGCGTACGGCTGCTTAAATATGCAAATCTGTGTCGTACGCCAGTTGGAGGACCTCAATTGCGAAATCAGGTACAAATGGGTGGAGTGTATACTGCCATGCATGCTCCATGAAGCTGTATCAGGCAATGAAGAGGAAGATGCCCCAAAAATTAAGTGAAAAATTATTTTTGTGGGGCCAGGAAGAGCAGGGTTGCTTCACCGGACTCCAGAAGCATAATGTGGCCTGCTGCCACCCAGGTACCACCACCCCCCCACCCCATACAAGTCATTGGTTCCCCCCTCTCCCCTTACCTGTGAGCCTTGGCACAACATGAAATTGGTAAGGTCCTGATAGGTGAGCAGCATCAGGTCGCTTGATCAGCACCCACAGCTCAACTGATTTAATCTGATGAGGCCCGAGGACATATTTAATTCGGTTCTTGGCCCTCTCCGTTCTGGCATGCCGTCTCTGCGTGTCGCCAGAATTGTGGCCAATTTGGGTGCAAAGGAATTTAGGCTCCAGAGAAACAAGACCATGTGCAGTCTTCAGGTGAAGTGGGGCTAGATGGTGGGGGATAATTGGACTAGGGCACAAAGAATTAATTCAGTCGCTATTTTAAAATTGCAGATTCTGTCCTTATTTTTATATTTCCATTAGAAATTCCTATGCTCACATTTATAACAGAAAGTGTCTATGTAAACTTGTCACATTGTAATTACACCTTCCTGCTAGTGACAAGTTTACATAGAAACTTTCTATTATAAATGTGGACTTAGGAACTAAAAATGGAAAAGACTGAAAGGAAGTGCAAGCAGATGTAAAATTTTTAATAGATTATAGAGATAAAAGATCAACCACCAGCAGACTGTGGTATTTTCACGCTCATTACTTGTAATGAGTCAATACTGTGCTCTTGTTTGCCACTGCAATTTGGTGCCACGAATGTTTCTCAGAATGGTTTTAGGCCATGCTTTTTCCAGTAACAAGGAACTCTGATACTCTAGACTCCCTAGATTCAGTGATTCACTGTAATGATCTAGTCATTGCACTAATTTGCCTTGATACATGTGATAAAACTAATTTCTGCAACAGATCTTCCACTATGATCTTGTTTCTCATGATGACAATCCAATTTCTTTTTATATATTATAAGGATGGAGAGGCCCGAGGAATGAACTAAATTTGTCCTCAGACTTCACTGGATTAAATCAGGTGAGCTCCAGGTGCTGATTAAGCGACTTGATGCAGCTCACCTATCGGGGCCTTACCAATTTCGTCCCGTGCCAAGGCTGACAGGTAAGGGGAGAACCAATCGCTTGGTGGGGGTGGGGGATGCCTGGGGTGTCAGCAGGCCACATTATGCTTTGTGGAGCCGGGAGAAACACCCCTGCTCTTCCTGGCCCCACAAAAATAATTTTTCACTTAACCTTCATTCTTCCAATGATTCAGTGTGCTTCTGACATCAAATTGGGGTTATGGAAAATTGTGCTCAGGATTGTGAAAGACCATAGGAGCATATAGATAGACTAACAGGGTGGGCAGAAAAATGACATACGCTGTTCAATACAAAGTGACAGTTTTAAAGTGGTTTTGCAGTTGGTAAGTAGTACAAAGGTAGTCTTTATTTAATTATGTTGCAACTTAGAAATCATTCACCAGATCATTGCGACATAAGGGAAAATATACGAGCAAGGTAAGTAGCTCATCATAATTTTTGACAATGTAATTATATTTAATAGCACTTTAAAGAAACATTAAAGTTAATTTTATTTTCTTTAATTAAAAATATTATCTTAAGGTTTAAGAATTGGCAAAAAATTCACAACATGCAGATGGTCAGCAGGTAACTACACTCTATGGCGTGATACTAAGATACTAAGATATACAGACTAGGATGGTCCCAGTTTCCATCCTTTAGACTGATCTCAGCCCAGACCAGCACCTGGGGCACTACAATTGGCCTCAGTGTTCCTGAACTAGAGAAGGGGAGAAAACAACCAGGGTTCCAATTGCTGCTTCCTATGCACAACTCCTGTTGGAAAAACTGTATGTATGGATATCAGGGAAGGACAGATCAAAATTCATCTGGGATGCCCCCTGTACAATTGAATAGCCCATTGACATTCACTGTTCAGTCACATGCATGAAGAATGGACACTCAGATGAGGTAATACAGGGCTGTTAGCACCCGTAGAACCATACCACAACATAAATCATTAGAAGGATTAAAAATCTTGTATTAATTAATATATATTCAGTGTTAAAATATTTGATGTAGTTTTTCTTAGCAGTAGTTCTTGGAATTGTTAAAGGTATTCTGTACAGTTTAAAGCTCTGGAAAGGAACAGAGACTGCTGGACAAGTCATTCAGGTTTAATTCTAATGCGGGTTTAAATGCTGTAGCACTTCCTTTGCGACTAAAGAAGAGGGTCTGCTTTGCACTTAACAAAAGGCCCTGCCAAAATGGAAGATAAAAATGACGTATTATAAATGATATAGGATCCGTTCTAGGGGTATTATCAAGCCAAAAATACAAAACCTGGGATAAAATAATAATAATAATAAAAATAGAAAAAAATAAAATAAACACGTACTTTGCAGAAAAAGAGATTGTGTGAATCAAAGTTTAGTAGTGCGTTCACTGTGAATGGAATTCAGTTCAGTGTTTGTAGAACTCACTTATCCAGGCAGATTTTGCTTTGCCTGGCTTTTGTTTGATTCCAAGAAGTGAAACAGTTTATGGCTGAGATGCAGAGCACCACTATGGAAAGCACATTTTTCTGAAATTTATTTACTTGAACAGTCCGATGATTATCTGTGCTCCAGGGACTGGTAGGTCTTGATGTGCATCTGTTCGTGTCAGACAGTGAAGAGACCACAGTTTAACTGGGATGATTTTTAAAACAAATATGTAAGTTCTTCCACACTAAAGGCCAGATTTGAATTTTAATAAGGTCGAATAAAACTTCACAAGCACCAAGAAGAATGACAATTGAAACTGAAGTAGCTGCAGTTTTGACTGTAGATTGATAAGGGCATGCTATAAAATACTTTAGGTATATTTTTCTCAGTGTGTAAAGTTAAAGAAAAATCTTTTACTAAACTATTGTGACAGTTAGTAAAATAATTTTCCTGTAACCTTACACATCGTGGAAATACATGACACAGCATTACAGCACTGTGTTTCTCATATGGGGGTTGTGTGAACAAAGCCTTCATAGCTAAATCCTTTCTAGTCTAAATACAAACACAGAACTTAAATGCACAGACTGTGAATAAGTATAAAAATAGGACTTTAGACATAGGGCCTGAAAACCCTGCTAGGCTGACGTAAACATTACAGAGCAAAAACTTACATCCACTGGCCCTAGGCACCCTCAACTCTGTCCGAGTTACCGGGGTCAAGGCATAAGGTGTAAGGTGGGCAATTGCCCACGCTAGCAGTGGTGGAGCTGTAGTGCACGCTAGGTCGGGGGAGGAAATTCATAGCAGGGCCAACAGAACAGGGCTAGACAAAGAAGGTGCACTGTCTGAAAGGCTACAGTGCAGGAGGCAGGTTGCAGTCCAAAAAGTGTTATGGATGAGTGGAAGATGTACACCTCCTAAAATATCACCCAAACACAGAAACGACTGAATACACATACACAAAAGATCTGGTTCATTGTAAAGCAAGCATCTGATTTGATCAAACAGCTATTGTGTTGCCTTGAATACTCTATGGGCGCCCTGTAGCATGAGCCATCCAACGGTTGCAATCACTTGCACTGCATGCTGAAAACCTCACTATTCAATACGTGGATGAAGAAAAACTCCAGCAGAACAATTAGTGATGAACAAGCATTGGCCTGGGAAGTTCATAACAACCACATAAGACATTAGTTCCCCATGTCAATATGACCTCAAACATCTGTAGTTACTGTCACATATTATGTAAACTGAATTAGCTGATTTATTACACAACAACCAACTTTAAATATATATTCATATGCATGAAAGGGAAAATTTCAACTGATGGATAGGGACCATTTTCTAGATACCTCTCTAAATGAACTCCTCACCTGATATAAGAACATGCATACTTCCAGGAAAGATCCTGAGACAATGGGCTCGATTTTCGCACCCCCGAGCGGGTGCGCTCGTGACGGGGGGGGGGGCTGCGAAAATCGGGGATTCCCGGGGCGGGTCTAGAGCCCGGCTCCAACCCGCCCACTTCCGGGTTCCCCAGTGACACGCTGAAATGCGCGCGCAGCCCCCGCATGTGGGACTCCCGCCGGCTTTAATGCCACTTAAGGTAATTATTTAGGTACTTCAGGTCGTTTACAGACCTGATTAATGTGATATTTTAGGAGGGGTGGGATTTTCCAAACAACTGGGACTGTTTCCCGTACTGGGGGAAACACTCCCAGATCAAATGGACGTGTTGAAGCTATCAGCCTGTGGCAGCTGCAAAAGTCCATTTGACAGATGGGGGGGGAGACCCTCACTCATTGCAGGAGGCCACTCTGTCACTTCAGACAAAGTTTGGCCTCCACCACCCTCCTCCTAACAATAAAATTCACAAACTTGCACACTTACTCCCGTGTCCAGACACATTTACCTACCTTGCGGACCCCCTCAGATGTGCATCTACCGGATGGGGGTCACCGTAGCTGCAGTCATGACCTCCTCGGAGGACGAACAGCATCACCAGCCTCGCCGGCTACGCCATCCACCTGCACAGCAGGAGGGAGGGCAATGGCAGAGAGAGATGCGTCGCAGAGGGCACGACCCTCACCACAGGGTCTACAGACCGAGGCTCAGCCTCCTGGACCTCTCTGAGCAGCAGTGCACATGGAGGCTCAGAGTCACTCGACATGTAGTCGTGGACATCTGCAATCTCCTTCATGCCGAGCTGCTCCTGGCTGGCCCGAGCACCATCTTCTTACCTGTCGCTGTCAAAGTCACCACTGCCCTCAACAACTTCTCCTCCGCAACCTTCCAGGGTGCCACCGGGGACATCGCCGATGTCTCTCAGTCATCTGCACAAAAGAGCCCTGCAAATACACCTACACCCACTCTTCAGTGACACAATGGGTGGCATCAGTTGTGGGTCTTCATAGTGATCCTCTGGAAAGGGCATTATTGCACAAACCAGACAAGATTTGCAAAGACGTGGCAGTAGTGGTGACAATATAAAATGAAATGTGAGTTGATCAAAAATTAAATATAAGTAAAAACCATGACAAACCCTCAAACACCCTTGTGCATCCCCTTCATGCTCACGGCACTTTTGCCTTACGCTTCCTACTGCACATATGTGATGCATGCCCTGTGGCGGCAGCACAGGTAGTGGAAGGTTGAGTGAGGCTGACCGTGAAAGAGATGCATGAGAGGGTGAGTATGAGATAGAGCCATGAGATTGTATGAGGATTGGGTTGAGTGGTAGTGGTGGGATGAGTACTGGCGAGGTGAGTAAGTGCAGGTAAGATGAGGATGAGCTTTGAGTGGGTGTGAGGAGTGAATGTGATACAGTTGTGTTGGCAGTGCAGAAGGAGATGTGGGATGGGGGCGGTGATGTGGCAGACGGAGTGTAGGGGAATGAGTAAGTGTACTCACTTTGGCTGACCTACTGCGGTCATTGAAGCGCCTCCTGCACTGTATGCAAGTGCGCGATATGTGATGGTGCAGGTGACCTCCTCTGTCACCTCGAGCCAGGCCTTCTTGGTGACAGAGGCAGGCCGCTTCCTCCTGCCTGCCGGGGGGAAGATCTCTGTCCTCCCCCTCCTCCTCACCCCATCCAATAATACCTGGAGTGAGGCATCATTAAACCTGGGAGCAGCCTTCCCCCTGGGCTGCTCCATGCTGGAATTTTTCCTATTTTCTTCAGCATCAGTCAGTGGAGTACTGCCCCTTTAAATAGGGCTCCTCCAGCTGACAGCCTATGATGCGCATGCGCAGTCTGCCTGCTGTGCAGCTTTCCAGCGCAAAACCCGGAAACAAAGGTAAGTGGCAGCAATTAGCCTGCGATTGCGTGTGGAGCACCCCAATTTCACTGGGCGCACCCAGTCGACCCCCCGCTGCTAACCCGCCGCCCTCCTAATATTGGGCCCAATGATCAGGAAAATTCCCATTCCCTCCCCATAATCTCAGAAGCTGAGACTAATTATAGCTCCCTCAAACTTGACTGCTTTTTCCAAAAGTGACTAGAGAACTCTATTCCTTCCACACCCATTCTAATCTTTCTTTCTCTTCCCCTTCTCGAGATGAAACACAGCACCAAGAAGCAGAGGAAGAAGAAGATCAGCCAGGCCCCTCGGTTTCAGATCTAGTAAGCGCTGCATCACTCACACTTCATTGTGCAATTTTTCCTGCAGGTTGAAACTTGATGCATTGAGATGTGAGGAATCTAAGTTGTGTGTTAGTGCTGAGGATAGTAGGCATGATGGATTATCAGGGATTTACAATGTTGAATGGAGTGTTTCTGCAGTGGGGAGAGCTCATTTACAAGTGAAGGTGTTAGCAGTAAGAGTAACGTGAATGGGTCTGGCTGCAGCCACAGGGTTCTCATCAGCTGTCCTTTACTTGCTCCTGCTTCTGTAGGTCATCTTCCGCCCATGTTACTTTCCACCATCTTCCTTTTCTGTGTCCTGCATAAGGGGCCTTCCTTCCAGAGCAAAATTGTGCAATATGCAGAACTGTTGTGCTGAGCCCTGCCAGACTGATTAAGGTACCTGAGTGTGCCCTCAGCATTCCTATGATGTATTCAATGAGCATGCGTTTGGTGGAGTGAACTTCATTGCACCTCTGATGGGTCCTGGGGAACCACACAGATGTCATCGGCTAAGGCTGAAGGGGATAGCCCGTATCATCCAGAATTCAGACACACACGTGACTTTGGTTTCATCATCTGGTTTTGTGGACAGCCTCAATATGAATGAGTTGTGGCAGCTCTTTGGTTTGGCCACATAAAAGGTGTATGTTGAGGGAATGGTATTCTTCCCTGTTTATGTTGGAAACTGAATCAATGAATAGAGCCCATGGAAGTTTACAGTACAGAAGAGGCTATTTGGCCCACCATATCTATGCTCGATCTTTGCTAGAGCAACTCAAACTAATCCCACAACCCTGCTCTTTTCCTACAGCCTTATATCTCCCTCTGCTTCAAATATTTATCAATTTTTCACTTAAAAATGCAACAGTCTCTGACTTATCTGTTCACGGTGGCAAAGGCATTCCATGTCCCGAAACCCACCTCTGTTTAAAGAATTTTCCCCATGAACTTTGGGGAATTCTACTGCTCTGGAGAATCCCATGGGCCTCTCACATTGATGCTTCTCATTCACAGGGAAGCTGTTGAAGTTGCGAGCATAAGCAAAAAAAGCATAAGTTACCTGCCTAGTGCATCGATGGACAGTTAACTGAGAGATGTTGCAGGTAATACGCAAAGCAGCCGGAAAGGTGCCGTGGTAAAAAAGTTCAATGAAGTCAGAATTTTGAGAGTCCTTTGTTTCCCTTTGGAAATGGAGTCTCCTTGTGTACTGCTCCTGGAAGAGATGGAAGTAGAATTGGCTGGGTTGGCATATTCTGGTGGCAGGATACCACCAGCTGGTTTTGGAGGTCCTTTGAAGCCTTTCCCTCTATTTCTCCTCCTCATCGTCCTGTATGGCAGCCAGATAGACGAGTATTCCCAAGTGTAATGGCAGAATGTCAACGGTGAAAGAGGTATCTATAGAACCATGGAACCATAGAAAAGATACAGCACAGAAGGGGGCCATTCGGCCCATCGTGTCCACACCGGCTCCAAGAACAACCAGGTGCCCATTCTAATCCTACCCTCAGCTAACAGCGGAGAGCATACCGTATGCCTTCTTCACAACCTTATCTACCTGTACTGCCACCTTCAGGGACTTGTGCACATGCACTCCAAGGTCTCTCACTTCCTCTACCCTCTCAATATATTCCCGTTTGCTGCGTATTCCCTTTTACTGTTTGCCCTCCCTAAGCGCATTACCTCACACTTCTCTGGGTTGATTTCCATTTGCCACTTTTCCGTGCACTCCACCAACCCATTGTTATCTTCTTGGAGTCTACAGCTATCCACTTCACTATCAACTACACAGCCAATTTTTGTGTCGTCTGCAAATTTGCCAATCATGCCCCCGACATTCAAGTCCGAATCATTAATATATACCACAAACAGCAAGGGACCCAACACTGAGCCCTGTGGCACACCACTGGAAACGGATTTCCATTCGCAAAGACATCATAGAATCATAGAATCATAGAAGTTTACAACATGAAAACAGGCCCTTCGGCCCAACATGTCCATGTCGCCCAGTTTATACCACTAAGCTAGTCCCAATTGCCTGCATTTGGCCCATATCCCTCTATACCCATCTTACCCATGTAACTGTCCAAATGCTTTTTAAAAGACAAAATTGTACCCGCCTCTATTACTGCCTCTGGCAGCTCGTTCCAGACACTCACCACCCTTTGAGTGAAAAAATTGCCCCTCTGGACCCTTTTGTATCTCTCCCCTCTCACTTTGAATCTATGCCCCCTCGTTATAGACCCCCCTACCTTTGGGAAAAGATTTTGACTATCTACCTTATCTATGCCCCTCATTATTTTATAGACTTCTATAAGATCACCCCTAAACCTCCTACTCTCCAGGGAAAAAAGTCTCAGTCTATCCAACCTCTCCATATAAGTCAAACCATCAAGTCCCGGTAGCATCCTAGTAAATCTTTTCTGCACTCTTTCTAGTTTAATAATATCCTTTCTATAATAGGGTGACCAGAACTGTACACAGTATTCCAAGTGTGGCCTTACTAATGTCTTGTACAACTTCAACAAGACATCCCAACTCCTGTATTCAATGTTCTGACCAATGAAACCAAGCATGCTGAATGCCTTCTTCACCACCCTATCCACCTGTGACTCCACTTTCAAGGAGCTATGAACCTGTACTCCTAGATCTCTTTGTTCTATAACTCTCCCCAACGCCCTACCATTAACGGAGTAGGTCCTGGCCCAATTCGATCTACCAAAATGCATAACCTCACATTTATCTAAATTAAACTCCATCTGCCATTCATCGGCCCACTGGCCCAATTTATCAAGATCCCGTTGCAATCCTAGATAACCTTCTTCACTGTCCACAATGCCACCAATCTTGGTGTCATTTGCAAACTTACTAACCATGCCTCCTAAATTCTCATCCAAATCATTAATATGAATAACAAATAACAGCGGACCCAGCACCGATCCCTGAGGCACACCGCTGGTCACAGGCCTCCAGTTTGAAAAACAACCCTCTACAACCACCCTCTGTCTTCTGCCGTCAATCCAATTTTGTATCCAATTGGCTACCTCACCTTGGATCCCGTGAGATTTAACCTTATGTAACAACCTACCATGCGGTACCTTGTCAAAGGTTTTGCTAAAGTCCATGTAGACCACGTCTACTGCACAGCCCTCATCTATCTTCTTGGTTACCCCTTCAAAAAACTCAATCAAATTTGTGAGACATGATTTTCCTCTCACAAAACCATGCTGACTGTTCCTAATCAGTCCCTGCCTCTCCAAATGCTCGTAGATCCTGTCTCTCAGAATACCCTCTAACAACTTACCCACTACAGATGTCAGGCTCACCCAGGCTTTTCCCTGCCAGCCTTCTTAAACAAAGGCACAACATTTGCTACCCTCCAATCTTCAAGCACCTCACCTGTAGCTGTCGATGATTCAAATATCTCTGCTAGGGGACACGCAATTTCCTCCCTAACCTCCCATAACGTCCTGGGATACATTTCATCAGGTCCCGGAGATTTATCTACCTTGATGCGCGTTAAGACTTCCAGCACCTCCCTCTCTGTAATATGTACACACCTCAAGACATCACTATTTATTTCTCCAAGTTCCCTAACATCCATGCCTTTCTCAACCGTAAATACTGATGCGAAATATTCATTTAGGATCTCACCCATCTCTTGTGGTTCCGCACATAGATGACCTTGTTGATCCTTAAGAGGCCCTACTCTCTCCCTAGTTACTCTTTTGCCCTTTATGTATTTGTAGAAGCTCTTTGGATTCACCTTTGCCTTATCTGCCAAAGCAATCTCATGTCCCCTTTTTGCCCTCCTGATTTCTCTCTTAACTCTACTCCGGCAATCACTATACTCTTCAAGGGATCCACTTGATCCCAGCTGCCTATGTATGACATATGCCTCCTTCTTCTTTCTGACTAGGGCCTCAATCTCCCGAGTCATCCAAGGTTCCCTACTTCTACCAGCCTTGCCCTTCACTTTATAAGGAATGTGCTTACCCTGAACCCTGGTTAACACACTTTTGAAGGCCTCCCACTTACCAGACGTCCCTTTGCCTGCCAACAGACTCTCCCAATCCATCGACTTTTACCCTTTGTTTCCTGTTACTGAGACAATTTTGGATCCAATTCGCCACATTTCCCTGTATCCCATGGGCTTATCTTTCTGACCAGTCTGCCATGTGGGACCTTGTTAAATGCCTTACTAAAATCCATGAAGACAACATCCACTGCACTACCCTCACCAATTCTCCTTGTCACTTCCTCAAAGAATTTAATCAGATTTGTAAGGCATGACCTTCCCTGAACAAATCCATGCTGACTATCCCTGATTAAACCATGCCTTTCCAAGTGACAGTTTATCCTATCATTCAGTATTGATTCTAATAGTTTGCCCACCACCGAGATAAAACTGACCGGCCTATAATTGTTCGGCCTTTCCCTCGTACCCTTTTTAAACAATGGTACTATGTTTGCAGGTAGTACCATTGCAGTAACTCTTTCCAAATTTCTCTTGTGTGCCCACATCTGTGTAAATAGTTGCTGTCTGACTGGAACCCACACTGCAGCTACTCAGACTAGTAACTGTAATATAAATTCATCATTAGGCCAGGTTCAAATGTTACTTAAGCACATAATTATTCAGAACATGCAGCTTGATTAAAGTTAACTGGATCCACCCTTCCCCAAATTAGGAGTGTATAGGAGCATATCAGGAGCAGCACCAGGCGTACCTAAAAATGAGGTGCCAACCTGGTGATGCTACAACACAGGATTACATGCATGCTAAACAGCGGAAGCAACATGCTATAGATAGAGTTAAGCGATTCCACAACCAACGGATCAGATCAAAGCTCTGCAGTCCTGCCACATCCAGTCGTGAATTAAACAACTAACGGGAGGAGGAGGCTCTGTAAACATCACCATCCTCAATGATGGCAGAGTCCAGCACGTGAGTGCAGAAGACAAGGCTGAAGCGTTTGCAACCATCTTCAGCCTCCTCCCGCTATCCCCACCATCACAGAAGCCAATCTTCAGCCAATTCGATTCACTCCACATGATATCAAGAAATGGCTGAGTGCACTGGATACAACAAAGGCTATGGGCCCCGACAAGATCCCGGCTGTAGTGCTGAAGACTTGCGCTCCAGAACTAGCCGCGCCTCTAGCCAAGCTGTTCCAGTACAGCTACAACACTGGCATCTACCCAACAATGTGGAAAATTGCCCAGGTATGTCCTGTCCACAAAAGCAGGTTAAATCCAATCTGGCCAATTACCGCACCATCAGTCTATTCTCAATCATCAGCAAAGTGATGGAAGGTGTTGCTGACAATGCTATCAAGTGACACTTACTCACCAATAACCTGCTCACCGATGCTCAGTTTGGGTTCTGCCAGGACCACTTGGCTCCAGACCTCATTACAGCCTTGGTCCAAACATGGACAAAAGAGCTGAATTCCAGAGGTGAGGTGAGAGTGATTGCCCTTGACATCAATGCAGCATTTGACCCAGTGTGGCACCAAGGAGCCCTCGTAAAATTGAAGTCAATAGGAATCAGGGGGAAAGCTCTCCAGTGGCTGTAGTCATACCTAGCACAAAGGAAGATGGTATTGGTTGTTGGAGGCCAATCATCTCAGATCAGGACATTGCTGCAGGAGTTCCTCAGGGCAGTGTCCTAGGCCCAACCATCTTCAGCTGCTTCATCAATGACCTTCCCTCCATCATAAGGTCAGAAATGGGGATGTTCGCTGATGATTGCACAGTGTTCAGTTCCATTCGCAACCCCTCAGATAATAAAGCAGTCCGGACCCGCATGCAGCAAGACCTGGACAACATCCAGGCTTGGGCTGATAAGTGGCAAGTAACATTCGCGCCAGACAAGTGCCAGGCAATGATCATCTCGAACAAGAGAGAATCTAACCACCTCCCCTTGACATTCAACAGCATTACCATCGCCGAATCCCCAACCATCAACATCCTTGGGGGTCACCATTACCAGAAACTTAACTGGACCAGCCACATAAATACTGTGGCTACAAGAGCAGGTCAGAGGCTGGGTATCCTGCGGCGAGTGACTCACCTCCTGACTCCCCAAAGCCTTTCCACCATCTACAAGGAACAAGTCAGGAGTGTGATGGAATACTCTTCACTTACCTGGATGAGTGCAGCTCCAACAACACTCAAGAAGCTCGACACCATCCAGGACAAAGCAGCCCGCTTGATTGACACCCCATCCACCACCCTAAGCATTCACTCCCTCCACTACCAGCGCACTGTGGCTGCAGTGTGTACCATCCACAGGATGCACTGCAGCAACTCGCCAAGGCTTCTTTGACAGCACCTCCCAAACCCACAACCTCAACCATCTAGAAGGACAAGGGCAGCAGGCACATGGGAACAACACCACCTGCACATTCCCCTCCAACTCACACACCATCCCAACTTGGAAATATATTGCCGTTCCTTCATCATCACTGGGTCAAAATCCTGGAACTCCCTATCTAACAGCACTGTGGGAGAACCTTCACCACACGGACTGCAGCGGTTCAAGAAGGCAGCTCACCACCACCTTCTCCAGGACCAGGAAAGAGCACTGAAGCTGATAATATCAAAGGGGTTGAAGAGGCAACTGAATATATTTGTGGAGAGTGAAGGGATTGAGGATATGAGGTGAGGGGTTGGGTAGATGGGATGGGCCTAGAGGTTGGTTAGATGGAGTTGACCTACCATAAAGTGGAGGGGCTGCTGGGCCTATGACCTCATGTTTCCACGGACAGTAATTGCAACATGTCCAGCTTTTATTTAAACATGTTCTACGAAGGATGATTTGTCACACGCGTGTGCAAGGCAGCAAATTACACTGAAAACCACTCCTTTGCTTTGCAAGTTGGAAAGGATAAAAAGCTGAAGGCCCTGTGGAACTGTTCTGTTTATCTGCGCAGGATCCTTCGGTCTGAGCTCTGAATCTAAATCACGTCACCACATCCCAAACATAGAGGACCACATGGTGCAATGGGCCGGGAAATAGACTTCCATTTCTGGGATCTGGGCTCGTTGTAGGAGCAGAGTAGAGTAGAGGGTGCAACACCTGATTTGAAGGCATTTGGTGCTGACACTGGATGCTGGGCATGGGAACTGTTCCATTCCTCAGCGCTAACATCCCTCATCCTTATGAGCACAACACTCTCAAACGTATACTGGAGCCTTGGGTAGTGTAACCAGTAGCATCATCAACACTTGGACCCAAAAGGACATTTTTGACATTCCAACCAAATTAAGTGATGGGGGCTCCCAGTATGTGTAAAACACCACTTTGAAAACTGTTTTGGTGCTAGATATTAAGTGTGGGAGGAGGATGGATGGCTCTTTATCAGCCAGCACAGACTCGATGGGCTGAATGGCCTCCTTCTGTGCTGTAAATTTCTATGAAAAAAAAATGTCTATGATTCTCAAGGGCAATTAGGGATGGGCAATAAATGCTGGCCTTGCCAGTGATGTCCACATCCCATGAACAAATTTTTAAAAATTGGCTAAATTGATATTTTTAGTCCACTGACATTGAAGATTTTGTGCTGTGTACATATCATTCATTCAGGTGAACAGCATGGACTAAAGTGAGATAGCTAAAATCCCCTGTGCATCATTTTTCTACAGAGCAACATTATTTCATTACCTGTAACATTTTGCCAGTTGTCAAATGTATTCTTCTGATTTCTTCCTAAGTGCACAAGTCATAGAATCATAGAATCATAGAAGTTTACAACATGGAAACAGGCCCTTCGGCCCAACATGTCCATGTCGCCCAGTTTATACCACTAAGCTAGTCCCGATTGCCTGCACTTGGCCCATCCCTCTATACCCATCTTACCCATGTAACTGTCCAAATGCTTTTTAAAAGACAAAATTGTACCCGCCTCTACTTCTGCCTCTGGCAGCTCGTTCCAGACACTCACCACCCTTTGAGTGAAAAAATTGCCCCTCTGGACCCTTTTGTATCTCTCCCCTCTCACCTTAAATCTATGCCCCCTTGTTATAGACTCCCCTACCTTTGGGAAAAGATTTTGACTATCTACCTTATCTATGCCCCTCATTATTTTATAGACAAGTCTTTGGAACCTTAAGCATAGAACTAGAATTGTTTGCGGAATGTAAAGTTTCATTTGGTGCTCTTTTATCCTGTGATCCTTACAACCACTTTATTTATTTCGAGGGTGTCCTTCCAATGTTGTTAGTGAAACTGCAATTATTTCTTGCATGTATGTATTGCATGTATATCCATTCAATAGAGCCCATTCACAGTTCTATACTACCATAATCACAGATCAGCCATGATCTTATCAAATGGCGGAGCGGGCACGAGAGGTTGAATGGCCTACTCCTGTTCCTCTGTTCCTATGTTCCTATAATGTGACACATAATGGGGTCCATTTTAACTTGTTTTGCCTGGTGTTAACTGTCTCAAAATGGGGCCTGTAGTCTCATTGCACCGTTAATCCTGACAATGCGGCCAGCGCCATTTTGAAAGGTGCCTACCACTGGGCATTCAAAGCGCCTGCCTGTTTCAGGCCTCGCTTTCCCCGGGCTTCCCCCCACTTCCCCCGATCCTGTCTGTAGCCACCCCTCCTGCCCCGACCCCCCTCACCACTTACCTGACTGCTGGGGACAGTTCCCGCGGGTTCCACTGGCAATGCAGTGATTCCTGCCGGGTTCAATTGGAGTCGGGTCCTGAATATTTAAATAAGGCCCGGGAATCAAAATCTCTCCAGACCTCAACAAGCACGCTTGTTACGCACATACAAAATTGACAGGTAGATAAAGACCAGCTGGTCCATCAAGCCTGCCCTACGCCATGATGGCCGGACCATCACAACTAAAAACTTTTTCCCACCCCCCCCCCCACCTCCTACCCATCGCCGCAGCCACGCAATCTCCAGGGAGAGGCAAAAAAACAGAGACAATATCCAGGGCCAATAAAGGAAAAAAAATACTCTGGAAAATTCCTCTCCAACCTCCTCAGGCAATCAAAACCGTCCAGGAGATCACATGGACCAAGTGTTATCTATAAAGACACTTACCGTCTTGATGATGCGATCTCTGCCCTCGTCAAGAACCGGTCCAGCTCCGTCTTGAAGACACACAGAGAGTCTGCACCCACCACACCAGCCAGCAATGTATTCTAGAGGTTCACAATTCTCTGACTAAAGAAGAACAGCCTACTATTCCTAATCTTTCAGAGTTTAAACTCGTGTCCCCAATCTGTTAAACTGGAATAATCTATCAATGGGGATGCTATCAACAACAACAACAACAACAACAACAACAACAACAGCTTGCATTTATATAGCACCTTTAATGTAGTAGAACATCCAAAGGCGTTATCAAACAAAATTTGATACCAAGCCACATAAGGTGATATTAGGACAGGTGACCAAAAGTTTGGGCAAAGGGGTAGGTTTTAAGGAGCGTCTTAAAGGAGGCGGAGAGGTTTAGGAAGGGACTACCAGAGCTTAGAACCTAGGCTGCTGAAGACACAGCCGCCAATGGGAATGCACAAGAGGCCAGAATTGGAGGAGTGCAGAGATCTCGGAGGGCTGTAGGGCTGGAGGAGGTTTTTTTTTATTCGTTCATGGGATGTGGGCGTCGTTGGCGAGGTCAGCATTTATTGCCCATTCCTAATTGCCCTTGAGAAGGTGGTGGTGAGCCGCCTTCTTGAACCGCTGCAGTTTGTGTGGTGAAGGTTCTCCCACAGTGCTGTTAGGAAGGGAGTTCCAGGATTTTGACCCAGCGACGATGAAGGAACAGCGATATATTTCCGAGTCGGGATGGTGTGTGACTTGGAGGGGAACGTGCAGGTGGTGTTGTTCCCATGTGCCTGCTGCTCTTGTCCTTCTAGGTGGTAGAGGTCGCGGGTTTGGGAGGTGCTGTCGAAGAAAGTTACAGAGCTATGGAGGGGCGAGGCCATGGAGGGATTTGAAAACAAGGATGAGAATTTTAACATCGAGGCATTCCCAGACTGGGAGCCAGTGTGGGTCAGCGAGCACAGAGGTGATGGATGAACGGTACTTGGTGCATGTTAGTATATGGACAGCAGAGTTTTGGATGAGCTCAAGTTTACGGAGGGTGGAAGATGGGAGGCCGGGCAGGACAAGAATAAGGGTCTAGCGGTAACAAAGCCATGGATGAGGGTTTCAGCACCAGATGAGCTGAGGCAGGGTGGAGATGGCCAATGTTACAGAGGTGGAAGTAGGTGGTCTTGGTGATGGAGCGGAAAAGTGGTTGGAAGCTCATCTCGGGGTCAAACAGGATCCAACCCTTTAATTATTTTATAGATGTCTATCAGGTCTTCTTTAAGTCTACACTGCTCTAAAGTAAATAGACCTTGAGCCTATCTGAGTAGCTTAGGCTCTTCAAGCTAGGAATCATTCTTGTAGCTCTCCTCTGGACCTTTTGCAAGGCCACTATATCACCCACCGTGTGGGGGGGCCAAAACTGGGCGCAGTATTCCAGATGCGGTCTGACCAGCAAACTATATAGAGTCAAAATGGTGTCCTCTGATTTATACTGAATGGTTCTATGAACCTTTGGTGATCTGTGCACAATAACACCAAGATCTTTTTCTCTCTCAACCTCTTTCAATATTGTTCTCTGCAAATGGTATGTATGTTCTGTGTTGGCCCTACCATCATGCATGACACTACATTTATCTAATTAAACACCATTTGCCAATGTGTGGCCCACTTCACTATCACATCTAAATCCTTTTGGATTTGATTGCACTCCTCTACCGTCATAACCCTTGCACAAATTTTGGTGTCATCCGCAAACTTACTTATCATACTCCCAACACCACTGTCCAGGTCACTGATAAAGACCATGAATAGTAGCGGGACCAGGACCAATCCCTGGAGGACGCCAGTAGTAACATGTCTCCAAGCTGAACCACATCCATGAACTACAACTTTTTGGCTGCAGGATTGGAGCCAATTCCTAATCCAGCATTTCAAATTTCTATTAATACCACAAGATTCTATCTTGTAAAGTAACCTAGTGTGAGGTACTTTATCAAATGGCTTTCTGAAACTCCAGGTAGCCAATATCTACCAGATTTCCCTCATCCACTTCCCTAGTGACCTCCTCAAAAAATTTGTTAGGCACGACCTATTTTTTCAGAAGCCGTGTTGTGAATTTCTAATGGCCCCTTCCATTTCCCAGTGATCATAAAGGACATCTCTTATGATCCCTTCTAGCATCTTCCCAATGATGGATGTCAGGCTGATAGGTCTGTAGTTCCCTGGCTCTGATTTGTCCCACTTTTTGAATATAGGAACTACATGAGCTAGCTTCCAGTCTAAGGGAACTAACCCCGACTCTATTGAATTATTGGAGATACGGGCAAAGGGCTCACGGAGCACCTGTCCCATCTCTTTAATCGCCCTTGGATCGATATTATCTGGACCAGGAGCCCTATCAATTTTGAGCTTTCCTAATCTATCCAAGATGACATTGCTATCTATTTTAATATTAATAATGCTATTCAATGCTGAGCACCCCTCATCTGGAATATAAGCATCATCTACAGGAGTATAGACTGATGCAAAATAGTCATTTAGCAGCTCTGCCATAACCTGAGAATCAGTTTGAATCTGCCCTACAGTATTCTTTAGTGGCCCTATATGATCCTTAATAGGCTTCTGACTTCTGACATTGCTGAAAAAGCTTTTGCTATTACTGCCACAAGTACGCACCATCTTCTTTTCCAGAGATCTCTTGGCTAATCTTGTGGTTGTTTTTGTCTCCCTTAATTACATTCGACCCTTTTCTCTGTTCTCCTGTGAGTTAAATGCCTTAAGAATGCAGAATACCTTCTGTTTCAATCGAATTTGCTCGCCCAGGTCCCTTGCACGGATCAATCCTGCTCTGACTTGAAATCTGGGCCAATGTGACTGCTAGAGAATAGACGTTAATCACTTTGGGCAACTATGTAGTGAAATTAAGTCCATGAATAATTGATCCACGGATTTTTTCCAGCTCATTATTAAAAAGTAGGTGGACCACACTAAACTATTCTTTCAGGATCGTTTATAATATCTATGGACCTCTAGTTACAGAGGCGATAAATAGTTTTTAGAAACTCCAGCCAGAAATCTCTCCTCATAAAGGTAAATGCCTTAAATCTCTTGAGAACTGTAATAGCAAATTTGCATCAGTAAAATTGTAGCTAAATTACATTTTTTTCATTTCATTCTCTGGTTCAATCTGTTTCTTTAAAATTTCCTCTGAAATGTTCAGTTCAAGAAGAAGCAAACCAGCCCATTAAGTCTCAGGGGTGACAGTTATCCACTTTAGTTTAAAATGTAAGCTGATTTAATGAATGCCACTGTTAAAAATAAATGCAGCTCCATATGTATATATGGATTTACAATCTGTGTCACTCTCCCTGATCAGAAAGGTTGCTCCTAACATTTCTCTCATGTTGATAGCCACTGGATAATATACTGCAAACATTGCAACAGAATTACTGAAATGTGAAACAATTCTGCCCTGAGCCTGGGAAATCAATATTCTCCAAACACAGGGGAGAAGAAAAAAGGGTAGAGACCCATTATGTTAGGCCTCCACCCCCCACCCCCACCCCCCCAACACCATTGTGCCTGCCAGGATTTCCGAGGAGTTGTTACCCACAGTATGCATAGTGTTGGCATATTTAATGAGACAATTTGCTTTGGTTTTGCTCACTGGTGCCCCAGAGCAGGGGCACCTACAGATATCTAGCACTATGATCTGTCCCTGCACTCCCGTCAGGTCTGCAGCTGCAATCAAATTTGCTGCCCAATTTTCAGGTGCAAGGCCCAGAATCATAGAATCATAGAATGGTTACATACGAACATAAGAAACAGGAGCAGGAGTAGGCCGTACGGCCCCTCGAGCCTGCTCCGCCATTCAATAAAATCATGGCTGATCTTTGACCGCAACTGAACTTTCCAGTCTGATCCCCAAATCCCTTGAATCCCTTAGAGTCCAAAAATCTATCGATCTCAGCCTTGAATATAATCAACGACTGAGCATTCACAGCCCTCTGGGGAAGAGAATTCCAAAAGTTCACAACTCTCTGAGTGACGAAATTTTTCCTCATCTCTGTTCTAAATAGCCGACCCTTTATCCTGAGACCCCTTACAGCACAGAAGGAGGCCATTCAGCCCGTTGAGCCCATGCCGGCTCTTTGTAAGAGCAATCCAGTTAGTCCCATTCCCCCGTACTTTGCCCATAGCCCTGCAAATTTTTTCCCTTCAAATATTTATCCAGTTCCTTTTTGAAAACCACAACCGAATCAGCTTCCACCACTGTTTCAGGCAGCGCATTCCAGATCATAACTACTCACTGCGTAAAAAAGTTTTTCCTCATATCACCTTTGGTTCTTTTGCCAGTCATCTTAAAACTGTGTCCTCTGGTTCTCGATCTTTCCATCAATGGGAACAGTTTCTCTTTATTTACTTTATCTAAACTCTTCATGATTTTGAACACTTCTATCAAATCTCCTCTTAACCTTCTCTGCTCTAAGGAGAACATAGGAACATAGGAACAAGAGTAGGCCATTCAGCCCCTCGTGCCTGCTCCGCCATTTGATAAGATCATGGGTGATCTGTGATCTAACTCCATATACCTGCCTTTGGCCCATATCCCTTAATACCTTTGGTTGTCAAAAAGCTATCTATCTCACATTTAAATTTAGCAATTGAGCTAGTATCAATTGCCATTTGCAGAAGAGAGTTCCAAACTTCTACCACCCTTTGTGTGTAGAAATGTTTTCTAATCTCACTCCTGAAAGGTCTGGCTCTAATTTTTAGACTATGTCCCCTACTCCTAGAATCCCCAACCAGCGGAAATAGTTTCTCTCTATCCACCCTATCCGTTCCCCTTAATATCTTATAAACTTCGATCAGATCACCCCTTAACCTTCTAAACTCTAGAGAATACAACCCCAATTTGTGTAATCTCGCCTCGTAACTTAACCCTTGAAGTCCAGGTATCATTCTAGTAAACCTACGCTGCACTCCCTCCAAAGCCAATATGTCCTTCCGAAGGTGTGGTGCCCAGAACTGCTCACAGTACTCCAGGTGCGGTCTAACCAGGGTTTTGTATAGCTGCAGCATAACTTCTGCCCCCTTGTACTCCAGTCCTCTAGATATAAAGGCCAGCATTCCATTAGCTTTATTGATTATTTTCTGCACCTGTTCGTGACACTTCAATGATCTATGTACCTGAACCCCTAGGTCCCTTTGGACATCCTCTGTTTTTAACTTTTTACCATTTAGAAAGTACCCTGTTCTTTCCTTTTTTGATCCAAAGTGGATGACCTCACATTTGTCCACATTGAATTCCATTTGCCACAGTTTTGCCCATTCACCTAATCTATCAATATCGCTTTGTAATTTTATGTTTTCATCTACACTGCTTACAATGCCACCAATCTTTGTGTCATTGGCAAACTTAGATATGAGACTTTCTATGCCTTCATCTAAGTCGTTAATAAATATTGTGAATAATTGAGGCCCCAAGACAGATCCCTGCAGGACTCCACTAGTCACATCCTGCCAATGTGAGTACCTTCCCATTATCCCTACTCTCTGTCGCCTTTCGCTCAGCCAACTTCCTAACCAAGTCCGTACTTTTCCCTCGATTCCATGGGCTTCTATCTTAGCTAACAGTCTCTTATGTGGGACCTTATCAAATGCCTTCTGGAAGTCCATATAAATAACATCCATTGACATTCTCCTGTCCACTACTTTAGTCACCTCTTCAAAAAATTCAATCAGGTTTATCAGGCACGACCTACCTTTCACAAATCCATTCTGGCTCTCTCTGATTAACTGAAAATTCTCGAGGTGTTCAGTCACCCTATCCTTAATTATGGATTCCAGCATTTTCCCCACAACAGATGTTAGGCTAATTGGTCTATAATTCCCTGGTTTCCCTCTCTCTCCTTTCTTAAAAAGCAGAGTGACATGTGCAATTTTCCAATCCAGAGGGACAGTTCCTGAATCTAGAGAACTTTGAAAGATTATAGCAACCCCAGCTTCTCCAGTCTATCCATGTAACTGAAGTCCTTCATCCCTGGAGCCATTCTAGTAAATCTTTTCTGCACCCGCTCTAAGGCCTTCACATCCTTCCTAAACTGTAGTGCCCAGAATTGGACACAATACTCCAGCTGTTGTCAAACCAGTGTTTTATAAAGGTTCAACATAACTTCCTAGCTTTTGTACTCTATGCCTCTATTTATAAAGCCCAGGATCCCGTTTGCTTTTTTAACCGATTTTTCAACCTTCAAAGATTTGTGCACATATACCCCCAGGCCTTTCTGTTCCTGAACCCCTTTAGAATTGTACCATTTAGCTTATATCGCCTCTCCTCATTCTTCCTGCCAAAATGTATCACTTTACACTTCTCTGCATTAAATTTCATCTGCCATATGTCCGTCCATTCACCAGCCTGTCAACGTCCTCTTGAAGTCTATTACTATCCTCCTCACTGTTTACTATACTTCCAAGTTTTGTGTCATTTGCAAATTTGGAAATTGTGCCCTGTACACCCAAGTCGAAGTCATTAATATATATCAAAAAAGCAGTGATCTTAGTACTGACCTCTGGGGAACAACACTGTAACACCTTCCTCCAGTCCGAAAAATAGCCGTTCACACTACTCTCTGTTTCCTGTCACTTAGGCAATTTCGTATCTATGCTGCCATTGCCCTTTTTATGACAGTTTTGCTGACAAGCCTATTATGTGGCACTTTATCAAACACTATTTGAAAGACCATATACATAACATCAACCACATTGCCCTCAGCAACCTTCTCTGTTACCTCATCAAAAAATTCAATTAAGTTAGTTAAACAGGATTTGCCTTTAACAAATCCACGCTGGCTTCCCTTTATTAATCCACACTTGTCCAAGTGACTATTAATTTTATCCCGGATTATTGTTTCTAAAAGCTTCCCCACCATCAAGGTTGAACTGACTGGCCTGTAGTTGCCGGGTTTATCCTTACACTCTTTTTTGAACAAGGGTGTAACATTTGCAATTCTCCAGTCCTCTGGCACCACCCCCATATCTAAGGAGGATTGGAAGATTATGGCCAGCATCTCTGCAATTTCCACCCTTACTTCCCGCAGCAACCTAGGATGCACCCCATCCGGACCTGGTTCGGCCAGCCTTTCTAGTACCTCCTCCTTATCAATTTTTAACCCATCCAGTATCTGAACTACTTCCTCTTTTTCTGTGACTTTGGCAGTATCTTCTTCCTTGGAAAAGACAGATGCAAAGTTCATTTAGTACCTCAGCCATCCCCTCTGCCTCCACGCGTAGACATCCTTTTTGATTCCTAATCGGCTCCACCCCTCCTATTACTACCCATTTATTATTTATATGCCTATAGAAGACTTTTGGATTCCCTTTTATGTTAGCTGCCAATCTATTCTCATACTCTTTCTTTGCTCCTCTTATTTCCGTTCTCACTTCTCCTCTGTACTTTCTATATTCAGCCTGGTGCTCACTTGTGTTATCAACCTGACATCTATCATACGCCCCCTTTTTCTGTTTCAACTTACTTTCTATCTCTTTCATCATCCAGGGAGCTCCGGCTTTGGGTTGCCCTACCCTTCCCCCTCATGGGAATGTACCTAGACTGTACCCGAACCATCTCCTCTTTAAAGGCGATTGTTCGATTACAGTTTTGCCTGCCAACTTTTGATTCCAGTTTATCTGAACCAGATCCGTTCTCAACCCACTGAAATTGGCCCCCTTCCAATTAATTATTTTTACTCTAGTTTGCTCTTTGTCATTTTCCATATATAATCTAAACTTTATGATACTATGATCACTGTTCCCTAAATGTTCCCCCACTAACACTTGCCCCACTTGACCCATGTCATTCCCCAGAACCAGATCCAGCAATGCCTCCTTCCTCATTGGGCCAGAAACATACTGATCAAGAAAGTTCTCCTGAGCACACTTCTGAAATTCCTCCCCCTCTTTGCCCTTTACACTATTACTATCCCAGTCTATATTTGCCTAGCCTGGATTTCCCAGCAGGCATGGCCCAGGAGAGAAGAATTGTGTGCAGTTGTGTCCTTCTCATTGCACATTGGGTGCTTAGAGAGGAAAATTTGCCCTACACATTTCAACGATACATGTGACAGTGAAAAGTGAGATTCATCATCTTCACATTTTTTTCCATCCTACGATTTACAGTTTGGATAGATCTCAATTGTAAATTCTTCTGCATAAACCACATGCAATTGAATGAGAATATTTACTGTTTGCATTGGATGAATATTTTGTGAATGTGAGCGTGGAGTCTCTTGAATATTGTCAAAATCTTTCTGGAAAGTTAAGAAGAAAACATTGTGTAGCTACGTAAACACAGACTGACTTTACAAAAAACCTTCCAGATGTGTTTTTTCCCTCTTTTAAGAGTGCTTTTTAATTACAATATTGACATGGGACGTAATGCAAATCAAGACGTCAAGTAGTTATGCCTGATGTATTTCTCTCAAAAATGATGTGCATCCTAATTGATTGACAAGTATCATACTGGAGTCACAAAGGAGCACACAAAAATAAACAAGAGCATCATTGCATCTTTGATCAAATTGGATCTTCTAAGATGAATACTAGATGATGTCAAACCACTTAGTTTATTGTGATTTGAATATCCCAAAGAGTTTCAGTTTTTTTTGAATAATATATTCTGGCAGGTATATCATGTGACTGATGGACATGCACTTATGGATTGTGTTTTCTTCTCATTGACTGCCTAAGAGCCTTGAAAGAGAAGCAGAGCCTGACATTGTAACAAATGAATCAATTAGACTACAAAACAGTTATTTTAACATCTCCAGCCCCATTATGTTTCAATTAGCCATACAATTCTAGGTCTAGTGGAACTCCCTTCTGACCAGACTAGGGAACGAAGAAGACTTAAAGCATATCTCAAATGTTTAAACTTCTACTTAATACCAGCAACCAATTTTCTGTCCCTCTTTTAACTCCTATTGTTAGCTGTCACTCAGGCATTAGACCTGCTGTGGAGCCCTGATGGATACCATTCAATTCATACATACACTGGGACCACCAGATAAGCTGCACTTACATACCACACACACAACCTGCCCTGACAAGAACAGAATGAAGTCAGCTCAAGCAATTGTCAATGTGTACTTAGGAAAGGAATCCCAAGCAATAAGCAGAGACTGTTTTCCCTTGCCATATGCGTGAAGAATAAAATGAAGGATTTCTCTCAGCATAACGTATCTTTATCAGACACTCATTGGAAGTTAAGGTTCATCCACTCGTATAGTGGCACAGACAAAGAAGGATCACTGACAATACATTGATATTTAGTTAGTGACAGAATAGAACATTAACATTAAAATTCCTTATGAAAAACGTGTTTAAATGTTGCCAATCTGTATCAGGAAGTGAAGTCAGATTTTTTTCAACTATAATCAGACTACAAGGAATGCACAGAGGACAATGGGCCGGAAATTGCTCATAAAATAATGATGAGCCTAACAGCGCTCACCGTTATTAATGGGCAAATCGAAGAGCAATTTCCGGCAGCCATACATGAGCAGTCAAATGTGGAAATCCGGAACTTGCTCTTCCTGATTCCCTGCTGATCTGACAACTTCACGTGAAAGGGATATCGCAGACAGGAATCAATGGACCAGCGCAAACTTGCGCTACTGCCCAGCTGGAAACTAACTAATCTCACCAGTAGAAAGGTACGCTGAGTTATATCAGGTCGAAAGTAACTTTTAACGTGAGGGTAAGTATTGATGACTGCCAAACAACCTCTCCAGCACTGAAAATTAAACTTTTAAAAATGGGGGGTTTCATTATTCCCAATTTTAATAGCTTTTGGACACTTAAAAAAATTTTAAACTTTTTACTTCTTCACTTTTTCTTTCTGTCTCTTTTATCTCAGTCTTTTAATCTTACCCTCTCTTTATTTTGCTTTCTCTATTTGATTTTATAGTACATTTACTAATCTTATCTGACACTTCCTGGTTCTTACTCTGTGCGGTTTGTGAATGAGCTTCATTTCCTGGTTCTCACAGTGTGGCTTGCTTCAAGACAAGGTGAAGGGGACACAGAGACCCTTTCCTCCTCTCACAGCTCAGAGAAGCCCGGGAATGACCGCTGCACTTCTCGCAGCTCTCAATTAAAGCAAGTTGGCACCCAGAAGCCCGCAAAACGATTGTGGGTGAGTTAGTTACTTCTGAGCGGCGGGCGACGTCCATTCGCCGCTCAGAGCAATTTCCAGCCCAATATAATTTATTCCCAGAAAGGGGAAGATCTGAAAACTCATCTGTAATGTGAATACAAGTTTATAAAGTTCTTTCACACAAATTGAGTCAGCTGGGTATCCCACTATTCCCAATTGTGTATTGCAAGGATCCTTTTTCTAAATTAACAACAAAAATATATTTGTTTTGTTTTAATAAATAATACAAATCAGGAGGGTGCATAAATATTTCTTCTTATATCATGTGCGCTCTCTGTAGAAATAAATGGATGCCATCTTGAAAATCCTATATAGGAATGAATAGGTTAATTTTACATATAATCATGAATGTTTCTATTCCAATCGTATTTCAAAAGGTAATATGTACATTCACTAAAAATACATTTTTAATGTCAAATTGAGAGTTTTAAGATCCAATTTCTTTTTCTGCTGCTTCTGTGCTTTTCTGCTGGCTTACAGTAAAACATGAATGTGTCTAACAAATGCAATACTGTCCCAGCCACCATCCGATAAGGCTCTTACTAGAGTAGTTTCAATGGTGGCAAAGAATATGGAGGTTCCCACATTAGTATTTTTATTAATGGTATGAGTTATCAGTTTTTAATAATCGCCTTGGCTTGGTGACTTAACTGAGAGAAATAGACTGATCAATCTTATTTGACAAGGCCCTGCTAGTTCAGGAGCTAAAAGGTGATCAGCATCATTAGAGCTCTCTGTTTGGAAGTTAGTTTTGAGCAGTTTTATTAATTGTGATAACTTTTTGAAGAAGCTTTTTTTTAACACAAAAAAAAATTACACGTTTGACTGTGTCTGCATTAAATCAGACAAAATGTTTCCTAGATTGTCAATGGAGTTTACTAGAGTTTTGTTTTAGTGTTCTGAGCTCAAAGTTTAGTCTGTGTGCCCCATCCCCAGTAATGTGTATTCAGTAGGACAGAAAGAGTTACCTCAATTCATCTTCTTCCTTCAGCATTCCATTAGGTTAAATGGTGTGAGCAGGAGGCACATTTTATCAGCTTATCTCTGCTGCTTCATGCAAACACGTAAGGTAGCTGGTATCATCTCAGTGGATCACCTGGAAGGCAACTTCTTTACCCAGAGAGTAGTTAGAATGTAGAACTTGCTCTCACATGGAGTGGTTGAAGCAAATAGCATAGATGCATTTAAGGGCAAGCTAGATAAGTACATGAGGGAGAAATGAATAGAAGGATAGGGTTAGATGAAGTAGGGTGGGAGGAGGCTTGTGTGGATCATGAACACCAGCATAGACCAGTTAGGCCAAATGGCCTGTTTCTGTGCTGTAAATACTATGTAACATAGTTGTGATCATTTGAAACTTGTGCCCCGATATTTACGGGGAGGCAGGGAGGGTGCGGAGGAGCGCGGTAGCGTGGGGAGAAACCTGCAAGGCTGGGGAAGCAGAGGTCCCGGCAAATCTTTTTCTTCCATTTCCTGCACGGCAGCCAGCCAAATTGCTGGCTGCCAGATGACAAAACCAGTGGCAGGAGACCACAGCTGGGGGCACTTGGGGACAGTCCCCGGCAATCGAGAGGGGGATGGAGCGAGTGATCGGGGCTTAGGGGGGAGAGAGGCCATCGTGGGAGGGAGGGAGTGAGAGATCGGGACTTGGGGTGGAGGTCGACGATCGCGACAGGGGAAGAGGCCGCGATCAGCTGAGGGAAGGCCGAAGGCTTCCTTGAGAGGACAGGGAGCTGCACTCCTGCTCCTCCTGGCCTGCAAAGAGTGCTGTAAATGGCACTGACCTTCTTGAGCCGGCAGCTCCCGCCTCCCTTTTACTGTCGGGTTTCCCGAGCCCTGGGAAGCCCTCGGCAACTGTTAAATTTAAATCAGGCTTCCGATTGCACTGTGGGAGCCTGATTTAAAAATGTTCCTGAAGTGTCCCGCCCGCGTGTGATATGAAACCCGCCTCAGTAAAAATGGCAACGAGCGCATAAGTGGCAGGTTGGGGACGCGTTGCCCATTTTAAAATTTTTAACTCCTGACCCTCTCCCGCCCGACATGGGTGGGGGGATTAATATCGAGGCCAAGGATTTTGAACTTTGGCCTTCTCTACTTCTTTTTCCAAGCAACAATAGCAAACTGCATCACTGCAGGATATGTATCATTCTATTTGTCTTGTTTGACAGTATGGGCATGATTTTAAATGGGAAAAACCGGTGGGTTGGGGGTGAGGGGGCGGCAGTAAAAATTGTTAAAATCTAAAACCCGCATCCAACCCATCTCCAACCCTCCCACTTCCGGTTTTTACGGAAGTGGGATGAGGGGCGGGCGACCAACCTGCTCTCAGGAAGTGGGTCGGTCAGTAGAAACTTTAAAGGAGGCTCCATTTTGACAGGTTTTTTGCTTTTAACCCCTGTGGGCCGGGATTCCCGAGCCTTCTATTTCATGCCACATGAAGGGAGGCAAGAAGGACTAAAACTGCAGATAAGTGCCTTTTTAACAGAGCATATGGGGCCGGAGGAGCAGGAGTGCTTCCCCCAGGCCCAGCAAGTCTAATTGCAGCGACCACCCCCATGTTCTCTGATGCCCCCCGCTGCCATGATCACCGACCACCCCCACGATCTCTGACCTCCGTGATGACCCCTAACCCCGACCTCCCCCCCCCCGATGACTGACTCCCCCCTCCGGTGACCCCCGATGATTGACCCCCCCGATGACTAACCCCGCCACGATGACTCCTAATGACTGACCCCCCCCCCCACCGTGGCTGATCCCCCAATGATTGACCCCGCCGGTGACCCCCAACCCCCCGATGACCCCCAATGACTGAGCCCCCCCCCCGATGATTGAGCCCCCCCCCGATGACTGAACCCCCCCCGATGACTGACCCCCCCTGATGACCCCGGCACCCCGCTGACTGAGCCCCCGATGACTGATTTCCCCCCCCCCCAACCTAACACTTACCTGTTCACATCCTCTTCCTTCCTCTTTACCTGTCCGACTGAGACCAGCCTGTCAATCAGGCCAGCCTGCCAGGCAGGAAACCGTCAAAAAAAAAACGCCATAACATCAAAATCGTAAGGACGTCCGATTAATCCATATATCCGGGTTTCCCGTCAGGAATTCCACCCTGCCCCCTCGATAAAATCATGCTCTGCATGTGAGAATTATTCGAGGTTTCCTATTGAAAGATAATATCAGCATCTTAACACCTATTGGGTGCTGTATAATCTGCTTCCCGTCAATCTGCATTGTGTCAATATTGTACTCAGGTGTTTGTCATTCCAAAATCCAAAGGTTTCCTTATTCTTTTTCTGTCAAAATCAATCTTGGATCAGTAATAAAATATTACATTTTCCAATAATAGCATATGTATTTGTTAAAGAATTAATTGCAGAATACAGTTGTCCCTTAACACACTTTATCATTTTGTAGCCCAGTTATAATAGTGTTAAATGGATGTTATTCAATGGCTGATTACACTCCTCCATTATGCTGCACTTTAAAAATACATCATTGGTGACATGGTACCATTGAGTGTTGATGCAATAATACGCAATGCCATGGAATGGCAGATGCTCAATTCCCAAAATGCTCAGTTCCTGATCTAAGTTGTGCCCAATTGGGGGATACCAAGTGAAGGGTCGCGTATCTCCTGGCAAGTGTAGGGAATAGTCAATTCTGGATTGAATAGTCTATCTGAATAAGTTCTGAGAAAGGGTCTTTACCCATAATAATAAGCTTTCTTTTGACATTTCAAATGATATTGGACAGCATTTTCCACTTTTATTTCCATTGCAATTAAGTAGTGCTTGTCAGATTAGTGATTTTGCAAACTTCTTACTATTTTGCATGTAATAGAAAAGTGATTCAGCAGACAACCATTCCTGAACTGGCAACAGCAGTAGCCAGGGACACGCTTAGTTCAGAGAGAAGCCATTTGATACATCACAACTTATAAACACATTTGTGCTCAGTCACTTTTTTTAATTTGAATGCCTATACAGTATTGAAAAGTCAAATGTAACCATGCTCTGCTAATAGCAGGTTAAATGTCAGTGGGCCATGCAGTTTGCTGATCCTCACTATATAATTATTCAGCAATGCAAAGTTCATATTTTAACAGAATCTACTCCAGCTCTGCCTTCTCAAGTACAGATATAATGTATCACAGCAACTGATGGACTTGACATTCACGGTAATACATGCCTTGGGCACCTATTTGGTTTTTCACATAAGTAGAGCACTCGCCCATCATCTTGTGGTTTTTTTGCAGTCTGATTTCCACTCTATGCATTTGTCTTAACTTCGCATCATCCCACGTGCTGATTTTTGTCTGTTTCAGGTCATTTTACAAACCTTCCTGGTGCTGTTAGATCAGCTCTGAATGGGAGTCAGTAACATTTTTTTCTGTTATGTTGAGATTTCAGAAAATTAAGGCGAAACCATCAATTGTTCGTTCACAAGTCATCAACAAGCAAGGGAGGGTCAGTGTATTAACTAAGATGTGTTAGACCTGTTTGCTCCCAAGAGCAATTTTGGGAGCATGGTATAAGGCTTCATCTAATCCGTTAGCTCTAGCTGCAACACACAGAGGAAGTGAACACATCTTTCTGTGAAGATGACGGCACTTTTCTGGCAATTAACATATGAGTCTTTAGAAGACTGGAGGTGGCATTTGATCAGGTAAATGAGGATTCACTGGTGAATAGAAAGGATGAATGTTTGTGAAGGAATCAGGTTAGTAGTGTCGTCCAGCTGATATAAGTGAGATCAAAATATGGCATATATTTTCAGGTAGGTGACATTGTCTCTCTCTCTCTTTTTAAATAAGTACTAGCAGATCTCAAATGACATTGCTCATAGTAAACCAGAGGTATAGAATTGGATTTTCCTCCAGGAATCTGCCCATTTTCAGGTGGTCCACAGCATTATGGTGAGGAAAAAGAGGTGGGAAGGCCTACTGCTGAGTTTCTGCTCCGAAAATGAGCTGCCATTTTCGTCCCCCTTGAATGGCACCAATATCGCCAGCCCGATGCATGTAATTGACGCTGAGGGAGCAGGGCTTGGGACTCTGGCTGATTTCCCCACATTGCTGCCTCTGTACAGCTGATGGAAAAGTATTCAGCAAGGAAGGAGGCAGTAGGGGAAGCCAGTAGGCAGGAGAAATCATTTTAATGAATGAATGGTAGTCGATCTGGCCACCTGTCCCTGGATTTTCTGCCACTAGGCTCATTCAGAGCTAATTTGAAATATTGAAATACACATATCAAGTACTGAGCTGCAGCATCACAACGCTTGCCTCCTTCGTAGTGGCGGACTCCCACTGAAGAGTAGAGATATCTTTGGGAGCCCACCCTACATATGTAATTACCCCCAACCCCAGAAAATGGGGTCAAATTGACAGGTGAAAGTCCTGTCCTTATCCACTTCTGGCTGCCATTAAGACATACTCCGCACCCCCCCCCTCCCCACCCCCGCCTCCCTCCACAGTGCTGTTTTATAATGATAGGAGCATCATACAATGTAATGCATGATGTATTATTCTGCAGGTAAGGTGGAGCTGTGTTTAATCAGTGTATCCTTTAATACCATTGAGTTTACTTGCTGTTAAAAGGCACTTCCACAGGTCAACTAGAAGCCAGTTCTGATGAAAGGTCATCAGCCTGAAATGTTAACTCTGTTTCTCTCTCCACAGATGCTGCTTGACCTGCTGAGCATTTCCAGCATTTACTGTTTTTATTTCAATTAGAAGCTACATGCTGTTACTGAGGGACGCATTTCTGTAGATTGACAGTTGTTTGTAACTCTATGGCTGCTCTCCTTGTCTATTTCAGGAGTTAGATAATGGGCATTCTTCTGTAAATATGTAATTACTATATGATTGTTACTTACTTGCTTGTCCATGTTTTGTTAAATTAATTTGCTTAATGGTTTCAAACAAATCAAAGTCTGAAGGTCTAACACTCTATTTGCTCATTGAAGACAAGAGGGATATTTCTAGATGGATAGAATTAAAAAGTAGAGAAGTTATGTTAAATTTGTATGGAACCTTGGTTAGACCACACTTGGAGTACTGTTCACGGTTTTGATCTCCATATTATAAAAAGGATATAGAGGCACTGGAGAACGTGCAAGAAGATTTACAAGGATGATACCAGAACTGAGAGATTGTACTTATGAGGAAAGATTGAACAGGCTGGGACTCTTTTCTATGAAAAAGAGAAGGCTAAGGGGTGACCTGATAGATTATGAAAAGTTTGATAGTGTAGAAGCAGAGAAGATGGGGGCGAATTGGGGCCATCTAGCGCCTGTTTTGTAGGCGCGATGTGGACACATAAGCCCCAAAAATGGCGCCTCGTATGCGCGCACACACATCCAACATGAAGTGCGCAGGACGCCATCTTGGAAAAGGGGTTTGTGTATGCGCACCTAACGAATGCCGGCAGTATGTAGAGTGGGGAGATTATGACGCGAATCAGTGTGCAACATTGATTTGAAGCAGCCGGCGACATTTTGGAACTCCACGCTCCAGCCAATGCACTGTCTTAACCACGCACAGCTGAACAGGACTTGAACAGCACGAAGGACTCCCGACCAGCGCTATTTAAAGGGATCATACAGGAGTCACAGCTTAGTTGCTGGATTATTTATTCTGGCTGCTGGTGCAATTGTTTGTGTTTTTGGAAGTTTCCTACACTTGGCTAAAGTTGCAATATTCTATAGAGAGTGGTCTGGCTGGTCTTGCAGTACTGTTAGTGGTATTTAAAATAGTGTGCTGGAAAATGTTGCTTCCAGGCATGGGTGGCCTGGAAGGGCTTCCTCTGGGAATTGAACATGATCGGGAGAATGAAGAGAGGCCACGCAGAGCAGGACATGCTGCCAAAAGAGGGAGGAGGAGGTGGAGGCGCTGGGCACTCAGCAGGAGGCCATATCCAAGGTGGGTCTTCAGGGACTAATTCTTTTACCTCAACTTCAGCGACGACCAGTGCATCCGATGGCTGCGGTTCACTAAAGAGGTCATGACTGAAATTCGTCAACTGCTGCAGCCACAACTGCAGCCTCAGAGCAGGGCAAGGACAGCATTGCCTGTGGCTGTCAAGATAACCGTGGCACTTAATTTTTATGGCTCTGACTCCTTTCAGGCTGCTTCTGGAGATATAAGCAACATCTCACCGTTTGTAGTGCACTGCTGTATAAGGGAGTTCATGGAGGTTCTGTACACGCTCAGAAACAGATTCATCTCCTCCCTCTTGCCAGAGACAAGCAGCAGTAGCCAGCACAAGGGTTTGCTTCCCTATGGTACAGGATGCCACTGACTGCATGCATATGGCCTTGCATACTCCTCATCTGAACTCGGCCATATTCATCAACAGAAAGGGATTCCACTTCCTCAATGTGCAGCTGGTGTGCAACCATGCAGGCCAATGCCCACTATCCTGGCAGCAGTTATGATTCCTTCATCCTGCGGCAGTGCTCCGTGCCACCTATATTTCAACCGGCATGGCAAGTAAAAGGCTGGCTACTGGGCGACAAGGGTTATCCTCTCATGATATGGCTCATGACTACGGTCAGGAACCCATGCACACGTGCACAGCAGGCATACAATGAGCAATGGTAGTGGTTGTTGGAGGCCAATCATCTCAGCCCCAGGACATTGCTGCAGGAGTTCCTCAGGGCAGTGTCCTCGGCCCAACCATCTTCAGCTGCTTCATCAATGACCTACCCTCCATCATAAGGTCAGAAATGGGGATGTTCGCTGATGACTGCACAGTGTTCAGTTCCATTCGCAACCCCTCAAATAATGAAGCAGTCCGAGCCCGCATGCAGCAAGACCTGGACAACATCCAGACTTGGGCTCATAAGTGGCAAGTAACATTCGCGCCAGACAAGTGCCAGGCAATGACCATCTCCAACAAGAGAGAGTCCAACCACCTCCCCTTGACATTCAACGGCATTACCATCGCCGAATCCCCCACCATCAACATCCTGGGGGTCACCATTGACCAGAAACTGAACTGGACCAGCCATATAAATACTGTGGCTACGAGAGCAGGTCAGAGACTGGGTATTCTGCGGCGAGTGACTCACCTCCTGACTCCCCAAAGCCTTTCCACCATCTACAAGGCACAAGTCAGGAGTGTGATGGAATACTCTCCACTTGCCTGGATGAGTGCAGCTCCAACAACACTCAAGAAGCTCGACACCATCCAAGATAATGCAGCCCGCTTGATTGGCACCCCATCCACCACCCTAAACATTCACTCCCTTCACCACCGGCGCACTATGGCTGCAGTGTGCACCATCCACAGGATGCACTGCAGCAACTCGCCAAAGCTTCTTCGACAGCTCCTCCCAAACCTGGGACCTCTACCACCTAGAAGGACAAGAGCAGCAGGCACATGGGAACAACACCACCTGCACATTCCCCTCCAAGTCACACACCATCCCGACTTGGAAATATATCGCCGTTCCTTCATTGTCACTGGGTCAAAATCCTGGAACTCCCTTCCTAACAGCACTGTGGGAGAACCTTCACCACACGGACTGCAGCGGTTCAAGAAGGCGGCTCACCACCACCTTCTCAAGGGCAATTAGGGATGGGCAATAAATGCTGGCCTCGCCAGCGACGCCCACATCCCGTGAACGAATTTTTAAAAAACCATGCTGCCACACAGAACATCATAGAGCACACCATAGGCGTCCTCAAGCAACGCTTCTGCTGCCTGGACCACTCTGGAGGAGCCCTGCAGTACTCAGCTGAGCGGGTATCAAGATTTGTCATTGTACGCTGCACAACCTCATCATTATGAGGGAACAGCCCTTGCCACCACCTAACAGATGAGAACCTGAACAACAGGCAGAGGAATAATAAGAAGAGACAGAGGAGGAGGTGGAGGAAGAGGAAGAAGAGATGGAGGAGGAGGAGGAGGGAGAGACAGTGGAGGAAGTGGAGGAGGAAGAAAGTAGGAAGTGGAGGAAGAGGCAGGGTGGCAACAATGTAGACAGGTCCTGTCTGCCAGGGCTCTGCGTGATTAGATTTTTAATGAGCGATACCAGTAACCTCAATGACACCTCCTCATTCACCAACAGTCCCACACTCCTTACCTTTCCTCTCTAACATGACCATCAAATCGTCCTCCTTATGATTACACATTGCTTCCTCCCTCAGCTCATCGCAGAAACAGAAACTACCACCAAATGTAAATTCAAATGCACATTTATAAATTATCACATGAAATCATTCAATCAAAATGAAACTATTCACCCTTGTACATTCCTTTAGTGCCTATCGTTCATGTGCCTTTGCCTTTCCTAGTGCCCCCAGGTGGTGCATCCCCAGTGGCTGGAGCATGGGTGATAGAAGGCTGCTGACCTTCAATTGAGGAGAGTGCAGATGGCCTTGGAGGACAACCTCGAGCAGCTCTGGGCCTGGAGGGCCCGGCTTCAGACTGCATCATCTCGGCCTGGACTGCAACAGTCTGGGCTGGCTGGCTGACATGTCACAGCAAGGGCCCTGGTGGAGTGGCAGGGGTGGGAACAGGAATGCTGCCATCCTGAGAGAGGTCTGCAGGTTTGTCTTCCATGGCACCACTGCCACTCTCCCGGGGCGGTGTCTCAGCAATCCTGGCGATCTGCTGGAGAACAGATTGCTGGATTGCTGTGACGCCCTGGAAGCTCCTTTCAATAGTGATGCCCAAAGCCACGATAGCAGCAATCTGAGCTTCCAAACCAGCAGTCAGGCCTTTGATGGCAGATGTTTGTGCTTCAATGGAAGCTGTGACATCAGTCATCAGACACTGTATCACGGTGGGTTCCACAGGTGTGCTGATGGAGGTGACCACCTGTTCATGTGGGAAAGATTGGGCTCCAAGCTCTGCGCAAAGCCCTGTGCCAAGCTGGAACTGGACTCCCCCATGCCCCTTGACATTGTGCACAGGCTTTCTGGCAGGCTTTCCAGTGCACCAAGCATTTGGTTGTGTATGCCCATCAGCCTTCTTCTGTAGCCTGGCCCATCGAAGTCATCATCTGACTCCTCTGCAACAGAACTAGTGTGCGGCCTCACCCTCCAGCGAGCTGGCACCTTTGGTATCCGTTCCCCCCACCCTTGCTCAGTCCTAATATAGACTGGGATAACAATAATATAAGAGGCAAAGAAGGGGAGGAATTTTTGAAATGTGTTCAGGATAACTTTCTTAACCAGTATGTTTCCGGCCCAACGAGGAAGGAGGCATTGGTGAACTTGGTTCTAGGGAATGAGACAGGCCAAGTGGAGCAAGTGTCAATGGGGGAGCATTTAGGGAGCAGCGATCATAGTATCATTAAGTTTAAAATAGCTGTGGAAAAGGACTCTGACCACTCTAAAGTAAAAATACTTAATTGGAGGAGGGCCAATTTCAGTGGGATGAGAGCAGACCTGGCCCGAGTAAATTGAAATCAAAGATTGGCAGGCAAAACTATAATTGAACAGTGGGCGGCCTTGAAAGAGGAGATGATTCGGGTACAGACAAGATACATTCCAACGAGGCAGAAAGGTAAGGCAACTAAAGCCAGAGCTCCCTGGATAACAAAGGAGATAGAGAGTAAGATGTAGCAGAAAAAAACGGCCTATGGCAGGTGTCAGGTTGATAACACAAGTGCCAACCAAAGAGAATATAGAAAGTTCAGAGGGGAAGTGAAAAAGGAAATAAGAGGGGCAAAAAGAGAGTATGAGAATAGACAGGCGGCCAACATAAAAGGGAATCCAAAGTCTTCTACAGACATGTTAACAGCAAACGGGAAGTAAGAGAAGGGGTGGGGCCGATTAGTGACCATAAAGGAGATCTATTCATGGAGGCAGTGGGCATGGCTGAGGTACTAAATGAATACTTTGCATTGGTCTTTACCAAGGAAGAAGATGCTATCAGAGTCTTGGTAAAGGAAGATATAGTTAAGATGATAGATGGGCTAAAAATTGAGAAAGAAGAAGTACTAGAAAGGCTAGCTGTACTTAAAATAGATAAGTCACCCGGTCCGGATGGGATGCACCCTAAGATGCTGAGGGAAGTAAGGGGGGAAATTGCGGAAGTTTTAAGCTGAATATATGAATCCAAAAGGTAATAGGAGCAGGAGAACCTCAAGCTTCTCAGAGAGTGATGTAAGTATTCTTCTAACTGAAATTAGGCACATGGGGACAGGGGAACGAATGGAATGGTGGAAGTCGAGACTTGCCAATGCAGCAGCCAGGAAAATGTGGAAGGAAGTGGCACAGGTAGTGAGAGACAACTCCCTTACGTCCAGGACTCCTCAACAATGCAGAACATGGTTTAATGACCACACAAGGCTGAACGCTGCTGGTAATGCATATTTTATACATTTCAGACAATCGAGCTATATTACTCTAAAAATGCAATGCCAAATCTAAGGGTATCACCTTGTGCACCAAATGAACTGTGGTGATACCTACACATGGAAGGCTTCAATTAAATGGATATAGCATTATGCAATGCATGCATGGCCACTGAAGCCTCACTATCTCTGTGCGAATTCAGTAAGAGAAGTAATGAGAATTCTCAAATAGTTGTCAAATGAAACAAATTGTGACTGACAGCAACAAGCATTCTTTTGTCATGCAGGAAAAGATTGTGCACAATTCCTGAGAAGGACAGGCTACAGGAGGAGGGTCAGCAGGAGGAAGAAGCAAAGCAAACCCTGGGAACTCAGTCAGCTGATGCTGTAGGGGATGGAGATGTGGGAGAGCCTGGAATCACAGATGGGATGGGCTGACCAAGTGCTAATGATTTCTCTTTTTTGAGGCTCTTAATCTGAGAAGATCCTTGTATGAGCCTAAGGAGAAGGAAAAAGTGGGACAAAAAAGCAGGAAACTACATTTCTCATTCTTCTTTTCTTCACATAAGCCAGAAGCAAGACAGATGCTGCAGAGAGAGAGAAGGGGCCAATGCTAGAACCTTCAACATCTGGCCTATCACTTGCATTCTCCAGCCCAGAAAGTTAACTGGGGGTGATACAGATAGTTTAGATGAGGAATTGCCACAGGATGACTCACAAGTCACAAAGAAGCCAGAGGATGAGGTATTGGAGATGGAGCATGATGTACCTGAGTGAAGGCTCAGGAGATGTCAGTCCCTGGCTGTTAAGCATTCGGATAATGATCTCAGACACCCTGCCATGAAAAGACAGATACTTGAAGTACATCAGACCATATAAAAGCCTGGCATAGACTCGCTGAAGATGAGCAGAAGATGGCAGGGATAGCAGCAGAGTCCAATGCCATCCTTTGTGGCATGATTAGAGCAGGCTTCTCTACATGCAGAGCATCCTGAAGTGAGTGGCAGCTCCAGAAACTTCTGTCCCACACAGCACAGAAGCCTCCTGACACATAACTCCATGGATACATTGAGGAATGATCTTCAGGGGCTACATAGCCTGGTCATTAGATATATGTCGGAAATTCTAGATCTCCTTTAGCACTGTCTTATGAGTCTGGCTTCCCAGTTTGCCTGCTGATCCTCCTCCTCCAACAAATACATGATCAAGCGGGAAATCCCTATGGGGGGAAAACATTTTGCAGCCTTTCTTTTCATTTTAAGGAAATTCCCCAAACAGTCTTGAGGCAGCCCTCCAAATGAAGCTGGGAGCCTAATAAAAAGAAATCCAAAGTAAAGTTATGAGTCTCTACCTAACAGCACAATGAAACATAGCAATTTACCTGTAATATCCCAGTATCAGCCTTCCTCAGCTGCTGTTCTGATACCCTTATTTTATAATGGCAGATCCTAAGGCATAAATGATGGAATTTAGTACTTATGTCCCTGGAATTTTCACGAAGGTTCTCCTGATTTCTGGCACGAGGACCCAAACAGAAAATGTTTTTGAATGAATGTTTATTTCATTTTTAAATGGAAAACAATATTATTAGTCAGATAATATGGGGAAATTCAAATGCCTAGACAAGCTGTCAAGTGCATAGAGTGAATTTATGCACATATTCTAGTTACTTTGAATTCTATTGTAATTTAAGGCAAAATCCAGAGTTCCATTTACAAAGCGTCCAAAGCTGAATGTTGAAGGCGCCACATCTGTTTGCTTAGCTTTCATCATGTAGTTTGGATTGACTAATTGCATCATTTATTATGTGTGAAACAAGTAGGTTATAACAACAAAAAAGCTTTCAGTATCACAAGTCATCACATAAAAGGACTTGAACCTGCTACTTGAAGTTATGACAATATTTTGTTTCCATCTGCATTTTTTGTTTTGCAATTGACAAAGAAAAATGGAAATATGTGTGTGGTGAAAATCTAAACCATGCTTCTCAGAGTGACCACTGGCTCAGTGGTAGAGTTCCCGCCTGAGTCAAAAGGGTCGGGTTCGGGCCGCACTCCAGCCATTTCCAGCAAGTGGAGAGCGGAGCGCCGGCTCTGAATACTGGGCTGACGCCCAGCTGGAGTACTTGCATCCGATGGGTGTGGGTGGTTCCCCCCCTTCATGTTAAAGGGCAGGTGGGGCCTTGGTTGCAGCCCCGCTATGAGAAGGTACTCTGAAGATAGAAACTGTAAGGAAGGAAACGGGCAACCGCCTGAGCTACTCTTCTCTAGTAAGTGGCTCAAGAACCTCATGTGTGAGACTTGAGTTAGGACCTGCCCTCGGGCAGAACAAAACGGATTAGATGGACTTGTATTTTAAAAATACATAGGTGAAAAATATTCTTGAAAGAATAGCCTAGAAATTCAGGCCCACTTTTGGTACAGAAATTGTGCAATCTATGCAGTGGTGGGTGGGGGCGGGGGGCCATTTGGGGGACAAACCATTGCCAGTGATTATTTGCGCCTTGTAAAAATTCCATTGTGGGGGGGCGTGGGTGCTTTTTCTGTCCGCATCCCCGTTATGTCACAGTAAGAGGTGCGGCTGGCGGGATGATGGTCAATACTCAAAATCCCACCAGTTCCGCCAAGCATATGGGCAATATAAAATACGCCTGCATGATGCAGTGATACTTGCTGTACAAGTGCCGTAAGTGGGGCCCACAATGCCATTTCCCAACAACAATCAATCTTAGAGAGATTGACTGCCATTAGGAAAGCGCAACTCAACAAAGGAACAGCTGTGGAAGCAAAATTTTGTCTTCAGCCACACAGGCCCACTTCTTACCTTTTATTTGGCATCAGCGTTTCTGAGCTTGACTGCTTCATAGTCAGGCAACTTTATATAGAATGGGCGGGAGCTGCCAGATCCAGCAGGTAAGTGCTTTTCCAGCACTGCTTGTGGGCCAGGAGAAGCACAAGTACTCCCCCCGGCCCCTCAAGCAAATCTGCTGCGATTTCTCCCTTCTCGCGATCCAATCTCCCCGTGATCCGATCTCTCCCCACACCCCCTGCCCCCACCACGCTAGGAGGAAAAGCACTTACCTGCTTGAGCCAGCAGCTCCTGCTTCCCTTCAGCTGTCAGGTTTCCCGAGTTCTGGCAAACCCGGCCCATAGCCGTTATATTCAAAAGGCTCCCAAAATCTTAGAATCGGAGCCTTATTTGAATATTATAATTACAGACCTGCCTCTCCAGAGCAGGTTACACGGACATCCTCAAACCTGCCGCAGTTAAACCGGAAGTAGGCGTGCTCGCGGCGGGTTGGGGTTGAGTTTCACATATTTACCAATTTAACCCCCAAGCCCACCCCCCGACCCTCTCCCACCCATCGTGGGCGGGTTAAAATTCCCCCCAATGGGATAATTTTAACCTAACCGGCCAGGCGGGAAACCCACTGGATGGGGTGGAACATCAGATTTACACCCCACCCAATGTTACTCTCCTTTGACTTCAGTGGAGGATTAGATTAAAATTGGCCCCTAAGTTTCTATTTTGAGTAAATGTTTCTGCTTTGAAGTAGGGATTTCTTTTAGCAACAGTGGACCCTTATGATCTAAAATCTCCTTGCAGTTGACCTTGTCAGTATGCAGTGTTACTCAAATGCTTAGTTCTTGTAAGAACTTCAGTGTATATATATGCAAACACCATGTAATCTGTATTATTATGCAGGAAAGCATGTAAACTGTGCACAATTCCGTAAAAATAGGAAAAAAATTATAACATCTTCTTGCATATTTTTGCTACTACATTACAACATCAATCAATTTTACATAACAAAATCCTTAGGGTGTCAATAGTTTAATCTTAAAAGTTGGGGAAAAGAACCACTACTGTAGTTCATTAACATAGAAAGCAATCCCTCGGTTGTCTTTCATTGCGATGCTATGTCAAGCTGTCAACCTCTGGAGTTCTTTGCCTGACCTGTTAAATAAACATTGTGCTGTATTTTAGAGTTTACTCAACTTAAAAGCTATTTGCTTCTGAGCAATTTATCGAATGACATGCACTAATCTCACAGTAAGTCAATAAAATAACAATCAGAATGTACATTTCTGATAGAAGTAATGTTATTTCAGGTAAGAATACACTATTTTGCTTGAAAACCTACCTTCTCTTGGCTATAATTGTGGAAAAGTATAAGAAAGGACTGTTATGTTTTGGAATTTTTGACCATTTTTCCACAACAAGGATTTTGGGGTGAAAAATAGTTCCAATCACAGGTAGTCTTTTAAAGCAAAGTGTATTCATACAAGTTCAAAAAATGACACTGTAAAGAAAGGTAGTTAAATTGCTCATTTTCCCCAAAGACTGCAAGCAATAAGTAGTTAGAATCATAAAATCATAGAAAGTTATGGCACAGAAGGAGGCCATTCAGCCCATCATGTCTGTGCCAGCCGAAAAAGAGCTATTCAGCCTAATCCCACTTTCCAGCTCTTGGTCATTAGCCTTGTAGGTTACGGCACTTCAAATGCATATCCAAGTACTTTTTAAATGCGATGAGGGTTTCTGCCTCTACCACTCTTTCAAGCATTGAATTCCAGACCCCCATCACCCTCTGGGTGAAAAAAATTCTCCTCAGCTCCCCTCTAACCCTTCTACCAATTACTTTAAATTTATGCCCCCTGGTTATTGACCTCTCTGCTAAGGGAAATAGGTCCTTCCTATCCACTCTATCTAGGCCCCTCATAATTTTATACACCTCAATTAAATCACCCCACAGCCTCCTCTGTTCCAAAGAAAACAACCTTAGCCTACCCAATCTTTCCTCATAGCAAAAATTCTCCAGTCCTGGCAACATCCTCGTAAATCTCCTCTGTAGTTCATTAATCAATCTCAGTAATTGATAAACACCTCACACCCATTGTGTTGGGAGGTTCCTGATCCCAGACACTTGGCATGTAGTGTCTGGCATAGGCCCTCTACTTGGGTTGTGAACACTGGGGGATAAAAAAAGCAGAGGCAGATTCACAGGGGACCAATTTTCATCTGCCTACTGACCATGAATGGGGCAGTAGTGGGACAACAAAAATTGCAGTGGGGGGGAATCACTTAATTTTTGCCAGAAGCCTATCCATACTGATTTTCAAATGGGCCTTGATTTAGATGGCTAGCAGTCCTGCCAGAAACAGGCAGGAGCCTAATAAATATATTTGTATGAGGGCCGTATGATGCAATTAAGACCCGATTGCCATTTTTGTGTGAGTCAGCACTGCTTTCTAAACCCGCCCATAATTCATGCGTGGGAAATGACCAGTTTCAGCTGCTATAATGTAAATCACTGTAAACGTTTGGTAGAAAGCTTATATTTCTCAGTCATTTTTGGGTGCAGAATGGTTCTTTTATGCTTGTAGTGGTTGTAAAACATTCAGGAAGATTCATGGCGTACTGTCAATGTTCTTTTTCTGAATATGGGAATCCTTTTGGCCATTTATTTTTGGCTAGAGGAAGAGGAGCAGAAGCAACAGGTGGAAGAAATGCATGGAGCTGCTGCTGCAGGGAGACATTTAAAATTGGACAGCCTTGTGGTGAAGGATAGAATACTAGAGCCTGGTCTTTTGTTGCTTCCAAGCCTTTATTCACAGAGATTCCCCTTACACACACACACAAACACCACACCCTTATTAAGCTCTGCTATAAAAAGGATACAAGAGAGTCCCCAATTGATACCCATCACCTGAATACAATTAACAGAGACCATAGAGGAGAAGGCGAGTCCGCAGACATCTTTACCCTCCCAATAGGGTGTATAGACCCAGATTTATATACCTGCACTTCTCAGAGGAGCAGTTCACAAGGTGGCTGTCACAGATCGGTGTTGTCTCCTGCAGCAAGACTTATAACTCACTGCCACAGCTGTTGCAGCCAAGGTCACTGCAGCCCTGAACATCTTTGCCTCCTGTTCCTTCTAGGCTGCAACTGAGGATATGAACAGCATCAGACTTGTGCCATGTTTGCTAAAGCAAGCAATCTCATCATATTCCCCATGGACAACCGGAAGCAACTGGTTTGGGCTCTGGGGTACGAGTAGATTTCAGGCTTGTCCCAAGTCCAGGGCATCGCTATGCAGTCACCTGCACATAAGTCACCTCCCTTCATGAATCGCAACGGCTTCCATTCCATTAATGTGCAACAAGTGTGCAGTTACCAGCAGCACATCATGGAGGTCTGTGCCCACCTTCCTGGTGCTGCCACTTTATCTTGCACCAATCCTTCAATCCTCCCTCCCACTCTTAGCTCCTGCACAGCAAATGAGAGACTGGCTGTTTAGGGACTAGGGCTAGCCCATGCATACTTGGCTCCTCTTGGAAACCCACGCCTGTCAGGTGAACTTCCCTACGAACAGATCCACGGGTCAATTAAAGCTGTCATTGAGCAGATCATTGGAGTGCTTAAGCAATGGTTCTACTGCCTGGACACATGTGCTGGCTTCCTCCAATACAGCTCAGAAAAAGTGTTCCGTGTCATAGTATTTTGTGAAAAGCTGCATAATACACGGAGCCACTATTAGATGAGAACCTTCAAACAGATGATGAAGGTGACACAAATGACATTGAGAATGGAGACGAAACAGAAGGGGGCCAACAGTTGCCTGCAGCCAGAGCTCTTCAACAGTCTCTCATTGAATAACGTTTCAGCTGAACAATACCTGCCTCTCCCACACTGCATTAACAGTTATATCCAACATTTGTCCCAGTCCTTCCACTCTCCAAACTATTTCCACTCAAAGATGAACTTTGATATACTTGTCATCTGACATTGCAGTGTGACGAGCTGTTATAGGAACATGCTGCACACAAAGATTTCCAAACAGTTTATAATTTTACTAGCTCACACAAATGCCAACAAATTAATTCTCATCCAGATGTGAGCCTTTCTTAAGTGACCTCTTACCTACTCTAGTGCTTCTATGAGATGCCCTCCCCCAACCCCCAACAGTGACTTCTGCATGGGAGGTAGAAGGCTGCTGTGGCTCAAACGAGGGCTCTTGAGATGTTTGTGGTCAGCTGGCATTCTGGCACCAGGACAGGTACTGGTTGAAGGGGTGGCAAGAATGCTGATGTTTTGTCATCCTGAGAGAGGACTACGTGTTCGACTTCTATTGCATGACACCCTTGCTATTGGGCTGTGGCTCAGCACTCCCCCGATCGGCAGAAGAGCAGACTATAGGAGACTGAAGCTCCATCCATTCTGTCTCCCAGCCTGCCCGAGACAGAGAAGATGTTGGAGTGAAATGTTCTATTGTGATTGAAGGAGAGGCTTATGCAGCAGGAAAAGGAAGGATTGATAATGCTGGGGTGAAACTGTCGTATTGTAGAGCTGTATTCAGGATAAGAGAGATCCAAAGGAATCTTACCTTCGTAGTCCTGGTAAGGTCATTAAACCTTTTCCAGCACATAAGCCAGGTTCTGGGCAGAATGCTGCTGACCTGCTCAGCTACCACTCTCCATGCATACTGACTTATTTGATGTGGCACCCATCCATTGTCTGATTTCTTCAATAAGCACCTCCACTGAAAATCAGGTGCCTTGGCCATTGACTTCATGCCTGCTGGTCCACAATGTGCTTTCCACATATGACCAATGAAAACTGCACCTACCATTTAAGAGGGGGCAGACGCACCAGAGTTCCCACCCTCCCAAATGGTGAGCTGCCTATAAGCTGCACGATTAGTACTGGCAATTTATCACTATTATTTAAATGAGGCCCAATTACCAAAGGTGATCGGGCCATCCAATGACACCATTGTGCAGGCTGAGCGAATGCTCCACCCACCACCCACCCAATATCTGCAGCAGGTGAAAACCACCCCCAGGTAATCAGGCTTTAAACAGAAAGCTATGAGGACAAGCTTTAACCAAGTTCAAAAGCAGAGTGCAAGGGGGCAATTGGGAGTTATTTTATGTAAGTCAAGCAAGACAACCCACTAATGTGGGGAAGTCTTGTGTGTTCATTATTTTTGTGTTATTGTGCAAAGACAAATTGTTATGATTGAATTAAGTGAGTCTGATCATAACTATTGCTCTGTGTGTTACTTGCTATGAAATAAAGCAGCTTAACGATTCGTATCTGACCTCATTCTACCAAGTGTTTTCTAGATCCGCTTTCACAAAGATTGGAAATGTATATGGGGCATATGCAAAAGACATGCTCAGTTCAGATCACAAGTGGATATAAGTACATATTGGACAGTGTGAGTATTCTGGCACATAGGGGGGCAGTGGGACCCATTTATTGGATTAACTGATAGCACTGAGCCTGAGAATATGTAAGCAATAGAAAGAAAATGCAGCATCCTTCTTGATATTTCGATTATGTTTGTGCATTAGCCTTAATATTAAATGAGCAAAAGGACATAAGTACTGATAATGGATAAATATACATATAACTTTATTTTTTAAACTTTGTCTTTGAAGGCATATAAATTTTTTTTTGGTTTTGTTTCATGCCCATCTTGGTAAGTGCCAAGATTTGTGCAGCTTCATTTACTTTTATAAAAGGAAAGATTATGGAGATTGCGATCAATACATTGATTTCTGATCTCCCTCAGAAACCGGAGCCCTGTTTTAATGGTCAGACTCTTTGGGCCCACATCTATAGCCTGGTGTGCTGACAGCTATGTAAAAGCATACCAACACTGCTCCGGGGAGGGTCCAAAGAAAGTACATCAAGCAAAGTGCCATCTGTGTACAGGATTAGCCAATGACTTTGCTCTGTGTGCATTTTCATGTCAAGAAACATTCCTGCTGTGCTTAAGTGCTACCCGTCGGTTGAGAGTAATTCTAGACCCAATGGAATTCTGTCAGATCACTGATATTATAAGAATCAGCACAGCAGTTTGAAACATTGCTAGATTGCAACAACCATGTAGGAACAAAGCTGAGAAAAATTCCAAACAAAACCCTTCTCCTAGGCTTTATCAGATGGTTTTGTTCTAGCCATCTTTACCTGAGATATCAAATCAGATACTGGAATGAAAAAGCATGTCCCAGCCTTCTAAAATGATTTAATTCACAAGGCTGATTATACCATAGTTGCCTCATATGGGCATGAATTGTGTGGAAATCTGATGCCTTTAACAGAGTGCTCAGTAATCCAGGCAAGTTCAATTCTGTAAAATACGGTCTACTACAGTTCAGTCACCCCTGCCTGTAATTAAGCCACCATCAATAATATAAATTGCTATTAGATAATTACACTTTATGAAAACTAATTACAATCCCAAATTTAATTATGAATTGATCAATTTTCTTTTTTTATCAATTTCTCTTGTTGATTCTTCTACTCAGCTGTACTCCTGATCTTTCTGGCCAGGTTTCTCATTATTGACGTGTATTCTAAACCAAAATTCTGCATAGCAAAATGGATATGTTCTACTAACATTTTATAATGTATGTGTTCATCTCAGAATTTTCTGAGAGTTCTTCCCTTTATTTAAATGTGCTTTGCTTTTCTATGAAAACTATTTCTAGAAGCCAATCATTAAAAATAAACACATTTTAAATTTAAACAGGCAAACAGCCAAACATTTAAGAAGTACATAAAATGTACAGCATAGAAACAGGCCATTCGGCCCAACTGGTCCATGCAAGTCAAGGTATGTTTCTTTTTAAATTGAAGAAGAGAGAAATCATATACTATTTTTCATATTGATGCAATAGTGGTATATATTTTTAAAACTTCATTTACAAGAGGTGCAATGATTGCATAGAGGTATGTTTGTACTGGGGGTCAAAACGCTTCAGGTTTGGTGTAGCCATGGGAGGTGGCAGGGCTGGACAAGGATACACAAGGCTATCCTAGCCTCTGTATGAACGTTTTTGGTTTGGGTCACTTTTGTTGCACAGCTGGGGACTGGTAGTGGTGATGTGCTCCCATTGTCTGTCAGGCATCACCACTCTGTCCTTCCGCAGAAATATGTTATGGGCTTTTGAAAGGGGACTTGTTGTGTTGGTTTGCAGGAAGGGCATCCGCACTGTTTGATACTTTCCTAGTTCCAGGTGGATACCACGCATCACATGCTATGACTGGCATATATCTCAAAGGTGCTAAATGCAACCATCTCCCGTGCAAGGGATAGGGTTCACCATTGTGTCATCTTGCTGCTAACAGTGAGAGTTGTACTAGTTTGTGCATCTCAGGCAGACTTTGTACCTCCAGGGACAGGCCTAACAGACAGGGGCAGCTCATGGCCCTTTGTGGCATCCCTGGAATACTTAGATTTAGGGGCAGGACTAAAGGCATGTATTGAGTGTGCAACTCCTGCCACATCCTCTCCATCAAGGACTGCGGAATCTGAGGCTTATGTCAGGGCCTATTATGTTCAGTGTATGAGTTTGAGTTGATCCTCACACATTAAACTTTGAGAGGTTTTGTGTGGGATTTCCCCCCCACATTTTTCTCCATTTTTCTGTTATTTATTGGCCTAGTACTCATTCCCATGCTCCCTTTAGACTTCATACATGCCAACCTACAAAACTTGTAAAAGCTGATGAACGGCTTCAAAAAAGTTGTCAGTCTGAAAAAAGCTGACAACTCAAAAATAACATGCAACTGAAAAACTGGCCTGAATGAAAGCCTATGACCAAGGCCTCTGCTTCAAAGCAACTGAGTAAGTTAAATTCATTTTTATTACAGCTTGTTACAGAATGTTTGACAAGGTGTGAAGTTATAATACAGGTTGTGTTGGAGTGAGGAGCTGAGCTGTTATTAAAAAATAATCAACTGAAATCTAATTAAATGTTTTTTAAAGTGTCTCAGAAATCAAATAAACCCAGATCTAAATTTGAACTGCTCAGTTACCTGCACCTGAAATGGTGACATTCTGTTTGGTGTTGAAGCCTATAGTACGCAGAGAGCCTAAGAACCTGTGAATAGAGCCTTTGGAAGGTGTGATAATCTGGGAGTGGAGCCTACCCATACACTTAGCTAGAGAGTGTGAACACTTTGGGGTAAATTTTTGTCTTCGCCTCATGGACAGTAATCTGGCGGATTGGATAACCACCCGTTACAGAACCTGCCCGATTGTCATTCTGTCATTCGCTGGACAGGGTCCCTTCTTTAAATGTGCAGATTGGACTCTGATAACGTCTTCGGGGCCGGACTGCTATTTTAATCAGAGACCCGCGCAGGGAAAGTTGTGGCTTTCCTGCCAGGCCAATCTAGTGGGAAGAGTAGTGTTCCATCCTGCAACGCACTAACTCCCCCCCCTCAAACTAATGCATCTGTGATGGTTAGTGACACTAGGAGTGGGTGATGCTGCACATTGAGCTCTGCCACCTCTTCCTTAGGAGCCTACTGGAGCAGAGGAACAGATCTTAGAATGGTGGCAGTAAGACACATGTTAAAATAAGAGCCTACATGGCAATATATTCCAATATTTTATGCTGCACTGTTTGCCTGTATGCAAGGGAGTAAATGAATAAGGAATGGGTGAAAAACAAAGGATTATATTAGCCATGAGCTTGAGGGAAGCTTCTGTCCTCACTTACTCTACTTCCCTCTGTTGTCTTCATGTCCAGAATCTACAGGACTTCGCCTCATATAGAATCAAGTATCATATGATAAGTGAACCCTCCCTCCTCCCAGGCCAGCATGAGCTGTTATGTTTGACCTCCACCTGCAAGCAGATAGAAAAGGAACATATCGTGAAAAGTGGAATCTAAGAGATGTGTCCAGCCCAAGTGACCTTATGAACATGCAACATGCTCAGTGTTTGTTGCTTGCCACAATATAAAGGGGCATGGGGTAAACACATTGCCAGGGTAGCAATGCACAGTAACAAGGGCAAGCTTGTACATTTGAAAAGTACATGAACAGTCACCAGAGTGCTGTGTATTCTCCTTCTGTGATATTGCCCCAAATATAAAAACTGAAGTGTGGTTAAATGCCTTGTAAGGCAACATTGTAAAATTAAGCTAATTATGAGTTTGGGGGAGAATTTCCGCAGGCTTCTCCCGATTTCCCACAGTAACTTCAATTGGTGGACGGTTGGTGGAAGCCCTGGAGAAATCGGATAAATAGCGAAATACAGCTGTTCACTTCAGTTCTCCAGGATTTTCACTGATCTTCCACCGAAGTTACTGTGGGAAATCGGGAGAAGCCTGAGGAAGTTCTCCCCCATACACTTAATTGACAGGGATGTGTCTTACTTATTTCGGTCTCCTCATTGTAATGTTATTTTCACTGATCCCTTCTGTATCGAATAAAATTGGCTGACCTAAAAAATGACTGTAACTTTTGGATAGTGGTTGTCAAAACACTGAGCCAGTAACAGGAAAAAAAGGGCTATATGTTATCACAGGCAAGGTAACATAACCGGTGTACAACCTAATATCTGACACTCTAGATCTCACAATCTCTTTATTCTGTTCTTAAATAAATAAATGCACCAAACATTCACGTTCCCTGCTTTTTATTATCCATCACATGATGACAAAGCAAAGGTTCTCCTTTTACCCATGTGCAGATGCACCTTATACAGAAGCACAAAATCATCCAATGATTATTTTCTTCTTATAAATTAGAAAATAATTACTAAAGCATGCAAACACTGAAACAAACAAACTGCCTCATGTTATTCATAATTTGCTGGGATATTAAAACATTTCCAGCGATTAATGATCAGAGATTACTCTGTAATATTATTCTAATCTTCTACAGTGGTCACATTAGTATTGTGCAATTTATTCCCCTTTTGAAATGTCGTAAATAGATGACATGAAATTGTATATTTTAAGAAGCTGTACCATATGGTAACGTGAAATTCTTTACAAAATGGTCATGTTACCCAGCTATTGTTGTAGCTGGTTCCCAATGCTCCAACTATAAACCCTAGCCTTTTATTTGGCCCTCTAACATTTTCCCTGCTGTCACCTTGTTTTGTTCTGTTTGCAGGGTCTTATTCAGTGACATTGTAATTAAACGTCTCTTTGGACAAGGGAGGCTGACCCACTGCAATTTTCTCCCTGCCAGCCATTGTAAAAACCAGTTCACACCAAAGTGCAATGAATAGGGGTTTAGCGATAACCCAAAGAGCAAAAAGAAAACCTGGGAGAATATTCAATCATTTAAAATCACGTAACCATAATTTATTTTTACCAGTTAAAGCGCAAATCTGCAATACATCTTAGCTGGTATCGCCTAGCAGTGTTCTAGTAAGGCATGGGTTAAAAGTCCTGGGAGAATAGTTCACATTAATCCAATTTGTGAATTGAATCCCAATTTAGATAAATAGTTTCAGCTGAAAATAACTGTATTCATGCTTTCAAATTAACCTAACAACGAACAGCCCATTGTACTAAATTACAGAACCAAAACAACTTCAGTGAAGAACTGTAGGGCTGATGGTGCCAGTGGGACAGCCTAAGTCAGCATCTTCAGGGGAGAAGGAAATAAAAAGGGAGAAAATTGGAAGAAAAAAAAGATTGATCACATATATTTGCATATTTTGGACAAACATTCCAAAATTAAGTTCTATATTGACATTGTCCTAAATTTACCCTGTAACTAATCTTACAGGAAATTTTCAGAGAATCATAGAATGATACAGCACAGAAGGAGGGCATTCGGCCCATTGTACCTGTGCCAGCTCTTTGAAAGAGCTGTACAATTAGTCCCACCCCCCCTGCTCTTTCCCCATAGACCTGCAAATTTTTCCCTTCAAGTATTTATCAAATTCCCTTTTGAAGGTTATTATTGAATCTGCTTCCATCATTCTTTCAGGCAGTGCATTCCAGATCATAACAACTCACTACGTAAAAAATGTTTTCCTCATGTTGCCTCTGGTTCTTTTGCCTATTACTTTAAATCTGTGTCCTCTGGTTACTGACCCTTCTGCCACTGGGAACAGTTTCTCCTTATTTACTCTATCAGAACCCTTCATGATTTTGAACACCACCATTAAATCTCCCTTTAACCTTCTCTGCTCTAAGGTGAACGACCCCAGTTTCTCCAGTCTCTCCAAGTAACTGAAGTCTTTCATCCCTGGCACCATTCTAGTAAATCTCCTCAGCACCCTCTCCAAGGCCTTGACATCCTTCCTAAAGTGTGGTGCCCAGAATTAGTCACAATACTCCAGCTGGGCCTAAACAGTGTTTTATAAAGGTTTAACATAATTTCTTAGTTTTTGTACTTTATGCATCTATTTATAAAGCCAAGGATCCTATATGCCTTTTTAAAACTTTCAAAGACACATATATACACCCCCAGAGTTTCTCTGATCCTGCATCCCCTTTAAAAGTATACCATTTTGTTTATGTTGTCTCTCCTCATTCTTCCTACCAAAATGAATCACTTCACACTTCTCTGTGCTAAATTTCATCTGCCATGTGTCTGCCCATTTCACCAGTCTGTCTATGTCCTCCTGAAGTCTGTTACTATCCTCCTCACTGTTTACTACATTTCCAAGTTTCGTGTCATCTGCAAACTCTGAAATTATACCCTGTATACCGAAGACCAGGTCATTAATATATATCAAAAAGAGCAGTGGTCCCACCACTGAACCCTGGGGGACACCACGATATACCTCCTCCAGTCTGGAAAAAAAAAATCATTCACCACTACTCTCTGTTTTCTGTCCCTAAGCCAATTTCATATTGACGCAGTCACTGCCCCTTTAATCCCATGGGTTTCAATTTTGCTAACTGGTCTATTATGTGGTACTTTATCAAATGCTTTTTGAAAGTACATATACACAATATCAACTACACTACCCTCATCAACACTCTCAGTTACTTCATCAAAAGACTCAATCAAGTTAGTTTACCACGATTTGCCTTTAACAAATCCATGCTGGCTTTCATTTATTAACCCATATTTTTCCAAGTGTCAATTAATTTTGTCCTGGATTATTGTCTCTAAAATTTTCCCCACCACCAACATTAAGCTGACTGGCCTGTAGTTCCTGAGATTATTCCTCTCCCCTCTTTGAACAAAGGTGTAACATTTGCAATCCTCCAGTCCTTTGGTTCCACTCCCATATCTAAGGAGAATTAGAAGATTGTGGCCAGAGCCTCTGCAATTTCCACCCTTACTTCCCTCAGCAACCTAGGATGCATCCCATCCGGACTGGGTGACTTTTCTACTTTGAGCACTGCCAACCTTTTAACCACCTCCTCTTTATCTATTTTGATCCTATCTAATTTCACTACTACCTCCTCCTTTACTGTGACACTGGCAGCATCCTCTTCTTTAGTGAAGACAGAGCAAAGTATTCATTTAGTACCTCACCTAGGTCTCCACAAGAAGATCTCCTTTTGGTCCCTAATCAGCCCCACCCATCCTTTGCCTACCTTTTTACTATTTATATGTTTATAAAAGTCTTTTGGGTTCCCTTTTATGTTACCTGCTAATCTATTCTCATACTCTCTCTTTGCCCCTCTGATTTCTTTTTCAGTTCTCCTCTGTACTTTTTGTATTTAGCCTGGTTCTCTACTGAATTATGAACCTAACATTTATCATAAGCCTCCTTTTTCTGTTTCATTTTAATCTCTATATCTTTAGTCATCCAAGGAGCTCTAGCTTTGGATGCCCTTCCTTTCCACCTTGAGGGAATATGTCTTGTCTGTACCCAAACTATCTCCTCCTTGAAGGCCTCCCATTGCCCATTTACTGTTTACCTGCCAAACTTTTATGCCAATCCACCTGGGCCAGATCCCTTTTCAACTCTCTGAAATTAGCTGTCCTCCAGTTGAGTATATTCACATTTAATTTTTCCTTGTCCGTTTCCATAACTACTCTAAACCTAATAATATTATGATCACTATTTCCCAAATGCTCCCCCACTGAAACATGTTCCTCTTGCCTCACTTTATTCCCCAGAACTAGATCCAGCACAGCTTCCTTTCTCATTGGGCTGGAAGCATATTGATCAAGAAAGTTCTCTTGTACACATTTCAGGAATTCTTCCCCTTCTTTGCCCTTTACACTGTTATTTTCCCAGTCTATATTTTGCTGTTTTTAAAAAAATGTAGTTGGGGTAAACTTTCATCTTCAGCTTTACAGAATTTCATGGACTAGAAGCACACATTGAGAATTAGAGTGCACGTACTCCTGCAATTTTCCACCCATTAATTTTAATGGTTAGATAAACCATGGGAAGCACTCATTGAAACTCCTGATATGTACCCCCGGCATGAAAAATTCTGCGTTGTGAATACTGATGATGAAAAATTAACTCATCATCTTTAGTGTACGACATACCTCTATGCCATTTCTCCAGAAACTGCTTCTTTCTAGGAATGGTGAGGCACTCTGGTATGTGAGGATTAAAATTGCATTTGGTTCCACAAGTGGCAAATGGAAAACCAGAGGTGGAACATAGCAAGTTTCAAAATTCTTTGTTCCCCACCAGTAAGGCGCATTGTGACATACTGAGTACTTGGCTTCCCATTAGAAATGTTTGCACTCGTATGGGAAGGGGCTAATTTCATGAGTCCATGCTGCCAGCAGGGAGCAGATATTCAGGCACTGTTTTCTGATTGGGGTAGGGAAATCATGCCCAAATTTCCAATACATGTTTTTGATAGGTGAGACTCCCCACCAGTAACATGGACTCTTAAAATTACACCCAGAATGTGCGGGAGCTTCATTAGTATTTGAAAATCCATTTAAATGAATATGTTTTCTTCACGCTGCTTCTGGCACCAAGGTAGGGATTGTGGCCTCCATACACTGTAGGTGGAAAATTCTGTTCTCATGAGAGTTCCTGGCTGCAAAATACAAAGGTTGCAATCCCTGCCCTAGTGCTAGGAGCAGTGCGAAGAGGAGAGGGGGACCAAGTCCATTATATTAGCGGCTGAACTTGGATAGAAGCATCACTGGGAGAAGTAGGCACAGGCTTGCACTGATTTGTATCAGCAAACATTGACCAAGCCCTCAAATGCTGACTGTCAGCATGGAACACTGAGCATTGCATGTATGCAAACATGTGCCCAACCTACAGCCCTCATGTGTATCACTAACTGACCATGTATTATGCAGATAGGGTGTGTTACAAGGATTTGCTGTGTGAATTTTGCCTCTTTAAAATTTTGATGTGACAATAGTTCATCCTGTACATGTCCCATGCTATTGCATGACCATACATGCTAAGCATTCAGAAGGCTATAAGACTTCATAAAGGGTTAGCAGTAAAATAAATTCTGATGACATACTTAGTGGCATGCATACTTGGAATAGGTATGTGTTACAGGAAACTGCGGGTTAGCATTATGTTGGCACCTTTCCTACAGTAAGCCATCTTCTACTTTTACAGTCAAATTCACAATGTGTTAAAGTGAGCAATCTATCTCTTGCCAGATGTTTCAGTTGACTCTTCCTTGAGGAGGGTGCCCTTAGGTGTCAACCAGGACAATCTTTCTGTGCCTCATTGTATAAGCATCTCAAGGGCAAAGAGCGTGTTATTAGTGAAGATGTTCCAGTGAACAGCAAGCAAAATGTAATGAAGCTGTTTTCATTCCTGGGGGTTCACTCTGCCGGCACAAGAGCAGCACAGCAGAACCCCTGTCCGCCCTAGCTGAAAGATAGCGACCCTGTCCCATGTCCCAGGGATGGGGTCATTTGCATAACTGGGGTGGGTGGATTGTGCTGGTCCTGATACGCCTGCCCAGATGGCTCCAGGAATTTTGTGGCTCTAGTGTCCTTTTTATACTTTCTTTCCTTAGAGGGTAATTGTCAACCTCATTGCTAGCGTGGTAAACTGGTAATGCGGATTTTCCACTAAAGGGAAATGAAAATCAGATGGGTTCGATAATGGTTGAGCAATCTGCTGCATCAGTTTAGTGCCAAGTGTTAAAGGTGAAAATGAAGAATAAAATGTATTTTCATCTCACTTTTTTTTGGTTATTTTTTTCCTCTTTCCACATCCCCCTGTGCCAGGCACCATTTCTTCATTAATGGAGAACTGTTGCAAACCACAGTCTTTCACCATTCCTCACCCATTTGGAGCTTTTCCTGCAGCTTCAAGCACAGCGTTCTGACAGGGTATCAATTCTACTCTGAGTTGCAAAACTGACCATAACTGTTGTTTACAATTTGATCAGCTTCATGAAATAAAAAAATTATAGCACTCTGGTAGCAGCCAGAAATAATTCCGCTCAAGTTTAGTGTTTACCTCAGGGTATTTAAAAATAATATCGTTCTAATCTGCATATTCTTACATCAGAATATTCAGATTAGTTTCCTGTAATATAGAAAACAGGAGCAGGAGTAGGCCCTTCGGCCCTTCGAGCCTGCTCCGCCATTCAACATGATCATGGCTGATCCTCTATCTCAATACCATATTCCCGCTCTCTCCCCATACCCCTTGATGTCTTTTGTGTCTAGAAATCTATCTAGCTCCTTCTTAAATATATTCAGTGACTTAGCCTCCATAGCCTTCTGTGGTAGAGAATTCCACAGGTTCACCACCCTCTGAGTGAAGAAATTTCTCCTCATCTCAGTCCTAAATGTTCTATCCCGTATCCTGAGACTGTGACCCCTCGTTCTGGACCCCCAACCAGGGGAAACATCCTCCCTGCATCCAATCTGTCTAGCCTTGTCAGAATTTTATGTGTTTCAATGAGATCCCCTCTCATTCTTCTAAACTCAAGTGAATACAGGCCGAGCCGACCCAATCTCTCCTCATACGACAGTCCTGCCAGCCCAGCAATCAGTCTGGTGAACCTTCGCTGCACTCCCTCTATGGCAAGTATATCCTTTCTTAGGTAAGGAGACCAAAACTGCACACAATACTCCAGGTGTGGTCTCACCAGGGCCCTGTATAACTGCAGTAAGACATCCTTGCTCCTGTACTCAAATCCTCTTGCAATGAAGGCCAACATACCATTTGCCTTCCTAACTGTTTGCTGCACCTGCATGTTTGCTTTCAGTGACTGGTGTACAAGGACACCCAGGTCCCTTTGTACATCAACATTCCCCAATCTATCACCATTTAAATAATACTCTGCCTTTCTGTTCTTCCTTCCAAAGTGGATAACTTCACATTTATCCACATTATACTGCATCTGCCATGTATTTGCCCACTCACTCAACTTGTCTAAATCGCCTTGAAGCCTCTTTGCATCCTCCTCACAACTCATAATCCCACCGAGTTTTGTGTCATCAGCAAACTTGGAAATATTACATTTGGTTCCCTCATCCAAATCATTGATATATATTGTGAATATCTGGGGCCCAAGCACTGATCCCTGCGGTACCCCACTAGTCATTGCCTGCCACCCCAAAAAAGACCTATTTATTCCTACTCTCTGTTTCCTGTCTGTTAACCAATTTTCAATCCATGCCAGTATATTATCCCCAATGCCATGTGCTTTAATTTTGCACACTAACCTCTTATGTGGGACTTTATCAATGTTGTACGTTTGATCACATCTGCTAATTATGCTGTTCCCCTTCTGATATTGCAGCTCTGTTGTGGTTCATTAATAATGATCTTCTCACCTCTGTAGTTAATTCACACTAATGCACAGCAGGTTACTTTACAGAAAAGAATTTACCGAATTGCTTTCAGACTTTGTCTCAACCACTTGAGCTTCCTGATCATAATTAAAACACAATGGGGCGCTAAATTGGGCTGTGTAGCATCCATTGTTTTGGCGCCACACGGCCTCTCTAACATCCACGATGGCATCTTGGATGCGCACGCGCGTTTCCAGCGTGACGTGGGCCGGTCGCCATCTTGATATAGGAGTTAGCGCATGCACAAATACCAAACACCGGAAGCATGTAAAGTGGGGAGAAAATGCGTGCAATCAGTGTGCAATGCTGATTTAAAGTGATAGACACCATTTTGGACCTTAATGCTCAACTCAACACACAGTCCTAACCCCGACCATCTGAACGTGTCTTACAGTGCCTGGAGGACCCCCCCATCAGTGCTATTTAAAGATGCCGTGCAGGTGTTGCAGGTTAATTGCTGGATTATTGCTTCTGGCTGCTGGAGGAGTGGGAAGTGTTTTTTGAAGCTCCCTATTCTTACTGAGAGTTCCTGGATTACATTTGAGAGTGATTTGGCAGGTACCACCTTACAGGTCAGAAAATTAGAACTGTGGTTGAACAACATTCCTGCCAACCATGGGCGGTCTGCTAGGGCTCCCGCTGGGCATTGAGCATGACTGGGAGCATGCAGAGAGGTCACACATAGCAGGTCAAGCTGCGAGGAGCGGGAGGATGAGGAGGCGCAGGGCACTGAGCAGGAGGCCCTAACCAATGAGGGCCTTCCGGGACCAATTCTCTTACCTCAACATGACCGAGGAGGATTGCATCCGACACCTGAGGTTCACCAAGGAAGCAGGGTGAGGACAGCATTACCTGTGGCTGTGAAGGTCACTATGGAGCTGAATTTCTACAGCTCAGGAGCATTTCAGGCCTCTGCTGGCGACATGTGCAACATCTCGCAGTATGCAGTGCACTGCTGCATAAGGGAGGTCACAGAAGCACTATACCAGATGATGAACAGGTTCATCACCTTCCCTCGCCACAGAGACAAGCAGAACAAGCGAGCACGGGGGTTCACCCGCATTGCTGGCTTCCCCATGGTGCAGGGTGTCATTGACTATACGCACATTGCTCTGCGTGCCCCGCACATCAACTCAGCCGTGTTCGTCAACTGAAAGGGCTTCCACTCCCTCAACGTGCAACTGGTGTGCGACCACACGCATCAAATCACGGAGGTTGATGCCCGCTACTCTGGGAATAGTCACAACGCCTTTTTCATGCAGCAGTCCAATGTGCCAGCTATCTTTCACCCGCCTTGGCAAGTCAAACGCTGGCTACTGGGTGACAAGGGCTATCCCCTCACACCGTGGCTCATGACACCGGCCAGCAACCCACGCACACATACACAGCAGGCCTACAATGAGAGCCATGCTGCCACATGCAACATTGTGCAGCACACCATAGGCCTCCTCAAACAACACTTCCGCTGCCTGGACCGGTCTGAAGGAGCCCTGCAGTACTCCCCTGAGTGGGTGGGCAGATTTGTGGTGGTCTGCTGCATGCTGCACAACCTCGCTATCATGAGGGACCAGCCTTTGCCGCCAATGATTGGAGAAGACCCTGAACCAGAGGTGGAGGAGGAGGAGGAAGAGGCTGAGGAGGAGGAGGAGGAGGGGGTGGAGCCGGAAGAGGAAGTGGAGGATGATGCAAGGGTGCAACAGGAACCATGCCTTGTCTGCAAGGGCTGTGCGTGCTCGTCTGATCCATGCTCGCTATCAACAATTTGAACTACATCCCCCAACTCAACAACAGTCCTACACTCCCACCTTTCCCCTCCCACAAGATAATCAAATCACCCTCCATCTGATTACACATTGATGTCCCTTTCAGCTCATTGCATAAATAAAAACCACCACCAAATGCAAAATCAAAGTCTCATTTATCAATGAATAAATGAAATTATGGAAACAGAACAGAACTATCCACCCTTGTGCATTCCCTTAATGCCTGTTGTTCGTGTGCCTTTACCTATCCTAGTGCTCCTACGAGGTGCTCCCCCAGTGGCTGGAGCATGGGTGGTGGGAGGCTGCTGGTCTTCAATGGAGGACTGTACAGATGGCCTTGGAGGATAACCTCGAGCAGCTCTGGCCCAGCTTCAAGTTGCACCATCACAGCATGGGCTGCAGCAGTCTGGCCTGGCTGGCCAATAGGCAACAACAGGGGCACTGGCAGAGTGGCAGGAGTGGGAGCAGGAAGGCTGTTGTCCTGAGAGAGTTGTCCTGACTGCCATGGTGCCACTGCCACTTTCCCGGGGTGGCGCCTCAGCAATCCTGGTGATCAGCTGGAGAACGGATCGCTGGACTGCTGTGACGCCCCGTGATTTTCATGAAACATAGAAACATAGAAAAGAGGAGCAGGAGTAGGCCATTCGGCCATTCGAGCCTGTTCCGCCATTCAATATGATCATGGCTGATCCTCTATCTCAACACCGTATTCCCGTTATCTACCCATACCTCTTGCTGCCTTTTGTGTCTAGAAATCTATCTAGCTCCTTCTTAAATATATTCAGTGAATGAAGTTTATATATTCAGTGAATTAAGTTTCTGCATTTGCACAATAATTGGCCGTTAAATTCGCCAAAGTGAAATCTGGTAATTAACTGTGTAAGTACCCTTTTAATGATGTGATCATTGTTAATGACTGCCAATCAACCTCTCCTGCCCTGAAAGTTGACAATTAAAAGTGTGGAGTCTCATTCCTTCAGATTGTGAATTGTTGTTGGAGATTTTAAAAACATCAAATTTAAATTTTATATATTTTTTTGTACTTTACCTTTCTGTCTCTTTTTTCTCTCTCTCTCTCTTAATCCAATGTTTCTTTCCCTCTCTTTAGTTCTTTCTCTGTACCTGATTTGACATTGAATTCACTCACTCTAATTCCTCTGTTTCTTTCTCAATCTTTAAATCTCATTGGTTAAGGAGATACACTGTTTGTCCCGCCGTTCACTAAGGTCCCTGTTGCCCTGTTGCCCTCGTCATGCCCTTATCAGCTCGCTCATCCAGCAACTTTGTGGGCAAAAAATTTTTGTGCTGAAGGATGCAGGAAAAAGTCTAACTAACCAGGCACACCGCGAGATGCCTCACTCCAATGGACCTTGGCCCAATATCTATATTTGAAACAATGGTCTCCTGTGGTGGATATAAATAGATGTTTGTTTTGTTGGAATTAAAAAGTACACACTAAGGGGTAGACATTTGGCTTCTGCATTCACCAGCCTCCGATTTCCCTCCATTAGAGTGACCGGGTGGAGAACCACAGGTTGGTGAACATGGAAAGGGAATTTCTACTTGTAAAAACAGCCATTCCAGGGAACCGAGTGAGGCAGGGCATCAGTTCACTGCTTCTACCTCTGAGTCCATCGCAAAGGGTACAACACTTCTTTAATTGTGGCAAAATGGAATGCCAATTTAATGCACCGTGTTTTGTCACAAGCCATGAAATAAAGGTTCCTAGCTCTCTTCTTACACATTATATCTATTGATGGTAGATTAAACATTTCTTCCTCCCCATATAATACATTGAGTTATTAATTGCAAACAACTTGTATGGTATCAAACATTAACTCCTAAGTCCACAATGCATTCATACATTGAGAAAAGATGATAAATGGCATCCTGGTAATATAATGGGTGGAAATACTGCAAATAACAAAACTAAACATAAGAAAAGGCCAGTAAGACTATAGATTCTGGTGAGTAAGGATGATTAATATTGATTGTGAAGCACCCCACCCCATCCTAAAAAATCCCCAGCAATTAATAAAGAATGAATTCATCAGACATCGCAGCAAAGAACTGTGAAAAGAATGTTACAGTAATTCTGCATACATTTTATACATGTCGCTTTTACTGAATAAACAAAATGTGAAGGCTGCTCTATGGGTTATATGTCTATACTGTATTCCTTGGCACCTGAGGTAGCACAGAGGCGCCCAGGAGTCTGTGATGCTATAATGGCGGCCTGTCAACAGGAGTGTATTGCCAGCGTTCCGAAGCTGCAAAGTTTGTCATGGTTGAATTGTCATTAATGTAAATATCTGATCAAGAAGATCTGAAGCCCAGCTTGTAATGTAGCTCTACTATCCTTCTTATCTCACTTACATACACAATATTTTAAAATATTCCGGAAAGCAGTTCTGCAAAGCATAGCTTCTTTACAAGAGAGGATCGCCCTGTGCTGAAGCAGGAGTCGGAGCACAAAACCAACCTGAATCTGAGTCTCTCAAGTTGATGTAAAAGATCCCACGGCACTATTTCAAAGAAGAGCAGGGGAGTTCTCCCAGTGTCCTGGCCAATATTTATCCCTCAATCAAAATCAGTAAAAACAGATAATCTGGTCATTATCACATTACTGTTCGTGGGACCTTGCTGTGCATAAATTGGGTGCTGCGTTTCCCTTCATTACAACAGTGACTGTAAAGCGCTTTGGGATTTCCTGAGATCATGAAAGGCACTATATAAATGCAAGTATTTCTTTCTTTAGCTTCTAAACAACTTATTGACAAAATGCTTTATTTTTAAAATGTTAGTTTAAGAGCTGTGAGGTTTTTTTTGTAGTCTCTTCCAGGATTTACACACACTTAGGTAGTCTACTTTTAGTCCATACACATACAGGATATACATGCCAAAATGGTACAATTCATGCTGAACTGTATTAAAATGGTAAATATAGCTCCTGACTAGGCCTATAAAAAGACTGGCCACACAAAAATCAATGTCAGCTAGTAGATGTGCTGCATGAGAGACATAAGAACATAAGAAATAGGAGCAGGAGTAGGCGATAGGGCCCTCAAGCTTGCTCTGCCATTCAATAAGATCATGGCTGATCTTCGACCTCAACTCCACTTTCCCGCCCTATCCCCATATCCCTTGATTCCCTTAGAGTCCAAAAATCTGTCGCTCTCAGCCTTGAATATACTCAACGACTGAGCGTCCACAGGCCTCTGGGGTGGGGAATTCTAAAGATTCACAACCCTCTGAGAGACCATTGCTTGACATCAGTGAGGCCAATCAATCTAAGTCATTTCTGGTTGAATAACATTTCAGCCCCTTGGTTTCTGTGAAAGAGGTCTTCAACTACTGATGGTTATTCAGTATGTATGAGAAAAAAACTCTATGGGACACATGGCGGGGGGTGGAAAACGGGTCATTACTTTGCATTGATAATACTTTCCCTTATAGTTTAATAGAAAGAATATGGAATAGGTGTGTTATTTGATGTTCAATTTTTTTTGCTGTTACAAAACCTGATTTGGCTCACACGTTCTGATTTCAGTACTATAAACTAGAGTTATTCTTTGGTCCTGTGAAATTCAAGGGACTATTAATTAATCCGGCACTCCCAGTAGGGAGCAGTACCAACTCGCAGGGAGCACATAATGCCCAGAATTTCCCAATTACATGCTCTTTGTGAGTGCAGTTACCTGCTAGGAGTGCTAGATTGCAGGATCACTGCATCAATGAATTTTAGTACTGAATTTTCCTCTTGATACCAGCTAATGGCTGGTGGACAATGTGCAAAATGGGGCACGGATCCGTAGTACGATGGTGGGCACCTGATGGGCTTCAGTGCTTTGGGCACAGAAAATGAGACCTGCGACATGCCCGAGGTGCCCACTGAGTCCCAATGAGGGCGATGAGCACAAAGAGGGCCATGTCCTTCCACCCAAGCTGTATGTTAACTCATTAGGCTCCTGATTCTTATGTCAAGTAGGCAGCCAGTCCATAACACAACGGGAGCACCTGAGCAATGGTCGCTGAAGGGCAGGCGCCATTAATATTTGAAAACAAAATTTGAACACTGCTGCCCTTTGCCTTTCCTATCCATCCTGGACCACTGGCACCGGTGTCTCCTATGGCGGGTAGTCCCATTCCCTGCAGTGTCCCATTGCATACCAGTGCCCCTCCACCCCACATTGGGAAAGTGCAGTCCTTCACTGACTGGTGGAGCCCGATAATGCAGCTCTGGCATTCCTGAGGATTCTTAAGGGATGTGTCCAGAGCACCAACAATGTATGTAAATGTGATGACAGTGCATTATCCGGTGGGGTTGGCACGTTTGTACTCAGGTGCGCACACTGTCCATGCCTGTGGTACAGTACTCAGGCATCATTATCAAACTCATAGTGTAGAAGTAAGGGTCTTCCAAAGCTCTTCTAGAAACATGACCTAGTTTATCTGGGTCCTGGCCTAATTTGAGGCCATTTTGGCATGCACCCATTGAATTTCAAGCTCTCAGAAAGAGCTATCCAATTTTGTCCCACATCCCAGTGTTTTCCCCATAACTCTGCAAATTAGTCCTCTTCAATTACATGTCCAATTGCCTTTTGAAAGTTCCTATGAAATCTGCTTCCACCACCCTTTCAGGTAGTGTGTTCCAGATCTTAAAACCTTCGCCATGAAAAAATTTCTCCTCATTTCCCCTCTAGTTCTTTTGCCAATTATTTTAAATCTATGACCTTTGGTTACCGACCCACTTGCCCGAGGAAACAGTTTCGCTCTACTTGCTCTATAAAAACTCCTCATAATTTTGAATAACTCTATTAGGTCTCCCCTTAAACGTCTCTGCTCTAAAGAGAACAATCTCTCCACATAACTGAAGCCCCTCTTTCCTGGTATTATCCTGGTAAACCTCCTCTGTACTCTCTCCAAGGCCTTGATATCCTCCTGCAGGTCTCTGGCCGCGGTCTCCTGCAATAATTGGCCGACTCCAGCCTGCTAGCCTGATATTATTCACTCCGGGTTCAGGCGGGAGTTGGGCCTGGTATATTTAAATGTGGCTAAAGCCTCAAGTCGTCGACCCAGGGTGAGTCTAAAGCTCGCCCTACTGGCCTCATGTTTGCCCCTCACCCCCAATTAAAATTTGGACTTTCTACCTAAAAGTCTTTTATTTAGGTGAGGTGCATAGGTCTGATTTGTAAGCAAGCTATTTTGTTTCCAAAGTAAAATCTTCAAATCTCAAGTGGGCAACCTTGTAACAATTATGTCATTCAGAAATTATTTTATCTAAATCATGCAGATTACTATCAAAAATGCAAAGTCAACAACATTTGCTACAAAAAGCAATAAGATGAAACACCTAGATCAGCAAGATTCAAAAATAGGTTCAAAGTCCTGTGTCATTGAATATTTCTGCTAATGTGCTTCTTACAGAGCAGCTATTTTAGTAATACCATAGATGACAGATTGAGTTTCAAGCAATTTTTATTAGATATGTACATTGTTTAAGAATTATTATTGGATTTTGGCAGATGGGAGATGGGTGATGGTAGAACCTACCATCTGGCTTAATTGCCTCATGGTATTTTTTTTTATTCGTTCATGGGATGTGGGTGTCGTTGGCGAGGCCGGCATTTATTGCCCATCCCTAATTGCCTTTGAGAAGGTGGTGGTGAGCCGCCTCTTGAACCGCTGCAGTCCGTGTGGTGAAGGTTCTCCCACAGTGCTGTTAGGTAGGGAGTTCCAGGATTTTGACCAAGCAACGATGAAGGAACGGCGATATATTTCCAAGTCGAGATGGTGTGCGACTCGGAGGGGAATGTGCAGGTGGTGTTGTTCCCATGTGCCTGCTGCCCTTGTCCTTCCAGGTGGTAGAGGTCGTGGGCTTGGGAGGTGCGTCAAAGAAGCCTTGGCGAGTTGCTGCAGTGCATCCTGTGGATGGTACACACTGCAGCCGCTGTGCGCTGGTGGTGGAGGGAGTGAATGTTTAGGGTGGTGGATGGGGTGCCAATCAAGCGGGCGGCTTTGTCCTGGATGGTGTCGAGTTTCTTGAGTGTTGTTGGAGCTGCACTCATCCAGGCAAGTGGAGAGTATTCTATCACACTCCTGACTTGTGCCTTGTAGATGGTGGAAAGGTTTTGGGGAGTCAGGGGGTGAGTCACTTGCTTCAGAATACCCAGCCTGTGACCTGCTCTTGTAGCCACAGTATTTATGTGGCTGGTCCAGTTAAGTTTCTGGTCAATGGTGACCCCCAGGATGTTGATGGTGGGGGATTCGGCGATGGTAATGCCGTTAAATGTCAAGGGAGGGGGTGGTTAAATTCTCTCTTGTTGGAGATGGTCATTGCCTGGCACTTGTCTGGCGCGAATGTTACTTGCCACTTGTCAGCCCAAGCCTGGACGTTGTCCAGGTCTTGCTGCATGCGGGCACAAACTGCCTCATTATCTGAGGGGTTGCGAAAGGAACTGAACACTGTGCAATCATCAGCGAACATCCCTATTTCTGACCTTATGTTGGAGGGAAGGTCATTGATGAAGCAGCTGAAGATGGTTGGGCCTAAGATACTGCCCTGAGGAGCTCCTGCAGCAATGCCCTGGGGCTGAGATGATTGGCCTCCAACAACCATCGTCCTTTGTGCGAGGGATGACTCCAGCCACCGGAGAGTTTTCCCCCTGATTCCCAATATGGCTGACTAAAAATATTATGGGTTAGGGGGTGAAATTCATCCTGGGCGGTAGTACATTAACTTCAATGGAAAATAAAATCAGGAGTATAAAACCATCTGCCGATGTGCTGTTGGCCATTTTGCACTGCTGCCCAAAGCAAATTTCACACCCAGGGCCTTTTAATGATAGTCTGATTATAGGAATTATGCAGTTGAAAATCCACAGCGGGGCACATTCTGCAGTAAGTGCTGGAATGTACCTGCTCAGGATGGTCCATTGCAGATCCCACCAACAGTTACGGGGTCGGGACAGATCCTCTGATTTGCTTGGCCAATTTGAGCACCTGTACCACTCGGGGTACATCTCGGGCACCTGCCTTCCACTGGGGGTTGTGATTATCAGCATAAGTTTGCCAGTCCAGAGGGTTTCATATGTGAGGCTAGGACGTGGAATATCTGCATCCTGGCCTAATTTCCCGCTTTTCTTGCACACACCTGCTGAACTCATGGAAGGAATACAAGGGTCACTGATTTTTGGTCCATACATGTGTGTAAAGGACATATCTTCATTGTTGCAGGATCATCATGATAGGATGATGTGATGTGATGATCTGAAAAATAAATAATAAAATCCACAGATGGCTCCACTTAAGATAAATTCTGATGAGAGCAAATTCCACTTGAAAGCAAATTTGCATGGACTTGCCCTTGTTCATTTCCAGATGACCATGTTTCTAATAAGTAAAATTGATTCCTATAGTTTACATATCGGAGCCTATTTTCACCTTCAGGTATAAGTGGGTTTTAATTTGGTTAGTGCCGTTTTAAGGCCCATCAGAACCTCAAGTGCAAAAAAAACTCAATTCTCCAGTGTGAGCTTGAGTGTTGCCGACTGGCACACTCCAGGGTCCAGGAGTACATGCTGCAGAATGCACTGAGGCGAGGTGCGACCTACACAAAGGCTCTATGGGGAAAGACCACGAGGTAAGGCCACCCCCCCTTGTATTGTACACCATGAGTCATAAGAAATACTGTTTAAATTGTAATAATGAGATCGCTTTGTGTACGATCTGCAGTGTTCATGGTTTGAAATGTACTGGTTTGAAATTGTGATATTTACTTTGAACTTTGTACCTTTAAATGAAATAAAGTATATTTTGAAATTTAAAAAAAAAATTGTACCATTTACAACACCAGGTGCTGACTCAGATGCAACCAAGGATGACACCACTGGTAGGAGAGGAAATTTTTGTGTAAGTTAAACTTAAACTTAGTGGGGGTTTTAACTCCGGGTTAAAAGCAGAGGGGAGGGGCACCGTAACTTCCCGTCTGGGAGTTCCCATGTTGGGCTCGGTTGATTTAAACAGCTGGGCCTCATCAATATTTTGCCGGCCAGCTGCTTCTTCACTCCTGTTTTGGGTCAGAGAGCTGGCCGGCGAAATATTGATGAGGCCCAGCTATTAAAATCAACCGAGCCCAACATGGGAACTGCCGGATGAGAGGTTATGGTGCCAACGAGCATCAGGGAGCCGCCGACACTCAGATTAAGTCACTTGCGGGGGGGTGGTGTTCGGGAGATTGCGCGGGTTGGAAAGAGGGAGGGCGCTCTGGGCAGCAGAGATCCAAACTTTTCTTGTCAACCCAGAGAAGGACTCCTGATCTTCCTGGCCCCACAATGATACGTTTTGTCCTTATCTTTTGGGGCTTCCACCTCTGCAGGTTTTACTGGTCAGAACGTCCACAGTGGGCATCCCGATTTTCATATATTTAGGAGGCATCCATCTAAGTCAGGTGAACACCCCAGCCACCCAGTGTTAAAGTGTCACGGGCGGTATCTGAATGTCAAAAAGTACAGCATGGTTTTAACTCCCATTCCGCCTGTTAAAATCCCCCTTAAAGCGATGGGGACAATTAAAGGTGAATGTCAGAATATGTGGACAAAATTTCTAGCGAGCCCTAAAAGGCTATCAGCAGCCTTTGCAAAGGCTGAAGGGTGTAAAGGATTTAAGCAGCAGTTGGGCAAGATGAAGGGAAAGGTTCAAGCATAGTATGCAGGCAAGTGACAGAGCAGGCCAGCACCTGACTCCCTGTTTGAAAGCTGCTGAAGTCGAAGTGCATGAGTGACTTGTGAGGAGCGTTGCCTTCTCTGCCACTCCATTGCATCATCCCATAAGTTGGCACTGCAGTATGACTGCAAGAAGATGCAGCCAAATTTAGGCCACAGCTGACTGTTACTGTCCCTGCATGTGCAAGCCCTCTCCTGCATCGTAGCTGCAGGTGCCTTTACAGTACATGGCACAGCTCGACACCTGCCTCTCTGCTGACCCAGAGCCTGAGAAAACAGTTCCCATCATTTCCCTTTGTCTGCATGGAAGGAGGTGGGCACTTCTTGCACTTGCCCCACTTCTGGCAGAAATTCTGACTGGCAAAAGGGACAGGGATCAAGTGTAAATGGGATCCGACCAAATTCCCTCCCCGCATCTGGATTCTGCCGTTTTCATGCAGAATTTGATGGAGGAAATTCCAGACCTGTTTCAAGCGGGAGCCTACTTCTAACACGAATGCTCGTCCTGGCCCCACAAAAATCTTTCCACCACCGCTGGCCTGTCTGCATCCCCCCCCCCCCCCCCACCCCCGCGATTGCCTCCCAACCACTTTAATATCCAACTTCTGGTTTAGCTCCGTGGAGAAGCCACCAGATTTCCCGACCCCCACCCTCCCTCCAATCGGTGAGCTGCCTATAAGTGTGAGTTCAGTGCTCGTAACTTAGCGATGAAATGTAAATGAGGGGCCTCTTGCCGAGAACATCCGTCCAAAGGGAAAATCAGTCCCGCAGTATTTTGTTATAGGTGGATATTTTCTGAAAGCTAATAGAACTCCTAGAGCATATATTGTAAATATTTTTACATTTTTAAACTTTTTATTCAATTAAAGAATATATTTCAAATTTGTATTTGTTGCTAATCTTTTTACTTACTATAACACAGTTAACTTGGTTCACAGATATTTATTTCTGTATTTAAAACCTCCTTTTATCATACAGAATACCTGCATATTGAAAGGACCACCCTTTGGTGGTCCCTGATGAATGTTATCAGAGTAAATTCATCTTTATAAAGTCTAGTAACTACAGAGACAATGCTTTCAGATTTCTGCTGGCAACTTGCAGGTGTTGGGATGCTTCTGTGGTTTTTGTGCTTTAGCTTTTCAGGTAAACTTTGCTCTGTCTTTATACAGTTATCATAAATTTGTTCTGCCCATTGAATAATGTGGGGGCATTTTCTATTCTGCTTGTAGCCGCTTGAACTGGATTAAGATGCAAATTATAGGGGTAAATTTTCATCTTTATTGCATGTGCAGTAATGGGGGGATCACCCACCCAATATAAAACCCGGATGGTTTCCATTTCCATTGATTTCAGTATAACAGGAGGGCGATCCGCTCTGCCAGGTCACCGTCGGTGCAGTGAATACGAAAATTTACCCCATAGTTTTTGAGGCCGTAACAATGTCAGGCACAAACAATTTGGATTATTTTTTGTACCATAGGTGTTTGAACACTGATTTCATATGGCACGAGTTTCCTTACAGCTTCTCCTGCCCCGTTGCTGGAACTTTGGCAGAAGTTTGGCTGAAACCCCGTTACTTTGTGTAAATGAGTGTGTGAATTTGTTCTGCCCGTTGAATAATGTGGGCCACATTTACACACAGTAACGGCAGGGGGGCGAGAGACGCCCCGTGGAAATTCTTGGCAATGATTTCCGGAAAGTTGCTGGAGTCAGATTTTTCGTGATGCTGAAAATGTAGGCAGATAGTACAAAGGCTAACTTAAAACCAATGAGATATGAATGTGCAGGAGTTATACACGACTAATATCTGGGCCAATAATGCGCCCTGTGTAAAGCGACATTACCTGTGCTGACCTTGTTGGATAATGCTAGGTCTGGATATTTGCATAATTTCGATGCATGTCAGCCATGGCTCAGTGGTAGCACTCTCAGCTCTGAGTCAGGAGGTTGTAACATCAAGTCCTACTCCAGAGACTTGAGCACAAAACCTAGGCTGACACTCCAGTAGTGAGGGAGTGCTGCACTGTCGGAGGTGCCATCTTTCAGATGAGATGTTAAACTGAGGCCCCGTCTGCCTTCTCAGGTGGATGTAAAAGATCCCATGGCACTATTCGAAGAAGAGCAGCGGAGTTCTCCCCAGTTTCCTGGCCAACATTTATCCCTCAACCAACATCACTAAAAAACAGATTACCTGGTCACTATCTCATTGCTATTTGTGGGACCTTGCTGTGCCCAAATTGGCTGCCACTTTTCCAACATTACAACAGTGACTGCACTTTTAAAAAAGTACTTAATTGGCTGGAAAGCAGTTTGGGATATCCTGAGGTCATGAAAGATGCTATATAAATGCAAGTTCTTTCTTTTCTTTCTTATTGCCCATTATGTGCCAGGAAAAATGTCAGGTGCTGGCAGTCAGTGAAGGGCTGCTGGCTGCCTGTTGTTTGCTTGGCAATTTTCCAGCATGAAGGGCCCAGGAGGGGTGGCAAGGGCCAGGGAAAGCAGGGACTTGTAAGCCATGCTGACAGGGGACTAAGAGTGCCAGGAGCAGAGTTGGGCAGGAAATTCTTCCCCACTTTGTGGCCTGCCCTTCAATGTCCGTTCCACAAGGAAAATGTGTGGCTGGAGCACTGCTCAGGCATTTGAGCTGCAATATATGGCAACCACCTAATTTAAATTCAACTTGAGCCTTAATAAGCCTTGTACCATCCATGTGTGTAGGCTCCCAGGCCCCTTGCGTTGGGACACACTGGGCACTTCAGATGCATTGTACATATCAGGTTTCTGCATCCAATTTTTTGGAGAGCAGACACCAGCCGTAAAACTATCTGCCCCACAACAATGTAAGGTGTGAGTGTACTGTCAGTTTCTATTCAATATATACTGCTTTCTCTATATAAACCCCAGATATCTGAAGAATATAAGCAAGCATGGAACAAAAAAGACCATTTAGTCCATCAAGCCCTTCACTGTCCATATACAATGTATCCTATTATAGACTCCATGATGCAACCTAGTATTTGATTGGCTTTGACAATAGCTTTACATTGACGGGAAACTTTCAGCGAGTAATTACTAGTTACCCCCAAATTCCTTTCCTTTTCCACATTTGTTAATAGAGACTCAAATAGGACCCATTTAGCATGTGCCATCCATGGGACTAGGATACATAGGAATGCTGGGCAGGCTTCTGACTACTTGCCCATGTTTCAAGCTATAGTTCCTGCCCAGGTGGCCCTTGAGAATCATCATGCAATGTCTACCAATTCATTGGATGCCTTCCAGAATGATAGTGGGGCGAAAAGGGTTAAATTATGAGGCCAGGTTACATAGACTGGACTTGTATTCCCTTGAATATAGAAGATTAAGGGGTGATCTAATTGAAGTGTTTAAGATGATTAAAGGATTTGATAGGGTAGATAGAGAGAAGCTATTTCCTCTGGTGGGAGAGTCCAGAACAAGGGGGGCTTAATCTTAACATTAGAGCTAGGCCGTTCAAGGATGATTTCAGAAAGCACTTCTTCACACAAAGGATAGTGGAAATCCTGAACTTTCTCTCACAAAAAGCTGTTGAGGCTACTGAGATTGATAGGCAAGTGTTACAGAACCAAGGTGGGTAAATGGAGTTAAGATACATATCAGCCATGATCTAATCGAAAGGCAATACAGTCTTGAGGGACTGAATGGCCTAATTCCTGTTCCTATGTTCTTATTCCTATGTCCCTATGTTCCACAAGAAGTGGACACCACCACACTTCCCACCAGTCTATCTACAGTAGCACCCTTTTAGCAATGTACATCCAGTGCCACATAGGACATTAGTCCACAAAGTTAGACGGTGGTGCACTTCTGATTTAGGTCCAAAATTGGCCAAAGCAGAGGAAGCAAAGGGTAGTTGTACGTGGAGCTGGATTAGCATTGAAAGAGTAACTAGCAGATGCTTCAGGAATCAGTGCTCGGACTGTTGCTGTTTACAATGTACATAAATTACTTGAAAATGCGGACAGAAACAAATTAACGGATGATATCAAATTGGGTGAGATTACAAAGAATCAGGAACAGGTTGATCAACACGTGGATGTTGTCTACATGGAGTTTAGTAAAGCATTTGACAAGGTTCCACATGGCAGACTGGTCAGAAAGGTAAAAGCCCATGGGATACAGGGAAATGTGGCGAATTGGATCCAAAATTGGCTCACTAACAGGAAACAAAGGGTAAAAGTCGATGGATGTCTTTGCGAATGGAAATCCGTTTCCAGTGGTGTGCCACAGGGCTCAGTGTTGGGTCCCTTGCTGTTTGTGGTATATATTAATCATTTGGACTTGAATGCAGGGTGCATGATTGGCAAATTTGCAGACGGCACAAAAATTGGCCGTATAGTTGATAGTGAAGAGGATAGCTGTAGACTCCAAGAAGATATCAATGGGTTGGTGGAGTGGGCGGAAAAGTGGCAAATGGAGTTCAACCCGGAGAAATGTGAGGTAATGCACTTAGGGAGGGCAAACAGTAAAAGGGAATACGCAGTAAACGGGAATATATCGAGAGGGATGGAGGAAGTGAGAGACCTTGGAGTGCATGCGCACAAGTCCCTGAAGGTGGCAGTACAGGTAGATAAGGTTGTGAAGAAGGCATACGGAATGCTCTCCGTTATTAGCCGAGGTATAGAATACAAAAGCAGGGATGTAATGATGGAACTGTATAAAACGCTGGTAAGGCCACAGCAGGAGTAATGTGCGCAGTTTGGTCACCACATTACAGGAAGGACATAATTGCTCTGGAGAAAGTGCAGAGAAGATTTACAAGAATGTTGCCAGGGCTTGAAAATTGCAGCTACGAGGAGAGATTGGATAGGCTGGGGCTGTTTTCCTTGAAGCAGAGGAGGCTGAGGGGAGACTTGATTGAGGTGTACAAAATTATGAGGGGCCCAGATAGAGTAGACAGGAAATACCTGTTTCACCTAGCAGAGAGTTCAAGAACTAGAGGACATAGATTTAAGCTGATTGGCGGAAGGATTGGGGGGACATGAGGAAAAACTTTTTTACCCAGAGGGTGGTGGGTGTATAGAATATGCTGCCCGAATTGGTGGTAGAGGCAGGGACCCTCAACTCTTTTAAAAAGTACCTGGACCTGCACCTAAAGTGCAGTAAGCTGCAGGGCTACGGATCGGGTGCTGGAAGATGGGATTAGAATGGACACCTGGTTGTTCTTTGAGCCAGCGCGGACACGATGGGCCAAATGGCCCCCTTCTGTGCTGTATCTTTTCTATGGTTCTGTGGTTCTATAGGAGGACCTGGATAAATTGGAAAGCTGAGCTCACAAGTGGCAGATGTGATTAAATGTGGACAAAAGCAAAGTCGTGAGATTGGGACGGGATAATGAACAGTAGCAATGTGAGCCAAATGATATTATTCTACAGAACACAACACAGGAGAGGGATCAGGGACCCCAGTAGATCCATCAGAAGCCATTAGCACCATGTGTAGCAGCAATAAAGAGAGAAAATAAGATCGTGAGCTGTATAACCAGAGGAATAGAGCATAAATCTCAAATGATTCTGAGTTTACACACATCTGGTCCTACTTGGAGTACTGTGTACAATTCTGGTCACTACATTATGAGAAAGGCATCTAAGTAGTGAAGAGCAACTAAACTGATAGCTGGCATTAGGCACCTGAGGTACAAGGAGGGACGTAGAAGTTGAGAATGTTTAAACTGGTGAATAGGTGGCTTAGGGGTGATAGTGAAACATTCAAGATCCTAAAGCGTATAGACAAGATAAGTGTCAAAATGTTGAATAAAGTCACAGATACCATAAGAGGATAGAACCTCAAACTAACAAGAGGGAGGGTAAAAAGGACAGTTTGGATTTAACTATTTTATGCAGATGGTAGTGAAGGTATGGAATGGACTACCAAGGGAGCCTGTGGGATATTACATCAGCAACAAAAACTTGGTTAATGTCTTGGTGTAAAATCTGATAGAGGAGTTTGAGAGGTATCATAGGATACTGGGACCAGCCAAATCTACATTCCTGTGTTCCTATAACTGTATGATGTATATCTGTTCCAATATACATTATCTTATATTTATCTACATGAAAATCCATCAGCTATTTCTTATTCTAGCTGCTTAATTGATCCAGATCTTTCCGAATGCAGTTTTGTGACCCTTTGTAGTGAAGGTGATATACTGTACCTCTTCCTACATCAAATGAATCTAATCTTTTTTGGCAGCTGAAAGTTCAATAATATCTAATGTGAATCAAAGGCATTGTGCCTATTTCATGTTAAAAAGATTTAAAACACTTAGACCATTGATCTAAAGTGCGCTACAGAACAGATAAAGCCAATGCATACATTTTATACCCCAATGCTTTAGTAATGGGTAACCAGCAAAGAGGCTTAGATGGGATGCCAGCTAAATTTAAATTTAACCTGCATGTACAAAAAAAGACAGCTGGTTTCAACTCACTAATGACCAGACCTACCCCACAGTACGAAAACTTACTAAAGTACCAATTCTTTAAAAAAATCTATTCAGACCTAGTGCTGGTGTCGTTCAGATTATTTACCGATAACAGAGAGTAAGAATGCAGATATGGCCACAGGTGCTGTGATACAGAGAGATATTCGCACCATTCAATGAGGGTATGTTCAGCTTCCACTTAACTTGCACAATCCTTGCTCTATAAAACAAGTCCAATGTTACCCCAAACAAGTCAATAATCTTTTTCAAATCTCATCTACATGCATGAATCCCTGCTTTATCTATTTATACTGTGGAGTAAAATGGAGGTAGTTGGTTAGTTGAACATTTGTTGCAACAACAAAAAACTCCTTTGTTTCTTGAGAAAGCTGCTAAACAAAACTTTTTCTGTGATTTATTAATAAAAACCCAACATATTAGAAATACACTTAATATTTTTATCATGGTATTGTACAATGACACTTGCCAATAATCTTGATAAAGATGGCAAAAAGGGAAGAACGTGATTAAGAGAAAAACTGGAATCATGCTTCAAGCTATATTATATTACAGAAATCAAGCACTCCCTGGAAATTTTTGGCATATGTCTTTTTTAACTTTTCAATTTTTGTAAATGTGTAGTGCACATTTAAATGTTACTGATAAAGTAGGTTGTATCTTTATTAGTTTTAATTTATTAAGCAATATTTTGACACAAGCTGGGAAATCCACCGGGAACTCAGCCACCGCACCCCCCCCCCCACCCCAGACCACCATTTAGATGCAGCAGGCGGGGAAGGAGAGGCCAGTGGTTGTCCCGGCAGAGTTGGGGAGGGGAGGTCTTTGGATTTTCAAAAGGCATTCGATAAGGTTCCACACAAGAGGTTGTTACACAAAGTTAGGTCTCATGGGATTGGGATAATATATTAGCATGGATTGAGGATTGTATAATGGACAGAAAACAGAGAGTAGGAATAAACAGGTCATTTTCGGGTTGGCAGATTATAACTAATGGGGTGCCGCGTGGATCAGTGCTTGGACCTCAGTTATTTACAATCTATATTAATGACTTAGAAGGGTGGACCAAGTGTAATGTATCCAAGTTTGCTGATGATACAAAGCTAGGTGGGAAAGTAAGCTGTGAGGAGGATGCAAAGACAATGCAAAGGGATATAGGCGAGAAGGTGGCAGATGGAGTACAATGTGGGGAAATGTGAAATTATCCACTTTGGTAGGAAGAATAGAAAAGCAGAATACTTTTTTAAAGGTGAGAGACTAAGAAATGTCAGTAGTCAGAGCGATTTGGGTGTCCTTATACACGAATCACAGAAAGTTAACATGCAGGTACAGCAAGCAATTAGGAAAGCAAATGGTATGTTAGCCTTTATTACAAGGGGGTTGGAGTATAAGGGTAAGGAGATCTTGCTGCAATTATATAGGGCTCTGGTAAGACCACACCTGGAGTACTGTGTACAGTTTTGGTCTCCTTATCTAAGGAAGGATATACTGGCCTTAGATGGGTTGCAACAAAGGTTCACTAGGTTGAGTCCTGGAATGAGAGGGTTGGCTTATGAGGAGAGATTGAGTAGAATGGGCCTATATTCTCTGGAGTTTAGAAGAATGAGAGGTGATCTTGTTGAAATTCTTAGAGGGCTTGACAGAGTAGATGCTGAGGGGTTGTTTCCTCCGACTGGAGAGTCTACAACTAGAGGACATAGTCTCAAGATAAGGGGTCGGCATTTAGGATCAATATGAGGAGGAATTTCTTCATTCAGAGGGTTTTGAATCTTTGGAATTCTTTACCCCAGAGGACTGTGGATGCTCAGACATTGAGTGTATTCAAGATTGCGATCGATAGATTTTTGGACAGTTAGGGCATCAAGGGGAATTGGAATAGGGCAGGAAAGTGGAGTTGAGGTAGAAGATCAGCCATGATCTTATTGAATGGCGGAGTAGGCTGGAGGGGCCTTATGGCCTACTCCTGCTCTTATTTCTTATGTTCTTATAGGACGGAGGTACAGGTCGGGTGGGATGGCAGTACGTCTCATCTCCCACATTTTGCTTCATTCTCCAACATGATCCTGCCTGATTTCAGGTGGGATCACGGAAGGGAATCCCAGCCACGGTGCTTATTGTAATTGGGGGCAGGTTTTGGGGCATTACTAAACACTTGGGTAGAGAGAAAAAATCAGGTGGTGCGCATCTCACGCCTATCACAGAGCTTGCCCAATTAAATAAATGGGCAGAAAATCAGGTGGGCTCCATTGCAGACATACGGCTCTTGCAGCCCAATCCAGGTGATTATTTAGACTCAAATACAAATCTGCAAAATCTGCCCCAACTCTATTTGTTATACAGCAAAATTGTGAAAGAATAAAGTAATTTGCATTTATACGACATCTTTCACATGTCCAGAACATCCCAAAGCGCTTCACAGCAATTGAAGTAGTTTTGAAATACAGTCACTGGTGTCATGTAGACAAAGGCAGCGGTGATCTCACAAACAGCAAAGAGATAAAAGAACAGATAATGGAATTCAAAGGGGATTTATTGGTAAAGCAAATCGGGTAGGGTGTAAAACGAGCAGCCGATTCACTATCAACCCTTTTCATGCTACTACCATTGACCACTTTCACCCCCCTAACTGTTTTAGTGGTGTCGGTTGGGAGATAAATGTTGGCCAGGACGCTGGGAGAAATGGGAGAACCACGTGGCATGCTTAATCCCTGAGCCATAGAAATAACTGTTAGTTATGCATTTTAACATAATAATGTGTGGAGAAGAAACATCTCAATTTTATGTGATTTAGAGCAATAAAGAAAGATGCCCTTGTCCCCATTAAAACCATTACCCTCTCTCACCCTGGTCATTCCTCTTGGTACGGCCCTCATCTCCACTTCCTTAAGTCCAAGGGATGCAGACTTGAATGTTTATGGCGGACAACTGGTTTAGCCATTCATCACCAGATCTGGCTGGGCCACATAAAGCATTATTGGGTCCTGCTCTCCTCTGCCAAAACTACTCACTATTCCAGGATCATCCTGGAATGCAAAGATAATCCTTGGCTTCTCTTCTCCACTAAAAACAGTCTTCTTAAACCCCTCTCACCTGCCTCCTCCAGCCTCACCTCCAACAATAAGTGTAAGGATTTCCTTGTCACTAATATTGAGACTATCCATTCAGCTGCCTCTGTTGCTTCCCTCCCTTTCCCTAGCCCATCATGCCAAACTTCCCCTAAGTTTCCCCCCTGCCCTAGCCCCAATCTCGCATTTTTCTCTAGTTTCTTTCCTATCTCCCCATATGCCCTCTCCAAGCTCATCTTAACCAAGAGACCCAACTCCTGTTCCCTCGACCCTATTCCCACCAAACTGCTGACCACCCAACTTCCCTTCCTGGCCCTCATATTAGTTGATATTATTAACGGTTCCCTCTCCTCAGGTACTGTTTCCCTCCCCTTCAAATCTGCCATCATCACCCTCCTCCTCAAAAAATCCACCATTGATCCCTCTAGTCTTGCAACCTATCGTCCTATCTCCAACCTCCCTTTCCTCTCCAAAATCTTTGAACGAGTTGTCGCCTCCCAAATCTGTGTCCATCTTTCCCGCAACTCCACGTTACAGCATCTGACGATAGGTCTTCGACCTGAAATGTTAACTCTCTTTCTTTCTCCACAGATGCTGCCTGACTTGCTGAGCTTCTCCAGCGTTTTCTGTTTTTATTTCAGATTCCCAGCATCTGCAGTATTTTGCTTTTGATTTAGTGTGCAAGCTATTGTTGTTGATATACATTATAAAAGGCTAATTTTAGTTTTGGTGTGCAAGTAAGAATTATAAAATACTCATATATTCAGTATATCAGTCCCAATGCTAAGGGTATTAGCAGATATCCATTTCAGCTGATAAAAATGTCTCGTTAGGCTCGAAACCAATCACTGCACATTCATCTATTTGCACAGTTTCTAGCAGTATTTCAGTCTCAGCAAATTTAATTGAACAAAACACTCACATCAAAAGAAAATGTTGTTCAGCCTAAAACCTGCAGCTGATTGCAAGACCTACAGGCTATTCCAGAGTTAACATAATTTAAAATATTGGCCTGGGATATCTCATCTAATGGACCAATCTCACTGGGTAGCTCAGCATTCTGTGTTCCAAAAGTTCACAAGATAGATACTGCCGAGGAAGGCCATTTAGCTCATCCATCCAGAAAGAACTTGCAGTCCCCCAAACACAGCCTCCAACTGTTTCTTAAATGATTCAGAGTTTTTGTTTCCACCGCCCTATCTGGACGAACATTCCTTACATCAGTCATAAATTTGTCTTTTAATAGTTTGAATCTGTGTCCATTTGTTCTACTGCCATGTTTTAGTTTGAAGCAGTGTTCTGGATATACTTTTTCTATACTGTTTACTATCTCTATAAGATAAGCTCTTAGTCATCTCCTTTCCTGGGCGAAAAGCCCAAGTTTATCAAGTCATTCCTCATATCTCATCCTCTGATGTTCAGGATCAGTGTTGATGTGGCATATTATAGTAATATGGTTCATCAACATCAAAGAGAGAGATGCATTGGGAGCTTTTGAAAATGTCGAATAGCAATTATAAAGCATTAATTACTCTTCGCATTCATTAACTAGGTTACAAAAGATAATGGAGTCTAAATTCAACATCGTTGTGCCCATTTTACGCACCTAAAATGGCTGCAGCGCTGACAAATTTAGCAATGGGAAGGCTTGCGCTCGATTGCACGTGTGCCTGGGCCACTGCTAGATTCGGCAATGGCAGCCGGTTGAAATGCGCCCATTTTGGACCAAGTGCTGGAAAGTGGGATTAGGCTGGGTGGCTCATTTTCGGCCTGGGCGGACACGATGGGCCGAATGGCCTCCTTCTGTGTCATAAATTTTCTATGATTCTATGATTCTATAATTCCGGACCCATTCCCGAAATTGGTGAAAAGTAGTTGAAGATCCGACTACTTTTACAGGTTCTGCAGCGGCCTAACCAGCTGTCCTTAAAGGGACCGCTGGAAGCCGTGGAAGACGCCTGCAGGTAAGTTTTTTTTAAACTTACCTGAATGTGGAGCCAGGACGAGTAGGAGTGCCCCTCCTGACTCCACATTACTACTGCGGCTGCTGCCAGCCTGAGCTTGTCCCTCTCCTGATTGCCTCCCTCGCCACACCCGCCCCCCCTCCCCCCACCAGACTCACCTGTGTGCCTTGGCATTTCATTTTGACATTGAAATCACAATCACATCACTATAGTATGGAAATAACACATTCTGAATAACCCAAATATAAAATGCATAGGATAAACTTGAAACTTTTTTTGAAAAACTTTTAAAACATTCTTAATATTTCTAAGCACTTGACAACTTTGACCATGTAAAGATTTGACACTATGTACAAACAATCTGAAGGACAATCTCCCAGGGTAGCAAACAGTGAATAGGTGAACAGATAACAATGTTACGCTAATGTGAGGCTAAGTGTAATTGGCTTGTGAAGACAGAAGCCTTTTCACAGCTTGTTGACATAATGTAGCTGCAAATATGCAACAAAATGAGACCATTTGACAGCCCCTTTACAAATGTCCAAAGATTTCCTTTCCACCTACTATTCATGTAGTGGCCTTTATTCTGTAAAGCTTAGTCAGTAGCTATACTGACAATAATTGCAGTGGACAGGTTACAATTATACAATACAAAACATGAAGTAATATTTGCTCACTGTTAAATGCCCTGCATTAAATGTTTTTAGCTTTGTAACACAAATATTTTAACAGTACAGGCAAATACTGCAGTACTATTAGAATTCTGATTTATAAGGGCCACAACTTTCTCTTTTCTCAAGTAAGGTATTAAATGTTCTCTTATTCTTCATTATTGATGATATGCTAACAAAATGGCCAGAACATGCAGTTTCAGAACATATGATTTTGTTGAGTACAAATTTGTTAGCAAGAGCAACAACAAAAACAATCAGGATACACTGGTAATAATGATCTTTTAACTTCTTAACCAGCTAAAAGCCATTTATGAAAAGTTTGCTAATTCAACTGTGTTGTGTGTATATTTTGTTCTTAAGTTCAGTTAGCAATAAACTAGAAAAGATTTCAAAGCTTGAAAAAATATGAGCCTAGATTTTTCTCTGTGATGGATTTAGTGCCAAGATAGCTCTGAAACTGCACTTCAGGGTATCTTCTCCCTGAACCAGCCCAATTTTCCTCAGTATACCTTTGATACAGTCATGGTAGATTCTTGGCACTATTGGTCAACGTCAGCACCACAAAACGGGCTGATAGCCAATTGGCAGCCCGTTGAAATCAATGGAAAAGAAAATCGGGCGAACTGCAAAATGAGCTGCCGATTCGCCATCAGCCCATTTTGCAGTGCTGGTGTTGGCCAATTTCACCCCCCATGTGGCATAAATTCGTGAGCAACTGGTTTCGAAATTGATTGAACAAGCTGTTGGTGCCAGTCGCGCCTCCACAGGAAGCTTGCCCATTTGAAGAAATGAATATTACTCTGCTTGACCTTACCAGCAGCAGCCTGAAGGTAAGTCCTGGGAGATTGGGGTGGATCGGCAATAGGGCAGGGGCTGATTGGCATACTATGGGGTCGGGGGAGCACTTTCAAAGGGATGCCTCCTCATTGGTGGAAAAGAGCTATTCCCTCATTGATGGAAAAGACTCCTTCATACGTGAATATAGATCCTAAATCCGTCAATAAAGGAGCAGTCTTGTCCATATCATTAATCAACATCTACAGAAGAATTTATTTTACCAGCGAGCTGGTTGAGACCAAGGAGCATGTGAGAGAAAGCTCCAGGAGAGGATAGAATCAACAAATATTTACTTAGCGTGGCACCTGACAAGATGATGGCCGTGACAGCCAAGGTGTCCTGCAAGTTATTGGTGCTGGGTTGGATTACCTTTAGCAAGTTGGTCTTCTGTTCCCTGAGGGGAATCTGGAAAATTTAGCTGGCAATATTCTTTGGCCCAATTTGGGTCTCAAGTGCTCCCCCTCTAGGAGTGGCAGGGTGCTGCTTAGTTTCTGCCTCCTCAGCAGGGCTGAAGGCTGCCTCTGCTGATTCACTACAGATGAAGGGCACCCACCCCCAATATTTAAATGACCCTGACTCTGGGATTTGGGATGAGGTCAACGGCAGAGCAAAGTGGCAGGTTGAAGTTCTGCGTGCCACACTTCTGCCACCTCAGAAAGGGTCCGCAGAATTTCTACCCTCTAAGTCTGAACAGCCAAACAGTAACCATGCCATCCGTTCAGAACAAATGATTCCTTCAACTGCCAACGTCGTAGTTTCTTCCGCAAAACCGAAAGGGGCACCTCATCCAGTCAGAAATCAACTGCACATGTGTAATAATCAGAATAGCATCAAATTATCTGAATGTTTATATTTACTAATAAAATCAGGGTTTATGGTGGATCTAGGACTCAAGAAAGATCTTCCGTAAATCAGAACCACACCAGATATTGACACTATCAGAAGCCCTTGTGTACAGTTCCAATAGGTGAGTGATTAAGACTACAGTTATTCTGCACTTGGTATGGAACCCAAGTATTGTGAGGTGGCTTCCTAATGCTTGGCTTTAGTATGCTGAGGAGCAGGATCAGTACCGAGGAGTTGAATCCAGTCCTGATTCCTGAGTTGTGCTATCACTTTTGCATTGCTAGGCACCCAACACCACTTTTCAGCAATGCAAAACTGGTGATATAATACAGTTTAAGACTTCACAGATGGATGGACTACATGTGACATGGCTCCCAGAGGCACATGGTCTTATTTTTAAAAAATTACTTCAGATTTCCCTGCGCCTCTTTCTATTCTTCACAGCACTGTGCAGTCCTGGGACACCATAACAAATAGTGGGGGCAGAACAACTAAACTTGATGCATTGGTGCAATTTTGCAATACAAATGCAATTCTTTCTACAATGCAACTAATATAACATTGCAGCCCTAAATACACACTGACATGAATTTTCAAGTAATACTTCAGATACAAGTAGATGAAGTGCTAACAAACTGATATGAATATCTCACTGTTGTTAAGTCTGGCTTTAAATTCCACTTTTCTCAGGTCTTTTGGTATTCTGAGCAGAAGCCTGTGGGTGTTAATCAGGTTTTTTTCCCCCATTTTTTGTCTAAATTTACAAATGACACCTGTGTGCAAATGTAATATTGGACAAGTTAATTGATGTAGATGTTTTTCCATGGTTGGCTTAGTGTAGAAAGAAAGGGACTATCAGCAAAAGGTGAGTATAAAAGATCTAATTTAAGGATAATGAGCCAATGAATGGTGCAACAATGCAAGTACCAATGTTTGCCAAAGCATCTGATGCCTTCCCTCCAGGGCAGGATTAGCCCGAAGGTGCCTGCTTCAATTATGTGCCTTAAAAAATAAAGTGGGGGGGAAACTATTAATTTAATATCCATTTATAAGAGAGGCTTATTGCTAGAAGAAAGGTGTGCTAATCAGTGGTTAGACCTAACGATTAAAACACGATCATTTGTTTGCAGGAATAGTCGAGGATGTTCTGGTCTTAACCTGGCCAGATAGTACTAGGCCCTCCAGTGAAATCCACACCTGCATTTTAAAGCATGTCGCTTCCCAAAGCACGGTCAAAGTCTAATCATCCAGGCATAACACCATTCCGTGACCTGCTTGTGACACGGGTCACCTAGCTGGAATGGTGCCAATTTTTTGACAGGAGTTAATGACAAGGCAGGAAAACCTGCTGGTGAGAAAGACCAACTCAACCAAGGAACCGTGTGCATTAAAGTACCATTAAACAAGGGCAGCTGAAGTCAGTTGCTGTATAATTCTGTAATCCAATAACACAAGCAAGAATAGAACTATAAAGTACATAACCATAATTAAATCATTGTCTCAGGCCCTCTTGAAAATTGTCATTCCACCTTTCCCTTTACTGTAATGAACTCTGTTTCAATTGATTACACACATTAGCAGTCGCCCTTTGACTCTAATTAGTGGTTTTCCACAAATCGTCTGTCCACAGTCGCTTAAAGTTTACAAGTGTTATTTATTGCTGAACATCCCTGAAGCAGTTAAACAGGCTTAAACTGAAGGCTTAACTGGAAATGCCAGTTCTACATAAAATTTGTTATGGACATATATTCACTCACTTTCTTAACACTTTTCAAAGGCTTTGTTGCTCATTAACACGTACTTAAAATAATAATGCGATGATTTGCTAAATGATACTATTAACTCAGGTTCGAGCAAAACAGCAAAGGCTAAACAAAAATGTACGAGTTTGTCTTTATAATGCACATTTTGTGCAAGGGTATTATTAGCAGACTAATGTAACATTCTCTCTGAATTAGACTGTTTGGTACAATTCATTAAAGCCTCTTGGGTTTATGAAAATGACTGGACGAGAATGAAAATGGGCTATGCCCTGCAGCTGAAGAAAATGAAGCTGATACTATTATCTCTTCCTGTTTGGAAAAAACAAAACATATTAGAGACCGCATGATTGCTTGCTTTCAAAAGTTTTCCATTTCCTAGCGCACAGTGGGAGGAACTCTTGTCAAAGAGCTACCCTCAGAAAGTGCAAACTGTTAAGCTGTGGGAATTTAAGTCAGACCAATCTTACAGAAGTCTGACTTTAAAAAAATTGAGTTTTGTACGTGCAACTGAACTAGGAAGAATAAGATGGAAATATATATCTGTGTGTGAGGGAGAGGGAGAGATGAACTGAAAGAGAAATGATGGTGAAGGATAACGTAAAAGCATGCCAGTAGAAAAAGGCAGGAAAAGAAGAAAAAATGAGAAAAGTATAATCTGATTGTACTCATAAATGGTTAAAACTACAAGCCTAACGACAGAAATTTTTATTTTTGGTTAGGAATAAAACAACTTACAAAAAATTAATCTGGGTTCTTGTTCCTGATTTCAAGAGACATATCTTCTAGAGAACTTGCCTGACCAATTTGAAAATTTATGAAAACAAATTTTGGTAGTTACACAGGCCATGTCAAAATAACCTCTCCCCCTCCTTCATGTCACTTTATTAGGACTGACTAAGAAAAGCTACTGCATCTTAACAGCTTCTGCGATAGTAGCAGTCTGTAGGGAAGAATAAATATTGTTAATATATTTGCTCAAAAGTAAGCAGATTAGAGTAGAAGCCATAATGTTAAAAAAATTAGTTTTAATGTAAATTTAACATTTTCAGCTTATATATATAATGGCCTAGAAATTCATTGGCGCCATGCCTGTTTTTCAGGCTCAAAACAGGCATCTAAGTGTTCAATATGGTGGGCGGCACGAGCACACTTATTTTGAGTCAGTAGTGCACCGCCCAACATATTGGATCGGGTTGCTCCATAGGTGTCCAGGTAACATGTTGGAAGTATATAAAACTTAATTCTGACTTCTGAGAAGTTTTTGTTGGTGCTGGACTGTTTTTGAATGCCTTCAAACCATTTTTGTTGCAGTCATGGATGGCCTGGTAGGTCTGCCTTTGGGACTGGAGGATGAGGTGAGCAGCAAAGAATACAGGAGAGAGCAGGAGAAGCTGGGAGATGAGGGAGGAGGAGGAAGGCGCTGTGTAGGAGGCCATACCTACAGCAGGTCTTCAAGGAGTACTTCTCCTGCCTGAACTTCTCTAAGGAGCAATGTCTCAGGTGCCTTTACTTCACAGAGGAGGCTATCACCAAGCTACATCACCTGCTCCAACCACAACTCAAGTCTCAAACCAGACATGGATAACACTGCCTCTGTCTGTCAAGGTCACTGTGGCCCTTAACTTTTATGCAACAGGCTTTGCCAAACTTGCACACTTCCACAAGGTGCAAGATACCATAAACTGCACCCACATTGTCTAGTGTGCTCCCCATCACCATCCTGGCATCTTTCTGAATACAAAATACCACTCCCTTAACGTCCAGCTTGTTTATGACCACAGGCAGCATATCGTGCGGGTCTGTGTCCAGTTTCCTGGCAGCAGTCATGATGCATTTATTCCGCGCCAGTCCTCTGTGCTGCCTGCATTGCAATCAGGCCATCAGGCCACAAACTGGCTACTTGGCGACAAGGGCTATCCTCTTCAAAATTGGCTCATGACTCCTGGCGCAGCTGCAGACCTGGCCTACAATGAGAGCCATGCTGCCACCAGAAGCGACATTGAGCAGGCAGTCGGTGTGCTCAAGCAATGCTTCTGCTGTCTGGACCATTCAGGAGGAGCTTTGGATAAGTTTGCCATCATGTGAGACCAGCCCTTACCACAACCTGGGCAGCAAGAAGTGCAGCTGGAGCTGGAGTAGAAGGAGGAGGAGGAGCAGCATCGACCACCAGCTCCCCTAAATGCCAGGGCTCTCAGAGAGCAGCTCCTCCTATTGCACCATTAATCCTGCAATCCTTATCACCACCATCCTTACTACCACCATCCAATTTCCTTCCTTCAGTCCAGCCTTATGGGTCTTGCCCTCACTTCAGTAAAATTAGAACATAAGAAAATAAGAAATAGGAGCAGGAGTAGGCCATACGGCCCCTCGAGCCTGCTCCGTCATTCAATCAGATCATGGCTGATCTTCTACCTCAACTCTACTTTCCCGCCCTATCCCCATATCCCTTGATTCCCTTAGGGTCCAAATATCCATCGATCTCAGTCTTGAATGTACTCAACCACTGAGCATTCACAGCCCTCTGAAGTAGAGAATTCCAAAGAGTCACAACTCTGAGTGAAGAAATTTTTCCTCATCTTGGTCCTAAATGGCCGACCCCTTATCTTGAGACCATGACCCCTAGTCCTAGCCTCCCCAGCCAGAGAAAACAGCCTCTCAGCATCTACCCTGTCAAGCCCTCTAAGAATTTTATACATTTCAATGAGGTCACCTCTCATTCTTCTAAAATCCAGAGAATATAGGCCCATTCTACTCAATCTCTCCTCATTAGGACAACCCTCTAATCCCAAGAATCAATCTAGTGAACTTTTGTTGCACTGCCTCTAAGGCAAGTATATCATTCCTGAGGTAAGGAGACCAAAACTGGACACAGTACTCCAGGTGTGGTCTCAGCAGAGCCCTATATAATTGCAGAAAGACCTCCTTACTCTTATACTCCAAACCCCTTGCAATAAAGACTAACATACCATTTGTCTTCCTAATTGCTTGCTGTACCTGCATGTTAACTTTCTGTGATTCGTGTACAAGGAAACTCAAATCCCTCTGAATACCAACATTTCTTAGTATCTCACCTTTTAAAACATATTCTGCTTTTCTCTTTTTCCTGCCAAAGTAGATAATTTCACATTTCCCCACATTATACTCCATCTGCCACTTTCTCACCCATTCACTTAATATAAAGACTAACACCAAATCCAGAACAAAAAAACAAATTTATCCAACAACTCAATTCCATCTGTATGTAATAGTTAACAGAAATAATTAAGAAACATCCTTGTACCTGTCTTCTGTGCTTGTTTACTTATCCTAGTGCCCTTACAAGGTGTTTCTCCAGTGGTTACAGCTTGGGAGGTGGAAGGCTGCTGAGCTTCCATTGAGGACATTTCAGATGGCCCTGGTGGGCACCCTTGAGTGGCTCTGGATCTTGAGGGCCCTGCTGCAGGCTGCAGCATCTTGGTGTGGGCTGGAATAGTCTGGTCCAACTGGCTGTGTGGAAGTAACAAAGGTAATGGCGGAATGAGTGGTGGGGAGCAGTCTTGCTGTCACCTTCAGGGAGGACAGCAGATGCCGCTCCCATGGAGCCAAGGCCACCCTCCTGAGGCAGCGTCTCAGCACTCCTGTGTGAGAATAGAGTGCAGGAGTGATGTGACGCTCTGGAAGCTCCTGTCAACACTGGTCCCCAAAACCAAAATGGCAGTCATCTGAACTTCCATGGCAGCAGTGTTAGCTGCCAGGGATGCTGTCAGTGCTGTTAGCAGAGGCTCCATCATGGTGGGCACCACTGTTTTGTTCATCGAGCTGACCGCTTGGTCAGTGTTGGACAGAATGATTTCCTTGCTCTGCACAAAGCCCCGACACAAGTTGGAGCTAGACTCCTCCAAGCTCTGAGCCATTGTGCGCAAGCTTGCTGGTAGGAGGCTTAGTGCACCTAGCATTTCCTGGTGACAACCCGTCAACCCTTTTTGGGTAGCCTGGGCCCGCGAAGTCAGCATCCTAGTCCTCTGCAGCAGAGCTAGTATGTGATCTAATCCTCTGGCAAGCTGGCGCCTGTGACATCGTATCCCCTGCCCTAGCTCCTGTACACTTTTGGCCATTGATTCAGTATGTAAAGACCCCTCCTCTAGGCTAGCCTCTAGAATAGCATGGTGCCAGTCTCTGAGCTGGTCTTTGCTAGGGTCAGGTCGAATGAGGCTGCATCTTCGGGAAGGCTTGCCTCCTCTTCCTGAAGTGATGGAAGTAACTCCACATTTTCAGCATCTGTAATGAAGGAGAGGGGCAAAGATTAACTTTTAGTGTGAAGGCAGAGCAGAGGAAGAAGGGGCTGGTGAAAGCATCTGCAGTTTGACATGCAGCGTGTGTAGGGTGAGATAGAAGTAAGAAGGGAAAAAGGGGGTAAGTTGTGAAGAACCCCTATGCGACGTTTCCTTTAGCACTGCCACGCTCCATGGTCATGGCACTCAGCCTGCCCATGGTGGCCAGCATGTTTTCTTCCACAGGGGAGAGGGCGTGCAGGTGGGCTCAGCTTCTTCCAGTGGCAGCCTCTTGCCTCAAGTTGTGCATGACCTTCTCCTGCAAGAAAGAAGGGAGTGTGTTACTAACATCCTTGTGAGGTGCTTAGAGAATATTGATTGCATAGTTGGTTTGCAGTGTGAGGTCTGGGGAAGTAAGCGTTGTAATAATGGTGAGTGTGCGTGTATGAGGTGAAAGAGGTATAGTGAAGTGTGGTGTGGTGATGATAGGAGAGTGAAGGGAAGCAGGAAGGGGACTATTGTGAGCATTGTGAGTAATGAGGCTAGAGGTGGTATAGATGTGAGCAGAGAGTAAGAGAGCAGTATTTTACCTTGACAATTCTTGTGAGGTCATTGAACTTCTTTCAGCATTGCTGTCATGTCCTGGGAGCTAAACTCCTGGCATTAACCTCCTCTGCAACCTTTTCCCATTGGCGGTGGTGTTGCCTGGAGGACTTTCTGCCCTTCCTCCTGCCCACCGCCTGGACCAGGGCCTCCAACATTATCGGAGAAGCTGGTTGCCTTGTCTCGACCTCTTGCAGCCATTTTAGCCCCTTGACAACATTTCCTCCTGCTTGCTCAAGAGGTGTTGGCTGCCTTTAAATGGCATCAGAGATGCCCGATTTCCCAACCCCATAAAAACAGGCGTGCAACCAATGAATAGCGCATTTGGTGCTGGCTGCATGCCTGAATTATTTAAATGAGGTCCAATCACGAGTGCAATGTGCTGCCCGGGACTATATGAATAGATGCGTGCAGCACCCGCCCAACCCCCTTCGTGCCTGTATTCAGGTACGATTGAATAAGTTAGAATGGGTAAAGTAGTTGCTAATGAACAATCTATTAAATAACATTTGTTAATTCATTCTGGCTGGACCTATTTAAAATAAAAGGTTCCAATAAGGCCAACATTGATCAAATTCTCAATTAATTTTGCATTGGCTACGAACATTTGTGGGGCCTGGTTGTCATGAAATGTTTCTTTTCAGTCAATATGATGGACACATTAGAAAGAATGTCAGTCCTCTTTGCTGCGCTAGATGTTACATTTAGGGACAGTTGAAAAGCAATTTGAAGGGAAAGTTGTAGCATCATCCAGTGGCACAGCAGCTGTTGTGAGGTGACCCCTGTGATGAGCATCTCCATAGATGCTGTCAAAGATCCTCATGTAGTGAAATGTGAAATCTGTAAAGAGTTAAAAAATGTACAAAACTGTCCAGAGCTTAGGCCTAGGCAGCTGAAGGCACGGCCACCAATGGTGGAGTGATTAAAATCGGGGATGAGCAAGAAGCCTGAATTGGAGGAGCACAGAGATCTCGGAGGGTTGTAGGGCTGGAGGAGGTTGCAGAGATAGGGAGGGGTGAGGCCATGGATTGATTTGAAAACAAGGGTGAGAATTTTAAAATCGAGGTGTTCCCCGACCAGGAGCCAATGTGGGTCAGCGAGCACAGTGGTGATGGGTGAACGGGACTTGGCGCAAGTTAGGATACCAGCAGCAGAGCTTTGGATGAGCTCAAGTTTTTGGAGGGTGGAAGATGGGAGGCCAGCCAGGAGAACATTGGAATAGTCAAGTCTAGAGGTAACAAAGGCATGGATGAGGGTTTCAGCAGCATATGAAGGCAGGAGCGGAAACGGCTGATTTATTGGAGGTGGAAATAGGCAGTCTTGGTGATGGAGTGGATATGTGGTCAGAAGCTCATCTCAGGATCAAATAGGATGCCAAGATTGCAAACGGCCTGGTTCAGCTGCAGGCAGTGGCCAGGGAGGGGGATGGAATCGTTGGCTAGGGAACGGAGTTTGTGACGGGGACCGAGGACAATGGCTTCAGTCTTCCCAATACTTAATTGGAGGAAAATTCTGCTCATCCAGTATTGGATATCGGACAAGCAGCCTGACAAATCAGAGACAGTGGAGGGGTCGAGAGAGGTGGTGGCGAGGTAGGGCTGGGTGTTGTCAGTGTACATGTGGAACCCAACATTATGTTTTTGGATGATGCCGCCAGGGGGCAGCATTTAGATGAGAAATAGGAGGGGACCAAGAATAGATCCTTGGGGGACTCCAGAGGTAATGGTGTGGGAGTGGGAAAAGAAGTCATTGCAGGTGATTCTCTGGCTACAAATGGATAGATAGGAATGGAACCAGGCGAGCGTAGTCCCATCCAGCTAGACTACGGAGGAGAGGTGTTGGAGGAGGATGTTGTTGTCAACCGTGTCAAAGGCTGCTGACAGGTTGAAAAGGATGAGGAGGGATAGTTTACCATCATCACAGTCACATAGGATGTCATTTGTGACTTTGATAAGGGCCATTTCAGTGCTGTGGTGGGGTGCAAACCTGATTGGAGGGGTTCGAACATGGAGTTGCGGAAAGATGGGCACAGATTTGGGAGGTGACAATACATTCAAGGACTTTGGAGAGGAAAGGGAGGTTGGAGATGGAGCATTAGTTTGCAAGGACAGAGGGATCAAGGGTGGGCTTTTTGAGGAGTGGGGTGATGACGGCAGATTTGAAGGGGAGAGGGACAGTACCTGAGGAGAGGGAATCATTAACAATATCAGCTAACACGGGGGCCAAGAAGTGAAGTTGGGTGGTCAGCAGTTTGGTGGGAATAGGGTCGAGGGAGCAGGAGGTCAGTCTCACAGACAAGATGAGCTCGAAGAGAGCATGAGGGGAAATAAGAAAGAAACTAGAGAAAGATGCGAGTTCAGGGCTATGGCAGGGGGGATCCATAGGGGAAGTTTGGCTTGGGGGGCTAGGGGAAGGGAGGGAAGTGGCAGAGACAGCTAAATGGATGGTCTCAATCTTAGTGACAAAGAAGTCCATGCACTTCTTGTTGGAGGTGAGGGTGGAGAAAGCAGGGGAGAGGGGTTTATAAAGATGGTTTGTAGCGAAGAAGAGAAACTGGTGGTTATCTTTGCATTCTTGGAATAGTGAGTAGTTTTGGCAGAGGAGAGCAGGACCTGATAATGCTTTATGTGGTCCAGCCAGATCTGGTGATGAATGGCTAAACCACTTGTCTACCATAAACGTTCATGTCTGCGTCTTTTGGATTTAAGGGAGTGGAGATGAGGGCCGTACCAAGGGGCACTACCAGGGTGAGAGAGGGTAATGGTTTTAATGGGGACTGGGGCACCAAAGGTGGAGGCCAGGGTGTGATTGAGCAGAAATGTCGTGGTGAATGGTGGACCAAAGGCAGTTAGGAATTTGAAAGTGTGCTTGTAAGTGACTTGGGGCAGAGTTTTTCAGAGGTGAACACAGAAGGAAGTGGGGTTGGGAGGGGGAAGGGGAATGTGAGTGGAGAGGGATTCAAGGAAGCGATCAGAGGTGGCCTTATCTGTGATTGACATGTTGGGAGTAGGCCACATGAAGGGATGGCCGTGAACATGGGTAGGGGAGTTTGTATGGAGGGAGAGGTTAAGGGAGGATAGGAGGGCAGTGAACTCAGAGAAGAAAGGGCACAATGAGTTGAGATGGTGATTGAAATCACCAAGGATGAGAAGTCGCTTGGTGCAGAGGCTGAGGGAGGAAAGCAGTGCAGATATCTCGGTGAGAAACTTGCCGTGGTATTTGGGTGGGTGGTAGAGAACAAGGATTTTAAAGAGGAAGTGAGAGGGATGGAACAAGGTGAGGTGCTCAAAGGAGGAGAAGGTGCCAGAGGAGTCGGGGGACAGAGTAAGGTGCGATTTGGTGATAAAAGCCACACCACCACCACAGCAATCTGGGTGGGGCAGGTGGTGGAAGGTATAGCCAGGCGGGGAGGCTTCATTAAGGAGGAGGTATCATCACCTGTCAGCCAAGTTGCCATCAAGGCTATGGTGTCGATCATATACAATAAGCTCATGAATGGCAAGGGCCTTGTTCACAAGTGAACGGACATTCTGGAAGGAGATGTGGAGAGGGGCAGTGATAGCTGATCCACAGGCAGAATCCACAGGGTCAGCGCTGAATGGGGTGAATGGGACGGGAAGGGATTGGCAAGATTAGCTCCCAGCGAGCGCGCTGGGCGGGAATGTCGGTGAGAGAGTAGGATGGGGCAGTTGGAGTTGGAGTTATGGAAGCAGCGACGAGTGCCTCAATGGGCCCTTCAGAGGATGCCAAGAGAGGCACAAGGGGAAGCTGTAGTCTTATCTAAGGAGGAATCAAGCCTGGAATGGCAACAGGGGAGTAGGAAGGTCGCAGAGTGCTGAAAGGTTAGGGTAAGGATTTGGGGGGGGGAGGGGTGCAAAGTACCCGAGAGGGGAGAAATGAATGGAGGCACAACAACAGGAGAGGGGAGCCTGGCCCGGGGGGTAAAGAGAAAAGAAGAAAAAAGGGGGGAATAGTGCTGTATTCAAAAATTCCTTACAAATATTTGGATTTTGAGCAAAGTTGTCAACATTGGAGAAATATTCGGAACAAAATGTATGAAGTAGGATTGATATGTATGGCCTGAAAATCAACTGTAGCGTTTATTAGGGAATCGGGCACAAAGGCCAGTATTCCCAATGTGCGGTGATCGGGAGTTCTGCTATTTGGGTGTGCTAACTTCTTCACCAATTGTTTGATTTTCACACCCATTGGGGATAATTTTTACTTTGGGTGTTCGTGTAAAATGGCCAATATCGATTCACCTGCCCGTTCTACATTGCTCGCGATTTTCATTTCCAAATGACACCAGGCCTCTCCTTGGTGCCTGCTCACTCTTTTCCACCACTGGTAGCTATTTGTTCAGTCATTGCTGAAGAGTGTGGCCTCTGGAACTCTCTGCCTAGTTCTCACCACTTTGTCATCTTCATCTCTGCTTTCAGAGACCTCCTCAGAACATTTCTTTTCAACTGTAAGTGTATATCTAACAATTCATTGATTCCCCCACCCTAACCCTCTCCATTTTTCCCTTCTCTCATCATCCTTGGCATTCTTCATTTACTTTTCTTCCTTAATGGAAGGAGCTTTGAGGCTTCTTCCCGCACATGATATGCACTATATAAATGCAAGTTGTTGAATGACATGAAGCACATTGGCAGTCAACTTTAGTCCTCTTTTCCCAGTTGGCAAACATTATATTATTGATCTTCAACAATATGCTTTGCCCACTGCAATCTTCTTGGCATCACATGGACTGTCACTGCACACAGGCTATATTAGGATCATGGTTGAATAATTGGGGTTTTGCCATATCTTTGTCCTCAGTCTTCTTCTGCTTTTACTGAAGTCCACTAATTTCTTTTGAAAGAGTGGTGCCAGACAGTGAGTTAAACACCCTGTCGGAATGTTCAATGCTGAGGGTAGGAATAGATAATAATAATTCTTCCATTATATAGCACAATATCATTTTGAAATGTTTCAAAGTGCTTCACATGATGAATTACTTTTGGAGTACAAATGACCATTGTTATGTAGACAAAGTAATGAACTGCAGATATAGTGATGTTTATATATAAACTTATATAAATCCAAATGTCAATTTTATCCATTTGTAATCAGTAACTTGATATGTAAATTCAGATTTTAAAACAATTTCAACAATATTAGCCTCCGAGATGCAGTACAAATGATGTATAATTCTTTTGCAGATATTACTTATATACCATTCAAATATTTCTAAACCAAGGTTTATTTTCCATGAGATGTTGGCTGCTTTTTATGTCTGACCATATTGCCAAAAGTGTAGAGGGCATGGCCTAAACACAAATCTCTTCTGGCTGAGGTACAAAAAAATCACAAATGAACAAGAGAAAAACACTTCTTTTCACTCAGGTACTGAATGGGACTTGTAATGTGTCACCAAAGAATGAGATTTCACAATACCTACTCTTACTGCACTGAATAGAAGCTGAATGTATATCACACGTCTCCTTTATCCTAACAGTAAGAACCTAGCGATGCACTGCAGGGATAATTTTTACTAACAGTCAGTAAGAACAAGAAGCTTATTGTTTACCTGGAAGCTATTTTGGCATACTCTTGTTAGGAAAACTATTAAGGAAGAAATATGATGAGGGGAAATGCTTTTATGTTCCCTTGTAAGACATGACAAGGAACTCCTACTTAATTATTGGCTTTTTAAACCACTGAACAACTGTAACACTACTCCTAAGATACACCAAGTCCTATAACAATTACACGGTCAATAGTATTAAAACGATAGAGTTTCCATTCATGCTTGGAACTAAATTTTGCTGGGAAATGCATTGAAAAGCCTACAATACTTTGTAATGCGATAAAACTAAAGCAAACAATAATACAAATATACAGTCTTTATTTTGCACCTGGCAATCTGCCCTTTCACCTGAGGTGATTTATCTACTGATACGACTGCCCAGATCTCATTGATTTCACATAGCAATATACAACACAAAATCAAAAAGGAGGTATGGTTAAACCAGAAAAATCAAGATCCAAACTAGAAATCTCACTAGTTCTGTATTAACACTATGAATTATTTGCATTTCTTCACACAATATTGCACCATTAGTTACGGTGCCAGGCAAGATGCATTTAAGAATTATTCCGGATAAGATCACTAGGAACCACAGCAAACTTTTACGAAGTTAAGATAACTACTAAAAGCTGCTGTGAATCAAAGCCATCATGGAGTAGAGGGATGTTTTTAGATTTTTGGAATGAAGATGAAACTATGGAGCAGAGAGGTCTATTTACAAGTGGTGATTTTCCCTCAATTATTCTAGTTCCTGTTAATTACAACGTCAAGCAAGGAGCTTGGTACATTGTTAACCAAAATACATATTTGCAAATTTTAATCGTAGCTACAACACATTTGAAACTTAAAAGAAAATGGTTTGGTGAATTTTGCTGAACAAGGCAAAGGGTGTTGGTGCTGGGAAATTAGATGCTTTTCTACTTTTTGCACAAGGTCAGGAATGGCACAGGTTATATACATAGTAAAGCAGATTCTACAGCCTGAACAATTTCTCTAATTCTCAACTTCAGCACAAACTGCTAATTGTGTTGAATTATGTGAGCAATTTTATACCTTGCAACTGGGCCAGGCCATTGATATATAGGGGGCTAAATTGGGTGGCGTAGCACCCATTGTGTAGGCGCTACACGGACTCCTAAGGACTCAAAATGATGTCTGAAATGCGCGCGCACACTTCCGGCATGGTGTGTGCAGGACGCCGTATTGGTAAAGGTGTTTGCACACGCGCACTTAAAGAACTCCGGCAGCCTATAAAGTAGGGAGATTATGCGTTAGATCAGTGTGCAATGCTGATTTAAAGGGACAGATGTGATTTTGGAACTTTACACTCCAGCCATCGCAGAGTCTTAATCTCGCACAGCTGAACAGTTAAACAGTATGGAGGAACCCCCCACCAGCGCTATTTAAAGGGATCATGCATGAGTTACAGTCCGTTGCTGGATTATTGCTTCTAGCTGCTGATGCATTTGTACCTGTTTTTGGAGGTCTCCTATACTTGAATACTAGGACGAGGGGACATAACCTAAAAACTAGAGCCAGGACTTTCAGGAGTGAAGTTAGGAAACACTTCTACACGCAAAGGGTGATAGAAGTTTGGAATTCTCTTCTGCAAACGGTAGTTGATGCCAGCTCATTTGTTAATTTTAAATCTGAGATTAATAGACTTTTGCTATTAAGGGATATGGGGCTAAGGCGGGTATATGGAGTTAGGTCACAGATCAGCCATGATCTCATTGAACGGTGGAACAGGCTCAAGGGGCTAAATGGCCTACTCCTGTTCCTATGTTGCTATAATAAAGTTTCAATACTCTACCAGGAATGGGCTCGCTAGTTGACAGGCAACAGCAAAGGCACTGACAGAATGGCAGGGGTGGGACAGGAATACTGTCATCCTGAGGGAAGACAGCAGATTCATGTTCCATGGAGCCACTGCCTTCTGTTATGCGCCAACTTCTCCTGCAAGAAAGCAGGAAGTGTATCGGTGTGTGTCCTGCATGATGATTGGATGATGTGGCTGTCGTGGTTGAATAGCTGCCAGTGTGTGTGACCTGTGAGTTGTGGGCGTGCAGCTTGCAACAGTGGTAATGTGTGAGGGTGAGAGTGAGAGGAAGCATCTGATTGGAAGAGTTGAGTACTGATTGAAAGAGTTTGTTGGTAGATGGGTGATGAGGGGTGTAGTGCTGAGCAACTTTTATTCAATGTTTTGAAGGAACTCAACAATTTGTAAACATAAGGACGGGACCTGCATCTGTGTTTTACGTGTGTGATTTCTGATCTCCGTTCAGACTCTGTTCAGAACCGTATTTTATATTTTGAAAATATAAGAGTCCCACAAACTTTCAGCAGTCAAGTTGTTGCTCATTAAAAATTCCAGAATTCCCATCATCATCATGCTGCACTATATTGATTATACCATTAATTGCCACCACTTCCTGCAGCCACAGTGCATCTCCCCTTTAAGAGGTGCAGGCTGCCTTTAAGTGGTGCTAGCCACTCGCGATATCTGGGTCCTCTGCTGGTGAGCAGTCACTCAACAGTGCAGGTAGGGCTGGCTGCACACAGCAATCATAGAAATCACCAGGCAGCACGAATGTTAGCTGCTGCCTGCATCTCAACGACTAGGCCCGGGTTAATCGTGCACCGCGATCCCTGTGCCCGTTTTTGGGGGTTAACCAATTTAACCCCCATAAAGCTTTAGTATGGAACCTCCATTTTATTTATAAAGCAATTTATGCTAAATAAAATGGGGCTGAAATTCCAGGGCCACGATCCTGGTCCTTATGCTGGAATCTCAACCACCAACTCTCCAGCACTAACCTCAGTGGAGTATGTGATGTCAGGGAGAGGGCACCCGCATAGCTTGGATCCAGTGAGTGCATATGCCACTACAGGCACAATTTGGATGTCCACCTACTGCCAGAAACTGCAAAATGTGGCACTGCTGGCTAGGCTGGGAGGTGGGGGAGGGGCTGTAGGAATGTGGAAAATACTACCCCAGAAGACCATAGATTCAGAATAAATTGAGGCGTTTACAAGAGAGGTACATAGACAGATTAAGTGTTATGGAGAAAGGGCAACGAATTGGGACTAAAAAGATAGATTCTTCGTCAGCTCCTATGTTCCTCTTCCACTGTTTGTTACATTTATGTCACATGTTTGTGGTCCAAAAATAATTTCCATTTGGAAATGGTGACAGATTTAACCTGGGGTCATGTGATGTCTTGGGTATTACTTCTCTAAATGAGAAATCCATTATTACCACCAAATCAAGTGGGCAAACTTACAAAGTGTGGCAAAAAGTTAACTTTTCTTTGAGGAACAGGAGCTTGTGAGTTATAGCGTGACTTCACACGTGGAAGTAATTAAAAAGCATTAATGTTGTTGCTGCTAGTGTTATCAAATTTCAGTTTTGTACTGGAAGGCTTGTGTTGATTGACAACAATGAAGATTCCACTGATGATGGGTTCAGGATCACCACATTTCTGTAACAACATAGAACTGAGTGTCATCCAAACAAGCTGAAAGGGAAAGGGAGAATGGACAAGCTTGAAGCCATCAGTAAACTTCAAAAACCAAAAATATCCTGCAAATGCTTTTGAATCCTTTGATGAATGTTTGAACCATCACCATTTTGTTTACCTACAAACTGCAAAAAATGGTAGGCTGTCAATCATGAGTTTGGATTGCTCTTTAAAGAGACAGTACCCTCATGCAAAACAAAATGCAAAGCTCCATGTGGCAAAGTCTGAACTACCCAACAGCATTATTGTAATAAAGTGCACTGTTGTATTTGTAATTAGATTTTAAAATAGCTTCGAAGCCATCATCTAGTTCATTAGGGAAAGATGTAAACAGCGGGGTCTGGTGGGACCATCACTTTTCTCAATACTGACTTGGATATAAGGAGAACAATATCAAAATTTGCAATCAGCACAAAAATAAGTAGCATGGTTAACTTGAAAGGGATTGTAAGTGACTTCAGGAGGCCACAGACAGGTTAATAGATTGGGAAGATAAATATCAGATGAAATTTCATATAGAGAAATGTGAAGTGAAACATTTTAAGAGGAAGAATAAAGAGAGAACAGAAATACCAAATTGTAAACCTTTACGAGGAGTAGAGGGGCAGAACCTTTAATAGTGGAAGATGAGTTTTTATAGCTATTTTTTAAAATCTATACAGAACCCTAGGTTTTATAAATATGGACATAGAATACAAAAATAAGAGGTAATGCTAAAACTATACAAAGAATTGGTTAAGTGTTTGCACTGTCCATTTTTGAGCGACCTACTTTAGGAAGGTGGTCATGGTCATGGAGAAGGTGCAGGACAGATTCACTAAGATGAAACCAGTGGATTAGATGCTTTAGTTATGAAGAAAGATTAGAGAACCAAGGGTTCTTTTCATTACATTAACAATGGTTAAGAGGAGATCTGATGGAGATGTTCACAGTTGTGAAAGTTTTTGCTATGGTAAATTGGGAGACGTTAGTTCCAGTGGTCAGTCAGTTGGTAACTACAAGTCATAAATTTAAGATCGGTAGCAAAAGAATGAAGGGGGGGGGGGGGGGGGTATGGAAAACCTCTGTGTGCAGAGAGTTATTGGGACATGGAATGCCCTACCAGAAATAATGGTGGAAGCAGAATCCATAATAGCTTTTTGAAATATTTGTAAAAAGAAAAAATGAACACGGTATGGGTAAAGGACATGGAATGCGACTAAGTAGATAGCTCTTACAGACAGCTGTGAGGGGCCAAATGGCCTCTTTCTATGCTGTAAAATTCTACGGGGTCAATATCAACTTGCCAAAATCGGCATTAATGGGGCAGTAATGGCCTCAAAATGGGGACGGTAAACTTACCTTGGCTTCTAGTGCCTCTTCGCTGCTGGAACGATTTGCCAGTCAACCACCCAAAAGTTAAAATCAACCCCGTGATTCTAAAACTGAAACTGGTCAGATTTATGTCAAACTGCCACAGCCATCGCTACTGTATTGGATTTTTTTTTAAATCACACGACCCTTTAATAGGTCATGTTGAATAATCACTCAAAAACAAATGAGAGAGCAAGAGAGGGATGAACACCTTCTGGCTGACTTAAATCACATGGATGCTGAATAAGTGGATGCTGATAACATTGTCTGTATTAATAATTTTGGAAAGAGTGATTAGTATGTAGCCTAATAAACAGGGCTACAATTAGTATTATTTGAGCATATATATTCTTAATATTCATGTAACTAGAAAATTCCAATAGTGCTACCTGCATTTGCATTGTGTTCTGATATTGCTTCTATATGAGTCTTAAAGGGCCATGAGGGCTGAAATCACAATTATATTAAGTATCAATTAACCAATATCCCTACATTACTCAATTCATTCTGTTCGTGTTATTCACGGTTTAAACCCATCTCCTGAAAAGAAACTTCAAAGAGCTGGAAAAAAAACGCATTCTGTGTTTGTTCAGTGAATACGCAGAAAATCAGCAGCCAGTCATTAGCTAAAGAGAGTGCTCACACATCTATTGAGTATCTCAGTTATCCCGGCTGGACAGACCAACACACGCTGAGCTCACAATCAGAGAACCACTCAACAGATTTTGAAAAAAATCCTTCTTTAGTTCAATAACTGTGGCCCTAGAGCATATCTTATATTGTAAGTAATCCAAAACCAGAATATGTTGCTGATCTCAGGACTGATCTCAAGCTAAACACAACAGACATCTTGTTTCCCCAGTTAAATAAAGCTAACATAAAACTGAATACAATTATTTTTCTAACAACAATAATGAGATCAAAAGTGAACTTTTACCATAGTTTCACCTAATATTGAAAGGGCTTAGCAAATAAAACACCCTTGCTGTGTTAATGCTTTAAAATGGAAGGTTACTTTGGGGGTAAGTACTATTAGTGGTAAGTGCTTAACCCGGAATGTGTCCCAGGTGCCTTGTTATTTTGATATCCTTTGCGGTTCCTCCAAGGGGATCTGTATACCTTCAGCTTCAGCAGTCATGCTGGGGCATCGTAAACTAAGGGAGGAGATTCTTGTTTCCTAATATTGGTGTCATTTGATTGGTCTGTTTTTTACCTGATCATCAGGGTCCTAAAAATGCACTGTGGGATTCCAGAACACAAACGCTGAACAGATTCTTCTGTGATTCCTCGCCGTAATTTTAGCACAGGCTTTAATCCTTTCAGATGAGCAGGTTAAGGGTTCATATGCTATAATCCCACAGTGCAATTCAGAGGTCCAGATGTCTGTTTTTTGTCTCAGTCTGTTCTTAGCTTATCAGGAGAAATGCACAGAAGTCAATGGAAATAACAGAAAAGAATGTTAATGCTAATTAAACTTCTTCTAACTATTTAATAATAACATTTGCATTTATAAAGTAGTATCTTAACTGCCCAGCAAAGCATATGGCTTTTACAACAGGCGAACATCCTTTTTAAGGTAATGTAACAGTACTTTAGAATATATTAGTCGGCATTACAGTAACTGGTGTCGATTGTAATAATCAGAAGATAGGTTAAATTTCATTAGAATAGTAAAAAACATAAAAGGAAGTTGAACAGTTGGACTTCTAAATTAGATTTATATTGCGAAATGCTTTATTAAATAATCTCACTTTTCTTGGCTATTTATTTCTATAAGTAATTTCTATGAGGCTGTTGGTTATTTGAAGCTTTTGCTGTCTATTCAGAAGCTATTCTCTGACAGCTTCTTGCTGCAGGCTTCAGCTGCCAGTTTCTCCAAGTAAACCCAGTGTATGGATTCTCTAGATGATATCTATCCCTACTGACCACAAATTCAGTTCTATCAAAGAAAAGAATGGGTCTTCTCTCTACAATGATTTTCATGGATACAAGGAGAAATAGCAATTAGATTAGATTGAAATTCACTGTATTTTGTGTAAAATAAATCAGCTTCTTGGTTTACAATTGTTCTTATCTCACTCGAGTGCTCATCAGTTCTTGGAAGCATATAGAAGATTCCAGTATCTAGTACACATAACAGGGGGTTCCCATTCTTATGACCCTGTATGACGAAATATTGGGCTATTGAGGTACAATCCCGATTGTAAGGGACATGGTGTCCACTTACGGAGAGACCGGTGACCCAAACCTTGAGACAAGATTTAGTGCAGGTCTAAAATCTGTAACAATGGCAATTTATAAATCTTCTTCATTTTTAAGTTTTTTTGGGCATTTCATGACTGGGCTACTTTTTTGATTTTTACTTTTGAATGCAAAAATGTGACTGCAGCTATCTGAAACTATGGTACACATCACAATTGCACAACAGTAGAGTTATACAGCACGGAGAGAGGCCCTTCGACCCATCGTGTCCGCGCCGGCCATCAGCCCTGTCGACTCTAATCCCATATTCCAGCATTTGGTCCGTAGCCTTGTATGCTATGGCATTTCAAGTGCTCATCCAAATGCTTCTTGAATGTTGTGAGGGTTCCTGCCTCCACAACCCTTTCAGGCAGTGAGTTCCAGACTCCAACCACCCTCTGGGTGAAAAAGTTCTTTCTCAAATCCCCTCTAAACCTCCCGCCTTTTACCTTGAATCTATGTCCCCTTGTTATAGAACCCTCAACGAAGGGAAAAAGCTCCTTAGTATCCATCCTATCTGTGCCCCTCATAATTTTGTACACCTCAATCATGTCCCCCCTCAGCCTCCTCTGCTCCAAGGAAAACAAACCCAATCTTCCCAGTCTCTCTTCATAGCTGAAGCGCTCCAGCCCTGGTAACATCCTGGTGAATCTCCTCTGTACCCTCTCCAAAGCGATCACATCCTTCCTGTAGTGTGGCGACCAGAACTGCACACAGTACTCCAGCTGTGGCCTAACCAGTGTTTTATACAGCTCCATCATAACCTCCTTGCTCTTATATTCTATGCCTCAGCTAATAAAGGCAAGTATCCCATATGCCTTCTTTACCACCTTATCTACCTGTTCCGCCGCCTTCAGGGATTTGTGATCTTGCACACCAAGATCCCTCTGACCCTCTGCCTTGCCTAGGGTCCTCCCATTCATTGTGTATTCCCTTGCCTTGTTAGTCCCTCCAAAGTGCATCACTTCGCACTTTTCCGGGTTAAATTCCATTTGCCACTGTTCCGCCCATCTGACCAACCCATCTATATCGTCCTGCAGACTGACGCTATCCTCCTCGCTATTTACCACCCTACCAATTTTTGTATCATCAGCGAACTTACTGATCATACCTTTTACATTCATATCCAAGTCATTAATGTAGACCACAAACAGCAAGGGACCCAGCACCGATCCCTGTGGTACCCCACTGGCCACAGGCTTCCAGTCACAAAAACAACCTTCGACCATCACCCTCTGCCTTCTGCCACTAAGCCAGTTTTGTATCCAAAGTGCCAAGGCACCCTGGATTCCATGGGCTCGTACCTTCTTGACCAGTCACCTGTGGGGGACTTTATCGAAGGCCTTACTGAAATCCATGTATACCACATCCACTGCGTTACCCTCATCCACACGCCTAGTCACCCCCTCAAAAAATTCAATCAAATTAGTCAGACATGATCTTCCCTTGACAAAGCCATGTTCACTATCCCTGATTAATCCTTGCTTCTCCAAGTGGAGACTAATTTTGTCCTTCAGAATTTTTTCCAATAATTTTCCTACCACTGATGTTAGGCTCACTGGCCTGTAGTTCCCCGGTTTTTCCCTACTCCCCTTCTTGAATAATGGTACTACATTAGCGGTTCTCCAGTCCTCTGGCACATCCCCTGTGGCCAGAGAGGTTCTGAATATATGTGTCAGAGCCCCCGCAATCTCCTCCTTTGCCTCACACAGTAGCCTGGGATACATTTCGTCCGGGCCTGGGGATTTATCCATTTTTAGGCCTGCTAAAACCGCCAATACCTCCTCCCGCTCGATGTTAATATGTTCGAGTATATCACAGTCCCCCTGCCGTATTTCTATGTCTACATCGTCCTTCTCCATAGTGAAAACAGATGCAAAAAATTCATTTAGAACCCCTCCTACATCTGCCGGCTCCACATACAGATTGCCATTTTTGTCCCTAATGGGCCCTATTTTTTCCCTAGTCATCCTCTTACCCTTAATATACTTATAAAACATCTTAGGATTTTCCTTTATTTTGCTCGCCAGTGTTATTTCATGGCCCCTCCTTGATCTCCTAATTTCTTTTTTAAGTATCCCCCTGCACTTTTTGTACTCCTCTAGGGCTTCCTCCGTCTTTAGCCTTTTGTATCTGCCAAAAGCCCTCCTTTTTTTCCTAACCCATTCTCGTATATCCCCTGACATCCAAGGTTCCCTGGAGTTCTTGGAACCACCCTTGACCTTTACGGGAACATGTTGCCATTGTATGGTCTCAATCTCCCTTCTGAAAGACTCCCATTGCTCCGATGCGGATTTTCCTACAAGCAGCTGATCCCAGTCCATTTTGGCCAGATCCTGCTTTATCCTATTAAAATCGGCCTTCCCCCAATTTAGAACCTTTATTTCCGGCCCCTCCCTGTCCTTTTCCATGACCACCTTAAATCTCACCGAATTATGGTCACTGTCACCAAAGTGCTCACCTACTAGCACTTCTTCCACTTGGCCGGCCACATTCCCTAGAATTAGGTCCAGTACCGCCCCCTCTCTTGTAGGCTAATTTGACGGTGTATTTACCTTACAGAGAGGTCAATGGCAGTGCTGACTTCTCTGACAATACTAAAAAGAACATGAGGTACCAGTTTTGTGTTTGGTGGTGCCATCACGCACCAAAAGAAGTGATTTTACTCCATTGCCTCCTGAAGCATGAATTCTGGCACACCAATGTAGACAGCACCTCCATTAGTATCAGCCATCAGTTTTTCTGGCCTGTGTTGTTGAATGCCAGCATTGAATTTCCCAATTTGTGACCTATACAAAACTGTCCCAGACATCAAGGATGGTCTTGTAGCCAGAAAATAAAATTGGAAAAAAGACTTGCATACAATTGCATACAGTTATTTATCTGTTGCTGTAAGATCTACCCCATATTAGAAATGGAGTGGATCCGGGATCCAAAACTATTACAGAACTGTTTCTACCTTAAACGATTCTATACTATAAATGCAACATAACACTCTCACTGCCTCCAGCTACCTGAAACCAGCCTTCAAGGGATTATAATGCACCATTAAACTTAATCTTCTAACCTTTTTATTTTAGGCTGCATTTACACCAGAACAGTAACATTAGTGCAAAGCTGTTTCACTTTGCACCGATGCTAAGAGGTTGTCGTGTAAATGTGGAGTCAGGGACCCACCTGATTCCAGAGTGAGCAAGGACTGGTAAATAAATGATGGTTCATGTGCAACAATAACAATGGCAACAGCAATTTGCATTGATACAACACCTTTAATGTAAGAAATGTCCCAAGGTCCAACACAAATAGGTGCAAGAAAAATGGATGTTGAGCCAGGAGGTAGAAATTAAGTGGGGTAACTGAAAGCTAGTTCAAAAATCTAGGTTTTGAGGTGAAGAGGCAGAGATATTCAGGGAGCAAATTTCAGGATTGAGATGGCTTAGATCTCTGCCCCCAGTTGTGGGTGAAGAGCGGGTGAATGCATGGAAGGCCAGAGTCAGAGAAATGCAGCATTTGAGAGGGATATAAGGCTGGAAGAAATTGCAGAGATAGGGAGAAGAAAGGCCTCGGAGGGATTTATAGAGGACGACAAGATTTCGAATTTGATTCGTTGGAGTATTGGGAGGTGATGAAGGCATGTTTAAGGATTTCAGAGGCAGATGGGATGGAAGCAGGCAATTTGCGGAGGTGAAAACAACGGGTTTTGGTGATGGCTACAATGTAGAAGCATAGAAATCATGGAAAATTTATGGCACGGAAGGAGACCATTCCATCCATTGTGTCTGCGCCGGCCAAAAATGAGCCACCCAGCCTAATCCCACTTTCCAGCACTTGGTCCGTAGCACTGTAAGTTACAGCACTTCAGGTGCACATCCAGGTACTTTTTTAATGAGTTCAGGGTTTCTGCCTCTACCACCCTTTCAGGCAGTGAGTTCCAGACTCCCACCACCCTCTGGGTGAAAAATCTTTCCTCAGCTCCCCTCTAATCCTTCTACCAATCACTTTAAATTTATGCCCCCTGGTTATTGACCTCTCTGCTAAGGGAAATAGGTCCTTCCTATTTACTCTATCTAGGCCCCCCATAATTTTGTACACATCAATTAAATCACCCCTCACCCTCTTCTGTTCCAAAGAGAACAACCCCAGCCTATCCAATCTTTCCTCATAGCTAAAATTCTCCAGTCCTGGCGACATCCTCGTAAATCCCCTCTGTACCCTCTCTAGCACAATTACATCCTTCCTGTAATGTGGTGACCAGAACTGTACGCAGTACTCAAGCTGTGGCCTAACTAGAGTTTTATACATTTCCAGCATAACCTCCCTGCTCTTTTATTCTATGCCTCGGCTAATAAAGGAAAGTATTCCGTATGCCTTCTTAATCACCTTATCTACCTGTCCTGCTACCTTCAGGGATCTGTGGACATGTACTCCAAACTCCCTCACTTCCACTACACCTTTCAGTATCCTCCCATTTATTGTGTACACCCTGTGGGGTAAAAAGATGAGCACAGGGCCAAACAAAACACCAAGATTATGAATGTATGCTTCAAATTTCTATATCTGCTAGGAGTCTTAGAAATAATATGGGAGACCTGGATATCCTTGTAGGAGAGGGGAGCTATGATATAATTAGCATCACAGAGACCCGGTTTAACAATGGCACAGGTTGAGTAAATGTACAGAGATACTGATTGTTTTATTGAGGTAGAAAGGACAAATTGGGAGGTAGAGTAGCCTTTTATGTAACATAGAATGGCGAGGGCCCTATCTGGTTCATGTACAGATATAAAGGAAAACCCATGGAAAGGGATGACCTTGTCAATTTTTGGCAGGTCAGGGGAGGGGCCATGAGTAGTGAGCCTTTAAGCAAGTTATGGGGTGCACGGGGGCACCCTCGCACCACCCCCCCCCCTCCCACCGTCGAAAAAGACAGAAACACCAGCCAAAGATGGCCAGGAAAGGCTGCCCTCCCCTGTGTCAGGGGGCCACTTGTAATATTTTAAAGAAATATTCTGCCCCAATCCCAGTCTGGAGCCCAGGCGGACCCCACATCTGCCCCTGTCGGCAAGGCACACTTGATAAGAACAGACATACCTGCACTGACCCTATGCCGGGTCCCAGATGTACCAGGTCCCAGCTGCAGGGCAAACCTTCGTTTACGGCCTCGTGGGTGCAGATCCTCCACCCTCTCCAACGTACAGACTCCCTGCCCCCAGCCCTGCCACCACCTAATGTTGATGGACTCATTGGAGAGGGTGGAGGATCTGCACCCACAAGGCCATAAACGAAGCTTTGCCCTGTGGCTGGGACCTGGTACATCTGGGCCCTGGCGGAGTTTGTGGCAATTCCAACAGACTCTACTGAAAAATGGCAAGGTCCACCAAAAAGACCATGCATTTTTGGCTCCATCATGTTTTGAAATCTTGCCCACAGAATACAGAACGGAAACATACTATTAGGAAAGAAGGACAACGGAGAGAAAAGAACAATATGGGTAAGAATTAAAGTAATGTGGAGAATGAGGACAGAAAAGAGATTGTTCCTAAAATATAAACCTTTCAATAGCAGAGTGAACTGTGACAAATAGAAAAACAAAATAATAAAAGAGGCGAAGAAAGTGGTCTGGAAATGTAAAATAAAGATTATGTTAGGAAAGCATGCAATATTAAAACTATTAAACATTTCTATAAATATATTTGCAGCAAGTAGGTGAAAAACGAAATTGAAAGATCCCAAAGGTGACATGATATTAACTCACTGAGGGTTAACAAATATATTGGGCTGGATTTTATTGTGAAAATAATGGTGAGGCTAACAGCGATCATTGTTATTTCAGTGCAATTGAGACAGTAACTCCCGGTGATAGCAAACGCACAGTCAAACGCAGAAATCCGGAAGTTGCTGTACCAGGTGCAACCCTCCTCTGTAAACTCTGCAAAAACAACATCTCTCCGGCTGGCTCCCCATTCAAATGAATGGAACGGCATGAAGTTCCTGCACTGACCTGATGGATACGAACTAATCTCGCCAAAAAAAAGTATGTCAAGTCATTTCAAGTCTAAGCACTCTTTTAACAGTGTGGTAAGTCTTAATGACTGTCAAACAACCTCTCTGGCACTGAAAATTAACTTTTACAAGCGTGGAGTCTCATTCCTTCAGATTTTAATTGTTGTTGGACATTTAAAAAATATTTATTTTTACTTTTTCTTTCTAGCTCTTCTAGCTCTGTCTCTTAATTTAATATTTCTTACCCTGACTATATTTCACTTTTGGTGCCTGATTTGATATTGAATTCACTGTTCTAACTTATACTTCCTGGTTCTGACTGTGCTGCTCACTAACGATGCTTCAATCGGATTTGTTAAGGAGATACACAGTTGCTTGTCCCGGTCACACAGGTCCCAGATGCCCTGTAGAGGGCGCTGCCTTGGATTGAGTGCCTGATGAGAGGAACTTGCCGTACAAAAGCCCATGAAAAGTCTATGGGCAAATGCAAGTCGAACGAACAGCAGGAGCCATTTGTTCGTCGCTCACAGCAAAATCCGATCCAATGAGCGTCTGTGTTTATGAAGGAGACCATGGGCAGTCTCCCCAGCAACAAATTACATTCCAGAGGGGTGGGAGGACCACCAAAAGAAATTGGCCTGGAAATTCCACAGGGGTTCTGCCGATCTCTCACCGTGACTTCAGCAGAATCCCCAGAGAAACAATGTGAACAGATGAAAATGTCCTTTTACATTGTTTCTTTGAGATTTCCATCAATCTCCTGCCAGAGTTATGGTAGGTAATTGGTGGTAGCCCCAAAGAATTTCAGGGCCATTGTAATTTAAAGGAGAATTGGATTGATATTGAGAGCTATTAGTTTTTGGGACCAGACAAATGAACTGCAGTGTCTTCTATTTTCTATTTTCCTCTGCTCCCTAGTGTTACATCTATTAGCAAGGCTAGAGTTAGCACAGTACATACTGAATAAAAGCTGATCCTTTACATTGATATGTGCTGGTATCATCTTCTATGTCTGTGTGCTGTAAATATGCTAAATTTTATGCCTACTATTCAAGAACAGGAGAAACTGTGCTGATGGTGAAGGGGGTTGGAATTTATTCATCCAGTGTCTCAGAAGGATGCAACAAGTCTAATCTATGAATGGTATCGATCTGGCTGAATGGGGCACAGCTCCTACTTGACATCTCCAAACTGTATGTACAAAGTAGCGTCACCTTTTACAATAGTGTTGACCATTAGAAATGGCTACGGCGACACCATTTTAGTCACATGCACTAATTTTAGTAGAAAACGTGTTACACGTAATACAGGGAGAAGAACTGCATCTGTGTATATTTACTTAGCAAACATCTACCACCATTCAGTGCAATCCTTTGCAGTCTGTCCCTTTCACCAAAGTTTGGAATTCTGGCATGAATTTATCAGACACTGCACATCTTTGTGCTGCTTTAGCTTTTTGTCCAGCAGTTGTGAGCAGTACTTTGAGAATGTTGACTTACAACGAGATATGCCAGAACCATCTCTGCTTTCTATCTAGAACGCGGTTGGATGCTGCTTGCTCTTTGCCATGATGTGCCATGTTGGAAATGCACGTTATTGGTTGTGCTTTTGCCTGTTGGCCTGCAGTGATTATTCTGATTGGTCAAGATGACCATAATGACAGCTCCCCTTGCCATACAATGTTGCTGATGTTTTGATGATGTGTTTTCACCCTTGTTACATGCCATTTTAGCAAATAACCAATAAAGAGCTACCACAGACGTTAAATATACACAACGATCAAAAAACACTCACACACACTGCTTTTTATCTTACTATTTTAACATCAAACGCACAATAAGGTTAAAATATACTTTGTGAATGAGTATTGAGATCACATACCCAAATACGATGTCTATCACTCATTTTTTATTTATTAATCAGAAATGCAATTAGCCAAATCTGGATTCCCAATTAGCCACATGTGGCTAATGTATTGGACAACACTGCTTTACACGATACATAGTCGGAAAGGATACATTAAAACTGAGAGGATCACAGTCGCCATAACCTTGTCATTGCTTTCCTTTTCATTTTAATTGATCCGCTCAACTTTCTGCATCCTTTCGTGACTATGACTACTAATTGTGCACCTATTGCACTCTATTATGAAAATAATCATAATTGTGCACTGCCACTTTGCCTTGCAGAGAGCCATTGAGCAGGTATCCATCCTACAATACAGCCATTGTTCCTGCTTTTGAAACTTGGAAACCCGAGAAATACGGTGAATGTTAGTATCTGAAAATTTGATTCAGATATAATACGGCTCTCTGAGTGCTCATGTTCTTTCCACCTCAGTGTGTTTTGCACCGGGCCTTTTGTGACGGCAGTATCGTTTGTGCACATACTCAATGTTAGATTTTCTACACGATTGACTCTGAAAAGCTGGAGCTTAAGTACGAAATGTTTCCCTGAATCTGAATAGACTTAAAAGCTCATAGGTGTAAAAAAGGGAGCCTTGTTGCAATAATCGCATGCTGAGAATCAGCACCCACTGAGCGTTAGAATAAAACCATTTCACAAAAACAGAGCTTCTAATTTTACTCCACAGGAGGTAGGCTGTGGAAATCTATAGGAACACATAACATTAGGGGGAAAGAAATGGAATTCCTTTCCTACCAAAAAATTTTAAATGAAAATTGATGGTTTTACAATTTTTCTTTACATTTTTTTGCACTAATTTCTCGCTGCACAGAACCATTTGAAGCCCAATGCTCTGTTTTAGAGAAGAAATGTGTAGTGTTGGAAAAATATCAATTGTGTTATTTTGCTAAGTGCTAGAGTGTTTAATTGGTACAAATCTAATTACCAATCTGCACTGCAAGTCTTTACCATGAAGATGCATTCAGTTTGCAGTAGTATGAACACATGGCATTTGGGGGAAAACTGGAGGAACTGAAGATCTGTGCAAGTCGATCGTTGAGAACTCCCTTCCCTGCCCAGCAAAACAGATCATTTCTAATGCTATTGGGGGTGGGCGGGGGTGGTTCAGTTTGTTTTATACCCAAGGAGTATCCTGGTAACTATTTCTATGTAGTTAGATACCTAAGAGGTATATGGTGTTCTTTGTTACAAAGTTTTTTTTCCCCAAGAAACAATAATATAATCGGGGCAGCCTGGCAACCACAGTGCCCGAGCGCTGAACTCTTGACTGAAAGCTTCAAGTTCAACTCCCGGTCGTAGACTTCATTCGGAGGGTCATTTCGCGAGTCTTGTCCAGATTTTAGGAGAAAGTGGCCAGGGAAGAAAGTGGGTTTGCTGTTACTTTCCCATTCCTGTTCTATCACAGGTTTACTTTTCCAGTCAATCAATAGCGTAAAAAGTGAAGGAAGAGAGTAATTTTTACAAGGCATATATTTTATCGATTAAGCTTTCATTTTTGGTCAAATTTAGTCTTTATTTAAAAAATATATGCTTGAAATAAGAAGATGCTAATCAAACAGATTCTGTACAGGTTTACCTTCTACTTTATGGCAGGATATTAGACACCACTTTTATAGAAAGAAAGACTGACTTGCATTTATATCGCACCTTTCATGACCACAGGACACCCAAAGTGTTTTACTGCCAGTGAAGTACTTTTTGAAGTGTAGTGTCACTGTTGTAATGTAGGAAAATTATGTGGGTTTACTGGAATGTATAATGCACAGGGACCTCTTGATTATTAGTCCATGAGAATAAATGCAGCTCTACCGTTATCTGGACCTTCTTAATAAGAAAATATTTCTTTGTTTATATATAATAAGATGTGTCTGTGGGCATATAATCTCAACGTTAATTACTTTGAAACAGCTCACTGCCAGTAGCAAAGTGCAGACAAGTCATGAAGGACTAAAGTTACAAAAAAATTTAAATGTTCTTTTCTGTAGATTTTCATAACAGCCAATCAAAGTGTTGACTGAGCCCAATTTTCCTGCACAATTTGGTAAAACACAAATTTGTAGCAGAATTCACAGGATATCAAACATTCATACATAGCAGTAATAATGGTCTTTTCACATTTGGTAATCTAGCTGGGGAATGTACAATACTTGTGGGTAGTGGCTCTTGACAATTGGCTGATTTACCCACAAGGCCTTGCAGCAGTAGTGAACCACAGAGAAAATGTTGCTCAGGATACTCGGGTTCATGTGATCGGAGAGACCACAGCACAGACTGGTTTATGAACCCTGCAACAGTTCCACCAAACTATTTCACCGATAAATTAACATTGATTACAGTAATTATTCTTTGATGGTCCTGCTTGTAAATGGACCCCAATACACAGAGCTCAGTTTAATTCAATATATAACAATTGCTTGGAGTATATTATGTACTGGATTATGGTTTGATTTTAAATAGCCTGCTGCCATGTCTAATTGACAACAGTTGCAGGAATAGCTTGAAATTTACTATGTTGTATATGGCTTATTGCTGAGCTGCTTTTTATACTGCACGAAAATGTTACAAAAGATCATGAGAAAGAAACATAATGCTTGTTAAATATTAGATTGTAGTCAGTTTGCAAAAACTATTTTTAGCACAGTCTTAATAAAATATTAAATTATTTTAGTTATATAATAACCCTCTTATAAAACATATCTGAATTATCTATAGCGGTATACAAATTATTTTAAACAATAATTACTAGCTACTCCAATAATTGAAACCTTGTCCTTCCTTTGTATAATTGACCCCAGTTCTGAAAGAGAGCTCAGGACTCAGTTTATATTCACCTCTCCTCTGTCCAGTCAATTCTGCATGAGCGTCTCATGATTGGTCTTTAACAAGACCTCAAAAGCAAATTCCTTTCCTCCTAGTTTTTGTTGCCACATTTTGGCATAGGATGCAGAACAGTGGTAAAAATGGAACAAAAGTCCATTATCACTTTCTACTGATGCTGCAGTGTATTTCTACAGGTATTGACATTACTTAACTCATATTTACTTTTTCCTTATAGATAACACATAGAGAAATATATAGCCCTGGTTATTTTAGCAGGATTAAGACCAATTTGTATGCACCAAGATAAGTTTGACACAGTGGCAAATGGTTACTGCCAGTGGACTAGTCCAGGTCTGGGAAACCTACTCAACCATGTTCCTAAGAACAGAACAGAACCCACCATGTGCATCAGCTCAGCAGCACTCTATGAAACCTGGCATGGTGAATGTCCAACTGGTTGCTGGCAAGTAAATGACACTTGTGATTACAGCCCACAGGTAGGAGAAGAAATTAGTGACATAGGTTTTCATAAACTATACAGGGTTGGAGTACTTTACATTGAAAGCACTCGCTCAACAAAGCAGCATTCCTCTTTAGTCAAAGAGCAGCTGCACATCCTTACCATGCACAGCAGAAGGTGTATAATTATATTATGTAACTTATATTTAAGTGTGAGTTACATATGGCTTTCACGTAGCTAGGTTCTTGAAATAGAGAGAGGGAGTTATTTTCCATGCTGCTTGAAATGTCCCTTCACTGATGTTAAGTGCACACAGGAGTTGAAATGCTTAGTGTTCACTGAAATTATCAATCAGGACACTAAACATATTTATAACATCTCCTTCCAGTGCATACAGAGTATCAGTTAAGATACTATAGAACGATAATTGAAAAAAAAATCTTATTGAACTATAGTAAAAATATTTGATATTACTTTTTGTGTTTAGAAATGAAATGCATGACAGCTTTCCCAATGCACTGCCAAGTTTGGTATTAGTCCAGACAAACAGGAGGCAATCCCTGGTCTATGCTACATTAGCCGATCTAGTCAAGGCAGTAGTAGAGATGCCATAACTGGCCTAGATACCCCTTGGCTAGGGTAGGGGAAAATCAGCCTCTCCTGATCGCTATTCAGTGACCCATGCTGGAAAGTGCACATATGTAGACATTGAGTGAAACAGGGTCAGGATTGGCAGTGATGGCCCCCACAATCAAATAGCCGTGACTTATACATGAGAAATGGCCACTACCACTTGGTTTCTGGGGATCTGTCAATACCTGTAGAAATATACTGCAGCATCAGTCTGTGTCTACATGCAGAGGAGGGAAGAGGCTGGGTACCCTGCAACGAATGACTCACCTCTTGTACCCTCAAATCCTCTCCACCATTTACAAGGCACAAGTCAGGACTATGATGAAATACTCAACACTCGTCTGGATGGGTGAAGCCACAACATCAGTCAAGAACCTGGCACCATCCACAACAGAACAGTTCACTAGTGCCACTGGAGTCAATATCCACCTCCTCCAGCACCGGCGCACTGTGGCTGCAGTATGTACAATCTATAGGATGCACTGCAGTAGCTCACAAAGCTTACATCAACAGCATCACCCTCCCCCATGGCCTCTTCTACCGAGAAGGACAAGACCAGCAATGTCATGGGAGCACCATCACCTCCAACATCCCTTCCAAGTCACACATCATCCTGACTTAGACATATATCACCAATCTTTAATCACTGCAGGGTCAATATTCTGGAGTTCCCTACCTAACACCATTGTGGGAACACCATCAACACAAGACCCACAGCAGTTCAAGCAGAAGACCCAAAGCCATCAACTGGAGAGAGGCAATAAAAGCAGCTTTGCCAATGTTGCCCACATCCAGAGAACAAATATTAAAAAAAGAGAACTAGAACAAAAGTGCAAAACATATTTTGTGCAAATGGGACAGTAACTGCCAGTGACCACACATGCACAGTCAAATGCGGAAATCCGGAAGTTGCTGTACCAGATGTGACCCTCCTCTGTAAGCTCCGCAAAAATGAGATCTCCGTGGCTGGCTCCCCATTCAAATGAATGGACCAGCATGAAGTTCCTGAAAAATTGATCAATTAATAATACTGATTGAAATTGTTTGGAAAGTTTGTAAGGGACGTATCATATTGATGAATTTTTGAGGTCTTCACCACACTGCAATGCATTCATGCAATTCAAAAACCATGGAGGTTTTGCTATAGAAAATAGATTTGTGCTATGATTGAGTTATGTACTGTAAATTTTATTCATTGTACCAGAGTCTCTAATTATCATAACCTACAAAGCACAGACTCTCTCAGGTGTGAAAGACAGGCAAAATAAGTGAGACATGTAAGATTTATGATGCAATAGTATTCAGATTTGCACTACTATCTTTTGTTGAGTGATAAAAATCACGGCAAAATCATGTTTTGCTTAGCAATTTTTTTTTCTTTTAATTGAAACGATCAATAACTTAGGAAACTTTTGCCATGTCCAAAACCAGACGGGGGATAGAATACTTGTAGGCCAGGAGAGTAGGATCATGGCTGGAGTTCTTAGAAATTTCCTTGGGACTTCTCCTGCTTCACCAACATAACTTCGGTGGAAGTTCAGAGGAAACTCGGTTCATACGCGCAAACAAAGTTTCCGCTGAACTTCTGCCAAAATTACGACAGCGGAGCAGGAGAAGCCCGGAGGAAATTCTGACCTGCTTTGCTGATGATGAAAGTTCATTAAAGACCTTAATAACCAATACTGTCTCCTTGTCATAAGAAACAGAAGATTGTGAAAAATGGATTTCTGTGTTCAAAATCAGAATTTGGGTTTTTAATTTTGAAATTTCCAGATACACCACTCTAAAACCTGACCGCCTCGTCTAAAACCAGCCCAGCAGCAACTCTACCCCAAATGAAGAAACATTAATCTGAGTTAGCATTTCTTCTTCTTGTTTCCTGCGAAGCCGTGTGGGAGAAAGCATTAACAGAAATCAATGATGCTGCTACAATAGAGAGAGACGGAGGGTAACAATCCATGTTTTTGTAGATATTCTTACCAATTTTCAAGATAACAACCTCTTGTTTTACACATTGCCACCTAGTGTAAGCTTGTTTTCACATGTAACATAAAGAATGCAAATAGTCTGATATATAAAAAAATGCAGAACCAGTAGTGAGTCTAGTTTTGATGGTTAAACATCTCTGATTTATTTTCAATCTGGTTTATTGCTGTATTTAGATGAAAAAAAGTTATTTATCTAGCTATACATATTATTAAAAATCTTGCACTTCTTGTCCACAAACCTTACTTCCTGTTGTCACAATTTTTTCTTCTGCTTTTGTGTCCACATTTACCATTTTAAATGAAATGACTACGTCAATATTTCCCATTCAATTTTGTTATGTCAACTGTCACAATGTAGTTGCAAGCTTTAGCCATTAAGTGGCACTGTACAGTAAGTTTCTTAAATCTCTCTCCCAACTCCATTGCCATCCAGTATATTAAAAATAACTTATTACCATCAGCTGAGGACAATGACGTGGCAATTTACTCGTCTATACATGAAAAACATCACATTCTTGTACACAACTGTGCCCATTATAATACAGATGTCACAGAAATTTACATGCAAGAAAAAACATGTGATATTCTATGTAATCTATCTATAAAAGTATAAAGAAAGAAAGCTAGTCTAACCTCTAATTGATCTGAGCAAAGTACAGAAAATGCCTTTTCTTTGACTTCAGGAATCACACTTACAAAAAAGTATACAAAAAAGCCAGTTTGACCTCTAATTCACCTGAGATTCTGCTAAGAGCATTCAGCCTGTAATTGATTTCAAGAATATGGAGTAATTACACCTTTTGCTATAATACGACACACAATCACATTTCAGTTACACAGGCCTGCAGCAGAATATGCATTGTGTACTGCAAGGCATAATGCTCCTCTCTTTATCAAACAGCACAGCCTAGATATTTGTTGTCGCTGTGCCGGTTTTACAGTAAAACGAGTGCCTAAGCACACAATATAGCGGGTGGCATGCACGCTCATTCCACACCGCAAGTGCACCGCAAGTGAATTGGGCTCCTCCATAGGCACAGGGTGCGCGTTGGAAATATTTAAAACACTCATTAAATTATCTAAGTAAGGGTCTTACACTTGTAGGATCCATTTGTGAAATTGGTCTGCTCCAGCACCTGAATCGTATTGTGATAAACTCGTTCAGCAACTCGTGCCACTAACAGGCAACAAGGACCCTTCAACAGCGTTATTTAAAGGGCTCATCCACTACATACAGGTTAGTTGCTGGTTTGCCCTTTTAGACTGCTGGTTAACCTGGCATTTTTAGTCCATTGTTTGATCTGAAACTGATTTCTGACATCTGCTAAGAAGTTCTTGCTAGTTCTGGACTGCTTTTGGCTGCTTTCAAAACAGTTTTACTGCAGTCATGGGTGGTCCGGTAGGACTGCCTTTGGAGCTGGAGGACGAGGGGTAGAAGCCAGGAAGACAGGGTAGAGTAGGAGCATTTGGGAAAAGAGGGAGGAGGAGGGCACTAGGCAGGAGGCCAAACCCACAGCGGGACTTCAAGGAGCATTTTTCCTACCTTAAGGTCACTGATGAGCAATGTTTGCTTCACAAAGGAGGCTATCACCGAACTACGTCACCTGTTGCAGATACAACTCGAGCCTAGAACCAGAGCATGGACAACACTGCCTGTGGCTGTCAAGGTCATCGTGGCCCTTAACTTTTATGCAACAGGCTCTTTCCAGGCTGCTGCACGTGACATCATGACATCTCCCAGTTTGCACTCCATTGCCGTATCAGGGAAGTCACCGAGACTCTCTACACCAGGAGGAACACTTACGTCTCTTTCCCAATGAACAGAGCGAAGCAGGACTACAGAACACTAAACTTCGCCCACATCGCAGGCTTCCCCAGGATGAAAGATGCCATAGGCTAAAGCCACATTGCCTAGTATGCTCACCATTACCATCCTGGCATCTTTCTGAATAGAAAGTGATGGCACTCCCTCAAAGCCAGCTTGTTTGCAACAGCAGGCAGTGCATCATGAAGGTCTGTGCCCGGTTTCCTGTAAGTTGTCATGGCTCATTCATGCTGCGCCAGTCGTCTGTGCTGTCTTTGTTCCAACCAGGCCGACAGGCCACAGGCTGGCTACTGGGCAACAAGAGCTCTCCCTTCAGATATGGCTCATGACTCATGCCAGGAACCTGGACACAGCTGCAGAGGTGGCCTTTAATGAGAACCATGATGCCACCAGAAATGTCATTGAGCAGACAGTCAACATGCTCAAGCAACACTTCCACTGCCTGGACTGTTCAGGAGGAGCTATGCAGTACAGGCCTGACCATGTATCTAGATTTGTGGTCATCTGCTGCATAACTTTGGCACAGTAAGAGATCAGCACTTACCACCACCTGGGTGGCAAGAAGTTCAGGAGGAGGAGGAGCAGGAATCAGAATTGTGAGTAGTGTGAGTACTGAGGCCGGAGGTGGTCTTGATATGAGCAAAGAGTAAAAGAGCAGTATTCTTACCTTGACAGCTCTGGTGAGGTTGTTGACTGTCTTTCAGCATTGAAGCCATGTCCTGGGAGCTAGGCTCCTTTCATTAACTTCCTCAGTGACCTCTTCCCACTGGCAGCGAAAATGTTGCCTGGAGAGCTTTCTATCCCCTGGGGGAAACAGGGGGGTCCATCCCCTGGACCAGGGCCTCCAACACTGCATCAGGAAACCTGGGTGCTCTCGGTGGACTTCTTGCAGGCATTTCTCCACTTGCAAAGTTTCTCTGTTGTCTGCAGCCAGTGTGCACCTCCCCTTTTAAGTGGTGCTGGCTGCCTTTAAGTGGCGTCAGTCAAGTTTGATTTCCCATCCCTCAAACAGGCCTGCAAACAGTGAATGGTGCGGGTAGCGTGGTTGCACGTCTGAATTATGGTAATGAGCTGCCAGTGTTAATTTGGCTCTCTGCGGCCATGTGAACAGGACTGTACGGAACGCGATGCCCTGAGTGGATCAAATGCAAAGGGGTTAAGGAAAGAATCCTTGCAGCCTCCCCTTGCTGTCTCCAAGTGCTCCAATGAAGAATGTCGTTTTTATGGAGGCTGCTCCACTTCTGCACTGAAATTTCCTGGCGCCAACGCTGCTTTGCAACGCCATTCTGCCACAACTAATACCCCTTCATATGCAAATTAACTCACCCAGGAAAATTCCATGCTGCTCCCTCTGCTAATGAATGGCTTCATTTTCTGGCACTATGATGGTACTGCGGCCATTGATAAAATTCAGGGCCTATGTATTCATAAAAGTGAAAAACTGAACAGTTAGGGACAGTATGAATCAAAAGTAATACAGCTGGTAAAACTACTAATTGATTAAGAAATTGATAAAGAGGGAGAAAATTGAATATGAGAGTAAACTGGCAAGAAATATAAAAACAGATTGTAAGAGCGTCTATAAATATGTAAAAAGGAAGAGATTAGCAAAAGTAAACCTGGGTCCCTTAGAGGCAGAGACAGGAGAAATTATAATGGGGAATAAAGAAATGGCAGAGATGTTAAACAAATATTTTCATAGTGGAAGACATAAAAAACATACCGGAAATAGTGGGGAACCAAGGGTCTAATGAGAGTGAGGAACTTAGAGTAATTAATAATAGTAAAGAAAAGGAACCGGAGAAATTAATGGGTCTAAACGCCAACAAATCCCCTGGACCTGATGGCCTACATCCTGGGATTTTAAAAGAGGTGGCTGCAGATATAGTGGATGCATTGGGTTTGATCTTCCAGAATTCCTCAGATTCTAGAACAGTCCCTGTGGATTGGAAGGTAGCAAATGTAACCCCGCTATTCAAGAAAGGAAGGAGAGAGAAAACAGGGAACTATAGGTCAGTTAGCCTGACATCAGTAGTAGGGAAAATGCGAGAATCTATTATTAAGGACATAGTAACAGGGCACTTAGAAAATCATAATATGATTGGGCAGAGTCAACACGGTTTTATGAAAGGGAAATCATATTTGACAAATCTATTAGAATTCTTTGAGGGTGTAACTAGCAAGGTAGATAAAGGGGAACCAGTGGATGTAGTATATTTGGATTTTCAAAAGGCATTCGATAAGGTGCCACACGAGACGTTGTTACACAAGATTAGGGCTCATAGGATTGGGGGTAATATATTAGCATGGATTGAGAATTGGTTAACGGACAGAAAACAGATAATAAACGGACAATAAACAGGTCATTTTCGGGTTGGCAGGTTGTAACTAGTGGGGTGCCTCAAGGAATTTTTAAAAGATGAGAGATTAAAAAATGTTGGTAGTCAGAGGGATTTGGGTGTCCTTGTACATGAATCACAGAAAGTGAACATGCAGGTACAGCAAGCAATTTGGAGAGACCACACCTGGAGTACTGTGTACAGTTTTGGTCTTCTTACCTAAGGAAGGATATACTTGCCTTAGAGGAGGTGCAATGAAGGTTCACTAGATTAATTTCTGGGATGAGAGGGTTCTCCTATGAGGAGAGACTGAGTAGAATGGGCCTATCTTCTCTGGAGTTTAGAAGAATGAGAGGTGATCTCATTGAAACATATAAAATTCTTAGAGGGCTTGACAGGGTAGATGCTGAGAGGATGTTTCCCCTGGCTGGAGAATCTAGAACAAGAATCTAGTCATAGTCTCAAGATAAGGGGTCGGCCATTTAGGACCGAGATGAGGAAAAATTTCTTCACTCAAAGGGTTTGGAATCTTTGGAATTCTCTACCCCAAAGGGCTGTGGATGCTCAGTCCTTGAATAGATTCAAGACTGAGATCGATGGATGTTTGGACACCATGGGAATCAAGGGATATGGGGATAGGGCGGGAAGGTGGAATTGAGATAGAAGATCAGCCGTGAACGGTGGAGCAGGCTCAAGGGGCTGTATGGCCTACTCCTGCTCCTATTTCTTATGTTTTTATGTACTAAGGATGCATGAAAACAACAACTCAAGCGTGTATAGTCTGCAAATACTATTTAAAATAGAAGGAAGGGGAGCCAATGAAATCACTTCACATATTTTTTGAAGCGACTATTTAGCTGCTGCCTTGATTTCTCCACTATGCTGAGGATTTACTATCAGAAATAATGGTCCAGATATTTACGGGGAGGCGGGGAATGTGCGGTTAAACGCAATAGCGCATCTAAAACCCAGAAGGCCCGGGGACGTGGAAGTCCTGCCTCTATTAACGGCAGGGCCTCTTATTATTTTTTTCTTCTCGGTAGCCAGCCAGATTGACAGGCTGGTCGGCTGCCGGGCGGGAAAACCAGTGGCAGGAGGCCACAGCTAGGGATCATTGGGGACGGTCCCCCACAATCTGGAGAGATCAGGGCTTGGGATCGGGGCTTGGTGGAGGGGTGGGTCGGAGCCCAGCAGGACACTCGAGAGCTTGGTGGGGAAGGTCAGCGAATGTGGCAGTGAGGAGAGGTCTACGATCAGCAGAAGGAAGGCCAAAGGATTACTTGAGGGGCTGGGGGGAGCACTTCTGCTCCTCCTGGCCCACGAGATACTCTAAAAAGCACTAACCTGCTGGAGCCAGCTGCTCTTGCCTCCATTTTGGTGCCGAGTTCCCCGAGACCTGGCAAACCCAGCCGGCAGCTGTTAAATTTAAATCAGGTTTCCATCTGCATAATGAAGTGTTCCACTTCTCCATGACGGGACACATGCACCCCTCGCTACCAGTCGGCATAAAGAGGGCAGCGGGCACGTACACGGCAGGTTGGGGACGCATTCCCCGATTTTTAATTATTAACAACCCCCCCAACACTCTCCAGCCTGTTGTAAGGGCGTTAAAATCAAGGCCAAAGTTTGTAACGTAATAAGGAGATTAAAACTTCCAAAATTTACAAGAAAATAATTAAACTTACTTGCCCCAAAAATACACAGGGCCCTTTACAATGTTGGGATGTCACCTGCAACACTGACCCCACCATAAAATGCAGGGTCAGCTTACTTAAATACCATCTGACACTTCTGCAGTGCAACTCCCATGTAATACGTCGCAATAGATTACTCGTGAGATTTTGTGGCACTTTTGAAGAATGTCTTCTCCTGGGGAAGCTGGCAGAGGTACCTCCACAAAAAGGAGGAAGGCATTGGAAGGGAGCAGAAAAGAAGAGCACAAAATTTAAATGAGGCCGACCTTCAGGGAGCTCCCGGATGCAGCAAAGGAGAGATACTACTGGGAACACAGGGGAGGAAACAACAAGAAAGAGTCTTGCGTGCCAAGTGGAGGGAGGTGGCAGTGGCACTGTAGCATGGATTTTAACTCCTGGGCAGAAAATATGGGGTGGAGTTGCCGATCATCTGACCTGGAGTCTCCAAAACAGGCGTAAGGAGGTGGCCGGTCGGCTGGTGGGAGGCGTAGCTTAGGTGGCCTGGAGGCTCCCCATCGGCACTCAGGTAAGTCACGTTGTGTGTTCAGCAGGGAAGGTGGGAGCTCAGGGCAGCAGAGGTCCAGACTTTCCTTGTGGAACCCGGAGATGCACTCTTGATTTTCCTGGCCCCACAAAGTAAAAGTTTTGACTTACTTTTGGGGCCTCGGCTGGGTGTTCAGTCAGAGCAACCCTGGCAGACGCTGCAGCTAAAAGGATGTTAAAATTGTCTTGAGGTCCTATCTGTGTGAAGAGATTTCACCTCCCTCTGTTCTGCATCTCTTACATTTAATCTTATATCTGTGGCCCTTCTACGTGCTGAGGTTCTACCTGTCCCCGGTGTTGAGAAGGATGGGCCTGACCACGCTGCCACGGAACGCTCCGTCCAGTTGGACCGTTCCGCCCCACCTGTCCTTCGTGGAAAAGTTTGTGCAGAAAAACACCTTTGACCACAAGGCGATCAGCAAGTGGTCCGCACGTAACGTCCTCGAGACCCTGCGGGAAAAGGAGATGGTAGATCCTGTCGGTTGGTTCCCCGAGCAGACTGTCAATGTCATTTGGCAGAATGCCTCATCGCCAGAGCTTTCAAACAAGCACCAAGACCTAGCTTGGCTGGTGGTGAGAAGGGCCCTTCCCGTCAGATCCTTCATGTACTCCCGGACTCTCAGCGCCACCGCGCGCTGTCCCAGAGGAGGCTGCGGTGGAGACGAGACCGTCACCCATCTCCTTCTGGAATGTGCCTTTGCAAAGAAGGTCTGGAGAGAGATGCAGTGGTATCTGTCCAGGTTCGTCCCGAGCAGTTCAGTAACACAGGATTCTGTGCTCTATGGGCTGTTCCCGGGGACGCACACTGAGACGGACATCAGCTGCTGCTGGAAGACCATCAACTCGGTGAAAGACGCCCTTTGGTCTGCCCGAAACTTGCTGGTCTTCCAGTACAAAAAGCTGTCCTCGACCGAGTGTTGCAGACTGGCACATTCCAAGGTCCAGGACTACGTGCTGAGGGACGCACTGAGGATGGGTGCGGCTGCCGCAAAGGCTCTGTGGGGAAAGGCAACCGTTTAGAGCCTTCCCGCCATTGTATACCGAGGGGCTGCAATCAGGGAAAAATCCCCTCGGGCAGAATGTAAAATTCAAAATTGATGTAATGTACCCGCAATAAATCTGCAATGAATCCGTAATGAATCACCTGTATTGATTGTGATGCAATGAGGCACCCTAGAGTGTCATGAACTATAATGATGTCCAATGTGTTTCATTGAACTGTACTTGATGTAACCTGCAAATTGCATAATCGATATTGTGTATGTTTGGAATGTGATATGAGAACTGTATTGTATGAACTGCTGCAAATGTTATGAATAAAGTATATTTTTAAAAAAAATCTGTGGCCCTTCTTTCTTGACCCTTCAACTACTGGAAACAGTCTGTTTCTATCTACCCTGTCGCATCCTTTCATAATTAGAAACATTCCTATTAAGTCATTCTGTAATCAGCATTGTACTAACGGGAAAAAAACAGTTTTTCAAGTCTTTCTTCATATTTGTATTTCCTCATACCAGGCAGCATCCTAGTGAACCTACATTGTACCTTCTGTAAAGTCTCAATATTCCTCTTCTGGTGTCAAGCCCAATACTGGACACAGTACTCTGAGGGCTTATTAAGTTTTAGGCTGATCATTATCTCTTGCCTTTTATATTCTATACATCTTGAGGTAAAACCTCGAATTCTATTAGCTTTTTTTTACAGCCTTATCAACCTGAGGTATTGCGTTTAATGTTCTGTGAACCTGCACCTCCCAGGCCCTCTGCTCTTCCACACCACCGAACCTGCTTCCATTCAGAGTATGGTTATTGCTGTTATTTTTTTGTACCAAAGTGCATCACCTCACACTTACCTACATTGAATTCCATCTGCCACTTATTAGCCCATTCCCCCACCCCTTTGCAGTTTCCTTTGGTTTTCGAAAGAATTAACTGTACCTCCTATTTTGGTATCAACTGAAAATTTCAATATCACTCCCTCTAGGGCTTCATTCAAGTTATTGATGTAGACAGTGAACAGAAGTGACCCCAGTCTGAACTCTGAAGGACACAAGATCCGGAATTTTGTTTTATAATTAGACTGATTTGCGAGGTGGTGTGGTGATGAGAAGGCCTTGATAGTTCAATGTGCTATGCTGTGGAGCAGTTAGACATAAGTTGGCACCTTTGATTCTCTACCTGGTAAATCTCCAATCTCAATCATACCATCCACAGGAAGCACTGTAAATAAAATCTTTGAAAATAAATTTAAAATATATTGATGTGTGTGCGTGTGTGTGTGTGGGTGGTGGGGGTTTATCACCTATTCCCCCACATAAACTATCCCTACAATTTACATTACTTAGCGTGAACATCCTTAATTCATTATTTGGATTTCTGGAGGCAGGTGTTTAAATTCAGTCTTATCAAACATCAAGGTGCGGAGTAATATTAGATAAAGATCAATGCCTTCAGCACAATCCAGGCTGTCATCTCTGCTCTGAGCCCACATTACTTGCTGCTAGATATGGGCTTGTGCAGTCAGTGTGCAACTACCGATTTAACTGAATGACAGAAATGCATCAGGATACTGAGGGAATCATGAAAAGTATTGGTTTACATATGATAAGAAAAATTAGCAAGCAGATTATAGACCACCTGCAGAACAACTGCATGATTATAAGACTGACACACATAAATCACAGCCCCGCTCGTGATCTGATGCTGTCAATCCTGCATTGCTGTACTTGTCAAAAATGAGAATAGGCACAACTATCACAAAAAGCCTTTGTTAAAAAAATAAATTAATAATCTATAGCTTGCTTCATTCCTTTAACCTTTTACGGGCTGGATCAACTTTTCACCATCAAAATGTAGCATATCTACAAAAAAATGATTTGGTACACTTTTCTAAATGATGAATTTTATAAAACTATAAATAGAGAAGCAAGATTCAAATGCTATTAATTCACATTATCCTGGGGATAAAGTTGAATATTGTGCCGTAGTTACTTCTCTGTCTGAAATACAGCTATTGTCCAAGCAGAGTGAACATAAGACATAGGAAGGTTACTCACAAAATGTTAACTTTTCTTTCTCTTTCAGGTACCGACTGACTTTCAGTGATATTTCCAGCAATATTTTTATTGAACAATAGACACATGTGGAAGACTCTTCTTTTACAATGTCACATAATCAAAGCACACATGCAAATATAACATGATGCCTTGGAAAGTAGAAGCCAGAGTGAGTATTTTCGAGACTGAGCATAAAAGGACGTCATACTTTTTTAAGCCATTATAGACAGCATGGATCTTGGTCTAGTGGGTGTTTGCAGGTTACCACTACCAAGTATTTCTACTTGTTTCTGTAGCTTTGCACTACTGCTGAATAACATCATATCTGAATATGTAAATAGCCATACAGTTGATTCCAGATATCGTGGCAGATACTTTTCTCAAATTGCGCTAGAAGATTATAGTATCCCATTTATGATTAACATCATGACTTTGCTATTGATTTCTGATTTCTGTTCAAAAAACAAGAGTCTTAGGTGCTGTTAATAAAGTAATATCTGATAAAACTTATTTCAGATCTTAAAATGACCAACATCCTTTCAATTAAGAATCAGGTGGGGGTGAAATTTGTCTTGGACGGTAACGCAACACGGGCGATAGCGAATCAACAGCCTGATATTCTTTTCTATTGAAGTAAATTTTGAGCTTTGGTTGTTATTTTCTGGTATCAACATGTAACACCTAAACCTGGATTTAATGAAACTCAAAGTATCTGTTAGGCTACAATACATATTTAACACTGTCCAATTTAGCTATGTACCCCGATTAGAATCCTGTAAATCAATATGTAGTTAATTCAATTAATTATCAAAGCAATGGACATAACTTCTGTACTACATGAATCCTTGGCGAGCAGACTAGGAAATCTGAGTCTCGTATAGAGTAAATGCCTCTTAATAAAGAATACCCCATGTGGTAAGAAAACGGTCCCTTTTATACAATTGTTCTTTTAAACAAAGTGAACAATGAATTGGAACAATTGATCCCTTTGTGTTAATGGGGTAGATTTGACTTTGTTTGATAGTGTAAAAGGGGTGATAGTGAATCGTCAGTCCATTTTACATCTCTCCCCATTTTTATTTCCATTGAAGTCAATGGGGAGAGGTGTAAAACGGACTGCTGATTCACTATCACCCGTTTTACACTATTGCACAAAGTCAAAATCTACCCCAATGTCATTGTATGTGTGCTGTATTGATAAAATAGGCACAGGTCATTGATACATGGGCCTGGTACTAATAGAGTGAGACAGCTGTTCCATTCCTGATTGTAAACTGTACCAGAATAAGCTTCTGTCATCACCTGCATACTACTAATAAGTTACTTGTGTAGATGTCAAATAAAATTACTTTTAACACAAAACCTATTATCTGGTGGAAGCAATTGGACTACTTATCCTAGACAAAAAGGGCAATCTAAAATCTGTCTAAAGGGCGTAGCTGATGTTTTTAGACTGATACTCTTTTAGACGAGATCTTACAGCTTACAATCATGTGTGGCCATGTATAGCATCTTAAGTGACAAATTAATACAAAATGTCAGGCTAAAGATGGCCCAGTAATTCTAGTGGTAAAGACTGATTTTTGGGTCACAACCTGAACTCATATTCAAACTCAGCTTAGGGAATGACGTGGTGGATAAATTGACAGGGGGACTTCTTCCCCACCCCCTGCAAAATTTAGCTGGTTAACGTGGCGGAACTGTGGAACGATCCATTGCCAAACCAAGTTACCCTGCTAGCTGGGGGATAATAGCAAGGAGATGGGTGTTATGTTAGAGTTCTATTAGAATACAGTCAGGCACAGGGTACTGGTCCTGAATATCCGCAATTCAGTTCCACCATTGTGGCGGAGTGGGAGTCAAGCAGCGCCATTGTGATGAAATTCCAGGCCCCGTTGGAGTTTCCGGGGTAAGGTAATTAGAATACATCATGCGGGCGCCCGTGCCAGTTTGAGCAAGGGGAGAACAGAATGTGGTGCTTGAAAGTTATATCGGGCTGAAGCTGGTGGAACCAGCTTTAAATTGAAACAAAAGGTGGAAACTGGCCACTTTTATAACAAGAGGGATGATTTTGAGGTATCAGGCTTCAATCTTCTGGAATATTCCAAGTCATGACCCTGGCCTGGATCCCTGCTGTGGGCCCCACTTTTCCAGTGACTGGATGCTGGTACTTTTCCAGTGTCTAGTTCACTGGGAGGGGCAGAGGAGGAGGGAGCAGCGGGAAATTTGATGACCCTTTGGCTACAACATGGAAGTTTTCACAAGCATCACCTGATGACTATCAGACATACGGAAAAACAAACTGGTCCATCGAGCCTGTCCTATCCTGTGTAACTTCTGCACTAAATGACCTTTATTCCACCCCTCCCCCCCCACCCCACAGACCTACTCAAGCCATGCAATCTCCTGGGAGAAGGGGAAAAAAATCAGTGAAAAAAACTATTGGACAATTTAAGAAAAAACTCTGGGAAATTTCTCTCTGGTCCTCAAAAGAGATCAAACAAGCTCCAAGAGACCATGGTGAAACAACCTCCAATGAACCACTTACCTTCTTTAAAGCAGACATAATGAGGTAAATTCACATCTTTATTACCTGGACATTAAGCATTGTCTGAGCTGAAAACAAAGATGAAAACTGGGGACGGGGGGGACAGAGGGGAGGGAGCTTGTCCAATTTACCTTCCATTATTAAGCAGTATGTTTTACTTCGAAGCATTTTGCTATAACATTATGCGTTCCCTTACGAAACCCATCATTAATAAATGTGTGGTGCTGCCTTTAGAAGCCATGAAACTGGGACATGGCACGTTCCTGAGAGGGTTTAAGTTTTAAATATTGTGTGATACGTGACTAAATCCAATCTGATAAAAGTACAGACAAGTACCTGCAATAAGTAGTGGGACTGGTGAAAGAGAAACTAGATACCAGAACCACCTAACAATTGGCTAATATTCTTCTGTATGTTCCAAGCTCTATTTTTTATCGTGCTATCTCTTTTTTGTCTGTAGGTTTCAAGTCATCACAGATAAAACAAGTTTTCACAGTGCTCGACCAAATAACAATGAGATCTGATCACTTCAAAATGCATACTTTTATGGTGTGCGCAAACAAGAAATTCAGATCAAATCTAATCAATGATTTTTTTTATACAATTTGATTTACTTTAGCAATAAAAGTATGATTATCTCTTGCAACCTTTTGAAGTTATTCCTAATTTTGAAAAGAGTACTGCTTACAGTTGAATCTTTCCCAAGAAACATTTTTTTGCTGATTGGCATCAAATACAATTAACAGCTCTATAGAAATATATTTTTAAAATTGCAATAAACACAAAGACCTTGGCTTCAATGTCAATATATCAGGGAAAAATTCAAACAACAGCAAGGGTGTTTATCTCACAGTGTAAAGTAAAAGAGTATTAAATAATAGAGAAATTAATTGTTTAGCGGGTAAACAAAATGTCAGGGTTAATTGGTGTTGCTTGGACTGAAGAAGGGATGGGAGTGGTGTACCCTAAGGGTCATGGCTAGGTTCATATTTCTTCTCAGTATATATAGATAATTTGGACTTGGGCACTGGGAGCACAATTTCAAAATTTGCTAGTGACACAAAAATAGAGGATTTGGCAACAGTGAGGAGGAGTGTAAAAGACTTCAGGAAGACATAGACAAGTTAGCAGAATGGGCAGACAGGTGGAAGATGCAATTTAATGCGAATAAATCCAAAGTAATACATTTTGGAATTGGAGAATACACTCAATGGAAAGATGCTGATGGGTATGGATGAACAGAGACCCATGGGTTCAAGTATGTATTTCCCTGAAAGTACAAGCATGAATAGATAAAGCCATATCAACTCTGTGGCACAAGAGCAGGGTAGAGGCTGGGTAATATGCAATGAATGGCTGACCTCCCAAGCTCTCAAAGCCTCTCTGCTATCTGCAAGACTCAAGTCAGGAGTGTGATGGAATACTCACCGCTCGCCTGGAAGGGTGAAACCACGACAGCACTCGAGAAGCTCAACACCATCCAGAACAGAGCAGTTCACTTGATCAACACCCCTGCCGCCGAACTCAATATCCACCCTCAACACCACCAATATACTGTGGCTATGTGTTATCTACAGGATGCACTGCAGCAAGTTTCCAGCACCTCCCAGCATCACGGTCTTTACCACTGAGAAGGAAAAAATCAGCAATGTCTTCGAAACGCCATACCTCCAAGAACTCCTCTCCCCCAACTCCCATGTAACACACCATCCTAACTGGGACATATATTGCCGTTCTTTCATCAAATTAAATAATGGTACAGGATGCTGCAGTAGCTGTTTTTCCTGCTCCCCCTCCCCCGGAGACTATCCAAGATGCATTCATTGTGGTGCAGGCACCCGCCACTGATATTTAAATGATGTGCTTCTCCCTGATTCTATAGATGCTCCGGGGGGTGAGGGGGGGGGGCGCAGGTTGGTCAGGAGGGGAGGTCATACAATCATAGAATCATAGAAAGGTTATAGCATGGAAGGAAGCCATTCGGCCCATCAAATGGCTTCCTTCCATGCCGGCTCTGTGCAAGAACAATCCAGCTAGTCCCACTCCCCCGCTCTGTCCCTGTAGCACTGCAATTTTTTTCCTTTCAAGTACTTATCCAGTTCCCTTTTGAAGGCCATGATTGAATTTGCCTCCACCACCCCCTCTGGCAGTGCATTCCAGATCCTAACTACTCGCTGTGTAAAAAAGTTTCCCCTCATGTCACCTTTGGTTCTTTTGCCAAGCACCTTAAATCTATGTCCTCTGGTTCTTGACCCTTCCACCAGTGGGAACAGTTTCTCTCTATCTACTCTGTCTAGACCCTTCATGATTTTGAATACCTCTATCAAATCTCCTCTCAACCACCTCTGTTCTGAGGAGAACAACCTCAGCTTCTCCAGTTGATCCACGTAACTAAAGTCCCTCATCCCTGGAATCATTCTAGAAAATCTCTTCTGCACCCTCTCTAAGGCCTAAAGTGCGGTGCCCAGAACTAGACACAATACTTCAGTTGTGGCCAAACCAGTGTTTTATAAAGGTTCATCATGACTTCCTTGCTTTTGTACTTTATGCCTCTATTTATAAAGCCCAGGTCACTGACATTCACTTCTCCATTCTTCTACCAGCAGAGAGTGCCTGCACACTTTTGGACCGATGGACTTGAAAATATTGGCACACTTCTTATCTTGTATAACAGGCTATTATATGAAAACCAACTCAGCAATTCTGCTAGCTGGCCTGAATTTTAAACCACTGAGCTCCGGAGCTCTAGGCTTCAAGAATTGACACATGACGCTCAGTGTAATTCCATACTAGGAGACACCCGGTCACCAAATTGTCCATCAAACAGAACTACAACCAATCAAGGACCCTGTTCCCTTCTCAAAGGTCCCAGCTGTGAATAAGACCTCATTCCATTGCTGACGAGACTCTGTTCTGCTACTGAAAGGTAACCCAGAGTTATTTGAAGCTAATTCCTGGGCACCTAAACTAAACTTCACTACTCCACTGTCTTCTTGGTTTAACTCTGTTGCGGCATTGGCTCCTGATCAGAAGTCTCCCTGTTTCATTGCCTTCTGGGATGAAGTCCACTGCTTTGCTGGTTACTTGATCTTAGCTTCGCTGCGCCACTGGCCTTCTAAGCTGTGCTTCATTCTTCCTCTGGCTCCTAGGCATCACCCTGCTCTTGGTTTCCCATGCTTCACCCTGTTCCTCAACTGGCTGCCTGGGCCTAAATGTGTTCTTCTTTTTGTCCTCTGGATCAAACTGTTCCCCTCTGCTAGTCCTCTGGTTCAAACTTCTCTGGCACCTGGTCCATATATATGCTGACTACCTGTCTGACATCAACTCATGGATGATTCAAAATTTCCTCCAATTGAACATCAGGAAGACTGAACACAGCATTTTGGCCCTAATCATAAAATTCATTCCCCAGCCACTGATTCTTCCCTCCTCCCGGCCATAAGCTGAGCTTCAAACCTCACAATTTATCCATCACTAATACTGCTTTCCACCTACACAACACCGTCTGTCTCCACCCCTACCTCAGCCCCAAAACTGCTGAAACTCTTATTCATGCTTTTGTCACATCTAGACTAGATTTCACCAATATCTTTCTTGCCATCCTCCATAGACTCTAACTTACTTAAAACTCAGTTTGTCCTGCGCTAAGTTTCCCCCTCCTCAAACTCTCTCACCTACATTGCCTTCCAGTCCTCCAATACATTGAATTTAAAATCCTCATCCTCATCTTTAAATCTGTTCAAATTTTGTACCAAGCTCTCTGGGGAGCTGTTGTAACTAAAACAAAATGGTAATGGAGAATTAGTGGGACTTAGGATAGACAAATCTGGACCTGATGCTTGCCACACCAGAGTATTAAAAGAAAAAGGTAAGGAAATTGCAGATGCATTAGTCCTAATTTTCTAAAGCTCTCTATATTCAGGAATTTTGCCTTTGGATTGGAAACTTCAAATGGAATTCCATTATTTAAGAAGGGAGGAAGAGAGAAATCAGGTATCTATAGACCCATCCATTTAACATCAGTTGTGGGGAAGTTACTGGAATCTTTCATCAGAGACAGAATGAATGAGCATATGGGCAAGAATGAGCTGATCAATGAGATTCAGCCTGGATTTGTGAAGGGTCGGTCATGTCTGACTAATCTAATAGAATTTTTTGAGTAGATCACTAGGGGAGTACGGATTTCTATAAGGCATTTGATAAGGTTCCAGACAAGAGATTATTATCAAAAATGAAAGCTTATGGTATTGGAGGTAACCTTGTGACATGGGTTGGTAATTGGTTAGGAGGTAGGAGACAGCGAGTTGGGGTAAAGAAAATCTTCTCTGATCGAAGGATACGACAGGTGTTGTTCCCCAGGAATCTGAACTGGGGCCTCAGCTTTTCATAGACATATTAATGACTTGGACGAAGGAATGGAGAATTGTATATCCACGTCTGCGGACAACATTAAATTATGAGGCATCTTAAGTTGTGTTGATGAGAGCAGGAAGTTACAAAGGGGCATACAGAAACTAACTGGGGGTTATTTTAGACTTTGGATTATATTGTAAAATGGGTGATATCGATTCAGCCGCCCGTTATACATTTTTCCTGATATTGAAAGCTGAATCAATATCAACTGTTTTACACTATCAACTAAAGTCAAAATGACCCCTAATGAGTGAGAAAAACTATGGTAGATGGAGCTCAATGTGGGGAAGTGCGGGGTCATCAACTTTGCATCCAAGAAAGACAAATCAGAATATTTTCTTAATGGTGAGAGATTAGGAGCTGTGGTGGAACAAAGAGATTTAGGTATCTATGTACACAAATCACTAAAAGCTAATGCACAGGTACAAAAAGTAATCAAAAAGGCTAATGGAATGTTAGCCTTTATCGCAAGGGGGTTGAAATACAAAAGTGAGGAAGTGATGCTTTAGTTGCACAAAGTCTTAGCCAGACCCCATTTGGAGTACTGTGTTCAGTTTTGGGCACCAAACCCCAGGAAAGAGATATTGGCCTTGGCGGGGTTACAGCGCAGAATCACCAGAATGATAGCAGGGCTTAATGGGTTAAATGATAAGGACAGATCACATACACTTGGTTTGTATTACCTTGAGTTTAAAAAACTGAGGGGTGATCTAATCAAAGTCTTTAAAATGATAAATGGATTCGATAGGGTAGAGACAGAGAAAGTATTTCCTTTGGTGGGGGAATCCAGAACAGGGGGGGGCATGGTCTTAAAATCGGAGCTAGGCCATTTAACAGAGAAATCAGGAAGCACTTTCTCACACAAAGGATAGTGGAAATCTGGAACTCTCCTCCAAAAGGCTGTGGAACCTGGGACAATTGAAATTTTCAACACTGAGATCAATAGATTTTTGTTGGGTAAGGGTATCGAGGGGTAGGGAGCAAAGGCGGTTAAATACAGTTGAGGTGCAGATCAGCCATGATCTATTTGAATAGTGGAACAGGCTCGAAGAGCAGAATGGCTTACTCCTGTTCTTATGTTCCTGCAATATATTCCATGGAGTTAATTTCCTCTGTTATTTTAAATGGATTAATGAGTGTATTATAATGGCTACATAGGAATGGCTAATGAATGTGTTAAGCAATGTGGCACCAAAGGAAATTAAACCCTAAATTTCATAACAGTTTTTAGTACAATATACGAGATAGGTATTTATTTTGTCCTTTTTTACATATTAAAACATGGATGGCATTTTGGTGATTTGCCTTTAAATTTTTTTTTCATCATTTTGTAAGCCTTTTTCCCTTTTTAAAATTAAAAACACAAAATCACATCAATGACGATGAAATTAGCCCTTATGGTAACGATAACAAGAAGATTGGAATCAAAAACACAAGGGTGGAATCCCAAATAAATTAAAGTCTCACGATTACTCTCATTGAATAAGGCTAGAAGCTGATCATCTACAGTGCTGAAGAAGCCAACATGACCATCAGTGTTAGGTTCCCCTGAGATCTCGGCCAGTGTGTCAAAAGGGCCAATGCTTCAAAGGTAGCATTTACTCAAACACCATTTCATTCCTCCCAAAATTACATTGTTCATTTAGTAAGGGCAGTTGGATGAAATGAACATATACAGATGTCATATATTGGCACAGTGAATTGTGGTTCCTGTATTATTTGATGAGCAAACACATACAGGGTAACTCCTGTAACCCTTGGCCCCTTTTCTGCTTTTACAATATCTAAGGAGCCATTTTTCTACATTTTGGCTGCCTACGGGATTTTTCTATAGAAGCTTAAGTTAAGAAAACATTGTACAAGAGCTTAAAGTGTACGTGCGTTTGTGCTGCTTTCTTTTTTGGAAGCATTTAAGATGAGCTGGTTGTTTGTAAAAGGTGAGACAGTGTATAAGATATGTTTTGGATGGTACCATTCAGGTCAATAAAGTGCAAAGGATTACACACAGTTGAATTAAAGAGAAGAATGTGTTAACAGAAAGTTAACAAATCCCAGCTGAACTCAAAGTGATGTCACGTCGCTCAGGATCAAATAACACCTTTGGGTTTGTCGGCCTAATCCATTGTGTGCTGTTATTGTGAATCACCAAAACATATGCCTGTCCACTGGAGGCTACACTACAATGATTAATTAACAACCACCACTATAGTCTGGTATGAAGTTACTATCCCAGCTCTCCTTGCTAAGATACATTTGTAAAGAAAAAATTCCGCCACCCTCATTCAGTGCCAACAGATTCTGTGGGGTTCATTTTAACTTTCACCACCCACACCACCGCCCCCCCCCCCCCCACCGCATGGTGGAAATCAGGCGGTGGGGGGGCAGCTAAAATGGAGCGTGGGACTTACCTACTCCTTGCCTGCTCCAAACTGGCCAACTGTTATTTTAACCTGAGGCCTGAGCGGGGGAGCAGTGGTTGCTTCCCCATTAGGCCAAACCTGCCAGGAGCAGGAAACAGGCCCAATAAGATAAGCATTTAAAATTTTGGGCCAGACCCTACAAGGAAATCTTGTGCCTCCCCTGCCCCGGACCTCCCCATTCCCCTGAATGTAATTCCCCTCCCTGGACACTACCTTGCGCTGGGTATCATTCCCGCAGGTCGCCAGCGCTGCCCTCCTGCCACCTGATTTTAATGGCTGGGCAGTCACTTCCTGCTGACTTCCCACACAATTTGGTCGGCAAGCGGCATGTTAATGAAGCCCAGCAATTAAAATCGGCCGAGAGTCCTTGCTACCGCTCTCGGATCGGCTGGTTGCTCGTTTTGCCGTGTTCAGGCCCGACAGTTAAAATCGAGCTCACATGTGTGTCTACATGACAGTGTTCCCATTGAGTCAATAACATATTTATAATAAAACACAAATCAACATGTAGTGGGAGAAGTATAAGCTTTCATGGGCCTTCATCCTGTGGGATTCCTCAAGGGAAACAATGAGAACACTTGGGTCACAATATACCTCTGACACCTGCCATTTTTTGTTTATTTAAATAACAGGATAACAACACAAGGAAAGCTTATGCATATGGTGGCTCTCAAAAACTGACTTATATATTTTTCAATTCATTACAAAATGGTCAGTATGATAAAAACTATGTTAATAGAACTAGGTAGACTAGGTAACTTTGTAAAATGAATGTTACAGCACAGAAACAGGATGTTTTGCCCGTTGAGTCTGTGCCAGTGTTTTTCTCCACATGATCCATCGGACTAGATTTTCCACTCAGTTGCCACCCAATCGGGGTGGTCAGGGGCAGGAGATGGGCTGGGAAGTTATTCCACTCGCATTGCATCCAATTCAGGAAAGGGAACCTGCCACCTCTAACTGGTCTAGCCAATAAGTGACTCTAGCCCGCTTCTATGTAATTGGCTCTTAATGCCCTCTGAAGTGGCCTAGTAAGCCATTCAGTTGTACAAATCACCACCACCTTCTCAGGGCAATTAAGATGTGTTGCTCACATCCTAAGAGCAATGTGTTATTTCACATTTTTCTACATTGAACAGCAGCTGCCACCTATTTGCCCATCCAGCCAGGCTATGTCCTCCTGCAGTCTTTCACAATCCTCATTATTTTATGCCATATTCATCAGTTTGGTGTCATCAGCAAATTTCCTCAGAGCTTCTCCCACAGAGAGTCAGAGTAAAATTGGCAGAAGTGCAGCGGAACCCTTGTCTTCACATCTCCCCCCTCTCTCTCTTTCTCCCTTCCTCCTCCACTTCAGCCTGCCCCCTCCTGTGTCCATACCGTCCTCCCTCCTTTCATTTGCCTCCCTCGCCTTGGTCCAATTATGCCCCCGCCTTCTAACCCTGCTTGACCTCAATAGTGTCGTTGGTCTTGCTTTCCAGCATACAACTCCATGATAGATTGACCAGTATGTTTAAAATGTGACTTTTAAACTGAACAATATTTCCATAGTTTTCATACCAGACACATAGTTGGAAAAAAACTATGAACCATATATTGACAAAAAACTGGGCTTTATAACATGCTAACAAGCTTGCAGTACTATATTACATATCTTTAGCATGGAAGATTAACAAGGAGCATATTCCAGAGTACTTTTCTGGCTCTAAATACCTCAGATCCACCAGAAAACCAACAGGAGAAGTCTAGGCCAATCTCTTCTGGAAGGGTTTCAGATATTTTAAATATAAGTGTAGGGGCTTAAAGTCAGATGGGTTGCACCTCAACAGAACTGGGATCAATGTCCTCTTGGGAACATTAACTAGTGCTGTGGGGCAGGGTTTAAACTATTTGGCAGGGAGGTGGGTACTAGAATGGAACATTAAAAAGGAGAAACAAGGTGCACAGAGGACTAGGAGAGACAAATAGCACTTGAGTAAAGAATAGTTCAGAAAAAGGAGGGATCAAACAGGGGGAAAATATGCAGCAGTCTAAGATGATTTTGGAGTGCATATGAGTAAATGCAAGTAGCGTGGTAAATAAGGTTGGTGAGCTGCAGGCTTAAGTAGCCACATGGGACTATAATATAGTGGCAATAACCAAGAGATCTGGCTCAAAGAAGGGGAGTAATGGACTCTTAACATTCCTGGCTACAAGGCATTCAGGAAAGATAGGGAAGGAAAGAAAGGAGGGGGATGGCAGCATTGATCAAAGAAACCATTATAGCACTGGAAAGGGATAATGTAGTTGTGGGGTCAAAGACAGAATCTATTTAGCTAGAATTAAGGAGCAATAGAGGAGCTATTACGCTACTGAGTATATACTATAGGCCACCAAATAGTGGGAAGGAGACGGAGGAGCAAATTTTCAGGCAAGTTACACAAAGGTGCAAGAACTATAGAGTAGTGATAATGGGGGACTTCAATTATCCCAATCCAGACTGGGATAGTAAGAGTGTAAAGGGCAAAGGGAGGGAGGAATTCCTGAAATATATACAAGATAACTTTCTTGATCAGTGTGTTCCCAGCCCAACAAAGAAGGAAGCAGTGCTGGATCTAGTTCTACAGAATGAAGTGGGGCAGGTGGAGCATGTTTCAGTGGAGGAGCATTTGGGCAACAGTGATCATAATATCATTAAGTTTAGAATAGTTACGGAAAAGGACAAGGAACAATCAAGTGTAAAAATATTTAACTAGACGAGAGTTAATTTCAGTGTGTTAAAAAGGGATCTTGCCCAGCTGGTTTGGAATCAAAAATTGTTAGGCAAAACAGTAATTGAACAAAGGGAGGCCTTCAAGGAGGAGATAGTTTGGGTACAGAATAGACACAAGGAGGAAAGGAAGAGCATCCAAAGCTAGAGTTCCCTGGATGACTAAAGATATAGAAATTAAAATGAAACAGAAAAAGTAGACTTATGACAAATGTAATGTTCATAATATAATAAAGAACCAAGCTAAATACACAAAGTAGAGAGGAGACCTTAAAAAGGGAATGAGGGGCAAAGAGAGGGCATGAGAACAGATTAGCAGCTAACATAAAAGGGAACCCAAAAGTTTTTTATAAACATATAAATAGTATAAGGGTAGCCAAAGGAAGGGATTAGGGACAAAAAAGGAGATCTTCTTGTGGAGGCAGAGGGTATGGCTGAGTTATTAAATGAATACTTGCATCGGTCTTCACTCGAGAAGAGGATGCTACCAAGGTAGCAGTAAAGGAGGAGGTAGGAGCGATATTGGATAGGAAAAAAAACAGATAAAGAGGAGGTACTTAAAAGGTTGGCAGTACTCAAAGTAGAATAGTCACCCAGTCCAGGTGGGATGCATCCGAAGTTATAGAGGGAAGTAAGGGTAGAAATTGTGGAGGCTCTGGCCACAATCTTCCAATCCTCCTTAACTATGGGGGTGGTGCCAGAGGACTAGAGGACTGCAAATGTTACAACTCTGTTCAAAAAAGGGATAGGGATAAACCAGGCAATTACAGGCCAGTCAGCTTAACTTCAGTGGTGGGGAAACTTTTAGAGAAAATAATCCGGGACAAAATTAATTGGCACTTTGATGAAGTTCTTTGATGAAGTAACGGAGAGTATTGATGAGGGTTGTTCTCCTTAGAACAGAGAAGGTTAAGGGGAGATTTGATCGAGGAGTTCAAAATCACAAACGCTGTTGATAGAGTAAATAAGGAAAAATTGTTTCCAGTAGCAGAAGGATCGGTAACCAGAGGACACAGATTTAAGGTGATTGGCAAAAGAACCAGAGGCGACATGAGGAAATATTTTTTTATGCAGAGTTGTTATAATCTGGAATGCACTGCCTGATGGAAGCAGATTCAATAATATCTTTCAAAAGGGAATTGGATAAATAAGGGAAAAAATTCACAGGGCTATGGGGAAAGAGAAGGGGAGTGGGACTAATTCAAAGAGCCGGCACTGGCACGATGGGCAGAATGGTCTCCTTCTGTGCTGTAACATACTATGATACTATGAAATACAACTTTACAGAGTCCAGCTCCTTTCATTGGGAATCTAACCGCATATATGTCACTTTCATAAGTGAGCTGAAATTTTTACCACATCTTTTACAATAATGCTACTTGGATTGCACTCTACATTCAACAAACAAATCTGCCTCACTATTGCATTAATCGCTGACCCAGGCCCTATACAGGCTTAGAGGCAGTTGGGGGATTACCTGGTTTAAGGCAATGTTGATTTAACTATTGCAGATAAACAATCTTTGTTTTAAAGTAACTTTAGGGAGGATAAGAGTGAGTCAATGTAATCAAAACAAAACCGTAGGACTGACTGAGCTGGTTATGAGAATACAAAACCATCCTTTAATCCAGGTCAATGCCTAGTTGAAAAAATAATAGAGGCTTTTCTCTTCTCTTTGAATAAGGTAATAAGTGAGCTCTAACTATTTCAACTAAGTCCCCAGTGGAGAGAAACACAAAGCACATAAAATTTGTCACAGATTGTGCTACTTCAGTAAACCTACTCAGAACAGTCACGGGACTACAGAATATCAGGACTGAAAAAGTCACAGTGGGCAAGAAAGAGCTCTTTATCTAAGTTGGGGTTTGTTGTGAGTTTGCAAAGGTAATATCGAGAAAACTCAACCCAGCACTTGACCTAAGAGTGTATTATAGCTTTATGTTATACACAAGTGCAAAACATGGTAGAACAGTTCATTCCTTATCATTGCCATCTCCCTCCTTGAGCACAAACAATTAGTTTTAAATTGATGTTCCTTCAACCTTTTGGTTTTATTGTGTATGGTATGTGCACATATTGCATGGTGTCAGATGAAAAGTAATCATACCCTACTGTTTTATATCCAACACCATAAACCGATATATTGCAAATTGTCAAATTATTTACAAAAACTTGATCTGAATGAAAGCATTATAAAAGACTACATTTTGACAAAGCAGTAAACTGACATTTTGCAAGTTTATTTACACAAAGTTGTAACAAGAACCTTAGGGAGGATCATATTACAACTTTGCGTAAATAAACTTGCAAAATGTCAATTTACTGCTTTGTCAAAATTAATAGTTCCCATTAATTATCACACACTTTAAAATGAAAAGTTAATTAGTTGAACCCATTACTTGATCTAGACCTCAGGGCATGCAGTGTCCAATTACACATCATAATTAGTCATTCTGCTTTAACTACACGCACAAAAAACATGCCAATTAACAGAGACCCTAGAATCACCAAGTGATAGCTAGTATAATATTGGTCTTACTTATGTACTTAATGCGCCTTATCATTGGCTTTAATATTGTGCACCACATAGTAACTGTAGTTACATTGCAAATTTATTAAAGGGTCATACTATTCAGGTGAAGTAGCTGCTGTGTAATTTTACCAGGTTTGTAAACAGAAGTGTGCAAAGACACAATTGACACGATAATATTGCTATAATTTCCTTTCTTTGCAAAGAAAGGTTTTGATGATTAGCAATTAAAATGATGGTAAATACAATACCCCACTGGATACGTTGTATATCTATACATCTAGCTTGTCCCGCATACAACAAAGTGTTACATTTGCATTTGATTGGGTCAAATATTATATTTATAAAATGGCAACAAATTACAACTGAACAATCTTAAAAAAAATATTAAAAAAAGCAAGTCATTTCCTGACATCTTCTACTAACCTCAATAACCTGGTCTCTGTCCAAGGGGAGGAGCTGATGATTCACAATCAACTGCCAATGTAGATCTTTAGAAGGCCAATGAATCATTCTTTTCTGTTGAGTCTCAGGAGCCAAGCATTATCGCTTCAGTGTCATTTTTTTACAAACAGTAATTAGCCTCCAATTGACCTCTGTATATGCCTATTTAGAGCACTTCCCCACAGGAAGCAGTTGAACAGGCAGAAGTTCAGATTTATGCTCCGGTCCAGTTCCATTTTGTGGCCTTAAAAGGACAGGCCATTTATAGAGCCTACTTAGCAGCTTGTAGCTTTCCTGACGGCCTTTATGTTAATTGGGAAACAGCGATCAAGATGTAAAAACACTCTTCTTGACAGCTAATCATCAATGAAGATTACATGGTACAATGTTTCTGTCATTATAAAATTTCGTATTATTTAACTTATTGTGAGTAATGCCACAGAAAATCCGCAGGTGCATTACCCCATCTGCTTTTTCACGGAAGAAGGAAAGCCAAGTGGTTGGCATCAAGCACCCAAAGAGCTCCACGCTGGGTGAGAAAGTGGAAATGTTTTTCATTTTGCAGCATTGGCACCTCTCGCTATAATAAATATACTAACAAGGAGAAAAATATTTCAGCTCAGGGATACAGCTCAGTAATCAGCACTTTCAGGTTCAACTAAAAACAATGGCGTGAGAAGAGAAACATATGGCAAGCATTCAATAATCTCTTATGTATAGACATTTTCTGTCAAATTTAGAAATTATTTCTATAAACATACTTTTATGCTGCAGGTGTCGTGTGAATAGCAGCGCAATCAAACTGCTCTCCTAGACAAGGTAAAGTAGGCCCCCCAGAGTCTCCCACTTCCGTGGACAAATAAAGCAAAATGAAGGTTAGGGAAGCAGAGGTTGTAACTGTTATTGCACCAGTTTGCTACCTATCAACGTGCTATGGAGTAATCTGATCCTGGGAGCTGAGCTGACTGAGATGCAGGCCTCACATCATGGTGTCATTCTACCAGCATCACACATGCTTCTCTTTGCCACTTGTGCAGAAGTTACAGTAACATATTAAAGCCCATTGGCATTTACCGGCACATAAGTGATGGATTGAGTGTCTCTTACTTATATATTAGGGCCTTTCATATTAAGGAGTGGAGCTGACGGCAGACACAAGGTTCTCCTGCCAAAAATTGCACCTGTAAATACAACCAATCTAACCAATAATGCACTGGTAGCTTATTGTCATCATCCACATGAGCAGTTCTCCTATCATTTGCACATTGCCTTTGAAAACTGTCACATTTTGCTTATTAATGTAGGAATTTCATCAGCTTCTGGGATGTATTTAAACTCTGGGAAGAGCCATGTGAAAGAATAGCACCAAGATACATATATATATATTTTAAATACTTTTGGATATTACTATTGTTATCAAATTCATTGAATCATAGAATGGTTATAGGATAGAAGGAGGCCATTTGGCCCATCGAGCCCATGCCATCTCTTTGTAAGAGCAATCCAGTCAGTCCCATTACCCCGTTCTTTCCCCATAGCCCTGCAAATTTTTCCCTTCAATTATTTATCCAAATTCTTTTTGAAAGCCACAATTGAATCTGCTTCCACCACCCTATCAGGCAGCGCATTCTGGATCATAATTGCTCACTGCATAAAAAGTTTTTCCTCATGTCGCCTTTAGTTCTTTTGCCAATGGTTCGCGACCCTTCCACCAATGGCAACAGTTTCTCTTTATTTATTTTATCTAAACCCTTCATGATTTTGAACACTTCTATCAAATCTCCTCTTAACCTCCTCTGCTATAAGGAAAACAACCCCAGCTGCTCCAGTCTATCCACATAACTGAAGCCCCTCATCCCTGGAACCATTCGAGTAAATCTTTTCTGCACCCTCTCTAAGGCCTTCACATCCTTCCTAAAGTGCGGTGCCCAGAAATGGATACAATACTCCAGTAGTGGCTGAAACAGTGTTTTATAAAGGTTCAACATAACTTCCTTGCTTTTGTACTCAATGGCTCTATTTATAACGCCTAGGATCCTGTATGCTTTTTTAACCATTTTCTTAACCTGTCCTGCCACCTTCAAAGATTTGTGCACATATACCCCCAATAAATTTATAAAAACATAAGAACATAAGAAATAGGAGCAGGAGTAGGCCAATCGGCCCCTCGAGCCTGCTCCGCCATTCAATAAGATCATGGCTGATCTGATCCTAACCTCAAATCTAAATTCATGTCCAATTTCCTGCCCACTCCCCGTAACCCCTAATTCGGTTTGCTTCTAGGAAACTGTCTATTTCTGTTTTAAATTTATTTAATGATGTAGCTTCCACAGCTTCCTGGGGCATCAAATTCCACAGACCTACTACCGTCTGAGTGAAGAAGTTTCTCCTCATCTCAGTTTTGAAAGAGCAGCCCCTTATTCTAAGATTATGCCCCCTAGTTCTAGTTTCACCCATCCTTGGGAACATCCTTACCGCATCCACCCGATCAAGCCCCTTCACAATCTTATATGTTTCAATAAGATCGCCTCTCATTCTTCTGAACTCCAATGAGTAGAGTCCCAATCTACTCAACCTCTCCTCATATGTCCACCCCCTCATCGCCGGGATTAACCGAGTGAACCTTCTTTGTACTGCCTCGAGAGCAAGTATGTCTTTTCTTAAGTATGGACACCAAAACTGTATGCAGTATTCCAGGTGCGGTCTCACCAATACCTTATATAACTGCAGCAATACCTCCCTGTTTTTATATTCTATCCCCCGAGCAATAAAAGCCAACATTCCATTGGCCTTCTTGATCACCTGCTGCACCTGCATACTAACTTTTTGATTTTCTTGCACTAGGACCCCCAGATCCCTTTGTACTGCAGTACTTTCCAGTTTCTCACCATTAAGATAATAACTTGCTCTCTGATTTTTCCTGCCAAAGTGCATAACCTCACATTTTCCAATATTGTATTGCATCTGCCAAATCTCCGCCCACTCACCCAGCCTGTCTATATCCCCTTGTAGGTTTTTTATGTCCTCCTCACTCTCTATTTTCCCTCCCATCTTTGTATCATCTGCAAACTTTGATACATTACACTCGGTCCCATCCTCCAAATCGTTAATATAGATTGTAAAGAGTTGGGGACCCAGCACCGACCCCTGCGGAACACCACTGGCTACTGGTTGCCAGTCCGAGAATGTACCATTTATCCCAACTCTCTGCTTCCTGTTAGATAATCAATCCTCCACCCATGCCAGAATATTACCCTCAATCCAGTGATTCTTTATCTTGAGCAATAATCTTTTATGTGGCACCTTGTCGAATGACTTCTGGAAGTCTAAATACACTATGTCCACTGATTCCCCTTTATCCACCCTGTACATTATGTCCTCAAAGAATTCAAGCAAATTTGTCAGACATAACTTCCCCTTCATAAAGCCATGCTGACTTTGTCCTATTAAATTATGTTTATCCAAATGTTGCGCTACTGTCTCCTTAATAATAGACTCCAAAATTTTACCCACCACAGATGTTAGGCTAACTGGTCTATAATTTCCAGCCTTCTGCCTACTACCCTTTTTAAATAAGGGTGTTACATTAGCAGTTTTCCAATCTGCCGGGACCTTTGCCGAGTCCAGAGAATTTTGGAAAATTATTACCAAAGCATCCACATTCCCTACTGCCACTTCCCTCAAGACCCTCGGATGTAAGCCATCAGGTCCAGGGGATTTATCCGCCTTGAGTCCCATTAATTTACTGAGTACCAATTCCTTAGTGATTTTAATCGTATTTAGCTCCTCCCCCCCTAGAGCCCCTGGTTTGTCCAGTGTTGGGATATTCTTAGTGTCCTCTACCATAAAGACTGAAACAAAATATTTGTTCAGCATTTTTGCCATCTCCATGTTTTCCACCATTAATTTCCCGGTCTCATCCTCTAAGTGACCTACGTTTGCCTTAGCCACCCTTTTTCTTTTTATATAACTGTAGAAACTCTTGCTATCTGTTTTTATATTTTTTGCTAATTTATTTTCATAATCTATCTTCCCTTTCTTAATCAATCCTTTAGTTACTTTTGCTGTCTTTTGAAGACTTCCCAATCTTCTATCCTCCCACTAAGTTTGGCTACCTTATATGTCTTTGTTTTTAGTTGGATACTATCCTTAATTTCTTTACTTAGCCGCAGATGGCTGTCATTTCTTTCACACCCTTTTTTCTTCAGTGGAATATATATTTTTTGGAAGTTGTAAAATAACTCCTTAAATGAACACCACTGCTCATGTACCGTCTTACCCTTTAATCTATTTTCCCAGTCCACTTTAATCAATTCTCCTTTATTCAAGCTCAGTACGCTTGTTTGAGAACCAACCTTCTCACCCTCTAATTGGATATGGAATGTAACCATGTTATGGTCACTCATTCCAAGGGGATCCTTAACTAGGACATTATTAATTAATCCTGGCTCATTACACAATTTCCACAATTTTATCTATTTTCCCCTTCTCTTCATCATCCATTATATCCTCTTTGCTTAGGAGGGTAGTGACAAACCTTCAGACATCTCAACTGCAGCTTCTTTGTCAATCTGAAGTATTTAACACCCCCCACTGACAAAAATTCCTTCTCCTTGTGACCTGGACGAGTGAAGCCTATCTTCTGGAGTCATCCCAATGTGGCTAGCAACAGAATCCTACACTAAAATTGTAACTACTGGGCCAATTGATAATGTGTGTGCTGTTTAGTCAGATAGTTCAAGTCAATATTTATTTAAAAGCAATATATATTCAGGTATCCATTCTATCATTGCTCATTCTACATATGTGGCCTTTTATTCACCTCGAATGGCCAGGCTGAAGAAATATTTTGCTCTCTTCTAGGATATTGCCATCAAGATGTTTACCCATCCATAATAAGAAATATCCATCAGGCCGATATGTGCTCACCTTCATTATGCAGCTGATTTCATCTGCGGGCATCACCATCTCCTCCCCTGACCTCGAGGAGAGGCAAAAAAAATGGCAACCTGTAGCCAATGCAGGAGCCCTCTGACAAAAATTCCTCTTCAATCCTTCTTAGATGATTAAGTAAGCAATAGGAGGCCCCTGATCCACTCTTTGCTCTGCAGAAATAATTTAGTTTTACAGTCCATACGAATGTGTACCTTGGATTCCAGAAATCTCTATGTATTTGCTTGTTATCAATTCCTATAATAATCTTGAATAACTGGATCATATCCCGATAAGGTTCTGGGGGTAATTTTAAATATGGGTGATGGTGTAAAATGGTCAATATCAAATTGGCCGCCCGTTATACACCCCGTCCGATTTTCACTTCCACTGAGGGTGGGGTGTATAACAGGCGCTAATTCGATAACTACCATTTTACACCATCACCCATAGTTAAAATTACCTCCTCTGTCTTGTTAGCAAGTACAAACACAAGGCATCAAGTCTATCTTCATAGCTCAGTATTCTCAGGCCAGGGATCATCCTTGTCCTTCTCTGCACCTTCTCCAGAGTCACCATGTCCTTCCTCAGGTGGGGGAACCAAAACTGGACACATTACTCCAAGTGAGATGATACTAAAACTTTAGATAACGCTATTATTGTGGTGCCAGTTATGTCACTGACGAGAATGTAATAACTTAACAACAAAATATTATGCTTCTTACAGTACAATACAAGGGAAAATGGGAGTGATTACAAGGCAGCAAACACAAACCATGGGAAGAAATGCTGAGATAGGATTATAGCCATGAACTTACTCCAGAATATATCTGACAGACTGTAGATTTGTCTTGTTTCATGTCATAAAAGGTTCTATCAAGGACATAGAATCGGGGTCAGCAGAGAGCCAGATGCAGAGCTATGCCATCTGCTGCAAGGACACCTGCAACTATGATGCAGTATAGGGCTGGCACATCCAATGACTGTCAGCTGTGGCCTGAAACTTGGCTTCACTTCCTTGCAGGCAGGTTCAATGTTGATATGTGGGGATGGTGATATGGAGCAGCACAAAGGAGAACCCTCTTTGCATCCACCAAATACATCACCGCCTCCACTTCAGCAGTCATCAAACAGGGAATTAAATGTTGGTCTGCTCAGTCACTTACCTGCTGACTCATATTTGCAGCTTGGGTTTCCACCCTTCATTTCTGCCCATCGCTCCTTCGTCCCCTTCCCCCTTCAACTTTGGCAAAAGCTGCTAACGGGTTGATATGCCTTCTTAGCCTTTCCAAGGGCTTTCAGAATATTTGTCTCCTATTCTGACATCCTCCTCTAATTGTCTCCTTTCCTTCAAATTTCATGAACATACAGTTTTCTGCTCCCATCAATAGTTTGCTCCCCACACCCATCAAAATCTGTACCTGAGGCTATCCAAATGAGTTATTTTGGCCAGTAAACTATGCCAATCACACAGAATCTAGGCTGTTGTCTAAGAGCAAAACTACAATTTGGCTGTAAGATCCATAGGCCATCTTTGTGCTGCCCATAACCTTTCAGCACTCATATGTAATACTGGAGAGTCTGTCGTAGTTTTGCTGTTAGTTTCAGACTGAAAGGGAATATAACAATCTCCTGCCCTCTCCTTAATAAACAGCAAATAGTGCTTTAAAAAAAATAGTAATGTTGCTTGGCGCCAGGTTATGGTTCAATTTAATTTTCGATGAAGGCTTATGCTGGTACCCTGGTAGAATTGGTGTGTGGCAAAACTGTAGTAAACATGGTGGTGAGACAAACATGGTATGTAATTGTGGTAATGCACTAGTTGATTTCAAAATAAAAGCACAATAGAAGTCGAGCAGGTCTAAAAGATCGATAAAATTGTCATTAGTGTTACATAACAAATGGCATTGTAACATCTCAATCTGTCAAGCAGCTCATATTGCATTTTCACTTTTACTACCTGTGAAGAGATGTGTTTTACTCATCTCATCCAAATAACTTTCTTGTAACTTTTCAAACAAATCTAATGTGATTGTTTGAACATTTTCCAGCTGACTGCAGTAGCACAATAATGTCTCTGTGCCTCTTCTCTCATAATCCAGGTGTATGTCAATTTTATGACAATATTTATGAATAGAACAAATTCTTAGGCAACAAAGTAACCAAATTTACATTTCCCACAATTAATGACAAAAAAGCCTTGTTTGGAAGATTCTTATCTAGGGTATTTCAACATTCTGGGGTAAGGCATTTAAGTCATTCTACTCAAATGAAGCATAACCCTCATTGGAACCAAAGGCTTTCTCACAGCCTTGCCTGCACATCTAAGAGGGATAGAGTAGTGTTAAGGAACTTAAGAATCTTTTCTCCATCAATTGTTCACCATTCAACTCAGGGAATTGGTGAAACTAGGATAGTCTTGTATAACTTTCAAACGGTTAATAAAGTCAGTCTTTCTCCTTTGTGTTTTATTGTCAATGATTATTACAACTTTATTTTTTTAAATAGAAGGGTTTTCATAAATGGGCAGTCTGGTAGCCCCACTACTACAGTTACAATCATAGGCTGAAAACCTATGTTCAAATCCCAGTTTGCATCCACATACTCCCCAGGAAAGTTTGTCACTCGTGCCATGTTATCTGTGGGGTTACTATCCAGATGCTCCCCTTCTCAGTTCAGTTCAAGAATACGTGTTGCAGAACAGTCAGAGAACTCCATTCAAAGCATGCACGGAGATATCCATGAGCTGACCTGTCCTGCCTCCTGTGGAGGGTTGGGAGTTGCCTTAGGTAAAAATGAACACACAATAAACATCTTGAAGCAGCATTTCAGATGTTTGACAGATCAGGGGATGTATTACAGTACAGTAAAGTGGATACAGGAACAGAGAGACCTAGGGATTTACATACGCAAATCTTTGAAGGAGGCAGGACAAGTTGATAAAGCTGTTAAAAAAGCATATGGGATCAAGGGCTTTAGAAATAGAGGCATAGAGTACCTTAAAAGCAAGGAAGTTACGCTAAATCACCGGTTAGGCCTCAGCTAGAGTATTGTGTCTGATTCTGGGCACCACACTTTAGGAAGGATGTCAAGGCCCTGGAGAGGGTGCAGAAGAGATTTATCAGAATGATACTAAGAATGAAGGACTTCAATTATGTGGAGAGACTGGAGAAGCTGGGATTGTTCTCCTTAGAGCAGAGAAAGTTAAGGGGGGATTTAATAGAGGTGTTCAAAATTATGAAAGGGTTTGATAGAGTAAATAAGGAGAAATTGTTCCCACTAGCAGGAGGATCGGTAACCAACGGACACAGATTAAGATAATTGGCAAAACACCAGAGGGGAGATAGGAGAATTTTTTTACGCAGCGAGTTATTATGATCTGGAATGCACTGCCTGAAAAGGTGGCGGAAGCAGGTTCAATAGTAACTTTCAAAGGGGAATTGGATACAAACTTGAAAAGGAAAAAATTGCAGGACTATGGAGACAGAGAGGGTGAATGGGACTAATTGGATAGCTCTTTGAAAGAGTTGGCAGAGGCACGATGGGCCAAATGGCCTCCTTCTGCGCTGTAAGATTCATGGATTCCAGTGTATGTGTGCATAAATGAATATGCACCATGCACCTAGATTTTCTTGGAAGATTGTTTTGTGGGAACACCTTGTAAGTGCTACAATAGTTCCACTTTTAAGTTACAGCTAGAATGTGTGCTCAGGTGAGACATCGGCATGCATGCTAAGATATGAAGGAATTGTAAGGTTACCTGAGTACAAGGAAGATCTGGTTAGGTCGGCTGTGTGCAGCACGTGTGGGTGCAAAACGCATTGCACAATGATCCAGCTTCATAAGAGCCAAATTCAGAAAATCTGCCCTCACACACCTAACCATTAAATCATTGGTACCCTCCTGCTGTAACTCTGGAAGGACCAGAACTTAGGCTGGGACCCAGACACATCAGGTCCCAGCTTTGCAAGGGAATTCACAATCAGCCTAGTAAGACCAGGTATGTAAGAGGGGGCAAGACCAGGCACTGCCAGTGTCGGGAGTTCCTGCATTCCCAGCCGCTCAGTTAGCAGGGGTAGCATGATGGGATCAGGTGAATCAGGCTGCTGATTGGAGGATTTGGGTGTTACGATTTAAATGGCACATCTGCCCCTACCATTGACACTATAAGTGGTGTATTTGATGTATTGCCATTTGTAAATGGGTCATATGTTCAAAAGGGTCATGGTGCGATACTTCCATCAAAATTAAATGGTGCCTCTTCCATTCTGCAGTGCAAATGGCCTGTGTATTTTTCATGGATTGCGTTAGATTATTTCTATCCTCACATATTCACTGAGATTTCGATTGCAATTTGAAAACATGACATCACGTGCTAATGGTACCTAACATTCATCCAGTGATGGAAAATGATTTTTCACTGTTGAATAATATTGAGAACTCATTGGTTTGACACAATGGCATGCATAAGTTGTCAGTGTGGACACTGGTACATTAAAGGTAAATAGAATTCTATGTAGTTCATCTATATAGAGGGTACTCATTATGGAATGGCGCAGTACACATTCCGTGTAATTTTACGAGCTTTGCCTGCCGGCAGTGCATGTCAGAAATTCAGGCGCATGCTGCCCATGATTTTCCAACCTACTTCACGGTGCCCACTGATATTTCTGAATGTAGAACAGAGTGGCCAGCTATGAATTCGCTGAATCCCTCCCTGATAAGATGAAGCCATCCATGGCTGCTCAGTCCAACTTATCAATACAAACTTCTAGTGTTATTTATATGGAGAGTATGGAGGTAAATGACTGCTCAACATTGTACATATGTTGTACCATCCTCCAATGGAAAACAAGCCCACTCAGGTCTTTATTCCTGAGGCAAGTCAAGAGGACCAGGCACCATGCTGAACATCTGCTCCACATCTGGTTACCCTCCCAACCTCCACCTCTATCAGCCCTGCATCACCAGTGCCCTGCGGTTCACTATGTGGCACTCATCCACATCACTATATATGCTTGCTTCACCTGGGGCTGGGTTTGCTGGTGCTCGGCTGACCTTTGCTCTCCAGCTGAGTGATGCAGACTATTTGATTCTCCTTTTTCTGTGCAGAGGCCAATGTGGATTAAAATAGGGTGATCTGGCACGTGGAAATTCATTTATTTCTCTGTATAAGTACAGTGTCTTTTGAAAATATCAGTAACAATTAGCATTTAACTTCATCACCATATCTGTCCTTTGCTACTACTTTATTCTTGCCTTACCTTGATTTTCTTTTTAAGTTGTGAAACTTTATCTGGACTTGTTTAACTCCTCACAGTAGTGAAGGCCAAATTTACATCCTCTGCGATGCTAAGCTTTTTGTCTCTGGGCCATTCTCCTACCTGAGTAAAAGGCCTTGCCATTTCTCCACTGGCAATCCACAGAATCTCCCTGTTATGGTCTGTAAAATGGGCTTCATGAAATCGCTGCTGAACCATGACTCTAAAATTATGTGCACTCTATCGATGGATTAACAAACTATTTGTCATTTATACCAATTAAGAGACTCACTAGTTGTTTGGGAAGTGTGAAAGGAGTATGATTACAGGTCCATTGTGATTGGTCAGTTTTATGTCTTTCCCGGTAACAAATCCATGTTGCACAAAATATCTAAGCAAAATTACACTAATCTGTCATTTTTAGAGGGTTGGGGACTTTTAAAAGGAGCAAAATATGCCCCCTAATAGTATCTGATAGCAATGTAAAAAGTAACCAATGAATTCTGCCCTGTCGTGATTTTTCTCTATGCAGACAGATTCGCTTCCAAACAAAGCTATGAGCTCCCCCTTGTGTTCTTGTGTTACATGAGTTCAAGCAGGACATAATCACAGCTCGGCTGAAGAAGTTTTAAGCTGAAAGTAGGGCTGAGCCCTTTTACTATCTATCAGCTGATGACCAGCACAAACTATATAACACACAGCAATCAATAGCTGACTTTTTTTTAAAGCATCCTAATATTTAATGTAATCCTAAGCCCTCTGCCTTTCTATGGTGTCATGATGTGGAGATGCCGGTGATGGACTGGGGTTGACAATTGTAAACAATTTTACAACACCAAGTTATAGTCCAGCAATTTTATTTTAAATTCACAAGCTTTCGGAGATTTTCTCCTTCCTCAGGCAAATGTTTCAAGATCTCCTTGAAGCCTACGCATTTATACATATTGAACAATAATAAATGGTGTTTACAGACTGCCCTCTGGCAACGGGCAGTTGCAGGGGCAGTCTGTAAACACCATTTATTATTGTTCAATATGTATAAATGCGTAGGCTTCAAGGAGATCTTGAAACATTTGCCTGAGGAAGGAGAAAATCTCCGAAAGCTTGTGAATTTAAAATAAAATTGCTGGACTATAACTTGGTGTTGTAAAATTGTTTACAAATTTCTATGGTGTGTCAGATATACTCGGAGGAGTGAGTTAACCTACAGTATTCAAACAGTTCTATCCTCAACTTTAATTCTTTTGCCATAAGCAGCAAGTATGCCAACCTAAAGCTGTGCTTATAAAACCAGCAGTTGTGCTATACACATGTGTTAAGTGTGGCATACAGATTTTGATTACTTTCCCATCTATTAACAGAATAATACCAAGGAAGTACAGGATGGGTCCATAATAATGTTTCAAGAGTAAAAGTCTTTCTGGGAGTTAAACATAGAAAGAGCTTGCATTTATATAGCACCTTTCACGACTTCAGGATATCCCAAAGTGCTTTACAGCCAATGAAGTACTTTTGAAGTGTAGTCACTGTTGTAATGTAGGAAACATAGCAGCCAATTTGCGCACAGCAAGGTCCCACGAACAGCAATGTGATAATGACCAGATAATCTATTTTAGTGATGTTGGTTGAGAGATAAATATTGGCCAGGACATCGGGTGAATTCCCCTGATCTTCTTTGAAATAATGCCATGGGATCTTTTACGTCCACTTGAGAGGGCAGACGGGGCCTTGGTTTAACGTCTCATCCGAAAGACGGATAATAATTTAATTATCATGTTAATCATTTGTTTAAGTTTATATTAGAATGAGGTAGGTTGTTGGAAGCTGTTATTGAAAAATGTTGATCAGCACCATCTAAGTCATTGGGATTAGTCATTGCCGTTTTATTGCTGTAAGCATCTTATTATGAGTTTATTTGAGGTGTAGCTGGAAGACCTATGATAGGGAGTGATAGTATATTGAAAAGCACCCAGTAAGTGATGTCCTGGAATAGATATCTGTGAGTTATGAAGCCAGGATGGAACAATTGGTCTCTTTTACTAAACACTACTAAGTTCATGAATTTATTTATACCACAAGCATAGTATAATTCTTCATAATAAATAGTCATGATGTGGAGATGCCGGTGATGGACTGGGGTTGACAATTGTAAACAATTTTACAACACCAAGTTATAGTCCAGCAATTTTATTTTAAATTCACAAGCTTTCGGAGATTTTCTCCTTCCTCAGGCAAATGTTTCAAGATCTCCTTGAAGCCTACGCATTTATACATATTGAACAATACATGGTGTTTACAGACTGCCCCTGCAACTGCCCGTTGCCAAGGCAATCACCGTGTTCAGACAGAGAGGTGTTACCTGCAGAACCTCCGAATACACATTCAACAAAAAAACAAACAGGGAAAAAAAAACAGAGAAAAAAAAACACAGAGAGAGGCAGAAACATCCGGAAGGCAGAGAGAGCCAGCAAATGACCCATTATATTAAAAACAGATAACATTTGTTCGCTGGTGGGGTAACGTGTAGCGTGACATGAACCCAAGATCCCGGTTGAGGCCGTCCTCATGGGTGCGGAACTTGGCTATCAATTTCTGCTCGACGATTTTGCGTTGTCGTGTGTCTCGAAGGCCGCCTTGGAGTACGCTTACCCGAAGGTCGGTGGATGAATGTCCATGACTGCTGAAGTGTTCCCCGACTGGGAGGGAACCCTCCTGTTTGGCGATTGTTGCGCGGTGTCCGTTCATCCGTTGTCGCAGCGTCTGCATGGTCTCGCCAATGTACCATGCTCTGGGGCATCCTTTCCTGCAACGTATGAGGTAGACAACGTTGGCTGAGTCACAGGAGTATGAACCATGCACCTGGTGGGTGGTGTCATCTCGTGTGATGGTGGTATCTGTGTCGATGATCTGGCATGTCTTGCAGAGGTTACCGTGGCAGGGTTGTGTGGCGTCCACACAACCCTGCCACGGTAACCTCTGCAAGACATGCCAGATCATCGACACAGATACCACCATCACACGAGATGACACCACCCACCAGGTGCATGGTTCATACTCCTGTGACTCAGCCAACGTTGTCTACCTCATACGTTGCAGGAAAGGATGCCCCAGAGCATGGTACATTGGCGAGACCATGCAGACGCTGCGACAACGGATGAACGGACACCGCGCAACAATCGCCAAACAGGAGGGTTCCCTCCCAGTCGGGGAACACTTCAGCAGTCATGGACATTCATCCACCGACCTTCGGGTAAGCGTACTCCAAGGCGGCCTTCGAGACACACGACAACGCAAAATCGTCGAGCAGAAATTGATAGCCAAGTTCCGCACCCATGAGGACGGCCTCAACCGGGATCTTGGGTTCATGTCACGCTACACGTTACCCCACCAGCGAACAAATGTTATCTGTTTTTAATATAATGGGTCATTTGCTGGCTCTCTCTGCCTTCCGGATGTTTCTGCCTCTGTGTTTTTTTTTCTCTGTTTTTTTTTCCCTGTTTGTTTTTTTGTTGAATGTGTATTCGGAGGTTCTGCAGGTAACACCTCTCTGTCTGAACACGGTGATTGCCTTGGCAACGGGCAGTTGCAGGGGCAGTCTGTAAACACCATGTATTGTTCAATATGTATAAATGCGTAGGCTTCAAGGAGATCTTGAAACATTTGCCTGAGGAAGGAGAAAATCTCCGAAAGCTTGTGAATTTAAAATAAAATTGCTGGACTATAACTTGGTGTTGTAAAATTGTTTACATAATAAATAGGTTAGCAGGCTTGTTTGTGACACATTGCAGGGGATTTTTACGATGTCTCAACACAATGGCTTTCTAAAGTGCCCGTTAAAGAGATGCATCATTGCAATTACACTGCTGGAGGCAGCAGGATGGTGTGAGGTATCAGATTCTTAACAGATGGCAGGATGCAGATTCATATTTCTGACCCACCACACACTCCGTCACTTACACCAGCATACTGCTGGGGTGAGTTACCGATCAGAGGACAGATGCTTCTCCACAAGGAGCAAAGGAAAAGCAGACAGGCCCCCTGAGTTGCTGTCTGGTTGTATTAGATAGGTATTAACAGGCATCTTGGAGCACAGTCCCTGCCTCTTCCTATGAACAATGCACAGCATGAGAAAATTCCATAGAAGTGAAAGGGAGAAAATACCTTAAAAGAGGGGGTTTCATCTTCAATGGAAAAGTGCTGTTAACACCAGTGGTGTAACTTGCAATTTATACACTAAATTAAATAATAGATTTTTTTTTAAGAGCAGATTGGTGTTAAAATCACAGTACTAGCTATTTACCACTAACTATGCCAGTTAAGGAATAATTTTACTTTAATATCATATGGTACATCAGCCTTAAGTGAAACAAAAACAAGCAAGGCCGCTCTTCGAGGGGAGATTCTATACCAGGAGCAGCAGAATCTTGGGGGGTGTAAAAGGATAGTGCCGGCCTACTAGCACGAACTGGTCGCAGGTATCGATCCCTGAGCCGGAACGGGTAGGCCAACTACTAATGGACCTGGATCTTCATTTAAATTAAACCGTTGAGCTGTGGATGTCTGTTACACCTCCCCAGGCAGCTTTCCGGTGAAGTAGATTTAAATTTTAGGTCACTGCATCGCCAGTAACAGCTTTCAGGTAAGTCCTGGGGGGAGGGAGGTGAGGGGGAGTTAGAGAGGCAATCAGGACCCATACGAGTGGAGGCATGCAACGGTCTTGGGGCCTGCTGCGGAGCCAAGAGGAGCACTCCTACTCCTCCCGGCTCCATATTCAGGCAAGGATAATTTTTAAACTCACCTTTTTGGTGGTGGCCTCCAGTGGTTCCGTTTAAGTACCCTAGTAAGGCCGCATGTAGACCTGGATATTCTGAACGCAGCCAGCCCGGTGCTGGCAATGTTCAGGGCAGCCTAATTTCAGGAAAGAGTCCTGAAATACGAGTTCGACCCTCTATTTGCATATGCAGTGGGCCTAACGCCTGTTTCAGGCGCAGGCCCTTCACCCTATACCTCAGCCTTTATCAATATGGCAGGTGGTGCATTTCTGGTGTGTAATGTGAATGCTAACGCTGCCCGCTATATTGGATGTTTAGCACCCATTTTACACCTGTAAAATGGGCATAGCATCAGTGGATTTCTCGGCCTTGGACTCTAAGTGGCGGAATTTGAATGGTGCCACTGCCTGGCCTTATTGTGCAAGTTTCATCAGTTGTCAGCCAAGATGCTGTGGTATCAGGGTATTCCATATATGAGTGGGGTGGAGCAGAGGGAGGGTGTACAATTGGCAGGATGCATTCCATCTCATGGAAATGTACCTTCTTCGTTGGCTACTTGCAGAAAAACATTGACAGAAACTACATGAAAGTCCTATGTGTCTGAAATCATTCAATCCAATTATCTGGAGCAGAAAGTCTTTTGGAAACCAAAAGTGGGCAGGGAAATGTGTGGGAGGCAAAATATACGTTAAATTAAACTCTATACTAAATGTTTTTGCATTTTGCATCATATGCCATGTTAGAATAGGAGGGTAGATACAAATAATTCATTAGAAAGTATGGAATGAGAAAATGCCATTCAGCCCACCAAGCCCATTTCTTCCACAAACCATGTACAATCTACTCTGTCATGAACTCTACTTCACTCATATAATCTCCAGAAGAACAGTTTAGCATAAGTATTGCCTGATCCCGAAAGGTAATCAGGCGAAACTCCAGAAGGTTTATCCATCCTCTGATCTCTACTATTAAACCTTAGATATTGCCCTCTGTAGGCATCACCCTTCCCTCCTCCTTGACCAGCCACAGCAGCTTAGAAGCCATCATGTCCAGTGAGTACTTAATCATCTCAGCTGATATGTGTCCCTACAACATCCAGTCCTATTCCCAACCAAATACTGCATATAGGAGCTCAATTCACCCAGTAATATACATGCTTAGTATCCTGAATAATGATTGCTAGCTTAGACTTGTTTACACAATTTATTTACACAATTCAACAATTTTAATAAATCATGAATTTGTTTATACATTTGTACATGAAAACATTACTTTTGAAACGCATTGAATTGGATTGTCTTTTTATAGCAGACTGGGTACTCTCAAGTGATTCCACTTGTATGGAGGCTGCTAGTTTGAACTGTCAACAAAGGTTCTTGGCATGTACAGCCTAAACCATCCACTCTCTTATGTGTCAAATATTAGCTCAGATTCAAAATATGTAACCCCCTGTTAATAACTCTCTCCTTTTTTAACAGAAGTTATTTAATACAGTTCCTCTTATACTTTTCTAGTGATTTTTTCCTAATTTTTATCAATTACCCTGCTTCCTCTGGATTTAACACAATTGCACATTCACAGGGGATCACATCCATTTGCCATCCAGTGTAATTGCAGAAATAGCAGTAGTTTATAGGGAAACTGTCTGTTGCACTGAGTGAATACCAACATTCACAAGCTAATTGCACCAATAACAATAATTCTTCAGTGCACCTTCTGCAACAGGTTTCATAACATAGACTCTGTTTCAAAAAACATTTAAAAATATTTCATGGAGAAGGTCATACGAGTTATACTCTGCATATTTTAAGGACTTACGGTAGCTGTGTCTAAATTCCACTTACGAATAGAGATGGGGAGAAAAAGCACATTGGTCTTAATATGGAAGAACTGCATGCACAGTCAGGACTGACGTCATCATTCCCTGACTCAGAGGTTGGTCAGGCAACATGTTGCTATGTTTCTGCAATGCTATCCCGCAGTCAACAATCAGGAGTGAAATGGGTTGACTTGCCCTCTGCTTTCCCCTTTCTGTAGGAAAGTGCCTCCCCTCAATTCAGAGCCTCCTCCAGTGGTCCTCATGAAAGATAGGGAACTTTTTCAGGAAACCACGGTTCTGTGGGTAAATGCAGTGTTAGGTAATTGTCCAGCTTCCCCCACCTGTTGGGGAGCCTTGCCCACCAGGAGCACATGTCAGAAACTCAGTCGCACACTGTGCACTATTTTCCAACCATTCATTATAAATGCTTGAAAAATCGAGCACGGCACTTCCGCAGATTTCCCCCTGATCGTCTCACGATCTTCCCTTCTCACCCCCCGATCTTCTCACGATCTTCCCCTCTACCCCCCATCTTCCCCTCTCCCCCCGATCTTCCTCTCTCCCCCCCAATCTTCCCCTCTCCCCCCGATCTTCTCACGATCGTCCCATCTCCCCTCATCTTTATATGCTTCTGAGCAAATGGATGTGAACCAAGTTACGAGAAGGCCCAATTTGCCCATAGCATTAAGATGGATAGCTGGTTGGACCACTCATGGACTGTATGAACCCCTTTCATCCTCCTCTCTACGTGAAGCCAGGAGTCCAATCAGTTCTTTGTCCTTCACAGTTGTTGTTGACATTGAAAACCTTCTGGAAGCTTTTGGAATCTTCTCCTCATCAGTTGTTATTGAAAGTCGCAGCCTGTCTACAGTTTCTATACTGTGTTGCTTCTGCAGTGTTAAACTGATGTCCAACTGTCCAGTTTAAACAGTCTGCACTTCACTGTTTTGCAATTGTGTATTTATACTGTAATGCCCAGGGCAAGTTAACCCTTGCTTTCAAATGTACTGTAAATGTACAATCCAAGTGAATGTCCAAATCCTTAAAGGGACTGGTTAGCCCTTTTACGGGGAGCGGGCAGGAAATTGGACATGAATTTAGATTTGAGGTTAGGATCAGATCAGCCATGATCTTATTGAATGGCGGAGCAGGCTCGAGGGGCCGATTGGCCTACTCCTGCTCCTATTTCTTATGTTCTTATGTTGAATCATCCAGTAGTTCAAAAGAGTAAAATGGGGTTTGACCCAATGTCCAAAATCCTTACAGCGTTTCGGGTGCAAAACATACCAATTTAGCAATTGGAGCCCAATCTGCACAAGCTTTGAGTCCATTGCTAAATTTGTTGGGCCCAATATTTAGGCTTGTGCACATTATAGGTGTGTAGTTCTGAAAGAGGTCTTTTTGTTTTCTCACTACTGATTTCTCACCACTCATTTCTGGGTTTCAGACAAGCTAACAGTGCGTGTGAAACCTGGGTGCTTCTTGATTTTTAACCAACAGGACGCTTTAGGAATTAGGTTGTGTTTGAGGCTATGTTTTCCTTTTTAACCATGTTACTTCCAATTAATATACTCTAAAACCTCTACTCTTGTTACCATTAACTATTACTTTTAAGTATCTAGTCCTAAACTACATTTTCACGTATCAGCCTCATCCCACAAGCAGCAATGAGATAAATGACCAGATAATCGGTTTTATTGATGTTGGTTGAGGGATAAATATTGGCCAGGACACTGGGAGAACTCGCCTGCTCTTCTTCGAATAGTGCCATGGGATCTTTCACATGCATCCGAGAGGACAAACTCGATTTAACGTCTCATCTGGAAGATGGCAACTCTGACAGTGCAGCATTCCCTCAGTACTGCACTGAAGTGTCAGCCTGGAGTATGTGCTCAAAAATCGCTGGAGTGGGGCTTTACCCCACCAACTTCTAACTCAGAAGCAAGAGTGCTACCACTGAGCCAAGGCTGACACTATCAATCTATCTATCTATCCATCTATCTATCTTTCTCACAAATTATATATATTATATACTCAGTAATTCCTTAACGATCTTGGTCAAAACATTTACAATCAGGAGGCTGGTCAGAAATTTCTGTTTATCTAGGCTATCCAAATTCACATACAATTAACTAGTCTGTTCGTACCATCATGTCCGTGTGAATATAAACTTTTTATATCGTCCACTGTTTCCCTAAAATTAATAAACAGTGGAAAATATACTCCAACATAACTGATGGAAAAAGCTTACCAGTACTTTTCCCCCTGAACAATTTCCCCAACTGCAGTGAACACATATTTTAAAAAATTAGTTCTGTAAAATTAAATCCAATTAAAGGCCAATGATTCAGACCAAACTTTCAGTTGGAAGAATGGAGTCTTTGATCTGCAACCAAAGGGACTTTATCTTCTAATCATTAAAATGGTGTTTTCCCACACTTTAAATAGCCTGTTATTGACATCTTATTCACACAGACCCTATTTGTATGGATAATAACGTCAGGTTGTTAGTTGTTCTATGTTCAATTAAGTATAAAAAGTTCTAGCCTATTTACATGTCGCTGATGTTTAATCAATTAGATTTTGCCAACATAGAGGTTTGTCAACAATCAGCGTATCGACTCATTCTAGAATTTTCTAACCTTTAGTATATAAATCAAGTTAGAAATGTAGCTACTAATGATTGCCATGAACTAAATTTGTCAATTAGTTTAAAGACTAGTTTTCATGATTTACCAACACAATTTGCAAGAGCTAATTTTTGCCCACACATTTTTAACTACTAGCTTTTAGAATTTGTCTGAAAATCCTCAATCATAATAACCAAACATCTATTAAACCACTACCTGCCATTATATTGTGCAGATTAATAATTCTTCACTAGCGAAAGAAAACGAGCTGATTTAAATATGCTGCTGATTGACCAGTTTGTCAGTACAAGAGGAATTTCTTGTAAGTATATAGTTGAATATGAGAGGAGAAATATATGAAACTGTTCTGACTTGAAGTGAAGGGTCATCTTACACACGAATATAAAACCTAAAGAACGTGTGCACCATGCGGAAAATATTCCCAAATTTCAGTCATGCTTGCTTAAAATGAAAGGAAATGTCTTACAAGGAAGATTGGAAATAATATTAATCTGTTAACTGCCATTAATCATTTTTAGTGTAATTTCAGAACGCTGTGCACTTTAGTATTTGTCAAGTGAACCAGCAGCATCAAGTGGCAGGAAGCAGGTTCTGCAGCAGCTTATTTTTATATTTTACTCATTACAGGAAAACCTGACGTGACCTTTTAGGATTAAAACCTGATTAGCATCAGGGTTTTCTGTGGTAAAGATCAACCGATCTCAGGTTCCATAGAATCACTTCTATACAAATTAGAAAGTTGATATGATTATTAATAACTATGTAGATTTTTTTTTACAAGGCAAAATGGCTGGTACAGACAACAAAATGAAATCAGCCGCCAAGGACCCCTGTGGAAATTCAAGGCGCCTATTTAAAAAAAAAATGATTTCAAAGAAGTCAAGTGTCCCATCAGCTGCTTACCACCTTCACAACATTTGCCACCATGTGGACACCTGTGAGTGGAGCTCTGCACATGCATGATACATTTTTGCAGAACTTTCCTTTCTCTGACCAAGAGAGCCAGCCCACACTGGTGAAAACAGGTACTGGTTACAAACTGGTACCTCCAGAAAAACAGAGGTATAATATCATGAAATAAGAAATGTTCTTCAGCCCTGTGCATTTCCCTAATTGATCCTTACAAGACTACTGTCTAGAAATTCCAGACACCACTGCACTGCCAAGAGGTGGTGACAGGGCAGGATTTCCACTGTCAATTGTGCCTGACCCTCACCAGACTGCAATTCCCAGAGTCAATGTATTTGCATAATTATACACTGGCATGCAGTGTAAATCCCACATGCCGTGCCATATTTATGTGGGGGGGTGGGGGTGGGGGGGAAGAAAAACTTGTGGGGAGACTGGGAATATGATGCCTGCCTACAATTGATGCAGGATTTAGAAGGGAAGGGGAGGAAAGGAAAGCTTGTGTGAGGGGTGGGGATGTGGAGCAGCAACAGGATATAAAAGCAGCTGCTGCTTAAAGGTGCAATGGCAGCACTGAAAGAAGATTGGAAAGTTATTGAACGTGGCAGCAAGGGCAGTGGGGAAAAAAAAGAGCAGCCAGTTTCTTGGAGTCAGGCCTGGATGTGCTCATCAGTGAGAAGAAGATTGTTTGGGCTTATTGGCAGAAAGTCCCTTAGAGTTAGTCATTTGCACCTTGGGGGCTGTCAGTGCCACCTTGCTGACTGCAAGAACTATAGTGCAGTGCAAAGAGAAGCTTAATGACCTTACCAGGGCAATCAAGGTAAGCTAATGCACCCCCATTTCACTTTTAAAGCACTTTTATACTATGTGTGGCAGTCCTTCATGACATACCTCACTGTGCTCAAGAGCTGCTGCAGACGGCTATAATATTCCCCAGTGATTCCTGATCCCATCACTCTCTCATATGCAAACTGTAAGTGCACCTTCCTTCACATTGTCCCATGCATTATAGCCCTTCCATTCATCAATAGACTGCTCCAATCCTGCTTTCAGCCCCTATCATTCCCTCTTAGTCTTAGACTTCTGACAAAATGCTTTGTCTGCAGTGCTATACTCATGCCTTCCACAGGAGAAAGTGGCCCTCAGCGCCTGCAAATATCAGGCTAAAGGTATTGGCCCCCTGGCATTCGGCTTCTCAGCCAACATGAGGAAGAAGGGTGCTGGGGAGGCACACCACTGATGCTGTTGGGGATGGAGAGGTAGGAGGGCCAGTTGTAGCTGTAGGTTTGTCTGGACCATCTGTTGCTTCTCCATCTCATGATGTTGGAGCACAGACATCCTTGCAAGATAACAGTTCGTGCTCCTTCAAATGCTATTCAGCAACCTCACTTTACCTGCCAAATATTCTAACCCCCTTTGGGCCTGATATTCCAGGTGAAAGTGTGCAAGTACAGCTGAGCGGAACCCCCAACTGCTTATACAGTAAGCCTCAGACTTCATCCCAAATTGGTTCTTTCCATTGTCGAGGCAGATCACTAGCGCCTGTGAGGGCGCTTCATTGGTGCCTTCCCGGATGCTCCACCTGAGGTGTCACCATGTGCTTTCGAGCTGAAGAGAATCTCGGCCACATAAGTCTTCAGATCTGAAAGGAGCCATTTGCCTTCAGACAGAAGGTAATCAATCTCCACAATCAATTACCTCAGTCTGAGTTGGGTTGGAATCCTTCCAAAGGCCTCAACGGAACACATGTCAGCTCTTAGCTGGTGAGAGTTCCATTAAGACCATTAAAATGGTAGACTGGGTGGAATTTCTGGAGTAGCCTGGGAACTCGGCCACAAATGCACCCCATCCCAGCTGGCAAATGGCTGGCTAAAAGCAATGGGGCAGAATCCAGCAGAACCAGAAACCGCCCCAAATTCCAGCCACCAGCGAGAACTCCACCTGCTCTCCAACCTTGATCCAGACTGGAATGTCAGGCCCATCATCTTCTTTTCCTCTAGGTGAAAAACAGCAAGAAGCCACTGAAAATGGGCAAGGTACATCTGCCTCATGCCACATTACCGCATCTTCACCCAAGCTGTTATTCACCTCTTCTCTTGCATTCGCAGACACATCTACCTGGGGGGGACATAGTGCCAATGAGGTTTTGTCACTCGATGAAGCACAGAGCACAACGTACCCATAGGAGTCATGAATGAAAGTGGAGTCTGACAGTATTGAGCAGAGGCCCAGTCGATGTCAGCCCCTAACTAAAGAGGCTGCAGACTCTAATCTCAGGGCTCTTCCACTGCAAATAAGGATGCTGGATGAACATCGCAATTATGTGCAAGCATTGAGCATCTCAGAGGTCATGAGGTAGCTTTGCTCCTCTTGGCCCCACAAAAATGTAACTTGAAAATATCTTCAGCTGTTTCTTGAGCAGTCCCTTTAAGGACTTCTGGTTAGGCAACTCAATACCGGTATAAATGGGCAGAGTGCTGGTGATGCACTTTCCACAGTTTGTATGTCATTAGGACCCCAATTTGCATGTTACAGTTGGCCTCCTGCCTGAAACAGGCGGGTGCTCTGGCCACCCATCTCAGGACCCTTTGTAAGATGGCTGCGGCTACAGTGCCAGTGAAAATGGAGCAGTAAGTGACCCGAAGCCATTTTCAGGTAACTACCATCCCATTTAAGCCGAGCAGAGGCACTTAAAATCAGCCCCGTTGCTTTTAATACTTGATGCTGACTGATTTCCTATGAAACTTTATTTTCCTTGATATTGGCTTTCCAGTTTTGCTACAGAAGTGATAGCTGAGAATTTCTAAAGCTTCAGTTTTGGCAAGTTTCATGACCACTGCAAAATCCGTCAGCCCACCTCTCCTGCTGTTCTGATGCTTAACCAATCGTGTAAACCAATCTCTGGCCGTACATTAAAACTATAATGCAGAAGACACTCTGTGCTGATATGATATTGGAAATTTCATGTAGAATCTGAGTAAGCTGTAATAAGGAGAGACTCCATAATCAGCATTGATTTAAGTCACAGTGCTACTATCCTACCACAGTCTAGTACAATTACAAACACTGCAGTGGTTTGCTCTCCTGAAGCCTTAAATGATTTAAAGCACTCAATAAATAGAGATCAGAGAATTCTGCATGCCCAAAGAATACCAAATTGAAAATAGTGTAAATTTTAACTTCAACACCCCAATTTCTGCTATATTCTCAGATTGGTAAATTGTTTCAATAAATGTTTTGAAACTTTTACACTAATTTGCTGAAGTCAATAGGCTATCTGACCACAGATGCCATGACTTCATGGTTAAAGACCTCTCTAGTAAAGAGTGAGTGAATATATATCCTGTGAAGTCACGGTGCCTGTGGTAATCCTCTGGCTTTATTTTAAGACCTCTGGGAGTAACATCAACCAGAGAGCATTTTCTCGAGGCAATAAATTGTACTGATCTATGCCGTGACAATGTTAACGTGTTAATCATAGGTTTATCTTTTAGTTACACCTTTCTAGGTTTTCAAAGTAAAACATATTTATCACGTGATATAATTTCAGTGATTCGAAGACATTAACAATGTCTGCCGCAATTCATTTGCACTCAACTGTTCTCATTCTGCAATAGATGAAAAACAGATTGCTACTGCACAACAGGAAAAGAAGAATAGAGAATTACAAGGCAAACAGTTATTAACAACTCGCATTTCAGAGATGGACTCTGGGTGTTAATTAACCCAATTACAGTAATGCTCATTTTCTTTCTCGATAGCCTTGAGTGTGTGAGCAAATCTCTGAGCTAATTGTATATGCTCCTGTATTATACAGTACACATCAGCCCTGAAAGCAACAACAGCCAATTATATTCTGCTGATTAATGGGCTTTAATGAGTTTATTGATCCAGTGGTCTCAGGAGGTGCCCTGGTACGTGAAGCAATGAATAGAGGGTTGTCAGAATAATTCTGCCCTTTAGTCCTCACATACTCTAACTATGTGCTAAATAAACAGCTTAGGCTTATTACAGAATAGAAAACCAACACCTTGGAAAAAATTACTACTTTGATGGCTGACAGACTTGTAAATGTTTGTTATGATGTATCAGCCCATTTTTTTAAAAAGAGTACAGCACATAAAATGGATAAGATATATAAACAGTGACTGCAGAATCTAAGGGGGTGATTTTAAACCCCAAGAACAGGTGGGTTGGGGGCGGGTGGGAGTTGAAAAAAATTGTTTTTTGGGTCACGTCCGCAACCCGGCTTTATTTCCGGGTTTAACGTCGGCGCGGAAAAGTACAGACTTCCCACCGGGAATGCAAAGTCCGAAAAATTTGCAGTTGCGACCCAAAAAAACAACTGTTTTCAACTCCCACCCGGCCCCAACCCATCCGTTCTTGGGGTTTAAAATCACCCCCTAAGTTTTGCTTAGGAAGCTCTCATATTTGGCAATGAGGTCACACAAAAGAATAAAGACAACTCTATCCATCCTGCTAGCTCTGCATTACCTGAAAGTGAACTGTGGAAAAAATAGTCTTCTTCCATGCTTATATTCTTAAAGTTTTGTTTAGGTTACCAGAAACCTGTTGCCCCTGCAGGCATAGAACACCTAACATCAGCCCTATTTTAATAATTAATAGATCTGTCATTTTAGGCCTCATTAAGGGTCTTTTGCCACCTCATGGGCTGTTTGGGTCATTGGGACATTCTGCAATAATACAGGCTTTTTTGTGTAGTGTCCCTTTAGTTTAGGTCATGCCCATTGCTGTGAGGCTAAGCACTCACAAGTAGGTGCCAACAGTATACTCATCATACCCAGTCACTTACTGTCCACAATTTTCTTGCTTCGATGTAGGCTGGATTTTTCTTATTGTTACCCACCCACCCCCACCACCATTTATGGATGGTTTTGAGATGCTAAAATGAGTAAAATGAGGTGGTATGGCCTCACCACCACAAAACAGCCTCAAAAAAGTTGGACTAAAAATTATCCTCAGTAAAGCCTGCAGGTCTGCAGTACCACCCGGCCCACTTCATGTAAATGGGGTCAAGTAGACATGGGCAGGATCTGCACACTATATCCCCCAATTATCACCCTAAACCTGACCTCTGACCTATATAGATGGCAGTATAAGAAGTACATTCCTACATTACAACAGTGACTGCACTTCAAAAATACTTCATTGGCTGTAAAGTACTTTGGGACATCCTGAAGACGTGAAAGGTGCTATATAAATGTAAGTCTTTCTTTCACAGTGGAATCCCTGAGGATGATACCGCATTGAGGAGGCCATCTTCGTTGATATATTAGAAGCTTTGTGAAACGTTGCCTGACATTGATTTTTGCTGTTTGGTGTTTTCGAGCTTCTCTGAAGACTGCTACTGTAATTGGACTAATTAACACCCAGAGCCCATCTCTTAAATGTGAGTTGCTAGTAACTGCCAGTTACGGTGAGTGCTAGAAAATGTTACTTTTTCAATGGATTTCCCTCGCTTCCTGTGTTATGAAGAGGAGGAGGGGGTGGAAATGGAAGAGGCTAGATTAGAGTGATGCAGACTTATGTAAAAAAGGGTCCTAACACCTATTTTACTTACAATTACATAGAAATTACAGCACAGAATCAGGCCATTCGGTCCAACTGGTCTATGCCGGTGTTTATGCTCCACACTAGCCTCCTACCACCCTACTTCATCTCACCCTATCAGCATATCCTTCTATTCCTTTCTTACTCATGTACTTATCCAGCATCCCCTTAAATGCATCTATGCTATTTGCCTCAACCACTCCATATGGCAGAATGCTCCACATTCTAACCACTCTCTGGATAAAGAAGTTTCTCCTGAATTCCTTATTGGATTTATTATCAACTATCTTATATTTATGACTCCCCCACAAGTGGAAACACCTTCCCTACGTCCATCCTATCAAATCCTTTCATAATTTTAAAGACGTCTATCAGGTCACCCCTCAGCCTTCTCTTTTCTAGAGACGAGAGCCCCAGCCTGTTCAATCTTTCCTGATAGTTATAACCTCTCAGTTTTAGGACCTCGCTGCTAAATTAGCGGAGCATGGTCTGGACCTGCTCCATCCAGGAATCTCCAGCAGTCGCTGCAGCTAAGCAACACCCGCCAACAAAAAAGTGAGCACTTTTCTTTCAAGTTTGATGTGGAGCCAGGAAATTCATCCTTTTGAAATGGGCAAGCTGCTCAGGCTGCACGACGGGTGCTGGCAGCTCTCCCAAATTATTGAAATGAGGCCCAATCTTGGATGAACCTTGGGCCTCCCAGTTGGGGGGTGGCTCTCTGTGCACCATTAGTTATGCGCTCGAAAACGGTCCATAACCAAATTCTAAAATTTTCCCTACCACAGATGTTAAACCAGCTGGTCTATAATTACCTGGATTAGATCTGTCTACCTTATTAAAAATGGATACTACATTGGCCACTCTCCAGTACTCTGGCACACATCCACATTTAATACAGCCTTGAAATAAAGAGGTAGATTTCCCCCCGTGCAGTTTTCGGGCAGGTGGCCAGAGCGGTTTCATCCATTTTGAGGGCTGGGGCTCATTAACTTAGGGCCAGTAGGCAGCTGGTAGAAAACAAGCGTCCCAGGGCAGCCCATCAGCTCCAGACCAGCGCAATATCTGGGCCCAGCCGGCCTCCAGGCCTGAAAAAGGTACATGGTGGCGGGGAAAGGCATCCGTTTGTGCAGCAACAGCCTGCTCCTTCCTGCCCCACAAGAATAAAAGCTTACCTTCTGGGCTCCTCTTTGGCTGGACCACCAACTGAACTGGGCAGAGCTTGCACTACCCATACTCTGCCCATTTGAGTCAAAATCCCCCTCATAATCTCTAGCAAGAACAGCATAAGATGCTCCCTTTAAAGCCACACCCAAAGGGAGGAGGAGAGGTATCCAGTTTTTATTAACAGGGCTACTGGCAAATCACTAAAGGGGAAGAAGTCAGCATCACATCCCTTCTGGCTGGGAATACAGAGAGAAAAGCACCAAAGGGACACATGAGCATTGAAGACTCTGAGGTGTAGGCCTGGGGCCTGGAGCTGGAGACTAAATTTGCAGGGATCAGTTTTAGCAGTTAGAAGTAGTCTAAAAGAAAGGTAATACCAAAAACAAATAAGTCAGCATGGCTGACTATTTTTTTTCACATTTTTAAGGTGAGAAATTAGATTGAGTGAAATTAAGTGGAATTTGCTTCAACTGTTGCTTTGTGTGTTCAACTTAATGATTCATATCTGGCCTTGCCTTGCCCAATGTCTCAATCAACCTTCAGACAGATTGAAGGAACATGCATGAGGGCACATACAAAAGATGCTGGGGTAATTTTGACTTTGGGTGAAAGTGTACAATGGGCAATATCGGATCGGCCACTCGTTAAACTCCTCTCCCAATTTTTGTTTCCGTTGGCTTCAGTGGAAACGAAAAAAGGGAAAGGTGTATGACAGGCAGCTGATCCAATATAGCCTGTTGTACACTATCGCCAAAAGTTAAAATTACCCCCCCTCCCCATATCCAGCTCAAATCACAAAGGGGTCCTATTATTACACCCCTTGGTTACAGTATTGTATAATTAGATATAAGGTAGCATGGGCACACTCCTGAACGTAAGGTGCTCAAACTGTTATGGGGGTGACCAGCACCAGCATACCCAAGAGAGTATCTTCGGCAGACCTTAAACTTCTGACATCCTTATTATTTCTTTGTAAAGTGCTTTGGGGTGTCCTGCATGTTCGAAGTACTATATGAATGTAAATTGTTGTTGTTGTGAGGTATGGGCAAATGCTCAAGCACAACACCACAACACACAGACGGAGAATTTCCATGGAGTTTCTCCCAATCTCCCCTCGTAACTTCAGCAGGAGATTGAAGGAGCCCCCGGAGAAATGGTGTAAATGGCCATGTTAGCTGTTTGTGCCGTTTCTCCAGGGATACCTTTCAGGTGCAGAAAATAATCAAGAAGGCAAATGGAATGCTGGCCTTTATATCTAGAGGACTAGAGTACAAGGGGGCAGAAGTTATGCTGCAGCTATACAAAACCCTGGTTAGACCGCACCTGGAGTACTGTGAGCAGTTCTGGGCACCGCACCTTCGGAAGGACATATTGACCTTGGAGGGAGTGCAGCGTAGGTTTACTAGAATGATACCCGGACTTCAAGGGTTAAGTTACGAGGAGAGATTACACAAATTGGGGTTGTATTCTCTGGAGTTTCGAAGGTTAAGGGGTGATCTGATCGAAGTTTATAAGATATTAAGGGGAACGGATAGGGTGGATAGAAAGAAACTATTTCCACTGGTTGGGGATTTTAGGAGTAGGGGACACAGTCTAAAAATTAGAGCCAGACCTTTCAGGAGCGAGATTAGAAAACACTTCTACACACAAAGGGTTGTAGAAGTTTGGAATTCTCTTCCGCAAACGGCAATTGATACTAGCTCAATTGCTAAATTTAAATCTGAGATAGATAGCTTTATGGCAACCAAAGGTATTAAGGGATATGGGCCAAAGGCAGGTATATGGAGTTAGATCACAGATCAGCCATGATCTTATCAAATGGCGGAGCAGGCACGAGGAGCTGAATGGCCTACTCCTGTTCCTATGTTCCTATACCGCTAATATTCCACCAAAGTTATGACAGAAGATCAGCGAACCCCTGTGGAAATTCCAGGCAGCGGTATATTGCTATGTAAAGATTGTTTGAAAGGATATCTTGCAGCCAGTATTGTAACGTATGCCAGTATGAGTGAGTGAGGGGGAGGAGAGGGGAACATAGAGATGGATGGTTATTGGCCTCAGCTGAAGAGGCACAATATGACAAAATAAAAATAGGTTAAACAGCTAGAAAATTTGCAATACTCTGAGAACTTGATTGTTATGTCTTAGAATTACAAATGAACAAATACACAGTACATTTGAACATTGCACTGCAATAATTCACCCCTGGCTGGACTTTCATTAGGTCTGAAAGCTGATTTTGCTGAATCGTGCTCACAGCAGGGACTGGCACTTGCCAGGAGCACATTGAGAAAACACAGTTTTTCATTTTACTAAAATGATTATAAGGTTCTTACCAGAATTGAGAGGATGTAATTATCAGGAAAGATTGAGTAGGCTGGGTCTCTTTTCTCTGGAAAAGGGAACACTAAGAGGAGACCTGATAAAGAACTTTAAAATTATAAAGGGAGTTCGAAAGGGTGGAGAAACTGTTTCCACTTGTGGGTGAGTCCAGAACAAGGGGGCATAAGTATAAGATAGCCACTAACAGATCAAATAAAGAATTTAGGAGGAATTTATTTGCACAGAGTATGGTGAGACTGTGGAACTTGCTGCCATGTGGAATGATTGAAGCAGATAGCATTGATGCATACATGAGGGAGAAGGGAATAGAAGTATATGGGGGACAAGTTCGGAAGAAGTCATTAGAGTGTGAGGAATATAAACACCAGCATAGACCAGTTGGGCCGAATGGCCTGTTTCTGTACTGTAGATTTTATATAATTCTATGATTAGACTTCTAAAACATTTTAGAATTTGAAATTTAATAGTGCATGGATTATAAGGTAATCTATATGATTAAACATGTGTAATAATGTGAAATCCAATTAAACTGTTAATATAAGGTACAGATTTAACTCTATATGATTTAATTCTCATTTGCTGATCACACACAGCTTTCCGCTTGCACTCAGAGCTGGGTATGTGTGAACTGCTGGGAAATATGCACAAGCCCTGACATGTTGTGGACTGTTTCTCAGAGCTGTGGATCTCAGTTGCTTCAGTAAACGTGCCTGGGCAGTGTAAAACCACCTGTGATATTCAGTCACACTGACTCTAGGGTTCCAGGAGAAACGATACTCAGAATGTAAGATGAAAATATACACTCTGCACACAGGAATTCATTATAAAAGCTTATGTTTAGTAACTGCTGTAATAGACTAATAACTTCACATTATAAATTTATTACTTTGAAGAAGCAATAAAGAAATAAGTTATGGAACAAATAAAATTCCCTGGTCCAGGTTCAAAATTGCTTTGCTTTACTACTTGGTTTTTAAGAAGTCAATGAATAAACTTTGAACTAAAGCTGTAACAAAACAGTATGAGGAGGCCCGGTTTTCCTTGTGATGTTTATATATACAATAACAGAGCAGTGATTTTAACTACTTTATGTTCAAAACAGTGTCTGTGCATTAGAACATGATTTCCCAATAGGTCTCCTTTGATAATTACTGCTCTGCAGAATCATGTGTTCTGTCGTAAATTGTCAGCCAACCAGCTGTAACTAAAAAGGAAAAATCAACATTGAAATTAATAATATGTATGATCATGTGTGTTGAACCAATGATGCAGCTATAGATGAGTAGAAAAAAGGATAACAGGTTTCAGCTTTGGTTCAATGTTAGTGTTGGCAGTCTCGCCTCTGAATCAGGTTGTGGGTTCAAGTCCCACTCCAGGATTTAAGCACATAATCTCAGCAGACACTCCCAAGCAGCACTAAGGGAGTGCTGAGCTGTCAGAGATGCTGTCTTTCGGATGAGATGTTAAACCGAAGCCCTGTTGGCCCTTTCAGGAGGACGTAAAAGATCCTATTGCACTATTTGAAGAAGAGCTGGCGAGTTCTCCTGGTGCCCTGGCCATCTATCTCTCAACCAACATCACTAAAACAGATTATGTGGTCAGTATCTCATTGCTGTTTGTGGGACCTTGCTGTGCACAAATTGGCTGCCACGTTTCCTACATTACAACAGTGACTACACTTCAAAAGTACTTCATTGGCTCTAAAGCGCTTTGGGATGTCCTGAGGTCATGAAAGGCGCTATATAAATGCAAGACTTTCTTTTTTCTTTAAGACTACAAGTTTCATTCTTCCATCTCTCTGCTGAGTTCCCCAGGAAAGCCCAGGCAGACTCCATTGTTAGGAGTTAACAACAGTTTCTAATGCTATTTGCGTTGTATTTGCCTTGTGAGCAGTTTTCACAAATTGCTCCTTGGGCTTATATATTAGAGGAAAGCTGCCAATTTCTGCTGAAATTCTGAATGGGGGATGTACCCAGGGATCTCATCACACTTTAGACCAGATTTTTCTGTCAAAATAACAGTGAGGATAATGGTGCTCGCCGTTATTTATGTGTAAATGGTACAACTTCAGGTCGAAAATGGTATCTCGCTGTCTGCCTCACCATTGAAATGCATTGAATGTTGTTAAGCTGCTGTATTTGCACCGTAGACATGAATTAAACTGGCTACAGAAAGTTACGTCTCGTCAGTACAAGCATAACAACCCTTTTAACAATGTGATAATTGTTAATTACTGCCAATCAACCTCTCCGGCACTGAAAATTAACTATTACAAGTGTGGAGTCTCATTCCTTCAGGTATTAATTGTTGGAGATTTTAAAAATGTCAAACTTAAATTTTTTAAAAATATTTTTACTTTTCCTTTCTGACTCTTTTTTTCTCTCTCTCTTAATCCAATCTTTGTTTCCCTCTCTTTATTTCTCTTTCTGTACCTGGTTCGACATTGAATTCAGCCACTCTAATTTACACTTCCTTCTCAGTGCTTCCACTGTTTATTTCTCAATCCTTCAATTTGATTTGTTAAGGAGATACCCAGTTGCTTGCCCTGTTCACTCAGGTCCCAGATGCCCTGTTTCCCTCACTGCACCGTTATCAGTTCACACTTTCAGCAACTTGCCACACCAAAAATTTTAAAACCTAAACGTGCAAGTGCAAGTTTAACTAACGGCAGACACTGTTAGCTGCCCCGCTACAGGAAAACCTGGGCCAATATGTTCGAAAATACTGTGTATAGCAGTATGACTACAGCACTTGCTTTATGATAGTGCGATCCAGCAGCACTGAGTTGCTCAGCTGCCTCTGCACACTGTCAAATCAGCGAACGGATTTTTGTAAGACCAATGCACACACACTGTGCCATCTCAACCATTGTTTAAATGCCTGTGAAATTTTAAATGTTTGTGAAATGCAATTGTCTTGTCAGCTCTTTGCCAACATTGCAAAGTTAGCTTTTTACCAGTTGAAGTTACACTGCAGCTAGCCTAAAGCCTAAGCAGCTCTTCCTCGAGGTGATCTATCATCCAACAACTAAACCCAAAGTGACGCCACTTCAAAACATAGCAATGAAGGAAGCATTCACACTAACTGCATCATCAGTAGGAAGTGATTTTGCTTCCCGTTGCCACTGGAGTGATAGTGTAAATGCAGCCCCAATCTGGAATCAGGGTTCACTTTGACACTAGAGCGAACAGTGAAAATCCCCAGAGGAGGTAGTCTCACTCAGTTTTACTTCAGTTGATTTAGGCTTTGATACCTGATTTACACTACCCTGCCTGGATTTCCCGTGCTCAGCATGCCAATTTAGCAGGGATAGGAACCGGCTTGGGCACCCATTCCGCTGGATCCCTACCCATTTTTGCAGCTGTCTGATTTACCGTAGGAAGCGCTCGGCTACTTCTTGGAGCAAAAAGTTACACGAAGGAACAACGCCTCACAATTTGTACCATAGGAACATAGGGATATAGGAACAGGAGTAGGCCATTCAGCCCCTCGTGCCTGCTCCGCCATTTGATAAGATCATGGCTGATCTGCGATCTAACTCCATATACCTGCCTTTGGCCCATATCTTTTAATACCTTTGGTTGCCAAAAAGCTATCTATCTCACATTTAAATTTAGCAATTGAGCTAGTATCAATTGCCGTTTGCGGAAGAGAATTCCAAACTTCTACCACCCTTTGTGTGCAGAAATGTTTTCTAATCTCACTCCTGAAAGGTCTGGCTCTAATTTTTAGACTGTGCCCCCTACTCCTAAAATCCCCAACCAGTGGAAATAATTTCTCTCTATCCACCCTATCTGTTCCCCTTAATATCTTATAAACTTCGATCAGATCACCCCTTAACCTTCGAAACTCGAGAGAATACAACCCCAATTTGTGTAATCTCGCCTCGTAACTTAACCCTTGAAGTCCAGGTATCATTCTAGTAAACCTGCGCTGCACTCCCTCCAAGGCCAATATGTCCTTCCGAAGGTGCGGTGCCCAGAACTGCTCACAGTACTCCAGGTGCGGTCTAACCAGGGTTTTGTATAGCTGCAGCATAACTTCTGCCCCCTTGTACTCTAGTCCTCTAGATATAAAGGCCAGCATTCCATTAGCCGCCTTGATTATTTTCTGCACCTGTTCATGACACTTCAATGATCTATGTACCTGAACCCCGAAGTCCCTTTGGACATCCACTGTTTTTAACTTTTTACCATTTAGAAAGTAACCTGTTCTTTCCTTTTTTGATCCAAAGTGGATGACCTCACATTTGCCTACTTTGAATTCCATTTGTCACAGTTTTGTCCATTCACCTAATCTATCAATATCGCTTTGTAATTTTATGTTTTCATCTACACTGCTTACAATGCCACCAATCTTTGTGTCATCGGCAAACTTAGATATGAGACTTTCTATGCCTTCATCTAAGTCGTTAATAAATATTGTGAATAATTGAGGCCCCAAGACAGATCCCTGCGGGACTCCACTAGTCACATCCTGCCAATGTGAGTACCTACCCATTGTCCCTACTCTCTGTCGCCTTTCGCTCAGCCAACTTCCTAACCAAGTCTGTACTTTTCCCTCGATTCCATGGGCTTCTATCTTAGCTAACAGTCTCTTATGTGGGACTTTATCAAATGCCTTCTGGAAGTCCGTATAAATAACATCCATTGACATTCCCCTGTCCACTACTTTAGTCACCTCTTGAAAAAATTCAATCCGGTTTGTCAGGCACGACCTACCTTTCACAAATACATGCTGGCTCTCTGATTAACTGAAAATTCTCGAGGTGTTCAGTCACCCTATCCTTAATTATAGACTCCAGCATTTTCCCCACAACTGGTCTATAATTCCCTGGTTTCCCTCTCTCTCCTTTCTTAAAAAGCAGAGTGACATGTGCAATTTTCCAATCTAGAGGGATAGTTCCTGAATCTAGAGAACTTTGAAAGATTATAGTTGGGGCATCTGCAATGTGCTCACCTACTTCCTTTAAAACCCTGGGATGGAAACCATCTGGTCCTGGGGATTTGTCACTCTTTAGTGCTATTATTTTCTTCATTACTGTTGTTTTACTTATGTTAATTTTATCGAGTCCCTGTCCCCGATTCAATATTGGTTTTCTTGGGATTTCCGGCATGCTATCCTCTTTTTCTATTGTAAATACTGACGCAAAGTAATTATTCAACATGTCTGCCATTTCCCCATTGTCAATGACAATATCCCCACTTTCAGTTTTTAAGGGGCCAACACTGCTCCTGACCACCCTCTTTTTCCTGATATAACTATAAAAGTTCTTCATATTGGTTTTGATATCCCTTGCAAGTTTCATTTCATACTCTCTTTTTGTAGCTCTCACGAACTGTTTTGTGACCCTTTGTTGATCTTTGTATCTTTCCCATTCTCCAGGATCTGTGCCATTTTTTGCCTTTTTGTATGCCCTTTCCTTATGTCTTATACTGTCCCTTACCTCTTTAGTTGTCCATGGCTGTTTTTTTTGACAAGTAAAGTTCTTGCCCCTCAGGGCTATAAACCGATTCTGTATCAGAAGGCCCACGCCACCACACTTCTGCCAGCATTACAGCGAAGTGGAAAATTCCAGTCGCATAAGTTTAGCATCAACGTGAAGCTAAGAGCATTTTGCATCGTGTAAACCTTGTAGTGTGCAGTATGACTGGTGTATTAGTGTGTCCCAGAATCGTGTTTAACTGGATTTAACTGTACTCAGAGGAATTTGAGCATGAGACATTCAGTCAATTTTAATACTGTTTTCAAAGACTGTGACAGATAATATAACAAACAGAAATGTGTGGTATGATGCCACTGTCATTAATGTAATGCACTATATTACATTATGCTTCTTACATTGTAACAGTGACTACACTTCAAAAGTACTTGATTGGTTGTAAAGCGCTTTGGAACGTCCTGAGGTCACGAAAGGTGCTATATAAGTAACATCCATTCCATTGAATAGTATTCCCTGTGTTTAATGGTTTCGGCATGAATCTCAACTTGTTCAGAACTTAAAAGAAATCGCAGCACCAACCGATTCTCTTATTGAAACAAACAGCATCACAAGCAACTGCTCACAGTTGAAACAACTGCTCACAGTGGAAACGCTGTCAACATAGGCTCCCAGTGAACCCATCAAAGAGTGCAGCATGCCAGTGAAAAAGACAAGACTCCTACTTGAGTTCATTAGTGAGATTAATTAGTGAATGTTGCAAAACTGCATCAGTTAAATTACAAATGGGGGAAACAGTGGTAACACCTCTATTGTTACAGTGGTTTCTTTTGTTATATTCCTTTAATTGAAGAGCTGTTGTGTAAACAGCATCATTGATCTCTGTGGAGAACATGGTTACCACTGTATTAATGTAGAGATGAATCCTACTGGAATTCATATTTATTTGAAAATGCTAGCTAGAATATTGCATAATTTATAAACAAAGGCAACATTTTTCGAGACCCCACTCCACCAGCATAGCGTAATGGCTTATTGGAAAATCACAGGGAGCGTAACTGTGATTTTCAGATAAGCCGCCTGCTATATGTGACACCTGCTGATGGCATGAGGTCTTCACCCTATGGGATAAATTCAGCCGCGTAACGCCCGTTGTGTAGGTGCTACGCGGACTCCAAAGACCCGAAAATGGCATCTGCAATACGCGCGCACACTTCCAACGTGACGTGCGCAGGACGCTATCTTGGTAAAGGTTGCAGCGCACGCACACCTAACGAACGCCAGCAGTATGTAAAGTAGAGAGATTATGACGTAGATCAGTGGGCAACGCTGATTTGAAGCAGCCGGCGCCATTTTCAAACTCCCTGCTCCAGCCAACGCACTGTCTTAACCTCACACACTGAACAGGAGTTAAAGGGCATGAAGGACCCTCCCACCAGCGCTATTTAAGACATTAGAGCATAAGAAATAGGAGTAGGCGTAGGCCATATGGCCCCTAAAGCTTGTTCCACCATTCAGTAAGATCATGGCCGATCTTCGACCTCAACTCCACTTTCCCGCCCTATCCCCATATCCCTTGAAGTCCAAAAATCTATCGCTCTCAGCCTTAAATATACTCAATGACTGAGCATCCATACCCTCTGGGGTAAAGAATTCCAAAGATTCACAACCCTCCCAGTGAAGAAATTTCTCTTCATCTCAGTCCTAAATGGCCGATCTCTTATCCTGAGACTATGCCCCCTAGTTCTAGGGCTAGAAATTCGGCCATGTAGTGCCCGTTGTTTCGGCACTACGTCGCCTCCCAAAGTTCCAAAATGGTGTCCGGAATGTGCACGCATGCTTCTAGCGTGACATGCGCCGGATGCCACTTTGGTAAAGGGTTTCGTAACGCACAGATAACGAACGCTGGCAGCGTGTAAAGTAGGGAGAATATGTGTTAGATCAGTGTGCAACGCTGATTTAAAGTGAGAGACACCATTTTGGCACTTAATGCTCCACTGAACAGATTGTCTTAACCACAAACACCTGAACATGTCTTAGAGTGCCTGGAGGAACCCCCACCAGCGCAATTCAAAGGAATCATGCAGGTTAGTTGCTGGATTATTGCTTCTGGCTGCTGGTAGAATAGAATGTGTTTGTTAAAGCTTCCTATACTTAGAGAGTTGGTATAGTATATTTCGGAGTGGTTTGCCAACTACTGCTTTACGGTTGGTGTAATTTACAACAGTGTTTGAACAAGATTCCTGGCAACCATGGGTGGTCTGCTAGGGCTCCCGCTGGGAATAGAACATGGCTGGAAGCATGCAGAAAGGCCACGCAGAGCAGGTCAAGCTGCGAGGAGAAGGATGAGGATGAGGAGGAGACGTCGCAGGGAACGGAGCAGGAAGCCATATCCCACGAGGGCCTTCAGGGAACACCAGTCTTACCTCCAGATGAGTGAAGATCAGTGCATCCAATGGCTGAGGTTCACCAAAGAGGTCGTGATGGAGATCTGTCACCTGCCGCAGGCACAACTACAGCATCAGAGCAGGGCAAGGACAGCATTGCCTGTGGCTGTCAAGGTGACCTTAGCGCTGAACTTCTTCGGCTCTGGATCCTTTCAGGCCTCTGCTGGCGAGCTGTGCAACATCTCAGTGTGCAGCGCACTGCTGCATAAGGGAGGTCATGGAGGCACTGTACGAGATGCGCAACAGGTTCATCACATTCCCTCTTGATAGAGAGAAGCAGAACGAGCAAGCACAAGGGTTTGCTCACATTTCAGGCTTCTCCATGGTGCAGGGTGGTCATTGACTGCATGCACATTGCCATCTCAATTCGGCCATCTTCATGATCAGAAAGGGGTTCCACTCCATGAATTTGCAGCTGGTGTGCGACCACAGGCAGCGCATCACGGAGGTCGATGCCCTCTACCTTGGCAGCAGTCTTCACGATGTGGCAGTCCAACGTGTCAGCTATCTTTGAACCGGCATGGCAAGTGAAAGGCTGGCTACTGGGTGACAAGGGGTATCCCCTCATGAGGTGGCTCATGACCCCGGTCAGGAATGCACGTACACATGCAGAGCGGGCCTACAATGAGAGTCATGCTGCCACACGCAATGTCGTTGAGCTCACCATAGGCATCCTAAAGCAACACTTCTGCTGCCTGGACCATTCTGGTGGAGCCCTGCAGTACTCAGCTGAGCGGATGTCAAGGTTCTTCGTGGTATGCTGCAAGCTGCACAACCTCACCCTTATGAGGGAACAGCCCTTACCACTGATTATCCAGCAAGACCCTGAGCCTGAGGAAGAGGAGGAAGAGGAGGAAGAAGAGAAGGAGGAAGCGGCTGAGGATGAGGGGGAGGGGACGGAGGGGGAAGTGGAGGAAGACGCAAGGGGGCAACAGGCACACAGTGACCAAGGAACACTGGCCCTGTCTGCCAGGGCTCTGCGTGCTCACCTGATCTGTGAGCGATACCAATAACTTGAACGACATCTCCCAAGTCACCAACAGTCCTACACTCCCCACCCATTCTCTCCCACATGACCATCAAATCATCCTCCATATGATTACACATTGCTTCCTCCCTCAGCTCACCACCAAATGCAAATTCAAATTCATATTTATAAATTAACAAATGAAATGATGCAAACAAAATGAAACAATTCACCCTTGTGCATTCCCTTAGTGCCTGTTGTTCGTGTGCCTTTACCTAGCCCAGTGCTCCTACGAGGTGCTTCCCCAGTGGCTGGAGCATGGGTGGTGGGAGGCTGCTGGCCTTCAATGGAGAAGCGTGCAGATGGCCTTGGAGTTCGACCTCAAGTAGCTCTGGGCCGGGTGGGCCCGGCTTCAGGCTGCACCATCTCTGGTATGGGTGCAGCAGTCTGGCCTGGCTGGCTGATAGCCAACAACAAGGGCACTGGCGGAGTGGCAGGGGTTGGAGCAGGAATGCTATTGTCCTGAGAGAGGACAGCAGGTCTGACTGCCAATGCACCACTGCCACTCTCCCGGAGCAGTGCCTCAGCAATCCTGATCAGCTGGAAAACGGATTGCTGGAGTGCCGTGACGCCTTGGATGCCCCGTTCCACAGTGGTCTCCAGAGCCACGATAGCAGCAGTCTGAGCTTCCATTGCAGCAGTCTGAGCTTCAACCGTACCTTGCAGACCTTTGATCACATCGGTTTGTGCTGCAATGGCAGCTGTTTGTGCTGCAACGGAGGCCGTGACATCGGCCATCAGACGCTGCATCATGGTGGGTTCCTCAGGTGTGCTGGTGGAGGTGACCATCCGTTCCATGAGAGTAAGGATGTGCAAAGCCCTGTGCCAAGTTCAAGGTGGACTCTTCCATGCCCCTTGACATTGTGCGCAGGCTTTCTGGCAGGTGTTCCAGTGCAGCAAGCATTTGGTGGTGCATGCCCATCAGCCGTCTTCTGTAGACTGGCCCATTGAAGTCCTCATCTGTCACCTCGGCAACAGAACCATTGTGAAACCTCGCCCTCCGGCCAGCTGGCACCTGTGGTATCTGTTCCCCCCCCGCCCCAGCTCCTGCGCACTTGTGCTCGGTATCTCAACATGTGCAGATCCCTCCTCTAACCTACCCTCTAAAGGACAGTGTCAGTCTCTGCGCTGGTGGATGTAAGTGTCAGATCGAGTGACGGTGTGGCTTCAGTGTCCTCCTCCTCCTCGGACGGTGCCGGCTCCAGTTCTTGGGAATCTACAATGACAAAGGGAGATGAGTTGAGTTGTGCAGCTGGGAAAGGAGCAAGTAAGACGTGCGTGCTGCCACCATCTGCAGCACGTGAGTCAGAAAAGATTATGGGATGACGGAGATGTGGGAAGCAAGAAGGAGGATTAGGTATGCAGAGACCCCCTTCATCGGGATCTCCAGCGCCGCGAATGGCCACGGCTGCAGCGACGGGCCACCCAATGATCCGCAACACCGTCTTCTCCAGAGGGGTGAGGACGTGTAAGTGTGCCTGTCCTCCCTCAGGTCTCTCCTGCTGCCGGCTGTTATGTGCCTCCTTCTCCTGCAAGACAGAGGGAAATGTGTCAGTGAGTATCCTGCAAGGTGTCTGAATGATGTGCCAGTCATGGTCGAATAGCTGCCAGTGTGTGTGACCTGTGAATGGTGTGTGGCCTGCAATAGTGGTACTATGTGAGGGTGAGATGCAGCATGCCAAGTGCAGCATTGCGTATGGATGGGCAGCGTTTGTTGGCGGGTGGGTGATGGGGCTGTCCTGCGTGGAGCAGTGTTGCAGTTGGTCGGATGTGCCACTTGACACTTGCATTCATTCACCTTGTCCACTCGTGTCAAAACATTGAACTTTTTTCGGCATTGCACCCACGTGCGCAGTGTAGTGCTCCTGGCATTCACCTCCTCGGCCACAGCCTCCCACTGCCTGCACAGCTGGTGTCTGGAGGGTTTCCTACCACCCCGCGGGTACAGGATGGCCGTCCTTTTATCCACTCCCTCCACCACGGCCTCCAGTGCATCGTCAGAGAACCTTGGGGCGCGCTCTATTGCTAGTCCAGCAATCCTTCCTGCCATCATACACTGTTCTCATTGACTGTGCACCTCCCCTTTAAGAGGTGCAGGCTGCCTTTATAAAGTACTGGCAACACCCCAGTTCGGGCGTCCTGCTGTTGCGTGCAGCCTCTCAGCGCTGGCTGCATGTAGAAATCATGTTAATGACCAGGCAGCACTAATCTCACGTGCTGCCTGCATCGGAAGCAACGGGTGTGGGTTAATCGCGGACCACGATGCCCGCATTCGGTTTTGGGGGTTATCTAATTTAACCCCCCTAGACTCTCCAGCCAAGGGAGACAGCCTCTCAGCATCTACCCTGTCAAGCCCCCTCAGAATCATACACGTCTCAATGAGATCACCTCTCATTCTTCTAAACTCCAGAGAGTATAGGCCCATTCTACTCAATCTCTCCGCATAGGACAACCCTCTCATCCCAGGAATCAATCTGGTGATCCTTCATTGCACCACCTCTAAGGTAAGTATATCCTTCCTTAGGTAAGGAGGCCAAAACTGCACACAGTACTCCAGGTGTGGTCTCACTAAAGCCCTGTACAATTGTAACAAGACTTCCTTACTCTTGTACTCCAACCCCCTTGCAATAAAGGCCAACATACCATTTGCCTTCCTAATTGCTTGCTGTATCTGCATGTTAACTTTCTGTGCTTTGTGTACAAGGACACCCAAATCTCTCTGGACACCAACATTTAATAGTTTCTCACCCTTCAAAAAATATTCTGTTTTTCTATTCTTCCTACCAAAGTGAATAACCTCACATTTCCCCACATTATACTCCATCTGCCACCTTCTGGCCCACACACTTAACCTGTCCATAGCCCTTTGCAGACTCTTTGGGCAGGATTTTAGCCCTGAAGTCCAGGTGCGTTGGGGGCAATCAAAATCGCGGATTTGTGGAGTGGGAAAGAATCCGGCTCCAACCTGCTGAAAAACACGTACGACCCAGACGCACCTTTGTGCGCGCTTCAGGAAGTCGGAAGTCCCACTGACAATTAAAGCCAGCTGGCTGATATTTAAAGCAGGAATTAAGGTAGTTAAACTCGTTGAAATTGTGAATTTTATGTTTATTGATACAGGGAAACGATTTCAATTCTGCCTCAACGTGTTTCCCGTGATGAGTGAAACACGCCATGGAAACAGAGGCGGGTTGCAGCCGGCAGCCATGTGGCCATTTATAAATAAAAGGTGAGTTATTGCAGCTATTGCTCAGTTCTCAGACAAACCTTTGGCTGGGAGTTCTTTGGGTTTAGACTGAGAATTCTTGGTTCACACTCAGAATTGTTCTGATTGCACGTATTTAGCTACTTTTTGGACCCCCTCAAATTGACAACATCAGGATGGGGGGCACAATGGCTGCATTCACCAGTACATCCGGCGCGGAGGCGCATCACCATCAGTTCTGCCATTTGCAGCTCCACAAGACAGAGGTGCGCCACAGGGACCTGCAGAATAGCAGAGAGGAGAACAACAGAGGGCCCAACGTCACAGGAGGCACTAACCTCGCCAGAGGGTCTACAGACAGAGGATGAGCTTCCTGGACCTCTCTGAGGAGCAGTGCATACGGAGGCTGAGTGAGTCACCAGGTGGTCTCAGATATCTGCAGCTTCCTTCATGCCGAGCTGCTCCCGGCTGGGCCTGGTGGCGTCGCATTGCCTGTTGCTGTTAAAGTCACCACTGCCTTCAACTTCTTTGGCTCTGGATCATTCCAGGGCGTCACCGGTGATATCACTGGGGTTTCTCAGTCGTCTGCTCACAACTGCATAAGACAGGTTACCGATGATTTGTTTTGCAGGGTGTCCCACAACTTCCCCATGGACGAACTCAGCCAGACGGAGAGGGCAGTGGTTTTCCACTCTCTGGCTGGCTTCCCACGGGTACAGGGTGCAATTGATTGCACACACGTAGCACTCCGAGCACCTCCACATGAGCCAGGACTGCTCATCAACCGAAAGGGTTATCACTCCATCGATGCGCTGCTCGATTGTGACCACTGCAAAAGATTTCTTCACATGTGTGCCAGATTCCCTGCCAGCAGCCACGATTCCTTCATTGTGCAGAAATTCAACATCCCGACCCTCTTCCGTGCACCAAACAGACTTAAGAGCTGGCTCCTCGGGGACAAGGGATACTCCCTTTAGATGTGGCTCATGACACCTGTGAGAAATCCCATCAGCAAGACACAGCATCGGTAGAATTAACATCGCCACCAGGTCTGTCATTGAACATGCGATAGGACTGCTCAAGATGCGATTTTGGTGCCTGGATGGGTCTGGGGGAGCCCTTCAATAGGCACCAGCAAGAGTGGGTAGAATAATAGTGGTGTGTTGTGTCCTTCATAACATGGCACAACGGAGACGGGTACCGGTAGATGAGGCCCCATGCCGTCATGCACATCCACATCTGTCATTGACATGGTGATGGAGGCATCAAGGCTCACCGTTCATTATAAAGTACAGGAAAGGGCACTTTCACCAAAGGGATTCAAGAATGGGCAAGACATGGCAGTGGTGGTGAGAATTATAAGATTTAATGTGCATGGAACAAAAAACAAATATAAATGAAAAACATGACACTCTTATGAATACCCTTTGTGATCACAAAACTTTAGCCTTTCGCTTCCTACTACTTCTATGTGGTGCATTCCCTATGGCTGTAGCAGTGGCAGGTCGCTCATGTTCATGCCCTGACTGCTGAAATGCTCTAGGCCTATGCCCTCTGGGTTTTGGAGCAGTGAGGGTCCCTCCAAAGCCGGCTTCACCTGCACCTGTGCATGGGCAGACTCCGCCACCTGGAGAGGAGGCAGCATTGCGGGTACTGGTTGAGAGGGGGGCAACAGGTGAGACGTGGGAATGCTTTGAGTGGAGTCCCCACTTCTATGTTCCCTTTCATCATCATCCCTCTCCTGGGTCAGGGCTGCATCACTCCTACCATTCTGCTGGACAACTGCTTGAAGGACATGTGTGATGCCTTGTAAGGCCACTTCTAATGTCTCTGTCAGCCTGTTTAAGGCAGGAGAGTGGAGTTCGCCCTGAGTTCGCATGGTCTGAAGGGATTCATTTGTGAGCCGTATTTCAAGCTCAATGAAGACAAGCCTTCTCTCCACCGCAGACATTCCCGCACTTACCTGCGTCGCTATCTCAGACATTCCCGCACTTACCTGCATCGCTATCTCAGACATTCCCGCACTTACCTGCATCACTATCTCAGACATTCCCGCACTTACCTGTACCACCAGTCCACTAATGCTGAAGTTGACTCCTCCATCCTCACCACTATTGTGGAGAGCGTGTGTGGCACGTCTTCCAGTACCTCGCAAATGTACTGCTGACCTCGATCATTTTCCTTTTAAAGGATGGCCCCTAGCTGAGCAGAGCCTGGAGAGGAGAGCGCCCACCGACGCAGACCCTCCACAGCTGCCCCTGCCACCAGTGTCTCCTCCTGCTCACTTGGCTGTGGTAACTCACCAGGTGCCAACACAACTAACTGACTACTAGGACCCACCAAGGGGTGAATATATGCCTATCTGCGCTGGTGGATGGCTCACTAGGATGTGACAATGCACCCTTAGAGGCAGGGAGCTCCTCTGAGGAATCGCCCTCTTCTGTCACTTCAGTGGTTGAAGGTCCTGGAAAAGAACAGAAGGTGATATTAAGAATCATCACAGATGTGTCATGTTGCAATGAGCATACTGAGGTGTTCAACATGCCAATCATTGTTAACATCAATTCCTGAGTGTGTGATGAATGTTAAAAGTTCTATCACCAGATGTTGGTGGGGTGCCAGTCTCGGCGTCCCCAAGGGACAGGCATTCCAGCGCCGCCTCTGTGAGGACCGCTATTTGTTGTGGCCCCACTCCAGTCCTTGTCCTCTTCTGTGCATCCTGAGCTCTCTTCTCCTATAAGGGGAGAAAGTACAAACATGTGAGTGAGTGAGGATGAAGTGGTCAGCCGATGAATACATTGCTTTGGGTGGGGCTGACCATGAAAGAGATGCATCAGAGGGTGAGTATGAGACCGAGACATCATGTTGGATCAAGTGATAGTGGTGGGCTCACAAATGGGGAGGTGAGGAAGTGCTCAGAAAGTGAAAGTAAGTTGACAATGAGCCTTAAGTGGGTGAGGAGTAGGCTTTGCAGGGCAGAATGTTGGGGTGGGTGGGTGATGTGCATCACGGAATGCAGGTGAATCAATACGTGTACTCACCTTTCCTGACCTGGTTAGGTCATTGAAGCGGTTCCTACACTGCACCCAAGTGCGGGACATGTATCTCCTGCTGGTCACCTCCTCTGCCACCTCGAGCCAGGCCTTCTTGGTGGCAGAGGCAGGCCACTTCCTCCTGCCCACCGGTAGAATATTTCCCCCCTCCTCCTCACCCCGGCCAACAACACCTCAAGTGAGGCATCACAATAATTGGAGCAGGCTTGCTCTTTGACTGCTCCATTATCTTCAGAATTCCTCGTTTCTCCAACAAAAGCCATTGCATCAATGGCCCTTTAAATACAAATGCTCCAGCTGACAGCACGTCGTGCGGGTGCGCAGTACACCCGCTGTGCAGCTTTCAGACGGCAAACTGGAAGCCACGTTAAGGGCCATCAATTAGGTCGTGATCGCGTGGAGAAAGGTAGGGATTTTTTTTTCGGGTTTTTCACCCGCCGGATTGACCCCCCGCTGACATCCTGCCCGCTATTAAAATCCTGCCCTTTGTCCTCCTCACAGCTTACTTTCCCACCTATCTTTGTATCATCAGCAAAACTTGGATACATTATTCTCGGTCCCTTCATCTAAGTCATTAATATAGATTGTAAATAGCTGAGGCCCAAGCATTGATCCTTGTGGTATCCCACTAGTTACAGCCTGCCAACCTGAAAATGACCAGTTTGATCCTACTCTCTGTTTTCTGTCCGTTAACTAATCCTCTATCCATGCTAATATATTACCCCAAACCCCATAAGCCCTTATCTTGTGTAACAACCTTTTGTGTGGCACCTTATCAAATGCCTTTTGAAAATCCAAATATACTACATCTACTGGTTCCCCTTTATCTACCCTGCTAATTACACACTTAAAAAACTCTACTAGATTTGTTAAACATGATTTCCCTTTCATAAAACCATGTTGACTCTGCCTAATCATATTATGATCTTCTAAGTGCCCCATGACCACATCCTTAATAATAGATTCCAGCATTTTGCGACTGCTGATGTCAGACTAATTGGACTGTAGTTCCCTGTTCTCTCTCTCCCTCCTTTCTTGAATAGTGGGGTTACATTTGCTACCTTCCAATTCACTGGGACCATCCTAGAATCTAGGGAATTTTGGAAGATCACAACCAATGCATCCACTGTCTCTGCAGCCACCTCTTTTAGAACCCTAGGATATAGGCCATGAGGACATTTGTCGGCTTTTAGTCCCATTAATTTCTCCAGTACTTTTTCTTTACTAATATTAATTGCCTTAAGTTCCTCACTCTCATTAGATCCTTGGTTCCCCACTATTTCTGGTATGTTTTTTGTGTCTTCTCCTGTGAAGACAGATGCAAAATATTTGTTTAACATCTCTGCCATTTCCTTATTCCCCATTATAACTTCTCCTGTCTCAGCCTCTAAGGATTTTTTTTCACTACTATCTTCCTTTTATGTACTTGTAGAAGCTCTCATAATCTGTTTTTATATTTATTGCTAGTTTACTCTCATATATTCTATTTTCTCCCTCTATCAATTTTTTGGTCATCCTTTGCTGGTTTCTAAAACTCTCCCAATACTCAGACTCACTATTCTTCTTAGCAACATTATAAGCCTCTTCTTTTAATCTAATACTATTCTTAACTTCTTCAGTTAGCCACGGGTGGATTGCTTTTCCCGTGGAGCTTTTATTCCTCAATGGAATGTATATTCGTTGAGAATTATGAAATATTTCTTTAAATGTTCACCATTGCTTATCTACCATCATATCTTTTAATCTAATTTCCCAATCAACCTTAGCCAACTCGTCCCTCATACCTACGTAATTGGCTTTGTTTAAGTTTAAGACTCTAGTTTCGCAATTAAGTACGTCACTCTCGAACTTAATGTGAAATTCTATCATATTATGATCACTGTCTCCAGAGGATCCCTTACTATGAGATTATTAATTAACCCTATCTCATTACACAAGACCAGATCTAAAATAGCCTGTTCTCTGGTTGGTTCCACAGCGTATTGTTCTGGGAAACTATCTTGAAATCATTCCATGAACTCATCCTCCAAACTACTTTTGCCAATTTGATTTGCCCAGTCTATACGAAGATTAAAGCCCCCTCAATTATTGCATTACCTTTGTTACAAGCATCTCTTACTTCTTGATTAATACTTTGTCCAATGGTATAACTACTGTTAGAGGGCCCATAAACTACTCCCACCAGTGTTTTCTGCCCCTTGTTATTTCTTATCTCCACTCAAACTGATTCTACTTCCTGATCCTCCGAGCCAAGATCCTTTCTCACTACTGACTTTATCTCATCCTTTATTATCAGGGCTAACCCCCTCCTTTTCCATTTTGCCTATCTTTTCAAAAAGTTAAGTACCCTGGAATATTTAGTTCCCAACCTTGCTCACCTTTCAACCACGTTTCAGTAATGGCTACTAGATTAAACCCATTTATCATTTGTCTCTATTTGTGCCATTAATTTGTCTATCTTGTTACGAATGCATCGTGCTTTCAGATATAGCACCTTTAATTTTAACTTTTTACTATTTTTCCCCGATATGACCTTATTCACTGATGCACTATCACCGTTAAACTCTCTGTCCCTTCCTGACACACTCTGCTTATCTTTACCCAAATCGCTACACTGTTCTATGGCCTTGATTTTTCTCTTTAGATTTATAAATTTACCCTTACCTGAACCCTCCCCCCAGCTTTTTAGTTTAAAGCCCTATCTACTGCCCTAGTTATTCGATTCACCAGGACACTGGTCCCAGCCCAGTCTAAGTGAAGCCATCCCAAAAGAACAGCTCCCTCTTTTCCCAGTACTGGTGACCATGCCCCACGAATTGAAACCCCTGTCTCCCACACCACTCTTTGAGCCATGCATTTAACTCTCTGATCTGTTTGTCCCTATGCCAATTTGCGCATGGTTCAGGTAGTAATCCAGAGATTTAAACCTTTGAGGTGGTTCCGTTCATTAATTTAGACCCTAGCTCCTCAAACTGCCTCAGCAGAACCTCATTCCTAGTTCTACCTATATCGTTGGTTCCTATGTGGACCACCACAACTGGATCCTCCCCCTCATGCTCCAAGTTCTTTTCCAGCCATGAGGAGATATGCTTAAACCTGGCACCCGGTCGCGGCTGCAGAGAACAGTATCTATCCCCCTGTCTCTACTATCCCCTACCACTACCACATTCATTTTTACTCCCCCCACCTGAATGGCCTGCTGTACCATGGTGCCATGGTCAAATTGTCCATCCTCCCTGCAATCTTTGTTCTGATCCACACAGGTAGCAAGTACCTCGTGCCTGTTGGACAAGGTCAAAGGCTGAGGCTCCTCCATCACTGCATCCTGGGTCCCCATACCTGCCTGACTCACAGTCACATCAACCTGTCCCTGACCACTGACCAAATCTAAACTACTACCTAACCTACGGGGTATGACGGCCTCCTGGATCAAAGTGTCCAGATAACTCTTCCCCCCTCCCTGATGCATCGCAATGTCTGCAGCTCGGACTCCAGCTCAACAACTCTGAGCCGAAGTTCCTCAAGTTGCAGAAACTTACTGCAGATGTGGTTACTCGGGATCTCACTGGTCACCACCAACTGCCACATACTGCAGTTACGACACACCACCTACCCTGCCATCCCTATCTAACTTTGTTTTACATATTTAATTAGTTACAGTTTTTATTTGATATTTTACTAGCTATTAGTTTAAACCCTGCCCTAACAGAGAGAGCAAAAAAAAAACCCTTTTATAGGGAGTGGTTCCTGGGCCTCCCGCACAGGTCCGCTCTCTGACGGGATCATGCAGGAGTTACAGCTTAGTTGCTGGATTAGTTATTCTGGCTGCTGGCGCAATTGTGCTGTTTGTGGAAGTTTCCTATATTTGGAGGAAGTTGCAATATTATATAGAGAGTGGTCTGGGTGGTCTTGCAGTACTGTTAGTGGCATTTAAAATAGTGTGCTGAACAAAGCTGCTTCCAGACATGGGTGGCCTGCTAGGGCTTCCTCTGGGAATTGAACATAACAGGACAAGCAGCTAGAAGTGGGAGGAGGAGGAAGAGATGGAAGAGGACATGGAGGAGGAGGAGGAAGTGGAGGAAGAGGCAGGGAGGCAACAAGGTAGACAGGCCCTGTTTGCCAGGGCTCTGCGTGATCAGATTATTAATGAGCGATACCAGAGACCTCAAGGACACCTCCCCATTCACCAACAGTCCCACATTCCTTACCTTTCCGCTCCCACATGACCATCAAATCATCCTCCTTTTGATTACATATTACTTTCTCCATCAGCTCATCGCAGAAATGAAAGCCAACATCAAATGCAAATCCAAATCTAAATTTATCAATTAACATATACAATAAAGCAAACAAAATTAGACTATTCACCCTTGTGCATTCCCTTAGTGCCTGTCGTTTGTGTGCTTTTACCTATCCTAGTGCTCCTACGAGGTGCATCCCCAATGGCTGGAGCATGGGTGGTGGGAGGCTGCTGATCTTCAATGGAGGAGAGTGCAGATGGCCTTGGAGGACGACATCGAGCAGCTCTGGGGCGGGAGGGCCTGGCTTCAGACTGCACCATCTTAGCCTGGGCTGCATTAGTCTGGGCTGGCTGGCTGACAGGCAACGGCAAGGGCACTGGCGGAGTGGGAGGGGTGGGAGCAGGAATGCTGTCATTCTGAGAGAGGGCAGCAGGTTCGTCTCCCATGGCGCCACTGCCACTCTCCCGGGTGGCACCTCAGCAATCCTGGTGATCTGCTGGAGAACAGATTGCTGGAGTGCTGCGATGCCCTGGAAACCCCTTTCCACAGTGGTTCCCAGAGCCACAGTAGCAGCAGTCTGAGCTTCCAAAGTAGCAGTCTGAGCTACCAAATAAAGCATGCAGACCTTCGGATGGCAGCTGTTTGTGCTGCAACAGAAGCTGTGACATCAGTCATCAGACACTGTATCATGGTGGGTTCCACAGGTGTGTTGATGGAGGTGACCACCCGTTCCACGTAGGAAGGGATGGGCTCCATGTTCTGTGCAAAGCCCTGTGCCAAGTTGGAGCTGGACTCCTCCATGCCGCTTTACATTGTGCGCAGGCTTTCTGGCAGGCATTCCAGTGCCCCAAGCATTTGGTTGTGTTCGCCATTCAGCTTTCTTCTGTAGCCTGGCCCATCGAAGTCATCGTCTGACTTCTTGGCAGCAGAACTAGTGTGTGACCTCACCCTCCGGCGAGCTGGCACCTGCAGTATCCATTCCCCCTGCCCCAGCTCCTGCGCACTTGTGCCCGGTGTCTCACCACCTGTGGATCCCTCCTCTAGCCCAATCTCTAAAGCACGCACAGTGTCAGTCTCTGAGCTGGTTGCTGCGAGTGTAAGATCGAGTGATGGTGTGTCTGCATCATCACTGTCATCTGCCTCTGCCTCCTCTGACAGTGCGGGTTCCAGTTCTTGGGTATCTGAAATGACAAAGGGACACGGATTGAGTTGTGGTGAGAGGAGAGGAGAAAGTAAGACGTGCGTGCTCACACCATCTGCAGCACGTGAGTCAGAAAAGATTGTGGGCTGAGGGAGAAGTGGGGAGCGAGAAGAAGGATTAGGTATGCAGAGAGCCTCATCATCGATACCTCCAGTACTGCCAGTAGCCAAGGCTGCAGCGATGGACTGCCCAATCATCACCAGCACGGTGTCCTGCATGGGGGTGAGGACGTGTAGGTGTGCCTAACATTTGTGCTGCCTGCTAATCTACATGATTGCAGTGCGCAGCCAGCACTACCTGCGCTGTGAGTGGCTGCACGCACCAGCAGGGGGCCCCGATATCGGGAGTGGCCAGCACTATTGAAAGGCAAGCTGCACCTCTTAAAGGGGAGGTGCTCTGTGGCTGCAGGAAGTGGTGTGAAGTGATTCCTGGGCTAAAAGATATTGAGGAATGGCTGCACCTGTGAGAGAACATGCATCAGGTCTTTCCTGCTGCCTACTGTTATGCGCCACCTTCTCCTGCAAGAAAGAGGGAAGTGTGTCAGTGAGTGTCCTGCAAGATGTTTGGGTGATGTAACTCTCATGGTTGGATAGTTGCCAGTGTATGTGACCTGTGAGTTGTGTGGCTTTGCAAGAGTGGTAACGTGTGAGGGTGAGATGCAGTATCTGATTCGCAGGGTTGTGTACAGATTGAGGAAGAGTTTATTGAGTGTATTAGGGATGGATTTCTTGAGCAGTATGTAACTGATCCTACAAGGGGGCAAGCAACCTTGGACCTGGTCCTGTGTAATGAGCCAGGATTAATTATTAATGTCCTAGTTAAGGATCCCCTTGGAATGAGTGACCATAACATGGTTACATTCCATATCCAATTAGAGGGTGAGAAGGTTGGTTCTCAAACAAGCGTACTAAGCTTGAATAAAGGAGACTATGATGGTATGAGAGTGGAATTGATTAAAGTGGACTGGGAAAATAGATTAAAGGGTAAGACTGTTCATGAGCAGTGGTGTTCATTCAAGGAGTTATTTTATAACTTTCAAAAAATATATATTCCACTGAAGAAAAAAGGGTGTAAAAGAAATGACAGCCATCCGTGGCTAAGTAAAGAAATTAAGGATAGTATCTGACTAAAAACAAGGACAAAAAAAGTAGCCAAACTTAGTGGGAGGATAGAAGATTGGGAAGTCTTCAAAAGACAGCAAAAAGTAACTAAAGGATTGATTAAGAAAGGGAAGATAGATTATGAAAATAAATTAGCAAAAAATATAAAAACAGATAGCAAATGTTTCTACAGTTATATAAAAAGAAAAAGGGTGGCTAAGGCAAACGTAGGTCCCTTAGAGGATGAGACCGGGAAATTAATGGTGGGAAACATGGAGATGGCAAAAATGCCGAACAAATATTTTGTTTCAGTCTTTACGGTAGAGGACACTAAGAATATCCCAACACTGGACAAACAGGGGGCTCTAGGGGGGGAGGAGCTAAATACGATTAAAATCACTAAGGAATTGGTACTCAGTAAATTAATGGGACTCAAGGCGGATAAATCCCCTGGACCTGATGGCTTACATCCGAGGGTCTTGAGGGAAGTGGCAATAGGGATTGTGGATGCTTTGGTAATAATTTTCCAAAATTCTCTGGACTCGGCAAAGGTCCCGGCAAATTGGAAAACTGCTAATGTAACACCGTTATTTAGAAAGGTAGTAGGCAGAAGGCTGGAAATTATAGACCAGTTAGCTTAACATCCGTGGTGGGTAAAATTTTGGAGTCTATTATTAAGGAGACAGTAGCAGAACATTTGGATAAACATAATTTAATAGGACAAAGTCAGCATGGCTTTATGAAGGGGAAGTCATGTCTGACAAATTTGCTTGAGTTCTTTGAGGACATAACGTACAGGGTGGATAAAGGGGAACCAGTGGACGTAGTGTATTTAGACTTCCAGAAGGCATTCGACAAGGTGCCACATAAAAAATTATTGCTCAAGATAAAGAATCACTGGATTGGGGGTAATATTCTGGCATGGGTGGAGGATTGGTTATCTAACAGGAAGCAGAGAGTTGGGATAAATGGTTCATTCTCGGACTGGCAACCAGTAGCCTGTGGTGTTCCGCAGGGGTCGGTGCTGGGTCCCCAACTCTTTACAATCTATATTAACGATTTGGAGGAGGGGACCGAGTGTAACATATCCAAGTTTGCAGATGATACAAAGATGGGAGGGAAAGTGGAGAGTGAGGAGGACATAAAAAACCTACAGGGGGATATAGACAGGTTGGGTGAGTGGGCGGAGATTTGGCAGATGCAATACAATATTGGAAAATGTGAGGTTATGCACTTTGGCAGGAAAAATCAGAGAGCAAGTTATTATCTTAATGGCGAGAAACTGGAGAGTACTGCAGTACAAAGGGATCTGGGGGTCCTAGTGCAAGAAAATCAAAAAGTTAGTATGCAGGTGCAGCAGGTGATCAAGAAGGCCAATGGAATGTTGGCTTTTATTGCTAGGGGGATAGAATATAAAAACAGGGAGGTATTGCTGCAGTTATATAAGGTATTGGTGAGACCGCACCTGGAATACTGCATACAGTTTTGGTGTCCATACTTAAGAAAAGACATACTTGCTCTCGAGGCAGTACAAAGAAGGTTCACTCGGTTAATCCCGGGGATGAGGGGGCGGACATATGAGGAGAGGTTGAGTAGATTGGGACTCTACTCATTGGAGTTCAGAAGAATGAGAGGCGATCTTATTGAAACATATAAGATTATGAAGGGGCTTGATCGGGTGGATGCGGTAAGGATGTTCCCAAGGATGGGTGAAACTAGAACTAGGGGGCATAATCTTAGAATAAGGGGCTGCTCTTTCAAAACTGAGATGAGGAGAAACTTCTTCACTCAGACGGTAGTAGGTCTGTGGAATTTGCTGCCCCAGGAAGCTGTGGAAGCTACATCATTAAATAAATTTAAAACAGAAATCGACAGTTTCCTAGAAGTAAAGGGAATTAGGGGTTACGGGGAGCGGGCAGGAAATTGGACATGAATTTAGATTTGAGGTTAGGATCAGATCAGCCATGATATTGAATGGCGGAGCAGGCTCGAGGGGCCGATTGGCCTACTCCTGCTCCTATTTCTTATGAACGAGTTTGTTGATAGGTCGGTGACGGGAGGTGTTGTGTGTGGAGCAGTGGATGAGGCTAGTGATGCACTTGGTAGGAGATGCCACATGACGGTTGAACGCACTCACCTTGACCACTCGTGTCAAATCATTGAACTTCTTCCTGCACTGCACCCATGTGCGTGGAGTGATGCTCCTGGCATTGACCTCGTGCGCCACAGCCCCCCACTACCTCTTGAGGATGTGTCTGGAGGACCTCCTGCCCCCCTGTGAATATAGGATGGCCCTCCGTCTGCACACCTCTTCACCAAGACCTCCAGTGCACCGTCTGAGAACCTTGGTGCATGTTCTCTCACAGGTGCAGCCATTCCTCAATATCTTTTAGCCCAGGAATCACTTTACACCACTTCCTGCAGCCACAGAGCACCTCCCCTTTAAGAGGCGCAGCTTGCCTTTAAATAGTGCTGGCCACTTCCGATATCGAGGCCCCCTGCTGGTGCGTGCAGCCACTCACTGCGCAGGTAGTGCTGGCTGTGCGCTGCAATCATGTAGATTAGCAGGCAGCACAAATTTTAGGTGCTGTCTGCATCTCAACGACCGAGCACGGGTTAGTCGCGCACCGTGATCCCGGCGCCCGTTTTTGGGGGTTAACCAATTTAACTCCCATAATCTCAATATATCAAAGTGTCTGACATCCAATCCAATTATTTCAAATTCAGGGTATGACGAAGTGATTATGTATATGTAATGCATCACTTGAAAAAAATGCTTCTAATGAAATGACAGAACTTATTGAATTATTATTTGTGGAACAGGTGCATTGGATGTAAACACCATTGGGTTGGAATCATACTCTCCGATATTAACAGTGAATGTGTTGAAGCATTTGCATGAAATTACTTTACTTCAACAAAGATCTTCTCCAATCATATGTCCCAGTCTTCACTGTCTGCTCACCTGACTCTGGATTACTGCCTGTCCTCCATTCCACCATCAGAGGCTTATCTTTGAGCACTATATCCTGCCCTGGAATTATCTCTCAAAACCACTTTGCCTGGCTACCTTTCTCTCTGTCTTCAAAAGCCTCATTAGGCCCATCTCATGAAGACTTATCTCCTCAAGATCTGACTCATAAAGTCCCACCTTCCAAAGGCCTTTGACCTCCCAATCTTATTTCCTGTTTGGTGTCTATCTCTCCTCCTTGTGAAGCACTCTGAGACATTCTTTTATGCAAGGAATACTCTACAAATGTACCATGTTGTTATATTCAGGTTGTTGCCATTTTAACAATGTGATTACATTTCGTTTGTTATAAAATTGCACATTTCAAACCTAAAATAAATGTTTTTGTAGGAACTTATGATTTTAACTTGAAATAAAACAACTGGAGTCATTCTAGTTATTAGCTATGCAGAATATTTTTCTTGTATTATTGCTTTTGTAAAGTGGTCGCATTTAATTTTTTAAAAATCCTTAATTCTTTTACTTTGGTGATTCTGGTCTAGAACCCCAGGCAACACCCACTTTTGCCAGTTGGCAGCCTAGTATGCAGGTACACCTGGTCCACCAGGCATACTGCCAACGTGCTACTATTCCAGATCCCTCTGAGGTCAAGGATTCCTAGCATTGTGAATCCACTCTCCTCTTCCTTGATTCTACTGCTGAAAGGGATGGGTGGAATCCCCATTGATATGTCAGACCTAGCGTATCCGAGTCCCGACCTGATTTCTGGCCCTTCCTGGCACACTCCCACTGCTGTTATGGCGGGAGTGCACCGGAAGGGATGAGGATTTTTGCCCTGCTCTCCCCACCCCAAGTGCCAGCACCTAAGAACGTAGAAACAAAATTCAGCTCATCTATTTGTTCATCATCTATGAGCCACACAAGCTATTCTTCAAGTTTTTCCTACCCTCAACCCACGTCCTTCTGCTTTTTGCTAAATTGTAATTCATTAAATTCCATTTTGAATGCTTGAATCAAGCCCTTATTTATTGCAATCGGTAGCAGTCGATTTCATAATTCAAGAAGACTAAATGTGAAGAAGTAAGTCCTTAGGTTTACCTTTTATACAGTGCTTTTAATGTGGAAAAAAAGTCCTAAGATGCTTCACAAAGGCATAACCAGCCAAAGAAGGAGATATTAGGAGGGATGACCAAAAGTTTGGTCAATTGGGTAGGTTTTAAGAAGGGTCTTAAAGGAAAAATGGGAGGTAGAGGGGCAGAGAAGGTTAGGGAAAGAATTTTGAATATAAGGAACGACCAGTGGTGGGGCACGAGATACCAGATTCGGAGGAATGCAGAGTTCTGGAGGAGTTATGGGCTGGAGGAGGTTATAAGAGTTAGGGAGAGAAGAGGTCATAAAGGGATTTAAACACAAGGATGAGGATTCTAAATTGGAGGTGTTGGAAGTTATATTGCAACTCATCCAAGACTGGATGTCGGACATGCAGTCTGACAACTGAGGCAGCAGGGAGGTCAAGACAGTCGGTGGAGAGATAGAGCAGGATGTCACCAGCGTACATGCAGAAGCTGACCCCATGTCTCAAGCCGGACTTAGCATAGGATAAGATATGGGCAGCAGAGTTTTGGATGAGCTGAAGCTTACAGTGCATGATCGTTGGGAGGCTGGGAAGGAGAGTATTGGAATTGTCGAGTATGGAAGTGCTGAATGCATGGATGAGGGTTTCAACAGCAGATGGACTGAGGCAAGGGTGAGGGTGGGTGACATTACAGAGGCAGAAATAGGTGGTCTTTGTGATGGAGATGAAATGGGGTCAGAAGTTCAGCTCAGGGTCGAATAGGATGCCGAGGTTGCAAACTGTTTGGTTCAACCTAAGACAGTGGCCAGGGAGGGGGATGGAATTGGTGGCAAGTTATAAAGATGATAATTGATCGTCCCAATGTTTATCTGGAGTATATTGCAGCTCAACCAAGGCTGGATGTCGGACAAGCAGTCTGTCAACTGAGGCAGCGGAGAGGTCGAGGCAGGTGGTGGAGAGATAGAGCTGGATGTCACCTGCGTACATGTGGAAGCTGACCCCATGACTTTGATGATATCACCAAGGAGCAACATGTACACGAGGAAGAGGGGGGGATCAAGGATAGATCCTTGGGTGACTCTTGAGGTAATGGTGTGGGGGTGGGAAGAAAAGCAATTGCTTAGTTGCTCTGGCTATAATTGGATTGGTAAGAGTGGTACCAATTGAAGATAGTCCCACTGAGCTGGACAACAGAGAAGAGGCATTGAAGGGGGATGGTGTGGTCGACCGTGTCAAAGGTTGAAAGATAGAAGGAAATAGAAGAACACAAGATATCCAGTGCAGAAGTAGAGAAGCTCTCCCAGCCAAATTATATTTCAACAACAACTGAAACAAGAGGAGCCTTGTTTTAAGAAACATCAAAAGCATGGTAGGCCTGTTTAGCAGTCACGCACTTATTTCAAATGACCAAGATGCATGTTGGGGCCGCAGCCTTGCCTGAGGTTCTGAAATTTGGGGTGGGACATAATTTGCACAATTATAAGAATCAAATGAGGTTCACACATACCTACAGCAATGGCTCAACTTGGCCTCCAAAATAGCACTCTGAAAAATGTGGCATGCAATGAATCAGTGCCTGATTTTATGGGCTGCCTTCGCTATCTGTGGGTCCACACTGCTAAAACTTACCCTAATATATTTTTCAAATAATTTCATTTAATTATCGAGTTATATAAACATTTACACGCTTTGTCAGGTTCTAGTACTTGTATAGTAACAGGATACATGCCTCCCTGAAGGTTACACAGTACTTGCAGATATGTATATCAAGTCCTATACAGGTTACACTGGAAATCAAATGCTTTAATAATTACACAACCTGATGTTTAGTGATTCACCATGTTCATGAATCATCAAAAATATACAACATACAAGAGGAAGATTTCCATTGTTTGCTATTAATAGCAAAAGCAACGATTTGTTCTTCATACAAATGTTTACAATTCCACTCTAAATAGAGAACAGTAGAAATCTTCCCCTCATAATGACTTAAATTGCATTGAAATGCATCATTGCATCGCAATGAGCATTTCTTTGGGCTCATCTCCCTTCCTAAACAACTAAAGTGCAGAGCCAGTCAAGAGGAGCAGAGCACTGTTTTTCTTTTCCTATTTACTGGGTTGCAGCATCTGAACCATGCTTGTGACGCTGGCGTCACATGTTGGGCTCTGGTTATCACCTCATGTTTATACTGTTGACTGTTTCTTTTCATAGTTTGTGGTTCAATCTGCAATAAATAACTTTTGCTTCAAAAGCAATGTTTGCCAGACACTTTTTTATGGAGACTGTGTCATTTTATTTCTGTTTTTGCACAAATTTTACTTTGTTGATTGTTAAATTTAGCTGCCTGTGTGGTATTCTGTAAGTGACAGGCAGGTGGCACCCGCAATTCAGTAATGAATATTACCAGTCAAATAACAAAGTAAACTCAAAGCAGCTTTTGGTATCCATTTTCTGGTGTGCTAATAAGAGCTTTACATCTTCACAAACGACTGAGGTAAATGATTGCGCTCAGTTCCAGTCATTTTGGCAGAATAACACCAAAAGGAAAGGTTACCCAAATAAAATCACAAGCTCTTCAAACTGCAGATTTTATAGCACCACTAAAACTATGGAGTCAGACATTAGAACCGTATCCCGTGAAAAAAAAATACTGGTTTAAGTCTAAGGCCCTCTTTGCACTGTTTGACCACTGTGGGGCACTGTATGTGCTAATTAAGACTTCTTCATAGACATCTAACATGGAAAAGTACAGTATCTTAGACTTTTAGAATGATTAGATTAAATTTGACTTTGAAATACTTGGATCACTATATTCAAATCAAATTTGGACATTCACTACAGGATTTTGTGACCATCCAAGACACCGAGAATACCTTGACCAAGTCTCATCTGCCTGATTAAATCTTACATAATGGTAAGTCATTTGAAAGCATACTTAAACTGAAAGGGTGACAAATGGGTGCATAGAAGATATGTGTGAGTGTCTGTGTACATGTATAGGTAAATTACATGTATCTACATGTTACCAATCACTGTGATTCCTCTATTACTGTGATTTCCTTTTATCAGGATGCGGACACGTGTTGTTGAATGAGGGCATGTGTTTGTATTTTTTTACTTTAATATGTAAATTATTGTTTTTAAATGGAGATACAGTAAAACCTTGTTATGACTATATGTGGGAGCCTATTAGATATGCGTGCCATTTTTTTAAATTTACATTTTTTAAATCTCTCGACCTTCTTCTCAGAGATTCAATATTGCTATTACCGGTTGATGGTTAGTGAGTCCAATATTGGCTCTTTGATAAGATTGTACGTCTTACAGATTTGACTGATGTTATTGTGAGATAGTTACCTGATCTATCTGATCTACAAACAATCCATTTGACCATGCCATGTATCTCTGTGTTAATTTCAATGAGGGAACGAGGTCCCTTTAACAGCTTGCCCATTCAATGAGTGCTGCAACCTAGTCCATGATCTTAGGCAGTCCAACAATCCTCCTTCATTGTTTCCTAAATTTACATTCAAATCACTGGTAATAATCGTTATTGGGCAAAGAATACAGAATCGAGTCCCTGCACATGATTTCTGCCTCTTCATTGAGGTTGAGGAAGAACATCAAGAAAGAATGGAATTACTTAATATGATAGCAAAAAAAATTGGATTAAGTATGAACAGTAAGAAGACTAAGATTAGAAGGATACAGACTGCTGATAAAATATTGATACAAGTTGAGAACTTTGAAGATGTGGATAGATTTACATATCTGAGAGTGACATATGATCAGGTAGAGGCATACATGGTAAGGCAACAGCTGGCCTTGGAGAAGTGGTAGCAGTGTTCAAGTCAATCAGCAGGAAACGAAGATTGGACTCTTCAGTGGCATTGTACTAAGTGTTATAGAATCATAGAATCATAGAAGTTTACAACATGGAAACAGGCCCTTCGGCCCAACATGTCCATGTCGCCCAGTTTATACCACTAAGCTAGTCCCAATTGCCTGCACTTGGCCCATATCCCTCTATACCCATCTTACCCATGTAACTGTCCAAATGCTTTTTAAAAGACAAAATTGTACCCGCCTCTACTACTGCCTCTGGCAGCTCGTTCCAGACACTCACCACCCTTTGAGTGAAAAAATTGCCCCTCTGGACCCTTTTGTATCTCTCCCCTCTCACCTTAAATCTATGCCCCCTCGTTATAGACCCCCCTACCTTTGGGAAAAGATTTTGACTATCTACCTTATCTATGCCCCTCATTATTTTATAGTGAGGAGCTGAAAATCTAAGGAGAAATTTCATAGATTTGAAATCAAATGAGGAAGATCCAGTGGTCACAGCATGTGACTGCAGACAAGGCAAGGAGAGGAAGTAAACAATCTTCCCAAATAGCGGGCCGATTTTTGTCTCACTGCTGTCCCATTCTTAGGTGTAAATGGGACCATACCGGGATAAATCTACCAACATGCTGCTGAAAGCCTGTCCATTTTTCAGGCAGATAATGCTCCCACCAAAACAGGCAGTGGCCTAATAAATATATCACGGTCAACTAATGTTGTCAGAATCCTGACGCCATTTTTGTCTCTACCTGTATTGGTACTGCCAGTTCCCACCAGGAGTGGTAAAAGTGGAGAGGTGGCCATTTTCACCTGTATTTAAAGGGGAACAGATAGGGTGGATAGAGAGAAACTATTTCCGCTGGTTGGGGATTCTAGGAGTAGGGGGCACAGTCTAAAAAATTAGAGCCGGACCTTTCAGGAGCGAGATTAGAAAACATTTCTACACACAAAGGGTGGTAGAACTCTCTTCCACAAACGGCAATTGATACTAGCTCAATTGCTCAATTTAAATCTGAGATTGATAGCTTTTTGGCAACCAAAGGTATTAAGGATATGGGCCAAAGGTGAGTATATGGAATTAGATCACAGATCAGTCATGATCTTATCAAATGGCGGAGCAGGCATGAGGGGCTGAATGCCTACTCCTGTTCCTATGTTCCTATGTTCCTAAGGCTGCTCTCAGCTAAGTTTTGGGAGACATTTTGGGTTAGAAATTGGTATGCATTGCACCTGTTTTTTGGACACAAAATTGGCACAAAGTATATCAATTTAGCAGTGGGACAGCCTGCATGGGAGCCACTGTAGCATCCTGAGCGGGGCAGGCACAATGCCTGCTCCGCTCATCGCTGATAAATTTCTTGATGGAGTCCTTCAACAGGCAGTAAACCCCTAACACTTGTTTTAGGCATTTGCCCGAGACTCTTAAAAAAAAAAATATGGGCCCCACGAATTGTGCAGTGGGACCACCGCCTGCACAGATTGAGCGCAGGCCGTCCTACTGCTAAATTGGTACCCTTTGCACCTGAGAAATGAGCACGATGCGTATCAATTTTTACCCCAATGAATTCCCATTAGGAAAGGGGATGCACATCTGTTAGTCCCAGAATCACCATAAGGAAACTGCTAGGTGGCTTGGAGGGGTAAGCCAGTTGGACCAATGGTCTTCTCCGGCTCAAATCATTATTATGTTACTAAAAAAAATGATTCCAGCTGCCATCTTTATTTCTGACTCAGCTGAAACTGTGGCCATATAAATCATATTTATAAAGTAACAGAAACAATTTGATGAATTGTGTGTGAATGTGAGATGCTCTATGGGAACTGTGCTTTTCACACTGCTCCTGTGGAACTACAGCACCCAAAGAAAGCCATGACAACTCACTCACTCGAAAATCAGATATTTAATGATAATTCAACCGGACATTGAATTTCCAGCTCCTGTTGACAAATTCTGTGTATTTGAGAGGAATATATCATGGGAGTTATTGGGTTGGAGTCTCCTCCCAATGGCAGGGTAGTGGTGGGTAGGACTTTGGTCCACCACATGATTCTGGCACTCACCCCTATTGAACTTTCCTCCCAGCGCCCTAATTATCCATACAGGATGGGTTTAGAGCACCAATAGTGTTCTTTATTGGGTTAATGCCACCAGGAGTGAGGGAAATAGAATGCTGTTGCAGCCTTTAAAAGGGTTCAGCTTGTTGAAGGGGGACAGGACTTTTTGAACAGCAGGAAGCACAAGTGGAAGCATGAAGGAGCAGCAGCCTTAGGGAAGGGAGGGACAGCAGCAGGAAGCATTCCCAGATTCTTTATACATCCATAGAGTAGTTGCTTGATGAATTCAAGGCTAAACAGAATCAACTTTTGGGACATGCGGGCAGAAAGCCCCTAAAGAGGATGGTTCAGATGGTATGGAGCGAGGTTGCAGAGGCATTCATTGAAGCTTCCGCCACCACAAGAATTGATACACAGTGCAGGAAGAGGTTCAATGACCAATGCTCAAACTCATCTGACTCAAGGAGAACTTCAATCCAGATCCCCAAAGAATTTAACTTCTTTTAAAGAAAATTTGATTGAGTTCTTTGATGAAGTAACGGAGAGGGTTGATGAGGGTAGTGCAGTTGATATTGTGTATATGGACTTTCAAATGGCATTTGATAAAGTACCACATAATAAACTTGTTAGAAAAATTAAAGCCCATTAAAGGAACAGTGGCGGCGTGGATACAAAATTGGCTAAGGGACAGACAGCAGAGAGTAGTGATGAACGGTTGTTTTTCAGACGGGAGGGAAGTATACAGTTGTGTTCCCCAGGCATCAGTATTAGAACCACTGCTTTTTTTGATATATATTAATGACCTGGACTTGGGTATAGATAGTATAATTTCTAAGTTTGCAGATGGTACGAAACTTGGAAATGTAGTAAACAATGTGGAGGATAGCAACAGACTTCAGGAGGACATAGGCAGACACATGGCAGATGAAATTTAACGCAAAGAAGTGTGAAGTGATACATTTTGTAGGAAAAATGAGGAGAGGCAATATAAACTAAATGGTACAATCTTAAAGGGGGTGCAGGAACAGAGACACCTGGGGATGCACATACGCAAATATTTGAAGGTGGCAGGACAAGTTGAGAAGGCTGTTAAACAAGCATATGGGATCCTGGGCTTTATTAATGCAGGCATAGAGTACAAAAGCAAAGAAGTTTAGCTAAGCCTTTATTATACACTGGTTAGGCCTCAGCTGGAGTATTGTGTTCAATTCTGGGCACCACACTTTAGGAAGGATGTCAAGATCTTAGAGAGGGTGCAGAAGAGATTTCCTAGAATGGTACCAGGGATGAGGGACTTCAGTTATGTGGAGAGATTGGAAAAGCTGGGGTTGTTCTCCTTAGATCAGAGAAGGTTAAGGGGAGATTTGATAGAGATGTTCAAAATCATGAAGTGTTTTGATAGAGTAAATAAGGAGAAACTGTCTCCAGTGGCAGAAGGGTCGATAACCAGAGGACACAGATTTAAGGTGATCGGCAAAAGAGCCAGAGGTGGCATGAGGAAGCATTTTTTTATGCAGTGAGTTGTTATGATCTGGAATGCACTGCCTGAAAGGGTGGTGGAAGCAGATCAATAGTAAATTTCAAAAGCGAATTAGATAAATACTTGAAGGGAAAAAATTTACAGGGCTATAGAGAAAGAGCAGAGGAATGGGACTAACTGGATAGGTCTTTCGAAGAGCCGGCGCAGGCACGATGGGCCGAATGGCCTCCTGCGCTGTATCTACTATGATGCTGTGATACCATGATAGATCGAAGCATGCTCAGTGGACCAACAGGGGGGGTGGAGGAACCTAACTAACCCCCTCACCCCCGCCCATCCCATGGACGGGCAGGTGCCAGAGTTTCTGACAGGCATTGGCTGAGCAGGTGGGTCCCAGAGAGGTGCCCCAAGTGGCACTTGTGCCCGCTTGACTCATGGAAATGAGGCGCCCTCCCACTGCACCCACAAACTTGGCAGGATCAGCAGTGGAGGTCACCATCAGGCACGATCCTGTGTAACTGCCACAACCCAAGAGTTTTGGGAACAAATACTATGAGAGGAGGAAGAACCAACTGCCTCCCCTCACCATACACCCAGTGGCTAACATCATGTCATCTGTGTGCAAGTTTTCTTTTAATTGAGAAACCCAGGTAAAGTGCTACAGTCCAGAATACAGGACATCATCAAGGTTTGAAAAGAGAAGGAGAGAAGAGATAATTCAATAAGCAATGGTTAGGTGATGCCAGTTTAGGTTTCAAAAGTCTGTAGATTGTAGGGGGGAAGAGAAGATTGAGAGAGGTAAGATTCCCGGTGATGATCATAAAATCATACAGCACAGATGGAAGCCATTCGGCCATTGTGCCACTGCCAGCTCTTTGAAAGTGCAATCCAATAAGTCCCACTCTCCTGCTCTTTCCCCATACCCATGCAATCTTTTAAAAGAGCCAACAATTTTGTATTAAGCAATTTGCAAGTCACTCAACCCATGTGACTGGTGTAACTCTTGATTCTCTTCCCTCCCCCCCCCCCCCCACCCTTATTTTTTTCTCCAATCTTAATAAAATGCCAAATAACCATTTAGTCTTAATTTCTGCCGAAGGGTCAGACCCAAATCATTTTTTTAAAAACTGTCTTTTCTCTTTACAGCTGCTGCGTGTCAGCATTTTCCGTTTTTATTTCAATTTGTTCTCCCTTTTTGTTAAGATGTTCTACAGTTTTGAAGTTCTAGGAAAGAATAAGTCATAGTGGGAGGCAGTGACATGAGTCTGCATTTCAACCCAGAAAGGATGCAGGGAGGAGGAAACGTATGTAGGATGGAGTATTTGGATCTCATGAGGGGGAAGAAAAGGAACATTCAGAGGATCAATTGCTAGTGTTAAAAATAACAAGAAACAAGAAAGGTTGTGAAGAATAGCAAAGTGGAAGCTAGAGGTAAGAGAGGGATTATGTATCACATTACAAGGTTTGTCACAGCAAACTACCTTTAGTTGTTTGCCCTAATCTGAATTGCCTCCAAAATTGAGACAGTAAACCTTCTTAGGCCTTGTAACCTTAGATTTAAAAACTCTTGTTACAAAGAAAAAAGGATAAGCCTGCAAGCAAGGTATTATAAGGCAATCAATACTAAACTGCTGCAAGTTGTTAGTTTCCATATAGCCATGCTGCAAGCATGGAATTTAATTGTGAACAAGTAAAGGTGATGGTATCACAAAGCCAGTGTGATGAGATAAGTTCACCCTGTAACGACCAAAGCAATAATACTAATTTCTAAGAAACAACAACAGACTCGTGCTATATAATTCTAGGAAACAATCAATAAGGCCACATGTGATAACCACATACTCTTCTTGATGTATTTTTCTTTTCTCTGAAAAATGGACAAAACACATTTTAAAGTCTTCTACTGAAAGCTTGATAAACTTCTTTATTTGCATTTTACACTAGCACCTTTAAACCATTTGAAAGTGTAACTTTATGCAATAAGGAATGAGGGCAATATGTTTAATTGAACCAATGGAAAATATATATTTATAGATACAGTAAGTTTCAAAATCACATGGGTCCTTGAAACCACTGACTTCCTAAAGGAACTTTGCAGCTTTCAAACTACAGCCAATTATTTTTCTTTTTATGTGGCATTTCTAAGAAAGATTGTTTGTATATTTATAGCATTGGGTGTAATAAGGCAGAAACAGAGGGATGTGCAGAATCAACAAACATTTCTTAATTAATAGCAATTAACAGCAAAAAAATGACCAAGTCACGTTATTGACAATGGTTCAGAAATAGTTGCACAATTTTCAAAGGACCAAATGAAGAAATTGGTTTGCAGTATATATATATATATATATATAATAATCAGAAAATGCACAGCAGGTGCATCTAAAAGAAATGGGACCCTTCATCAGACCTGGGTTTCTTTCTGTTTCAGGTCCTGGCAATAACAGTTATGCTTGTCCAGTATCTGTTGTTTTTATTTCCCTATTTGTATCATGTTTAGGAAGGGGATGTAGATGTGAGCCACAAGGGGTATTGTGTTCAAATGAAGGTTGCTATGGTGTGAAATAATGCACAAGCCTGGGTGCTTAGTAAAAACCAATGCAAAATTAGTCGGCATTTCACTGCAAATCATATCATTATATTTTTTTATTCGTTCATGGAATGTGGGCGTCGCTGGCAAGGCCAGCATTTATTACCCATCCCTAATTGCCCTTGAGAAGGTAGTGGTGAGCCGCCTTCTTGAAGTGCTGCAGTCCATATGATGTTGGAAACAAGCAGATGCAAAGTGCAGGTACTTTGCATGGATTTTAACAACTGCCAAAAGTCCCAAAAAGAAAATTAAGATGCAGCAAATATGCCCAAAGGCCAAGAAGATAAGTTTTACATCTGGAAATCTCCTCTGGGGATGTGGGGTGTGGGGGGGTGTATAAATTTCTAGTGATTTTCAAAACTATGTAAAATGTCAATCAATTGAGAAGTCTGCAACTTCCCTTTTCTGTCATGTGTTAAGTATTGATATATTAATTTTAGACCCTAAATCTGTAGTCTTAGTAGAATAGAAAAGTATAATGCCCAACCAATCCTGTTGACACACAACAAAATCAATCACTGGCCTTGATATACGAACATATGAATTAAGAGCAGGAGTAGACCATTCGGCCCCTCGAGCCTGCTCTTCCATTTGATAAGATCATGGCTGATCTGATTGTGAGCTCAACCCTACTTTCCCATCTACCTACTATAACCTTTGACTCCCTTGTTAATCAGGAATCTATCTAACTCAGCCTTCAAAATATTCAATGACCCTGCCTCCACCACTCTCTTGGGAAGGGAGCTCCACAGACTCACGACCCTCTGAGAGAAAAAAATTCTCCTCATTTCGATCTTAAATGGGAGACCCCTTATTTTTAAACTGTGTCCCCTAGTTCTAGTCTCTCCCACAAGGGGAAACATCCTCTCAGCATCTACCCCTTCCACTCCTCTCAGGATCATATATGTTTCAATAAGATCACCTCTCATTCTTCTAAACTCCAATGTATATAGACCCAACTTGTCCAACCTTTCCTCATAAGATAACCCCCTCATCCCAGGAATCAGTCGAGTGAACCTTCTCTGAACCACCTATAAAGCAATTATGTCCTTTCTGCACACAGTATTCTAGATGTGGTCTCACCAATGCCCTATACAACTGCAGCAAAACAGCTCTACTTTTATATTCCATTCCCCTTGCAATAAATGACAACATTCCATTTGCCTTCCTAATCACTTGCTGTACCTGCATACTAACTTTTTGTGATTCATGTACTAGGACACCCAGTACCTCAGAGTTCTGCAATCTCTCTCCATTTAAATAATATACTGCTTTTCTATTCCTCCTGCCAAATTGGACAAGTTCACATTTTCCCACATTATACTCCATCTGCCAAATTTTTGCCCACTCACTTAACCTATCTATATCCCTTTGCAGACTCCTTGGGCCCGATGTTAGCAGGGCTGCGGGTTCTCGGCGGGGGGGGGCTATCGGGCGCATGGGTAACGCGCCCGGTGAAATTAGTCAGCTTCCCGCGCGATCGTAGCATCCAATCCACTAATTGGATCCACTTACCTGCTCCTCCGGGTTCCCCACTGCTGATCTGCGCGTCAGGCGGGCTGCGCATGCGCAGTAAGATCTGTCAGCTGGAGGCGCTCTATTTAAAGGGGCAGTCCTCCACTGACAGATGCTGCAACCAATAGCAAAGATGACTGCATGGAGCAGCCCAGGGGGAAGGCTGCTCCCAGTTTAATGATGCCTCACTCCAGGTATCAATACATGGGGTGAGGAGGAGGGGGAGGACAGAGATCTTCCGACGGGCGGGAGGAAGCGGCCTGCCTCTGCCACCAGGAAGGCCTGGCTCGAGATGGCAGAGGAGGTCACCAGCGCAACCAACATATCGCCCACCTGCATACAGTGCAGGAGGCACTCCAATGACCTCAGTAGGTCAGCCAAAGTGAGTACACTTACTCATTCCCCTACACTCCGTCTGCCACATCACCACCCCCACCCCACATCTCCTTCTGCACTGCCAACACAACTCTGTCACATCACCCCTCATACCCACTCAAACCTCATCCTCATCTTACCTGCACTTACTCACTCGCCAGTACTCACCCCGCCACTACCACTCAACCCAATCCTCATACAATCTCATGGCTCTATCTCATACTCACCCTCTCGTGCATCTCTTTCACGGTCAGCCTCACTCAACCTGCCACTACCTGTGCTGCAGCCACAGGGCATGCATCACATATGTGCAGTAGGCAGCGTAAGGCAAACGTGTCGTGAGCATGAAGGGGATGCACAAGGGTGTTTGAGGGTTTGTCATGGGTGTTACTTATATTTAATTTCTGACCAACTCATTACATATTATATTGGCACCACTACTGACATGTCTTCGCGAATCCTGTCTGGTTTGTGCAATAATGCCCTCTCCTGAGGATCACTATGAGGACCCACAACTGATGCCACCCATTGTGTCACTGCAGAGTGTATTTGCAGGGCTCCTTTGTGCAGACAACTGAGAGACATCGGCGATGTCCTCGGTTGCACCCTGGAAGGATGCGGAGGAGAAGTTGTTGAGGGCAGTAGTGACTTTGACAGCGACAGGTAAGAAGATGGTGCTCGGGCCAGCCAGGAGCAGCTGGGCATGAAGGAGGCTGCAGATGTCCACGACTACATGTCGAGTGACTCTGAGCCTCCGTGTGCACTGCTGCTCAGAGAGGTCCAGGAGGCTGAGCCTCGATCTGTGGACCCTGTGGCGAGGGTAGTGCCCTCTGCGACGCATCTCTCTCTGCGGTAGCCCTCCCTCCTGCCGTACAGGTGGATGTGTCACAGCACTCTGTTGTGGAGCTCCACGTGTCAGAGGTGGACGGGGTGGATGGCGAGGCTGTTGAGGCTGGTGATGCTGCTCGCCCTCCGAGGAGGTCATGACTGCAGCTACGGCGGCCCCCATCCATAAGATGTACATCTGAGGGGATCCGCAAGGTAGGTACATGTCTCTGGACCCCGGGATAAGTGTGCAGGTTGGTGACTTTGACTGTCAGGAAGAGGGTGGTGGAGGCCAAACTTTGTCCCAAGTGACAGAGTGGCTTCCTGCAATGGGTGAGGGTCTCCCCTCCCCCCCCCCCCCCCCCCCCCCACCTGTCAAATGGACCTTTGCAGCTGCAAAACGTCCATTTGACCTGGGAGTGTTTCCCCCAGTATGGGAAACAGTCCCAGTTTGCTCTAAAATCCCACCCCTCCTCACATAATCCCTTAATCAGGTCAGTTAATGACCTGAAATACCTAAATAAATACTCTCAAGTGGCATCCCGCTGGCTTTAATTGCCTGCGGGATTCCCACCAGCGGGGCTGCGCGCGCATGCCGGCGTGTCAGCGGGGAACCCGGAAGTGCGCGGGTTCGGGGCGGGCTCCAGTCCCGCTCCGGGATTTCCCGATTTTTGGAGCCCCCCCCCCCTGCCAGGAACGCACCTGTTGGCGGGTGCTAAAATGCTGCCCCTTATGTCCTCTTCACAACTTACTTTCCGACCTACCTTTGTGTCATCAGCAAATTTAGCAACCATACATTCAGTCCCTTCATCCAAGTCATTGATATAGATTGTAAATAGTCGAGGCCCCAGCACTGATCCCTGTGGCACTCCACTCGTTACATCTTGCCAACCTGAAAATGACCCATTTATGCCTACTCTCTGTTTCCTGTTAGCTAACCAATCCTTTATCCATGCTAATATGTTACCCCCTACACCATGAGCTCTTATTTTGTGTAGTAGCCTTTGAAGTGGCACCTTGTCAAAAGCCTTCTGGAAATCCAAGTACACCACATCCACAGGATCCCCTTTATCCACATTGCTTGTTACTTCCTCAAAGAACTCTAATAAATTAGTTAAACACAATTTCCCTTTCACAAAGCTGTGTTGACTCTACCTGGTTGCATTGAGATTTTCTCTTCTAGCATTTTCCCTATGACAAATGTTAAGCTAACTGGCCTGTAGTTTCCTGCTTTCTGTCTCCCTCCTTTCTTGAATAGTGGAGTTACATTTGTTATTTTCCAATCTGATTGAACCCTTCCAGAATCTAGGGAATTTTGGAAAATTAATATCAATGCATCTACTATTTCTGTAGCCATTTCTTTTAAGACCCTAGGATGAAGTCAGTCAGGACCTGGGAACTTGTCAGCTTTAGTTCTAATAATTTTTTCAGAACCCTTTCCCTGGTGATTGTAAATGTTTTAAGTTCCTCCCTCCCTTTCACCTTTTGATTCACAATTATCCTTGTTGGTGGTTGATGATGGTTTATTGCCAATGGCTAAACTGTTCTACTTTGGCCTCCATTACCATCATGCATCAATTAATAAAAACAAGAGTTACACCTGCCACCAACAGGAATATCATGTTGCTGTAATTAAATTTTCCAGTTCTAGCTTTTAGTATGGCATCAAATAATGTCACCCAGTTTGGCCGTCATAATGAAGAGACATGGGCCGAAATTTTCCTCCATTCATAGCCAATGAGGTGAAACAATTTCACCCTATGGTGCTAGTAAAGAATTTCATATAAAAGCTGAATTTTTTTTTTGTTAATTTGATAAATTTATTGTTTCCATATCTAAAAATGGTAGTTTAAATAACTTCAAAAATGATTCTAAATGGTTAAAAATCTATTTTGTTGCTAATATTTCCAACTATTATGAGGTAAGCATATACATTTTTAAAAGTTGTTGTGCCCTTCTGAATTTTCAAAATAAAGTTCTACATTGAACTGACTAAAGAATGAAGGTGATTTTAAAATGTTTATTTCATAAACCAAGCAACAATACAACAAAAAAGAGCCTAGCATTATACTACATATAGTAGAATAATAATACTACAACAATAACAAACTAAGAGTCAAACACCTGAGGTAAGATTGAACTAATCAACAAGTTTATGTAATCTAAAATGGGAGATATTATAGTGACAGTCTCAATAAGGGCTAAGCCAAGGAGAACCATAAGAGGGCTATTCAGGCCCAATATTGGCTGCAGTGATTAGAATCAAGACAAGTTTTGGAGCGCGAAATTGGGCCGTGTAGTACCCATTGTTTCGGCACTACGCGGCCTCCCAAATATCCAAGATGGTGTCATGGATGACCACGCAAATGCGCCAGATGCCAAGTTGGTAAAGGGTTTAGCACATGCGCAGGGAACGAACGCCAGCATCATGTAAAGTAAGGAGACTATGCGTTCAATTAGTGTGCAGCGCTAATTTAAAGTGATAAGTGCCAAACTGGTGACTAACACTCCACTCAACGCACTGTCTTAACCGTGACCATCCAAACATGTCTTAGAGTGCCTGAAGTGCCCCCTACCAGTGCTATTTAAAGGGACCATGCAGGATTTACAGGTTAGTTGCTGGATAATTGCTTCTGGCTGCTAATGCATTTGTAACTGTTTTTGGCGGTCTCCTATGCTTGAATACTAGTTCGAGCGGACATAGCCTAACATTTAGAGCCAGGACGTGCAGGAGTGAAGTTTGGAAATGCTTCTACACGCAAAGGGTGGGAGAAGTTTGGAACTCTCTTTTGCACCAAGGCCTCTGGTGCATCAGCAGAGAACCTTAGTGCACGCACTCTCGCAGGCCTGGTACCAACTTGGACCGGCAGACTGATGAGGTCTGGCATGCAGATTGGAGAATGTGAGATTTAGTGGTACGCAACCTTTATTCAATGTTTTGATATAACTTAACAGTTTGTAAACATAGGGACGGGACCTACATCTGTGCTTTACGTGTGTGATGTCTGATCTCCGTTCAGCTCTGCGCAGACCCGTATCTTATTTTTAGCAAATTACAGGTACTGGCTACTTTTAAGAGATGCAGGCATTCTGCCAGAGAGACAGCCTGACTTTAAAAGATTCAGGCTCCCCCAGCTGGTGGAAAGTGCAAATGTCATGGAATCCTCCAAGGCCTCTGCTTTTTCTCATGCAGGAGGTACATTCTCTGGTAGCACGGATGTCTCATGCTATCTGCGACGGGTCGACCAGGCACGGATTAATCGCGCAATGCAATGCCCGCGCCCGTTTTCGGGGGCAAACCAATTTAACCCCAATGGAATTTAACTAGAATCGGCCTTAGTCATGGCTCAGAGGGTTCAGTCCAACAAGAAGGAATGGGGATTTAAGGCAGGCAAGTGGCCATCATGCCTGTGGGAGGTTTAAAAATCAGCGAAAATTGTCAAACAATGATATAAGGAAAGGAAAGGACAGAAAGAACCAGGGCAATTGTCTGATTTTCCTTTTCTTTTCACAAAAGCGCTTATTAACATAGAAAGAGTAGTGGTGTCATTTGGAGGGGCTCATCTACAAACTATACCAAAACAATATAATGGACTTTTTCAATGCCAATGTTGAAGTATAGAATAAACAAAATTTAATGTACAGCTGCTATTTAGATGGGTACACATGCGAACTTCCAGGTACAATAAACAGACTCATATAGCTGGTTCTAGGAAACGGAAACAAAGCCCATTGATGGAAACCACAGAAAGTTTATTTTTTGGCAAATGTACAGTAACCTACTGCAAAATAAGTCAACTCCTTTCAAGGAATCACTTGCCTGCTACTACAGTTAATGTGCAAGATTCCTCCAGTCAGAACCTGAACTGGACCAGCCAAATCAACACCGTGGTCACTAGAGCAGAGCAGAGACTGGATACTCTGCGATGAGCGGCTGACCTCCTGACCACGCAAAGCCTCTCCACCATCTACTCAAGTCAGGAGTATGATGGAATACTCACCGCTCACCTGCTTGGGTACAGCTACAATAAAACTTAAGCAGTTTGACACCATCCAGGATGAGCAGCTCGCTTGATCAGTGCCCCTATCACTGGACTTAATATCTAACCCCCTCCACCACCAGCGCACTGTGGCGACAGTATGTACAAACTACAGGATGCCCTATGGCAACTCACCAAGGTTACTTCAACAGCATTTCTCTCCCCTGCAACCTCTAACACGAGAAGGCCAAAAGCAGCAATGTTCCTCCAAGTTCCTCTCCAAGTCACACACCATCCTGATTTAAACATATATTGCCATTCCTTCATCATTGCTGGGTTAACATCCTGGAATTCCCTCCCTAACATTATTGTGAGAACAGCATTACCACAAGAAGGCGGCCTAACAATCACCTTCTCAGGGCAACTAGGGATGGGCAATAAATGCAGCCTTGTTAGCATTGCCCACATCCTGAGAATGAATTGAAAAAAATCCTCATCCCTTTTACTAGCATTTTCCAGCATTTTCTATGTTGATAATATCATGCATCAATCTGTTTTTTAACTGGCCAAAGTTTATATAAAAAGCAGTGGATAACTGGGACTGGTTAGCATACAACAAACTGATCAAGGGGTTTAGGTGACTTTACAAACTGCAAATCCATTTATCTCAGCCGTACTCTTAGTGTGAACACAACTATCAGAAGGAACTTTGTATTTCGTGTGTGATAATACTCACTGTTATAGTGGACTCTGTAATTCAATCAGTATGCACACAAACACACACACACACAACCCCCCACACACACAAACACACACACACATGACCCCTCACACACACAAACACACACATGACCCCCCCACACACAAACAAACACACACATGACCCCTCACACACACAAACACACACACAACCCCCCACACACACAAACACACACATGACCCCACACACAAACACACACACACACAACCCCCCACACACACAAACACACACATGACCCCCCACACACACAAACAAACACACACATGACCCCTCACACACAAACACACACACAAACCCCCACACACACGACCCCCCACACACACAAACAAACACACACATGACCCCTCACACAAACACACACACAAACCCCCACACACACGACCCCCCTCACACACAAACACACACACAACCCCCCACACACACAAACACACACACAACCCCCCACACACCTTCCTTACCTGGTCTGGCCTATATGTGACTCCAGACCCACAGCAATGTGGTTGATTCTTAATTGCCCTCTGAAATGGCCTAGCAAGCCACGCAGTTGTAAAATCTCGCTACGAAAAGTCATAAGAATAAAACCGGACGGACCACCCGGCATCGGACCACCAGGCACCGGACACGACAACGGCAAAACACCAAGCCCAGTTGACCCTGCAAGGTCCTCCTTACTAACATCTGGGGACTTGTGCCAAAATTGGGAGAGCTGTCCCACAGACTAGTCAAGCAACAGCCTGACATAGCCATACTTACAGAATCATATCATTCAGCCAATGTCCCAGACTCTTCCATCACCATCCCTGGGTATGTCCTGTCCCACCGGCAGGACAGACCCACCAGAGGTGGCGGTACAGTGATATACAGTCAGGAGGGAGTGGCCCTGGGAGTCCTCAACATTGACTCTGGACCCCATGAAATCTCATGGCATCAGGTCAAACATGGGCAAGGAAACCTCCTGCTGATTACCACCTACCGTCCTCCCTCAGCTGATGAATCAGTCCTCCTCCATGTTGAGCACCACTTGGAGGAAGCACTGAGGGTAGCAAGGGCACAAAATGTACTCTGGGTGGGGGACTTCAATGTCCATCACCAAGAGTGGCTCGGTAGCACCACGACTGACCGAGCTGGCCGAGTCCTGAAGGACATAGCTGCTAGACTGGGCCTGCGGCAGGTGGTGAGCGAACCAACACGAGGGAAAAACTTACTTGACCTCGTCCTCACCAATCTACCTGTCGCAAATGCATCTGTCCATGACAGTATTGGTAGGAGTGACCACCGCACAGTCCTCGTGGAGATGAAGTCCCGTCTTCGCACTGAGGACACCATCCAATGTGTTGTGTGGCACTACCACCGTGCTAAATGGGATAGATTCAGAACAGATCTAGCAGCTCAAAACTGGGCATCCATGAGGCGCTGTGGGCCATCAGCAGCAGCAGAATTGTATTCCAGCACAATCTGTAACCTCATGGCCCGGCATATTGCTCACTCTACCATTACCAACAAGCCAGGGGATCAACCCTGGTTCAATGAGGAGTGTAGAAGAGCATGCCAGGAGCAGCACCAGGCGTACCGAAAAATGAGGTCCCAACCTGGTGAAGCTACAACTCAGGACTACATGCATGCTAAACAGCGGAAGCAACATGCTATAGACAGAGCTAAGCGATTCCACAACCAACGGATCAGATCAAAGCTCTGCAGTCCTGCCACATCCAGTCGTGAATGGTGGTGGACAATTAAACAACTAACGAGAGGAGGAGGCTCTGCAAACATCCCCATCCTCAATGATGGCGGAGTCCAGCACGTGAGTGCAAAAGACAAGGCTGAAGCGTTTGCAACCATCTTCAGCCAGAAGTGCTGAGTGGATGATCCAACTCAGCCTCCTCCCGATATCCCCACCATCACGGAATCCAGTCTTCGGCCAATTCGATTCACTCCACGTGATATCAAGAAACGGCTGAGTGCACTGGATACAGCAACGGCTATGGGCCCCGACAACATCCCAGCTGTAGTGCTAAAGACTTGTGCTCCAGAACTAGCTGCGCCTCTAGCCAAGCTGTTCCAGTACAGCTACGACACTGGCATCTACCCGACAATGTGGAAAATTGCCCAGGTATGTCCTGTCCACAAAAAGCAGGACAAATCCAATCCAGCCAATTACCGCCCCATCAGTCTACTCTCAATCATCAGCAAAGTGATGGAAGGTGTCGTCAACAGTGCTATCAAGTGGCACTTACTCACCAATAACCTGCTCACCGATGCTCAGTTTGGGTTCCGCCAGGACCACTCGGCTCCAAACCTCATTACAGCCTTGGTCCAAACATGGACAAAAGAGCTGAATTCCAGAGGTGAGGTGAGAGTGACTGCCCTTGACATCAAGGCAGCATTTGACCGAGTGTGGCACCAAGGAGCCCTAGTAAAATTGAAGTCAATGGGAATCAGGGGGAAAACTCTCCAGTGGCTGGAGTCATACCTAGCACAAAGGAAGATGGTAGTGGTTGTTGGAGGCCAATCATCTCAGCCCCAGGACATTGCTACAGGAGTTCCTCAGGGCAGTGTCCTCGGCCCAACCATCTTCAGCTGCTTCATCAATGACCTTCCCTCCATCATAAGGTCAGAAATGGGGATGTTCGCTAATGACTGCACAGTGTTCAGTTCCATTCGCAACCCCTCAAATAATGAAGCAGTTCGAGCCCGCATGCAGCAAGACCTGGACAACATCCAGGCTTGGGCTCAAGTGGCAAGTAACATTCGCGCCAGACAAGTGCCAGGCAATGACCATTTCCAACAAGAGAGAGTCTAACCACCTCCCCTTGACATTCAACGGCATTACCATCGCCGAATCCCCCACCATCAACATCCTGGGGGTCACCATTGACCAGAAACTTAACTGGACCAGCCATATAAATACTGTGGCTACGAGAGCAGGTCAGAGGCTGGGTATTCTGCGGCGAGTGACTCACCTCCTGACTCCCCAAAGCCTTTCCACCATCTACAAGGCACAAGTCAGGAGTGTGATGGAATACTCTCCACTTGCCTGGATGAGTGCAGCTCCAACAACACTCAAGAAGCTCGACACCATCCAAGATAAAGCAGCCCGCTTGATTGGCACCCCATCCACCACCCTAAACATTCACTCCCTTCACCACCGGCGCACTGTGGCTGCAGTGTGCACCATCCACAGGATGCACTGCAGCAACTCGCCAAGGCTTCTTCGACAGCACCTCCCAAACCCGCGACCTCTACCACCTGGAAGGACAAGAGCAGCAGGCACATGGGAACAACACCACCTGCACGTTCCCCTCCAAGTCACACACCATCCCGACTTGGAAATATATCGCCGTTCCTTCATTGTCGCTGGGTCAAAATCCTGGAACTCCCTTCCTAACAGTATTGTGGGAGAACTGTCACCACACGGACTGCAGCGGTTCAAGAAGGCGGCTCACCACCACCTTCTCAAGGGCAATTAGGGATGGGCAATAAATGCCGGCCTCGCCAGCGACACCTACATCCCGTGAACGAATAAAAAAAAAAACCCACACACACACAAACACACACACAACCCCACTCACACACAACCCCCCACACACACAAACACACACACACCCCCCCACACACACACAAACACACACACAACCCCACTCACACACAAACAAACACACACACATCCCCCCACACACACAAATTCACACACCCCCCCACACACACACAAACACACACACAACCCCACTCACACACAAACAAACACACACACATCCCCCCACACACACAAATTCACACACAACCCCCCCACACACACAAACACACACACAACCCCCCACACACACAAAAACATGGGGCTTGAAATTCCTGCAGAGGGCTTGGGGGCACTGTCGGAAACCTCAGGGTCACGTTATTTTACTTATTTTGGACAAGTGTGCCGTTGCAGCATAACCGTGATGCCCGTCCTAGTAGGCCTGTGAAGCCTGTCCCTGCAGGCCCGTAGGCCCCTGCCAGGGAAGGGAAAAGTTTTTAATGTGGTTGGTTTCTTTCTTTTGCCAGTTTTGGCAATGCAACTGATTGCTCAGGCGAAACCAGACGTTGAACATTCAAACACCTCCCACCAATGGTCCTGGCAAAACTGGACACCAGAGATTCACAACTGTCCCTGTGTTCAGTGTTGCTAGGAATATAAATCAGGGAGATGCATTTCCCTTCTCAGCCTTGCTGGGGGCAGCTCCGGACCGATTTCCAGTCTTCAATCTGACAAGCTGTGTCAGAACATCTGTTTGGCGCCCTGCAGCTTGCCTACTGAATTTAAATGAAGCTAGAGCCTCAAAATCACGGGGGGTGGGGGCAATTCACCGCTGGAAAGGGCGGCCAACCAAATGTCAAAATCTACCCCAAGTGTCTGAAGGCTGTTCCGTCATGGAGAGGATCACAGCCAAGCTTGATCCTGTCCTCACCGGGTGTGCAACATGCACATTTCAACAAGGTTACTGGATAGTGATCAGGAGCAGGAACCCAGGCCGAATTTCCCACCCCTAATCCAGGGACACTGAGGCCACTTAATCTGTAGTCAGTACAGACTACGGATCAAAACTGAAACCTTCCTGGCTTGTATAACTCACTATGCACTGCCTTAATCAGCAGAGCCACTGCTGGAGCTACGTATACTCAGGGAAAGATTTCCAACTGCTTCATCTGTCTGTTTATTGCCTGAAAAACGGGTAGCCAACAGAGGAGGGGGTCGGGGGGGGGGGGGGGGGGTGGGGAACCTCAGCCACCCTTTGGATGCCCAAGTCCTGCCTGACTCAATTTTGGGGAAGGCCTGAGAATGGGCATTCATCACGCCTGCCTGTTTTGGAAGGAAGCTGTTCAAATATGTAAATTGAGGTCCTGCTACATTGTAGGACCCCTGATGGCAGTTTTGAAGTACAATGGGCGGAGCTTGCACCACACACACTCCACCCATTTGTACTAGGCAGTGAGCGGCCTAACCAGTGGACCTTCAAGGGACCACTGGTGCCCACTCGACAAAAGGACCTGAAACCGCTTTGTCTTTTGTTTTTGTGGGGCCAGGAGGAGCAGGTGTGACCTTCCTGGCTCGACATAAGTACTGTGGCCCACTGCTGGCCTGCGCTCGCCCCCTCTTGGATTGGTTCCACCTCCACCCCTGGCCAGACCTACTGGCCGGGTCAGCATAAAAGCCGGACGATTTCCCACCCCGCACAACTGGTACCATGTACAGTTCACCAGCTTCATTCAAATGAGGCTGGAACCTGACAATGGTGGGCAGGCAGCAAGGTCACTCTGGTGACTTCATGTCCATTTTGGGTGGAAGTTGAAAATCCCACCCCCACACCACCCAACCCTCCTCCTCCCCACTGCAGCCCAGCATCTTGTTTTATTGTGTCATTTTAGGCTGTGGTTAAAATGTATCTAAATATAGTCATCTGAACTTTTTCACCTTAATTCCACGTAATTTCATTAAAGCAATTCCATTTGGCTGATAACAACACAATGTAATAATTTGTCTTCTAAATAGATTGACTAAATTAATTTAGTAATACTTATATTGATATCTTTACTAATAACATTTTTTTATTGGTCATTTATTTAATTAAGTAGAGTTAGCCCCTTCAGCTCTTTGTCTCCATGGTGAGACATTGCGATAGAGATAGACAAGCTAGAGTTGTAAGACATGGGTTTTGCCCGCAATCTTCCATAGTGTTGAGTTCCCCGTATCAGTTCTGCTGCTTTGAGGAAGAACCATGGAGAGATGGAGACTGGGGGGATGGTTTGTCACTGGGCTATTCCTACATAGAGAGATAAAGATTAGAGAGGTGGTTTGTCACTGGGCTATTCCTATATGGAGAGATGAAGATTGGAGAGATGGTTTGTTCCTACATAGAGAGATAAAGATTAGAGAGGTGGTTTGTCACTGGGCTATTCCTATATGGAGAGATGGAGATTGGAGAGATGGTTTGTCACAGGGCTATATCTACATGGAGAGATGGAGATAGGGGGGATGGTTTGTCACTGGGCTATTCCTACATGGAGAGATGGAGATTGGGGGGATGGTTTGTCACTGGGCTATTCCTACATGGAGAGATGAAGATTGGAGAGGTGGTTTGTCACTGGGCTATTCCTACATGGAGAGATGAAGATTGGAGAGATGGTTTGTCACTGGGCTATTCCTATATGGAGAGATGAAGATTGGAGAGATGGTTTGTCACTGGGCTATGCCTATATGGAGAGATGAAGATTGGAGAGATGGTTTGTCACTGGGCTATGCCTATATGGAGGGATGAAGATTGGAGGGATGGTTTGTCACTGGGCTATTCCTACATGGAGAGATGAAGATTGGAGAGATGGTTTGTCACTGGGCTATGCCTATATGGAGAGATGAAGATTGGAGAGATGGTTTGTCACTGGGCTATGCCTATATGGAGAGATGAAGATTGGAGAGATGGTTTGTCACTGGGCTATGCCTATATGGAGAAATGAAGATTGGAGAGATGGTTTGTCACTGGGCTATTCCTACATGGAGAGATGGAGACTCGGGGGATGGTTTGTCACTGGGCTATTCCTACATGGAGAGATGGAGACTGGGGGGATGGTTTGTCACTGGGCTATTCCTACATAGAGAGATGGAGATTATACGAATGCCTTTCACTAGGCCTCTGGGAACATGTCACCCACCCACCATCTTGGCCACGGTTGCTACATTGCAGAGAAAGAGAAGAAAAAAATTTAAAAAAGAGGGATATAAATTCTTATAAAAGAAGAACGCAACAATATATCTGGTTTTCTTTGAAAATTCCTTTTATTCAACAGCTTATTTTCCATTAAACTATACTCACTTATCAGGAGTTCAGAGTACAATTTTTGTGTCCCATAATTTGTTACATATTAGTTACTGCCCAGGGATATTTTTCAAAATATAAACTGCTGGACTGTAGGGATTTTCCCAATGTTTCTATAGCTCTTCCATTGACGTTACAGTGAACAAGCTGGAGACACTCAGCAGGAATTCATTCCCCATTACTGCACTCTGCATATTGGTATACGTGAGAGGTTTGGGCTTTAAAATTGATTAACATGGTGCAGAAGGGGTGCTTTTCTGAGGTTGGGGCTAAGGCGATGAGCTGCATTCAAAGCCAGGTCCCAAAGGTAAAAGGACAGTTTCCTATCCCACTGCGCTATCCCAGTTCTCAGGGGGGGAAATAATCATCTCTCCACTAGGGCTGCCAGGATTGTCCTGAAGTCTCCAGGAATTGAAGATTAATCGCCAGGACACTGCTGCAAGCAACACAGAAGAAAAATCATAGGGGCATTAAACAAAATTGTGTTTTTTTCCATTTTTTGAACACTTTAATTTATTAGTTATAAAAATATTGGGGATTGGAAAAAAATGCTGTTGCACTAACAGTCAACATTAATCCAATCGGGCAACAGAGTCAGAGAAGGTAAACTTTAAGCTGTTTAATGTTTTGTAAAGTGCCGACTGCCCTATCGGCCGAGCTAAGGAAGATGCTAGACAGAACCTGACCAAAGAGCTCTGCGGAAGCAGCGAGGCAGGAAACCTTACAAGCGAAGATTTCTACAAATTGCCCAAAAAAATTGTAATCAATTTTCAAAGAATTGTAGAAATTAACCACAAAGCTGTAGGGGATTTTATATAACTCAGGGCTGCCCCCCTCTTGTCACATTACATAGGTACTGTTCTCAAACCTATATCTGTAGTATAATATCACCATAAGCTACATGTCCTGCAGTATTTCTGTTTTTTGAACATTCATGGTGCCGTCAGTAACACGCCCTCAGTAATTCCACAGCGAGGAATTTCTCAGATTTTTCCCCTCAAATTGGCCTGGGTATTATTTGGGTTTTTGCCTCTCCGAGGAGATCACATGAATCCAGGTGAGGTGGGGAATATATATATCATGATACACAATACTGACGTATCTTAAAAGTAAAGCACAGAAGAGTCAAGGAGAATGTCTCATCTTCAGAAGTCGCTTTAAAAATCAAACACAAATAATTATGATACATTTGAATATCCTTTTGTTTCATTTACCTTTGCTCATCTGTTTACTCTTTATGTCATAGCCACATTGGTCAAAGTGATCAATCTCTAGTTTGAATACAATAAAATTCTGCTCAAGTAAACTGCATTATATGGTGGATTCTGCTGTCAGAAATCTATCTTCAAACCAATTACACAGAGCCGGAAATTGCTCATAAAATAATGGTGAGCCTAACAGCGCTCACCGTTATTAATGGGCAAATCGAAGAGCAAGTTCCGGCGACCGCACATGCGCAGTTAAACACGGAAATCTGGAACTTGCTCTTCCTGATTCCCTGCTGATCTGACAGATTCGCTTTAAGGAGATATCACCGGCTGCAATCAATGGACCAGCGTCAACTTGCTCTCCTGACCAGCTGGTAACTAACTAATCTCGCCAGAAAAAAATGTATGCTGAGTTATATCAGGTCTAAACTAACTTTTAACAGTGTGGTAAGAATTAATGACTGCCAAACAACTTCTCCAGCACTGAAAATTAACTGTTAAAAATGCAGAGTCTCATTGCTCCCGATTTTAATAGTTTTTGGACATTTAAAAAAACATTTATTAATTAAAAACTTTAAAATTTTAATTTTTTTACTTTTTCTTTCTGTCTCTTTTATCTCAGTCTTTTAATCTTACCCTCTCTTTATTTTGCTTTCTCTACCTGATTTTATGGTATATTTACTAATTTTATCTGCCACTTCCTGGTTTGTGAATGATCTTCACTTCCTGGTTCTCACAGCGTGGCTTGCTTCAAGACAAGGTGAAGGGGACACAGAGATTGTTTCCTCCTCTCACAGCTTAGAGAAGCCCGGGAACAACCACTGTACTTCTTGCAGCTCTCAATTAAAGCAAGTTGGCGTCCAGAAGCCCCCAAAATGTTTGTGGGTGAGTTAGTTATTTATGAGTGGCGGACGACGTCCGTTCACTACTCAGTGCAATTTCTGGCCCGTAGAGTTTTATGGGACGGATGAGCTGATCTTCGGGACAACACATAAAAATTACTTTTGTTTTGGATTGAAAACAAGTTCATATGAAAGTCAACACACCAAGGTTATCAACTCTTTCATTTTGCACAAGTATCTTGCAGTTTTATTTCAGATGATCACAAGAGGAATTACACTCTGCCCTTGGTCATACCCTGCTAAATAATATCCTGCATAAAAAGAAAGCCTCAACCTTTACAACACAGATCCAGTACTTCTGCATCCCTTCCTCTGCCTCTGCCTGCTCATTACCACTGGATGATGCTCTTGGCAACTAGACTGTCCTCCAAAAAAATGATCAAACCAACTGCTGTGCTCCAAACCAACTGACTCCTCTGTCTACGTGCATTGATACATTTAGATAAATACCATAAGTATGCAGGTTCTAGAAATAAAACACTGGTGATTTGTGAAAGATAAAAAATAAGAATTCAATTTTGTCGGAAATGTGAACCAGTCCTTGCCATTAGATTTAAATAACGATAAGATAAAGGAGAAAATGATTTGAGTCCCCCCGCATCTAAGAATTACCCGCTCGCATCCTCTTCCTTCCTCTTCTCCCGTCCAACTGAGAACCGACCGTCAAAATTGTAAGGACGTCCAGGAAACCTGTACTTCTTGGTTTCCCATAAGGAATTCCACCACCCCCCCCCACCCCCTTCACGGCTCCCCGATAAAATCATGCCCCAGGTCTAACGGCTAGGCTATCTCTAATAATCGATGTACATTGCCTAATAACAGCAATAAACTTTAAGGCCTGTATACATTGGCACTTCTTTCATGCCATCCTAAGTCATGGTAATGCTGGCCTCTTGCGCATCCCTGATTTTCATTGCTCCACCATTGGTGGCCGTGCCTTCAGCTGCCTAGGCCCTAGGCTCTGGAATTCCCTCTCTAAACCTCTCTGCATCTCTACCTCTCCTCCTTTAAGTCGCTCCTTAAAATCTACCTCTTTGACCAAGCTTTTGGTCACCTGTCCTAATAACTCTTTAAGTGGCTTGGTGTCAAATTTTGCTTCATAACACTCCAGCGAAGCGCTTTGGGACATTTTACTACGTTAAAGGCACTATATAAATGCAAGTTGTTGTTGCGGTGGTGAACCCTCAAATACACACACTCCTTTTACTTAATTATTAGCACCGATGCTCAGTTTGGGTTCCGCCAGGACCACTCAGCTCCAGACCTCATTACAGCCTTGGTCCAATAATGGACAAAAGAGCTGAATTCCAGAGGTGAGGTGAGAGTGACTGCCCTTGACATCAAGGCAGCATTTGACCGAGTGTGGCACAAAGGAGCCCAAGTGAAATTGAAGACAATGGGAATCAGGGGGAAAACTCTCCAGTGGCTGGAGTCATACCTAGCACAAAGGAAGATGGTAGTGGTTGTTGGAGGCCAATCATCTCAGCCCCAAGACATTGCTGCAAAAGTTCCTCAGGGCAGTGTCCTAGCCCCAACCATCTTCAGCTGCTTCATCAATGATCTTCCCTCCATCATAAGGTCAGAAATGGAGATGCTCGCTGACAATTGCACAGTGTTCAGTTCCATTCGCAACCCCTCAGATAATGAAGCAGTCCATGCCTGCATGCAGTAAGACCTGGACAACATCCAGGCTTGGGCTGATAAGTGACAAGTAACATTCATGCCAGACGAGTGCCAGGCAATGACCATCTCCAACAAGAGAGAATCTAACCACCTCCCCTTGACATTCAACGGCATTACTATCACCAATTATTTTTTTCTTTTTTATTCATTCACGGGATGTAGGCCAGCATTTATTGCCCATTCCTAATTGCCCTCGAGAAGGTGGTGGTGAGCCGCCTTCTTGAACTGCTGCAGTCCGTGTGGTGAAGGTTCTCCCACAGTACTCTTAGGTAGGGAGTGCCAGGATTTTGACCCAGCGACGATGAAGGAACAGTGATATATTAAGTCGAGATGGTGTGTGACTTGGAGGGAAACGTGCAGGTGGTGTTATTCCCATGTGCCTGCTGCCCTTGTCCTTCTAGTTGGTAGAGGTCGCGGATTTGGGAGGTGCTGTCGAAGAAGCCTTGGCGAGTTGCTACCTTGCATCCTGTGGATGGTACACACTGTAGCTACGGTGCGCCGGTGGTGAAGGGAGTGAATGTTTAGGGCTGTGCATGGGGTTCCAGTCAAGCGGGCTGCTTTGTCCGGGATGGGGTGCCAACCAAGCGGGCTGCTTTGTCCGGGATGGTGTCGAGCTTCTTGAGTGTTGTTGGAGCTGCACTCATCCAGGCAAGTGGAGAGTATTCCATCACACTCCTGACTTGTGCCTTGTAGATGGTGGAAAGGCTTTGGGGAATCAGGAGGTGAGTCACTTGCCACAGAATACCCAGCCTCTGACCTGCTCTTGTAGCCACAGTATTTACGTGGCTGGTCCAGTTAAGTTTCTGGTGAATGGTGACCCCCATTTGGAGGAAGCACTGAGGGTAGCAAGGGCACAGAATGTACTCTGGGTGGGGGACTTCAATGTCCATCACCAAGAGTGTCTTGGTAGCACCACTACTGACCGAGCTGGCCGAGTCCTGAAGGACATAGCTGCCAGACTGGGAAAGGGGGGGACGGAGCTTTGCTGAACACCTCCGCTCTGTCCGTAAGCATGACCCTGACCCACCGGTCGCTTGCCATTTTATTTCCCCTTCAAACTCCTACTCTGACTTCTCTGCCCTTGGTCTCTTATGCTGTTCCAGTGAAGCTCAACGTAAGCTTGAGGAACAGCACCTCATCTTTCGTTTAGGCACTTTACAACCTTCCAGACTCAAAATCGATTTCAATAACTTCAGATCATAACCACTGCTCCCATTTTATCAGTCAGCTAGTGCTGGTAATGGTTCTGATGCTGCCATTTACAGCTACTCCTGATCAATCTTTTGTTTCTTAACCTGTCCCATTACCACCTTCCTTACCTTGCACCATCATCCCTTTTGTCATTTAATCACTCTTACCCTCTGCCCTATCACAGACCTTCCTTTTGTTCTTTCCTCCCCGATCCTCCCTTCCCCCCCCCCTTTCCCTGGCTCTGTACTTGCTCAAAAACTTTAACTCTTTTAACATCTTCCAGTTCTGATGAAAGGTCTTCGACCTGAAACGTTAACTCTGTTTCTTTCTCACAGATGCTGCCTGACTTGATGAGCTTCTCCAGCATTTTCTGTTTTTATTTCAGAAAGTTTGGTATTTTGGGCAGATAAATGTCAGATGAAAGTCAATGCAGAGAAATGTGAGGTGATACATTTTCAGAGGATGAAAAAGGAGAGGGCAGATATCCTAAATGGTAATTTTTTAAAAGGAGTACAGGAGCAGAGAGATTTAAAAGTTCAGGTATGACAAATCTTTAAAAGTGGGAAGTCAAGTTGGTAAAGCTGTAAAAAAGCATGGCCTAGAAATTGGATCCCGCCCGAATCGGGACGATCCCGGTAGAGTGCCATGAAAGCGGTGGCAGAACCATGTGAAATTAGTCCGCCAACCTCATTTGTTTACTATCGGCAAGTTGTGGGCACCAGTCGCGGCCCCAGAGCCAGGCCGCCAGTCCCAGGAAGAACGAAGATCGGCCAGCTTGGACACCAGCGGAGGCGGGAGGCATATCTGGTGGGGGGAGGGGATGTAAGGAGACATTCAGGAGGGCGGGGGTGAGTGGTGGCCGGCAGTAGTCCGCAAATTTATTGTGGAGCCAGGAGGAACAGGAGCTCCACAATAAGGTAAGTAAAAAATAAAATCTTTCAGGAGGCAGCGTTTAAGGACCACTGAATTGGCTACCAAGCGCCTGAGAATACTGACCACAGCTTGCACAGCGCATTCTGTGGTCAGTAGCTGACAAATTTTGGAAAGGGAGCCTCAAACAGGCATCAGGCCCCTATTTACATAAGCAAAGAACCTAATGCCAGTTTCAAGCACGGACCCTGGACGCCCATACAGGAGCATTTAGCAGTATGGCAGGTGACCCACTTCTGACGCTGAATGTGCCCCCGCACACTGCCCGCCATATTGGATGCGGGTACGGCGCCAACAAATTTCTAGGCCCATATGTTTTATAAATAGCGGTGAGCGTATAAAAGCAAAGTGGTAATGCTAAATCTATACAAATCATTGGTTAAGTCACAGTTAGAATATTATGTCCAGTTTTGGGCACCTTACTTGGGTGTCAAGGCCATAGAGATGGTGCAGAAGAGATTCACTATGATGACACAGTGATGTAAAGCTTTTAACTATGAAGAGAGACTAGAGAAACCAGGGTTAAGAAGAAATCTGATAGAGGCGTTAAAAATTATATGGGGTTTTGATAAGTTAAATCAGGAAGGACTATTTCCACTGGTCTGTTAGTCGGTAATTAGAGGGCACAAGTTGAAGATCTTTACCAAAAGAACAAATGAAGAGGCCAGGAGGATTTTTTTTATTACATAGGGGGTTGTTAGAATGCACTATCAGAAGGAGTGGTGGGAACAGAATCCATAATGGGTTTTCAAAGGGAAGTGGATAAATATTGAAAAAGACAAGTTTAAATGGTTTTGGGGAAAGGGTAGGGAAATGGGGCTAAATGGCCCCTTTCAGAGAGCTGGCACAGGCACAACGTGCCAAATGGCCACCATCTATTCTATAACATTCTATAATTCAATGTAGAACTATCAAAGGCAGCAACAGAAGATATAATCAAAATGCTTAAAAATAAATTACCACAAAAAACATTAAATTCAAAGAAATCTCAGAGGTGTGTACTTGTGGGTTTCGCCACAGTTTTTTGGCGCTCTGCTTTCCTTTGTATCAAATCCGTCCCTGCTGTACTATCTTCATGCAAAAGTGTTTGGCAAACCACGCGTTCAGGGAGGGAGAAGAATAAAACAGTTTTTTCACTGTTTCTAGCAAAACTACAGAAATATTCATTGCAAACATTTTATTCACAGCAATTACATGACATGTTAGCAATAGAATATTTCATGGATGTGAATCATTCAGCCAGTCTCAGTGGGGGAGATAAAAATCACAATACCTTGTTTGTTTCACTTAATAAATAGAGATGACTAACTTTGATGAGTTCTCAAAAAATGCAACTCGCCAACTTGCTGGTATCAGCAGCGTGCTTACTCCTCCTTCCCATCATTCATCTTCTCTCTGTGCTTTCTTGTTCCCGAGGATCTTTTCTTATCTGTTGCAACTCTTCGCTATCCCAGTGCCTATCTCCTTCTCTATAGCAAAGATTTACCTTATTCCTTCTTAGAATTCATCTTCTCTAGCTAAAATTAAAATAATTGCGTTTGGTAAATGAAAAGTTTTGATTAACCAAGGTTTTAAAAAAAAGTGTCCAACGAACAGTAAGGGATTACTAAATCAATTTTCTCATGACAGAATGATTTTCAGTTAATCAGAGAGAGCCAGCATGGATTTGTGAAAGGTAGGTCGTGCCTGACAAACCTGATTGAATTTTTTGAAGAGGTGACTAAAGTAGTGGGCAGGGGAATGTCAATGGATGTCATTCATATTGACTTCCAGAAGGCATTTGATAAAGTTCCACATAAGAGACTGTTAGGTAAGATAAAAGCCCATGGAATCGAGGGAAAAGTACGGACTTGCTTAGGAAGTTGGCTGAGCGAAAGGCGACAGAGAATAGGGACAATGGGAAGGTACTCACATTGGCAGGATGTGACTAGTGGAGTCCCGCAGGGATCTGTCTTGGGGCCTCAATTATTCACAATATTTATTAACGACTTAGATGAAGGCATAGAAAGTCTCATATCTAAGTTTGCTGATGACACAAAGATTGGTGGCATTGTAAGCAGTGTAGATGAAAACATAAAATTACAAAGCGATATTGATAGATTAGGTGAATGGGCAAAACTGTGGCAAATGGAATTCAATGCAGGCAAATGTGAGGTCATCCACTTTGGAACAAAAAAGGATAGAACAGGGTACTTTCTAAATGATAAAAAGTTAAAAACAGTGGATGTCTAAAGGGACTTAGGGGTTCAGGTACATAGATCATTGAAGTGACATGAACAGGTGCAGAAAATAATCAAGAAGACTAATGGAATGCTGGCCTTTATATCTAGAGGACTAGAGTACAAAGGGGGCAGAAGTTATGCTGCAGCTATACAAAACCCTGGTTAGACCTCACCTGGAGTACTGTGAGCAGTTCTGGGCACTGCATCTTCGGAAGGACATATTGGCCTTGGAGGGAGTGCAGCGTAGGTTTACTAGAATGATACCCAGACTTCAAGGGTTAAGTTACGAGGAGAGATTACACAAATTGGGGTTGTATTCTCTGGAGTTTCGAAGGTTAAGGGGTGATCTGATCGAAGTTTATAAGATATTAAGGGGAACGGATAGGGTGGTTAGAGAGAAACTATTTCCGCTGGTTGGGGATTCTAGGAGTAGGAGGCACAGTCTAAAAATTAGAGCCAGACCTTTCAGGAGTGAGATTAGAAAACATTTCTACACACAAAGGGTGGTAGAAGTTTGGAACTCTCTTCCACAAACGGCAATTGATGCTAGCTCAATTGCTAATTTTAAATCTGAGATAGATAGCTTTTTGGCAACCAAAGGTATTAAGGGATATGGGCCAAAGGCAGGTATATGGAGTTAGATCACAGATCAGCCATGATCTTATCAAATGGCAGACCGGGCTCGAGGGGCTGAATGGCCTACTCCTGTTCCTATGTTCCTAGAAGCAGTGACCAGGTCAAGACTTTAGAATTGACTAACTAAAGTGTAGGAGTGAGATACAATGAGAGACCACAGTGTGATAATTGCATATTCTGGATAATTAATTACCATTATATTAATACAATATTGCCAACTATCATGATTTCATTGTGATACTTATCGTTTACTGTCATTTTGAGGTGCCATAATCTTGCAGTTTAATCTTTCTGATATATCTTTTCCTCATACTTTCTTTTCAGACATTTTTTCCTACTTAATTTTCACTTTATTCCATTTTTAAAAAAATTGCTGAAACTCAGTTTTTAAATAATAGATTATAAAACATTCACCGTCAGCTGTCTTATTAATTGTACTCCATTTTTTTACAAAGATTTCCTTCCTGCTTTAAAAGGTATTTCCATGCTCTTTTTGAGATTACCACCCCTCCCCCCACCCCATATACAATCTATTGTCAGCCAAGAGGCTTTCAAGTGACCAGCCTCTGTACCCTCGCCCATGTTATTCTATAAACAGCCCCTAGAGGGGGTGCACGGACAATGTGGGGCAATTTGCCCTCTATTATTTGTCCTTTTCATCAAGAAAGTGCTATGCCAGAAAAAAGCGGCAAGCGTGAGGATTGGGAGCAGTTCAGAATTCAGCAAAGGAGGACAAAGAGATTGATTAAGAGGGGAAAAATAGAGTATGAGAATAAACTAGCAGGGAACATAAAAACTGACTGTAAAAGCTTCTATAAATATGTCAAGAGAAAAAGATTAGCAAAGACAAATGTAGGTCCCTTACAGTCAGAAATGGGGGAACAAAGAAATGGCAGAACAATTAAACACATACTTTGGTTCTGTCTTCACAAAGGAGGACACAAATAACCTGCCAGAAATGTTAGGGAACCAAGGGTCTAGTGAGAGGGAGGAACTGAAGGAAACCAGTATTAGTAAAAAAAATAGTGCTAGGGAAATTAATGGAGCTAAAGGCTGACAAATCCCCAGGGCCTGATAATCTACATTCCAGAGTACTAAAGGAAGTGGCCCTGGAAATAATGGATGCATTGGTGATCATCTTCCAAAATTCTATAAACTCTGGAACAGTGCCTACAGATTGGAGGGTGGCAAATGTAACCTCACTATTTAAAAAAGGAGGGAGAGAAAAAACAGGGAATTACAGACCAGTTAGCCTAACATCAGTAGTGGGGAAAATGCTAGAGTCTGTTATAAAAGATGTGATAACAGAACACTTGGAGGGCATTAACGGGATTGGACAAAGTCAGCATGAGTTTATGAAAGGGAAATCATGCTTAACAAATCTACTGGAGTTTTTTGAGGAGGTAACTAGTAGAATAGATAGGGGAGAACCAGTGGATGTGGTGTACTTGGATTTTCAGAAGGCTTTTGATAAGGTCCCACACAAGAGGTTAGTGTGCAAAATTAAAGCACATGGGATTGGGGGGAATATACTGGCATGGATTGAGAATTGGTTGACAAACAGGAAACAGAGAGTAGGAATAAATGGGTCTTTTTCCGGGTGGCAGGCAGTGACTAGTGGGGTACGGTTGGGATCAGTGCTTGGGCCCCAGCTATTCACAATATATATCAATGATTTGGATGAGGGAACTAAATGTAACATTTCCAAGTTTGCAGATGACACAAAGCTGGGGTGGAATGTGAGCTGTGTGGAGGATGCAAAGAGGCTCCATTGTGATTTAGATAAGTTGGGTGAGTGGACAAGAAGATGGCAGATGCAGTATAACGTGGATAAATGTGAGGTTATCCACTTTGGTTGTAAAAGCAGAAAGGCAGATTATTATCTGAAAGGTGATAGATTGGGAAAAGGGGAGGTGCAACGAGACCTGGGTGTCCTTGTACACCAGTCGCTGAAAGCGAGCATTCAGGTGCAGCAAGCAGTTAGGAAGGCGAATGGTATGTTGGCCTTCATTGCAAGAGGATTTGAATACAGGAGCAGGGATTTCTTACTGCAGTTATACAGGGCCTTGGTGAGATCACACCTGGAGTATTGTGTGCAGTTTTGGTCTCCTTATCTGAGGAAGGATGTCCTTGCCATGGAGGGAGTGCAACGAAGGTTTACCAGACTGATTCCTGGGATGGCAGTACTGACGTATGAGGAGAGATTGGGTCGACTAGGCCTATAGTCATTAGAGTTTAGAAGAATGAGAGGTGATCTCATCGAAACATATAAAATTCTAACAGGACTGGACAGACTAGACGCAGGGAGGATGTTCCCAATGGCTGGGGAGTCCAGAACCAGGGGTCACAGTCTCAGGATACGGGGTATGCCATTTAGAACCGAGATGAGGAGAAATTTCTTCACTCAGAGTGGGGTGAACCTGTGGAATTCTCTACCACAGAAGGCAGTGGAGGCCAAGTCATTAGATGTATTCAAGAAGATATATTTCTTAATGCTAAAGGGATCAAGGGATATGGGGAAAAAGCGGGAACAGGGGACTGAGTTAGACGATCAGCCATGATCATTTTGAATGGCGGAGCAGGCCCGAAGGGCTGAATGGCCTACTCTTGCTCCTATTTTCTATGTTTCTATATTTAACCTTCACCAGCACCTATTCCTAATAACATAAATTTCTCAACATTTGCCAGAATTTCTAACGATCATTGCACAACTTTTTTTTTGAGTACTGGAAGTTAGTAATACAGCTAATAGAATTATTTGAATCCCTAGTGTCCCTACTCTTCATTTCACTATTATTTGAGGATTGAACAATATGTCATGAAACCTGATACAAATTTTTACATTGGTTCTACCAAATCTCAGGGAAAAAAATTAACCACAGCCACTAGACACAGGAAGTCTCAATTTTAAGGTATAGGCACACCTCTCACTCCATCGGTAAAGCATTGAACTTCTCTGTGGTCCATCCGGCTCCACAGCGCTCCCGAGAGCCACTACCGGCCTTCCATCGATCCTATTCCCGTTCTCCTCCCTCAACCCCGGGGAATTACCTTCAGCCCGCTGCCGGCGAGACTAGCAGCCCGACATTCATCCGTATGAAATGTGTTTAGCTGCCTATGGAGGCACGACAGGAGGCTCGCCCAAATAATGTTAATGAGGCCTGAGGCCTAATTTCGGGCACTCATTTCAGGCCCGTGAACGGGCCTATAGGAATTTCCACCCCGAATGTCTAAAATGGAACAATGTTTCATTCCCCATTTCTAGCATGCTTGTGCATGGGCACAAAATATCACCAAAAAAGTAAAAATAAAAATATATTTTTAACAAACATTGAGTGTAAATATTTTAACGTGTTTAAAGTTTTTTGCCAGCTTTACATGTATCACAGATCCATTCTTACAAAATAAAAATTGTATATTTACACTATTCAACCGTCAGCTGTCTTTATCACCCATTTGCAGTCAGGAGCTTGCTCGAATCAAGAAGAGAGAAAAGCTTAAAAAGCAGTATCTTAAGCATAAGATAAGATGTTGGGACAAAATAAAACACACAACTGAGGGCTGGAGGTTAGTCATATTGCAAAACATGAGCAAAATCACAGAATGTTGACAGTATTCCATTATGTCGAGCAATGGCAGATTTTGCAATGAGTGCAAATAGTTTTTGTGTATGATTAGAATCTGTAAAAGTGTTCACACTTGTGTGAGATTATAACAGGCCATTAATGCCTATTGGACTTGATGTCATGCTGTTGGGAATAATCAGAAGCCCATCGGGGTTTAGTGAGCATTGCAACAATGAGGCCCTTAGTGAATGTTACTTTAGATCTGATAGGGTCCTTCCTCAGAAACCAGAAAAGGCAACAAAGAATTCTGCTTCGCTTGTAGATTAAAAGTAAATATCTCTCTTCACTATTCCCGTACAGTGTACAGAAGGGAAAAGCAGGAATGTCAGCTATTTTACATGCGTTTGTGAAAGACCATTCAATCTAAATTAAACACATATCACAGGTGGCATTAAGAATAAGGTTCACAAATCACAAGTTTTTGCCAAACCAAACTAAAGTGTGTTAGGAAATATAGCTGTCACTGGACAACACTCTGTTTGAAAAGAGTTTAAGATGACTCACTGGAACTTGGTAATATTAAGTAACATCCAGAGAACTGCAACTAAAGAGCATATGTCAAAGACACAAGGGAACGGAAAGAAAATGGCAAGTAACACTGGAAAACATTCTTCAGCAGAGAGGATGTGGCACTATGTGGTCTCATTCACTCTCGTTTACTTCAAAATCAGCTTCAGACTGCCATGTTCTTTATGTGATTTGACAGAAAATCTCATCTGTGACCTTGCAGAATGGCCCTACGACCAGAAAACCTGGCACAAAATGAAATATCATTTCTATGGGATTCAGACCTGCAGTTTCGAAGCTTTTTTTGTCATAAAAATCCAAGCCAAGACTGTGCAGGCTAAATAAGTTCAGTACAAAATTAGAGGTGTGTGCTGATATGCACCTTGCATTTTTTTAATGTGTAAATTTAATCTAGTTTCTGGAAAGTTCATATTCCTCTAGGAACATCTGTAACATGGTTTTACACTGCTGTGCTGTTAAGGTAAAACTGGAGAGTTAGGTGGAACAAAAAATGGAGGGACTAGAGAGGGAAAGGAGAAAGCAACGGAAAAGACAGACAGAAAAAAAACTATTAGAATCAAAGAAAGAGTCATAAAGAGCGAGAAGGCGCCCACAGAATATTAAAACATTAAGAACAGTTGACACAGTGAAAGAAAAGGAAAGTGAAAGTCTTGGTTTCGGTAGTGTAGTGGTTATTGTGAGTGCCTCACAAGTGCACGGACTGAATAAGAGTATAGGCTTGAAATTACATTATCGGGTAAAGGTTTGCAAATGCTTAGAGCATTCAGATGAAATTCTCTTGTCCACGATTTTAGCAAAGGTGTTAACCCATCTAAAATAAGTGTCTCTGTTAAAAAAATAAACAAAGAAATCTCAGGCAAACATGTTAAGTGTTCATACTTTTAACACCTAAGAGAGATTTAACAATGTTTTTCAATAACATATATGGCACTGTATTGTATGTTTGCAAACAGACAGGAAGAGGTTTTCATGAATAAGATGCTTCTTTAAATTTAGCCATGACAAAATTTATAATCACATGTTCTAACTCTCGTTGGTCTGTCTGTCTTATATCCGTGTTGCCTTTCTTCTCATTGGCCTCCGTCGGTTCCCTTTCCTATTTTTCACCTTTGTTTTGCTCTACCACCAGCTCTTCTGTGCAATCTTGGATCTCCAAATCACCAATTTTATTGAGTTGCAAAGGACTGGGGTCTGGATGACCTGCTGCCACTCTTGATGCTTGGATTCCAGCTGACTCTCCCTGTAATTTCCCTCCCCCTTTGACACTTGATAGTGGCTTTACTGAGATTGACTGCTCAGTAGTATCATGTACTGTAAGCATGGGTCTAAGAATGTGTAGAGTTAGGATAATGCCCAACATGAGGTATCCAGGACATTCGCAGTAGATGTTGAATTTATTCAACATGGAAATGAAAATAGGGAGAGATGTATAATGGGCGGTTGATTCAATAGCACTCATTTTATACCCCCAGTGCGTGGGCAAAATTATGGCAGATGGTGTTCAATGTGGGAAAGTGAAAAGTCATCCACTTTGGATCTGAGAAAGAGAAATCGGAATATTTTCTTAATGGTGAGAAACTGGGAGCTGTGGAGGAGCAACAGAATGTTTGTGTCCATAAACCTGGTACACAGGTACAACAAGTAATCAAAAAGGCTAATGGAATGTTGGCCTTTATCGCAAGGAAATTGGAATACAAAAGTGAGGAAGTGATGCTTCAGTTGTACAGAGCCTTGGTCAGACCCCAACTGGAGTGTTGTGTTCAGTTTTGAGCACCGCCCTCATGAAAGATATATTGGCCTTGGAAGGGGTACAGCGCTGATTCACCAGAGTTATACCAGGGGTTAAAGGGTTGAGGTACAGATCAGCCATGATCTAGTTGAATGGCAGAACAGGCTTGAGAACTGAATGGCCTACTCCTGTTGCTATGTTCTTAGGCTTAGCATATTTTTTCTATTGTTTAACAATATTATCTATTAGGCATGGTCACTCAGAGATTGATTGATGAAGAAAACAGAAGTAATTAATGGAAGAAAACATGTTGCAGAATATACTGATAATTGGGCTTTGAACCCATTATCGTAAATACAAATCAAAATTTATCATAGTGCTGACTATGTAAAAGCAAAAATGAACAGAACATAATTTGTAGATATTTGGTACTGGTTAAATCTCCAACAAAATACAAAAGTATATTAAAGCATAGTCCTATAAGTGAACCTTCAGCCCATTACATTCTTCTTCCCTATAAGGAACCACAGTGCCATGTCTTTGAATCCAGGTTAGCTTTTATGGAAAGAAGTTAGCCTGTTGACTCCTCAAACATCAAAAGTGCTGGTCTTCCTGATCTTTCCTTGCTGTTGAACATCACTCACTAGGGACATTTCTATTCCATATGGAGAGCAGATATGTGCTTATTGTTTAGAATTCAAATCAATGGTTTAAACATGATTTGTGAAACACAGAAACCATGTCTAGCAACAACACCAACACTGAGAATAGCTGTTATGAAGAGATTAGCAGTCATATCTGTTGGAATTTGACCTCAACATTGATGGCTTGGAGAGATAACGCAATGTTGACACTTTTAGGACTGAGTGCATGAATCCACCTCCAGAGTTGCTATACATATAAGTAATGAAATTTGGAGAAGATGGACATTGTGAAGAGACAGCAATTTATATTATGCTAAAAGAATTCATTATTCTGTTTATTTGTTTCAATGTGCAACAAAATTACATTCTCTAATGTGATGGCATATTTTGGGATGTAAACCCCTTCATGGCTTTCAGTTAATTATTTTATAGAGATTATTAATTAGTAACAGATAAGATGCTGTCAGGAGCTTGAGAAATGACACTACCGCAGAAAATAGCAAAATATGTCACTTGTTTCTCTCCAATAAACAGGACCACTATGGTTTGCAATGATTAGTGTCTCCTTGAAAATAAGCACAATTAATGAAGATCAAAGCATTACTTAATATCATAGGCATTGCCCAGGAACATACTTTGTGTCCAGGTGCTGAAATTGTATAGCACTAGTCTGCCCACTACTCTACTTCTGTTTCCTATAACAGCAATCCTTATGGTCTGTCTGAATAACATACAAATTTAATCCTAATTAGCATGGATTTATGGAGACTTTTTAATGCTTCTGACTCCAAGGGCTGGATTTCCCTTCTCCTGCCAAATGAGGGTTGGAACAGAGCTTCTGGCTGCTGCCTAACCCTGCCGTGACCTTGACCTATCATCCTGGTCAGGGTTCATTAATCAATGCAGGGCAGGCACCTGGCAGGATGCCCACCACAAGAGGGAGCTTGCCATTGCTGGGACAGAAAATGCAGCAATACTACATCGTACCATACGCCAAGGACATCTTTGTATTTAAACTGTCACAACTGTGTCCTGCAGCATTAAACTTTTTGCCTTGACATCTCACAGTTCCAGTAAGCGAGTGAAAGTTTCAAAAATACTTCCTCAATAAATAGATCAAATAGCATCACACAATTTCAAATGCTGAAACCAAGGCCATAAGACTTCAATGTTTTCAGTGCCTAAAAAACAAATGGCAATAAAACATACGTGACAATATGTAGACACTTTGCAGAAGTGAATATGAGGGATAATTTTCACCTGACATTAATAGGTGGAAATCAGGTGGCTTCTACAACAGGCTGGCGATCCACTCCACCAGATTACTGCCCAGGCCCCATGAGCTGGAAACCATGGTGATGCCAATCATGCATTTCTTCCTTTTGCGCTTTTCAGTATCTAATCTATGTAAAATATGCACATCAATGGAATGGATGATGATTTTATTTCTTACTGCCCTTCCTGGATATTTTGAATTTGGACGTTAGTGTAAAACGTACGATATTGATTCAGCCACCGTTATACATCTCTCCCGATTTTCATTTCCATTGGCTTCCACACTAAAATACAGATCTGGCTTTCTTCGGTAAGTTACCATTAATCTCTGTTCCATCATATTATAGATCAAATTACAAACATTAGGGTGAATTTTCACGTTAACTGCCGGACAGAAAACGGGTGGTGGCGGAATGGCCGTCTGGTTTACTCAGTTCCTGGTTTTTGTTTGCATTGACTTTGGGCTGGGGTAGAACAGGTAGCCCTTCCTCTACCACCCATTTTACACACGCCCGATTCTCATTTCCATTGACCTTGGGCGAGGTGCAGACTGGGCGGCCCATCTCTATTGCCCATTTTCCGCCTGGCGGTAAAAGTGAAAATTCACCCCATTATTTTCAAGGATAAACTTGTCAAAACTGGAAAGAATTCTAATTTGTCTCCAGATTGGTTAGAGATACTAATGACACAGGGAGAAATTCAGTTATGTGAAACTCTCTTGGTATTCATTGTTGGTTCCTGATTAAACATTTCCAAAGAAACTGTGGTCTAGAATGAACGTCTCACGATCAGGGTATCTGATTTATCAGGCCCTGTTTGTCATCAAATATCCTGAAGAAGAATTCTAGTCTTTTATCTGTTATTCTTTCAATTTTGATTTTATAAATTGCATAAAGATTCAAAAATGTTATGGGTTGTTTCCTTTCATGCTCTCTACTTCCTATTTGTTTTTTTTAACATAATTGCTGCTAACAGTAAATTACTATACTTTTTGACCCCTGTGGCCTGTGTTCTAAAAGTATTTGCCAAGTTCAATTGCCACAGACACATTGCAATGGGAGTGCTTAGTTCATTCCATAGATCATTCCAAACATATCTGTAGTTCTCATATTTTTTTTCCACCTTTGAAAGTACTTTGCACAGACTAAATATTTATCCTCTGTCTTTATTTGATGTAGGAAAAATGTTATCGGTTCTTCATGACTCAAATGTACTTGAAGGGAAATAAATTTCCCAAATGCATTGTTGCCAATAATATCTTCCACTTTCCTTTCAATGTACTGGATGAACCATTGAAAGGAATTAGGGGATAGCGCCAGAAAGTAAACCTGACATTGCGGATTGATAACCTCTGACAAAAAATGCCTGATTTTCATTTCAATGGAAATTAAAATCAAGTGCTTTCTACAATAGGTGGCTGATCCTCAACACCAGATTTACACCTGGGCAACAAGTAGAAAATCTACCCCTAGGTGTCACTTTGGCTTTCTGATAAATTCTGACTTCACATTAAATGTACTGATATGTTTTTCATATCAAAATACAGCAGATATAACTTTAGTTGTTCTAAACCAGTACTTTTAAGTACTAGTTTAGAACAACTAAAGTTACATCTGGTGTATTTTGATATGAAAAACACATCATTGTTTTATATATATTAAAATGAAACATATTATAAGGAAACATATTGTGTATATATATACAATATACATACATACACATGTATATATATCATTACTTCAGAAAACTAATGAAAAACTTGCATATACATAAAATGTATGTTTTAGTTCTATTAAAATATATGTAAAACAATACATTTTTCACAGTTTTTCATGCTTTTTCTGGAGTAATGATGACAAGACAGCAACACTAAGATGAAAAAATAACTGACAAACCTGCAAAGAGCTGCAGTTTCTTTAACCATTGGTTAACTTTATAACTTTATCCCCTTTTACCCTCACACAGGAACCAACTGCTATTCCCTCCAGGTAGCAAAACAACTTGTAATTAATTTACAACACCAAGTTATAGTCCAGCAATTTTATTTTAAATTCACAAGCTTTCGGAGGCTTCCTCCTTCCTCAGGTGAACGATGTGGAAATGAAATCCTCGAAATGAAATCGCATTTATAATTCACAGAACAATGCTTGATGATTACAGACAGTTTTTTCAACTGCCCGTTGCCAAGGCAATCAGTGTGCAGACAGACAGGTGTTACCTGCAAGGTCTCAGAATATACAAATCACCAAAAAAAAACAACAAACAAAAAAAAACAGATAGAGATCCACATCGTTCACCTGAGGAAGGAGGAAGCCTCCGAAAGCTTGTGAATTTAAAATAAAATTGCTGGACTATAACTTGGTGTTGTAAAATTGTTTACAATTGTCAACCCCAGTCCATCACCGGCATCTCCACATCATATCTTGTAATGAGACACAGCTCTTTTCCGTGGTCTGATACAACTTTGTACACTGAGTTCCTCACTTTGACCTTGACTGTAAATAGCACCCCTCACTATTCAAAACTCTTCAAATTTTGAAAGAACAACTAACCTTGTGAATCTGTCATTTAAAGAAAACAAGCCAAATATTGTTGAAAATTTCTTGTAAAATTGATTGAAATCAATCTTTCAATTTTGTGCAAATTGGTGCCTGCAAAGCTAAGTAAGAAATCATAAACCAGTCTCTTCTCAACCAATTATGCCCATAGGTCTTGGAAGCTATAATTTGTGTATAAGGATAAGTAATATCCCTTCCTAAAATAACCAGCTTGGCATTCTCTCCAGATTCAGCTCAGGTGTTTTCTTTTTAATTTTATGCCCATATATTTTATTCAGGTCAAGTGTAGAGCAACTGTAGCTGTTCTGTGACAGCTAAATTCCAAAACACTGGCTTCTGTGTATGTGTTTTCCCTCTTTCATTATACCTCAACTTTCAGATGCGATAACTTACCATAAAGCGTTTTCTTGGAGAGATGGAATAAATGTGAGGTTTAGAACAAGAAATATAACACACGTATAGATTTAATGGAAATAAAAACAGAAACTGCTGGCAAAGCTCAGCAAATCAGACAGCATCTGTGGAGAAAGAAACAGAGTTAACGTTTCGGTCAAAAACCTTTCGTCAGAACTGGAAGATGTTAAAGAGTTAACAGTTTTTAAGCAAGTACAGAGCTAGGGAAAGGGGGGGAGGGAGGAAAGAACAAAAGGGAAGGTCTGTGTTAGGATAAAGGGCAGGACTGATTAAATGACAAAAGGGATGATGGTGCAAGGCAAGGAGGGTGGTAATGGGACAGGTTAAGAAACAAAAGATGGGTCTAGAGTAGCTGTAAATGGCAACATCAGAACCATTACCAGCACTTGCAGTCCCACAAAAAAAATGGGAGCAGTGGTTATGGTCTGAAGTTATTGAATTCAATGTTGAGTCCAGAAGTTGTAAAGTGTCTGATCGAAAGATGAGCTGCTGTTCCTTGAGCTTACGTTGAGGTTCATTGGAACAGTGTAAGAGGCCAAGGACAGAGAGGTCAGAGTGGGAGTGGGACAGGGAATTAAAATGGCAAACGACCGGCAGGTCAGGGTCATGCTTGCAGCCTGAGTGGAGGTGTTCAGCAAACCGATCCCCAATCTGTGTTTGGTCTCCCCAAAGTCCTCTGACCAACCCCCAACCCCCCACCCCCCACCAAAAAATAAATAAACGAGAAGGATAAAAATAGATAAGTAGCAAGAGAAAATGGCTTATTGAAAAAGTGAGAGAAAATGCAGCAATGAGAATAAAACCAGTTCAATGTAGAGAGAAAATCAATATACAATATATATGTACTTTTCATCTACACAGTGCATTTTTTTGTATTTCATTCGAGGTATTTCTATGTGCACACAGATCAGGTCAAAATATCTTTAATTATCTCTCTAGTTCTCTTGGTGTGGTCTTAGTGATGTATATATACAGGAAAACTTACAAGAAACACAATCCAAGAGAGAGGAGGAGGGATTCTAGGCTATGGGAGAAGTCTGACCACTGAAGCAATGAATTAACTGTAAAGTTAAACAAGTGCTTTTTTGGAAATAGGTCAGATTTTAAGAGGGCTGAACACCACTTCTATAATCTGACTCCATTTAAGAATATAAGAACATAAGAAATAGGAGCAGGAGCCTGCTCCGCCATTCAATAAGATCATGGCTGATCTTCTACCTCAACTCCACTTACCCGCCCTATCCCTATATCCCTTGATTCCCTTAGTGTCCAAAAATCTATCGATCTCAGTCTTGAATATAATCAATGACTGAGTATCCACAGCCCTCTGGGGTAGAGAATTCCAAAGATTCAACACCCGATGAGTGAAATTTCCATAACAGCAACTAGCAAGACGACAAGTCTGATCATGCAAATCTCATCCAAAGGGAGATTTACATTCCATTGAATGGATGCAATACAATTTTTAAAATATCTAAACTTATAAACATGTTCATTCTGTTGGGTTGCAGTGCTCCCTGAAACTGTACAATGTGACAGCCGTGTTGCTATGGTTTGTCACTCGTAGCCTTACAATAGATCCTATCCTGCCAGTGATAACAGACTATACAACCAGCATCTCTTTTTTTTTCAAAATCATTTTCTTATATTATTGAGGTCCACAATTAAAATGAGAAAAATCGTAAATGTCGGTAATCTGAGAAAAAAAAGAAAAATCCTGAACGCGTACAGCAGGTCAGTCAGCACAGTTTAAAAAAAAGACAAATTAACATTTCTGGTATAACCCTCTGTCAGAACTGTACTGAAGATTACTCACTTTCCCAGGTTATTGTACAATACAGAATAACAGAACACTGGCAAGGATGTAGGTGGAATTCAAGACATCACTGTAACTCTAGATCACCTTTGGGTCTATCAGCTGTATCAACTGATAAGTAGAAAGCTTAAAATCTGCATACAGAGTGTATTCTTGGATGATTGCAATAAATATCTCACCCTGTTCAGCCAAGGAAGGTTTCAGACGTGAATCAGGTGCGGGCAGTGTGGCAGTGCAGCAGGTTAGAGTGCAGGTGTGCAATGCCACAGATGTCAACAAGTTCCCTATCTCAGCTGCACACTGAGTAGATGCCAGGCACTTCCTCAACATGAGAAAATGGGGTGGGAGGTGTGAGAAAATAGAAGCAGTAGGCAGAGCTCACCATTGGACATTCTTACACACCTCTTACCATCTGCGGCCCAAAATTCCTGGAGACAACTCTGCCACCAGAGGTGCTTCTGTCTTCCAGTCTGGCAACTCCTGGCCTCATCCTAAATCCAAAGGATAGGGTCATTTGAATAACGGGGGTAAGCACCAGCACTATTTATGGCACTCCCGGGTGTCTGCCCTGCAGTAGGCCAGGAATTTTGGAACAATGCCTTGCGACTCCATCGGTGGGAGGTGGGCCATTCCTGCTGAATATGGCTAACTTTTATCAAGTAAATGCTGCTCTTTTCAGTTACCATTTTCCTATCGCTCTTCAATCATTAAGAAACCACCATTGTGGGCCCTATTTTCGCCAGAATATTATCCTGGCATGCATGCAACCTTGCATCATGTAGACATACTTTGCGTGGGGGCAAGTGAGGTGGAACTGTTGGGATTTCTGGTTGTTGACATCATCGTGCCAGTACCGCCTCTTCCTCTTATGCCAGTTCATGAGTGGGTGGATGCAGGAAACACCCGCCCTGACCATCATCAAAATTTTTCGTCAGTAAAGAAATTTGGTCCCACCCTAAAGTTCTGCTCCTCCTCACCCAACTTACACTCAGAAGTGCCGTTCCAACTTCAGTTATTTCAGACACCAGAGTAAGTTAAAAATCTGCCCTTTAGTTACAATAAAGTGCAAGTTGTATTGGTTGAACAGAATTAGCTAGTCCAGTTTCCTATGAAGCCTGGAGTATCAATGTGGACATAAAGCAATGAATCATCTTTGAACCATAGAACAGAAGAAGGCCATTCGGCCCACCAATTTGAACTGCTGCTTTGCAACAACAATCCAACATTCATCTTACTGCTCCGATCTCTCCGCAGTAAAGCCATTGCTATGGCTCAGAAGGTTGTGAGTTCAAGTACCACTATGGACTTGAGCAGGTGATCTAGGCTAATACTTCAGTGCAGAACTTGGGGAGGACGGTATTGTCTTTCAGATTAAACAGAGACCCCAACTACCAGTTTAGGTGGATGTAAAAAAAAACCCTTGGCACTATTCAAAGAAGGATAGCAGTCCTGGTTGATATTTTACTCTCAATCAACACACCAGCTGCAGCGGCTCGAAAGTATGTCCTGGGAAGGATTTGGGAGTGCGGGGTGGGGATGCGGGGGTGGTGACATGAGGCAATCTGGTGGAGTCAGGGGAGGCACTCCTACTCCTCCTGGCTCCATAGGAACAATTTAAAAAGTTCTTTAAAAACAAACGGACCTTTAGTTGCCAGCCGCTGCTTGGACCGCAATGGTTGCTGAAGAATCCTGAGCAGAGAAGGCACAGCTCCTGCTCCGCTCATCCCAAAGCAATTTCTGCCAGTTGGCCTCAAACAGGCATTAGGCTTCTCATTTACATATGCAGGGACCTAATGCCTGTTTTAGGTGGGCGCCAGGGACGCCTGAAAAATGGCATATCCCAATATCGGGCTGGATGCTTTTCAGGAGTCCTTGGGGCGCAGAACATTGGGCCCCGAAATTGGATCCATTTTACTCCTATAAAACGGGCACAAAAGGTCCAATATCTAGCCCTTAGTCTCTTCAATAAAGTTGACACAATCAAACCTGTGCTTAATGGATGCACTGACCTCCACGCTTGAATGCCCGATATGAGTTCCTACCACACAAAGCTCTGCACCCAGGTACTAATTGTTAAGATTGACCCCTATACCTCCCCGTGAAGCTTTAAAATATTTACAGGGCACCGGGTGCCTTTCAACATGAGTTAATATGAGAGTCACTTGATTGGACAGCTGTGCATGCACACAAGCTCTCCACACACACACACACACACACACACAGAGGAGAATCATGTGGCATTCTGGGGCAACCTCAGTGAGCAGCCAGGCACAAAGGAAGTTTAAATGCCAGGCTGATTTTTGTCAACATATGCTGACAAGTGGCCACAACTCAACAGCCACTGATTCTGGGCACATCTGATGCAATTTATTGACTTTGTTGTGTTGAGTTAATTAGGTCAGCTAACCAAGGTGGCTGCTAAAAATAAAGTACAAGGAAAAACTCATGACACACTCACTTTAATGCACCTGCTGTCATGAGTACTCCCACCACAGACTTAGTCTCAGACATATCTTTTCTTTATTAAACCTCGTGCTTGGAGGGGGCCAATATATAATATATTAACAATAATGAGTGGCCCCAACCTTCCATTGCTACTGTGCCTGTAGCTGGCGCTGCAAGGGTCATGTTATGTGACCCATTAAGTTCAGTGGGGCTAAACTAACGTTATGTGACAGCCCCACTGTGCAATCCTAGGCCCGCGTGGTCATCCAGAGTTAGGATACATTATGCAAAGTACAATGGCCCTACATTTGATGCTCCATGAAACTCAGAGCCACATAAATGCCAAGGAACCTCCAAAAAGTAATAATTCATCTGGGAAACCAACTACCAAGCAGTTGGGAGAAGCAATAATGAGAAGCACACGCAGCCTCCAGACCTGCAGTGTGTTTAAATGCGTTCATGGGATGTGGGCGTTGCTGGCAAGGTCAGCATTTATTGCCCATCACTAATTGCCCTTGAGAAGGTGGTGGTGAGCTGTCTTCTTGAACCGCTGCAGTCCATGTGTTGAAGGTTGTAAATTTTTGTTAAATAGGAACAGAGTAATATGGTGCTGCACCCCTTCCCTCAGCTTAGACCAAGCCTGTTCCACACACCCTGTCTCCTTGCACAGGCCTTCCCCTCAACTGACAAGAAGGTCTGCCTTGTGTGCCTTTCCCCCAACCCCATGCCTATTTCAGCCCCACCACTGAGAGGAAAAGCTGGGCCATTGATCTTCCCCTTTGCCTTCCCCACACTGAGAAGGAATTCAGGATTGTCTCATCCCCCACACGGAGATAAAAATCTGTCCTGCCCACCACTGAGAAGAAAACCACAACTAACCCCCACCCCACCCCCCCAACACCCCATGAAAAAAATGGGCCCTCTCCCACTTCTCTGACCTAGACCCCACTGGAGGAGCCCACCTTCGTTCATCTGGAAACTGGTACACATCAATTCTCTCTAGGTCACCAGAGATACGCTGGGTTCCTACTGAGCCCGACAAAGGGGAACTCCCACTGTAGCAGGCAGCGTCCATGGCTCCTCCATCCCTCCCCTCCCCCCCCACGACAACATTTGCCTTGTAAGGGAGGGGTGGAAGTTCCGCTACATCCAAGGAATGTCAGAAACAGCTGGAAATCCAGCACAACCAGGCCTCCATCGTTTTCCCACCGGAGTTACAGCAGAAGACTGCCAGAACCTCCTCCCCTCCGTGGATTTTCAGGGCCCCTGTCTCTTTACCTATGATCTGCCTGCAATTGTGTCTCTATAGCTGAGAGGGTGCCACTTTCACAACTCTCTCAATGTCCCCTTTAACCAACCATGAGGAAGTATGAAGTACTGTCCAGACAGGATTTCTCATCTGATTTTTCCTCCCTTCTACCTTCAGGGAGAGTCCACTGTCTCCGCCACAACCCACATCACAACTTTGCATTAAATCGATATGCAGTTTCAGCATTAGGTCCTGAAAAAACCAACCACTACTCTTGCTCCTGTGATGTATTCCCTTTACATCCAATGTATGTCAGATCCAAAACTGAAAGGAGCAGTAGACTAAGCATGCAACCTGCTCTCTCTGGGGCTCTGAATGTCAGTAATCAATGCACAGTGCTGGCTTGATAACACTTTTCAAACTTTATTTTGAAAATGCAGCAAAGATTTAATGGATAAAGATATGCATGGTTCTGAAATTTAGCATCCAGAAAATCATTTTTACAGACGTTCTATGAAAGAAATAGTTACAGAAATAAACAAAGTAAATGCTGGAACTGCACCAGGAGTTAGTCATCACCCACAGGGTTCCACGTGAGACATCCTGATGATGGGTCGCACCTGAAACATTAACCTTCCCTTTTTATTCTGATACTGACTGGCCCACTGTGCATTTCCAGCACTTTATATTTTTATTTCAAATTTCCAGGACTTTTTCTGTTCTGCTCTCCTAGTTTCAGAAGCTGTAACGGGCATTCTCTCTATAAAATAAAATCTGTTTTTATATTGCAGATGATAGAAACTGAGAGATAAAAAGAGGCTGCCTGAGATTTAATTCGAGAAACCTGAGAATCCTCATACAATATAAAAGCAACAGTCAGTGCTGAGATTAAAGTGGATTACATTTCTGGTGTGATTGGGTAGATTGGGAAATTAGATTAAAGGGTATGACGATAGATAAGCAACGGCAAACATTTAAAGAAATATTTCAATATTCTCAACGAGTGCACTTTCCATTGAGAAATAAAAACTCCACAGGCAAAGTGATTCATCCGTGGCTAACTAAAGAAGTTAAGGATAGAATTAGATTAAAAGAAGAGGCTTATAATGTTGCCAAGAAGAATAGTAAGCCTGAGGATTGGGAGAGTTTTAGAAACCAGCAAAGGATGACCAAAAAATTGATGAAAAGAGAGAAAATAGAATATGAGAGTAAACTAGCAAGAAATATAAAAACGGATTGTAAGAGCTTCTACAAGTTTGTAAAAAGGAAGAGAGTAGCAAAAGTAAACGTTGGTCCCTTAGAGGCTGCTATGGGAGAAATTATAAAGGGGAATCAGGAAATGGTAGAGACATTAAACAAATATTTTGTATCTGTCTCCACAGTGGAAGACACAAAAAGCATACCAGAAATAGTAGGGAACCAAGGAGCTAACGAGAGTGAGGAACTTAAAGTAATTAATATCAGTAGAGAAAAAGTACTGGAGAAACTAATGGGACTAAAAGCCAATAAACCCCCTGGACCTGATGGCCTATATCTTAGGGTTCTAAAAGAGGTGGCTGCAGAGATAGTGGATGCATTGGTTGTGATCTTCCAAAATTCCCTAGATTCTAGAGCTGATTGGAAGGTAGCAAATGTAACTCCGCTATGCAAGAAAGGAGGGAGAGAGAAAACAGGGAACTACAGACCAGTTAGCCTGACATCAGTCCTCGAGAAAATGTTGGAATCCATTATTAAGTAAGTAGTAACAGGGCACTTAGAAAATCATAATATGATTAGGCAGAGTCAACATGATTTTATGAAAGGGAAATCATGTTTGACAAATTTATTAGAGTTTTTTGAGGATGTAACTAGCAGGGTAGATAAAGAAGAACCAGTGGATGTAATATATTTGGATTTTCAAAAGGCATTCAATAAGGTGCCACATAAAAGGTTGTTACACAAGATAAGGACTCATGGGGTTGGGGGTAATATATTAGCATGGATAGAGGATTGGTTAACGGACAGACAATAGAGAGTAGGGATAAACGGGTCATTTTCAGGTTGGCAGGCTGTAACTAGTGGGATACTGCAAGGATCAGAGCTTGGGCCTCAGCTATTTACAATCTATATTAATGACTTAGTTGAAGGGACCGAGTGTAATGTATCCAAGTTTGCTGATGCTACAAAGCTAGGTGGGAAAGTAAGCTGTGAGGAGGACACAAAGAGCAGAGTTTTAAAAGGGGAAAACATGTAGGGGGGGTAATCAAAATTGCTGCTTTTGGGAGCAGGCAGACATCCCGGCTGGAACCCACACATTTTGGAATGAGGCGCAGGCAAATCTGTGTGCGTGCATGCGCACATCAGTCACCAGGAAGTCCCGTCCCCACATAAGCCAATAATTAAAAGGGCAAGTGTACCTCAGGTTCTTAAGGTAGTTTATTTTTTGTATATTGGACACTTTAAAAGATTTTAATGTTACCTGGGCGGCTTCCCCACGGCTTCCGATTCACACCTGGTGAAACCAGGAAGGGCCGGATCAATGAAAAATAAACTAAATAAATTAAATAAAATTACATTTCCTATTGTAAAAAAAGTAAATAAACATGGCTCATAAACAATGTTGCTTGGACGTCCCCCCTCCACACTGATGTCCGATGTCTCCGCTCTGATCCTGATATCCGATGTCTCCACTCTGATCATGATATCCGATGTCTCCACTGTGATCCTGATATCCGATGTCTCCACTGTGATCCTGATATCCGATGTCTCCACTGTGATCCTGATATCCGATGTCTCCACTCTGATCATGATATCCGATGTCTCCACTCTGATCCTGAATGTCCGATGTCTCCACTTGTTCCCCGCCCCACCCACCACCATCTCTATCCTAACTGCCGATGAGGTCTCTCCCTCTCTCTCTTTCTCCCCCCCCCACCTTCTCAGATATGCAGCTCCTGCCGGCAGCCAGCATGTCAATCAGGCTTGCTGCCAGGCGCGAAACCCGGAAGAGGCTTTGCGATCGCTACCCACCTACTTTCCTTCCAGGTTTCGCACCCGCAAGTCACCCCCCCACCACCCTCTTCCCGCCAGCATATTAAAATCCTGCCCAAAGAGCCTGCAAAGGGATACAGGCAGGGCAAGTGAGTGGGCAAGAAGGTGGCAGATGAAGTATAATGTGGGGAAAGAATAGAAAAACAGAATACTTTTTAAATGGTGAGAAACTATTAAATGTTGGTGTCCAGAGAGATTTGGGTGTCCTCATACAAGAAGCACAAAAAGTTAACATGCAGGTACAGCAAGCAATTAGGAAAGCAAATGGCCTTTATTGCAAGTGGGTTGGAGTACAAGAGTAAGGAAGTCTTGCTACAATTGTACAGGGCTTTGATGAGACCTCACCTGGCGTACTGTGCACAGTTTCGGTCTCCTTATCTAAGGAAGGATATACTTGCCTTAGAGGTGGTGCACCTAAAGTTCACTAGATTGATTCCTGGGATGAGAGGGTTGTCCTATAAGGAGAGATTGAGTGGAATGGGCCTATACTCTCTGGAGTTTAGATGAATGAGAGGTGATCTCATTGAAACATATAGAATTCTGAGGGGACTTGACAGGGTAGATGCTGAGAGGCTGTTTCCCCTTGCTGGTGAGTCTGGAACTAGGGTTCATTGTCGCAGGATAAGGGGTCGGCCATTTAGGATTGAGATGAGGAGGAATTTCTTCACTCCGAGGGTTATGAATCTTTGGAGTTCTCTACCCCAGAGGACTGTGGATGCTAAGCCGTTGAATATATTCAAGGCTGAGATCGATAGATTTTTGGACTCTAGGGGAATCAAGGGATATGGGAATCGAGCGGGAAAATGGAGATGAGATCGAAGATCGGCCATGGACTTATTGAATGGCGGAGCAGGCTCGAGGGGCCGTATGACCTACTCCTGCTCCTATTTCTTATATTTTTATGTTAGGTATACATTCCAATCAGCCACTCCAATGCTTTATTTCAACATTATAATTAAGAAAGCATTTCATGGAATGGTTGTGTAATTTGATTTAGACAGAACACATAGGGAAGATGTGATGGTTGAGAGCAAAATTTAAATCAAGGCATTGAGAGACATCAGGTGCAATATCCTATTTAATAAGATATCTTGTAAGGTATTGGATATTAATAAAATAAAATGAAACTATCACTTACCATCATATATGCAAGATGAATGATGGCAAGCAGTGGTGTACTGGAATATAAACCACAAAGTACTGTGCTGTGCAAACCACAGGCCTGGAGAGCAAGTTCATTGAACAGTCATGTTGTCAAAAGACGATTTCCTTTCCAGCAAACCACAGGTCACATCAACGATATAAAGGCACTGGAGAAGGTGCAAAAAAGATTTACAAGATTGATACCAGAACTGAGTGGTTATAACTCTCAGGAAAGATTGAACAGGCTTGGGCTCTTTTCTCTAGAAAAGAGAAGGCTAAGAGGTGACCTGATAGGGATCTTTAAAATTATGAAGGGGTTCAATCACGTTGACATAGAGAAGATGGGGATAATTTTAACCCCCCCACCTCCCGGATGAGCGGGGGGGGGTTAAATTGTTAAAAATGGGAAACCCGTCCCCAACCCGCGGGGGGACGGCTGAGTAACCCACTTTGGAGAGGCGGGTCGGTAATTATAATCTGATAATGAGGCTCTGTGCCTCAGATTTTGTCAGCAATTTGAATTTAACGCCTCCAGCAGGGGTTTCCCGGGGCTTGGGAAACTGGGCAGTGAGAACTGCCAGGTGCAGCAGGTACGTGCTGTGGGCCAGGAATTGCAGAAGAGCTTCCCCCGGCCCCTCTAGCAAAACTGCCGCAATCTTCCGACCCCCCTGTGATCAGCCAACCCCCGGCGATCTGATCTCTCCCCCCTAGCGATCTTCAGGCCCTCTCCGCGATCCAATCTCTCCCCACCATGATCTTCAGACCCCCCTGTGATCTGAACTCCCCCCACCTCCATTACCCTGGTTAGAACAATCTTGTAGTTTCAGCAGTGGATCCTGAAAGAAGTAATCATTAATTTTGGTCATCACAAATATGAGGGGTCAGGATATACTGAGTGTATTTTTACTATTCAGTAGTCTGCTATTTTTATAAGTAACTGTCTAAATGGAGCAATTTCTCCCAGTTACCACAGCTCTCTTCAAATATCTATATATATATATATATATATATATACACACATTAATAATAGTAGTTAAAAAATGTTTTAGACATGGGAAATTTGAAATAAAAACAGAATATACAGAGAAAATGCAAGAGACCAATTATGTCAGTTTTTTGGTGTAAGTTCTGAGCAAAGTGTTCCAGCTGAAATGTTAACCTATTTTTCTCTTTCAGATGCTAAATGTCCTGCTTTTCATATTTTCGTAATATGCTATAATAATGGCCTTGTGATTCCTTATTGTTACTGCAAATATTCAAAACACACTTTACTATAACATCCATATAGCCCTACCGCTGAGCGTCAGTACCAGAGAAGGCTGTTCCTTGCTTCATTTCTGCAAGAGAAAGCTGCCAAATGCAGAACTTAAGTGAAGAGTGCTTCCTGTTAGCCCAGCTTAGTGGTAAGGCAGCAGTTTTTTACATTTTCATATGGTTTTATAATACTGACAGTAAGTCACGTGGAAAGTACTGTTTTGGGGCAGCAGGTGCTCTCGTTTCTAAAGATGCTGGTGCACTCCTTTGGAGATGCAAGCAAACATGCATGAAGTAAAACGGTTTATAAAAATATAGTCTTTATTTATTATATTAGAGCTATAACTTTATGTTACAATTTTGCAGTAAACAGTAACATAGAGAACTTAAACAGACAGCCAACCAAGACAATGATCATGGATGAGGCATGACATTGAAGTCCTTTCTGCCTAATCAGGTATTCCCAAATTTTTTACATATTTTAAGCTCAATTCAACAGAGCTGGGTGGCAGTGGCAGAAATGTATGTACAAAAGTTGATCACAGTGAATTGGGAAAGGGAGTGAAGGTTGGTTCTCCTGGCCCAGAAAACCCACTGGCCAGCAATAACGTTGGGATCATGCTCACCCATGACCTCTGCTGCTGACCCTCATGGACTATCTGGGGTCAAGGGAAGTTAGCTAACTTACAAATCCCTGTGTATGCCTAGTATGGCAGATGTTACTAGGGACATCTGCCATATGCAGCAGGCTGCAAATTGTGGTATAGGTCAGGAGACGGGTGTTGGGGCCTCCCAAAAATCTTTTTGATGCTGTTTTGACAAAACCATTCAGCTTCTGGTACATTTTCTGTCCGCTCATGGAAGACCTACGCTGAGATTGCATCACTAGTGGCATAGATTTTCAGCCCCAATGTGTGGTGATGTCCTTCTTTGGCTCTTGGTTGGAGATCCCACCATCCATGCAGGGATTATGGGAGGCCTTAGTTTAATTTCAGCTGTGTTCATGTCAGTGCCGATCAGAACACCAGTGCTCAATAAAGCCAATTTTCCTGACCCTTCTGCCTGTGGAATTGAGTAAAGACTGAGCGGAGTCTTTGTCTCCACAAGACCATCCTGGAAACCTTGATGCTGGGCTGGGACCCAGCGTAATTGAGTCCCAGCTTAGTTACCTGCCATTCCGGTGGACTCCTGCCGAAGTTACAGCAGAAGTCTGCCAGAACAGCTGCGGAATTTTGGGCCTGTACTTTCTCTGTCCTCTGACCTCATGGAAGTGTGTAACCGAGGACTATCAATTATCTCCCTTGCAGTAATTTGCTTACTGGGTTTAAGAGTCTCACATTACATTAACCAATTCTCTTTGAAATAGCCGTGATTACACAGATCAGAGGTTTGTAAACTAAATATATTAAACAGTAATAGAACAAGCCAATAATAGAAGTACCACGGCATATTTTTACAGTAGCTGTTAAACTTTATTTTCTCCTCAAATATTATAAAATAATAAATAGATTTCAACTCTCATGCTAAAAAAAATGTTATAATTAGTTTTCAAACGTAATCATTCTTTTCCTTTCTTTTTCTCACCAACAACGAGAGTTATTTGGCTTAGCTCAGTGTTTTCAGACAGACACTCTTCGAAAACTCCAAATAGACTCACTGATTTGAAAAAGGCAGCTACTGAATACCTTCAAAATAGTCACTGGGCTTCATGAATTTATTATATAATTTTCTGTTACATTCAAAAAGGAGTTGCAATCAAACACATATTTGAACAAATCACATGCTTGTATTCTAATTGAATGGCTTGGCCTCTATTTTGGACCCGTTTTCAGTCAAACCAAATAATTATTCAAACAAAATTTACCAAATTGAATTGGTGTATTCTGCTATGATTGAAGTTGGTTTTTAACTCCTTGTGTACTGATGGAATTAAAGAAGCCAATACCAAGCTAAATCATAGACATTTTTGACATCTCACTTTTGTCAGTCGATAACTCTCACAAGAATAGTAAATGATGAGTTCAAGAGTCCCTGGTAATAATGAACAAAATTCTTGTGGCAAAGCAAATTCAGCTTCTTTTTGTCCTCTTCTGCTCAAATTTTCTGCACTGAGAACAAACTCAGTTCTTTACAATCAAAGGAACAATGTTGCCAAAAATCAAGTAAATAAACCAGTGTGATTAAAAATAACTTACATTTATATAGCACCTTATCATGTGTCTCAGAAACATCCAAACCGCTTCATATGGAATGAGTTACATTGTATAGTTAGGGCTGTTGTATGGGTAAACACAGCCATTGTACACACAGCAATGAGATGAGTAACCAGTTCATCTGTTTTTGGTGGTGTTGTTTGAGAAAGGAACATTAACTGGAATACAGTGGGACTCCTGCCCTTTTCCATCCGTCCAAACCACCAGAACAGACAGCTGTATCTTTTAGTCCTTCAAAGGGAGATCAATAACATTATGCTGTAAGGTTTTGGCAACAGTAACAATTACTTGTGTTTATATAGTGGGGTCTGGAAGTACAATCGAAAAGGCAGATTTTATGGGGCTTTTGAAGAAAGAGAGAGAGGTAGTGAGGCATAGTGGATATGGGAGATGGTTCCAGAGAGCAGGGGCATGGTAGTTAAAAGAACAGTGCTGAACAGACGGTGCTGAACATTAAACTCAGAGGAATGGGGAATGCAAACTGGGACATATGGCTGGAGACAATTGCTGAGGTAAGATGGAGTGAGACTGTGGAGAGATTTGAAAATTTGTACAAGAAATTGATTTGCTTGGGAATGGAAATCAATGGAGTTTGACGAGGACAGGCTTGACTGTTAAGTCGGACTTTGAGAAGAAAGAATGTGAGACCACAGAGTTCTGGATTTGACATCATTATGTCTTAACTAGAAGGCCTGAAGCAGACACATATTACAGGACGCTAATCAATGCCTTACCATCACGTCATGAGCTCTAACCCAAAAGAAGCCTTCACACTTTATGGACTACAGCTTCTTTCTTTTGACACCTTTTGGTTCAGCTACTAATTTTATAACCACCTAGTAAAATGTGTAGGATCAGGAAGGTAAATCTAGAAAATAACATAAAATAAGTATTAGAAAGTATCCATTTTAAGATTTTCGGATGCTAACAGATATGGGTGGGAGTAATGGTCAGCCCTATTCTCATATGAATGCTTAATGCACTTGTACCAATTTCTCTTTTTGCTGTTTTAATGCAGGGGTTAAGTGTTCACTTGAGGACAACATTGATTGTAGTTTCCACCCTATGGTATACCTTTATTTGATTTTGGGGGAAGGCAAATATGTTTCTTAATTTATATTTGTTTGTAGGTTTCTGGATTTCTACTTACTCACCTAAGAGGTATGAGGGAAATATTCTCACATTTTTGGAGAGCAAATTTTTGGAAAGAACATTTGTTTCCAAATTTGATTGGGACAAAGATAGTGAGCTTGTTTTCATATTATTAACCATGCTTTCAAGCTTTATTGTCCTTTTCATTGCTAAAGGAGTAGTATTCTATAATTTGTTTGGTGTTTATTTAACTTTTTAAGACACTTATTTAAGTTACAGCCATACATTCGGTTTTCAACTACTTCTGTTTTTCTTACAGTATTATTTCCAACAGTGCTCTACCAACTGCATTCTGGGTAGAGCTGCCGCTGGAAGCTCCTCCTCCTCCCTCTCTCTCTCCTGTGATGATGGGCCTTGAGAAACAGCTAACAGCCACTTCATATTTTGTGCACTTGAAAACAGAACTTAGCTGATGCATAGTAAGCATTGTGACATAATGGATGCTAAATTGGGCCGTGTAGCACCCGTTGTTTTGGCGCTACACAGCCTCTCCGACATCTTGGATGCACACGCACGTTTCCAGCATGACGTGCGCCAGACGCCATCTTGGTATAGGAGTTAGAGCATGCGCAGATAACGAACACTGGAATCATGTAAAGTAGGGAGAAAATGGCTTCAAACAGTGTGCAACTCTGATTTAAAGTGATAGACACCATTTTGGGACTTAATAAGAACATAAGAAATAGGAGCAGGAGTAGGCCAATTGGCCCCTCGAGCCTGCTCCGCCATTCAATAAGATCATGGCTGATCTGGTCCTAACCTCAAATGTAAAATCATGTCCAATTTCCTGCCCGCTCCCCGTAACCCCTAATTCCCTTTACTTCTAGGAAACTGTCGATTTCTGTTTTAAATTTATTTAATGATGTAGCTTCCACAGCTTCCTGGGGCAGCAAATTCCACAGACCTACCACCCTCTGAGTGAAGAAGTTTCTCCTCATCTCAGTTTTGAAAGAGCAGCCCCTTATTCTAAGATTATGCCCCCTCATTCTAGTTTCACCCACCCTTGGGAACATCCTTACCGCATCCACCCGATCAAGCCCCTTCACAATCTTATATGTTTCAATAAGATCACCTCTCATTCTTCTGAACTCCAATGAGTAGAGTCCCAATCTACTCAACCTCTCCTCATATGTCCACCCCCTCATCCTCGGGATTAACCGAGTGAACCTTCTTTGTACTGCCTCGAGAGCAAGTATGTCTTTTCTTAAGTATGGACACCAAAACTGTATGCAGTATTCCAGGTGCGGTCTCACTAATACCTTATATAACTGCAGCAATACCTCCCTGTTTTTATATTCTATCCCCCTAGCAATAAAAGCCAACATTCCGTTGGCCTTCTTGATCACCTGCTGCACCTGCATACTAACCTTTTGATTTTCTTGCTCTAGGACCCCCAGATCCCTTTGTACTGCAGTACTTTCCAGTTTCTCACCATTGAGATAATAACTTGCTCTCCGATTTTTCCTGCCAAAGTGCATAACCTCACATTTTCCAATATTGTATTGCATCTGCCAAATCGCCGCCCACTCACCCAGCCTGTCTATATCCCCTTGTAGGTTTTTTATGTGCTCCTCACTCTCTACTTTCCCTCCCATCTTTGTATCATCTGCAAACTTTGATACGTTACACTCGGTCCCCTCCTCCAAATCGTTAATATAGATTGTAAAGAGTTGGGGACCCAGCACCGACCCCTGCGGAACACCACTGGCTACTGGTTGCCAGTCCGAGAATGTACCATTTATCCCAACTCTCTGCTTCCTGTTAGATAACCAATCCTCCACCCATGCCAGAATATTACCCCCAATCCAGTGATTCTTTATCTTGAGCAATAATCTTTTATGTGGCACCTTGTCGAATGCCTTCTGGAAGTCTAAATACACTACATCCACTGGTTCCCCTTTATCCACCCTGTACGTTATATCCTCAAAGAACTCAAGCAAATTTGTCAGACATGACTTCCCCTTCGTAAAGCCATGCTGACTTTGTCCTATTAAATTATGTTTATCCAAATGTTGCGCTACTGTCTCCTTAATAATAGACTCCAAAATTTTACCCACCACAGATGTTAGGCTAACTGGTCTATAATTTCCAGCCTTCTGCCTAATACCCTTTTTAAATAACGGTGTTACATTAGCAGTTTTCCAATCTGCCGGACCTTTGCCGAGTCCAGAGAATTTTGGAAAATTATTACCAAAGCATCCACAATCCCTACTGCCACTTCCCTCAAGACCCTGGGATGTAAGCCATCAGGTCCAGGGGATTTATCCGCCTTGAGTCCCATTCATTTACTGAGTACCAATTCCTTAGTGATTTTAATCGTATTTAGCTCCTCGCCCCCTGGAGCCCCCCGTTTGTCCACTGTTGGGATATTCTTAGTGTCCTCTACCGTAAAGACTGAAACAAAATATTTGTTCAGCATTTTTGCCATCTCCATGTTTCCCACCATTAATTTCCCGGTCTCATCCTCTAAGGGACCTACGTTTGCCTTAGCCACCCTTTTTCTTTTTATATAACTGTAGAAACTCTTGCTATCTGTTTTTATATTTTTTGCTAATTTATTTTCATAATCTATCTTCCCTTTCTTAATCAATCCTTTCGTTACTTTTTGCTGTCTTTTGAAGACTTCCCAATCTTCTATCCTCCCACTAAGTTTGGCTACCTTATATGTCCTTGTTTTTAGTCAGATACTATCCTTAATTTCTTTACTTAGCCACGGATGGCTGTCATTTCTTTTACACCCTTTTTTCCTCAGTGGAATATATTTTAACGCTCAACTCAATGCACAGTATTAACCCCGACCATCTGACCATGTCTTAGAGTGCCTGGAGGACCCCCCCACCAACGGTATTTAAAGGGACCATGCAGGATTTACAGGTCAATGGCTGGATTATTGCTTCTGGCTGCCGAGACATTTGTAACTGTTTTTGGAGGTCTCCTAGACTTGAATTCTAGGACACGGGGACATAGCCTAACATTTAGAGCCAGGACATGCAGGAGTGAAGTTAGGAAATGCTTCTACACGCAAAGGGTGGGAGACGTTTGGAATGCTCACTTGTGAATGTCAAATCTGAGATTGATAGATTTCTGTGAAGCAAGGGTATTAAGGGATATGAGGCTAAGGCGGGGAGTTAGGTCACAGGTCCACCATGATCTCATTGAATGGCTGAACAGGCTCGAGGGGCTAAATGCCACTGCCACTTGCTGCCTCCTGATATGCGCCACCTTCTCCTGCAAGAAAGTGGGATGTGTGTCTGGGTGATGTACCTGTTGTGGTTGAATAGCTGCCAGGGTGTGTGGCCTGTGAGTTGTGGGTGGGCAGCTTGAAACAGTGGTAATGTGTAAGGGTGAGAGGAAGCATCTGATTGGAAGAGTTGAGTACTGATGGAAAGAGTTTGTTGGTATATGGGTGATGGGGGGTGTAGTGCGTGGTGCAGTCAGTAGGAGACGCCACTTGACAGTTGACCTCACTCACCTTGACCACTCATGTCAAAGCTTTGAACTTCCTCCTGCACTGCATCCATGTTCATGATGCTGTGCATCTGGCATTGACTTCGTCCCCCGTTGCCTCCCACTGCCTTTTGGAGGGCTTCTTGCCCCTCTACCCCACTGCGGATATAGGATGTCCCTCCTTCTGTCCACCTCTTTCACCAAGGCCTCTAGTGCATCAGCAGAGAACCTTGGTGCATGCACTCTCGCAGGCCTGGTAACAACTCAGATCGGCAGATTGGTGAGGTCTGGCATGCAGATCGGAGGATGTGGGATATAGTATTGCGCAACCTTTATTCAATGTTTTAATAAAACTCATAAGTGTGTAAACATAGGGAAGGGACCAGTATCTGTGTTTTACGTGTGCGATATCTGATCTCTGTTCAGATTCCATGCAGACAGTAGACTGTTATTTTCAGCAAATAACAGGTACCAGTTCCCTTTAAGAGATTTCTAAGAAACATCCTCCCTTTAAGAGATTGAGCTCCCCCTGGTGATGGAAAGTGCGAATTGCATTGATTCCATGTACAAGGCCTGGAATGGAACGCTGATTGCAGGTAAGTCCTCGGGTGGGCCGAAACTTGTGTCCTGCCTGCACAGGCCATTGAGCACGGGGTAATAGCACATCACGCTACCTACGCCCAAAAACGGCCCCCTCCAATTTTCCCCCCAATGTTTTTTTTAATTAAGAAATTAAAAATCAGCATCTATGTGCATCATAGTACACAATAGAAAGAGCTAGATACTTCTTAAATGAATCATTGAGGTACAAAAGCACAGTTAAAAATAGCAAATAGAAGGAAACCCACAGATTTTCAGTTTTGATGAATCAGAACTCCCACGTTTACAGCAGTATCAAAGTTTGCTCCTTGCACAGGAAAAAAACTGAAGTTAGCATGGGAAAGAAATGGGATTTTAATTCATTTTTTCTGCCAGTTTTTGGTCTTCCTTCCTCTATATGGAGATTCCCATATCCATTTAGGAGTCAGCTGTGGCTCAGTGGTAGCATTCTCGCTTCTGAGTCAGAAAGTTGTGGGTTCTCAAGCACAGGGACTTAAGCACAAAATCTAGGCTGGCACTCCAGTGCAGTACTGTCGGAGATTGCTGTCTTTCGGGTGCGATGTTAAACCAAGGCCCTGTCTGCCCTCTCAGGTGGATGTAAGAAATCCCATAGCACTATTTCAAAGAGCAGGGGAGTTTTCCCTGGAATCCTGGCCAATATTTATCCCTCAACCAACATCACTACAAAAAACAGTTTGGTAGTCATCATCACAGGGCAGATAGTGCCTCAGTTTAACATCTCATCTGAAACAACAGCACCTACCAACAGCATAGCACCCCCTCAGCACTGCACTGAAGTATCATCCTAGACTTTGTACTCAAGTCTCTGGAGTGAGACTTGAACCCATGACCTTCTAACTCAGAGAGTGTTAGCAACTGAGCCACAGCTAACACTGATGGTAGTAAACAAAAGGTCACAAAAGTGCTTTGAAGCTACTACACAGACAGAGTTGCTTCAGTATTTCCATCAATGGCCTGAAATCTGCTGCACAATGTAGATGGGCAAATTCAGAGCACATGTAGTCATTGGGGAATCCAGTGGAAGCACAGAAACATGTCAGAAGAGTGATATTCTCAGTAAGGGTCACTCTAACCTTCAATCAGGAAAATTAAAAATAGCAACCTTCCTAGCAAATATGCCATTCAAGAGCTAGATGCCTCTTTAAAGCTGAAATAGTAAAATACTATACAGCAGTGAGAGAATAATTGCTTATTAAAATCATTAAAGTTTCAATGATTTTGGTTGAGGTCTATTGTTCATTCAATTTTCAAAACATAATTAGCTTCATTACTGTTCAACTAAATAGTATTTTCATAAATATTTCATAGTTGTACACCACAGTTTACAACTATGCACAATGGTTTCAGCTCAGTATTAGCAAACCTCTGGAGTAAGGTCCTGATCTGACTGCAGTGAGGGACATATTTGAGGTACCATCTTACCCCACTGGAGACTGATATGGCATAACTTCAGTGCTATATCCATTTGGGTTTAAAAAGTGATCTGGTAGTTAGTTGGATCTCCCGAGCCTTTTATAAACTTATGCAAAGTCTTTTGCAATGATCTCAGAAAGCAGACAATCTCAAAACAGTAAAAATTGCCTGCTCGGAGTGGAGATCTCAAAGCATGCATGAGCTGTCCCTTGGCACCTAGAGTGTAATTCTCAACCAGGAAATATAACAAGAGTCCAGCCTGATCTGAATTGCATTTTGCACTTACTAGTCTCAGACCAGTAGGGCAATTTAAATGCTACCTATAAAATATGACCTGACTAGCCTTTACCATTAATCAGCTGATTGACTGCTCTCACTCATTTCAAACACTCTGCTATTTTTATGACAGATAACAATATTATGTAAAATACAATAGATAGTAAAGATGAAGTAGAACTTATGAGGGCTTAACTATGGTTTACTGAATGGAGATGGCATCTAAATACTTATTGGTGTTTATTATAGGAGAGCCACTTCAAGGGGCAGTTTTACAATCCCTCTTATAGTTAAAGCCAGATCTTTGGAGTGCCACCCTCCTGAATTTGTACTGCATTCACACCACCAGTCTCCATCTTGACAATGGCAAAGTATGTTTCTGCTTATGATTAAAAAATACTGCATTGGTGGCCAGTATGGATGAACTGAGCTTAACCCGCTGGTAGCCAAAAAAGGCGGCAGCCCCTGCTTTTGACGCCGATGTTTCTATTGCTGTCGCTATCATTACCTACAGGGATGCCAGTGAAAACCACCTGTTTGGGTGGATCTCAGTTGGGGCTGCCAGCAGCTCATAGTGCAGTAAATGGAGCATAACACTCACTTCCAAAATGCTAAATGTCAGTGACACTAAAAGCACAGATCACTGCATTTCTGTTTTGCCACAGTGTGCAGATCTAAAATCTGAGTCATCATCTTGTTCTTTCAGCAATAACCACTATTCCCTGAGGGAGGCAGAGGGAGGGGGAAGGAAGAAACTTCATCAATTTCCTTGTACTTGAACAACTTTTTCTACACACCAAATTGGTTAAAATCTATGCGTCACAATGCTGCTGGTGGTAAACCTTCATTTAACATCACAGACTATCATTTGGGATTACAATAAGTGCCTTTACTCTTTGAAGGTACTTTAGCTGAATGTAGTGTTGGTTGCACCAAAGGGTGTTGCAATACCACAAAACTTTTTCTTGCTTTGCTGTTTCTATTATGTAGTTAAAGGAGAACAGCTATAATGGTCAATTAATAATTGATCGGTGCAGCTGGTACTTGACTGATTTTGATATCGAAGGCTGATTAAACGCTGAGAATCCACTAGGTGGGGCATGAAAACACTTCGACAAAAACATGAATCATTTTCAATAGCAATAGGTAAAACCTGGAGTGGCTCCAACAGTTTGTCTCCTCCCACAAACCAGCATTGTTTGTTTATTCAGTGCTACTTGGGCCATCGGCTGATCTGAAATGTTTCCTTTCTTAGCTGAAAAATATTGGGGCCAATTTTCATCCTGTTGCCGCCCCATTTTTCGGTGTAAATGGGGCAGTAGCAGGATGACATTTTTTTTTAAATGTATCGACGACATGCAGCTGGAGATCTGCCCATTTTGATTTAGGCTGCCTGAACTCCCACAAGAAACAGGCAGGGGCCTAATAAATATATGTAAATCAGAGTCAAATGACATTGTCAGGACCCTGATGCCATTTTGTCTCTACCTGCCCACAAACCATGGGCAATGCACGTGGGGAGGCAGCCATTTTCAGCAGTATTTTAAGGGATCCTCAGCTGCTCTGAGGTAAAAAATTTTGGGAGACTTTTTGTTTCTATTACATTGTAGCTTTTGGCTACTTAGTTGATTTCAGAGTGTTTGTAATGCCTGGCAAACGTTCTGAATTCTTAAGGTGCTTCTGGCAATGTACTACTTTCATAATGCAGGTCCTTCTGGCAATTCAACTCTTGCAAGAGGACAAATAGCAGGAGGCCTAGGAGGAAGGAGCAAAGAGAACTGCAGGTGGAGCAAGTAGAAGGAAGCATGCTAGCAGGAATCCTTACCCTCCAAAGGGAGTGTACAAGCCCTCTCTCTGAGGAGCAGTGCATAAGGAGACGGCACTTCCCTAGTGAGGCTGTCACAGAATTGTGTCACCTCAGGCAACAAGACATGCAACCAACTGCCACAGCTACCACAGCACTGTCTGTTGCAGTCAATGTCACTGCAGCCCTCAACTTTTTTGCCTCTGCTCCTTCCAGATTGCCACAGCAACATCACTCAATCTGCAGTAACATGTTTCCTTCCCATTGCAGGATTGCCCCTGCTATTAGGCCGTGGCTCAGTTCTCCCACTGATCTACAGGAAAGCAGACTACAGGTGATCACGCTGAAGCCCCGATCCATTGGATCTTCCAGCTTGTCCAAGGCAGAGGAGATGGTGGAGCTCATAGCCTGCAAGGCCCCAGTATGAACATTTTCAAGAGGTGCTATCTGTGGTGACAGAGACTCTTGCTGGGAGGGCCCAGTTGCAGTATGCACTGAGGTGACCACCCACTTCATGGATGACTGCAGAGTGTCGATGACATGCCCCAGAACCCCACACAAGTTGGCAGTGGACTCCTCCATACCCTTCGACATGCTCCTTGTCAGGCAGTCCAATGCATCGAGCAAATGAAGGTAGACAGAAAATATCCTTCTTTAAAAGGTTGAGCCCCTAAAATCTGCACCTCTGCCCTCGGACGCGAAAATCCAGTGAGCTGTTTCCTGGGCCATTCTTTCCACCTATACATGCTCCTGCTCACTTGTGCTTGGTGAAACACCCAGTGCAGATGCCTCTATTGTATTAGTGCAGTTGACTATTTAACAGGAATATTTTTAGGTAAATCAAAGGTTGAGTGTATTGTTCAATTAAAAAGGTGATACTTCCCAACATATGGAAAAATGCCCATCAGATTCTAAGGCCCCGATATTTACGGGGATGCGGGGAGGTTGCAGGGGAGCACGGCAGCACAGTGAAAACCCAGCAAGGCCAGGGACACGGAGATCCTGTTAAATTTAACGGCAGGACCTCATTATAATTTTTTTCTTCCGTTTCCAGCTGCCGGGCGGGAAAACCAGCGGCAGGGGGCTGCAGCCGGGGACCCCTGGGCTGGTCCCCTGCAATCGGGAGTGGGGGGGGGGAAGCTCAGCGATCGAGGCTTGGGGGTGGGGGGGGTGGAGTTCGGTCACGGTCAGTTGGACGGAGATAGAGGCCATCAGGGCTGGAGGAGGGTGGTTGGCAATCGCGGCGGGGGGAGAGAGAGGCAGCGATCAGCAGAGGGGAGGCCAAAGGCTTCCTTGATGGGGTGGGGGGAGCACTCCTGCTCCTCCTGGCCCACAAGGAGTGCTGAAACGGGCACGTATCCTGTGGAGCCAGCAACTCCTGCCTCCCTTTCACTGCTGGGTTTCCCGATCCCTCAGAAACCTGCGAGGCAACGGTAAATTTTAAATCGGGCTCCCAATTGCACTGATGGAGCCCAATTTAAATATGCTAATGAAGTGTCCCGCCTCTTGACGGTGGGACATCAGATGCCTCGAAACCTGCCGTCGTAAAAACGGCAACGGGCCAGTACACGGCAGCTTGGGGATACATTCCCCGTTTTTATCATTTTTAACCTCCCCCCAACTCTCTCCCGCCTGTTAATATAGAGGCCTAAGTTACTGGGGTAGATTTTGCCCTTCTACGGGGTGGAAAACGGTGTGAGCAGTTTGACCAGCTGTTGTACACTCTGCCCGATCTTCCTTTCCATCGGGGAAGGAGTATAACGGGCAACCGATCCGATATCACCAGTTTCCCACTGCCGCCGAAAGTGAAAATCTATCCCATTGTATATCAATGTGTCACTCTCTCCCTGCAAAGCACAAATTGCAGTAGACTATTACCCATTTAAATGAAGAGCTTCTCTAATCTCTCCCTCAGTCTTAATAAATCATAACGTGAAGAAATGCATGTTATTTTAATTTTGAAATTTATTTTAAAAATAGAACCCTTGATCCAAAGAAGAAATAAATACTGAAAAATTCTCAAATTACTGTCCTGTAGAAAAATCCAACAGGATTTAGTATAAAATATTATTGACTGCGATGTTATTTAGGCCTTTTCATGTCATATCCTTTTTGCCTACTAGACAGGACACAGTTTTTGTTCCTGCAGGAGGAAGTATTCTGGTTTCTGCCTCAATCCAGTTTAAGATTCATCGCCTGCTTTCTGACTGGGGCCTGGAAGGTTTTGAAGACTCTACACAGATGAAGCAGATCATTTTAGCATCCTAAAAAACTTCTATCATTCAATCCTTCTCTCGCTGCAGTGAGTTACTACAGTGTGTCAACCACACTGCTGAAGAAAATAGTAAATGGAAATCACAAGACTTTTCAATAGGGATTGGATGGGGTGAGTGGGGGAGAGGGTGGTAGGCTTATCTCATGTACCTCCCAGTGGCTGGCTCAGAGGAACATTGGTAGAGGTCTGGACACATGGGGCTCGATATTACCAGGGCTGAGGGTTCGCGGCGGTGGGGGGGGGGGTGCTATTGGGCGCGTGGGTAACGCGCCTGGTGAAATCAGTCTGCCCCGCGCGCGATCGCAGCTTAATTGGATCCACTTACCTGTGCTTCCGGGTTTCCCACTGCTAAGCTGCGCGGCGGGCGGACTGAGCATGCACAGTAAGGTCTGTCAGCTGGAGGAGCCCTATTTAAAGGGGCAGTCCTCCACTGACTGATGCTGCAACAAATAGGAAAAAATACAGCATGGAGCAGCCCAGGGGTAAGGCTGCTCCCAGGTTAATGATGTCTCACTCCAGGTATCATTGGATGGGGTGAGGAGGAGGAGGGGGAGAACAGAGATCTTCCCCCCGGCGGGCGGGAGGAAGCGGCCTGTCTCTGCCACCAAGAAGGCCTGGCTTGAGGTGGCAGAGGAGGTCACCTGCACCACCAACATATCGCGCACCTGCATACAGTGCAGGAGGCGCTCCAATGACCTAAGTAGGTCAGCCAAAGTGAGTACACTTACTCATTCCCCTACACTCCATCTGCCACATCACCGCCCCCACCCCACATCTCCTTCTGCACTGCCAACACTACTCTGTCACTTCACTCCTCACACCCACTCAAACCTCATCCTCATCTTACCTGCACTTACTCACCTCGCCAGTACTCATCCCACCACTACCACTCAACCCAATCCTCATACAATCTCATGGCTCTATCTCATACTCACCCTCTCATGCATCTCTTTCATGGTCAGCCTCACTCAACCTGTGCTGCAGCCACAGGGCATGCATCACATATGTGCAGTAGGCAGCGTAAGGCAAACGTGTCGTGAGCATGAAGGGGATGCACAAGGGTGTTTGAGGGTTTGTCATGGTTTTTATTTATATTTAATTTCTGACCAACTCACATCACATATTATATTGTCACCACTACTGCCACGTCTTTGCGAATCTTGTCTGGTTTGTGAAATAATGCCCTTTCCTGAGGATCACAATGAAGACCCACACCTGATGCCACCCATTGTGTCACTGCAGGGTGGGTGTATTTGCAGGGCTCTTTTGTGCAGACGACTGAGAGACGTTGGCGATGTCCCCGGTGGCACCCTGGAAGGATGCGGAGGAGAAGTTGTTGAGGGCAGTGGTGACTTTGACAGCGACAGGTAAAAAGATGGTGCTTGGGCCAGCCGGGAGTAGCTCGGCATGAAGGAGGCTGCAGATGTCCACGACTACATGTCGAGTGACTCTGAGCCTCCGTGTGCACTGCTGCTCAGAGAGGTCCAGGAAGCTGAGCCTCGGTCTGTGGACCCTGTGGCGAGGGTAGTGCGCACTGCGAAGCATCTCTCTCTGCAGTTGCCCTCCCTCCTGCTGTGCAGGTGGATGTGTCACAGCACTGTGTTGTGGAGCTCTGCATGTCAGAGGTGGGCGGCGTGGCCGGCGAGGCTGGTGATGCTGCTTGCCCTCCACGGAGGTCATGACTGCAGCTACGGAGACCCCCATCCGGAAGATGTACATCTGAGGGGGTCCGCAAGGTAGGTACATGTGTCTGGACCCCGGGGTAAGTGTGCAAGTTGGTGAATTTGATTGTTAGGAGGAGGGTGGTGGAGGCCAAACTTTGTCCAAAGTGACAGAGTGGCCTCCTGCAATGAGTGAGGGTCTCCCCCACCACCTGTCAAATGGACCTTTGCAGCTGCCACAGGCTAATGGCTGCAACACGTCCATTTCAACTGGGAGTGTTTCCCCCAGTACGGGAAACAGTCCCAGTTGTTTCTAAAATCCCACCCCTCCTGAAATATTCCCTTAATCAGGTCTGTTAATGACCTGAAATAGCAAGATAAATACTGTTAAGTGGTATCCCGCCGACTTTAATTGCATGCGGGAGTCCCACATGCGGGGGCTGCGCGCGCACGTCGGCGCGTCTGTGGGAAACCCGGAAGTGGGCGGGTTGGAGCCGGGCTCCCGACCCGCTCCGGGATTCCCTGATTTTCGGAGCCCCCCCTGCCAGGAACGCGCCCGATAGCGGGTGCTAAAATAGAGCCCATGGATTCTTAAATATCGCTCAACCCAATTTGGGATTGGCCGCCAACAAAAAGGTCTTTTTTTACTATACTTACCTTTATGTGGAGCTGGGAGAAGTGAGAGTGCTCCTCCCATCTCCACTGCAGTACTGCAGGTTGCTGTCGGTCCGCGCTAGCCCCCCACCCCTCCCATTCTCCTCCCTCTCCCGTTCCCAGAACGTACCTGAGGGACATTACCGATGAGGCAGCCAGCCCAATTTGGAGGCTGCCTCTGGAGGCCAGAAATATGCTGGTGAGTTCTAATGTCTAAATTCGGGCGCTCCTCAGTGCCCCTGGCCTCTGGTGCGCGCTTCTAGCGCACTGACCATTTCAGGCCCGAAAACTGGCCTAAAAATTTTTAGCCAATGTCTCTCTGGTTTATTTTATGTACCCAGGGACCCTTTAATAAAGTACACAAATAAATATTCATGCTGTTGTTTGTTGGTACAGGTGGATTACAATATGCCATAGTCAGATCATTTTAGCTCCTGTTAAGTTGCCTGAAATTGTTCTCTGGGATGTCACTCCAGTGTCATCTCTGGTACAGCATGAATGACTGTGGCACAAACTGCAGACTGACCTATTTTTATTTCCTGATTTGGGACATATAAGTAATGTCTGAGATAGTTCAAACTTAGTAAATTGACAATCAGGGAAACTTTAATAAACTGTTCTGAGCAATTGAATACATATTACATTTGATCTTTGTTTGAAACTGAAATTTATTTATGATAGATCGATGCATCACACTGTGCATTGTAAGGTTAAAGATTCTCTTGTCCCTACTATAAATAGATTTCAGTACCAAGTATTTGTCAAATTGAACATGTATCCCTGGTGCTAACTACATCACCTTGGAGGGCCGTTACACAAAGAGAAAGGGAGCATGTGTTAGCATGGGACATGTTGTAAATGGCTGTGCACACATTAACAAGGCCAATACAGTGCCACTGATGGGCAGGCGTCCCGGCATGTTACTAGCTGAGTGATTCTGAAGGGCTATGAAGAAGTAGAAGTTAAAGAGAACACTTGCCTTGTTGGGCTGCCACAAAGCCAAAAAGCTCTCCCTCACCTACACCCTCAACGATTTCCAGAACTGCCTCTTGATGCCAGTTGAGATGACGCAGGTTGGCAGGTTGCCACCGGTTCAGGTTCTCCCTGGGTGGTTGTGCACAGCCGTCTCCATTAAAAACAGACATTATCGGCATTTACATTAACATCAGGTGTGATGTAGAGCCCAAATGACGTTCAGCTTGTGTGAATGGATGACTAGACAGCCTGCAAGAGGTTGGAGGTTGCATTTTAGCTTGGTGGCACAACATGTATGATATTCAAGGCCTTTCTCTTTGGCAGTCACAAACTACAACACAAAGAAGGAAAGTTCAGGTGTGGAAGAGGTGAAGGGTGGTGCCAATGCTTTCCATGCTCCATTGCTGATGCTGCACCATGTTAGCGGGACAGTGTTCATGGAATGCAATACTAGGCAGCGATTTATTTTGGATTGGTAAACTAGACAACCTTACATTGGGACCTTTCATTCTCTGTTCTGCCTCCGACCATACCTGCAGCGCATTTCACCTCAGAGGACAGTTCCCCCACACCAAATATAGGAGACTGTCATTCTTGTACCAAAACATTCAATGTCTCCTCATTAAAAGGATCAGTCTTAGGACCTGCTTCTTGGTGACATACTATGGTCCCAGTTGCAGTCAGGCAAGCAAATAGTATACTTAGAAAATGGAAGCAGCTGTAGCACTGCTTGCACTCATGTAAAATGTGCAGGGAGCATATGTAAGTTATTTTAATTGATTGACCAAGCTAATTCCGACGTACAAAGTCAAATATTGTATTGGGATTGCAAAGCTAATTCTGGTGCTGTAGAAACCATCTTGTTTATATTATGGAGCAGTACTTACAGCAGCCACTCCACATTTAAGCAACTACACGTGCACTGGCTTGTTTTAAAGGTGCTGTTTGTGATCATTTAGTAAATTAACATTTGAAACAGATGCAGATCCAGGGCAACAGGGTGAGCAGGGCAACTGGGCTTAATTTTGGATTGCTGCAACAAAGAGCTGGCACAGACAAGATGGGATGAATGGCCTCTGTCTGTGGTGTAAACTTCTATGGTTCTAAATTTCAATAGCTGGGAAAGTCCACATAAACCACCTGGAACAAAACTATATGCCTATACGGGGGACTAGGGTTATCAACTCTGGTTGCAGGTATTCCTGGAGTTTATCATCACATGACCTTCCACCTCCAACGTCAACCAGCCTTCCCCCATCTCCCATAATTTTATAACTAGTAAATGAAAGCATTCAAAGAAAATTAACAAAACCACAATTTTGTTTTAAGGCCCTTATGATTTTTCTCCTGGGTTGCTCGCAGCAGTGCCCAAGAGATTAATCTTTAATTCCTGGAGACTTCAGGATAATCCTAGAGGTGTGGCAATCCTAATGGGGACTTTGTGAGCACTTCAGTTGCTTATTTTGTCACAGCCAGAAAAAAGATTGCTGCCTCTGCTGGCGAGCACTTTTGTTGCCATTTGAGATACAGGCCAATACCACCACTTTTGGTGGTGCACATGCCTTTGACATCACTAGCATCAGCTTGGTCACTTTGCTGCTGACTTTGAGACAGATAAATAATATAGCTTGTGCTGTTAATGCCAATCTAAATCAAAAATAAAACAGGGTCTACCTCATTGCTGGAGTTTTACTCTTCTTACATAAGTGGGAAAAAAAATGTACAGGATTTCTTTTCGGGAGGGAGGAAAGATGAGAGGGGACGGGGTGCACCATGAACCATGTCTGATCTGCCCCAATAATGTAAGCGATCACTTTCCTACGCGGAAGCAGTGCAAATTCAAATATGAAGATTGAAATTCTTTAACAATTGCAACATCGATGCAGCTGTTGAAGTTAATGTTTAACTTCCCCCTGCAAGTTTATATCCGATCGCAAGGACTTTTTAAAAATTCCCTAATCCGAATATAAGGCTCTTTCTTCTGCTGGGACGCCAGAAACCACAGAATTCCGATGACTCATCCTGAAAGAGCCACTAAATATACTAGGCTCCGGATGAGATATCTTGTTTTGAACAGTCAACTTCCTGACATAACAACAAAGGTTAAAATATATCTCTTCAAAAAAATACCAATAATAAAAAATGTGTTATTCGAGAATCCTTTGTTACAAGGCAAATTTTTGCCCAAAATTCCTTTATTAATGAAATGGAGGAGAGCACCTGCTATTCTCCATAATTAACAATCTGTTAAAATCACAGGATTACGTGGCTCTGACACAAGCAGAGTGGATTTTGTTAGTAGGTTTTTACTTCTGAAGAAAAACATTCTTCTGATTTTTTTTCTTAAAAAAAAGAATTTCATCCCCCTCTAATAGGTCACTCAGCATGTTTCTTTTGTCAGATATGCTGTACGCATTTGTCATATACAATAATCATTTCCTAAATAAGTGTTGTTTTAATCTTTAGGTCGGTTAGGTGTATAAGTGAAGTACTAGGATAGTTTGAGAATACCATTTTCTCTACTAAGAATACAAAGAAATTATCAAATGCCTGTTTATTAAAGTGCCTCACAGTTCATTGATGGGTACATTTTTTTTTGATGTACAGATAAAGGTGAAAAAGAAATTTCCTGCTTGAAAAAACAATTGGCTTTGGTGTCCCTGTGAGATGGTGCCAGAATTCCCACTCCTGATCGCCATCCCGTTCAGCAGTGATACTCACCACTGTCTAACAGCTTGTCAACATTCATTGTCCAGGCGCACTCATGAAGCTTGGCCACTTCTGTGAGAAGTGCAGTTACAGTGGAATTGTACCCCAGCAGGACCCAGTTCCTATGGGAGCGGAAGCGAAAAAAAAGTATGGAGGAAAAAAAATTACATAGAAATCTCACTACCCACATTCTTTATGAAAGTATTCAAATTCTGAAGGCTGAGGTAAACTTCACGAGGTGGTGAATTTTTTGTACCCTCGCTCCCACTTCTGATCTCATGCTGTTGTCCCAGGGTTCCTGAAAATCACAGAGCCAAAACCAGTGGCAGCAAGCAACAGACAGCAACGAGAGTATGTAAGTCGGCATGTACCTAACCTCAGCTTCTGTTACAGCTTCATGGTGAACGGTGGCATGGTGAGAACATTTTTACCCTCAAACCTCCTTAATTCTACCTGTGCAATGGAGAAAAAAACACAACACAGCTGTGAGACACTGCACCTTTAACTGGCAATCAATAAATGACACAACTGATTGAGGAAGCTCCCCAGAAATGAGTAACCAACTAAAAACTCTGCCATTATCTACCATACTCTGCGTTTGTGACTAATTCTTTTTGTTAAAGGTCCAACGCTAATGTTTTCAGCTTTGATTTGGAATGGATTTTTTCCCCATTTGTCGTGCAAAGATTCAGGCTAGATCTTTTTCTTTGAGAGCAATATCTGGCTTTAGTCAGTGGAAACTTGAGGGCACAACAGTCGAGAGAGGGTAAATAGAAGTCAACTTGTAATTGTTCCCCCTCCCTCTCAAAATGCATTTGAACATATGGCTGGTGTCTGTCCCCAAGGAAGACTCAGCCAAGTAGATACAGTGCTGTAAAGCCTATCAAGACTTTAACAACTACTGTTGTCTACCATGATTGTCTTTTGAAAATGCATTGTTGGTAGCTGTTACAATCAGTTATTACTCTATCAGATTCTAAATGGTAAATTAGCATCCACAGGAAAATCTAGGCCTTAGGGTTGTATTTTTCCCTTCCTATATGCAGGCAGTAATCTAATATATAACATCATGCTTGCTATTTTCTCACATGCATGCTTTACCAGTTGCACAATAGAACCCATAAGGTGTAAATCCAACCAAAAAATGCAGGATAATTGTTCTGAACATTAAATTTGGATCTGCCTATTTCCTTTGTCATCTATAGTATGTAATCCTCTACAGCTATAAATGGTCCACAGGTGTAAGGAAGCTTATTATTATGCCTGCAGGGTTCACTCTAATGCAACTACAACTAATTACTGTCATCTTTACAAATAGTGAGTGAAGAATCGGTCCGATCACAATGTGTAGCAGCATCATAAATTCAAAAAGAATGTGTTTTCAGTGTCACTGTGGATAGTGATCAGAGCAATTCTTCCCTAGTGTTGGAAAGAATAGCATTACTACTGTATGACAATGTGGCCTTTCAATCTCTCCAGAATATATTGTAAAACATACCTGGGGTTAAGAGGGTGAGAGAAAAACAGTCATTAATTTTCTTAAGGAGATGTCTTTTAAAAGTTATTTTTAAGCTAAGCACGTGGAAATGATCTAGTAATAAGTACCTGTGGTTTATTTTCCTGGGGTATAGAGTTACCTTCTTTATTTAACTCAATACTCTTTCACTTATGAACAATAGGGCAAATAAATTCAATTCATTGACATCAGGTACGGAAACTAAACAGAATCTCCCAAGTCAGCCTAGCTCATTTTTCATTAGTTGTACATTATTTACAATATTATGTTCTGAAATCAAAGTCTTGGGTAAAATGGAAAAGTTTCAGGATATTGGAGTATCAATGTGCTGTGATACAGGATATTGGAGTATCAATGTGCTGTGCCGTGTCATGGCATGATGTGGGTTAACAGCTGCGATTCCCTGTACAGTGAGTTCCCAATCCTGGACATGCTGTTAAAGAGAGTGCTATGGAGAGGCCAGATGCTTCCACAGAGGGAAGGAAAATCTGAGGAAGAGTAAGCTCAAGGGATTCTTGTAAAACTCCCTGTAGCCATTTACAAATTATATTTGTCAGAGGCTCAGAATCGGCTTATTCTTCCTGGTGGGTAATGAAAAAGGAGGTGGCAAAAAACACTACAAACATGACAGCAACAAAAATAAAAAATGGTAATTTTTATAGCAACCCAATTATCTTCTCTGCTGAATCAAACATTTCTAGTAGGCACTAGATAGCAAGGGCATCAATTTGAGAGGAAATATATAGTCATTACTGTTCTCAAGATGATTATTTGTGATGCTCGGTAACCAGAATGCCATTGTCAAAAATCACCAGAATTCCTAAACAAAATATTGTACAGCTCAACAATTGGGTTGGACTATAGGTTTTCAAACAGCAGTTTACCCACCCTAGGGGGACAGTGGGGATTCTTGGGAGGGAGAGTTTATGAAACCAGACTGCAAGTATAATGGGCCAGACTTCGCTGGGAAAATAATGGCGAGTTTAATGCACGTGCCATTATTAGTTAAAAAAAAGACGACAAATTGTGTCGAGGAAGAGGTATGACATGAGTTGCGAATCACCACAAATTTCGAAACGATTTGTGCCGCTCCGCCGTTAGCCTCGCGAAAACAGGAGCTCGCCATCAACCTCCCTGTGAGTTTCAAGAAATTGCTGCATTTGTACCGTTAAAACAAATTAAACTCGCCACAGAAAGTTAGGGCTGCTATTTAACAACGTACGGACCCTTTTAATGACGAGATTTATGTTCCTGCAATGCCACTCAACTTCTCCAGCCCAGAAAAGGAACAATTGAAACTGTGGAGTCTCAATGCTGCAGGTAGTAAATTGTTCCTAGAGGTTTTTTAAATTTTATATTTTTAATTTTTTTTCTTACTTTTCCTTTCTGACTCTTTTTTTCTCTCTCTTAATCCAATCTTTCTCCTTATTTCTCTTTCTGAATCGAATTTGACTCTAATTCACCATATTTCCTTCTCTGTCATTCCTCTGTTTCTTTCTCTATCCTTAAATTTCACTGGTTAAGGAGATAGACTGTTGGTCCCATCGTTCACCAAGATCCCAGATGCTCCGTTGACCTCACCGCGCTGTTATCAACTTGTACTTCCAACAATTTGCGGCACAGAAAATTTTCCAGCTGAAGGGTGAGGAAAAAAATCCAACTCACGAACGGGGCATGACACGAGATCCCCCGCTCCAGCAAATTCTGGGGTAATTCTGGGTCTCACGAACTTTGTGCTCTATAGGGGTAATTTCCTGACATCATGGTCCCAATGGAGAGCCTCAACGACTGAGAACACGTAGCGGAAATTCTGGCACACATTAGATTTTTCAATGTGTTCTTGGTGGGTGAAGCTCCCTGGTAGAAGTACAAAATCAGTTAATCACCTCTTTTATTTCTGCTTTATTTTCCTCTATTTTTTGACTTACTAGCACATTATTCCGTTGCTGTATATATGTTGAATAAAAACATATATTTTGTAAATATAGTACTGTTTTCCTTTGAGTAGCTGACTCTGTTTTTCAGAGGGTGAACCAGGGTGGGGATTCACAAAATGTGTCAATATTCACTGGAGGTCCCAATATAGAAAAGTTTGAAAACCGCTGTTTTAGGCTATAACACATGTATGGGGTGCTGAAGGTGCCACAAACTGCAAGAGTGAAGCTTGTGCTATTTATGTAAATTGTCAACAACCGGCTGTGTTAGGTTAAAATGATCTATAGCTCACTCGCTACCATCGGCTTTGTTCTTAATCTGCAGTGCTGTGTAATTTTAGTACTTACAAGTGGTCATAGTGCTGTAAAATCTGTCAGGGCTTTAAAGACTGATATTACCCACCGTGATTGTTATTTTGGAAGAGGGTGGCATTTATTGTGTCAGATGACAGGATGATGGGATCCAACGGCCTTGGGGCGGAAAGGCCATGTGACAGGAAGTGCCAGTCATACTGGAAAATTTCTGTTGCTGTCATAGTGAGAATTGCATTGCCACAGTGCCTTTAATTTTTTTTAATAAATATCGTACTATACTCCATTGGACTTGGTTATAATTTTCATTCAAACTGCTCGTACCAGAATTTCTTGTGTTCTTTTGCCACATCACCAAATTTAGCACAAACTTCTGAACAATAGATTAGCTAATGTGGATCTGGTATTTGATTTGCTGTAGTTAAAATGAATTATTGGTCTATGAATTAGATCAAGTCACAATTTGAACACAGGTTGAGAATATTGGTTACAGTTATATAGAGGATTTCTCCACATGAGAAGAAAAATATCACTTTTGATTACCTTTTCTGTTTGCATTGCTTTTTCAGTTGCAATGTAATAGCTTTCTAGACTATTAACATTTGCAAGTATCAGTTGCATCAAGTGTTAGCAGCATTTGGCTCCCAAATGGAAAATCATGAGTTTTGCTTCCAGAACTGTTTGATACTCCAGCTCACTTTTCATGGTTCACTGAGTTTCATCACTTCTTGACTGAACCATAAGATGGAGCACTTTGTGGAGATGAGATGTCCTGTTTTGGCAGAAGTTGGGAGAATGATAAAAAAGAAAAATAGCTTGTATCCTTGAACACCACAAGAAAGAAGAAAGAAAAAGAATTTGCATTTATATAGTGGCGTTCACAACCTCTTTACATCACAAAGCACTTCACAGCCAATGAAGTACTTTTGAAATGTAGTTACTGTTATAATGTAGTGAAATGCAGCAGCTAATTTGCACACAGCAATGAGCAAATAGAGCGCTATAAATTCAGCCCCGTAGTGCCCATTTTTTAGGCGCTAGTCTGCCTCCTAAGGTCCAAAATGGCGTCCGGAATGCGCACGCATGCTTCTAGCTCAGTGTAAAATGCTGATTTAAAGGGATAGATACCATTTTGGCACTCAACGCTCCAGCCAACACACTGTCTTAACCACGAATGGCTGAACATATCATTGATGGCCTGGAGGACCCCCCACCAGTACTATTTAAAGGGACCATGCAGGATTTACAGGTTAGTTGTTGGATTATTGTTTCTGGCTGCTGATGCATTTGTACCTGTTTTTGGAGATCTCCTACAGTTGAATACTAGGACTAGAGGACATAGCCTAAAATTTAGAGCCAGGACTTGCAGGAGTGAAGTTAGGAAACGCTTCTACACGCAAAGGGTGGGAGAAGTATGGAACTCTCTTCTGCAAACGGCAATTGATGCCAGCTCAATTGTGAATTTTAAACCTGAGATTGATAGATTTTTGTTAACCAGGGGTATTAAGGGATATGGGGCTATGGCGGGTATATGGAGTTAGGTCACAGATCAGCCATGATCTCAATGAATGTTGGAACAGGCTTGAGGGGCTAAATGCCACTGCCACTTGCTGCCTCCTGTTATGCGCCACCTTCTCCTGCAAGAAAGTGGGATGTGTGTCGGTGAGGTTTTTGCAGGATGTTTGGGTGATGTGCCTGTCATGGTTGAATAGCTGCCAGTGTGTGTGACCTGTGAGTTGTGGATGTGCGGCTTGCAACAGTGGTAATATGTGAGGGTGAGAGGGAGCATCTGATTGGAAGAGTTGAGTACTGATTGAAAGAGTTTGTTGGTATGTGGGTGATGGGGCTGTAGTGCGTGGAGCAGTGGATGCGGCTAATGGTGCAGTTGGTAGGAGATGCCACTTGATAGTTGACCTCACTCACCTTGACCACGTTGAACTTCTTCCTGCACTGCATCCATGTTCGTGGTGCTATGTGCCTGGCATTGACTTCATTTTAACATAACTCAACAGTTTGTAAACATAGGGACGGGACCTTCATCTATCTTTTACGTGTGTAATGTTTGATCTCTGTTCAGACTCCGTGTGAACCCATATCTTCTTTTTTGCAAATAAGAGGTGCAGGCTGCCTTTAAGAGGTGCGAGCCACTTATGTAATATCAGCAGCTCCTGCTGGTGAGAAGTCACTGAACAACGCAGCTAGGCCTGGCTGCTCGGGCTGGAATCAGGTAAGTGACCAGGCAGCATGAATCACACATGCTGCCTGCATCGGAATGACCGGGTACAGATTAATCACGCACCGCTAGCCCCGCGCCCAGATTCGGGGATTATCGAATTTAACCCCCAACCTGTTTTAGTGATGTTGGTCATGGGATAAATGTTGGCCAGGACAACAGGAGAACTCCCCTGCACTACTTCAAATAGTGCCATGGAATCTTTTACATCCACATGAGGGAACAGACCAGGGCTCGGTTTAACATCGCACCCGAAAGACAGCATCTCCGAGAGTGTAGCACTACCTCAGTACTTCACTGAGTGTCAGCCTGGATTATAGGCTCAAGTCCTTGGAGGAGGGCTTGAACCCATGATCTTCCTACTCAGAGGCAAGAGTGTTGTCACTGTGCCACAGTTGACATCGTGTATCATTGCGTGCATAAGTTGAGGTGTCTGACTTTGACGTTTATTTTATATACGGAATACATGATGAGAATCCATGGGATATGATTTCCATCCCAAAAGTGAGCTGATGTGGAAGCTCAGAAAGGATGAAATCTCAAATGAACTATGGCCAGCATCAAGAATAGGATATAATTCATACCCCAAGTATTCTGTTTATAGCACAAGTTTGGTTAATAATGAAAATAATAAAACTTAGATATGTGTTTAGTTTAAATAGAAACTATAGGGCCAACTTTCCAATTTCATACTGAGCAGGAAGCCTCCCCTACTGGTTGTACATGTCAGGAAACCGTTGGCAGCAGGCCTGTGATTTCTCTACATGGAGAGCCACTGGATGAGACTCCCCATTGCTACAACGCACGCGGAAAATCGGCCCTATACTGATGAATGCACTGCTGATTGATTCCTAAGACATCACCATAGCCATTATTTTGCTCTGATTTTCTCTCCCCTGTTCCTCTGATTTATCCTAGGATCCTTCCATGGGCACCAACCACCTCAGATACCTCTCCCAAGTGATCATTCACCATGTGTAAACCCAAATGGTGGGAGACAGAAAATCTACAGGCTATTGATCTTGGTGGAAATCCCAGGATTTGCCCACCAGGGACCTGCACCACTAACCCCACTAGAGAGGTTCCCTAATTTTACCACAGGGGTGCATTTCAATTGCTCACCATTCGGGAGAAGCCACAAATGCAGCAGGGGCTGCACAGTCTGGCTGAGAACCCCTCCCCAGAAACATGCCATATATGCCTAATTCAGCCCTTTTTATCAAGATCTTCAGGGGCCCAGTCCAAGTCCCAGATCTGGAATCCTAGGTGGCCCTACTTGCACCTCTGCTGCATCAGCCACTGCTGTTCTGCAGGCTGGGGGACAAAGAAACACCAGGCCGAGGAGTCCCCTCCCCCAGCCAGGCTACCTTTTTATTATTTATTCTCAGGATGTGGACGTCACTGGCATGGGCAGATTTTATTGCTCAATCTAGTTGCCCTGAGAAGGTGGTGATGTTTGGCCTTCTTCTAGAACTGATGCAATAGTTGTTTAATATGGCTTGCCAAGTCACTTCAGAGACAACCATGTTAGTGTGGGATTTTTTTTTTTTTATATTCGTTCACGGGATGTGGGCGTCGCTGGCGAGGCCAGCATTCATTGCCCATCCCTAATTGCCCTCGAGAGGCCATTTCAGAGGGCAATTAAGAATCAACCACATTGCTGTGGGTCTGGAGTCACATATAGGCCAGACCGGGTAAGGATGGCAGGTTTCCTTCCCTAAAGGACATTAGTGAACCAGATGGGTTTTTACGACAATCCGGTAGTTTCATGGCCATCATTACTGATACTAGTATTTTAATTCCAGATTTTATTTAATTAATTGAATTTAAATTCGCCAGCTGCCGTGGTGGGATTTGAACTCATGACTCTGGATTTTAGTCCAGGCCTCTGGATTACTAGCCCAGTAACATAACCACTATGCTACCGTCCCCTGGTCTGGCAGATATGTGGAGTCACATATCGGCCAGACCAGGTAAGGACAGCAGGTTTTCTTCCCTAAAGGTCATGAGTGAACTAGTTAAGTTTTTGCAACAATCTGATGGCATCATAGTCACTTCTATTGATACCAATTTTTTTATTTTCAGAATTTTTAAAAAACTGAATTTAGAGTCTCAAACTGCCATGGTGGGATTTAAACTCACACTTTCTAGATTACCAGTCCAGGTTTCTTAACTACTAATCCAGTAGTGTAACCACTACAACATCATACTTCCTTGAGACAGGTGATCTTGTTTGGAGGTTGGGGGCGTCTATGGAGGTTCTGCCCTAAACAGTGCCCTACAGAAACTAGCAGGGAAGGCCGAGTCCCAGAATATCCAGGTCCCCACCAAATTCACTGCCCTTCTGCTGCACTCCAACTGGATGTACAGTGGAAGTACACCAGAGGGGCTGCAGATTTTCAGCCACTTAGGGGTCGATTTTAGCACCCGCGATCGGGTGCTTTGGTGGCGGGGGGTCACGAAAATCGGGGATTCCCGGGGCGGGTCGGGAGCCCGGCTCCAACCCGCCCACTTCCGGGTTTCCCACAGACGGCGCGCAACCCCTGCATGTGGGACTCCCGCCGGCAATTAAAACCGGCGGGGTACCACTTAAGGTATTTATTTTGGTATTTCAGGTCGTTTACAGACCTGATTAACGAGATATTTTAGGAGGGGTGGGATTTTACATACAACTGGGACTGTTTCCCGTACTGGGGGAAACACTCCCAGTTCAAATGGATGTGTTGCAGCCATCACCCTGCAGCAGCTGCAAAGGTCCATTTGACAGGTGGGGGGGAGAGACCCTCACTCATTGCAGGAGGCCACTCTGTCACTTTGGACAAAATTTGGCCTCCACCTCCCTCCTCCTAACAATAAAATTCACCAACTTGCACACTTACCCCGGTGTCCAGACACATGTACCTACCTTGAGGACCCCCTCAGATGTACATCTTCCGGATGGGGGCCACCGTAGCTGCAGTCATGACCTCCTCGGAGGGCGAACAGCATCACCAGCCTCGCCAGCCACTCCGTCCACCTCTGACACGTGGAGCTCCACAACACAGTGCTTTGACACATCCACCTGCACAGCAAGAGGGAGGGCAACCGCAGAGAGAGATGCGTCGCAGAGGGCACTACCCTCGCCACAGGGTCCACAGACCGAGGCTCAGCTTCCTGGACCTCTCTGAGCAGCAGTGCACACGAAGGCTCAGAGTCACTCGACATGTAGTCGTGGACATCTGCAGCCTCCTTCATGCTGAGCTGCTCCCGGCTGGCCCGAGCACCATCTTCTTACCTGTCGCTGTCAAAGTCACCACTGCCCTCAACAACTTCTCCTCCGCATCCTTCCAGGGTGCCACCGGGGACATCGCCGACGTCTCTCAGTCGTCTGCACAAAAGAGCCCTGCAAATACACCTACACCCACTCTGCAGTGACACAATGGGTGGCATCAGTTGTGGGTCTTTATTGTGATCCTCAGGAAAGGGCATTATTGCACAAACCAGACAAGATTTGCAAAGACGTGGCAGTAGTGGTGCCAATATAATATGTAATGTGAGTTGGTCAGAAATTAAATATAAGTAAAAACCATGACAAACCTTCAAACACCCTTGTGCATCCCCTTCATGCTCACGACATGTTTGCCTTATGCTGCCTACTGCACATATGTGATGCATGCTCTGTGGCTGCAGCACAGGTAGTGGCAGGTTGAGTGAGGCTAACTGTGAAAGAGATGCATGAGAGGGTGAGTATGAGATAAAGCCATGAGATTGTATGAGGATTGGGTTGAGTGGTAGTGGCGGGATGAGTACTGGCGAGGTGAGTAAGTGCAGGTAAGATGAGGATGAGATTTGAGTGGGTGTGAGGGGTGATGTGGACAGAGTAGTGTTGGCAGTGCAGAAGGAGATGTGAGGTGGGGGTGGCGATGTGGCAGACGGAGTGTAGGGGAATGAGTAAGTGTACTCACTTCGGCTGACCTACTTAGGTCATTGGAGCGCCTCCTGCACTGTATGCAGGTGGGCGATATGTTGGTGGTGCAGGTGACCTCCTCTGCCACCTCGAGCCAGGCCTTCTAGGTGGCAGAGGCAGGCCGCTTCCTCCCGCCCGCCGGGGGGAGGATCTCTGTCCTCCCCCTCCTCCTCACCCCATCCAATAATACCTGGAGTGAGGCATCATTAAACCTGGGAGCAGCGTTCCCTCTGGGCTGCTCCATGCTCCATCCTATTTCTTGCAGCATCAGTCAGTGGAGGACTGCCCCTTTAAACAGGGCTCCTCCAGTTGACAGACCGTACTGCGCATGCGCAGTCCGCCTGCCGCGCAGCTTAGCAGCAGGGAAACCGGAACAAGAGGTAAGTGGATCCAATCAGCCTGCGATTGCACGCGGGGCAGACTGATTTCACCGGGCGCAATCGCCCCCCACCCCGCCGCGAACCCACCGCCCTGGTAATATCAGGCCCTTAGTGTCTGCAAGCTATTTCACTGCAGGGTGTCAAAGCTCAGCCTGAGTAAGTCCTCAGCCAACATCTGCAGGCAGACACTTTCCAGCGAGGGGCATTGGATACCAATCAGGGCTAGGAACCCTGGCTGGCTTTTCCCTTCCCTAGCCCAAGATACTGAGGCCAATTTTAGTGTCCCTAGCACCCATCCAGCTAATATAAACTAACTCAGCACAGAATGGGAATCAAATCTGAGACCTTCCTGTTCTGTATTGCTCAGTTCCACACTTGCCACTTGGCAGTAAGTTGAATAACTGTGGTCTTAACAGGAACTTCATCTGTTCTCCATTATAACGCCATCTCTATGAAATGTGAAAAATATTTTATGAACCAAATGCTGGATAAGGCACAGTTGAATCTTCGCTCATAATGATAGCTGGAATAAGGCATTGATACACTGCACTCTCAGCCTACCTGGCTCACATTTTGCAAATTGACCATCATGGGGTTTAACAATAAATGGGAGAACTGCCAGGTGTGAAGCGGGCCGGACAATCTTCGAAATGTTAAGTTGAAATTTGTGTAAATACATATAAACAAACATGTCATATGCTTAACTACTTTCCCAACTCACAGCATCAGATAACATTTGCCTCACTGTTACACAATGTTCTGTTCAGAAGATGAAATCAATGATAGAAGTGAACAAAAACATTTCATGGGTAATGGTTCCAGCTGTGTTCAATCCTTTGCAATAACATTCTAAGCATCTTTTTATTTTTATATACTCTCTCGTTTGCATAAATCACATGGGCTCACTCAAGTGAAGTGCAACATCCACCACTTAGGAAATATGGTAATATATTGCAACTGCCACCACCAGTTACAAGAAATACAAATTGACCAAACTGGCAGTCTGCACTCAGACTGCCTGCCTCTGTGGCCTGGTCAGCCACAATAACACAATAAGTAATAGATGGGAAGAGGAAGTGTATTTACTGATCTTGTTATATTAATTTCATCCTGTTGTCTTATGGTAAGCATCACAAAATATTAATATTACATTATTAAGCAGCAATTGACCTTCTTGCTTTCTATCTTTGCATCCCTGTTTTCTGAGTTTCTTTCTATTTTATACTGCTCTGTAGTTTTGTGACTATATTTTTGAGTGTCAGCTTATCTCCGTTGGTAAAACTCTCACCTGAGTCAGAAGGTGTGGGTTCAAAGCCACACCTTTGAACTTGAGTACATAAACAGACGTGATATTCCATTGCAGTACCGCGGAAATGCTGCACTGCCAGAGGTACCTACTTGAAGAAGAGCAAGGAGTCCTACCCAGCGTCACTCTCTCAACTGATATCACCAAAAATAAAACATAAATTAACTGGTCATTCTTCTAATTGCTGTGCAAACAATGGCTTCCACATCTACCTACATAACAACAGTCAGTGCTCTTCAAAGTCATTCATTGTATGTGAAACATTCAGTTCTACATATAGGAGACCAAATATTGCTCAGATCGCTAGCCCGGCGGTTGCCACCCAACGACACTCTCCAGTGCTGACTCCGCTGGAGCTTGAAGGTCAGTGGGCTAGCACCTCATTAGCAATGGACAGGCAGGTGTAAGCTCCACTACAAGTGCATCTCTGCAGCCCACCTGCCCAATGCCCATGGACACTCCGGACATGTTCTGACCTGTAGGGATTGCCCAGTCTCCTGCTCCCAACCCAGCAATGATTGCCTCAGCTCCCTCAGCAAGGCAGCTGATCAAGTGGAATATTTTTTTTCAAAAAATTAAGGTTTTCAGGGGTCCAGGTCAGCACGGAAATGCCAGGTCTCAATTGAGGAACAGGGGCGGGATCTCTTGGCCTAGGGAGTCCCCGCCCCGGCCCTGCCCCCTACCCATCATTTCCCATTTTTTCCCAATTCTGTCACCTGAAATCAGCATCAAACATTCAGTCAAGGTACAATAGGAGCTTGATGAACAGTGGAGCTCCTTCTGCTCTCCCCCAACAATGTTCCTGAAGGCACACTCAGAGGACCAACTCCCAACTACATCTCTGAATTTTTCCATTTTCTACACCAACTGCTCTAATGGCCTCTCTGAGTGAGGTTGCTAATTTTGTGCCAAATTATGGAGAATTTTGGAGGTTGCTTTTTGTGTTGTAGATTTCTGGTGAGAGAAGAAAATATAAATGACAACAGTGGCACTCACACCCACAGCCAGGTGAGACGTGGGGACAGAAATAGAGAAGATGGACAGAGAAAGAAAATGAAGAAGAAAGGGATGAAGAAAAAAAAAGATGAGGAAAAGAAAACTGAGAATAAGAAAGAGTATAAAGAGGATTAGAACAAAAAGGCATAGTAAGCAAGACAGAAAAGGGAAGAGATAAAGAAAAAGATAAATGAAGATAGGGAAAGAGAAAAGAGATAAGGAGAAACAAATGCATATTACATTGAAGAATGTAATGCTGGAGATACCTTCACAGCAATGTAAACATCAGTCACGTTTTCATAGGCTGCTCACATTGTTGTGAAGCTGGGGAAGGCAGCTGTCTATTCCTGTAATTAATTGCAGGCAAGGAGTTCTGGCCACCAGCCTCCCAACATTACAGTGAACTTTAATGATCAAAAGTACCTGGAAAAAAAGAAAGAACTGCATTAATGTAACGCCTTTTATGACCTCAGGACGTCCCAAAGTGCTTCACAGCCAATGAAGTACTTTACACACGTAAACGGGGTTTCCGCTGTACTTTTGACAAAGTTGCGGCGGCAGAACATGAGAAGCCCCAAGGAAATTCCCGGCCTTCAGGGTAACTAGGGTTGGTCAATAAATGAAGCCTTGCCGGCGTTGCCTACAACAACAAAAATTTGCATTTATATAGCGCCTTTAATGTAGTAAAACATCCCAAGGTGCTTCACAGAGCAATTATCCGAGCCACATAAGGAGATATTGGGACAGGTGATCAAAAGCTTGGTCAAAGAGATAGGTTTTAAGCAAGGTCTTAAAGGAGGAGAGAGAGGTAGAGAGGCGGAGAGGTTTTAGGGAGGGAATTCCAGAGTTTAGGGCCTAGGCAGCTGAAGACACGGCCGCCAATGGAGGAGTGAAGAAAATAGGGGATGCGCAAGAGGCCAGAATTGGGGGAACGCAGAGATCTCGGAGGGTTGTAGGGCTGGAGGGGCAAGGCCACGGAGGGATTTGAAAACAAGGATAAGAATTTTAAAATCAAGGCATTCCCGGACACTCCAGGAACAAATTTTAAAAACTTTTAAGAAGTCATAAAATAATAATAGGCACAGTCATTCTTTTAATTATGAAATTTCAGCATGCTTAATAGTTTGATGGTGTGGATGAACTGCATGCCATCTCTCATTGTATGTGCCTACTTACCAAGGTCGAACCAATGGGAATAGTAAATGTTTTTTTCTAAAACATGATCATTGCAAATCCACTGTAGTGAATAGAGCTTGGGTTTTTTAAGAGCGAGAGAGGCGGGGATCAGTTCAAAGGGGATTTCCACTTGGCAGTTGTCTCAGTGGCCTAGTTAAAAATGTAATGACTGATGTAAAACCGAGCTAGACAGACAAGTTAAGTTTTAAGTTTGATTCATGTGTCTGTGCTAAACTATGTGAGCTTAAGTATAGAGGTGGTTGGGCTGCTACACAGTCTCAGACCCCCTGGGCTAGGGAGGGCTCTTGCCTCTTGTATTATCCAGTGACTGCTGCAGAAAGTGTGCGTGTTTGGGTGTTACTTGAGATAATAATGGGGCTCAGCTATGCTATCATCCTACAGTCTAATAGCCTGCTCAACTCCCTGTTTGGGTTGACAGCTGAGACGTAGTCACTTGGGCAAGATCCTGAATGACTGCCGGTGCCCGTAGAATTGTACTCAGAAAAGAGTGCAGGAAACAGTGGGGGAGAAAAGGAGCTTGCCTTTGGGTGAGACTTTTCCCAATCCACCACCACCGAGAATATTAAATTACATAAGAAACAAAAAAGGGAACATGATGAAAAAAAGGGTCTCCTGCTAGCTCAATCCATTTCAAAATCTATTCCTAACATAGCTGTGTCACATCTGATGGTATTTTATCATATTTGATGAAGCTTTGGCGTGCAAAAGTAATATTTAAGTGTCTATATTAATAACCTTATACTTTAGCTGGATTCATAGATATTTTGTTAAACTATATTGCCGTAAAGTGCAAATAATAAATAACCATTAGTAATTAAACTGTATTTATTTATTATTATACACATGCAATGACACAATGTTTTTATGGCTGCTTTCATAATACAGAGAAAGAGTGAAAATATTTAAAACTACACAGGAACATAAAAAACTTTGTGGTAAATGAAGATGGGACATATGGATAAGAGGTTGCAGTTTTCCTTGAAACAGCAAAAGCCACTGAAGCCAAGTAAGATTTGACAAGGCTGAGAGTGGCTTTGTAAAAAGAAAAACTCTGTGTGTATGTGTGGCTGTTAAGTGATTTCACAAGAAGGCTGCTGACTCCTCGATGTTTGTGGTATGGAGCAGGTCTGCTGAGTCCCACTGTTATTGCCAGTGACACACCTTTTTGTGAAAAACATAACCTCTTCCGTATGTCTCACTGTAAAAAATAACCACACCTCTTTTCATTTCAAAATGAGTGTGCAATGATCTTAGGAAGGCCACCTTTTGCCCAATATAAAACTGAATGGGGGCATGATGGCATTTTATTTTATATAAAGGCTGCATGCATGGCCCAAAACAGGTCCGGCTGCACACAGGAGATGAGTCCAATCATGCATGCACACAGCAAGCTCACCTGCTCATTCGCAAACAGGAAACTAGCTGTTCTCAAACGCACATAATCTTTCCTTAAATGTAGCCATCAAAAAATAGACATTTAAGGGTAGATTTTACAAATTTGCACTCCTGGTGTGGAACTTCATGGGCCGGGAATTCCCGATATACGATCCTGGCACATGAAGCTCCATGCTGGTAGCACAATGTCATAAAATCTAGTGTTGGTTTGCATTCCTCAAAAATACTGTCCTACCCTGAAATTACCCCTGAAACTGAACTTCCGGTTCAAAACCTAACTGCTGGTCACCTTAACTGATCTATTTTGTTCTCAACCTTCTCACTGTTTCCATTGTCTGACCTTTGGAAATACAACACTTATTGGAACGCAAAACGTTTGCTTTTGAAATTCAAATGTCGGTCATCCAATCAGCTTCAGTGTCCCACCTGATAATTACTACCCTTCTGGTCTGAGAGTGGATGTCAGTTGAGGACAGGATTGGGTTTGGTTATGATGATGCCCCCCTTAGTAAAATATCCTGCTCATTTTAACTGTCTAGGCTGACAGATGAGAAATGGTCATTTGGCTGAGGGCTGTTACCACCTTTGAACTCCTACCCAGTGTAAGTCATCACCTTCAGGAGAGAGGAGAGAAAGTTACAAGGAGAAAAGGACTGCAGTAATTTTTAATAACAAGTTTCCCTTTAGTGAAAGAAAAGGAAAAATGTCACATAAATAAAAAGGTAAAAATTACAAGATTAATTTTCCACTCCTGCGCACCCAGCGAAATAATGTATCCCCAGCCATTCGGTAAATTAATGTTCGGAAATTCACAGGCTGGGTGGCTGTGCAATTTCCTGGTAGCAGAAAAATTACTTTTAATGTTCCCAGTTCTTAGAAAAAAACCATTGTGCAAAACATTTCAGTGACTAGCACAAAGGATAATCTAAACCCATTGAAGAGGTCTCTGTTTAGCACATGCATTTTCTTGTATTGCATTATTTTGCAATAATTATGAAATGGGACCCCCAGGAGTGGCAATTGAACAGTGCACCTATTACAAGCTTTACAGGCTGACATGACATTTCACCCAGTCCACATCTTCAAAGGGTCTGGAAATCCCTGTCCTCGCCTAAGCCCCCTACACTTACCCACTCCCTTAGCCAAATCGAGCACCAGAGCCAACTTCCTGGTGGCAACATTAAACCTACCTGTTCAACAAGTTGCCACTTGGATAGTGCCCCCCACTAAGAAAGAAGAAATTTCCAAAGATGGGAACCTCCCAAGATGACTGCATTGATGCCAACCAATAGAACTCAGAAAAGCTGACAAACAGCTTCAAAGCAGGCTCTAAAAATAGCAGTCAACTCAAAACACAATGTAGAACTGTAAAACATCAATGAATAAAAGTGTGTGACTGAGGCTACTGCTTCACAGTGACTGAATAAGTTAAGCTGCTTTTTTATTACATTAGATTTCAAAATTTTTAATTGTGTTTTGTGATCACTTGATTTGTTCAGGTTGCTTTATGGTGAAAGTCAAACCCTGTGGCCTCACGTATGACAAACGGAATGAAATAGTTATAATGAAAGTGCAGTGGGTCGTGAACTTGTCCTGACTTAAGATGCTGATATATTTAATATTCCATCAGTTGCAAAATGGGGGGAAAAAGGCTAAAGTGCACAAAAAGGGAAGTTTTGCAGTGGTGGATTTAGAATTTTTTAAGTGGGAAGATGATGCAAAATTTATTTCCTAGGAGGTTCTGAAGACATGCCACCATAGGCTATTTTGATTTTTGACATTTTAGTGGTGCATTTTCCATCTTGAAGTGTACTGTGATTCAGCATTTAAAGCCAAAAATATTACATAGATACATATTGCACTGGTTATTCTATATACTGGAGGTGGGAAGTGACACAAGAATGAAACTTCTCCTGTCTGACATACAGAAGTGAAAATTCATACCATTAGCACTAGAAGCAAGTGAACAGGAGGTACAAGAACATTAGCAACCGGATTCGGGAGGAGTGGGACAGGGGTCAGGGAGTTTGAATTCTACTGATTGCAGGAGACAACAAGCATGAGCAGAAGCCCCAATTGCGGATTATCTGTTTAAAAAGCAGGTGGATGCCTGCTATACATGGATCATACTCTAACAGAGAGGAAAGGCATGCAACCTTCTCATAGGCTTCTACACATGCCACTATATAACCCTCTGCTAGGAGTTGCTTAAAAGGGCTGGAGAGTCAAGGACAGGGAGCCCATTAATTTATTCAGTTTAGGACCCCTTTTATTAGCTGATTTACTCATTGTTGGTAAACTAAGCCACTTCTTTCCTTTTATTTCTTTTTGACAGTATCAGATCCCTTCATTGTGTCCCTAATACCTCAGGATTCCCCAGGACACATATCATCTCTGGCATTGGAGGGGGAGGAGGGGCTGAATGGTGAAACTAACTGCCAGTCTCAGTCAGTGTTAACTGCTAGGAAATGTACAAGATGACCCTGAATACAACTTTGCCTCTGATTTTACCTCCCTCTTGCTCTCCACTTGATATCTTTTCACAGCAAACTTCAAATACACTTCAGGAATACACTTTCACAGCTGAAGAGATTTCCAGTTTAGTCACTATCGAACCTGTGACCCTGATGGTCCAACACACTCTCAGTCCAAAACACAGGGCCAATTCACCTTACCGGGCTAAACTTCTATGAATTAAATTAGGCATCTCCTGCTTTGCAGCTGAACATTTGCCTTTTTCACCCTCACTCTTTCCTTTTAATTGGATTTTTTAAATCATGGGTTGAGTCACTGTATTTCATTAGTTTACAGATTTGATAACCTGTCACTGGACCCACATAATGTGTGAGTATATTTTGACCCTCCTCACTTTCCCGCTTGATTTGTTCAGGTTTTTAGTTGATGGCCAGAGTGTGTGGGGTTTAGTGCACGTGTTTGCTGCTCTCAGTTTGTGGAGGCATACGTGGAGGTGTAAGATGATTTCTGAAAGTCCAAGACAGAGAGGTTCAGGACAAAGTTAGTGACTTCTGAACGCATGCTAATTCAAAAACTGGCTGGGTGTTGTGGGGTGGGGGGTTTGGAATGCGCAGCCGGTAACTTACTGAATTGTTTAAATGTGGAAGAATGCAAATCCAGCAGATCATCTTGAAGGGTGAGGACATTCAGTCCTTGAAGAAAAATGTGAGAAACAGCCACAAAATAAGATTACACCATCCCAACACTGAGAAAGTTAACCTTTGGTCTAAAAATAGTTCATCTTGCTAAGTTCAAGAACAAGGACATTGGGTGCATGGGAACACCATCACCGCCAAGTTCCCCTCCAAGTTTCACACCATTCTGACTTGCAAATATATCACTGTTCCTTCATCATCACTGGGTCAAAATCCTGGAACTCCCTTCCTAACAGCACTGTGGGAAAACCTTCACCTTCTGCAGCGGTTCAAGAAAGCGGCTCACCACCACCTTCTCAAGGGCAATTAGGGATGGGTAATAAATGTCGGCCTCACCAGCGACACCCACATCCCATGAACAAATTTTTTTTAAAGTTCCACTACATACCAGCCAATCTCCGTTTGCTCCAAAAACAGCTCTTTTGGCTTTGGTTGAACTGGTCCCATAAAGCAGAGCGACTCTCCTCTTCTACACATGTAACATTACAGTGAATGCGCAGCAGAGATGAGTCACTGTGCTTTATGGGGCGAGTTTAATCAGAGCCAGAAAAGCTGCTTTAGGAACCACTACATGAACAGCACCGACGGGTGATTGGAAAAGTTGATCGTCCACTCCAAAAGTGGATGGTTGGCAGCCATGGACTACTGTCATAGTTTATTTTTGACTGGACAGGTCAACCTATAACCTGGAAATGCTTCACAGAGATCAAGCATGAAGCCATGCAAAACTGTTCCCCCAAACAACACCAAACACAATAGTCAGCAACAGTCTTGTAATGCTCTGCACCACAGGAAACCTTTCCAGGCTTAAAATAAAAACACAGAGGACAGTCCACAAATTGGGCCTTTCCCCATGGCACTCACAGCAACAGACTCTGCCCTTCTAAAGTGCAAGGGAGAGCTCTTGCTCTTTCTTTCATGATGTTTACAGCAGTGAGAGCAGTCAAGGAATGCAATAGTGCGCAGACCTGAGCCCCAAACTGTCCCAAGTGACTAAGTGGGCCACAGAAGGATCAAGGCCACAACAGAGGGTGCTCTAGTAATGCCTCAATGGTGAAAGGGACCACTTTGAGCTTTATACCTGCCCCTTGATACACTAGCAAACCAAAAGCTGGCTGTACACCAATGCCCAACCTCAAACCAGAGGTTTAATTCCTGAAGTGTATTTGAAGTTTGTATTAGTGTACTTGTAGATGTAAATGTAGGGGGTGAGAGCAGGACTAGTACTGCATTGTAATTGTAGCCTTGCTGATCTGCAGGCTAGTCAGACAGGAAGTGAACAGCCTGTTGTAAATAAACAAACTGCCTGGTTAGTTACTACTGCTTCTGACTCTGTCCATCATTTTAATTCTGGTCTAATGCAGTCCTCTCTGCAAGTTCCCTGAGGGTCACTGTGTTACAATAACTCTCCAGTCCTCAAGGGGTTACTGGCTGTTTTTTTCCATTTGCTTTTCTCCGTGTTTGTGTTACTTCTGTATACTATTTCTAGTTTTTTTTTAATAGCCTTATTATTTCCTCAGTTTCCTGTTTTCACTTCTGCCTGTAATGAGCTGGTTCTGAACCAAAGCCCAGCAAACATGTGTGCAGGAATTGAAAGCCTCTAAGAGTAATGAGGTAAGCGGATGTTGTCCGCCCACAGACTCATTTCTTATGGCCTATCTCGCTTTAGCCTTGTGAATAAAATCTTCGAGCCTCCATCCGGTACATTACTGTAATTGATTCATTCATAAATTGGTTCATTCTCGTGGTTACGACATCAGCGGAAATTCTGTGCCCCCTCTCCCAAACCACGTTACGGCCTTGCACTACACTCCCAGCCAACTGTGGTCCTGTGTATTCAAATAAGCTATACTGAGATATGCAAATAATCTTTGAAACTACTTTTAAAAATCTAATAGACCGCAGAAAATAAAGTTGACCTTTATGTGTCCTTTTGATTATATGCATTCTTATATATAACATGGACTGTCAGTAATTATTACATGAGAAATAACAAGTATCTGTACAGATTTTTAAAAATTTGATAAACATTAAAGTTGTGAGATTCTTTTATAGACATTGTATGAGCAATGCATTTAAAACAACGGAAATGTTCTGACGGGAGAGCAGAAAATAGTCTATGAAATAAAGTAAAAAAAATGCACTGCATGAGGATGATAGTGTAAAACGGGCAATATCAGCTTGGCCACCCATTAAACACCTTTCCCAATTTTTGTTTCCATTGAAGTCATGGAAACAGAAATCAGGAGAGGTGTTTAAGGGGCAGTCGAGCCGATATCGCATGTTTTACACTATCGCCCAAAGTCAAAATTACCACCTTCCCCCCCCCCCCACCCCATGAGTGTAAAGGGTCCATGGTTTACATGCTTCCCAATGTCACAGAGCTGAATCAGTTTTTACAGTTATATTGTTCTCAAGTCAATTATTTTATATAATGCATTAATGTGATCAAATGGTAAATAAATTGGGCTGGATTTTGCTGTGAGTGGCAAACAAACAGCGCCTGCTGTTCATTCGACTTGCATTTGCCCATAGGACTTTTCATGAGCTTTTGTACAGCAAGTTCCTCTCATCGGGCACTCAATCCAAGGCAGCGCCCTCTACAGGGCATCTGGGACCTGTGTGACTGGGGGAAGCAACATTGTATCTCCTGAACCAACCAGATTGAAGCATCGTTAATGAGCAGCGCAGTGTCAGAACCAGGAAGTGTAAGTTGGAATAGTGAATTCAATGTAAAATCTGGCACCAAAAGTGAAATAAAAGAGAGGGTAAGAAATATTGAATTAAGAGATAGAGATAAAAGAGATAGACAGAAAAAGTAAAAAGATAAAAAAAGTTTACATTTTTTTCAAAAATGTCCAACAATAATTAAAATCTGAACGAATGAGATTCCACACGTGTAAAAGTTAATTTTCAATGTTACAGAGGTTGTTTGGCAGTCATTAAGACTTACCACACTGTTAAAAGGGTACTTAGACTTGAAATGACGTGACATACTTTTTTTTGGCGAGATTATTTCGTGTCCATCAGGTCAGTGCAGGAACTTCATGCCGTTCCATTCATTTGAATGGGGAGCCAGCTGGAGAGATGTTTTTGCAGAGCTTACAGAGGAGGGTTGCACCTGGTACAGCAACTTCCGGATTTCCGCGTTTGACTGTGCGTGTGCAATCGCTGGGAGTTACTGTCCGATTTGCACAGAAATAACAGTGAGCGCTGTTAGCCTCGCAAAATCCGGCCCATTAAGTTGCGTTTTTTTCCTGCCAATCTTTTTTACCTCCCCTCCTCTCCTCTCGCAGGCTTTCCTGAAGGTGCTGCCTATTTGCTGGGGTACAGTTCCATGGGCATCAGGTACGTTCCAGTCCTGATGCAACATCCACACAGACGTAGGGCTCACTGGGTAGCATTCAGGAGCCAGGGGCACTAGGGCCAATTGTAACATTTCTACCACCAGTCTGGTTAAGACCAGCGAATGAAGCAGATCAAGACTGAACTTGAAACCTCCCTGGTTTGTTTTGCTCACTGTTCATTGGATAAACTCAGAGGAGCTCATCATGTTTATTTTTATTGCTGATGATGCCTGTGATCTCTGGTGCTGAAAAAGTTGAATTATAAACAACCATAAATTTAAAAGCAAATTCCAATTTGATAGAAAGCAAATATAAGCAAGTCTTTTAGAACATTGCATAATTGTTTGACAGGGCAACACAAAGTGGTTAGTTACATAAACAGCTATGTTTAAAAAGTAATGAATTAGTCTGTAGCTCATCCTGATGGGCGTAACACAGGAACTTGCTTTACAATCTATATCAAGTTATATTTAAGAATAGTAATATATAGTATTTAATATTTTGCACTGCACATCTTCAGTATTGCAACCCTTTCTCTTCTTTGGGAATTATATCTACAAGCAATAACAAGATTTCAATTTAAAAAGACTTATACATTTCTTATAAAAAGAGTAACAGAGCTACAAAGTGTTTTATCAATTTATTGCTTATAGATATAATTCCCAAAGAAGAGAAAGGGTTGCAATACTGAAGATGTGCAGTGCAAAATATTAAATACTATATATTACTATTCTTAAATATAACTTGATATAGATTGTAAAGCAAGTTCCTGTGTTACGCCCATCAGGATGAGCTACAGACTAATTCATTACTTTTTAAACATAGCTGTTTATGTAACTAACCACTTTGTGTTTAACTATCCTTTATTGCACACACACAGCAGTCTCATTTCCACTGGATTTCACAATTTATATATATTTTGTTTGACTAGTATTAAGACCATAATTTCTGATATAAGAGTTGTAAGGACACTATAAAGCAACAAGGAGAAACTCCTTTGATGGTTTAGTGAATGAATGTGTGGCAATGAGTAATGCAAACCAGAAGATCCTCGGGTATCAAACCCTGGTCTGTACTGAGTTAGCTGATCTCGTCCAAAGCAATAGTTGGAACACGATGATTAACCTCAGCAACCCTGGACTAAAGAATGAAAAAATCAGCCCATGCTCCCAATCCTGATGTCTATCAAGTGACCCCTGCTGTAACATGCACAAATATGGACATCAGATAAAGTAGGACTGGTTTTGACTGTGATACTCTTCAGGCTGAATAGCCTGCCAACAGTCAGTGCCTAAACTTATGCATGAACAATGGTAACCCGAATAAGGTGCAGGAGGACTGCTAGTGAACAATGGGAACCCGAATAAGGTGCAGGAGGACTGCTAGTGAACAATGGGAACCCGAATAAGGTGCAAGAGGACTGCTAGTGAACAATGGGAACCCCAATGAGGTGCAGGAGGACTGCTAGTGAACAATGGGAACCCGAACGAGGTGCCACAGGACTGCTAGTGAACAATGGGAACCCCAATGAGGTGCAGGAGGACTGCTAGTGAACAATGGGAACCCGAACGAGGTGCCAAAGGACTGCTAGTGAACAATGGGAACCCCAATGAGGTGCAGGAGGACTGCTAGTGAACAATGGGAACCCGAACGAGGTGCCAAAGGACTGCTAGTGAACAATGGGAACCCGAACGAGGTGCCAAAGGACTGCTAGTGAACAATGGGAACCCCAATGAGGTGCCAAAGGACTGCTAGTGAACAATGGGAACCCGAATGAGGTGCCAAAGGACTGCTAGTGAACAATGGGAACCCCAATGAGGTGCAGGAGGACTGCTATCGAACAATGGGAACCCGAATGAGGTGCCAAAGGACTGCTAGTACCAGCAAGAGTCAATTTCTGCAGGAAAAGAAAAATGGGAAGGAAAAAATACAAATTCAGATTTCTCAGTACAAATATCAATCATCCTACTTCAGACCAATTGGAACTGCCATTTCTGATTCTGTGCGTAGATTGATCATCGGAACATCAATTCAGAAGCTAATTCCAAAAGTGGGACCAAACGCTTGTTTGACACAAACAATGAAAACAACATGTTCAGACAATGGCTTCACTAGGACTGTGGAGGAATTTCAAAAATGTTGGGGTAGATCTTGACTTTATGCAATAGTGTAAAACGGGCGATAGCGAGTCAGCAACCTGTTTTACACCTCTCCATAGTGACTTCAATAGAAATAAAAATCGGGAGAACTGTAAAATGGGCTGCTGATTCGCTATCACTCGTTTTGCACTATTGCACAAGGTCAAGATCTACCCACTTCTGTCACAATAAAGTCTAGCTTAATTCAAACCAAAAATTCCAATTTCAAGAAGTTCAAACAGATCCAAATTAGTTAAATTCAGAAATTAAATTTCAAAACCTCAAATCTTTTTATCACAGTCACAAGCCCCACAGCTACAACAAGAAGAACCTCTGCACTGGGAGGAAAACTAAATAACGCCTTCAATAGAGAATGAACTAAGGAAAAAGAAACTCAAGAAAGAAGTAAGGAATCTTACAACACCAGGTTAGTCTAACAATTTTATTTTAAAATCACAAGCTTTCGGAGATTATCTCCTTCGTCAGGTGAGTAGTGAATGAGAGGTTCTCAAATCGCATATCTTATATTAGGCTGGGACACCATCACACCAATCAAAGGTGTCGTTGGTGTTCAGACAGGTTAGCCACGGAAAACAGTAGGTCCCAGTATGCTGAATACACAATATGTCAAATTACACAGACAGAGAGAAAGAGACCCGAAAGGCAGAGAGAGAGAGAGAATTTCCAGTTGTATTAAAAACAGATAACTTTTTTTTCCTTGCTGGTGGGGTTACGTGTAGTGTGACATGAACCCAAGATCCCGGTTGAGGCCGTCTTCATGGGTGCGGAACTTGGCTATCAATTTCTGCTCGACGATTTTGCATTGTCGTGTGTCTCGAAGCTTTCAGGAGAACAGCGTCCATGACACCACACAACCCTGCCATGGCAACATCTGCAAGACATGCCAGATCATCGACACAGATACCACCATCACACAAGAAGACACCACCCACCAGGTACATGGTTCATACTCCTGTGACTCGGCCAACGTTGTCTACCTCATACGTTGCAGGAAAGGATGCCCCAGAGCATGGTACATTGGCGAAACCATGCAGACACTGCGACAACAGATGAACGGACACCGCGCAACAATCGCCAGACAGGAGGGTTCCCTCCCAGTCGGGGAACACTTTAGCAGTCAAGGACATTCAGCCACTGATCTTCAGGTAAGCGTTTTCCAAGGCGGCCTTCGAGACACACGACAACGCAAAATCGTCGAGCAGAAATTGATAGCCAAGTTCCGCACCCATAAGGACGGCCTCAACCGGGATCTTGGGTTCATGTCACGCTACACGTAACCCCACCAGCAAGGAAAAAAAAGTTATCTGTTTTTAATACAACTGGAAATTCTCTCTCTCTCTCTCTCTCTGCCTTTCGGGTCTCTTTCTCTCTGTCTGTGTAATTTGACACATTGTGTGTTCAGCATACTGGGACCTACTGTTTTCCGTGGCTAACCTGTCTGAACACCAACGACACCTTTGATTGGTGTGATGGTGTCCCAGCCTAATATAAGATATGCGATTTGAGAACCTCTCATTCACTACTCACCTGATGAAGGAGATAATCTCCGAAAGCTTGTGATTTTAAAATAAAATTGTTGGACTATAACCTGGTGTTGTAAGATTCCTTACATTTGTCCACCCCAGTCCATCACCAGCATCTCCACATCAAGAAAGAAGAGCAGGTTCAGTAGCTACTGTAACAGTAAGGGGACAAATCATTCAAAACCAACATGCATGGACTTAAGAGCATTTGGGTGTAATTTCTACAAGTTGCCAGTCCTGCAGAGTTTTGAGGCTGTGGAATTCACTTCCATGGTTAGTGGTTGAGGCAGAAACTATGTCAACATTCAAGATTAGATTGGATAGGTGGATGAAGGTAAAAGGATTGAAGGGATATGGGAACAGGGTGGGTGAGCTCCCTGGATGACTAAAGATATAGAGATTCAAATGAAACAGAAAAAGGAGGCTTATGATAAATATAAGATTCATAATATAGTAGAGAACCAAGCTGAATATAGAAAGTACAGAAGAGATCTAAAGAAGGAAATAAGAGGGACAAAGAGAGAGTTTGAGAATAGACTAGCAGCTGACATAATAGGGAACCTAAAAGTCTTTTATAAACATATAAATAGTAAAAGGGTAGTCAAAGGAAGGGTGGGACCGATTAGGGACAAAAAAAAGGAGATCTCCTTGTAGAGACAGAGGGTATGGCTGAGGTAATAAATGAATACTTTGCATCCGTCTTCTCTAGAGAAGATGATGCTGCCATTGTAGCAGTAAAGGAGGAGGTAGTAGTGATATTGGAGAGGATGAAAATAGATAAAGAGGAGGACTTAAAAGGTTGGAAGTAATCAAAGTAGAAAAGTCACCCAGGGAAGTAAGGGTGGAAATTGCGGAGGCTCTGGCTACAATCTTACAATCCTCCTCAGATTTGGGAATGGTGCCAGGGAGGATTGCAAATATTAGACCCCTGTTCAAAAAAGGGGAGAGGAATAAACCTGGCAACTACAGGCCAGTCAGTCTAACGTCGGTGGTAAGGAACCTTTTAGAGACAATAATCCGGGACAAAGTTAATTGGCACATGGAAAAGTACGGACTAATAAATGAAAGTCAGCATGGATTTGTTAAAGGAAAATTGTGTCTGACTAACTTGATTGAGTTCTTTGATGAAGTAACGGAGAAGGTTGATGACGGTAGTGTAGTTGATGTATATATGGATTTTCAAAAGGCATTTGATAAAGTAACACATAATAGCATTGTTAGCAAAATTAAAGCTCATGGGATTAAAGGGACAGTGGCAGCGTTGATACAAAATTGGCTTGGGGACAGAAAGCAGAGAGTAGTGGTGAACAGTTGTTTTTCAGACTGGAGGGAAGTATACAGCGGTGTTCCCCAGGGGTCAGTATTAGGACCATTGCTCTTTTTGATATATATTAATGACCTGGACTTGGGTATGGAGGGTATAATTTCAAAGTTTGCAGATGACACGAAACTCAGAAATGTAGTAAACATTATGGATGATAGTAACAGACTTCAGGAGGACATAGACAGACTGGTGAAATGAGCAGACACATGGCAGATGAAATTTGATGCAGAGAAGTGTGAAGTGATACATTTTGATAGGAAGACTGAGGAGAGGCAATATAAACTAAATGGTACAATTTTAAAGGGAGTGCAGGAACAGAGAGACCGGGGGGATCTATTTACACAAATCTTTGAAGGTGGCAGGATAAGTTGAGAAGGCTGTTAAAAAAGCATACAGGATCCTTGGCTTTATAAATAGAGGCATAGAGTACAAAAGCAAGGAAATTATGCTAAACCTTTATAAAACACTGGTTAGGCCTCAGCTGGAGTATTGCGTTCAATTCTGGGCACCACACTTTAGGAAGGATGTCAAGGCGGAACCCAAACTGAGCATCGGTGAGCAGGTTATTGGTAAGTGCCGCTTGATAGCACTGTCGATGACACCTTCCATCACTTTGCTGATGATTGAGAGTAGACTGATGGGGCGGTAATTGGCTGGATTGGATTTGTCCTGCTTTTTGTGGACAGGACATACCTGGGCAATTTTCCACATTGTCGGGTGGATGCCAGTGTTGTAGCTGTACTGGAACAGCTTGGCTAGAGGTGCAGCTAGTTCTGGAGCACAAGTCTTCAGCACTATAGCTGGGACGTTGTCGGGGCCCATAGCCTTTGCTGTATCCAGTGCACTCAGCCGTTTCTTGATATCACGTGGAGTGAATCTATAAGTGAAGTCGAGTTAAATCTCATTATTTTGCTGGGAAATTGCTTGCTTGAATGAGGTGTTAGCCTTGGCTCAGTGGTAGCACTTTTGCCTCTGAGTTTAAGCCTAATCTAGACTGACACTTCAGTGCTGCACTGTTGGAGTGCTGCACCACCAGCAGTGCTGTCTTTCAGGTGTGATGTTAAACTGAGGCCTCATCCACCCTCCCAGGTGGATGTAAAAGATCCCAAGGCACTATTTGAAGAAGAGTAAGGGAGTTATCCTGTTGTCCTTGTCAATATTTATCCCTCCACCAACATAATTTAAAAGAAGCAGATTATATCTGGTCATTTGTTTCATTACTGTTTGTGGGACCATTGCTGTTTAGCTGCCATGTTTCTCTACATTGCGACAGTGACTACACTTCTAAGACTGCACTTTGGGACGTCCTGAGGCCTTGAAAGGTAAATGAAAGTTCTTTCTTTTTTTCTATAAGGAATCTGCACTGCAAAAGGCAACTAGTTTGTGTTTTTTTTTAAATGGAAAGACGCATGGAATCATGAAACGTGATCTTCAAAACAGTGATAAAAATCCTGAAATTTGAATTGTTTAGTCACCATAAACCAATGGCCCAGGCAATGATCTTTAGATTATACAAAAAGCATATAAAGGTCAGTTGAGGGAGGTAGCGCAAGACTGCAGGCACCCATCATACTCCAGCAAGGAACAACAGCTGCAGGAGAGGAGAGAAAATTGTGTGGATGGTGGAATTTTAACAGGCATGAAACAAAACTATTGTGGCTACATTGTAGGCAACAGTGATTGTCTGTATACCAGTATTACTGTTGTATACTGTAAATGCATTTGCAAACACAGGTAAACCCTTCAACCTTTTTCTGTCATCTTGTTCTGATCGTGGCTACAGCAACTATTAACCTCGTGTACGGTAACGATTTTTAATTCTGACCCTCGGTGCAAGAGAAGGTCAACTGTCACTTACATTTTATCAAATTTACTCATTTAACGGTGATGCAATTATGGGCAGTAGCATTTTCACCAGCGGACAACTGAATTTCCTGTTTTTTTTCCTCCAACATTCGGACTTGGCTCAGTGCATTGCAAAAAGGGTGAGTCGACAGAGGACGCATGATGACTAACAGCTATCGTATCGAATCACGGGAGGAACTGCAAGTGATTATTTCCCACGCAGGTCAACATTAATCTTGAAGAAAAATATTAATCTTTGCATAGCTTTGCCTGATGTTTGTCTCGTCAAAGAAAGTTTATGTAAAGACCGAATTTATCAGTCACTTAGTATATTTCAGCTCAAATTACTGGGAATTATGAAGACAGGAAATACATCTGAATTATGTTATGTCACAGTTAAAGTCACTGTTTAAATCATTTTATGATAAATAATACATTTTTTGTACTTCTGGAATGATGAGGAGGCGTGTAATTATGGTAACATGCTAACCTATTAGCAATAGCAACAGCGCTTCCAGTATCACAGAAGGCTATGAGTTTGCTGCGGTCATTTCAATAACACAGTTTTGGAAACCTCGTGTGAGTGCGCCTATATGAAAACCACACTGTGATTAGAACAGTATCATTGAAATGATTGTACCTAACTAACCGTCCTCTCCAATCTTGGATATCGCCCAGTTTGAAATAGAGGAACTTTTTTCTTGCAAGGTAGAAATAATTATACAACCCTTTCGCACATCCAGTACTAAAATTTCTGAGTGAGGAGTTTTTGCTTAAATGAAATAGTAAATTATTGTGCAAGTAAAGGTAAGAGAAACTTTTGATCTCTCTTGTGCAATCTGCTGTATAACAGGACTGGGGAAATTATCCAATCAGAGTGGGTCTCGTGGTGTAGTATAAGAGGTCACATTGTTGAATTTACTGCGTTGACCTTAAATTAGGTGAGAGCAAAAATAAATGTGGGACAAAGAACCACCACTCCAGTAAGGTTAAAGGAAGCTATAAAGAGCTTCAGAAAGTTGAATAATACATCAGATTGTAAAATATTTGCAGTTAACCGTTAAAATATGAAGTGTATAACAGGCTTAGCAATAGTTTCTCCAAAATAAGGCTAATTAATCCAAAGGTAATTTCAATGGATTTTTTGACCATTTTTACTCAGAAAGGATTTGAAAATAATAGTTACTAATAATGTCATTCTTAAAGCAAAATGCACTCTCACAAGTTTGAAAAAAACCACTTAGACAAATGGTGGTTAAACTACTAAATGGAAGTTGTTTTCTCCAGAGATTAAACAATAAGCACTTTGTTAGATTGTCAAGGTAATCAAAAAGTACCTCACACCCATTGAGTTGGAAAATTCTTTGAACCTTGTCTGTAAAGAGATATGATGTGGAGATGCCGGTGATGGACTGGGGTTGACAATTGTAAACAATTTTACAACACCAAGTTATAGTCCAGCAATTTTATTTTAAATTCACAAGCTTTCGGAGATTTTCTCCTTCCTCAGGCAAACGTTTGCCTGAGGAAGGAGAAAATCTCCGAAAGCTTGTGAATTTAAAATAAAATTGCTGGACTATAACTTGGTGTTGTAAAATTGTTTACAATTGTAAAGAGATAAACAGAGACAAAGGTAGTGAGGCTTTTTGAAACAGCAAGTCTGCAAAGGTAATTGAGCTTTTAAACATAAAGAGCAAAAGCTCAGAGAGTCAGAAATGCTGGAGGAACAGTTAAAAACATCTTGTTTAAGTCAAGTAAGACAGCCCACTGATGTGGAGAAGCATGGCATGTTCTTTATTTTTTATCATTATGTGAAGTTAACATAAGTGAATCTGATCATAATTGCTGCTCTGTGTGTTCATTCCCTGTGAAATAAAGCAGCTTAACAATTTCCATCAAGCTTCTGCTCGCCAAGTTTTGCTCAGTCTGCCTTCAGAAACATTGAAGATATATACATGTGAAAGACATGAATGTCCAATCCAGATCACAAGGGCATGCTATTGTTACATCCCTAGGTTACACTATCATGTGTAGAAAGTATGATGTTTAGGCCACTTATATAAGTGACTGAAACGGAGATAGGATCTACGGCAGACCTGAATATGTAACAGCCATCGACACCATTAGAATTCCACAACATATCTACAGTGAAACTGGAGATTAAGGCTGTGCATCACAAATTAACACTTCAACACACAAGAATGCTAATATACAATGATACAGTAATAAAGAAACCCAACTTATCCTTACTTATACTGAACCTTTTACAGAACAGGTCAGAACTCAGGTGAGCAGCCAAACAGCACCATTTTTCCAAATTTATAAGGGTGTACGGTAGCATAGTGCTTATGTTACTGGACTAGTAATCCAGAGGCCTGGACTAATAAGCCAGAATCATGAGTTCAAATCTCCGCCATGGCAGCTAGGGAATTTAAATTCAATTAATTAAATAAAATCTGGAATTAAAATACCAGGATCAGTAATGGTGGCTATGAAACTACCGGATTGTCGTAAAAACCCATCTAGTTCACGAATGCCCTTTTAGGGAAGGAAACCTGCCGCCCTTACCCGGTCTGGCCGACATGTGACTCCAGACCCACAGCAATGTGGTTGATTCTAAAATGGCCTAGCAAGCCACTCAGTTGTAAAATCTCGCTAAAAAAAGTCACAATAAGAATAAAACCGGACGGACCACCAGGCACCGGACACGACAAAGGCAAACCAAGCCCAGTCGACCCTGAAAAGTCCTCCTCACTAACATCTGGGGACTTGTGCCAAAATTGGGAGAGCTGTCCCACAGACGAGTCAAGCAATAGCCTGACATAGCCATACTCACAGAATCATACCTTTCAGCCAACGTCCCAGAATCTTCCATCACCATCCCTGGGTATGTCCTGTCCCACCGGCAGGACAGACCCATCAGAGGTGGCAGTACAGTGATATACAGTCAGGAAGGGAGTGGCCCTGGGAGTCCTTAACATTGACTCCAGACCCCATGAAATCTCATGGCATCAGGTCAAACATGGGCAAGGAAACCTCCTGCTGATTACCACCTACCACCCTCCCTCAGCTGCTGAATCAGTCCTCCTCCATGTTGAACACCACTTGGAGGAAGCACTGAGGGTAGCAAGGGCACAGAATGTACTCGAGGTGGGGGACTTCAATATCCATCAGCAAGAAAGTGGCTCGGTAGCACCACTGCTGGCCGAGTCCTGAAGGACATAGCTGCCAGACTGGGCCTGCGGCAAGTGGTGGGCGAACCAACATGAGGGAAAAACTTACTTGACCTTGTCCTCACCAATCTACCTGTCGCAAATGCATCTGTCCATGACAGTATTGGTAGGAGTGACCACCGCACAGCCCTAATGGAGACCAAGTCCTGTCTTCGCACTGAGGACACCATCCAACGTGTTGTGTGGCACTACCACCGTGCTAAATGGGATAGATTCAGAACAGATCTAGCAGCTCAAAATTGGGCATCCATGAGGCGCTGTGGGCCATCAGCAGCAGCAGAATTGTATTCCAGCATAATCTGTAACCTCATTGCCCAGCATATTCCTCACTCTACCATTACCAACAAGCCAGGGGATCAACCTGATTCAATGAAGAGTGTAGAAGAACATGCCAGGAGCAGCACCGGGCTTACCAAAAAATGAGGTGCCAACCTGGTGAAGCTACAACTCAGGACAACATGAATGCTAAACAGCGGAAGCAACATGCTATAGACAGAGCTAAGCGATTCCACAACCAACGGATCAGATCAAAGCTCTGCAGTCCTGCCACATCCAGTCGTGAATGGTGGTGGACAATTAAATGACTAACGGGAGGAGGAGGCTCTGTAAACATCCCCATCCTCAATGATGGCGGAGTCCAGCACGTGAGTGCAAAAGACAAGGCTGAAGCGCTTGCAACCATCTTCAGCCAGAAGTGCCGAGTGGACGATCCATCTCGGCCTCCTGCCGATATCCCCACTGTCACAGAAGCCAGTCTTCAGCCAATTCGATTCACTCCACGTGATATCAAGAAACGGCTGAGTGCACTGGATACAGCAAAGGCTATGGGCCCTGACAACATCCCAGCTGTAGTGCTGAAGCCTTGTGCTCCAGAACTAGCTGCGCCTCTAGCCAAGTTGTTCCAGTACAGCTACAACACTGGCATCTACCCGACAATGTGGAAAATTGCCCAGGTATGTCCTGTCCACAAATAGCAGGACAAATCCAATCCGGCCATTTACCGCCCCATCAGTCTACTCTCAATCATCAGCAAAGTGATGGAAGGTGTCGTCGACAGTGTTATCAAGTGGCACTTACTCACCAATAACCTGCTCACCGATGCTCAGTTTGGGTTCCGCCAGGACCACTCGGCTCCAGACCTCATCACAGCCTTGGTCCAAACATGGACAAAAGAGCTGAATTCCAGAGGTGAGGTGAGAGTGACTGCCCTTGACATCAAGGCAGCATTTGACCAAGTGTGGCACCAAGGAGCCCTAGTAAAATTGAAGTTAATGCGAATCAGGGGGAAAACTCTCCAGTGGCCGGAGTCATACCTAGCACAAAGGAAGATGGTAGTGGTTGTTGGAGGCCAATCATCTCAGCTCCAGGGCATTGCTGCGGGAGTTCCTCAGGGCAGTGTGCTAGGCCCAACCATCTTCAGCTGCTTCATCAATGACCTTCCCTCCATCATAAGGTCAGAAATGGGGATGTTCGCTGATGATTGCACAGTGTTCAGTTCCATTCGCAACCCCTCAAATAATGAAGCAGTCCGATCCCGCATGCAGCAAGACCTGGACAACATCCAGGCTTGGGCTCATAAGTGACAAGTAACATTCGCGCCAGACAAGTGCCAGGCAATGACCATCTCCAACAAGATAGAGTCTAACCACCTCCCCTTAACATGCAACGGCATTACCATCGCCGAATCCCCCACCATCAACATTCTGGGGGTCACCATTGACCAGAAACATAATTGGACCAGCCACATAAATACTGTGGAGACAAGAGCAGGTCAGAGGCTGGGTATTCTGTGGCAAGTGACTCACCTCCTGACTCCCCAAAGTCTTTCCACCATCTACAAGGCACAAGTCAGGAGTGTGATGGAATACTCTCCACTTGCCTGGATGAGTGCAGCTCCAACAACACTCAAGAAGCTCGACACCATCCAGGACAAAGCAGCCCGCTTGATTGACACCCCATCCACCACCCTAAACATTCACTCCCTTCACCACCGGCGCACTGTGGCTGCAGTGTGTACCATCCACAGCATGCATTGCAGCAACTCGCCAAGGCTTCTTCGACAGCACCTCCCAAACTCGCAACCTCTACCACCTAGAAGGACAAGAGCAGCAGGTACATGGGAACAACACCACCTGCATATTCCCCTCCAAGTCACACACCATCCCGACTTGGAAATATATCGCCGTTCCTTCATCGTCGTTGGGTCAAAATCCTGGAACTCCTTTCCTAACAGCACTGTGGGAGAACCTTCACCACACGGACTGCAGAGGTTCAAGAAGGCGGCTCACCACCACCTTCTCAAGGACAATTAGGGATGGGCAATAAATGCCAGCCTCGCCAGCGACACCCACATCCCATGAATGAATGAAAAAAAAAGTTGCTCTGTCAGTCTTCCTCTGAGCTGATGGCGAAGTGCATTCCAGAGGTTGCACATGTGCAGAGCAGCTGTGACAAATTGATCACTGTACATGCATAGCTTAATTGAATCATGATACCATCAATAAGTGATGTCAATATTGATGTTCCGCCATCAGTGTGGTGCTTTAGTGGCCAGTTAGGCATTCAGACCAAGGAAGAAACAGGCTGTCAGTCTAACAAAATCTGTCAGTTTTACCTTCATCTGGTCATCAATGGCAGGAGACCTGGGCTATGGGAGTTGGCAGCCACGGATCAACATAAAAGTGATTAAATCTTAAGGCTCTGAGCTGCGGTGTTTCCATTCATACTAATGCAGAAAAGTAGCAAGGACTGACTGACAACTTCAAATAAGTTGACACTGTCCCCAAAAAGCTCAAAATCGTTCCTGATTTTAAGCTTATGATGCATGTAAGCAAGTAGTTACACTGAAAGTGCAGTTGGACACATATGGATTTTCTGCTTTCAATCTGGGGGGTCTGCAGTAGGCAAGGACAAACATTTTAATAACAACCCATTCAACCAGGTCCCTATCACTTATGGTAGACACTAGAAAGACCCACTCCAACAAGGGCGGCTATATTACAATGGGTAGCAATGACAGAGTAACATCATGGGCATGATTTTAAATGGGAAAAATGGGTTGGTTGGGGGCGGGGGTGGGGGCAGTAAAAATTTTTAAAATCTAAAACCCAGTCCCAACTCGCCCCCAATGCACCCATTTCTGGTTTTCACGGAGGTGGAATGAGGAGCGGGCAACCAACTCTCTCTCAGGAGGCAGGTCAGTCAGTAAAAGTATTCAAGGAGGCCGCGAGCCTCCATTTTGACAGGTTTTTTTGTTTTTAACCCCTGGGGGCCGGGATTCCCGGGCCTTCTACACGCCACGTGAGAGGTGGTGAGAAGGCCCGAAACTGCAGTTAAGTGCCTCTATAGCACAGTTTATGGGCCCGGAGGAGCAGGATTGCTTCCCCCAGGCCCAACAAGCCTACCTGCAGCAATCAACTCGGTGATCCCCGACCACATCCCTCATGATCTCCAACCACCCCCCCACCCCGGATCTCCGGCCCCCCTCATGATCTCCGACACCCGCAATGACCCCTGATACCCCCCACCGATGACCCCCACACCCAGTGACTGACCCTCCTGATGACCCCCCAAACCAGGTTACCCCCAACCCCCCGTATCTGTTCACGTCCTCTTCCTTCCTCTTCTCCCGTCCGACTGAGAACAGCCTGTCAATCAGGCCGGCCTGTCGGGCAGGAAACCGTAAAAAAAAAAATCCCGTACTTCCGGATTTCCCGTCAGGAATTCCACCCCTCGCCCCCCACCCCCTCGATAAAATCATGCCCCATATGTCACATTTTCTATCTTATCATTGTAGCAATTCTGGATACAAGTAACACCAGGGTTGTAAGTTTAAATTCCTCCCCTTCCTCCTCCAGTGAGTGCAACCAATTGCCGGACAGTTGATGCGCCCTCAAAAACCAGCAGAATGCACCAATTGAATTTATGCAGGAGAGCAAACAAATCCTCCAGCAGCCACAAAGTTCCACTTACCCTCCCCTACGTAAAACCCTCCCCGCGCCCCCCCACCCCAACACATGTGAGAACGCAGCCGGGAGTCTGTTAAAAATATTTTAATCAAGGCTTTCCCTGGGAAACCCAGTCAGCTCAATGTGAAGCTTGGTAGGCAGAAGTGATGTCACATTGTTGCCAGAGAGAAACATCCCAGCCTTAAGCTATAGGTATAACCAACAGTCCTCTACTCATATTGGAGTGAAAAAAATTCAGTACATGGAAGTCCTAAGGTGGGATACTGGCCTCCACAAGGGCGTATGTGGGCCCCACAAAGCAAGCAACCTCGATCTCCAAAGTATTTTAGTATTTTCAAAAAATACTGTATATTTTGCTCAAGCGATAAAGAGGACCATTATCAGGGTTTGGGAGGGGGGGGAATGTCTGGGCAAGGTCCTTTCCCACAGGCAAGCAAGCACCATACTGTCCAGCAGTAATGGGCAGATGGGCAACACCTGCCTGACTCATGCAAATGTGGTGCCCTCCTGCTGACCCCACAACTCCAGCAGGGCGTCGGTGGGCAGATTTCCAGCAGAACCACTAGGATCACCAGCCAAGGGATTTCGGGCCAGTGATTTTCACGTTTTGGGGTCTTTTTAAACCACCTTATTCTGTATTATTTCAACTCTCCTATATTTCATCACTCACAAGGGTCAAATCTAAACCTCACATACCATTGAGAGGTTTTATTTTATCCTCAAGATCTAGATAAACTTTCTGTAATGCGCCCAGGAAAATTAAACAATAAACCCTGCCGGTTAATTGCTATCCTATTGCTTTCATGGGATCTACATCATCTTCAATCAGTGAATTGAGTACCATAACTTCAGACCTCATTTTAAGTTTAAAAACATTAACCAAATATATTCAACAAAAGCCAATCATGCAAATAATATAATAGTTACATATTTACAGTAGAAAGTCTAAATCCCCACTACTTGAGTGGAGAATAAAAAAAAGATTTCAACTTTAGCAACTTAGGTAATCCTTTACAAATAACTTTCAAACACACATAATGTTCTATCTGTTTGAATTTCTTATCACTGTGGTTGACCAGAATAATCTAAACATCTTCTTAGAAATTTCAAATTGATTTTATCTTTCTCAAGAGTTTCAAAGCGACTGGTTCTTTCCTTCAAACAATCTTCGAGTCAATTTAAGTAGACGATCCTTCTTTAATATCTCAGAAAACAATTACCACGGCTTTCTGGATTTTGAATATCTGACCATTCAAATTAAAAAATTAACTGTCAGTCATATACAAATTGAACCAATCACACAGCAATGGCTAAGTTTGATTCCTCTCTTCAGCCTGCAACCAACAAAATTAGCAGTAAGCTTGGTAAGGGATCTGAACTGCAGTTAACTTTAAAACTGCTTATGCACTGTGACTGGATTTAAAGGATCAGCCATTCAATGGGAATTAGACAAAAATACCTCATTTTTGTGACAGTGATATTTTGGTTTTCACAGACCAACCAGATCATCTCTTCCCGAAAAGTTACCTCAACAGTAATTCTTCCCCGCCTAGTTCACAAAAGCATCCTACCCCTTCAACCCTCCTCTATATATTTCAACATATTCACAGACATACATTCTCCCCACCCTCCCCCAATTCAAGCTGGTAATCTTGCTGACCACCCTCATTTCAAGGCGACACTTATTCCATCCCCAGTTAATGCTGGCACTCTCCTTTCTCCCCACTCAGTTAATGCTGGCACTCTTGTTCCACTAACTCAGTTAATGCTGGCACTCTTGTTCCACCAACTCAGTTAATGCTGGCACTCTTGTTCCACTAACTCAGTTAATGCTGGCACTCTTGTTCCACTAACTCAGTTAATGCTGGCACTCTTGTTCCACGAACTCATTTAATGCTGGCACTCTTGTTCCACTAACTCAGTTAATGGTGGCACTCTCCTTCCTCCCCACTCAGTTAATGCTGGCACTCTCCTTCCTCCCCACTCAGTTAATGCTGGCACTCTCCTTCCTCCCCACTCAGTTAATGGTGGCACTCTCCTTCATCCCCACTCAGTTAATGGTGGCACTCTGCTTCATCCCCACTCAGTTAATGCTGGCACTCTGCTTCATCCCCACTCAGTTAATGGTGGCACTCTCCTTCATCCCCACTCAGTTAATGGTGGCACTCTCCTTCCTCCCCACTCAGTTAATGGTGGCACTCTGGTTCCTCCCCACTCAGTTAATGGTGGCACTCTCCTTCCTCCCCACTCAGTTAATGCTGGCACTCTCCTTCCTCCCCACTCAGTTAATGGTGGCACTCTCCTTCATCCCCACTCAGTTAATGGTGGCACTCTGGTTCCTCCCCACTCAGTTAATGCTGGCAATCTCCTTCATCCCCACTCAATTAATGATGGCACTCTCCTTCCTCCCCACTCAATTAATGGTGGCACTCTCCTTCATCCCAACTCAGTTAATGCTGGCACTCTCCTTCATCCCCACTCAGTTAATGCTGGCACTCTCCTTCATCCCCACTCAGTTAATGGTGGCACTCTCCTTCATCCCCACTCAGTTAATGCTGGCACTCTCCTTCATCCCCACTCAGTTAATGCTGGCACTCTCCTTCCTCCCCACTCAGTTAATGCTGGCACTCTCCTTCATCCCCACTCAGTTAATGCTGGCACTCTCCTTCATCCCCACTCAGTTAATGCTGGCACTCTGCTTCATCCCCACTCAGTTAATGGTGGCACTCTCCTTCATCCCCACTCAGTTAATGCTGGCACTCTCCTTCATCCCCACTCAGTTAATGCTGGCACTCTCCTTCATCCCCACTCAGTTAATGCTGGCACTCTCCTTCCTCCCCACTCAGTTAATGATGGTACTCTCCTTCCTCCCCACTCAGTTAATGCTGGCACTCTCCTTCATCCCCACTCAGTTAATGGTGGCACTCTCCTTCATCCCCATTCAGTTAATGCTGGCACTCTGCTTCATCCACTCAGTTAATGCTGGCACTCTCCTTCCTCCCCACTCAATAAATGGTGGCACTCTCCTTCATCCCCACTCAGTTAATGCTGGCACTCTCCTTCATCCACTCAGTTAATGCTGGCACTCTCCTTCATCCCCACTCAGTTAATGCTGGCACTCTCCTTCCTCCCCACTCAGTTAATGGTGGCACTCTCCTTCATCCCCACTCAGTTAATGCTGGCACTCTCCTTCCTCCCCACTCAGTTAATGGTGGCACTCTCCTTCCTCCCCACTCAATTAATGGTGGCACTCTCCTTCATCCCCACTCAGTTAATGGTGGCACTCTCCTTCCTCCCCACTCAGTTAATGGTGGCACTCTCCTTCCTCCCCACTCAGTTAATGGTGGCACTCTCCTTCCTCCCCACTCAGTTAATGGTGGCACTCTCCTTCCTCCCCACTCATTTAATGGTGGCACTCTCCTTCATCCCCACTCAGTTAATGCTGGCACTCTCCTTCCTCCCCACTCAGTTAATGGTGGCACTCTCCTTCCTCCCCACTCAGTTAATGGTGGCACTCTCCTTCCTCCCCACTCAGTTAATGGTGGCACTCTCCTTCCTCCCCACTCAGTTAATGGTGGCACTCTCCTTCATCCCCACTCAGTTAATGGTGGCACTCTCCTTCCTCCCCACTCAGTTAATGGTGGCACTCTCCTTCCTCCCCACTCAGTTAATGGTGGCACTCTCCTTCATCCCCACTCAGTTAATGGTGGCACTCTCCTTCCTCCCCACTCAGTTAATGGTGGCACTCTCCTTCCTCCCCACTCAGTTAATGGTGGCACTCTCCTTCCTCCCCACTCAGTTAATGGTGGCACTCTCCTTCATCCCCACTCAGTTAATGGTGGCACTCTCCTTCCTCCCCACTCAGTTAATGGTGGCACTCTCCTTCATCCCCACTCAGTTAATGGTGGCACTCTCCTTCCTCCCCACTCAGTTAATGCTGGCACTCTCCTTCCTCCCCACTCAATTAATGGTGGCACTCTCCTTCCTCCCCACTCAGTTAATGCTGGCACTCTCCTTCCTCCCCACTCAATTAATGGTGGCACTCTCCTTCCTCCCCACTCAGTTAATGCTGGCACTCTCCTTCCTCCCCACTCAATTAATGGTGGCACTCTCCTTCCTCCCCACTCAGTTAATGCTGGCACTCTCCTTCCTCCCCACTCAGTTAATGGTGGCACTCTCCTTCCTCCCCACTCAGTTAATGGTGGCACTCTCCTTCCTCCCCACTCAATTAATGGTGGCACTCTCCTTCCTCCCCACTCAGTTAATGCTGGCACTCTCCTTCCTCCCCACTCAATTAATGGTGGCACTCTCCTTCCTCCCCACTCAGTTAATGCTGGCACTCTCCTTCCTCCCCACTCAGTTAATGGTGGCACTCTCCTTCCTCCCCACTCAGTTAATGGTGGCACTCTCCTTCATCCCCACTCAGTTAATGGTGGCACTCTCCTTCCTCCCCACTCAGTTAATGGTGGCACTCTCCTTCCTCCCCACTCAGTTAATGGTGGCACTCTCCTTCCTCCCCACTCAGTTAATGGTGGCACTCTCCTTCATCCCCACTCAGTTAATGCTGGCACTCTCCTTCATCCCCACTCAGTTAATGCTGGCACTCTCCTTCCTCCCCACTCAGTTAATGGTGGCACTCTCCTTCCTCCCCACTCAGTTAATGGTGGCACTCTCCTTCCTCCCCACTCAGTTAATGGTGGCACTCTCCTTCCTCCCCACTCAGTTAATGGTGGCACTCTCCTTCATCCCCACTCAGTTAATGGTGGCACTCTCCTTCCTCCCCACTCAGTTAATGGTGGCACTCTCCTTCCTCCCCACTCAGTTAATGGTGGCACTCTCCTTCATCCCCACTCAGTTAATGGTGGCACTCTCCTTCCTCCCCACTCAGTTAATGGTGGCACTCTCCTTCCTCCCCACTCAGTTAATGGTGGCACTCTCCTTCCTCCCCACTCAGTTAATGGTGGCACTCTCCTTCATCCCCACTCAGTTAATGGTGGCACTCTCCTTCCTCCCCACTCAGTTAATGGTGGCACTCTCCTTCATCCCCACTCAGTTAATGGTGGCACTCTCCTTCCTCCCCACTCAGTTAATGCTGGCACTCTCCTTCCTCCCCACTCAATTAATGGTGGCACTCTCCTTCCTCCCCACTCAGTTAATGCTGGCACTCTCCTTCCTCCCCACTCAATTAATGGTGGCACTCTCCTTCCTCCCCACTCAGTTAATGCTGGCACTCTCCTTCCTCCCCACTCAATTAATGGTGGCACTCTCCTTCCTCCCCACTCAGTTAATGGTGGCACTCTCCTTCCTCCCCACTCAGTTAATGCTGGCACTCTCCTTCCTCCCCACTCAGTTAATGGTGGCACTCTCCTTCCTCCCCACTCAGTTAATGGTGGCACTCTCCTTCCTCCCCACTCAGTTAATGCTGGCACTCTCCTTCATCCCCACTCAGTTAATGGTGGCACTCTCCTTCCTCCCCACTCAGTTAATGGTGGCACTCTCCTTCCTCCCCACTCAGTTAATGCTGGCACTCTCCTTCCTCCCCACTCAGTTAATGGTGGCACTCTCCTTCCTCCCCACTCAGTTAATGGTGGCACTCTCCTTCCTCCCCACTCAGTTAATGCTGGCACTCTCCTTCATCCCCACTCAGTTAATGCTGGCACTCTCCTTCATCCCCACTCAGTTAATGGTGGCACTCTCCTTCCTCCCCACTCAGTTAATGGTGGCACTCTCCTTCCTCCCCACTCAGTTAATGCTGGCACTCTCCTTCCTCCCCACTCAGTTAATGGTGGCACTCTCCTTCCTCCCCACTCAATTAATGGTGGCACTCTCCTTCCTCCCCACTCAGTTAATGGTGGCACTCTCCTTCATCCCCACTCAGTTAATGCTGGCACTCTCCTTCCTCCCCACTCAATTAATGGTGGCACTCTCCTTCCTCCCCACTCAATTAATGGTGGCACTCTCCTTCCTCCCCACTCAGTTAATGGTGGCACTCTCCTTCATCCCCACTCAGTTAATGCTGGCACTCTCCTTCCTCCCCACTCAATTAATGCTGGCACTCTCCTTCCTCCCCACTCAGTTAATGGTGGCACTCTCCTTCATCCCCACTCAGTTAATGCTGGCACTCTCCTTCATCCCCACTCAGTTAATGGTGGCACTCTCCTTCATCCCAACTTAGTTAATGCTGGCACTCTCCTTCCTCCCCACTCAATTAATGGTGGCACTCTCCTTCCTCCCCACTCAATTAATGGTGGCACTCTCCTTCCTCCCCACTCAGTTAATGGTGGCACTCTCCTTCCTCCCCACTCAATTAATGGTGGCACTCTCCTTCCTCCCCACTCAGTTAATGGTGGCACTCTCCTTCCTCCCCACTCAGTTAATGGTGGCACTCTCCTTCATCCCCACTCAGTTAATGCTGGCACTCTCCTTCCTCCCCACTCAATTAATGGTGGCACTCTCCTTCATCCCCACTCAGTTAATGGTGGCACTCTCCTTCCTCCCCACTCAGTTAATGGTGGCACTCTCCTTCCTCCCCACTCAGTTAATGGTGGCACTCTCCTTCCTCCCCACTCAATTAATGGTGGCACTCTCCTTCCTCCCCACTCAATTAATGCTGGCACTCTCCTTCCTCCCCACTCAATTAATGGTGGCACTCTCCTTCCTCCCCACTCAATTAATGGTGGCACTCTCCTTCATCCCCACTCAGTTAATGCTGGCACTCTCCTTCCTCCCCACTCAGTTAATGGTGGCACTCTCCTTCCTCCCCACTCAATTAATGGTGGCACTCTCCTTCCTCCCCACTCAATTAATGGTGGCACTCTCCTTCCTCCCCACTCAATTAATGGTGGCACTCTCCTTCCTCCCCACTCAGTTAATGCTGGCACTCTCCTTCCTCCCCACTCAGTTAATGGTGGCACTCTCCTTCCTCCCCACTCAGTTAATGGTGGCACTCTCCTTCCTCCCCACTCAGTTAATGGTGGCACTCTCCTTCATCCCCACTCAGTTAATGGTGGCACTCTCCTTCATCCCCACTCAGTTAATGGTGGCACTCTGCTTCATCCCCACTCAGTTAATGCTGGCACTCTCCTTCATCCCCACTCAGTTAATGCTGGCACTCTCCTTCATCCCCACTCAATTAATGCTGGCACTCTCCTTCATCCCCACTCAGTTAATGGTGGCACTCTCCTTCCTCCCCACTCAGTTAATGGTGGCACTCTCCTTCATCCCAACTCAATTAATGGTGGCACTCTCCTTCCTCCCCACTCAGTTAATGCTGGCACTCTGCTTCATCCCCACTCAGTTAATGGTGGCACTCTCCTTCCTCCCCACTCAGTTAATGCTGGCACTCTCCTTCCTCCCCACTCAGTTAATGCTGGCACTCTCCTTCCTCCCCACTCAGTTAATGGTGGCACTCTCCTTCATCCCCACTCAATTAATGCTGGCACTCTCCTTCCTCCCCACTCAGTTAATGCTGGCACTCTGCTTCATCCCCACTCAGTTAATGGTGGCACTCTCCTTCCTCCCCACTCAGTTAATGCTGGCACTCTCCTTCCTCCCCACTCAGTTAATGCTGGCACTCTCCTTCATCCCCACTCAGTTAATGCTGGCACTCTCCTTCCTCCCCACTCAGTTAATGCTGGCACTCTCCTTCATCCCCACTCAGTTAATGCTGGCACTCTCCTTCATCCCCACTCAGTTAATGCTGGCACTCTCCTTCCTCCCCACTCAGTTAATGCTTGCACTCTCCTTCATCCCCACTCAGTTAATGCTGGCACTCTCCTTCCTCCCCACTCAGTTAATGCTGGCACTCTCCTTCCTCCCCACTCAGTTAATGGTGGCACTCTCCTTCATCCCCACTCAGTTAATGCTGGCACTCTCCTTCATCCCAACTCAATTAATGGTGGCACTCTCCTTCATCCCCACTCAGTTAATGCTGGCACTCTCCTTCATCCCCACTCAGTTAATGCTGGCACTCTCCTTCATCCCCACTCAGTTAATGCTGGCACTCTCCTTCATCCCAACTCAGTTAATGCTGGCACTCTCCTTCATCCCCACTCAATTAATGGTGGCACTCTCCTTCCTCCCCACTCAATTAATGGTGGCACTCTCCTTCATCCCCACTCAGTTAATGCTGGCACTCTCCTTCCTCCCCACTCAGTTAATGCTGGCACTCTCCTTCATCCCCACTCAGTTAATGCTGGCACTCTCCTTCATCCCAACTCAGTTAATGCTGGCACTCTCCTTCCTCCCCACTCAGTTAATGCTGGCACTCTCCTTCCTCCCCACTCAGTTAATGCTGGCACTCTCCTTCATCCCCACTCAGTTAATGCTGGCACTCTCCTTCATCCCCACTCAGTTAATGCTGGCACTCTCCTTCCTCCCCACTCAGTTAATGCTGGCACTCTCCTTCATCCCAACTCAGTTAATGCTGGCACTCTCCTTCATCCCCACTCAGTTAATGCTGGCACTCTCCTTCCTCCCCACTCAGTTAATGCTGGCACTCTCCTTCATCCCCACTCAGTTAATGCTGGCACTCTCCTTCCTCCCCACTCAGTTAATGCTGGCACTCTCCTTCCTCCCCACTCAGTTAATGGTGGCACTCTCCTTCATCCCCACTCAGTTAATGCTGGCACTCTCCTTCATCCCAACTCAATTAATGGTGGCACTCTCCTTCCTCCCCACTCAGTTAATGCTGGCACTCTGCTTCATCCCCACTCAGTTAATGGTGGCACTCTCCTTCCTCCCCACTCAGTTAATGCTGGCACTCTCCTTCCTCCCCACTCAGTTAATGCTGGCACTCTCCTTCCTCCCCACTCAGTTAATGGTGGCACTCTCCTTCATCCCCACTCAATTAATGCTGGCACTCTCCTTCCTCCCCACTCAGTTAATGCTGGCACTCTGCTTCATCCCCACTCAGTTAATGGTGGCACTCTCCTTCCTCCCCACTCAGTTAATGCTGGCACTCTCCTTCCTCCCCACTCAGTTAATGCTGGCACTCTCCTTCATCCCCACTCAGTTAATGCTGGCACTCTCCTTCCTCCCCACTCAGTTAATGCTGGCACTCTCCTTCATCCCCACTCAGTTAATGCTGGCACTCTCCTTCATCCCCACTCAGTTAATGCTGGCACTCTCCTTCCTCCCCACTCAGTTAATGCTTGCACTCTCCTTCATCCCCACTCAGTTAATGCTGGCACTCTCCTTCCTCCCCACTCAGTTAATGCTGGCACTCTCCTTCCTCCCCACTCAGTTAATGGTGGCACTCTCCTTCATCCCCACTCAATTAATGCTGGCACTCTCCTTCATCCCAACTCAATTAATGGTGGCACTCTCCTTCATCCCCACTCAGTTAATGCTGGCACTCTCCTTCATCCCCACTCAGTTAATGCTGGCACTCTCCTTCATCCCCACTCAGTTAATGCTGGCACTCTCCTTCATCCCAACTCAGTTAATGCTGGCACTCTCCTTCATCCCCACTCAATTAATGGTGGCACTCTCCTTCCTCCCCACTCAATTAATGGTGGCACTCTCCTTCATCCCCACTCAGTTAATGCTGGCACTCTCCTTCCTCCCCACTCAGTTAATGCTGGCACTCTCCTTCATCCCCACTCAGTTAATGCTGGCACTCTCCTTCATCCCAACTCAGTTAATGCTGGCACTCTCCTTCCTCCCCACTCAGTTAATGCTGGCACTCTCCTTCCTCCCCACTCAGTTAATGCTGGCACTCTCCTTCATCCCCACTCAGTTAATGCTGGCACTCTCCTTCATCCCCACTCAGTTAATGCTGGCACTCTCCTTCCTCCCCACTCAGTTAATGCTGGCACTCTCCTTCATCCCAACTCAGTTAATGCTGGCACTCTCCTTCATCCCCACTCAGTTAATGCTGGCACTCTCCTTCCTCCCCACTCAGTTAATGCTGGCACTCTCCTTCATCCCCACTCAGTTAATGCTGGCACTCTCCTTCCTCCCCACTCAGTTAATGCTGGCACTCTCCTTCCTCCCCACTCAGTTAATGGTGGCACTCTCCTTCATCCCCACTCAGTTAATGCTGGCACTCTCCTTCATCCCAACTCAATTAATGGTGGCACTCTCCTTCATCCCCACTCAGTTAATGCTGGCACTCTCCTTCATCCCCACTCAGTTAATGCTGGCACTCTCCTTCATCCCCACTCAGTTAATGCTGGCACTCTCCTTCATCCCCACTCAGTTAATGCTGGCACTCTCCTTCATCCCAACTCAGTTAATGCTGGCACTCTCCTTCATCCCCACTCAGTTAATGCTGGCACTCTCCTTCATCCCCACTCAATTAATGCTGGCACTCTCCTTCCTCCCCACTCAGTTAATGGTGGCACTCTCCTTCATCCCCACTCAGTTAATGGTGGCACTCTCCTTCCTCCCCACTCAGTTAATGGTGGCACTCTCCTTCCTCCCCACTCAATTAATGGTGGCACTCTCCTTCCTCCCCACTCAGTTAATGCTGGCACTCTCCTTCCTCCCCACTCAGTTAATGGTGGCACTCTCCTTCATCCCCACTCAGTTAATGGTGGCACTCTCCTTCCTCCCCACTCAGTTAATGGTGGCACTCTCCTTCCTCCCCACTCAGTTAATGCTGGCACTCTCCTTCCTCCCCACTCAGTTAATGCTGGCACTCTCCTTCCTCCCCACTCAGTTAATGGTGGCACTCTCCTTCATCCCCACTCAGTTAATGGTGGCACTCTCCTTCCTCCCCACTCAGTTAATGCTGGCACTCTCCTTCCTCCCCACTCAGTTAATGGTGGCACTCTCCTTCATCCCCCCTCAATTAATGGTGGCACTCTCCTTCCTCCCCACTCAGTTAATGGTGGCACTCTCCTTCCTCCCCACTCAGTTAATGCTGGCACTCTCCTTCCTCCCCACTCAGTTAATGGTGGCACTCTCCTTCATCCCCCCTCAATTAATGGTGGCACTCTCCTTCCTCCCCACTCAGTTAATGCTGGCACTCTCCTTCATCCCCACTCAGTTAATGGTGGCACTCTCCTTCATCCCCCCTCAATTAATGGTGGCACTCTCCTTCCTCCCCACTCAGTTAATGCTGGCACTCTCCTTCCTCCCCACTCAGTTAATGGTGGCACTCTCCTTCATCCCCACTCAATTAATGGTGGCACTCTCCTTCCTCCCCCCTCAATTAATGGTGGCACTCTCCTTCCTCCCCACTCAGTTAATGCTGGCACTCTCCTTCATCCCCACTCAATTAATGCTGGCACTCTCCTTCATCCCCACTCAATTAATGGTGGCACTCTCCTTCCTCCCCACTCAGTTAATGCTGGCACTCTCCTTCATCCCCACTCAATTAATGGTGGCACTCTCCTTCCTCCCCACTCAGTTAATGCTGGCACTCTCCTTCATCCCCACTCAGTTAATGGTGGCACTCTCCTTCCTCCCCACTCAGTTAATGGTGGCACTCTCCTTCCTCCCCCCTCAATTAATGGTGGCACTCTCCTTCCTCCCCACTCAGTTAATGGTGGCACTCTCCTTCCTCCCCCCTCAATTAATAGTGGCACTCTCCTTCCTCCCAACTCAGTTAATGGTGGCACTCTCCTTCCTCCCCACTCAGTTAATGCTGGCACTCTCCTTCCTCCCCACTCAGTTAATGCTGGCACTCTCCTTCATCCCCACGCAGTTAATGGTGGCACTCTCCTTCCTCCCCACTCAGTTAATGCTGGCACTCTCCTTCATCCCCACTCAGTTAATGGTGGCACTCTCCTTCATCCCCACTCAGTTAATGCTGGCACTCTCCTTCATCCCCACTCAGTTAATGGTGGCACTCTCCTTCCTCCCCACTCAGTTAATGCTGGCACTCTCCTTCATCCCCACTCAGTTAATGCTGGCACTCTCCTTCATCCCCACTCAGTTAATGCTGGCACTCTCCTTCCTCCCCACTCAGTTAATGCTGGCACTCTCCTTCATCCCCACTCAGTTAATGCTGGCACTCTCCTTCCTCCCCACTCAGTTAATGCTGGCACTCTCCTTCATCCCCACTCAATTAATGGTGGCACTCTCCTTCATCCCCACTCAGTTAATGCTGGCACTCTCCTTCCTCCCCACTCAGTTAATGCTGGCACTCTCCTTCATCCCCACTCAATTAATGGTGGCACTCTCCTTCATCCCCACTCAGTTAATGGTGGCACTCTCCTTCCTCCCCACTCAGTTAATGGTGGCACTCTCCTTCATCCCCACTCAATTAATGCTGGCACTCTCCTTCATCCCCACTCAGTTAATGGTGGCACTCTCCTTCCTCCCCACTCAGTTAATGGTGGCACTCTCCTTCATCCCCACTCAGTTAATGGTGGCACTCTCCTTCCTCCCCACTCAGTTAATGGTGGCACTCTCCTTCATCCCCACTCAGTTAATGCTGGCACTCTCCTTCCTCCCCACTCAGTTAATGCTGGCACTCTCCTTCATCCCCACTCAGTTAATGGTGGCACTCTCCTTCCTCCCCACTCAGTTAATGGTGGCACTCTCCTTCCTCCCCACTCAGTTAATGCTGGCACTCTCCTTCCTCCCCACTCAGTTAATGCTGGCACTCTCCTTCATCCCCACTCAGTTAATGGTGGCACTCTCCTTCCTCCCCACTCAGTTAATGGTGGCACTCTCCTTCCTCCCCACTCAGTTAATGCTTGCACTCTCCTTCCTCCCCACTCAGTTAATGCTGGCACTCTCCTTCATCCCCACTCAGTTAATGGTGGCACTCTCCTTCCTCCCCACTCAGTTAATGGTGCAACTCTCCTTCATCCCCACTCAGTTAATGCTGGCACTCTCCTTCCTCCCCACTCAGTTAATGCTGGCACTCTCCTTCATCCCCACTCAGTTAATGCTGGCACTCTCCTTCATCCCCACTCAGTTAATGCTGGCACTCTCCTTCATCCCAACTCAGTTAATGGTGGCACTCTCCTTCATCCCAAGTTAGTTAACGGTGGCACTCTCCTTCATCCCCACTCAGTTAATGCTGGCACTCTCCTTCCTCCCCACTCATTTAATGCTGGCACTCTCCTTAATCCCCACTCAGTTAATGCTGGCACTCTCCTTCCTACCAACTCAGTTAATGCTGGCACTCTCCTTCCTCCCCACTCATTTAATGCTGGCACTCTCCTTCCTACCAACTCAGTTAATGGTGGCACTCTCCTTCATCCCCACTCAATTAATGGTGGCACTCTCCTTCATCCCCACTCAGTTAATGCTGGCACTCTCCATCCCCACTCAGTTAATGGTGGCACTCTCCTTCCTCCCCACTCAGTTAATGGTGGCACTCTCCTTCATCGCCACTCAATTAATGGTGGCACTCTCCTTCATCCCCACTCAATTAATGGTGGCACTCTCCTTCATCCCCACTCAGTTAATGCTGGCACTCTCCTTCATCCCCACTCAGTTAATGGTTGCACTCTCCTTCCTCCCCACTCAGTTAATGGTGGCACTCTCCTTCCTCCCCACTCAGTTAATGGTGGCACTCTCCTTCATCCCCACTCAGTTAATGGTGGCACTCTCCTTCCTCCCCACTCAGTTAATGGTGGCACTCTCCTTCATCCCCACTCAGTTAATGCTGGCACTCTCCTTCCTCCCCACTCAGTTAATGCTGGCACTCTCCTTCATCCCCACTCAGTTAATGCTGGCACTCTCCTTCATCCCCACTCAGTTAATGGTGGCACTCTCCTTCCTCCCAACTCAGTTAATGGTGGCACTCTCCTTCCTCCCCACTCAGTTAATGGTGGCACTCTGCTTCATCCCCACTCAGTTAATGGTGGCACTCTGCTTCATCCCCACTCAGTTAATGCTGGCACTCTCCTTCATCCCCACTCAGTTAATGGTGGCACTCTCCTTCCTCCCAACTCAGTTAATGGTGGCACTCTCCTTCCTCCCCACTCAGTTAATGGTGGCACTCTCCTTCATCCCCACTCAGTTAATGGTGGCACTCTCCTTCATCCCCACTCAGTTAATGCTGGCACTCTCCTTCATCCCCACTCAGTTAATGGTGGCACTCTCCTTCCTCCCAACTCAGTTAATGGTGGCACTCTCCTTCCTCCCCACTCAGTTAATGGTGGCACTCTGCTTCATCCCCACTCAGTTAATGCTGGCACTCTCCTTCCTCCCCACTCAGTTAATGGTGGCACTCTCCTTCCTCCCAACTCAGTTAATGGTGGCACTCTCCTTCCTCCCCACTCAGTTAATGGTGGCACTCTCCTTCATCCCCACTCAATTAATGCTGGCACTCTCCTTCCTCCCCACTCAGTTAATGGTGCAACTCTCCTTCCTCCCCACTCAGTTAATGGTGGCACTCTCCTTCCTCCCCACTCAGTTAATGGTGGCACTCTCCTTCCTCCCAACTCAGTTAATGGTGGCACTCTCCTTCCTCCCCACTCAGTTAATGGTGGCACTCTCCTTCATCCCCACTCAGTTAATGCTGGCACTCTCCTTCATCCCCACTCAGTTAATGCTGGCACTCTCCTTCCTCCCCACTCAGTTAATGCTGGCACTCTCCTTCATCCCCACTCAGTTAATGCTGGCACTCTCCTTCCTCCCCACTCAGTTAATGCTGGCACTCTCCTTCATCCCCACTCAATTAATGGTGGCACTCTCCTTCATCCCCACTCAGTTAATGCTGGCACTCTCCTTCCTCCCCACTCAGTTAATGCTGGCACTCTCCTTCATCCCCACTCAATTAATGGTGGCACTCTCCTTCATCCCCACTCAGTTAATGGTGGCACTCTCCTTCCTCCCCACTCAGTTAATGGTGGCACTCTCCTTCATCCCCACTCAATTAATGCTGGCACTCTCCTTCATCCCCACTCAGTTAATGGTGGCACTCTCCTTCCTCCCCACTCAGTTAATGGTGGCACTCTCCTTCATCCCCACTCAGTTAATGGTGGCACTCTCCTTCCTCCCCACTCAGTTAATGGTGGCACTCTCCTTCATCCCCACTCAGTTAATGCTGGCACTCTCCTTCCTCCCCACTCAGTTAATGCTGGCACTCTCCTTCATCCCCACTCAGTTAATGGTGGCACTCTCCTTCCTCCCCACTCAGTTAATGGTGGCACTCTCCTTCCTCCCCACTCAGTTAATGCTGGCACTCTCCTTCCTCCCCACTCAGTTAATGCTGGCACTCTCCTTCATCCCCACTCAGTTAATGGTGGCACTCTCCTTCCTCCCCACTCAGTTAATGGTGGCACTCTCCTTCCTCCCCACTCAGTTAATGCTTGCACTCTCCTTCCTCCCCACTCAGTTAATGCTGGCACTCTCCTTCATCCCCACTCAGTTAATGGTGGCACTCTCCTTCCTCCCCACTCAGTTAATGGTGCAACTCTCCTTCATCCCCACTCAGTTAATGCTGGCACTCTCCTTCCTCCCCACTCAGTTAATGCTGGCACTCTCCTTCATCCCCACTCAGTTAATGCTGGCACTCTCCTTCATCCCCACTCAGTTAATGCTGGCACTCTCCTTCATCCCAACTCAGTTAATGGTGGCACTCTCCTTCATCCCAAGTTAGTTAACGGTGGCACTCTCCTTCATCCCCACTCAGTTAATGCTGGCACTCTCCTTCCTCCCCACTCATTTAATGCTGGCACTCTCCTTAATCCCCACTCAGTTAATGCTGGCACTCTCCTTCCTACCAACTCAGTTAATGCTGGCACTCTCCTTCCTCCCCACTCATTTAATGCTGGCACTCTCCTTCCTACCAACTCAGTTAATGGTGGCACTCTCCTTCATCCCCACTCAATTAATGGTGGCACTCTCCTTCATCCCCACTCAGTTAATGCTGGCACTCTCCATCCCCACTCAGTTAATGGTGGCACTCTCCTTCCTCCCCACTCAGTTAATGGTGGCACTCTCCTTCATCGCCACTCAATTAATGGTGGCACTCTCCTTCATCCCCACTCAATTAATGGTGGCACTCTCCTTCATCCCCACTCAGTTAATGCTGGCACTCTCCTTCATCCCCACTCAGTTAATGGTTGCACTCTCCTTCCTCCCCACTCAGTTAATGGTGGCACTCTCCTTCCTCCCCACTCAGTTAATGGTGGCACTCTCCTTCATCCCCACTCAGTTAATGGTGGCACTCTCCTTCCTCCCCACTCAGTTAATGGTGGCACTCTCCTTCATCCCCACTCAGTTAATGCTGGCACTCTCCTTCCTCCCCACTCAGTTAATGCTGGCACTCTCCTTCATCCCCACTCAGTTAATGCTGGCACTCTCCTTCATCCCCACTCAGTTAATGGTGGCACTCTCCTTCCTCCCAACTCAGTTAATGGTGGCACTCTCCTTCCTCCCCACTCAGTTAATGGTGGCACTCTGCTTCATCCCCACTCAGTTAATGGTGGCACTCTGCTTCATCCCCACTCAGTTAATGCTGGCACTCTCCTTCATCCCCACTCAGTTAATGGTGGCACTCTCCTTCCTCCCAACTCAGTTAATGGTGGCACTCTCCTTCCTCCCCACTCAGTTAATGGTGGCACTCTCCTTCATCCCCACTCAGTTAATGGTGGCACTCTCCTTCATCCCCACTCAGTTAATGCTGGCACTCTCCTTCATCCCCACTCAGTTAATGGTGGCACTCTCCTTCCTCCCAACTCAGTTAATGGTGGCACTCTCCTTCCTCCCCACTCAGTTAATGGTGGCACTCTGCTTCATCCCCACTCAGTTAATGCTGGCACTCTCCTTCCTCCCCACTCAGTTAATGGTGGCACTCTCCTTCCTCCCAACTCAGTTAATGGTGGCACTCTCCTTCCTCCCCACTCAGTTAATGGTGGCACTCTCCTTCATCCCCACTCAATTAATGCTGGCACTCTCCTTCCTCCCCACTCAGTTAATGGTGCAACTCTCCTTCCTCCCCACTCAGTTAATGGTGGCACTCTCCTTCCTCCCCACTCAGTTAATGGTGGCACTCTCCTTCCTCCCAACTCAGTTAATGGTGGCACTCTCCTTCCTCCCCACTCAGTTAATGGTGGCACTCTCCTTCATCCCCACTCAATTAATGCTGGCACTCTCCTTCCTCCCCACTCAGTTAATGGTGGCACTCTCCTTCCTCCCCACTCAGTTAATGGTGGCACTCTCCTTCCTCCCCACTCAGTTAATGCTGGCACTCTCCTTCCTCCCCACTCAGTTAATGGTGCAACTCTCCTTCCTCCCCACTCAGTTAATTGTGGCACTCTCCTTCCTCCCCACTCAGTTAATGCTGGCACTCTCCTTCATCCCAACTCAGTTAATGGTGGCACTCTCCTTCATCCCAACTTAGTTAACGGTGGCACTCTCCTTCATCCCAACTTAGTTAATGTTGGCAATGTCCTTCCTCCCCACTCAGTTAATGCTGGCACTCTCCTTCCTCCCCACTCATTTAATGCTGGCACTCTCCTTCCTACCAACTCAGTTAACGTGGCACTCTCCTTCCTACCAACTCAGTTGATGCTGTCACTCTCCCTCCTTCCCACTCAGTTAATGCTCGCACACTCATTCCTACAAACTCAGTTACTGCTGGTAATCCCCTTCGTCACGACTCAGTTACTGCCAGCACTTTCCTTCCTCCCCACAGTTAATGTTTGCACTCTCCTTCCTCCCCACAGTTAATGTTGGCACTCTCCTTCCTCCCCACAGTTAATGCCAGCACTCTCCTTCCTCCCCACAGTTAATGCCAGCACTCTCCTTCCTCCCCACAGTTAATGCCAGCACTCTCCTTCCTCCCCACAGTTAATGCCAGCACTCTCCTTCCTCCCCACAGTTAATGCCAGCACTCTCCTTCCTCCCCACAGTTAATGCCAGCACTCTCCTTCCTCCCCACAGTTAATGCTGGCACTCTCCTTCCTCCCCACAGTTAATGCCAGCACTCTCCTTCCTCCCCACAGTTAATGCCAGCACTCTCCTTCCTCCCCACAGTTAATGCTGGCACTCTCCTTCCTCCCCACAGTTAATGCTGGCACTCTCCTTCCTCCCCACAGTTAATGCCAGCACTCTTCTTCCTCCCCACAGTTAATGTTGGCACTCTCCTTCCTCCCCACAGTTCATGCCAGCACTCTCCTTCCTCCCCACAGTTAATGCCAGCACTCTCCTTCCTCCCCACAGTTAATGCCAGCACTCTCCTTCCTCCCCACAGTTGATGCCAGCACTCTTCTTCCTCCCCACAGTTAATGCTGGCACTCTCCTTCCTCCCCACAGTTGATGCCAGCACTCTTCTTCCTCCCCACAGTTAATGTTGGCACTCTCCTTCCCATCCTGCCTTCAGTTAATATTGCCACTGTTTGATTTTGCTCCCTCCTCAAAGTGCCTTTTCCAGCTCTTCTCTCCAAAATGTTGCTTCCAGTTCCTCCCTCTCTTCTCACTCCCCCAAAAGTGTTATTCCTAGCTTCTCCACTCCCCCACCCCATCCCTGCAAAAGTTCAATTCCCTGTTTCTTCCTCTACTACCACCCATCCCTCCCCCCAACCCCACCCCACCCCCCCTCTCCCCACCCACTAAGTGCAATTCCTAGCTATTTCCCTCTCCTCTCATTTGTTCCCCCCAAAGTACTGCATCTGGCTTCTACCCTGCTCCTCTTCAAAGTTCCATTTCTGCCTTCCCTCCCTTTTCCTCCTGCCTGTCCCAACTCACCCCCTCCTTCCAAAAAGCTGCATGTGGCTTGTGCTCTCTCCTCCTTCCTGCTGTCCCCCAAAACACTACTACCAGATTTTTCTCTTTCCTCATGCTGCTAACTGGCTAAGATGGCCCAGTGGTTATGGTACAAGACCAGTAACAGGGTTGTAAATTCAAATTCACCAGAAAAATAACTATAAAAGGTACTGGAGTGTTGCAAAAGCCCACCTGGTTCAATATTGTCCTTCAGAGAAGGGAACCTGCCTCTGCTACCTGATCTGGCCTACGTGTGATTCCAGGCATACACTATGTGGTGACTCAAAGCAATTAGGGATTGGCAATAAATACTGCATTGTTAAATTTAAAAAATGCTTTTCCAGGACTCCTACCTCCTATCGATGCTGTAATTGATTCCTGCTAATGCACATTGTGGCCAGGAATTCTCACCCACAGTTAGTGTCATGAATTGCTTACAGCAGCAACGGGGGGTAAGACTGGCACTTTGGCGGAGGAGCTTGGCCCATGCTGATTTTCATCTGCCAATGGGCACTGTAATAGTGCCCCCACAATGCTTACTGGCTGTGCCAAATGTAGAGCTTGGCATGCATGTATTTTCAAAAAAAAGGCAACGTTAAGGTGGAAACACAATTCATCATGCATAATCTTCAGTGCACCAAAAAACTCAAATTTGTTCAATCCAAGATTTTTCTCAGTGTTTTGTAATTAGATTTGATTAGTTCTTAAATGAGTGCAGTGATCAAGCAGATGGATATTATAATATTAGAAAAGACAAAAACAAGTAGTCACCACAATCTGTGGTGAATAAGGTGCTATTTTCATCCGGAAGTGAACTTTGCTAACAAAATAATAAACTGCAAAACGGCTAGGACTTGCTAATAGTGAATTCAGGTTATAATGTGAAGTTCCAGTGTCTCAGTTTACAAAAACACTCAGAGGCAAACAGCACTATAGAAATGTAAGTCGTTGTTACTTAGCCTGTAACTGATCAGAATAACTTTGCTGCAATGACCTACATATGGTAAAAGTCCAAACAATAATCTTTTGTTATTTAGCCAATGTGGAATGAGTGGGCTTTGCCTCGGTTTAACATTTCATGTGAAAGACATCCCCTCCGACAGTTGAGTACCTCCCCCAGTACTGCACTGAAGTGTCAGCCTTGATTATGTGCTCAAGTCTCTGGAGTCGGACTTGAACCCACAACCTGCTGACTTAGGCGAGAGTGCTAAACTGAGCCAAGGCTAAAAACATTGGTGCCTCCAGTCGCTGGCTGACTCCTATGGTGGATTATTTTCCCCTTCCCTGAAAATACGGGGGAACCCTACCTGATTTTGTTACGCCTGAGCACTTTTTTTTAAAGCATTCATTTCCAATTCAACTATTGGAACAAGTAAATGTACAATTAATTTCAGGTGAGGAAGTGGAGACTGCTACAAACTCTGTAGATTGCAGAGTCATTGAGCTCAATTTTAAAATCAAATTGTGGGTGCATTGGGGGTGAGGGGGGGTGCGAAAATGGCGAAAATCCCGAGCAGGTTCGGAAGCCGGCTCCAAGAGGCCGACTTCCGAGTTCCCCACATTCAGCCTGTGTGCGCTCCCGCTTCACGAATCCGGAAGTAGTTAAAGAACCAAATGTACCTCATTGAGATACTTAAGGTACTTTATTTCTGACGTAGCAGATAGTTGAAATAATTTTAAACTTACCTGGGCAGCTTTCCCATGGCTTCCGATTCACACCTGCTGAAGGGCCAAATCAGGCAAAAATAGACAAAATAAATTAAATTAAAAAACCATTGCACAAAGTTAAAAAACAAAACAAACCTACCTTTCCACCCTGCTCCGATGTCCGATGTCTCCCTCTCCGACGTCCCTCTCAGCCCCTGATGTCTCCCTCTCCGATGTCCCTATCCCCCCCGATGTCCCTCTCCGATCTCCCCCTCTCTCCCCCGATTTTCCCCTCTCCCTCGATCTTCCCCTCTCCCCCCCCGATCTTCCACTCTCTCCCCCCCCACCCAATCTTCAGCGTCCTGCACTCTCTGTCCCAGCGCCGGATGATGTCTCTCTCTCTGTCTCTTTCTCTCCCCCGCTCCTCGGCATTGCAGCTCCTGTCGGCAGCCAGCCTGTCAATCAGGGGCTGCCGGGCGCGAAACCCCGAAACAACTTTAATCACCATCAATTACATGGCGATTGCGTCGGAAAAGGTAAGTTTTTTTTATTCGAGTTTGCCACGTGCACCTTCACCCCCTCTGCTGCCACCATTTCAAAATTGAGCCCATTGACTCTATTTTAGAAACATTATCAAGATGTAGCAATTTTAAACTGAGCCACTTACAGTAACATTGGGGTCGATATTAACCCCCCCATGATGGGCAGGAGAGGGTCGCTGGTTAAAAATTTTAAATTGGTGAACACGTCTCCAACCCCTGCGTACGCGCCTGCTGCCATTTTTACAGTGGCAGGTTGCGTGACGTGCATGTGTCCCATCTTGGAGAGGCAGGACACTTGATTATGATATTTAAATCAGGCTCCCATAGTGCAGTTGGGAGCCTGATTTAAATTTACCGCTTGCTGGCCGTGTTTCCCAAGGCTCGGGAAACTTGGCAGCGAAATGGCGACAGGAGCAGCCGGCTCCAGCAGGTTACTGCTTTTTAGAAGCAAAATACTGTGGATGCTGGAAATCTAAAATAAAAGCAGAAAATGCTGGAAAAGTTCAGTAAGTGAGGCAGCATCTGTGGAGAAAGAGAAACAGAGTTAATGTTTCAGGCCGAAGACCTTTCATCAGAACTGATTCTGTCGAAAGGTCGTTGACCTGAAACGTCAACTCTGTTTCTTTCTCCACAGATGCTGCTTCACTTGCTGAGCTTTTCCAGCATTTTCTGTTTTTATATTTGTGTTTTTTAGAGCACTCCTGTGAGCCAGGAGGAGCAGGAGTGTTCTCCCTGGCCCCCCCAAGGAAGCCTTCATCCTTTTGATGATCGCAGTCTCTCCTCGCTGCCGCGATCGGTGATCCCACCCCACCAAGCCCCTATCTCTCCCTCCCTCCCAATTGCCAGGCTTTGACCCCTCTCCCCTAACAAGCTCTGATCTCTCCCGATTGCCGGGGACCGTCCCCAGTGGCAGCCTCCTGCTGCTAGTTTTCCCACCCTGACAATCTGGCCGGCTGCCGGCCAGGAAACAGAAGAAGAAAATGTTAATGAGGTGCTGCCGCTAAATTCGGCAGGACCACTATGTCCCCGACCTTGCCAGATTTTAGAAACACTCCCCATTAATATTGAGGCCATTGTTTCTCAATTTTGCCATACTGTCTGTTAATAATGCTTAACCACATCCTGAAATCTTGTTGTGACATAGGCTACTTCAGTAGAAAAAGATTTAATTACACTGTACTTACTTAATTCAAATTGTTTGATGAATGAAATTCCCTTTTTTTAATAAAAACATGACAAAATCCCTATTTGATCTGTAATTAATGACCCGATTACAAAATTGCATTCTCACAAATTGCACTTTTCTGAGCTGCATGTTGCCACAATTTCATTAGCGGGTATATGGAAAAAGACAGGAATTCTCTCTTGGTTAAAAAGGAATTTTTTATGTATCACCTGACCAAACTCCCCAGAAGGAAGAAATACCATACTAGATTTATTAAGTATTCAGACCGTATGTATACAGTCTCTCCTGACAGTGTTAGTGTTCAGTACCGGTTCTTTGTTGGCTCGTAGAAAATCACCATTTAATTAATACTAAAAGATTGAATTAATTACTTTGTATTTGCATATTTCCTGCTCAACATGAACCAAAACTTACTGAGAGTGCCCCGTTTCTTGTGAATTAAATACTTAGAAAATAAAGTAATTGCCAGCAAAACGTGTATTATAGCTAGGGTATGCCACAGGCCTTTCAAAATAAAAATCTTTAAAGTCATGCCATAGACTTCAATGTGAGGTGGGGCACTGTGACCTCTGTAACATTCCAGAAAGGTTAAGCATATATTTAGGTCACAATGTGTAATGCAACCACAGAAATATCAGTACGTTCTAAAAAAAATCTTTATATGTCTTTAACTGTAATATAACTATTAATTTAGCTTATCAAGATCTTATTGGTAAATCTCTCGTTCTCTATTTCTACACTTCTGTCTGTCTGGCTCGCTTTACAGTTTGTCTCAAACTCTGGAGCTCGTATCTTATCCTCCGCTAAGTCTTATTTGCCCATCACTCTCCGTCCTTGCTGACCAAAACACAACTGCCTGTACCTGGTCCAATCTAAGTCCCACGTGCCCATCTTAGCTGACGTACACAGGCCCACCATATTGGGCCAGAAATTGCACTGAGTGGTGAATGGATGTTGTCTGCCGCTGGTAAATAACCAACTCTTTACACAAGTGTTTTGTGGTCTTCTGGGCGCCAACTTGATTTAATTGAGAGCTGCAAGAAGTGCAGCGGTCGTTCCCGGGCTTCCCTGAGCTGTGAGAGGAGGAAAGGGTCTCTGTGTCCCCTCCACCAATATTGAAGCAAGCCACACTGTGAAAACCAGGAAGTGAAGATCATTCACAAACTGTGCAGAGTAAGAACCAGGAAGTGTCAGATAAGATCAGTAAATATACTATAAAATCAGATAGAGAAAGTGAAATAAAGAGAGGGTAAGATTAAAAGACTGATAAAAGAGATTTAAAAAATTAATTTTTTAAAACATGTTTTTAAATATCAAAAAAACTATTAAAATTGGGAGTAATGAGACTCCACATTTATAAAACTTAATTTTCAGTGCCAGAGAGGTTGTTTGGCACTCATTAATACTTACCACGCCGTTGAAAGTTAGTTTAGACCTGATATAACTCAGTGTACATTTTTTCTGGTGGACAGGGCAGCAAGTTCGCACTGGTCCATTGATTCCAGCATGCGATATCTCTTTAAACACAAAGCTGTCAGATCAACAGGGAATCAGGAAGAGCAAGTTCCAGATTTCCACGTTTGACTGCGTATGTGCAGTCGCTGGAACTTCCTCTTCAATTTGCCCATTAATAACAGTGAGCGCAGTTAGGCTCACTGTAATTTTACGAGCAATTTCCGGCCCATTAAATTTAAACCGCCTCATACTCATCTTAGACTTTCTTTGTGGCCTTGCCCCACCCTATTTCTGCAACAATCTGCGCCTTATCTTCCCATTAGATGATGATGTGTGCAACCCCCTCTCTTTGCCCCATCATTGGTAGCAGACCCTTCAGCTGAATTGGCCTCACTTTCTGGAACTCTGACCCGAAACCTTTTTGCTTCTCTACTTCTCTCTCCTACTTTGAAAGTCCTTTTTCTATGTTAAAGGCATTATATAAATGCAAGTAGTTGTTGAACAGTGTGTGACAGAGAAAGAGGGAGAGAAAGAAGATTGAAAAATAATCCCAAAAAACTATATATTAAGTTATCTTCTTTTTCTCGCTTGTTTAGACGTAGCACACAAACCTTCTACTCTCAAAAGGACACAATATGCTTCCTTCAATTGCCTCTGAACTCTGCTTCACTGACAACAAACCATAAATTTCTATCTCTCTAAATGTAGTGAATGCTCCCATATTATAGTAGGCAAGTCATCTGTGCATTAAGCGTAATGAGAAGGTTTACAGAAAACCCACTATGAGACAACGAATATGGGTGGAAGGCAAGCAAACAGAGAAAGAGAGATTTGATAAAAGAGTGAGAAAACAGTGCGGTGAGAGAGAAGAGTGTGAGATATTCAAATGCCAGATCGGAGAGAGATGTAGAAATTTAAATAACTGGCCAAGTAAAAAAGCAATAAAGAGTGAGACACACAAATGAGAATTGATCTCTGCTTAGCATTGGCACAGAACTTGCTGTCAAACTAGTGGTGAGGCTATTGTCGCTCGCCATTATTTTTACGCAAATGGTCCAGCAAATTTAGGCGAGGGCAGATGCGCGGTTAAACACGGAAATCCAAAGGTTGCTGTCCGAGATGTGCCGCTCCACTATTAGCTTTGCGAAAACAGCATCTCGCTGTCTGGCTCACCATTGAAATGCACTGAATGGCGTGAAATTGCTGTATTTGCGCAGTAGTTACGAACTAATCTCACCACAGAAAGTTAGAGCTAGTCTGAAGTGATGCAAAGAGCCTGTTTTGGAGCCATTTAAGGGCCGTGCTTATTTAATTAAGCCTGGATTAGCTGTCAGAGATTCTTTTAATGGTGTGCTAAGTGTTAATTACTACCATTGAACCACTCTAGCACTGAAAATTAACTATTGCAAGTATGGAGTCTCATTCCTTCAGGTTTTAATTGTTGTTGGATACATTAAAAATGTAAAAAAATTTTTTACTTTTCCTTTCTGACTCTTCTCCCTCTCTTAACCCAATCTTTCTTTCCCTCTCTTTATTTCTCTTTCTGTACCTGATTTGACATTGAATTCATGCACTCTAATTTACACTTCCTTCTCAGTCCTCACTCTGCTTATCTCTCAATCCTTTAATCTGATCGGTTAAGGAGATACACTGTTGCTTGCCCTGTTCACTCAGCTCCAGATGCCTTGTTTCCCTCGCTGCACCGTTATCAGCTCACACTTTCAGCAACTTGTGGTGCAAAATATCGTCACACTTAAACAGGCAAGGACAAGTCTAACTAATGGCAGACGCCGTTCGTTGCCCTGCTACAGCAAATTCTGGGCCATTATTTTCTACCTTTCAGAGTTTCTTTACAGATGTAAACGAGACTGCAGTTCACTGGAGAGCAACACTGCTGGGAGTGACGCAGCATTTTGCTTGCTGTCCTCTTGCTAAAAGGGCTAGCAGCACTATTTGTTGTTTTTATTAAATCACCACAACCCCAATGTCAGATCTGCTGTTTCTGCAGGCAGGGCTAAAGAACTCGTCATTAATAGGCAAAAGCAAAATACTGCAGATGCTGGAAATCTGAAATAAAAACAGAAAATGCTGGAAATACTCAGCAAGTCAGGCAGCATCTGTGGAGCAAGAAACAGAGTTAACGTTTCAGGTCGAAGAGCTTTCATCAGAACTGGAAGAAGTGAAAGATTTAACAGTTTTTCAGCAGATTATCGTAGAATCGTAGAATGATGCAGCACGGAAGGAAGCCATTTGGCCCATCGTACATATGCCGGCTCTTTGAAAGAGCTATCCCACTCTGTCCTCGGCCTCTCACACTGTTCGAATGAAGCTCAACAGAAGTTCGAGGAACAGCACCTCATCTTTTGATTAGGCACTTCACAACCTTCCGGAATAAACACTGATTTTATTAACTTCAGATCATAACCATTGCTCCCATTTTTTCAGACAGCAGGTGCTGCTAATGGTTCTGCTGTTGTCATTTACAGCTCCTCTAGACCCATCTTTTGTTTCTTTACTTGTCCCATTACCATCCTCCTTGTTTTGCACCATCATCCCTTTTGTCATTTAATCACTCCTGCCCTCCACCCTATCACAAACCTTCCCTTCTGCTCTTTCCCCATATTCCTTCAAGTTTTACCCTTTCATGTATTTATCCAATTCTCTTTTGAAAGTTGTTTTGAATCTGCTTTCACCATCCTTTCAGGCAGTGCATTCCAAGATCATAACAACTCGCTGCCTAAAAAAAATGTTGCCTCATGCCGCCTCTGGTTCTTTTGCAAATTACCTTAAATCTGTGTCCTCTGATTACCGACCCTTCTGCCACTGGAAACAGTTTCTCCTTATTTACTCCATTAAAACTCTTCATGATTTTGAACACCTCTATCAAATCTGCCCTTAAGCTTCCCTGGTCTAAGGAGAACAACCCCAGTTTCTCCAGTCACTCCATGTAACTGACGTCTTTCATCCCGGGTACTATTCTAGTAAATCTCCTTTGCACTCTGTCTAAGACCTTGACATCCTTCCAAAAGTGCTGTGCCTAGAATTGGCCACAATACTCCAGATGGGGTCTAAATAGTGTTTTATAAAGGTTTAGCACAACTTCCTTGCTTTTGTATCGTATGCTTCTATTTATAAAGCCAAGGATCCCATATGCCTTTTCAACTTTTCCTGCCACCTTCAAAGACTTTTGTACATACAGCCCCAGGTCTCTCTGTTCCTGCACCCCCTTTAAAATTGTACCATTTCGTTTATATTGCCTCTCCTCATTCTTCCTACCAAAATGTATCACTTCATATTTCTCTGCGTTAACTTTCATCTGCCATGTGTCTGCCCATTTGACCAGTCTGTCTATGGCCTTCTTAAGTTTGTTTCTATCCTCCTCACTGTTCACTACATTTCTGAGTTTTGTGTCAACTGCAAATTTTGAAATTATGCCCTGTATAACCAAGTCCAGGTCATTACTATATATCAAAAAGAGCAGTGATCCCAACACCGACCCCTGGGGGACACCACTGCACACTTCCCTCCAGTCTGAAAAACAACCATTCACCACTACTCTCTACTTTCTGTCCCTTAGCCAATTTTGTACAGCCACTGCCCCTTTAATCTCATGGGCTTCAATTTTGCTAACAAGTCTATTATGTGGCACTTTATCAAATGCCTTTTGAAAGTCCATATACACAACATCACCTGCACTATCCTCATCAACCTTCGCCATTACTTTATCAAAGAACTCAATCAAGTTAGTCAAACAAGATTTACTTTTAACAAATCCATGCTGGCTTTCACTTATTAACCCATAATTTTCCAAGTGCCAATTAATTTTGTCCCGGATTATTGTCTCTACAAGTTTCCCCACCACCGATGTTAGGCTGACTAGCCTGTAATTGCCGGGTTTATCCCTCTCCCGTTTTTTGAACAGGAGTGTAACATTTACACTCTTCCAGTCCTTTAGCACCACTCCCATATCTAAGGAGGATTGGAAGACTGTGGCCAGAGCTTCCACAATTTCCACCCCTACTTCCCTCAGTAACCTAGGATGCATCCCATCCGGACTTTTGAGCGCTACCATCATTTTAAGTGCCTCCTCTTTATCTATTTTTATAGTATCCAATTTATCTACCACCTTCTCCTTTAATGTGACATTGGCAGCACCTTCTTCTTCAGTGAAGACAGATGTGAAGTATTCATTTAGTAATTCAGTCATGCCCTCTGCCTCCACAAAGAAATTTCCTTTTTGTTCTCTAATCGGCCCCAGCCTTCCTTTCACTATCTTTCTATTATTTATATGTTTATAAAAGACTTTTGGGTTCCCTTTTATGTTACCCATCAATCTATTCTCATACACTCTCTTTGCTCTTATTTCCTTTTTCAATTCTCCCCTGTACTTTTTGTATTTAGCCTGGTTCTCTACTGAATTATGAACCTAACATTTATCATAAGCCTCCTTTTTCTGTTTCATTTTAATTTCTATATCTTTAGTCATCCAGGGAGCTCCAGCTTTGGATGCCCTTCTTTTCCCCCTTGTGGGAATGTGTCTAGTTTGTACTCGAACTATTTCTTCCTCGTGTTTTACTGTTTTACCTGCCAATCTTTGAATCCAATCCACCTGGGCTAGATCCCTTTTCTACTCATTGGAATTAGCTCTCCTCTAGTTGAGTATTTTCACATTTGAATTTCCTTGTCCATTTCCATAATTACTCTAAACCTAATGATGTTGTGATCACTGTTTCCCAAATGTTCCCCCACTGAAACGTGGAGAAGATTTGCCCCAGAACTAGATCCAGCACTGTTTCCTTCCTCATTGGGCTGAAAACACACTGTTCCAGAAAGCTCTCTTGTGCACATTTCAGGAACCCCCCCACCCTCCTCTTTTTTGTTTATACTGTTACTGTCTCAGTCTATATTAGGATAATTGAAGTCCCCCATTATCACTACTCTAAAGTTCTTGCATCTTTCTGCAATTTGTCTGCAAATTTGCTCTTCTATCTCCTTCCCACTATTTGGTGGCCTATAGTATACACCCAGCAGTGTAATAGGTCCTCTACTGTTCCTTAATTCTAACCAAATAGAATCTGTCTTTAACCCCTCAAGTACATCATCCCTTTCTAGTTCTGTAACAGTATCTTTGATCAGTATTGATCAATACTGCTATCCCCCTCCTTTTTTTCTTTCCCTATCTTCCCTGAATACATTGTGGCCAGGAATATTGTGCCCATTCCTCCCCTTGTTTGAGCCAGGTCTCCGTTATTGCCACTATATCATAATCCCATGTGGCAGTTTGCGCATCAGCTCACCAACCTTATTTACCACACTCCGTACATTTAAGCACATTCACTCCAAACCCATCTTGGTCTGCCTCACATTTCCTCCCTATCTAATCCCTCCTATTTCTGAACTACTCTTTATTCTAATGCTGTTTGTCTCTCCCATTGCTCTGTGAACCTTGTATATCCTCTCTAATGCTTTATCCTGGTACCCCTCCCCCTGCCAAATTAGCTTAAACCCTCCCCCACAGCACTGGTCAACCTCCCTGTAAGGACATTGGTCCCAGCCTTGTTGAGGTGCAACCCATCCATCTATTTGGGTCGCTCCTGCCCCGGAACTGGTCCCAATGCCCCAGGAATCTGAAGCCCTCCCTTCTGCATTTATCCAGCCACGCGTTGACCTGTCTTATCTTACTACTTCTATACTCACTAACACTTGACACTGGGAGTAATCCAGAGATCACTAACTTTGAGGTCCTCCCTAGCTCCTGAAACTCTGATTGTAGGACCTCAACCCTTTTGTCATTGGTTTCAACATGGACCACGACTTCAGGCTGTTCCCCTTCCCCCCGCAAAATGTTCTGAACCCGTTCTGTGATGTCCTTTACCTTGGCACCAGGGAAGCAACACACTACGCGAAACTCACGTTGACGGTTGCAGAAACGCCTGTCTATCTGCCACACGTTCTGATTGCCAGGAATGTGGGTATTGAGAAGGTGAGATGATAAAACCTCTTTTACTGTTGGATCTGAGTTGCTAATTGAAACATTTAGACAAATTGTGTACTTCTTTGCCAGTTGAGGTAAGAGGTCTGTGCTATATTGTCTGAAATTATTCAAAAGTAGATGCTCATTTGTAAATGGAGAAAGAGAGTGAGTACCTGGAGTACTGTAAGGAATGGTTGACATGTTTGTTCTTTTATTGAGACCAGAGGTCTTCAGAGGTGGAGTCCGAAAACAGGATACCCCAATATCTTTGGAGGTATTTAGATGAAGGCATAGAAAGTCTCATATCTAAGTTTGCCAATGACACAAAGATTGGTGGCATTGTAAGCAGTGTAGATGAAAACATAAAATTACAAAGCAATATTGATAGATTAGGTGAATGGGCAAAACTGTGGCAAATGGAATTCAATGTAGACAAATGTGAGGTCATCCACTTTGGATCAAAAAAGGATAGAACAGGGTACTTTCTAAATGGTAAAAAGTTAAAAACAGTGGATGTCCAAAGGGACTGTGGGGTTCAGGTACATAGATCAATGAAGTGTCATGAACAGGTGCAGAAAATAATCAAGAAGGCAAATGGAATGTTGGCCTTTATATCTAGAGGACTGGAGTACAAGGGGGCAGAAGTTATGCTGCAGCTATACAAAACCCTGGTTAGACCGCACCTGGAGTAGTGTGAGCAGTTCTGGGCACCGCACCTTCGGAAGGACATATTGGCCTTGGAGGGAGTGCAGCGTAGTTTACTAGAATAATACCCAGACTTCAAGGATTAAGTTACGAGGAGAGATTACACAAATTGGGGTTGTATTCTCTAGAGTTTCGAAGGTTAAGGGGTGATCTGATCGAAGTTTATAAGATATTAAGGGGAACGGATAGGGTGGAGAGAGAGAAACTATTTCCGCTGGTTGGGGATTTTAGGAGTAGGGGCACAGTCTAAAAATTAGAGCCTGACCTTTCAGGAGTGAGATTAGAAAACATTTCTACACACAAAGGGTTGTAGAAGTTTGGAACTCTTCCCCAAACGGCAATTGATACTAGCTCAATTGCTAAATTTAAATCTGAGATAGATAGCTTTTTGGCAACCAAAGGTATTAAGGGATATGGGCCAAAGGCAGGTATATGGAGTTAGATCACAGATCAGCCATGATCTTATCAAATGGCGGAGCAGGCATGAGGGGCTGAATGGCCTACTCCTGTTCCTATGTTCCTATGTATTTACCTACTGAAAGAACGGTGAAAGAAAAGAAAGATTGAGGAGGGAAGGGGTCTAAGATGACTATCTACCAGAGAAGAATTGACGTAGTCAACAACAACAGCTTGCATTTATACAGCATCTTTAATGTGGAAAAACGTCCAAAGGTAGCTTACAAAGGTGTAACCAGATATAAATAAATATAAACCCAAGGAGAGTGATATTAGGAGGGGTCAAAGAGGTGGATTTTAAGAACACTCTTAAAGAAGAAGAGAGGTGGAGAGACAGAGTCACACAGGCGGGGAATTCCAGAGCATGGGCCCTGGATGGCTGAAGATACAGCCACCAATGGTGGAGCCAAGGGAGGGAGGACTGTACAGGAGGCCAGAATCAGAGGAACGGAGAGTTCTTGGGGTGGCTGTGGGGCTGGAGGATGTTACAGATATAGGAAAGGGTGAGGTCATGATGGGATTTAAACACAAGGATGAGAATTTTAAATTAGACTCACTGGAGCCGAGGAACCAATGTGGGTCAGCGAGGATAGGGGTTATGTATAGGTGGAAGTTGGTGTGGATAGGAGATGGGCAGCAGGGTTTTGGATGAGCTGAAGTTTATGGCGAGTGCAAGGTGGGAGGTCAGCCAGCAGAGCATTGGAATAGTCAATTCTGGAGGCGATAAAAGCATGGATGAAGGTTGCAACAGCTGATAAGCTGAGGCAGGGGTGGAGACAGGTGAGATTACGTAGTTGGAAGTAGGCAGTCTTTGTGATGGAGAGTATATGGGTCGGAAGTTCCTGGCCAACCTCCCATCTTCCAACCCTCCATAAACTTCAGCTCTTCCAAAACTCTGTTGTTCGTATTTTAAATTTAAAACAGAAATAGACAGTTTCCTAGAAGTAAAGGGAATTAGGGGTTACGGGGAGCGGGCAGGAAATTGGACATGAATTTAAATTTGAGGTTTGGATCAGATCAGCCATGATCTTATTGAATGGCGGAGCAGGCTCGAGGGGCCGATTGGCCTACTCCTGCTCCTATTTCTTATGTTCTTATGTTCTTGTAACCCGCACCAAGTCCTAGTCACCCATTATTCCTGTCCTCACCAACCTATATTGGCTCCAGGTTCACCAACACCTCGATTTTAATATTCTCATCCTTGTGTTCAAATCCCTCCATGGTCTCGCCCCATCCTATATCTGTAACTTTCTCCAGCCGTACAACCCTCCGAGAAATCTGCGTTCCTCCAATTCTGGCTTCTTGTGCATCCCCCACTTCTTTCACTCCACGACTGGTGGGCATGATTTCAGCCATCTGGGCCCTAAGCTCGGGAATTCCCTCCCTAAACCTCTCTGCCTCTCTACCTCTTTCCTCCTTTAAGACACACCTTAAAACCTACCTCTTTGACCAGGTTTTAAGTCACCTGTCCTAATATTTCCTTTAGGTCAATGTCAATTTTTGTCTGATTACGCTCTTGTGAAATGCATTGGGACGTTTTACTACATTAAAGGTGCTATATAAATACAAGATGTTGTGCTTGTTATTATTAGGAATCTGCATTAGGGACATACATTCCAGTTAATTCAAATTTCCAATTTAACTTCAGAACATCTGAATATATAGAGCCTTGTTTCTCAAGTTGGTGAACAAAGTTAGAGTACATGGAATTGGGGGTAATATACTGGCATGGATTGAGAATTGGTTAACAGACAGAAAGCAGAGAGTAGGAATAAACAGGTCTTTTTCAGGTTGGCAGACTGTGACTCGTGGGTAACCGCAGGGATTGGTGCTTGGGCCCCAGCTATTCACAATCTATATCAATGATTTGGATGAGGGGACTAAATGTAATATTTCCAAGTTTGCTGATGACACAAAACCAGGTGGGAATGTAAGTTGTGAGGAGAATACAAAGAGGCTTCAAGGGGATACAGACAGGCTAAGTGAGTGGGCAAGAGCATGGCAGATGGAATATAATGTGGAAAAATGTGAAGTTATCCACTTTGGTAGGAAAAACAGAAATGCAGAGTATTTTTTAAATGGTGAGAGATTGGGAAATGTTGATGTTCAAAGGGACCTGAGTGTCACTGAGAGTTATCATGCAGGTACAGCAGGAAAATGTTGGCCATTATTACAACACGATTTTAGTACAGGAGTAAAGCTGTCTTACTACAATTATATAGGGCCTTGGTGAGACCGCACCTATAAGACCATAGAACATAAGAGATAGGAGCAGGAGTAGGCCATTCGGCCCCTCGAGCCTGCTCTGCCATTTAATGAGATCATGGCTGATCTGATTTTTACCTCAACTCCACTTTCCCGCCCTTTCACCATATCCTTTGACTCCTTTGCTGATCAAAAATTTGTCTAACTCAGCCTTGAATGTATTCAATGACTCAGCCTCCACAGCTTTTTGGGGTAAAGAATTCCAAAGATTCACGACCCTCTGGGAGAAGAAAGTTCTCCTCATTTCCATCTTAAACGGGCAACCCCTTATTCGCCGGAAGTATTGTGTACAATTTTGGTCTCCTTACCTAAGAAAGGATATACTTGCCACAGAGAGAGTGCAACGAAAGTTCACAGACTGATTCCTGGGATGGCGGGATTGTCGTATGAGGAGAAATTGAGTAGACTAGGCCTGTATTCTCTACAGTTTAGAAGAATGAGAGGTGATCTCATTGAAACATACAAAATTCTTACTGGGCTCGGCAGGGAGGATGTTTCCTCTGGCTGGGGAGTCTAGAACCAGGGGTCACAGTCTCAGAATAAGGGGTAGGCCATTTAGGACTGAGATGAGGAGAAATTTCTTCACTCAGAGGGTGGTGAATCTTTGGAATTCTCTACCCCAGAGGCCTGTGGAGGCTCAGTCATTGAGTACACTCAAAACAGAGATGATAGATTTCTAGATATTAAAGACATCAAGGGATATGGGGATAATGCAGGAAAATGGTGTTGAGGTAGAAGATCAGCCACGATCTTGTTGGATGGTAAGCTCGAGGGGCCGGATGGCCTACTCCTGCTCCTATTTCTTATGTTCTTGAGTCAAAATTTCAATAATGCTCCTGAAATTTGAATAACTTTACTATTGTTCATTGCAGTCTTTGTTTTAATATCAGAGTGCAGGAGGTGAAAACTTTTTTTAAAATGTTCAGCCCATTCAGACTAGAACATTCCTGCACCTGCAGACGGAATAAAGCTGCTCTAATATTGTGCAAGGCCGGAACTAGTGATGCCGCTTCCCATAACCACAGGTCTCGCGCATGCGGCTACAAGCCGAATGTAAAATTGCCAGGACTAAAACTGTCTGACGGGAAGTATTGGGGGTGAATTTCCACGGTGGGTCTTCCGCTGTTCTGACATAACTTCAGTGGAAGAGCCATGGAAACCCTGAAAAAACACTGTGGACCAGCAGGGGAACCCCGGTGAAAATGCGTCCCCCCCCCCCAACCCTATCGTTTTTGGCAGGTTTTCCAGACCACCAGTCTTAACAAGCCCTGACGATCAGACTATGCGAGGTAGGCACTTCTGGGAAATGGCAGCTCTGGAATTGAGTGCAATAGTCAAAAGCCCTTGACAGGAGACAAGTCTCGTTATGTTGCACTGCTCAGGCAATTTTAATTGGATAATTCCTTTTCTGAAGCTGACAGACCACAGCCAAGGACAGGTCAACACTGTGGTTGTGTTATAATAGTCTAACATATCCTTACCACAGCAAGGTAAGGGGAAAAATAAAATCTTTAAGTAAAACCATAAAATCCAGATGCCAGAAATCTAAGCTTCCCCTCCCTGTTTGGTTGCTTGTTCCTCACTATAGCACTAGGTATCAAACTTTCTATTATTTTAATTACTTTTCTTTACTTAAAAGCCAAAAGTAAAATCAAGCTTACGTTGCAGGGGCTCCAGCTACATAACCATGAATCACCACAGTGGGAATCTCGTGACTACATATATGAACGTGAACTTTACACAGTGCTGTTTAACCAACATCTAAATGTGAAACAGTCCAAACTGGACCAAACTTGGATGCTCATGAAGAAAATCAAAATGGCCAAAGTTGAAATCACTTCAACGTCACAAGAACATTCATTCCCCATTACAAATATCATACTGACTTAATGCCAAAGTGACCTTCCAGGGAAGATTAAATCTCACAAAGATGCCGATTCATTTCTTCAACTTTCTATGACCTTAGTCTTCATCTGTCATTTTGACCACATTCCTGTGGTTCCATCCTTTTCTCCTCATTGTCCCTGTGAGACTATTTATGGAGGTATGTTAACAATCTACCCCCAACATCGTTTAAACATTTTAGTCAAGACACTATTTTAAGTTTCTTTTTTTTCCATTCCTATTGTTCTTGACTTAAAAACATAGAATTACTGAGATGTTTTAGATTCTCTAACTGTCTTGGTATGTAGACTGATCCTTTCACTTTTCTTTGATCCTATGACCCTAGTCTGATAGAAAAATAAAGGCAAATTCAGTATGAGCTAAAGGGAGGTGCAATGGGAGCAATGAAAGCTCATGGGGTGACTGATAAATATAGACTGTGTTTTAGGATGTCCCATTGTGGTGAAGGGCCTTGATTGTTAATTTATAATAGTGTGCACTTGGGATCATTTTCCATTACATTTTATATATGTGGTAAACTGGAAAAATATGTAGGAAGTGCATTTATTTACTATAAACTTGCTGTGTGCCAAATTTGGGGAAATTGTTCTATTCCCCATTACTTATGTATCTAAAAACAAGGAAAAATTCTACAAAAAACAGATTACGAGATACTGATTAGTTGAAAAATATTGCTGGATATTTTAGCCTTGTGAATTTTAGTGTCTACAAAATCTACAAGTATCTACAAACTCAGTTAAATTAAAATCCCCACAAAATGGAGAGTTTTATTGTATTTGCCACAATAAAATAAAATTGTAAGAAGCTCTGAGGCTATCACTAACCAATGGTTGTAAAGCACAAGAAAGGAAACCGGGTTCACATTGAGACATCAAAAAACCACAACAAAACACCTTCCATAATTTGACGTAAGGGCCTGGATTTTCCTCCTCACACACGAGGAGGGTCAGGTGGGACTTCCACCTGCCACCCTAACCCACTGTGACCCCAGCCCAGTTTCCTAGGTCGGGACTCATTAGCTATGCAGGACAGGCTCCCAGCAGGATCTGCATCACTAATTGAGAGCCTACCACTGTCAGGGCAGTAACATGTGGCAGTGCTGCAGCACCAAAAGAGGAGGAATCATATTTAAAGGAGCAGAAGCACCCTGAAGATTAAGCAACTTCTTTACTGAAGTCCTCAGACTGGGCTATTATGGAGGTAGAAGAAGATACTACAAGGCCATCTGCCTCCATTCAGTGCTCTTAAAGTCATGCCACCACAACCCCAGGAACTACCGTCACCTTTTTTCCTGGCAGCCCCTAGAGTTAGTGGAGACAGTAGTGGCAACAAGGGAAATCAGGAAAGAGCCCGGGCTCCACCTCACAAATTTCCAGGACCTCATGGTTTCCACCCCAGTGTATTAAAAGAAAAAGGTGAGGAAATTGCAGATGCATTAGTCATAATTTTTCCAAAGCTCTCTAGATTCAGGAATTGTGCCTTTGGATTGGAATATTGCAAATTTCACTCCATTATTTAAGAAGGGAGGGAGAGAGAAACCAGGTAACTACAGGCTTGTCAGTTTGGTTTAGAGGTAGAAGACAGAGAGTTTGTTCTCTTGATTTTCAAAATGTGACGATTGGTTTTCCCCAGGGATCTGTAATGGGGCCTCAGCTTTTCACCTTGACGAAAAGATAAAGGAATAGAGAGTTGAAGGAATAGAGAGTTGTATATCAAAGTTTGTAGATGACACTAAGTTAGGAGGCACAGTAAATAGTAGAATGGAGCAGGAAGTTACAAAGGGAAATAGACAGACTAAGTGAGTGGGCAAAACTATGGCAGTTGGAGTTCAATGTAGGGAAGTGTGAGATCATCCACTTTGGAACTGAGAAAGATAGACCCCCATCTGGAGTACTGCTTTCAGTTTTGGGCATTGAACCTCAGAAAAGATATATTGGTCTTGGAAGGGGTACAGCACAGATTCACCAGAATGATACCAGGAATTAAAGGGTTAAATTATGAGGTCAGGTCATATGGACTTGGCTTGTATTCCCTTGAGTTTAAAAGGTTGAGGGGGTGATCTAATCGAGGTATTTAAAATGATAAAGGGATTCGATAGTGTAGCTATGGAGAAACTATTTCCTGTGGTGGGGCAAACCAGAACAAGAGGGCATAATTTTAAAACTAGAGCTAGGCCATTTTGGAGTGAAATCAGGAAGCACTTTCTCACACAAAGGTTAGTGGAAATCTGGAACTCAGTCCCCTAAAAGGCTGTGGATGTTGGGTCAATTGAAATTTTCAAGATTGCGATCGATAGATTTTTGTCAGGTAAGGGTATCAAGGGATATGAAACAGAGGCAGCTCAATGGAGTTGAGGTACAGATCAGCCATGATCTAATTGAATGGCGGAATGGCCTTGAGGGGCTGAATGGACAACTCCTTTTCCTATGTTCCTTTTTTCCCCATGCCATTTACATGTAGTAGGCAATAAAGAGGCAGCCAGTGTGCTTCATGGTGTGGGAATTAAAATTAAGGTTAAAGTGAGGCAGGATAGTGAAGGAAAATCCAGGCCAAATTGGCACTAAATTTTCTTCTGTTTGCTAATTTTAGTGAAAAATAGATGCGAATATAAAGCAGTAATCCCCATTTTATACTCACATCTTTTTCTACTAAATTAGCAAATGAAGGAAAGTATTTCAAAAAGCTATTAATGTCACTTAAAAGATCATGGTGTAGAAAATAGGAATGTCACACTGTTGCAATAGGGGCTAGGCTTCTTAGGTTAGCATTAAGGTGTATTGTTGGAGCAGAATAGAAGAAGACATATGCTGCATTTAACCAGTGCTATTTAAGGATTGGAAGAAAATTTTTAATGCTGACACTGGGTGCAAAATACTCAAAGTATGTGAGTGTTAGCCTAGCTCAGTTGAAGGTCATGGGTTCAAGCCCTACTCCAGGACTTGAACACATAATCTAGACTGACACCCCAATGCAATACTGAGGGAGTACTGCATTGTCAGTGGTACTATCTTTTGGTTAAGACATTACACCAAGGCTGCATCTGCCTGTTCTGGTAAGTTTTTTTAACAATTTCAAGGCACTATTCAAACAAGAGTGTGGTGTTTCTTTGGTGTCCTGACCAACATTCCTCCTTCAACCCTCAATATTACCCAAAACAGGTTAACTGGCCATTCATCTCATTGATGTTTTTGGGATCTTGCATAACGATTACAATGATTGTCTATGTAACTGGATTTCAAAGTAATTCATTGTATGTGAAGCTTTGAAAGATGTGATTGGAGGTTATATGAATGCAAATTCTTCCTCCCTAAAGATGGCAGGATGCAGCTTGGGTGAGGTGCATTAAACAACGTCAATTCATTCACCTAGCCATCGTGGTTGCAGCCAATGGTGTCCCATTCTGCTCCAAAGCTCAGAGTGTACTGCTGAACATATGCAAGCATGTACATGCAACGTTCTATGTTGTGCTTGCACATCTGCAGTGGTATTCCAGATTTTTGGAGGAAATTGGAGCGCATATTGTGTGTGGCCCAATTCATCTCCTGAACACAACTAAATCTGCTCATTGAATTGAGCTTACCAAAACAAGAGGGGATCTGATCCACATCAATAAATAAATATAGCAGGTTCAATGCACGAAAATTGTGACGTAATGCACATTGGTTTCTGGGGGTGTTGTGCCTGCTCCAATGCCAAGTTGCCAAATTGGGTGCTGGAGGCACAACAGCCAAAACCAAGTGTGATTCAATAACTTTAATACCGGATTTGCATGCTGAATGTACATTGCCATAACGTAAATTTGACACAAAAATCGTAGCATAGACGGTTTATACAATCCTCAAATGGATGGTATAAACAGACCAAATATTTTGTTTAGCCACAGTTCCAAGAGGATCCATATGGCAGAGTTGTATATGGCCAGACAGTAATAAACATATAGGATTGCACATTTTTCGGTTGACGTGCTCTTCCTCACTTTGTTTTTTAAAGTTGAAAGGAACTGGATATTATCAGCAAACAATTCATTCTCTAGTGTGAAATGAATGCACTGAATTTCGTGTTTCAAAGAGAGGTAAAGTAATTCAAGACCATACAAAGTCGGAATTCAAAAACGAGAGTTGATAATCATCCAAAACTACATCCATTGTGCAGGTTGGATCTGGTTTACATCAGCAGCATCTTTCAACCCTCCATTGTTTTCTCCCTTTTAAACTTAAGAGTTTTAAAGCTAAAATATTGCATACGCTTATGTTCCTGAAGATAAAGTAAACATTAGATTATAGTTAGCAGCATCACTATCTATATTTTGCAGTGGTCACTGGTATGAAGCATAACAATACCATATTTTTTGTTACCAATATGTAAATAGGATTCTTCCTGACTGAAACAATAATGTATTTCTGATTTAATTGGGTAGGGTTTAAATAGATTGGAAGCTTGTTTTTTTTATATGTTGCACAGTATAAGGAATGTGAATGATGGCCTTATATTTGCTGTCCAAAATTCAAAGATCTCAGTAACCTAGGGGGATAATTTTAACCTTACCCACCCGGCGGGAAACTAATGGGATTAGTTTGGCTGTCTGTTCTATATCATGCCCAATTTTACTTTCCATTGGCTTCAGTGGAAAGTAAAATCAGGCAGGGTGTAAAACAAGCAACCAATCTGATATCATCAGTTTCTTGCCAGGTGGGTAAGGTTAAAATTATCCAATTTCCACATGTGAATTTTATGCTTTCAGCATAATTCTTCAACTACTTATCCCTGACAGCATAATAATTATACTTTCAAGATTAGCTTTTCAATTATAGAAAGTCAGTTTTGCCCAACTTTTGTAAATTCAGTCGAGTAACATGTTTTGATATATTGGCCTATAAGTTCAGCCACACACGCCCGTTGCTTGGGCGCTAACCAGCCTACTAAGCTCTCATTACGACGAGCAAGAAGCACATGCACATTTCCGTCGGGAAGTGCGCTGCCCACCATATTGGTGAAGGAAAAGAAAAACATTTGGGGCCTAACGCCTGTTTGAGGCCCCCACTGCAAGACTGGTTTGCCCTGAGGCAGCACTCAGTAAAACCAGACCTTGGGACTGCCTGCTACCAAAAAGGTACATTTTTCAAATTTACACCCCTGATTGCGCCAATCACTGCCACTTTGTCCACCCCGAGCGGTGTTACTTCCCCCCCACCCTCCGCCAGCCTATCTCCTGACCATGGCTTTACTTAGCTGAGGGCCGCTGGTTTCCTCTTCACCGAATTTCTACCCTATTATTCCTCATGGCACGCAATAATATCCTCCAATATTTATAAAAGAAAGACTTGCTTGCTTGATCTAATTAATGAAAATGCAGAACAGTTTATCGCTCAATTATTTTCACAGTAAAACAGAAAAGACAATACACACACTGGGGGCAATTTCAACTTTGGGCGAAGGTGTTAAACAGGTGATATCAAATTAACCACTCATTATACACCTCGCCCGATTTATATTGGACAGGAAAATCGGGCAGGGTGTATAAAGGGCGGCTAATTTGATATCGCCTGTTTTACACCATCGCCCAAAGTTAAAATTACCCCCACTCTATTTTGTTCTTCAGTTTTCTAGCGTTGGTTAGGCCTATTGCCACAGAGGGCCTGAGAGACAGATCTATAAGATCAGGTTAGAGTGGTGCTACAGTAACCCATTTTGGTAGAAGAATTGCTTTGCTTCAAATCAGCTCAGAAAAAAAGGCCAGGTCCCACATATCCTTGGTCGATACCTTAGTTGGTATTTACGATTTCGCACTCAGTCTTGTAGGAAGCACAGCTTCTATCCACCCCTTAACAAGGTCACTGATGTGGAAGAGCGAGGACTCCCTATGCTAGGATTCCTCACTTCCCCAATCCACAAGGGACCTGGTGTAGCGCTGAAGGCTTACACCTCAAGTCAGTGGGTCCCATCTGGGAAGGGGTCCTGGGCAGGGAAGATAGGCAACATTTTTCTTTAAATTAATAAATTGACCCCTTTATATAGGGGGCTAAGGGGAGGACTGAGTGAGATTTCCTGAGGGGGGATCCTGGAGCATTCCCCAAAAGGCAACCAAGCACTGGAATTTTCAACAGTATAGGACAAGTGGGCTCCTGAGATGCGTCCATGATGGCACCAACACCCACTGGCCCCATGCAAATGAGGTGCCCTTCAACCAACCCTACAAACTTCAGTGCGGTCCGTGAAAGAGCACAGTCCTGGAGTAACTGCCTGGATCGCATCCCATGCTATATTTTATAGCATTCCTTAAACATGTCTTTTACAGTATATTAGGTTTGCTGTATGGTTGCATTCTCATTCCAAGCACATATACTGGTTCCTCACTAGTTACTCAAACATTTTTGTAATATTTTTCAAGGTCATATTCTCTTCTCTGGAATTTACTTTTCCATTGCAAACCTTCATGATTCTATTACCATTCTATTAGCCTTGTCTACATTCTCCCTCCCCTCCCCCAACCAGACCACCCTGTTGTATACTCAATTTCCCACTCTGTGCTAATAGTTCACTTGGGTTTGACTCTGGTCTCCTTGTAGAGTCCATTCTTTAATCAATCTGGTTATAAATTTGGAGATTTTCATTCCAGTCACTGCTTGTTGCAACCTCCTATGAAGGATTGTGCATTCTATACCACCAGGGTAGTTAAATTTCTGTCTTTGTTAATTTTAGTGTAGGTCTGCATAAGTATAATGCAGTAATTCCCACTTAAAATCCGTAACGACTTCTAAATAACAACTGGTGAGCATAGGAATTTTGCCATTGAAATGTCCTTTAAAGAACTTTACCCCTCCTCACACACAACTGAAAACAGAATTCATAAGTAATATTTGAGGGTGGCATGGTGACAACAGAGATTGAAGCTCCAAAGTATTGTGGCATAGTTAGAACATGGATTTGCACCACCAGGGGAGTTTGCAATGTCAGCAATCCTTTCATGTGAAGATGCTGAATGGAGGCCAGGTACTTCCCTATGGAAGGGAAGAAAGTAGAGAGAAACCTCTTCTGGGCCACTTGTGCCTTCCTTGGATGCAAGTCTCTAAACTAGCCCCTCATCCATAATATGGGGAACTGCCAATGTGAATAAAATCAAATTAAAATTAATCTTTGCACAACATAAATGACTTGAATGGGATGAATAAACACAATTCCACTTGTTAAGCTATCAATACTGTTTTTATTCCACTCATGAGACTGGTTTAAATAAATCACTTGTCTTCATTGCTCATGAGTTACCCAAGCAGGCGCACTTCTGGAATAAAAACATATGAAAATGATGGACAGAAAAAGACCAGCTGGTTCATCAAGCCTGCCCTACATACATGGTGCCTGGAGCACCATGACTAGACATTTCCTACACCGCCGCCCCCCCACCGCCGCCCCTCCCCGCAGCCATGTAATCTGGGAGAAGCAAAAAAACAGAAAAAAACCCAAGGCCAATAAGGGAAAAAACATTTAAAGTTCCTCTCCAATCGAAACCAGTCCAGGAGGCCAAATTGACTATGTTTATGTTAACTGGTAAATCGCCTACCTTTTATAAATGTGATCTCTGCCTCAGCTAAGAACCGTTGTAAACAATTTTACAACACCAAGTTATAGTCCAGCAATTTTATTTTAAATTCACAAGCTTTCGGAGGCTTCCTCCTTCCTCAGGTGAATGTTGTGGAAATGAAATCCTCGAACCCTTCGCATTTATAAGGGCAGTTGGAAAGACTATCTGTAATCACCAGGTATTGTTCTGTGATTTATAAATGCGAAGGGTTCGAGGATTTCATTTCCACAACATTCACCTGAGGAAGGAGGAAGCCTCCGAAAGCTTGTGAATTTCAAATAAAATTGTTGGACTATAACTTGGTGTTGTAAAATTGTTTACAATTGTCAACCCCAGTCCATCACCGGCATCTCCACATCACAGCTAAGAACCGTTACAGCTCTTTTTAAAGGCATGCAGAGAGTCAGCACACATCGCACGAGCCAGCAACGTATTCCAGAGGCTCACTACTCTCTGGGAAAAGAAAAACGACCTAACATCCAGTCTACACCTACTCTTGCATAGTTTAAACACATGACCCCTGGTCCTCCCCAATCTGTCAAACTGAAATCAGTGGGTACGCAATCCAGCCCTATCATTATTTTATATACCTCTATCAAGTCACCTTGAAGTCTACACTGCTCTAAAGTAAATAGACCCAGCTCTTTAAGCCTATCTGAGTAACTAACGTTCTTCAAACTGGGGATCACTCTTATGGATCTCCTCTGATCCTTTTCCAAGATCACTGTACCACACTGTACCATGTGAGGGGAGCAAAACTGGACGCGGTACTTTAGATATGGTCTAACCAAGAACCTGTATAAGGACAGAATGGTGTCCTTTGACTTATATTGAATGGTTCTGTTAATACAACCCAATACCCTGTTTGTTTTGGCTATGGCTTCTCTGCATTGGTCGTGAACCTTTGTGCATAATAACACCTAGATCCTTTTCTCTCTCGACCAATTTCAGTATTGTTCCCTGTAAGTGGTAAGTATATTCTATGTTGGTCCTGCCTACGTGCATCACACTGCATTTGTCTAAGTTAAATGCCATTTGCCATTGTTTGGCCCATTCCCCCAGTGCATCTAAATCTTTTTGCAGAAGGTTGTACTCCTCTACAGTCTTAACACTCGCACATGTTTTTGTATCACCTGCAAACTTGCTGACCATATCCCCAACACCAGGTTGTTAATGAAAATGGTGAAAAGTAATGGCCCTAACATTGATCCTTAATACTGGGACACCACTAGTAATCTACCCCCAAAGATTTGGCATGCAGCATACTCCATATCTACAGGGATCGGTGTTGGGCTTCGTACTTCACCTTTACATAGCAGAATAAATATAGTCAAGGAATTCACCGAAACAAAAAAATCCAGATTGTATACTACATATTGTTCACAGAGAACTGAAATAGCAAAATGTCTTGAAATAGAATCATAGAATGGTTACCGCACAGAAGGAGGCCATTCGGCCTATCGAGCCCGTGCCGGCTCTTTGTAAGAATAATCCAGTTAGTCCCAATCCCCCACTTTTTCCCCATAGCCCTGCAAATATTTTTCCTTCAAGTATTTATCCAATTCTTTTTTGAAAGTCACAATCGAAACTGCTTCCACCACCCTGTCAGGCAGAACATTCCAGACCATAACTACTCACAGCGTAAAAAAGTTTTTCCTCATGTCGCCTTTGGTTCTTTTGCCAATCACCGTAAATCTGTGTCCTCTGGTTCTCGACCCTTCTGCCAATGGGAACAGTTTCTCTTTATTTACTTTATCTAAACCCTTCATGATTTTGAACAGTTCTATCAAATCTCCTCTTAACCTTCTCTGCTCTAAAGAGAACAACCCCAGCTTCTCCAGTCTATCCACATAACTGAAGTCCCTCATCCCTAGAACCAGTCTAATAAATCTTTTCTGCACCTTCCCTAAGGCCTTCACATCTTTCCTAAAGTGCGGTATCCAAAATTGGACACAATATTCCAGTTGTGGCCGAACCAGTGTTTTATAAATGTTCAACATAACTTCCTTTTGTACTCTATGCCTCTATTTATAAAGCCCAGGATCCCATATGCTTTTTTAACCACTTTCTCAACCTGTCCTGCCACCTTCAAAGATTTGTGCATATATACCCCCAGGTCTCTCTGTTCCTGCACCCGCTTTAGAATTGTAACTTTTAGTTTATATTGCCTCTCATTCTTCCTACCAAAATGTATCACTTCGCACTTCTCTGTGTTAAATTTCATCTGCTATGTGTCTGCCCATTCCATCCTGTCTATGATGCCTTGAAGACTATCACTATCCTCCTCACTGTTTACTACAATTTCAAGTTTTGTGTCATCTGCAAATTTTGAAATTGTGCCCTGTACATCCAAGTCCAAGTCATTAATATGTATCAAAAAAAGCAGTGCTCCTAGTACTGACCCCTGGGGAACACTACTGTACACCTCCCTCCAGTCCGAAAAACAACCATTCACCACTACTCTGTTTCCTGTCACTTAACCAATTTCGTATCCATGGGCTTCAATTTTGCTGACAAGCCTATTATGTGGCACTTTATCAAATGTCTTTTGAAAGTCCATATACACATCAACCACATTGCCCTCATCAACACTCTCTGCTACCTCATTAGAAAACTCAATCAAGTTAGTTAAACACGATTTGCCTTTAACAAATCCGTGCTGGCTTTCCTTTATTAATCCACACTTGTCCAAGTAACAATTAATTTTGTCCCGGATTATCGTTTCTGAAAGCTTCTCCACCACCGAGGTTAAACTGACTGGCCTGTAGTTGCGGGCTTTATCCTTACACCTTTTTTTGAACAAGGTTGCAACATTTGCAATTCTCCAGTCCTCTGGCACCACCCCCGTATCTAAGGAGGATTGTAAGATTATGGCCAGCACCCCTGCAATTTCCACCCTTACTTCCCTCAGCAACCTAGGATGCATCCCATCCAGACTGGGTGACTTATTTACTTTAAGTACAGCCAGCTTTTCATAGTACCTCCTCTTTATCAATTTTTAGCCCATCCAATAACTCAACTACCTCCTCTTTTACTGTGACTTTGGCAGCATCTTCTTCCTTGGTACAGACAGATGCAAAGTTTATTTAGTACCTCAGCCTAGCCCTCTGCCTCCATGCGTAGATCTCCTTTTGGTCCTTAATTGGCCCCACCCCTCCTCTTACTACCCGTTTATTATTTATATGTCGATAGAAGACTTTTGGATTCCCTTTTATGTTAGCCACCAATTTATTCTCATACTCTCTCTTTGCTCCTCTTATTTCCCTTTTCACTTCCCCTCTGAACTTTTTATATTCAGCCTGATTCTCACTTGTATTATCAACCTGACATCTGTCATATGCCCCCTTTTTCTGCTTCATCTTACTCTCTATCTCTTTCATCATCCAGGGAGCTCTGGCTTTAGTAGCCCTACCTTTTCCCCTCGCGGGAAAGTACCTAGAATGTACCCGAACCATCTCCTCTTTAAGGGCCGCCCATTGTTCAATTACAGTTTTGCCTGCCAATCTTTGATTCTATTTTACCCGGGCCAGATCCGTTCTCAACCCACTGAAATTGGCCCTCCTCCAATTAAGTATTTTTACTCTAGATTACTCCTTGACCTTTTCCATAACTAATCTAAACCTTATGATACTTTGATCACTGTTCCCTAAATGTTCCCCCACTGAGACTTGCTCCACTTGACCCATTTCATTCCCTAGAACTAGATCCATCAATGCCTCCTTCCTCGTTGGGCCGGAAACATACTGATCAGGAAAGTTCTCCTGAATACACTTTTGAAATTCCTCCCCCTCTTCGCCCTTTACACTATTACTGTCCCAGTCTATATTAGGATAGTTGAAGTCCTCCATTATCACTACTCTAGTTCTTGCGCCTCTCTGTAATTTCCCTGCAAATTTGCTCCTCTATATCCTTCCCACTAGTTGGTGGCCTATAGAATGCATCCAGTAGTGTAATGGCACCACTATTGTTTCTTATCTCTAACCAAATAGATTCTGTCCTTGACCCCTCTAGGACATCCTCTCTCTCCAGCACTGCAATATTCTCCTTAATCAATACTGCCACTCACGCCCCCCCTCTTTTTTCCTTTCTTATTTTTCCTGAACACCCTGTATCCAGGAATATTAAATACCCAATCCTGCCCTTTTTTGAGCCAGGTCTCCGTTATCGCCACAACATCGTATACCCATGTGGCTAATTGCGCCTGCAGCTCCCCAACCTTGTTTACCATGCTTCGTGCGTTTACACACATGCACTCTAAACCTATCTTAGACCTTCTCATATTCTCTCTTAGTCTGATCCCACTTAACATTGTACTATTTCTTACTGTAGTGCTATATATCTCTCCCAATCCTTTGTGCACCTTGATTCTCCTTTCTAATGCTACATCCTGGTGCCCATCCCCCTGCCAAATTAGTTTAAACCCTCCCCCACAGCACTAGTGAACCTCCCTGCGAGGACATTGGTCCCAGCTCTGTTGAGGTGCAACCCATCTGTCTTGAACAGGTCCGTCCTGCCCCAGAACTGGTCCCAATGCCCCAAGAATCTGAAGCCTTCCCTCTTGCACCATGTCTCTAGCCATGCATTAACCTGTCTTATCTTCATATTTCTGTACTCACTAGCGCATGGCACTGGGAGTAATCCAGAGATTACTACCTTTGAGGTCCTGCTTTTTAACTTCCTCCCTAGCTCCTGAAACTCTAACTGCAGAACCTCATCCCTTTTCCTTCCTATGTCTTGGTACCCACATGGACCACGACTTCTGGCTGTTTCAGAGTGTTGTCTTCATGATGTCCTTTAACCTGGCACCAGGGAGGCAGCACACCATGTAGGATTTATGTCGGCTTATCGAATCCCCGATGACTACTGCATTTCTACACTTCACTGGGCCCCCCAATGCAGTCCTTTGCCCCATGCTCAGGACTACACTCCTTCGATGTGTCATCACCCTCACTGATATTCAATGCTGAATACCGGTTTGAGAGTGCCACACACCCAGAAGATTCCTGCACTGCCTGCCTCTTCCTACCCTTTCGGATGGCCACCACTTGCTATCCTAAACTCTCTGCGGCTGTGGGGTGACCACCTCCTGGAACGTACGATCCAGGAAACCTTCAGCCTCCCTTATGCTCTGCAGTGTCTCCAGCTGCCCCTCAAGCTCAGAAACGCTCAGCTTGAGCTCGAGCAACAAGAGGCATTTCCTGCACATGTGGCTCTCCAGTACACATGAAGCGTCCTGAAGTTCCCATCTGGTGCAGGAATTGCAGGCAATGGGTCTCAGCTGCCCATCCATTATATTTAGAAACCTATTTTTTCTAAGCTTCCTTTAGATATTCAATTATTATTAGTTTACTTACAGTTTAACTACCCCAATTAACCTACCCTTTTATTCCGGGTCTCTCAGGGGTCCTCCTCTCTGTTCACTGTCCTTCCCCTCTACACCTAATTCCCACTGTCACCAAATCCTCAAGATCCCACTTGGTTCACGATCCACTCTGTTCGCAATGCACTCTGTGTTTCAGAAGATAACCTTATCATTCTTTCATAATTTGTAGCATGTAACAATTCTGTATAGTAGAAAACACTTATGGATCTCAAGGCTGAAAAGGGACATCCACAATTCACAGGGATGGTATAACTAGTTAGAAAACTACAGGATACATAAAATTAGTGCTGCAATGAAGATATCAGACATGAAATTAACAATGAAAGAATGCAAATATGATATTTATTTTGGTCTTACTAAGGTATAAATATCACAGTAATTTAGCTTTTGGGTAATAGTGTAAAACGGGTGATATCGATTCAGCTACCCGTTATACATCTCGGGCTTTATACATCTGTATAACGGGCAGCTGAATCAATATCACCCATTATACACATCACCCAAAGTCAAAATTACCCCCACAAAGTCTCAGCCTTAGCTTGTGAAAAATTAATGACACAAACCTTTGTTTTTCCAAATGAAAGGTCACAGGTGGCATAATCTCTGGGTTGTCTAACTGTTGTGCCACAAATGACCCAAGTTCTTGCTTACTAGGGCAATCCTGCAATTCCAGTGTTGTCCTCAAATTGGTACCATTGTCTTAAATCTTACCTGGGAAATTAATTTGTCACAAATTTCACAAATAGTTATTTTCTGAACTTTATGTGTGCTTCTTTCAGGTAAACACATTTTTGCTCTGTGACAGAAACTAAACTCTCAGGTTCTAAGTTTAAATTCCACTCTCAGTGACAGTGGGGTAGATTTTAACTCCAAGCATGGAATGGACGGGCATTGGGCAGAACAGCCACCCATCCTTGCAGGCTGGAGGCCCTCTCCACTTCGAGGATCAGGCCTCATTACCATCCTGCTGGCGAGCTGCATGTCCCAAATTGGTATCCCACTCACTCCTGCTCCTCCTGGCTCCACAAAAAAAATTATTTACTTATGTTTTTGGGGCCTTTTCCTCTTCATCTCTTCAACTCTACCCAGTTATCCCTCTAAATGACATCGGAATCGTACTTACATCAATTTGCATAAAGTAATCAGGCTCCTGCCTGAATCAGGCAGGCACCTGGGCTGCCCATTTGAAGGCCCCAGTAAATATGGCGGCGGAGCGGTAACAGGGTGGTAAGTGGTGCACAGCAATTTTAACTCTGCTACCTCCCGCTGGAAAGCCGAGTTAAAATCGGCCCTAGTGTATCAGAGCAGTGCTTACTCCATTTAAGGATGTGCCACTATAAACCCTTGCTTACCTCCAAGGAAAGCTCCCAGAAGCCCGTTTTACCGTATGGAGAAGACAAACCTTTGCTTGAAAACTATGAACACCACAAATGGTTGCTCACCCAACTGCAAGGCTCTGAGCAGCATGATTTCTTACAGAAGTAGAAGGTAGTAACAAATGAAAGTCATATGTAAGAGGAACCAGCAATGACTAAGCTGTAAAGATTTCGTTAAAAGATGTGATCGTTATCCTAAATGCACAGAACAGCAAAAATTCAGGGTCTGCACATTACCAACAGTAGGTTATGTAGACATGGAATAAACCAAAGGCAAAGAGCAAACTGGAATTAGGGCAGAAGATGTACTGCAAATGTTACCACTACTCTTTTGAATGGTAATGCTGATAACCAAGCCTTTTCCCAATATTATCAACATTAACATTTCTGATTTAGCAACTGCACAAGTAGAATATGTATTTGAGGGGCAGATTATAAGGATTGAGCTAATATTTGCTACCGTTGTACATGCCAAGATGTAATAATGAACTTTTTAATGTTTATGCCAATTAAGCAGCATGTTAATCATTTGAGAAGCAATGAAGGATTATTATTGCAGGGCCATTGCAATTGGCTTTTTTTCCCCATTTCTGTTAATGAAATGTGATTCCTTGATTTTATTAATGATTTGTTAATTTTAACAAAATATAGACATTTTACCCATTTTCGAAAAATAGTAGTAATGTCAGCCCCTTACTATTTTCATATTGCTTTCTGTCCCCATCCATTTTCTCATTTCATTGTGTCGGGAGTTTCCAATCTGGTTTCCTGAAAGTCTGAGATTTCAAGCTGCACCGCTCCTTTTTAAAATCTGTACTGACTTCATGTCATTCATTTTGTTGAATAGTTATTCCTTGCATCTTGTTTCCCACTTTTTGTTTCATTCACTGGTAAGCAATCTCTGGAATGGAGACTTTTGTCTTTGATTAGAGATTGAAGTCCAGTGATTTGTTTGTGGGGCCGAGCGGGAGCCGGCAAAGGTCTTCAGAGCTGCAGTGGAAACAGAGGCGCACTCCTGCTCCTCCCAACTCCACGTTCAAGTAGGTATATTTCACAAAATTTACCATTTTGGTGGCGGCCTACTTGGTCTGCATGTAGATCATGTTTTACTGAACGCAGCCAGCCCGCCCCGACTGAGTTTAGGGCAAACCAGTTTGGTAAAGGAAGCATCAAACAGGCATTAAGCCCCTTATTTGCAAAGGGCCTAACACCAGTTTCAGGCATGGGCCCTATGCCAATATGGCAGGTGGCACATTTCCAGCTCAGAATGTGCGTGCACATGCCGCTCGCCATATTGGATGTTTGTAAAACGGATGCAGTGCCATCGAAGTTCTAGGCCATTATCTGCAGTATCACCAAGATTGCAGAACATGACCTCAAAAATACAATTTGGATGTCCGGTGTATGCCAGGGAAACAAATCCCAGCGTCAGACTCAAGTCTCAAGAGCCTGCCAACCAAACTATGAAGCAAACAAGGAAGAAATGGATGATGAGCATGTACACTCCATTATGGCAAACTACTCGTATCAGGCAAAAAGGTGGAAATACAAGATAAGACAGCAGGAGATTCTACACTGCAAGAATATATTGTCACAATCCAGTCAGGACAGCTAAAAGCCAAATCAGCTGTACCCACTGGTATTAAGGAGCATTGCCATTTCCAAAATGAACTGGCCGTAAAAAATGATACTGGCTGGGAATTTTCTTGGAGCATCTCCTGCTCCACCTCTGGAACTTTGCCAAAAGTATGGCAGAAGCCCCGTTGCGGCACGGAGTGGGAGCAGCTCCAAGTAAATTCCCGGCCACTGTGCTCAAAGAGTAATACGTTATACCAAAGTCTACGGGACCAGAGATCCTACAGAAAAGGATATATTTGCCTGGTAATGTGCCAAGGAAAGACCAGAAGTTCAGTCTCCTGCCAAGTATGACCAAAGACATTCAGAAGGTTGTAGTGAGAGGCCAGTGTCTAACCCACTACGTAACCCCGTTCCCTATCACTTTTGTTTTTAGTGTATCTTGATGCAAGGAATTATTTTTGTGCTATTTGAGAGTTTTATCACATTGTCAAGAAAACCTAGAACAAAAGAACCAATGATGTTGTGGGAGAGAGGGGTCCAGAGAAACAGGTTGAGGACCCCTGCAGTTATTACTGGAAAGGCAGACACACCAAAGTCTTACTACATCAAAATCAACAGTGGAGCATCATATCATCGTAACCCAAAGTTTCTCCATAAATCTAATCTGAAGATCTGTGATCAGAGTACACCCGTTGAGGTATCTACACCCAGTGTTACCAAATGGTGAAACCCAAACCTGTAGGACGAATCAGGAAAGAAGAAGCCTCACGAATGAGTGCTGTCACGGAGCAATGCCAGACCATGGAAATGAGACTCCAGCATTAATGATAGACATCTAAATCAACCAAGATGTCACGGTCAAATCTAGAAAGACTGGACAGTGCAAAATATGCTAAATATGGACATATGCTAAGATCCAACACTAGATAAATATGTAAAAATAGCCTAGAAATTAGTTTGCACCTGAATTGGGGCACGATCTGGGATGCAGCACACACTGCATATACTGAAAGAGGCCGGTGGCAGGACCACAGCAAATTGGTCCATCAGCCTCATTTGTTACCAGCAAACTGCAGGCAGCAGTTGTGGCCCCAGAGACAGCTCACATGTAGAGGGATGGCAGCAAGATAGGCTCGTTCGGACATCTCCCAAGGACCTAAGGTGAGTCCAGGGCAGAGAGGCAATCGGGAGCAGGGTGAGCGGTCACCGGCAGTGGCTCGCAGTGTTAATGTGTAGCCGGGAGGAGCTCTCCTACTCCTCCTGGCTTCACATTCATGTAAGTATTTTTTTTTGGTCTCTTTAAGGATCGCTGGTTAGACCACATGTAGACCTGGTAATCCTGAAAGCAGTAGGCCGAACGCCTGTTTTAGGCAGCCACCAGGAACACCTCTACAGCGCCCAAAGCAGTATAGCCAGATGCTATTCGGGTGTGGGATTTGGCCTCTAAATTGGACCTGATTGCACCCATTCTCTGCCTGGAAAACGGGAGCAGTGCAATCCAATTTCTAGGCCACTGTTTTCTGAATATTGCTAGGCAAGCTGCTAATTTGGCTTATGCAGGGATCATGGCCATGTCACTGATGGTAGTAATTGACCATTGGGTTTAGAAATTAAAATTAGACTTCATCTCTATTCAATGAATAAACATCAATCTGCTTAAATAGATTGGCACCCAATTGAATTCTGGATTCTGAAGTATCAGTTCAAGAGTAATATTGTACAAAGGCATGTAGATCATCATTGCATATTTTGAACTCTCCATCCAAGATTTATCAGATATCTTTGAAAAATATGTCCACTGATTTTTCACAGACATAGAATTAGGTTTGCAGGTGACAAGCAGTCACTCTTAAGGGTTTTTTTATTTTGCATTCACTGCAGATCTAATCAGATGCAACTTTTAGAATCAATGGTTCATTGAAAATACAAAGATGCTATTTTGAGATAGCACCTCTACATAAGAAAAATATTCCAAGAAATGTATGCAGAAGAGCGCTATGCATCTGGTAGGATTTATAGACATAAACCCACCTTGGTCAGTCACTTCCGCAATGACTTAAAAAAAACCCACAGTACTTTCTTCCTGTCCCAGAAAGTTTGCTCAATTGAGGTTGTGGTCCCCACGAACATTAATCAAACACTGGTATTTTGTTTCCTTTGCACGCCTTTTCGGTTTGTTCCTTTTTTCAGGTCCACTTTTTTCTACAGTTTAAACGTGTTCTTCTCATCTGAAACACAGCATTGATTTGATAAGAATTTCTGGCCATTCTGGCTGTTCCCTGTTGGAATTAATATCTGGGTTTGAACACCATTTGTCATGTGATTAGTTCCTGAGTGGGGAATCCACCAGTATTTGTAAAGTTCCCCTAACTTTGTTCATCTTTTTAGAGTTGGTAATGGAATACAGTTGGGTTAATTTTTAATTACTCTTAAACCACTTGGCCATTGCACATCTTTATCTGTTCAAAACTTCCGTCACCAGACTTCTTCTGCTTCCAACCAAAATATTGTCTTACACTTTCCAAATCGAGCTTCTTTATTCAGGTATGCACTAGCTGCCATTGAGATTTGCCATGATTTGGCTTCTTGAATGAATGAATCCCTTTTATTCAACGAGAACTACATTAAGAAAAAAGTCCAATCCCTATATGGGCAAATTATAGTTGCTAAAATTGCTGATCTTTCCTCCAATGCATTGGAAATGTCTCTATTGGCACACTGGAAAAAATATAAACATAAGTGAACCAAAACTAGTAAAGTCAGTTTGAGCTCAGTTCTACCATTACCAGCTTCAGATAAACTCAGATTTTAAAACCCAACTTATGTTCCTATAAGCACACTCCAGAAATGCTTCTATTCACCAGATTCCCTTAGACTTGTCCCCAAGTATGTGCTCCAATATTCCTAGATCTACTGGGTGTACATTATAACTTCGCTGAGGGATTCAAGTGAGATACTGAAAATTGTCACTAGGTTGCTTGACTTTTAAATGTCTTTGTTGAGATTAGTCTGTTGTTATTGCTGATCTGCACACACACTTCATTGTTGCATGTCGCTGGACTGTAAAGCTTTGTTTTGAAGGTTGAAGATGATGGTTTAAAATAAGGAGTTGTTAAAGTAAAGTATGTTATTCTTGCACCAGCTATTCATATTCGGAAATGTTTATCGTACCCCTGCAATCCAAATTATTTAACAAGATTGTAATCATTTGTAAAACTACACAACATATATAGGAGGGGCAGCAAGAAACATGAATTTCTGCCTCAAGAAATGAAAAGTAACCCTCAAAAACTGGGGTGAAAGATGTCCTGGTTCTCACTCCTTATTAGACAGCTCCTGCTCCCAAAAGTTGGCCACGGAAATTTTAATATTATTTAGACTTTTTCTCTTTTTTTTTGAGAAAGTGAGAGGCTTTTTATAAATTATGTATATGTAGCTGAAACCTACAGAGTACAGAAGAGTCCTGGGCCAATGCAGCTACACAACTGGGAGGTTCTGTGCTGCTCTGTGGGTCACTCCCGGAAAAGAAGCACCATGTGGCTAAATCTCGTGTCTCTCCATGTTCTGTTTATATTTCCTTTCTCCGCCAGTGATGTCAAGGAGCTTTGATTTTCCCCTAGTGTTTGCTTTAATTTTAAAAGGCTACTATGAGAAGAACATAGCACCAGTTTAAAGAATACAGGCCTTTTGCTTTTCCCCCTACTTATATATCTTTGTGCTGCTTGGGAAAGGTTTTCACTTCTTTTCCCTTTTTTAATAAATATAACAAATGATGAGGAGTTGTGAGCTTCAGGCTTTTTTTTTAAAATGTAATTTATCAGCATGATTCCAAGTTTATATTGTGCTGCCAACAGAGGAAGCTGTTCATGTCTGTGTGAGATAGTTTCACACATGGCAATAAAAAGGTAGCAAACATCCATAGTACACTGATAATATGAATGAGTTAAGTATTAAATAAACCTCTTCCCTCCCAAACTCTTCCATACAGCTTTTATCTGTTACTGATCCACAACTAAGTTTCAAAGAGACAAGAACCTGGGAAAACCCAAGATAGGGCTTCCCAGTCTTATGCCGATGACCTTGTTTGGAATAGATGAAGGCTCCATCTCCACAAGGCCAATCGGGAATTTGGAACCAGCCTATCCCAGACCCTGGAATTCCAGCGTGAGGTCCCTGGAATTCCAGCCTTATGCCAGGACCCAGCATATCTGGGTCATGGGCTAATTTACAACCCTTCCAGTGTTGCTGTAAAAGGACCACAGATTTTTGGGGTCACTATGTTTAAAAACCTTGTTACTTTTTATTAGAATCTCTTTATTTTTGAATGTTTTTATTCCCAAAGTTCTTTGAGGTTTTCTTTTTATTACAGGAATTTTTTTTTTAGTTATTCTAAAAATTTGTTCTGAGTATTGGGGGAAGCTGGCCCAGTCAATCTGTACTTCAAGCATAATCTGGCCTATACACATTATACTTACCAACTGGCAAATTGCCTGAAGGTTTTTGGAATTGGGCATGTGTCAATAAGTAGGTATGAATGGCATCATGATGCCGTGATTTGCAGGTCCCATCATGCATTGAATTTTGGGGTGTTCTATCCGCTCCTTATGTTGTTACACTAGAGTTAATACAATGATATTTCACTGCCAGGACTAAACATTTGATAGGTCTTTTTGGCAATGTACTTGGGGTGTTTTGGATTTAGTGGCTCTATACTGAACCTTTCATGCTATTATATGCTGTTTGCCACAACATCTAGTCTTGCTACGTTATACCTACTGAATGTTACCTGCTAATGGTGCAAAAATCAAAAGTCAAATGTTACTCATAATAGCTACAGTTATTTTAGTATTTAAAAATATATCTAACCCTTCCAGAATAACTAACTTTTGGCTTCAAATGCTGAAACACAGTATACTTCAAAATGGTGGGAAATGTAACACAAATGTCAAGAATCAAAATTTCCTGAAGTCCCAACCCCCCCCCACCCCACCACTCAGGAGTTAAGTTTTCAAGATTCATTGTTGCAAAAAATGCACTTTCTATACTTTAATTTTATTCCCTATAATACAACTGAAGGGACATTGGGTTCAGCTGAAGCTTAACTCATGATAAGTTCATATCCCACTGCATTCTAATTAGTTCTCTTCATATGTTACATGAGGTCATTGGGGTTCAGTTTTCTCAGGAAAACAAACTGAATTGTGGAATAATTAAAAGTCTGAAATCTAACGTAATGAAAAGGAATTTAACTTATTGGGGGTTAAATTGATTAACCCCCAAAAACGGGCTCTGGGATCGGGGTGCATGATTAACCCACGCCCAGTCGTTGAGATGCAGGCAGCACGTAACACTCATGCTGCCTGGCGATTGCAGCGAGCAGCCAGTCTGACCTGCGCTGTTGACTGGCTGCTCACCAGCAGGGGGCCCCAATATCAAGAGTGGCTAGCACAACTTAAAGGCAGCTTGCACCTCTGAAAGGGGAGGTTCACTGTGGCTGCAGGGAGAGCTGGAATTGACGTGGCAACTAACTCTGGTGGAATATACTGAAGAATGGCTGGGTCTGTGAGAGATCGTGCACCAAGGTTCTCGGACGACGCACTAGAGGCCTTGGTGCAAGAGGTGGACACACGGAGGAGCATCCTTTATCCGCAGGAGGCCCTCCAGAAGTTCAATGATTTGATACAAGTGGTCAAGATGAGTAACTTCAACTGTCAAGTGGCATATTCTACCAACTGCACCACTAGCCTCATCCACTGCTCCACTCACTACACCCCCCCATCACCCACCTACCAACAAACTCTTTCCATCAGTATGCAACTCATCAAATTAGATGCTGCATCTCACCCTCACACAGTACCACTTTTGCAAGCCGCACACCCACAACTCACATATCACATACACTGGTGGCTATTCAACCATGACAGCCACGTCACTCAAACATTTTGCAGGGTACTGACTGACACACTTCCCTCTTTCTTGCAGGAGAAGGTGGCACATAAACAGGCAGCAGGAAAGACCTGGGGGAGGACAAGCACGCCTACACATCCTCACCCCCATGGACGAGACAGTGCCGTCGATCATTGGGCGGGCCGTCACTGCAGTCATGGCCACTGGCGGTGCTGGAGGTATCGATGATGAGGCTCTCTGCATACCTAATCCTTCTTCTCGCTCCCCACTTCTCCCTCAGCCCACAATCTTTTCTGACTCATGTGCTGCAGGTGGTGCGAGCACGCACGTCTTACTTTCTCCTCTCCCCTCACCACAACCCAACCCGTGTCCTTTTGTCATTTCAGGTACCCAAGAACTTGAACCGGCCCAGTCAGAGGAGACAGAGGAAGACGACAGTGATGTTGAAGACACACCGTCACTCGATCTTACACTCATAGCCACCAGCTCAGAGACTGACACTGCACGTACTTTAGAGGCTAGGATAGAGGAGGGATCTGCACGTGGTGAGACACCGGGCACAAGTGCGCAGGAGCCAGGGTGGGGGAAACGGATACTGCGGGTGCCAGCTCGCCGGAGGGCAAGGTCGCTCACTAGTTCTGCTGCAGGGGAGTCAGATAATGACCTCGATGGTCCGGGGTACAGAAGACGGCTGATGGGCGTACACCACCAAATGCTTGGTGCACTGGAAAGCCTGTCAGAAAGCCTGAGCACATTGTCAAGGGGCAACTTGGCACAGGGCTTTGAGCCCATCCTTTCCCACATGGAATGGGTGGTAACATACATCAGCACACCCGTGCAACCCACCATGATGCAGCGTCTGATGACCGATGTCACAGCTTCCATTGCAGCACTAACATCTGCCATCCAAGGTCTGGCTGCTGCCTCGGAAGCTCAGACTGCTGATATCGTAGCTCTGGGTTCCACTGTAGAACAGGGCTTCCAGGGCATCACAGCAATCCAGCAATCAGTTCTCCCAACAGATCACCAGGATTGCTCAGACTTTGCCCCAGGGGAGTGGCAGTGGTGCCATGGAAGATGAACCTGCTGTCCTCTCTCAGGATGATAGTATTCCTGTTCCCACCCCTGCCACTCTGCCAGTGCCCTTGCTTTTGGCTGTCAGCCAACCAGGCCAGATTGCTGCAGCGCAGGCCGAGATGGTGCAGTCTGAAGCCGGGCCCTCTCAGCCCAGAGCTGTTCAACGTTGTCCTCCAAGGCCTATTCCAGTCTCCTCAATTGAAGGTCAGCAGCCTTCCACCACCCATGCTCCAGCCACTGGGATGCACCTCGTAGGAGCACTAGAGAAGGTAAAGGCACACGAAAGACAGGCACTAAGGGAATGCACAAGGGTGAATAGTCTAATTTTGTTTGAATTATTACATGTGTTAATTTAGAAATTTGGATTTGAATTTGCATTTGATGTGGGTTTTCATTTCTGCGACGAGCTGAGGGAAGAATCAATGTGTTTCTTGTTTATTTGTTCATGGGATGTGGGCATCTTTGGCAAGGCCTGCATTTATTGCCTATCAATAATTGCCCTTGAGAAGGTGGTGGTGAGCCACCTTCTCGAACCGCTGCAGTCCGTGTGGTGAAGGTTCTCGCACAGTGCTGTTAGGTTGTGAGTTCCAGGATTTTGACCCAGCGACGATGAAGGAATGGCGATATATTTCCAAGTCGGGATGGTGTGTGACTTGGAGGGGAACGTGCAGGTGGTGTTGTTCCCATGTGCCTGCTGCTCTTGTCCTTCTAGGTGGTAGAGGTCGCGGGTTTGGGAGGTGCTGTCGAAGAAGCCTGGCGAGTTGCTGCAGTGCATCTTGTGGATGGTACACACTGCAGCCACGGTGCGCCGGTGGTGAAGGGAGTGAATGTTTAGGGGGTGGATGGGGTGCCAATCGAGTGAGCTGCTTTGTCCAGGATGGTGTCGAGCTTCTTGAGTGTTGTTGGAGCTGCACTCATCCAGGCAAGTGGAGAGTATTCCATCACACTCCTGACTTGTGCCTTGTAGATGGTGGAAAGGCTTTGGGGAGTCATGAGGTAAGACACTCGCCGCAGAATACCCAGCTTCTGACCTGCTCTTGTGGCCTCAGTATTTATGTGGCTGGTCCAGTTAAGTTTCTGGTCAATGGTGACCCCCAGGATGTTGATGGTGGGGGATTTGGCGAGATGACAGCAGGTTCATCTTCCATGGCACCACTGCCACTCTCCTGGGGCATCGTCTGAGCAATCCTGGTGGTAATGAATCAATGTGTAATCATAAGGAGGACGATTTGATGGTCATGTGGGAGAGGAAAGGTAAGGAGTGTGGGACTGTTTGGTGAATGGAGAGGTGTCATTGAGGTTACTGGTATCGTTCATTAATAATCTAATCACGCAGAGCCCTGGCAGACAGGGCCTGTCCACCTTGTTGCCTCCCTGCCTCTTCCTCCAATTCCTGCTGCACTTCCTCCTCAGCTTCCCTCTTCTTACACCTTGTCCTGCTCTGCGTGACCTCTCTGAATGCTCCCAGCCATGTTCAATTCTCAGAGGAAGCCCTAGCAGGTCATCCATGTCTGGCAGCAACCTTGTTCAGCACACCGTTTCAAATGCCGCGAACAGTACTGCACGACCAGCCAGACCACTCTCTATATAATATTGAAACTTTCTCCAAGTATAGGAAACTTCTACAAACACCCACAATTGTACCAGCAGCCAGAATAACTAATCCAGCAACTAAAATGTAACTCCTGCATGCTCCCTTTAAATAGCGCTGGTAGGGGGTCCTTCATGCCCTTAAACTCCTGTACAGTTGAGCAAGGTTAGGACAGTGCATTGACTGGAACGGGAATTCAAAAATTACAGCGGCTGCTTCAAATCAACGTTGCACTCTGATTAACCTCATCATCTCCCTACATTACATGCTGCCGGCGTTCATTAGGTACGCATGCACAAACGGCTTTACCAAGACAATTTCCTGCGCACGTCACGCCGGAAGTGTGCGCGCGCATCTTGGACGGCATTTTCGGGGCTTAGAAGTCCGTGTAGCATCTACACAATGGGCGCTACACAGCCCAATTTAGCCCCCATTCAGTCACCGTCCATAAACTTGAGCTCATCCAAAACTCTGCTGTCCGTATCCTAACTCGCACCAAGTCCCGTTCACCCATCACCCCTGTGCTCATTGACCTACATTAGCTCCCAATCCGTCAATGCCTAGATTTTAAAATTCTTATCCTTATTTTCAAATCCCTCCATGGCCTCGCCACTCCCTATCTTTGTAACCTCCTCCATCCCTACAACCCTGCAAGATTTCTGTGCTCCGCCAAATCTGGCCTCTTGCTCATCTCCGATTTTAATCGCTTCACCATTGACAGCTATGCCTTCAGCTGCCTAGGCTGAAAGCCTGGAATTCCCTCCCAAAACCTCTCTGCCTCTCTACCTTTCTCTCCTCCTTTAAGACGCTCCTTAAAACCTACCTCAGGTCACTGTCCTAATATCTCCTAATGTGGCTCGGTGTCAAATTCTTTCTTGCTAATCACTCCTGTGAAGTGCCTTGAGACGATTTACTACTTTAAAGGTGCTATATAAATCCAAGTTGTTGCTGAAGCAGCAGCCTTGATCATAGACGTTTATTCAGGCATGTTTTTCAGTTGTATGTAGTTTCATTTTATTTGCCAGCTTTCTTGGGGCTGTCAGCTTTTCTGAAGCTGTTTGTCAACTTTGTAGGTTGGCAGGTATGCCACTCCTGTCCTCGCCAGACATCTACACATTTTCCAGCAGGGCTATTGGATAGCAATCAGGATCAGGAACCATGGCTGATATTCTCCTCCATCGTCCAGGGAGACTGAGGCCTGTTGTAGCACCACTACTGCACTATGGCTGAAATAAGCATACTCAGCACAGACCAGTAATCGAACTTGGGACCTGCTATTCTATAGGTCACCTTTACCGACGGAACCAGATGTGCTTGCAATTCCACTCTAGAAATCTGAAAATATTACATGCAAAAGCTACAGGCAAGAAAACAAGTGTATATTTTGAAGGACACAATTATAATGACCTTGTAAGTAAACAGTGCACTAACAGTCATAGAAAAGGTAACTAATTACAATCAATAACATTGTAACACAGTGGAAAATGTTCAATTGTGTTAGTGTGCAAATCAACTGGGGAATATGAGATCATTGTAAACGGCAAAAAAATTATGCGCAAATGGAGACGTTTTGCTCCATTGAGCATCAGTACTGCTAAGTGTAAAGACAGAATCATAACTAGAAAAAATTTAATTGAAGGCAGGGCGCCTGATGCAGGAATATGATAAGGATCTGATTAAGGGGAAATTCCCATCTCTTTTACAGGCTTAGGTAGGGTTGCCAACCCTCCAGGATTGTCCGAGCAACGTCCGAGACAAAAGTCATTGGGGGATTAAAAAAGATTGTGAGGTTTTTTTCATTTTCTTTTCATTTATTAGTTATAAAAATATTGTAGATGGGGGAAAAAAGACTGTTTAGATGATTTTTGATTGACAATCAATCAGGTAACAAAGAGTCTGTTCGCTTCCCAATCAGCATGGGAAGGCAGTGCACCACAAGGTTGGACATCTCAGGCGACCAAAGGCAGGAGCATGGGGGTGGAGGTCATGTGATGAAATCTCCAGGCACACGTCCAGAGTTGGCAACCCGAGGCTCCGGGTAATACTACTACAACTGTCTTCATAGCATTTTTTTTACATTCTGTGAATTACTCCTTACTCCTAAAATTGCCAAACATTTTCCATCAATTATATTAGAAACTAATAAATTTCTCCTAAACAACAAGAAAAACTTACCCATGAAGGCCAATGTTAACACTCATATCCTAAACTTTAAATTTTATGGGATAGAAATTATTGTTGCTGTTATTAGTGGACAAATACATAATGTGTTTGTGTGATATTTCCATTAATGCTGTTTTAACAGATGCTTTCATCCGTTTAATTTAAATGGTTCAAAGCTTCATCTAAAACAGCAGAGGAATGTCATAGGAATGTAAGAGCTCATCTGCAATTATTGGCAACAGTAATTACTGTTTTTATGACTTAATTTCAAAACTAAACATTAACTCTCTCCAAACCAGTCTAACCTCAGCTTTGAACAGATGCAAATATTCATGCATTGAGGTTAATTACAAAGGAGTTCACATTCCCTAAGAGCTATTTCACTAGTGATAGGAATCTCCCTTTTCTCTCTACTTCCCTCCTTTTCCAATAACTTAGTCTTTGATTTTTTTTCTATCTTGGTTCCTGTTTGTGTGTCTGACTGTTCCTTCCAGGTCTGAAAAATAATCACAATCATGGCCTTGCTATCTTCAAAAGCTTCTTCAAAACATGCCTCTTACTTGGTGTTGAGTGCTGCCCTTGCAAAATAATTTGGAATTTTATGTGAAAAGCACCATATGTGAATGTAAGCTGCTATAAGCACACATCATTCACATTAAAATAGTATATATAAAAAGCTAAGTGTCAACTAAAACAACAAAAAGGAAAAAAATAGAAACTGAAATCTGAAACATATTCAGATTATAGAGGGAAGGCAAAACTAAACAGAATAATGAAATTTAGATAAATTACAAGCTGATGTGATTACGCAAATGCCTCCATAACTAAATACATAGTTTACTAATATTGCAGTCTACAAATGCCTTGGCACCATTTTGTAATTTTGTTTTTAAACTTCATTTTATCACTGCTGTATCTCAAACGTGTTATAAAAGTGTGGCTCAGCTTGCTGAGCTGGATTTTACTTCCTTGATTTTGTTTCTAATCTCGTATGCAGTTGTTTGCTACAAGTATGCAGACATGTATAGTCACAGCATCTGCTTGTGGTGCCTTTGCCTGCCAGCTAGACAGATAACAAACAGAATTGAACACAGGATGGGAGGAAATCTTACGTGCTTGTTCACGGAAGGCAGGTAATGTGTTTACACTTCATAAAGCAGACCTATCGAGACGGCAGGCCAGTTGTCAATCTTTCAGATACTATTTATCTTTCTTATCATCAGACATCAAAGAAATTCATGCATTAGTGAACTGTGTTGCTTGAATATTTGTGCAGAAGATAAACATTAGCCCAGAATTTGCTGGGATAATAATGGCGAGATTAATGCGCACGCTGTTATTAGTTTGGAAATCGGCAGCAATTTGTGGCGAGGAAGAGATACAGCATGAGTTGCAAATCGTCACAAATTGCTGGACGCTATGCACCACTCCGCTGTTAGCCTTGCAAAAATGGCGGCTCACTGTCAACCCCCCCATGAGTGTCAAGAAATTGCTGCATTTGCGCATTCATTACGAATTAAACTCGCCACAGAAAGTTAGGGCTCGTAGTTAACAGCATAAGGACCTTTTTAATTATGAGGTTTATATTCCTGCAATTCCACTCAACCTCTCCAGCCTAGAAGGGGAACACTTGAAACTGTGGAGTTTGTTCTTAGTTATTTTTTAAATCTTAAAATATAAATTTTTAAAAATATTTCTTACTTTTCCTTTCTGCCCTTTTTTCTCTCTCTCTTAATCCAATCTTTCTTTCCCTCTCTTTATTTCTCTTTCTCTACCTAATTTGCCTCAAATTAACCCTATTTCCTTCTCCGTCGTTGATAGACTGTTGGTCCCGTCATTCACCAAGGTCCCTGATACCCCATTGACCTGAAGGCTGAGGGAAAAGGTCTAACTAATGGGGCACCCCATGAGATGCCCCGCTCCAGCAAATCCTGGGCCAATGGGATTAACACACATAGGCGGAAAATTTTTCAAAGCTGCTCCCACTCCCATTGAATGGCAGCAGCTCTGAGGAATTTCCTGGCCATAATGGGGTGAATTTCTTTAGGGATTCTGCCTTTCGTCCAATGTAACCTCTGCGGAAGAGCAGCGGAAAACCCCCAGGAAAAAGACGTAAGCGTCATTTACTCTGTTTCTTCCGGGATTTTCACAACTCTTCTGCCAACATTATGGCAGGACAAGCAGGAGAATTCATGCAGAGATTCAGCCCCAATGTGTCACGGGGTATATGAAGGGTGTTATAATGGTGTGCCTGAACAGTTACTCAATTAACCTTATATTCCATTTATAGTACAAACCTGCCCTGAAAGCACTGTTGCAGTTTTAGCAAATTTACACCGTAAAACCCCCACTGTAGTGGGAGTTGGAAATAGTCACCACTATTCATACTGTGGTTTCCAGCCACACCTCTAACAGCAGCACTGCCTGTTCCTGTCAGCTGTGGCCCTCCACATACATTATCCTGGGAATTATCTCTATTCTCATTTAATTATTTTTTTCAAAAAAGGAATGACATACAAATACACAAAGGGAAAATGCACAGCATGGCAATTAACACCTGAAAGAGAAGGATCATAGGTGTGTGTGGCTCTTCATTGGAACTGTTGATGTATTTCTGTATCGCCTGGTAGCTATCTGAATTAAAAAGTGTTGATATAATAGTAATGAAGTGACTTCTAACATCTGATTAGATTTATTACCGTAATATTAGGGTTTTGTTTCAGTATCACAATGCGTGAGCTGAAAACCTAAGTGGCAAGATCTCCCAGGGAGATTAGAGTTTCTCTGAACCTTTTGGCACTCTAAAGGTTCAATCAATTCTTTTTTTATGTAATCATTCAAAATAACATTAAGGGTGCATTTACACCGTGAATTTAGTGTCCGTGAATAAGCCCAACCTGACTCCAGAGTGATGGGGATTGAAACTTCCTGGAGGGGGATGTCTCACACTACTTTGCTTTGACACAGGATGGAGCGTAAATCCAGTGTGGTGTCCAAACTGTTTTATAACGTAGACACCGAGGACTTTTTAAACCTGCTTAAATTTAAAAGTTTAGAGTGCGGGGGTTGTCTCTTCCCCCCTTTCTAACCATTAAGGGGTGAAACTCAACTTCAGCAGGGACACAAAACAGGCACTGCCCAATTGGCCAATGGAAAAGAAAATCAGTCAGGGAGTGTAACGGGTGGCCCATATTCTTAACTGTTGGGAGGGACCTCTGTCCAGGCCTGTGCGCAGCTCTTTCCTGGGCAATCCTGATCCAGTTCCAGCGAGTCAGGTGCTAGGCAATGTAAACATGGTTCTGCCTGGCTGGTAGCTGAACTGCAACTATAGATCTCGGTGTAAATGTACCCATAACTGTACATAAATAAGGAATTTTCATTTAGATACTACCAGTTGGATGATACTATTTTAATTATTTTATAATGTAGGCTCACTAAGGCCAGGCAACAACTGTCCCTCCCATTCCCAGCAGAACCAGAGATCACATGCTCTCCCCCTCCCACAATAGGATTCCTTTCCCTTTCTCATCCTTCCCCCATCTTTCTCAACAGCGTCTCTCTGTCACTCTCTCTCTCTCTCCTGCCTCAATAAGGTCTATCTCCTGTCCCAGAGACTTGCCCTCGCAACAGATTCTCTCTCCAATACGGTGTCTCTCTCTTAGTCCTTTTGCTCTCTTAAAACAATTGTCTCTTTGGGGCCGATTTTCGGATGGCCGAGCAGGTGCGTTGGGGGCGGGGGGGCTCCTAAAATGGCAGAATCCCGGTACGGGTTCAGAACCCTGCTCCAACCCGCTGACTTCCGGGTTCCCCAGTGATGCGTTCGGGTGTGCGCATAGCTCCCACATGCAGGACCCCCACCGGCAATTAAAGCCGGCGGGATGCTACTTCACATAGTTCTTTAGATACTTGAGGTACTTGACAGACCTCATTGAGTGGAGATTTTGGCAGGGGTGCAATTTTCATGGATCCTCAGCGCGTTTCCCATGCTATGGGAAACACTCCCTGTTGGAGCAGATGTGTTTCGGTCAGCAGCTAGTGGGAGATCCAAAGGATTACTTGACAGGTGGGAGGAAAACCTCATTTATTGCAGCAGGGCACTCTGTCACTTCAGACAAAGTTTTGGCTGCAATACCTTTGTCTTTCCACTCAAAATTCTTAATTAATACCCAAAACGCTGCTGTGCAAACATGTTTACCTATTTTGCGGACCCCCTCGGAATCACACCGTCAGGATGGAGGGCGCCATGAAGTGCATTCATCACTTTATCCGAGGACGAGCAACATCACCAGCCTCGCCAGGCACAGCGTCCACCTCCACCACGTGGAGCTCCACAACACAGTGCTGCGCCACAGGCACCTGCACAAAATAGTCGTGCAACTACACATACACCCACTGTATGGTGACCCAATGGGTGGCATCAAGTGTGGGTGTTCATGGTGAACCTCATGAAAGGGACTTATTACACAAGCCAGTCAAGAATGGCCAAGACGTGGCAGTAGTGGTGACAATAATAATATTTAATGTGCCATTAACACAAATCAAATATAAATAAAAAACATGACAAACCGTCAAACACCCCTGTGCATCCCCTTTGTGCTCACAAAACCTTTGCCTCACGCTTCTGATTACTCCTACGTGGTGCTTCCCCTGTGGCTGCAGCAGAGGTAGTGGCAGGTTACTTTGGATGCTTTGGGCCTACGCCCTCTGGGTTTTGGTGCCAGTGAGGGCCCCTCCAAAGACTGCTTCACCTGCACCTGTGCAGGGGCAGACTCGACCACCTGGAGAGGAGGCAGCATTGCGGGTACTGGTTGAGAGGGGAGCAACGGGTGAGACGTGGGAGCACTTTGAGTGGCGTCCCCACTTCCATGTCCCCTTTCGCCATCATCCCTCTCTTGGGCCAGGCCAGCATCACTGCTACCACCCTGCTGGACGACAGTTTGGAGGACATGTGTGAAGCCTTGTAAGGCCAGTGCTAATGTATCTGCCTGCCTGTTTAAGGTGGCAGAAAGTTGCTCACCCTAAATCCGAAGGGCCGTTGTCAGGGCCTCAATGGACTCATTGGTGAGCCGTGCTCGAAGCTCGATGAAGACTAGCCTTCCCTCCATCACAGACATTCCCGCACTTACCCGCGACACTATCTCAGAGATGCCCTCATGTCCCTGCGACAGTATCGCAGAGATTCCCTCCTGTACCTGTGCCACCATTCCACTCATGCAGGAGTTGGACTCCTCCATCCTCTGCGCGATTGTGGAGAGTGCGCATGGCACCTGTTCCAGCACCTCACAAATGTGCTGCTGCCCCTCAATCATTCTCCTTTTAAAGGATGGCCCCCAGTGTTCAGCATTTGTGTCCAGCTGAGCAGACCCTGGAGAAGAGTGCTCCCAACGACGCGGACTCTCCACAGCTGCCCCTGCCACCATTGTCTGCTCATGCTCACATGTATGTGGTGACTCACCATGTGCGATCCCGACTAACTGAGGACGGGGACCCACTGAGGTGTGCGTATCTGCGCTGGTGGATGGCTCGCTCAGATATGACGGTGCCCCCTCAGAGGCCGGCAGGTCCTCTGAGGAATCGCCCTCTGCCGTCACGGCGGTCGCTGATGGTCCTGTAAGAGAACAGAAGGCAATATTAAGCATGATGACAGATGTTGAGGTGCTAAAGATGGCAAGGCATGTTAACATCATTTGCTATTGTGAGAGCTGAATGTTAAAGTTCTGTCACCAGCCGTTTGTCGGGTGGCAATCTCGGCGTCCCCGACGGACAGGCACTCGAGGGTGCGGCTTAGTGCAAGAGCCTCCTGCTCCGCGTCCATGAGGACGACCTGATGTTGCAGCCCCCGTCCAGTCTGCGCACTCTCCCGTGCATTCTGGGATCTCCTCCTATAAGGGGAGAAAGTAGGGAGGCGTGAGTGAGGGATGGTGACATGGCCAACCGCTGAATGCATTGGTTTGGGTGAGGCTGACCATGAAAGGGATGCATCAGAGGGTGAGTATGAAACAGAGCCATGACATTGTATGAGGATTGGGTTGAGTGGTAGTGGTGGGATGAGTACTGGGGAGGTGAGTAAGTGCAGGTATGTTGAGGATGAGCTTTAAGTGGGTGTGAGGAGTGATGTGATAGAGTAGTGTTGGCAGTGGAGAAGGAGTTGTGGGGTGGGAGCGGTGATGTGGAAGACAGAGTGTAGGAGAATGAGTAAATGTACTCACTTTGGCTGACCTAGTTAGATCATTGAAGCACTTCCTGCACTGGATCCATCTGTGGAAGACGTTGCTGCTGCTGGTGACCTCCTCTGCCACCTCGAGCCAGGCCTTCTTGGTGGCAGAGACAGGCCACTTCCTCCCGTCCGCCGGGTAGAAAATATCCCTCCTCCTCCTCACCCCATCCAGTAGGACCTGGAGTGAGGCATCGTAAAATCTGGGAGCAGCCTTTCCCCTGATCTGCTCCATTCTGTACTTTTGGTTGTTTGCTGCAGGAGCAGCATTGGAGGACTGCCCCTTTAAATAGAGCTCTTCCAGCCGACAGCCTGTGATGCGGGTGCGCAGTCCGCACGCTGTGCAGGTTGATGACGCGAAACCCGGAAGCCACGGTAAGTGCCTTCAATTTACCTGCAAGCCTGTGGGGAACGTACCAATTTCACTGGACGGGTGACCCACGCGCCCAGTCGCCTCCCCGCTGCCATCCCGCCATCCTGGTAATATCGGGGCCTTTCTCTCCACCAATCGCAGAATAGAGCTTCCTTCAGTCATTCTCCCTTCCCCTCTACATCAATAGGGTCTCTTCTTCTCTCTCTCTTTCTGCTGGATCCCCAAGACAGTCTCTCTTCCTCTCCTTTCTTCCTTACCCATTCTCAAAATGATGTCTGTCCCTTCTCCTTAAAAAATGTCTTTCTCTGCCTTCCCCTACCCAACAGCATCTCTTTCCTCTGTCCGTATTGCTGAAATAAATAAAGTTAGAAGTCTATTCATAGAAGACAGACTCCAGCCCATGTACATCTCAGGATAGTTGTTGGTTATGTTAATGGTTCACCAACTATTTTAAGATGGCTCCACCAAAACAATTTCATAGCATTTGATTAAGAACACTCTAGCTAAGGACACTGTTACAGGTAAGGCTGAAAGAAAAAATCTCTTTTTCTCTCTGAGTCTCTTACCTTTTTCACTTCTCTTTCTCCTCTTCACTGCTGTTTCCATTCTTTCTCACTTCTCTTTTCTTTGCTTTGCTCTATTAACTTTCTCTCTCAATTCCTTTTGCTTTTCTTTTCTTACTCTTCTGTTTCACCTCTCTTCCCCGTTTGTTTCTGCCACACTTTCCTCCTATTTCCTGCAGAGTTCACACCGCCACCTGAGAAACCTACAGAGGGTTGGGTTATGGACCACTGAAGAAGTGCAGAGATCAAGAAGGAGCCCACCAGTGAAGAAGCATCGAAAGATTAAGGTAGTACCTTTATTAAAATAGCAAATTGAAAAATTTCATATACATATAATTCCAAGGCATTTGTTTATTTCATTCTTTTATATTAACAGAGGTAAAGATAATAGCCTTACTTTTAGATAAGGCAAGAACTATCCTAAATCCTTTCCTGGGCCTATCTATCTGTTGTTATTGAAAAGTTGTTCATCTGATCTATCTGTATATTTCTTTTTAAAAACCTTACGTTTGTACTCACCTCTTTTCTATGCAACTTGACTTTCACTTCTTACATCAGTGTTACATTTTTGAGTCAACTTTATCCATTATAAATTCCTAGAGGAACATTTATAATGGATTTTTCCTATCATCACTCTGATTGTGCAAACTAGCCACTGAGTTCCCACAAATCACTCAAAATGCTTTCTGAAAAATTTTCCATCCACCATTTTTTTCTCAACAACTAAAATTTCTAATGTCCAAAATAAAGATTTAAACAATTTTTAAAAAAATTAAAAATACACATTTTACAATAACATGATTACATTGATCAATTGAATTATTTTTTGTGTCTTTTAATACCTTAATAAAAATTTTACTCAAAGGCCTCAACTCTCCCAAAAAACTTGATATTTTTGCCCCGAGCTGTGACTCTGAGCTGAATCGGGATTGTGCAGTGGACCTAATTTCCCAGAATGCATCAGTATCATTCAGTCAGCTGTCCTGATAGGAATTTTTTCTTTAGCTTCGAACACTCTCTGTTTAGTGACTTTCCTTCAAATAATTTTAAAAACAAAAAGATAAATTTCAAAAGCGTTGTTGAAGTAAAATTTATATTGAATATTTTTTGTAAAAAAAAGCTGTGTGAGAGAGAGAGAGAGACACAGTTTTCTGATTACAATCCTGTTAAAAGTGTATTATGCTGAGGAATAGAGAGACAAAAAGACCCGCTCTCTCAACTAATACACTCTGTAACCAGCAACAACAACCTGAGTTGACTGATTGATAAATTCTCCTCCTCTCCAACATTCGTTTTCCATCATTCTCAGTAACCCAGTGCAGATCAGAAACTTGCTGTGTTTAGAACCACTGGTACAAACCTAGTATTTTATAGTATTATGCTTCGTCACCTCATTTTAAAGTCATCTGTGCCAAGCAGTACCTTATATATCAGTGATGTGGAGATGCCGGTGATGGACTGGGGTTGACAATTGTAAACAATTTTACAACACCAAGTTATAGTCCAATGATTTTTATTTGAAATCTACAAGCTTTCGGAGGAAGGAGGAAGGAGGAAGCCTCCGAAAGCTTGTAGATTTCAAATAAAAATCGTTGGACTATAACTTGGTGTTGTAAAATTGTTTACAATTATATATCAGTGTAATTTTACACCAGCAGGGCCCTGAATTTCCATTGGGATCTCCCACCATAACTTTGGTGGAAGATCGGTAGAAACATTGTAAAATGACTTGTTTTTAGCCATTTACATCACTTCTCCAAGGGTCACGCCGATCTCCCACCAGAGAAACACCTGTGGAAATTCCAGCCACAGGTGATTTACATAACATGAATTCAAAGGCAACTTACACAACAGATTTAACAGTTATTCCATCCTTCACACAGTTATTTCCTGTTGTACGTGACGACATGCACGCCCAGCTCATCTTGATAAAGGTTTCTACAACGTGCTCTTTCAATAAGTCTGGATTTTCAGACATGATCTCACCATCCTTGGTGTCTGCAATCATTCTGGCACAGACCTGATGCAACAGATCAAAGAATTGCACACACACAGTCATCTAACTCAGTGCGTGTATCACCAGTGATCCACCTGGACAGAACAGCTCTACAATAATTAACCTTTTTTAGTCAGTTTCCCACACCATCAACAACAATAAAAAATGTATTTTACGATTATAATTATGATTAAATACTCCCCTCCACCACTGAACATGCAACTATAATAACTAGATAATGCAGTAGTTTTTAGGAACTGATTTCTATATTCAATTAAACCAAGTGAACTAGAAGGTTATTCTGAAGATCCTTGAGTTTGATTTTGCATGTTTTAAATTTAAATCAACAAAAAAAATGTCTAAAATGTTATAGGGCTGGAAATCAGCGGTCATTCCCATGCATCCCCACCACCACTCCGGCTGTATGCCTGAGGGGCCAGAGTTTAGGACAGGATCCGAATAGACCAGGTCCCTGCCTTACGTGATGGATTCCACAGAACCTTGGAAGGAGTGGAGGCTCCACCTACCTTTTATAAGGCCAGTTCCATCAGAAGGCGTGGGGTCAGGGGTAGGGATTCCCCACCAGGGGTCCAGGTCATAATCCCCAAAGATTTCAGGTAAGGATTAATTTTTGGAATTATTAAAGTGGCCCTTTTACAAAGAGGGGGCTGCGAGGAACACATATTTCCACTTTCCCAGAGGCGGTACCAACATAACCCCCTCCCCGCAACTGAGCATAGAAACTCCATATTGTGGTCTCTGGGGGCAAGAGTGTGCCCAACATGTGCTCATAGAGGTGTGGGCGCCACCCCCCCACCCCCCATCCCAGAAAGTCTGTCAGGATCAGCAGCAGAAGTTTCTGCAGACATGATCCTAGCATAATTGCCAAGATTGCAGGCCCATAGATTTTCAGGGCCTATGTGTCTGTCTGCTTGTTATCTTTTCTGTCTCACCCTCTTTCTATTTGTCTTTCAGTCTTTATGTCTTTCTCTCCCGCTATCTCTTTTTATGCCTATCACACACTTTTTCTTCTTGTCATCTCTGTTTTTCTATGATTCTTTTGCTTTGTGTATCTCCTTGCCTGAATTTCCCCTTTTCTGCATATCTCTTACTGTTTCTTGTGCCTTTCACACAATTTCTGTTCCTTTTTTTCCTCAGTGTCACTCCTTTTTTCTCTGTGTGCCTTTATTTCTGCATGTCTGGCACTCTGTTAGCTTTCCACACACCTTCTCTCAGTATGTTTGTCTCTCTTTATGTCCCGCATTCTTTCCTTTTCCTCTCATTTGTCATGGAGGGAGACTTGTTGTCCAAACCTCTGACAGCTACAAAAACTATCTTGTTACTGTCTGGGACCAGGGAACTGGGGTGTTTGTGTCATCTTGGTGTCTTGATATGAGAGAGTGAGGATTGGAGCCTGGGTTGATGGGAGCGGGGACCAGGTGAGGAGCTCAGGCTCAAAGGGAGCAAGAAGGCTTAGACCTTGGAGTCAGACTTGGAGAAAGCAGGAATGCTGGAGTGGGGGGGAGGGGATTTAGCTCCAGAATGATAATTAGGCTGGAAGCTTGTTGGTTGGTCCTTGTAAAGAAAGAAAGAAAGAACTTGCTTCATCTTGCACCTTTCACGACTTCAAGATGTTCCAAAGCACTTTACAGCCAATGTAACCTTGATACCGACAAGACATTAATAGTCATCTGTTTAGCCTGACCAATCAGATCTGTGTGACACAGTGGACAACTATGCATAATATCTTTTTACTTATATAGGTACCAATTAGATAAATTATTCTGAAATTATAAGTTGTTATATATACAGCCAATAAATCTATATTTGTTAAAAAAAACCTTGCATAATGCGTGCATTTCCTTTCCTGCATTGTTTTTTATGTCAACATTACAGATAGCTGGGTCCCAGCATTGTTCCCAAGTTTCCAGGATGTCCTTGTGTGGGTGCAGCCTCCACCTATCCCTTACAAAGTCATTGACATAAAGGTAGGGCAGGGCCAGGGTGGGCGGAATCTGTACGCCAGAGTTCCTGCATCCCAGGCCTTCTTAGAGATCCAGCACATGGTCAATGCGGGCATACCAGCCAACCAAGGGGCAGGTGTGGGGCCCACCTGGAGACCCACTTGCTTGCCCACACAAAAAGTGCAGCTCTCTATGTTATCAGCCTCCTTTTGTAAAAGAACTGATGAAAAACATTTCAGAGTCTGTTCTGGGGTCTTTCAGGCCATGGCCCTAATCTGGAGTCCCCAGTAGGTCCCACTTCCAATGACCTGGAGGCCAATTCCTTCCTAGTATCCAGATCGCTAATGGAAAGGAGGCAGGAACTGTGGGAATTCTGCCAAGGGAAGCCATTCAGTTGACTGCACCTCCTAATGATGTCTGGGGCATTGCATAGGACAGACAGAACTGTTGCCAACTTCAAGCCCCATCGGAAACAAGCCTCTGGCCAGAAGCCCAGCGATTATGAATCTGTCCCAATGTTCCTCCAACTCCACCGCATACCTGGACAATTTACACTGAGTAGTGCACCCCAGGCCCCAAGGAAATTTGATGCCCCTATTTCTGCATTGTCAGCATTGACAAAAATGCTGGTCAGTAGTTTTAACTTGTTCAAATGGTTTAACATCACTTGAAATATAGCAAGCATCCTATATAGTTCTCTTGTGTACAATTTAATGTGATTTGGATTAATTATTAGCTATGCTAACTCTTTGCAACAGAGATTAAAGACACAGGCCCGGAATTTCCTTTTTGGCCAGTTTATTATTGACATAGCACCTACTGTTGTTATACTGCCAACAACCAATCCAATTTTCCCTTATGCACCTTCATTTAATATTCATGGTGAGTTCGCAGTGCTATCAAGGCCCTCCATAAGGATTCTGCCTCTGCAAGGGAGGAAAATCCAATGCTGCTGGAGTATTAAGCTGGCTGCAGAGGCTGAAGGACCAAGGCAGCCATTTTGTGTCTGTACCAATGTGGTTCACTACAATTTCTGATGCTCGCGGTTCTCCAGGGCACCAAGTCCATCTAATTTAAAGATGCTTCAGCTGAGAAGAACCTGGCTATTTGTCCTCAAGGGAAGGAGACTGATGAGGGACATGATCCAGGCCTATTGGAAAGAGGTGGCTGTGAACACCACCTCCAGCAACCCCCACAATCCTGCTCGAAGAAAGAAGAAGTTCAGTTACCTTTCCATGACAGCCAAGGTGACAAAGGACAATCAGAGTTTATAACAATGCACCGTAATAACAACAACAACTACTACTTATATTTATATAGTGCCTTTAATGTAGAAAAATATCCGAAGGCGCTTCACAGGAGCGTTATCGAACAATATTTGAAGCCGAGTCACATAAGCAGATATTAGGACAGGTGACCAAAAGCTTGGTCATAGAATCATAGAAAATTTATGGCACAGAAGGAGGCCATTCGGCCCATCGTGTCCGCGCCAGCTGGGAAACAAGCCACCCAGCCTAATCCCATTTTTCTGCATTTGGTCCGTAGCCCTGCAGGTCACGGCTCTTCAGGTGCACATCCAGGAATTTTTTTAATGAATTGAGGGTTTCTGTCTCTACCACCCTCTCAGGCAGTGAGTTCCAGACCCCCACCACCCTCTGGGTGAAAAGTTTTTTCCTCATTTCTGCTCTAATCCTTCTACCAATCACTTTAAATCTATGCCCCCTGGTTATTGACCCCTCCGCTAAAGGAAATAGGTCCTTCGAGTTGCAAAAACACCCTTTGCTTCCTGCCACTGAGCTAATTTTGGATCCAATTTGACACATTCCCTCGGATCCCATGGGCCTCTATTTTTTTGACCAATCTGCCATATGGGACCTTGTCAAAAGCCTTGCTAAAATCCATAAATCCATGTTGACTACATCAATTACGCTACCCTCATCGATCCTTCTTGTCACCTCCTCGAAAAATTTAATCAAATTAGTCAGACACGACCTCCCCTTAACAAATTCATGCTGACTGTCCTTGATTAGTCCGTGCCTTTCTAAGTGACTGTTTATCCTGTCCCTCAGAATTGATTCCAATAATTTAACCACCACCCGAGGTTAGGCTGACAGGCTTGTAATTACTTGGTCTATCTTTCGCTCCCTTTCTAAACAACAGTACAACATTAGCAGTCCTCCAGTCCTCCGGCACTACGCCTGTATCCAGTGAAGTTTGGAAAATGATTGTTATTTCCTCCCTGGTTTCTTTTAACAACCTGGGATACATTTCATCCGGCCCTGGTGATTTATCCACTTTCAAAGATGCTAATCCCCTTAATGCTTCCTCTCCCACTATGTTTATCCCATCCAATATTTCACACTCCTCCTCCTTAACTTCAATCCCTGCATCATCCCTCTCCTTTGTGAAGACAGATGCAAAGTATTCATTAAGAACCATACCCACATCTTCCGCCTCCACACATAGTTTACCTTTTTGGTCTCTAATAGGCCCTACTCTTTCCTTAGTTATCCTCTTGCTTTTAATATATTTATAAAATATGTTTGGGTTTTCTTTGATTTTACCTGCTAATATTTTTTCATGCCCTCTCTTTGGTTTCCTAATTTCCTTTTTAACTTCACCCCTGCACTTTGTAAACTCCTCTAAGCTTTCTGTAATATTGAGTTCCCGGTGTCTATCATAGTCTTTCTTTGTCTGCCTATCTTACCCTGAATGCTTCTTGACATCCAGGGGACTCTAGATTTGGCAGCCCCTCCCTTTTCCTTTATGGGAATATGTTTACCCTGAACCCAAAGAGGTAGGTTTTAAGGAGCCTCTTAAAGGAAGAGAGAGAGGTAGAGAGGCAGAGAGGTTTAGGGAGGAAATTCCAGAGCGTAAGGCCTAGGCAGCTGAAGGCACGGCTGCCAATGGTGGAGCAATGAAAATCGGGGATGTGCAAGAGGCCAGAATTGCAGGAGTGCAGAGATTACGGAGGGCTGTAGAGATGGAGGAGGCTACAGAGATAGGGAGGGACGAGGCCATGGAGAGATTTGATAACAAGGATGAGAATTTTTAAATCGAGGCGTTGCCAGACCGGGAGCCAATTTAGGTCAGCAAGCACAGGGGTGATGGGTGAACGAAACTTGGTACGAGTTAGGATACAGGCAGCAGAGTTTAGGATGAACTCAAGCTTACAGATGGCTGCAAAGTGGGAGGCCGGCCAGGACAACATTGGAATAGTCGAGTCTAGAAGTGACAAAGGCACAGATGAGGGTTTCAGCAATAGATGAGCAGGGTTATTTTTCCCAGTTACAGCCACCTAGTCCTTACCATTTGCAAATTACCAGCAACTTATATGAGGTTCCACAATATTTTTTACACATCTTTCCTTCTCCTGGAAGTATTATTTTACTCATAGCCAAACACACAGGGAAGAAGTGGAAGACTCACATGATAGGTATTTCATTTCCACCCATTAAGGAATGTGTTCTGACACCTGGGTTATGTTCTACTTCACTGCAAGCAGGGTGCCTTTAAGCTCCCTACTTTCTTCTTAAAGGAGAAATGGACCTCAACCAAAAACAACAAAATGCTACCTAAATCCCCCAAGGCTCCTGCTGGGAAGCATCAGCCAGCCCCCACAGGACCTCCTATCGTAGGATGCTAGATTGAAAAGGCGTACACATTAGCAGGCAGTAAAGGGGGGGTACAACGCTCACAAGTGGAGGGAGATTGTTAGATTTTTTTTCCAGGCAAACGTTATTGCCCCTCAGGATATAAGTGGAATGATGTGGGCCAAGGTGGGGGAATGCCAGTGAAGGAGTAGCAGAAAGTTTTCCAAATGGCAGCCTTGGCAAATGTCGAGGAGAGCTATACGTCTGCAAAAGAATGAGTTGAATTTGTTGCCAGAGTGGCTCCATGATGGTCAGATGTGTTTGGCTCACATTTAGGTGAGGGGCTCCCTTATGAGTTGTACCCTCAATTGTCACAACTAAGTTATTTCCTTGTAAGGGAATCGCAGCCTTCTCAGTCAATAACCATGCCTAGATCTGCAGACAGTTTGGAGTGGGCACCTTCAGGTAAGGGCAAAAGCCTGCCTACAGTGTCTGATCAATATAGCCTTTCTGTTGTGGTCGTCCTCTTCTTCTTTCTCATAACAAAAGAACACAAGGAGAGCTAAGGAAAACCCTTAAGTCTGTAAGATAGAACTTGAAAAAAAAATTAGCTGCAGCGGCTGAAGCCCTGAGGAAGGGGCATAGCAGCACTTACCTTCTGGAACTAGCCCAAGGTCCCTTGTGGTCTTCAAAGACTCCACTGCCTGTGGCCCGCTACAAACAGCCCTCAACACCTCTTTAATAGATAGGAAATAAAAATCAGAGAGAATAAAAAGGGCTTTCGATTTGCTATCTCCCTTTATACACTATCACACAAAGTCAAAATCTACCCCCATTTCTTCTTGCATGCAGCATGGTGGGCCAGCGATGGGCCGTGAGGTCCGCCACCAGTAGGAGTAGGGGAAAATTGTCCCAGCAGTTTCCCAGGATGGGGATTCAGCAGTTGGCCTCCCCACTTCATTCTCTTCCACTGGTTGCCCTGAGATTTTCCGAATACGAGTGGTAGCACAGAGGAAAATCCAGGCCACAGGCTTCAGTTCATAGGATGCTCCAACTGTTTGTGAAAATCGTCTTCAAGCTTTATGTGTGATAAGAAAGTTTAGAGAAAAAGCCTGAACAGCAACACTTACATCAATATTATTCATTCTTGACACCATTTTAAAAACTTGGATCATATTTCCTCTCCCATGAGAATAAGTTCATCTCTGTAAGTCTCTCATAACCATTAAAGAACTAAGGCCCAGAATCATTTTTCCCTGAACTATCCCCAACATATCAATGTGCTTTACTGCATACAATTTTCATACTGATAGAATTATTGTATTGCATCTTTTAATGGGCCATAATTTGTAGTAGCAGGTCATCTAACGGCATCTGCTGTTAGTTAAATTGCCCTTGCACATTTAGGTTTTTAAAATTTTTGGTGTTGCAAGTTGCTGAAAGTGTGAACTGATAACGGTGCAGCGAGGGAAACAGGGCATCTGGGACCTGAGTGTACAGGGCAAGCAACTGGGTATCTCCTTAACAAATCAGATTCAAGGATTGTGAAATTAACAGCACAGAGACTGAGAAGGAAGTGTAATTAGAGTGGGTGAATTCAATGTCAAATCAGGTACAGAAAGAGAAATAAAGAGAGGGAAAGAAAGATTGGATTGAGAGAGAGAAAAAAGAGACAGAAAGGAAAAGTTTTTTTAAAATTTCATTTAAATTTGACATTTCTAAAATCTCCAACAATAATTAAAGCCTGAAGGAATGAGACTCCACACTTGTAATAGTTAATTTTCTATGCCACAGAGGTTGACTGGCAGTAATTAACACTTATCACATCGTTGAAAGGGTACTTGGGCTGAAATGGACAAGACTTAACTTTCTGTGGTGAGTTTAGTTCGTATCTACCGCGCAAATACATGTTTTCAATGGTGAGGCAGACAGTGAGATGCTGTTTTCATGAAGCTAAAGGTAGAGCAGTGCAATTCGGACAGCAACTTTTGGATTTTTTTGAGTTTAACGGTGCATCTGCGCCTTGCCTTAAGTTGCTGTACCATTTGCACATAAATAACGGCGAGCACCATTAGCCTCACTGTTATTTTGAGAGCAAATTATGACCCAATATGGCTGCAAAATATTCTTGATAACTATTTTGTTGCCAAGAGTAAACCTCTTAAGTTATATGTCTTGTACATACGAATATGTTTAAATTAGGAAAAAACTGACAAAGTTGCATGCTTCGAGGTCTTATTTTGTTTTTCATTCTGCTGCAAGAAGTTGCCGTTTTAAAGATGAAATATCATACTGCTAGCCATTCAGGGAGTTCAGAGCATCTGTTTAACAGTCTTGACCATTTCTATAGCAACAGCACGCAAGTGCACAATCAACAGCCAGGTCATAGAGAGCTTTAATCTGCGCCAGGTGATGTGATGACATCAGCCATTAGCAATGATAATATCACAGCCATAGGTTTACAAACCGGATTTTCTTTAAATGCAGACAGTAAAACCGGATGTCATGGATAACTGAACTTTGTTCCTATGTTGGCTGGAATTAGCACTGGGGTAGTTTTTGTCAACATAAGTACATTTCTCACCTCTGTACAACATGAGTAGGAGCATGTACTAGTCAGCAGCAGAAAAAAAGAAACTTAATAATTATTTACAATACTACCTTTAGACTTTAGGAGTTCAACAAATCAGCTAATTTTGGGGATTCCCCAACTGCTTAGAGCGGTTTGTTAATACCCACTCTGGAATGTGATTTAACATTTTTAGACCACAAGTTGAAAATTTGCTATAATTAAAGTAGATTAGCTGCAGAACTCGAATGTTATGTCATAAAGTAAAAATTTTAAATGAAAAATGTACAATATACCTATCAATAAAATATTAAGGAGACAGTAGCAGAACATTTGGATAAACATAATTTAATAGGACAAAGTCAACATGGCTTTACGAAGGGGAAGTCATGTCTGACAAATTTGCTTGAGTTCTTTGAGGACATAACGTACAGGGTGGATAAAGGGGAACCAGTGGACGTAGTGTATTTAGACTTCCAGAAGGCATTCGACAAGGTGCCACATAAAAGATTATTGCTCAAGATAAAGAATCACTGGATTGGGGGTAATATTCTGGCATGGGTGGAGGATTGGTTATCTAACAGGAAGCAGAGAGTTGGGATAAATGGTTCATTCTCGGACTGGCAACCAGTAGCCAGTGGTGTTCCGCAGGGGTCGGTGCTGGGTCCCCAACTCTTTACAATCTATATTAACGATTTGGAGGAGGGGACTGAGTGTAACATATCAAAGTTTGCAGATGATACAAAGATGGGAGGGAAAGTAGAGAGTGAGGAGGATATAAAAAACCTACAGGGGGATATAGACAGGCTGGGTGAGTGGGCGGAGATTTGGCAGATGCAATACAATATTGGAAAATGTGAGGTTATGCACTTTGGCAGGAAAAATCAGAGAGCAAGTTATTATCTTAATGGCAAGAAACTGGAACGTACTGCAGTACAAAGGGATCTGGGGGTCCTAGTGCAAGAAAATCAAAAAGTTAGTATGCAGGTGCAGCAGGTGATCAAGAAGGCCAACGGAATGTTGGCTTTTATTGCTCGGGGGATAGAATATAAAAACAGGGAGGTATTGCTGCAGTTATATAAGGTATTGGTGAGACCGCACCTGGAATACTGCATACAGTTTTGGTCTCCGTACTTAAGAAAAGACATACTTGCTCTCGAGGCAGTACAAAGGAGGTTCACTCGGTTAATCCCGGGGATGAGGGGGCGGACATATGAGGAGAGGTTGAGTAGATTGGGACTCTACTCATTGGAGTTCAGAAGAATGAGAGGTGATCTTATTGAAACATATAAGATTGTGAAGGGGCTTGATCGGGTGGATGCGGTAAGGATGTTCCCAAGGATGGGTGAAACTAAAACTAGGGGGCATAATCTTAGAATAAGGGGCTGCTCTTTCAAAACTGAGATGAGGAGAAACTTCTTCACTCAGAGGGTAGCAGGTCTGTGGAATTTGCTGCCTGTGGAAGCTACATCATTGAATAAATTTAAAACAGAAATCGACAGTTTCCTAGAAGTAAAGGGAATTAGGGGTTATGGGGAGCGGGCAGGAAATTGGACATGAATTTAGATTGAGGTTAGGATCAGATCAGCCATGATCTTATTGAATGGCGGAGCAGGCTCGAGGGGCCGATTGGCCTACTCTTGCTCCTATTTCTTATGTTCTTATGTAAAAGTCTTGTGCTTGTGCTCACTTCCTGTTTGTCATACTTCCTGTCATCATACTTTTACTATCAGAATTGTTGACCTATACTGGCTCCATGATCCCCACTGAATTCAATTCAAAATTCTTGTCCTCATCTGTAAATCCTTCATGGCCTTAAACAGCGCCCCCTTCTGTGCATTTTCCCTGCGCTCCACAACCCGCCATTGGTAGCAGAGCCTTCAGCCACATCACTCCTACTCTTTGGAACTCAATCCCTAAACCTTTCCAACATTGCACATTTTTCTCCACCTTTAAAAGCCTCCTGAAAACCCATCTCTTCTACTTAGTCATAAATCAGCCTTCCTAATCTCTTTATTCCTGCCTCAGCATGTTTTCATTATGCTTATTTATTGAAGTGTCTTGGGACATTTTTTTATATCAAAGGCACTATAGAAATGAAGGTTTTTGTTGTAGGTGTGCATGGGCCACCAGTTTTGGGTGGTGGCATAATGGCAGATATGGGCAGTCTTCCTCTGGTGTCACGTGTTCTCCCTTGCAAGCCTTTCTTCATCTTCTTTATCCTTTAATATGAAATCATATGATGGGCTGCTTTGAAAGCAATCCCCACACTTAACACTGAAATAGCCATTTTAAAAAGTGACAGCGGCCCCAATTTTAACCTAAAATATCCAGCGGGACGGGGTCGGATGGAGCATAAAATTGAGCAATATTGGATGTAATATGGGAGTCTGACCTAAACTCGCCCTGTTCACACTGAGTGGGTTAGGTTAAAATTGGGGCTAGTGCACCTTTAAGAGTTTCCTCCCCGAAAGCCTTGCTGGTCTTTAGTGCGCACTTTAAATGGAGAAATGTACAGCAGAGGGGGCAAATGTGCCTGAAACTTAGACAATTAAGCACTGTAAGACAATGCCCTCGTTTGCTTGGACTATGAATGCTAAATGAGGCTTTCACACATTCTATGCAAGAGGAAACAATGCTGGTGGGAAAACAGGAGCAGAAAGTAGAACAGTGCAAAACAAGCACAGGGCCAGTAAACGCTGTAAACCTAATTTCCTATTGCAGCGTGGCCAATTACTGCCCACAGAATAGTTTCCACAGAGGGGAATTCTTAGCCTTACAATTCCAAGAATGTAGCATGAAGTGGATTGTTTCCCCTTAGTTTTCTTTAATTCATTCTTGGGATATGAGCATCGCAGGCAAGACCAACATTCAATGCCCATCCCTAGTTGCCCTTGAGGTGGTGGTGGTGGTGGTGAGCCGCCTTCTTGAACCGCTGCAACAACAACAACTGGCACCTTTAATGTAGTATAACGTCTCAAGGCTGCAGTCTGCGTGGTAAAGGTACTCCACAGTGCTGTTAGCTGGGAGTTTGAGGATTTTGACCCAGAGACAATGAAGGAACGTCGCTTTATGTCCAAGTCTGGATGGTGTGTGACTTGGCCAATACAAGTCTAGACAGCAAGGCTGTGGCTCACAGACAGGAAGTTACGGTTCACTCATGAATGGCCCATCCTGCTGTCAATCATAAGGAACAATTCCAATGCTTTAAGGACACATCCCATTTTCTGATTGCACAAATAACATTTTTGTGCCAGATACAGCTTTCTGATTGAAAATCACATCCAGAAAGAAAGCATTGAGGTAGAAATTTAACATCGTTGCTCCCATTTTATGGGCATAAAATGGGCACAACGATGACAAACTTAGCAGTGGGAAGGCCTGCAGCCGATTTGCGTGTGTGCCCGGGCCACCACTAAATTCGGTCTCTTTTTAGGTGGCAATGGTAGTTGCCTGAAAAATCCTTTAATTTACCTTAATGTGGAGCCAGGAGGAGCAGGAGTGCTCCACCTGCCTCAACATTAAGACTGCGGCCGCTGCTGGCCGAGGCTTGCACCCCCTCCCAATTGCCCCCTCTCACTTTTACATTTACCTCAGTTGGAGTGCAAGCTAGCCGAAATTGGACAGGCCCCAACCGGCGAGCTGCGTCAGGGCACCTGATTGGCACCCGCAGCTCGCTGGTAGTATGATGATGAGGCCCAAGGAGTAATTTATCATTATCCTCAAGCCTCACTGTTTTGGCGTGTCTTGGCTGCCCAAGTCACACCCAGTTTTTTAAGCTCCATTGTCAATGCACTCCCAATCTGTTTAACACATTATGCGCTTACTTCACAAGAGGTCTAATGGTTTTAATTTTAAAATTCTACACTCCACTCCACTCCGCTCCCTGTCCCCCCCCCCCACCCCCACTGTGCTCTAGATCTCATTCCCCCAATCCTCATTGCACAGATTTGCTATCAGTAATATGAAGAAAAGCACGTGACATTTTCAGTTCACTTTATAATGCTCTTTATTCATTTGAAATAAGGACAATGCTGAGCTGTGCAAACACAAAATAGCTCCACACATTACATTAACTCTGCAAATGTGTTACTGTTAAAAAAAACTTTGTATCGTTCACTGCTGTCAAAAGATGGTTGATAATAAAGTGGTGTAAAGCTACATGTTCAAATAATGTATGTGGTTTTTATGTTGCCAAACTCAGTAATGGCATTAAAATACCAATCTTGTGTCTGATTTTAGTACTAAATAAAATAATGTCCATAACTTTTGAACAGTGAATTTTTAAATGTCTCATAAAGCATTTTGTTTCATTTTAAACAGTACTCGAAGAAGGAGATTATTCTTTTTGCCAGATGCTTGCAAAAATGCTAAATGAGTCAGGACTATGATGCTGATTGTGCAACTGTTGCCCTGGAAACAAGTGGATCTTTTACAGGACACGGCACCAAAGGCACAGCCAAGCTGATTTTTTTTTTCTACATACATAGCTGCATAAAGTGTTAAAAGGCCCATTGGGCAGCTTATAAAATGTAGAGAGTGACTGATGATTCAAGGAGTCTTATATAGAGCACTTTACCCAACTTATGCTGTGTGGTTTACTGTGCTTTTTCTTAAATGTCATAATTCACTACTGTAATTTTACCAAGCTACGTGGCAATAACAATAAAATATGCTGATCTTTGCTTTTAAGATCAAGGATAGTAATAATCTAAAAGTGAAGTTGGGTAGGATTTGCTTTAATGCTGTATGAGTCTATAAATAAAATAGGATTGCCAGCCCGTTATAGAACCCGTCTGATTTTTATTCCATTGAGGTCAATCGAACCATAACAGGAAATAAATTCAGTAGCTGAATAAAGGATTTAAGTAATCAGAGCATATAAAGATAGAATATTATGTAGAAAACAATACACGGTGAACACATATCTCAAGCCAGCTTTCTCACACTGCACCAGATAAAAACCTCTGATAAAAAAGAGACTGAGACAAACTGAAAATGTATGAGTCATGGCAACCACATTTGTGGTCATGTTTTTTGAAAGTTTTATTTTTAAGATTTTGCAATAAACAACAGGCAAAATAAGCAAGTGCATAAGAACGATAATGCTTGACACATTAGAAAATTAACAGAATTGAACACATGAGTTTCTGTTCTCCAAGAATCTTTGGGGTGTGAAAAGGCACAAAGGGAAATAAAGTCATTCCTTTCATCAAAAATTATTACTGGATTTAGTAGATCTGTAGGGATCATGACTGAGGCCTCAAAGTGAAATAAATAAAACAATGAACATATATTTAAGAAAGATTTAGATAACACTTAAAGAAGAAAAAAATATTCAAGGTCACAGGGAAGGAGCAGGGAAATGGACAGGCAGCTCTGGTGCAAAAGCTCATAGTGTCACAGTCACAATAGGCTTAATACCTTCTTTCTGTACCAAACTTTCCATGATGCTGTGGTACTATCCTCTTCAAAGGACACAATTTGCCAGATGTTACTGGACTAGTAATTCAGAGGCCTGGACTAATAATCCAGAGTCACGAGTTCAAATCCCACCACGGGAGCTGGGGAATTTAAATTCAATTAATTAAATAAAATCTAGGATATAAAAAGCTTGTATCAGTAATGGTGGCCATTAAACTACCGGATTGTTGTAAAAACCCATCTGGTTCACTAAAGTCCTTTAGGGAAGGAAACCTGCCGTCCTTACCCGGTCTGGCCATTATGTGACTCCAGACCCACAGCAATGTGGTTGATTCTTAACCGCCCTCTGAAATGGCCTAACAAGCCACTCAGTTGTACAATCTCACTACAAAAAGTCATAATAAGAATAAAACTGGATGAACGACCTGGCATCGGACACAACAAAGTCAAACCAAGCCCAGTCAACCCTGCAGAGTCCTCCTCACTAACATCTGGGGACTTATGCCATAATTGGGAGAGCTGTCCCAAAGACTAGTCGAGCAACAGCCTGACATAGCCATACTCACAGAATCATACCTTTCAGCCAATGTCCCAGACTCTTTCATCACCATCCCTGGGTATGTCCTGTCCCACCGGCAGGACAGACCGACCAGAGGTGGCCCTGAGAGTCCTCAACATTGACTCCGGATCCCATGAAATCTCATGGCATCAGGTCAAACATGGGCAAGGAAACCTCCGGCTAATTACCACCAACCGCCCTCCCTCAGCTGATGAATCAGTCCTCCTCCATGTTGAGCACCACTTGGAGGAAGCACTGAGGGTAGCAAGGGCACAGAATGTACTCTGGGTGGGGAACTTCAATGTCTATCACCAAGAGTGGCTCGGTAGCACCACTACTGACAAAGCTGGCCGAGTCCTGAAGGACATAGCTGCCAGACTGGGCCTGCGGGAGGTGGTGCGTGAAACAACACGAGGGAAAAACCTACTTGACCTCGTCCTTACCAATCTACCTGTCGCAGTTGCATCTGTCCATAACAGTATTGGTAGGAGTGACCACCGCACAGTCCTTGTGGAGACGAAGTCCCATCTTCACACTGAGAACACCATCCAACGTGTTGTGTGGCACTACCACCGTGCTCAATTGGATAGATTCGGAACAGATCTAGCAGCTCAAAACTGGGCATCCATGAGGCGCTGTGGGCCATCAGCAGCAGCAGAATTGTATTCCAGCACAATCTGTAACCTCATGGTTCGGCATATTCCTCATTCTACCATCATCAATAATCCAGGGGATCAACCCTGGTTCAAAGAGGAGTGTAGAAGAGCATGCCAGGAGCAGCTCCAGACGTACCTAAAAATGAGGTGCCAACCCGGTGAAGCTACAACACAGGACTACATGCATGCTAAACAGCGGAAGCAACATGCTATAGACAGAGCTAAGCGATTCCACAACCAACGGATCAGATCAAAGCTCTGCAGTCCTGCCACATCCAGTCGTGAATGGTGGTGGACAATTAAACAACTAACGGGAGGAGGAGGCTCTGTAAACAGCCCCATCCTCAATGATGGCAGAGTCCAGAAAGTGAGTGCAAAAGGCAAGGCTGAAGCGTTTGCAACCATCTTCAGCCAGAAGTGCCGAGTAGATGATCCATCTCCGCCTCCTCCCAATATCCCCACCATCACAGAAGACAGTCTTCAGCCAATTGGATTCACTCCACATAATATCAAGAAATGGCTGAGTGCACGGGATACAGCAAAGGCTATGGGCCCCGACAACATCCTGACAGTAATGGTGAAGACTTGTGCTCCAGAACTACCCGCGCCTCTAGCCAAACTGTTCCAGTGCAGCTATAACACTGGCATCTACCTGACAATGTGGAAAATTGCCCAGGTATGTCCTGTCCACAAAAAGCAGGACAAGTCCAATCTAGTCAATTACCGTCCCATCAGTCTACTCTCAAACATCAGCGAAGTGATGGAAGGTGTCATCGACAGTGCTATCAAGGGGCACTTACTCACCAATAACCTGCTCACCAATGCTCAGTTTGGGTTCCACCAGGACCACTCAGCTCCAGACCTCATTACAGCCTTGGTCCAAACATGGACAAAAGAGATGAGTTCCAGAGGTGAGGTGAGAGTGACTGCCCTTGACATCAAGGCAACATTTGACCGAGTGTGGCACCAAGGAGCCCTAGTAAAATTGAAGTCAATGGGAGTCAGGGGGAAAACCCTCCAGTGCCTGGAGTTATACCCAGCACAAAGGAAGATGGTAGTGGTTGTTGGAGGCCAATCATCTCAGCCCCAGGACATCGCTGCAGGAGTTCCTCAGGGCAGTGTCCTAGGTCCAACCATCTTCAGCTGCTTCATCAATGACCTTCCCTCCATCATAAGGCCAGAAATGGGGATGTTCGCTGATGATTGCACAGTGTTCAGTTCCACTCGCAACCCCTCAGATAATGAAACAGTCCGTGTCCGCATGCAGCAAGACCGGGACAACATCCAGGCTTGGGCTGATAAGTGGCAAGTATATTCGCACCAGGCAAGTGCCAGGCAGTGACCATCTCCTACGAGAGAGTCTAACCACCTCCCCTTGACATTCAACGGCATTACCATCGCTGAATCCCCCATCATCAACACCCTGGGGGTCACCATTGACCAAAAACTTAACTGGACCAGCCACATAAATACAGTGGCTACAAAAGCAGGTCAGAGGCTGGGTATTCTGCAGTGAATGACTCACCACCTGACTCCCCAAAGCCTTTCCACCATCTACAAGGCACAAGTCAGGAGTGTGATGGAATACTCTCCACTTGCCTGGATGAGTGCAGCTCCAACAACACTCAAGAAGCTCCACACCATCCAGGACAAAGCAGCCCGCTTGATTGGCACCCCACCACCCTAAACATTCACTCCCTTCACCACCGGCGCATTGTGGCTGCAGTGTGTACCATCCACAGGTTGCACTGCAGCAACTCGCCAAGGCTTCTTCGAAGCACCTCCCAATCCTGCGACGTATACCACCTAGAAGGCAAGGGCAGCAGGCACATGGGAACCACACCACCTGCACGTTCCCCTCCAAGTCTCACACCATCCCGACTTAGAACATAAGAACATAAGAAATAGGAGCAGGAGTAGGCCAATCGGCCCCTCGAGCCTGCTCCACCATTCAATAAGATCATGGCTGATCTGATCCTAACCTCAAATCTAAATTCATGTCCAATTTCCTGCCCGCTCCCCGTAACCCCTAATTCCCTTTACTTCTAGGAAACTGTCTATTTCTGTTTTAAATTTATTTAATGATGTAGCTTCCACAGCTTCCTGGGGCAGCAAATTCCACAGACTTGGTAATATATCGCCGTTTCTTCATCGTCGCTGGGTCAAAATCCTAGAACTCCCTATCTAAGAGCACTGTGGGAGAACCTTCACCACACAGACTGCAGAGGTTCAAGAAGGCGGCTCATGACCACCTTCTCAAGGGCAATTAGGGATGGGCAATAAATGCTGGTCTTGCCAGTGACGCCCACATCCCATGAACAAAAAAAAATAATTGAGAAGCAGCCCCTCCTCCTCAAATATTTTATATCTGTCTTCACAGTAGAAAACACGAAAATTATACTGAAAATAGGGGGGAACCAAGAGTCTAATGAGAGTGAGTAATTAATATTAGTAAAGAAAAAGTACTGGAGAAATTAATGGGACTAAAAGCCAACAAATCCCCTGGACCTGATGGCCTACATCCTAGGGTTTTAAAAGAGGTGGCTGCAGAGATAGTGAATGCATTGGTTTTGATCTTCCAGAATTCACTAGATTCTAGAACGGTCCCCATGGATTGGAAGGTAGCAAATGTAACCCTGCTATTCAAGAAAGGAGGAAGAGTGAAAACAGGGAACTATAGGCCAGTTAGCCTGACATCAGTAGTAGGGAAAATGCTTGAATCTATTGCCAAGGATGTAGTAACAGGGCACTTAGAAAATCATAATATGATTAGGCAGAGTCAACTTGTTACACACATACTTGTTGCACAAGGTAAAGGCTCAAGGGGTTGGGGGTAATATATTAGCATGGATAGAGGATTGACTAAAGGACAAAAAACAAGCGAGTAGGGATAAACGGGTCATTCTCAGATTGGCAGTCTGTAGCTAGTGGGATGCCGCAAGGATCGGTGCTTGGGCTCAGCTATTTACAATCTATATTAATGACTTAGATGAAGGGACCGAGTGTAATGTATCCAAGTTTGCTGACAATGCAAAGCTAGGTGGCAAAGCAAGCTGTGAGGAGGACACAAAGAGTCTGCAAAGGGATATAGACAGATTAAGTGAGTGGGCAAAAAGATGGCAGATGGAGTATAATGTGGGGAAATGTGAGGTTATTCACTTTGGTGGGAAGAACAGAAAAACAGAATATTGTTTAAACGGTGAGAAACTATTAAATGTTGGTATTCAGAAAGATTTGGATGTCCTTGTACAAGAAACACAAAAAGTTAGTATGCAGGTACAGCAGGTAAGCAAATGGCATGTTGGCTTTTATTGCAAGGGGGTTGAGTACAAGAGTAAAGAAGTCTTACTACAATCGTACAGGGCTTTAGTGAGACCTCAGCTGGAGTACTGCATACAGTTTTGGTCTCCTTATCTAAGGAAGGATATACTTGCCTTGGAGGCGGTGCAATGAAGGTTCACTAGATTAATTCCTGGGATGAGAGGGTTGTCCTGTGAAGAGAGGTTGAGTAGAATGGGCCTATAATCTCTGGAGTTTAGAAGAATGAGAGGTGATCTCATTGAAACATATAAGATTCTGAGGGGGCTTGACAGGGTAGATGCTGAGAGACTGTTTCCCCTGGCTGGAGCGTCTAGAACTAGGGGGCATAGTCGCAGGATGAGAGGTCGGCCATTTAAGACTGAGATGAGAAGGAATTTCTTCATGCAGAGGGTTGTGAATCTTTGGAATTCTCTACCCCAGAGGGCAGTGGATGCTGAGTCATTGAATATATTCAAGGCTTAGATAGATAGTTTTTTGGACTCTAGTATATCAAAGGATATGGGGATCGGGCGGGAAAGTGGAGTTGAGGTCGAAGATCAGCCATGATCTGTTTGAAATGGCGAAGCAGACTCGAGGGGCTGTATGGCCTACTCCTGCTCCTATTTCTTATGTTCTTATGTTCAACACAGTTTTATGAAAAGGAAATTGTGTTTGACCAATCTATTAGTTTTGAGGGTGTAACGAGCAGGGTAGATAATGGGGAACCAGTGGATGTATTACATTTGGATTTTCAAAAGGCATTCAAAAAGGTGCCACACAAGAGGTTGTAAAACAAGATCGGGCTCATGGGATTGGGGGTAATATACTAGCATGGATTGACGATTGGTTAACGGACAGAAAACAGAGAGTAGGAATAAAGAGGTCATTTTCGGGTTGGCAGGTTGTGGGGTGCCGCTAGGATCCGTCCTTGGGCCTCAGCTGTTTACAATCTATATCAATGACTTAGATGAGGGGACCGAGTGTAATGTATCCAAATTTGCTAACGATACAAAGCTAAGTGGGAAAGTAAGCTGTGAGGAGGAAGTAAAGAGGCTGCAAAGGGATATAGAAAGGTTAAGTTAAGTGAGTGGGCGAGAAGGTGGCAGATGAAGTATAATGTGGGGAAATGTGAGGTTATTCACTTTGGTAGGAAGAATAGAAAAGCAGAATATCTTTTAAAATGCGAGAGACTAAGAAATGTTGGTAGTCTGAGGGATTTGGGTGTCCCTGTACATGAAACACAGAAAGTTAACATGCAGGTACAGCAAGCAATGAGGAAGGTAAATGGTATGATGGCATTTATTGCAAAGCGGGTTGGAGTATAAGAGTAAGGAGGTCTCGCTAAAATTATATATTGGCGGAGCAGGCTCGTGACACCACACCTGGAGTAGTGTGTACAGTTTTGGTCTCTTTACCTAAGGAAGGATATACTTGCCTTAGAGGGGTGGAATGAAGGTTCATTCGATTGATTCCTGGGATGAGAGAGTTGTCCTATGAGGAGAGATTGAGAAGAATGGGCCTATATTCTCTTCAGTTTAGAAGAATGAGAGGCGATCTCATTGAAATGTATAAAATTCTTAAAGAGCTTGACAGCGTAGATGCTGAGAGGCTATTTCTCCTGGCTGCAGAGTCTAGAATCAGGGGGTCATAGTCTCAAGGTAAAAGGTCAGCCATTTAGGACCGAGGTGAGGAAAAGTTTCTTCACCGTCAGAGGGTTGTGAATCTTTGGACTTCTCTATCCCAGAGGGCTATGGATGCTCAGTCGTTGAATATATTCAAGACTGAGATCGGTAGATTTTTGGAATCGAAGGGAATCAAGGGGGAAAGTGGAGCTGAGGTAGAAGATCAGCCATGATCTGAATGAATGGCAGAGCAGGCTCAAGGGGCCGTACAGCCTACTCCTGCTCCTATTTCTTATGTTCTTATGTAATAAGCATTCAACAATTTATTCACCAATAAATTTTCTAGCTGACTGTTCTCCCTAATTTAAAGGATCCTAAAAAGAGGAAATCATTTCAATTTCAAGGGGAGAAAGATCCATGAGCTCACCACCCATTTTCAGCAATCAATGCCTTTCTCCTTCGGCTCTGCATTAACTTGATCAATATTGCACGATAAATTCCATAAAGAAGAGACTTTTCTGTCCAACCAAGAAAATGATGATTTTCCTCTCATTCATTGAAAGATTTTTTTTAGGTCTAACTATATACAAAACAAACCAGAAAGTTGCAGAACAGGTTGTGCGGGAGCTGATCAACGGTGACGTCCATTCCCTGTAGATGTAGCAAATTCAGTAATAATTTTTAATGAAGGGAACGATTGAGTTTCTCATTGTGTCTTTACATACCCTAAAAATTCTTATGTTGCCAGACCATAATCTGTTATTGAAGTCCAAACACTAAATATTGATAAGCGACAACAGGTTTGGTCACTCTCACTGCAATTCAGGGTCACACCTGAATCATTAACCTATCTTTCAAGCATTGTTCAGATTTTTAATTGGCACTTCAAAAGATAGAAGAATGACCAAGTGAACAGACTGCTGAGGAAGAAACAGATCAGATGTGCCATGTGGGCAGTGGCCCCATATTATTGAGAACTACGTTATAGGGCACCCTTCGATAGCTCAGCTGGGTGAGGTAGTGAGTAGCTGATTCACACAAGCCAATAAAGTGATATAGTGTGGCAGGGAGGAGAAAAGTGGCCAGTGTTCCCGCTTCTGTTTGCTATCCAGCAAGCTCTGCTGAAACTGAGCACTTCTGGATATCAGATGAGGACAGGATAAGGCTCAGCTGTGATACTTTTTTTACTATTTGTTCTCGAGATGTGGTTTCTGGCATAAAGTTACATTTATTGAGCTTTGGGCCTTCTCTTTGAACCATAGCAGTGATGGTGCTCCCACAATGGTACGATGGAGGAAATTTCAAGGCTTTCCAAGGCTGTGAACTAGTTGAATCTGAAACTAGGGTCCTGAATTTAACTAAAGGAAATTATGAAAGTATGAGGTGTGAGTTGGCTATGATAGATTGGGGAACTTTCTGAAAGGGTTGACGATGGATAGGCAATTGCTAATATTTAAAGAACGTGTGCAGGAATTACAACAATTATTCATTCCTGTCTGGCGCAAAAATAAAACAGCAAAGGTGGCTCAACCATGGCTTATAAAAGAAATTAGGGATAGTATTAGATCCAAAGAGGAGGCAAATAAAATTGCCAGAAAAAGCGGCAAGCCTGAGGATGGGGAGCAGTTCAGAAATCAGCAAAGGAGGACAAAGAGATTGATTAAGAGGGGAAAAATAGAGTATGAGAATAAACTAGCAGGGAACATAAAAACTGACTGTAAAAGCTTCTATAAATATTTCAAGAGAAAAGGATTAGTGAAGACAAATGTAGGTCCCTTACAGTCAGAAATGGGGGAAATTCCAAGGCTTTCCAAGGTTATGAAGTAGTTGAATCTGAAACTAGGGTCCTGAATTTAAATAAAGGAAATTATGAAAGTATGAGGTGTGAGTTGGCTATGATAGATTGGGGAACTTTCTAAAAGGGATGATGGTGGATAGGCAATTGCTAATTATCCTGTCCTCATCTGATATCTAGAAGTGCTCAGTTTCAGCAGAGCTTACTGGATAGCAAACAGAAGCGGGAACACTGGCCACTTTTCTGCTCCCTGGCACACTATATCACTTTATTGGCTTGTGTGAATCAGCTACTCACTACCTCACCCAGCTGATCTATCGAGGGGTGCCCTATAACGTAGTTCTCAATGATATGGGGCCATTGCCCACATGGCGCATCTGATCTGTTTCTTTGTGCAGGAATTACAACAATTATTCATTCCTGTCTGGCGCAAAAAGAAATGGCAGAACAATTAAACACATACTCTGGTTCTGTCTTCACAAAGGAGGACACAAATAAACTCCCAGAAATGTTAGGGGACCAAGGGAGGAACTGAAGGAAACCAGTATTAGTAAAAAAATAGTGCTAGGGAAATTAATGGGGCTAAAGGCTGACAAATCCCCAGGGCCTGATAATCTACATCCCAGAGTACTAAAGGAAGTGGCCCTGGAAATAATGGATGCATTGGTGATCATCTTCCAAAATTCTATAGACTCTGGAACAGTTCCTACAGATTGAAGGGTGGCAAATGTAACCCCACTATTTAAAAAAGGAGGGAGAGAAAAAACAGGGAATTACAGACCAGTTAGCCTAACATCAGTAGTGGGGAAAATGCTAGCGTCTGTTATAAAAGATGTGATAACAGAACACTTGGAGGGCATTAACAGGATTGGACAAAGTCAGCATGGGTTTATGAAAGGGAAATCATGCTTAACAAATTTACTGGAGTTTTTTGAGGATGTAACTAGTAGAATAGATAGGGGAGAACCAGTGGATGTGGTGTATTTGGATTTTCAGAAGGCTTTTGATAAGGTCCCACACAAGAGGTTAGTGTGCAAAATTAAAGCACATGGGATTGGGGGGAATATACTGGCATGGATTGAGAATTGGTTGACAGACAGGAAACAGAGAGTAGGAACAAATGGGTCTTTTTCCGGGTGGCAGGCAGTGACTAGTGGGGTACTGCAGGAATCAGTGTTTGGGCCCCAGCTATTCACAATATATATCAATGATTTGGATGAGGGAACTAAATGTAACATTTCCAAGTTTGCAGACGACACAAAGCTGGGGTGGAATGTGAGCTGTGAGGAGGATGCAAAGAGGCTCCAATGTGATTTAGACAAGTTGGGTGAGTGGGCAAGAACATGCAGATGCAGTATAACGTGGATAAATGTGAGGTTATCCACTTTAGTTGTAAAAACAGAAAGGCAGATTATTATCTGAATGGTGATAGATTGGGAAAAGGGGAGGTGCAACGAGACCAGGATGTCCTTGTACACCAGTCGCTGAAAGCGAGCATTCAGGTGCAGCAAGCAGTTAGGAAGGAAATGGTATGTTGGCCTTCATTGCAAGAGGATTTGAGTACAGGAGCAGAGATGTCTTACTGCAGTTATACAGGGCCTTGGTGAGACCAAATCTGGAGTATTCACTAGAGTTTAGAAGAATGAGAGGTGATCTCATTGAAACATATAAAATTCTAACAGGACTAGACAGACTAGATGCAGGGAGGATGTTCCCGATGGCTGGGGAGTCCAGAACCAGGGGTCACAGTCTCAGGATACGGGGTATGCCATTCAGAACCGAGATGAGGAGAAATTTCTTCACTCAGGGTGGTGAACCTGTGGAATTCTCTACCACAGAAGGCAGTGGAGGCCAAGTCATTAGATGTATTCAAGGAGATGGATATATTTCTTAATGCTAAAGGGATCAAGGGATATGGGGAAAAAGCGGGAACAGGGTACTGAGTTAGACGATCAGCCATGATCATTTTGAATGGCGGAGCAGGCCCGAAGGGCCGAATGACCTATTCTTGCTCCTATTTTCTATGTTTCTATGCTTTCACCCAGTGACAATAAAGGAATAGAGATATGTGATCATGTTAGAATGGTGTGTGACTTGGAGGGGAACTTACAGGTGATGGTGGGGGATTTTTGACTTCCACTTGAAACGGGCGCAAAGTTGTCAGAGAGGCCATTCGTCCAACCAAAGTCTGCATCAGGAGGCCGGAACCGTTTTTGGTTTGGGCCGCACCTGAGAACTGCAGACGTCAAACGGGCACTCCACTGCAGCTCACAGGTTGTGATTGGCCAGGAAATCAGCCCGCTCCTACTCTAAGCCGGCCAGCAGGTGGGCCGAGAAGGGGGAGCCGATCTCAGAAGGAGAGGAGCACATGCCAGCAGGGAGCTGCAGTGATTTTGTAGGGTCAGGAGTAGCTCAAAAGTTCCCCCAAAAACATTTCTGGGCCTTTTGTGGAGCAGCCGCCAGTGGTCACTTTAAGGGCTGCTGCTTAGGCCGCTCACTGCCTGGTTAAAAATGATGTGGAGATGCCGGTGATGGACTGGGGTGGACAAATGTAAGCAATCTTACATTTGACTGCTGTGACTGTCTCCCAGCCTAATATATGCTGTGCGATTTTAGAACCTCACTCACCTGACGAAGGAGATAAGCTCCGAAAGCTTGTGATTTTCAAATAGAACTGTTGGACTATAACCTGGTGTTGTAAGATTGCTTACATTGGTTAAAAATGGGCGAAGAACTGCTTGCAACTGTATAAAATAATGCTGGTCAATAACAATACTTGTATTTCTATACTATTTTTCATGTTGAAGTGTCTTAAAGTGCTTTACAGGATGACTTACCTCTGAAGTTCAGTGACAACAACAGCCACCTGCACAAGTGACAGCCCACAAATAACAAGATGAAGAATTATTTAAACTGTTTTTTTGTGGTATTAGTTGAGGAAAGAATGTTAACCAGAACATCAGGTGAACACTCTGCTCTTTGTCAAATAGTGCCATGGGATCGTTAACATTTCCTTGAACCACCAGAACATCCAGGTAGGGTCTCAACCTATCACCTCAGGGTGGAAATTGCATAGCACCGGCTTGCCGGTGTAAACTGGGTGCAGAGAACAATCCCTGCACCGAAATAAATAGGCTCAAGGCCAAGGAACGCCTGAAAAATGGGCCACTCACGTTTAGCAATGGGATCAACTCCTGCGCAGACTGAGCGCAGGGCATCCCCGTGCTAAATTGGCATGCTTTATGCCCATTTTACACATGAAAAAAATTTCTAACCCTTCATCTGAAAGGCAGCACCTCTGATAGTAAGAACTTTCTCAGTACTCCAAATGCACTGGAGTGTCAGTCTCGATTATGTGCTCAGGTTCTGATGTGAGACTCAATCTTATACACTTCTATCCAGAGGCAGGAATACCACTGTTTGAGCCAAAAAGTGGATTTCATTGCCCCTTTGCACAACGCCACAAGATTTGGAGGGACTATAAACAGGACCTCATTTCTCTGCAGCCTTACCTCCTTCTCAAATTGTCATAGCCTTTGCTCTGGTGCAATGCGGTCGATATCTATCATGGGCAGTTGAACTGAAGCTGCCTTCGCAGGCTGTGAAGAAACACAGAAAGAGAAAGAAAGCAGCTAATTTAGCTGAATCAAAAATGGGCCCATGGCACAGTTGATTAAAAAAAAACACTTTTTCTCTCTCTCTTAATTGTCAGTGCACTACCTGATTTTCTATAATGTGTATGGCCATATTTTCAAACTCACCTGAAGGTGTGTCCCATGTGTGACTTGAAGCAGAATAGATTAAAACACAATTTGGACTAATCCTCAAACTAATTTCATGCACTAAGCTCCTCGCAGAGCTGCAGTAATTTGTAAATTATATCTTGAATTCCTCCAAACAGGCTAAGAACAGAAAGAATTTAAAATGGAAACCAGAGTTGTCATATGTACCTTCACATTACACTTGGATAGGAATGCTGCACTTTCAGCATTCTCCCTTACTGAAACTTTTAACGGCCAAAGCAGTAGCATAGCTTACAACAGCACATTATCGGGATTTTCCTTTGTGGTGTGCTTTCTCATGTACAGTCATCCACGCAATATAATGAAACAATGCAGGGCATAGTTCCACTTTACCCACAAGAAAGGGAAAGTACATTTTCATGAATTAGTACAGAATTGTCCAAAACTACCTTGGTTACTAATACAGATTGAGATAAGACCTTTGCTGGATCTTATACTCGTTGATGTAGCAACACTCTTCAACAAAAAAAGTTATTTTTCTTTTGCTTTTTCTTCTTTTCCCCGCACTTGGCAGCCACTCATTGTGGCGCACATTGTCCTTCAGCTAGAGAATTTAATACATCATATTTACATAGGTCCATTTATCACGATTCCCGTCGTCAAAACAACCAGCAGCAAGCACACAGCTAATCAAGCTACATCATTAAATAAATTTAAAACAGAAATCGACAGTTTCCTAGAAGTAAAGGGAATTAGGGGTTACGGGGAGCGGGCAGGAAATTGGACATGAATTTAAATTTGAGGTTAGGATCAGATCAGCCATGATCTTATTGAATGGCGGAGCAGGCTCGAGGGGCCGATTGGCCTACTCCTGCTCCTATTTCTAATGTTCTTATGTTCTTATTAATCTGATTTGATTAAGATTAATTTGCAATAGGGCGCATAACAATATTATTGTAATTTACAAAGAAATTAATTACATACATTATAATCTATGAACAATCTAAAGTAAAAAAGAGGGAGATAAAATTACCCCAAAGAATCGTAATGTAGTTGAATATGGCTTTTGTGCACTATTAGTTTGTGGCAAATGTCATCAGTGCATCAGACTGTATTAAGGATTTGGTCCATAGTGAGTTTCCCATCTCAGCCATGTTATCAGACAAGCAATAAACAGAGGCTATTTCCATAGGGACAGATGAAAGATCAATGAATGTGTCGTGTCAGGTCCTTATCACATACCTTCAGATGACATCTCAATAGTACCACTGACAGAGGTCTAAGAACAGGTGTCTCGACCACCTTCCTGTCTTAGAATCAGTTCATGGCGTGGAGTATAATCAATAAGAATGGAAGAATTTGTGTGTGATAACAAAAAAACGTTCTACCTTATGCATCTAATGTGTCCACTGACTTGTTTGTTATTTCACACACATTGTTGTACTTCTTAATATGGAGACAGAAAGCCAGATCCATCTGGTTAAGGTATTAAAGGTAGGTTCAGAGGGAGGGGGCAATCGTGGAAGGGGGCAGCCTGGGGTGGCAGCTCCCACATTATTCCTGCTCCTCCTGGCCTCACAAAAATAATTTTAAACTTACCTTTTGGGGCCTCTTCCTCGTGACCACCGGGTTTTACTGAGTATAGCGTCCCCGGCACCGCACTACATAGTAGGTCCTCTAAATTGTATTGGGGTCTTACGTACATCATAGGATCCCATTTTGCATAGATTATCAAGGTTTTGGCCTGATTTGGCTCCTCCTGGCTCCACAGAATGTTCTTTTTAATGTTTTACTCACCTTTACAGTGGTGGCCACTGGCTAGGCCACATCCACTTCCTGAAAACCCGTAGGCCTGCTCTGTTCAGGGTCCTTAAACAGGCATTACGCCCCTCAATAGCATACGCAAGGATTTTGGGTCAGACATTTTTCAGGCGTCCTTGGGGCGCAGGACAATGTGCCCTGAAATTGGTCCTTTTTGCACCCATTTTACGCCTGTAAAACAGGCCCAACGAGAACCAATTTCTATCCCAATATATGTCTCCCAAATCCAATTTACGATCCCCCCGCCATGCTGTCAGAAAGCCGGATCGGGACTACTTTACGACACTATCGTAAACTCCACCACATTTACTCAAATTAAAACGTTTAACAGATTTAAAATTTGAAACCACAATGGGACTTGAATGACAGTCATAGCTGCAATTTACATTCAGTATAGAGAGAACATGGCAACTATTTGAGGTTATTCTGCTTCCTAATTATGGATATTTTAGCTGCTATAAATTAGTCTGCTTTACGGCTGTGTGACAGCTGCGATGAAGCCAATTGTGGATATAAAAACAATGAGCCTGAGGATGGTGACAAGATGGGCCGCTGTGTGATTATTGTTTCTTTGTAGCCGATGTTGGCACCTGCTGGCCACTGGAGGAATGGCACCACTCTGTGCAGCAGTACGAGTGGCACAAACAAGCTGAAGTCCTGACTGGTCAATGTCTTGGACACATCAGAGAGAATCAAAACCACCCCAGTAAAGAGCGAATACAGGAAATCTGAAAGGAAACAGAAATTGCTGGAATTGCACAACACGTAGGTCAGCATCTGAAAGAGAAAAGACAGGGTTTTCATCAGACCTGCAGGACAAATATCGTGTGATCAGATGTCATGTGATCAAACATCACATGATCAAATGGCACATGATCAAACCTCCAGGAGTACGTCCAACCCTAATCCTTAGAGACACGGAGGCAATGGCCTCGTATTGGCGATGCTTTACTCTAACCACCAGTAGTCTGATGGGCACTGACTATGGCCAATTCATGCCACCCAAAACGTAATGGCAGTAATTCTGATGCTCGGGGAGTGCAGATCAGAATCCCCTCATTTAGAGCAGTGTACTGCAATGGTAAAATTCTGATTTTTTTGTTTCAGAGGATCCAAGTTTCACATTGTCCAAAGCCAAATAGAAACTCAAAGTTCTGCTAGCCTTTCAGATCTTATAAACAGTGGCCTAGGGAACAATCCCCACACCTGAATAGATAAGCCCAAAACACACTTAATATTGGGCCCTGGGCATCCCCAGGTAGCTCACCAGCGAAGAAGAATCAAAAATTGGGCCACTGGGATGCCAGCAGCGGCCCTCAGTTAAGTCTTTAAAGGATCGGGAAGCTGGGCAACCAGGTCAGGAGGGAGGGCAATCGGGTCGGGAGGGTAGCGATGGCCAGGAGGGTGTGGGTAGCGGGCAGAGGCTGGGATTGGGACGGGCTGAGGCCGGGATGGGAGGGGTGGTAGCGACAGTGATCGCCGGGGAGGTGGGGGGGTGGGGTTTGAGGTCAAAATAGTGAAGGTGGGAATGCGGTGGCCGACAGCGGCCGGCATGGTTTGAATGTGGGGTTGGGAGCAGCACTCCTGCTCTTCCCAGTTTCACATTCAGGTAAGTATATTTTAAACATGTACCTTGTTGATGGCAGCCTGCAGTGGTCCCTTTGAGGGCCGCCTGTTAGGTTGCATGTAGATCTGGGTTTCCTGAATGCAACCAGCGTCAGCTACATTCAGGGCAACCCAATATTGCAAAGGGGTGTATAACAGGCGTTAGGCCCCTTATTTGAATATGCAAAGAATTGACTGCCTGTTTCAGGCGTGGGCCTTGGATGCCAATTTTTTCTGTCTACACCAATATAGCACACTTCCGCTCGTAATGAGTGTGCGCTTCTTGCCCACCATATTGGAGGGTTAGGAGACCGTATTGCCCCTGAGAAATGGGCGCTAAGTATTTGAATTTCTAGGCCAGTAAATCTGGACAATAACTTCAGAAGCTTTCAATGACATATTTTAAAGACCCCAAAGCGATTTAGGTTAAAGTGGCACAGTAAGTGGCATACATGTAATTACCAGAAGTTGTATTTGGACAGAGAGGAAAACTTATTTTTTAAAGCATCTGTTTTCATATCAGTATAACAGGGCATGTTTCAACATTTAAAGTGTGGGGTCTTTTCTCTCCCCCCAGTCCCTGGTAGTCAACCCCTCCACACCGCCCCCACCCACCCCCCCAATACTCATTGGAGCATCATTGTGGGAAGGGATCAAATCCCTTCATTTAAAACATCCAAAAAATTCACCCTAAATGCTATAATTGGGATTTTTTTTTCTAGTCAATACCAGGTTACTATATAGACTACAAACAATCTAGGTACCTTCCTGGGGCACTGCAGGTAGGGAATCATAATCAACTCGTCAGTTAACCATATGAGGATAATCTTACAAAGATTGAGAATCTAGTGCAATTTTGAAGTCAAAAGATGCATTTACACTGCAGCTACTGGTCTGACATCAACCAGGCAGTACTGAGTTCACATTGCTTGCTCCTGCCTGGCTGGAACTCTAATTGTCCTGCCCAGGAGATACATAGATGTACAAATATGCAGCGCTCTCTACCTTCTGTTAAAAAGTGCTCCCTAAGCATTTAATCTGGGGTTAAGTGGATTTACAAAGTCCAATGCACCCATGAGCACTTTATAAACCAGGTTTGACATTGCACTGGATTTACACTCTGTGCGACGTCAAAGCCCAATCTCTGCTTCAGGGAATCTCACTCTGTTTTGCTTTGAAATATGGTTGGACCCTGATTCCACATTAACACTGCAAGTTTATCATGGGTTTCAAATGGAAATCTCTTCCCACAGATGTTAAACTTGCAGTGTAAATTCATCCTAAAATGGACTGATCCTACTCCTTTTATTGAGAGCGCCATTCTCAGCAACATCACATTAATTGTAAGTATAACTTTATTTGCTAACCCTGGAATTTCAAATTTTCACAACTAGCCTGGTATGCCGTAAAATTGTTCACTGGTTGCTTATTGCTGCATTGCCTCAGCTCCCCTCCACTCCGCCTTTGACCAATGCCTCCAATGGCTGCCCAAACTCAACTATGACCAAAGCCTTGGACTCTCCACCATTTGTCCCTCCACAATATGTGGCTATCCAATCCTGCACATGATCAATGCCTTGATCTCTCATAGCCAGGCAAGATCCATGCCTCCTGCAGCCACAGCAAGGTGCCATGTAAGAATAGAGCAATCTTCCTTCCAAAGGCAGAAGGCCCCTTAGTTTGTTCAATACATTTCTGAAAGGGATTCTGTTCAGGTTGAAAGAAAAGTGCAGTACTGTGTTCTTGCAAACAAAGACTAAATCGAAAAGCAGACAAAGGGATTTCAGAACAGGCTTTTCTAAAGATATCAAGGATTGAACCCAAGATCTAACATGTGCAGAGTATGTGCTACACCTATGAGCTATACCACTAATGCCTGGAAAAAGGACTCACCAGCAGCGGCAACATCATGCTGGTGCATGAGTTATATTCAGATATTTGCACCGTCTGGTCCATACAGCATAGAATGAGGCCATTCGGCCCATCTTGCCTGTGCTTACTCTTTAAAAGAGCTATCCAATTTTATTTTAGTCATTCATGGGATGTGGGCATCGCTGGCAAGGTCAGCATTTATTTCCCATCCCTAATTGCCCTTGAGAAGGTGGTGGTGAGCTGCCTTCTTGAACCGCTGCAGTCCGTGTGGTGAAGGTTCTCCCACAGTGCTGTTCGGTAGGGAGTTCCAGGATTTTGACTTAGTGACGATGAAGGAACAGTGATATATTTCCAAGTTGGGATGGTGTGTGACTTGGAGGGGAACGTGCAGGTGGTGTTGTTCCCATGTGCTTGCTGCCCTTGTCCTTCTAAGTAGTAGATGTCACGGGTTTGGGAGGTGCTGTCGAAGAAGCCTTGGCAAGTTGCTGCAGTGCATCCTGGAGATGGCAGCCACTGTGCGCCGGTGGTGAAGGGAGTGAATGTTTAGGGTAGTGGATGGGGTATCAATCAAGCGGGCTGCTTTGTCCTGGATGGTGTTGAGCTTCTTGAGTGTTGTTGGAGCTGCACTCACCCAGACAAGTGCAGAGTATTCCATCACACTCCTGACTTGCCATGCAGATGGTGGAAAGGTTTTGGGGAGTCAGGAGGTGAGTCACTCGCCACAGAAAACCCAGCCTCTGACCTGCTCTTGTAGCCACAGTATTTATGTGCCTCTTCCAGTTAAGTTTCTGGTCTATGATGGCCCCCAAGGATGTTGATGCTGGTGGATTCGGTGATGGTAATGCCGTTGAGGAGGTGGTTAGACTCTCTCTTGTTGGAGATGGTCATTGCTTGGCACTTGTCTGGCGCGAATGTTACTTGCCACCTATCAGCCCAAGCCTGGATGTTGTCCAAGTCTTGCTGCATGCGGGCATGGACTGCTTCATTATCTGAGGGGTTGCGAATGGAACTGAACATTGTGCAAACAGCAGCGAACATCCCCATTTCTGACCTTATGATGGAGGGAAGGTCATTGATGAAGCAGCTGAAGATGGTTGGGCCTAGGACACTGCCCAGGGGAACTCCTGCAGCAATGTCCTGGGGCTGAGATGATTGGCCTCCAACAACTACTTCCTTCTTCCTTTGTGCCAGGTATGACTCCAGCCACTGGAGAGTTTTCCCTCTGATTCCCATTGACTTCAATTTCACTAGGGCTCCTTGGTGCCACACTCGGTCAAATGCTGCCTTAGATCAAGGGCAGTCACTCTCACCTCACCTCTGGAATTCAGCTCTTTTGTCCATGTTTGGACCAAGGCTGTAATGAGGTCTGGAGCCGAGCGGTCCTGGCAGAACCCAAACTGAGCAATGGTGAGCAGGTTATTGGTGAATAAGTGCCGCTTGATAGCACTGTCGATGACACCTTCTATCACTTTGCTGATGATTGAGAGTAGACTGATGGGGTGGTAATTGGCCAGATTGGATTTGTCCTGCTTTTTGTGGACAGGACATACCTGGGCAATTTTCCACATTGTCGGGTAGATGCCAGTGTTGTAGCTGTACTGGAATAGTTTGGCTAGAGGCGCGGGTAGTTCTGGAGCACAAGGCTTCAGCACTACAGCCGGGATGTTGTCAGGGCCCATAGCCTTTGCTGTATCCAGTGCGCTCAGCTGTTTCTTGATATCACGTGGAGTGAATCGAATTGGCTGATGACTGGCTTCTCTAATGGTGGGGATATCGAGAGGCGGCCGAGATGGATCATCCACTCGGCACTTCTGGCTGAAAATGGTTGCAAATGCTTCAGCCTTGTCTTTTGCACTCACATGCTGGACTCTGCCATCAATAAGGATTGTAAACAATTTTACAACACCAAGTTATAGTCCAGCAATTTTATTTTAAATTCACAAGCTTTCGGAGGCTTCCTCCTTCCTCAGGTGAACGATGTGGAAATGAAATCCTCGAAATGAACGATGTGGAAATAATTTCATTTCCACATCGTTCACCTGAGGAAGGAGGAAGCCTCCGAAAGCTTGTGAATTTAAAATAAAATTGCTGGACTATAACTTGGTGCTGTAAAATTGTTTACAATTGTCAACCCCAGTCCATCACCGGCATCTCCACATCATCAATAAGGATGGGGATGTTTACAGAGCCTCCTCCTCCCATTAGTTGTTTAATTGTCCACCACCATTCATGACTGGGTGTGGCAGGACTGCAGAGCTTTGATCTGATCCATTGGTTGTGGAATCGCTTAGCTCTGTCTATAGCATGTTGCTTCCGCTGTTTAGCATGCATGTAGTCCTGCATTGTAGCTTCACCAGGTTGGCACCTCATTTTTAGGTACGCCTGGTGCTGCTCCTGGCATGCTCTTCTACAATCCTCATTGAACTAGGGTTGATTTCCTGGCTTGTTGGTAATGATAGAGTGAGGAATATGCCAGGCCATGAGGTTACAAATTGTGCTGGAATACAATTCTGCTGGTGCTGATGGCCCACACTGCCTCAAGGAGTCCCAGTTTTGAGCTGCTAGATCTGTTCTGAATCTATCCCATTTAGCACGGTAGGTGAGTAGATTAGTCCCACTCCCCAGATCATTCCCCATAGCCCTGCAAATTTTTCCTTTTCAACCACATATCCAATTCCCTTTTGAAAGTTACTATTCAATCTGCTTCCACCACCCTTTCAGGCAGTGCATTCCAGATCATAACAACTCACTGAGTTTTAAAAAATTCTCCTTGTCTCCCCTTTAGTTCTTTTGCCAATTATCTTAAATCTGTGTCCTCTGGTTACTGACCCTCCTGCCAGTGGAAACAGTTTCTCCCTACCTACTTTATCAAAACCATTCATAATTTTGAACACCTCTTAGTCTTTTCTGCTCTGAGGAGAACAAGCCCAGCTTCTCTGGTCTCTCCACATTAATGAAGTCCCTCATCTCTGGTAGTTAGTCAGTTAACACATTATAAAAGCAGGTGTTAAATTTGGGAGAAAACACAGTATACTCATTGAAACATCACATCAGATGTTGATATAAAAGTCCTCTCCAAAATGCTGAAAAATGCACCAAATAAATTTCCACAGAGAAGAGGCATGTCCCAGATAGCCCTGGAAAATAGATCAAATCAGCTTGTATAGCCTCATTACTCTGAGATTCCACCCCCGCTCCTGTATTTCTTTCAAAAGGCCCTGGAGTACAAAATGTGTTTCTTTATGTTTACTGCTCCCTTTTTCTTCCCAAAAAGTTTACTAGAAGATGTAAACAGTTAAATTTCTTGATAGTTGATTAATATGCAAATATATACATGGTGCTATAATCCCACCTCAAGAGTTCCTATGAAAAACATAACAGTAATGGAGAACCCCTAAACCTTATACATTATCCACCCTTGTTCATTGACTTGCTTTTATGTTTGCTTTACAGTCTGCAGGGAGTAAATTAGGTTTATTATAATTCAAATATGTTAGATATTTTAATAGTTGGTTATAGCTGATTCTATCAGCATCACAGCAGAGAAAATTATTATTGTTCTGACTAAATCATAATTGACGCTGCTCTGGTGAAGTGTTTCTTTGAAAATGAGCTGGCTTATTTGTAACCTTTCACAATCATTATACTTAGAAATGAAACGAAAACTGTATCTGTGGTCAGGCATGAGAAGTTATGAATTTGAAGAAATAAAGGCCAATGCGACATTAGAAGCTAACGGGAAAGCTCAGTACCTAGAACAGACAACACAAGCCTGCGCCTGCTCTGTAAACAGTCCCATTCTGCCATGTTTGCATTGAGACAGAGGTTAATCTGCTCCATTTAAAACTGTAACAATATGTGGAAGAAACAGCTTGTATATTTATCTCAGTTTAGACTAAATGTGAGATTAAATAATAATAAATTTGTGATGTCAGCTGCAATCATTTGAATTTGAAAACCCGGTAATTCTTGCAAGACAATGTGCCCTTAGAGAAACAAGAACAATATAATGTGTAACCTGAATCTAGTTATTAATCACATGAATCGATGCACATGTTTCTCCTGCAACCCCATTTATACCACGGGCGGTTTTGTGAGCTGGCAGGTGGAGATGTAGCTTTCCTCCCTGTCTGCTCCCCCCATCTTCTTGTTTCCTCTGCATAACCAGTTTTACACTCCTGAAAGTTTTCCCCCTACCTGCCATGCTTGATGCACAAAAAATAGCACAGAACAAATCTCAAATAAAATTAAAGCAAAATACTGCGGATGCTGGAAATCTGAAATAAAAACAGAAAATGCTGGAAACACTCAGCAGGTCAGGCAGCATCCGTGGAGAGAAGCAGAGTTAACTTGAAGGTCATCGACCTGAAATGTTAACTCAAATAAAATTAAATGGTTAAAAAAGATACTGTGCATACATAAAGACATCTTCCTGTGGTGAACAGCAGTACAGAAAGCTCCATCATCCTGTTACATCCTCACCCTTACCATGTGAATTATATGGAAACAGGTGCTTTACATGTTGTAGTTGCAAGAATGCTAAAATTATCACTGCCAGATTTTGCTGGAGCGAGGCATCTCGTGGCGTATGTCATTAGTTAGACTTTTTCCTGCACCGTTCAGCTCGAAATCTTTTTGTGCCATAATGTGCTTGAAGTGCGAGCTTATAACGGCATTGCGAGAACAATCTGAGACCTTAGTGAACGGCGGAACCAACATTGTATCTCCTTAACCAGTGAGATTTAAGGATTGAGAAAGAAACAGAGGAACGACGGAGAAGGAGAAGGAATTAGAGTCAAATCAGGTACAGAAAGAGAAATAAAGTGAGGGAAAGAAAGATTGGATTAAGAGAGAGAGAAAAGAGACAGAAACGAAAAGTAAGAAAAAAATTAAACATTTAGAATATGAAATTTTTTAAATCTCTAAGAAGAATTTACTACATGCAAGAATGAGATTGAACAGTTTAAATTGTTCCCTCTCTGGACCAGAGAGATTGATTGCGTTAACAATTATCACGTCATTAAAATGTTAAGTTCCAGTCCTAACTTTCTGCGGCGAGTTTACTAGGCAATTAATATGCAAATCCAGCAAGTTCTTAAAAATAACAGGGAGGCTAAGAGTGAGATGCTATTTGTGCGAAGCAAACATGGGAGCAGTGTAAATTGACCAGCAAGTTCAATACACTGCATATCTCTTAATTCCCTGAATTTGCTGGCTGATTTGCGCATTAATAACGGCGTGCATTGTTAACACGCCATTATTTTTCCAGCAAGATTCAGCCCCACACCTGCAAATTATGGGAACAAAGTTACAATATGAATGATAATTGCAGTGGTGATACAATTCTTTTACTCAGCCTTTTGAAAATTAGCCCTGTACTTTTACAGTTACCCCTAAAATATATAACATTTTAAGTGGAGTGTTAGCGTTAAGTATTAGCCTCTTGTATACTCTTTCTCCTGATGCACTGCTGAAATGCTGTTAATGATTCTTTATGCTCTCATCAAATATAGCTGCATTGTTTCAAACCACTACAACTGTTGCTGCCTGGATACCTTGTACAAAAGTGACCTTTCTCAGTACTGAATCATCATTAGCTGAAACAGCACACCAATGAGACTTCAGTAGGTGGGGCTAATGTGGAACTGACATCACAGAACAGCTCTGAAAATACATGACAAAAGGCTCTTGAAGAAAGACATTTGTAACTACTTGCATTGCTAAATTCAGTAACTACATTGTTGAATGAATTCCAGTCCAAATTCACCAGCTCAATGGATTTTCTATTTGGAGATTCAATATACTTTTGTTTTAGAAATTTGTATAAATCAGTTTGTGTGTTCATAATTTACATTCATTATTTAATTTTACAAAGACACATGGAAACTTAATTTCCTTTGTGCACTATTTTTAGTACACTGGTTAACTCATTTGTTTTAACGTCCTGTCTGTACTATTTTAATCCAAGTCATTAACCCATTCAAAAGAATTTTAATGACTATATTAAAAAAAAGTGGACAGAAATTTACTACGAATGTACGAATTTACCATGAGTGCACTAAAACAGCACAAATTAAAATCCATGGAGATTTTAACCTCTGCATTGACAGCATCTTCTACATTCTTCTTATCAATTATGCAGCGTTGGACACACACTCCTGGTGGACAACAGGGGTCCATGGAAAAGTACTTCCAGCATGGAGATGAGTGCTTCCAAACTGCGTTGTATTCTTGTTTTGTGAATATTTGTGCCTTCTAAGCTGGAAGATATTAATGGTGGGAAATGGATAACTTTTTATTTCAGGCACGCAGTATCAGTGACTGCCAGGTCATGTGTTACATGGCTCAAATGCATAGTAAAACTCCCCCAACTTTATGCCTTAGCTGCACCCCAAGAAGAGCCCCCCATTCTCCACCAGTATAACATCTCTTATTTCTCACGCCAACCATCCTTGGGCTTCTACAACGTAACTGCCAGTTTAGTGTCAATTAGCTCAAGCGAATTCTGAATGTTTAATATTGCAAAAGGACTAAGAAGAATGTATAGAACTGTAGATTACAACCTGCTTTTAGTTTTAATGCTTTCCAGTTGTAAAATAAAGTAACTCCAATGCGTATCACCCTGCACGGCTTACATTTCCCCAGCTGAATGAAAGCACAAATGATCAGCTCATCTCATTCCATAACAGCCAATAAGTGTACGAGAGAAGCTCAGAGTAACTACCCCATAGATTTAAAGGCCTGTCTCGTCTCTGCACCCCAATGAACAGGGCAAAATAGAGAAATTAATAATCACAGAACAAGGCTTTAGGGGTAATTTTAACCTATCCTGCCCAATGAGAAGCTGATGTGATTGGGTTGGCCAACTGTTTAACACCCCCCACAAATTTTACTCCGCGTTGATTTCAATGGAGTGTAAAACGGGTGGGGTGTAAAACGGATGGTCGACCTGAACCTATTCCTTTCCCACCCAGTGGGTCAGGGTAAAATTGGCCCCTTTATTTCAGTGAATAAACTGAAATGTTGTAAATTTGTTACTGTTTTACTTTGTGGTGCAAAATATGCCAAAAAGTTAAGAAAGAGCAGCTTTCAACGATAAGCACCTGTACCAGAGGCTTGAAAAATGGGAACATTTGATCAGAAGAATCTGGTGACCTGTGCAGTATTACAAATCTTTGGCTCCAAGTTTCGCGTCACCTACCAAGCTGCTTGGCAAAACATCCTTATGTTACCGCCCTCTTGTTGGCTTCTAGTTTTGTGTTCCATGGTGTGAATGCAAACCCACACAAAGCTGTCCAGTTCATTTAGGTTGTTTCAAAATTGCGTGCAATGTGTACCAATATTGTACTCCTTAGTGACTTTGAATCCAGTAGGAGATGGGAGAAGGAGAACAGGAGTCATCCACCTCACACACAAATACACACAAACACAATAAATACACACATACAGACATGCCAACACACACACAGACACACACAAATACAGACAGACAGACAAACACACACACAAATACAGACAGGCACACACGCATACATGCACTAACAAATACGCGCAGACAGACAGACACACACACACAAACACACACACATACAGATGTACACATTCCTTCTTGAATGTGTTTTTAAAAAATGTAAGAAAAAATTATAAAAGGAAAGTAAAGGATCACCAACATTGTAGGCAGAATGTGATCTAATCCAGTCCAGTATTTCCCTGCATCCCAGTCATTTGTTTTTGAATTCTGTTCAGGTAACATGTCATTTTTTTCAGACTGTAGAACACTGCTGTCATTTTCAAACTGTGGATTATATTTATGTGGACTGGTTTGCACGTTGAACTTGGCGAGCGATAATGGATTAATCAGCAAAAACTCTTGTTTCCTTTCAATTTGAACTGATCACATGGTTCCAACTGTCATTTCACTGGTTGTGCTGCTGCTGCTGCTGATTCACTGCTGCTGACTGGTGCCCAGTAAAAGATCTTTCCAGTCGTGACTGAACATTCTTGGAAAATTCTCTTGAAGAAAAGCTGAGGTTTTATGACCAAGATGCTAAGGTAGAGATATCATTATTTGAAATTTTGTGACCTTTTCAATGTTTGTACACAGCTGAATAATATTTTTATTATTATGACTGTGATCATTTATTTCAATTTTACTGATACTGGAAGTGGCAAGCTGCTTCCTCTTCTAGCATCTGAATTTCGTGCTGTCTAAACATATATGATGCTGGTAAATCTTTTTAATGAAAGAATTATTTTTTTTTTCAATAAGTTGCTTAGATAGGACGATGTGGTTTCTAGCCAAAATAACCCCAAAGCATCCTTGCATACAGTATATTCTGCCACACTATCCAGAGAGGCTGCAGCTGAGCTAAAGAGCTGTGAATATCAGCCATAAAGAGCCTCAAGAAACCATAATCAGAGCAGGCATCTTAGTTACATCCATTTGATTTTAATACAGATGGTTATTGATGAGAGGTGTTAAAGATGGCTGCCAGGTGGGCTTTTGGAAAGTGTGGAAGTGCGGGAGGTGGGGGGGGTCCTTAAAGTTCAAATTGGAAAAGATTATGGGGAGGATAAACCATCTGGGGGCATCCTTTTGCTTTAGGTACCATAGCCATCCACAGCTCTAATAACAGTGAAAATTAACTAACAATTAGCATCAGCCAGCGCAAGTACAAGTCCTTTGATGGCTGTTTAAATTGCATTCCACGTCGCTACTGATAGCAGCAAAAAAACAACCAATCAGCAAACAGATATTTTGCATTCTATCAGGAGCATTAACCATAATAAATAACAACATTAAAGTGGCTGGTGGCCCTTGCAGCAGCTGTGGAGAGTGGAGTTTTGGACATCGAAATAGCAGGAAAACATAGTCCGCAGAACAGGCTCTGTCAGAGCTTGAAGATGCGCTACTGGATTGCTAGCAGGTAATCATCCAGTTGGTAAGCTATGCAATCACTGTGGCCATCTTGCACATTTTCTCTGAGATGTAGTCTAATGCACTCTCTAAATAATCCAGACAGCAAAATTGTTGTTTAAGACTTCAAAATACAATCCAATGAACACCCCGGCTTTAGCATGGACCTCATTGTAGTACTACTCTGTCCTGTTGGTTGTTATGACAATAGGTGTTCACCAGACAATGTCAAAGAGGATAGCCAGAATGCCCCAGTTGCCCTTCATCACCTTTCCATTTCCGTGGAAGTAACTTTGGGGGGAATTTTAACCCCCCCCCCCCCCCCACGACGGGCAGGAGAGGATCGGGGGGGGGATGATAAATTGTTAAAAATTTGAAACCCAACCCCAACCTGCCACGAAAGCGCCTACTTACGGTTTTACTGCGGCGAGTTGAGGGGGGCGGCCCAGTAACCCGCTCTGGAGAGGTGGGTCAGTGATCTTAATATTTAAATGAGGCTGCGTTCCTCATACCTTGGCAGCCATTTGAATCTAACGGCTGTGGGCCGGGTTTCCCAGAGCTCGGGAAACCCGGCAGCTGAAGGGAAGCAGGAGCTATGGGCTTCAGCAGGTAAGTGCTTTTCCAGCACTGCTTGTGGGCAGGAGTGCTTCCCCCCGGCCCCTCCACCAAATCTTCTGCTGCGATCTCTCCCTCCCCGCGATCTTCAGACCCTCCCCCTCAAACGATCAACCGACCACCCCACGATCTGCCAACCCCCCCACCACAATCTCTATCTCTCCCCACGATCTCTCCCCAACGCGATCTCATCCTCTCTCCCTGCTTACTGCCATGCCCCCCGACCTCACCCACCGGCCCCTGATCTTCTTGATTGCCGGGGACCGACCCCAGCTGCTGCATACTACAGGAGGCTTTTGCGCCCGGCAGCTGGCCAGCCTCTCAATCTGGCCAGCTGCTGGGCGGGAAATAGAGCAAAAAAATTCGAATGAAGCCCTGCCATTAAATTCAGCAGGCCCTCCCTACCCACATCCCCGTAAATATCGGGGCCCTTATGTTTCATTGCCATAGGTTGGCAGTTTCCTGGTTACCTACAGGTGTTGTATTCTATACTACATTAAAGGCGCTATATAAATGCAAGTTGAAACTGTTCCAGTACAGCTACAACACTGGCGTCTACCCGACAATGTGGAAACTTGCCCAGATATGTCCTGTCCACAAAAATCAGGACAAATCCAATCCAGCCAATTACTGCCCCATCAGTCTACTCTCAATCATCAGCAAAGTGTTGTAAGGTGTCGTCGACAGTGCTATCAAGTGGCACTTACTCACCAATAACCTGCTCACCGATGCTCAGTTTGGGTTCCGCCAGGACCACTCGGCTCCAGACCTCATTACAGCTTTGCAAAAGAGCTGAATTCCAGAGGTGAGAGTAACTGCACTTGACATCAAGGCAGCATTTGACCAAGTGTGGCACCAAAGAGCCCTAGTAAAATTGAAGTCAATGGGAATCAAGGGGAAAACTCTCCAGTGGCTGGAGTCATATCTAGCACAAAGGAAGATGGTAGTGGTTGTTGGAGGCCAATCTTGTCAGCCCTAGGACTTTGCTGCAGGAGTTCCTCAGGGCAGTGTCCTTGGCCGCACCATCTTCAGCTGCTTCATCAATGACCTTCCCTCCATCATAAGGTCAGAAATGGGGATGTTTGCTGATGATTGCACAGTGTTCAGTTCCATTCGCAACCCCTCAAATAATGAAGCAGTCCGTGCCCGCATGCAGCAAGACCTGGACAACATCCAGGCTTGGGCTGATGTGGCAAGTAACATTCGCGTCGGACAAGTGACAGGCAATGACCATCTCCAACAAGAGAGAGTCTAACCACTTCCCCATGAAATTTCAACGGCATTACCATTGCTGAATGCCCCACCATCAACATCCTGGGGGTCACCATTGACCAGAAACTTAACTGGACCAGCCACATAAATACAGTGGCTACAAGAGCAGGTCAGAGGCTGGGTTTTCTGTGGCGAGTGACTCACCTCCTGACTCCCCAAAGCCTTTCCACCATCTACAAGGCACAAGTCAGGAGTGTGATGGAATACTCTCCACTTGCTTGGATGAGTGCAGCTCCAACAACACTCAAGAAGCTTGACACCGTCCAGGACAAAGCAGCCTGCTTGATTGGCACTCCATCCACCACCCGAAACGTTCACTCCCTTCACCACCGGCACACTGTGGCTGCAGTGTGTACCATCTACAGGATGCACTACAGCAAGTCGCCAAGGTTTCTTCGACAGCACCTCCCAAACCCACGACCTCTACCACCTAGAAGGACAAGGGCAGCAGGCACATGGGAACAACACCACCTGCACGTTCCCCTCCAAATCACACACCATCCCGACTTGGAAATATATCGCCGTTCCTTCATCGTCACTGGGTCAAAATCCTGGAACTCCCTACCTAACAGCACTGTGGGAGAACCTTCACTTCACGGACTGCAGCAGTTCAAGAAAGCGGCTCACCACCACCTTCTCAAAGGCAATTAGGGATGGGCAATAAATGCTGGCTTTGCCAGCAACACCCACATCCCATGAACGAATAAAAAAAATCTTGAGGGGCCAACACGTGCAGCTGCAGGTCTCCACCAGGGGTACCCCAAGCCGTGTTAATGGCCTGGAACAGGAAATCCCAGTGATCCTGTCCAGCATCTGGGTGCAGGGGGCGGTGGGTGTGTAGCAGGAAAGTCTGCCTTTAAACTTCCTACACAAATGCATTGAATTCAGACAAATATTTAATGTGCCGCTTACCCTGGAAACTGTGTAGCATTTGCTATATTGCTGTTATTTTAACTCCAGTCAAATCTTAGGGCAGGGATCCAGTCAAGTATTTTAGTGCAGATAACTGGAGGGCAGGACTGGTGGAACGATTTTCCAACAAAAATTGGCATCCAATCTGCTGCTGCAAAAAGAACACTAAAGATTTGGGTTCCAAATTAGTGCCAGCAGAGACAACCCCCATGCACAGTGGCGGGATCGCTGCTAAGTCAAAGTTCCCTATTCTCTGCTGTGTTTAGTGCCAACAGCAGTGGTCACTGGCCTAAAATTACAGCAGAGAACAAGGCTACTGGCAGTAATTTTAATGCCCACCTAATGTCATGTTTACCTACATAATGATAATTCACTGCACTTCAAAATAAGTCATTGCGCATGAGGCACTTTATATCTATACATCTTGCTTTCTTTCCCTCTTCCTTTTCTTGTGGACGATGTCCATACTGGAATAAAAGTTGCACTGGTGTTTGCAGCACAACTTCACATTTTATGGCATTGCATGAACAAAAGGTTAAAATTGCATACTGATCAATTAAAACGGCAATTTCTGGGGCTACCCCAGTGACTTTGTTGGTCAGTGGACTGCCTGGTATGAAACTGAGCCCTACAGACCTGCAAGGCCCTGCACTGAATTAGCTAATCTCCCAGGCAGAACTAGGGATGCCTCAGTGCTCTGGGCTTGGGAGGGCAAAGATCAGCCAGGGTTCTTGTTCCTGATGGTTACCCAGTAACCCTTCTAGAAAGTGAGGTGACGATGAGATTTGACTTGGTTGTAACACTACCTACAATCAAATACCCCGCCAACACTCACTGGCCTAGAAATTGGATCATGCAGTACCCGTTTCTCAGGTGGAATATGATGTGCTCGTGGTCATTCTGCGCCGCACGCCATATTGGTTAAGCCGTCCTGTAGTTGTCCAGGGCTCCCACCTGAAACTGGCGTTAGTCCCATCGCCCATGCAAATTGGCCTATTTCAGGCCCCATCTCTAAAGCTGAGGCGCTTGAGGGCTTGCGATCAATTCTCTCAGACGCATAGCAGCCAAACCAGTGCACCTTAAAGGGACCGCTGCAGGCTGCCACCAAAAAGGTAAGTAAAAAAAAAATTACTTATCTGAATATGAAGCCAGAAGGAGCAGGAGTGCTGCTCCTGACTTCACATTAAAACTGTGGGGCATTGCCAGCCACCGCTCGCCCACCTCCCGATCTCCCCCTCTCTTCCCCCCAGACTTACTTTTTGCTCCGGTGCTGGCGTCCCTACTGGCCGATCATTATCTTTTGCGTGAATGGTGCACTGACTCTTGGGGTACAATTGGTGACCCCAACACACCGGTTGCATCCTGATGACGCAAGAGGACCAATTTCGCGTGATCCTCTTGCTCATCATTTTCGGTGCGGCAGTTCCTGTTTGCCATTGGGTTCGAGCCCAAAATTAGGCATAAACCAATTTCTAGGCAACTGTCTAGCCTGACGTGAAGAATTATCACTTGGTGAAGGGCTGGTATTGCCCATGGAACATTACCTAACTATAAGTGAATGTCTTCAGGAGAAAACTGGAGGTGAAATAAAAATTAAAATAAAAACTTCGGTAAGCTAACTATTGCAACACAGTTATTTTTGTAATTCCCAAATCATTATGTGGAGTACCCACCTGGAGTTATTTACACTCAGAACAGGTCTTCATTTAATGCAGTGGGTGGAAAGTCAGTATAGAGTTAATTTTTATTGTAATGTAGAATGTTGCTGTGAAAAAGAGTGACCAGGCTATATTGATGCATGTGGAAGTAACATGCATCACCACAGATAATTGTTGAACACTGCTTTATATTCTGTGCACCCACTTTGCATGGCATTACATTAATGCATTATTTTGAATGCACACTCAGTGAACGGATACATGTATGTGAAGGGTATTCTGGCAATCGGCAATAGGCAGGACACCCCTCACAAGCCAATTATCCCGCCAATCTGCAATGATACTAGGACCACGACAGAAAAATGGGACAAACAAGACTGAACATTCGAACAACAGTCAGAGTTCCACCCAGGAGGATAAGCAGTCACTATACCGAAGGTTCTCATTTACATAAAAACTTGGTTTGAAAGACTGGCTAAGAGGAGGTGAAGAAAGCACTGAAGACATAAGTAAGAAGAATTAGTCTCTTTTACTTCAACAACTAGAAAAATGTTGCCGATAAGTAAAATATTGTTGGGTCCAAATGTAATAAATATTTAACTGTGGTTATCTCCAGTACAATCTAAGGTATTTTGTGCATCTGAATATACATGTACAAAATAATTAAAACTCTCTCAGTCAGTGTCTGACAAAACTTTGTGAGCGTAATTTTAACTTTGGGCGATGTTGTAAAATAGATGATATCGGATAGGTTGTCCATTATACAATCTGCTTGATTTTCCTTTCCATTGACTTGATGGAATCGGTATTTCTGTGCAAATCTATGTGCAAAAATAACAGTCAAAACAATAAACCCAATATCACAAAGAAAAAAAAACTAAAGTATGGTTTCTCTTTTTATTTTAGATATAAAAAAACTGACCACTGAACTTTGTTAAGGACTCATTTATCGAATGGCATTCCACAGGTTGTGGTATCCACAGGAGAAATGATGCTGCCCCCATATTTGCTCTGGAAAGGCCTTAAGATGCCTCTAAGGAGCTCTGATCAGCTACATCCTGGAGCAGCATGAAGTAGGGTTGGTGGTTTTGTATCAGTGTGTTGAGCAGATTATCTAGACGGCCCATCTGCTCAGCTAACAATACCCAGTCCAATTGCATAATGTTATGCAGGCAACCTGTCCTATCCCTGCTCTTCCATGTGCTTCTCAGTGTTCCAAGATATTGCATTCACATGGCTTTTGTCCACGACTGGTTCAGCAGGCATATGGGCTCCTCCACAAGGTACCGGGATATTGGAAGGAGGAAGGGATTCAAAAGGCTGACATCTGCCTCTTGTGACCAAAATGTTTCCTCATCTGTCAGTGCGGAACTCTTCAAAAGCTCATGGTACCTGGAGGCAGATCCTCTGAGGGATCCAGCAACAGGTCGAGGTTTTCCTGCAGATTGTGGACTCCCTCCCCTCTCTGCATGGATACTTTTCTGTGGTTACAGACAACAAGCTGTGGCTTCTTTGCTGCTGGTGTCTTGTCAGAAATAATCTGGTTTCTTCAATGTATGGAATTAAATTAGAAGATGACAATTCATCTTTAAGGCAAAAAATAATGTGCAAATTCTTACTCATGAGCACGTGTACTAGAATTGGAGACAGACAATGCAAATGTCATTTTGGAAAAGATTTATGTGCACAAGTGAAGTGTAACTATAAACTACTTCTTTAAAGGACTTTCTGTATGTATATTAGAGATTTTAAAGACAAGCTGCTAAGGTACATTTACGCACTTTGATTTTTAGCTAATTTACAATAATACAGTATTTGTATTTTCCATAGTATTTATCACATCAAAACATCTTAAAACATTTCACACAGTTAATTACTTTTGAATTGCAGAAATTGTTATTATAATTATATGGAAGGATCAAATGTAATTTAAATTTATGAGATAGCCTGGGACTCTGGAATAGATGTTTCCCCTTTAGAATAATTTTCAAGCTGGTCCACCAGCTAAGTTAGACTTTTCTTGCATGGCAATTGCCACAATCATTGGTGCCTTTTTGATCTTTGGGGGCTGAAATCCATTTTTTATTATCTTTTTCACATCTTTAATTTTACTCAACAATCCTGGAAGATTCAACTAAGTTTAATAACTTCATTTACTTTGTTTGCTCTCACTGTCCATGGATATGACCTTTCTTCAGATATTGGTGGTATTGTTGACATTCCAGAAAATGAATCTTGATATTTCCAAAAGTGTTTTACAACAATAACTAACTCTGGCTGAAAGAAAACGGACATCATTGTCTCCATTTTATGCATTTAGAACCAGCAGTACATGATGTCCCATTTATTGCATACATTAGCATAAGTATAGAGATTTGTTGAAGTGATACCTTAAGTCATAGAATCATAAAAAATTTATGGCACAGAAGGAGGCCATTCGGCCCATCATATCTGCGCCAGCTGAAAATGAGCCACCCAGCCTAATCCCACTTTCCAGCACTTGATCCGTAGCCTTGTAGGTGCATATCCAGGTACTTTTCAAATGTGATGAGGGTTTCTGCCTCCAATACCCTTTCAGGCAGTGAGTTCCAGACCCCCACCACCCTCTGGGTGAATTTTCTTTTCCTCAGCTCCCCTCTAATCCTTCTACCAATCACTTTAAATCTATGCCCCCTAGTTATTGACTTCTCTGCTAAAAGAAATAGGTCCTTCCTCTCCACTCTTTCTAGGTCCCTCATAATTTTGTACACCTCAATTAAATCACCCCTCAACCTCCTGTGTTCCAAAGAAAACAATCCCAGTCTATCCAATCTTTCCTCATAGCTAAAATTCTCTAGTCCTGGCAACATCCTCATAAATCTCCTCTGAACCCTCTTTAGTGCAATTACATCGTTCCTGTAATGTGGTGACCAGTAAATAATGGCCGCTAGTTTCTGACTAAGTGCCTTAACTTGTCAGCGATAATTTACGGTGCTGATTTGCAAAAACTGCAGCTGCAGTTTGCAGGGTCAGCGGAGGGCATCTAATTTTTTCGGCGCCGTCAGGTCTCCGTGCCTCTATGGGCACACTTCCAGTGGTCACCTACCCCATGCAGTGAGAAAATCTGGCCCCTGCCCAACTTTGGGTGGTGGGGTTGCCCAGACCCTATTCAATGACCCCTTGGCTCCTGTATAAGAAAAAATCTCCAGTCTTTGGGGTCCAGATTGATTCCCTGGCCTGGACCCTTCCCTCCATCCCTGCCCCCGATGGCGGAGGCCAGTGCACCTCATATCTCTCAGCGTACTGGCCTCCAATCCTACACTGGATCCCAACTGAGCCAGAGAAGCAGGAGTCCCCACTATATGAATTCCTCACCCTGGCTCGGTCCTTGGAGCCATCCCCTGATGTCATTGGTCTTGTAAGGGGTGAGCAGAGGTTCTGAACTTTACAAGGCTGTCTGGAAAACCTGCAAACGGCAGGGATCCAGCACAACCAGGTCCCTGCCATTTTCCTTGTAGGTTCTGCTGGACTCCCACCGGATATAAGGTGGGAGTCTAGCAGAACCCCCAAGTAAATTCGGGGCTCATATGTTCATAACGAATGGTACAGAGAGAACGAGCAGACATCTAGATAGCTAAGTTTTCAACTGGCTGGATTGTTCCCACTGACACAATTCCTTTATTTCCATAGTCAATTTAATGTAAATAAACTGGCGTTCAATTTCCTGAGTTTTACACATGAATCTCGCTGTGTGCTTAGCCTGCCTATTTAAACAGGCGGCAATGGCCAATCAATCTGGTTCTTCAGGAATTAGTTTCTTAACATTGAACTACTGGAATTTTGACTGCTGCAACCAGAAACAAGTATTGCATTCAGTGCTCCTCAATTCCTGAGCTCTTTGGAGGTGGAAGAAAGGATGAGTGAAGGGAGAACATAAGAAATAGGAGCGGGAGTAGGCCTTACGGCCCCTCGAGCCTGCTCCGCCATTCAATATGATCATGGCTGATCTTCGACCTCAACTTCACTTTCCGCCCGAATAAGAACATAAGAAATAGGAGCAGAACATAAGAAATAGGAGGTTAGCCTGCACCTGACATTATCCACTGAGACTTGTTAACAGACTCAGGTGCAGCAACCTAAACCTGTCAGAAGAGAACTGCCTTCAGAGGCTAATGTCCACCAGGGAGGTAGTGACAAAGTTGTACAACAAACAGACCTGCACTACAAGGACAGCAGTGGCAGTGAAAGGCACAACCTTCCACTTCTATGCCTCCAGGCAGCTATTGGAAATATCTGCAACATCAGTCATTCCGACGTATATAGATGCTTTTTTCAACAGGGCAAACAACTTTATCACTTTCCCAAAGGCAAGGCAACAGCAAAATGCACTGCAATTCTTCTGGCTTGCAGAATTTCCCAAAGTCCAGTGGGTTATTAATGGCATCCACATGGCCATGAAGCACAAGGGCTTCCATTCCATCAATCATCAGGCAATCAGTGACACAGCACAGAATCATGCAGGTTCACTTCCTAGGCAGCAGTCACCATTCTTTTATTTTAAGGCAATCTTCTGTGCCTGGTTATTTGAAGGACCAGACAGACTTGAAGGATGGCTCTTAGCAGACAAAGGGCTACTCTCTGCAGCCCTGGCTAATGACACCTTTCCAAGTCCCATATTCAGAAATTGAATACAGATACAACGAGGCTCATGAACGTAACAGGGTAATGATAGAACAAACTGTTATCACCCTGAAACAGCACTTCACATACCTGGACAGATCAGGAGGTGTCTTGCAGTACAGCCATGCCTGAGTCTGCAAAATCAATGTTTTCTGCTAAATGCTCCATTGTTTTTCTATCTAAAGAGGCCTAACCATGGAGGAAGGTAGAGGAGCAGCCCCCTCTGCAGCCAAACCCACAGGACAATATTGACAATAATCCAGAGGATGCCACTATAGATACATCTTTGCAGGCAGTGAGAATAGTATGCCAGGCTATCACAGAGAAAGTATTTAATTAAGTGTCACTCATTTCACAAATAAACTTGTCCACATGTGCACAATGCACTGGCCTAATGTACCATTCCAACATTGTTCTGTGCATCACCTCAATTACCATGGAAGCCCATCCTTCAATTTGCAACTATATTATTCTGCACCAGCACAAAGAAACTCTTTAGAAAAAGTTCAAATAAAGTACTAACAAATTATTTCTCTATAAATGCATAGAGTGATCTGTGGATTTGTGTTTAGTGTTTTTCACACCGAGGCCTCCCTTAGATGACAAATGTCAAGGTCGGCTTAGCAATTTCTGAGTAGTGAGCAATACATTGAATTTAAAACTTAATTTTAAAGTTTCAAAATTCATGTCACAAATTGGAGTTGTGGTACATTATAGAGTAGAAATTCCACAATGTCTGCACCCAGGCAGAAATAGTACACATCAGGGCAATGCCTAACACACTGCACACAGCCATTTCCACCTCATTATATATTCATCGTGAGTTTGCATGCTGGGAGGTCAACATTCCTATGTTGCTGTAACTATTTAAAGAACTGCAACAGTCATTTAAAGGGAAGTTACCATTGGAAGGCATAAAAAAAAGTTCATCCGGCAAAGAAAGTCTCTGCATAACTGATGGAATGTGACAGGAACCAAATGGGCAGATTTACAGATAATGAAGTGGAGGTAGTGCTGTAGGAGATGGATGTGATCACCAGGCACTCAGGACTTCTCTCTTCTAGGGACGGTGCTCTGGAGCGCCAAACAAGAAAACCCTTGTTTTCCCAACATCTTGTATGAACTCCTCGACTGCTGCAACGGTAAATCTGAGTGTTCTTCCTCAGCATTGCTCCATAATGTAAATGAGAATTGTGGTCCTGAATTTCTTCAAGAGTCCCACCAGACTCCTGCTGTAACTCCAACGGGAATCCGGAAGAACTTGCTAATAAAAGGCAAAGACCAGTTTGCAGTAGATCCCGGCTGATTACAGGATTTCCCAGTTAGTCTTGTAAGGAGTGGAATCTCTACCTGCCCCTTACAAGGCCTATGACACCAAGGAGAAGAAGCAGGTGCAGGGATTCCCTATGCTGGGAGTTCCCGCTTCGCTCGCTCAGTACTATTTCTGGAGGTCGATGCACTGAGACAGATCAGGTGTACTGACCTCCAGATGGGTGCAAGTGGGCCACCCCAAGCAGGGGGGAGTCCAGACCTGGGAAGTGGCTTGGATTTCACCACCTTGTCCCATCTGACCAAACATCTGTTTGCAAATCTAGTTCACTGAAGTATGATAACATTTGCCTCTTACTAAGTTTTGCCCTTGAACCAATTTTCACATTTCAAAATGCACACAGGGTTTCTCTTATTTAGTGTCTGCATAAAGACTTTCTGTAAATTTCTAATATTCAGCATTATAAAGTTGAAGTGGAAATAGTTGTGACATATTTCTGGATTTTTGATTTTTTAACTAGCATAGGCCCTTCCCTCTGGGTGCCAACACAGGAAGATAAAATAGGTACAGAAACACACACTTACAGTCAGGTTTTTAAACTGAAAGATACTAGAGTAGGCCTTCACTCAGACTCAGTAGTTTAGGATCCAGAAGGATAGATAGAAGTTATGTTGTTTAAGACAAGCAAGATAATCCGCTGATGTGGGGAAGTGTAATGTTCATTATTTTGTATTATTAAGCAAAAACAAGTTGTACTGATTAAATCAATTGAGTCTGATCAAAACTGTTGCTCTGCTTGTTCACATGCTGGCTGAGAAATAAAACAGCTTAGTGTTTTATTCTGGCCTTGTCTCACTGAAATGTAAACAATCTGCCTACTGAAAGATTAGAGGGCACGCAAAAGACACAATGATGTGTATTTCCCCCAGAGCGGCATATAGGCGGCTGGCAGGCAGAATACGCCAACTGATTGGCCGATAGTCCTGCTGGGAGGCCCAATTCATTTTGAGGACTGAGCTTTATTTGAATCAGGCCAGTGGGCGAAAACCATGCTCCGGGGCAACCTGTTGCAATATCATGTGGCCTGGCTGGCCTCTGGGCCAGAGGATGGTGGCTTCCTAGGGGCCCCCTATCTGCGGGGTGGGGGAGGGGGGAGCTGGAGCAGCAGTGGCCCTGGCAGGGTTTGTGGAGCCTGACGAAGCACTCCTGCTTCTCGCAGCCTCACACCTTCGGGATCCTCTTTGTGCACAGTGGATGCCCCACCCAGCTCAGTCTAAAAATGATAATTGAGATTCTATGTACATCAGAGGACTCAGATTAGCATTTTAAATGGACCTACTGCCTGACTCAGGGGCCGCTCCAGCTGCTCAGCAGAGGTCCCAGGGAAACATCGCCATGGCCACAGTGGTGGCAACAATGGAGCGGTAGGTCATTGCCCACCATTTTGGGGGCTATACGGCCACATTTCGACCAGGGGGGAGGCTTCAAAGTTTACCCCAATATCCGGTTTGTCAAGGGGGATGCATTGTTACATCCCCTGGGTTATGCTATGGTATAAGTGGATATTGGATAGTGTGAGTCAACTCCAGAACATAGGATCCACTTATTGGAGCAACTAATGCCTCTGAGCCCACGAACATATCTATGGCACGCCCGAATTTGTAACATTGTACAACTACAGAATACTTCAATGATCTCTGCTAAAAGGTGCACATGTGGGGTTAACAGACGAGAATAGAATTGAGCTTAACTGAGATGCTTCCAAGGTTGAATGGATTGCCCACATTTACTACCAAGGCCCACACAAGAAAAATGATCACATAGAAAAGATAACAGATATATTATGACAGATAACAGATATATAGGTGTATATAAACTGGTATTCCAGCATGAGAAAAAGTTGAGGCAAAAAAAGAAAGAATAGATGTGCTATGTTGTTGCAGAACCAGTGCCAAATAGATTCACCACTTTCCTGAGTTCCCTATCTCAGCTGCATTGCTGTGCAGAGGTGTCGAGGTGTTTTCCCACAACAATAACAACTTGCACTTATATAGCACCTTTAACATAGTAAAGCGTCCCAAGGCACTTCACAGGAGCTTTATCAAACAAAATTTGACACCGAGCCACATAACAAGATATTAGGTCAGGTGACCAAAAGCTTGGTCAAAAAGGTAGGTTTTAAGGAGCATCTTAAAGGAGGAGAGAGAGGTAGAGGTGCGCAAAGGTTCAGGGAGGGAATTCCAGAGCTTAGGGCCTAGGCAGCTGACTGCATGGCCGCCAATGGTGGAATGATGAAAATGGAGATAATAATGAAATTGGAGGAGCGCAGAGATCTCGGAGGGTTGTAGGGCTGGAGGAAGTTACAGAGATAGGGAGGGGTGAGGCCACGGAGGGATTTGAAAACAAGGATGAGAATTTTAAAATCGACTCATTGCCGAACCAGGAGCCAATGTAGGTCCGTGAGCACAGGGGTGATGAGTGAATGGGACTCGGTGCGAGTTAGGATACGGGCAGCAGAGTGGAAAGGGAGATAAGAGCAAGTATCATAGAATCATAGGAATATCAGCACAGAAGGAAGCCATTCATTCTACTGTGCATGTGCCGGTGCTAGTTCTTGAAGTAGACCATCTGAGCTGCTGGAGTCATGCCTGAGCTGCTTTTCACCTCCTTTTAGTGGATGAACAGAACCAGCAAAGACCCAGGATCTGGTTTCCTGCCTAGTCTTTTGATCACAAATGCTATAAGATCAAGGGAAAACAGAGGGTAGAGAAACAGGGAAATTAAAGAGCAAATTCACTAAAAGGTCAAGGCATTCTAGGGGAATTCTGTTAGCATTCATCTGCCCAGATCACCCACTTCACAGTTTAGCAGATGAAATAAAAGATGAGCAGGAGCCAGGAGAAGCTCCATAAATTAGATTATTTAAAAAGTAATTGGTGCCAAAAGAAAACAAATTACCTGATACTCAATTAAACTAGATGCTTATTCTGACACTAAAGTATTACTTTTATGGCTAACATAGATCACTAGATGCAAACTGGAACAAATACACCAATTTTCATGACTGTTTAAATAAATTCCAAACAGTGCATTGTTTAAATCCTGACAACTATGGATTTTTTCCCAAAATTTCTGTTGAGCTGTTCCACTGAATCTAAGGGGGTTGAACTAGTCATCCAGGAAGCAACTCACAACATCATCTGTGGAATAGTCCACTTTTAGCAGGGGGAGCAAAATGATTTCAGTAATTGCATTGAAAGACATATGTTTTTAATTTTAACAACGGAACATTTTAATTTGAATAAGAGATCCATTATATGTCTAAATTTAATAAGCTTGTCATTAGTAATGTAGGTTGGTAAAAAAAAGTGCATAAAGTAACCCAACTCTACAAACAAATCCCCTCAAACATGTTGACAACTTAATATTTAAAGTTAATATTTAGCTTTACCATTTGCATGAGAAATGCAAATAATCAGTGATAAATGTTTTAAAGTCTGTTTTTTAATGTTATCTAGTATAAAGCACCGTTTGACATTTACCCTCAAAGGTTATAGCCTTACAAATGGCAATCTACTGTGCTCTGGACTCCTGTATGACTTGATCAGCACTGCCCTCTATACTCAGTGGACATGTACATTAGCTGCAAGGTTAGATGCCCTATGTTAGCCCCCATCTCAAAACAAAATTATTAATGGAATTGATTTTTATTTGTTCATAAGAAGTGGGTGACACTGGCAAGACTACATTTAATGCCATTCCTAGTTGCCCTGAGAAGGTGGCAGTGGGCCATCTCCTTGAGCCATTGTAGTCTTTGTAGCGATGGCCCTTCTATGGTGGTATAACATAGGGAATTTCTGGCTCATTTTTTTTTAGGGGAGGCTGTTACAGTATGGTAACAGTACAGTATTTTAGCACCCATAGCAGCTGTTATTTTTGTGAAAATAGAACCAAATAAAAAAAGAAAACCTACAGATCTGAATTTGAGCCACATGTACAAAATTATCACTGCCCTAGACAAAAAGTCAAAGTCAGAGACTGAATTAACAAAGGAATATGGTGTTACTCAAGCAGCCATCAGCAGAATCTACAAAGGACAACAGGATTTTGTCCTCAATCGGGTCAGAAGCAGAGATTTCAGAAATGGCCTGAAATGGTTGTGCACTTCTAAACTCAATGACATTGGAGCAGAATTTCCTGGATGGTTCACGGTACGTGCAATAAAAATCTCCCTGGAATTTCAGAACAAATTTTATTGGAAAAAGCTGTCAGAATTGCAGACGAAGCTCTTTCAAAGAGCCGGCACAGGCACGATGGGCCGAATGGCCTCCTCCTGTGCTGTAGCTACTATGATAGTATGAATAGGTCTATCCAATCCGTTTCTTATTCTTCTTAGTGATTGTTTACAACTGCGTGGCTTGCTAGATCACTTCAGAGGACATTAATAGTCAATCATGTCGTTTGGGACAAGCCAAGTAGGGGTAACAGGCTCCATTAGTGAACCAGGTTTTAACGACAATCCAGCAGGTTTCATGGTCATTTTTCTGGTGCAGATTAGCAGATTCCTTTCATTTAATTTTACAAGTTGCCATGGTGGGATTTGAAGTCATGACCTATGAGTTACTAGTCCAGTACCATACAATACCATACCTACCATGGCTATTTCCCTCACGATCAATCTTCCATACCAAATGTTAAGGCAGCCTCAAGTAACTTAAGTTAGCCCTAAACTGAGATGTGAACTAACAAAAAAGTGAGTGTCTCAAAAATAAACATGGCTCTTTCCTACAAAGCACATTCAGTACAGTTAGACTATGATTCTGATTCAAGAACAACATGATTGAAGAACCAGGTCTGCACTGCAGCGCTGAAGAAAAACAGGCCAACTTTGTCACAGTGAATGTAAGTTTAAGATTTCCAGCAACTTTACTGTTTTACTAGCCTATGAAGATCTCACTATGCTTTGTATAATCTGGACAAATCTTCTCCTGTTCAGACACATACACAAACATGTGAGTGTCACATGAAGAATTAGTTTCAGAATTTTCTCACCCTTTGTCTTAAGTATACTCAGGAAGCCCTCAGGGGACTTTTCATTGTTTATTTGGACCAAGAATAATATAATTAACATTCTGTGACCAAAAAAAACCAAACTAACCAGTTCGTACTGGGGATGACTAATATTATTTCACCTATCTGCAATAAACACCATCCCACATCACATATAGATTGTTGCAGTTTTTTATGCTCCTACTGGCATGTGGAGCAACAGATAGTGGGCAAATTAGCTGCAAGGCTATAATTCAAGCATCAGACTCAGGTGACATCATAAATCATGCAAAAAAAGCTCCAACAGTTTATGAATATTGGCAGAACACTGAAGTTGAATTACAGTTTTAAACATACTGCCAGCTATGTGTTATTATTTATATTATCTACTGAATAGCTGATATGAACAAAAACGGCACTTTTCTAACTGTCATGTGATGGGCACATTATATGCAGTTGCAGTTGAATAGCTTAGGTGAAAGAGTGTTAAGGTTCACTGTGATATTTAACCAGAAGGAATATAGCATCACATGACAGGTACCGCAGTAAAATGAGATTGTTTTAATCTTCGGCAGCAGGGTACCAGTAAATGAACTATTGAGTTAATATTACACATAGAAATATGCTCAGCAATATTACAAGACAGTTTTATCATTGAAGAGCTCAGATGATACCCTAAGGTGTGAGAGTGAATATTGACTGGTTTATAACCCTTATCTTACCCCCAAAGTAAGATTACAGTCTTGGAATTGCTCCAATGCAACTGCTTGTTTTTTTATGCGTTTCTTCTTTTCTGCTGACGCCATTGGTTCATGCTAGGCTATGGTGCCATCGGTTGCAGATGCCCTTCAGCACCTCACTTGCGTGGCCATTCTTCATCTGTAAGCCAAGTTAGACTATTCAACCACAGGGGCATCACAGCCAAATCTGATCCTGGTCTTATCCAATGCCCACGTAGGTACACTTTCCAGCAGAGGCCATTGGACAGCAGTCAGAAGAGTAAACTCCGGTTTTTATCTCTCTAACCCAGGGTGCCTAGGCTAATAGTAGTAATTGTAATGATTACTGCTATCCTGGTAAAGATCAGCTAACTTCATACATCTAGGAATCACTTGGGATCTTCATATCTATATGAGTCAGCTGCACACTATGTAGTCCAGTCAACAGTTAAGCCATGAAGGGGAACTTTTTTATATGATAGACTATACAGTATAATTAGTTGAGTGGTTTTGTTTTGATTTAGATCTTTTTTGTTTTACTGCCTCTGTCAAGGTCAGCACGTAATTGACTTGGGATGACGTCTTGGCTGAAGGATTAACAATTGCGATATAATCGTTGTAAGTTTATCAGAAAATAATTTGCAGTAGATTACTAGGAAGTTCAACATCTATATTAAAATCTTTGAGTTAATAACACTACCACACCTCCAGTACATTGGATGTATCTCAGTGGTAGAGCCAAATTTGCATATATGAGGCCCTGGGTTCGATCCCTGGCACCTCCATGCAAATGCTGGTACAAATTTAAAATGAATATTTAAGTGTCAGCCTTGGCTCAGTGATAATACTCTCATCTCTGAGTCAGAAAATTGTGGATTCAAGTCCCACTCCAGAGACTTGAGTACTTCAGTGCAGTATTGAGGGAGTGCTGCACTGTCAGAGGTGACATCTCTCAGATACGATGTCATATTAACCTGAGGCTCTGTCTGCCCTCGCAGGTGGATGTAAAAGATTGTATGGCACTATTGAGAGGAGAATTCTCCTGCTGTCCAGGTAAATATTTATCCCTCAACCAACATCACTAAAACAGATTATCCAGCCATTATCTCATTGCTGTTTGTGGGACCTTGCTGTGTGCAAATTGGCTGCCACATTTCCTACATTACAATAGTGATTACATTTCAAAAAGTACTTCATTGACTGTAAAGCACTTTGGGGCATCTGAAAAGACACTGTGTGAATATAAATTCCTGCTTTCTCGACATTGAAATCAATGGGTAATGCTGTCATGGTATTGCCTATTCCTACTGCTCCAGAGGTGGTGCTGTAACCTCTCTCACTTGTTTTGTCATCTCCCCCTGCCCACCACTGCTGCCTCCTGCTTCATTCCTCAGTCGCTCTAGGATCTTTCATATGCCCTATTGCTGCTATCTGCCTGGTTCTACAGCAGTTCCAGGTCTCCAGTTTACTATAAGGTCTCAGTAAAACTGATTCAAAAGTATGAGCGTAATTTGGAGATTTTAGTGACAACTTTCAAATTCCACACATGTATAATAATTACAAAACAAATAGTCTGCAAACATGTAAAGCTGAATATTATAAAGAACAAGATAAACTAAAAAGATACAGCGTATGTTTTTATTTACAATTTCTCTTAATAAATTGGAACATTGCAAACATGTTGTATTTTCACTTTTTTGGGTAGGCAAGATAACAAACGTTTACCGTAATCCAGCACTGCAAACATGTTTACTTTTTCATGTACTGTCAGACTGTGGTGGCAGCTGATGAGTACATCTTTGCTTTGATGCAATTTTCCATGTCAGATAATGACCTGGTTACATTTACAGTGTGACCAGGTCAGCCATAAGACTGGAGATCTTTCATTTGACTGGAGATTGCTCCTGCCCCCAAGTAGACTAGTTGGAGGAGGAAGAAAACAGATAAATAGGGGATTTAAAAAGATATTTATCAATTAGAAAAAGATTAGAATAGATAAAGTTACATTATAAAAAAAAAGAATATTAAAGTTGAAATAATGAAAATAGAAGAGAGGGGAAAATGGAAAGGAGAGCAAGCAGATATAAAAAGTTCTATTTTTTTAAAATTTAAAATTGCATTTTAATTTTTTTTTCTGGTTTAGGGTTAATATGACAGTAACAAAGCTATGCTTGACATTTAAATAGCTTTATTACCATTGTATTAATATTTGTTTCATGATTACAGTGCATGATCTGAAAATTTAAGGAACTGACCATCCCAGGAACACAATAATTTCCCCAGCACCTTGGGATGTTTTACTACGTTAAAGGCGCTATATAAATGCAAGTTGTTGTTGTTGCAGATCTTCGCATTGGGATTCTAACAGTTAATCTCATGGTACCCATCGGAATCCTGTTACAAATCACTAACAGGGTTATAACCTATCTCCCTTGTAGTCGCATAGTAAGATATTTATGAGTCATATCATGGAGGAAAGTAATGACGTCAATTATCTATTTTTTCCAGAAACACAAAAGATAATCCGTCTAGTTATTTTTTTCTTTTGAAGTATTAATGCCTTTCATACTAAATATCACCTGCCCATACAAGTCACAAAATGCAAATGAGGAATGTAGGTCAGCCCATCTAGCTAATCTTCCATAGAAATCCACTGTCTTCCTTTCCCCCCGGCATCCCCCCACCCCTGTCACCACTTTTAACTATGTCTTGAATTAGATGATTTCTAACACCAACATTGCATTATTTCCTTTCTGTTGAGGGGGGAAATGTTTTACGTAGTAACTGTGATCTGAAAGGGGACTGCGTAAGCCGATTAATCATAGATCATTCGCACTTGAATAACAAGGCTGTTTATACTTAAGTAACAAAAAGGTAAAATCACATAGCCATTATTTTACAGAGACAAGCCACTGAATGATTTACAAGTTGCAAGATACGTTTTGTTTTTCTTCTTTCTAGTAAAGAGGCAGTGTCTATTTTGGTAGTGTCTATTTCCTTTTCTAACTATTAAACATATTGATAAAGAATTTGAAAAGAAAAGCCTAAAACCATGAACTATTTATCATTTATACAATAAAATTGCACAACCAGTTTGATACTAGATTTTTTAGGACTGGAAAAAAAAGTCTTAACAGTGCAGCATGTCAGATGACATCACTGGGCCATGTAGGGTACCATTTACCATCAGTGAGTATCGACACTAAAACTTATATATTTCAAAAATGTACAATGTATGTCCTGATATTCCTTCGCATATTAACCATTCAGATTATATGCTACATAGCTCTCAAAGTGACACAATATTTGTGAAACTGACTGCTCATAACCATGTTAAATGGCTCAGTATAATCGGTTATCATGCCAAGAGCTGTCCTCAGTGTATATTGTAACAGCTGATGAATACCACATTGCCAGAAAATACCACTTCTTCTCAGTTTACTCCCTTAGCCATTTCAAAAAAGTTAGCTACGACTATGGCAATTTGAATAGCTGACACAAGAAACTGACCAATCATTATTTCTGAAATTCAGATGTGTTTGTATATTTCCTAATATTTTCAAGTTAATTCAAGGGGTGTGTCTGCATTTCATTTTATAAATGCTTGTTGAAAAATATTCACTTTATCTAATAATTTGTGAAGGAAAGCACCTTCCCACCCCCCTAACTGTGCAGTAGTGTTGGTAAAATATTAGAAATATAAAAAGCAGTTACGGGACTGGGGAGAAGAGACTACCCTCAGTGCACTACCATTACAGTTTCTTTTAAATCAAGTGCTAACCCAACAAGGTCGCAATGCTAGTACGGCATTAATAAGCCTTTAATTGTCCAACATTTCCCACAAGTTGTAAATAAAATGATAAGTGGTGTGAGGTAATTTACAATGGGCTTAGGTATTGCAAACAAATGTAAAACAATGCCATTAAATAACGTATCTATACTGATAGCAAAGTATTGATAACACCTTGAGCCATACTAAGAACTAAGCCTCTGACCGTTAAAACTATTTAAGGGACTGATTGGCAAATATAATTATTCTTTTAAAATAATTGAAGTATTAATTTTAGTCCCATATTTCACCAAGATGAGGAGGGATTAAAAAGGATATTTTAACTTTGTTGTGGAAATAAATTAAGTGAAGTAAACTTATTAGGTAATGGCTACAGTATTTTTTTCAGCAATGTGAGTCAATCTCATCTGAATCCCATTAGAACAAGTTATTTCTGACTGCTTCCTCTGCCTGGATTCAGTGATGCTGAGACATGTATAATTCCTCAATGTGGTAAACCCTTTCTCACTTTCCATGACGAAAGAGTTTTTCAACTTAACTTATTGTTTCAATAACAAAAGTGGAACTATCACTCCAATCAGAGCACTGGAATAAAGCAGTCTGGAATTAAAATGAGTCATGTAAACAATAGTAGCTATGTTTCTTCAGTGACATTCATAGTTCCAGGTGGTTTTTTTATTTGTTCATGGGATGCGGGCGTCGCTGGCGAGGCCGGAATTTATTGCCCATCCCTAATTGCCCTTGAGAAGGTGGTGGTGAGCCGCCTTCTTGAACTGCTGCAGTCCGTGTGGTGAAGGTTCTCCCACAGTGCTGTTAGGAAGGGAGTTCCAGGATTTTGACCCAGCGACGATGAAGGAACGGCGATATATTTCCAAGTCGGGATGGTGTGTGACTTGGAGGGGAACGTGCAGGTGGTGTTGTTCCCATGCGCCTGCTGCTCTTGTCCTTCTAGGTGGTAGAGGTCGCGGGTTTGGGAGGAGCTGTCGAAGAAGCCTTGGCGAGTTGCTGCAGTGCATCCTGTGGATGGTACACACTGCAGCCACTGTGCGCCGGTGGTGAAGGGAGTGAATGTTTAGGGTGGTGGATGGGGTGCCAACCAAGCGGGCTGCTTTGTCCGGGATGGTGTCGAGCTTCTTGAGTGTTTTTGGAGCTGCACTCATCCAAGCAAATGGAGAGTATTCCATCACACTCCTGACTTGTGCCTTGTAGATGGTGGAAAGGCTTTGGGGAGTCAAGAGGTGAGTCACTCACTGCAGAATACCCAGCCTCTGACCTGCTCTCATAGCCACAGTATTCATATGGCTGGTCCAGTTAAGTTTCTGGTCAATGGTGACCCCCAGGATGTTGATGGTGGGGGATTCGGCGATGGTAATGCCGTTGAATGTCAAGGGGAGGTGGTTAGACTCTCTCTTGTTGGAGATGGTCATTGCCTGGCACTTATCTGGCACGAATGTTACTTGCCACTTATGAGCCCAAGTCTGGATGTTGTCCAGGTCTTGCTGCATGCGAACTCGGACTGCTTCATTATTTGAGGGGTTACGAATGGAACTGAACACCAACATGTAAATACCAACATGTTAATGATGTATAATGCAAATCAAAGTGAATAAACATAATGTTTAACTTGCTCAGAGTTATAAGTACTGAGCTGAAATAGGTCTGTTATTATTACCTCTTCCAGTGCTTTGCTGATGCCATCCTATAATCAGCTCCAAAGAGATGAGGAGGAGCTATTTTTTTTCTCACTACGGGGAACTGCCTGAACTCTGCACAGTGTCTCACTTGAAAGTACGTCATTTCCCTATATTTGGAGGACGTACAATATGCATGAAGGTACATCTTATATTTCAGATTTTATACTATTTCAAATGTGTTATTTACTCACAACAATCCATAAGAGTCTTATTCACTGTGGTTAGCTTATTGAAACACATAAAAAATCAGGGAAACACAAGGACTCACCTCAACTGATTCCTGGTGCATTGCAGTAATTATAGGGTTTGATGATTCAGTTGGGTGTACCAGATGGCAGACTGTTCCATTTAATAGGTGAATACAGAAATAGTTCTCTCATTGTGTTTGGAATTCTGTTGCCTTTTATTTTCAATATAATGTACCTAATGTCAAAATATTATATTATTTGACAGTAATCTTTAAAGCTTGAAGACTGCTGCAGCATTTCTGAACCAAAACTCAAAAATGGAATAAGATTAGAATATTTTAATTTATTCCATGAACACTGCACTAATCAATGCTTTTTACTTCTGTATATTTCTCTAACTTGTCGTTATAACATTCAATTTTAGAAATTACGGTAAATTATTTTTGCAACAACTCGTATCTACATAGTGCTCTTAATGTGCAATTGTCCCAGGGCACTTTATATAGGGGTGGGTGGGAAAAAGAAAAATAGATAAAAGGAGTAAAAGAATGAGCACCGAACTATAGTACAAGATTTAGGTCAGGTGACCAAAAGGTTTGCCCAAAAAATGAATTTTGAGAAGATTTTTAAAGGTGAAAAGAGAAGTGGAGAAGCAAGGGGTTTTCGGCAGGGAGTTCCAGAGAGTGAGACTAAGGTAGCTGAAGGCTCTGCCACCAAGGGTTGGACAAAGAGAGGGGGATCCACAAAAAGGCAGAGTTGAAAGACCAAAGAGAGTGGGACAGGTGAGAAGCTGGAGGAGGTTGCAGAGTTTGGGTGGAGTGGGGACATGGAGGGATTTTGCAGATTCCATGAGAGAAACAAGGTGCATATTTGAAAGCTGAAAAGGTCTCTAAGGGTTACCACAAGCCAGTAGTAATCAGACTCCTATTTTGTTCTCATCCTTATTCTAAAATAGTTGTTTCCGATGGTTAAGTGTATACAGTGTTAATATATTATTACTTTTCCCTTTGTGTTCCATTTTGCTAAAATAAGGGTAGCGTGTTGTCAATGTCATGAGATTATTATTTCCCCATCTGTCAGATCTAGATGTTAGCAAGTCTATTCTTGGTGGATTACTTTTTTAAAATTTCAAAACATGCATTATTTCATAAAATTTAAGGATAAACACAGTTCAGTGTAAATAACACAATTCCAAAGCAATACAATTCAAAACAATATAATACAGTATTACTTTTATAAATTTCAAAATATACTTTATCTAATTTTTTGACTTTTTATATCAAAATATACTTTATCTCATTTTTTGGCTTTTTTAAAATTTCAAACTATACTTTATTTCATTTTTTGGCTTTTTAAAAATTTCAAAATATACTTTATTTTACATTTTGGCTTTTTTATTTCAAAATATACTTCATTTCATTTTTTGACTTTTTTATTTCAAAATATACTTCATTTAATTGTTTTGGCTTTTTGTAATTTCAAAATATATTTTATTTCATGTTTTTGGCTTTTTAAATTTCAAAATATACTTTAATCTCATTTTTTTTACTTTTTTATATCAAAATATACTTTATTTCATGTTTTTGGCTTTTTTAAATTTCAAAATATACTTTATTTCATTTTTTTTACTTTTTTATATCAAAATATACTTTATTTCATTTTTAGCTTTTTTATTTCAAAATATACTTCATTTAATTTTCTTTGGCTTTTTGTAGTTTCAGAATATACTTTTTCATTTTTGGGCTTTTTTATTTCAAAATATGCTTCATTTATTTTTTGACTTTTTGTAATTTCAAAATATACTTTATTTCTTTGTTTGGCTTTTGTATTTCAAAATATACTTTATTTCATTTTTTTAGCTGTTTTAATTTCAAAATATGCTTTATTTCATTTTTTGGCTTTCTTTTATTTCAAAATATACTATATCTCATTTTTTGGCTTTTTAAATTTCAAAATATACTTTATTTCATTTTTTGGCTTTATATAAATTTTAAAATATACTTTATTTCATTTTTTAGCTTTTTTGTAATTTCAAACTATACTTTATTTCATTTTTTTGTCTTTTTTATTTCAAATTATACTTTATTTCATTTATTGGCTTTTTTTAAATTTCAAAATATACTTTATTTCATTTTTTGGCTTTCTTTTATTTCAAAATTTAAGGATACACAGTTCAATGTAGATATCACAATTACAATTCAAAACAATACAATACATATGGTACACAATATGATTCCATTATTACAATTCAAAACACAGTACGTATCTGTTAATACAAGATGGGATGGCCTTACTGGGATTGTTTCATGCGTGTGAAAGGCCAGGAGCAGCCTGGGTTTTCACCAGCAACCAGGGACATCATTCAGCAGGAGGTTCTTTAACCTCAAGCGTAAAGAAAATCGCTCTCGTTTGGCAAATCTACCAGGATTTTTCTTGGCATCCCAGTGGGTCAGTGCACCCTAATAAATGACCCGTAAAAAATGAATTTGTAAATCAATGACTTTCCTTCTATGTGCATAATTATAAAATTCTTGCTGGTTTTCCTTATGATATTATTTCCATGTTTCAGTCCTGTCAGTGTTTAGCTGGATCTTCAGCTTTGTGATGAGTTGACTGTGCAGCACATATGACGGGGACTCTGAATGTGATATACAAAGGTGTACATTATCTATTTGTTGTAAAAGGCCAGAACTGGGAGCTGTGAATATAAGCTCAGTACATACTGTTTCCGAGGTAGACATTTAGCATTTTGTTTAGACTTGCTGATACCTTAAACATTAGGCCTTTGACCGAGTCAAGTAAATTGGATTTTAAACGGTAACAGTCAGCCTTACAGTATTCTGTTTGACGTTTCCAAATCGTTTCACAAATGTACAAGATTGACCCTTGCAGTACAGAGCTGAGGGATATAAATCTTCGCGGGGTGTGTGTGTGTGTGTGGAGGGGGGTGGGGGGGTGCGAGAGAAGGCAAGGCAATTTAGATCAGTGGCCAAATCCCCTTACGTGGTTGTAGAGGAGTTATGTGGAGGCTGCCGAGTCCAGAGCAACGCCGGTTTTGTTCTTTCTATTTTTCCCTTACAAATTAGAATGATTCTGGAAGATTTGTACCATTCAGCCTGCCGTTATACCTTCCTTCTATGTACATAATTATAAAATTCTTGCTGGTTTTCCTTATGATATTATTTTAGGGTTTGGCTACTAGGCCCTCTTTTATACAGCTGACTAAAATTAATACATTTTATTCATCAAACAAATTAAAAGAACAAAGGAAAATCTAGAAAAAAAGATTTTCTTAAATGTAGTCAAAGCGTGAATTAATAATACAAGAATCACTGACCTACAAATTTGTAAATAAAATTCTGTTATTTTTAATTACTCTGAAATATTGGGTACACATTCCACGTTGTGAGTCTATAAACTTAGAATACAGACACTGACATCATAGAATCAACAGCACAGGAGGAGGCCACTCGGCCCATCGAGCCTGTGGCGGCTCTCTAATATTTAATGTAAGTGACCGTCAGCATTCATTTTCCAAACTGTTTCAGTGCCACTTCAAACACGTGTCGAGAAATGCGCATCCGAAAAGCTCATTTCAAAAATCTTTCTTTGAAATCTGCCCCGCGCCAAAGGTGAATTGAATTCGGGCTATGTGTGAAGAGAAATGAAACATCTTTACTCAAAGGTGGTGAAAATAAAAGAACGTGTTATGAATCACTATGTTGAGTCTGACTGCAGGGGGCGGGGGACGTGTGTGGCTGAAATTTATGAAAATATGTCCACCCTGTTGATTTTAAATTGAGAAAATTACATCACTTCTTAACAGTAATATTCAAATCACTTCTCATTCATCGCTAACCGGGGCTTCTTACAACGACCGTACAAGTTCCGTGGTCAGAAATTAATCATAAGATATTGTACTCTCTCTGAAAATCCAACCTCTAAAAATGCAGCGTTGTTAGTGAATATAAATTATTTTATGTAGCTCTTGCAAAATAATATCGGAACATACCATATAATAATTTGTAATAAGCAAGGGAAATTGGATACATCCACGTATTTATAGAAAAATAATCTGTTACACAAAATTTGTTATACAAAATATTTGTTACAGCTTAATACAACTATTAATATAATCACATATACACGGACACCGCATATATTAAACCTGTATTGATATTTGCTCCTCGGAATTTTGTAACACCTAGAAAACTGGCTTACATTCTTTGGGGAGGGAAAGATGGAGAGACACAAATTTCACTATGAAAACGCACATAGAGGATCATTTTTTTAACAGTCGTGCTTTATAAGAAACCTATACAAGCACTTACTCAGAAAGGGGAAAAGCGAAACAAGTTTTACAGATATCGAAGTACCTTTTTGAGAAACTGACAGTAAGAAACTGACATTGAAATTGCGACTGACCGCAATGTTGTTCTGCCTGTTGGAGCCTGTCTGAAACTGAAAGCCGTCCCACTAACAGTCCCTTCATAACGATTCGTTATTAGCCGTCCTGTTTTTATACACATCGTGTGCAATTGGTAGGAAGCATTAAAACATATTTTACAGGCTCTGTTTTTGTTTATTAAACGTGACTGAGTCCAGGGCTGGCAGGCCCAACAGGTGATTTTTGGAGGCCTCTCAAAATTCGGAGCTTTCTTTTTTCCAGCTTGTACTCACATTTACAGTGTGAAGTCAGTCAGAATTCAAGAAGTCAAACTAAATGCATGCGGTATTCAAGTCTCCCGTCTCGTTGAACATCATACAAGAGTCATTTTGAAGAGGAAGTGTCAGGTCTAAAGGAAACCCAGCCATATCTTAATCTACCATATTTTTCTTTCAACGTGGTTTCACGGTATTATATAAAATATATAAAATACGTTGTAACCCTATTTTAAATGTTTGCAATTTGAACTATTGAATTGACGGATCGATCATCTCCTGTCCTGGCCAATAACGGGAAATGCGCTTCGTCTTTTAGTTCTTAAACTATAGATGAGCAGTCAAAATACATACTAGTATATTTTTAAAAATCAGTCATTACAAGAGGATACTTATTTCCCAGAAATGGCCATCCAGTTAATCACTCTCAGACCTGTTAAAAATTTAAATTGCTGGGGTTTTTCTAATTAGAAACGAAGTTCCGGTAAATTATTTTTAAATACACAAAATGAGCTTTATACAAAAAAGACATATTTTTATTTTATATCTTTGAAAAAATTCCCAGAATGTAAACGTTACAGTAACAATGCATTGGTACAGGTATAAAATATCACTGGCGTCCCCCTCTCCTCTTCTGTGCACACTGGATCTATTTCCTGTCCGTGAACAGACACTAAATCGTCATTGCCTTGGCCTGATGTATGAATATTACAGTATATAGACGGCCAGAATATGAGGATTTTTGTACTAGTAAAGACGCCCAATGCAGTCATTTGTTTTTAAATCAGTTTCCAAATAATAAAAATGGATGACGATTTCTGAAAGATAGTTTCACGCCTGACTGTCGCTTGAAACTGTAATGCTGAACGATTGCAAAATAAGTGACTGCTGGCCAGGTTTGCTTGGAGCAGTGAGATGGAACCTCGCCAGAAAGTCGCTCCTTGAACCATGGGAGCCTTTCCATCGCCACCCAGAAAGTTTAGAACAAGTTAACAGAGAGCCCAAATTCGGGTGGGATGTGAATGTAATCGTTCTTCTCTCAAGATAAAGACGACTTTGTGTAATATTAGCAACATTTTTGGTTTTTTAATATATTCATCCGTAAAAATCGATAAACCGCGTTTAGGGGGAAAATAACATGAAATGCTTTTAGGTTCGCGGTTAAGGCAGCCATTGTGCAGATATTCTGCAAAAAAAAAGTCGTTTCCAGTTTGTTTAAAATTAACGAGTAAACTTGACATTGATAGCAAGCCATGTCGGTTGCAGAGACTTCGGAAATGAACGACTATTGCGAATTATGTGACTCCTAGCGACGTGTTTTGGTCTTGTGTTTGGGTTAGGTGTGAGGGAAATGTGTCGTACACGGTTAAGCATTATTAAAGTTAGTTTTTATTACCGCTTTAAAACATGTTTTGGGGTGTTTTTCAATTTTATTCTTAGCATTAAAAACAGAAGAAAATCAAGTGCAAAAAAATTGGAGCCCAGTAAATCAGGATAAATTTAGAGAATATCAGTAAAATCAGTTTTATTTGGAACATCAGTAAAACTCAAGAAAAGTCTCAGTTAAACTAAAGTGCAATCCATAATTATTTACATAGTTTATGGACACTGAAAACATCCAGGAATTTGTTGATGTAAATCGGTTAAAAAATGATTTTTATAGTTCCCTAGAGCTATAGTAATTAAGATGTATGCTTTTCCAATCTATACATAACTAGACTCTGAGTCACAGGTTATGCTGAATTACAGGTTTGCAAACCAGACACATTCGGTCAAAATTGATATTATAAATCCTTGGGGACTTTTTGACAAAAGCTCTTTACGGACGTCACATAGGTATATTTTTTCAGCGAGATAACACCAGTAAAATGCCAAACTCCAGACACTGAGCTCCAGCCCAATCTGAGCTGTTAGGTGTGTGAGTTAGCCAGTTGAGGATGTGTAAATTATTGTGTCCGTTTCTGAATAAACTGACAGCCGTGCACTGTGCAATGATCTCACATGTTACTTGCACCTGCAGCTTATGGCAAAAATTCACACTATGATGGCCATTATGTCCCCTGGCGTTGAACAACAATGGTCTTTATCAGCACAATAAAAGCTTATTGTCAGTAGTATAACCCTTCTGCGCTTCTTTTAAACTCACGCAATGTCAATCTTGGTTTAGAAATCCAAGTTAAGTTGTACGGAATTGTTTAACAGGTATTCCTGGGACTTGTTATTTGAGCATAAATTACTTACCTTGACTTCCTACAAGTATTTAGCGCCAAAAAAAATCGTGTCTCAGGATGCCCGTACCCATGTTAGTGACATCGTCATACATATCGCGTGATCTATGCGCTAGATGTTAACACGCATCATTCATGCCATACACATATATGTCCGGAACCACGAAGACCAAGGAGAATACAGCATTTTTCAGATCAGAATCTGAATCTATCAACCCAAACAAAATCAGTAGAAATAGATTTTTTTAAAGTTATTTTAATAATCCTGATCCATGTTACTGCATAGATTTGCAATTTAAAAAATGTGCCATAGTATTTTATAAAAGTCAGTGAATCTATCCATATGTAAGAAATGTCTAGCGTGCATCTGTCGGAAAACTGACACTGGAGTGGGAATTTTTTGATGTATTTCAAAGGCGTGGTGTGAAATGGATCTGCCACTGCAGTCTAACTGGCAATTTACCAAAGATATGATATAAATTCAGTACTTCATTAAAGGAAGAAGTGTGAGAGCAATAAAGAAACATACCGAACAGAGAGGAGATGGAGGAAAAGAGAGACTTACACTGCATTAATAATCCAGCTACTGGTCTGATATTGGTAGCTACAGAATAGGTTTAAACCTGGTAGTATATCATCAAGACATTTTAAAAATCTCTGGATAAGTTTGTAAAGTGTTCAGGTCAAATGACCCCTCTGATCCAATCGCCTTTGTAAGGTCTTTTTGACATCAACTGAGTTACGCAACGCAGTATCAATCCTTTATAGTTTGAGATAGACTCTTTCGGGGACAATACAGATTAAAGAGTAAAAGAGTCAAGCAGAATAAAAGAAGATAAAAGAAGTGTGTGAATCACAGAGGGAGGGAGGGAGGAGTGAAACTCAAACAGAAAGATGGATACAAGGGCGCAGGAACAATTAGGGAGGAGGCAAAGCGGACTGAAACGGTTACAGGGAGAGAGGTTTTTTTGTCCAACAGAAACAACACGAGAGATCAACTTATATATTGGCACGTTTGTTATTTGGAATAACAGACGTAAATATTTTATATAACTAGTCAATCTCCCGTGGTGTTGCATAGGGGGGAGTCAAAACCAAGTGTTGTCTTCGGGTAATGCAAGGTTAGAGGGCAGGAATATATTTGCATCAAGACGAAAGGAGAGAAACACGATGGGAGGGAAACGGAAGGGGAGAAGATAAGAGGGGGATGAAGAAAGGACCCTGGGTAAGGGGGTGGGGGAACGTACCTCATTGGGGGAGAGGAGGTTGGAAAAGGAACCAAGGGTGGGGGGGGGGGGGGGTGGAAAAGTACATTGCGGGGAGGTGGGGGGGGGGCAATGATAAGGTTTAGAAAAATCCTTCAGCATGAGAAAATGACCGCAGCTGGGGAAAGGGGTTGGAAAAGTACTTCATTTGATGAGGATGACCCATTTTTCTGACATTGAAGAGGTTCTTAATTTTTAAAGCTACATAAGTCTTGATTGTATTACTTTTAATAATCCGCACTTTAAAAAAAGACCACAACTTTTCAAACAGCAAAGGGATTCCGATATTTCAAGTTTGAAGAATCCCCAATTAAAAAAAATATGGATGCTTTCCTGTACTGGCAAGACTTTTTTTAGTTTCGGAATAGCAACTGATTTCTCCAGGCCTGTTCGAGAGATAAGGTTTTATGGTGTTTCTAATACCGAAAACCCCTGGCACAGCACCACTTACAGGCTTAAAGGGAACTGCATGTTAACGTGGACACTGTTATAATAGGATTTTCCATAGGACCAGGTTGACATAGGTATTTTCCATGCATTTTAAAAAGGAATGTTGTGACCCACCTACAATGTTTAATATATAAAATATTATACCACGTATTGCACGACGTAGTATATCTCTGTCGTTATAAAGTTCCATGGGAAATCCATGTATTTAATAAACGGAGGCTTTCTTGCAGTTAAAAATCTGGATTTTTTTTTAAAAAACGTACTTTTTTGTGATAAATAGAACAGAAGCGTAATATAGTGAAAACATGAACAGGTTTTTTCCCCCCTGGAGATTAAAGGAGTAAAACTGTGCACTGATGGTTGTGAAGTAACTTCCTCTCAGCAAAAAGATAGCAAAACTCCACCCACTGTGAACTGGTAAGTCCTTTAGAGAAACAGTGCGAGAGGTACATATTCTTTTGGTGGTGGAATACTTTATAAAATAATATTATTGACGGAAATGAAGATAAAGATATACTACCTTACACATATCACATAGAATTACACAGGTTCAAATCTAATTCAGGGACCTAACATATCTTAGGGCTCAGAAGATCTTATAGTTTATTATGTAATTTGAACTGCTCATGCGTTATTCCCTTGCAATGCACTCCAGCATGTGTGCTATCTTATCTGTAACAGATCTCAACCTCTGTGTTAAGAAAGTTTGGAATAAGAAAATGTCATTTGGCCAATCAATGCTGTTCCTTCCACGATTCAGTGTTAACGGTCGCAATCATTGTGCGTCTCTCCTCAAGATCGTATCTTCTCTCCTCAGCTTCGTGTGAAATTGATCTATTATATATCCCTGCAGTTTCTCTAGTGTCATCCTGGCTCAGTTGGTAGCACTTTCGCTTCCGAGTCAGAAGTTGAAAATAGCATGGTCGTCCTACCATATACTGCACCCAGTGTGAACTGAAACTGGTGTGACAGCCTTCTGGTGGGATCCCACACTTCCTGGATTTGGTGCATTCAGAGCCAGATTGGGACCTGAATCCTTGATGCGCACCCGAAATCACTTTGTGTCGATACGAAAGTAATTTGCAGCATTATACAACTGTTGATGAGTTCACTGTGGAGAATTAATTGCTTTGTCTTATTCATTATTTCATTTTTTTGACTGTACATGCTTCACCGTTTGTATTTCCACTGTTGAGAATATCCTTTAAACAAAAAGCAACCAAAGAAAATAACCCGGTACCTTGTTATATCATAAATTACAAGTTACTGCTTTAATGAAGAAACTGGTAACATCAATTAAACTATCTATTGTCAACACTATTTGTTGCATTTTTAAAAAAAAATCAACATCCTCTAAATATTATAAGTAATTCTGAATAGTTTCTGATGAGTTAAAGACTATAATCCTATAAAACAATCAGATGAAAAACCTAAACCACCGAAGCTTGACCCATATTTTATATCATATGGTTAACTCAATTAGGTCATTTTCTAATAAATTAATGACAGCCACTCAAATTCATCTCCTACCCAAAGTCTGATTTCTATCCTACCCACAGCACCAGGGCTGCTTTAGTCAAAATCATCAGCGACTTCCTTTGTGATTGCAACTGTGTTGCTTTATTCACCCTTGTACTCCACGACCTCTCCCCGGAGTTCAACATGGCTGACTACTCCATCTTTCTCCATTGTCTATCCTCAGTGGCACAGCCATTGGTTAGTTCCACATCTAACTGTCCTAACACAGCCAGAACATCTCCTGCAATGCCTTCATGCCCCCATGCTAGCTGACATTGTAAATGGTTCCTTCTCTCCCTTTCAAAACCACCATCATCAACCACCACCACCCCCCCCCCCCCCAAAAAAAATCTTTGATCCCTCTATTCTTGTACAGCCCCATCTCCAATCTCCCTTTCCTCTCCAAAGTCCTTAAACGTGTTAGCACCTTCCAAATCCGTGCCCAACTTTTCTGGAATTCCCTGTGTGAATCTTTTCAATTAGATTTCCACCCCTGCCACAGCACTGAAACAGCCTTAACCAAAATCACAAATGACATCCTCTGTGACCGTGCATATGGTGCATAATCCTTCATCATCCTCCTTGATCTCTGCAGCTTTTGACATTGTTGACCAACCATCCTCCTCCAATGCCTCTCCTCCATTCTCCAGCTCAACGGGACTACCACCGCCCTCAACCCCCTTCCCCCTTTGTTCAACCAGGACCGATCCAATCATAGCCAGAGTATCTACAGCAATGGTTTCCCTTCCCACTGCTACACTCTTACCTCCAGAATCCTCCAAAGATCTGCACTTGGCCCCCTCCACTTCCACATTTACAGGCAGGCTCTGTGCAACATCATCTGCAGATATGGGGTCAGCTTCCAAATGTATGTTGATGATATCCAGCTCTATCTCACCACAACCGCTTTTGATCCCTTCCACTGCCACCGTGTTGTCAGATTGCCGGTCCAACGTCCAGTCTTGGATGAGCCGCAATTTTCTCCAGCTAAACATTGGTAAGACTGAAACCATCATCTGTGGTCCCACCACAAACTCCATAGCCTTGGCACCAATTCCATCCCCCTCCTTGGCCACTACCTCAGATTGAACCAGACTGATTGCAACCTCGGCATCTTATTTGACTTTGAGCTGAGTTTTCAACCTCATATCCTCTCCATCATAAAGATCAGCTTCTTCCATCTCCATAACATCACTCACCTCCACCACTGCCTCAGCCCATCTCTCCCGAAACCCTCATCCACCCCTTTGTCACCTCCAGACTCAACTATTCACTGCTTTTCTAGCTGGACACCTATTCTCCACCCTCTGTAAAGTGCATCTCATCCAAAACTCTGTTGCCTGTATCCTATCCTGCAACAAGTCCTGCTTACCCATCACTCCTGTCCCCGCTGACCTACATTGACTTGTGATCCCCCAACACCTCAAATTTTAAATTCTCATTCTTGTGTTTAAATCCTTTCAAGGCCTTGCTCCTTCCTATCTCTGTAACCTACCACCACTTCCCAGAAGCCTCTGATCCCCTTACTCTGACCTCTTGTGCATCCACCCCCCTCCCTCATTGGTGGCCGTGCCTTCAGCTGCCTAGGCCCCACACTCTGGAATTCCCTACCTAAACCCCACTGCCTCGCCACCTTGCTCCCCTCCTTTAAGATCCTCCTTAAAACCCAACTCTGTGACCAAGCCTTTGGTTATCCCTCCTAATATCTCCTACTTTGCCTCAGCATTCATTTTCTCCTTATGCCTCTGTGAAGCACCTTTAGGTTTTTTTAACATTAAAGGTGGTATATAATTGCAAGTTGTTGTTGTTGCTCCAAATATAAGCCAATTTAAGACTGTTTTCTAAAGGGGGACCCAAGTATTGTGCATGTTTGAGATTTTTGTAATTGGTCATATGCTAACTAAGGAACAAGACATCATAACCCAGCATTATTATTACGCATGCCCTACATACAGGCATGATCTACACAGATAAGGTTTTAAGGAACAACATTCCAAAACTGAGTCTTGCTCAAAAAATTTCCAAAGTAAACATATGGGGTGGTTCCACTTTTAGTATGCACAATGCACACAAGATGCGGGAACCAGTGCTGGCTATTCATAAGGTAGCCTGAGGAGGCATGGAATCCAACAATAGCTCACAGGTTAAGTGGGTCTCTGATCTAGTTAAGACCATGGAGGTTATGCACATTTAAATTAAGGAATGCTACCAATGGTAGGGTATCAAAGGCTTGTCGTTAATAACATTTGTTAATGCAAAAATGCCTTTTAGACAGATATAACAACTGGTCCTAATATTTCACCAATGCAATTGAACAATGCAATGGAAGCTTAATATTGCATCTGCCCCTCCTTATATGTGACCTTGGTTTGTCTGATATTAACAATAGAAAACAGTTCATTTCTTAGAACTGACACCTTCACTGTGATGGAGAAAAAAATACCGGAAAAATCTATCAAACTATAGTTGGTTAGTCTTCTGCTCTTACTCATGGCCTTGTACACAGGCTTCCTGGCCTAGTAGCACAGTACTTAAAGTGAACAAGTTGTAGACTTTGCTTAAGGCTCTGGGTTATTATGTGTAATTGCGAATGGGATGCGTGTGTGGATCAGTGAAAGTCATTCTGTGTCTGCACAAATATGTCCATATTTTCCTCCTTTAAAAATAAGTATTAACGTTCAGCCACTTCTGTTTGTGGCATCTCTCCATCAAATTGATAGGTGCACTGTGTTTTCTCCTGCTGGATTTGCACTTCATTAAATCTGATAATCTCACCTGACAAATACTGGCCAATCATTGTCAGCCTGCACTGCTATCATTTTCACACATCTCTAGCAGTTCCAAAAGTGCTTCATCACCAGTACTTCTAACCAATCCAAAAATGCAGCTGCGCACGAAGTCAGAATGCACAGGCAGTAACTGCTCACAACAATTAAAAACCTCGGTTTTCTGACTGAGGGCTCACCGTCCTTCTTGATGGCATGCATAAGAAACAAGATTACATTTTTGGGACCAGAAGGTGAAATTCGGTTCCAGGCCACCAAGGTGTGGACTACTGAGAGAATTCACACCCAATCAAAAATTGAAAGGGCATGGATAGTGTGGCCTGCTGAGACTTGAAACCATATTTTCCTCTATGGACGCAGTTAAATAGAAATTGTAGAAGTGAGCTGTCATTGATTTATAATGACAGTTTAGTAAATTACTTTTTCCGTAAGCTTACACACAAAAATGGCACTTTTACCTCTAAGCCAGATCTAAGGGTTCAATCCCCACTACAGACTTGAGCACACAATCTAGACTGATACTTCAGTGCTGTATTGGGAGAGTGCTGCATTGTTAGAGATACTGTCTCAGATGAGATGTTAAAGCCATATCTTATCTACCTCTTTAGTGGATGTAAAAGATCCCATAGCACCTTTTGAACAAGGAGCTCCCCCTGTGTCTTGGCCAATGTTCGTCCTTCAACCAACACCAACAAAAACAGATTATCTGGTCATTATCACATTTACTGTCTGTGGGACCCTGCTCAATGCAAAATTGTTGCCGTGTTTGTCTACATAACAACTGTGACCACAGTGCGCTTCAACTAATTCATTTCAAAAGCACTATATAAATGCAAATTCTTTCCTCCTCTAAATATATACCCAGTAGTTTACAACCCTTAACATTATCCACATACCAGCACTTTATGAATATGTACAAAATGCCTTTAGGTGATAATAAGTTTTAAGGGAATTTACAAAAGTGAGTAATTTCCTCACCAATTTACATGTTACATTTTGGTAACAGTTTACATCATGTGGAAAATATAACCCGTGCTGAATCATAATTGATCTGTGGTTTGCACATACTGAATGCTGGTGAACATGTGTAAAAGGATGTTTTTGTTTCAAGTTTGGTTGAAAATGAAGCAAGCTACTCATTAATAGTCATACTGTGAAACTTTAAGGAAATAACTTTTCACAATCGCAGAATGTCCCAAAGTACTTCACATCATCCATAACATGGGCACTTTAGTTCTAAATAGAATATAAGAGGAACATCATATCTATATATTTAGGAAATGGTAAATGCGTATTTATCACAGAATCATGTAGCTTAGAAGGAAACCATTCAGTTCATCATGCCTGTGCTGGCTCTTTGAAAGAGCTATCCAATCAGTCCCACTCCCCTGCTCTTTCCTCGTAGCCCTGCAAATGTTTTTTTTTACAAGTATATATCCAATTCCCTTTTAAGAGTTACTATTGAATCTGCTTCCACCAACCTTTCAGGCAGTGCATTCCAGATCATAACAACTCCTTGCATAAAAGAAAATCTCCTCATCTCCCCCCTGGTTCTTTCTAGCTAAATTGTAAACACGCTCTAAAAGAAATATAGAACTAAAAATTTACCACGGTTCCCATACGTAGCGATGAGAGGAATTCTTAAATTATTGACTCCTAATTTTGGTACGGTTGATATCTTTCCTGCAACATTTTTTTCTATCTTATTTTGTAGGGTTATGTAGGATTCGATAGTATATGTAGAGTGCAGCATAGAAAGATCAGATTTCAACGCTGCAAAGCCTCTTGACACAGGAATTCAACCCGACTACTTCGTAACTGTTTCGCACTGTTATTTAAATCAGCTCGAAGCACCGGAAGATCATAAGTTTCACTTAAACGAGTTTTCGATTGCTGAAACTGACAGCAAAGTCTCTGAGAGAAGTACCAGCGCCCAGCTGCAAATCAACGTTCAAAGCAGGTTGGTTGTACAATTCGGCTGGTATAGCGGAGAGAGAGAGCAAAAAAGGAGGATCATGTATTCGCGACATTCAAATTTTTCGACACCTGGACAGACAAGCTTCTCAATAATTTTTGTACATTAAAGAATTAAACGATAAAATATTACGTTAATGACTTGAAATTAAAACTATTTATATTACGTGTGTACATTTGGGAGGGGCTTTCAGCTTTAACGAGCTCTAAATTAATCTGTAAGTACTCAGCATACACTCAACTAGGTGTCCGATTAGGTGGGTAGTAATATTTCGTAGCCAAAGCTTTCGGATTATAACTACTTTAATGAAAATGGTTCCCGATTCTCTTGACTTCCCAATGCTTGGAAGCAGGCGGTGTTTCGGAGAAGCCCCTCGGGGAAAAAAGAATAAACGGCGTCTTGCATTGACGTTACAGTGTTTTCCCCTTAAATTGTCGTTGAGTTTCTGTTGACTGTAACCACAGGTACCAGCTCAACCTCAGTAATTAGCAAATAAAAAATACAGATAGGGAAAAATAACTCCTATTAGAACACCAAAAAAAAGTTAAGCAGAGGTGTGAATAACCCATAAAAACGCGAATTGGCCGCCCACGTTGCTTACATGATGTTTCTTTCTATTATTGCATAGATTATTAATTTCTGTACTCGCAGGCTCGGAACATTTCAATATTTTGCTCTCATCATACAATCTCACTGTAAGTGTCCCAAAATTAACTTTAAAAAAAACTAACTTAATTATTTTGTGCGCGATTGTGCAGATTTGTATTATAACAGTAATGTTAATACTAGATATGTGTTTTTAATTCTCCTCCAATGTTCTCGGAGCTCACCCAATTGTGTAGGTTGTTAAAAATTATAGACATTTCAACAATCTTACTATAGATCGCCCAATAAAGCGTGTAAGGGTAATGTTAGCACTACTCGAGTACTAGTAACCTACGGAATAGAATTGAAAAGGGGATTCTTATATTGGAATATAAACATTTGGTTCCATATCTTGTAAACGGAACTAAATGTTAAACGAGTAAGTGAATGCAACAAATACTGCCAGCAAACTCGAAATGAAACTTCACAGTTTGACCATGTTTTTATTCTGTTTGTCTGTTTATTATCACTGATATTAGTGGGACAACTGTTGAAACATAAATTTCAGAAAACCATTGGATTTTCATAGTGCAATAACCCTCCACTAAGATATTTATTTATCACTATATATACATAAATTTCACACGATGATACTATTCTAGAAGCATAAAGTTTACATGGATTTCCCCTTCGTAGTTTGGACATGTTTCGTTCCGGCTATTCATAATTTACTAAATTCAAGGTATGGAGATTTATAAAGTAAACACATTCAAAATACAAAGAGAAATCTGAACACTAATTATATTTATGGAAGTACTAGGTTGGATACTTGTGGTAATTTAAATTCGGCGCATGGCAGCAGGGCCGAACAGCCTCCTCCTGTGCTAAGATGTCTAATTTATGTGAGCTATTTAATTTTCAATCAACTTCTATTCTATACTTAATCCTATTATACACATCCTACATAATAATTAATTGCGTTTACAACAACTTGCACTTATATAGCGCCTTTAAGGTAGACGGCGCTTCACAGAGCCGGGATCATAATATATTATATAAATCCCTATTAGGAACATGTTGCCCTAATAGATTTTTAATTCCTAAAGTGACAAATTTAAAAAATGACTTCCCCAATATTTTCGCACCTGATGATACAACCTATTTGTAAACTTGCAAAAGAGGTTGGCCTGTGATAGATGACTGGTCTGCATCGTCCATTTACTTTCTCCATTCACTTGCTGTAGGCTACGCTGGCAAGGCCGCATTTATTGATCATCCCGGGTAGGAGAATGGGATGTTTGCTCTCTCTGATGAGCCATACATAGTTTGTACTATTGATCTTAATACAATCTGCACAATATAAGCATAAGGATGTAATCGTACGATTATATCGATCAGAAGCTGATACCGGGAAGGCTCTTTAGTCAATCGATCTTATTGGGTCTGTACAACAAAAAAGGCAAATAAACCTATCATATTACTAAATTATGTCACAAGTATTAAATTGAGAACACTTAAGAAAAAATAGCAATTATTTATTGATACAACTTTTTTCTCTACAATTTGTATGCACATATCAGTGTAAATTAGATATATCTGCATGCACTTAAATGAATCACAAAAAGGGAAGTTGTTATACAAAAGCTAATTTGTTTGGAATATGTGGTTCCACATTTGCCATAAATATAGCTGCTTAAGGAGTTTAGCTTGAAATAATTTCACTGGTCAGATCACACTGTTAAATTATCAATGAACAAATTACCAATTGTAACAATAAGAATCGAGATAAAACAATAGAGTTCCACTCATCCTTATTATTAAACAACTTAAAATAAATATCCATAAAAGTGAGTGGAAGCCATTTTGAAAAGAAAAATATCCACTCTAGAATATAGACTGTTTAAAGGGGATCGTGTTGTGCAAGTAAAATACCAAACAGACAAAGCTAGTAGTGACACCTAAGAATTACACACAGGATTGGATATCTATCTTAATTTTCTTTGGAAAATAATGCTGGGGCATCTACTGCTGTACAGCACAACATAACGGTATCAATGTTAAAATTCTGATCTAGTTTTCACCTTCGAGTCAGGAGTGAAAAGCAATGATCACAATGGGTCGGGAGAATATAATATTGAATTAATAAATTAGCATAAATTCAACAGCGTCATACTTTATTCTGTTAGGATAATTAATTTTGAGGGAACAAAAAGGACGAACGAGGTTTTTTTTGTTGGGGTTGTTGGGCATAGAGAAACCTTAGGACTGGTAGAATGGTGGCGATTGTGCACATGAGAGGAAATAAACCCTTTGCTGTTTTTATATGTGGTTTAACGGAATCCGTAGCTGGGATCTAGGGGGAGTTACATCAACCGTACGGATAGCAGGGAAAGTAAGAATAGTGAAAATCCCGCCAGAGGGTCGATTTGGAAACCCGGAATTAAGGAATCAGCAGAATTTTCACATATAAGTCAGTGGACCTGATACCTCACCAAGAGAACAAATCCCGAGCCTAACAACCACACACATCAGCGACCGACAAGGTAAATGTTCATTCACACTGAAACTACAATTTAGATAGCGCGTAGCGAATAACACGAATGATGCATTCCCTCGTTATCAAAGTGCGGATATTATTAATCAGTGAGAATATCAATGTGTTTATTTCAACCATTGCTTTAAAAAAAAGAAAAAAATATTCTGCACGTGGTGGTTAATCTCCATTATCGCGAGTTTTAAAAAAAAGTTCTTCCTGGAATGACACTGATCAGCAAACGACAGTGCACTAACTATACGATCTCGGCAGACTTACAATACTGCCTGCTTTTTTTTATTTTTGTTGAAATCTGCGGAGAAAGCAGGCACCGACAGCGTCTGCGTGTCCGCATTTATTTTCTTAATGTCTTCTTTTCATTATTGTTTCACCGCTCCTGTAGTTTACATTATTTAATATTTGAAGGAGGCACTTGAAAATTCATAAAAGCATACATCTACATACTTTATAAAATCTGCACAATAGTATTTATATTAAAACTAAACACTCTGCGTCCCCGCAGTTACTGTATGTGATCCAATGAATTAACCCGACCGGCCCCCCTCCCATATTAACGCCATTTCAGCGCAGTTATGTTTTTCATCGCAGCAGAATTTAGTTGAACGGATTTAGCCATTTTAAATCATTCTTAATCTAATTTTCGTTCTAGTCTGATGATTTCAGATTACCGAAGATCCCTGGTATGATTCTGGCATTTATATCGCGTCTTTTACGACCTCAGGACGTCCCAAAGTGCTTTACAGCCAAATTAAGTACTTTTGAAGTGCAGTCGCTGTTGTAATGGAGGAAACTTTTTTATTATGGTGGCAAGAGTGGCTTAACAATGTAAGCTGTTACCAGCTCAGAACAAGATAATCGTAAACTACACGTCTATTTATTCTGTAGACGGGATAAACTCTAAGCTTTAAAATAAGTGCCCGGCCACTATTCCAGAATGGTTGGGAAACAAGTGCGCGCCCCTGCAAGAAAACCTTTTCCAAATGACAGCCGCAGCCTGACCTCGCCGTTATCTGTAATTCGTAAACACAGTAGCACGTGTACAGTAAGAAAAATAAACTTCAATAATCTGTTTGCATGAAGTCAAATTAGTAAATATCAAAGGCTACAGTGCAAAAATAATGGAGCGCTCTGCGCTGCGGCAGGCGGTAGCCGGAAGCTCCTGTAAACCCCAGGCAATGCCCCCCTTCTCCCCGCGCGGACTCTGGCCCGGACCCCCGGGCCCTGATCCCACCTCTGCTGACATCACCGCTCCTCGCTCCCTCGCTCGCGCTGCCTCCCGCTCCCTCCGTCCGCTGGCGCGCGCATCCGCTCGCGGCTGGGAGACGTCAGTTCACGCCGTCTCACGTACACTTGTTACAGTTAGGATTCAAAAAAAAATACCCAGCACCGTCCGTGCGTGGTACGCGTTGCCGTTCAACCTGCAATCACCGCGGGTGTTAAACCTGGACATCTGCGAGTTCCGTTATAGTCGCCATCGCTGTTTTTCCCGTACACTTTCGCCATCTCTCTCGCACTGCATTCATTCTGACGGATAAAGTCGCTCCCTTTTACTGAGGAAGCGTGCGCGCCCCCCCCCGCGCGCACACACACACACACACACACACACAACACGCGCGCGCGCGCCCGCCCGCGCGCGCGGCCGGCCGGCTGCTGTTATCGGTTTGCGATGCCGCCTCCTGATCCGCACAGGCGCACTGTGCCCCTCCTACTTTTTGTACTCTCTCTCGCACTCTGCTGCGCGCTGTGCCGCATTGTGACGTCAGGCCTCACCCCACACACTCACGCTCACATAGACACGCACGCGCGCACAGACAAGTCTGAACATATCGCGGCGGCCGGCCTGTCAGTCAAGCAGCAGCGCCCCTAGTCGGTCAGCAGCCGTGCCCGGGGACCCCGTTTCAATGCGCTGGAGAGAGGGGACAGCGACCAGCACGCGCCACTCCATCTAACCCAGAGAGAGGGGGGGAAAAAAGCGACCCGGGGATGATTCACTGACATCGCTCCACCTTCTGAAACTATTTAAATACTCTGACCAAAGAGAGACCTGTCACTTAAGTGCAATAACAGGTTGGAAGCTGAATAAGTAGCGAGTTTTGAATTCATTATTATCACTGTTATTTTCTTAACAGTACAGGAGGAAAACACATTAGCTGGGCACGATGGCTAATAACGACGAACTTGCAAACGCAGCTGCTCGAGGGGATATTGGCACGATGAGGCAATTGTTGAATAATGGAGCAGACCCCAATGGTATCAATAGATTTGGCAGGACTCCTATACAGGTACATATTTTTATTTAGTGATCTATTATCGTGTTTTGCTCATACAGTAAGCATTTTTTCATAAGGTTTACGCAGAATGGTTGTTAATCTTTGCGTGGCTAAGCAATTGTCAACTGATATTTCCCTGATAAGCTTTATTTACATCAGTACTTTCACCACTCCCCATTATCAGTTCAATTAGTTTGCCGATTCAAATCTTGGGGTTTAATGTGAAGGAGGGGATGTCATTTTACGGCAAGAGTTGGCTCCGATTTTAGAACATTTGGTTAAAAGTTTCAAATCCCGGAAATATTTTAAAGAGATCCACACTTTTATAAAGGGAAAGGAAATAAATAACAGAACAAAGAAAAATCTAACTGTAAAACTGACGAGTTATTTGTTCTAGATTACAAATAAAAAAACTTTTTTCTTAGCGCGAATTTAATAATTACATTTTAAGGAAACGATCAATATCCATTAATTTAAATGTGTGATGTATTTATTTTTTTAACACGTATGATGTATAAACTAACGAGCTGGATATTTAACCAAAAAGCCCCAAAAATTGCAGATGCTGCAAATCTGAAACAAAACAAGAAAACGCTGGAAGCAAGCAGCAAGTCACAGATAAGTTAACGGTTCTGCTGCAGACCAAGTAGAAGAAATTAATATCTTCCAGTTCTGACCATGGATATTTGTCAGTATTGATTTAATCTGAAGCTTCATAATCTTATGATGTCACATAATTCGTTATTAATATTCTTAACGTTAGCGCCTAAATATGGTCCTATTTGTCATTGAAATTGTACATTTTATTATTTAACTAGGATACTGGAAAACGATATCAACCCAATTTAAACGCGCCTTAAAAGTAAAGACCGCCCCAAGGCTCTTTCTAGCTAGGCTTTAGGAAATTGGATGCCCAGCCAGGAAGAAAGGCTACGAAGGGGGATAGAGGTTTCGTCGAGTACTATAGGAGATTTTTGCTGTATATTTCAGAAATCATAAGATATAATATATTTTAATTTTTTTACTGCAAATGTGGTAATTTATCTATAAACAAATGTTTAAAGATGTTACTGTAAATATTTTATTTGAATTTTTTATATACTGTCTAAATATCTTGTTTTTACAGTATTTTTATTTGGAATTTGCACATTTTACAACAATTTCTAAATATCTTTTCTGTAAAGTCAATATTTATATTTCAAATATGTGTGTATATTATTCAAACAACTTTACCCAGGATAAATTCCTTTTATTTTGAAATTTGAAGAATCTTTATATTTTTGTTGGCGATTTTTCTCTTTTGATTTGGCGTACTATTAAAACACCACGTTTTATATTTTTAAACTAGGATTAGAAATGACCTAAAATGATGAAAGGTTTTAGTATCTGTCATGCTCCTCCGGAGCTTTGATAACTGTCTGGACATTTGTAAGTTGCAGGCAAGTCTTTGTTGTGAATGTTACAGTTTTTATACATCGTTAATGCTTTTAGAAATTGAATAATTTTGTAACAAAATTAAAATCCCTGAAATAGAAAGGAGGGAGGGAAGTAGTAAACAAGGAACAACACGTTATGTAACAATTAGAAAGCTTAAAGCAAGAAAGGAAATAAAATGAAAGTAATAAAATTTGGAACAGATTTCTGTATAACAACTTTCATTTATATAGCGCCTTTAACGTGGTAAAACGCACCAAGGCGCTTTTACACCGACATTTATCCATCGATATAATATACAAATAATATAAAAACGTAGTTATTTAAAAGAGGCATTGAGGATAAACAATTAACAGAATGGAAGGATAGGATTACAAATCCAGATGTGGTGAGTTCAGCTTCATGTGCCGGGATACACTGTGTTTTATTTATTCAGTACTAATTTAAGGCAATTTTCTTTTCTTCACCCTCCTTTTTCAGGTGATGAAACTGGGCGCTCCAGCCGTGTGTCGGCTTCTCCTGGACTATGGAGCAGATCCCAACCGGCAGGATAATCAACAAATCGCACTAATCCACGATGTAGCCAGAGAAGGTTTCTTGGACACGTTGCAAGTCCTGGTTGAAGTTGGGAATGCCAATATCAATCTCCGAGACATGAACAACCGTCTACCCATCGACTTGGCGATGCTAAATAACCACCTGGATGTGGTGAGGTATCTAGGTAATATAATCCAAGCAGATTGAGTGTCTGTGCTTTTACTGTATCAGACTGAGAGACTTGTCAACTTCATTCTATATTTGATGTAATGAAGTACACTAGATGGCCTCGGACGTTTTAAAAGCATACAGTATGGAACTGATGACTGCAGTAACTAATCTGTAGGTGGGGCCGAAGGATTTGTTTCCCTGTTATAATTTCTCTGTATACTCTATAGGAACATTCTTTCTTTCCGCTGTAATCTGCCGATGTTGCCCTCAAAGCAACTCGATTAAATCCAGATCATTCTTTGATTTTTTTCACATTTAATAGCATATTTAGAGATGTATGAAATCAGAATTGGAAGGAATTAGACAAATAAATTCTATAAAAACATGTACACCCTGCACAGGAAAATAGAGCAAATATTTTTGTTTCATTAAGGTTCGTATTATTTTCCGCCGTATTCGAGCAGAATCGTACCAGCACTGTGATAACCATAGACTACGGCTTAACTTCCTTCGGTACATCTACATCATAAAACGTTAGAACTTATGTTAATATGTCCATTTATTTTGGCTGTGTGAGACGGATGCTTGTCTTAAAATGTATTCAACACACACTATGGAAATATGTTGCCTGTCCTTATGCCTAGCAAACATTAGGCCGATGCAATTACAATGCGAGCTCCGTTTCGCCTTTTCATCTTGAAACAGAAAATATCTCGTCCCAATTACAAGAAAAAAAATCTTTATGACAAAGAGAACCTTTCATAACGTATATTTCCAGAGCTATTTTTAGACACACTAAATGGAAATTATTTGACTATTTTACAAATGCTGCTTACACCGTTTGGTAAATGCTATTTGTACTGATTTAATGCGAATCCTTTCATAATGAGGAACTGGTTCTTTGTATTTGATTTGGTCATTCGGATTTAAGTTTCATGAAGATTTTAACAGTTTATCTCGGTAGCTGTCATTCCAATAGCTTTTATTTTGTTGTTGGCAGTAATATTTTCTTAAAGAAGACTGAGTTGAAGAGCCTGCAGCTGAAAGTTCCAATAATGTACAAGTGCTTTTATTGTCCAGAAAGTATCCGGCAGAATCCGACCACACCGATTAATTAGCGGGGTCGATTTTTTTCTGCAATAACATGATCGACATTAAATAATATTCGTGAAATATAAATAAGATTAGTGAAGTATAAGATACATAACTTTAAACCAATCGATTAACACCTAATCGCAGTGACAATCGGCCGTAAAGACGAGGAGATGCCATTGTTCCCATCGTTTTTCTAAAACTAATTTTAATTTAAATCCCTTAATTTTTTGAATGCACTTATGTTGTTGTACGCACCAGGGTGATGCATTTGAGAAATATCTGTCGACGAAAAAATATATTATTTAGGCTGTTGTAAATTTATTTTTGTACAATTTCCTTGCAATTGCAATGCTTCCTTTTTGTAAATGTTGCTGGTTTATAAAAATGGTGCTTGATTCTATATATATATATATATATATATATTCATTTAAAAACTGTAGGTTTCCTCCCTTAATATATCTTAGTGCCTGTCGCTAAAATAAACAAAGGAAAATCTGCAAATGCTGGAATTCTAAATAAAAACAGAAAATGCTGGAAGTGCACATTAGGTCGGCAGCTGTAAAGAGAAAATATAGTTTATGTGGTTTAGAGAAAAGGCAGGTTCTATAATTACTAATGTCTGCCACTGTTCTCAGTTGGTTATGAATGGGTTAATGTACTGCCGACAGTGAATACACTGTCATATTCTCATTGGTTTATGCTTTGTGACGTTGTTAAATTGCACTGAGAATTTATGTACACTTTATACTGAGTCTTGCCTTGTTGCACCTAGTTTTGAATCAGTGTCTCTTTATTTTTAATAAAACAATCAAAATCAAACCTCCCTATAACGAAGACTTTACCTAGATGAAACCTTCCCATATCCTGTACTCTTTAACTGAATCGCTTACAAATTTCTCATCAAATATCAATGGATCGACAAATTGACGATTGATTACCTATTGCATTTTAAATACTGTAATATTATTGTTAATCTCATTGCATTTTTGTTACAACCCGGTTGTCCCAGAAGAGTTGTTGAAGATATTAATTTAATATTTATAGAATTTCCAGTTTAATAAAATGGATATTTTCTTTTAAGACAAATTAGAGCCAATAAAATTGAAAGACTGCAGGGTTGGATTTGCACAAACCACTCGAGCAAACTGCCTGGGTATTTGTATATTGATTTGAAATACTGTGATACATTAAAATTGAGTTAAAGAATCATCTTTAATGCGTGCTTTCTAAATCTATTCAATATATTTTCAATTTTAATTCATTGTATGGAATCTTCAGTCACAAGAATGATGGACTTTAATGACATTATGTAAAACAAACCTAAATAAACAAAAACATATTGATTTAGATTAAACTACTTTTTTATTCCTCTGGTCCAAAAGGGGGTTCTTCCTGAAAGGACAGTGATTTCCTTTTACATAGATATGAGCAAATATTTGTTACTTTTTTCAATTAACATGGGTTACTGTCAGCGTTGTGAACAGAAAACCTTGGCCAATGGATCGTAATCTTCTCAAAGTTCTTTGATACGGCAATTAATATTTTGTTTCTTTCAATTCTTCAAAGATCCATATCCTCTCCCAGACAGATTTAAAAATAAGGTGTGATTTAATTGATGATCTCTGTCGCATGTTTAGCCCGCTGCTTCTCTCTCAATCACACTTTTTTCCTTCTCTAATTCATCAAAATTACTATGGTCAGTGATCCTGTGAACTGTCCTCTAATTCCTTTTAAGCCACCAATACACCACCCTATACTCTCATTCCTCCTTACACCCTTAACCAGGTTGAAATCAAGACTCACAACACAATCTCCTACTTCACCTCATCTTTCCCAGGACCTCAATAATGTAGAACGCTACTTCTCACAGGCTTTTCTCCCCATTATAAATTTCAGGCTTTTGAAACTCAACCTTGGCATCACCTAATCGCCACTTCCTGTTCTGCAACGTGGTCCCCTGGCCTTTCACTATGGTTTCTAAATACAAAAAAAGGGCTAAAGTAGATTGGTTGAAATGTTGCATAAAGACCTTTTGGTTAAATCCATGACCAAACTGTATGTTTGGGCTATTTTGTAAATTCTTCCAAAACACAGGTCAAACGGGGTAGGCTGCCAAGGGTTAAGGATTCGAAAAACTTGCCGGAGTTTTGTAGATGACATATTCATCTCTGCACTGATATTCATTACGGAATATTCGTAACAGCATCAAATGTTATTTTAAAATCATTTTCATTAAACATTAATTCGCGTTGGATTTACTAAACGTATTTTGAACGAAATTAAACAAAAGAACATACTCATAAGTTAAAATAATAAAGAAACGAAGACTATAAACCTACTTTCAAAATGAAGATAACACTAAGTTTCGCCTGTTCGTTTTGACAGAACCAGGCACCGTGCCTGTTAAGGGACATTTTAAGCCTCAAAGTGTAAATGGAAAATAGTAACAATAAAATAAATAAAACACAAAAAAGTTACATTTCAAAAACACAGAAGCAGCAGTACTAAAAATAATTGTAGAGAACAGGCTGACAATTAAGGCTACAGAGATATTTCAAAATTACGGTCGAAAAAGGTACTGACAGCAACATATACAATAACACTGATTTTCTTTTTAGCAACTCGATTATTTTCGTTTGCTAAAAGCAGTTTAAATCTTCTCTTGTAACAGGTTCGGATGGCATACATATATGGAAATGTGATCGTTTCTTGGTGCAGTGTCCCAGTGAGGGGCACGATTTTGTTCGATCTGGTTCCAAAAATAAGTAAAAGTGTAAAGGGGAAACAGGGCGATAATTTCTTTAAAAATGTCCACCTTCGTTAATGAAATGAAGTCAGCGATTCTGCAAAGGATCAGGACAGACAATATTAACAAATTTCTCGTTGAAGCTTCTTCAATCGCACCTACAGGTGTGTACTGCCGTTAGTAAACATTATTTGTAAGCTGCTGTTAATTATTATAAAACAATCTTCGTCCTAAATAACTTCAGTGAACTGATATTTTTGCAAAATGAGCCAATCCTGCAGGGAGTCACTCCTTTAACTTTTAAATGGTTGTTTATTTAATGCTGAACAAATGTTTCTAAAATATTTCACTGGCATTAACCGCCTTTCCAAGAATGACGAAATCGAAAGCGATTACTGACTTGGCGATGATTTCGGTTGAGGAACTCTGAAATGTAACAGACACCATTTCGGGTTGAAGCCTGCAATTTCCTCGTTTGTTTCTTCTAGGGAAATGTAGAAACTTGTCGCCGCGATTGTTTTATTTTGTTTCCAAAAATTATACACCTTTTATTGTTAAGTGCTCGCTGGTTATTATTTATTTAAAGTGACAAACTGTGAAAGACATTTGTTCTTCGACACACAACGATTTGTAACGAAAACAGTAGTGTCCCTTTTGGAATTTCCGGATTTGCGTCAGTTTCACTGCTATGTGTGATTATGAATTCAGGCCACTATCGATGCATTATAAATTACTAATAATTTAGGAATAAAATAAATATTGTCTTTTATTTTCGTAGGTTGTGAGGGTAAAAAATGAGCTAAGCAAGCTAGCCTTAAATTGTTAATATAGTGAAAAGCTCTGATATACTGGGGAAATAAGTTTCCGTTACAACTCGGTGTATGGTGAAGAACAATTGATCCTAATTCGGTTTATGGCTCTACTGAAACGTCTTTCACAGTTTGTGACTGGTTTTGATTAAGCAAAGGCGCTGCCGCCCGGAATTCAGAATTACTCATCAGATAATTTTAATACTAATCTCACATTGTTTCGTTTTCTGTAGCGGAGGAAATTTTCTGGTAATTTTTATTTTCACAGTCATATCTTTCAACATTTTACGACCGCCAATTGCAAAATTTGTTAATATTGTTAATATTGTCTGTCCTGATCCTTTGCAGAATCGCTGACTTCATTTCATTAACGAAGGTGGACATTTTTAAAGAAATTATCGCCCTGTTTCCCCTTTACACTTTTACTTATTTTTGGAACCAGATCGAACAAAATCGTGCCCCTCACTGGGACACTGCACCAAGAAACGATCACATTTCCATATATTCCCATTCACCCGATAACAAATTTGAACGGTGAATTTATTACCCCATTTAATGTTTCGACACAATCTGTTTGTTGGCATAGATGTAAACAACGTCGCTATTGCATTGAAATTGCGAGTATAAAAACATATGATTGAAATTCCAGCGTGAAAGTAAATTGCATTATATTTATTAAAAGATCAAAAAAATAAAAACACATAATCCAATAATCTTCAGCAAACCGCACTAAATAAAATATGATTAAAGTAAGGCTGAGATTTTGTATATATTTGACAAACCAACTAATATTTGCAAATATCTCCAATTGTTTTAAAATTAAACATTTTTGATCTTACTTTTTAAAAGCATTTTTTAAAAACCATTGGTTTTTAAATGTCTTCCTGTTTTTTTTTAATGTCTTCCTGAATCATGGAACATTCTGTCTGTCTATCTGTCCATCCTCCCTCCCTTCTGACCTATGTTCAGCATTTCCCTCTTGTAACATCTACAGGGCCAGGAACTCATTGTGGGAGTTGTGTTCATGTACCTCTTTTCCTATCACTCAATAGAACAGCCTGTTGGAGTACAAATCCACTGCACTATCTTACAAAGATTTTTTATATGCAGTAAAATGCCACTCCTCACTAGTTTAAGCGTCATCTGATTTTCCATGGTCACCTTTATGATGCACCCCACCCACCCCACCCCACCAAAGCTACACAAGAGGGAAAGGAGCAATTTACATGCCAGAAAAAGTCTGCATTTTCCCAGTGGCTGAAGTTTCTTAATACTTCTAGTACTCCATGTGGATGTACCATTTCCATAGCCTGTCACTGAGCCCACCAGATCTGTATTAGCGAGCAGGTTATGCAGATAGTATATTATTCTTTGGATGCCTCGAATTTAAAATTCTCATCCTAGTGTCCAAATGCCTCCATGGCCTTGCTCCTCCCTATCTTTGTAACTTCCTCCAGCCCTCTGAGATCTCTGCATTCCTCAAATTCTGACCTCTTGTGCATCCCCGCTTTCCATCATCCCATCACTGGGGGCCGCGCCTTCAGCTGCCTAGGTCCTAAGCTCTGGAATTCCCTCCCTAAACCTCTCCGCCTCGCTACCTCTTTTAAGACGCTCCTTAAAACCGACCTCTTTGACCAAGCTTTTGGTCACCTGTCCTAATATCTCTTCATATGGCTTGGTGTCAAATTTTGTCTCCTGTGAAACACCTAGGGATGTTTTACTACGTTAAAGGTGCTATATAAATGCAAGTTGTTGTTGTCTGTGGTGAGTTAGTTGATCCCAGCTGGGGGAACAGTCAGGAAACTATAACTGAACTCAGTGCCCCTTGGATGACAAGGGGATAAATCAGCCAGGATTCTCACTCCTCATCACTATCCAGCGACCACTGCTGGAAAGCTCACATGCGTGGAAAGCCGGGGGCCGATAATGCAACCTAAGTGCTGTACAGATGCTACATGTGTCTGTGCACAAATAGGCTGAACTCACCGGATACTGCCTAACTTTTGGTGCTCTGAATACACCTCTTGCAATGTCTGAGCAGCGTAAGGGCCCTATTATCGGGTGCTAGCAGTTGATGAACGGCTCCTGGCTACCTGTTGTGTGCCAAGCATTTTCACAACATGAAAGGGGAAAGTTCCAAGAGGCAGGGGTACTGGACTTTGGGGGCTGCAGTGCAGGGGTGCCTGGGAGCAGCAAATGGCAGAGGTGCCTGAATTTTCTTAAAATAATTTAAGCAGTCTGTCCTATAGCACCCATTCCAAACAGATGCTGTGCAGCTGTAGTAGTGCTCCAGCTGTGTTCTGGGGTTGATGCCTAATTTAAATGAATTCCAGGGTTGCAATGAATATGGTGCACTGGTTACTGGCCCTTTTTGTGCTTGCTGCCCACACTGAGGTACACTGATGACCTCGGGCATGGTGCAGGTCTCTGTGTCTGATTTCCTGGGGAGTGAGCACCCTCGTAATATTACGGGGCTCCAGCTGTGGAAAGGATCAGGCTCAGCTTTGAGATGAACTCGATGGTTAATAATCTGCTGACATTCGCTACCTAGCTCACAATTGAAAATGAGCACTCCTGAAAGGTGAGAGGGCGACTGGTGCCTCTGGAACCGTACCCCAGCAAGACCCAATGCCTTCAGGAGAGGAGACAATTGTAGCAACATTAAAAAAGATGGGAGTTGGCATGCGAGCCCAATAGTTTTGCAAACAAGCTGATATATTTGACAGCTGCTCAGACCAATGGCACAGTATTTGGATCAGCACTATTTTGGTGTTGAACAAGATGTTCCAGTAGGTCTTTTGAACCAGTCTAAAGTGATCGGACCAGAAAATGAGCCATAGCTACATTTCAATATAATGCGTTGAAATTAAGCCTAGCGTGATTTTCTGTCTGCTTAGGATGGGATTGGCTGGGCCTCCCTTCACCCATCTGGACTGGACCTATGAGAAACTCCATAAATTAGCCTTTTATTCTGAACAAACATACGAAAAGGGCAGGGAGAGACCATCGACCATGTCCCAAACGGTCATGATACAACTAAGCGTCATGACCCCCAGTGTTCCCTTTGAACCAGTAGTCGTGTTGTCTTCTGGGAGAAGCAAAACACTAGATATATTGAAAAAAAACCTTGGCTAATTCAGGGGAAAAATAATCTGAGAATTGCTGTCCAGCCCCCCGGAGGCAATGAAAATGAGTTTGAGGAGATTGCAGTGACCAAGAGTTATATACCCAACGTTCCACCTACCTTTTGTACGCAGTGATATTAGCCATAAAAAGGAACTCGTCCAGCTTCTTTTTGAATTGTTGAAGTAAATCCGCACTCATCACGAGCCATCAACTAATTCCAAATGTCGATAACCCTCTGTGTACAGAAAAACCCAAGTTCTGTGCTTACATAGCTTATACACATCACCACTTTGCTTTCCCTAAACTATCTAGTTCAAATAGCCTGTCTGCACAGACACTCTAATTCCTTCATCATTTTAAATACTTCACTTAAATCAACCCAGGATCTCTATTTACCCAAGAAAGTGTCACCACTTTGCACTAGAAAGTTTACAAAACTACTCTTGGTCTGAAACAGTGATAATCTGTCCTAACATCTAACAAACAAAATTAATTCCCTTGTTCAATATATGTGAGGACGTTGTGCTGTATAGATCCCATTCAAAACCTAACTTCAATGAACAAAAATCATTTAAAAGAGTTATCTGCATAATTATAGTATCATTATCTTGCTCTGAATGGCTAAACTGAAAACACCAATCAAGGTTTCTTTAATGGACTGTCTGTCAGAGAATACATGATTTCCTGTACTTGACTCATATTTTTGAAACCGTCTAAATAATAATTACTGTAAAAACTGACAGTTGGTTTCATTTTTGCTGCTGTTTCTGTTTAATGTTTCTGAAATTCTAGACAATTTTCATCATAAGGCAGAAAAAATGGTTAGTTTTAACAGAAATAATTTCAGCTGTTACACTAAGTGCCTTTATTGTCTGAAATTTTTTTTTTTGTCTTTCATAATTAGCATATGCTGAGAAGGTACTTGACCACAAACATTTAAGAATGCAGCAAGGCTTGTTAAGGTGCGGCATCTATGACTTTTAATAAATTGGAAGTCAAACGATGTCTGCCCTTTCAAGATTTTCACTGCAAAATACTGTATGCAGTCTTTCATATTTGTGATTTTTGTAAAAATTACTTGAGCAGAGAAATGTTTGCAGTTCACTTCTAGTCTTTGGATTACATTTCCGAGAATGCAACACAAAAACTGCATGTAGTAGAGTGCCATCCAGTTCTAGGAATCAGACTGGGATGGAGTTTATAAATAGACTTGCACCAAACAGTAGTAGCTACATATGGCCTGCACTGAATTAGTGTTTCAGATTGGATTATATCAGATTTACATATAAGTAGATTTTTATGCTTCTCAGTTTAAGATTGGAAGTTGATATTTAACAGGAAGAAAATATGTATGGAAAGTAGTGGCTTTGAAATTGTACTTGATACATTCACTTTTTATGATATGATTGCTCTACATTGTCGCTTGCAAATGTTAAGAATATAAGAAAAGCGGTGTCATTCCCAATCACTCAGTGGTGAAGTGCACTCCTAATGTGCAGTTGAGCCATATGGAGGAGAAAGGCCTCAGGCTTGATCCATTTGTCTATGCTGAGCTAGCTGATCTCAAACAGGGTGAGAGCATTGGCAATAAGCCTCATTGTCCATGGGCTGAGGAGACGAAAAGAAAGGCTGCCACAGTTCTGGGTCTGGATCGCTACACAGAGACCCTCCATCCAACTAGTTTATGTGTACGTCAGGTAAGACCAGGACCAAGTTTAACTGTGATGCCCTCTATAGTGGGATAGCCTGCCAATACACATTGTCTAGGCTGACATATGAAGAACAGTCACTTGGACAAGATATTAAAGGATTGCCAAGGCTCGTGAAACCATTTCCCAGAATGAACCTTCAGAAGTGGTGAGGAGAGCATAAGAAAGGTGAAATACTATGATAACATAAAGCATGGGACAAGAAAATGCCATTTTGTCCACCAAGCCTGCTGCTTCCTCAGACCATATACAACTTGTCCTGTCATGGATTCTATCCCACTTATTAAAGCTCCTGAGTGCAGGTTCTGCACTAATATGCCCAGATCTTAAAAAGCTACCATTAAGCGGTTCACTTCTCTTCCAGTTTCTAATTCCCTTCTCAGATGCTGATGGACCGACCCACTGTGTATTTCCAGCGTTTTCTGTTTTTATCTCTAGGATGTGCAGTTTCTCTCACTAGAGACTGCAGTTACAGACCACCAAAAAAAACTATTGGAACTTTCCTGTCCTATAGGACCATATTGCTTATTTGCAAAAGCGCACCTTTTCCAGTCAATTTTTTATAAAAAGAAAATGCAGCAGTTTACATTGTACACAGATTGTAGATTTCCATCTGCATAGCTGATACATTGAGGATACATATAGAGAGCAGTGTTTGAATGCTGTCTCCATTTTACTAGCAATGTCGCAAATATATTTAAACTGATCTGTAATGATTTATATATATTTTTAAAGAATACTGGGAATTTTAACCAAAGCCATTGCTTTATTATACCCAAACAATCAACCCCCCCCAAAAAAAATCAATAGATTATTTGTTAACTTCTTCAACATGTATTTTTATTCTCTGAGGTAATCAGCAATTTTGCTTCTAACTCTCCCACCATTCCGTTAGAAACCTCCAATCGGAATTTCACCCTTCCACAGCACTGAGACTACAATGATTAAAGTCACCAACAACATCCTGCATGACTGTGACTGTGGCTCAATGTTAACCACACCATCCTTTTTAAATATCTCTTTACCATAATCCATGTCTATGGCATTGCTCTTTCATGGTTCTACCCCCACTTTTTCATAATAGACTTTAAATCACCTTCAATGGTTTTTCCTGCTTGATATACTTTATGGCTCCATCCTTGGCTCCCTCTTCATCATTTATCTATTATCCCTTGGCAAGATAATCTGAAAGCATGGGGTCAACTTCCACATGTACATTGATGACATTCAGCTCTACCTCTCTATTTCTTCCATTGACCATTCTGCAACTGTTTATCTGCCATTAAGACTTGGATGAGTACTTTGCATCTGTCTTTACCATGGAAGAAGATGTTGCTAAAGTCACAGTAAAAGAAGAGGTAGTTGAGATACTGGATGGGCTAAAAATTGATAAAGAGGAATTAGAAAGGCTAGCTGTATTTAAAGTAGATAAGTCACCCGGTCTGGATGGGATGCATCCTAGGTTGCTGAGGGAAGTAAGGGTGGCAATTGCGGAAGTACTGGTCATAATCTTCCAATCATCATTAGATACGGGGGTGGTCCCAGAGGACTGGAGAATTGCAAATGTTACACCTTTGTTCAAAAAAGGATGTAAGGATAAACCCAGCAACTACAGGCCAGTCCGTATAACCTTGGTGGTGGGGAAGCTTTTAGAAACGATAATCCAGGACAGAATTAACAGTCTCTTGGACAAGTGTGGATTAATTAAGGAAAGCCAGCATGGATTTGTTAAAGGCAAATCGTGTTTAACTAACTTGATTGAGTTTTTTAATGAGGTAACAGAGAGGGTCGATGAGGGCAATGCAGTTGATGTGATTTATATGGACTTCTTCCAAAAGGCATTTGATAAAGTGCCACATAATAGGCTTGTCAGCAAAGTTGAAGCCCATGGAATAAAAGGGGCAGTGGCAGCATGGATACGAAATTGACTAAGCAATAGGAAACAGAGAGTCGTGGTGAACTGTTGTTTTCGGACTGGAGGAAGGTATACAATGGGGTTCCCCAGGGGTCGGTACTAGGACCACTGCTTTTCTTGATATATATTAATGACTTGGACTTGGGTGTACAGGGCACAACTTCAAAATTTGCAGATGACACAAAACTTGGAAGTGTAGTAAACAGTGAGGAGGATAGTGATAGACTTCAAGAGCACCATAGACAGGCTGGTGGAATGGGCGGACACATGGCAGATGAAATTTAACACAGAAAAGTGCGAAGTGATACATTTTGGTAGGAAGAACGAGAGGCAATATAAACTAAATGGTACAATTCTAAAAGGGGTGCAGGATTAGAGAGGTCTGGGGGTATATGTGCACAAATCTTTGAAGGTGGTAGGACAGATTGAGAAAGCGGTTAAAAAAGCATACGGGATCCTGGGCTTTATAAATAGAGGCATAGAGTATAAAAGCAAGGAGGTTATGATGAACCTTTATAAAACACTGGTTCAGCCACAACTGGAGTATTGTGTCCAGTTCTGGGCACCACACGTTTGGAAGGATATGAAGGGCTTAGAGAGGGTGCAGGGATGATGGACTTCAGTTAGGTGAATGGACTGGAGAAGCTGGTGTTGTTCTCCTAGAGCAGAGAAGGTTAAGAGGAGATTTGATAGAGATATTCAAAATCATGAAGGGTCCAGACAGACTAGTTAGAGAGAAACTGTACCCATTGACAGAAAGGTCAAGAACCAGAGGACATAGATTTAAGGTGATTGGCAAAAAAACCAAAGGCGACATGAGGAAAAACGTTTTTACACAGCGAGTGGTTAAGATCTAGAATGCACTGCCTGAGGGGGTGGTGGAGGCAGATTCAGTTGTGGCTTTCAAAAGAGATTTGGATAAGTACTTGAAGGGAAGAAATTTGCAGGGCCATGAGGAAAGGGCGGGGGAGTGGGACTAGCTGGATTGCTCCTGCATAGAGCCGGCACGAACTCGACAGGCTGAATGGCCCCCTTCCGTGCTGTAACCATTCTATGATTCTATGAGCAAAAACCAAAGCCATCCTCTTTGACTCCTGCAAATATCCACATGCTCCAGCTCTACTCCCTTCCCTGTTGCCACCAGAGATTCAGAAACTTGGTGTACCACTCAACTCTTATCAGCTTCTTCCCCTGCACATGATCCGTTATTAAGACTGCATTCTTTCATGTCCAAAACAATGTCTACCTTTGCCTCTCTTCTCTGCTGCCAGATGCCATTATTACCTCAAAGATCAATTTCTCCAACATTCACCTTGCTGGCCAATCTTGCCTGCATTCTTCACAAAACTACAAGTCATTTAAAATGCTCCGATCCGTGCCCTCACTTGTACCCCCATCCTTGAAAAGCTCCACTGGTTTACCATGTTCCAGCAATTGACTTTAAGATCCTCATCTTCACTTTCAAATCCCTCCATTGTCTTGCCTCATCCTAACTCAACAATCTCCTCTAGCCAAATATCCCTGCATGATTCCTTCTCTCCTCTGACGCTGACCTACCTCATTCCTATGTAATTTCTGGTTCCCTATGCTCCACTATCAACAGATGCTTTTTCAGTCACTTTGCTCTAATAAAATCTTACAGGCAGAACATTATCAAATGTAATCTGGAAGTCATAGCACCTAATAGCTACTGGATAGCTGTCATCCACTAGATAGGATACCTCAAGAAATTCCAGCAGATTAATGAGGCGTGACCTATTGCTTCTAAATTCATATTGACTGCTTCTTAAGGTCTCTGTGCTCTTTATATGAGCATTGATAGCATTTTGTATAATTCTCACAAGCAGTTACCCTACTTCAGATGTTAGGGTAACCTGTCTATATTAGGCAGATTGATGTCTCACTCCATTTGGAATATCAAGATGAATTTGCTATATTCCTGTTCACAGATGCAGTAACTGTTTATGCAGCTCCTAAAAACTGTTAATCAGAGCCCTTTGTCTATCTCCTCTCTCATTTCCTTCAGGATTTAAGGGCGCATATCATCAGGCCTAGATATGTTATCGATATTTAGTTCTTTGTGGCTCTTCATAACCTATAATTCTCTTCTGTCTTCTTCTGTTATAGATTCCTGGGGCAAAACTGTTGGACCTAGAAATTGACCACAATCTGCAAAGAGTGATGTGAAGAATCTATTTAACACATCTGAAATTCACGGATTTTTATAAGCATGTATACCAACCTAATCCCTTAAAGAACCTATCTGTTCTTTAATATGCTAGCAAAGCTCAAATATGCCTCAATCTGTCTTACTATTGTCTACAAACTGTTTTTCATTGCCCTCTTGGCTTTTCTGGACAATTTTTCACCTTCACCAATCCATCCTTGCTGCTTTTGCACCAGTACTCTGTCCTAGGCCCCAAGGAAATTTAGAGACAACATTTTGTATAATTTCGTTGATTTATTGCACCTAAGCCTTGCTTGGCTCTATGCAGAATGAAGCCTGTTAAAGTATGCCTGCTTATATATTTTGTCAAGAATTATTTTAGCATGTACTCTTAACATGTCTTATGTCTTAACAAACTGTTTTTTTACTGAACCATGGCCAGGACCCCATTCAAATTTGGGAATGAAAAGAGGGCCAGGTTGTGCCATGAAAATCAGACCATGGAGCTCTCATTACAAACATACCATGAACCTAGTTTAATTAATAGGAAAATACGTACAGTCAACACAATTTGCAAACTCCATTGAAGTTCAAAAGATGAAATGACTACTTATGAAAAGATGTGGTTTCCAATTCAGAAACTACGCAATCGATAGCTCTTAAACATTATAAGCAGATGTTTTCTGCCATTGCCAAGTTGTACCGTGTTTCATGCTGAATCTTAAACACCATTCAGAACAGAAATTTCCCCACTCTATTGCAAAGTTTTAAATTCTTAATATTTTCTTAAAGTCTGGTCTGACTAAAATGAGCAGTACAGTCTCTCTTCCACTGTGTGATGTAGTTGCTTCATGCAGAGAGGGTACTGGAAAGCAGTGAGTATTGGCAATGACTGCTAATGTTAAAATAAAGTCCAAAATTTCTATTACCACTAGTTACCAATAGTACCACCATTATGTCTTTCTTTATCATCTCCCAAAGACATTTTATTTCCGTTTGGCTACTTGCTGGCAGTCTTGTTGATTCACTGAGCTTCTGGCAGCTCTACACACTAGTGTCTCTTAAGTCCAGGATATCATTCACCTTGGAACAGGAAACACGATTCATGTGTACATAATGAAGAGGCACCATTTTGTAACTGCCCATCAGCAAAAGTGGAAATCGAAAAGAATTTTGATCATTTATTCTAGTTTTCCCAGTGAATGTAAAGCTCAACAGACCTAAAATAAATGTTATAATGCATCTCAACAGCATTTGACCACAAGATTAGAGCTCTCAATTATGATGACAAACTTGACGATTCACAAAATTGAACTTGTTTTGATTGTAGAACAAGATTTAAGGGAGACACAAAGCAGATTTTTAAATGTTGAGAGGCATAGATGATGAAGATATAATCAGCCAACTTGGCGTGGACTGTGAGCACAGACTGGAGAACACAGGCTTAAAATTAACAAGACTCAAGGGAGACAGGAAATTACAAGAAATGTTATTTTCTATCTCCACAAAGTAGTGCATATGTGGAACACTTCTAACAGCCTGTGTTACTGGAGCTAGTGGATTGGGATGAGGAAAGAAGAGGGTGTTTTTTGTGGGGGGCAGGAAGCTGAGGTTGAATAGTGCACTTATGAAGATGGATAAATATTCTGTTTAGCTTGAATATCTTTGTAGACAAGAGTGTACTTATGCAGGACTTTTCTTCAGGAGGTGGGTTATAGCCCATGTATAATTTATTTTATCATAGACTGTGGGAGGAATATGTTTGATGGGATGATTGGTCTTTTCTCATTTCATGTTTTATTATGTTCTTGTGCCTGAGATTAAGAATGCTATTATCACTGGTCTCAACCAATTCTTCAACACCTGGACCGAGTACAACAATGCAAGATGGCATGGATATTGGCTCTTATGTTCAGCTTCTTACCAAGTTGGTGCTCAATTAATTCCAATCTACTATATACCCGAGAACAGAAGCCAGACAGTTGAATGCAACTTCTAAAAACAAAAATGAGATGGTATGACGTGCACAAATATTTCAATGACATTGAAAAAAACAAAGAAAAGATTACTACTCCCTGTAGAGCTCACTGAATTTATCTGGAGGAGGTTAGTCATACAGATCAGGAAGATTTCAGGTTTCAGCTCCAGTCTGTACAGGACCAGCTGATCTCAAAGGGGGTGGGATAGGTGTACTATATTTGGCTTTTGATCCCTAGGTTAGGGAGGGTAAAATTGATTAGGGCTTTTAACAAAAACAACAACTTGCATTTATATAACGCCTTTAACATAGTAGAACATCCCAAGATGCTTCACAGGTGCATTATTAAACAAAATTTGATATTGAGCCACGTAAGGAGCTATTAAGACAGGTCAAAGTTTGGTCAAAGAGGTAGGTTTTAAAGGAGAAAAGAGAACTGAAGAACCAGAGAGGTTTAGGAAGGGAATTCCAGAGCTTCGGGCCTAGGCAGCTGAAGGCACGGTCGCCAATGGTGGAGCGATTAAAATCGGGATGTACAAGAGGCCAGAATTGGAGGAGTGCAGAAATCTCGGAGGGTTGTAGGGCTGGAGGAATTTAAAGAGATAGGGAGGGGCGAGGCCATGGAGGGATTTGAAAACAAAGATGAGAGTTTTAACTGATAACTATCCACTGACTCCTGTTGGAAGGGCGAGTATGTGAATGTCAGGTGAGCTTGGCTGTGATGTCCTCTGCAGTCATATAGCTTACATCGCCAAGGTTTACATATGATGGATGCCCATTTGGGCAGCTACCAGAGGGTGCCCACTGCTTGAACAACAGTATCCCAGCAAGGATTCAATACCCTCAGGAGAGGAGAGAAAATTGGCAGAAGAAAAAGCAATAAAAGATTGCTTTCAACTATTAAGCAAAGAAGGCAACTGAAGAAAGATCCCAGGAACAGAAAGAACTACCAGAAGATGGAAAGAGAATGGTTCAGAAATTCAGTTTTCAAAGTTTGAAACTGTGTGGCAAAATTAGGGGTAGAGCTTCCTTCACTAAGTGTTTTGTAAAACAGATAACAAAATTATACTGCTGTGAACAGTTCACATAAATGGACAGGAAGGGATGTAAATGTCATTCATTATTTGATACAGAAACTTCCTGTCAATAACATAAATCATCTTTATGTTTGATACTGTAATGATAGCGAGGTGATAACACTCCTAATATTTTTTTACTTACTATAAATAAGCCAGGAACATTTGTAGCTCCAACTGCTTTACAAGCAGCACCACAAACTGCACTGTAAAGCACAAGGACCACAACTGCAAGCACCAGAACCAGGATTGTGCAAATATTTGATATGTCGGGCTGTTGGAGGGAGCAGCTGCACTCTGAAGTCTCTGCATCACAGGAATGCCTTAAGCTGTCTTTGTGGGGGAATCAATAGTTTTTGCAGTAGGATTCAGGGATATATTGCTCAGGTTTACCTGAACCACAGACAAGTTGCTGATGTGAGGACCGTTGTATTTTCTATAATTCCCCAAGTTTTTCATGTTTGCAGTTTTTGTTCTTAAAATGAAGTCAGGAGCCAAAGGAAAGGGATAATGTTAATTAAACCATGAAGGCTTACACAAGAAAACATTCCTTATCAGTGACAGAAAACAAGCCATCAAGACTGCAGGTCTGACTCTTTTAGGGGGACACAAAGATGTCCTGACTTATCTGGACCTGTGTGAGAACCCTTATTAATAAGATCCTGAGAAGCTAGGGAGTAAACAAGTGACCTGGCATGTCTAGATACTAATGCTTCATTAATTTAGAGGTGGTCAAGGGTACCAACAGGGCTGTGTGTGCTGATTGACATCAAAAGGGCTTAACTCTTCGAACACGTGTTACTCAGATTGGACTGAGGAAGTTTCTTTGAAGATTAAGGATATATAAAGTGGTGTTTTTGACTCGAAAGTTCAGAGTTTCAGCCCTTAATTCAGTTTTAGTTTTTATACTTATAGTAGCAGTCTTTGTAGCAGAAGACTTAGGAGTTTTTTGTCGAGTATATGTAGAAGGGTGTCTGTAAAAACATGATGTGGAGATGCCGGTGATGGACTGGGGTGGACAAATGTAAGGAGTCGCACAACACCAGGTTATAGTCCAACAGCTTTATTTGAAATCACAAGCTTTCGGAGCTTTGCTCCTTCGTCAGGTGAAGGAGCAAAGGACGAAGGAGCAAAGCTCCGAAAGCTTGTGATTTCAAATAAAGCTGTTTGACTATAACCTGGTGTTGTGCGACTCCTTACATTTGTAAAAACATGAAGTGCATCCCTGACAAAGGTTACAGAAGTTAAGATTGTATGGCTATACCAGGCAGATATAAATGTGTCATTTAGATGTACAGTTGCGACAAGATTGAGAGAGGTGAAATTTAAGCAAGCTAGTCCAGATACAGCTACCAGCATGGAAGGTGAAACTACCTAGGTGCAGAGGAACCATGGATAGCACCTCTTGGAGGTTCATCACTGTAATATCTCAGAAGACAAACACTATCTCCCAGGGGATGGTGAGGCAAACACTTTATCCGCGTCAGCTCATAAGAAACAAGGTCATATAAGTTCAAGAAAAATTGCTAACTACGAGCATATAGATTTAATTTAATCAATAGATTGACTATCTAATGCTGTTAACTTGTCAAGCTATCAATATCAATCTCAGATACTGATCTCAACTGTGAATTTTTAATAGGTGGACACTTAATGCTGAATTACTGTGACATGGCAGAATCATCTTTGTAATCTCTGTTATTTATTTTGTCAATTAACCCTATCTATTAAAAGCAAAATACTGCAGATGCTGGAAATCTGAAATAAAAACAGAAAATGCTGGACATACTCAGCAAGTCAGGCAGCATCTGTGGAGAAAGAAACAGAGTTAACGTTTCAGGTCGATAGCCCTTCATCAGAAGTGGAAGAAGTTATAGAATCATAGAATCATAGAAGTTTACAACATGGAAACAGGCCCTTCGGCCCAACATGTCCATGTCGCCCAGTTTATAACACTAAGCTAGTCCCAATTGCCTGCACTTGGCCCATATCCCTCTATACCCATCTTACCCATGTAACTGTCCAAATGCTTTTTAAAAGACAAAAGTTGAAAATTAAAGAGTTTTTAAGCAAATACAGAGCCAGGCAAAAGGTGGCAGGGGGTGGGGGAGGAAGGGGAGGAGAGGAAAGAACAAAAAGGAAGGTCTCTGATAGGGTGGAGGGCAGGAATGATTAAATAACAAAAGGGATGATGGTGCAAGGCAAGGAGGGTGTTAATGGGACAAGTAAAGAAAGAAAAGATGGGTCTACAGGAGCTATAAATGGCAACATCAGAACCACTACCAGCACCTACCTCCGAAAAAAATGGGAGCAATGGTTATGATCTGAAGTTATTGAAATTAATGTTGAGTTCAGAAGGTTGTAAAGTGTCGAACTGAAAAATGAGGTGCTGATCCTCAAGCTTCAGTTGAGCTTCATTGGAACAGTGTAGGAGGCCGAGGACAGAGAGGCCAGAGTGGGAATGGGAATTAAAATGGCAAGCGACCGGAAGGTTAAGGTCACGCTTGTGGACTGAACGGGGGTGTTCAGCAAAGCGATCACCCAATCTGCGTTTGGTCTCCCCAATGTAGAGGAGACCGCATTGTGAGCGGCGAATACAGTATACTAAATTGAAAGGATTAAATTAAGGACTCCATTCCGTTCTCCCAGTTTCTCAGTCTCCGTCTGTTCTGACGATGCCAACTTCCACACCAGCGCTTCCTATATGTCTTCCTTTTTCCTCAACTGAGGATTCCCCTCCACTGTAGTTGACAGGGCCCTTGACAGTGTCCGTCCTATTTCCCGCACTTCTGCCCTCACCCCCTCCCCTCCCTCCCAGAACCATGATAGGGTCCCCCATATCCTCACCTTCCACCCCACCAGCTTCCACATTCAACGTATCATCGTCTGCCCTTTCCGTCAACTCCAGCGCAATCCTACCACCAAATGCATCTTCCCCTCCCCTCCAAGCATTCTGAAGGGACCGCTCCCTCCGCGACACCCTGGTCCACTCATCCATCACCCCCTACACCCGCTCTCCTTGCCACGGCACCTTCCTGTGCGAGTGCAGGAGATGCAACACCAGCCCTTTCACCTCCTCCCTTCCCACCGTCCAGAGCCCCAAACACTCCTTCCAGGTGAAACAGCAGTTTACTTGTACTTCTTTCAATTTAGTATACTGTATTCGCTGCTCACAATGCGGTCTCCTCTACGCTGGGGAGACCAAACGCAGATTGGGTGATTGCTTTGCTGAACACCTCCATTCAATCCGCAAGTATGGCCCAAACCTGCCGGTTGCTTGCCATTTTAATTCCCTGTCCCATTCCCACTCTAACCTCTGTTATTGGTCTCTTACGCTGTTCCAATGAAGCTCAACAGAAGCTCATCTTTCAATTAGACACTTTATAACCTTCTGGACTCAACATTGATTTCAATAACTTCAGATAATAACCACTGCTCCCATTTTTTCCAGACAGCAGGTGCTGGTAATGGTTCTGTTGTTGCCATTTACAGCTCCTCTTGACCCATCTTTTTTTCTTTACTTGTCTCATTACCACCCTTCTGGCCTTGCACCATCATCCCTTTTGTCATTTAATCACTCCTGCCCTCCATCCTATCCCTTTTGTTCTTTCTTCCCCTCCCCTTTCTCCCCCCTTTTCCCTGGCTCTGTACTTGCTAAAAAATTGTTTTAATCTTCAACTTCTTCCAGTTCCAATGAAGGGTCACTGACCTGAAACGTTAACTCTGTTTCTTTCTCCACAGATGCTGCCTGACTTGCTGAGTATTTCCAGCATTTTCTGTTTTTATTAACCCTATTAATTATTTGCATATTCAATTTTTAAGTGCTGCTAACTATGATTCTAAGGTTAATAAACAATTGTTAGCCCATGATTTTGTTGTCTGATTTCCTCTTTGAGAACTGGCAAGAAAGAGTTAATTAATTCACTAGGTAGCTTGTGCAGATCCTGATGTGAAGTTGGTAGTGTAAATGCTAATATGATCTAAAGTGGTTGATGCAAGACAGTTCAGCAAGTCAAATTTAGGCATCATTTACTCCTAGGCATAGATTGGATGGCAAACCGCAGACAGTTCCTTGATGAGGAGTTATGATGAAGGAGTTAAGGATTCATCTGATGCCCTTGTTCAATATTCTTGTCAGGCTATCGATCTCAATGTTCTTACTCCTTAAGTCCTGGAGTGGGGCTTCAATGAGGAACTTTCTGACTCAACGGTAAGAGTGTTCCCACTGAGCTAAGTTACCATTTGTGAATAGTGAAGTTCTGCAGCAAACTTCAGTTGGCTCCACTAGAACACTACTGGAGTAATCAAGGTACCCAAACCACTATTTCAAAACCCAAGTTTGCATCATAGCAGAACAAGTAAATCATTTGAAGTGTTTAAGGAAGCTGCGTTTTTCTACTGCTCCATCTCCGGTTGCTTTCCTTCAATTTCCTTGTGATCTTAAACCTCAAGTAGCTGCAATGTTTTCACAGGAACTTGCCTGGAAAACAAGCATATTTGAGGGTAAAAATGAGAATTTTTGCAGATGAGATAATAAAAGCTGATCTAACTTGAAAATCGCATTGATCCTCATGCATTTGTTTGCCTATCGCTTGAAAGGGGCATAAAGCAGAAGAAACATAACAGGAAGAATCTGTTCAGAGAAATACAAAGCATGAATCAAATAACTGTGCTAACGGTTGATAAAAACACTGTAGAAGTTAAAATCCTCAAATGGGAACAATTATAGAATCATACAGCACAGAAGGAGGCCATTCAGCCCATTTTGCCTGTGCAGTTCTTTGACAGAGCTATCCATTTAGTCCCACTACTCTGCTCTTTCCCCATAGCCCTGCAATTTTTTTCCTTTTCAAATATATATTCAATTCCCTTTTGGAATCTGCTTCCACTACCATTCCAGATCATAACAACTCGCTGTGTAAAAAAAAAATTCCCATCTCCAATTCGATTAAAACCAGAATTGAAGCATCTTAAGAACATAAGAAATAGGAACAGGAGTAGGCCACACGGCCCCTTGAGCTTGCTCTGTCATTCAATAAGATCACGGCTGATCTTCTTTCTCAACTCCACTTTCCTACCGTATCCCCATATCCCTTGATTCCCATAGTGTTCAAAAATCTATTGATCTCAGTTTTGAATATACTCAACGACTGAATATCCACAGATCTCTGGGATAGAGAATTCCAAAGATTCACGACCCTTAGTGAAGACATTTTTCCTTAATTCAGTCCTAAATGGCCGACCCCTTACCTTGAGACTATAACCCCTATTTCTAGACTCTCCAGCCAGGGGAAATGGCCTCTCACCATCTACTCACTAAGACGTCAAACCCACTAAGAATTTTATACATTTCAATGAGATCACCTCTCATTCTTCTAAACTTCAGAGAATATAAGCCCATTCTACTCAATCTCTCCTCATAGGATATCCCTCTCATCCCAGGAATCAATCTAGTGAACTTCTTTGTTGCACCCCCTCTAAGGCAAGTATATCCTTCCTTAGGTAAGGAGACCAAAACTGTACACAGTACTCCAGGTGTAGTCTCACCAGAGCCCTATATAATTGCAGCAAGACTTCCTTACCCTTATACTCCAACCCCCTTGCAATAAAGGCTAACATACCATTTGCCTTCCAAATTGCTTGCTGTACCTGCATGTTAACTTTCTGTGATTTGTATACAAGGACACCCAAATCTCTCTGAATACCAACATTTACTAGTCTCTCGCCTTTTAAAAAATATTCTGCTTTTCTATTCTTCCTACCAAAGTGGATAATTTCACATTTCCCCACATTATACTCCATCTATATCCCTTTTCAGTCACTTTGCGTCCTCCTCACAGCTTACTTTCCCATCTAGCTTTGTATCATCAGCAAAATTGGATACATTACACTTGGTCCCCTCATCTAAGTCATTGATATATATTGTAAACAGCTGAGGCCCAAGCACTGATCCTTGTGGTACCCCACTAGTTACCGCCTGCCAACCCAAAAGTGACCCGTTTATTCCTACTCTCTGTTTTCTGTCCGTCAACCAATCCTCAATCCATGCTAATATATTACCCCCAATCCCATGAGCCCTAATCTTGTGTAAGAACCTCAGAGCGCTGAAGGAAATTAGGGGCCTGAAGGAAAAATCTGGAAGAAGCTGAAAGTTGGCAGATGCGTGCTGAAATGGTGCAATGAGAAGTAGTGAGATCCTGATCCATCTGTAAGGTGGCTTTGACAAAACCTGAAGCGTTAAAGCTAAAGTAGGACTGGATGGGGCACATTTTCTCCTCCTGTTTTCAGTAATGCTCACCTGATGTATGGAAGTTGCAATTTCCAAAATTCCATACCCTGGAAACTGATAGTGTGTGTCGGCCATGATGCCCAATTGATAAAAAAGATAAATTACTTGGAGGCCACATTGCTGCGCTTTTTGGATAGAGAAGTGGTAATTAGTATATTCAGGGAACAAGGAGATGAAAGGAGAACTGGGGCTCCAGAAACGGCACATCAGTATTGTATCAGCCAACCTGTAGGGGAGAAGAGCTTTGTAAAGCATAGAAGCAAAAAACAGAAAATGCTAGAAACTCTCAGCAGGTCAGTCAGCATCTGTGGAGAGAAACAGACAAGTTAACGTTTCAGGTGTAATCCTTCATCTGACTGAGTTTCAAGCATCTTGCAATTTTTTTGCTTTTTATTTGTAAAGTATAGGCTGTGGGAGTGTGGAATGCAATACAATCTAAATTGCCTGGGGCAACTGTGGATAGAAATTTCAGGCACTTGAGCTGTTTTATGTAGCCATGAAGCAAAACAGCAGCTTCAAACAATACTCTGGCATTTAGATGATGTTACTAACCACGAGGAGCTTACGATCTGAATCCATAGATTATATTACTCGCTGCCAATCATTTGTTATTTTAAAGAACATACATTTTTTTTGAAAGTACTGATAGTTTCTTGCTGTTGCACACTAGGAACAAATTGAAGGTTGGGTGACATAGGACCTAGAGTACTGCTGATGATCATGAGGTAACACTTAAAGATATATCATGTTGGTGATAAGTTCTTAAGTACTACTTGGCTGCAATTTATAAAAAGTACATTACTAGATAAAAAGAAATAAGAAGCAAAACACTGCAAATGCTGAAAACACAAAGCAAGTCAGCCAGCATCTAAAGAGAATAGAGAAGTTGACATTTTGAGTCTGTATCCGTGTGAAGGGTCAACACTAGATAATTATATTTACACTCTCCCCCTCCCCCCCGTTCATTTCTTCGCCCTCCCCAATTTTTCAGTTGACGTTGCATTATCCTTCAATAACAGCCTGTTTCTTTTCTGTGTATTGTACTAGGATTTGAACTGCTTCTAGCTTCCCAAAAATCTGCACTTTCTTCCTGCCCTATATTCTGATTCAGTGTAATAGTTTTGCTTTTTACTCACATACATACAGAGAATGAATACGGATGGCAGGCACATAATCCTTTTCAACTGTGTAAGATCATTTTTTGTTCCAATTTCCACCGAAAGTCTGACTTGTTTCTCTCGCACGCCCCAAGTTTTACCTGCTTTTGAAAGATCCAAAATGAACCCTGAAAAATTTCTGGGAAATATTTTCAAAAATAAAAACTGAAAACACAGGGCTCTACTTATAAACAATACAGTCCATGTTGCAGTAGGTAAATGCCACTCATTAATCATAAGGTATTTTACAATTTAATCCACATTAGTGCATGCTCATCTAAACTGCTCTTGTTGACCAGAACCGAACGCACTACTCAAAGGTGCAATCTGACCAGAAAACTGTACAGTTTGATCACATCTTCATTTGACCTATATTCTACTATTTTGGCTATGTTATTAAACATTCTGTTGGCTTTGTTGATCTTCTTTGCATTGGTTGGACACGCGGAGCATCGAGTCTACTAAGACTCCTAGGTACCTTTTGGTTTCATCTTTGACTATTTCAACAACCACTTCAAGGAGTATGTGTGTCACCTATCTTTCTTTCCCATGTGCAGTACCTGCATTAAATTTCATCTGCCATTGTTCTACCCACTCACATACTTTGTCCAATTTATTCTGTAATTTCTGACCTGCCACCTCCGATTCCACTGCCCCTCCTAGTTTGGTATCATCTAAAAATTTGACAACTTTGCATTGAATTTTTGAATCCAGATCATTTATGTAAATTAGAAATAGTGCTCCCTGGGGTACCCCACTCAGTACTTTCACTTACCCCGACAAAACTCCTTTAATGAGCATTCATTGCTTTCTATCCTTCGGCCAGTTTCTTATCCATTCTCAGGGTTTACCCTGAATTCCCACAGCTTTGAGTTTAACTACTAGCCTTTTATGTAGAATTTTGTCAAATGCCTTTTGGAAGTCTAGGTACACTATGTTGTAAGACTGTCCACAGTCCACTTGGGATGTCACATCCACAAAGAAGTCGAGATTGGTGAGAAAGGATCTTTCCCATCTAAATCCATGTTGACTGTTGTTTTCTAGGTTATTATTCCACAGATAGGTGGAGAAATTGGTCTTTGGCAGTAACGCAAAATGGGCGATAGTGATTTGGCAGCCTGTTTAACAGCCCACATGATTGAAAATCGGCAGGGCATAAAAAGGGCTGTCGATTTACTAGAATGATTCCAGGGATGAGGGGCTTTAGTTATGTGGATAGACTGGAGAAGCTGGGGTTGTTCTCCTTGGAACAGAGAAGATTGAGAGGAGATTTGATAGAGGATTTCATAATCATGAAGGGTGTAGACAGGATAGAGAGAAACTGTTCCCATTGGCGGAAGGGTCAAGAACCAGAGGACATAGATTTAAGGTGATTGGCAAAAGAACCAAAGATGACATGAAGAAAAACTTTTTTACACAGCAAGTGGTTAGGATCAGGAATGCACTGCCAGAGGAGGTGGGCAGATTCAATTGTGGCTTTCAAAAGGGAACTTGATGAGTACTTGAAAGGAGAAAATTTGCAGGGCTGCGGGGTTAGGGCAGGGGAGTGGGACTAGCTGGATTGCTCTTGCATAGAGCCGGCACAGACTCGATGGGCTTAATGGCCTCCTTCCGTGCTGTAACCTTTCTATGATTTGCTATCACCTGTTTTGCGCTATCACTGAAGACCAATTTGACCCATAATTTTCAAGTCTACTGGTGATAACTGATTCCATTATTTTACATGAAATGGAAGTTAGACTAATGAGTCTGTAGTTGTTTGAGTTACTGTAGAAGTACTTTTCAATCCATTCTGTATTACAATGATAAAAGGAAGCCTGCATTTGATGCGTTATAGTACCTCACCTCCATTTTAGCCCAGGTATGACCACATTTTCAATGTCCCATGTCAAACCCTGCAAAGTTTCCATGAATTACTTAACATTAAATGAATAACGTTACTGTGATGTTAAAAGTTGCGCTATTACTATCGTGTTACTGTAATATTAAAACAGAGATTCTAAATAAAAATAAGAGTTCTAAAATCACTACTTCCATCCAGTTTTGTGTGTTCTTCATTGCCTTGTAAATCACGCTCCATTTTCAGTCAGCTTGGTCCAAACCACTGTTGCCAGTCACCGGGCGGTGATAGGGACTGCCCAGGAGCAATTCTCCTCTCCAATTTTCATTGTCCTGCAGGGAGATGCTGCCTGCTCTCAGCACAGTTCAGATTAGGAACCAATTAGAGCAGGAATGGAACTGACATTTACCCCACTCTGTGGCTCTGAGCTTTGTCCCCCAATGCTCAGCATCCCTATGTCGGTCCCATTTTGTCTTCTTTTTAAAAATGAATGCTTATTAACTTAATTTCTGTTCATTAAAAGCGAACCCATTTTCCTCTGCATTTACTCACCTACTGATGACCTATGGTGCCACGATTACAAAAGTTAAAATCCATCCCTTACTGGCTGAAAACTAGTTTTGAGGTCCAGTTTTTCACCCAATCAGAAAATGGACTGGTGAAATCAAAGTAATAAGTGACCTTTTTTTTTCTCATTATGAATGTATTTTTCATCTGACTCTAGAAATAAAAAGCACAGATTGAGAAAACTTGTTGGCAAGAAATTTTGGGAAGAGAATTGGGCCTTGGGTTGGGGGGGGGGTTAACAGGTGATAGGAACTTTTCTCCACTTCTGTAGACAACAATGATAAATTATGGAATAAACTGTGTAGGAGAGTGACAGACAAAGTAGATACAAGTAGGTCTAAAATTCAATACCAACAATTCAAGTGCCTGTTCAATTTTTATTGATGTAATGGATACAGTGATATTAGTATATTGGGAACAAGGCAGTGAATGTAATAACTGATATAGGCTGTAATGTGAATATTCTTGAGTAGCAGGACCATCTTCCAGTCATTGAAGTTTTAATGCTTTGGTAACATAACTGAAGCTTCCTGAGAGGCCTGGAAATCAAAGATGAAGATCATTAAAACACACAATTATTTGAACTGAATGAAAGTACAACTGTCTGTCATTGTAACAACCGTGAATATTACATTGCATTACATTGAGTCTACAGCAGAAAGAACCCATTTGGCCCAACTGGTCTATGCCGACGTTAATGTTTCACATGAGCCTTCTCCCTCCCTACTTCATCTAACCCTATCAGCATACCCTTCTATTCCTTTCTCCTCATGTGCTTATTGAGCTTCCCCTTAAATGCATCTGTGCTATGTGCCTCAACTACTCCTTGTGGTAGCGCATTCCACATCCTTACCACTCTTTGGGTAAAGAAGTTTCTCCTGAATTCCCTATTGGATTTATTAGTGACTATCTTATACCGATGACCTCTAGTTTTAGACTCCCTCACAAGTGGAAACATTTTCTCTATGTCTACCCCATCAAACCCTTTCATTATCTTAAAGATCTCTTTCAGATCACCCCTCAGCCATCTCTTTTCCAGAGAAAAGAGCCTCAGCCTGTTTAGTCTTTCCTAATAACGATCAGTTCTGGTATCATCCTTGTGAATCTTTTTTGCACCTTCTCCAATGCTTCTACATCCGTTTTATAATATGGAGACCAGAACTCCAAGTGTGGTCTGACCAAGGTTCTATACAAGTTTAACATAACTTCTCTGTTTTTTAATTCTATCCCTCTGGAAATGAACCCCAGTACTTGGTTTGCCTTTTTTGTGGCCTTATGATATTATCGGAACCTGACTGCAATTTTTACTGGAAGGCCTGGCGGGAAAAGGCAGTGAGTTTCCCACCAGGGCAACCCAACAGGGGAGTGGATCAGGGCCAGAAAAGGCCCGAAAAAGTTAGTTTTAAAATTTATTTTTTACTTTCCTTGAAAAATGAAAAACAAGTGCTTTATGTACAATTAATGACTTTGAAGTGCAGCTGTTGTTATGTAAATAAACACAGCAGCCATTTTATATACAGCAATATCTCATAAATGGCAGAGATGAATCTGTTTTTGATAGTGTTGGTGCTTGGCTTGGTACCATGGAATCTTCAACATCAGACAGGCAGACCTTTGGTTTAAAATCTCATCTGAAGGATGGCACATCTGACAATGTAGCACTTCTTCAGTACTGCACTGGAGTGTCAGCTGGGATTGATTATGTGCTCAATTTCTGGAGTGGGGCTTGAACCCACATCCTTCTTAGTCAGAAGTGAGAGTCAAGTTAACTTATATCCTCTCAACCTTGAAAATAAAGTAATGACATTAATGCCTGTTTGAGCATAAACATCACATTTTTGCATTCAAGCCTCATAAATGTCAATGTTAGTCTCCTCAATCAGAATGCCAGCTATATTCTGGCAGGTTTGGAAAAAGTTCTTTAATATGTAAAATGTTTTTATTTTAAATTACCTTTAGAGTTGTGTTTTATAGATAAATCCTTAAGAATAAGGTCATATCAGAGCATAATACTGGAGTATTTCTTTAATTATACCATCTGGGAGAATTTGATTCCAACAATAACATACTAAGGAAGCAAGTTAAAGTCTTTTGCTGCCAAACCATATAATGGAGTGTCACAGGTTAATGAGAGCTCAGGAGACAGTGGTGACTGTATGCGAATTTTAGGCGCCAACTGAGAAATGTAACTGTGTTGGTCATTAAAATGGTGGATAAATGAAGACCTGGAGGTGACCGCGGTTTCCTCCCTGCCTTCTGGTCAGGAGGCGGCAGTTCTCTTTCATTTTGTTTCCTTAATTTTGTTGCTTTCTTTCCTCATGCATCACCAGATCTTCCCATGCCATAGACACAAGAAGAAATAAAAAAAATGACATTTCATTCGAGTGAAAATGACTTATTTACTGCTCTATATATTGTGAGCCAATTGCATCATAATATACCAAGAAATAAAACATTTTTCCCCCCCAATTTTCTCCCTCTCTTTTCCTGTTGGTGCTGACTCATGCTGGGAAATGGCTCCACAGGCACTAGAAATCCTCGTGCACCTCATCCACGTGACCAGTCTCATTGTATAAGCCTAGACAGTGTGTATCAGGAGGCGAATCGACTGATTTCCCACATTCACTCTAATATTTCATACATGTAATTAAATAACCACATTGACCCACAAAGGGATAATGCTATAAGTGCAGGGAAATTGAAGCGATGAAGATCTGTTATAAGGCAAAAAAAATGAGAACTGGTCAGAAGATTTGTCCAGTTTCATCCCACTTAAAATAAGACACCGGGGGGTAAATTTTAACTTCCAGCCAGGAAGGTTGGGGGGGGGGGGGGGGGGGGGGGAGGAAGATTTCTGGGTGTGAAACCCAGCTGGTAAGTGGGTGGGTCGCGATCTGTGATTGTGACCTTAATGAGGCCCATCAATGGCCCTATCGGGTTTTGTGCCTGGCAGCCAGCCTGCTTGACAGGCTGTCTGTCTGTCTGTCGGCAGTGAAAGGGGCTACACATCAGAGAGCGGGGCGGGAGGGATAGAGAGATCATAGGGCTTGGAAAAAAAATCGGAGGTGGGGTGGGGGGGGGGGAACGTGGACAACATTGGGGGCGGGGGGTCAGCAAGCATCGGGGATCGGGAGGTCAGCAAGCATCGGGGAGCGGGACGTCAGCTAACATCATGGATCGGTGGGGGGGGTCAGCAAACATCAGGGATTGGGGGGGGGGGGGCGTCAGCCAATCGCAGGGGTCCTATCGGCCAGGTGAGCTTGTTGGGCCTGGATGAAGCACTCCTGCTCCTCTGGGCCCACAAGCAGTGCAATAAAGGCACTCACCACATAGATTCGGCCCTTCCCGCCTGCTTTCAGTTGACGTGATTTGGAGGTGATGGGAAACAGGTGAGGTTAAATCCATTATATTATTCCAATACACAAAATATTAAGTACCTCAAGTATCTCAATGAGGTACATTACCCCTTTAAGTATCGGCCCGCCAGCTTTAAGTGGGGGCGGGACTTCCTGGTGTCTGTTCTCCACACTCAGACAAACCTGCCTGGGTTAAACCCAGAAGTGTTGGAGCCGGGATACCATCCCACTCTGAAAATGTAGCATTTTCACTGCCCACCCGCCCCCAATCCACCCGCTCTTGGGGTTAAAATTTACCCCCTGAACTCTTGTTTCTTTTCGTTATAACAAAAGCCAAAAAGGAGCGCCCTGATCCCAAATCCCAAGAAAATTTTTAAAAATATTTTAAAAATAAACAGGGTGGTGCATTGCCCAGTGACCTGACCGTTGACCTCTGAGGCTTGGGTTCAAATCCAACTCAGACTGATGGGATGAAAGTCTCCTCTCTCTGCTGACTGTATGGGTCCTGTGCAAAATTAGTTTTGCCAGTCTCAAACCAGTTTCCACTGCATGAGTTGATGGCATAGAACTGCCCATAATTTGAAACTACATTCACAATCTCACTCTGAAAGTCAATAAAGATGTTTGGTGTGGGAAATAGAAAAAGTCACATTGGTAAAGTAGGGGTGCTCTTCTGAGAATGACATTTGCAATACATTGTGGGAAGATTTCCGCTATTTGCTATATGTAACAAAATAGTAAACATGTTCCCTATAAATGTATTTTGATTTAGTTATATGTGACACAGAGAGGAAATCTTCCCCAATTTAGGAGCAGAGTGAGCTTTTCTTTGGCGCATGCTATACCTGACATGTGAACATTTGGTGTCAAAGGTCAAGGAGTGTTTAAAGAGCACAAAAAAAATTACATATACATGTTAACTTTTATTTTGAGGGCAATAAGTCACTAAATGGTTAAAGTCTGAGGATGTGTAAAACTACCTGCTAAACAAAAACAATTAGGCATCACCTTTGTACCTTTCAAATTACAAGATGTTTCTGGACTGCTTATTCTTCTTGGATGTGCCAATCCACAATGATTTTAAAAATTGATGACAGCGTTTCAATCTGTTTATAAAATGGGCCTATGCCAGATGGAGCCAGGCAATACCTACCCATTGAAAAAAACAGATACATTGATATTTTAGGCACTCGGTACTTTCCAATGAGTAGGCGAGCCTTTACTGATGGACTTTCCCTACAATGTGTGTGTGTGTGTGTGTGTGTGTGTACGTGTACAAGAACCCAAAGCACTTCTGTTGAAAGCATTTCTAGTTCTTTTTCTACAGGACAAAAGAAAATGTCAGAAGAGAATTCAGGACACTTGAGTAGAGTCTCAACTGGGGAATTAATTTCTCCTAATTTTTACACCAGGGACAGCCCCATAGTTTGCGCTGGTTGCCTAACTTTTAGTTTTTAAAACTGTGAATATTGCAAATCTAAAACAAAAACAAAAATTGCTAAACATACACAGCGGGGGTAATTTTCCAACTTTGAATTTCTGGTGGGGAGCCTCACCAGCCAAGAGTACATATTGGAAATTCCACAACCTTCTGAACCAGAGCGAAAATGTTACCAATTGAGACAATTTGATAATTATAGTAAAGGGAAGTAACAATACAGATATTGCCATCTCTTGGACACTCTTTCCGCTCGGTTTCATGCTTCAGATAAGGCCTGGCTTTATGACCACTTGCTTTGGGGTTCACATGCAGCCTCAATACACCAAAGCCAAGATGCTTTGTGCATTCGCATGTGATCTATCAAATTGCTGTTAGGTTGTCTTTCCATAACTTACTCTCAAATTCATGATGCTCTCAGACCAATCCATGGATGCAATCTGTGGAACTGCAGTGAGAATTATACTCAAAGCCTTGTTTGCATTCTCCTTCATCACTTTAAGGACCTTCTCCATACAGACCTGTAGTTTTAATGAGGAAAAAGAAATCAGTATTCTTTATCGGAAACAATTTACTGACTCATTCATCTTCATGGCGGAGGAGTTCCTCTGTGCGTTATGTGTGACGAAATTGTAAACTCGTTCTTTATAAAGGAGTTTGTGATTTCTGCTTATAACCCCCACAGGAAACTGTTCCCACCCCCTCCCCCTCCATTACTTCCCTTGGACATACGTGGTCCTTAATAATGCAACGCAGAGAAGGACAGACTGCTTGAGTATTGTAGGTGATTGAGATACATATACAGTTACAGATACTCCTATCAACAATAACGACATCATAACACTTGAACAGACAAGATTTATTTGGAGTCACACTGTTTCAGGTTTGACAATGTGAAGGATGCTCCACCCCATAGTACTTGGCTTTGCTGATAGTGCAATCTGTGATATCTGGCACCAAAAATATACTTTCCAGCTGAGCTGCACGCCTGCTATAATATATGGGATTAGCTTGATCTAGTTAATAGCACTTTCACCTGAGTCACAAGGGTGTGAGCTCAAGCCGCAGTGAGGATTTGAGCACATAATATAGTCAGATACTTCAGTGCAGCACTGAGAGAGTGCTGCATCATCAGGCGTGTTTTGTCTTTCAAATGAGATGTTAAAGTGAGGCTGCATCTGCCTGTTCTGGTGATACAGGTAGAATCAAGTAAATCCCATGGCATTATTTGAAGAGGAGCAGGGAGTTCTCCCAGTGTCCAGGTCGATACTGTTCCCTCAATCAACCCCACCGAAACAGATTGAATGGTCATTCATCTTGATTTGCCATTTGTGGGACCACGCTGTCTGAAAATTATTTGCTACGTTTGTCTACTGAACAATAATGACCGAAGTTAGAAAAAGGTAATTAATTGGTTCTGAAGTGTTGGGACATCCTGAGATTGTGATATGGTGCTATATAAATGCAAGTTTTTTTCTAACATTTAAAGGAATGATTTGGATTACATAATTCTGCTTCTGTAATCATTACCCATACTTTTGATTTAAGGCCTTCCTTGCAAGCCTCCCAAACTCCATCCTACAAAAAACTCCAACTCATTCTAAACTCTGCCACTGCACATGTGCCACATTAAGTCCCACTCGCCTGAACCCCGTCCTTGCCAACCTCCACTGGTTCCCTGTCCTCTGGCACTTTGATTTCAAAATCCTCATCTTCGTCTTCAAATCGCTTCATGGTCTCATTCCACCCTACCTCTGCAATCTTTTTCGGGCTTATGTCCCAGCTCACATCCTCTGCTCGCCTGACTCTGGCCTACAGAGTGCCCCTTTTCTCTCTACTTGATCACTGGTGGCAAAACTTTCAGTCATCACTTTCTCCCTATACTCCTTCACCTTAGCAAAGGATAGTAAATGGAGCAAACATGTTTGTTACACTTAAAAAAAAGGCTAATCCAATCTTTATTTGATTATATGGATGTCGATATTAAGACAAACATTTCAGTTTAAAAAAACCTCCAATTGGCATGAATAATTTGACGCTTTTATTTTTAAAAAAGGCTTGACTAATGCACGTGTGCCTTTCTCACTTATGAAATAAAATATATCACACTGAATTATATTATTACCTTGTATCCATGTGTACACAGCGCTCAAAATTCACAGTGACCAGTTTCAATATAAATGAGCCAAAGTTTTTGTTAAAAAGTACATACCCAATTTAGCTAGCATATTTTATTCAAATTATTGCAAATACGATGTATAGCACAGACTTTGACCATAAAATCTTTTGACAGACTGCCAAATTAGCCATAGGTACCCCAAGCAGTTGCAAACAAAACAAATTTCTACCCTTCCTTAATGTAAGGAACTCTCACCCTTGATTGAGAGCTGTAGCAGTTAATGATCAATAGCTTACACAAATGCCATGAGTTGCCTTGGTTTTTTGCACAAGTGTTAGAACACCCAGTGTTTGGTGCCAATTACATACGGACATATGGAAAAGTACAGGAAAAGAACAGCTGGTCCATTGTGCTTATCCCATCCCAGTATGATGTAATTTCTGCACGCTATCAGCTCCATGCCCCCCCAATGCAACCAAGCAATTTCCTAAGAGAGGCAGAAAAAAAGAGGAAAACTTAGGTGAATGTAGAAAAAAAATCTCTATGGGATCATGAATCTTGTTACTGTCTTTCCACAAATGCTGGGATGCTGCATGCTACTAGTACTACTTCTAGTAGTGACAGGATTTTCAAACCATGTGGAATATTTGTACCGGTCACAGTGATGCAAGAGTACAGGGAAAAGAGTGAGCAGTACATACTTGCTTACTTAATCAAGCTGGAGGTTAGCGACTAGAATTTGACTTCCTTTCTTGCTCCAAGCTATTATCTTGTACAATACTTTAAGAGTAATACTTGACTTATTGAAAGAACAAAACAGAGTACAAAATGTCTTTGGAATGGCAAAAGGCTAGATGTTTATTTAATACATCCTTTTTTTAATATCAAAGTAAGTTTTAAGGGAAGTTTGTCTGGAATGTGTTTATCTTTTGACTTTTTCAAATCAAATTGCTATTATTAATTTCTGGGGAGATAAAAAAAGCATCCAGCTACAGAAAGGATTGACATGGTCAATATTTCCATTTCAAATTTTGCCAAGAGAACTATGTAGCAAGAATGAAATAAATTTTAAAAGATAATCAGAATGGAAAATAGAATAAAAGATTGTCTGAAATAAAAATAAAGAATACACAAGTAGTAGAAGCATGCGAATGGGCTGCTCCACATGGCAAGCAAAAATAGTTCCTTTGTCCAATAAGCAAGCAATGTAAGACACACGGATTGGATACTGGCTCCTGAACAAACACTCCCATTAAATGGATGATTCCACTATGCAGGGGTACAGTGTATTAATTATGGACAATGTAATAGCACAGTTCTAATGCAAGTGGAACTCTTCCCTGTGAGTGAAAGCTACTTATGTAAAAAAAACCTGCACGATTGAGATGAACCAATGAAATCCATCCTTAAAGAGGAGATTTATTCCATGGTTTAGTAAGATCTTGGATACAGAATTGAGAGAAGAATGGTAGAGAAAATAACTCCTTGGACTAACATTTTTCTGAGAGGCACGTGAGAAAGCTTTAATCCACGCGCCCATACAAACACAGCAAATGCCAATCAATCCATGTTGCTCTTACATCTCTTCTAGTGGCTGGCACAGGAGGGGCATTCGTAATAGTTTTGGATTTTTGCCTGCACTGAAATTCTTAACTTGTAATATTTCTGTAATGTTAAATTCAGCATTTTATCTCAACAATAAGCCAGCAGGACCGAAACCAGGCTGATTACCACTTCAAATTAATATGGTAATCAGTAAACAGGTGTAGGATCATTACACACAATCTTGAGCATTTTACTCCTCTGTGAGTAGTGGCTCACTTGGTACACCCAAGAGAGCAGGTGCCTTTTAATTCCATTCGCACAGCCAGGGGCTTGGCTGGGTCAGACATTTGTGACCCTCGTACTCCCACTTCAAAGAGGAGGCATTTCAATCATGGTGGTGGCTTTGATTGATGGCTTGGAAAGCTGAATCACAGAATTAAGGAACTGGCTTTTGGTTTTTCTTAGACAAATTGGGCAAGCTGTGCCATAGCAAGGAGCAACAGAAAGTCTAGATCAGCTAGCTTTGGAACAGCTTAGCAAGAAAGTGGGCCTATATGCCTGGAGAGATAGCAAGATGGCATTTTTATTAATTTTTCATAACTGAGGAGCATAGTTCTCACCATGAAAGTTATGTACTATCCATTCATGTATTTTATACAAAATAAACCATTGGCTGCTTTGAAACTGTGCCTATCTCGATAGAGTGCTTTTCAGCCCACCTGCTGTAAAAAAAGAGAACGCGTGGGCAGCACACATAATATCTCAGTAGCTGGTATATGGTGCACGGGTTCTCTTTTCTGAACCCCATGTTGCGCCCCTCCCTATCACTGTAACCTCCTCCAGCCCTACAACCATTCCGAGATCTTGTGCATCATTGCACCACCACTGGCGGCTGTGCATTCAGCTGCCCTAGGCCCTAAGCTCTGAAATTCCCTCCCTAAACATCTCCGCCATTCTACCTCTCTCTCCTCCTTTAAGATGCTCCTTAAAACGTACCTCTTTGATCACCTATCCTAATATTGCCTTATGTGGCTCAGCATCAAATTTTGTTTGATAACGCTCCTGTGAAATGCCTTGGGGCGTTTTAGAATATTAAAGGTGCTACATAAATGCAAGTAGATGTTGTGTTAAAATGTGCACTCCAATTATAGGGGATTTGAGGTCCACTTATAAGAGTGACCGGTGAAGCCAAATCAGGGAAAATATCCAGTGCAAAACCTAAAAATCTTGACAGATGGTTGGGTTCATGCAGTGCTGCTCGAGCTGGTACACCTCATGGGGAAGAGCCAATCAACCCATGCTGCCTTTACAACCCTCCCTAGTCGTTGGCTCAAGCGTGCCATTAGCAAATGTTTGCCAACATGTTGTATGGCAGCACTGTGTGGAGAAAACTTAGACAAAAGAAATAAAGTAGAGTGGGAGGGATAAATAATTGATAAACAAATTTGATTACTTGCATCATTGCTGCCTACATGAATTGTATTCAACTGTGTGCAGGGAAGATAGTTTCTCCATCTGAGATTAAGCAAAGGTAGGGCTTACTTGCTCAAATCCATGAGCAGTAATAGTTAATCTCATTCTCTTTTGAACCTGCGATGGTGGCGATCCCAGCAATAGCAGTCACTGTTGGTAGTCACCAATGTTGATTTTCACAGGCGTTCTGAATGGTGGAATATTAGTGCTCTCAAGGAGAGCCAAAGATCAGCTTTTCAGCTGGTCCACCTGGCTGTATCTCAGCTGCAGTTAAAACAGTTCGTCAATGAAAGGCTTCAGGAGAGGGAAATGTCACATGCAGGTTAAAAATAAGGAAACAATCAAAAAACAAAACAAAACAAAAATATAAAGTATTTAACAACTTTGGTATGAAAGGCATATGAAAAATCCAGGTTGAAAAGCTTGAAAGCCAGGCTACTCAAAGACAGCAAAGCACTGACACTGCCTCAGGCAATACTGACATAAGTTTCAGAAATAATTAAATATAAGCTGTCCAGTCTCCAATTCTCTACCTCAATTACTTTATCCGACAGCATGACTTTTTATATATTTTTTAAAAATGGGCATGACCTTACTGAGCAGCTGAAGGGCAGGGTGGTGGGAAGGATGGCGGGGGTGGAGGTGGAGGTGGTGGGAAGGATGGCAGTGGTGGTTGATGGTGCTGGGAACCAAGGCTAAATGACAAAAAGCCATACTTCCACAAATAGCCTTTAGAACCACAGTAATATGCTTACATTTTTTTAAATTAGAAATTTAAAATGCAATTGCATACTTTGTGTGTACACTCAAATTGTCTGGTCTTGCATTGGGAGTATAAAATTAGAGCTATCTTCTCAACAATTCAGAGGAAAAGCGTCTGATGAGTGTACAAAATAAGTAAGAAGCATGTGACCAAGGAAGCTGAAGCATTAGATTCAGACATTGTCTTTAACATCCGGGGTGATTTTCTCAATCAAAGAAAGCACCTTTTAACTTTGGGGGGGGGGGGGGGGGGGAAGGGGATAAAATTTCATAAAGAAGTGAGGGATGTCGCCAATGAATTTGGGCTTATTGAGAATATCAGTGATGAGCAATCCAATATTATTTTCCATTTCGGGTATCCAGCATTGGAATCGAGTACTCCCAGATCAGATATAGCACAGGTTAAATGCAAAGTAAAAGTCCTTCTATTCTGCCCTAACAGTGTAACTTAATTCCCACTTTGGAAGAACATCCCCCACAGTACCTGGGTTAGAGTCTAGTTTCTGCACCAATTACCTATATAGCCTCTTTAAATTACTTCTCAAATTTGTGCTGAATTGTCTTTGTGCTGTGGATCTAGTTGGTAACAGGTGGATTGAAATTCAAAAAGAAGGCTCAAAGACAACAGAAATCGGAGATTTTCATCCCATTAGTCAGGGCTAGATTCAAAACCAGGTCCCAAAGTGAATGGCTGGTGCATCAACTTCCTGCAACACCTTGTCCCTCAGGCAGCAGCACCGCTTTGCAGAAATACTTTGCCCATGCTTATGGTTTGCATACATTTACATATCCAAATATTTACCCAGTAATTTTCCTGTGCTACTACTAAGGAGAAAACTGGAATGATGGACTACGCCATGCACGAAGCAAAGCAGATGCATTTTAAAAACTCTATTCTATTTTTAAATGTTTAAATGATGTGTGGACCAAAGATGGCTGAAGTCCCGCTCCGCCAAGAAGAAGGTTCCAGACTATGATCGTCATGGCTACACTGGTGCAGGGAAATGTATGTCTCCGTGGCACTGACAAGGATGGCTCCTACCTGGCCTCACTCTTGGCCAGCCGGAACCACAAAAAAGGGCAAAGGTGTTAAAACATGCTGACGGGTCAGTAATACCACTGATTCATCCCTTCCCTCCCACTAAGCCCCGGTATAGCTCCTTACCCAAGGGGGAAAAATGACAACATAAATCTGAAAAAGGAAGCTCAGGTTTCTCAGAAAACTTACCTCAGTTTATGCGAAGCACAGGTTAGCTTTTTTTTAATTCATTCATGGGATATGGGCGTTGCTGGCGAGGCCAGCATTTATTGCCCATACCTAATTGCCCTCGAGAAGGTGGTGGTGAGCCACCGCCTTGAACCGCTGCAGTCCGTGTGGTGAAGGTTCTCCCACAGTGCTGTTAGGAAGGGAGTTCCAGGATTTTGACCCAGCGACAATGAAGGAACGGCGATATATTTCCAAGTCGGGATGGTGTGTGACTTGGAGGGGAACGTGCAGGTGGTGTTGTTCCCATGTGCCTGCTGCTCTTGTCCTTCTAGGTGGTAGAGGTCACGGCTTTGGGAGGTGCTGTCGAATAAGCCTTGGCGAGTTGCTGCAGTGCATCTTGTGGATGGTACACACTGCAGCCACTGTGCGCCAGTGGTGAAGAGAGTGAATGTTTAGGGTGGTGGATGGGGTGCCAATCAAGTGGGCTGCTTTGTCCTGGATGGTGTCGAGCTTCTTGAGTGTTGTTGGAGCTGCACTCATCCAGGCAAGTGGAGAGTATTCCATCACACTCCTGACTTGTGCCTTGTAGATGGAAAGGCTTTGGGGAGTCAGGAGGTGAGTCACTTGCTGCAGAATACCCAGCTTCTGACCTGCTCTTGTAGCCACAGTATTTATATGGCTGGTCCAGTTAAGTTTCTGGTCAAAGGTGACCCCCAGGATGTTGATGGTGGGGGATTCGGCGATGTTAATGCCGTTGAATGTCAAGGGGAGGTGGTTAGACTCTCTCTTGTTGGAGATGGTCATTGCCTGGCACTTGTCTGGCACGAATGTTACTTGCCACTTATCAACCCAAGCCTGGATGTTGTCCAGGTCTTGCTGCATGCGGGCACGGACTGCTTGATTATCTGGCAATCTAGATTTACCGAGCTATTTTACTATGATTTACCTGCAGGCATGATCATAGTTTAAAAAAAAGCCATATTCCTCTAGATTGCCTCTGGGAGAGCTGTGCTTCACAGTAACTAGAGGCTGTTTTCCATTAAAAAAAAAGTATAGTCAACTGCTGTCAGCTGCATTTGAAAATACAATTAATCTGATCGTTCTTGCTCCAACAGGAGCACAGACCCACTTTCTCATGGGTCTTGCAAGTGCTCATTGGTGCATCAGATTAAATTCCTCACTGTTCATTTGTGTTGGGATACAGAATATAGGATGGTCAGAACTACTATTGCAACATTTATTGTTCTGGGTGAAAGTTTTTAGCTGAACAGTGAGATGCATGAATAGTAACATAAAAACACTGATAAGTTAGTTCCAGAGTAAGGTAGATGCAAATGGATCATGATTGCAGTCTATCTACAGTGCTGTGAAAAAAGCTACCGATTAAAATGATCCAAATGGAATGGAGATCCATAATGACATCATTACACTACACATGCAGAAAAATGGGTTTCTGTATTCCCAACCGTCCTCTTACAGGGCCTGTAGAGGATGGATTAATAGTGTTAACAAGAGTGGGCAGACAGCAGAGGTTAGTATAGAGTCACACTCACAAAACCGGATCAAAATTCAACAGGGAGGTAAAAGTGTAAATTTTCAACAACTGGTCCTGAGCCATAAATATTCAGGAGTGTTCCAGGTTTGAACCCTTGTCTGCACTGAGATAGCTGTTCTCAGTCAGAGTGACAGTAGGCTGCTACAATTTAACTCAGCAAGAAAAGGGGGATTAAAAAAAATCAGCTGCTCCTGATCACTACTCAGTGACCCATACTGGAAAGTGCACGTGTATCGATGTAAAGCATTCGGCTCATCTGTGATGGCCCTCGTGGTTAATTAGCCTGCAAACACTCACTATCTGGGGTCATAAATGAAAGGTAGGCACTTCATGAGGTACTGGAGGGCTGCAGGCACCCATGGAACTGTAACCAAATAAAAGGCAGCACCTTCAGGGGAGCAGGGAGAGAAAAGGAGAGAAATGTAAACACAAAAAAAAATGGAAATGCCACCCAGTGCCATAAACAGCACTTGCCCTAAAGAAGGTTTAGCAACGTATCATTAATTTTATCGCTTGGTGCCACTGTACTGAATTGGAACAATTCCTGTCCTGGACTATCATATGTAGATTGCTGCCAAAACTTCAGATATGAGTATGTACAGATTGGGTCTTTAAATCCATTCATTTAACAATACCACCAAACTAGCACAATTGAAATTACCACTCTAGAAACTATTCCATTTTCAACAGAATTTCCTAGGAAAAATAGCTTACACGGATACAGATGTCAAGCATTTCCTTTCTCCTTTGGATTAAAGGAGACCAATATCTCTGTCCAGAATACTTAACTTAAAAGAAAAAACCTCTACACAGCTGCTTGGTTTTTCTACTGTCAGGCCCTGCCCCGGCCCGCTCCTTTCATTGTGTCTCAAGTTCAATGTGGGTGGAGTTTCCCTACTGTCTGCTGGGCCATGTAATGGGTGTTCCACAGTAAAAACACTGGTATTTGAAGTGCAGAGCCTTGATTCACAGTTGAGAACACCAACACCCACCCTCAGGTAGGCCAGTCAATTAGTGGAATGACGCGGCTGTTCTACACAAACCCAACACTTAAAACTGTTGATACAAAGTCTTTGGGGTTGCATGGGTTAGTTGGACATTTCAAAATCAGAGGAGATTGTTCTAGGTCTGCATCCAGGCGTACTGGATCACCCGAGGGCAGTGAATGTCTGAAAATCGGGTGGGTTCTTTTATAGGAATGTGCTCTGACACGCCTGACTTTCTGATATTTGCTGCACCCAGGTGATCCAATGCACATGGGAGCAGGCTCAGGAAAACGTGCTTACTTGGTTTGACAGACAAGTGAGAGCACAGATACAGCAATGGGCTCCTATTTACCTCACAGATAATAAGATTTCCTGAGGCTAATGGGTGGATCCTACCAGTTATGCTCTATTGCATATTCGCTATAGTTCCTGCTGAACCTCTCCAAATAACGATGCAGTATTCCACATGATTAAACCACACTCGGGAACACCATCTTACAAAATGTGACACTCCCAGATATATTCCGGACCAGACCACGTACTTAAACTCAGCTCAAAAAATACGACATAGAATGAAGACGGCAGCTCACGTATCAGTGTCACCCCCACCAATTACTCTCCCTTTACCTCTGCAACATCTTTTCAGAATGTTAGCTCGAGTCGCTGCACTTTAAAAGTGATGCATTGTGTGAGGTGCTTTGGTACGTTTCCGCATGAAAATGTGCTGTATAAATGCAAGTAATATTTATTCAAAACATCACTATCTCCTCTCATAATACATACGCGCACTTTTGTTGTTTTGGTTGAGATTGTTGCTCGTTAACTTGCTTCAGTCACGTGATGAGTTGGGGGTGGGGAACGGGTGATTGAGGGAGACATTGGCCAGGAACGTTTCTTCTGTTTGCATATCTTTATAAATAATTTTGCTACAAATACTGCTCATGAGGAAATCTCCTTCTGAGTAGTAATATATGTTCTGTAGTAGCACTCACTGCCGGTGTCCTTATTGACAGCACTCCCTCCGATGGAGGACAACAGAGCAAATTTGGGATGCAGCTACTGGCAGGTGTATAACAATATGTGCATTCGTCTCACAAATCAAAATGACTCCTAATGGCCAGCACTCCATTAGCAAACACTGTGACACACTGCTTGAACTATCCCTTAACAGTTATCACGATTTGGATTTTGCAGATTGGTGAAATAATAGATGTAAATTGGTGAACCGTTGACTCCCATCCCAAGAACAAACCTTGTGTTACCAACAATTCAATTATCCTGGAGATCAAATGTCACAATCAATTATAATGCTAATGTCTTATTGATGCAAATAATAACATTATGATTTAAACTACAAGTTTATTTTGGTTTAATTAGATTTTATTTGTAATTATATTTGTGGTGCCTCCTCAGTTTGAGAGGGCACTTGTGCAGTTGCCTTTCTGTTTGTGACTCCCTGTTAGTTTATTTAAAATGGGGAACATTCCAACTGTGCTCAACAAGCTACATATTGGTAAGAAAACAACCATTAACAAAATAGTATGTGGTATTATAATAATAATGTGGTATATTTTTAGTGTAAAAAATATACAAGCCACAACTCACCTTCAAGTTTACAAGCCAATTGCAATTTTGAGGTTAATGCTAACCTCTGAATCCCTCCATTGGATTACTGTAACTCCCTTTCATGTAGCTATTAATTTACCTATACCAACAATACCCAAGAGACTGTCAAAACCCAGGAGATCATACTGGTTCATAGGCAAATGGAATTCCTTATTTTATCCCGGCTTACTGGGACAATAACGATAAGGGACAAATCTGATAAGATTACATTTAGTGTAGGTCACATTTGGTTGCTTTAGATCATGGCTTCTCCTATTCCTGACAAGTTTTCATTGTAACTATTTTGATAATGGAGCAAAAAATATTTGGAGTTCAGCTCCTATGCAAGATTGCTTCCCGTTTCAAATTGTGCAGCATTTGCCAGTTGTATGCTATTGAGCCACTTATTTCATAGCAATTCAAAAGCCTCACATGCTGGTCAACAGAAGCAACTCAAAAATGTTTTAATAAAAGAGCTAAAGCGCAAATGGAAGCTGAGCCTTCCAAGCACATGGACAAAGCAACCACAGTAACTGCGCTCAGCACTGAAAAGAACAACTTGTCATTTTGGCTGGACTTCAAACAGCTCTGCCAGCTGCTAGCAACTCTAGCAGTGGTGTCTGACCCTGGCAGTGCAATGTATGCAGAACAGCACCGACTTTCCGGTGAGCAGCATTTAAACTGTGAGAAAATTTAGAGAAAAGTAAAAATCACAAAGTAAACATGATATGCAAACAGTTTCTGGCTAGTTAAAATGGTGGTTTCCACATTTTTCTATGCAGACGATGCCCAGTCAGTGCAGAACTAGCTGATCTCAGCTGGGACGGTGGTAGGAGTCCCACAGGGCTTGGGAGGAAGAAACAGGGGGGAAAAAAAATCAGCTAGGGTTCTGACTCCTGGGGTGGGTTTTCCCCCATAGCCATATCCGGCCATTTGCACCGGGCCGGAAGGCTGCGGCGAAATTCAAGCATCCCCGGGGCATCCTACTGGCTGCAGGTCGCCGCAGTATCAGGCAGCCCGGTCGGCCTCCGGAAGGTAGGTTCCTCTGAGGCGTGGAAGTCGGAGTGGCAGTGACCTTGGCTGGTCACTCCGGCTCCTCCCAGCCCCTGCAAAAATGAAGACGAACTCACTTTTCGGGTCTTCTTCGGCGGGACTGCCACCTGATGCTGGTCGGAGAGTGCACAGCACGTGCCCTGCCCACCTCAATCCAAAAATGGCTATCCGGGTACTACTGAAGTCATAGGACCGTGATTTCCAATTTAAATGGGCCTACCACCTGATTCTGGGGGCCACTCCAGTTGCCCAGTGGTAGGCCCTGGTAAACATTGCTGCGGCCACAGTGACGGTGGCAATGGGCGGTAGGTCATTGCCCACCATTTTTGGGGCATTACTGCCCCGTTTCTGCCAATTCGAAGGGCTGAAAATTTAGACCCTGGTTGCTACCAGTGATTCCTGCTGGTAATTGTGTGTGTGGGTGTTGGGAGGGAAGAGGATCGGGATTGACTGTGATGATGAAGAAGCTTGTTGGTGCTTGCTGTCTAGGCTCACACATAAAGACTGGCCATTTGGATGAGGTACAGGGGCTTTTAGTCCTCAAGAATCAGCACCTTCAGGGGAGGATAGCAGAGAAGAGAGAAAGTTGGGGGAAAAAATTGTAAATAGCTTAAAAATAACTTTTTGCCAGTGATCAACAAAATTTACAGTGTCCTTGGATTCCTGTTACATGCAATAGGTCAAAACAGAAAGCACCAATCTGTATACAACAGACTTGCAGATAACAGGACAGCTGTACCATTACAGACTGGGTAAGGAGCCAAACAGGACTTGATAATAAATCAAATCTTGCCCAAGTGAGTACCAACCAGAACTGTGGCTTTAAACTTCCCCATTTTCAGAAAGGGATTTAGACTGAACTAAGCTGAAAAAAACCTTGTAAAATACTGAATAAACCTTTGCCCTTTTTGTTGGTATTTTTCTCCCCTCAAAGTCCAGCCCTTCCCAATTTTTTTTAAATTGCACTTGCAGTTAACTATAAAGAGGTGGATCAGTACATATAGAGCCTTATGCAACAACAATAACTTGCAATTATACAGCACCTTTATCACAGGAAAATGTCCCAAGATACTTCACAGGAGCATAACGATGGAAATGAGCACGGAGCCAATGAAGACGTTTTAGGAGGGGTGACCAAAAGAGGTAGGTTTTAAGGAGGATCTTAAATGAGGAAAGAGAGGTGGAGAGGTTTAATGAGGAAATTCCAGAGCTCAGGACCTAGACGTCTGAAGGAACAGCCGCCAGGGTGGGGCAAAGGGAGTGCGGGATGCATTAGAGGCTAGAGTTGGAGGAACACAGAGTTCTTGGAGGGTTGTAGGGCCGGAGGAGGTTACAGAGATAGGAAGGAACAAAATTAGAACACAAGGATGATATATTATCCATTAGTTTCTAGGTACTGTGCTGGCTCCATTACTTCACTGGAACCAAAATAGTTCTAATCCAATGTCAGAATACCTGCTATACAAAGCTCACAGGGAACAAGGTCATCCATTTCACATTCAGTACAGATGCACAATAAATTTGGTATGAGAAATTGATGCTAATACCAGTGTGACCTCAGCATCAAGCATTGTTGGTATGACAGCCTCATCGGAGCCTGTATACTCTTAGTGAGGGGTTCAGCGAACTTCAGAGTTATGGAGGGGAGGGGAGAATTAATTGTATTTTGCACTCGATTGACTTGGGGTTGGGGGGCGGTTACTATATTTTCCAGTTCATATATAGGCAGGACTCTATTGTATTTAACAATCTATAGTAGCAGTCATGTGATACATCACTATCTTCTACGCTGTCACCTATATCATGTTCTCTGTGCCATGCTCAGTTTATCCACAAGAGAATATTCATTACCGTTCCTACTGATATGTAAATAAATAAACTACAGATTATATCGTAAAAGAACAAACAGCTCGCTGTGAGTTTAGGCAGTAATTCAATCTCAGAGTTTGGACGTCACAAGAGGTGCACAACTGAATTGCTGCCTTGTAACTAACTGCTAACCGCCCCATATCCAGTATTTAATTCACTATATTCTCCACATAAACTTAAGAATAAGTCAGATTCCTTACATATGTACACACACAATGTAAAATATGACAGACCATTTCAAATGCAATGTTAAAAGAAAATTAAATCTTAAAAAGGAGAGCCACTGCACTGGTTTTCTTTTCCACTGTTATGTTAACCGATAAATGGCTGCTCTGAGCTGTAGAAAATGTTTGGAGGAGGACAGATCTGCCAAGCCACTTCTGTGATTCAGCAAGTACTGCCTCTTCTAGCAGCAAGTTCACAGCTTCCAGCAGCCTTTAAGAAGAATGGTGTTTATATCATATCACATGATGTTGAATTACATTATAAAACTCCAAGACAAGTAGCTTAACAGCTTCAGAACGTGTCCTCATTTCTCGCCAGGCACCCTTTCCCCAATTTAACCTAAAACCTGCCTTCTTTGACAAGCAAGTTCACTCAGTCACTTTGGATTCAAGCTATCTGCACTATTGGATGGTTTAAGAGTTCAGCTGATATCCGGAAAGCGGAACACTGCCACTATGATTCCGGGGATGACTAAGCCTTTTCTGGCAAGCAGTCTACCAGCAGCTGGCTTAGCAAACACTCAGGTACAGGAAGTGGGAAGGATGTGGTATCTTTATGAACAGAGAGAAAGAAAAAAAACACGGCGCCCAGGGACTGATCACCGGGGTCAGTCACAGGAGCTATCCTTCCACTTACAGACAAAGCTTCAGTGTGTAGCATTCAGGTTTCACTCACAGTTAACACAACAATCGCAGCTAAAAGTAAACCTCGTGAAATAAACACATTTTAATTCACTAGCTATGTAACACAGTGGAACCACCACTGCAAGTATCTGGCAGATTTTTCATGGGACAAAGCCTTGTGAGATATAGCCTCACTCTTTTTATTTTGTTATTTGTATTTCACCTGTGGTAGAATTCTCACCTCTGAGTCACAAGGTTGTGGGTTCAAGACCCCTCCACAGATTTCAGCACAAAATCTAGGCTGACGCTCCAGTGCAGTCTTGAGGGAGTGCTGCACTGTCAGAGGTGCCATCTTTTGGATTAGACGTTAACCCGAGGCTCCGTCTGCCCTCTCAGGTGGACGTAAAAGATCCCATGGCACTATTCGAAGAAGAGCAGGGGAGTTCTCCTACTGTCCTGGCCAATATTTATCCCTCAACCAATATCACTAAAAGCAGATTATCTGGTCATTATCACATTGCTGTTTGTGGGGCCTTGCTGTGCGCAAATTGGCTGCTGCGTTTCCTACATTACAACAGTGACTACACTTCAAAAGTACTTCATTAGCTGTAAAAGCGCTTTGGAATGTCCTGATGTCATGAAATGTGCTATATGTGCAAGTCTTTCTGGTTGGCACAGGTGGTGTTGGCACTGAGCCACACATACCAAAAAGGTCCTCAGTACGATCCCTTATCAGTGTCAAATTACCTGTTCCCAGCCTGGTGGTGGTTGGAAAGCACTACAGACAGCCTCAGCATTCCTAGGTTAAGGAGGGGTTGGGAAACAAAATCAGCAGGGTTCTTGCTCCTGATCTATAACCAACAATTCCTACTGGAAAATGAGTGCATGGATGTCAGCGAAAGAATCAGCTGTGATGCCCCCTACAAGTAAATAGCTGGCTCATACTCCATGTCTAACCTCACACATGAAAAACAGCCACTTGGGGTGAGGTGTCAGAGGGCTGCCTGTACCTATGGAACAGTACTACTCTATGAAATAGTGCCTCCAGGAGAGCACAGGTTAAAATAAAGAGGGATTATTTAAAAAACAAATATATTGTGGCAATTTACAGTCCTGTCATCTCATCTGAGGGTTCAGCTGATGGCTACAACCTATTCAAGTTTATAATGTCATCTGAACCCTTGTTAAGCAACACCCTGGTACCTGGTCTCAGGTATCTGTTACTCACCAGCTAAGCAACAGTTGCCGAATTAATGACCCGATCTAATGCTCATTCATTTTGGATCGACCAAAGCATTGTTAATGTTTTATTTTTGGTGGGTTTTCATTTTTCTTTCTCCCCAGTTCTCTCCACTGCAGGAGGTGCTAATGTATACTGGGGTGTGACTTGATGAGTGCTGGCCACCCATCATTTGTGAGCATAGACAGAAAATGCTAGCAGGCTATTTGACTGTGGAAGGAGGGGAACATCGAACATCACAACCAAGCCTGAACACCCATCGTCCACACTTCCCTGGTCAGGAGGGATCATTAGCTGGATTTTTCCTCCGTAACTAGGAGATGCTGTGGTTAATTTAGTGCCCTAACACTTCCCAGGCTAAGACCAGCCAACACGGTACAGACTGGCTAAAAAACCTAGGATCACGTATATTTCTTAACAAAGCGCCACATGGGGGTGGACTTACCCACTAATTAATTGGGGCAGCCCGATTAATTTATTATATATTAGCAGATCTCCCATGCTCATGAATAGAGGGCCTGCAGCACATATGTGATGTCGAGTTTCTATCCTTGCCTATTCCTTTAAGGCCACTGCTCAGTTGCTCCCTGTGGGAACCTGGTAATTGCAGTTGCTTGTAAATTCCTGAAGTAAATGAGAAGTCCAAATGGAAGGAAAATCATGGGCCAGGGATGCGCAATTTCCCAATATATGCTTCCGAAGTGTGCTGCAGCATGAGGCAGAAAATCTCCCTTTAAATTGCTTGTGAATTTCAGTATCCATATAAGAAGATCCCAGGATGAAATGCCTGCCTTCCTTTGTTTTTTTAAAGTTGTTTTGCATCTGTAAGAAAGTATGATATCTGGGTTGCGACGGACGTGTGCCAGGCGTAAGGGTTTTTTTATATATATATAATATATATTTTATAGGAGCATTACACCACAAGGAAGCAGAGTGCAGGTTTTTCCCAATTAAAGCGCCCCCTTCTTGTCAGCTGACCTGGTTTAACTGGAACTTTTTGACCATCATAGTCCCGTAAAACACAATCTCTTCCCATCACAGAACTGGGAAGTGCCCGGAAATTACGAGTGTGTATAATGACAGAATTGATTATACATACACATAATTTATGAAAAATGTTTGTATTTTTAGTGAGTGCTGCAACTATGGTGTATGTCATGAAAGCCCGTCAACTTTTCTTTCCTCAGTGAAGAAGTCCCTCGCCAGTAATTTTGGTGGGAGTTCTTCTCCCGATCTCCCTCTGTAACTTCATGGAAGACTGGTGGAAATCGCGAAAAAACAGCGTAAATGTAAATGGGGCTTCCGCCCAAGTTACGATGGGAGAACGGTAGAACCATGCAGACATGCTACCCTCATGTGTTTTTCTCAATCCTCTATTTCCACTTTCATTATTCAATCAATCACACGGCACAAAATCTTTCTCCCTCAAAACATTTCTGCCCATAAAATTCCCCAAGATACAGCCGCCATTTGGTTGCCACCCTGGCTCAGACTCCGAGGGAAGCTTTTGATAACAGCATTGCTTTAAACATTGTAAATTCTGAGGTGAATGATCATCATGTGCCTAGGCATAAAATAGCAGAGAATACCTGCACAAACCTTCAATTCCCTCCCCACTCTAGCCTGAGAGATCCCGGGTATTGCACCCAATTTAAAACAAAACACCACTCCTGTGCCCTGTCAAGATACACAACCTCACTTCCTTATCAGTCTACAAGCAAAGCAACGGGAGATCCACTAGCGTTTATTACTTTTGGATAAAGAAAGCAATGTTTGGAAGTGAGTACATGACTCTAACTTACTCTTAGGATCAGGTAGATTTTAGGAAAAATTATATATTCTTGTATTTTCTCGATTTCCCCTCTTGGTTCTAGCTCTTTTTCACATCACCCCAATTAGCAATAAATCACACCCTCTCCCCTACTCTCTCTCAGGCAGGTAGAACAAAATTTTAAACAACCTATTAGGTAGAAAGAGTGACAATTTCATGGGGTAAAAATAGTGTAATGGTTAAGGTTTCCCTAACGGGAGAATGTTTACCTTGGCATCTTGAAGGAACAGTGATGACACACACAAACTAGGGCAGATCTTCAACCTTCATCGGTACTCAAAATAACCACTGCAATGAAGTGAAGTGACGTGACGTGACGTGAAAAGTTGTGAAACAAAACTGCAAATTGTCCAGATGGTCAAAGTGTATTTTTCACAAAAGGGTAAAACCCCCACAGAATTCTGACAGACTGTTTTTCTTCTTTGTCTTTTCGTTGTCACACTCATAACTACAGATTCAAGGTCAAGAACAGCACCCAATTTATATTCAACACATCGCTTTGCTTTTTAAAATAAGTATTTTGATGCATTTTGTGTTTGACAAATGTAATTCGTTTTTTTGAAGAAATAACTGCTTGTATAGATAAAGGAAATGCAGCAGAAGTAGTGCATATGAATTTTCAAAAGGCACTCGATAAGTCTGTCAGAGGCTTGTCAGAAATATTTAGGCACTTGGTATGAAAGGAAATGTAACAGTGTGGAAAGTTGGTTGCCAGAAAGGGAACAAAGGGTTAGGGCTAATGGGTGTTTCTCAGATTGATAAAGGGTTGGAAGTCATGTGCCTGAGGGTCAATGCTGGGTCCACTTTTCACCTTGATGATTTGGACTTGGGCATAGGGAGCACAATATCGAAATTTGCTGATGACACAAAAGTACGAGTGAGGTGGACCGTAAAGGACTTCAGGAAGAGATGGACATGTTAATGGAATGGGCAGACAAGTGGCAGATGCACTTTAAAGTGGAGAAGGATGAGGTAATGCGTTTTTGGAGGAAAAACAAGGAATTGGAATATACACTCAATGGAAAGACGCTGAAGGATGTGGATGATCAGAGGAATCTAGGAATACTAAATAATTAATTCCTTGAAAGAACGAGTGCAGGTCGGTAAAGCCATAAAAAAGGCCAACAGAATTTTTGTTTTATAAATTAGGGCAATGGTTAAGTACAGTTAAAGTAGACTGCAGCAGGGAAGTTTTGGTAGAATGAATAAGGAACAACTATTTTTTCCAGTTGGAGAATCAGTGATAAAGGTTTATCAATTTAAAATTGTCACTAGGACAGTGACAAAAGAGGTTGGGAGAAATTCCTTTATGGAGAGAATTGTTAGAGCATGGAATATTTTGCTACAGGGCATATTTGAGGTTGAGACCATTGCAGTTTTTAAGGGAAAAATGAATAATCATTTGAAGCAGAAGAAAGTACAGGGTTGTGGGAAAAAGGCAGGGGAGTGGAATTAGTTTTGGATTGCTTTCGCAAAGTGCTGGCACAGACACGACAGGCTGAATGGCCTCCTTCTTTGTTCTAAGCTTCTATGGCTCTGAAATAGTTTCTTCTAATCTTGCTTCTTCATTTCCCCCTTTCCCAAAATGGAATAGTACTTTCTGTTTTGCTCTTTATTTCTCACTTTGCTGAATTCATATCAAAATTCTGGGATAAACAGTCCTGCTTATCTTTATATATTTTTTTAGAGTCATAGAGTCATAGAGTTATACAGCACGGATAGAGGCCCTTCGGCCTATCGTGTCCGCGCCGGCGGAAAAATAGTTTTCCAGTAAATTTTAAATACAAGTATTTCTAGCTCCGCAACTTGATATATTTTGCAACGTTGTATTTTTTCGTCCGGGTAGTGGAGCCAATCTCTTCATATATACACCTCCTTCATATATACACATCTGAAGAAGAGTTTGCATACAATCTTAGCATTCAACATAACAGAAGTACACACATCACTACAATTAACTAATAAAAACAGAAAATGCTGGAGAAGCTCAGCAGGTCAGGCAGCATCTGTGGAGAAAGAATCTGAGTTAACGCTTCAGGTCGAAGACCTTTCGTCAGAACGGGCTACAATTAACTGTTGTATTTCACATGGAAAGGAATTCTGGGTAGCAGAGTGGAGGTAATAAAGTTTGAATGATTTGAGAACAGTTGGATCCTAGAATCACAGAATTTAAAGCACAGCAGAAGGCCATTTGCTCCATTATGCCTGTGCTGCCACTTCAACTGGACTGTCTACTCTTACCGCATTGTGATAAAAATTAATTTTGTCAGTGTTGATTTTTAAATTTGTGTTTTGTACTGCCCGAAACAGCATGTAAGGGACCAACAGCCAAGGTCAAACAGAGTGTTTCTCAAAGTAAAACCTTCAGCTCAGAGATCAGACAGGTTGTCTGCAGTGGGCTTCACAAGGTGTGAGTTCCGAAGGAAATCACAATGGGATATCTAAGGTATGAATTGTTTAAATGGCCAGAGCCATCGCATTCAATTTCCTTGCTATTGCCAAAGATTGGCTTTTGTTTCAGTATAATTTCAAAGGACTTGGGATTGTATTTCTGTGGGAAACCCAGAGGGTCGGTTTCAGCCTTTCAGCCAAAAACAGAGGCCTCTGTGGTTACGTTGGTGCAGGTCCAGCAGGAAAGTCAGCCCAGTTTGAAGCTACAGCAAGTTCAACAGTGTAAGAAGTGAGCTTTTGTTTTAAAATCTCTGTATAGAGAGAAAGTGAGTGGTGTCTTTATCATTTAATGTATTGAGGAGGGTATTAAAGTGTGCGATTCACTATTGAATGCCATGTACTGTTAATTTACTTGCCATATTTAAATAAAACCATTAGTTGGTTCAGAATCCAAGTCTTGTTCTGGTCAGAGTGTATATTCAATCTACTTTTCGAAGAGAGGAGAATCATGTGGAGGCACATGATGCATTCTAGTAGCCGGTGTACAGAATAAGGTTTCTCTATTATGATCCCTGGGCTTCAGTCTTGCTTACCTACATATCCTGGAGCTCCCTTCCTAACAGCACTGTGGGAGAACCTTCACCACACGGACTGCAACGGTTCAAGAAGGCGGCTCACCACCACCTTCTCAAGGGCAATTAGGGATGGGCAATAAATGCTGGCCTCGCCAGTGACGCCCGCATCCCATGAACGAATAAAAAAAATATTGGGCAGGTTAAAGCATGCCGTGGACCATAAGGGATACAGAATCTACAGGAGGCCAGTGACACTGAACCTGAGAAAATATATAGCACAAAAACCCCAAAACATGATACCTATTTTCCTGCCCATTCTCTATATCCTTTTATATTCTTTCCTTTCAAATACTTATCCAATTCCCTTTCAAATTATGTTATAAGCACGGGTTTCCTCAATGCATGCTCCCAGCGCACAGCCTTGCCCACCGGTAGCACATATCAGGAAATCACAGGGCTCACCACAATTTTCCATCCAGTTTGCCATGCTTCCTAACTTGGTATTTTCAGCAAACTTCAATGAAATTTTCCTTGTACTTCTTGTCCAAATCATTGATATAAATGGAAAACAAAAGAGTTTGCAGCTCAGATCTCTGGGGCACCCTAGTACCTACACTCCACCCATCCCAAAAGCATCCACTTTGCTTTCTGTGCCCTTGTCATTCCTTTCTCTATGAGGCTACGCTCACTTTAGGACCAGATGCCTTACTTTTCATAACCACTTTCACGTGGCACTTTACGAAATGCCTTCTGAAAATCCATATATACATCATTTGCTGCGTTTCTTTTATCTGTACACTGATTTCTTCAAAAAGTGTAATTAAATTTGTCAATCATGATCCACCCTTTATAAATCCATGCTGATGGTTCCTGATTAGCCCATGCTTTTCTAAATGTTTGCTAATTTCATCTTGAACTCTAGGTGGACCACAGGGGCTTATGGGGAGGACTATGGGTTCTTTTTGGATGGATGAGTGCCGATTAGTCTTTCTCATCAGTATCTATCTTGTGATCTTCTATAAACTGCAACAGAAGTGCAATTTTCTCTACTTTATGCAATTTTGCATAGTTAGGATAATCAATTTTAAAAATGGTTTCAGCCAACTGTATCTCTGGAATGGCTGTGTAAGGATCCCATTGTTCAATGGCGAAGTTAGGTTGTAGTTGATCAATACAGGTAGCTGGTTGCAGAGATTCAGACTTTGCCATCTTTTTCAATGCGAACATCTGTTCTAAGCTAGGCTTTATTTTTGTTTCAATTCATATCAGGCTACATAAGATACAGGCCATTGTTTGTGCCCATCAGGTTCCTTCTCATTGCCACTTATGTGAATTCCTCCTCGTGTTAGCTATCTCAAAGGAACCAGTTTGACTGGGTCGATGTAAAAACCATCGAGAAGAGACTCATTTCCTGAATTGCTAATGCATGGCTTGCTGTGATGTGTGTCTGCTCCGATATTGTTTAAGGGCTATCTTCAAAAGGGACTACTTTTATACTATATCAAAGGAAAGACTCTTTTATAATCTAGGGAGCCTCTTCAGGTTTCTATTTGTATAGTCTTTACAAGCAGTGCACAATTCCATGAGCAATCATCTTATGTAAATTACTATCACAGGGGGTAATTTTAACTTTGGGTGATGGTGTAAAATGGGCACTATCTAATTGGCCGCCCATTATACATCCCGCCCGATTTTCCCTTCCAATGATCATTACGAAGAGTTGCAAGAATTTTGGACTGTTGTCTTGTAGTCCCGATTCTCCAACCTGTGCTTCCATCAAGTGTGGCTCCCCACTGGGAGTGCAAGATCGTACAATCATCCTTAATATGTCCAAACCTGATATAGCTTTCATTAGGCAAATGAAACTGCTTCAGTAGTGATACTATATAGACAGCTGGAATGCTTCTACTAATTCACTTTCTCACTGGAAATGACATTGAAAGTTCAAGAAAGATGGTAGAAAAGAAGAAAAGCTCAGATTTGGAAGAGATTCATAACATGAACAGAATATTGCACACAAAGAATGGGTACTCAATCTTCAAAAGAACAGTAATCCTGAAGAGTTCATTTAAAATATTTACCCCCATCAAAGCACTCGGAATAGCTTTATTCCTTTTAACATTACAAAACTTTTCATTAGTCAGGTGTTGACTGTAGTGGAAACAGCTGTGTATTAAAGGAGTAGGTGGGGTTTTTCCTGAGAAAAACGAACAATAAAAAATTGGGCTTAAATGAATTTCATATCAGTATGCATGATGTCACACAAGTGAATGTGTGGATTATTTTTAGAACTCTGGTTAACGTGTTACCTTCAGATTCCAGTTCCTACTTTTCAACTCAATTATTAAACTAATTAAAATAAATGTTAACAGGTGTTAAAACAGCAAAATGGAAATGTAAAAGGAACACGCTAACCAATGGGCTAACATTGTAGTGAGGCAATTAATCCCCTCAGTGTAATCATTGTGCCCTTGCTTATTATATTGGGTTATTAGTTCTGATGTTGGAGAATGCTTCCCATTGAAGTCAATGGAAGAAAATTGGGCAGAGTGCAAACCAGGCTGCGATGCACTATTGCCTGTTTTGTGCTACCGCCCATGATAAATTTATACCCCAAAAGGTTTGGCACTATCCAGGAGACAGCAGTTCATTTGGTTAGTACCCCAACCACTGGATTCAACATCCGCTCTCTTCATACACTGTTGTTGCAGTATGTACGATCCACAGGATGCACTGCAGCAACTCACCAAGTTTACTTTGACAGCACCTCTCTCCCCTGTGACTTCTACCATTAGAAGGACGAAAGCAGAAGTGTCATGGGAACATCATCACCTCCCAGTTCTCCTCCAAGTCACACACCATCCTGACGTGAACATATATCGGTGGTCCATCATCATCACTAGGGCAAAATCCTGGAACTGTCCACCTAATTGTTTGAGCACCATTGCCAAATGGATTAGATGTCAAAGAGAAGGCTCACCATCATCTTCTCAGGGCAACTAGGGATGGGCAATAAATGTAGCAATGCCAGTGTCACCTACATCACAAGAACAAATAAAAAGTACAGGGACACAATGTTCCCTTTACTGAAATACTTTGCAGATGGCTCTCAAAAAACCTCACTAATGTAACAGAGTGGAAACAATTTTTAGTTAATATTGTCCTCTGTTTGCACATTTTAGTTAGAAATAGATGCGAGTAAAAGTGGCTTCATAGTCACAGCTACTTTTACCGCCAAAATTAAAGAGAATATAGCCTGGTATATGAAAATAACCCAACATAGAAACACTTGAATTTGGACAGGCTCACGTCTCTGTTATATTTGTAGATCTACATGTTGACCATTCATCTGGCTTAAGGAAATTAAATTTATCCGGTGGGCTACTATGGAGAGAAGCTATTTATCTGCATTATCTACCCTTACTGTCCAATGAGCTTCCTTTGTTCCATCCTGTCTTGGTCGTTGGCAAGCTTTCTCTTTTTAGTTTCCCATGACTGCCGAATGACTCGTCACCATGTTGTATTGGAATAGACCCACAGGATACTGACAACAGCAGGACATTATTCCGAAATCTTTCTCTTCACAGTTTCCACTTGCCTCCCAGGCTAGATGTGTTCTCTGCATAGCCAGTACCCACTGGTCCACACTGGCTCCGCCTCCATTTACTCTCACTCAGCACTCACCCTCCTGGCCTTTTAAGTATATTGCACATAACTGACTTACTGTCCTAACTACAAGAAAATCCTACAACCATGGGAACTGACATTATAAGATGTTACAGAACAAATAAATCATAAACAATTATTTTTGCAGAAACTGTGAATAAAAAATGGTGCTTTTTAAAAACTTGTTCAGAGTCTGATATCGGTTTATACTGTATTCAACAATAGAGGTCAAGTGGCATCTCACCACTGAAGAATGACAGTATAATGCCCAGAATTTCTTCATCACTGTCCCTGTCTATTTTGTAAAAAGTGTGATAATAGTATAGCAGGATAGTGAAAGGTATTTCTAAGGGATACAGAACATTCAGTATAGTAACCACTGTGACAAAAACTATACTGGAATAAATTGATCACTACGAATAGCTATAGTCTGACGAGCATAAATGGCAACTTAATGCCACATATTAGTGACAATCTGGAATCACTGGAAAATAAAATGCCTTGTCTAGTAGTAACCAGTTAATATAAGACATTCCTTTAATCAGTAACGAGTTAGTGTTAAGCAAAAATCCCACTGGCAGTTTCCAGTTAGTATAACTATTTATGCTGGCAGCACCCAGTTAGTATAATTATCCAAGCTGTTATTGTAAAACATTACTGCTGGGAGTTAGTGGTAAGTGTAAATTTTCCCCAGTGCCAATCCCGAGGTAGTGTAAATATACCCACTAGCAGTACCTGATAAGTGTAAATATATGCATTGGCCATACCTGGTAAGTGTAAATATACCTGCTGGCACTACCTGATTAAAGTAAATATATCTGCTGATAAACCCAAGTGTAATTATCCCTGCTGACAATTCCCAGTTAGTGTAAATATCCCTGCCCACAGTCCCCAGTTAGTGGAAATATCCCTGCCCACAGTCCCAGTTAGTGTAAATATCCCTGCCTACAGTCCCCAGTTAGTGTAAATATCCCTGCCCACAGTCCCCAGTTAGTGTAAATATCCCTGCCTACAGTCCCCAGTTAGTGGAAATATCCCCGCTGACAGTCCCCAGTTAGTGTAAATATCCCTGCCCACAGTCCCCAGTTAGTGTAAATATCCCTGCCCACAGTCCCAGTTAGTGTAAATATCCCTGCCCACAGTCCCCAGTTAGTGTAAATATCCCTGCCTACAGTCCCCAGTTAGTGGAAATATCCCCGCTGACAGTCCCCAGTTAGTGTAAATATCCCTGCCCACAGTCCCCAGTTAGTGTAAATATCCCTGCCCACAGTCCCCAGTTAGTGTAAAGATCCCTGCTGACAGTCCCCAGTTAGTGTAAATATCCCTGCTGACAGTCCCCAGTTAGTGTAAATATCCCCGCTGACAGTCCCATTAGTGAAAATATCCCTGCTGACAGTCCCCAGTTAGTGTAAATATCCCTGTTGGCAGTCCCCAGTTAGTGTAAATATTGCTGCTCACAGTTCTCCATTAGTGTAAATATCCCTGCTGACAGTTCCCAGTTAGTGTAAATATCCCTGCTGACAGTCCCCAGTCAGTGTAAATATCCCTGCTGACAGTCCCCAGTCAGTGTAAATATTCCTGCTGACAGTCCCCAGTTAGTGTAAATATCCCTGATAACAGTCCCCAGTTTGTGAAAATATCCCTGCTGACGTTCCCAGTTAGTGTAAATATCCCTGCTGACTGTTCGCAGTTAGTATAAATACCCCTGCTGCAGTACCCATCAGTGAAAATAACCCTCCTGGCAGTTCTTGGTTAGTAACCCTGCTATCGGGTACGGTAGCATAGTGGTTATGTTACTGGACTAGTAATCCAGAGGCCTGGACTAAAATCCAGAGTCATGAACAGCACCAGGCGTACCTAAAAATGAGGTGCCAACCTGGTGAAGCGACAACTCAGGGCGACATGCATGCTAAACAGCGGAAGCATCATGCTATTGACAGAGCTAAGCGATTCCACAACCAACGGATCAGATCAAAGCTCTGCAGTCCTGCCACATCCAGTCGTGAATGGTGGTGGACAATTAAACAACTAACGGGAGGAGGAGGCTCTGCAAACATCCCCATCCTCAATGACAGCGGAGTCCAGCACGTGAGTGCAAAAAACAAGGCTGAAGCGTTTGCAACCATCTTCAGCCAGAAGTGCCGAGTGGATGATCCATCTCAGCCTCCTCCCGATATCCCCACCATCGCGGAAGCCAGTCTTCGGCCAATTCGATTCACTCCACGTGATATCAAGAAACGGCTGAGTGCACTGGATACAGCAAAGGCTATGGGCCCCGACAACATCCCGGCTATAGGGCTGAAGACTTGTGCTCCAGAACTAGCTGCGCCTCTAGCCAAGCTGTTCCAGTACAGCTACAACACTGGCATCTATCCGACAATGTGGAAAATTGCCCAGGTATGTCCTGTCCACAAAAAGCAGGACAAATCCAATCCGGCCAATTACCGCCCCATCAGTCTACTCTCAATCATCAGCAAAGTGATGGAAGGTGTCGTCGACAATGCTATCAAGCGGCACTTACTCACCAATAACCTGCTCACCGATGCTCAGTTTGGGTTCCGCCAGGACTCAGCTCCAGACCTCATTACAGCCTTGGTCCAAACATGGACAAAAGAGCTGAATTCCAGAGGTGAGGTGAGAGTGGCTGCCCTTGACATCAAGGCAGCATTTGACCGAGTGTGGCACCAAGGAGCCCTTTTAAAATTGAAGTCAATGGGAATCAGGGGGAAAACTCTCCAGTGGCTGGAGTCATACCTAGCACAAAGGAAGATGGTAGTGGTTGTTGGAGGCCAATCATTTCAGCCCCAGGGCATTGCTGCAGGAGTTCCTCAGGGCAGTGTCCTAGGCCCAACCATCTTCAGCTGCTTCATCAATGACCTTCCCTTCATCATAAGGTCAGAAATGGGGATGTTCGCTGATGACTGCACAGTGTTCAGTTCCATTCGCAACCCCTCAAATAATGAAGAAGTCCGAGCCCGCATGCAGCAAGACCTGGACAACATCCAGGCTTGGGCTCATAAGTGGCAAGTAACATTCGCGCCAGATAAGTGCCAGGCAATGACCATCTCCAACAAGAGAGAGTCTAACCACCTCCCCTTGACATTCAACGGCATTACCATCGCCGAATCCCCCACCATCAACATCCTGGGGGTCACCATTGACCAGAAACTTAACTGGACCAGCCATATAAATACTGTGGCTACGAGAGCAGGTCAGAGGCTGGGTACTCTGCGGCGAGTGACTCACCTCCTGACTCCCCAAAGCCTTTCCACCATCTACAAGGCACAAGTCAGGAGTGTGATGGAATACTCTCCAATTGCTTGGATGAGTGCAGCTCCAACAACACTCAAGAAGCTCGACACCATCCAAGATAAAGCAGCCCGCTTGATTGGCACCCCATCCACCACCCCAAACATTCACTCCCTTCACCACCGGCGTACTGTGGCTGCAGTGTGTACCATCCACAGGATGCACTGCAGCAACTCGCCAAGGCTTCTTCGACAGCACCTCCCAAACCCACTACCTCTACCATCTAGAAGGACAAGAGCAGCAGGCACATGGGAACAACACGACCTGCACGTTCCCCTCCAAGTCACACACCATCCCGACTTGGAAATATATCGCCGTTCCTTCATTGTCGTTGGGTCAAAATCCTGGAACTCCCTTCCTAACAGCACTGTGGGAGAACCGTCACCACACGGACTGCAGCGGTTCAAGAAGGCGGCTCACCACCACCTTCTCGAGGGCAATTCGGGATGGGCAATAAATGCTGGCCTCGCCAGCGACGCCCACATCCCGTGAACGAATAAAAAAAAAAGTAACCCTGCTAGCCATACCAGGTTAGTCCTCACTTGTAGTTCCCAGTTAGTGTTAATAACCCTGATTAAAGACTTTTGCTGTAAACGAATGCTCATCCCACGTGTGAGCTTTTTTAGCTATCAGACTGCCTTATCCACAGATGACTGGTACTGCCAATGTTTCTAACTAATGTCATTTAACTGAATAATAAATATCCACTTACAAAATGCTTAACTGATAGTATCTATTTATTAACACCGGGTAGCTATTGTATTTCACGTGCCAGTCAGTAAAATAAATCCATATATTTCACTTCCCAGTCTAATTATGTTGTACAAAGGTGGAAGATAATGATCTACCTGTCATTACACTCTGCCAGTAAAATAACGAAAATGCACAGCTCCCACTGTGACTTAGTGTTAAACCATACAGATCCAAAGGTCCCAGTTTGATTCCCAGTATGTGCTGAGTTAACTGATTTCAACCAGGGAAGCTGTTGGTGTACTATTGATGGCCTCCGTGCTTCCAGGCTAGGGATGGGATGAAATAAAACAGCCAGGATTCCTGCTCCTGATTGTTATCCAATAACTCATTTTGGAAAGTGCACACGCGTAGATTTCAGTTAAGGATGTTGTGATGCCCTGTGCAGTCGAATAACCAAAATTCACTGTCAACAAGAAGAATATCCTGAGGTACCAGAGGGCTGTTGGTACAAGCAATATCCCAGTAAGATTTAGCACTTCCAGTAAAAGAGGGGCAAAAATTTTAAAAAAAAATCATATAATGCACTTTGTACTACATTCGAAGGCATCTATAAATTTCAAGATGGAGGTAATTTTGATGCGAAGTTAACTCAACTCCTCAATATGTTTTAGTCTTGTAACATGCTGCAGTCTGCATCCTATCCTAAAACAGCATACACTTACAATATTACCATACTCTTTTTGGCTACAATTAGCCTTTGACAGTATGAAAGAAAAGTACATAGGAACATACATTTAATTTTTGGCAACACACATGAGCAGTTCTCATGTAAGATATTTAGATCTAGAGACATATGCGCCGAACAGAATCTCGAAGCCCTGCGTCAGGCTGAGATTCTGGAATGTAACAGGTTCAGATGAAGTTACATTATTATAAAATTCAGGGATATAAACAGAGAAGCTTTTTAAGCAATTCCCAGTAACATCAGGTTATTACTGACATCATTCTTCTGTTATATTTGCCCTCACCACTGCTAATGGTCTATGTTTGCAACATAATATTGTAACACAATATTATCTTTTATTAATGTGCTCATTAATGAATAACTTAAAAGAGTGAAAACAGGACATTGTACTAACCACCTCTTCATGCTCCTTCCAGCAGTCATAGTCGGTTGACATGGCAATGCTAACATAGCAGATGCTTGCTTCTTTAGCCAGTACCACCTCTGGAACGGTGGTCATGTTGATGACATCGCCACCCCACTGACGAAACATCAGGCTTTCAGCTCGAGTGGAGAAACGGGGTCCTTCGATTGTAACCATGGTCCCCTTTGCATGGTGTCTAATTCCCAGTTTCTTTACAACATCAATCAATGCCTTCAATTCAAATGGAAATAATAAAGCAAGATAGTTAGGGATCATCACTGATCAACAATATTGTTAAAAGGAGCACATTTTGAAAATTCAAGGGAAGTTCAAAGCAATGACCTAAATGTAACCAGCAGTAGATACAAATACAGTATTATGAACAAACATTGGGCTCCATTTTTAACAGGTCTCTGTGTCAACCACATTATTTGTAGAGGCTGTATGCAGGAGGATGCCGTTGCAGTTATCACATTAGGGTAGATTTTCCTCTGTGATTCCTGGGTGCCCGGCAAATGCAGTGGACCCAAGATGCTGCGTTTGTCAGAGGAACGCTGGGTGGAGGAGAACAGCTCAATCACTGTGATGGTGATTTAAGCTGTTGTTCTTCCCAGTGTTCGAAACACTGCCTTTTTATGCAGACCAAACTTCAACTAACTCCAGTTCAATTCCATTGAGACACACCCAGGTTGCTGGTCCAATGTCTCCATGGCTTCCAATGTGTGTCATCGGGTAATTAAGGGAGAACAAGCTGTAAAAGTCCCTTGGCACTTTTTCAAAGAAGAGTAAGGAGTTCTTCCAGTGTCCTGGCCAACATTCATCACCCAACCAACACCACATTGGTGTTCGTAAGACTTTGCTGTGTGCAAATTGGCCCACAAAAGCCATCACATAAATGCAAAGAGTTCTTTATTTTATCACATTATGATGTGTGTTGGAGCTACCCTATCTATACCCACAGACTGGTTCAAGGTTGAACCCCCAGCCTGGCAAGCAAATGTCAGTAAGTGAAAATAATGTTTGTGCTTACAGGTTACACAGGCAGCATACACTGGCTAGTCCCGCTTCCTCTGAAACATGGAACACCAATGAGGATGTGCAGGTATGTACGACACATACAATGATACAGCATGTATGTACCTGCACATGCACAGCGCAGTGTTCTCTGTGTTGAGGAAAGGCGGAGTGCCCAATTGTGTGTCGCCAGGAGAACCAGGCTAGTGCATTTTGGGCAACATATTTAATCACACCTTTTCTCCCTAGCAGGGTGACACTAAGGGCTGAAGAGGTTTAAAAGCAACCGCTATTAAAAGAACTGTCTTTAAAACATACTTGGCAAAGTTTCATTTGTTTAAAGAAGAAAACGAGCCCAAATATCCATCTGGTATTTTTGTAACTCTGGTTTAATGTGCACGTGATGCAACAATGCATTCAACACAATTTTGTTCATCATATTGTGCATCTGTAAACAAATTAAACATGGCAGTGATTTGAGCTGGTCTCCTTCCCTCAGCGTTCAAAACACTGCCTTTTTATGCAGACAAAAGCACCAAAACTCAACAGGTTCAGTTAAAACTCACCATTATTTTTAAAATATACGCTGGAAAACTACTAAGCTGGATCAGGTGGTGATTCCAGATTTTTTTATTAAACTGAATTCAAACTGCCATGGTGGAATTTGAACTCAGATTCTCTGGATTATTAGCCCAGCCTCTGGATTACTAGTCTTCACTCAGAGGGTGGTGAACCTGTGGAATTCTCTACCTCAGAAGGCAGTGGAGGTGAAGTCATTAGATGTATTCAAGAAGGAGATAGATATATTTCTTAATGCTAAAGGGATCAAGGGATATGGGGAAAAAGCGGGATCAGGGAACTGAGTTAGATGATCAGCCATGATCGTTTTGAATGGCGGAGCAGACCCGAAGGGCCAAATGGCCTATTCTTGCTCCTATTTTCTATGTTTCTAGTCCAGTAACATAACACTACACTACCACATTTACATTTGATGAGTTTAAACAGGTTCTACCAGAAGCTGCTCTTTGAAGTCTTCCTGAAAAAAAAACTTGAGCCCACCTTCACTGTAAATAGGAAGGTTTGCCTATTTTACTTCATCAGGAGATTCTGTGGAATAAGGATGACATTGCACGTTCAAATTTGTTTGTGTCAAACAGTGATCATAATATGATCGAGTTTAGCGTTGTGTTTGAAAGGGAGAAATCTGTAACAGCTACTAAGATTCGAAATTTAGGTAAGGCTGACTTCAACGGGATGAGACAGAGATAGTCCACAGTAAACTGGACAAATCTGTTAATGGGTAAAATGACAGAAGATCAAGGGGAGGTGTTCAAAAAAGAATTTAACGTGATGCAGAACCAGTTTATACCTCTAAAGGGCAAGAACTCTACTTGCCAAAATAAACAACCATGGACTACAAAAGAGGTAAGGGACAACATAAAGCTATAAGAAAAAGCACACAAAAATACAAAAAATAGCACAGATCCTGGCAACTGGGAGAGATATTAGAACAGCAAAGGGTGACAAAAGAAACTTGCAAGGAATATAAAAATCAACCCAAAAATTTTTTACAATTATATTAGGAGAAAGAGGGTGGTCAAATGTGGGCCCCTTAAAAACTGATAATGGTGATATTGTAAATGAAAATAAGGAAATGGCGGACATGTTAAATAATTACTTTACATTAGTATTTACAGAAGAGGAAGAGGATAGCATGCCACACACCCAAGGAACTAATTTTGAATCAGGGACGGGGACTCACCATAATTAACGTAAGCAAATTAACAGCAATGAAGAAAATAATGGCACTAAAGAGACAAATCCCCAGGACCAGATAGTTTCCATCCCAAGGTTTTAAAGGAAGTAGGTGAGAACATTACAGATGCCCTAACTATAATCTTCCAAAGTTCTCTATATTCAGGAACCATTCCTTTAGATTGGAAAATTGCACATGTCAGTTCGCTATTTAAGAAAAGTGAGAGAGGGAAACCAGGGAATTATAGACCAGTTAGTCTAACATCTGTTGTCGGGAAATTACTAGAGTCTATAATTAAGTGCAGAGTGAATGAACGCCTTGAAAATTTTCAGCTGATCAGAGACCCAGCATAGATAAAGGGTAGGTCATGCCTGATGAACCTGACTGAATTTTTTGAAGAGGTGACTAAAGTAGTGGACAGGGGAATGTCTATGGATGTTGTTTATATGGACTTCCAGAAGGCATTTGATAAAGGCCCTCATAAGAGACTGTTAGCTAAAGTTGAAGCTCATGGAATTGAGGGCAAATTATCGACCTGGTTAGGAAATTTACTGAGCGGCAGGAGTCAGAGAGTAGGAATAATGGGCAGGTAATCAAATTGGCAGGATCTGACTAGTGGTGTGGGGTCTGTGTTGGGGCCTCAACTATTCACTGTATTTATGAACGACTTAGATGAGGGGATAGAGAGCCACATATCCAAGTTTGCCGATTGTAAGCAGTGTAGATGGAAGCATAAAATTAGAGAGAGATTAATGAGTTATGTGAATGGGCAAAACTGTGGCAAATGGATTTCAATGTAGGTAAGTGTGAGGTCATCCACTTTGGACCTAAAAGGTAGATCAGAGTACTTTCTAAACGGTGAAAAGCTCGAAACAATGGAGGTCCAAAGAGACTTATGGGTCCATGTATGTAGATCATTAAAATGTCATGGACAGGTACAGAAAATAATCAAAAAGGCTAATGGAATGCTGGCCTTCATATCTAGAGGACTAGAATACAAGGGGATAGAAGTTATGCTACAGCTGTACAAAACCCTGGTTAGACCACACCTGGAGTAGTGTTCAGTTGCGGGGCACCGCACTTTAGGAAGGATATAATGCCTTTTGGAGGGAGTACAGTGTAGATTTACTAGAATGATACCAGGACTCCAAGGGTTAAATTACGAGGAGAGATTACACAAACTAGGGTTGTAATTCCTGAAATTTAGAAGATTAAGGGGTGATTTGATCGAGGTTTTCAAGACATTAAGGGGAACTGATAGGGTAGATAGAGAGAAATTAGATCTGCTGGTTGGGGAGTCTAGGACTAGGGGACATAGCCTAAAAATTAGAGCCAGGACTTTCAGGAGTGAAGTTAGGAAACACTTCTACACACAAAGGGTGGTAGAAGTTTGGAACTCTCTTCCACAAACGGCAGTTGATGCTAGCTCAATTGTTAACTTTAAATCTGAGATTGATAGACTTTTGTTAACCAAAGGTATTAAGGGATATGGGGCTAAGGTGGATATATGGAGTTAGCTCACAGATCGGCCATGATCTCACTAAATGGAGGATCAGGCTCAAGGCGCTAAATGGCCTATTCCTGTGCCTATGCGAGCTACCAGTTTGTCCTATTGCATGATGTAGTGCTCACCTCTCTGGTTTTTGTACAGAATGGTTCAGCCATTGAAATGTGACAAACTCCTGCTGGGCTGGTTGGACTCCCATCATAGAAAGTCTGCTGCCTCCTTGTCGTTCTGTGATTGAATGAAACAAAATAACATAACTCTTATTGGATTATACAGAGTAGTTGTGTTATCGATAGTTGGAAAATTGAACAAAATAATTACTAAAATTTTTTTTTAAAGTAAAAGTATCCTCTTAGAAAAAACATTGTGTTAACTTGTCCACTTCCATTTTGTGTGACATCTTATTAATAATAATGTCAAAGAAATCAAAGAATGATATAATTGTGGTTTGTGTACTCTATGGCTGCAGTCAGTTGCTCCATTGTCAATGGTGCAGTCCTTTAAATGAGAGGCTAAACCAAGGTCCTCCTACCTTTTTTGGTGGTTCAGGTGGATATTAAAGATCCCATGGCAATGGTTGAAAAAGAGCAGGAGGTTATGCTGTCCCAGCCAACATTCCTTCCTCAACCAGAGTCATTGTTATTTGGGGAATCTTACTCTGCACAAAATGGCTGCTGTATGGCTACATAATTCAGACGCTGAATTTCAAACTAATTCATTTTACATGAAGCATTTTGGGATGTTTCTGAAAGAGTCAATAAGGCACTAAATAGGTGCAAGTCTTTTTTCCTTCAAGCTTTGTAACCAATTTTAAACATTGTAAACAAAACATTTCCATTTAAATTTTCAATTGGTCTAAAGGCAGAAGAAAGCCATCTCACATAGCAAAGAATACCATCTCCTTTTTTCCTTTTAAGCACTACATGTCATTGTACTTCCTCTTTCACACATGCCTGAGTTTTCTCTCCCCCTTGCCTTTGTTCTGTTCCTTTTTAAATGCTGTTCACCTGTGATTTTTTGCCGTTTGCATGGTTATAAATGAAATGGTAACTTTTCTGTTCTCTCCACAGATGCTGACTGACCTGCTGAGAGTTTCCAACTTTTTCTGCTTTTGTTTCAGATTTCCAGCATTTAAGGTTTTCACTTTTTATAAATATTAGAAAATATATTCCTGTTATTGAGTTACAGGCCAATGGATTAACTGACTGCTTCCAAGCGCATCATAACTTTGAAAACAAAGCTTTTAGAAATGTCACGAGCACTCGAGATTGAATTACTGTCTTAAAACACATAGCCAGGCATGGTCGCATTGCACAGTTATATATAATTTAAAAAGAGAATAACTTGCTGGAATGTGCAGTTACCAGATTAACATAGCATGATATAGGCAAGAGAGCATTACAGCCAACAACCTCATTGTGTTTAACTGGAAGGTATACAGCAGGGGAATACCAGGTTCAGTGTACCTGTTCAGTGAATCCTGTATGTTAAAATGATTATGAAGGAGAAGCATTCCTTAACTGGAGTTATTGGTAAAGCTGCTAATATTATAATTCTACCAATAATATAAATTCGATATACACTGTTTTGTGTGCAACGCATTATGTTGCAGCCCTCGAATTGGTTTAATGGAGGATCGTATCTGAGTATTCTGATTGGTTTACTGTGAATAAACCAACCAATCAGATACTCCCAACAAAATGGTTCCCTTTCAGCTGCCATGAGAGTTTCCTGCTCACATCCAAAAGGGAAGAGGTAGTAACACACCGGCCAATATGTCACCAACTCCATTACCACCTGCTGCACCACTATCACCCTTCACCTTCCCTCCAGCTCGCTCCTCCACACAATCCCACCCACTCTTAAGTCTCATCCTGCCCTGTCCCAGCTATCCAGTTCCATTAATATGTATTTTAAATACGTTTCTAGCATTGCTGCTACTCTCCCAAGGTTACCATTTTCCATGTGCTTGGGCTGATTAGACTAGAATGGCAAGTTCCCGTCCACCAGCTGTTTGATCTCTACCATTCCATCCTACCCCGAACCTAGTGAACTCATTATCCAGAGCAATCAACATTGGACAAATCTTAGGTATAATATTTTCAATCATGAGCTGCATAACTGAGGTACTCCCTCCAGCCAAAGCATAAACATGGCTAAAGGTAGCAAGCTGTGGCTGTCATATGGGCCGGAGAGAACAGTTGAGTGGCATTATGTAGTCTTTTCTCCACTATACCCTGTCTTTTTCCTTCTCATGATGTGGAGATGCCGGTGATGGACTGGGGTGGACAAATGTAAGGAGTCTTACAACACCAGTTTATAGTCCAACAGCTTTATTTGGAATTCCAAATAAAGCTGTTGGACTATAACCTGGTGTTGTAAGACTCCTTACATTTTTCCTTCTCAAGTTGGAAAGCAAATTGTATGCTGTGGGTGTGGGGCTATCCCAGGATCTGCAGTGGTAATGAAAGTCCTTTATTAGATGAGGGGCCTATTGTTTAATAGAGGCCTTTCATTGTTGCAACCAACACCTAAAAATTGATTATCTGATCATTATCACATTGCTGCTTGTGGGACCAAGCTGTGCGCAAATTAGCTGCTGCGTTTCCTACATTATGACTACACTTCAGAAAAAAATACTTAATTGGCTGTAAAGCACTTTGGGATGTCCTGAGGTCGTGAAAGGCGCTACCTAAAGGCAAGTCTTTTTTTGATGTATGTTGGGATAGTCCCACATCCATTGCGATCTTTTGTACTGGAGAGCACATAAAATGAGAAAAATTTTATAAATGTTGTACCTACACTGTGCACATGCGAGGCAACAATCTCCTGCATGAGATTCTCGCCACATGCAGGGCAGTTGGTAGGCCTGCTCATCATCACATCCATCACTGACTAGAGGTACACAAGACCAACACTTCAAAAAAAAAAATGTCCTTTAAAAAAAAATTAAAGCAGTACCCTTTGGCGGGTTGAAGGTGTGTAATAAAAAGAAAAGGCCTGCTGCTTTAAATAAACTTGTATGCAGTTACAAAGGCACTGAAGGTCTCCTTAAAAGGAAGTACCTTCTAATATTTATTAGTAAGTGGATTACTGCGGCAGAACACATTGGAAACCACCAGCTATGAGGCTGAATATTGGATTTCAGATCAACCTATGGAGCTGATTGATTAACCTTGAATGTTATCAGTCAGCTAAGGGTACAAAGGTGCTCAAATATATGTATGATGTGGAGATGCCGGTGATGGACTGGGGTTGACAATTGTAAACAATTTTACAACACCAAGTTATAGTCCAGCAATTTTATTTTAAATTCACAAGCTTTCGGAGGCTTCCTCCTTCGTCAGGTAAATGTAATCATTTACCTGACGAAGGAGGAAGCCTCCGAAAGCTTGTGAATTTAAAATAAAATTGCTGGACTATAACTTGGTGTTGTAAAATTGTTTACAAATATATGTAAGCACTGGCTCAAACTGTGCTAAAAAAGGGCAGGGAGGGAGAGGGAAAGCAGCTGTGACTTTCACTCTTGCCTTCTCTTCCTTTGGCAACTGACAAATGGGTGGTTCATTTGTTTCTGCTCCATTAAGTCTTGTACAATGAAATCATGTCATAAACAAATATCGACATCATTTGCTAAAAAAAACCTTCAATCTTTTAAACTAATTTCAAGGGCGTCACCTACATGCAAACATTATCACCCACATTCTTATCTGACTACTTTCACAATTAAACCACATTTGACAGCTATTCATGAATTTTCTGCAGTATTTACTGGTATCAGTCAGTTTCAAAGGAGAATAACCTTTTTCCCATCCGTTCAACTCGGACTTTAAAATGAGAACAGACAGTAACATTTAGGTGACAGGAAACAAAACTTTACTGGTGTAAATTTCACTTCTGGTATTTCTGGTTGGTTTTATTGCTTTCAATACTGAAGCAATGTAATGCAGTGTTATACCAATCACTACTCTAAAACTTAATCTAATGGTTAGAAAGTTCCAAAAAGATATCATATAAAGTGTGCCTCTCACAACTTCTATGGGGCGGGGCAGTGAGAGATGAGGCCGCACTATTTATAGAAGTATTTTATTTGTTAAAGTCTAATACATAATAGGGGTTGGAGGTGGGAAGAGACATGAAAGAATGGAGAATACATTTTTGATTTTTATATTGAAACAGTCTACTGTCAAATAAAGACAGACCAAGGTAACTACAAAAATATATGTATTTATATATTATTCCACATTAGTAAGTCCTGACTGCCCAAACTGAGGCTTTATAATAACAACAACTTGCGTTTACATAACGCCGTTAACGTAGTAAAACACGAGCGTAATCAGACAAAATTTGGCACAGAGTCACATAAGAAGATATTAGGGCATGTGATCAAAGCTTGGTCAAAGAGGAGGTTTAAAGGAGGTCTTGAAGGAGGAGAGAGAGGTAGAGAGATGGAGAGGTTTAGGGAGGGAATTCCAGAGCTTTGGGCCTAGGCAGCTGAAGGCATGGCCACCAATGGTGGAGCAATTAAAATCAGGGATGCGCAAGAGGCCAGAATGGAAGAAGCGCAGAGATCTCTGAGGGTTGTAGGGCTGGAGGAGGTTACAGAGATAGGGAGGGGCGAGGCCATGAAGGGATTTGAGAACAAAGATGAGAATTTATACCTGGTCTAACAAGTGAGAGGATGATGCAGTTGGTGATGCATCTCCTCAATTGAAGCCAGGATGGAAACTTCTAAAAATGAAGTTCAACAGTCCTTAAATCAAAGAGTAAGAGAACTGAGGAGAGAAGAACCCTGAAGCTCTCAGGTTAGCAGATGCAACATATCCAACTACATGGAGATCACATACACCTTTTCATTGTGAAATCTTTTTTGCCGGGAGTTTCAGTGTAAAACAAGTTGGCAGACCAAGTCTTCCAGAATGAGAATTTGATTAAATGGGACAAGTACCATAGCATGTTCCAGTTCAGATACTGTGAACAGCTCAGCTTGAAACTCCTCCAAGTCCGAAGACACTAGTCTGCTGAATTTTCTCTACACGGTGACACTTACTACATATTTTGCAAATAGGATTTAGGCCTTTGGACTCCTTCCTACAGCCGAACTCAAAAGAATACCTTCATTAAACACAAACGTAAACAAACAGAAATTGTGATAAAGATGTTCGGCAAGTACGCTTCATGGCTGAGGTATTGTTTTCCATTGATCTGTGCAATTCATTCTGCTTCTTGTGAATGAATCAATCGTAGATTAATGTTCGGATTTTGAACTTATAGGCAAGTAGTGTGTACACTATAAAAGGAGAATCATACCAGTTACAGGGCAAGCTGGGTCACTGGATTATGAATGGCAACTCATTATGAGTAGGGTTGAAATATAGAACAAGACATACCATTGCCAAACATCTGCCCTGACTTTGGAATTAAATATGACCTGTGCTGATTATTCCTAACTTTATAAAGACACTCCACAGTTGGTTCTGGCTTTAAGTGTTAAGATTTTACATTTTGGTCCTAGGAGTAGCCAGTTGCATCTTGACTCAAGCCAAGCCTGCTTGGATACATACTTCTTTCTTGTTGTGCTCTTGTGGTAGAGGGATCTATGAATCCTGTTGATTTCCGAATGAATCGGGTTGGATTTCATATGAAGCTGTCTATCACATGGATGGCGGGTGGACCGAGCCCACCCCCACCAGATGAGCTTCGTTAGAGGCCCGAAGAGTTTCAATGGTTGGACGCCATCCATTTTCACAGCTGCTTGCTCAGGCTGAGCCTGGTGATGCACAACCTCAGTGTCCTGTTTGACTCCGAGCTAAGCTTCCAGTTGCACATCCTAACCATCAACGCTTCTGCAATGTTGTCTTCCTCTGCCCTTACTGTACCCCAGCACCACTGCCAAAACTCTTAGCCAAACACTTGTCAGCTCCAGACTCGGCATCTCCAATGCCCTTCTCATCAACACCCCCAAGTTCCACATTACACGTCCTCCAACTCATAAAAAGCTCTGCTGCCCGCACTTTGTCCTACACATCACCCCTCAGCATACTCCTCCAACCCTACATTCTAACATATGTTCTCCAGTCTTCCAACTCTGGCCTCTTGTGCATTCCACTTCCCTCTGCTCCATCAGTGTCTCGGCACTACCTCTGGAAATCTCTCCATAAACCCTTCCACCTTGCTACCTGTTTTCCCACCTTTAAAAGCCTGTTTGATCATACCTTCAGTCTTCTCCCTTACAACTGTGTCCATTGCTCCTCTGGAATGCTTTGGGACATGTACTAGGTTCAAGGCACAATATAAATAGAAGGTGATGGTGTTGGAAGAAGGAACATAGGAACAGGAGTAGGCCATTCAGCCCCTCGTGCCTGCTCCGCCATTTGATAAGATCATGGCTGATCTGTGATCTAACTCCATGTACCTGCCTTTGGCTCATATCACTTAATACCTTTGGTTGCCAAAAAGCTATCTATCTCAGATTTAAATTTAGCAATTGAGCTAGTATCAATTGCCGTTTTCAGAAGAGAGTTCCAAACTTCTACCACCCTTTGTGTGTAGAAATGTTTTCCAATCTCACTCCTGAAAGGTCTGGCTCTAATTTTTAGACTGTGCCCCCTACTCCTAGAATCCCCAACCAGCAGAAATAGTTTATCTCTATCCACCCTATCTGTTCCCCTTAATATCTTATAAACTTCAATCAGATCACCCCTTAACCTTCGAAACTCTAGAGAATACAACCCCAATTTGTGTAATCTCTCCTCGTAACTTAATCCTTGAAGTCCGGGTATCATTCTAGTAAAGCTACGCTGCACTCCCTCCAAGGCCAATATGTCCTTCTGAAGGTGCGGTGCCCAGAACTGCTCACAGTACTCCAGGTGAGGTCTAACCAGGGTTTTGTACAGCTGCAGCATAACGTCTGTCCCCTTGTACTCTAGTCGTCTAGATATAAAGGCCAGCATTTCATTAGTCTTATTGATTATTTTCTGCACCTGTTCATGACACTTCCATGATCTGTGCACCTGAACCCCTAAGTCCCTTTGGACATCCACTGTTTTTAACTTTTTACCACTTAGAAAGTACTCTGTTCTATCCTTTTTTGATCCAAAGTGGATGACCTCACATTTGTCTACATTGAATTCCATTTGCCACAGTTTTGCCCATTCACCTAATTTATCAATATCGCTTTGTAATTTTATGTTTTCATCCACACTGCTTACAATGCCACCAATCTCTGTGTCATCGGCAAACTTAGATATGAGACTTTCTATGCCTTCATCTAAGTTGTTAATAAATATTGTGAATAGTTGAGGCCCCAAGACAGATCCCTGCGGGACTCCACTAGTCACATCCTGCCAATGTGAGTACCTACCCATTATCCCTACTCTCTGGTCGCCTTTCGCTCAGCCAACTTCCTAACCAAGTCCGTACTTTTCCCTCAATTCCATGGGCTTCTATCTTAGCTAACAATCTCTTATGTGGGACCTTATCAAATGCCTTCTGGAAGTCCATATAAATAACATCCATTGACATTCCCCTGTCCACTACTTTAGTCACCTCTTCAAAAAATTCAAGCAGGTTTGTCAGGCACGACCTACCTTTCACAAATACATGCTGGCTCTCTGATTAACTGAAAATTCTCGAGGTGTTCAGTCACCCTATCCTTAATTATAGACTCCAGCATTTTCCCCACAACAGATGTTAGGCTAACTGGTCTATAATTCCCCGGTTTCCCTCTCTCTCCTTTCTTAAAAAGCAGAGTGACGTGCAATTTTCCAATCTAGGGGGACAGTTCCTGAATCTAGAGAACTTTGAAAGATTATAGTTAGGGCATCTGCAATGTGCTCACCTACTTCCTTTAAAACCCTGGGATGGAAACCATCTGGTCCTGGGGATTTGTCACTCTTTTGTGCTATTATTTTCTTCATTACTGTTGCTTTACTTATGTTAATTTTATTGAGTCCCTGTCTCCAATTCAATATTAGTTTTCTTGAGATTTCCAGCATGCTATCCTCTTTTTCTATTGTAAATACTGACGCAAAGTAATTGTTCAACATGTCCGCCATTTCCCCATTGTCAATGACAATATCCCCACTTTCAGTTTTTAAGGGGCCAACACTGCTCCTGAACACCCGCATTTTCCTGATATAACTGTAAAAGTTCTTCGTATTGGTTTTGATATCCCTTGCAAGGTTCTTTTCATATTCTCTTTTTGTAGCTCTTACTATGTTTTGTGACCCTTTGTTGATCTTTGTATCTTTCCCATATGCCAGGATCTGTGCCATTTTTTGCCTTTTTGTATGCCCTTTCCTTATGTCTTATACTGTCCCTTACCTCTTTAGTTGTCCATGGCTGTTTTTTTGGCAAGTAGAGTTCTTGCCCCTCAGGGGTATAAACCAATTCTGTTTCACGTTAAATGTTTCTTTAAACATTTCCCACTGATCATCAGTCGTTTTACCCATTAACAGATTTGCCCAGTTTACTGTGGACAGTCTCTGTCTCATCCCATTGAAGTCAGCCTTACCCAAGTCTAGAATTTTAGCAGCTGATTCACTTTTTTCCCTTTCAAACACTAGATTGAACTCGATCATGTTATGATCGCTATTGGATAGATGTTCACGCACAGTTAAGCTGTTAACTAAATCTGGTTCATTACTCATTACTAAATCTAGTATGGCTTGCCCCCTTGTTGCCTCTAGAACATACTGCTGTCGAAAACTATCCCGGACACACTCAAGAAATTAACTACCTTTCTGACAGTTGCTAGTCTGCTTTTCCCAATCTATGTGAAGGTTAAAATCCCCCATTAAGACCACTATGCCTTTGTTACACGCTTGTCTAATCTCTGCATTTATACAATCTAGCACTTCAGAGCTGCTGCCAGGGGTCCGAAACACAACTCCCACTATAGTCTTAGATCCTTTCCTATTTATCAATTCAACCCATAAGGTCTCTGTTGGCTGCTTACCTCTCGTTATATCCTCCTTTATCATTGAATTGATTTCAAGGCAGCATTTGACCGAGTGTGGCACCAAGGAGCCCGAGTAAAATTGAAGTCAATGGGAATCAGGGGGAAAACTCTACAGTGGCTGGAGTCATAACTAGCACAAAGGAAGATGGTAGTGGTTGTTGGAGGCCAATCATCTCAGCCCCAGGGCATTGCTGCATGAGTTCCTCAGGGCAGTGTCCTAGGCCCAACCATCTTCAGCTGCTTCATCAATGACCTTCCCTCCATCATAAGGTCCGAAATGGGGATGTTCGCTGATGACTGCACAGTGTTCAGTTCCATTCGCAACCCCTCAGATAATGAAGCAGTCCGAGCCCACATGCAGCAAGACCTGGACAACATCCAGGCTTGGGCTCATAAGTGGCAAGTAACATTCGCGCCAGATAAGTGCCAGGCAATGACCATCTCCAACAAGAGAAAGTCTAACCACCTCCCCTTGACATTCAACGGCATTACCATCGCCGAATCCCCCACCATCAACATCCTGGGGGTCACCATTGACCAGAAACTGAACTGGACCAGCCATATAAATACTGTGGCTACGAGAGCAGGTCAGAGGCTGGGTGTTCTGCGGCGAGTGACTCACCTCCTGACTCCCCAAAGCCTTTCCACCATCTACAAGGTACAAGTCAGGAGTGTGATGGAATACTCTCCACTTGCCTGGATGAGTGCAGCTCCAACAACACTCAAGAAGCTCGACACCATCCAAGATAAAGCAGCCTGCTTGATTGGCACCCCATCCATCACCCCAAACATTCACTCCCTTCACCACCGGCGCACTGTGGCTGCAGTGTGTACCATCCACAGGATGCACTGCAGCAACTCGCCAAGGCTTCTTCGACAGCACCTCCCAAACCCGCGACCTCTACCACCTAGAAGGACAAGAGCAGCAGGCACATGGGAACAACACCACCTGCACGTTCCCCTCCAAGTCACACACCATCCCGACTTGGAAATATATCGCCGTTCCTTCATCGTCGCTGGGTCAAAATCCTGGAACTCCCTTCCTAACAGCACTGTGGGAGAACCGTCACCACACGGACTGCAGCGGTTCAAGAAGGCGGCTCACCACCACCTTCTCGAGGGCAATTAGGGATGGGCAATAAATGCTGGCCTCGCCAGCGACGCCCACATCCCGTGAACGAATAAAAAAATAAATAAATAAATCACTAAGGCTACTCCTCCCCCTCTTCCATTTTCCCCATCTCTCCTGTAGACCTTATAACCCAATCCTGACCATCCTGCAGCCATGTCTCAGTAATAGCTATCATGTCATACCCTCCAATTTGAATTTGAACCTGTAGTTCATTTAATTTATTCCTTATACTCCGTGCATTTGTATATAGAACTCTTAGTTTGGCCACACACTCTAACCTGACCTTCAGCTTAGATGCTGGGTTAATCGCTTTACATCTTCTAGTTTTCACTTTATCTGTAGCGCCTAAAGTACACTTTCTTTCTGCTGCTCTACGCTTTTCCCTTTCACTTGTTCTTAAACAACTGTTTGTACTATTTGTATTGTAAATTTCCCCTGGGTCTCAACCTCTCTTGCTGCTCTCAACTTTATTCCCTTCTGACTCCCCGCTCAGGTTCCCATCCCCCTGCCATTCTAGTTTAAACCTTCCCCAACAGCACTAGCAAACACCCCCGCGAGGACATTGGTCCCGGTCCTGCTCGGGTGTAACCCGACCGATTATACAGGTCCCACCTTCCCCAGAACCGGTCCCCAATGTCCCAGGAATCTAAATCCCTCCCTCCTACACCATCCCTGCAGCCATGCATTCATCCGGTCTATTCTCCTGTTCCCATACTCACTAACACGTGGCACTGGTAGTAATCCTGAGATCACTACCTTTGAGGTCCTGCATTTTAATTTATCTCCTAACTCCTTTAATTCACCTTATAGCATTATAGCATAGTAAAAACTAAATGTGCAATGTTATGATGTTATGACTAATATACTGGACTGCAAGCAGTACAGAAATAATGAGAACCTCTGATTACTCAATTAATAAACTTCCTATTTTTGCAGAAGCGACTTATTTTCACTGTTTCTCTGGAATTCAGCAAAAAGAATTGTTTGTTGGTGAATACATTTTTAAAGAGGAAGTAAAGTCTGAAGGGAGGGAGTACTTTTTCTTTGAAGTATTTTGTTTTTTTAAAAAAAAGGATTTATAAAGATATATATATTTTTTAAATCAGGCTAATTTGATACAACATTTGGACTTCTTTACCTCCAGAGCACGCCAGTTATCATCACAGACTGGGAAGACGAAGGGCATCTTGGAATTCTTTCATTTATTTCAATGGCGGCTCCAATTTCCGACTGACATGACACCCGATCCGGAACCGCCCTACCCCAGGAAAGCAGGCTACCCATGCTTTTTTCAAACATCCAAGAAAGTTTTAAAAATGACTTCAAATAAGCATCAGGGAGTACTTTGAACAAATACTTCTGAGATTTTACTTCACTTTTAAGAGGCTGGTTTGTGTGGTGGAAGAATACACAAACCCAGCTCATAACTGTACAGTACAATTTCCATTTCACCTCTCCACTAATTTGCAGAATGAATGTTCTAGTGAGTTTTATAATGAAAGGTTAAAACTCTTGTCTGACTTCAGTACATGATGCAGCCCTCCGTTCCCTTCAAGTCTGCTGCTACAGAAACTAGATTTAAAGAAAGAAAGGCTTGTGTTTATATTGCGCCTTTCACGACCTCAGGATGTTCCAAAGCACTTTACAGCCAATGAAGCACTTTTGAAGTGTAGTCACTGTTGCAATGTAAGAAACGCAACAGCCAATTTGTGCACAAGGTCCCACAAACAGCAATGTGATAATGACCAGATAATCTGTTTTTTAGTGATGTTGGTTGAGGGACAAGTATTGGCCTGAACACCAGGACTAACTCCCCTGCTCTTCTTCGAAATAGTGCCATGGGATCTTTTACATCCGCCTGAGAAGGCAAACGGGGCCTCAGTTTAACGTCTCATCCAAAAGATGGTATCTCCAACAGTGCAGCACTCCTTCATTGCTGCACTGCAGCATCAGTCTTGATTTTGTACTCAAGTCTCTAGAGTGGGAACTGCACAAATGATGGCTCACAGCTTAAAAGACAGCCAATATAAAAGTGCCAGTCTAACCACATTGGGACTGATAGGTCAAAGATGAACCAGGGTAATGATTTTATTCCATGTAAAATGCAGCCAAACTGTCACCTGAAACAACTGAAATCTTTTTATAGTGCTGTAGATACTCAGCATGAAAGGTTATACATGTCCAGTTGCTGTATCAGGAAACACAGCCATGCTCCTGACACAGTGAATGGGAATAAGGTCAAAGTTCAGCTCTGTCCTGTACACCTTCCTCTTCAAAACATGAACATCTCCAGCTGGGCTCAGCTCTTCTCCAAGCACACTATTCACAAATGTGAATGTGAAGTTATTCTTTGTGTGTGGAAACGAGCAAATCAGTTTCCACAATTATATATTATTCTTAGATAAATATTTCTGCAAGCTCTTGGGTGTGTTTATTTGAATGGAATAAACATTGACCTATGGGAGCTATGCAGCTTTAAACTACATTTGCATAGAGGCAGCAACAAAATAATATTTGGGTATGAAACCTTGAAAGGGCAGAACAGTACATCACAATGAAAGTTGCGTTGTTTTGGGGTGCACAAGTTTTAAAATTAAGGGGTCGACAGTGTGCGCAGTGCTGGTGCTGCATGCGCTTGCATACAAATGAGGTGACCTCACTGGATAATGCAAGACCAGCTCATTTGCAAAATTTTCTGGTGCTCCAGGTGTGTTGCTCATAACACACCAGAAGTAGGGTTGCCAAACCTCCAGGGCTGCCCTGGAGTGTCCAGGAATTAAAGCACCAAGCAACCTGGGAGAAAAATCATAGGGGCATTAATAAAAAAAGTGTTTTTTCACATTTTCTTTGAACACTTTCATTTATTGGTTGTAAAAAATACTGGAGATGGGGAAAAAGGGCTGGTTGACTGGGCGAGGTGGTTGGAGGTGGAAACACTAACGAGAAGCGCCAGGGCTGCAATGCTGGGCACCAGCAGCTTGTGTAAGATTGCTGGGTGTCTGCTACGCACCAGGCAATTTCCCGATGTGGGAGGGAAGGGCACCGGCACGAGTGCCAGAATTTCTTTCCTTTAACAGCGGCCTCCCCTTTAAATACCTGGGGTGCTATTCAGGGGCTCCAATCTCATTATAAGACAGTAGCCTAATATACATCATAGTCAGGACCTAATGTGCAGGCTCCCAGTCCGCTTTGCATTTGCTGCCCACTGAGTGCCAAGTAGACCTCAGGCCTTTGCAATTGATAATACACTTCAGCCCATATGGCATCACCATCGTATTATCCACTTCTAAATGCAGGTTCCACAGGTTCTTCCATGTAACACTGACAGAGATCTGGGGAGCAGATAGTCCTCAGGCCTTTGGATTTCATAATAGTGTGGCGTTACCAGCAAAACTATAGTGGAAGAAAAAAACCAAAGAAATGTGCATATGGTTGAAGAAGAGGGCGGGGGGGGGGGGGGGGTGTTGGGAGAGACCGCATTTTTGCACTGCATAGGTTCTGTCTAAAAACTGACCTCATGAGAACATAGTCATTAACCCAAAGCACAACTTCATCATCTTCTAATGTGAATTCCCGGCCACAGTCATTTTCATCTCGTGCGAAGTCTACAATGTGGGACCTGCACTTGTAAAAACGAGAGCGATGGATTCTGGCTGTGAACCTCTATATGCAGTATCGTGATGTCAGGGCTGACAAGCAGGACTCTCAGCAGCACAGAAATAAAAACCGCTCAAAATTGCCCAATTCGACAAACTTCCCATTCAGCTGAGTCTGATATATGAAAACGTGCCGGTAGTACAGCTGGGTGTCAGAATGAAACAACATTTTTTGCTGCTGAATAATAAGAATCGACAGAGTGCATGGAGACATTGCCAGGCACAATGCGTCATTATAGAGGCTGACACATTCTTACAGGGTAAAATCCAGCCTAAAACGTGGAGGACGGGATATTAGTGGACAGCTTACTGCAAAAAATAGCCTTGGATTGCAACAGCAGAGCAACAATCGTGTGATTCAACACCGCACATCTGCTCACTCTGCGTACAATAGTTTTCAGCAGTCCCCCACTGGCATCACTCCAGGCACCACAAGGATATAAGGCCACTTGGAATACAAGTAAAATAGATTTTACAACTTCAAGAAACATAAATTCAAATTCTGCATAATTAAACAAAAATGACCAGTGCGAGGGGAGGGAGTTCCTGCATCAAGAATTAGAAACTACTTTCAACTAACGTATGTGCATGGTGTTACAACTAATGAACATGCCCAGACACTTAACCCATGTTTTCTATAAAAGCTATAGCCTGGAAATGACTGTTGGCAATATAAACGGACAAACATATGTTTTTACGACATTCCTGTCTGCTGTTTAATGCAGGCATTAACTTGTTTAAAATAAATGGCCTAACACCTCCTAAAATAGTAGACAGAGGAATGTTATCAAATACATTAAGTTCACCTGCTAATACCAGCAACAGTAATTTCTGGGCTTATATTACCAATAATATTCAGACTATAAGGGTGCCGACCAATTAAGAGTGAAGGAAAAGAACTCAGTTAGTAATGGGCTATCCAGTGTGTAACTGTACCATACAGGCCGGGAAGGCCACAGGTTTGATAATAGGTTTGGAATGAGGCCATTGATTTCAGCTACAGGGCTCTAGCGTTAGCCTCAGTGTCACAGGGCTAGTGGTGGGGAGGTGGAATTCAGTGAAAGATCCACTCCAATTATTATCCCTGTAAGGTAGGTGCGTGTGGATATCAGGTGAGACTGCACCTGCAAAAAGAGAGGGGAAGGAGAGAGGAAAAGAGAGGGAGAAGCAAACCATAACCTCACCACAAGTACAAATGGTGCTGTGTGTGTAATCCAACGAGTAACAGCGTTCCATTTGGATTAAACAGTGGACACTTTGAGGGCACAATGCAAATTCCTTTCCGATTGTCCTATCAAACAAGTTGTTAACATGATCTCTGGGTTCACAGTACTCGTTTAAACTACACTCTGTTACCACACCTTATGACATCGCCTCTACCTTTCAAACATGCACCGACTTTCCAAATTATTCTTAACCATTTATTATTTATCCACATGGCTTTATTATATTATATATATATATAAAATATGATACACACCCACACATAGAGTAACATTTGCTGACACAGTTGGAAAATGATTAAATTTTTCTGCAAGCTTGTCATCCTTCTGACAGGTTTCTGTCTGTGCTAACGTGTCAGCTGATTGCCTATTTTTACGATTAAATTATAATGCTCACAGGATGAGACAATGACATTCACACAGTGGCGTGCTTATAGCTGTTTGGCCAAGTCTGCATTTTTACATTTTAATTCCACTTACAGGAGCCAACACAACTTTCCTTTCAGCTAAATACTAGCACGCACACACTTAGGAACTCACAGTAAAATAAGCAGTGAATGGCAGCAGTGTAAACTTCTAGGTAACTAAAAATGAAAGTGAAAACAAACCAGCTACATTTACAGTTTTGCATTTGATAGCTTTCCGAAAAATGCAGTTACAGCCTGGAACTGAGGGGAAAGGAGTGATGGGGGGGAGGGGGAAGAGGAAAGAGAGGCTGTGGAGCAAACAATAGATGGAGACTGACTTGTCCTGGGTGAGGGTAGGATGGGGCTTAGTGCTTACAAGTATTTATTTTCTTACAGCAGCAAAATTTTTAATACAAAGGGGATAATTTTAACTTTTGGCGATAGCATAAAAGAAAAAGACTTGTATTTATATGGTGCCTTTCACAATCTCAGGACCTCTCAAAGTGCTGCACAGCCAATTAAGTAGTTTTGAAGTGTAGTCACTGTTGTAATGTAAGAAATGCAACAGCCAATTTGTGCGCAGCAAGGTCCCACAAACAGCAATATGATAATGACCAGACAATCTGTTCTAGTGATGTTAGTTATAGGATAAATATTGTCAAGGACACCTGGGCGAACTCCCTTGCTCTTCTTCGAAATAGTGCCATGGGATCTTTTACGTCCACCTGAGAGGGCAGACAGGGCCTCTGTTTAACATCTCATCCGAAAGACAGCACATCCGACAGTGCAGCACTCCCTCAGCATTGCACTGGAGTGTCAGCTTAGATTATGTGCTCAAGTCTCTGGAGTGGGGCTTGAACCCACAATTTTCTGAGTCAGAGGTGAGAGTGCTACGAACTGAGCCACAGCTGACATCGAAACGGGTGATATCGGATCGACTGCCCGTTATACACCGCGCCGATTAAAGTCAATAGAAAAGAAAGTCGGGAGAAGTGTAAAGCGGGTGCCCGACTTGATATCCTCTGCTCTACATTATCAGCAAAAGTGAAAATGACTCCCCAGGTCTGTTAGACTTGTGCAAGGAATTGAGGACGTGTGCCTTAAGTGGATGTGTTGCACATAGATAGTTGGAGGCACTGTCCACATTTCCACATTAACAGAAAAGAAAGCCGTTGGGAGCAGGCTCCTCACCCCTCCTCAAAGTGTCACACTGACACGCCTATCGATAGTTTCCACTGGTGCAGTAGTGATTCGCACCAGCCTTCACTGTGGGCAGGTATTCTCACAAGATCAGCAACTGCCCAGTGTATGCAGCAGAGTAGCAAAAGTGATAGGAGCTCGGGCACAATTTGGAGTAGGGCAAAGGAGTGTAACAGCATGAAATGGAGGGGCCGGGGGGTTGGAAGGGGTACAGTATCTCTATGAACCTGTGTCTGGATGGGGTAGAGCACAGCTGTGAATCAGGGGTAGGGCGGGTAGAAGATGGGGGGGGGGCGGGGGGGGGGGGGGAGAAAAAGAGTGATTGTTGAGGTAACTTATGAGTAGTGGTTGTCTGTTTGGTCTGATGAAAGCCCAAATAGCACTTTGTTTTTGAGATTAAAACTCTATCAACAATGTTTAAAATTTGTCAGAATGCACCATTTATAGTGTAAGAATTCAAACTTTACTAGGTGAACATGCCTTCAAACTCCCTACAAAAATACACAAAGAGTTGGCACAGTGGGGTAGAGGGCAGCATTCAGAAGGAATGTGTACAAGTCTGAACTTGCTGCCTAAAACCCTCACTGTACTGATCCTAAGGATAAGAAGAGGAGTACAGGTCCCCTATTTGTGATTAGTAATTTCTTTTCTAAAAAAAAGAAAAATTAATTAAAACTTATTTTCTCCCAATAATAGATTACTTGCTACTACTGGAATCAAGGGAGTTTTAAAATATAAAGAAAAATATTTAATTCTGAAATGGCAAATGAAGAGTAGATTTCTATTAAATTGAACAAATGTTCCTTTCTTAAAAATACCAGGAAATGTACCAAATTATGTTTTTTTTTATTCGTTCATGGGCGTCGCTGGCAAGGCCAGCATTTATTGCCCATCCCTAATTGCCCTTGAGAAGGTGGTGGTGAGCCGCCTTCTTGAACCGCTGCAGTCCGTGTGGTGAACGTTGTCCCCACAGTGCTATTAGGAAGGGAGTTCCAGGATTTTGACCCAGTGACAATGAAGGAACGGCGATATATTTCCAAGTCGGGATGGTGTGTGACTTGGAGGGGAACGTGCAGATGGTGTTGTTCCCATGTGCCTGCTGCCCTTGTCCTTCTAGGTGGTAGAGGTCGCGGGTTTGGGAGGTGCTGTCGAAGAAGCCTTGGCGAGTTGCTGCAGTGCATCCTGTGGCTGGTACACACTGCAGCTACTGTGCGCCGGTGGTGAAGGGAGTGAATGTTTAGTGAGTGTCAAAAAATACTTTTCTCAGCTTGGAGGGAAAGAGTGAGGGGAAAAAAATGCTCCAAGCCCCTCTCCCACAACACTAGAAAACAAATATTGCGCTATCAACATTTGCCCCACTTCAGGCTCTCATGTGCGTATAAGTTTCATCCTCCAAAAGGAGTTAAGGAATGTTGGGTACAGATTAAGTTGCAAATCATTGTCCCACTGTACTTTCAGTGTAATTACTTATTTTCAAATGTAATAGGGTTATATTCAGAGCTATTCTGAGTTCTCAGCATTTTTGAAGCTGTTGGTCAACTTTTGCTGTTGTTTTTTCATGCATGAGCTGTGGCATTTATTGTCCTGTCGCAAAGACAAGAATCTGGACTTTTTCATTGTTAATAAAACTATATTTTGCATAGAATGTTTCACATGACCATTTCTCCATCCTCCCTATGGACAAATCTCCTCCCAGGAGAAGAAGCAGGACAACACAGGCAAGGGAAATAAATCAATAGCAGCTTAATATCTGAAGCCAGCCAAGGGAATTAACCAGCAAGACCACTGGTCAATAGAGGAAGGAGGCCTTGATTTCCGTCCCTTGCAAAACCAAACCCCAAGGGCAAGATATTCAATACTCCCAGAGTATGCACGTCATGTCAGTAACACAAAGTCTTCCTTCCTGTCAATAAGTAAAAATTAAAGCATGAGGGTAGGCAATCACACCAAAACAAACTTCCTTTGTCACTCTGTGAGGCCAATTAGCTACTTGAAGACTGGTTCTTCTGCATTACACATATCACCCACAAACACGCTGAGTCTCCAGATGCATTTTCACATTACGCGGTGTTCTAAGGATAGACGCCGTGCTGATTCAGTATCTGTGTTTGAGTCAGGAAGGAAGCACACAGACATGCCTCGGCCATGTTTAGCAGGTCAGAGAAGGGGGCAGTTGTTCCAAAAGCAGATCAAGAGAACAACAAAAAAAAAGTCTCCACTGCCATCAATTGTATGGAAGTTGGGGTCATTAATGTTTAGAAGTGCCAATGGTGTAATAACTGCACATCGACAGTCAATGGCAGTCAATCAAAGCAAGAGTGCTTACACCTAGTACTGTGGAGATGATACAGACTCACTTCCAAATAGCATCTTTATACTTTCCATTCCTAGACAGCAAGAGAAACAAATGGAAAAATTGTCTGACTGATGGAATTTGGAATTATGACATGACCAGGGCAAAATGGACAATTGTTTTTTTTCACCAATTTAATCCAGTCACCCTATAAAATTCAGGACACTCGACAGGCATGGTGCAAATGGAGGATGATCTACTCCTGGTCATTCAGCAAACCCATTCTAAAGCCAGCTGCTAAAAAGTGCGCGCACGGATGACTCTCCTTCTGAATTTCCCTTTGGGGAATCATGGCAAACTCACAGCTCCAATGAATACCACATTTTCTATGACAAAGACACTGCATCACATCATCTACAATAGGTTCAAAGTTTTCCGTAAAGCGCTGTCATAGTTTACAACTTTTTGATGATTTTTCCGTAGAAAGGATTTTGAAAAAAGTTACTTTTAATATTGGGTTTTAAAAGCATACTATATTTAGACAAGTTAATTTTAAAAAAGGGTGTGATGATAGGTAGTTAAGATGCTGATGAGTTAGCTTCAATGTTGTTTCACCATAGACTGTAAATAAGCAATTTGTTAGCCGCTTTTGCAATCGAAAAAAAACATGCCCATTGGTTTTGGAAAGTCTTCAATCCCTTCTCTTGGTTGTGAACAGAGATATTTAAGATTGAGGCTGGAGGACAGGCTGGCAGAGAGGTTTTTTGAAACAGTAAGATTGTGCAGACAGTTTTTTTAAAAAAAGAGAAAGCTGTGAGAGCTTTCACCAAGACTAAGGGATCAGAAATGCTGAAGGAACAGTTAGAAATCATCTTATTTAAGTCAAGTAAGATGACCCACAGATGTCAGGAAGCTTGGCGTATTCTTTATTTTGTATCATTATACAAAGGTAAATTATACTGTTTCGACTTAAATGAGTCCAATTATACAATTTGTACATTCATCTTACTGTGAAATAAATCAGCTTATCAATATCTATCAGGCCTCAGCTCACCTAGTATTTGTTCATACTGCCTTTGGAGAGATTGAAGCAGCACACACTCAGATCACAAATGGTTACTACTGTTACACCCCTTGTACAAGGAGACACAATGCAGTGTGAGTCAACTCTCAAAATGGTATAACGCTCAGACTGCTTTTGGGAGCAAATGGCTCCACTGAAGCAGAGAAGGTTTCTGTGACAGACCCAAATTTGTAACAAACAGCACTATCTGTAAACATCATACTAATATCCTGTCACAATTTAGCTGTCACATTTTAGACATCACACTTTAGCAATGCCATGGGAGATTTGCAAGTATTATAAATTAATCTAGTGGGTTAATCTACATTTATATTGGTATTTGTTAACTTACTGCACATTTTATATTTGCTCAATTACTGTACACATTACATTTCCTTTTTCTTTAATGGCTATAGTTTTCCCCCAATTATTGTCTCCCCCTCCTGTTCTGAAACCACTGTCTCTCTATGGGGTACAGTGCCACAGGCACCAGCGGCCCTCCAATACTCATGAACACTTGCCAGTTGGATCAATGGTATGCATGTATAGACGACAGGCACGAGAATCCCGGATGATTTCCCCTTTTCTACCTTACCCAATTGTAGCATCTCAGCTACTTCTCCAGCTGCAATCAGCCAACTCCCATTAAATAAATACTGCACCTAAAAGGTGATTTAAGTAGAGGATGCACAACATTTTATTAATTTTCGTAGTAATGCTTTCTAGAGTGAAATTTCAATCAAAAAAGAATAACTTGTATTTATATAGCATCTTTAATGTAGAAAAACATCACAGAGATAGGGGGAAGAAAATCAATGCGTGCAAAAGTATTTTTGAATAGATCAACAATAAGGTTTGTGTAGTGTTTTTGTCCTGCCTACTTTCCAATATATAGGTTTTGATTTATAGAAATAAAGCTTGAAGTATGCTTACTTCATGGGGTAACTATGACAACTACTGTTGGCTAATAAACAGGAGCCAAACTGGCAAGTCCATACATACCAATCAATGGGGGGACCCAATAAAAACAGCTCCTGCAGTGGTAATGTATTGCAGGAGTTGGTGATTTAATAAAGTAATTGGGCTGTTTAACAGGTTCTCTCATAAGGAACAAATCAGGTGCCATATTAACAAGAGACATTCTTTGATGGAATGCAAAATCTCCTGTTTGTGCACACCTGTGGCACTTATAATAAAAATGCAGGGAAGATCTTTTATTACTGACTTTAGAAACATTATTTAAGGTAACCCTTTATTTTAAATTTACAATCGAGATTTTTTTTCTAAAATGGCAGAAGTTTTAAACTCTTTAGTAATGATTGATTTCTATTTTGTTGGGTGGGATTGAGAGATTGAAGAGAGGCTGTTCAGAGTGAGAGAAAGTGGAGAGAAAAACAAAAATGACAAAACACAAAGAAGCCAGTGTCCAACAGACATACAGAGCCCATATGAAACCAATTAAGTGAGAGGGATGAAAGCAAAGTTACTGCTGGTGTAAACCACAGCCACTCACACTACTTGCAATGGCCAGCACTATCCACTGGAGTGAAACAAAGCTAAAGTTGCCAACTTTCGGCAAAGTCCAAAAGTTGAAGAGGGCAGGAAGAGTACACATTGCACTCAAACTAAATGGCCTGCCTCAAAAGGAAAAATTAGCAGCAGAGCAAGAGCACCAGCAGTTTTCAGTGAAGGGATCCAATACGGCACTGGCAGTGAAAGTAGTCAAGATTCTCAAAATGACCGGAGAGGGAAGTCAAATAAAAATAAGATTGTCCAGTTTTTTTATTGTCTGCGTGTCAGAGTCCGTTTCCCCACAGCTCTTCAACACTTTTCAATTAATTCTGAGTACAATAAACTGAGATCTTCAGAATATAACATAGGAACAGGAGTAGGCCATTCAGCCCCTCGTGCCTGCTCCGCCATTTGATAAGATCATGGCTGATCTGTGATCGAGCTCCATATACCTGCCTTTGGCCCATATCACTTAATACCTTTGGTTGCCAAAAAGCTATCTATCTCACATTTAAATTTAGCAATTGAGCTAATATCAATTGCCGTTTGCGGAAGAGAGTTCCAAACTTCTACCACCCTGTGTATGTAGAAATGTTTTCTAATCTCACTCCTGAAAGGTCTGGCTCTAATTTTTAGACTGCGCCCCCTACTCCTAGAATCCCCAACCAGTGGAAATAGTTTCTCTCTAACCACCCTATCCGTTCCCCTTAATATTTTATAAACTTCGATCAGATCACCCCTTAACCTTCGAAACTCTAGAGAATACAACCCCAATTTGTGTAATCTCTCCTCGTAACTTAATCCTTGAAGTCTGGGTATCATTCTAGTAAACCTACGCTGCACTCCCTCCAAGGCCAATATGTCCTTCCGAAGGTGCGGTGCCCAGAACTGCTCACAGTACTCCAGGTGCGGTCTAACCAGGGTTTTGTATAGCTGCAGCATAACTTCTGCCCCCTTGTACTCTAGTCCTCCAGATATAAAGGCCAGCATTCCATTAGCCTTATTCTTATATATTGGGGGGTGGGGGGATTTTAACCTCCAAGAATGGGTGGGTTGGAGTCGGGTAGGAGGTGAAAAATAGTAGGTTTTTCGATCGCGACCGCAACCCGGATCCAGCGTGCCCACTTCCAGGTTTAACATGGGTACATTTGGATGCACCATGGAACCAAATTGCTGAGGTCGCATCCCCATTAGTGCTGGCAGGCGGGTCGTAAGTCGGCCAATTAATGTCGTTGAGAGAGCTGAGGCAGGTTTTCTTTTTCCAATTGAGTCTGACACAAAATCGAATTTAACGTCTCCAGCACAAGTTTCCTGGGGCTTCTGAATCTCGCCAGTGAAACAGAGGAGAGATTCAGCCACGGTTAATTTGGGTTTTTAAACCTGTGATTGCCCCATCTGAATAAAAGGTCAGTTATTGCAGCTAGTCTCTCAGCTCTCTCGGGCAAACGTTTGACTGAAAGTTCTTGTGTTGAGACAGCTTTAGCAAAACTTTGGAGCCTTTTAAACCAACAAGATCGGGATGGGGGGTGCAATGGATATATTCGAGAGGACATCTGAGGAGGAGGAAAATGACCATCCACAGCAGCCATGTTGTGCTGGGTTGGGATGTGCAGGTGCACGAGAGAGAGAGGCGCATAACAAAGATCTGGAGAACAGCAGAGAGAAGAATTGAGTGCCGAACAGCTGAGAGGGGAGCAACAGAGGGGCCGAGGTCATAGGGGGCACTACCCACGTGAGAGGGTCTACAGGCAGAGGCTGGGCTTCTTGGATTATCTGAGGAGCGGTGCCCATGCAGCACAGATTGAGTCGGCAGGTGGTCGCAGACATCTGCAGCCTCCTTGAGGAAGAGCAGCTCCCTGCTGGGCACGCATTGCCCATGGCAGTATAAGTCACCACTGCCCTCAATTTCTTTGCCTCTGGATCCTTCCAGGGTGCCACCAGTGACATCTCCAGGGTGTACAGGATGCAATTGATTGCACATACGTGCCAATCTGAGGACCACATGAGCCAGGGGTATTCATCAACCGAAAGGGGTTTCACTCCATCAATGTACAGCTGGTGTGCAACCTCAAGAGGAGATTTATGCAGGTGTGCGCCAGATTCCCTGGCAGTTGTAATGATGCATTGACACTGCACCGGTCCAACATTCCAGACCTCTTCCAAACAGGAGACAGACCTGAGGGCTGCCTCATCGGAGTCAAGGGTACGGGAGCATAGTGGTTATGTTACCAGACAAGTAATCCAGAGGCCTGGACGAATAATCCGGAGTCATAAGCTCAAATGCCGCCACGGCAGCTGGGGAATTTAAATTCAATGAATTAAATAAAATATGGAATCAAAAAAGAAACTAGTATCAGTAATGGAGGCCATGAACTACCGGATTGTCGTAAAAAACCATCTGGTTCACTGATGTCCTTGAGGGAAGGAAACCTGCCGTCCTTACCCAGTCTGGACTATATGTGACTCCAGACCCACAGCAACGTGGTTGATTCTTAATCGCCCGCTGAAATGGCCAGCAAGCCACTCAGTTGTACAATCTTGCTACAGAAAGTCACAATAAGAATAAAAGCGGACGAACCACCCGGCATCGGACCACTAGGCACCAGACACGACAAAGGCAAACCAAGCCCAGTCAACCCTGCAAAGTCCTCCTCACTAACATCTGGGGACTTGTGCCAAAACTGGGAGAGCTGTCCCAGATTAGTCAAGCAACAGCCTTTAGCCATACTCACAGAATCATACCTTTTAGTCAACATCCCAGACTCTTCCATCACCATCCCTGGGTATGTCCTGTCCCACTGGCAGGACAGACCCATCAGAGATGGCGGTACAGTGATATACAGTCAGGAGGGAGTGGCCTTGGGAGTCCTCAACATTGACTCTGGACCCCATGAAATCTCATGGCATCAGGTCAAACATGGGCGAGGAAACCTCCTGCTGATTACCACCTACCGTCCTCCCTCAGCTGATGAATCAGTCCTCCTCCATGTTGAGCACCACTTGGAGGAAGCACTGAGGGTAGCAAGGGGACAGATGTACTCCGGGTGGGGGACTTCAATGTCCATCACCAAGCGTGGCTTGGTAGCACCACTACTGACTGAGCTGGCCGAGTCCTGAAGGACATAGCTGCTAGACTGGGCCTGCGGCAGGTGGTCAGCAAAATAACATGAGAGAAAAACCTACTTGACCTCGTCCTCACCAATCTACCTGTTGCAGCTGCATCTGTCCATGACAGTATTGGTAGGAGTGACCACCGCACAGTCCTCGTGGAAACGAAGTCCCGTCTTCACACTGGCACTACCACTGTGCTAAATGGGATAGAGTCAGAACAGATCCAGCAGCTCAAAACTGGGCATCCATGAGGCGCTGTGGGCCATCAGCAGCAGCAGAATTGTATTCCAGCACAATCTGTAATCTCATGGCCCGGCATATCCCTCACTCTACCAGGATCAACCCTGGAGTGTGGAAGAGCATGCCAGGAGCAGCACCAGGCGTACCTAAAAATGAGGTGCCAACCTGGTGAAGCTACAACACAGGACTACATGCATGCTAAACAGCGGAAGCAACATGCACTAGACAGAGCGAAGTGATTCCACAACCAACAGATCAGATCAAAGCTCTGCAGTCCTGCCACATCCAGTCATGAATGGTGGTGGACAATTAAACAACTAACGGGAGGGGGAGGCTCTGTGAACATCCCCATCCTCAATGATGGCAAAGTCCAGCACGTGAGTGCAAAAGACAAGGCTGAAGTGTTTGCAACCATCTTCAGCCAGAAGTGGCGAGTAGATGATCCATCTCGGCCTCCTCCCGAGATCCCCACCATCACAGAAGCCAGTCTTCAGCCAATTCGATTCATTCCACATGATATAAAGAAACGGCTGAGTGCACTGGATACAGCAAAGGCTATGGGCCCTGACAACATCCCGGCTGTAGTGCTGAAGTCTTGTGCTCTAGAACTAGTTGCGCCTCTCGCCAAGCTGTTCCAGTACAGCTACAACACTGGCATCTACCCAACAATGTGGAAAATTGCCCAGGTATGTCCTGTCCACAAAAAGCAGGACAAATTCAATCCGGCCAATTACAGCCCCATCAGTCTACTCTCAATCATCAGCAAAGTGATGGAAGGTGTCGACGAAAATGCTATCAAGCGGCACTTACTCACCAATAACCTGCTCATCAATGCTCAGTTTGGGTTCCGCCAGGACCACTCGGCTCCAGACCTCATTACAGCCTTGGTCTAAACATGGACAAAAGAGCTGAATTCCAGCTGAGACGAGAGTGACTGCCCTTGACATCAAGGCAGCATTTGATCGAGCGTGATATCAAGGAACCCTAGTAAAATTGAAGTCAATGGGAATCAGGGGGAAAACTCTCCAGTGGCTGGAGTCATACCTAGCACAAAGGAAGATGGTAGTGGTTGTTGGAGGCCAAACATCTCAGCCTCAGGACATTGCTGCAGGAGTTCCTCAGGGCAGTGGCCTAGGCCCAACCATCTTCAGCTGCTTCATCAATGACCTTCCCACCATCATAAGTTCAGAAATGGGGATGTTCGCTGATGATTGCACAGTGTTCAGTTCCATTCGCAACCCCTCAGATAATGAAGCAGTCCATGCCTGCAAGCAGCAAGACCTGGACAACATCCAGGCTTGGGCTGATAAGTGGCAAGTAACATTCGCGCCAGACAAATGCCAGGCAATGACCATCTCCAACAAGAGAGAGTCTAACCACCTCCCCATGACATTCAATGGCATTACCATCGCCAAATTCCCCACCATCAACATCCTGGGGGTCACCATTGACCAGAAATTTAACTGGACCAGCCACATAAATAATGTGGCTACAAGAGCAGGGCAGAGGCTGGGTATTCTGCGGCGAGTAACTCACCTCCTGACTCCCAAAAGCCTTTCCACCATCTACAAGGCACAAGTCAGGACTGTGATGGAATACTCTCCACTTGCCTGAAAAGGTGCAGCTCCAACAACACTCAAGAAGCTCGACACTATCCAGGACAAAGCAGTCTGCTTGATTGGCACCCCATTCTCCACCCTAAACTTTCACTCCCTTCACCACCAGCGCACCATGGCTGCAGTGTGTACTATCTACAGGATGCATTGCAGCAACTCGCCAAGGCTTCTTAGACAGCACCTCCCAAACCCGCGACCTCTATCACCTAGAAAGACAAGAGCAGCAGGCACATGGGAACAACAACCACCTGCACGTTCCCCTCCAATTCACACAACATCCCGACCTGGAAATATATCGCCGTTCCTTCATCGTCGTTGGGTCAAAATCCTGGAACTCCCTTCCAACAGCACTGTGGGAGAACCATCACCACACGGACTGCAGCAGTTCAAGAAGGCGGCTCACCACCACCTTTTTAAGGGCAATTAGGGATGCGCAATAAATGCTGGCCTCGCCAGCGATGCCCACATCCCATGAACGAATAAAAAAGAAAAAATACCCCCTGCAAACTTGGCTTATGACACCTGTGAGGAACCCCCACCAATGAGGCACAAGTGCGCTACAACCAGAGCCACATGACCACCAGGTGTGTCATCGAACAAGCCATCAGCATGTTGAAGATGAGCTTCAGATGTCTGGTTAGGTGGAGGCACCCTTCAGTACTCACTAGTGAGGGTCTCCAGAATCATGTCTGCTGCGTCCTGCACAGCATAGTGCAGCAGAGTGGTTTAGAGGTGGAGGACGGTGAAGGCGCTCGTCAATCATCCTCTGATGGCGACAACATTGAAGAAGAGGAAGAGGAGGAGGAGGAACAATATGAAGATGGAACACCCATCGCGAGACCAGCTGCCTAAACTGCTGCCTGGGATGCTCGGAATGCCCTCAACTCTCGCAGGTTCTGTTCATTAAAGTGGCAAAAACGAGACATTGGGATGGCACAACCACCACTTCCCACCATTTAGCACAAAAAGTCCTTCAATCACACATACACCCATTGCTCTTCTGCCCAATGGGAATCGTCATCTATGGGCATTCATCATGAAGCAACTGAAAGGGCCACTCCATGCTCGGGACGCAATAATGGCCAAGACGTGGATGTGGTGCTAATCAGTAAATTTTATGTGCCAATATTAAAAGAAAAGGAAACTTCACAACATAACATTTCTTCAACAATCCATATGCATACCCTTGGTAAACGACAACTTCTTGAACTTACGCTTCATAGAGTCATAGAGTTATACAGCACGGATAGAGGCCCTTCGGCCCATCGTGTCCGCGCCGGCCATCAAGCCCTGTCTACTCTAATCCCATATTCCAGCATTTGGTCCGTAGCCTTGTATGCTATGGCATTTCAAGTGCTCATCCAAATGCTTCTTGAATGTTGTGAGGGTTCCTGCCTCCACAACCCTTTCAGGCAGTGAGTTCCAGACTCCAACCACCCTCTGGGTGAAAAAGTTCTTTCTCAAATCCCCTCTAAACCTCCCGCCTTTTACCTTGAATCTATGCCCCCTTGTTATAGAACCCTCAACGAAGGGAAAAAGCTGCTTAGTATCCATCCTATCTGTGCCCCTCATAATTTTGTACACCTCAATCATGTCCCCCCTCAGCCTCCTCTGCTCCAAGGAAAACAAACCCAATCTTCCCAGTCTCTCTTCATAGCTGAAGCGCTCCAGCCCTGGTAACATCCTGGTGAATCTCCTCTGCACCCTCTCCAAAGCGATCACATCCTTCCTGTAGTGTGGCGACCAGAACTGCACACAGTACTCCAGCTGTGGCCTAACCAGTGTTTTATACAGCTCCATCATAACCTCCTTGCTCTTATATTCTATGCCTCGGCTAATAAAGGCAAGTATCCCATATGCCTTCTTTACCACCTTATCTACCTGTTCCGCCGCCTTCAGGGATCTGTGAACTTGCACACCAAGATCCCTCTGACCCTCTGCCTTGCTTAGGGTCCTCCCATTCATTGTGTATTCCCTTGCCTTGTTAGTCCCTCCAAAGTGCATCACCTCGCACTTTTCCGGGTTAAATTCCATTTGCCACTGTTCCGCCCATCTGACCAACCCATCTATATCGTCCTGCAGACTGAGGCTATCCTCCTCGCTATTTACCACCCTACCAATTTTTGTATCATCAGCGAACTTACTGATCATACCTTTTACATTCATATCCAAGTCATTAATGTAGACCACAAACAGCAAGGGACCCAGCACCGATCCCTGTGGTACCCCACTGGCCACAGGCTTCCAGTCACAAAAACAACCTTCGACCATCACCCTCTGCCTTCTGCCACTAAGCCAGTTTTGTATCCAAAGTGCCAAGGCACCCTGGATTCCATGGGCTCGTACCTTCTTGACCAGTCTCCTGTGGGGGACTTTATCGAAGGCCTTACTGAAATCCATGTATACCACATCCACTGCGTTACCCTCATCCACACGCCTAGTCACCCCCTCAAAAAATTCAATCAAATTAGTCAGACATGATCTTCCCTTGACAAAGCCATGTTCACTATCCCTGATTAATCCTTGCTTCTCCAACTGGAGACTAATTTTGTCCTTCAGAATTTTTTCCAATAATTTTCCTACCACTGATGTTAGGCTCACTGGCCTGTAGTTCCCCGGTTTTTCCCTACTCCCCTTCTTGAATAATGGTACTACATTAGCGGTTCTCCAGTCCTCTGGCACATCCCCTGTGGCCAGAGAGGTTCTGAATATATGTGTTAGAGCCCCCGCAATCTCCTCCTTTGCCTCGCACAGTAGCCTGGGATACATTTCGTCCGGGCCTGGGGATTTATCCATTTTTAGGCCTGCTAAAACCGCCAATACCTCCTCCCGCTCGATGTTAATATGTTCGAGTATATCACAGTCCCCCTGCCGTATTTCTATGTCTACATCGTCCTTCTCCATAGTGAAAACAGATGCAAAAAATTCATTTAGAACCCCTCCTACATCTGCCGGCTCCACACACAGATTGCCATTTTTGTCCCTAATGGGCCCTATTTTTTCCCTAGTCATCCTCTTACCCTTAATACACTTATAAAACATCTTAGGATTTTCCTTTATTTTGCTCGCCAGTGTTATTTCATGGCCCCTCCTTGATCTCCTAATTTATTTTTTAAGTATCCCCCTGCACTTTTTGTACTCCTCTAGGGCTTCCTCCGTCTTTAGCCTTTTGTATCTGCCAAAAACCCTCCTTTTTTTCCTAATCCATTCTCGTATATCCCCTGACATCCAAGGTTCCCTGGAGTTCTTGGAACCACCCTTGACCTTTACGGGAACATGTTGCCATTGTATGGTCTCAATCTCCCTTCTGAAAGACTCCCATTGCTCCGATGCGGATTTTCCTACTAGCAGCTGATCCCAGTCCATTTTGGCCAGATCCTGCCTTATCCTATTAAAATCGGCCTTCCCCCAATTTAGAACCTTTATTTCCGGCCCCTCCCTGTCCTTTTCCATGACCACCTTAAATCTCACCGAATTATGGTCACTGTCACCAAAGTGCTCACCTACTAGCACTTCTTCCACTTGGCCGGCCACATTCCCTAGAATTAGGTCCAGTACCGCCCCCTCTCTTGTAGGACTTTCTACATGCTGGCTCAAAAAGCTCTCCTGGATGCACGTTAAGAATTTTGTTCCCTCTAAGCCTTTTACACTCTGAGTATCCCAGTTAATACTGGGGAAGTTGAAATCCCCCACTATTATTACCCTATTATTTGCACAATTTTCTGAGATTTGCCTACATATCTGTTCCTCTATCTCCCCCTGACTGTTTGGGGGCCTATAGTACACTCCCATCAAAGTGCTTGCCCCCTTTTTGTTTTTAAGCTCCACCCATATGGCCTCATTAGAGGAACCTGCTAATATATCATCCCTCCTTATGGCAGTAATTGATTCTTTAATTAATATTGCGACCCCCCCTCCTCTTATACCTCCCCCTCTGTCTCGTCTGAAGATTCTGTACCCCGGAATATTGAGCTGCCAGTCTTGCCCCTCCCTCAACCATGTCTCTGTGACAGCAACAATATCATACTCCCATGTGTTTATCAACACCTTCAGTTCATCCACCTTATTCGCAAGACTCCTTGCATTAAAATAGATGCCATCCAGCCTTGCCCTCACATATTTGCCCTGTCTTCCAAGCTGACTTGTTTTTTTCTCTATATTTGGCTGCACACCACCCCCTATTGTAGCTCCACTCTGTATCCCATCCCCCTGCCAAGTTAGTTTAAACCCCCCCCCCCCAACAGTGCTAGCAAACCTCCCCGCAAGGATATTTGTCCCGCTCTGGTTCAGGTGCAACCCGTCCGACTTGTACAAGTCACACCTTCCCCAGAAGCAGGCCCAGTGATCCAGGAAACTGAAACCCTCCCTCCTGCACCAACTCTTTAGCCACGCATTCATCTGTTCTATCCTCCTATTTCTATACTCACTAGCCCGTGGCACTGGGAGTAATCCAGAGATTACAACCTTTGAGGTCCTGCTCTTTAATCTGCTACCTAGCTCCCTAAATTCTTGATGCAGGACCTCATCTCCCTTCCTACCTATGTCGTTGGTTCCAATGTGGACCACGACCTCTGCCTGCTCACCCTCCCCCTTGAGAATGCCCTGTAGCCGCTCAGTGACATCCATGACCCTGGCACCAGGGAGGCAACAAACCATCCTGGAGTCATGTTTACGGCCACAGAAACGCCTGTCTGTTCCCCTTACGATAGAATCCCTTACCACTATAGCTCTTCCACTCTTTTTCCTCCCAGCCTGTGCAGCAGAGCTACCCCTGGTGCCAGGAAGTTGGCTGCTGCTGCCTTCCCCTGATAAGTCATCCCCCTCAACAATATCCAAAGCGGTATATTTGTTTGAGAGGGGGACGGCCACAGGGGACCCCTGCACTGCCTGCCTGCTCCTCTTACTCTGCCTGGTGGTCACCCAATTACTTCCTGCCTGTACAACCTTTACCTGCGGTGTGACCATCTCACTAAACGTGCTATCCACGACGTTCTCAGCATCGCGAATGCTCCTTAATGAATCCATCCGCAGCTCCAGTGCCGCAATGCGGTTTGTCAGCAGCTGCAGCTGGATACATTTCCCGCACACATGGTCGTCAGGGACACCGGAAGGGTCCCTGATTTCCCACATAGAGCAGGAAGAGCATAACACGGGGCTGGGCTGTCCTGACATGACTTACCCTTTAACTAATTAATTCAAATTAAATGAATCCCACCAATTTCACTTCAATTAAAAGGTATACTCAAGGGCCCTTGCTGAACAGCAGTCCCCCACTACACAACAGAGACCCAAGAATCCACCACGTAGAAGCTTCCTACCGCTTCTACGTGGTGCATCCCCTGTCGCTTCAGCAGAGGCCGTGGCAGGTTGCTCAGATCCCTGCCCTGACTGCTGAGATGCTTTGCACCTATGACCTGTAAGTTTTGGAGCCCATGAGGGCCCCGCCAAAGACTGCTCCACCTTCACCTGTGCAGGGGCAGACTCGGCCATTGGGAGAGGAGGCAGCATTGCGGATACTGGTTGAGGTGGGGTGGGGGGCAACGGGTGAGATGTAGGAGTGCTTTGAGTGCAGTTCCCAAATGCGTGTCCCCTTTCGCCATCATCACTGTCCTGGACCAGCATCATATCAGTCCTATCACTCTGCTAGTGAGCAGCTTGGTGCATATCAGTTGTAAGGCCATGAATAAGGTATCTGTCTGCCTCTTTAAGGCAGCAGACACGCTGGCTTCCAAAGTATGCACGGCCATGGTCGTGTCCTGCACAGACTCATTTGAAGCTCCGTGGAGGCGGCCACTCTCTCCATGGCAGAAATTCTCGCAATTACTTGCAACATCAATCCACTCATGTTGGAGTTCGACTCCTCCAACCTCTCTGCTATTGCGGAGAGTGTGCGTGGCACGTGTTCCAGTACAGTGCCTCGTAAAGGTGGAGCTGTACCTCAATCATTCTCATTCTCAACGATAACTCTCAAAAATCTGTAGCTGTGTCCAGCTGAGCAGAGCTTGGAGAAGAGCGTGCTCCCCGACATGGACTCTCCAAAGCTGCCTCTGCCACCAGTGTCTGCTCGTGCTCACTTGTGAGTTGTGAATCACCAGGTGGCGACCCAACTAAAATGCTAACAGGGCCCACCAAGGTACAAGTATCTGCGCTGCTGCATGGCTGTATGTCCTATGATAGTGCACCCTCAGAAGGAATTAGGTCCTCTGAGGAATCGATGTCATGCATCTCCGCACATTCTCCTTGTACGCGTGAATACAAAAGAAAGTGATATGAATTAGTCACGGCAATCACCACACTCAGGTTTCTCATAATCAGTCATTGATGTGTATGAAAGATGTTTAAGTTCTCTCACCAGGCATCTGTGGGTTCCCAGACTTTCGGGATGTGGTTGTTCTATTTGTGGAGGTCCACCTGCAGTCCTTGCCCTTGTATTTTGTGCTCTCTTCTTTTACTAGAGGCAAAAGAATAGATCTATGAGTTTCTGAAGGTCACATATTCACCCGATGGTTGCAGTGCATTGGGTGAGTATGACTATCAGACAGATGGATCACATTGCATAAGGATTGTGGTGAGTGGTAGTGGTGGGTGCATAAATGGAGTGGAGAGGAAGGGAATAGAAAGTGAAGGATGGGTGCTGCTGAAACTTAAATGGATATGAGGAGTGATGTGATGGAGTACACTTGGCAAGACAGGGTGAGATGGAGGTGTTGTACACCACAGGATGTAGTTGAATCAGCAAATGTACTCACTCTTCCTGACCTGGTTAGGTCATTAAACTGCTTCCTGCACTGCAGCCAAGACCTGGGCACCATACTCCTGCTGTTCACCTCCTCTGCCACCTCCAGCCACGCCTTCTTGGTGGCAGAACCAGGTTTCTTCCTCCTATCGCTGTGGTAAATTGTTTCCCCCCTGATCCTCATTGCACCCAGCAGTGTTTCAAGGGAACTATCTGTGAATCTGGGTGCTGGCCTTGCTCTTTAAATAAGTAGCTTAATTTCCTCGTTTCTCCTCCAAAATCCATTTTTGCTTTGGTCCTTTAAATAATTGACTTCAGATTGAGTCATATGGGTGTGCATTTCGTCCGCCGCGCAGCTTGGAGACACGAAACCCGGAAGCAAAAATAATTGTCTTCAATTGAGTTGTGATCGCAGATTCCAACACGCTCACTTGACTTCCAGGTTTCCCGTGCAAAAATCTACCCACCCGCTCTCTTCCTGGCTCCAGGTAAAAATCATGCCCATGGGGACTAGAATCCATGTTCTCTCAAAGTAGAAACTAGACTGTAAAAGAACTAAACAGGACTCCAGAAATGCTTCAAAAATAATTAAAGTCAAGTCATCTGATATGCTGTACTTTGGTGTGGTAAGATTCTGGTTTAAAAATATTTTAAAACTTATTTGCCTGGGCTTCTTGTGGCCGTCGATCCAGCACCCGGCAAATTTGGCCTGGCGGGGAAGCAGTCACTGCGCCCCTACTCAAGTCTCCAGTTAAAATAGTAGATTGGGCCCTGATGACGTCATCGGAGCCTGATCTACATTTTTAAAGAGTACCCTGCAATTTAAAATTGGGAAAGGTGGGAAAGGAGTGGGTGAGTCCGCCACTCCATTTTAACTGCCCACCCACCGGGTTTCCGCCAGGCATGGGGAGTTAAAATTGGGATTTCAATCGCTGATAACAGATTCCAGTAACTTTGAGTGGTAGTCGGGGCCTGGATATGGAAATGAGGCCCAGGGTTCAAAATCTCTCCGGGGCTCACCACGCGAGCTTGTTGTTTGCCCTGGCCTCTCGCACGGATGGATCTCCTCCCAACTTAAAATCAGGGCCCTGCCTTCTCTATCTTCCTTATTAAATAATGGAGTGACATTTGGAATTTTCCAATTCCAAGACACAAATCCTGAATCTAGAGCACTTTGGAAAATTATGACTAATTCATCTGCAATTTCCTCACCTCTTTCTTTTAATACACGCCCACTCTTTGAAGAAACCATAAAGGATTACTACAAGCACATGACATGAGCTCATCCTACTGGACTGCTTTAAAGATGCTTTTGCAGACTTTAACCATTGAATATTTCAGCCCTGTAAACAATGGCATTTAATAACAAGATTGTCAGTTCACTAAAAAAAGAGAAAGTATATTAAAAAAACAAACCCAAGTTCCCTTTGATTTATAGCTGCCTCTCCATTTCAAGTTTATTGGACTTGAGGGGGGATATCTTCTCAGAAATGTAGAGGTATTTAGTTGCAAAAAGAATTTTCTCTTTCTTTTAGCCTTAACTGCTCAAATTGCACATTTGTGGGGGGAAGAAATACCCTGAACGTTTAACATCTAACTCAAAAGTAAAATTTCCAAGCAGATCAAACAGAGCATCTACACCACACAAGAGCTTTAGTCTGAGAAAAATACAAAACCGAAAGAGACAATAGTCATACGAGGATAACAACAGTGCGCTATATAAATGCAAGTTGTTGTTTGAACCAACATAGCCCGACTAGTAAATACTTACAGGTTTTTTGTACAGATATAACCACATGTTGCCTGCTGTTTGCCTTTCTTTTTGTGTGTAGGGAGACCAGGTTTTACTCCCCTTCTGGTCTTTACCTAGAAAGGTCACATGGCTTAGGAAGTCAAATCAAAGCTTTCTTTGCGCTGGGGGATAATACCCCTGCCTTTTGAGAAGCCAATCACTCACTTATGGATTTTTCATGAATTTGCAGATTCACCTTTTTATTGTGAATCAAAATGTCACCACAGTAAAAAAAAATAAAAACTTGGCAAAAAAAACAAAGCCTTGTATTGAAGAGTAAAGCGACAATGGCATAACATCCCAAAACAGTCATACACATAGGGAGGGAAAACAAAAAAGGGAAATTTGGCTGAAGGTGTACATTCCTTTTGGTGGCTGCCAGAGCAACAATATAAATCAACAATAATCTCGGCCTCTCTGAAATTCTAAACGTAGCGCACAGACAAGAACCTGGGACACTTCTAATGCTCATCAGGCAAGAGTTTCCTTTACGTTACCTCCCGTCAACCAGTGGTACTAAGGTGAAAAATCACATGGGAACCCCTTACAATGGACTCCTGCCCATTTTCGTGGCTGGATTTCGTGGCCGGTTTTCTGCCAGACATCGGAAATATGTGCAGGTGCTTTTAAATGAGGCAATAACGATGGAGGAAAACCAAGTGTCACATTTTCCATCATTATCACCCGCTGCTATTCACAACTGCATGCGTTTCTAGGTGACGTGGAATTCAAAAGAAAATAATTTTGGCAACAGCGGGTACTAATTTATGCAATTTTACATAATTAGTAGAAAACTATGATGATGCTATTTGGACCTTTAAGTTGCTGCCGGCGTTGAAATCCTGCAGCAGCAGCAGCAGTCGTTTAGTGGGGAACTCCCAAACATAGGTGGAAGTACCGCCAGAGGCCTGCCTAAGAAACGTAAATAATGTTGACCTGAGAAAATTCTCTGGGGTCAGTGTCAGGTCAGCTGGATGGACAGAATGCTCATCTATCCACTTTTTTTGGGCTATTATGAAAAATGAGCACAGAACACGTTATGAAATGAAAGAAATCAAACATTACAGAAAAAAGAGCAAGAGTGCGAGTGAAGCATAGGAAAGAGATAGATACACTTCAGGACAGGAGAAAAACAGGGACAGAAATAAAAAGTGATTAATCATCCAATAGAGGATTTTGCGAACTGAAAGAGGTTAATTTCCTATTGCGTCTGCCAGCAAGTAGGGCGATGGAACTTGTATGAGTCTGAGAAGGATGGCAGATCAACATATTCCTAATGGTGCTGGAGAAGAGTTAACATGTGCGTCAGTTGGAATGCTTGGTGATTCTGGACCTCTGAAGTGTCATGTTCCCCCATACTATTGAGTCCTTAAGATTACAGGCTCTTCAAAATATGTTGTTTGGATGTTGGGCACTCATGAATTTTGAGTTTTGTGTGTTGTTTCGTTATTAAAGAAGCAAATATATCTTTTTAATTTGGCTCACAGTGAGATGGCTATATCAATCTAAATAGCAGACAATTCCTGAAATGTGAATAAGTTCGTTGTTTGTGCAATGTCAGTGTCTGGCTACATCTTAAGCTAATAGACTGGTTTGTCTGGAAACTTGTTAATGGCATTTGGAAGTTAGCAGATATGAATGTTATTTCCTGCAGACTGGGCTGTAGGAATCCAGTTAACCTCCACACTAGCATAATTCTGTTTATATATTAATGGATCTCCCATGGTGTTCCTCAAGACAAGTTGGATAATACTCTGTTGAACAAGGTCATAGGTGCTATACCATTTAATGCACACTGTTATTCTACTGTTAAGGGAATCACTAAGGCCAGACATTCTAATTGTTCTAAACAAAACTGTTCAACCAGTGCTGTTTGGTGAAGATTGTAAACAATTTTACAACACCAAGTTATAGTCCAGCAATTTTATTTTAAATTCACAAGCTTTCGGAGATTTCCTCCTTCCTCAGGCAAATGTTGGAACAGTGGAAATGCTGGTTAGTTTCAGATCAGAAGCATTAAATGAATGGCTTTCTTTTTTCCTTAAAAAAAAATCAATTTCCATCTATAGCAAAGTTGATGGACAAAGCAAGCTCATGCACCTTTTTACACTTAGAACAGTCAATTGTAATATTTGAATCTAACTTTGTTAATTTTGTCTGAAAATTTGACTTCAAATTCATTGGGCCCGATATTACCAGGGCGGTGGGTTCGCAGCGGGGGGGGGGGGGGGGCGATTGGGCGCGTGGGTAACACGCCCAGTGAAATCAGTCTGGCCCGCGCACAATCGCGGGCTAATTGGATCCACTTACCTGTTGTTCCAGGTTCCCCGCTGCTGAGCTGCGCAGTGGGCGGACTGCACATGCGCAGTAAGGTGTGTCAGCTGGAGGAGCTCTATTTAAAGGGGCAGTCCTCCACAGACTGATGCTGCAAGAAATAGGAAATATTACAGCATGGAGCAGCCCAGGGGGAAGGCTGCTCCCAGGTTTAATGATGCCTCGCTCCAGGTATTATTGCATGGGGTGAGGAGGAGGGGGAGGACAGAGATCTTCCCCCCGGCGGGCGGGAGGAAGCGGCTTGCCTCTGCCACCAAGGAGGCCTGGCTCGAGGTGGCAGAGGAGGTCACCTGCACCACCAACATATCGCACACCTGCATCCAGTGCAGGAGGCGCTGCAATGATCTAAGTAGGTCAGCCGAAGTGAGTACACTTACTCATTCCCCTACACTCCGTCTGCCACATCGCCACCCCCACCTCACATCTCCTTCTGCACTGCCAACACTACTCTGTCACATCACCCCTCACACCTCATCCTCATCTTACCTGCACTTACTTACCTCGCCAGTACTCATCCCGCCACTACCACTCAACCCAATCCTCATACAATCTCATGGCTCTATCTCATTCTCACCCTCTCATGCATCTCTTTCACGGTCAGCCTCACTCAACCTGCCACTACCTGTGCTGCAGCCACAGGGCATGCATCACATATGTGCAGTAGGCAGCGTAAGGCAAACGTGTCGTGAGCATGAAGGGGATGCACAAGGGTGTTTGAGGGTTTGTCATGGTCTTTACTTATATTTAATTTCTGATCAACTCACATTACATATTATATTGGCACCATTACTGCCACGTCTTTGCAAATCTTGTCTGGTTTGTGCAATAATGCCCTTTCCTGAGGATCACTATGAAGACCCACACCTGATGCCACCCATTGTGTCACTGCAGGGTGGGTGTATTTGCAGGGCTCTTTTGTGCAGACGACTGAGAGACGTCGGCGATGTCCCTGGTGGCACCCTGGAAGGATGCGGAGAAGTTGTTGAGGGCAGTGGTGACTTTGACAGCGACAGGTAAGAAGATGGTGCTCAGGCCAGCTGGGAGCAGCTCGGCATGAAGGAGGCTGCAGATGTCCACGACTACATGTCGAGTGACTCTGAGCCTCGGTGTGCATTGCTGCTCAGAGAGGTCCAGGAAGCTGAGCCTCGGTCTGTGGACCCTGTAGCGAGGGTAGTGCCCTCTGCGACGCATCTCTCTCTGCGGTTGCCCTCCCTCCTGCTGTGCAGGTGGATGTGTCATAGCACTGTGTTGTGGAGCTCCACGTGTCAGAGGTGGACGGCGTGGCCAGCGAGGCTGGTGATGCTATTCGCCCTCCAAGGAGGTCATGACTGCAGCTACGACGGCCCCCATCCGGAAGATGTACATCTGAGGGGGTCCGCACCGGGGTAAGTGTGGACACCGGGGTAAGTGTGCAAGTTGGTGAATTTTGTTGTTAGGAGGAGGGTGGTGGAGGCCAAACTTTGTCCAAAGTGACAGAGTGGCCTCCTGCAATGAGTGAGGGTCTCCCCCCCCACCTGTCAAATGGACCTTTGCAGCTGCCACAGGCTGATGGCTGCAACATGTCCATTTGAACTGGTAGCGTTTCCCCCAGTACGGGAAACAGTCCCAGTTGTTTGTAAAATCCCAACCCTCCTAAAATATCTCGTTAATCAGGTCTGTAAACGACCTGAAATACCAAGATAAATACTTTAAGTGGCATGCCGGCCGGAGTCCCACATGCGGGGGCTGCGTGCATATGTCAGTGCGTCAGTGGGAAACCCGGAAGTGGACGGGTTGGAGCCAGGCTCCTGGCCCACCCCGGGAATCGCCGATTTTTGTGGCCCCCCCGCCAGGAACGCACCCGATCGCGGGTGCTAAAGTCGACCCCATTGTGTGATTAGAAACAGGACTCAAACAGTATTCGAGTTCCTGTGACTTCTTGTAACAGATCAGACAGAAAGCTCACTTAACTCCTGCTTGAGGGAAGCAATAGTTCACAGCAATTCTGAACATAGTACGAGAAGACAAAAACAGATGAAATTTTCCATTCAGAAACGGAACTTTTTCTAACAAGCATTGGATAGTTTCTTTGTCTAGCTAAAGACATTCTTATGAACTGTAATTAACACATTGTAGATTTTTCTCATGTAATTTATGTTTGGTATTGAACATACTGCAAGTTGCCAAATGTTTGTGCTTTATTTTTCTAGTTTATTGCAAATGAATATATTAGTGGCTGCAGTCAGTTTAAAAGAAAACTTTGTTGGGGTTTAACATCCATCAGTCTTAAGCAAGTGTGGCAGCATAGTAAGAAGCTGCATTAATTCCAGTAAGCAGACTACTGGAAGCAAGGTAATTATTAATTCTTGGTTCACCCAACTCTGCACAGGCAGAATGCAGCAAAAGCACAGATTCTGAAAGGTAGGGAACAAGGTCCATTTATGGGAATTGCTGTGAAATAGTTGAAAGAAAACTGTTCCACAAAAACTTGAAATTATGATGTGCATCCCGGGTAAAACATGTTATTTTGTGCTCCCATCTCTTCCATACGACCTTTAGGTGTGAAGTCAGCCGTATTTGACTGGTTTCTTCCTGACAAATTTATAGTTAACAAAATGCCGTGTGAAACTGTATTTAGTTATTCTGCAGTCCATTTATTTTTCTCTTGTCAAATAATACCACCCCTTCATGTTCTTGAACCACCCTCATGAAAACATCATTAGCTTTCTGAAAATTTGCCTTGCTTCATTAGTTATGGATATTCCTTTTCTTCTAAAAACACTCGTATTTTTTACATAATTGTGACATTTCCATACTTTTGCATGCTATTTCTAACTGGTTGTGACAAACCCAAAAAGACTGTACCTTTCTCAATCCTTGCATTACTAACAAAATTACAGCCCGAGCAACAAAAGATATGTCACATTTTGCACTATAACCTGTACAAACAAGGAGTTCTGGATAGTAGGGGGCAAAGCTCACTAATGGGAACAGCTGTGAAACCATTGAAAGAAAACTATTCTACAAAATTGGTAACTGTGATATGCATCTCCTATAAAACGTGGATATTGTGTGCGAACATCTGTTTCATGGATACGACAATTGTGGGAGAGGTAAACATTTTGCTGGGAGGTAATGGGACAAAAAGGGAAGGTTAGAGATTGGCTGGTAGTTGAAAGGGATGGCTAGGTCAAAAGTGGGGTTTTTTTGAGATGGGGAAATAATGGTGCTTTTGAAAGGAAAAGAGACAGAGGGAGCCATTAACAAATTTAGCAAATCTTAGGGCCAGGAAAGGTAGTTGAGTGGTCAAGTTTTGGGTAGAGATGTGATCAAGTGAGTAGGAGCTGGATCTCAGAAGAGATTAGCTTTGAGAGCGCAGGCAGGAGATAGCAGAGAAGCTGCAAACCAACGGAGGTCGGGGTTAGGATGAGTAAGTGATTGAAAGGAGGTCAGCAGTAGGGGGATAGAGTCAACCACTGAGACAAAGAAATCCATGAGATCCTCATATTTGGTGTTAGAGGTGAAGGTGGAAGGGAGTTGGAGGAGGCAGATCGCAATAGAGTAAAGGAGTGGTGTGTTTTTCAATGACTCCTGTATCTCATTTAAGATCTTCAAATGCACAGGCTCTTAGTTCACATAAGAATACTGCCCCAAAATATATTACATTCATCTAATTTTAAAACACTTTAAATCACATCTTCATTTCTTTAAATTACTTGGCCTCCATTACTAAACTACACTTCGACATTCCATAAGGTAAGTGGGGGCTAGAATATTTGCTTTACCATCTCTATGCACCCCCTTCAAGAAAAAGATTCCACTTCATGATACAAACTCATTCACAAAGTTTATTTCTAGAGTTTTCTGATTTCATTTTTTTTGGTAGAATACATAAATTGTTTGGTGAAAATTTGTGCTCAGTAAAATAAAGATGTTAGTATTGGGGAAGGCACCTGCGATTTCTTGGTGGGTGCTCCCAGTGGATGAGGCTCCATGCTGACAGCGCACATTCGGACAACTGGTCCTCTAGTATCAACATAAAGCAATTTCAGGTTCAATGTAATACAGTTTTCAGGAGGGGAATTTAAACCTGGCTGAGTTAGAGTCAGATGGGAGGTGAAAATAGTAGGTTTTTGGATCGCAACCGCAATCTGGCTCCAACGCGCCCACTTCTGGGTATAACGCGGGCACGTTTGGATGCGCACGTGGAACCGAATCGCAGAGGTCACTTCCCCATTTGGTGCCGGCGGATGAGTTGTTAGCGGGGCAATTTACATCGTTGAGAGAGTTGAGGTAGGGTTTTTTAAAAATTGAGTTTGACACAAATTAGAATTTAACGCCTCCAGCACGGGTTTCCCAGGGCTTCTGAATCTCGCCAGTGAAACAGAAGCGGGATTCAGCTGCAGTTAATTTGGGTTTTTAAACCTGTGATTGTCCCATCTGAATAAAAGGTCAGTTATTGCAGTTGGTCTCTCAGTTCTCTCGGGCAAACGTTTGGCTGAGAGTTCTTGTATTGAGGCTGAGAGTTTCTTGTATTGAGGCTGAGGGCTCAATTTTGAAATGGTGGCGGGTTGGCAGCAGGCGGAGGGTGAAGGTGCGCATGGCAAACCAGAATAAACAAAACTTACCGTTTCCAACGCGATCGCAATGTAATTGATGGTGATTAAAGTTCTTTCTGGGTTTCGCGCCCGGCAGCCCCTGATTGACAGGCTGGCTGCCGACAAGAGCTGCAACACCGAAGGGGGTGGGGGGAGAAAAGGAGAGCGAGCGAGACATCATCCACTGCTGGAACAGAAGATTGGGGGGAGGGGGGGGGGGGAGGAAGAGTGGAAGATCGGGGTGACATCGGAGGGGGTGAAGAGGGAGAGATCGGGGTGGGGGAGGGGGGGAGAAGAGGGACCGAGGATCGGGGAAGGAGACATCGGAGCAGGGTGGAAAGGTAGGTTGATTTTGTGTTTTAACTTTGTGCAATGGTTTGTTATTTAATTTATTTTGTTTCTTTTTGCCTGATCCAGCCCCAGGCGTGAATCAGAAGCTGTGGGAAAGCCACCCAGGTAAGTTTAAAAATTGTTCTACCTAATATTTCACAAGCAAAGTGCCTTGAGTACCTCAATGAGATACATTTGGTTCTTCAACTATCATCCCGCCGGCTTTAATTGGCGACGGGACTTCCCGATTCGGGCTGCCTGGGCGCACACAGGTGGGTCCCTGGGAAACTCGAAAGTCGGCGAGTTGGAGCCGACTTCTGAACCCGCTCTGCATTTCTGCAATTTTCGCAGCCCCCCCCACCGCCCCCAAAATTTAGGTTTAAAATTGAGCCCTGAGAGTTCTTGTGTTGAGACAGCTTTAGCAAAACTTTGGAGCCTTTCAAATTGATAATATCAGGCTGGGGGGTTCAATGGATGCATTCGAGAGGACATCCGAGGAGGATGAAAATGACCATCCACGGCAGCCACGTCGTACTGCGTTGGGACCTGCAGGTGCGCAACAAAGATCTGGAGAACAGCAGAGAAGACTGTGTGGAGAACAGCAGAGAGGGGAGCAACGGAGGGGCTGAAGTCGCAGGAGGCACTACACACGTGAGAGGGTATGCAGGCAGAGGCTGAGCTTCCTGGATCTATCTAAACAGCGGTGCCTACGCAGGCTCAGATTGAGTCAGCAGGCGGTCGCAGGCATCTCCAGGGTGTACAGGGCGCAAACGATTTCAGACATCCGAGGACCACCACATGAATCAGGAGTTTTCATCAACCGAAAGGGGTTTCACTCCATCAATGCACAGCTGGTATGTGACCACAAGAGGAGATTTATGCAGGTGTGTGCCAGATTCCCTGGCAATTGTCATGATGCATTTATACTGTGCCAATCCAACATTCCAGACCTCGTCCAAACAGGAGACAGACTTAAGGGCTGGCTCGTCGGCGACAAGGGATACCTCCTACAAACTTAGCTCATGACACATGTGAGGAACCCCACCAATTAGGCACAAGAGCAATACAACCAGAGCCATATGATCACCAGATGTGCCATCGGCATGTTGAAGATGCGCCTCAGGAGCCCATATAGATCTGGAGGCACCCTTCAGTACTCGCCAGCGAGAGTCTCCAGAATCATCGATCATCGTTCTGTGCTGTGTCCTGCACAACAAAGCGCAGCAGAGAGGTTTAGAGGAGGATAAAGGCACTCGTCAATCATCCTCTGATGGCAACAACGCTGAAGAAGAGGAACAGGAAGAAGAGGAGGAGGACGATAAGGAATATGAAGATGGGGCACCCATCGCCAGACCAGCCGCGCACATTGCTGCCCGGGATGCCTCCATCTCTCATAGATTCTCTTGGTAACAGTGGCAAAAGAGAGACATTGAAATATTCCATACTTCGGATCAGGCAGGATGGGGATCGGGCAGGAAAGTGGAGTTGAGGGCGAAGATCAGCCACGATCTTACTGAATGGCGGAGCAGGCTCGAGGGGCCGTATGGCCTATTCCTGCTCCTATTTCTTATGTGATTACTCAGGTCAGCTGCCACAACCACCACCATCACCCCCTTGCTCAAAACAGTCCTTCAACCACACAATGGGTACCATCATGCATTGGCATTCAACATGAAGCAAATGAAAGGATCACTTCACACTCGAGATGCAATAATGGCCAAGACGTGGATGTGATGCTAATCAATACATTTAATGTGCCAATATTTAAAAAAGGAAACTTCACAACGTAACATTTCTTCAAGCATCCATGTGCATACCCTTGGTGAACTACAATTTCTTGAATTTACACTTCCTACTGCTTCTTCATGGTACATTCCCTGTGGCTTCAGCAGAGGTAAAGGCAGACTGATCAGACTGACTCACTGCCCTGAGTGCTGAGATGCTTTTGGCCTATGACCTGGGTTTTGGAAACCATGAGATCTTCACCAAAGAATGCTCCACCTGCACCTGTGCAGAGACAGACTCGGCCATTGGGTGAAGAGGCAGCATGGTGGGTACTGGTCGGGGGGAGGGGGGTGGGGGGGGAGAGAACAGGTGAGATTGGGAGCGCTTTCAGTGAAGTTCCCACTTCCATGACGCCTTTCACCATCATCCCTCATCTGGACCAGCATCATATCAGTCCTATCATTCTGCTGGAGAGGAGCTTGGTGCACATCAGTGACGTGTTGTAAGGCCATGGATTAGCCATCTGTCACCCTGATTAAGGCAGCAGACATGCTGGCTATCAACGTATGCACAGCCATGGTCGCATCCTGCATAGACTCATTTGAGAGCATTGCTTGAAGCTTCATGGAGGCAGCCACTCTCTCCATGGCAGACATTCTTGCAATTACCTGCGACATCAATCCACTCATGTTGGAGTTGGACTCGTCCATCCTCTCTGCTATTGTGGAGAGCGGCACGTTTTCCAGTACCTCGCAAAGGTGCAGCTGTACCTCAATCATTCCCAACAATGGCCCCCGGAGTTCAGCATCTGTGTCCAGCTGAGCAAAGCTTGGAGAGGAGTGTGCCCTCAGACGCGGACTCTTCACAGTTGCCCCGGTCACAAGTACCTGCTCGTGCTCACTTATGCGATGTGAACCACCAGGTGACAATCCAACTAACTGTCTATCTGGACCCACGAAGGTGTGAGTATCTGCGCTGGTGCATGGCTGTATGTCCTATGACGGTGCACCCTCAGAAGGAATGAGATCCTCTGAGGAATCGATGTCATTCATCTCTGCACATTCTTTTTGTACGCATGAAGGCCCTGGAAGATAGAAGAAAGCGATATGAATTAGTCATGGCAAAGTAACAATCTTGGCAATCACCATACTCAGGTTTCTCATAGTTCAGTTAGGGATGAAATAAAGTCATCATGTGTGTGAAAGATGTTTAAGTTCTGTAACCAGGCATCTGTGGGTTCCCAATCTCTCCATCTTGGATGGATCGTGATGCAGATGTACCACTTATCTCCATGGCCACCTCCTCTGCATCTGTCAGCTGGACTATTTGTGGAGGGTCACCCCCAGTCCTTGCCCTCTCCCTTGCATTTTGCGCTCTCTTCTCCTACAATGACTGAAGGTCACGTATTCACCCGATGAATGCAGTGCATTAGGTGAGGGTGACTATCAGACAGATGCATCACGTTACATAAGGATTGGTGTGAGTGGCAGTGGTGAGTGCATAAATGGGGAGATTAGAAAGTGAAGGATGGGTGCTGCTGAAACTTAAGTGGGTGTGAGGAGTGATGTGATAGAGTACTCTTGGCAAGACAGAGTGAGATGGGAGTATTGTACACCATAGGATGTAGGGGAATCAGCAAATGTACTCACTCTTCCTGACCTGGTTAGGTCATGAAACCGCTTCCAGCCAAGACCTGGGCACCGTGTTCCGGCTGTTCACCTCAACCATGATCTGATTGAATGGCGGAGCAGGCTCGAGGGGCCTACGGCCTACTCCTGCTCCTATTTCTTATGTTCTTATCATGCCCCTTTTCTCTGACAAAACAAAGTGCAATAACCTCAAAGCCGCAATCTCATTTTCAACTGCAGCAGTGTGACATTTTCATTTTCCACATGGTTCTTCTAAGTGAGATGTTGAATTTAGTGCCATTTTGTGGGCAGTTTTTTCCAGCTGGGGTTACACCCAACAGGAACTGATTTGAGACTGTCCAAACGTACTTGACATAGAAACTTCACAGTTGGTGGTCAGGAATGGATGTGAACCTAGGACTCAAAGGCTAACGGCTGGCTGTTAATTCACTGTCCCTAACAATTTCAGGACTTCCTACACCTAGTACAAATAAACCTATTTTACTAGTATTTGTTCTTGATCTGCAGGTCTTTTATTAACTAAGATTAATATATGGGATTTCTGAGTTACATCAAACCCATTATGTCATGAAAAACAAATATTTGTTGGATGCTGTAAAGAGAAACTTTTTGAATGATGAAGTCTACAGGAGAGCCTTTCCTCAACACCCACATTCAAAGCAGAAAAAAAATGAAGGAACAATCATACAGCAAATATTACACAGAATTTACAGCACAGAAACAGGCCATTCGGCCCAACTGGTCTTTGCTGGTGTTTAGGTTCCACACAAGCCTCCTCCCACCCTACTTCATCTAACCCTATCAGCATATCCTTCTATTCCTTTCTCCCTCATGTACTTATCTAACTTTCCCTTGAAGGCATCGATAACATTCACGTCAACTACTCCATGTGGTAGCAAGTTCCATATTCTAACCACTCTCTGGATAATGTCATTTCTCCTGAATTCTTTATTGGATTTATTAGTGACTATCTTAAATTTATGGCCCCTAGTTTTGAACTCCCCCACATTTGTCAGATGTTCAAAGCCAGAATAGAATACTGTTGTATGTGTCACTGCTGTACATTCAGGGTGACATCACAGGAGGCCTTGTCTAAATCTTAAATTAATTTTTACTTAAAAAGGATGACCTCAGCCACCCTGACATCACGAGACATACTTTGCTATACTCCAGAGGGTACAGCACATTTGCAAACACAACAGAAGGTCAAAGATCGTTTATCAAAGGCAGCCTTTCCTGCACTTTCAAAATCCAAAAGGACTGATGTTTCAAGTACTGGTGTACTTTCAAAATTTGTGCAAAAACATATTTTCTCTTGAATTATACAGGCAAGCTATAATTCCAACAAAAAAAATCACATTTCTTTGACTGTAAAAATAGATGATCATTCAGGGACATTAATCTGGTAGTCTTCCTTGGTCATTGCATAACCAAAGTTAAATGCTGCAAAAGTTGTCCTATTGAAGTGTTTCTTGTTAAAGTTGACAAATTTAGATTAGACACACGGTGTAGGACATCACAAAGGCTGTAGGAAAGAGTAGGGGAGAAGACATGGCAAAAATCAAAGAGCTGCACAGTTTTGAGGTCCTGGAATGGATGAGTTAGAGTGGGGGGGGCGGGGTGATGAGTTGCACATTACCTCAGTGTAGGCAAAATCTGTGTACAAGAGTTAAGGTTGCATGGATGTTCCTTATTATTTTTTTTTCCACAAAGCCGTTTTAAATGGAGGTCCAAAGTACAAAATCAATTAACTGGACTCCAAGAACAGGACCTTTGAAGTAACTGTACACAAAGATCAGGCTTTAATGTCAGCTAAAAATGTGGAGGATTGCACCAAAATACAGGAAGAAACAAACGGGTTTGCAGAGTGGGTGGATAAATAGCAAATGAAATTCAATATGACGTGGTTCATTTTGGTTAGAGGAATAAAGAAGCCACTTATTCCATGAAAGGTAAGTAACTAAATGGGGTACAGGAGCAAAGAGATCTGAGAATATAGTTACATAAATCACTAAAAGTATATACACAGATTGATAAAACTATAAAGAGTGCAAAAAAGTACTGGGGTTCATTTCTAGAGGAATAGACTACAAAAGCAGGGAACCAATGTTAAATTTATATAGAACCTTGGTTAGTCCACACTTGGAGTACTGTGTGCACTCTTGGAGCATAATGGAGGCGGGAAGTCAGCGGATGGGCGAATAGTCACGTGGGAAACCCCGGAAAAATAATCTGCACGTCGGCTCGAGTGATTGCGACTAAATTGAAGGCCCTTAATGTTACTTCCAGGTTTCGTGTCTCCAAGCTGCACAACAGGCATACTGCGCACCCGAATGACGTGCTGGGAACTGGAGTATTTTAAGGGTCATTGCAACCAAGGATTTTGAAGGAGAAAGGAAGAATCTTCAGAGATGCACCATCACAGGTGTAAGGCGGCACCCCGTTTTAGCGACTCCTCTCTTGAGTAACTACTGGCTGGCTGAGGAGCAGAAGGGAGATACCATACCCGGCTCACCAGAGGAAGCGCCCTGCTTCTGCCACCAAGAAGGAGTGGCTGGAGGTGGCAGAGGAGCTAAGCAGCAGGAGCACGGTGGCTAGGTGGTGGGTACAATGCAGGAAGCGCTTTAAAGACAGCCAGGTCAGGAAAAGTGAGTACAGTTATTGATTCACCTACATCTTGTGTTGCACATTATCCCCCCCTCTCACTCTGTCTTGCCAAGCCTACTCCATCACATCACTCCTCACTCCCACTTAAATCTCATCATCCAATTACCTTCACTTTCTGTGCACTTCCTCACCTCCCCATTTGTGAACCCACCACTCCCACTCACCCCAAACCTGATGCAATGTGATGAATCTATCTGATAGTCACCCTCTGATGCATGTTTCATTGTTAGCATCGGCCAAAGCAATGCAGCAATCGGGTGACTACGTCACTCACACAAACTCACACGTCTGTTCTTTCTCCCCTTGTAGGAGAGCGCAAAATGCATGGGAGAGTAGGAGGACTGGAATAGGGCCCACTCCAAATAGTGGCCCTGACAGAGGAGGAGGAGGAGGAGGAGGAGGCGTTGGAGCTCAGCCACACAGTTGAATGCCTGGCCGTCGGAGATGGCGAGACTGTCAACCCGCAAACGGCTGGTGACAGAACTTTAACATCAGCACACACATCATGACTTGATGCTATCAATGATTGACCTGTCACACACCTCAATAAGCTCATTGCAAACTAACTTCTGCAATTTTTTGTAATATTGCTTTATGTTCTCTTCCAGGGCCTTCAAGGATTGATGACGAGGCACTGCCCCCTCAGTCTTGCTGATGTCATCGCAGGGGAAGTTGACGTGGTCGGGAGCCCTGGCAAACAAGCCATCCGTAACCTGTCGTACACACTTATGTGTATACACTTATGTGCACAAGACTGAGAGACCCTGGAGATGTCACCGGTGGCGCCCTGGAAGGATCCGTAAGCAAAGAATTGAGGGCAGTAGTGACTTTAACTGCAATGGGCATTGCATGGCCACCAGGCCCAGCTGGGAGTAGCTCTGCATGAAGGAGTGTGCAAATGTCTGCGATCTCCTGGCGACTCAATCTCAGCCTGTGTAGGCACTGCTCCTCAGAGAGGTCCAGGAAGCTCAACCTCTGCCTGGACACCCTCTCGCATGGATAGTGCCTCCTGTAACCTCGGTCCTCCTCCGTTGGTTCCCTCTCTGCTCTTCTCCAGGCCCTTGTGATGCACCTCTGTCTTGTGCGCCTGCAGATCCCAGAATTGCACGACATGCCTGCCGCGGATGGTGATGTTCCTCCTCCTCAGATGTACTGTGGAATAGCTCCATTGTGCCCCCATCCTGATGTTGTCAGTTTGAGGGGGTCCAAAATGTAGGTAAATATGTCTGAACACAAGAATTATGAGTGTGATCAAAGAAATCTCAGTCTAAACACAAAGAACTCCCAGCCAAAGGTTTGTCTCAGAGAACTGACTGCCCTGCTGCAAAAACTCACCTTTTATTCACTGGTTTAAAAAGGTCCACATGAGGGCCGGCTGCAACTTGCCTCTGTTTCCATGCCGTGTTTGAGAGGCCACAGGAGACACGTTCAGGGGAAGTTAAAATCATTTGTGTAAATTAATACACAAAAAGTTAATCCCCTTAAATGGTTTAAATGCATAAATTGGCCCTTTAAATATCGGCCCCCCCCCCCCGGGTGTCAGAATCGCGCGCATCCGAACACGTCTGGGTCAAATGTGGAAGTGGGCATATTGGAGCCAGGGTGCGGTTGCGCTCCGATTTCTCAGAATTTTCACTGCCCACCCGCCCCCATCCACCCGTTCTTGGGGGTTAAAATTTACCCCCTGGTCTCCATACTACAAAAAGGATATTGAAGCACTAGAGAAAGTGCACTAAGGTTTACAGAATTGAGAGGAAGCAACTATCAGGAAAGACTGAGCAGGTTGAGGCTCTTTTCCCAGAGCAAAAAGAGAAGACCATGAAGTGACGTAATGGAAGTCTTTAAAATTATGAAAGGGTTTGATCGGGTCGATGTGGAGAAACCGTTTCCACTTGTGGGTGAGTCCAGAATAAGGTGGCATAAGTATAAGATGGCCACTAACAGATCAAATAAAGAATTCAGGAGGAATTTATTTAGATAGAGAGTGGTGAGAAGTTGCCACTCACTGCCACATGGAGTGGTTGAAGCGGATAGCATTGACACATTTAAGGGGAGACTTGGTAGTTACATGAGGGGGAAGGAAATATAGGGATATGTAGGCAGGGTGGGAAAAGGTAATTTGAATGGGAGGAGGCTTGTGTGGAGTATAAACACTGGCCTATTTCCGTACTGTACTGTAGATTCTATGTGACCACTAACCAGCCTCTTCTTCAGTGCCTGGCCAAAGCTTGCCTTTGTAGCTATCTGTTTCAAAACCTGATATCTGTGAGTGTTCCTGTCTCTGTTTTAATCGCCAATTTCAAAGCCTGAAGGAATGGCCTGCCAGATGACCCCTGCGCAGCACTTAGAACCAGAGACGTCCCAAAATAATGGGTGTGAGGTGTTTACTGATTACCAAGCCAGGTTAATGAATTGCTTATCATTTACAGTCTTTGGGGAAACAACATGAAAGCTTAGCTCATTAGCATTTTAACCACCTTTCATCTCTAACAGTTAACTTGTACGAATGTGCTTTGTTTTGAAACACATCACATAAATAGAACTTTTTGTCACAAATCTTTTCTGTGGAAAAATGGTCAAAAATCCAAAAACATAACAGCCGTAAATTAGGCTGGGACCCTGATAGGCTCATCCGAAACTTGGCCTGGAGTTTCCGTCTGGCCCTGTGGGGATGAAGCCATTGCCCATCCTAAAAATGGCGATTGGTGCAGAAGGGGGTGGGACCAGGATTATGAACATCGGAGCTCCAGCATTCTCAGCCTCTCAAAAGGTCTGGCAGATCCTTGGCTATCAGTACATCGAGTAAAAGTAGGTGTATGGTCCACCTGACTGGCAATTATGAAGACTACTTCAGGGGTCACGTCCAGAGATGCAGCCTGAACCCACAAATTTTTATGCAGCCCCCTTTACAAACTTTCTGGTGGGGGGGGGGGGGGGGGTTGGGGGGGCACCGCAGTGTTTGGCTTGACTTTATGCTCTCCCTTGCACGGTGGGGATCTTGGGTGCACCCCAGAGCCTTGAGGATCCACCATCCAAATGTTAAGTAGGGAACCCCTTCCTGAATCTGCAAAGTGGGCACAATCCTGGCATGAGTGCTGGGATCGATGGCCCACAGAATTTTGGCCCCATTGAGGGCACGAGCCCTTTGATTGTTATTCATCCCAGTCTCACAATAGCAAACAAGCAGAAATCTAATAAAGTTGTGCTGACTGGTTCTGTCTGCACCTACTGTATGTAACATTTTCACAAGTTATCTAATCTTAAAAGACAAATAAAAAATAAATGGAATGGAAATCGTCTGGGTTCTACAAAGGGTGGCCACTTTGCCAGGGTACCACCTAGGCAGTGAAGTTTAAAATTACCCCAATGTATCTCTATGGGTAAGAATTTATCATTAATAGTGGGGCAAGCATGGCTGGAAAACAGTCCAGAATCTGGAAGTGCCAGGTGCCAGCCTGACAGTGATTCTGCAGAGCCTGGTAAAGGGAGAAGCCTTACAAGGCCAGGAGGTAGCAGAGATGTTCTACTTTGGGAGTACCTGGATCCCGGCCTAGGAACAGAATGGGGCATAATTGGAAACTGGTACGCCCAATGAGAGGAGTCTTCCTGGCACAGTACAGGGTGCATGTGGGCCCCTCCTAGGGGTCCAGGATGGGAGTGTGGCCCCAAAAGATTTAAGGTTTGTATTTTTTTTAAATTGTAAAGAGGCTGTGGGGACACATTTTCCTCTTTCCCAGGGGGAGGGCAGGGAACAGTACGCTGTATCTTGCATCCTCCAGGGGCAGGTGGGAAACCAAGACGTACCCATAAAGGTCCAAGGACACGATATTAAAATGAAAATTATGGTGCCCCAACCCCCGACATTGGAAAGTCCACTGGGGTCGGTGGCGGAGGTTCCTGGCAGAAGCCAAATGACCGCATGGCTCTGCGTACAAAGAAAGAACGAACTTGCATTTATATAGCGCCTTTCACGACCGCAGGATGTTCCAAAGCACTTTACTGCCAATGACGTACTTTTTGACATGGAGTCACTCTTGTAATGTAGGAAACGCGGTAGTCAATTTGTACAGAGGACTCCCCTGCCCTTCCTCCAATAGTGCCGTGGGATCTTTTACATCCACTTGAGAGGTTTAACGTCTCATCTGAAAGATGGCACCTCCGACAGTGCAGCACTCCTTCAGTACTGCACTGACGTGTCAGCCTAGATTCTGTGCTCAAGTCCCTGGAGTACAGAAGAAATTTCAGCAGTATCCTGGGGTGAGCTCACAGGAACAACCAGGCAATGCGGAAATTTTAAAAATACCGTGCCAATTTTTGTCAGCAGATACCAACAAGTGGGCACAAGCCTAGAAATGCTAACTATCAAAAAGAGAAACCCTGGAACTTGGTATGTATAAAGGATGGTTGTAAAGCAAAAAGGTTATATTGCAGTCAAAATACTGAGATACAGTTGAAGAAAAATAACTTCACGTGTCTTAATTAAAATATGTTAATAACCTTAACTGCTTAAGAAAATTAGTTACTCTTTATATTGAATTTAGTATAAAAGTTGTTTAATATACCAAAGAAATACAATGACTCCTATGAATAACTACATGCCTGATTATCTGATGGACTTATACAATTATCAGCTCATATGAGTCACTGAGCCGGTGAGGTAATTCACCACAAGTCATGTGCTTCTCACCTGAGCTTTTCCCAGGTTGATTTGTTCCACAATTGGAAGTAATTGTGAATGATTGTGAGCGCAGTCAACCGCAGCGTTATGTTCTGCCGGCACAGCTGCTAGCATAATTAATAGAGGATGCATCTGAGACATGTTGCAACCCTGATCGGGGGACTTCAGTACAAACTTCTGATAGCCTCAATGTAACCCTTTGACGACCGCAGTAACATTAAAGCAGCAAAATTTTAAAACAGGAGCAGTCTGGGCAGGACAGCCTCTCAGGGTTTCGACAAGTTGTGCCATTGAGTAGACTGGTGCTAAGTGAAGCCTGCGCCTTCCTTACTGCAAATCCCCAGCTCAGTTGTGTGGTTACAGCAGCTCCAAACTTCAGGACAGGTGAGTCCATACAGTGGGACAGAAGACGACAAAAATAAGTTCCCCTCTTTGATGCCACGGGTGGCATTATTCACAAGACATGACTTTTACAGAAGCCATTTTGATTCTATACATGGAACTAAAAAGCATCCTCATCGTTTCTACTCTAATGGCCATCTTCCCGTCACCCGAGTGCTGGAGAAAATCCGAACCAACACATCTCCATCAACGAACAGGAGAATAAACTAAACTATTAAAACAAATGAAAAGCTCTCATGGAAGGTGCGCATTTGAAATCAGAACCTGTCTTTTCTCTTTACAGATGCTGACTGACCTGCTGTGTGTTGCCAGCATTTTCCATTTTTTTTTTAAATCACTTACATATATTAAAACACTTTCTGCAATAATATCCATGATAACAGCAACAAAGCCAAAGTGATTTTTTCCATAGTTCTGAGAAGACATCACAAGGCTGATTTTCCTTGCGGCTCCTTTGTGAGTGGAGTAGGAATTCTGCCAACTCTGTGCCTGTGCCCTCCAGCCCCAGCTGATTTCCCAGGGTCAGGCTTATTTTAATAATTTTCATAAGCTTTCAATGGGAATCCCACCTCGGTCGAGGAGTGCCTTGGAGGGTGGCGGGGGGGTGGGGGGGGGGGGGGAGAATATTTAGGGAGAATCACTGTTGCAGGCCTCAGAAGCCTGCTGCAACATAGAAGCAGCCGGCTGCTTCTAAGTCAGCCAAGGAAATTATTTATGCTGATCTTCCACCAAAATTACTGCAGCCAATTGAGACCTCCCCCACCCCGAGGAAATTCCCGGTGAAAGTATTCTATTCCCCCATCGCTAACTATCCTCACTTTGAAATGAGCAAATCATAAGGTCAGAAATGGGGATGTTCGTTGATGACTGCACGGTGTTCCGTTCCATTCACAACCCCTCAAATAATGAAGCAGTCCGAGCCCGCATGCAGCAAGACCTGGACAACATCCAGGCTTGGGCTGATAAGTGGCAAGTAACATTCGCGCCAGATAAGTGCCAGGCAATGACCATCTCCAACAAGAGAAAGTCTAACCACCTCCCCTTCACATTCAACGGCATTACCATCACTGAATCCCTCACCATCAACATCCTGGGGTCACCATTGACCAGAAACTTAACTGGACCAGCCATATAAATACTGCGGCTACAAGAGCAGGTCAGAGGCTGGGTATTCTGCAGTGAGTGACTCACCTCCTGACTCCCCAAAGCCTTTCCACCATCTACAAGGCACAAGTCAGGAGCGTGATGGAATACTCTCCACTTGCCTGGATGAGTGCAGCTCCAACAACACTCAAGAAGCTCGACACCATCCAGGACAAAGCAGCCCGTTTGATTGGCACCCCATCCACCACCCTAAACATTCACTCCCTTCACCACCGGCGCACTGTGGCTACAGTGTGTACCATCTACAGGATGCAAGGTAGCAACTCGCCAAGGCTTCTTCGACAGCACCTCCCAAACCCATGACCTCTACCACCTAGAAGGACAAGGGCAGCAGGCACATGGGAACAACATCACCTGCACGTTCCCCTCCAAGTTACACACCATCCCGACTTGAAAATACAACATCGTTCCTTCATCGTCGCTGGGTCAAAATCCTGGAACTCCCTACCTAACAGCACTGTGGGAGAACCTTCACCACACGGACTGCAGCGGTTCAAGAAGGCGGCTCACCACCGCTTTCTCAAGGGCAATTAGGGATGGGCAATAAATGCTGGCCTTGCCAGCAATGCCCACATCCCATGAACGAATAAAAAAAAATCAAAAAGTTAAACGGGTTTTGACTGTTTAGTTCACTACAGGATTTAATCACCGTGACTCCCTCCTCTCTCTGATCTGTATCCCTGCTCCCAGCTGCAGTAACACATATGTCATTATTTAAAGCCGAAAGTGATTACAGCACCAATCAACAGTCTTGAGATTCACACAGTTTAACGGCAGGTTCGGCAGGTCTAAAGATTTCTTTTATTTTTGCATCATTTAAGAAAGGTTAGTGTTTCCAATTATGATTGGAGTAAAGCCATCAATATTCATGGTATGGGGTTCATCCTCAATCTGAATCTTGCTACATTTCAAATGCAGGGTTCATTGTGGAAGGCCAAATACATTTGACTTCAAGTGACAATCTGTAATTGGACATCACAATCTTGTAGCATTTCAGCTGTGAGAGGGAATAATGGCCAAATCCAGAAGTTAGCAGCTTAACTATATAAAAATTAAAATCTTGGTACCATGCCTGGGGGTGTAAAATGTTTTTTTTACATAATATGACCGTAAATGTATCATGATATGTAAACTTTCTGATGAGTCACATCCTTAAAAAAAATCTGTCCTAACAGTTTCTAAATAAATAGTCACAAGATAAAAGCAAGCTTGGCAAATGGAATTATAGAATCATTGAAAGATTACAACACAGAAGGAGGCCATTCGGCCCATCAAGTCTGCACTGGCTCTATGCAAGAGCAATCCAGCTAGTCCCGCTCTCCCGCCCTTTCCCCGTAGCCCTACAAATGTTTTCCTTTGAAGTACTCATCCAGTTCCCTATTGAAAGCCATGATTGAATCTGCCTCCACCACCCCCTTGGGCAGTGCATTCCAGATCCTAACCACTTGCTGTGTAAAAAAGTTTTTCCTCATGTCACCTTTGCTTCATTTCCCAATCACCTTAAATCTATGTCCTCTGGTCCTTGACTCATCCGCCAATGAGAACAGTTTCTCTCTATCTAGGCCCTTCATGATTTGAATACCTCTATCAAATCTCCTCGCAACCGTCTCTGTTCCAAGGAGAACAACCCCAGCTTTTCCAGACTATCCACGTAACTAAAGTCCCTCATCCCTGGAGTCATTCTAGTAAATCTCTTCTGCACCCTTTCTAAGGCCTTCACATCTTTCCTAATGTGCGGTGCCCAGAACTGGACACAATACTCCAGTTGTGGCCAAACCAGTGTTTTATAAAGGTTCATCATGACTTCCATACAGCCCAGGATCCCGTATGCTTTTTTAACCACTTTCTCAACCTGCCCTGCCACCTTCAACAATTTGTGCGCATATACCCCCAGATCTCTCTGTTCCTGTACCCCCTTTAGAATTGTGCCCTCTAGTTTATATTGCCTCTCCTCATTCTTCCTAACAAAATGTATCACTTTGCATTTTTCTGCATTAAATATCATCTGCCAATTGCCCACACATGCCACCAGCCTGCCTATACCCTCTTGAAATCTATCACTATCCTCCTCACTATTTACTACCCTTCCAAGTTTTGTGTCATCTCAAATTTTGAAACTGTGCCATGTACACCCAAGTCCAAGTCATTAATATATATCAAGAAAAGCAGTGGTCTCAGCACTGACTCCTGGGGAACACCACTGTACACCTCCCTCCAATCCAAAAAACAACCGTTCACCACCACTCTCTGTTTCCTGTCCTTTAGCCGATTCTGTAATTATGTTGCTACTGCCCCCTTTATTCCATGGGCCGCAATCTTGATGATAAGCCTACTGTTCGGCACTTTATCTAACGCCTTTTGAAAATCCATATACACCACATCAACTGCATTGCCCTCCTCTACCCTCTGTTTCCGCATCAAAAAAACTATCAGGTTAGTCATAATGGTTTATGTTGCTGTTTTAATTATTACTATAAGCTAGGCTGCACAGTTATCCCTTCAATTTTGTATATAAGAAAGTTACCTGTTTGTGACAAATCAACAGCAAAAATCACAAAATTCAAGCCTGGGACATTTGTTCCTACTCTGTATTCTCTAATCCAAAGCCTGTAACATTCCCTTCAGCGACATAGCTTGGCTTTTCAACAATATCCCCATTTGATAAATCAGTGCTCTGCTGGTGACATTTAGATGAGATTACAAACCAGACTGAGAAGATTCATATTTTGTTCAAAAATTAAGACAACTGACATTAATCTCTTATCAATACAGCAAATGTAACCCGATCAGGACCGGAAAACTCAGAACTAGAATGCTCCTCTTATTGAAAAAAAAGATTTTTTTTCAGAGCTTTTGCTCATTTACTGTAATTGAACACAACAAAACATGAGGGTAAAAGCACCTGAGAAAGGAATGCATGAAGCCACTGATCAGGAAATGAGTCACTCTGCTGTATTACGGCTAGTGGACCTCAAATCTGAGTGTATACAATAAATAACCTGAGATAGATAAGACAATACCGTAAAAGGCTGAAGAGAATTGCATTGCAAGCATAGCGCATTAACCGTGCTCCATGAAGATGCAGAGTAAACAAAATTGCAAGTCGCTTTTTAAAAAAAAAATCTACAGCCAGTTATAAAAAACATCCTTGTTCCAGGTACAGCCTCGACTTAGTGCTAGAAGCATCTCAGAAATACGTTTTATCTCAGATGTCATTTACTGGTTGTGTTTACTCCAAAACTACACCTGCGTCTCTACTTTGTACTTATTTTATATTGTGCAATTTGTGAAAATAATTGTGCACTGCACATGGTGTGGCCGTAGACACCCTTTTAAATGACTTTATATATTTTTTTTAATTCGTTCACGGGATGTGGGCGTCGCTGGCAAGGCCGGCATTTATTGCCCATCCCTAATTGCCCTCGAGAAGGTGGTGGTGAGCCTCCTTCTTGAACCGCTGCAGTCCGTGTGGTGACGGTTCTCCCACAGTGCTGTTTGGAAGGGAGTTCCAGGATTTTGACCCAGCGACAATGAAGGAACGGCGATATATTTCCAAGTCGGATGGTGTGTGACTTGGAGGGGAACGTGCAGGTGGTGTTGTTCCCATGCGCCTGCTGCTCTTGTCCTTCTAGGTGGTAGAGGTCGCGGGTTTGGGAGGAGCTGTCGAAGAAGCCTTGGCGAGTTGCTGCAGTGCATCCTGTGGATGGCGCACACTGCAGCCACAGTGCGCCGGTGGTGAAGGGAGTGAATGTTTGGGGTGGTGGATGGGGTGCCAATCAAGCGGGCTGCTTTATCTTGGATGGTGTCGAGCTTCTTGAGTGTTGTTGGAGCTGCACTCATCCAGGCAAGTGGAGAGTATTCCATCACACTCCTGACTTGTGCCTTGTAGATGGTGGAAAGGATTTGGGGAGTCAGGAGGTGAGTCACTCGCCGCAGAATACCCAGCCTCTGACCTGCTCTCGTAGCCACAGTATTTATATGGCTGGTCCAGTTCAGTTTCTGGTCAATGGTGACCCCCAGGATGTTGATGGTGGGGGATTCGGCGATGGTAATGCTGTTGAATGTCAAGGGGAGGTGGTTAGACTCTCTCTTATTGGAGATGGTCATTGCCTGGCACTTATCTGGCGCGAATGTTACTTGCCACTTATGAGCCCAAGCCTGGATGTTGTCCAGGTCTTGCTGCATGCAGGCTCGGACTGCTTCATTATCTGAGGGGTTGCGAATGGAACTGAACACTGTGCAGTCATCAGCGAACATCCCCATTTCTGAACTTATGATGGAGGGAAGGTCATTGATGAAGCAGCTGAAGATAGTTGGGCCTAGGACACTGCCCTGAGGAACTCCTGCAGCAATGCCCTGGGGCTGAGATGATTGGCCTCCAACAACCACTACCATCTTCCTTTGTGCTAGGTATGACTCCAATTTCATGCAATTGCTCCTGTTCCTCCTGGCCCCAAAAAAATAAGTTTTAAACTTATCTGACAGAGCCTCTGCTCGAGGTCTGCCAGGTTTCACTGAGTATCGTAGTATCACAGTAGGTACAGCACAGAAGGAAGCCATTCGGCCCATCGTGTCTGTGCCGGCTCTTTGAAAGAGCTTTCAATTTAGTCCCATTCCCCTGCTCTTTCCCCATAGCCGTGTAAATTTTTCCTTTTCAAGTATTTATCCAGTTCCCTTTTGAAAGTTATTATTGAATCTGCTTCCACCACCCTTTCAGGCAGTGCATTCCAAATCATAACAACTCGCTGCGCAAAAAAATGTTTCCTCATTTTGCTTCTGGCTCTTCTGCCACTGGAAACAGTTTCTCCTTATTTATTCTGTCAAAACCGTTCATGATTTTGAACACCTCTATTAAATCTCCTCTTAACTTTCTCTGTTCTAAGGAGAACATCCCCGGCTTCTCCAGTCTCTCCGCATAATTGAAGTCCCTCATCCCTGGGACCATTCTAGTAAACCTCTTCTGCACCCTCTCTAAGGCCTTGACATCCTTCCTAAAGTGTGGTGCCCAGAATTGAACACAATACTCCAGCTGAGCCCTAACCAGTGTTTATAAAGATTTAGCATAACTTCCTTGCTTTTGTACTCTATGCCTCTATTAATAAAGCTCAGGATCTCATATGCTTTTTTAACAGCCTTCTCAACTTGTCTTGCCACCTTCAAAGATTTGTGTATGTGCACCCCCAGGTCTCCCTGTTCCTGCACCCACTTTAGATTTGTACCATTTAGTTTATATTCCTCTCTTCATTCTTCCAACCAAAATGCATCACCTTACACTTATCTTCATTAAATTTCATCTGCCATGTGTCTGCCCATTTCACCAGTCTGTCTATGTCCTCCTGAAGTCTGTTACTATCCTCCACAGTTTACTATATTTCTGAGTTTCGTGTCATCTGCAAACTTTGAAGTTGTACCCTCTATACCCAAGTCCAGGTCATTAATATGTATCAAAATGAGCAGTGGTCCTAATACTGACCCCGAGGACCACCACTGTATACTTCCCTCCCGTCTGAAAAACAACCATTCACCATTACTCTCTGCTTTCTGTCCCTTAACCAACTTTGTATCCACGCTGCCACTGCCCCTCTAATTCCATGGGCTTTAATTTTGCTAAGCAGTCTATTATGTGGTACGTGGCCGTGGCCGTTAAAATTGCATCGGAGTCCTAATGACATCATCGGATCCTGATTTACATTCATTCATGAGGCTCCTGCTTGTATCAAGCGGACGCCTCAAGCACCCAAGTAAATGGTGGTGTTAAAATTGCCACAGGGCGGCAAAAGAGCAATAAGTGTACCGTTTGGATTTTAACTCTCATTCCACCTGATTGGTGGGAGGGTGTAATTACACCGTGACAAGTTTGAATCGATTGTTTATATTCTAAATGTGGACACAGGAATTTATAACAGGATAATATCAAAATAAGGACTGAATTTATGATTGGACCGAATGACTTTAAGATGGGGATTGAATTACATCTGAGCCCCCTGGTCCAACTATCTCCTACCCTTTAACCACCCCCCAGCCTCCCCTCCCCCCCAGCCCTTCACCTCAAGATGACACTTGGCCTTGACTCCCAATGTGCAATGCTACAGGAGATCAACTAGTGCTTTATATTTCCAGAACCAACGTACCTTACTTCACATTTATATCCATTTTAAAATACACTGCAATCCCTCAGCCCATCTACTTAATTTATCCAGAACCATTTCAATGATAGCATTCATCATCATACTAGCTACCTGGTCATGTAGCTTAGTGTCATCAGCAAATCTGATGATACGAGAAGAGTGGTATCATTTATCAATAGCGTAAGTAGTAGGTGCATTAGATCAATCCTCTGCAGACGCCCAATTGTCACAGGCCCAAGACGCAGCCTTCCCCATTATAATCAGCCTCTGTTTTCTAACATTAAATCAATTTTCAATGCAACTAAATAATTTACTATTAATTCCATCTTTTCAAGCAATCTGATATACAGAATTTTATCAATTACTTGAGAAAATTCCAAGTAAATAATATCTATTCACTAATCCAATCAGTTCATCAGACCTAACCTGCTGCTTCCAGGCATGTTAACTATCCAAAGAGCTTGTTCATAAAGGACAAACATAGATAGGCGGCAATAAAATGATTGAGCAATCTCCCCACTAACATTGTTAGGTTAATGTATTTAAAACTCATGCCTCACTCTTTTTTTTGCAAGAAAATTACATGAACCACCTTCCAATCCTCAAGATACCGCCACTGTACTTATATAGAGCCTAACAATAATAACCAAAGCCTCTCCCGTTTTTCACTTGTTTCCTTGAGAATTCGGATGTGTCCTTTTTTTTCAAATGTCCCTCTTGCACACACTTCGACGCAAGTCACCTTATTTTAATAGTTCATGTGTATGTGCATGAAATTTATGCAGAAAAATGAAGAGATTTTAAAACCTCTGTGCTGATTTTCCATTTGGGTAGGGTGCAGTGGCCGTATACCATTAAGTGTACAAGTTTATCTCATATTGCAAGTGTGTGGGATGAGCCTCGTGAGATTTGCTGGGGTCTGCTTATTTTAATATTTATTGCTCTCAGCGTGGATTAGGCCATGCGTTAGGAGAGCGAAAGCCAGGTGACGGAATATCCAATACAGCAGCAGATTTAAAGAGCTACTGCTGTGCCTTAAAGGAACATTCACGCATTTCGGAGTTTGAAAATGTACTGCAGGATCTCAATTCAGTGCATTGCTACAGATGGCTGAGAGTAGGGGTAGAGTAAAAAGAGAAGGAACGACTGCTCCCTTTACAGAGAGAGACTTTGCAAATTTATGCAGAGAGTTCATTTATACTGGGGTGCATTTCTGTAGCAAGAGATGAATGAATGTGCATGTATAGTGGCTGAGGTAAAGCAGAGGACCATTGTGCTAATGGAGTTTGGTGCAACTGTTCATTGGTAACATGTATTCAGCTATGTTTGTGCTGGGGTGGCTTAGAATTTTAATTGAAGTGGTTATCTAATATAAGTTTCTGGATTTGTCCTCCTTGCTGCAGCTCTAGTGGGCCTGGCAATTCTTCAGCCTTGGGATTATCAGCATCCTCTTCAGCACCTTCCTCACCCTCTGTTGCATGTTGACTACTCGATAAAAAGTATAACTGTACAACATAAAGCATGCTACTATCATTTTGGGTACCTCTGCGGGGCTGGTCAGCAGGACATCACCAGACCTGTCCAAGCAGCGAAATCATTGCTTCAGCATGCCTATGGTATGCTCTATTTGTATTCTTGTGAAGGCAGATGTTTGTATTTTCTGCCGTATTTCATGCATTTCAAACTGGCACCGTGGCACAAAAGAATATCCCTGCTCCTCAGGAGCCATCCTCCCAGTCTTCAAATACTGGGGGAAACTATCGACTGCCAAAGAATAAATGCATTGTGGCTGCTTCCAGGGTACCTGGCATCTACCTGCATGATGTAGTGCCTGATGGTCATATGAAACCTGCGTGTTAATTGAATGGAACCCCTTCCTATTCGTAAATGCCACTGCATTCCAGAAAGGAGACTATAAGGTCATATAGGTTCAACTGATGAGGCTTTGCACTCTTGGGAACCCAGCCGCCCTAGAAAGTGAACGACCCTCTCCTAATGCTGGTTGTCTGCCTTTGAAAAACTGATAAATGAATTTGCCCTACAAAAAACTGGCTGATGTCAACTGAGGCAGATGGAAAGGAGCCAGCTGCATAGACATTTGACATGGGCAAAGCCGCCCTTTGGAAAATGTAGGGCAGGGAAGCTCTGCCCTCTTTTACTTCATTTTCAAACCCTTAACAAAGCTTGCACACTCCAGCAGGTCAAGGATCTTGAGCATCCAGCACAGCCTAGTGGGAAAATACCAAGTTCTGCACACTTTCAGAGCAATGGTTCTTTCCCAAATTTATTGACCCTCCCCATGCCATTGTGTGCTCATGTATTCAAGCAGAAAACCTTCCCGATCGTGACATCAGTTGAAAACATTTTTTTTTGGAAAAGTATATGTCTTCTGAAAATCTGAATTCGAAAGGAACAAGCAGTGGAAATCTGAAGAGCAGGTTTAACAATTATCCAATAACAATCAGAAATAGACAAGGAAATTCTCTTTCAAAATATATCACCACCCATAAAAAATTGGCACTAGTGAGGTTCCGTCCAAAAAACAAGTCTTTTGCCTTTCAGCCTAGAAAAGCCGGAGTTCCCCACTCGTTTATTAACGCAGATGGTGTACTTTCCATAAATTAATTCACATTACCATATCAGACTTGTTTGAAATTGTTACACAAAAAATAAACTGATCAAACCACATCCTGAATGAGCCAGCATTCTGAACACAATCACGGGGTAATGCTTTCCTTATGTACACATATTGAATCTGTGAAACAGATTTGGTCCTCCAACGTTCAGAGCTCTCCACTCTAAACTTGATCTGCCACAAAACAAATCTAGATGCAATGTCTTCAATGCATGGATTTCCTACAACTGATGAAGGTTGGACAGGAATCAAATGATTCTTACATCCGTTTATCTAGTGATATAAACAGAAGACAGCAACAACCAAAATGCATAGCTACCGGTGGTTCGATTGCCTTCTTGCTCTTCTTATACCATAGCCAAAGCTTTCTTTTTGGAACACTTGTCTTCTTTGACCAATAAAAAAAACTTCCCTCCCTCCCCAATACTGCAGATACACCAACTTGTCACATGCATGTACAGCAGTTAACAAAAAAAACCCAGCCAGGTATACAGTATTCTAGTACACCAGGGTTAAGGGGAGATTTTGATGGAGGTGTTCAAAGTCATGAACGGTTTTGATAGAGTAAATAAAGGGAAACTGTTTCTAGTCGCAGAACGCTCGGTAACCAGAGGACACAGATTTAAGGTGATCGGCGAAAGAGCCAGAGGCGACATGAAGAAACATTTTTTTTAAACACAGCGAGTTGTAATGATCTGGAATGCATTGCCTGAAAGGGTGGTGGAAGCAGATTCAATGGTAACTTTCAAAAGGGAATTAGGTAAATACTTGAAGGGAAAAAATTTACAGGGCTATGGGGAAAGAGATAGGGAATGGGGCTAATTGGACAGCTCTTTCAAAGAGCTGGCACAGGAACGATGGGCCGAATGGCCCCCTTCTGTGCCGCACCTACTATGAACAGTCTTTAAAAGAAAAAATTCAGACCAGTTTTATATCATTAGATGTTCCAAAAACTGTTCAATAGTAGTATGGACAGGAGTAGGGGGGCTTCAGGCCAGAGACTTTTGTCCATCAGTTTTGCCTTCTACTGATGAAACTGCCCACATTGTAAACAAAGCACATTTAGCAACAAGATGGTGAAATTGAAAATAAACAGAGCTGCTTTGTACTATAAATGAGACATTAGAAGAAATTTTACAAGCACAGAAAAAGTGAGAACGTTTACCAAAAGCTGCAATAGTATGTTGTAAATCACACTGGAACACATCACTACATCATAAAAATATCAACTTGGTAAAAACAGCAAGTGGTTAAGATTTATTTTATAAAAACATTTAGATTGATGAGCATATTTGGCTAGCTGCAAGAATTCCATTGCATTTCTTTTCTTGCTTCCTCTTGTTATGGGTTGGTTCCCATTCTTTTATATTCAAAGTTTGGCATTTTTCACTTTTATGTCCACGACTGTTTATTTTGTTTCTTTGGCTATTTTCTTCTGTTCACTTCCCTCCTCACAATTTCAGTGAGAAGGAGAGAGGAGGAAATAAAATTGCTGAGGCAACATATTTAATCAACAAGAAAGCAGGATAGGCAAGGGTAGTGACCCCTTCCCCACCTCCACTAGGAGTGAGTCTTTGGGTTTAGAGGATCTGAAATCTGCCTCTTCCAAAGCCAACTTTGAAAGTCATGGTATGCAAGTCAAATGGTTATATTTTTCATCGAAGCACACTGAAGCTGCATTGTCAAGATTCCCTTGCATGTTGTCCGCATTTTGCCACAGAGTAACCATGGATTATTCCCCCTTCCCCCAAACCCACTGAAAATTTACTTAAACAAACCAAATTCTCAGTGGAGACTGAAAGAAATAAAAAGTTCTGTGAACTGTAAACGCACTCAGATTCTCTTTTTCACTAAGTACTGTGTGGATACACGATCCCCTCACCTTGTATTGCTCTAGCATATCTTCTCCTCAAAATGGACAAATGCATGTATGTATGTGTGTGTGGGGGGGAGGGGGGGGAAGGGCCTGTGCATGTGGGAACCCTTGTAAATATGATCAAAAGAAGAAAAAATGACCTTCAATTTATGAAGGGTTGAAGAACAGACTGTTCATCATGCTTACTTCTCTACAACCATTCCCTTTTAATGAAAGATTTCAATTGTGCAGGGACAAGTTATACTGGTTTGCAAGGGGAAGAGGTGCAGGAAACCAAGAGATAGAATATTTGCACACAGCTCCAATTGTCACACATTCGCCTATTTAATAACCACAATACACAGTACGTTACACCCCAATTTGGAATGCTCAACTCTTACGCCCACATTCAAACTTGACATCTGCTTTACTGTGTAGAATTAAAATTACCTGTCAATAAATTGATCTGGAATGACAATATCCCCAGGCTGGATTTCTTCCTGCAGTGAGCCGCAAGCAGTAGTGGCAAGAATATGGGTGCAACCCTCCTGCTTTAATGCCCAGATGTTTGCTCGGAAGTTGACATTCATCGGCATAATTGTGTGTCCCCTCCCATGTCTAAGCAATAAAAGAAAATGAATTATAGAAAACCCTACTGGGGGTGATAAATACATTATATAGTCTCTAAAAACTCTATGGAAAAGAGTAGACAGTTTTGCCATGTGGAATATACATATATATTTAAATTATTGTTCTTTTATTAAGGAAGTGTCTTAAAAAGGAGTGCAACAAAAGCTTCTGCTAATTAGTTGATTTATGCCTTTTCCCATCTGACGAGATCTTGGCGAAAAATGTCACACACTGGATCTGAAATTGATCACGGTGCAAATACATAGAATGTTGGTGTCATTGGAACGTTAGTCTAGAAATTACACTCCCAGCGCTGCAACACCAGAAGTGTGGCAGGATGGGACTTCAGCCATCTCATTTGCACACATCTTGACTCCATCCTAAATTCTGGGGATGGGGTGGGGAGGTGGTATGGATGAAATTAGAAATTTGCAGATCCTTCTCAAATGCTGGTCCCTTTCTGAATTAACCATAGCCAAACAGCAATCAATCTGTCTTGGACTGACTGCTGTTGGAATACAGCATGGTAGCCCACAAACAGACCTGTACAACAATCATCACTGGCAGTACAAAAAGTAGAACTGATGGGATTTCCAGGGACCGCCCCCAAAGTGATATCACAATGCCCTCATCCCCTGTCAAAATTTTCTTCAGAGTCAGAAAGGGGAGAAACTCTTGGGTTCAGCCCCAGATTTCTGCCCCTTCAGCTCTCATTACATCAGATTCCTGCCCCTGAAAACTGTGCAATTTCTAGGTTATTATCCATTGAAGTATAAAATTATCTGGGCAAATATATACCTCAGCAAATTCTAATCAGTTGTGAAAAAGGAAAAGTTGGAAATTGCTAATTAGCAGAAGCTTTTGTTGCATCCCTTCTGAAGAACACTTTCCTGATTTTTTAAAAATCACAGCTGGGAATTAATTTGATAAAGAAGCAATAATTTAAAACAATATTTGATTAGTTATATTCTTATAATACTTAACCAAGAAGCATCACATAACTTACAAGGACTGTATTCAAATTACTGGACAATTTGGTTTGTCTTGTTTCTTTAGTTTTCTCAGATATATTTCAGAAGAACATATGATGAGAAAGTGTGGGAAAAGACCATTTAGCCCAATGACTCTCACAGAATTTGTATCATCATAGCCTCCTAACTGATTTAAATGTCCTGGGTGAGGTAATTAAACATAGGTAAAATTTACAAGAAGCCAAAACAGCGAACTCCCTCCGGATATTATCAAATCCTCAACAAGATGCCTCTTTGTGCTCTATAAACTATTTATTAATCTAATCCAAAATGTATCCATAAACCATCCAACTCCCTTTTAAAGGATTTAATTGGTTTAGTGCTAACTTTAATAGAGATCTATTCCATTTCATTAGGAGTAATAGATAATAAAGCAACAGAAGAAATTCACATGACATTGTTACACAACAAATACACTTAGACAGTTGAGCAATTCAGAACTGTCACCTGAACCTGGACAGGACCGTATAGGCCTAAAATCACTCCAGGGTCTTCATCCTTTATTTCCCCGGGATATTTACTATAACATTCATTTAATTTAGAGTGTCATTGATGTGTGATGATATTCACACTGAACAATTGCAAGATAAACCGCAGCATGTTTGGCAAATGAATCAATAATTGATTTCCAGGAAATAATAAAGCAGACTGCAGTCAACATCCAACTACTAATTTTCTTTTTAAAAAAACACTTACCTAGCAAGGAGAACGCAATTTATCTTTTTGATCTTCCCCAGTATCAAGGTATCGGAAGGCTATATATGAGAAAAAACAATTGCAAAGCGTTAAGACAAAGAAACCATTGCCCACAATTGGGACCATGTTAAAACATACTTGGCAAATGTCCAGTTATTGATCTTCCCTCAATTTTAAAATTTCCATTCAGATCATAAAGCAGGAACATATTCCAGCAATAAAATCAACGCAGCAGTACACAGAGACACGGTGGTGGACAAGATGGAAGATAGACCTGGGGGAGTTAATGATAAGAAGTTGAATTAAACTAAAAGGAGTTCATTACTGCTGTATAGAGTTAAATCACCTCTGAACAGCTCTTGCTTTATACAGATTCAAATTAGCACTAAATATTTCAAATAAGCAGCAATAAAAATGGACACTTGTGTGGGTCTTAGAAGAGCTGGGGAGTTCTCCTAATGTCCTGACCAACATTTATCCCTCAACCAACATTACTAAAACAGATTATCAAGTCATTTATCAAAAGTATTTTATTGGTTGTGAAGCACTTTGGGTCATCCTGAGATTGTGAGAAATGCTATATAAATGCAAGTTATTTCTTTCCAGAAAGTATGAGGTGTCTCGGACTACGTTCGGTGATCTTATCAGCAGGAATAATTGTTCGTCCCTGAAATGATACCCCCAGATTATTTCATGCATAAGGCCATGTTTCAACCCATACATGGTACGGGGCTTTCTCTGGAAGTGGCCCTTTGTGCTGGGGTGAAAAAAACATATGCAGAGCTTCTGAATGGTAAAACTTCACTGAGTAATCTCATCACAAGGTCGCCCCTTTCCCCAGCCCTCTCTTAATACAGAAGTATTAGCAGATGTTAACTTTGGACTATTTGTCATTCAAACACAGGATAGAATGACTCTCCCCTCTCATACATATCTATATCTATGTAACTGACGTGAGGCTAAATTAACTATGTAATATGTTAAACGTTTTGTGTATAGCACGCAGTTCCTGTAACATTTACTTCCGCTTAACATTTTCCATCATGCTATTTCTGTCATGCTTAAATATATCTATACATTATACTTACCTCCCAATAAGTCCTCACAGACAAATGTTGAGGTAGGCTGTTCTCCACAACAGTATTCACCTCAGACCTATTAAATCAGGCATGCTACCCAACTGTTCCATCTGTGTGCTTCTCGCTATTTCCCCAAACCAGTCTTTGCCTCCATGTCACTCCCTGAAGTAGCCCATTGCTCTGCCCCTTCCTTCCCAAACCATTGGCACAAACAGCACTTATAACAGAAGCTTCTGGGCAGGGAGGTGAAATAATGAAGGTAGCAACTCTAGATCATTTAGTTCACTCAATTTAACTGTTCATTTTCTGTGACGCAATGGTGAGAGAGACCTCTGTGGGGACAGATCTGCCTTAGAATCATCTAAAGACTCATCTAAAAGATTCTGAGTAGGCCTCTAAGAATTTTAACATTTTGTTATTTTGGTATAAGCCAACTTCTGCATTACTATTTAGCTGATCGTTTATTTTGCTTATGTGTAAATTTATTTATTTTAATAAATCTGATTTCTAGTTTTACTATACGATTCAATACCATTTTTTTTCATCTATCAAAGAGACCAGGGGTGTGTGATGGGCATTTCATTCAACTTCCGTTGCATAACCCAACAGTATATCAATGTGCCGTTAGCCTTGAGCTATGCTACTTCCATTCACCTCATGTTTTAACTTGTATGTTTTGGCTCATAGAGAATGCAGATTCACCTTCAGAAACTGTAATCTGTAATGAACACAAACTGAGTTGGGACATCCCCTGAATCTCAATGATTGGTGGCAGCTAAAATGGGATAAATATCACCTGCAGATCAAAAACAATCTATTCAAAGTTTAAAGTGTATTACTGGATGCAAACAGCTCAGAAAGGCATGGACAATTAGAATTGGCTTACGTGATAGTGGAAGAAAAGGGAAAAGAATGGCATGCCAGTTATATGTGCTTAAACCGGAGGTTGCAAAAGGGTAGCTCAAGCACCAGGAGGATGAAAAGGAGTGACAGCGCAGATACAGAGCCAAATAAAAGGCAGCAACATCAACACAAGGAGACCCTGTATAAACATAAACCTCCGGAAAAGGAGAAACAGCATCGATATGCACTTGAAGTTTCAGAGAAAGTTTACTGCCTACGAGTAAGGATCCAGTTGGTACAGTCCATAACTCTACTAAACCTAACCTTATTCCAAATTTTAAATAATGGGATAACAAAGACAGATTCTTAAGGGTTTTTAAATTATTAGCAAACTATCCTAATTAGATAAATAAGTTTGGGCAGAATGGTCCATAAACATCACTTAGCCGTAAAGTACTTATTGTGTTTTCACATGCAGATCTGATTGAAGATATAGATTATGATGTTGGAAAGCGAGCAAATCGCATTGTTTAAACATGACGCATAAGCATGCAGGCCTCAATTTAAAATGTTGCGGAAAACATACGACTGTAGTTACCAAGAACTGACAACAGAAATAGATGTACTGACATTGTGGTTAGAGTGGGAAAGTATAACATTGCCTAAAGAGATCTGACAATTAATGTTAAAAGATCAGCTTCTGGAAGAAGTGCCAAATGATTTAAGCATATCGCTGTTCATCCGCCGATACAACCTTTAGGCCCTAATAACTGAGAAAGGATGCCGGAGATGCATAATTGGCAAAAGTTATTTAGTAGAGTGATAAGCTGCTTGGTTAACAAGGATGCATCATCAAGGCAGTGATCAAAGCTGTAAAGCTCATTCAGAATTTTCACCTACTGTTACCTAGTTATCAAAAGCAAAGTACTGCAGATGCTGGAAATGTGAAATAAAAACAGGTCAGGCAGCATCTGTGGAGAAAGAAACAGAGTTAACGTTTCAGGTCAATGACCTTTCGTCTGAAATGGAAGAAGTTAAAAATTTAACAGTTTTTAAGCAAGTACAGAGCCAGGGAAGGTGGGGGTGGGGGGGGGGGGAGGGAGGAAAAAACAAAAGGGAAGGTCTGTGATAGGGTAGAAGGCAGGAGTGATTAAATGACAAAAGGGATGATGGTGCAAGGCAAGGGAGGTGGTAATGGGACAGGTTAAGAAACAAAAGATGGGTCTCGAGGAGCTGTAAATGACAACAGCAGAACCATTACCAGCACCTGCAGTCCAAAAACAAATGGGAGCAGGGGTTATGATCTGAAGTTATTGAAATCAATGTTGAGTCCGGAAGGTCGTAAAGTGCCTCATCGAAAGATAAGGTGCTGTTCCTCGAGCTTCGTTAGAACAGTGTAGGAGGCCGAAGACAGAGAGGGAGTGGGACGGAGAATTAAAATGGCAAGCGACCGGAAGGTCAAGGTCACGTTTGCGGTCTGAACAGAGGTGTTCAGCAAAGTGATCACCTAGTTATGTCTGAAGGGCAAACTCAGGTAATATGATGCCAGTCAATGAATGGAACAACAACAACAACTTGAATTTATATAGCGCCTTTAACAAAGGATGCAACTCCTGTTACATCGTGTATAAGAGCTCAAGCATAATGTACAAGAGGAGCACACTCATCAGTTAGGATTCCACAGGTCCCATGAAGCACTGGAAAGACTTAGCAGCATTGTTCCACCTGTTTACCAGAGCAAATCAATGGCAATCACTCGCTTTGGCACCTTGCAAGTGGCAAGTGAGTAGCCATTTTTCACTGGGAGGGAGGAAAGATTTATGTGACAGACTTGAGGCTCCATCCTGTGTCAGATTATAAAACATATTTGTATTGTATCTTTTCAAATGAATTTTTAGTTAGGCCAGAGTATTTTAAATGCAACCCTTAAGAGTTATACTCTGAAAGAATCTTCCCTGTCTCCGAGCTTGAGAGGAAAGCAATAGTCTACTTCTGATAATTCAAATTTTTTTTTCCACCCCAAAATTTGAATTATCCAATAATTTGAATTCAGCAAATTAATTATATTGAGTAGGCTGCATACAATATTATCTGAAGAAAAACAGCTACCTACAAAAAACAGAGTGCAAGGTACATTTACCTGTCTACGTTATTGGCCATCAACAAAAACTAAATCAGGGCAAGGTTCTCTAGTTGGTACCTCCATTTGTGAAACGATAATGTGGGTAAGTTTGCCACTGTGAGAAGAAATTAAACTTATTGGGCCCGATATTACCATCGCGGCAGGTTCGCAGATTGGGCGCGTGGGTAACGCGCCCGGTGAAATCAGTCTGCTCCGCGCGCAATCGCAGGCTGATTGGATCCACTTACCTGTTCTTCCGGGTTTCCCGCTGCTAAGCTGCGCGGCGGGCGGACTGCGCATGCACAGTAAGGTCTGTCAGCTGGAGGAGCCCTATTTAAAGGGGCAGTCCACCAATGCTCCTCCTGCAGCAAACAACCAATTCTACACAATGGAGCAGGCCAGAGGGAAGGCTGCCCCAAGATTCTCAGAGTCCTCACTGCAGCTGCTGCTGGATGGGGTAAGAGAGAGGAGGGAAATCCTCTTCCCGTAGGATTGGAGGAAGTGCCCTCCCTCCACCACGAAGAAGGCCTGGCTGGAGGTGGCCAAGGAGGTCACCAGCTGCGGCAATGTGCCACGGACCTGGATCCAGTGCCGGAAGAGATTTGATGACCTAACCAGGTCAGGTAAAGTGAGTAAACTTACGCATTTTCCCACACTCCGTCTTCCACATCACCTCCACCACCACACAACCCCTTCTGCACTGCCACCACAACGCTCTTGCATCACTCCATACATCCACCCAACTATCATCCTCACCTTGCCTGCATGTACTCACCGCCCCTGTCCCCATTCGAACACTACCACGCAACCCAATCCTCATACAATATCATGGCTATGTTGCACATGCACCCTCCCATGCAGCTCCCTCACGCTCAACCCCACCCACACCATGCAACCATCACTCAATCACGCCTCTGTGTTTTGCCTTGATAGGAGAAGAGATGCCAGAACGCCCGGGAGAGGGCATGGACCGGAGGGGGCCCGCCACACCAGGTGGTCCTAACGGATGCAGAGCAGCAGGCATTGGGCATCAGCCGCATGCTGGAGTGCCTGTCAGTGGCGGATGCCGAGGCTGGGATTGCACAAGCGGCCAGTGACAGAAAGCTAACACTCAGCACTCATGATAGCGAATGATCTTAGCATCACTTGGCATCTGCAGCACCTCAACATCTGTCCACATGCCTAATATTGCTTTCTGTTCTCTTGCAGGGCCATCCGCGAGCGCCGTCACTGTGGAGGGCGAATCCTCAGAGGACCTGCCGTTCTCTGAGGGTCCATCGTCACATCCGAGCCATGCATCCACCAGCCCAGATACACACACCTCGGTGGGTCCCCACGCACGTGAGCACGAGCAGACCCTGGTGGCAGGGGCAGCCGTGGAGAGTCCGTGTCGGTGGGAGCACTCTCCTCCAGGCTCTGCTCAGCCGGACCCAGATGCTGAACCTGGGGGCCAGCCGTGAAAAGGAGAGTCCTCGAGGGGCAGCAGCACATTGCCGAGGTGCTGGAACAGGTGCCACACGCACTCTCCACAATCGCGCAGAGGATGGAGGAGTCCAACTCCTGCATGAGGGGAATGGTGGCACAGTACAGGAGGGTATCTCCGAGATAGTGTCGCAGGGGCGTGAAGGCGTCTCTGAGATAGTGTCGCGGGTAGGTGCGGGAATGTCTGCGATGGAGGAAAGGCTAGCCTCCCTCAAGCATCAAGCACGGCTCAACAATGAGTCCATTCAGGCCCTGACAACGGCCGTTCGAATTCAGGGTGAGCAACATTCTGCCGCCTTGAACAAGCGGACAGATACTTCCAAGGCCTCACACAATTCCTCCAAACTGCCATCCAGCAGGGTGGAAGGAGTGATGTGGGCGTGGGCCACGAGAGGGATGATGGCGAAAGGGGACATGGAAGCGGGGACGCCATTCAAAGCGCTCCCACGTCTCACCCGTTGCCCCCCTCTCAACCAGTACCCGCAATGCAGCCCCCTCTCCAGGTGGTCGAGTCTGCCCCTGCACAGGTGCAGGTGGAGCAGTCTATGGAGGGGCCCTCACGGGCACCCAGACCCAGAGGGCGTCGGCCCAAAGCATCTCATCGGTCAGGGCATGGACAAGAGCAACCTGCCACTACCTCTGCTGAAGCCACAGGGGTAGCACCACGTAAGGGTTCCCGGAAACGTAAGGCGAAGGTTTTGTGAGCAGAAAGGGAATGCACAAGGGTGTTTGACGATTTGTCATTTTTTAATTTATATTTGTTTAATTCACATGCACAATAAATCTTATTATTATCACCACTACTGCCACGTCTTGCCCATTCTTGACTGGCTTGTGGAATAGGTCCCTTTCATGGGGTTCACCGTGAACATGCACACTTGATGCCACCCATTGGGTCACTGCAGAGTGGGCGTAGGTGTGTTTGCAGGGCTCTTTTGTGCAAACGACTGATAGACGTCGGCGATGTCCCCGGTGGCACCCTGGAAGGATGTGGAGGAGAAGTTATTTAGGGCAGTGGTGACTTTGACAGCGACAGGTAAGAAGATGGTGCTCGGGCCAGCCGGGAGCAGCTCGGCATGAAGGAGGCTGCAGATGTCCACGACTACATGTCGATTGACTCTGAGCCTCCATGAGCACTGCTGCTCAGAGGTCCAGGAAGCTGCGTCTCAGTCTGTAGACCCTGTGGCGAGGGTAGTGCCCTCTGTGACGCATCTCTTTCTGCGGTTGCCCTCCCTCCTGCTGTGCAGGTGGATGTGTCACAGCACTGTGTTGTGGAGCTCCAGGTGTCAGAGGTGGACGGCGTGGCCGGCGAGGCTGTTCACCCTCCGAGGAGGTCATGACTGCAGCTACGGCGGCCCCCATCCGTAAGTTTGGGGGGGTCCGCAAGGTGGGTAAATGTGTCTGGACACCAGGGTAAGTGTGCAAGTTTGTGGATTTTATTGTTAGGAGGAGGGTAGTGGAGGCCAAACTTTGTCCAAAGTGTCAGAGTGGCCTCCTGCAATGAGTGAGGGTCTCCCCCCCCTACACCTGTCAAATGGACCTTTGCAGCTGCCACAGGCTGATAACTGCAACACGTCCATTTGAACTGGGAGTGTTTCCCCCAGTATGGGAAACAGTCTCAGTCAATTGCAAAATCCCATCCCTGCTAAAATAACAGGTCAAGATGTGGAGATGCCGGTGATGGACTGGGGTGGACAAATGTAAGGAATCTTACAACACCAGGTTATAGTCCAACAGTTTTATTTGAAAATCAAATAAAACTGTTGGACTATAACCTGGTGTTGTAAGATTCCTTACAAATAACAGGTCAATCAGGTCTGTAAACAACCTGAAGTACGTGTTCAAGTACTTTAAGTATCACCCCGCCGGCTTTAACGGGAGTTCCACATGCGGGGGCTGCGTGTCAGTGCGGAAACCCGGAAGTGGGTGGGTTGGAGCCGGGCTCCCAACCCTCCCCGGGAATCCCCGATTTTCGCAGCCCCCACCGCCACGAACGCACCCAATCGCGGGTGCGAAAATCGAGCCCATTGTCTATGAATTGCATGACAATTAAGTGGGTGTCATGTCAGATAGAAATTCCAAAGTCTTTGCTTTAAGTCTGATCTCACTTCAGACAAAGATGGGGCTGTTATTCACTGCAACAAATCCAAGGGCCTGCTATTGATTGACTACAAGGGGTTTTCCCATTGCCTTAAAACTAATACAATATGCAAAGCAATAAGCCTAGGAAGGCTGTAATGGCTGGTGCATTTGGTATTTCCCTCATCCTAATCAACATTATAAATGCCTTTTGCATCTCTGGGAGATAATCCTTTATCAGCTGAACCTGACCTTATAACAACAAAATATAAATTAAACCAAAAATCCCTTCCAGGTGAAATAGGTAAAAGTCTCAAAATGTTACACCCACATCCCTATCTACTGAGGTGATATTATAATTAATATTATAATTCTAAAATTTTATTATTTTGGTTTCATAAACAGTTTAAAAGTGTTGATGCAAGTCAAATATTGGATTACTGTTTAGCTGCTGGTTTATTTTGTTTGTGTGTCAATGTATTTTTTGTAATAGATTTGTAGCTTTATATTGAACTATATAATCTGATCGTATTATGGTTCTCTGCTTACTGAAGGAATCAAGAATGTACTGTAAGCATCTCGTACAATATCCAATGCATAACCCTGTGGTACAAAGGTATATTGTTAGCCCTGTTGCATTCTACTCCATTTATCACATGCTGTAAACTGGAAAGTTCAGCTTATTAGAACATCGATTCGCTTTTGGAAACTACAATCTGCTATGCACTTGACTAGGGAAAGTTGAAAGGTGGTCAGAATCGTAACAACCTATCTATATAAATTATCTACTGAAATTCTTGTATTTTACAGACAGGAAAAAGAAGCTATAAACAGATGCAGGAAGGAAAATAAGCAAAGCTAATAATCTGCAGGGTGGGGGGAGAATAAGGAGGTGCAGAAGGAGGAGAACAAGAAATGAAAGAGGGAAGAGAAACCAGAACTACAGTCTACTACTGATATTTCAAAATCATTTTTGCAGCTAAAAATTTGAAATATCTAATAATTTGAATTGAGCAACGTAAACACAGCCAGGTAGAAAATTAACACTTGGAAAAATTTGAATCATGAGATAATTTGAATTAAGACTAAACTGTATTTGAAAATACAGCAACGACAAGAGAAATCTAGCCATAGGATAAAAACACAAAGTTATAATAAATATTATAAGTATTATTTTTACTAATCAAGAAACAATCCCCGTGGATTGGAAGGTAGTAAGTGCAGTCCAAAATGACCCCTTTAATGCAAACCTAAGCATATTCCTTCATTTCACTTTTTCATATATTAACCATCCCAAGTAGCCACCTCTCTGTCGGTCTGTCTGTTTCTCTCTGTTTGCTCGTTGAGTTTTGTAAAGCTGAATTAGAACTGCCCTAACTTCAGCTCTGACTGAAAACACTGCCCCTCCTTATGTCCTTTTCTATTTTTTCGCAAGGAATAACATTGCAAAACAGCTGCCCCATGTGAGGGTAGCATACTGTTCAAACATAATTTTGTTTTCAGTCAATGTTCTGTTCAGCACTAAACTGAGCATCTCGCATTTGCGCATCATTTTGAAGCACTAGAAAACTCTGAAAATGAGGGATTGTTTGGTGAAAGAGTGATGCCTGCAATCATTCTGATACACAGGCCATCCATTTGTGGAACATTAATGCCAGTACTTCACTTTTTAAAAATTTGTTCTTAGCATGTGAGCAGGGTTGGTTTTATTGCCCATCCCTAGTTGCCCCGAGTGATTGTTCTTACAACCAAGTGATTTACTAGGCTACTTCAGAAAGCATTAAAGAGTCAACCACATAGCGTGGAACTGGAAACATGTGTAGGCCAGACCAGGTAAAAGCAGGATTCCCTTCCCTGAAGGACTAGAGTGTAAATGCGAAGCTCCAGCTCCCCACATTTGCTTTACTGAAATCAGTGGCCTCAACTGGTCATTTTCAGATGTTTAAAGCGGCCCATTTCATTTACACTTAGGAGTGGAGGCAACAGAGGGAGGATTGCAGCTTCCTGCACTTCTTTAGTGTGAAACTGCCCACTAGGACGCCATGTCGGTGTTTCTTGGCCTAAACCAACACCCATAATGGGTTTACTGCTTTTTTCTTCAATTACATATATCATGATATATAGCGATACCAAAACAAGGATCAAGAGGCTACATTTGCTTCTGATACCATCTTTTAAAAATTCCTGCAGCTACAGCTTTGCACAAAGCCAAGCTGTTTTTTAACATTGTGAGACATTATCCCTTTTTCTCCCAAATGCCCCCTCCCCCTTTTTTCCTTTAAGTTAATTTTCACCCTCCTCTCCTAAAGGCACCTTAGCTGTGGAGTGTGCCCCTTCTCACAAAGGTTGTGGACCACTCAATCCCAAGAGCATTTCATCAGCTGTATCTTCAGCTTCCTCCACCTCCTCTATGTAACTTCCTTGCTGAGGTCTGTTGCTTTCCTTCTCAGGGTGCTCTATGGTGATGCTTCATTGTAAAGCAAAATTGTGCAGCAAGCAATTATGATGATGTGGGAGATTTTGGCCTTCACTGGAGTATGATTCCATGAGTGCTGTCTTTGCTCTGGTACAGTGCCCAGGTGACTATAATTCATCTGTGACCTTTGATGATGAGTGTCAGTAGGCCATTCTATTGTAGGGACCATCGTAACCAAGCCAATCTTGGCCTCGCTCAACGCCCACAAGTAGAAACTTCAAGCTAGGTGCCAGTCAGGAGCAGACACCTAGTTGACCTTTCCTCTCCCTAAGCTATGGAGAAGGACTCTCAGGCCAATTTAGGAGCCAACTCAGCACAGAGCTGGAACTGAACCTGGGGAGTTTACCTCATCTCTGGCTCATAGGTAGCCAGAACCTGAACTTTTTATCATTTTACTTTGTAAGCTGTATATTTTCAGAATGAAAAATAATGCACTTGGATTATATTGCATTTTAAACATGCACGGTCCGCCCTTTCTACACCGCTCCTGGGTGAAGCACTGCCTCTTTTACAATGTCCGCACTGTTTATATCTGCTAATAGTAGCTCTTGATTTTGGAGCGTGGTTTGGCATGTAACTTAATGCATCTTCCTTACTTGCACCTCCCAAATAATTCCACTCAGCAATAACATCTTCTGGAGTTTCAGACAGTGCAACTCGAGATGGCTCTGGCCTTTTTGGAATATACAGTTCACTATTTATTCAACCATTGAGTCTAGACTAAAACAAGAAAATATGTGACAATATTTTATACAAAAGGTTACCAACAATTGATTGTCTTCTCATATAGCATTTTTTTTTAAAAATACCATTTCACATCATTTCCCACACTTGGGTATTTTCAAACATATACATATGCACACACATGTATGAAATGGTGGGGTAATCGATCCTCTGGCCAATCCTGCCTCTGGGCCATGCAGAGTGACAGCTCACTGGCAAGTCTATCACTGTGCATTAAAATTAGACTTAAAAGACATAAATAAGACACACAACTCCTTTCACCACAAACACTAGTGATAAAGGAAACTCAGTAATCAAGTCCTGATAAGATTAGGCAGAGTTTCAAAAGCTTGTCATTCACAGGAATCCAGTTTCAGTTGACAAATGTAACATAAACTTAAAACCAAAGCCATTCCCCAAAATCAGACAGCCCACCCTCTATCTATGCAATGCTGATGGAAGTAAAGGGGTGGCAATATCCTTCGAAATTAACAAATCACAAATGTTTCTCCTGCAAATTGCTAAGTACTATTATAGCTAGTCTGTTATACACAAGAAACTTTTGTGCCCCAATCTATTTCATTTAACAGTAGTTCACAGTATCAAATATTGCAAATTTATCAGATATGTACTACACTCCAGCATTTATAGAGGTTCCTGTATCTAGAAAGGATCACTGGTTAGCCTAATATTTTTTTCCCTGTTAAAAATTCATTCTAATGAAAGATAAATGTACAATCATGGTAAGAAACATAACAGCATTGGACGGAGAGAGCATTCTCTGCAAGACACATTACTGATATCTCCCACTAATAGAAAACATTACTGTATATGATTAATTGTTGTACATGAGTCACTAACAGTTCATTCTTAATGCTTAGAGCTCTATTAGTTCATTCATCTGACGAAGGAGATAATCTCCGAAAGCTTGTGATTTTAAAATAAATTTGTTGGACTATAACCTGGTGTTGTAAGATTCCTTACATTTGTCCACCCCAGTCCATCACCGGCATCTCCACATTAGAGCTCTACCCTTCCTTTGCCCTTGCAAATGCAATTGACAGTATTATGTAGACTGGGTGTTGTGATTATTCGATGCTAGTTACTAATGAATATATTTAAAATGTCATGTGCCAGACCTCCCACAATGGTTCAGTGGGTAAATATACTGCCAGATATGCTAATGAGCCATAAGAACATAGGAACAGGAGAAGGCCATTCAGCCCTTCGAGTCTGTTCTGCCCTTTAATCAAATCATGGCTGATCTGTGCCTCAACTCCATTTATCCACCTTTGATCCATATCCCTTGATATCCTTACCTAACAAAACCCATCAATCTCAGTCTTGAAAATTTCAAATGACCCAGCATCCACCGCCTTTTGGGGAGATAGTTCCATATTTCCTCTAACCTTTGTGTGAAAAATTGCTTCCCGATTTCACTCTTGAATGGCCTAGCTTTAATTTTAAGATTGTGCCTCTTGTTCACTAGAGGAAATCATTTCTCTGTATCTACCCTATCGAATCCTTTTGTCATTTTAAACCTCGATTAGATCATCCCTCAATCTTCTATTCAGACCAAAAGGGTCTGATTCAATCCTCTATCTACACTGAATTACCTAAAGTCAACCAGGAGAGCAGTAATGATGTGACAGCTAGCCTCAGCATCACGATTCCTGGTCTAGATCACTATTCATTGACCTCCGCTGTAAAGTTTGTGCGCATGCACACGCACGTGTACATATATCAGGTGAGAAGATGATCAGGCTTGGCTGTGATGATCCCTCATCCTCCCCCACCCCGCAATGATTAAATAGCTCACCAACTCTCAACGTTTGGGCTCACAAATGAAGCACAGCCAGTTCAGTGAGGCAGAAGAGGGCTACAGGTGCCCATCACAAATCAGAGTCTTCAAAAGAGAGAAGGCTGGAGGGCAAAAAAAATCATAATCCACAGACTACACATCATCATATAATAACTGCATCAGTGTCAGCATTACACCAGTAGTAAATTTTTTGCACCATGGTGCAATTTGATTCTTTATATGGTGCGATAGCACATTGAACAGCACCAGGATTTTAATATTGAAATTCAAATGTACATGTACATCTGATAATGATACATCACCACCATTTTCTGAGCTCAGTACTGAAGAGGGATAGCTGTCTGCAAAAAGTTAGATCTGGTACCATTTCTCTATCATAACACAAATAAAAACTAAAAAAGTGAATTTAAAGCTTAAAAAAACTCAAACTAATTGACCTTCACTGCCCTACCAAAACTCTTTAGTAATGACATGGAGCCAAACGCATTGTGATGGTATCAATTTAAAAAAAAGTATAAATCTTTACCATGGCTTCAGTTCAACAACACCAGTGCAATGACATACTATTGACCAGAATTTTGGTGGTGTGGTGAAGGTCATTTAGTCTTATACCCTGTTAAAACTGAGTCATTACTGATATCAGCAACAGATTTGTGGTACACAATGCTCCTTTCATCTTCAAAGCTCTGACTTTGGCAGGAAGGATACGAAATAAATGAGACAACACTACTGCCTCTTGAAATGCCAAAAATAAATTAAAAAGAGCTGATTTTAGAAATAAAAACAGAAAATGCTGCAAATATTCAGCAAGTCAGGCAGAATTGGTGGAGAGAGAAACAGAGTTAACTGGCTCGATTTTCGCACCCCCGATCGGGTGCGTTCGTGGCGAGGGGGCTACGAAAATCGGGGATTCCCGGGGCAGGTCTGGAGCCCGGCTCCAACCCGCCCACTTCCGGGTTCCCCAGTGACGCGCTGACATGCGTGCGCAGCCCCCGCAGGTGGGACTCCCGCCGGCAATTAAAGCCAGTGGGGTGCCACTTAAAGTACTTGAACAGGTACTTCAGGTTGTTTACAGACCTGATTGACCTGATCTTTTAGGAGGGGTGGGATTTTGAAATTAACTGTGACTGTTTCCCGTACTGGGGGAAACACTCCAAGTTTAAATGGACGTGTTGCAGCCATCAGCCTGTGGCAGCTGCAGTCATGACCTCCTTGGAGGGCGAGCAGCATCACCAGCCTCGCCGGCCATGCCATCCACCTCTGACACGTGGAGCCCCACAACACAGTGCTGTGACACATCCACCTGCACAGCAAGAGGGAGGGCGACAGCAGAGACAGATGCGTCGCAGAAGGCACGACCCTCGCCACAGGGTCTACAGACCGAGGCTCAGCTTTCTGGACCTCTCGGAGCGGCAGTGCACACGGAGGCTCAGAGTCACTCGACATATAGTCGTGGACATCTGCAGCCTCCTTCATGCCAAGCTGCTCCCGGCTGGCCCGAGCAACATCTTCTTACCTGTCGCTGTCAAAGTCACCACTGCCCGCAACAACTTCTCCTCCGCATCCTTCCAGGGTGCCACCGGGGACATCGCCGACGTCTCTCAGTCATCTGCACAAAAGAGCCCTGCAAATATACCTACACCCACTTTGCAGTGACACAATGGGTGGCATCAGTTGTGGGTCTTCATAGTGATCCTCAGGAAAGGGCATTATTGCACTAACCAGACAAGATTCGCAAAGACGTGGCAGTAGTGGTGACAATATAATATGTAATGTGAGTTGCTCAGAAATTAACTATAAGTAAAAACCATGACAAACCCTCAAACACCGTTGTGCATCCCCTTCATGCTCACGACATGTTTGCCTTACGCTTCCTACTGCACATATGTGATGCATGCCGTGTGGCGGCAGCACAGGTAGTGGCAGGTTGAGTGAGGCTGACCATGAAAGAGATGCATGAGAGGGTGAGTATGAGATAGAGCCATGAGATTCTATGAGGATTGAGTTGAGTGGTAGTGGTGGGATGAGTACTGGCAAGGTGAGTAAGTGCAGGTAAGATGAGGATGAGCTTTGAGTGGGTGCGAGGGGTGATGTGATAGAGTAATGTTGGCAGTGCAGAAGGAGATGTGGGGTGGGGGCGGTGATATGGCAGACGGAGTGTAGGGGAATGAATAAGTGTACTCACTTCGGCTGACCTACTTAGGTCATTGATGCGCCTCCTGCACTGTATGCAGGTTGGCGATATGTTGGTGGTGCTGGTGACATCCTTTGCCACCTCGAGCCAGGCCTTCTTGGTGGCAGAGGCGGACCGCTTCCTCCCACCCGCCGGGGGAAGATCTCTGTTGTCCTCCTCCTCCTCCTCCTCACCCCATCCAATGATACCTGGAGTGAGGCATCATTAAACCTGGGAGCAGCCTTCCCCCTGGGCTGCTCCATGCTGTAATTTTGCCTATTTTCTGCAGCATCAGTCAGTGGAGGACTGCCCCTTTAAATAGGGCTCCTCCAGCTGACAGTCTATGCTGCGCATGCGCAGTCCGCCCGCTGCGCAGCTTTCCAGCGCGAAACCCGGAAGCAGAGGCAAGTGGATCCAATTAGCCTGCGATTCTGTGTGGAGCACCCCGAATTCACTGGGCGCATTACCCACGCGCCCAGTCGACCCCCCGCCGCGAACCCGCCTCCCTCCCAATATCGGGCCCAACGTTTCAGGTCGATGACCTTTCGTCAGGTGGTTTTAGAGCCTGCCACACCCCCAGTGGCAAATATAAATGCTGCCTCTGGAGCAGATGCCATCGGTAGCCTGAGTGCTCAGCCTGCTTATACAGGCCAGCACTGTGGTATCCTAGTCATATGCCTGTACGTACTTTCCCCAGCCATCCAGGAAGGTCCAACAGCCAAAAATGCAATCATGAATCTCAACTTTTGAAGAACTTTGCTTGCAACATAAAAGGAACATAGAGATAGGAGTAAGCCATTCAATTCGATCAAGGCTGATCTGTACCTCAACTCCATTTACCTGCCTTCGCTCCATATCCCTTGATACCCTTACCTAACAAAAATACTTAAAACACTTAAAGCCCAGTGTATTACGCAACTGCTTCAACTTTCAAAGACAGCCAAGTTTTTCATGCACAGTGACCATTTCCTTTACCTGATAACAATTCAAAAGCCAAATCCACCCATCTCTACTAACTACAGTGCCATTACTATAAATGGTTTCTGACCAAGGGAAACCAGTACGGCTCAGATTTGCAAAGATAAATAATGATGGTAAACAATCTTATTTTTCTGAAAGAAAGTGATGAGAGGGCTTAGGATAAGATCTCAATTGTCCCTTTGATGCCACCTTATTCTCAGTGTAAATGTCCAACAACATTATAGCATTAGTTCAACAAATTTGTACCCTCTAATATTAAAGTTTTTTTTACTGAATCCTCTCTTGACAGTAGCTCCTAATAACCAGAGTCAATGAGCCAATCTCAACATGAAGGATGGAGGTTGATTACTGATGCATTAGCAGTCATGTAGCATTTCGTTATTCAAGTGTCCAAGGGGAATCTTCAAAACCATCTAACCCAGTTCCTACCTCAAGGCATTTGGTTGCGTAGAAATAGCATCAATCTAGAGTTGGGCAGACTCCTTTCTTGTGGTTTTTCTAATGCCATCTTCCTGCTGTTCCTTGCCCAATTAACCTCAATGTGGGCATCGAAACAGGAAAACTTACAGACTCGTCTGCCATACTTCTGGTTTGGTCACAAGAGAGTCACTGCTTTAGCCACCCCAAATTTTAACCATCTTCAAACCACCTGGACCATTCTTTACATCTTATGAAATAACTTTTGTAAAGCTAAATCTCAATCCTTGGAAAAGTACATTGGAAATGACATTCCAAAAATGCTACTGATAAAATATCAAGTCATTTAATTGAAAATAATTCTGAAACCCAGAGTACAAATGGATACAATGTCATTTGTACACAATACAAGAAGATTCTTTTCACCAACTGGAATAACATGAGTATGACTAATGTCAAGGACAGGAGAAAAAGAACTATTGTTACATCAGGCTAAATTAAGGGCATGGGACAGGGACATTGTGTGATACAGAATAAAACCTCAGAGCAGGTGTCCATCACAGTATCCCCCACTAAGCTTGTCTGGTACAGTACAGAGAGGATTACAAATGGAAATTGGAGAAATTTATGGGACTAAAAGATACCTTACTTCACAGGAAATATTAATAATCAATAATCAGTAATCTTATTATCTCTCCCCAAAAAGCTGTTGAGGCTAGGTCAATTAAATTTCAAAAATGAGATTAATAGATTTTTGTTAGGTAAGGGTATTAAGGGATATGGAGTTAAGACACAGATCAGCCATGATCTAACTGAATGGCAGAACAGGCTTGAGGGGCTGAATGGCCTACTCCTTGTCCTATGTTCCTATTAAATTTCCCACATAGTAGATATACTTATATTATTGAGAGGACTTGTAAATGTAATTTTTATCCCTCTTGGGTAACAAAAAAATGGACCTTTAATATACATACATCAAAAGGTTTTTCATCCCCAACTAAATTATTTAGCAGTTACCTCTTGCCTGCACCGGTCCCTCTAAGCTGTGCGCGTGCGCGACCGCACAACTGCGCAACAGTCTGTAGTGTGCCACGCATTTAAACATTCCGTCCGCGCACCAAATCAGTGTTATCTGGTCTGTGTCCAGTTAGCTGATAGCAGCAGTGGGAGTACTGCCTGTGATTCACTGTCCTGGGGCGAGGGTTTCTCCTCGTGATCATTATCGAGTGACCCCGACTGAAAGCTGTGAACAGCCGGCCAGCTGGACGGTGGGTGATGGAGGATTGGATCTGTCTGTCCTCAGTGGTCAAATGCCTTGCCGACGTTCACTGCTGGGTGCACCTGTAAAGAATGGCTGTTGGGTGAAGCATTGCAGGGTTTTCTGTGGCACTATCGGCCAGTGAAAGTCGACACCTTCAGAAGAGGGAGAGACAAATGTACAAGGGCAAACGGCCCAGGCACGTTTGGAAGTCTCGCGATTACCCGGGCTGCTCTGTAACGAGGTTTAACAGTAAATAGCGAGAGGTCAGTCGTCCTGAGTCAGTCTGGCTGGTTGTGGGAGGCATGTGAAGGTATTTCGTTACATGGCAGTGTTTGACTAGCTGAGTGCAATCCTGTGTGACACAAGCCAGCTGTTCCCCAGTATCAGCAGCGTTCCATTATCCCATCACTCAGGACTTGGCAGCGCTCCTGTATTTGCACAGGGAATCGCTGGCTTCTTAAAGGGACAGTGCCCTTAGCAGAATCCAACTGATGTTTGTGTGAATCTTCAGTGAGTGACACAAGGGGCAATGGAATTGCTCCCCTCCTGCCTGTGAGATACCTTTAATTTACAGAACTACAAGCAGGGAGACTCTAAACTAGACATTTAGAACAATCTTGGCCATTAACAGAACATTTCAAATACACAAAATCAAATCTGAATGGCTGACTGGTAATAAATGATTGTTTTATAGAATGTGCTGCCTCTGGTTAGGGATTGTTACAGGTGGTGGTCATTGTGGGATCTGCCCAGCATTCATGTCAGCTGTGGCTCAGTGGGTACCACTCTCACCTCTGAGTCAGAAGGCCGTGGGTTCAAGTCCAACTCCAGAGACTTGAGTACATAATCCAGGCTGACACTCCAGTGCAGTACTGAGAGGGTGCTACACTGTCAGAGGTGCTGTCTTTCGGATGAGTCATTAAACTGAGGCCTCAGTCTGTCCTCTCAGATAAATGTAAAAAAAAAATCCCATGACGGTTTTTGAAGAGCAGAGGAGTTCTCTCTGGAGTCCTGGCCAATATTTATCCCTCAACCAACATCATTGGAACAGATTATCTGGTCATTATCTCACTGCTGTTTATGGGAGCTTCCTGTGCGCAAATTTGCTGCCGCATTTCCTACATTACAATTACGCTTCAAAAGTACTTAATCGGCTGTAAAGCGCTTTGGCACGTCTAGAGGTCCTGAAAGGCGCTGTCTAAATACAAATCCTTATATTTCCTTTCCTTAAATATATATCTTCAACCTTTGGAAGCAAATGAGGAAATAGTGTGCACAACCAAACTGATCCCTGCCTTACATAGAGACAGCAAAACTAATGAGCCCTGCAAGTTGTACAATTGTAACGCAATAATTTTTTAAACCCTGCTGAGGATTCAATGGTGGGGGGGAGGCAGTTGGAGAGCTTTAATTAAACTGTTCCCTATTCCTAAATTCACACTGACTGATTTGACAGCTGTTTTATATTTCTGACTCAATTTAAAAATTCTGGTTGCACACGATTTATTTCTGTTTGAATCAGAGTCATTAAGCTGATCCAACAAAAAGCTGATGGGAACAATTCCAATCAGATAATTTTTAATAAAATATAACGAGACTGGTCTCAATCCTACTGCAATTTAAGAAACCTATTTCATAAATTATATAAATTTATCAGCCAATATAACATTAAATTGTTAAAATTATCCATTATTTTGTACATTTCTTTGTTTTTTTATATACCTTGAAGAATGTTTTTCAAAAAAGATGTTCTATTCAAGGTTGTGATTTTTTTAAACAGTGGCGCACACAGCCTTTATATCGGTGCATAAACCCAAGTTCATTCCGCACATGGCCGAAAAAAATTAGAGGGAACATTGCTTGCCAGGTTACTGTACAGATTCCTCAATTGTGCACTTTGCCATTTACAGGTTGCCACCTTTCTTATCCCGTAACTTCCTCAATTCTTAGGATTGTGGTCCCAGCGAGGTCCCGCATTTTCAAAGGGCGCTGGGGTTGGAGAATCGGGAGTATAATGGTATAACCCTACCTCTGACCTACAGTCCTTGTAAGTGTGGCGCCCCACTGAGAGCACAGGGTCGTGAATTACCCCAATATTTTCCTCTTTCACACTTTCACCAGATTAGATTTTCAGGCTGTAGGTTACTCCCCTTCAGAGCAATTCTGCTTAAGTTCAAAACTGTTCCACTTTTGGATTTTATTTCCCAATCATTTCAGTGGCACTAAATTGCTGATATGAACAGGCTATTCTTCTCAAATTCTCCCTGCCAGTTTCAATGCACAGACAATTGTCTAACAGGAAGGCTGAACTGGTAATTGTCAGACGTTTTGCTTCTCGTTTGAAATGTACTAATGGGTACCCAATGCCACCAAGAGAAAAAACACACACCACAAGCACTACCCCAGGAGGAGGATACCTCTAATATTGCTGCAGTGTTTAGAGAACAATTTATCTCTCTGTATTAGTTCCGTGATCATGTAACAACTGAGAAAAGGTAAAGTCTGGACGAAAGCAATTCTTGAAATAAGCTTATTTATAGCAAATCAAACTCTTTACGTAAAAAAGTGTATTATGTGCCATAACAAAGCAGATAGCAATGAAGTCAATAACGTCTACGTGCAGATAGACAAGGATAATTGGAGTATCAACGGACACAAATTTACCATATCTTGATGTACGTTCTGCCAAACCTGGCACAGCTAGCAAAGGTTATTTCTGCAATTTAATTTCTGTATAAATTAACCTTTGTTAGCTGTGCCAGGCCAAAGTGCCATTTTCCAAGTGTGAGCCTGGACAGTGGGTGCTCGCATGCTATTTGACTGCAGCAGGTATCACAGCCTAACTCAATCTTCGCCAATGTGCAGACATATGCATTTGCAGCACTGATTGTGGGTGGCGATCAGCAGCAGAAGCCCTGGTAGATTTTCCCCTCCCTAACTCCATGCCGCCATGCAGCCCCACTGCCTCCCAACTGAGATGAGCTAACGCAACACAGAGCAGGAATCAAATCTGGAGCTTACTTGGGCTGTATGACTGAGCTACTCACTGGATAACTTTGCTGGGCCAGTAGCCCGTTTTGTGTGTATTTTATTGCAAAGTATGCTTTTGCACCTCATTAAACTGAGGCCTCAGTCTGTCCTCTCAGATAAATGTAAAAAAAAAATCCCATGACGGTTTTTGAAGAGCAGAGGAGTTCTCTCCGGAGTCCTGGCCAATATTTATCCCTCAACCAACATCATTGGAACAGATTATCTGGTCATTATCTCACTGTAGTAAGATGCACATTATGAAATATTTACATATATATCAAAGTCGATTCCAAATGCTGGAAAATGCACCAGGGTATCAAATCAAAATTTTATTGGGGAGCATCCCCCAGATCCTTAGAGAATAAATCTTGTACATGTTTCATATTATACCCAGTTCAAAATGAGCACTCCATCACTGATCAATTTAACTCATTTAATATAAATCACAGGAAGAACAGCAAAATAATCAACATAAATTTTAAAACACTTTTTAATCAAAATATAAGTATTTTAATATGCATTTTAAAAGTAGAAGCATATCACAGTAGGAATCAGTTATCCCTTTGTCCAAATTGCCCCCTTTGAGCAAAATAACCGTTCAAATTTTTTCATTGAGCAAATTTTATATCGGCCTACTAATAATTCAGAATGCGACAATGCTCATGCGCCTGCTCCCGCCCTTTACACCACTAAATCCAGCTCCCTTATTCTGGCGGCAAATTTGTAGTCTGCTTTTACATTGCACGAGACCTCCACCCACCCTTGCTAGTGACACCAGTTCCCAACAAGTTTATTTTCGGGCTGCAGCTGGCAGCAGGGGCTCGCACTTCAGGAGCTGGTGCCACTTACACATATCTTGGTGCAATATAAAAGCAGCGGTTGACCTTTAAAAGAAAGGGTGCAATAGGGTAAGGACGCTGGGATTAGCTTCCCAGCAGAAATCGGCTCAAAGATGCCAGTCTCCTGGAATTCGAATCAAACAACCCTGATATAAAAGCAGCTTTTGTACTGCTGTGAATTTTCTCAGAGAACTGCGGTTATTATTATCCCATCTGTGCCGACAGGTGAGAGCATGTAAACCATCCCAGGATCAGACCCAATTACGTGGCAAAATTCACCGCAACAGTTGAAGCACAGCCATCAAGCTACAGCCTAAACTGTGCCTGATAAAAATATATTGAATTCTTATTATAATACAGGAGAAATAAATTGGTCTATAAAGAAGTACTCCCATAAACTGGCATGCAATGCGTGTGGCATTAAAAGCAGCTCACTATACTGCTCCACTAAAGAGAAAAAACAGCCATGAAAGTACAAGAACTATGTGAGGTGAGTCAGACTAGCTGAAGTAGACAGTCTTGCTTAAATACAAAGAGTATCTTATCACTGCTCCTGAATAAGGGATGTGTTGTTGCACACTATGTACTTCTAACTGGAAACATTCCATACAAAATGCAGTAAAAGAATTTGATCAACAGGATACGGGGGTTTTTGCGGTGGTTTATTGAGCACTTAGAGAGAATTTTCTTTTATGAGAACGGCCTGGTTTCAGCAGCACCTGGACTGATTTGTCCCTGTTGGATATCAACAACAACTTCTTGCATTTATATAGTGACTTTAACATAGTAAAATATTCCAAGGTGCTTCACAGCAGTATTATCAGACAATATTTGACACTGAGCCACAAAATGAGATATTAGGAAGGAGGAGAGAGAGGTAGAGAGTCGGAGAGGTTTAGGGAGGCAATTCCAGAGCTTAGCGCCTGGGCGACTGAAGGCACGGCCGCCAAGATGGAACGAAGAAAATCGTGAATGCACGAGAGGCCAGAATTGAAGGAGTACAGAGATCTCTGAGGGTTGTTGGGCTGGAGGAGGTTACAGAGATAGGGAGGGGCAAGGTCATGAAGGGATTTGGAAACAAAGATAAGAATTTTAAAATCAAGATGTTGCTGGACTGGGAGCCAGTGTAGGTCAGCGAGCACAGGGATAATGGGTGAACGGGATTAGTGCAAGTTAGGATATGGGCAGCAGAGTTTTGGATGAGCTGAAGTTTACGGAGGGTGCAAGGTGGGAGAACATTAGAATAGTCGAGTCCAGAGGTAACAAAGGCACAGATGAGGGTTTCAGTAGCAGATGAGCTGAGGCAGGGGTGGAGACGGACGATGTTACGGGGGTGGAAGTAGGTGGTCTTGGTGATGGGGGGGGATCGTATGTCAGATCGTACGTCAGGGGGAAATTGTATGTCGGGGGGTGGGGGGGGGGGGGGGGAAGAGATCAGATCACCGGGGTAGGGTGGGGGGAGGGGCGGCTGATCGCGGGGAGGAAAGCGAGTTTTCTTGGTGAGAGAAGCACTCCTGCTCCTCCTGGCCCACAAGCAGTGCTGGAAAGGCATTTACCTGCTGGATGCAACCGTTCTCGCCTCCCTTCAGCTGTCGGGTTTTCCAAGCCCTGAGAAACCCGACCCACAGGCTTTTAAACCAAAATGCCTGCTAAAATTTGAGGTACGCAGCCTCATTAAAATATTTAAATGACAGACCCGCCACAGGAGAGCAGGTTATTCGCCCACCCCCCAAACCCGCCTCCATTAAAACCGGATGTGGGTGCAGGCTGGTGTCGGGTTTTTGAATTTTTAACTGCCTCCTCACCTGTGCTGGGGGGTTAAAATCCCCCCCTTTATTTTACTGAAATGATAGTTGTGTGTTTTTTGTTTTTGCACAGTTTTTGTGTCACTTATTTCTAGTTTTGTTTGTGGCCTAGTTTTTTGGATATATTACTGGCCCCTTATTTTCCATCTGTGGCTTATTGCTACATTCAATTTAAGTTGCCACAATCGAAGTTCTGAAGATGGGTATCCTGCTGGGAATACCACTGGATATTTTTGGTTTTGGCAGAGGAAAAGAAGAATCTGAGGAGGCATGACAGGGAGGTGCACGGACACGTCAGGAGGTGTGGTCACACCTACCCTTAGCCAACCACCCGTGTCTGAACACTATCTTCACACGTCTGAGGATATCTGGCTTCATCATCTATGCAGACATGGAAATTTAATGTCTCCTTTAGCCGACAGGCAGAAAAGTTCCTGCCACCTGACTGGTGGCAGCATTACTGGTGCAGCCGATCGTCTCATCATCTCCATAAACCTTCCAGTGACTATAAAAATTTGAGTACTGAATGAAATTCAGAGGACACTAAGTCTGAGCCTGATGAGATGCACACTGAATCCCAGCTGCAGACATGAAGGCTTCGCTATTAACCCCCTCCTCCATGACGGGCTGGAGGGGTCGGGGTGGGGTTAAAAAGTGAAATGTGCATAATCCGATTCCAATCTGCCGTGCACGCCGCCATTTTTACGGTGGCGGATATTAGGGCATCAGATCAGAGTGTCCCGCCTTGTTTAATTAACATATTTAAATATGGCTCCCACAGTGCAATTGCGAGCCCGATTTGAAATTGACTGTTGCTGCACGGGTTTCCCAGGGGTCGGGAAACTCAGCAGTGAAAGGGAGGTGGGAGCTGCCGGCTCCATAAGGTAAGTGCCTGTTACAGCACTCCTTGTGGGCTAGCCTTGTGGGCCAGGAGGAGCAGGAGTGCTCCCCCCAGGCCCCTCAAGGAAGGGGCCTCCCCCAGCCCTCCCAATTGCAGACCTCCCCCCCACCCCCAGCCCCAATTGCTGACCTAACCCCAGCCCCCATTGCCAGGGACCGTCCCCAAGGGTCCCAGGCTGCGGCCTCCTGCTGCTGATGTTACCTCCTGCCTGCCGGCCAGGCTGTCCATTTGACCGGCTGCTGGGCGGGAGAAGGAGCTAAAAAATGTTAATGAGATCCTGCCATTAAGATCGGCAGGACCTCCGCATGCCCGGACTTGCCAGGTTCTTCGGCCTCACCCACAACTTCCCTACAAATATTGGGGCCGAAATGTCTTAAGGCAGGCCCTAATTGATAAGACTTTCACTTAACCGCTTACGCTACCCATTTCTGTGAGGTCCACATGTGCCCATTAAAAATGGAGCACTATGCCCACTATAGTGTTTTGGCACACTTTATTGAGCACATTTGAACATCATTGCATTGGGTGACACAAGCACTTGAGTTGCACAACAGTCACCATGGGCTCGATTTTTGGACGTGCAAGCGGGTGGGCTCCGAAAATCGGGGATTCCCCAGTGACGCGCTTAGGTGCGCGCGCAGCCCCCGCATGCGGGACTCCTGCCAGCAATTAAAGCCAGCTGGATCCCACTTAAACCAATTAACTTGATAGTTCAGGTCATTAGCAGACCTGATTTGTAGGACAGGAGGGGTGGGATTTTCATCATCTCAGTTGAAATGGACGTGTTGCAGCCACCAGCCTGTATCAGCTGCAAAGGTCCATTTGACAGGTTGGGGGGGGGGGGGGTGGAGGAAGACCCTAACTCATTGCAGGAGGCCACTCTGTCACTTTGGACAAAGTTTGGCCTCCACCACCCGCCTCCTAACAATAAAAGTCACAAACTTGCAACCTTAACTCCGGGGTGCAGACACATGCACCTACCTTGCGGACCCCCTCAAACATACATCTTCCGGATGGGGGCCGCTGTAGCTGCAGTCGTGACCTCCTCGGAGGACGAACAGCATCACCAGCCTCGCCGTCCACCTCTGACACGTGGATCTCCACAACACAGTGCTGTGACACATCCACCTGAACAGCAAGAGGGAGGGTAACCGCAGAGAGAGATGTGTCGCAGAGGGCACTACTCTCGCCACAGGTGTGGAGATGCCGGTGATGGACTGGGGTGGACAAATGTAAGGAATCTTACAACATCAGGTTCTAAGTCCAACAGTTTTATTTGAAAATCACAAGCTTTTGGAGGCTTTCTCCTTCGTCAGGTGAGTGTCACCCGACGAAGGAGAAAGCCTCCGAAAGCTTGTGATTTTCAAATAAAACTGTTGGACTATAACCTGGTGTTGTAAGATTCCTTACCCTCGCCACAGGGTCCACAGACCGAGGCTGAGCTTCCTGGACCTCTCTGAGCAGCAGTGCACACGGAGGCTCAGAGTCACTCGACATGTAGTCGTACCCATCTGCAGCCTCCTTCATGCCGAGCTGCACTCGGCTGGCCCGAGCACCATCGTCTTACCTGTCGCTGTCAAAGTCACCACTGCCCGCAACAACTTCTCCTCCACATCCTTCCAGGGTGCCACCGGGGACATCGCTGACGTCTCTCAGTCATCTGCACAAAAGAGCCCTGCAAATACACCTACACCCACTCTGCAGTGACACAATGGGTGGCATCAGTTGTGCGTCTTCATTTGATCCTCAGGAAAGGGCATTATTGCACAAACCAGACAAGATTTGCAAAGACGTGGCAGTAGTGGTGTCAATATAATATGTGATGTGAGTTGGTCAGAAATCAAATATAAGTAAAAACCATGACAAACCCTCAAACACCCTTGTGCATCCCCTTCATGCTCACGACACATTTGCCTTACGCTTCCTACTACACTTATGTGATGCATGCCCTGTGGCTGCAGCACAGGTAGTGGCAGGTTGGATGAGGCTGACGGTGAAAGAGATGCATGAGAGAGTGAGTATGAGGTAGAGCCATGAGATTGTATGAGGATTGGGTTGAGTGGTAGTGGCGGGATGAGTACTGGCGAAGTAAGTGCAGGTAAGATGAGGATGAGCTTTGAGTGGGTGTGAGGAGTGATGTGATAGAGTAGTGTTGGCAGTGCAGAAGGAGATGTGGGGTGGGGGCGGTGATGTGGCAGACGGAGGGTAGGGGAATAAGTGTATTCACTTCGGCTGACCTACTTAGGTCATTGAAACGCCTTCTGCACTGTATGCAGGTGGGCGATATGTTGGTGGTTCAGGTGACCTCCTTTGCCACCTCGAGCCAGGCCTTTGTGGTGGCAGAGGAAGGCCACTTCCTCCCGCCCGCCGGGGAGAAGATCTCTGTCCTCCCCCTCCTCCTCACCCCATTCAGTAGGACCTGGAGTGAGGCATCATTAAACCTGGTAGCAGCCTTCCCCCTGGGCTGCTCCAAGCTGTAATTTTGCCTATTTTCTGCTGCATCAGTCGGTGAAGGACTGCCCCTTTAAATAGGGCTTCTCCAGCTGACAGCCTATGATGCGGGTGCGCAGTCCACCCGCTGCGCAGCTTTCCAGCACGAAACCCGGAAGCCAAGGTAAGTGCCTTCAATTAGGCTGCGATCGTGTGCAGAGCACCCCGAATTCACTGGGCACGTTACCCATGTGCCCAGTCGACCCCCCCGCTGCCTACCCGCCTCCCTCCTAATATCGAGCCCCATTTCTCTCTGGCCTAGATCAACTATTACGCTCAGATTTAAAGACATTTGGAAGAGAGACTTAAAAAGTTTTAACATCAATACCACAAGCTGGGAAGATGTTGCTAACAACAGGACACACTGGAGGGCTGCACTGCATCGGGGAGTCAGGGGACAGGTCTCAATTTGTGCAATAGTGTAAAACGGGAGATAGCGAGTCAGCAGTCCGTTTTACATCTCTCCCTTCATTGACTTCAATTGAAATAAAAATCAGGAGAGATGTAAAATGGGCTACCGATTCGCTATCGCCCATCTTACACTATTGCACAAATCAAGATCTACCCCAAGGTGGCTGAGAAATAGGAAAGAGAAGAAAGCAGAGAGGAAAGCGCATCGGGCTTTAAGAGTTAATACTGTGCATTCTCACCTCGAGCACGGAAGATTAAGGGGTGATATAATTGAGGTGTTTAAGACGATTAGATAGGGTAGACAGAGAGAAACTATTTCCTCTGGTGGGGGAATCACCTTAAAATTAGAGGTAGGCCACTCAGGGGTGATGTCAGATAGCACTTCTTCACACAAAGGGTAGTGCAAATTTGGAACTCTCTCCCCCAAAATGCTGCTGAGGATCGATCAGTTGAAAATTTGAAAACTAAAATTGATAGATTTTTGTTAGGCAAGGGTATTAAGGGTTACGGAACCCAGGCGGGTAGATAGAGTTAAAGTACAGATCAGCTATGATCTAACTGAATGGCCGAGCAGGTTCGAGGGGCTGAATGGCCTACTCCTGTTCCTATATTCCTATGTCTTCTATTGACTAATCTAGGTAGAAGAGCAGATAAAGTGTCACCCAAGTGAGAGGAGGAACTACTTCTGCTGAGTCATGCGGTGGCCTGGAAACTGTTGTCACTTCATCTAATAATGTGGTGGCTGCCTGGTCCTCCATGCTATTTAACACATTGCGAGTCATTTGGTCGGGCAACTAGGTGGGATGGACGAGGCCTCAGCCTGAGAGACAGCTCCATCATCCATGCCAACTTCTGCTGCTGGGTACTCGCTCAACATGTCCAGTGATCTGTGTGGGAGCAAACTGCTGGCGTGCAATGAGTTTATTGCTCTTGCAATCCGATTCTCCAGCACGTTAAAACCAAACAACAGAAACAGCAGTATATTGGAGCGTACGCTATATCCCCACTCAGAGCATTTATTAGAGAAGCTGCTTCTGGGCTTAAGACCTCTCTAACTGGTAGTCCCACTACACATGGCCCTGGAGTGGCCGCTCTCTCCACAGTGTTCTGCAGTTCACCTAGACAGTCAAACATCACTACACAATGCAACCTGTAGATTCTGCTGTAGTCGCCCCCAGACTGGTCAGAGTGCTTGGCACACATATTCAAGTGATCTCATGAAACTCTTATGCTCAAATATGAGAGTTTTATTTGAAAGCAGGCCCTGTGAGGGAAGTGAAGAGATCTTCACTTAGAGAGACTCATAAGAATGGCTAGTGTGGGAAGTGAAAAGAAGCTTTATCTTTCACCTAAACTATGGTTTACCTAGTCTCATTGTGTTTCTGGTGACGTTGGATACAAAAAATGGTAATATGCTTCAGCCCACAGCACCAACACTTCTTATCTTAATGGAAGATCAAAATTTCAAATAATTTGTTTACCAGAGAAAAGCAATATTTCAAAACAAAACTTCACAGTCAGAACATAGTGAAACTCCAGCAGAGTCTGCATAAGGAACTACCCGCTGTACACATCAAGAAAGGCTGAGGTATAAGATCTGTAGCAGTTGTATTTTAAAAGATTTTTTCTGTATGACATTTACTAATTTCTTCCCTTCTCCTTATGGTCTCCCCAAAACAACTACCATTCCTAGCTGAGAGGGCAGGCAAGCAGATAACCTATTCTAAGGATTTGCTACATAACCAGTCACAACCCCTGGTCAGAGCCAACTGTGTCTCAGATATGCTTTTTCGCTCTTTGGTGAGGGCTATTTCCTCTCCATGGTGATATGACTAAGATCAAGGAATCATCGTCTGGGAAATCATGCACAAACTAATGCTGACATTTAAAAAAAAACTAATAACTAATTAACGTGCAGAGGATAAATATAATGTTACCATTGCCATATTTTCAAAATAGCAAAACTGCTACTCTGATCCACGAAAGGATCAAACTGACATACAAGGCCCAAGATAACCACACCTGGGCTTATGCTGGTGATCAATGATGTAATACGCATTACAACAAAAAAGAATGCCCAGTTTATTTTAGGCATATTCTTATGTAACAAGCCTAGAGATATGGCTACATGCAACCTACTGTAGGTTACATGCACACATCATTTTACTATATAACATAATGGATATCTAAAAGCGCCCATTTCACTAACATTTGCATAGATTTGAATGTCATCTCTTGGCGTGTCCTAGGAGGAATGACAATTAGCACAAAACACAGGTACTGTTAAAAAACCACAATCTAACAGCTACTCCTTTTCAGAACCTGCTACTAATAAATTGAGCAACATTAAGGAATTGGCTTGTAATTTTGGCACTTCTCAGGTATTTCAAACATATCACAAATAAAAATGGAAATTCTAATTCTAGATGAATCAGCAGAGCACAGCATTCAGAGGGAAACAACAGGCTTCACATTGCACCAGTCCAACTTGTTCCTAACATAAAGCAATTAATGGCAATGGAGAGCCACAGTTACTTAAATGCAAGTAAAAGCCACATTCTAAGCCAGATGTAAAGCACATTTTAAGTTAGTATTTTGTACATTTAGTGCATGCTGTTAGCTTTATGCTAAATCTGAGCCACTATGTCCAATATTTTGTAAAGATAATGGCTAAGTTCCAACCATGAATAATTGGTCTAAATTTAAAGAAATCCAGTAACGAGGTTTAGATTTTCTTTCCCAGCCAGCTTCTGTATTCTAAGAACTAGCGCTATTTTAGTAAAGTATTGTGGTGAAGCATTTTTACAGACAGTCAAATCATCACAACAGCCTTTTTCTTGCCCCCTCTCATCAATAAAAAAAGTCAGACTATTAGAGCTAAAATTCTGCAGATGTGAAAATCAAAGTCCTGTCGCTAGTGATAAAGCACTGCAGTGACATGCTACAGGGTAGTGAGAAGATCCCACCTGAATCTACAGCTCCATACTGTGCCAGTTCTTAGTGGGACAAGTAGATGGAGAAGGGCTGCATGGCAGCAGTAAACTTACTGTGCAAGAGGGAAAGATGGGGTACAAAGAACATACCAAAGAACCAGTATGGTGAAGCAAACCTTCTGCTGTTCACTCATGGAACAGTAATGATGGCAGCTGTGGAGAAATCAACCACTCAGACTGCCCCTGTCCATCGGAAAAGTGTAAAAGAGAAGATAACGTAAAAACAGTAGTGATTAGATGATACCAAGCTGAGGTGAACGGCCTGTAACGGGTAGGAGAACATAGTTTTGAGGTCCCAGAGAAGAACAAGTTAGAGTAGAAGACAGAACAATGAATCTGGATTTCAACACAGGGATGAGGAAACAATGTGTAGAATGGGATATTTGCAATTTAGAAAGAACAAGGGAGGAAAGTTCAGAGAAGCATTACCAAGGTCATTTCAACAAAGATGAGAGGGGGCAAGAAAAAAAGAGATAGAAAGAGAAAAGGAAAGACAGAAAAAGAGAAAAGAAATAAAAATTCCAAATCAGGCAAGCTTTTTCTTTGAAAATTGAGAGAAGTATTAAATGACCCTCTGCAGATATGGAAGAATTATACAAGTCTTGGGAAGAGGAGAGAAGGAAATCAGATAGGATATATTTTCTTCCATTCAAAGACAGAGACCTGTGAATTACCATGGGTGGATCAATAATTCACAGCACACAACTAGTATAAACCAAGAAAGCAGTGCATGGACAAACACAAATAACAAACCTTTCCAAATGGCGTATCCACACATTTCTCAGTCTTTTCCTCCAAAATGTCCAGGTCGCCCAGTCCTGACCCACCAATAATTCCAATCTGTAATCCAGCGAAAACAAAAAGTTAAAACTTAAAGGTATACTCTTAATTATACAGGCACAATCAGTTGATAAAGACTTTTCATCACTATGCTCAGGTACTCAGCATTATTTCAGGGCCTGGCAATTTTCAATCAAATCTATGCATCAATCTACTAATATACCAACTGCGTTACTTACAAACTAGGTAGTCTGTGTCCCACCAAAGAATTTTTAAAAAAAGATATTTTCTCAGCATTTAAAAAAAAATTGTGCAAAGAAACCAAAATATATGTTTAGTAATGTTGAGTTACCACATTCCCAGTGCAGTATTAGTCATTAGAACATGGTCACCATGTTATTCTACTGGCCCAGATACCTGGAGACTCACTGAACCAATCCACAGTAAGGTAAACACACAATTAACCACCTTCAAGCAGATACAAATAACTTAAATGGAGTAAGTCAGCAACAATTTATTTAATACTCTTCAAAAACTTACTCAACTTTTACAGCATTATGATCCATTGAATATAACCAACTATGCAAAGTAACATCTCATAAAAGGTATGCAGTATATTTGTTTAATTCTGTACTAATTAACCAGGTTAGCAAATCGCAAAGAGGTGATCTTACAACTTCAGACTTTTGCTGGGAAGTTTCACCTGCCTGGAGCACATATCAGAAATTACAATGCACACAGCACATGATTTAAATTAACTATTCGAAAATCGTGTGCAGTGCGTGCCCAACTTTCCAACCTGTCCTTCCAGCAGGCAAGCCTCTCAGTGAGACCGTAGTTAGACAATTACAACAACACCCACCCCCCCACCCCCCCAAGAAACCCTTTTCTGTAAGTACAAGATGAGGCAATTGACTGACAGTCCGTTCTCACTGCTGGTCACTTTTGTCCATTCCATTATGAACATCTAAAATTCCTCCATTAAAGGACATCCCAATTTCAGATTGCCTGGACCTTCAGCCTACTGAGAACAACATGATGTGATACCATAATTCAAGGGCAATTAGGGATGGGCAATAAATGCTGGCCTTGCCAGCGATGCCCATATCCCATGAATGAATTAAAAAAAAGCTCCAAGAGATTGTAATGGATTCAGTGATCAGCAGTTGAATGGTTATATAAGTAGCTTAGCAGTCTTTAATAATAATGCATGTTATGATTCAGTTATTCACATCTTTTATTCAAGAATGAAACAGCCTGATGTCATCACCAGCTTTAATATACATATGGTTATATATTGTTGCTATAGCTGGCAATGATCCAAATAATCAATCCTCAGGAACACTGGAATAATTAAAATCATGGAAAATAAGTGCACATAGAAACTCCCCCATGATACTGTACAATAGTAAACAGTCGCAAACTCTGGGTTTTTGCAGTGTACATGTACGCGGAGTTTGCGACTGAACCAGCAGTGTAAATCTGGAGTTGCAAAGAACGAACAAATAAACAAATTAACATTTATAAAGTGCCTTTCATGTCCTCAAGACACCCTAAAGTGCTTTACGGCTAATGGATTGGTTCTGAGTTATAGTCACTGTTATTTTGTAGACAACCACAGCAGCCAATTTGGCTGTAAGAAGTGGAGGGAGTTATTTGAGAAGTGATTCAATGCTGTAATACTTTGAAGAATGGTTGCGCCTGCGAGAGAGTGTGCACCAAGATTCTCTGATGATGTACTGGAGGCCTTGGTGCAAGAGACGGAGAGAAAGAGGGGCATTCTGTATCCGCAGGGGGCCCTCCAGACATGTGCTCAAGAGGCAGTGGGAGGAAGTAGTGGAGGAGCTAAATGCCAGGAGCATAGCTCCAAGGACCTGGATGCAGTGCAGGAAGAAGTTCAATGATTTAACATGAGTGTTCAAGGTGAGTGAGTTAAAGTTTCAAGTGGCATGTCCTACCAACTGTACCACCAGCATCATCCACTGTTCAATGCACTACACCTCCATCATCCACCTACCAACAATCTCTTTCAATCAGTCCTCAACCATTCAAATCATATGCTTTATCTCACCCTCACACATTTAGCACTGTTGCAAGCCTCATACCGACACCTCACAGTTCACAATTTTTTTATTTGTTCATGGGATGTGGGCGTCGCTGGCGAGGCCAGCATTTATTGCCCATCCCTAATTGCCCTAGAGAAGGTGGTGGTGAGCCGCCTTCGTGAACCGCTACAGTCCGTGTGGTGAAGGTTCTCCCACAGTGCTGTTAGGAAGGGAGTTCCAGGATTTTGACCCAGCGACAATGAAGGAACGGCGATATATTTCCAAGTCAGGACAGTTTGTGACATACTGGCAGCTATTCAACCATGACAGCCACATCACCCAAACATCTTGCAGGACATTCACTGCCACGTTTCCCCCTTTCTTGCAGAAGGTGGTGCATAACAGTAGGGAGCAATGAACAACTGAAGGAGGACAGGTGCCCTTAAATGTTTCAACCCCCATGGAGGAGACAGTGATGGCCATCATGGGAAGGGGTATTGCTGAGACCGTGGCCACATCGCAACGACGGGGCGCAAGTTAATCGCATTCCCTGCGACCGTTTTCAGGGATTAACCAATTTAACCCCCGATGTGTGCACTCTACAGTATTTACATGAGACATTAAATCGTCTGCCTGGTCAGGTAGGTGACCGTCTGCCTGGTCAGGTAGGTGTACCGTCTGCCTGGTCAGGTAGGTGTACCGTCTGCCTGGTCAGGTAGGTGTACCGTCTGCCTGGTCAGGTAGGTGTACCGTCTGCCTGGTCAGGTAGGTGTACCGTCTGCCTGGTCAGGTGAATGAAGAAACAAATCCACAACACTACTCCAGGAAGAAATGTCCTGGCCAACATTCTTTCCTCAACCAACACCACCAAAAACAGACTGATTTCACCTGCTGCTTGTGGGGCATTGCAGAGTATGGAGGGATTGATGAGGGACTCTGCATACCTAATTCTCCTTCTCTCTTCCCACTTCTCTCTCATTCCACAATTTTTTGACTCACATGCTGCAGATGGTGTAAGCACGTACTTCTTACTTTCTCCTCTCCCCTCACCACAACCCAACCCTTGTCCCTTTGTTATTTTAGATACCCAAGAACTGGAACCTTCCCAGTCAGAGGAGGCAAGGAAGTAGGCAGTGATGATGAAGATACACCAACACTCGATCTTACACTTGCAGCCACCAGCTCAGAGGCTGACACTGCACGTACTTTAGAGGCTAGGATAGAGGAGGGATCTGCACATGATGAAACACCAGGCACAAGTGGGCAGAAACCGGGGCGGGGAAGGATATCGCAGGTGCCAGCGCGCCGGAGGGCAAGGTCGCACACTAGTTCTACTGCAGAGGATTCAGATGAGGACTTTGATGGGCCAGGCTATAGAAAAAGGCAGATGGGTGTACACAACTAAATGCTCGGTGCATTGGAAAGCCTGCGCACAATGTCAAGGAGCATGGAGGAGTCTAGCTCCAACTTGGCACAGGGCTTTGCGCAGAGCTTGGAGCCCATCCTTTCCAATATGGAATGGGTGGTCACCTCCATCAGTACATCTGTGGAACCCACCATGATACAGGTCTGATGACCGATGTCACAGCTTCCATTGCAGCACAAATATCTTGCATTGCAGCTTCCATCAAAGCTTTGACTGCTGCATTAGAATCTCAGACTGCTGCCATCGTGGGTACCACTGTTGAAAGGGGCTTCCAGGGCATCACAGCAGTCCAGCAATCTGTTCTCCAGCAGATCACCAGGAGTGCTGAGGCGCTGCCCTGGGAGAGTGGCAGTGGCTCCATGGAACACGAACCTGCTGTCGTCTCTCAGGATGACAGCATTCCTGCTCCCACCCCTGCCACTCCGCCAGTGCCCTTGCTGTTGCCTGTCAGCCAGCCAGCCCACGCGCTGCAGCCCAAGCCGAGACGGCGCAGTCTGAAGCCGGGCCCGCTCAGCCCAGAGCTGCTCGAGGTCGTCCTCCACGACCATCTGCACGCTCCTCAATTGAAGGTCAGCAGCCTTCCACCACCCATGCTCCAACCACTGGGGATGCACCTCATAGGAGCGCTAGGAACGGTAAAGGCACACGAAAGACAGGCACTAAGGGAATGCACAAGGGTGAATAGTATCAGTTTGTTTGAATCATTTCATGTATTAATTTATAAATGTGCGTTTGAATTTGTATTTGGTGGTGGTTTTTATTTCTGCGATGAGCTGAGGGAGGAACCAATGTGTAATCATAAGGAGGACGATTTGATGCTCATGTGAGAGAGGAAAGGTAAGGAGTGTGGGACTGTTGGTGAGTGGGGAGGTGGTGTTGACTTTACTGGTATTGCTCATTAATAATCTGATCACGCAGAGCCCTGGCAGAAAGGGCCTGTCTACATTGTAATCTCCCTTCCTCTTCCTCCACTTTCTGTTGCACTTCCTCCTCCTCCACCTTTTCCTCTTCTTGATCATGCTCCTCAGGTTATCAAGGCGGTGGCAAGGGTTGTTCCCTCATAATGATCAGGTTGTGCAGCATACTACCACAAATCTTGATACCCGCTCAGCTGAGTACTGCAGGGCTCCTCCAGAGTGGGCCAGGCAGCAGAAGCGTTGCTTGAGGAGTCTATGGTGTGCTCAATGATGTTCCTTGTGACAGAATGGCCTACTGTGCACATGTGCTTGGATTCCCGACCAGAGTCATGAGCCATGTCATGAGGGGATAACCCTTGTCAGCCGTAGCCAGCCTATGATTTGCCGTGCTGGTTGAAATACAAGTGGAAGAGGAAGAGGACTGCTGCAGAACGAACGATTCATGACTGTTGCCAGGGTAGCAGGCATTGACTTGCATGATGTGCTGCATGTGTTGCACACCAACTGCACATTCAGGGAATGGAATCTCTTCCTGTTCATGAATGTGCCCGAGTTCAGATGAGGAGCACGCATGACAACAATATGCGTGCAGTCAATGGTACCCTGCACTATGGGGAAGCCTGCAATGTGAGCAAAAGCTTGTTCTCATTCCCCCTGCTTGTCTCTGGCAAAACAGAATAAGATGAATGTGTTTCTCATTGTATAGAGAGCATCAGTGACCTCCCTTATACTGCAGTGCACTGCAAATTGCGAGACGTTGCTTATAACTCCAGCAGCAGCCTGAAAGGAGCCAGAGCCATAAAAATTAAGAGCTACGGTCACCTTGACAGTCACAGGCAATACTGTCCTTGTCCTGCTTTGAGGCTGCAGCAGTTGACAAATTTCAGTCACGACCTCTTTAGTGAACCGAAGACGTCTGATGCACTGGTCGTCGCTGAAGTTGAGGTAAGAGAATTGCTCCCTGAAGGCCCTCCGCGGATATGGCCTCCTGCTGAGTGTCCTCCTCCCGCTCCATCTTCTAGCAGCTTGTCCTACTCTGCATGGCCTCTCTTCATTCTTACCAGTCATGTTCAATTCCCAGAGGAAGCCCATACAGGCCACCCATGTCTGGAAGCAACTTTTGTCAGCACAATATTTTAAATGACGCAAAGTGTACAGCAAAACCAGCCCCAGATCACTCTCTCTGTTGAGTACTGAAACTTTATCCAATTTAAGGAAACCTCCAAAAACACATACAATTGACCAGCAGCCAGAAGAAATAATCCAGCAACAAACCTGTAAGTACTTCATGATGCCTTTAAATAGTACTGGTGGGAGGTCCTTCATGCGCTTTAAGTCCTGTTCAGCTCTGCGAGGTTAAGGCAGTGCGTTGGATGGAGTGTGGAGTTCCATAATAGCAGCATTGCCTTCAATTTAGCATTGCACACTGATCTGTGTCATAATTTCCCTACTCTACATGTTGCCGGCGGTCGTTAGGTGCACATGCACAAACCCCTTTGCCAAGATGGTGTCTTGCACACTTCACGTCGGAAGTATGCGCGCGCATCTCGGACCCCAATTCCGGAACTTAGATGTCTGTGTAGCGGCTAAAAAACGGGCACTACACAGCCCAATTTCACCCCTGTCATCTTTAAATAGAAAATAAAAATTACAAAATCACTGAACTATAAATTAAAGTACCAGTTCAGAAGAACATGAACCATCTCCCATCAGTACCACAGATCAGGAAAATGGCGCACTTGGACTGATCAATACATTTACTCACCATCTGCTAAAAAAAAATGCATACAGGCCTAAGGTTATGAACTGAACTCCAATCCCTGAATAAGAAAGGACTGGTTGAGAACAAAAGGTCCCAGACCAAGAGGACTTTTTTTGGGGGTGGGGATATTATTACTATCTAGCCTGGTGTACACAACTTAATAAACTGCCTGTAAAGCTACTCCCCACCCCCAAGAAACGGAGTAAGTTCACACATTGAAACTGAGTAGATACACCAGACAAATTCTGATAAATGGCAGCACTATGTTTTGTGTTTTTAGCATGCTGACTGCAGACTCAAAGCTCCTTTAATTAAAGATGCCAGCCTTTAAACAGAGCACCAACAATTACTCTGTGGAAATTGTTCATTAATCCAAGCAAACATAAAATACGGTCTTTGCCATCGGCTACCTGTGGGTGAATGCAGGGGCATTACAGAATTTCAACACTACTTCAGGGATGAAATGGCAGAGATCTTGCAACTGCTGATGTTTATTTAAAGTGCGAACAATACTTGCAGTTTAATAAACTTGCATGGTGCAAAGGTAAAAGAAAATGAAGCCAAGCTTACATGACAAGTAATTACAACATTTCTTTGTAATATATGGAGGATTTACAGTTGCGAGAATAAGTACTCTAGGTTATTCACAAGTAACTCAGGGTCAACCTTGCATTCCCATTCTGCTCCACCAGCCCTCCACCCCTCCCCTAAGTTCACAGACAAAAACAGTACAGTAACTATTACTGTACCTGTTCACGTTATACCACTCAACAGCTCAATCAATCTCACTATCCTTTCATCTCTGACACACAAGCCTGGAAATTACATTGTGTGATATAATTGTACGAACGCTTGATGCACTTGTATCAAATTTCTTTACACGCTATTTTGGCAGAGGCATTTTATTTTACAACGAGTGACATGTCTCTGTTGAAATAACACAGTGGAATTTGATTCAAAAAACACTGAAGTGTTTGTACAAGAATACTGCACATTAGAATTTCCATCCATGGTTTAATATACCGTGAAATTCTGTGATGGTATAAACCTACTCCCGACCACTCCTCAACACAAACCAAAGCATCAGTTTTCAAACTGGGGTCCACCAGTTCATCTGTCCGACTGGAGCCAAGTAAACCATGCACCACAAGTGTAGAGTGTCAAGAGTTTTCTATTCTATATTCTTTCTGCATTTTTTTCATTTACTCGAATGTTATTTCTGTTACTGTACACTAACAAAAAGCATTTTTTTTGCAACAATAGCATTGTTTTTCTTTGGTAACTGGCACCACCTTTTGGAAATTAGGATGTGAGGGGCCTCAGGAATGAGTCATTATTTGCAGAGGATTCCCCTACACAGAAGTTCGAAATCCACTGGACTACAGTTATGGTAGAACATTAACAGTGCATGAAGTTACAGCTGGACACTCAGCTTTGCCAATTATTAGAAAGAAGGGCTGATTCCACAGCCAGGCTAAAAACTGGACTGTGCTACCACTGCTTGCATACACACCCGTGGTAGTTAACTGGCAACCCAAACACAGCAGGTTCCACAGAATTGGGTCATTTGTATAAATTGCCTTATCCCTGCTTAGTTTTCCCACAGACAAGGACAACTCAATCATCTGAGGGGACACGGAATCAGGTGTGTAACACCCTTAAAGGGATGATGCACTCTAAAAAGGAGGCTTTTTTTTTGGCAGGCTAACAAGACAGAATGGCTGGAGGAGCTTCTAGAACTGCCTTCTTCAGTGGAGAGCCCGGAGGTTTTATTGGAAGAGACGGCAGTGAGTAAAGTTGCAATTTTTAGGATAGAGGGGAATCTTCAAAATAGTCAGTGCACAGCAAGCAAGGTAGGAAGTAGCCAACCATGTGAATGCTGTCTCCTCAGTGCATCCCTCATAGGAACAAATGAGGAAAAAGTTCTTCAGACTGAGGAAGAGTGCCGGGGGAAGGAAGACTAATGGGTGCGCACTCAAAGCAAAAGGATGACTGGAGTATGCATGCACAAGCTCTCAACCCACAGTATGCTGCTGCATCTCCACTGTAGCCTGCAAAGCCCTGGCACAGCAATATGGTTGATTCTTAATTGCCCTCTGAAATGGACTAGCAAGCCACTCCGTTGTAAAATCTCACTAGAAAAAGTCATAAGAAGAATAAAACCAGAAGGACCACCCGGCATCGGACCACTAGGCATCAGACACGACAACGGCAAACCAAGCCCAGTCGACCCTGCAAAGTCCTCCTCACTAATATCTGGAGACTTGTGCCAAAATTGGGAGAGCTGTCCCACAGACTAGTCAAGCAACAGCCTGACATAGCCATACTCATAGAATCATACCTTTCAGTCAACGTCCCAGAGTCTTCCATCACCATCCCTGGGGATGTCCTGTCCCACTGGCAGGACAGACTGACAAGACGTGGCGGTATAGTGATATACAGTCAGGAGGGAGTGGCCCTGGGAGTCCTCAACATTGACTCTGGACCCCATGAAATCTCATGGCATCAGGTCAAACATGGGCAAGGAAACCTCCTGCTGATTACCACCTACCGCCCTCCCTCAGCTGATGAATCAGTCCTCCTCCATGTTGAACACCACTTGGAGGAAGCACTGAGGATAGCAAGGGCACAGAATGTACTCTGGATGGGGGACTTCAATGTCCATCACCAAGTGTGGCTCGGTAGCACCACGACTGACTGAGCTGGCCGAGTCCTGAAGGACATAGCTGCCAGACTGGGCCTGCGGCAGGTGGTGAGCAAACCAACACGAGGGAAAAACTTACTTGACCTCGTCCTCACCAGTCTACCTGTCGCAAATGCATCTGTCCATGACAGTATTGGTAGGAGTGTCCACCACACAGTCCTCATGGAGACGAAGTCCCGTCTTTGCACTGAGGACACCATCCAACGTGTTGTGTGGCACTACCACCGTGCTAAATGGGATAGATTCAGAACAGATCTAGCAGCTCAAAACTGGGCATCCATGAGGCGCTGTGGGCCATCAGCAGCAGCAGATTTGTATTCCAGCACAATCTGTAACCTCATGGCCTGGCATATTCCTCACTCTACCATTACCAACAAGCCAGGGGATCAACCCTGGTTCAATGAGAAGTGTAGAAGAGAATGCCAGGAGCAGCACCAGGCGCACCTAAAAATGAGGTGTCAACCTGGTGAAGCTACAACTCAGGACTACATGCATGCTAAACAGTGGAAGCAACATGCTATAGACAGAGCTAAGCAATTCCACAACCAATGGATCAGATCAAAGCTCTGCAGTCCTGCCACATCCAGTTGTGAATGGTGGTGGACAGTTAAACAACTAACGGTAGGAGGAAGCTCTGTAAACATCCCCATCCTCAATGATGGCGGAGTCCAACACTTGAGTGCTGAAGCGCTTGCAACCATCGACAGCCAGAGGTGCCGAGTGGATGATCCATCTTGGCCTCCTCCTGATATCCCCACCATCACAGAAGCCAGTCTTCAGCCAATTCGATTCACTCCACGTGATATCAAGAAATGGCTGAGTGCACTGGTTACAGCAAAGGCTATGGGCCCCGACAAGATCCCGGCTGTCGTGCTGAAGACTTGTACTCCAGAACTAGCTGCGCCTCTAGCCAAGATGTTCCAGTACAGCTACAACACTGGCATCTACCCGACAATGTGGAAAATTGCCCAGGTATGTCCTGTCCACAAAAAGCAGGACAAATCCAATCGGGCCAATTACCGCCCCATCAGTCCACTCTAAATCATCAGCAAAGTGATGGAAGGTGTTGTTGATAATGCTATCAAGCGGCACTTACTCACCAATAACCTGCTCTCCGATGCTTAGTTTGGATTCCGCCAGGACCACTCGGCTCCAGACCTTATTACAGCCTTGGTCCAAACATGGACAAAAGAGCTGAATCCAGAGGTGAGGTGAGAGTGACTGCCCTTGACATCAAGGCAACATTTGACCGAGTGTGGCACCAAGGAGCCCTAGTAAAATTGAAGTCAATGGGAATTAGGGGGAAAACCCTCCAGTGGCTGGAGTCATACCTAGCACAAAGGAAGATGGTAGTGGTTGTTGGAGGCTAATCATCTCAGCCCCAGGACAATGCTGCAGGAGTTCCTCAGGGCAGTATCCGAGGCCCAACCAACTTCAGCTGCTTCATCAATGACCTTCCCTCCATCATATGGTCAGAAATGGGGATGTTCGCTGATGATTGCACAGAATTCAGTTCCATTCACAACCCCTCAAATAATGAAGCAGTCCAAGCCTGCATGCAGCAAGACCTGGACAACATCCAGGCTTGGGCTCATAAGTGGCAAGTAACATTTGCGCCAGACAAGTGCCAGGCAATGACCATCTCCAACAAGAGAGAGTCTAACCACCATCCCTTGATATTCAACGGCATTACCATCGCCGAATCCCCCACCATCAACATCCTGGGCATCACCATTGACCAGAAACTTAACTGGACCAGCCATATAAATACAGTGGCTACAAGAGCAGGTCAGAGGCTGGGTATTCTGTGGAGCATGACTCACCTCCTGACTCCCCAAAGCCTTTCCAACATCTACAAGGCACAAGTCAGGAGTGTGATGGAATACTCTCCACTTGCCTGGATGAGTGCAGCTCCAACAACACTCATGAAGCTCGACATCATCCAGGACAAAGCAGTCAACTTGATTGGCACCCCATCCATCAACCTAAACATTCACTCCCTTCACCACCGGCGCACAGTGGCTGCAGTGTATACCATCCACAGGATGCACTGCAGCAACTCGCCAAGGCTTCTTCGACAGCACCTCCCAAACCCGCGACCTCTAACACCTAGAAGGACAAGAGCAGCAGGCACATGGAACACCACCACCTGCACGTTCCCCTCCAAGTCACACCATCCCGACTTGGAAATATATCGCCGTTCCTTCATCGTTGCTGGGTCAAAATCCTGGAACTCCCTTCCTAACAGCACTGTGGGAGAACCTTCACCACACGGACTGCAGCGGTTCAAGGCGGCGGCTCACCACCACCTTCTCAAGGGCAATTAGGGATGGGCAATAAATGCTGGCCTCGCCAGCGATGCCCACGAACGAATAAAAAAAAACTTCTTGTACCTCAATCTTTCTGTGGACATGTTACAACTCTTGAGTTGTTGTTTTTAAAAAAAAGTCAATGACAAGAGATGACCTTTCAGCCTACTGAAGCTCATCTCCAAAGCAGCGAGACTGGAGACCCAAGAGTATGAAGCGGAGACCTGGAAAAACTCAAGAAAAAAATCTGTATAAGTGACGTCAAAATCAGCGCAAGCGAGAGAGGCGGAAACCGAGGAATTTAAGATAAATAAAAGTTTCTAATTTACTTACACAATCTAATTTTAACTATACCTAATCTATCAGAATTAAATAATTAAATAAAGAAATAAACAAAAAAAGACTAATTAATTTACAAATTAATCTGAAATCAAGCTAAATCCATCTACTAAATATAATATAGATCTCAAGTAATTCTATCTAGAATTAAATTACTACAAATAAATAAATAAGTAAAAACTAGAAATGGCAGTGCAGGCAATGTGTCGGGACTGTGATATGTTGGAGTTTGTGGACAGTGAGACTGTCCCGGATTGCTACACCTGCAGGAAATATCTCTGCCTTGAGACACTCCAGCTCAGAGTCACCGAGCTGGAGGGCAAGTTAGAAACACTCCGACACATAAGGGAGGGGGAAGAATTTCTGGATAGTTTTCACCAGAGTACAGTCACACCTCAGAGGAAAGTACAGGTACAGGAAGGGGAGAGTTTGACTGTCAGTCAGTGGAGATGGGGGAACCAAGGGGAGATAGAGGAGGAGGTCCTGCGGACACTGGTCCTATCCGACAGGTACAATGTACTTGATATCTGTGAGGATAAGGAGAAAGACTGCGGGGAGGACGGCCACATTGCTGACCCGGACACTGTGGAGCAGAGGGCTGTCCAAAGGTGGGAGGAACAGAATAGAAATGTCGTAGTTATAGGGGATTCAATAATTAGGGGGATAGATAGCATCCTCTGCAGCCATGATCGAGTGTCCCGAAGGGTGTGTTGCCTACCTGATGCCAGGGTAAGGGATATCTCAATGCGGCTGGAAAGGAATTTGGAAACGGAGGGGGAAGATCCAGTTGTCGTGGTCCATGTCGGGGCCAGTGACGTAGGGAAGAAAAGAGAGGAGGTCCTGCTGATGGAGTATCAGGAGTTAAGAGATAAATTAAAAAGCAGGACCTCAAGTGTGGTAATCTCAGGATTATTACCCAAGCCATGTGCTAATTGGGACAGGGACAAACAGATCAGGAAGGTGAATACTTAGCTAAAGGAGTGGTGTGGGAAGGATGGGTTCCATCTCATGGGACACTGGCACCAGTACTGGGTCAGGAGGGAGCTGTACCATTGGGACGGGCTGCACCAAGGTTCTAGACGAAAGGATAAATAAGATGGTAAAAAGAACTTTAAACTAATAAATGGGTGGGCCAGTGGGCTCAGTCAGAAACAATAGTAAAAATGATAGTTTAAAGATAAAAAATAGGGATAAGAGCAGAGTTCAGGTCACAAACAGTGATATAGATACTCTAGATGAAGGGAATTACAGCAGGAGTGACAAATAAGAAATGTGTTAAGTTAAACGGTGTGAGAAAGAGAGCATTGGGGCAGAAGGACAGGTTAGGGTTTCTTGCCCAAATAAGAGTTTTATATAAAACGCACGGACTATAAGAAATAAATTGAGTGAATTAGAGGCTCAAATACAGCTTAGAGGGTATGACATGGTGGCCATTACGGAGACATGGCTGCAAGCTGGACATGATTGGGAGTTAAATATTCCAGATTATAAGGTCTTTAGAAAGGACAGAGAAACTGGAAGAGGAGGCGGGGTAGCCTTATTGATTAAAGATACTATTACAATATTAGTAAGAGAGAATATAGGGAAGGGAATGCAATAGCGGAGACTGTATGGTTAGAATTGAGGACTTAGAGAGGCCTTAAAACTGTAATGGGAGTTGTCTACAGGTCTCCTCATAGCAGCATTGGAGTGGCAGAATGTATTAATTCAGAGATTAGAGGCTTGTAGCAAAAGCAGAGTTGTTTTAATGGGAGACTTTAATTTTCATATAGAGTCAGAAAGGTAGTGAATTTCTTGAGTGTATTCAGGATAGTTTTCTGGAGCAATATGTTCTACCATCAACATGAGGGCAGGCCATACTAGACTTAGTAATGAGTAATGAGTCAGACTTAGTTAATAATCGAAAAGTATGGGAAAATTTATCGAACAGTAATCATAATACGATCGAATTCAATGTTAGGCTTGAAAAGGAGAAATGTAACATAGTTACTAAGATCCTAGACTTTGGTACAGCTAACTTTAACAGGATGAGACAGAGACTGACAATAGCAAATTGATCAAAACTGTTATTGGGTAATACTACAGATGAACAGTGGGAGGTGTTCAAAAAAGAATTTAGCTTAATACAGGACCAGGACATACCCATAAGGGGCAAGAGCTCTACTTACCAAATAATACAGCTGTGGTCGACAACAGAGGTAAGAGATAACATAAAAGGAAAGAGCATACAAAAGTGCAAAGAATAGTGCAGATCTAAGGGACTGGGAGAGATATAAAGAACAGCAATAGAAGTCAAAAAAGATAGTAAGAGCTGCAAAAAGGGAATGTAAAAAGAAACTTGCGAGCGATATTGAGATTAACACAAAAAATTTTTACAACTGTATTAGAAGATAAAGGATAGTCAAGGGTAACGTGGGCCCTTTAAAAACAAATGCAGGCAATATTGCAAATGAAAATAAGGAACTGGCAAACTTGTTGAATAATAACTTTGTGTCAGTATTCACAGTAGAGGAAGAGGTTAATATACCTGACATTCCAGGGGAAGCAAGAGTGAATCAAGGACTGGAACTCACTAAAGTTAATGGAAGCAAGAAAAATTTTTTAGAAAAAATAATGGCATTAAAGACTGACAAATCCCCAGGACCTGATGGTTTCCACCACAGGGTTTTAAAGGAAGTAGGTGAGGAAATTGCAGATACTTTAGCCGTAATTTTCCAAAGCTCTCTCGAGTCAGGAATTGTCCCTTTAAATTGGAAAATTACAGATGTAACTCCATTATTTAAGAAAGGTGAGAGAGAGAAACTAGGAAATTACAGACCTGTTCGTCTAACATCTGTTGTGGGGAAGTTATTGGAATCTATAGTTAAGGAAAGTGTGACCGAGCACTTAAGAAATTTGAGCTGATTAGACAAAGCCAACGTGGATTTGTAACGGGTAGGTCATATCTAACGAATCTAACTGAATCTTTTGAGGAACTAAAGTAGTAGACATGGGAATGTCTATGGATGTAGTTTTCTGGACTTCCAGAAGGCATTCGATAAGGTTCCACATAAGAGACTGTTTTCTAAAATTAAAGCTCATGGAATTGAAGGCAAATTATTGACCTGGGTAGGAGATTGGTTAGGCGGTAGAAGACAGAGAGTAGGGATAATGGGTATGTACTCGAATTGGAAGGAAGTGACTAGTCGTGTCCCATAAGGATCTGTGCTGGGGCCTCAACTATTCGCTATATTTATTAATAACTTAGACAATAGAGAACCATATATTCAAGTTTGCCGATGACACAAAGATTGTTGGCATAGTAAGTAGCGTAGATGGCAGCATAAAATTACAAAGAGACATTGATAGATTAAGTGAGTAGGCAAAACTGTAGCAGATGGATTTCAGTGCAGCTAAGTATGAGGTCATCCATTTTGGACCAAGAAAGGATAGATGTGAGTATTTTTTAAATGGTGAAAAGCTAGGAACAGTGGAGGTCCAAAGAGATTTAGTGGTCCATGTACACAGATCGCTAAAACGTAATGGTCAGATACATCAATTAATCGAATAGGCTAATGGAATGTTAGCCTTTATATATAGAGGACTAGAATATAAAAGGGGAGGAAGTTTTGCTGCAGCTATACAAAGGCCTGGTTAGACTGCATTTCCAAACTGTGTACAGTTCTGGGCACCGCATCTTAGAAAGGTTATATTGGCCTTGGAAGGAGTGCAGCACAGATTCACCAGAATGTTACCAGGACTCCAAGGGTTAAATTACGAGACAAAATTACATAAACTAGGCTTGTATTCCCTGGAATATAGATGGTTAAGGGGTGATTTGATTGAGGTTTTTACGATTTTGAAAAGAACTGATAGCGTAGATACAGAGAAACTTTTTCAACTGGTGGGGAAAGTCTAGGACAAGGGGACATAACTTTAAAATCAAAGCCAGGCCATTCAGGAGAGAAGTTAGGAAACACTTCTTCACGCAAAAGGTGGTAAAAATGTGGAACTCTCTCCCACAAAAAGCAGTAGATGCTAGCTCAGTTAATAATTTTAAATCTGAGATCGATAAGATTTTTGCTAGCTGAGGGTATTAAGGATATGGAGCCAAGGCGGGTAAATGGAGTTAGGATACAGATCAGCCATGATCTCACTGAATGACGGAACAGGCTCGAGGGGCTGAATGACCTACTCCTGTTCATATTTTCCTCCCACTACCCCAACTCACCCATACAGCCTCATTGTGAAGGTCCTAATGTTTTTGACTCCACTACCCCTCCTAACAATTGATACAAAACAATCTCTCTTTGCGCCAAGAAATTATTCCTAATTTTTTTTTTCCAAAATATGTATCACTGATTTAAATTAATTTCTTTTGACCCTACTTTCCTGGCTTAATTTGACCTATTATTCTACTTTTGCCAAACAATTGCTAAGCACAGATTTCCTATTCTCTTCACTGACCATTCATTTCACAAAACTCAGCAGGATAATATTCCTACATTCAGCCACTGCAAAAGAAAGCTACGACTATCATCAAAGCTGTGTCAGGACACCACACACAGTCATTAGCAAGATATGCCAGATCATGTTGGGTGACAGTAACAATCAGATGTTTCAATCAAGATGTAAGAGCTTTAAAAACAATCTTCCGGCAATGAATGGTTGTAACACTGCAAATACTGAACCCTTTTTCAGAACGCAGAATTCTTTTCTCAACAACTATATTCCACAGAGAAGTATAATTGACTTTTCCTATCGGTCAGCAAATGTTATGCTTGACAAGCATAATTCAGAACTAAGCACAGAAAAATAAATATCACACCCTGAACAGCCTTCTATGTGTGACATACATGTTCCAGATGGTAACTAAAGCTGACATCTTCCATTGGTTTGCGATTGGCATTGACATATTAGTTGATACGAATGCTGTACTAAACCCATGGTGGAATATCAGCAGTGCCAACAGGGTTGTAATACAGATACACCTTCAATTCTGAATCTCAACATGGATCTACAATAGTATCCTTGGAAAAGGAATAGCTCAGTTTAAATGTAAACCTTCGTTTAGATGCAGCACACACACTTTTATATACATATTAATGAAAGTTTGTCTCCCTTTTTATTCTTTAGCCAGGGTTATGTTGTGTTAAAGAGACATAAAAATAAAATCCAGCGACGGAATACCTGGAATAATTATGACTAATAAACAGCCGTGCTATTTGCCTATTGAAAAACAAATCATGTTCCAAAGTAATTGCATATCTATCGCCACCGTGTGGTCAGAAAAGGCCTCGTCCTCAACCTTTTTAAAAATAATAATCGAGAAAATGGCCGCCACTGAAACCGTTAGAAAATGGAGCCAGTCGTGACGAAATCAGATCAATGTCAAGGTCAATCCTGCATGAATGACAGACTACATTGATCCCTTTAATGTTCAGTTTTGACAGCTATACATACTGACTGAACCACAACATGTCACCGTACTCAAAGGTATGCAGCTTTTCTGCTACCTCTGGACAAGGAGATCAATTATACGAAAAACTGAGCTCTGTGGTCATTGTATATAACAGAATGAAAGATCAATCGACTAAGTAAAGAACGTATTCAAAATATAACTGCAATGCAGTGGCATAGTTCATGAAAGCACCAACACAACACATCAGTGGGCTGCCTCTTCCCCAAGTACACAATTCCTGACACACTGGCTTGAAGAAGATGCTGACTGGAAGCCATTGTTTTCCCACAAGTAAAAAAAAGACTAGGCCGTTCTTGTGCACCCCTTAGTGGCCTGTTCAAGAATGGCACAACGTATACCTGGGAGCTGGTTGACTATATTTTGAATCCAAGCCTCAGAAATTGAAGGAAAGATTTTTTTTCAATTTCCACAAGAATTCCCTGATCAATTGGAAGCAGCCAATTTATGATCATTTGACAATGCAACTTAATTAGCAATGACATCACTGAGCACAGAGCTGCACACACATATTGAGGGTTCATAAAACCAGATTTTCCTCCTTTCCCTATACACCTCTTCCCGACCTTCTTCCCTCCAAAATACACATCAAGAAAAATGGGTGAAATTGCAGTAACTATATTAACGTATGTTTTAGCTGATTGTAACATGTGAACCAGCGTTACACCTTTCATTGGTACTGAAGGGAAGAATATTTAGAAAAAAATACTTGGTAACATACATTTTAAAAATGTTGCATCCTTAGTAAATCGATGCAGACCATCTGCATAAACAGATTAGTGAAATGGGCAGACTCATCGCAGATGAAATTTAATGCAGTGAAGTGATGCATTTTGGAAGGAAAAATGATGAAAGGCAACATAAATAAATTGTACAATTTTAAAGGGGGTGCAGGAACAAAGAGACCTGGGAGCTCACATACACAAATCTTTGACAGTGGCAGGACAGTTGATAAAGCTGTTAAAAAGCATATGGGATCCTTGGCTTTATAAATAGAGACAGAGTACAAAAGCAAGGAAGTTATGCTAAATCTTTATAAATCACTGGTTAGACCTCAGCTAAAGTATTGTGCTAATTCTGGGCACCGCACTCTAGGAAGGATGTTAAGGCCTTGGAAAGGGTGCAGAGGATATTTATTGGAATGGTACCAGAGATGAGGGACTTCAGTTATGTGGAGATACTAGAGAAGCTGGGATTGTTCTCCTTAGAACAGAGAAGGTTATGGGGAGATATAATAAAGGTGTTCAAGATTATATGGAGTTTTGATTGAGTAGATAGGGAGAAACTATTTCCACTGGCTGGAGCGTCAGTAAACCAGAGGACAGATATAAAATAATTGGCAAAAAAGCCAGTGGGGAAAATGAGAATTTTTTTTTAAACTCAGCGAGTTGGTATGATCTAGAATGCATTGGCTGAAAGGATGGTGGAAGCTGATTCAATAGTAACTAGGGGGTTGCATCTCGACTTAAAAAGGAAAAATCTGAAGAACTATAGGGAAAGAGCAGAGGAGTGGGACTTTCAGAGAGCCAGCACAGGCATGATGGGCCCAATGGCCTCCCTCTCTGCTGTATGATTCTATAAATATTTTTCCCTTCCTTACCAATGAAAGGTGTAACACTGCTTCACATGTCACAATTAGATAAAACATAAGTTGATATAGTTACTGCAATTTCACTTTTCATAAACTACAAATAACTGCACCACCACGGTACCAGATACCATAATGGAACCACCATCACCTCCACAACTTAGTCAGTCACCAGCACAGCAGCACTAACCATCACTGCCTGACATCAAGGGCACAATTTTAAAATAAAAGTGCGGGTGCGTTGGGGCAAAGAAAATTGGGACGCTACCTCAACGTGTTTCCCATGCTGTGTGAAACACGCCATGGGAAAATCGTTGGGTTTCAGCCGGCAGCCATTTGGACATTTAAATCCCTGTTTGACAGATGGGGATAAAAGGTGAGTAATTGCCGCAGGCAGGTCTCCCAGCCAAACTTTTGGCTGCGAGATCTGGGTGTTTAGATTGAAAATTCTTGGTTCACGCTCAGAATAATTCTGTTTACACATATTTACCAACTTTTCGGACCCCCTCAAACTGACACCATCAGGATGGGGGGGCGCAATGGCTGCATTCATCAGTAGATCCCAGGAGAAGGAACATCACCATCCTCGACAGGCACTTGCAGCTCCACAACAGTGCTGCACCACAGGCACCTGCACAAGAGCAGAGATGGGAACAACAGAGGGATCGACGTCGCAGGAGGCACTACCCTCGTGAGAGGGTCTACAGACCGAGGCTGAGCTTCCTGGACCTCTCTGAGGAGCAGTGCCTCCGGAGGCTGAGAGTGAGTCGCCAGGTGGTCACAGACACCTGCAGCCTCCTTCATGCCACGCTGCTCCTGGCTGGGCCTGGTGGCATCTCACTGCCCGTCGCAGTTAAAGTGACCACTGCCCTCAACTATTTTGCCTCCGGATCATTCCAGGGTGCCACCAGTGACATCGCCGGGGTCTCTCAGTCGTCTGCCTACAAGTGCATAAGACAGGTCACCAACGGTTTATTTTGCAGGGCCTCGCAATACGTCAACTTCCCCATCAGCCAGACGGAGAGGGCAGTGGGATTCCACTCTCCGGCTGGCTTCCAACGTGTACAGGGTGCAATTGATTGGACCCATATAGCAATCCGAGCACCTCCACATGAGCCAGGACTGTTCATCAACAGAAAGGGATATCACTCCATCAATGCGCGTTTCGTTTGTGACCACCGCAAAAGATTTCTTCACGTGTGTACCAGATTCCCTGGCAGCTGCCATGGTTCATTCATTCTAATGGAATCCAACATCCCGGACCTCTTCCATGCATCGAACAGCCTTAAGGGCTGGTTCCTTGGGAACAAGGGATACCTCCTGCATACACGGCCAATGACGTCTCTGAGGAACCCCATCGGCGAAGAACAGCGTCGATGCAACGACAGCCACATCGCCACCAGGTCTGTAACTGAACATGCGATAGGACTGCTGAAGATGCAATTTCAGTGCCTGGATCGGTCTGGGATTGAGAGTTGAGAGTGGGTTGAATTATAGTAGTGTGTTGTGTCCTGCACAACATGGTGCAACTGATGAGGCCCTATGCCCTCATCCAGCATCCACATCTGCGATGAACATTGAGGAGGAGGAGGAACCCATCAGCAGACCAGCGGCTCACCTGGCTACTCGTGAGGCCAGGGAGTCATTAATATTTGAACACTTCTCATAAGGACATCTGCAAAGTGAGAACAGTCCAGTCCTCACACCACCTGGAAAGAGCAGCACCAACACAAATACACCCACTGTAAAGTCACCCACTGGGTGGCATCAAGTCTCGCCTCTCATGAAGCACATGAACCCGCGCTATCCCAAATGGCTGTCAAGGAAGGGCAAGACGTGGCAGTAGTGATGAGAATGATAACATTTAATTTGACTTTAACAAAAAACATATATAAATGAAAAACCTGACAGTCTGTCAAACACCCTTGTGCATACCCTTCATGATCACAAAACCTTAGCCTTTCTCTTCCTACCACTTCTACATGGTGCATCCCCTGTGGCTGCAGCAGATGTAGTGGCAGATTGCTCATGTTCATGCCCTGACTACTTAGATGCTTTCGGCCTATGCCCTCTCGGTTTTGAAGCCCGTGAGGGCCCCCGCCAAAGACTGCTCCACCTGCAATCGTGCAGAGGCAGACTCGGCCACCTGGAGAGGAAGCAGCATTGCAGGTACTGGTTGAGAAAGGCGCAACGGGTGAGATGTGGGAGCGCTTTGAGTGGCGACCGCACTTCCATGTCCCCTTTCACCATTATCCCTCTCCTGAGCCAGGCCCACATCACTCCTGGAGGACATGTGTGATGCCTTGGAAGCCCAGATGTAAAGTTTCGGTCTGCCTGTTTAAGGCGGCAGAATGTTGTTCACCCTGAGTCTGAACAGCCATTGTCAAGGCCTGAATGGACTCATTTGTGAAGCTCAATGGAGGCTAGCCTTTATCCATCGCAGATATTCCCGCAAATACCTGTGCCACCATTCCACTAATGCAGGAGTTGGACTCCTCCATCCTCTCCGCTATTGTGGAGAGTGTACATGGCACCTGTTCCAGTACCTCGCAAATGTGCTGCAGTCCCTCGATCAGTCACCTTTTAAAGGTTGGCCCCTGGGGTTCAGCATCTGTGTCCAGCTGAGCGGAGCACGGAGAGGAGTGAGTCCACTGACACGGAGTCTCTACGGCTACCCCTGCCACCAGTGTCTGCTGGTGCTCACTTGTATGTGGTGACTCACCGGGTACCAATCCAACTTACTGACTACTAGGACCCACCGAGGTGTGAGTATCTGCGCTGATGGATGGCTCACTAAGATGTGACGGTGCGTCCTCAGAGGCCGGGAGCTCCTCTGAGGAATCGCCCTCTCCCATCACTGCGGTTGTTGAAGGGCCTGGAAAAGAACAGAAGGCAATATTAAGCATCATCACAGATGTGTCATGTTGTGATGAGCACACTGAGGTGTTCAACATGCCAATCATTATTAACATCAATTCCTGTTGTGTGTGATGAATGTTAAAGTTGTGTCACCAGACATTTGTGGGATACCAGTCTCAGCGTCCCCAACGGACAGGCACTCGAGGGTGCGGCTGATCTGCAGGGTCTCCTCCTCCGCGAGGATCACTATTTGTTGTGGCCCTCCTCCAGTCCTCACCCTCTCCCGTGCATTTTATGCTCTCATCTCCTAGAAGGGGAGAAAGTACAGACGTGTGAGTGAGGGTGAAGTGGCCAACCGATGAATGCATTGCTTTGGGTGAGGCTGACCATGAAAGATGCATCAGAGAGTGAGCATGAGACAGAGACATCACATTGGATCAGGACTGGGGTGAGTGGTTGCGGTGGGATCACGAATGTGGAGGTGAGGAAGTGCTCAGGAAGTGAAGGTAAGTTGAGGAGGAGCCTTAAGTGGGTGTGAGGAGCAATGTGATGGAGTAGTCTTGGCAGTGCAGAATGATGTGAGGCAGTGGGCTGGGGGGGAGGAGCGGTGGTGATGTGCACCACGGAATGCAAGAGAATCAGTAAGTGTACTCACTTTTGCTGACCTACTGAGGTCATTGAAACACTTCCTGCACTGGACCCAGGTGTGGCAGATGTTGCTCCTGCTGGTGACCTCCTCTGCCACCTCGAGCCAGGCCTTCTTGGGGCATAGGCAGGGTGCTTCCTCCTGTCGGCTGGGTAAAATAGCTCCCCCCTCCTCCTCACCTGACCAACAGCACCTCAAGTGAGACATCACTGAATCTTGGATCTGACTTACCCCTCTGCTGCTCCATTCTGTCTCCTTGCTCCTTGCTGCAGCAAAAGCCATTAGAGCAACAGCCCTTTAAATCCAGACACTCCAGCTGGCAGCAGGTTATGGGGGTGCGCAGTCCGCCCACTGCACAGCTTTTGGACAGCAAACCCGGAAAAAAGATTAATGGCCACCAATTAAGTCGCGTTCGCGTAGGGAACGTTGTTATTATTATTTGGGTTACCCGCACGCCCATTCACCACCACCCCATCCCACTGCCCTTTTAAAATCGTGCCCCAAGTCATGGATGAGTTGAAATTTCCACCAACTTAGCATTGGGAAGTCAAAGCCATCATTTGAGTAGAACGGGCCTATGCTCTCTGGAGTTTAGAAGAATGAGAGGTGATCTCATTGAAACGTATAAGATTCTGAGAGGGCTTGACAGGGTCGATGCTGAGAGGCTGTTTCCCCTGGCTGGAGAGTCTAGAACTAGAGGGCATAGTCTCAGAATAAGGGTTCAGCCATTTAGGACTGAAATGAGGAGGAATTTCTTCACTCAGGGTGTGAATCTTTGGGATTCTCTACCCCTGACGGCTGTGGATGCTCAGTCATTGAGTATATTCAAGGCTGAGATCGATAGGTTTTTGGACTCTAGGGGAATCAAGGGATATGGGGATCGGACAGAAAAGTGGAGTTGAGGTCGAAGATCAGCCGTGATCTGATTGAATGGCGGAGCAGGCTCGAGGGGCATATGGCCTAATCCTGCTCCTATTTCCTATGTTCTTATGTTCTTATTTGTAGTGCCCACTATAAATGCTACTCCCCAGCCACTCGCTCAGGCTGAACCAGACTGTGCAAAATCTTGGAATCCTGTGCAACCCAAAGCTGACCCATCCATCTCCACAACCACTCGCCTCCACCCCTATTGGAATCATAGAATGGTTACAGCACTGAAGGAAGCCATTCGGCCCATCAAGCCCAAGCCAGCTCTTTTTAAGAGCAATCCCGTTGGTCCCATTCCTCTGTAGCGCTGCAAATTTTTTCCCTTCAAGTATTTATCCAATTCCTTTTTGAATGCCACGATTGAATCTGCTTCCACCACTCTTTCAGGCAGCGTATTCCACATCATAACTACTCGTTGCGCAAAAAGTTTTTCCTCATGTCACCTTGGTTCTTTTGCCAATCACCTTAAATCTGTGTCCTCTGGTTCTCGACCCTCCACCAATTGGAACAGTTCTCTTTATTTACTTTATCTAAACCCTTCATGATTTTGAACACTTCCATCAAACCTCCTCTTAACATTCTCTGCTCTAAGGAGAACAACCCCAGCTTCTACATTCTATCCACGTAACTGAAGTCATTCATCCCTAGAACCACTCTGGGAAACCTTTTCTGCACCCTCTCTAAGGTCCTCACATCGTTCCAAAAGTGCGGTGCCCAGAATTGGACACAATACTCCAGCTGTGGCCGAACCAGTGTTTTATAAAAGTTCAACATAATTTCCTTGCTTTTGTACTCTATGCCTCTATTTATAAAGCCCAGGATCCCTTATGCTTTTTTATCCTCTTTCTCAACCTGTCCTGCCACCTTCAATGAATTGTGCACATATACTCCCAGATCTCTCTGTTCCTGCACCCCCTTTAGAATTGTACCCTTTAGTTTATATCGTCTCTCCTCGTTCTTCCTGCCAAAATGTATAACTTTGCACTTCTCTGTGTTAAATTTTATCTGCCATGAGTCCATCCATTCCACCAGCGTGTCTATGTCCTCTTGAAGTCTATCACTGTCCTCCTCACTGTTTACTACACGTCCAAGTTTTATGTCATCTGCAAATTTTGAAATTGTGCCCTGTACACCCAAGTCCAAGTCATTACTATATACTAAAAAAAGCAGTGGTCCTAGTACTAACCCCTGGGGAACACTATTGTATACCTTCCTCCAGTCCGAAAAACAACAGTTCACCACTACTCTCTGTTTCCTGTCACTGAGCCAATTTCATTTCCATGCTGCCACTGCCCCTTTTATTCTGTGGGCGTCAATTTTGCTAACAAGCCTATTATGTGGCACTTTATCAAACGCCTTGTGAAAGTCCATATATACAACATCAACTGCATTGCCATCATCAACCGTCTCTGTTATCTCATCAAAAAACTCAATCAAGTTAGTTAAACACGATTTGCCTTTAACAAATCCATGCTGGATTAACTTTATTAATCCACACTTGTCTAAGTGACTGTTAATTTTGTCCCAAATTATCGTTTCTAAAAGCTTCCCCACCACCGAGGTTAAACTGACTGACTTGTAGTTGCCAGGTTTATCCTTACACTCTTTTTTGAACAAGGATGTAACATATTTGCAATTCTCCAGTCCTCTGGCACCATCATATCTAAGGAGAATTGGAAGATTATGGCCAGCAGCTCTGCAATTTCCACCCTTACTTCCCTCAGCAACCTAGGGTGCATCCCATCCATACCGGATGACTTATCTACTTTAAATACAGCCAGCCTTCCTAGTACCTCCTCTGTCAATTTTTAGCCCATCCAGTATCTCAACTACCTCCTCTTTTACTGTGACTTTGGCAGCATCTTCTTCCTTGGTAAAGACAGATGCAAAGTACTCATTTAGTACTTCAGCCATCCCCTCTGCCTCCACGCGTAGACATCCTTTTTGGTCCCTAATCATCCCCACCCCTCCTCTTACTACCCGTTTACTATTTATATGCCTATAGATTTCCTTTTATGTTAGCTGCCAGTCTATTCTCATACTCTGTCTTTGCCCCTCTTATTTCCTTTTTCACTTCTCCTCTGTACTTTCTATATTCAGCCTGGTTCTCACTTGTATTATCAACCTGACATCTGTCGTATGCCCCCTTTTTCTGCTTCATCTTACTCTATCTCTTTCGTCATCCAGGGAGCCCTGGCCTTGGTTGCCATACATTTCCCCCTCATGGGAATGTACCTAGACTGTACCAGAACCATCTCCTCTTTAAAGGCCGCCCATTGTTCGATTACAGTTTTGCCTGCCATCTTTGATTCTATTTTACCCAGGCCAGATCTGTTCTCAACCCAGTGAAATTGGCCCTCCTCCAATTAAGTATTTTTACTCTAGATTGCTCCTTGTCCTTTTCCATAACTAATCTAAACCTTATGATACTATGATCACTGTTCCCTAAATGTTCCTCCCATTGACACTTGCACCACCTCATTCCCCAGAACTAGATCCAGCAATGCCTCCTTCCCCGCTGGGCCAGAAACACTGATCAAGAAAGTTCTCCTGAACACACTTCAGAAATTTCTCCCTCTCTATGCCCTTTACACTATTACTATCCCAGTTTATTTTAGGATAGTTGAAGTCCCCCATTATCACTACTCTATAGTTCTCTATAATTTCCCTGCAAATTTGCTCCTCTATATCTTTCCCACTAGTTGGTGGCATATAGAATACACCCAGTAGTGTAATGGCACCTCTATTGTTTCTTAGCTTTAACCAAACAGATTCTGTTCTTGGCCCCTCAAGGACATCCTCTTGCTCCAGCACTTCAATATTCTCCTTAATCAATACCTCCTTTTTTTCCTTCCCTATCTTTCCTGATATATTGCACCCACACTACCACCAAAAACCTTATCCATGCTAGTGTTGCCTCTAGACTCTGTTTCTTCAATATCCTCCTTGCTGGACTCCCATCCTCCATTGTCCTTAAACCCAAACTTGTTAAAAATGCAGCTATTCAAATCCTGAACCATACTCAATCCTACTCATCCATCATCCATGCCCTTGCTGCCCTGTATCGGCTCCCTGTCCCCCAACACTTTGTATATAAAATCTTTCTCTTCATCTTCAAATCTCTCCATGATCTCACTCTATCCTCATCTCTGCAACTTCCTCCTGCTCTTTATTACCCACCACCTGCCAATCCTCCCATTCATTGTGCTTCTCTCCTTCTCTTTGCCCCACCATTGATGGCAGAGCTTTCAGCTGCCTCCGTCAGTCCTACTCTCTGGAATTCTGTCCCGAAACTCCTCTGTCTTTCCACTTTAAAACCTTCTCAAAACTCTTCTTTTCAACCAGGCTTTCAATTACCTCTCCTAATGCTCCCACCATGGCTTGGCATCTATTTCTTTATTCCTTTCATCTATTTTATTTTTTCCCCTCTGTTAAAGCACCTTGGGAACATTTTCTACATTATATAAAAGCAAGTAGTTGTTGTTCTAGTCACAGAAGAGATTTTCATGTCGTCTATTACCATTTGACAGAGTCCAGTAATTGTCTTCTTGGATAGCCTCAACCTCCCTGACAAACTCCTCCTACAGCCCCACATACTGCATTGTAACCCTGTAGACCTCTCTGTGGCATATGTTCTTCTCCCGAGAGTCTAGCACTGTATGCCCTCATCTCTTTTTGTTCCTCTTCTCATCTGACAGAATGAGGGCAAACACGACAAAGCAAATTAATTTTAATTTCTCCTTTCAAGGTTTCACTAAGAGTTTGACCTATTATTAGTGCTATCTCTGAGTTAGGCTTATAGGTGATCCACAGGCTTTCCAAGTATGTAGAAATTGTGACACCACCACCTTTAATTAAATCCACCAAAAAATTGAAAACACATCAGAAATATTTATCTAAATCTACAACTGCTTTGAACTACTGCTGGTTAAAGTCATTTAGTCATCAACATTTTTGACATCTGGAACCCCACTCCAGAGTTGATCCATATCATAGAATCATTGAATTTTACAGCACAAAAGGAGGTCATTCGGCCCATCATGCCTGTGCCAGCTCTTTCAAAGGGATATTCAATTAGTCGCAATCCCCAGCTCTTTTCCCCATAACCCTGCAATCTTTCCTCTTCAAGTATATATCCAATTCCCTTTTAAAAGTTACTTGTGAATCTGCTCCTACCATCCTTTCAGGCAATGCATTCCAGATCATAACAACTCGCAGCGTAAAAAAAGCTCTCCTCATTTCCCCTCAGGTTCTGTTGCAAATAAGTTTAAATCTATATCCCCTGGTTACCGACCCTCCTACCAGTGAAAACTGTTTCCCTGTATCCTGTGCACTTATGTTTTTATTTTAAATTGATCTTTGTTTGCAGGAATTCTCAATGAACCCTGGTAATGCTCCATCTCACATGGACTGTGCAAAGCTGGGATGACCTGTTTCAGAGTGCCAGCTCCACAGATTTTCTTTCTCCTAGAGACCAATTTGAAGAAAGATTTATTGTTTATTTTTCCTTTTCCCCTATTCCCCCTGCCCAAGTCTCCATAACGACAAATTAATAATGCAGTGGTTTTGACACTCCAGTTACACAGATAGCTTGAATTTCTCGCAGAGACCATCCTCTGACTCAATTCCTCCTCACTTGTTACACCGTGCTTAATCTGACAGCAGATAACTTCTCTTTTACATACGGAAGATCCAACCAGACAATTGTCTTTTTGACTATATTTGGCTCTCTAATCAGCAGGCCAGTTTCTCACAGAGTATTGATGTCCCATGCCGCTTTGCTTTGCATTATTTAACGCCTGTCCCCCCCGCCAATTCTCACCCCACCACCACTGCTTCCAATCATTTCTAACCCTGGTTTCTTAGATCCCAAAAAAGAAATGAGAAAGAAAATTCCCCCTTATTAAATATGGAGAAAAACACAAGACCAGAGAACTGAAAAGGAAACAGGAAAACAAAAGTTAAACAAAATGAGGCAAATAGACAGTTTCAAGCACCCTCGCAGTACATTATAGCATCAATGCTGCCACCTAGTGAGTGGCTGTTGAAAACCTGATTAACATTCCTCCCTTCTCTCCTGACAAGAGCTGGCTCATGTTGAAGGATGTTCCATGACTGCCAGCACTCCTCACCCAGGTGGTCAATCTTCATCCATAAGCCTGAACTCATGGAGTTCTTATGTAGTTGAACATGATTTGTGCGCAAGAGACTTAAGACAAAAATAGCGTACGGAATCAAGGGGAACGTGGCCTCAATGATAGAGATGTTAACAGAGCAGAAAACAAAAAGTAAGATAAAAGAAAGTTGCACGGACTAAGTGGTTTTCTAACGGGGTCTTTGCTGAGGCCACTCGTAATTACTTTATACATAAATGATCTGCAGTTAGAAATCGAGGAAACAATATTGAAATTTGCTGATTATACCAAATAAGGGAGACATGGCAAATTGTGACAAGGATTACAAAAAAAGAGTGCAGGAGGGCAGTTGCCTGGCAGTATGGGCAGCCAGGTGGCAGATGCAGTTCAATATAGAAAAATGTGAAGTAACACATTTTGGAAGAAAAGGGAAAGGAAATACACCATAAAAGTTATGAATTTAAATGAAGTAGAAGAGCAGACACTCAGGTCACTAAAAGGTGGCAGTTGTAACTAGATAAGGCCATAAAAAGGCAAACAGAATCTTTTGTTTTGTATTACAGACAAAGAACACAAAAGCAAAAATAGTTAACGTTGAACTTGTGTAAAACCCCTTTGTTAGACCAGAGGTGCAGAAATGTACAGTTTTTGGCACCCTATTAAAAGAGTATAAAAGCAATGGAAGAGAAGCTGCATAGATTCACTAGGATGCTACCAGGGATGAAAGTTTACAATTACAAAGAGACTTAGGAAGAGGGCTTTTTTTCCCACTGGAGCTGATAAAGGTCTTCAAGATTAAGAATGGTTACAATAAAGGTAAAAATTGATAGATTGTTTCCACTGGTCAGTGAGACAGTAACAAGAGGGCACAAATTTAAGATAATCACATAAAGAATTAAAGGGGAGCTTAGGAAACATTTCTTTACACAGACAGTAGTTAGAATGTGGAATTCTCGGCCACAAACTGTTGCTGAAGCAGGGTCCATAAATTCTTTCAAAAGGGAATCAGACAGCTGCTTGAAAAAGAATAACATTAAGGGTACAGAGAATGAGCAGGAGAGTGGGATTAGATGAGGTGGTTCATGGGGAGAAAAGCATCTGCACAGACCTGATGGACCGAATGGTCTCCTTCTGTCCTATAACATTTATGATTCTCAGAAGGGAGCCTGTCCTGATTACGTATATTACATTTCTGATACCCAAAGAAAAGTCAATCGTTCAACCAAGTCTATTCAGTCCAAAAATTGTTGCACAATCAAAACAGCAGCAACATACTGTCGATGAAGTTACAGGTTACTTAAACAAAGTTACATTTTCAGGTTACTTAAACAAAGTTACATTTTCTAGCTTGATCTGTGGAAGAACAGTACGCCAACAAATAGTATACTAATCTATTCATTCACAACAAATGAGTCAGATTTCAGCTAGACTGTAAGGCTACAGTCAATGTTCTATCGAAGAACGAATACTGTGATGATTCAAGTACTCTCGAGACACCTGTTCTCCTGCTCAGTATAAAGGACCACTTCCATAGTAAGGCCCAAGAACCAAAATATGACCTCATGCAGAAAGTAATCTGATAGATAGGGTGTCCAGGGTAAACAATAACTCCTTATACTGGGGATAAGCTCACTGAATATTGTATGAGCTGCCCCACTAGTGGCAGCTATGCCTTCGTCTGCCTAGGCCCTAAGCTCTGGAATTCCCTCTCCATCTCTCTCTCCTCCTTTAAGACACTCTTTAAAACCTACCTCTTTGACCAAGCTTTCGGTCACCTGTCCTAATATCTCCTTATATGGCTTTCTGTCAAATTTTGTTTGCTAATCGCTCCTGTGAAGTGCCTTGGACCATTTTACTACATTAAAGGCGCTATACATGATGTTGTTGCTGTTGTTCACAAACTGTATCTCTAAGGCTGTAAATTACAAATTAGGTTCTAAAGAGCCAAATTACTAGAAGGAAGACCAAAGGAGAAATTTTAACTTGGAGCAGGATTCTGGCGGATAGGGAATGGGACGAGTGCCAAACACTCATTGACCTTGGCAGCACGAGGCACGGGCAATTTTAACTCCAGGGCCTCTTCTGCATGACACCTATCAGCTGGCTGGATTGGATGTTCGGGCAGCAGGAGGTCACCGGCCGGCAACAAGTGGGGGGGCGGGGGGGGTGCTCACTGGCAAGAAGGTAAGTCACAGGAAGGCAGTTTTGGAAGAGTTTCACAGGAGGTATGGGGATGGGGAGCCCAGGGCAAGGGAAGCCTAAACTTTCCTTGTGGAGACTGGAGAAGCGTTCCAGCACACCATGGCCTCAAGGAAAATAAGAAAACTTACCTCAAATGGCCTCTTCCGTCCCAGATTCTTTTCCCACTATGTTCACTTGGTGGGAAAGCTACTACAGCTTCCCCACTCAAGCCAGAGTTAAAATTGCAGTCGGACCATTGTCTGCATATTTACAAAACCCTGCTGGCTTCAGACAAGTGCCCTTGTCGCCTGCTCAGAAGAGCAGGTTATCACTGAAGATGGTGGGATCCAGGCATGAAGTCGATGGGTAAGTCACCCGGCCGATTTTAACTGCCTTCCCGCCTGGTTTCTGTCAGGTGGGTAGGGTTAAAATCGCCCCTCGTCTTTTACGTTTAGAAACAATACAGATCTCTAGTCAGTCTCAAATACCATAAGCTGTTTGAAGACTCAAGTAGCAGAAAGCTTCAGTTAGCTGCACCACAAGTAAGTTTGCAGATATCTCGATGAGGCCTGCAGCTTATCTGTGAAGCCTGATGGTTTCAGTAATTGCCATATATGTAACATTTTTACCTCATGCTGATCATGTGATATATTGCTTTAGTATATTTGCTGATAGGCAAGCTGATGCACATTTAATCTTGCCTATCATTATAATACAACAAATTTGAGATTAGAGTCTGCATTCGGATGATCTGTAAGTGACTCTATAAATGATCTACCAGCGACACAATAAAAGAACACAAACAGCTCCTTCAAGTTACGTAAACTTTTATATAATTAAACTTTGACAAAATGGTGCAATCATCCAATGGACAGGCCAATGTGGTTGGGGGGGGAATAAAGTATTGCAAATGAACTGTTGCAACGTGAAATCATAAGGAGCAGAAAGATTAGAAATACAAAAGGTCAAACATGTAGACCCTTAGAGAAAAAGATATATTTAAAAAATAAATAGCTCATGTAACAAAAAGAAACATCCTGACCCTATGTTGGAAAACAACATCTTAAACCACAGCAATTTTGTGCTGCAGGATAAATGTTTTGTTCCTTCCCAATTTTCTCCCATTGCCCCTCCTCTCCATTGTTTTACAGGCACCCATTAGAATTAAACTGAATTTCTTGCTAAAATATAAAAATGGAAAAACAACCTTATCCAGTGAAATGTCTTCCAAGATGCTGTATCCCATCAACTCCAAATTACCTCCAGCACATCAGCTGACAGTTCCATTACTGTAGGTAGCAGGAACTTAATTAAGCCATGTAAATGTGGCATTTCACCACATGATTAGAAATGCAGCTCTGGATTATCTTCCATAGGCTCGAATTTAGCAGGCCTGCGGGTTCCCAGCGGGTGGTCCTCCGGGAGCGTGGTCAACACGCTCGGTGAAATTAGTGGGTTGCCCGCGCGATCGTAGCAGGCAACACACTAATAGGAATCAATTACCTGCTCCTCCGGGGTCCACGGCGCTGGTCTGCGCCTCGGGCGGGCTGCGCATGCGCAGTACGATCTGTCAGCTGGAGGCTCTCTAGTTAAAGGGGCAGTCCTCCACTGACAGATGCTGCAACCAATGGGACAAATTGCAGCATGGAGCAGCCCAGGGGGAAGGCTGCTCCTAGTTTAATGATGCCTCACCCCAGGTATCATCAGATGGGGTGAGGAGGAGGGGGAGGACACAGATCTTCCCCCCGGCGGGCGGGAGGAAGCGGCCTGCCTCTGCCACCAAGAAGGCCTGGCTCGAGGTGGCAGAGGGGGTCACCTGCGCCACCAACATATCACCCACCTGCATACAGTGCAGGAGGCGCTGCAATGACCGCAGTAGGTCAGCCACAGTGAGAACACGAAGTCTTTCCCCTACACTCCGTCTGCCACAACACTGCCCCCACCCCACATCTCCTTCGGCACCGCCAACACTACTCTGTCACATCACCCTTCATACCCACTCAAACCCCATCCTCATCTTACCTCCACCTACTCACCTCGCCAGTACTCATCCTGCCACTAACACGCGACCCAATCCTCATACAATCTCATTGCTCCATCCCATACTCAACCTCTCGTGCATCTCCCTCACGGCCAGCCTCACTCAACCTGCCACCACCTGTGCTGCAGCCACAGGGCATGCATCACATATGTGCAGTAGGCAGCGTAAGGCAAACGTGTCGTGAGCATGAAGGGGGTGCACAAGGGTGTCTGAGGGTTTGTCCTGGGTGTTACCCATATTGAATTTCAGAGCAACAAACAGCACACATTAAATTGACACCACCACTGCCATGTCTCCGCGAATCCTGTCCGTTGTGTCCAATAATGCCCGCTCCTGGGTATCACTATGAGGACCCACCACTGATGCCACCCATCGTGTTACTGTAGAGTAGGTGCAGGTGTATTTGCAGGGCTCTTCCGCGCAGACGACTGAGAGACATCGGCGGTGTAGCCGGCTGCACCCTGGAAGGATGCGGAGGAGAAGTTGTGGAGGGCAGTGGTGACTTTGACAGCGACAGGTAAGCAGTTGGTGCTGGGGCCAGCCAGGAGCAGCTCGGCATGAAAGAGCCTGCAGATCTCCACGACGACATGTCGAGCGAATCTGCGCCTCCCTGTGCACCGCTGCTCGGAGAGGTCCGGGGTGCTGCGCCTCGATCTGTGGACCCTGCGGCGAGGGTAGTGCCCTCTGCGATGCGTCTCTCCCTGCGGTAGCCCTCCCTCCTGCTGTGCAGGTGGGCGTGCAACAACACCGTGTTGGGGGGCTCCACGTCTCTGCGGCGGACGGCGTGGACTGCGAGGCTGCTGGGGCTGGTCATGCTGTTCGTCCTCCGAGGGTGTCCACGCACCACCCATCTGGCAGGTGTTGGTCTGAGGGGTTGTGCAGGGTAGGTGGGTGGTTCCTCGCACTAGGGCTGCGGTTTCGTGTCGGTCTGTCCTCTGGCTTGGCGGGGGGTGGTGGAGGGCAGGGGTTGCCCTATGTGACGCGGTGGCCTCCTGCGTGGGTGAGGGCTCTCCCCCATGGAGTGCACCTTGGCACCTGCCACAGGCTGCTGGCTGCAACACGCCTGGTTGGAGAGAGACTGTTTCCCCCAGTGTGGGAAACTCACTGCCTTGAACCCAAAATCCCACACTTCCTCTTTTGACAGCTGATTCAGCTCATTAACTGACCTCAACAAGCAAGGTAAGTACACTCAAGTGGAACCCCGCTGGCTTTAATTGCCTGCGGGATTCCCACCAGCGGGGCTTGCGCGCGCAGCCCCGCACGTCAGCACGGTACCCGGAAGTGGGCGGGATTTCGGCGCGATCCGGTCACGTGACCGGATATCGGGATTTTCGGGGCCCCCCCCCGCTGGAAACCCGACGCGAAAATCGAGCCCCATATGTCAGCAACACAACCTGACTCCCACCTTCAATTTCTATGCTACAATATAAACAACAATGGGGGTAATTTTAACCTAAAAGAACAGACGGGCGGGAGGTAAAAATAACAGTTTTTTGAAGTGGGACCACAACCCAGCTCCAACGTGCCCAGGCACGCTTAGATGCGCACAAGCATCCAAAACCCTGAAGTCCGGTCCCCACTTAATGACGGTGGGCAGATTGTTAAAGGGCAATGTACCTCCTTGGAATAGTTGAGGTACTTAATTTTTTGTGGATTCTAAAGCTGAAACGAATTTTAAGTTCACCGGCATGGGTCGCCCATGGTTTCTGATTCAGGTGAAAGTGGGAAGGGCCGGATCCATGAGGGGACTGCCTTTACGAAAGGGTATGAATTTGTCCTGCTTCATCCAGGTGCATAAATTTGTTAAATCACCTCCATGAAAGTAAGAATCAGTACTCCGGTCCCATAAACTAAATCCAGTCACTATCTGCATGGTTTAATGTGGGTAAGGTTTCTGCCTGCAAGGTTGGAGAATGTACTAGACTTTACCAACACTAACGCTCCAATAATAATGACTTAGTATAACTGAGAAAATGTCATTCTTGCTAAATTTTTTAAAATGCAAGAAAAAAAACTTTTTATTTAACTCAACTATTACAGAGCATTTGCATGGGACCAAAGGTCGGTGCATATCGGGAAATGAAAATCCAATTTCTTAAATTAGATGAGGGTCGAGCAATCAATATGTGATGTTGTGGAGATGCCGGTGATGGACTGGGGTTGACAATTGTAAACAATTTTACAACACCAAGTTATAGTCCAGCAATTTTATTTTAAATTCACAAGCTTTCGGAGATTTTCTCCTTCCTCAGGCAAATGTTTCAAGATCTCGAAACATTTGCCTGAGGAAGGAGAAAATCTCCGAAAGCTTGTGAATTTAAAATAAAATTGCTGGACTATAACTTGGTGTTGTAAAATTGTTTACAATATGTGATGTGACATACTCCGACTGAATATGTATTCAAAAGCAAAATACTGCGGATACTGTAAATCTGAACTAAAAAACAGAAAATGCTGGAAAAGCTCAGCAAGTTTGGCAGCAACTGTGGAGAAAGAAACAGAGTTCTGACGCAAGGTCTTGGACCTGAAACGTTAACTGCGTTCCTTTCTCCACAGATGCCGCCTCACTTGCTGAGCTTTTCTCAACATTTTCTGTGAATATGTATTCAACCGCGTGAAGTTATAGGCTCTGCACCAGAGGTCAAACACACTTCTTCCTACCAAACTCCGCAACGAACTCTTGCTGAAGAACTTCACTGACCGACAGCGGTGCTGTGAACCCACTGACGGCGGGGTGGGGGGGGGGGGGCGGGATCCACAACGGCTACAAATTGCCAACGGAACGTTCGATTCAGCCAGCGAACAATGGGGCCACGCGCTGTCCGCGTGGGTTCGGATCCCGGCCGCCGCGAGCCGCCTCCCCGGGGGCTGCACCGATGCGGGGACCCCGCTCTCCTGCACCCACAGCCCGTACAGCCGGTTTCCCGTGCGTGCCGCCCGATTTATTAGTGTAACCTCGGGGAGCACACGCCCGCGGTACGCCGGAATCTCGTCTACGAGGCGACGCCTGGAGAAAAGAGGCGAAATGTGCGCGCTCGAGATCCCTCCCGATCAAGGGAGCTGCGAAGAGAGGATCTACCTTACCTTCACCTCCATTGGTGCCTTGCTATCTTGCAAGGTTGTTCCGTGTTACTAGACTTCCGGTTGGCCAACTTAAGATCCTGCCCGTCAGCTGCTACGGGAAGACACTGGAAGCTTACTCTTTTCACCAGTAGTGACACATGTCTTGAAGTCAGCGGTTGAGTCAACGTGAACCACGTAAAAGGGCAGTAAAAAAAAACATTGCAAATGATAGAGGACTACAGTGGGTCCACTAGGAGCTGTAAAGAGAAAAAAAATCCTTGGTCGAAACTGGAAGAAAATTAAATGCAACTGAAGCAAGCAAGCAAACAAACAAACAAGAAAGAAAGAAAAATATTGGGTTGAATGGTCACTTTTTCAAAGCTGGAAAGAGGTTACAGCTGGTGGATGATGCATGGCTGGAATGTCCAAATCTGACCTGTACCCCTCTCAAAGTTTATTTCAACTACAGTTGGGCAAGGAGCTACTGGATCTTTAGGTCTGAGCATTTGCTGGCTACAGCTGGTGTTACAGTGGCACGGCTGAGTACGTAATAAGAGCTGAAGCTGCTACTACTGTAAGCAGACTCGATGGAATTCAAGCTGCTGTAACCCAGATCGTCAATTGTGTCCAGTAGCCTGCAGAATTAATGGACTGGTCGCCCTACGTGAGATGTTTTGCATTGATGTTCCCCAGGATCAGTGTGTTTTTCCCAGAGAGTTCTCTCTGTCCTGGCCAAAAGTAATCCCTCAACTAATACTACCGAAAACAGATTATCCAGTCATGTATCTCATTGCTGTTTGTGGGAACTTGGCTCTCATGTTTCCCTACATTACAACAAAAGTACTTTGGGACAGTCTGAAGTTGTGAAAGGTGCTATATAAATGCAAGTTCTTCCTTTAATACATTTGTTGGGAGTACCAGCATACCCATTGCATTGCCACCATAATTAATAGTGCCATCAAGGAGAATGAGCAGAACATAGTCTGGATTCGTTCACCTGAGGAAGGAGGTAGCCTCCGAAAGCTTGTGAATTTAAAATAAAATTGCTGGACTATAACTTGGTGTTGTAAAATTGTTTACAATAGTCTGGATTGGCAGAAGCAGATTTTGAAGACTTCAGTTGGTTTCCTGCCCCTTTGTCACCCTTGTTGCTGCTTGCACTGCCGGTCTCTACTTTTACAAGATTCTGCCATCGGTCTCTTTGATACAGCCACCTTTGCATAAGTCTGCTTCTCGGGTTTCTTGCTGGCTAGATTTGTCCTCTGGATGTTTGTGGTTTCCTGAAAGTGAGGACAATTTCGTGCACATGTTTGGTATGGTTCACTACAATTGGCACAAGTGCCATCATGCTTTGCCGAGAGTACTGGAATGCTGTGTGACCTCAGTATCAGACATATTTTGTGTTGTTCTTGCACTCTAGTTGCTCTGTGGCTAAATCCCTGGCACTTGAAACATGGGGTGGCTTTGGCTGGACTGTGCGCCTCTCCACTTTGTAGTGAAATAAGAAAAAACTGGAGCTGCTTTCAATCAATTCCTGGGCCTGTCAGGTTTCTTAAGGGTCAATCTGATGAGTCTTGTGGATAGGTTTGTTTTGTGGCTCACTATTGTGTTGAACTATTGCACACTGTACCTTTCAGACTCTAGGGTAGCCTTCACCTCTTCCACTGGCATTTGTCTCACAATCCTTAGCCGTTCATCCTGCACTTGATAGCATTTTGGCCAGCTATAATTTAGCTGCCCACCAAATGCATCCTCTGGCAAAGATTGTAAAAGAGCATTCATGTTCATGATAGCTCTCTGTATCAGGATGTCCCCTCCAGTTAATGAAAATCTTGAACCATAATGGGCAGATTGAGTACCTGGTACAAATAATTTTAATGGTGCCTTTTTTTGGTAGCCAATCTTAGCTAAAATATAAAAAATGATCAGAATTTGACATTTGCAAATGATGCTAGTGAGAAGGCACTATTGTATTGCAAGCTCACTTTGATGTGGGGCTTGGGATCCAGACATGCATAACTTGCCAGTTTATGGATGTCGGTGAGGTTTTTACTCATTGAGAAAATTTGCTGGGACATTCACTTCTCAATTAGTAAAATTAGAATGGTGATACTGGTGGCTAATTACTTTCAATCTCAAATATTAAACTAAAACTGTAATCCCTGTCATTATTTGAGGGGTTTAACTCGTTAATTTACACCACCGAGATAGCTATAACCAAGGAGGTCCAGAGGTGTAAACCAATGTTTGCATTGTAAGGACGTGCAGCTAGCCACTGACCAGCCCTATTGGGTATGGATAGTTCAAAATTCTAGGGGATCTGGAGAGGTGACGAGAAGAGAAAATAGGGAAATTGTTAAAGACAATAATTTCCCTCAAAGGATTTAGCCATTAAGGTACATCATTGATATTTCCCTCATTATTTTGGAATGACTAGAGCTATAGATAGAGTAGAATCTTTACACTGACAGAAATAAAAAGAATCACAAGTTATTGCAAATGCTTAAAAGATGTAACTAAGAAACATTTGATTATTCCCAGGGCGAATTGCTACCCTGACGATGACAAGCACTGACATGAACAAAAAAGCCAAATTCTAACTAGTTAAGTGAAACCATTGTAAATAATCCCATTGATCAATCTGCACCCTGATTGGTGGGGGTGGGGGGAGTCACTTTCTAACTTTATGGATATTTATGGCTGAAGGTAAATGTGTGCCGTTAGAAGAACTGGCCTTTGTTAGCAATCTTCCTGCATATGGCAATGGTCTAGAATGCACTTCAGGCTATCTCAGATGTGTTCCTGAATTAACTATTTTTAGCTTTTGATAAATAGCTGAAATTTGCAATGTAAAGCTTACACTAAAAGTGTGTAACAAAGTCAGTGAGTTAATTGAGGTAAAGTTTAACTAATTGCTAGATTTCAGAATAAGTAGTGGACTGAATTTTTCAGGGAATTCTGCAAAGGCATAGTACAATAATAGTGGACTTCACTCACTAAAGCAGAGTAACAAAGAAAATTTTAGTAACTTCCTAATCTGCATTGCTGAAGGAACAGATGCCTGAAAATCTTTGGTGCAATGGCCTATTTTTTTTTATTCGTGGGTGTCGCTGGCAAGGCCAGCATTTGTTGCCCATCCCTAATTGCCCTTGAGAAGGTGATGGTGAGCTGCCGCCTTGAACCGCTGCATTCAGTGTGGTGAAGGTGTTCCCACAGTGCTGTTAGGTAGGGAGTTCCAGGATTTTGACCCAGTGACGACGAAGGAACGGTAGACTGATGGGGCGGTAATTGGCCAGATTGGATTTTTCCTGCTTTTTGTGGACAGGACATACCTGGGCAATTTTCCACATTGTCAGGTAAATGCCAGTGTTGTAGCTGTACTGGACCAGCTTGGCTAGAAGCACGGCTAGTTCTAGAGCACAAGTCTTCAGTACTTCAGCCGGGATGTTGTCGGGGCCCATAGCCTTTGCTGTATCCAGTGCATTCATCCGTTACTTGATATCACGTGGAGTGAATCGAATTGGCTGAAGACTGGCTTCTGTGATGGTGGGGATATCAGGAGGAGGCTGAGATGGATCACCCACTTGGCACTTCTGGCTGAAGATGATTGCAAACACTTCATCCTTGTCTTTTGCACTCAAGTGCTGGACTCTGCCATCATTGAGGATGGGGATGTTTACAGAGCCTCCTCCTCCCGTTAGTTGTTTAATTGTCCACCACCATTCACGACTGGATGTGGCAGGACTGCAGAGCTTTGATCTGATCTGTTGTTTGTGGAAATGCTTAGCTCCCTCTATAGCATGTTGCTTCCGCTGTTTAACATGCATGTAGTCCTGTGTTGAAGCTTCATCTGGTTGGCACCTCATTTTTAGGTACGCCTGGTGCTGCTCCTGGCATGCTGTTCTGCACTCCTCATTGAACCAGGGTTGATCCCCTGGCTTGTTGGTAATGGTAGAGTGAGGAATATGCCGGGCCACGAGATTACAGATTGTGGTGGAATACAATTCTGCTGCTGCTGATGGCCCATAGCACCTCATGGATGCCCAGTTTTGAGCCTATTCCTGGATAACCATGGAACAGAGGGTCTGCAGAGGTCTGAGGGCAAGCTGAAGAAGTAGGCAACTTGGTATTTTTTTGTAACTCACTCACTCCCTCAGCCTGATTGGCAAAACCTAAGGCCTTCGGCTGCTGTTTCCAGCAGCAACTTAAATGAGAAGTAGTCTGTACCGAGGAAAGATAATTCATGTGCCCCAAAATCCTAAATATTATACAAATAGATACCTGCTGTTACTAATGTTCCTCAGTTGTCACATTAACTGTGTTTCATATCTTAACTGCCGGTTAGGGACATACTGGTAGCACACATTTTGTACAGAACCTTCCCTTACGTGACATTCCACTCAGATATCTTTTAAAAATGGAGTCAAAAGCAGATTGCCCATTCATGATGTTACATGAGGGAGAGTCTATATAAAATGTCTGTTCCCAGACATTTCAATTTCCAATCAACAGCTCAACATGACAAAAACAGGCAATTCAACTGAAAGACAGGAATGGGTGCAGTTTAACAACACTGAGGGATTACACAATAATTCAGTAATACCTTCAAAGGAAATATATACCTGAAGTGGGATTGTTGATGGTGTTAGAATTTAAATATTAGTAAGCCTACCAACAAGCTATTAGAAATATGTGGGCAGGTAATTGGCGTGAGGGAAACTGATAGCATTCAAAGGGATCTAGACAAATTAACTAGATGGATTAAGTGTATTTAATTCAATAATCTAAAGAATATCTCTGGTCAACTGACATGTCATTACAGGTATCATGAACTTTATTGATGGTGTACAGTCACATTAAACAAAATTATGCACTAAAGTGCAGTTATTGCCCCAACTGCCAAACCACATCTTCAGGGTGTAAGAATGGTGATGGAAAGCAGAGGGGTTGCTGAAATGGATTTAGTCCAATCCATGCACTCCACATACAGCTGAATACAGCATTTAGTCCGTAAGCCTTAAATCTGCCTGCAGTGTAAAGTAGGCAAAAAGCTAAATGACTGTAGAATTCCAAATAAATAGAACATATATTTTCCAGAAAGATTGTAAGAGAGTTATTACTTTTATTATGAAGTAAAGCAATGTTGTATTGGTTAACTTGACCTTCAATGTCTTGTTGGACATCCATCAAGATACAGCATAAAAGTTTTGACAGAAAGCCAGTAACTACTTGTTCATTGTACAAAAAAATATTGAATGCTGCAATAAGAGTTGCATTAAAGTCTAAAAGAATACTCCAGGAAAGGTTCACAAATATATTTGGGAGTCTTACCCTGGTACCTGGCAGATGCTAAAGTTTAAAAATTAACAGCCGGATCCAAGAGGTGCTCATGAGCATTAGGCTTGTCACTATGCCCAATTACATACACCATTTATTTTGACCTCCACATGAAAAAAGTCAGCACAGTCATAAAATTACACTTTAAGGTATTTGGGACAAGTACAAAGTTGATTGATTGATTGAATTTCTTGGAGATAAAAAAACTATGAAAGGCCTCCGGTTAGCGTGTAATTTTCAAATATTTCATTATTTGATCTTTTGGAAAGCCTTAAGGCAGAATTTTCCTTTGAATAGCGCCCAATTTTTGGGTGTTATTGTGGTGGATAGGGTCAAAAGAATTGAGCAGGAATCCATTATAGTAGCCTATTTTAACGTGTGTTTAAATTTTCTGGCACCACTTCCACCAAATGGCGGAAGCACCTGCCCAAATAAGGCCGCTAATGATGTGATGATGTCTTGCATCCCATTTTCCATCATTAAAACTTCTTTTATGTTTGACATTAATAATGTCTGAACAAAGTAGACGTTCAGTGTTGCTGGGCACTAGAATTGAATTTAAAGGGCCACAACTGGCAATTTTAAAAGTTGCCTAAAATCATCATTTTCCACCGTTTTACCTGCTCTCTTCTGTCACTCTTTCCCTTCGTCCCCTGCTCTCTTTTTTTCCCCCCTGGTATTTTGAACAATCTTTGTTCTCTCTTTCCCTTTCTAGCCCTGTTCTACCACTTCCAATTTTCAAAATTTCTTTTTCCTCAGTCACTCTTTCCTGCTCCCAAACTGCCACAGCACTTTTCATTTATTACACGCAGCCTATGGTCCTCTTGTTTGTAATCCCATTCCCAGCTCCCTCACCCATACAGAGTTCTAGTTCCCCACACACCCGAAGTCATGCTGCTCCATCTTGATAAGCTGCCACATTTCTCGCAAGCTATTTCATAAACAGCTTCAAGCATTATAGTATTTCAGCCAGTTCCCCATCAGTGGTGCTGTCCCAGAAGCCTGCACTGCAGCTGGTTTTTTCGACTTCTAATTGTCCTCAGGATCCAGCTCAAAGCAATTAATCACTAATTGACCTGAGACAGGCGTAAAAATTAGTCCTTGTCGTCCTAAAGGACCAAGTTACACAGTTGCACCTTAGCAAAATAATACACTGCGCATTACATGGTCTAACGCATAAAAACAGATTAACATAGGAATAAACAGGACCTGAACTTACCAATGCAGTGCATCTGACTAGTCCTGGTATCACTAAGATTCACTTTCTATACTGTATTCTTCTGGCGACGCAGCCCAAGATCCTGTTTGGTCTCTTTACCTCTGCCACACACTGTGTTGATAACTTCAGCGACTTATCCACCACTGCTCCCAAGTTCTTCTCCTGTGTTGTGTCATGTAGAATGATACTAAAACAGATTATCTGGTCATTATCACATTGCTGTTGTGGGACCTTGTTGTGCGCAAATTGGCTGCCGTGTTTCCAACATTACAATAGTGACTACACTTCAAAAGTACTTAATTGGCTGTAAAGTGCTTTGGGATATCCTGAGGTCATGAAAGGCGCTATATAAATACAAATTCTTTATTTACTATTTAGCTAATAATTCCACTGTTTATTACCCTTTCTCAAATCTGATGATTTTGTATTGGTCACACATCGGCCCAGCTCCTCAGTTTATCTAGGTCCTTCTGTATTTGATCAGCCCATTTCCAGTTGTTTGCACTCACTCTCAGTTTGAATCATAGAAGAATCATAGAAGTTACAACATGGAAACAGGCCCTTCGGCCCAACATGTCCATGTCGCCCAGTTTATACCAGTTTGATATCATCTGCAAACTTTGGGAGTATTTTTTATTTCCCCACTTATGTAAAGTACAAACAGTAAGAGCCCCAGCAATAAGGTATTCTTCCCATGCCAGTCCAGCTATACATACAACTACCCATTGCTCCCCTTCCACCAATTTTCAATCCATTTCAGAAGCAGTCCACCTATGCCCTGCCATCCAACTATGTGGACCAATCTTCCATGTGGCACCATGTTAAAAGCTGTAGGTGTGCTGAAATCTAAATAAATAGCATCCACCGAGTACCCCTGTCCACCAGGCTTGTTAGCTCCTCAAAGAACTACAAAAGATTCATTGGGTATGATCTCACTCCCAAGAAGTAATGCTGGCTCCCTCTATTAGAACTGTATTTCTGCAGGTGGTTTATCATTCAGTCCTCCAGGACACACTCCAATACATTCCCTACAATGGATATAAGGTTGACTAGCCTTATAAAGAACTTGCATTTATATAGCGCCTTTCATGACCTCAGGATGTCCCAAAGCACTTTACAGCCAATTAAGTACTTTTGAAGTGTAGTCACTATTGTAGGTTGGTAGTTCAATGGATTATCAAATTGCCCTTTTTTATAGATTGGTGTAAGAAAAGTATTAAACAAGCTTTCTATATTATTATAAACCTAAGCTACATTATTATAAATCTTTTGTTAAAGTAGAATACATGTTAAGTCAGCTGACAACAAAGAGCTTGCTGTTTGTACCAAAACAAGCTGCTCACGACCTTGTGAGAGAGAAAGCCCTTTTGGTTAACCAGCCCCTGGGCCATCTAAATGGTGGTATCATTGAAGGAATGCAAAAGGGAGTTAGGATAGGACTATGGGAATTAATGTTGGGAGTATGGGAATGGGACTGATAGCCTCCCTTTTGAGACAAAGATGATTGATGGGAAGCTCAGATATACAGAGTTGTTTGTCTTTAAAACATAAGTGAGATGCTTTTCAGTAACTAGCCAGAACGTTCTCTGGACATTGCTGGACTGTCCAGGACACGACTGGTCAGGCTGCTAAAGACGCATTTTGGGGTCTGCTGTTTCATGAACAATTAGCCAGGTTATATCTTTCTAACCAGCATACTTAATTGTACTATTGTATTTAAACATCTCTGCTACTTGTTATAACTTCTTAATAAAGCTATTATACTTTGGCATCAATAGCCTCATGGCCTTTATTCAAGGACAAGAACAGTATAAATAGAAGACATCTTGGCATATATATTTTTACTTACATATTGGCGCTCCAGCATGAGATGTGAGGTGTTGTTGGTACAAAGTATAAGTATTTGATTAAGGCAGTTGTTTAAGTTTTCGGGTTGTTATACAAGGTATAAGTATTTGGGTTGCTGTGATTGATATACAGGCAAAGTTGGGTCATGCGTTTTGGGGTCAAAGGAGATCCGGGGTGAGTTGTTTACCCACGGCTGTGAGTTGTTAATGTGCTAATCACACGGACTCACGGTGGGCTGATATGCTCACGGTTTTTGAGATGTGCTAGTGTGCTCAAGGATTAGAAAAAAAAAATTTAAAAAGAAGGGGAAACTAGGTCGCACAAAAATGGAAGACCCACCAGTAAAAACAACCCTGGTAGACAAGACAAAGAAATATATTCAGGAAAAACTAGGAACTGGGCAGCTGTGGAGAGTCCGTGTCGGTGGGCACACTCTTCTCCAGGCTCTGCTCAACTGGACGCAGATGCAGATGCTGAACACCAGGGGCCATCCTTTAAAAGGAGAATGATCGAAGGGCGGCAGCACATTTGCGAGGTACTGGAACAGGTGCCACGCACACTCTCCACAATAGCGCAGAGGATGGAGGAGTCCAACTCCTGCATTAGTGGAATGGTGGCACAGGGACATGAGGAACTATCTGAGATAGTGGCGCAGGTAACTGCGGAAATGTCTGAGGTAGTATCGCAGGTAAGTGCGGGAATGTCTGCGATAGATAAATGGCTAGCATCCATTGAGCCGCAAGCACGGCCCACAAATGTGTCCATTCAGGCCCTGACAATGGCCGTTCGGACTCTGGGCTTACAAGGCATCACACATGTCCTCCAAACTGTTCTCCAGCAGGGTGGTAGGAGTGATGTGGGCCTGATCTAGGAGAGGGATGATGGCGAAAGGGGACATGGAAGAAGGGACGCCACTCAAAGCGGTCCTGTGTCTCACCCGTTGCCCCCCTCTCAACCAGTACCCAGAATGCTGCCTCCTCTCCAGGTGGCTGTGTCTGTCCCTGCACAGGTGCAGGTGGAGCAGTCTTTGGCAGGGACTTCACAGGCTGCAAAACCCAGACGGCATAGGCCGAATGCATCTAAGCAGTCCGGGCATGGACATGAGCAATCTGCCATTACCTCTGCTGCAGCCACAGGGGATGCACCACGTAGAAGTCGTCGGAAGAGAAAGGCTAAGGATTTGTGATCACAAAGGGTATGCACAAGGGTGTCTGACAGACTCTCATGTTTTACATTTATATTTGGTTTTTGTTAAAGTCACATTAAATGTTATCATTCTCACTACTACTGCCACGTCTTGCCCATTCTTGACTGGCTTTTGTGATAGCGCCCTTTCATGTGCTTCACCATGAACGGCGACACTTGATGCACACAGTGGGTGTATGTGTGGTTGCAGGACTGTTTTGTGTGGGTGGGGTGGGGGGAAGCTGGTGTTGGTGCTGCTCTTTCCAGGTGGTGCGAGGACTGGACTATTCTCACTTCGTGATCTTATGAGAACCATTCACATATGAGTGACTCCCTGACCTCACGAGCAGCCAGATGAGTCACTGCTCTGCCCATGGGTTCCTTGTCCTCCTCCTACTTCTCCTCCTCCTCCCACTGCTCCTGCTGCTGCTGCTCCTCAATATTCATTGCAGATGTGGATGCTGGATGAGGTCATGGGACCTCATCAACCAGTACCCCTCTCTGTTGCACCATGTTGTGCAGGTCACAACACACTACTATAATATGACCCACTCTCGCTGATGCTTATTGAAGCCCTCCCCCAGAACAATCGAGGCACCGAAATCGCAACTTCAGCAGTCCTATCGCATGTTCAATTACAGACCTGGCAATGTGACTGTCTTATCGACGCTGTTGCTCGCTGATGGGGTTCCTCAGAGGTGTCAACAGCCATGTGTGCAGGCGGTATCCCTTGACCCCGAGGAGCCAGCCCTTAAGGCTGTTTGGTGCATGGAAGAGGTCCGGGATGTTGGATTCCCTCAGAATGAATGAACCATGGCAGCTGCCAGGGAATCTCGCACACACGTAAAGAAATCTTTTGCGGTGGTCACAAACGAGCTGAGCGTTGATGGATTGATAACCCTTTCTGTTAATGAACAGGCCTGGCTCATGTGGAGGCACTCGGATTGCTCTCTGCGTGCAATTGATTGCACCCTGTACATGTGGGAAGCCAGCCACAGAGTGGAATCCCACTGCCCTCTCCATCTGGCTGAGGTCATCCATGGAGAAGTTGACGTATTGCGAGGCCCTGTGAAACAAACTATCGGGGACCTGCCTTATGCACTTGTGGGCAGACGATTGAGACACCCCGGCGATGTCACAGGTGACACCTTGGAATAATCCGGAGGTGAAGAAGTTGAGGGCAGTGGTCACTTTAACAGCGACGGGTAATGCGATGCCACCAGGCCCAGCCAGGAGCAGCTCAGCATGAAGGAGGCTGCAGAGGTCTGCGACCACCTGGCGACTCACTCTCAGCCTCCGTATGCACTGCTCCTCAGAGAGGTCCAGGAAGCTTAGCCTCGGTCTGTAGACCCTCTGACGAGGGTAGTGCCTCCTGCAACATTGGTCCCTCTGTTGTTCTCCTCTCTGCTCTTGTGCAGGTGCCTGTGGAGCAGCACTGTGTTGTGGAGCTGCATGTGGCGGAAGTGCATGTCGTGCCTGGCCAGGATGGTGATGTTGCTCTTCCTCGGATGTAGTGGTGAATGCAGCCATCGCGCCCCCCCATCCTGATGGTGTCAGTTTGAGGGGTCCGAAAAGTTGGGAGATATGTGTAAGCAGAACCATTCCGAGTGCAAACCAAGACTTTTCAGTCTAAGCACAAAGATTTCCCAGCCAAAAGTTTGTCTGAGAGAACTGAGTGCCCTGTTGCAATTTTTATCCCCATTTATCAAACAAGGATTTAAATGTCCAAATGGCTGCCGGCTGGAACATGACTACTTTTCAATGCCGTGTTTCACACAGCACGGGAAACATGTTGAGGCAGCGTTGAAATCGCTTGCCTTCATGGTTAATTGCATTTATGGATTTTTTTAAAAAAAACTACTCTAACTAGTTGAATTGCTGCTTTAAATATCGTCCCACCGGCTTTAATTGTCGGCAGGACTTGCGGGAAGGGCGCGCACACCCAGATGGCACTGGGTCACGTGCGCTCTTAGGCGTGTTGGAGCTGGGATTTCTGCCCACTCCTCAAAAACATAATTTTATTTTCCCCTTGCCCCCAATGCACCTGCAGATTTCTTTTAAAATTGTGCCCTTTGAAACAGTACAGAATGGGGTTAAGTCACAAACATCAGAAATTGAACCGTCTCTGTACTGTCTATTTAAGAAGCCTGTCCCAATCATAAGTCCTTTTTTGTGAGGTTGCGGGCTTTTAATGCTTGTTATGTGTTTTCCTCTTTTGTGTAATGTATTAGGTTTTAGAAAGCACGGGTTATCTTGATAATTGTATCGATTTGTCTTGTGTTTAATATCTATTTTGTCTTGTGTTTATTTCTGATATTGCTGAATTAAAATTGGAGTTATTGAGGTTAACAGACCTATTAAATTGTGGAAAACAGACTTTTGCTGTGACCAAGTAAAATTCAGGTTCTTATAAAATGTGAGCATCTCAAATTCTGGACATGAGATCATCACATAAAAATTGGCATTTTGAATTTCTTAAATGCTTAATGATTTGAAGTAAATGTCAAGTGATTTGAAGTTTAAGTATTGGTGAGTGTGAATTGATCTGGTTGAGTATGGTATTGGTGAGTGAGAGTTGATGTGTAAGGAGTTAATGCTGTGTGTAACTGTAAATCGAAAAACGGTATCTTGTTATCTAATACAGGGCATCAATTTTGATAATTTTGAGATAAATCTTGGTGGTACTAAAGTGTGATAGTTGTTAGCTCTGACAGCACCCCTTTTTTTCTTGTGATTGGCTGTGGTCAGGAAAAAAAAAAGTGACCGAAAAACGGAACAGATTAAATAAAGGATATCTGGTATCTCCTTGATAGGAAAAGCAGGAAACCTAGAACAGCCAGGAGAGTTGATTAAGATCATACCCACAAAAAGTATGTGGAGAAAAATGAATTGGAAAGTTATAGTTATGTTATGACAAGGACAGCAAATTATAAAACTTAAGAAACAACTAGAAACTACAATTAGAAACTGAGAGCAACCTCAACAAAAGTTGATGGAACAAAATTAGAGGTGGGAATCACAACAATCTGGAAATACTGGACTAACTAAAAACTAAAATGCACAAAGGGAAATGCCATCTCCTGACACAAATGTTTTTTTAAATTTACGGGAAAGCTACCTTGACATACACTGAGAACGCTGCTTGCGTCTGACATCGGGCTCCATCATTTTGTTTCTAAAAAAGGTTAACCGCTTCCAAGGACACCGACATCTATTTTTAATTCACCAAGCAACAACCTTTGCATTTATTTAAAATAATTGACAAAATGAGATTTAATTATAAAAGAAAAGATAAGGTGCAGCTTTAAAGAATTACAAGTTACAGTTGCAGGATGGTCTCTGGTTATAAATTAATTCGAACTTCTTCGAAGCACTTTGTGCTATTGTGATTGATTCCTCCCCGACTCCTTGAGGTTTCGACAAGCAAGAAGTAATTAACTCTTACTTCTGGATTGCTGAAGTTAAGTATTTGGGCTGTACTAGTTTTTTTTTTAAGAAGTTAGAACTTTTGAGCTTCCAGCATTTCAATCTGATGGAGTCACAGCTTTTTGAAAGTGGAAAGAGCAGTTATTGTATAAACAGTTTTATTGTCTCTTGATAAAAGCAGTGATTTTTGTAAAGTTTGAAATGAAACACCCTCTTTCTTCAGGGATGCCTGGTGAGGACCCAATGATTAAATCAGGCTCGGTGGTGCCCTCTCAAGACACCAACATGAGAGTGTGACTATGGACAGGTTTACCCAAGTTACACTCTATCAATTAGCCACGATAATAAGTACCGGCACAAGTTTGGTCCCTATGTTAAGGGTCTTGAAGTGGGGATGAGGTAATGGTAAAACTGAACAATGTCACAGGAAAGTGGGCAAAGAAATGTAAAGGACCCTTCGCCATAATAGACAAATTGAGTAATAATGTGTATGAAATTCAGACTGATAAAAAGAATAGGTGGGTACATATTAATCAGATAAAGAAGTGGCAGGGACAGGATACCGTAACGGTACATGCCATCGTCCCTACAATCCTTTTATGGCTTATGGACAATGACAATGTGCAAGTTGAGGAGGACGAGACAGCCTTCAACAACTCCAGAAGGACATTCCCAGGCTTTGAGTCTTTAATAACATGGGATGGGGAGTGGGAGTTCGAACATTCTGAACCCTCCTCACCTGAGAGAATAAATGAAATCAAAAACACAAAACATTTTTCTTAATGTGGTTAGATCTTGAAAACACAAAGAGAAGGACTTGGAGTTGGAAATTCCAAAGTTAGCTGTCTTATGTGCATCTGTGTGTGGGAGAGACAGGGTTAATTTCAGACAGGCTGCGAGCTCCAGAGAGAGAGAAGATAGGCAGTCATTTCTCCTGCTTTCTTTTCTGGATTTGTTTCAGGTAAAGGGATTATTCTTTTGGACAATGAATGAATAAATAAATAAATAATAAATTATGAATTGACAAATTAACTCCTTGGGCTCTCAAGAAGAGCCACAATGGATTTTCTGTGTTTCTTTTAGAACAGATGACCATAGTTTTCGGGACCGCATCGGTGTTGATGGTGCAGGATTACCAAGGGTAGTTGTTTGACATAAAGTAGCTTCACAAAGTTATGGAGCAACCTTTGATGGAGAAATTTGGTGCAGGATATGATCCAGTGGTGTTAAGAATTTGAGACCTTATCTGCAGACATAGTCAGATATCAAATGTCACAGCATGGTGATATTCTGGACTAAGACTTAAGACTTGGATTTCAATAATTCAAAATTACATAGAGAAGGAAAAGCAATCATCAGCCTTGATCCAAGCTGCTTTTCTTCTTTTGAAAACATTTATTATCTTTCAAGCAGAGTGCTCGAGTGGGGGAGAGATATGGGAGTTACATCCAAAAGTAATTGTAAGCACTTATGTCTCTACTGTACAACCACAAAGCCTGGGCATAATTTGTTTCTGAAATTGGAATTGATAAGAAAATTGATATGAGTTGCTGTTCAAGCACTCAAATTGGGAAAATTTATCTGTAGTTTAAGGGGTTAATCAAATTACATGTTGAAATAAAATGAGTCCAGGCTAAATGGTTCCTATCCAATGCTGCGCACCAAGGAAGAATTCTTTTGGGAAGGGAAATAAAATTGTCCATTCACAAGTCCTGTCAGTCCAACAATGTTTCTGTTGAATTGGGATAATTTTGAAATAATGGAATGGACTCAGGCAAATGTAGGGGGATATTTTGGAAAATGAAATGCGGTTCAAGAAGAATTTAAGTAAATAAAAAATGTATTGGGATATTTACTAAACTGTAAATATTGTATTGGACGGTAAAGTTCCTCCAGGTCTCATGATTGGTAATATAATGGGATGGGTAAAATTGGATGAGAGGAAGTGATTGAGAATTAAAGATAGAAACAGGGAAATTACACCAAATGGGAATTTCTCTTAACGTCATTGACCTGGGCATGAAAAGATATCAATCTGGTATAAATGTACTATCCAGTGAAAGTCAGGAAAGTGTAGTTGAGAATTGTAAATTGATAGATTTCTCTTGGAGGTGTTGTGTCCTTGCCTATACCGAATAATGAGAAAACTGCATTGACAGCCTGGCCATTACCCAGACATCGGGACCGTGCAGGGGAAGATAAGCAAAGACCTCCAGACACCCCTGATCTTTTTGATAAGATAGCCTGAAAGCCTAAGTGTGGCTACAGTGGACATGAAAGATGCAAGTGCATGTTGCCATCATCGGAAACGGTGACCAGGATGGAGAACATGATTACAAAGGCCTACGGCCTGGTGAGCTATTGGAACCACTGTTTAATCAGAGCAGTTGCTCTTACAGGATTGAATTTTATGGACATATGACGTATGCCTTGGAAAACACATTCGGAAATACCATAAGGAAAAAGAGACTGGTCAGCAGAAAGTTAATATCCAAGAACATTACCTATGATATGTTGCAAGTATGCGGAAATACATGAAGATGCAACAATGAAGAGTGGGTCTCTGACATGCTCAGTTACTTGACAATAGCACAACGTGAAATGGTTAATGTGGCCCAGGAGAGTGAGAAAACCTTTTAAGCAAGGCACTGACACAAGGTCTGTAGAGAAACCGACTAATTAATGAAACAATCAGGAAACACTGGTACCAATCAGAGGGATTGAAATGAAAGTAAAGAGGGACATAGTAATTTGGATTTCCAAAATTTAAGGTTAGGTTCCTTTCAGTTAACAATGAGATTGGGAGAAATAATACTTAGAAAATATCCACAAGATGGTTATTAGTAAAACGAGATTTGGAGAATCTTTTAAGTCCGTGATTTCTTGGTATTATGATACACTGTAGGTTTCTGTATTAACCAAATGAAACTTAGAAGCAATATGTATATATGTGTGTTTATATTCATAAAATATAACTCAAGGTGATCTTAGACAAGACCAATAAGAAAGCTATGGAGTACACTGAAAATTGAATCAGAGTGGTTTCATTCATGTTCAAAGGTCGGAGATGTAAAAATATGATTTAAATCTAAACCTTGTCAATTATCCCAACTCGCTTGGCGTCTAAGCATTTAGCAAGAGGGCAGTGCCAAGAGATGACGAGGTCCTGTCTCTGTGTGAGGAGAAACAGCTGTCTCCATGTGTGTAAATGCACGGCAGGGGTAAAGGATGGGGTAGTCATGTGACACGGTCCATCTAAAGTTGTTTGACACAGAGTCAGGATGGGGTGGCGGGGGGTGGGTGGGATAATTTACAACCAGAAGATAAGACAAGAGATGAAGCCCCAACAGCTGAATAGCACAAAGATAGGGCACTCTGCACCAAAATGAGAACTGTTGGGACAGTCGGAAGTTCACAGCCAACTTAGACCAGAAGAGCAAATGACTCAGATAGGTATGTGATGCGGACAAGATGAGAACGTTAGATAAGGCCATGTGAGGTCATCTGGGACTGTCCGAGGTTAAGATTGAAAGACTGAAATGGAACAATGAAATCGAAAAGGAGAACAACTACCCTTTTGAATCGTGCATGGTGGGAAACTATGTATAATGTAATGTGGGCTAGCATTCTTTCACATGTTATAATCCTTGCTCTATCATAATGCCTTGCATAGTATCCTCAATGTATAAAGAGCTGAATAAGCAAATGGATGTGGTGAGCGGCCTAGCTGTGAACCGAAAGTGGTATGAACCCGGAGGATTTCTTCCTTTAGATTCAACAGAAGGGAATGTAAGAAAAGCACTAAACAAGCTTTCTATATTATTATAAACCTAAGCTACATTACTATAAATCTTATGTTAAAGTAGAATACATGTTAAGTCAGCTGTCAACAAAGAGCTTGCTGTTTGTATCAAAACAAGCTGCTCACGACTTTGAGAGAAAAAGCCCTTTTGGTTAACTAGCCCTTGGGCCATCTTTGAAGAAATGCAAAAGGGAGTTAGGATAGGACTGTGAGAATTAATGTTGGGAGTATGGGAGTGGGACTGATCTCCTCTGTCTCAAAAGGGAGGCTATGATTGATGGGAAGCTCAGACACACAGAGTTGTTTACCTTTAAAACATATAAAAGTGAGATGCTTTTCGGTAACTAGCCAGAACGTTCTTGGGACACGGCTGGACTGTCCATATAGATCGGGCTGCCAAAGACGCGTTTTGGGGTCTGCTGTTTCATGAACAATTAGCCAGGTTATATCATTCTAACCAGCATATTTAATTGTACTATTGCATTTTAAACATCTCTGCTACTTGTTATAACTTCTTAATAAAGCTATTATACTTTGGCACCAACAGCCTCACGGCCTTTATTCAAGGACAAGAACAGTATAAGTAAAAGGCATATTGGTATATATATTTTAACTTACAATTGGCATTGCACACCTTTTTCTCCAACCCTCAGCCACAAGCCTCATTTTCCAAGGATTCTCTAACAGTATCAGATACAACATGCCCAATTTCATTAACTATGTCCTTGAGTACTCTAGGGTGAATCGTTCTGGACCCAGAGCCTTGGCTTCTTCCAATGCCTTCAGTCTGTCCAGCAGCTCTTTTTGGTTGCATCTATTTTTCTTAAATCTCTTCATCTTGTCGTAGAAATTATATCCCAACAGTGTGAAGGCTGTATGAGGTTTCCTTCATGAAAATAGACACAAGGAATTCATTTAGAGTATTTGCCATTCCTTGATCACATGATATAATGTCCACTTTGGAGTTCTTTAGTGGTCCCAATGTTTCCCCGATTGCCTGTTTGCTGTGAGCATATTTATAAAAAGCCTTTCACATTGTGTTTTATATTCCCAGCAATCTTGATCTCATTGTCTATTTTGGCTCCACTGACCAATTTCTTAGTCTCCCTAATCTTATTGTTTTACTCATCACTATTCTCTGGATTATGGTTGCTTTACACTTGAGGAAGGCTTTTTTTTCGTCTTATAGCCTGCAGTATTTGCTTCATTGACTTCAATGGAGAGTAAAATCAGGCAGGGCGTAAAACCAGCATTCAACCCGATCCCATCAGTTTCCCGCCAAGCAGGTTAAGTTAAAATTACTCCCACTGAGTAGGAATAGCAGCTCTTAATAGACACAATTATCTGGTACGGGATCAATCATCCTTACCACTACATTGGCAGGTCTGTCCGCTGGAAGCTACATGCATTTTTAACATCAAGTCATTTGTTTTCTACCTCGCAAAGTAAAATTAATTTGAAGACTGCAATTCAAAAATAAATTGTGTATGCTTCTTAAATAAAAATATATTTGCATTTAAAAAAGATGTTGATAATTAAACAGGAATCTATAAAAACATCAGTCTCAAGATATTATAACATTTTGTAGATCTGATCAGCAAAGCCCAAGTGAAAGCATCTTAGTACAGTAGAACAAAAAGGAAGGTTGAATCACACAATATGCTTGCCAAAGTTAGTACATTATACTCCAGCAAAATTCCAGAACTCTTTTCCAATGAAATTTCCATAAAAATAACCTGGCTTAGTGCACCCCATGAAAAACGAAAGAGACTTTAGAGTGCCAGAGTTATTTATTGGTTTAAAATAATATTCTATTAGTTAGAATACGGTCATGTGTGTTTTTTGACACTTTTTAAACATAGCCAGAATGTCCTTTGGGTGTATATTGGCACTGGAACAAAGAAATCACTACCTCCCGATTATCATCATGACAGCCACTGACACAGCCCTGTTATTACCTGTAAGCACTGAATCAGCAAACTGCTGATCCTCAATAGAAGCACAGAGATTAAAAAAAAGTCAAGTTCTGTTTGAAGAAAGCAGGACCAAAAATTTAATGAACGGCATTGCAGTGCAACAAAATATCCATTGTGTGTGAATATGTAGTGCTGAAGACTTGTGCTGCAGAACTAGCCACGCCTCTAGCCAAGCTGTTCCAGTATAGCTACAACACTGGCATCTACCCGACAATGTGGAAAATTGCCCAGGTATGTCCTGTCCACAAAAAAGCAGGACAAATACAATCCGGTCAATTACCGGCCCATCAGTCTACTCTCGATCATCAGCAAAGTGATGGAAGGTGTCGTCAACAGTGCTATCAAGCGACACTTACTCACCGATGCTCAGTTTGGGTTCCGCCAGGACCACTCGGCTCCAGACCTCATTACAGTCTTAGTCCAAACATGGACAAAAGAGCTGAATTCCAGAGGTGAGGTGAGAGTGACTGTCTTTGTCATCAAGGCAGCATTTGACCGAGTGTGGCATCAAGGAGCCCCAGTAAAATTTAAGTCAATAGGAATCAGGGGGAAAACTCTCCAGTGGCTGGAGTCACACCTAGCACAAAGGAAGATGGTAGTGGTTGTTGGAGGCTAATCATCTCAGCCCCAGGACATCGCTGCAAGAGTTCCTCAGGGCTGCGTCCTAAGCCCAACTTAGCTGCTTCAGCAATGACCTTCCCTCCATCATAAGGTCAGAAATGGGGATATTCGCTGATGATTGCACAGTGTTCAGTTCCATTCGCAACCCCTCAGATAATGAAGCAGTCCGTACCTGCGTGCAGCAAGTCCTGGACAACATCCAGGCTTGGGCTGATAAGTGGCAAGTAACATTTGCGCCAGACAAGTGCCAGGCAATGACCATCTCCAACGTGAGAGATTCTAACTACCTCCCTTTGACATTCCATGGCATTACCATCACCAAATTCCCCACCATCAACATCCTGGGGGTCACCATTGACCAGAAACTAAACTGGACCAGTCACATAAATACTGTGGCTATGACAGCAGGTCAGAGGCTGGGTATTCTGCAGCAAATGACTCACCTCCTGACTCCCCAATGCCTTTCCACAATCTACAAGGCACAAGTCAGGAGTGTGATGGAATACTCTCCACTTGCCTGGATGAGTGCAGCTCCAACAACACTCAAGAAGCTTAACGCCATCCAGAACAAAGCAGCGCACTTGATTGGCACCCCATCGACCACCTGAAACATTCACTCCCTCCACTACTGGCGCACTGTGGCTGCAGTGTGTTCCATCTACAAGATGCACTGCAGCAACTCACCAAGGCTTCTTCGACAGCACCTCCCAAACCCGCAACCTCTACCACCTAGAAGGACAAGGGCAGCAGGCGCATGGGAACACCACCGCCTGCAGGTTCCCTTCCAAGTCACACACCATCCTGACTTGGAAATATATCGCCGTTCCTTCATCATTGCTGCGTCGATAGTGTGGAATTCCCTACCTAACGGCACTGTGCGAGAACCTTCACCACACGGACTGCAGCAGTTCAAGAAGGCGGCTCACCACCACCTTCTCAAGGGCAATTAAGGATGGGCAATAAATGCTGGCTTTGCCAGCGACGCCCACATCCCATGAGTGAATAAAAAAAAAATGAACGTCCGAGTGTATAACAAAATAAAATTTTATCCAGTCAGTTGACAACACAAAAAACGAGAAGGAAATGTGTGTGTGTGTGTGTGTGTGTGTGTGTTGCACATGGAAATGCTCAGGCTTCAGGTAAGAATATAACACTGGCTAAAAATTAATTCAAAAGTTTACCTCTTGTCTTCTGGCAAATACTTTCCCTCAGAGCAGCAGGTAGTGCTGTTCTCCATCAACAATGGAGGCAGACAAATCATACCAAAATGGGAGGTGTTTGAATACATTTTTTTAACATCATTTTTTCCCCATGATTTCTTTTTGGAAAGGAGCAGTTATTGTCTCAAACAGGAAACTCATTGATTTGGGAATTGTAAGTAATTTGCAACTGTTTTAACTTAGGGGAGAAAAGATTTCAGCTTAGAAATTCTGGTTGGGCTGCTGCAGTGCTGGAGTTACAGTGGGACGAGGCTAGATATAAATCGTTAAGCTGCTTTATTGCACACACAGCAACAATTATGCAAGGAGTCATTTAATTCAATCAGTACAACTTGTCTTCATGTAATAATACAAAATAATGGACATGTACTTCACTACATCAGTGGGTCATCTTGCTTGACTTAAACAAAGTAATTTCTATCTACCCTCTGAAATCTACTACTCACAAAAACCTGACTAGCTTCCCCATATCTCCTAGTGCTTATTACCTGAGATACACCCTGCTACACCAGATACACCCTGCTGAGTGACCCAAGACCAGAGATTTCCCAAGACAATATCGATTGATTACTGAGACAAGCTAATTAACTGTTTATCATTTACAGTCTTTGAGGAAACAACATCAAAGCTAGTGTATTATCATTTTAACTACTTTTCATCTCAATGAAACATGTGTGAATACACTTTGCATCAAAACACAACCCAAAATCAATGGAATGAAAATTATGTGGGTTCTGTAAGGGCGTGTTGGCAGTGAAGACAAAGATCTATCCCCTTCTAATTGAATACTGGCCTGATGAAGCTGTTCCTTAAGTTTGAATATATATAGTTATGTATTAAAACCAGGCCTTGCATAAAATACCTTCCTGTTTGCATATTATCAATTTCCTTCATTATTTTGAAAACTTGGATCAAGTCCTCATTATTTTTTTTCTAGTGAGGATGGATTTAGTTTCTTATCCTCCCTTCTATAGCTTTTATTTTCCTTGAGAGAAATTATACCCTTCAAAGAGTTAATGGGGGTGAAATTCATCTTGGTGGTAGCGCAAAATAGGCAACAGTGCATCGGCAGCCCGTTTTACACCCTGCTCGATTAACCCAGACTGCTGATGTACTATCACCCAAGATAGATTTCATCTCTAATCTCTATTTAGTGATCTGTTGCCCATAATGTGCAGACTAAGATCATATTTCAAAGAAGGTGCCAACCTGGTGAAGCTACAACTACATGCATGCTAAACAGCGGAAGCAACATGCTATAGATAGAGCTAAGCGATTCCACAACCAACGGATCAGATCAAAGCTCTGCAGTCCTGCCACATCCAGTTGTGAATAGTGGTGGACAATTAAACAACTAACGGGAGGAGGAGGCTCTGTAAACATCCCCATCCTCAATGATGGCGGAGTCCAGCACGTGAGTGCAAAAGACAAGGCTGAAGCATTTGCAACCATCTTCAGCCAGAAGTGCCGAGTGGATGATCCATCTCGGCCTCCTCCCGATATCCCCACCATCACAGAAGCCAGTCTTCAGCCAATTTGATTCACTCCACGTTATATCAAGAAATGGCTGAGTGCACTGGATACAGCAAAGGCTATGGGCCCTGACAAGATCCCGGCTGTAGTGCTGAAGACTTGTGCTCCAGAACTAGCTGCGCCTCTAGCCAAACTGGACCAGCCATACAGTGGCTACAAGAGCAGGTCAGAGGCTGGGTATTCTGCAGTGAGTGACTCACCTCCTGACTCCCCAAAGCCTTTCCACCATCTACAAGGCACAAGTCAGGAGTGTGATGGAATACTCTCCACTTGCCTGGATGAGTGCAGCTCTAACAACACTCAAGAAGCTTAATGCCATCCAGAACAAAACAGCGCACTTGATTGGCGCCCCATCCACCACCCTAAACATTCACTCCCTTCACCACCAGCGCACTGTGGCTGCAGTGTGTACTATCCACAGGATACACTGCAGCAACTCGCCAAGGCTTCTTCGACAGCACCTCCCAAACCCGAGACCTCTACCACCTAGAAGGACAAGGGCAGCAGGCACATGGGAACAACAACACCTGCACGTTCCCCTCCAAGTCACACACCATCCTGACTTCGAAATATATCGCCGTTCCTTCATCGTCGCTGGGTCAAAATCCTGAAACTCCCTTCCTAACAGCACTGTGGGAGAACCTTCACTACATGGACTGCAGCGGTTCAAGAAGGCGGCTCACCACCACCTTCTCAAGGGCAATTAGGGATGGGCAATAAATGCCGGCCTCGCCAGCGACGCCCACATCCCATGAACGAATAAAAAAAAAGGTTGAGGTGGCAGAGCTTCTGACATTGTTTCGTCAATGATGTGGCTGCATCACTGCCCATGATTGAAAATATAGCAATGATCAGAAACCTCAAAAATGGCACACAGCTCAGATCATAGTTTAATAAGGTGGTCCTCAGCCACAACAGGTATTGGCAGAAGGCCGGAAGCAGAGTGCCTGCCCATTTTCTACAAAGGACATGGCACCAAGTGGGACTTCTGGGTACCAGGTTGAAGAATGAGTATGGAGGGCCATTTTATTGTAGGAAAATGCCATAGCAATGTTTCTAACGAAATTGCTTTTGCATCATCTGAGTATCACGTTAATTCAGTCTCCATCTTCTCCCCCTGCTTTGTGAAACAACATAAGGTAGAAAACATCATTGCAAATAATGTCCCCTTGATGTCTCCGTGAGTTTATCCAGTAAATAGCTGAACTACACAGACCAGAAGGTCCCAGGTTTAACTGTCAGCCTGTGTGTGTCTGAATTAGTTAATCTCAGCCTGAGGCATTACAATTGGTCTCAGTGCCTTTAAGCGAGGGAGAGGAACATTCGAACTCCTGATCATTATCCAGTGATCCCTGCTGGAAGTGCACAATTGTGGATGTCGGGTGAGGAAAGGATTGTGCTTGCTGCCATGCCTCCCATAGTCCCGTAGTTACCAACACTCACTGTCAAGGCTCACACTTGAATAATGGCTACTTTTCTCACACCAGAGGGCGCCTGGCTCCTGTGCAACCATTCCACAGCCTCGAGGAATTGAGAAGAGAAAAAGGGTTTTAAAAAATAATCACAAGTAGTGCATGGAGAGAGTATAGAAAAAGAATCTATTTTGTGACTAAAAGTAATTTGAAACAATAAGATGAAAATATTTTTTTGACCAAGATGCAAACAGTAATAAAGAACTTGCATTGATATAGTACCTTTTACAACCTCAGAACGCCCCAAAATGCTTTGCAGCCAATTAAGTACTTTTGAAGTGTAGTCACTTTTATAATGTAGGAAACATGGCGCCAATTTGCCACAGCAAGATCCCACAAACAACAATGAGATAATGACGAGATAATCTGTTTTTTGTGGTGTTGGTTGAGGGATAAACATTGACCAGGACAAAAAATATAACCCCCTGCATCATCTGAAATCCCACTGTGGTGCCCCTATGTAACTTAGCTTAAAAAGTTAGAACAGTATTGTTGAGACTATTAGTGGCAAATAAATTCATAATTTTGGACCCAAAAATCAATTAATAAAGAGCTTTGTGGACTGACCTGGAAAAGATGTGGGAAAGATTCCTCTGCCCTGCACCTGGACAATCAGTTTTCTTCGGGTGTGGGAAAAAGGATAACAGAGCAGAACCCATTAAGTCAGGTCTCTGCCCCCATTCCACTGCCCTGGGATTTCCTGACACAGGTCGGCCTGCACCTATAGTAGACACAGGCCCAGCACAGCTAGTGTAGTGAAGCAGGAGGCCTCCTGCCTCATTTTCCCGGAGATTCCACATTGGTTGCCCCAGCAAAGTGGCGCCTGGAAAACCATGGTGCAAGGGCCTGCCGTGATACCCCCCACTAACTGGAATGTATGCGGGGGTCCTGGAGGCAGGCTGAAGGTCATCCAGGCAAGTTAATCCACATTTTCTAACCCATCCTGGCCCCTCCCAAGATAATTTCTCGAATTTGGGGTCTTCTGACCGCTGCTCTCCACAGTCTCGTGTGAGATGCGTGTAGCTACGCTTCCATTTCCTCAGTGTTGTACAGGCATATGTCCCGGCAACAGACACCCTTAGAGAAAAGGCTCTAAAAAGATAAGCTGACGAGATACTGGGCACCTTCGTTCAAAGTTTGTTTTTGGAAAGTAATACTTTTAATCCCAGCTTAGCCCTAACTTGTCTCTTGGCCTTGGCACTCAAAGGTGTCAGGGCAGATGTGTTATTAGTATGATTTAAATCATTGAGCAGCATCCAATAGTCACACTGTATTGAAGTTTTTTTATTCAACTCCCTTTGAGGTGCACTATGTGCTGGAAGAGCTGAGGCACGTGCTTGCGAACTAAACTTGCAGAAGGCCTGTTCCAGAACTCAAAAGACTTGAACTGTTTGAATACTGTATTATGTGATATCGGCACCTCTGCACCACTGTATAAATGGAGCTCTCTGCTCATATTTTTCTTCTTAATAGTTCCAAAAAAATTCCAAAGGCTTTTAATAGATAGGTTTTGTACTTGTGGTAAATATGTCAAATGTTATGCCACTGCAGATATTGCATGACTTTGTTTTTGTATTCTGCCCCCCACAATTTTCCCCATCGTACTCTGAAGGCACTGACTCTGTGGTATGGTTTCATTGGTACCCCAGCTAAGCAATCGTTCTTCATGTGAGAACATAGAAAATGGGGCCGATAATGCGATGCAAAGCTCCAATGGGCTTCAGGTGGAGCCCTGTATTATTGGGCATGCGGGCCAGAGACCTAATCTGTTCTCAGTGCTCACGGTGCATGTCGATGTGATTGAGAAGCACTTTGCACCCTGGAAGCTGGCATTCAGACTGTATAAAGCTTATTAAAGGGACAGATTTTACTCAAATGAGGGGTCCTCCTGATGATGCAACCTGGAAGCCTTAGCAGCATCCAATAAGCAGACTGCCTATATAAAAATAACCATGAAGCTGTCAGATTGTTAGAACCCAGCTGGTTCACTATTGTCCTTTAAGGAAGGAAATCTGCTGTCCTTACCCAGTCTGGCCTATATGTGACACAGTCCCACACCAATGTGATTGATTCTTAACTGCCCTCTGAAGCCACTCAGTTATATCAAAAAACTACCAGTAGTTCAAGAAGAAGGCCCACCACGATCTTCAGGGCAAGTAGGGAAGGGCAATAAATGCCAGGCTTGCCAGCAAGGCTCACATCCTGAGAATGAATAATAATAATAATAAAAAAAAGATGTTGCAAGTGAGCTCTAGTTCCTTCCATTGAGTTCTTGTTACAGGTACATTGCTATTACTTCTGTTTCTCTTAACAACTCACTGTTCTGTGCTATTTTGGTCCAGTTGGACAAAGGAAGTTAGAGAAACTTTTTGAAGCCTTCCTGACAGCTACTTAAAACCTTTTATCTGTGACTGTTTGTGCAGCTGAAGCTGTTAGTGAGCTCATCTGTATCCAGCTATGGGCTTACCTCTCTATTCACAGGCCTGGAGGGGGAAGAGGATTAAAGGAGACATGCCAGACACGTACAACTACATCTTGGACACTCTACTCCAACTCGTCTTCACATTGCCACTCGTGTTATAGGCCCATGCTCTCGTATCTGGACCTGTCAATAGACACCTGCCTGCACCGACTAAGATTCCTGAAGGGTGCCACAGAAGATTTATGCACACTCTTGTAGCCAGATTTAGAAATCAATTCCAGCACAGGGCTGATTCTGTCAGTGGCTGTCAAAGTAACAGCAGCATTGAACTTTTATTTGGTTGACTCCTTCCAGGCAATTACAAGACCTCAGTCACATCTCTCAACCTTCAGTACACAATTGCATCGAGCAGGTTACCAGGGCCGGTGATTTCATTTATTTTCCTCTAGCCTGCAGCAGACAAGAGCCCTCTAATGATACCTTGTGGCAGGATTCCCAGAATGCAAGGCATCACTGATAGCACTCATGAGGCCATAAGTGCCTTTACCCCTAAGACAACTCCATTCCTGAAGAGAAAAGGAATGAACATCCTAGAAGGTCAAGGGCAGCAGGCAAATGGGAACAACACCACCTGCGCGTTCCCCTCCAAGTCACACACCATCCCGACTTGGAAATATATCGCCATTCCTTCATCGTCGCTTGGTCAAAATTCTGGAACTCCCTTCCTAACAGCACTGTGGGAGAACCTTCACCACACGGATTGCAGCGGTTCAAGAAGGCGGCTCACCACCACCTTCTCAAGGGCAATTAGGGATAGGCAATAAATGCTGGCCTCGCCAGCGACGCCCACATCCCATGAACGAATTTTTAAAAATTTGCCCTGCAGTCATCATACACAGGAGCTGAAGAGAGGTACAGTGCAGCCCACATTTCCACCAGGGCATAGTGGAACACAAATTGGTTTTGGCATCTCGACTCAGTAAATCCATTTTTTGACAAATCAGGGGAAGATCTACAAGCCTGATCAAGGCCTCCAATGTTATTTTCTACTGCATTACTTTGGACAAAGTTTTGATAGGCACAGCAGGCTACCTCTACGCATGACACACGATCTGAAGCATACTGCAGAGCCCCTCCCAACCTGTCCAGGCAGTGAAAGTGTTCCTTTAAGACCCCAAAGGTCCTCTCGTGACCACTCTTGTAGATGCATGTGCCCGTAGTGTTTCTCAGCTGATGTTTGGGCCACTATTAGTGGGGTCATTATCCATGGGAGCGGAGAGTAGACTTTGTCATCCTGAATCATTGACATGATTTTCCTCCCTGAAGAGGTCAGGGAAGGCAGAATATCAATGGATGATTGCATCATGACAACTTATAACATATCTGGCATTTACATGTAGAATGCTCTGCATTTTGTCACACACAATGGTCTCGATATTAACCCCCACCACAACGGGCGGAGGAGGTTCGGGGAGGTTTAAATATGGGGAACGCATCCCCAACACGCCACGCACCCTGCCCACCGCCTTTTTTATGGCAGTGCAATTGGGAGCCCGATTTAAAATTCACTGCTGCTGCACGGGTTTCCCAGGGATCGGGAGACGGGGGGTGGGGACTGCCAGCTCCACAAGGTAAGTGCCCTTTCCAGCACTCCTCTGGGCCAGGAGGAGCAGGAGTGCTGCCCCCGCCCCTTCAAGGAAGCCTGCTTCCCCTTCCACTCCCAACCTCCCCCCTCCAGCCCCATATACGATCTCTCCCCCCGCCGCAATGGCCGATCTTCCTCCCACCCCCCCACCAAGTCACGATGGCCAACCTTCCCCTCTCCCGATTGCCAGCCTCTCCCCTCCAGCCCCATGTACGATCTCTCCCCGTACCGCGATGGCCGATCTTTCCCACTCGCCGTGATGTCTGATCTCCCCCTCCCCCCACCACCCCACCCCCGCGCAATGGCTGGCCTTCCCCTCTCCCGTTTGCCGGGGACCATCCCCAAGGAAACAGATCAAAAAAATGATAATAAGGTCCTGCTGTTAAGTTCGGCAAGACCTCCACGTCCCCCGCCTTGCCGGTTCTTCACCTGTTTTGCTGCCACCCTGAACTCTCCCAGTAAATATCGGGGCCAATGTGTACATTCAAGGAGTGGAAGCCCTTCCTTTTGAGGTAGTTATGGGGGGGGTTTCAGTCAGACCTAACAAAGCAAGGTGGGTGCCACTGATTGCATCCTGGACTTGGGCAAAGCCAGCAACCCTTTAAAGCTGATTGGGCCTATCTCACTGCAGCTTTGCTTTGATGCCAAAGGTGTGGAAGTCCCCAGCTCTTCTGTAAAGGGAGTCAGTCTCCTGACAAATGCATGCCTGTACTGCTGCATGGCTGATATACAGAAAGCACATGTGGCTGCCTGAAAAGAGCCTGTGCCCAAAAAAGTTGGTTCCAGTTGTCACTTTCATAGGCACAGAGAGAGCAGTGCAGGCAGATGACTGTGGCTGCAGGTCCTCATGCAGTAGGTGACAGAGCTGTTCTAGCATCTTTGGTGACACACACGCTTCTTATACACATCTCCTCAGTAAAGCCTTCAAATGACTAGTGCTGCCTGTATATTCTATGGCGGGGTGGGGGGGGAGGGGAGTGGGAATATATGAAAGGGTGTAAGCTTCTTAAATGCTACTAGTCTCTCCTTTGCTCCATCCTGTGCTGCTCCACTTTCTCTTCCATGATAATGGCATATAAGGGTATGGCCATAGGGAATGTCATACCTGCTCCTAGGAAGCCCTGAATGTGGGTACAGGTTGTAGGGGCCGGGGGTGGGGGGGGGGGTGAAAGTCTGCCAGTGGTCTGACCCTGTCAGAAGCATCAAGAAGTAAATCCAGGCTTGTGTAGGCAGAAGGGCAAAACTAAAACTCTGCAAAAAGCGTTTCCCAGCTGCAGATATCGCAAGCGAGTCTCTTCAGTTGCTTCAGGTTCAGAAACCCCTCACTTCCACCTGTCTCAGCTGATGCGGGCAATAGCTACACCTTGTAATTCTCAGTTTAAGTTACCCTGAGTGCATTGAGAGTGTAAAAGCAGGAAACCAGGAGCTGTAGTACCACTGCCCCTCATTATCATATATTTAAACAAAGGCACTCGGGACTCAACAGGTGGATCATGGAAGGACCAAATAATAAGAGGCAATTCAGAGGAGAGTGATTTAATGGTGGAAAACTGGCAGAAATGGCTTCTGCCCATTTTCCTGCCACAAACAGTCACTTGCCCTGATGCACTGGAATTACACAGAAAATGGCAGGGAAATTCTCCCCCTGGGAAGGGGCACTGTTTATCTGGTGAAGAGACTTGGATGCAAGGCAAGTAGAGGAGCTTCCCAGCAATGTCGAAAAAAAGACACTGCTTATCTGTCAGCAAGAGAGTCAAATTTCTGAGTGGACAGAGGGTCAACCAAAAGGCTGAATGGAACGCTAGTTAAGACTAACATGGGCTGGTGGTGTCTGCAGAATGGAAACTATGAGACAGGAACAGCCATGGAAGTGGGTCTGTGCTGAATTAGCTGATCTCAGATTGGGAAGGCAGGAGGACTGTTGCATTTATCTTCAGCATCGCTGGGTTAGGGTGGAGGAAATTAGCTCACATTCCACCCCGAGCACCATCCAGTGACCACTTCTGGAAGTGTGTGTGTGTGTGTGTGTGTGTGTGTGTGTCGACATCGGACGAGGGCAAGATCATGCTCGGCTTTGGATGGCCCAGGCAGTCAAATTGCCTACCGACAGTCACTGTCAAGATTCACGATGAAATATATGACACTTGGGTGGGGTATCAAAGGCAGACTGCCGCCTGTGGAAGAACTATATCCCAGCAAGGAATTCGTTTTTTCAGGATGGGAGGTGGGGGTGGGATGGAGTAAGCTGTCAATGAAAAATTGGCAAAAAAACAGGTAATGTAATAGAGATCACATCGCTTTTAAACATCTGTTAACTGAGTCAGCTAGGTGGAGATTAAAGGAGGAAGGATGTGGTGGGAATGGAATGCTTTTTCCTAAAACTGCAGGTGGATAAACAAGTCAGATCAGGTCACTGAAATAAAAGATGATTTGACTAACAGTCTTAATTCATTAGTTTCCTTAAGGTAAGAGAGTCTTGCTATGGTTTACGGTCAACAATTAAAAAAGGAAGCAAACTCCTGTTCAAAGTATTTTCTTGAAACTAATTATTACACCAATTAACTAACTTGTACTACAATATTCAATATAAATGCTGCAATACTTCAGCAATAATGTAAAGGTGTACACACTGCATCAGGCAATTAACACTATGCCTGTAGTACATGTGACAGACATTATGAGTAGTTAATCATTTCTTCCTTTTGATGGGAGAAGCCTGCCATTGTTCTGCAAAAGAGCCCCACCCAAAATATTAACCTGACTTTCATATTCATATTGATTAGGGAAGGCAAAACTTCACTCTAGTAGTGGTATTGTGAACACAGCTGGACAATTTCCTCTGATTGCTATTTCTAACAAGGACAGAATCATACAATCATAAAATGATTACAGTACAGGAGGCCACCATTCGGCCCATCGAGCCCGTGCCAGCTCTCTGCAAGAGCAATCCAGCTAGTCCTACTCCCCTGCCCTTTCCCCTTGGCCCTGCAATTTTTTTTCCTTCAAGTACTTATCCAATTCCCTTTTGAAAACCACGATTGAATCTGCCTCCACCACCCCCTCAGGCAGTGCATTCCAGATCATAACCACTCGCTGTGTAAAAAAGTTTTTCCTCATGTCGCCTTTGGTTCTTTTGCCAATCACCTTAAATCTGTGTCCGCTGGTTCTCGACCCTTCTACAGAGCTTCTCTCTATCTACTCTATCTAGACCCCTCTGATTGTGAACACCTCTACCAAATCTCCTCTCAACCTTCTCTGCTCTAAGGAAAACAACCCTAGCTTGTCCAGTCTATCCACATAACTGAAGTCCCTCATCCCTGGAACCATTCTAGTAAATCTTTTCTGCACCCTCTCTAAGGCCTTCACATCCTTCCTAAAGTGCGGTGCCCAGAATACTCCAGTTGTGGCTGAACCAATGTTTTATAAAGGTTCATCATAACTTCCTTGCCTCTATTTATAAAGCCCAGGATCCCATATGCTTTTTTAACTACTTTCTCAACCTGTCCTGCCACCTTCAGCAATTTGTGCACATATACCACCAGGTTTCTCTGTTCCTGAACCCCCTTTAGATTTGTACCCTTTAGTTTGTATTGCCTCTCCTTGGAAATATGTTGCAATTTTGCCAGAAGTAGCAAACATAGAAATAGCATGATGTTTAAGACATTGCTAACAGCCATTACAACTTCCATTTATATAGTGGGGCCTGAAAATCCCTAGGGCAGCATAGTTAAAAATACTTTAAAAATTACCTCCCTCAAATCTTTGGGCTTCCAGATTACGATCTTTGGCCTGTACCACCAGGTGGGCTTCACTTCTGCCATTTGGTGAATTGGTCAGTAGACACATTGGCCGCCAACGTGTTGCTAGTCCTCTGAAAGGCATGGGACGCATGTTGGGATTCCCTGTCCCCACCGCTTGTCTGAGCCAGACAGTGAGGTTAACAGCTCTCACTGTTAGTTATGTACAAACTGAACAGGAACTTCCAGCGTGTGCAGTTAAGCGCAGAAATCGGAAAGTTGCTGCCCGAGATATTCTTCACCTCAGTGAGCTGTGCGAAAACGGCATCTCGCTATCTGGCTCCACATTCAAATGTATTGAACGGCATAAAGTTCCTGCACTGGCATCATAGATACAATTGTAAACAATTTTACAACACCAAGTTATAGTCCAACGATTTTATTTTTAATCCCACAAGCTTTCAGGGGCTTTCCCCTTCCTCAGGCGGTGTGGAAAAGACAATTTTGAATCCTTTGCATTTTAAGATCACAGAACAAAGCCTGGTGATTACTGCCCGTTGCCAAGGCAATCACAGTGAGCAGACAGAAAGGTGTCATCTAAAAGGCCACTGAATATACAACCCCCCAAAAAAAAAGAGAGAGAGAGATAAGGAAGACAGTCAATGACCCGTTATATTAAAAACAGATAACATTTGTTCGCTGGTGGGGTAACGTGTAGTGTGACATGAACCCAAGATCCCGGTTGAGGCCGTCCTCATGGGTGCGGAACTTGGCTATTAATTTCTGCTCGACGATTTTGCGTTGTCGTGTGTCTCGAAGGCCGCCTTGGAGTACGCTTACCCGAAGGTCGGTGGCTGAATGTCCATGACTGCTAAAGTGTTCCCCGACAGGGAGAGAACCCTCCTGTTTGGCGATTGTTGCGCGGTGTCCGTTCATCCGTTGTCGCAGCGTCTGCATGGTCTCGCCAATGTACCATGCTCTGGGGCATCCTTTCCTGCAACGTATGAGGTAGACAACGTTGGCCGAGTCACAGGAGTATGAACCATGCACCTGGTGGGTGGTGTCCTCTCGTGTGATGGTGGTATCTGTGTCGATGATCTGGCATGTCTTGCAGAGGTTACCGTGGCAGGGTTGTGTGGTGTCGTGGACGCTGTTCTCCTGAAGGCTGGGTAATTTGCTGCGAACGATGGTTTGTTTGAGGTTGGGTGGCTGTTTAAAGGCGAGTAGTGGAGGTGTGGGGATGGCCATAGCGAGGTGTTCGTCATCATTGAACATGGCGTAGTTTCTCCGCTCCGGGGAAGTACTGGACGACGAAGGATACTCTGTTGGTTGCGTCCCGTGTTAGTCTTCTGAGGAGGTCTACGCGATTTTTCGCTGTGGCCCGTCGGAACTGTCGATCGATGAGTCGAGCATCATATCCCGTTCTTACTAGGGCGTCTTTCAGCGTCTGTAGGTGTCCATCGCGTTCCTCCTCGTCTGAGCAGACCCTGTGTATTCGCAGGGCCTGTCCATAGGGGATGGCCTCTTTGACGTGGTTAGGGTGGAAGCTGGAAAAGTGGAGCATTGTGAGATTGTCCGTGGGCTTGCGGTAGAGTGAGGTGCTGAGGTGCCCGTCTTTGATGGAGATTCGTGTGTCCAAGAAAGAAACTGATTCTGAGGAGTAGTCCATGGTGAGCTTGATGGTGGGATGAAACTTGTTGATGTTGTCGTGTAATCTCTTTAGTGATTCCTCACCGTGGGTCCATAGAAAGAAAATGTCGTCGATGTATCTGGTGTATAGTGTTGGTTGGAGGTCCTGTGCAGTGAAGAAGTCATGCTCGAACTTGTGCATGAAAATGTTGGAGTATTGGGGTGCGAATTTGGTCCCCATGGCTGTTCCGTGTGTTTGGGTAAAGAACTGGTTATTGAAGGTGAAGACATTGTGATCCAGGATGAAGCGGATGAGTTGTAGGATGGCGTCTGGAGATTGGCTGTTGTTGGTGTTGAGTATTGATGCTGTCGCAGCGATGCCGTCATCGTGGGGGATACTGGTGTATAGTGCCGAGACGTCAATAGCCAAGTTCCGCACCCATGAGGACGGCCTCAACCGGGATCTTGGGTTCATGTCACACTACACGTAACCCCACCAGCGAACAAATGTTATCTGTTTTTAATATAACGGGTCATTGACTGTCTTCCTTATCTCTCTCTCTCTCTTTTTTTTTGGGGGGTTGTATATTCAGTGGCCTTTTAGATGACACCTTTCTGTCTGCTCACTGTGATTGCCTTGGCAACGGGCAGTAATCACCAGGCTTTGTTCTGTGATCTTAAAATGCAAAGGATTCAAAATTGTCTTTTCCACACCGCCTGAGGAAGGGGAAAGCCCCCGAAAGCTTGTGGGATTAAAAATAAAATTGTTGGACTATAACTTGGTGTTGTAAAATTGTTTACAATTGTTAACCCCAGTCCATCACCGGCATCTCCACATCATAGATACAGACTAAACGCTCCAGAAAAAGTTAGGGCTTGTCCATTCCAGTGTAAAGACCCTTTTAACAGCGTGGTAAGGCTTAATTACTGCCAAACAACCTCTCTGGCACTAAAGATTAACTTGTACAAGTATGGAGTCTTATTCCTTCAGCTTTTAATTATTGTTAGATGTTTTAAAAAAATGTAATTACTTTTTTTCTTACTTTTTCTTTCTGTCTCTTTTATCTTAATCCAACTTTTCTTTTCCACTTTCTGTCCCTGATTTGACATCAAATTCACTTTCTAACTTATATTTCCTGGTTCAGTCTCTGCGCTGCTCATTAATGATTCTTCAAGCTGATTGGTTAAGAGATACACAGCTGCTTGCCCTGTTCACATCGGTCCCAGATGCCCAGTAGAGGGCGCTGTGCTGTATGGATCTCTAATTTACAGTAACTTGCCATACAAGAGCTCATAGAAAGTCTATGGGCAAGTGCAGCTGTTTGTTCACCGTTCACAGCAAAATCCAGCCTATAATAGACTCTGCCTCAGGAACTCTGACATAAGGTGGGGACCCAGTGTATCTGAGTCCAAGCCTAATTTATAGCCCTTCTGGAGTGTTGCCACTGACTTACGGCAGGAGTGCACCGGAAGAGTAATGGATTTTCAGCCCCAGTGCCTCTAGCATGAAATCGTCCCCAGCTGCATTACAAATAGATGTAACAAAAGTAGAATCTGAGCCAAGAGGAAATGATTAGGGGGGGGGCGGTGACCGAAAGTTTGTTTGAAGGGATGGGTTATGAGATTTTTAAAGGTGGAGAGAATAATACAAAGAAAGTAAGAGTGTTCCAAAGAGAGGGACTACGGTGACCGAAAGCTGCGCCACCAGTAGTTGGGAGATGGGGGGTCCACATAAGATTAGAATTAGAGGAACAGAGCATTCAGAAGTGGAGGAGAGTGCAGAGACAGGGTGGGGCACACAGCAACAAAAGGAAATCTTATATCCAGCTGTGCATTTGTAGTACATTTTAAAATTTTGAATTTCCAACATATTTCCAGCAATTGTGAGCGTTATCAGCACTGTAAAGGGTGTGGCCCATGTCGTTATAGAGGAGGACAAATGCATTTTGAACACATCTACATAGCACTCAGTGTGGGTTACACAATTCCTGGTAATTGTATTCGAGAGCAGCAGTCTGAGGCCTGCGAGCACCTCACTTGCTTGTGCCTTCGGCTGGGAAATGGTGCATGAGCTGAGTAGGTTTAAAGACAGTAAGAAAATAAACTAAATTTGAAAGGGAAATATGGCAGTTTCCCTTCAGGCTGTGGGCAGCACAATATAAAATGGAATGGCAGCCTAGTTACAAGAGTTCTCTTAATTGCACTGACGTATCCTTAATCTAGTGTGAAAGCATAGCTGGGACTAGATAGCAAACTGGATTGTCCATAGGTACAACCTCAGATAATAACTGAAAGGTACTGGTTGGCTGTCGGTTGATTATGTAGCATTAATCCAATTCAGGTGGAATCACAGTCTGAGAAAGCAAAGCTAGAGCTTGTTTATCAGGTGAATCCCAAGATTGTACTATTCGTAACATTGCCTGCCTCTGCCCTTACCTCAGCCAATCTGCCACTGAATCCCTCATCCATGCCTTTGTCACCTCCAGACTCAATACAGCTAATGTTAACTCAGACGGCCTGGCGGGAACGACACAGTAGCAGCCCTAAATTCAGAGTGCTGCACTTACCCGCCACCATTTTGTCAGGGGCCTTTGCAAGGGCAGCCCAGGCACCCGCCTGAATCAGGCAGCAACCTCATTAAATTATGCAAATCAGGGTCCTATGATGTTCATAGGATCTCGATCGCAAGTTAATGTACAAATGACCGGAGCGTGCGGTGCATATGGGCCGCCCATTTGGACCAGGCAGTGAGCGGCCTAACTAGCATGTCCTTAATGGCTCGAGACTACTCAGAAAATATATGATTTTTGGTGGGGCCAGGGATCGCCTTCACTAATACCCGCCCCCACCCCACCCCCCCACAATCCCTCCTGCCACCCTGGCCAGGATCCAACAGTTGGCCACCTCTGCGTGGGAGCCAGAAGATTTCCTGCCCTTTCAGAACAGGCACCCATTTGGCACCTACAGCTTAGGGATAGAATGGAAATAAGGCCCAGGCCTCTAAATGGCTCGGGCCTGCCACCGGCAAGTACGGGTGGGCAATGGCTGCACTCTGCCCGCCTGTTCTCCGTCGGCAGTTAAAATCGGCCCTGATTTCTCATTCTCCACCCTCATCTCATCCAAAACTCTGCTGTTTGTATCCTATCCTATGTGAAGTCCTGCACACCCATCAACCCTGTGCCCACTGACCTACATTGGCTCCTGATCCCCCAACACCTCAGATTTAAAATCCTTATCCTTGTATTTAAATCCCTCCATGGCCTCGCCTCTCCCTTTTTTTGCAACCTCCTCCAACTCTAAATCGTCCTCCAAACTCTCCATTCCCCTGACTTTGGCCTCTTGCGCATTCTCCCCTCCTTTTGCCCCACCATTGGCAGCCATGCCTTCACTTGCCTAAGTACCACACCCTGGAATTTCCTCCCTAAACCCCTCTGCCTCTTTACCTCCCTCTAAGACCCTCCTTAAAACCCACATCTTTAAAAAGCTAATCTTTCCTCTGGCTGGGCGTTCATTTTTCCTTATGCCTCTGTAAAGCACTGAGAGAATTTTTTTCTATGTTAAAGGTGCAATATAAATGCAAGTTGTTGTTATTGTGTCCTAGCACTCCCAGTGGGGAACCCTTTCTGCAGGGAGCACATTATCAGGAACTGGCAACCAGCTTAGTGCATTTTTTGAATGCCAATTCATATAATGAATGCATCAGGTGGAACCCCACAGACTACTGGAATTTTGATGTAAATCTTCCAGAAAATCAAATCCCAAGAAATTTTAAATAAAGTAAATTTTTGTCAAATGTTGGTTATTTCTATCTTTTCATATTTGTTCTTTGTCCATAAATCCTGTGAAATTCCAGTGACGTCCTGGTGCAACAGCGACAGAAAATGACAGGCACATTCGCAGATGGCTGAAAATCAGTTACATGTAATATTTTAACAGTGTTTTCAAACACACACATAGTGATTGAATTGCTTACATTGTGTGAGATAACAGGTGGTTGAGAGTATGGTAAAAGGCTTTAATACACATTGTGTGAGATAACAGGTTGTGGGAATATAAAAGTTAAGAAAAGTTGAGGATAAAAAAGACCATTCGGCACATCAAAGCTCATCCCCAGGTGCATTAACTTTCCTATATTTTCAGTAACACCAGTGCTTTTTGTATCGACTTTCTCAATAAATTATTCCAAACATTTATCACTCTTTGAGTAAAGAAGTTTCTTCTATTATCTATTCTGATCTTACTTTTCACAAATTTCCACTTATGTCCTCTGGTCTTACTTTCTTGGTGCATTGTGAGTAATAACCTGGTTTTCCATTACCTATGCCATTTAATATTTATATAAGGGGAGATTTTCTGCCCTGGCATTCCCAATGGGGAACCCTGTCTGCTGGGAGCACATATCAGGAAATTGTGCACCAGCAGCCAATGACTTTCTATCCATTAATTAGAGAGCGTGTGTTAGCGCCATGCCATCTGCTTCAAGCTGACTAGTAGACAACACCAAGAACTGAAACAGCTCTTTTTGTAACCATGAAGGTTACAGAACTAAGCTTGTATGCCATTGTAGGGGATAGCTGCCAAATCAGCCAACCTGCTGTACATAGATGCATAAGACAAGTGGCAGATGCTATGTTTGCCAGGGGGAACACCTTCACAATTTTCCCTTTGGAAAATGGGGAACGGCTGGAGAGGGCACAGAACCTTTTCCATGTAGCTTCCCAAGAGTCTAGGGTGCTATAGATCACACTCATATGGCCGGTCCACATCCCTCATTGTGCGAGGGCATTGTATTGCAGCATTCATGCTCTTTCTAGTGGCATTACTGGTTCAGAGCACAACTTTGAATATCTGTGTGCTTCAGCACAAGTTATTGTACCCATTAGCAGCATATCCCTAACATTTTGTTTAATAAATGAGTGTTGAGAAATGGGGAAACGTTATCCCTGTGCTTTCCTGCCATGTCTTTGAGAGTGCACAAACTCACATTTGTGCCAAGCCTGCTTTGCCTCAGTAATAGGTGTCAGTCTTGACTCATTGGTAGCACTCTTGCCTCTGAGTTTGCAGGTCGTGGGTTCGTCCCATTCCAGTTCTTGAGCACATAACCTAGACTGGAACTTCAGTGCAGTACCAAGGGAGCACTGCACTGTCAGCGGTGCTGTCTTACAGATGGGACATTAAACGTCTACTCTCTCAGGTGGACATTAAAGATCCCATGGCACTATTTTGAAGAGGAGAGATGAGTTCTCCAGGTGTCCTGGGCCACATTTATCCCGTCAACAAACACCTAAAACAGATGATCTAGTCATTTATCTTATTACTGTTTGTGGGACCTTGCTGTGCGCAAATTGGCTGCCACGTTTCCTACACTACAACAGTGACTACACTTCAAAAGTACTTCTTTGGTTGTAAAACACTTTGGGATGTCCTGAGGTCATGAAAGGCGCTATATAAATGCAAGTCTTCAAGTTTTTCTTTTTAATAATAATGTATCCAAACATGGGAATACTTACTTTCACACACCCCCTGATGCTAACAAACTTTGTCCTTATTGCACCCATGGACATGGGTGATTGAATTTATTCACTGCACTACCTCTATCCATGCAGATTGTATCATCCTCCACAGGAAGGTGGCCTTCTGCACCCTCTGCGGTATGAATTCCAAGGCATCATGTGCAAATGGAGGAGTTGCTCCACATACCTCCTTCCAGACATTTGTAGAATCAAATATTTGTGTGAAAATCATTAGAGGTATTGTGTGAACAAAAAACAGTTTTGGCACGGTGAAAGCATCCCTCCCCTTCGGCAAGCAGCAGCTTTTTGAGAACTGGTGCCTAGCCAGAAGACCCACCCTACCCCACACTCTCCTGGCGAGGGAGTTTTAGGCTAGGCCCGCTGCACTCATTTATCCTGTGCAGGCAAACTATTATAAAGTGAACGGACTAGCCTCCCAAAATTTGCCACGGCCACCCCACCTCATATTCACCACAGGGGTGCCCACACCACATGATTTTGAGGCAAAAAAATGTAAAGTGTAAGATGTAATGTTTCTGGGAGTCAAAATTACATCTGTGTTTGTCCGCAATGGGCACTCCCACTCATCTGCTGTAACGTCAGTGGAGGAGCCATGAAACCCTGGAAATTCGCCCCCTATCTATAACAAATAAGCTGCTAAAATGCAGCTTTAGAATGGTCTCCATTCTCCTCAATGAAACTCTTCGGAGCATGTCTCGTTGTTGTCTCATGTGAAGCTTTAAAAGGCTCAAAATTTACTCAGAGCTCTGCACGCTCCACTTCCATATCAACCGCGTGTAAACGGAGATCCCGCCACCCTCCTGGCAAAGTTATGGCAGCGGTGCTTACCTTGTGCCAGGGACTGTAACCCTGGGTCCCCGGGGACAGCCTCCAGCCACCCAATTTTAATGATCGGGCAGCCGCTTCTCGCTGACATCCTGGCCATTTTGGTCAGGAAGTTGGCAAGCAGCATGTTAATGAGGTCCAGCCATTAGAATCAGCCGAGCCTCCCTGCTGCCGATTCAGGGCCAGCTGGCTGCTCGCTTTGCCATGTTCCCACCCGGGAGTAAAAATGAAGGCTAAGGTCCCACTTTACTGCCTCAGCCAAAGGATAGTGCCTCTCACAATGAAAAACAATTTTACAACACCAAGTTATAGTCCAGCAATTTTATTTTAAATTCACAAGCTTTCGGAGGCTTCCTCCTTCGTCAGGTGAACGATGTGAAAATGAAATCCTCGAAATGAAATCGCATTTATAATTCACAGAACAATGCTTGGTGATTACAGACAGTTTTTTCAACTGCCCGTTGCCAAGGCCATCAGTGTGCAGACAGACAGGTGTTACCTGCCAGGTCTCAGAATATACAAATCACCAAAAAAAACAACAAACAAAAAAAAAACAGAGATAGAGAGGTAGAAACATAGAAAAGACAGCAACTGACCCGTTATATTAAAAACAGATAACATTTGTTCGCTGGTGGGGTAACGTGTAGCGTGACATGAACCCAAGATCCCGGTTGAGGCCGTCCTCATGGGTGCGGAACTTGGCTATCAATTTCTGCTCGACGATTTTGCGTTGTCGTGTGTCTCGAAGGCCGCCTTGGAGTACGCTTCCCGAAGGTCGGTGGATGAATGTCCATGACTGCTGAAGTGTTCCCCGACTGGGAGGGAACCCTCCTGTTTGGCGATTGTTGCGCGGTGTCCGTTCATCCGTTGTCGCAGCGTCTGCATGGTCTCGCCAATGTACCATGCTCTGGGGCATCCTTTCCTGCAACGTATGAGGTAGACAACGTTGGCCGAGTCACAGGAGTATGAACCATGCACCTGGTGGGTGGTGTCCTCTCGTGTGATGGTGGTATCTGTGTCGATGATCTGGCATGTCTTGCAGAGGTTACCGTGGCAGGGTTGTGTGGTGTCGTGGACGCTGTTCTCTTGAAAGCTAGGTAATTTGCTGCGAACGATGGTCTGTTTGAGGTTGGGTGGCTGTTTAAAGGCGAGTAGTGGAGGTGTGGGGATGGCCATAGCGAGGTGTTTGTCCTCATTGATGACATGTTGAAGGCTGCGGAGAACATGGCGTAGTTTCTCCGCTCCGGGGAAGTACTGGACGACAAAGGGTACTCTGTTGGTTGCGTCCCGTGTTAGTCTCCTGAGGAGGTCTATGCGATTTTTTGCTGTGGCCCGTCGGAACTGTCGATCGATGAGTCGATCTCACAATGAAGCACTTCCTCAGTACTGCACTCGTGTCAGCCTGGATTACGCAGTGAAATCCCAGTAGGGGACTCAAATCCACAACCTTTAAACCCAGAGGTGAGATGCAACCAACTGAATCAAACTGGCACACATGGACAATTCTGGAAATTTTAAAGACCGTTGAACCAAAAACCAATGATAATTTCAACAAAACCTTGGAAACTTCAAATTAATTGAAATGAGCTGAAAATATATTTTATTTCCTTCCAGTTTTGTTCTGAAGGTGCTCATCCATCCTGGGATAATATCCTATGGTGTTGGTCCCCTCCAGAACCTCACTTAAGTGGCTAGCCTGTGTGAACCTAGACAGTGAATGTTAGGAGGATGTTCAACTACGGGATGCATCTCATCTCAGCCTGATTCTGTCCTCGCCTGATCTCCGGGTGCATTTTCCAACAGGGATCACTGGAAAGAGATCAGGTGTGGAGCACTGGTTGAGTTTTGTTTCTTGTGCTGAGGTGAATTGTAGTGCATGACTCTGCTGCTTCAGCTGAAATCACTCAGTTCCTGGTCTGTAGAGTTTAGCTCCACACTGGGCAGGGCATTTACCAACTTTCAGCAGTGGCAGAAAACAGGTGGTAGCGGATTGGCCAGCCGTTATACACCCCCCGCGATTTCCCTTTCCATTGCTGACCTACTACAGCCCGTTTTCCACCACCGCCAAAAGATAAAATCAGCCCTATAGTTTATAAATTTAAAATCATGAAGTGTGTATAAAGTCAGCAAATGCGGAGCAAAAGGAAGTTTGTGTTTTATCCTCGTTGTGGCCCTTCTCTTTCGCTTGACGTTTTGTTCTGTGGTAACAGTGGTTAAAGTCCAGAGAACTCAATCTTATAGTTATCGGTAGTCTGAGTGTCTGAGTGATTAGACTCATTATCCTGATATTCATTGTAAACAATTTTACAACACCAAGTTATAGTCCAGCAATTTTATTTTAAATTCACAAGCTTTCGGAGATTTTCTCCTTCCTCAGGCAAATGTTTCAAGATCTCCTTGAAGCCTACGCATTTATACATATCACCGGCATCTCCACATCCTGATATTCATTAGCAGAGCTGCGAACCAGGCCTTCTTTTGAAGGCGGATGAACTGTGGACTCCACATATTATAGCTAAATTGCAGCAGTGGGTTTGAGCTGAAGATAAGAAGTAATCAGACATGCACTCGCTGTATCCATTTGAACCACACAATCAACTTTCAGTGTCCTGTTGTTTTTTGAATTCAGCCTCCAGCCTCTTCTAACAGCCACGCTGTTGCTAAAGTGTTAAGTTGGTTAGCACAGTCCTCTGTCACGCCTCAGAAATCTGTACCAGCCTCTGATCTTTGCTCAGTAGTTTGATGTGGCAAAAAAATGGCTTCCTGTAACAGGTGGAAGCTTATCTAGACTTCAGTCAGTGATTTTATTTCAGTAAATAGCTGGTACCATTGTTCAAACAAAACTTGTTCGCAAACTGTTTCTGGATCACTAGTGCTTTTATAACTCGAGTGCTGGGATTCACCCTTAGGTGACTGCAATCAGCATTCCTTTACCAGTGTTTGATTCATTGTTTTTTTTTGCTTTTGATTCAGTGCCCTTTTTGATGATTGTGAACAGAACAAATAAAATTGATCCATAGAAATTGTTCATTATGAAAGGGTTCAAATGCCTTTCCAATACAAGTTTAAAAATGAGAAAGTTAAGAGTAAGGAAAGAAATCAAGTGAAACGTTTAACACTAACGGCTTGATTTTCCTGGGAAATTGCGGGTGCGTTGGCAGCAGGGGGGGGGGGGGGGGGCTCTGAAAATTGGGGAAATCCCGATACAGCAAAGGCTATGGGCCCTGACAACATCCCAGCTGTAGTGCTGAAGACTTGTGCTCCAGAACTAGCTGCGCCTCTAGCCAAGCTGTTCCAGTACAGCTACAACACTGGCATCCACCCGACAATGTGGAAAATTGCCCAGGTATGTCCTGTCCACAAAAAGCAGGACAAATCCAATCCGGCCAATTACCGCCCCATCAGTCTACTCTCAATCATCAGCAAAGTGATGGAAGGTGTCGTCGACAGTGCTATCAAGCAGCACTTACTCACCAATAACCTGCTCACCGATGCTCAGTTTGGGTTCCGCCAGGACCACTCGGCTCCAGACCTCATTACAGCCTTGGTCCAAACATGGACAAAAGAGCTGAATTCCAGAGGTGAGGTGAGAGTGACTGCCCTTGACATCAAGGCAGCACTTGACCGAGTGTGGCACCAAGGAGCCCTCAGTAAAATTGAAGTCAATGGGAATCAGGGGGAAAACTCTCCAGTGGCTGGAGTCATACCTGGCACAAAGGAAGATGGTAGTGGTTGTTGGAGGCCAATCATCTCAGCCCCAGGGCATTGCTGCAGGAGTTCCTCAGGGCAGTGTCCTAGGCCCAACCATCTTCAGCTGCTTCATCAATGACCTTCCCTCCATCATAAGGTCAGAAATGGGGATGTTCGCTGATGACTGCACAGTGTTCAGTTCCATTCGCAACCCCTCAGATAATGAAGTAATCTGAGCCTGCATGCAGCAAGACCTGGACAACATCCAGGCTTGGGCTCATAAGTGGCAAGTAACATTCGCGCCAGATAAGTGCCAGGCAATGACCATCTCCAACAAGAGAGAGTCTAACCACCTCCCCTTGACATTCAATGGCATTACCATCGCCGAATCCCCCACCATCAACATCCTGGGGGTCACCATTGACCAGAAACTGAACTGGACCAGCCATATAAATACTGTGGCTACGAGAGCAGGTCAGAGGCTGGGTATTCTGCGGCGAGTGCCTCACCTCCTGACTCCCCAAAGCCTTTCCACCATCTACAAGGCACAAGTCAGGAGTGTGATGGAATACTCTCCACTTGCCTGGATGAGTGCAGCTCCAACAATACTCAAGAAGCTCGACACCATCCAAGATAAAGCAGCCCGCTTGATTGGCACCCCATCCACCACCCTAAACATTCACTCCCTTCACCACCGGTGCACTGTGGCTGCAGTGTGCACCATCCACAGGATGCACTGCAGCAACTCGCCAAGGCTTCTTCGACAGCACCTCCCAAACCTCTACCACCTAGAAGGACAAGGGCAGCAGGTGCATGGGAACAACACCACCTGCACGTTCCCCTCCAAGTCACACACCATCCCGACTTGGAAATATATCGCCGTTCCTTCATTGTCGCTGGGTCAAAATCCTGGAACTCCCTTCCTAACAGCACTGTGGGAGAACCGTCACCACACGGACTGCAGCGGCTCAAGAAGGCGGCTCACCACCACCTTCTCGAGGGCAATTAGGGATGGGCAATAAATGCCGGCCTTGCCAGCGACGCCCACATCCCGTGAACGAGTAATAAAAAAAAAGGTTCGGAAGCCGGCTCCAACCCGCTGACTCCCGAGTTCCCCACGGATGCGCCTGTGTGCACATGGGCGTCCCAAATCCGGAAGTCCCGCTAGCAATTAAAGCCGGCGGGATGATAATTAAAGAGCCAAATGTACAGTCATGGGTAATTAAGGCACTTTACTTGCGACATATTAGGTAGTTAGAACGATTTTTAACTTATCTGGGCAGCTTTCCCACGGCTTCTGATTCACGCCTGTGAAGGGCCGGATCAGGCAAAAAGAAACAAAATAAATTAAATAAAAAAACCATTGCACGAAGTTAAAACACAAAATCAACCTACCTTTCCACCCTGCTCCAATGTCCGATGTCTCCCTCTCCGATCTCCCCCTCTTCACCCTCCCCGATGTCCCCGCAACCTATCCCTCTTCATCCCCCCAATCTTCCACTGTCCGCCCCCCCCCCCCCCGATCTTCCACTCTCCCTCCCCCCGATCTTCCGTTCCAGCTCTGGATGACGGCTCGCTCTCTCTTTTCCTCTCCCCCCAACCTCGTGTTGCAGCTCCTGACGGCAGCCAACCTGTCAATCAGGCTAGCTGCCGGGTACGAAACCCGGAGAGCGCGTTAATCACCATCAATTACGATGCGAATGCATCGGAAACGGTAAGTTTTGTTTATGCAGGTTTGCCATGCGTACCTTCACCATCCTCCCCACTGCTGCCAACCTGTCACCATTTCAAAATTGAGCCCTAAGAGTACAATTGTGGAATAAGGTACCAGAGAAGGCCACTGATGCAGGCAATATAAATGGGTCCAATAGACATTTAGATGCATTACTGGAGGGAAGGAAATGAGGGATAGTAAGAACTTAGTTAGGTGAAAAGTTGTGATTTATCAATATTTCTAACAAAATCATAAAGGCTATCTTTTAGAACACTTACACAGTTTTGCTAGAAACGTACAAAATCACAGGAAATCTTCCCACTGTGTTTATAATGTTGCTAACGCATAAAATGTTCATCTTCAGAGCTTCAAGCACCAGGAGCACATAGCAGGAATTCAGGCTGTGAATTTCTGTCCATTTACTTTAATTTTAATTTTAACGGATGGGAATCCTAAGGGATTTAGTCCCTGAATTCCTGTTATGCTCTCCTGGTGCTTGAAGCTCTGCATTGAAAGTGCTGAAGATGAAAATTTACGTCATAGCGACCTAAGGAAATCTCCCCAGATAGTTTTGTTAATTTGGACAGGGTCATTCCATCATTTTGATCTTTTATTCATCTTCAGAAAAGGTCTTTTAAAGCTGAAATAATTAATCACAGTGTCTACTTAACCTGGCACAATGGAATATGAACTGCTTTCTGCACTTTGACTGACAATAGATATTAATGGTGTAACTGCTGCAGCCAAATCCTGATATCATTTCTTGGCAATCTAAGCATTGCTTTTAGATTGGGATAACCCCTGGATCAGGGATTCGATAAACCTACATGTAAAAATAACCAATCTCCAAATCTTTCTAGCACGTGGTGGAATAACAAGATGCACTGTAGCAACTCACCAAGGCTTCTTCGACAGCACCTCCCAAACCGGCGAACTCTACCACCTAGAAGGACAAGGGCAGCAGGCGCATGGGAACACCACCACCTGCACATTCCCCCCAATTCATATTTCCAGTGGAAATATACCACCATTCCTTCATCATTGTTAGGTCAAAATCCTGGAACTCCCTAGCTAACAGCACTGTGGGAGAACCTTCACCACACGGACTGCAGCGGTTCAAGTAGGCGGCTCACCACCACCTTCTCAAGGGCAATTAAGGATGGGCAATAAATGCTGGCCTTGCCAGCGACGCCCACATCCCATGAATGAATAATAAAAAAAACAGATGGCTGAGAGTGTTTTTTTTAAAAGGAGTCTCGTATCTGTACGTTGTACCTCCCATAACAGTGCAGGAAAGATAATGCAACTTTGCATGGTCTTGTTCAATGAACTCTGCCAATAATGTCCACCCAGATCATTTCCACAGAAAAAGATAGCATATGACAATAGGATCCATGGTGGTTTTGATGGGGCAGCAACTCAATGAAGCCCCTTTCAATCTTTGAACAAAGGATGCTGGCCTCCATCCACAGAAAGACAGGTAGGAGACACTCTGTTGAATAGCTGGAAGGTAGATGCACACCAGCTGATATGTTTAAAAATCATGCTATTCTGATTTTTGTAACAACTAACATATATGGCACAGTGCTTTCACACAAATGATAATAGTTTTTCAGATCATTACTTTTAAAAGGACTGGTGAATTGGCAAGGTGTACTTATGAACAAATAAGCATACCTTCTATTCACAGACAATGACGCAGGAACTAATGAAGGGAGTCAGAACCAGAGCGGTAGGCGTGCCAAAGGACCCAACATTGTCACTTGGACATGCACAAAGTGCTAGCCCACTTACCAGCATCTAGGGATTTACGGATGTGCAGAGGTAGGAGGAAGCACTGGTTATTCACAACAGTGGTATTGAAGGAGTAGAAATTGACAAGGGGATAGAATGGGTGGGGCTGGTTAGGGACAGCAGATGGAGAGCAGGGAACTGTTGTGCTGACTGCCCCGACTTAGACTTCTCTAGGTAGAGTCTTCCTGCATTCCAAAATTGATTGATTGAATGCATAGCGTGGAAAAGTTGCTTGACTCTATCCTAATTGGAAGGATGGATGGATGGTTGCTTGCAATGCTACTGGAGCACCATTCAAGACAGCATGAAGTCCATCAAAGAAGGGTTACAGACATCCATCAGGGAGTAATTTAGGACCTTTCAAGAGATGCACTTTTCTATCCTCTAACAGATGATTGCGGTTCCTGAGGAGACGCCTTCAAGCAAAGGCCAGCAGCCATGTGCACATACACATTACAGTGTTACAGAAAACATTTGAAAAAGTACATCTTCTCATTAAAAGCTGCATTCTGTGGCTTTCTATCATAGAAAATGGAATGGAATGCAACTATTTAAAAAGGGCGATGGCTGTCACTGAGGGACCAAATACCTTCTTGCAGGGTTTAACAACCTATGCATCCTATGTAATTCTCCACTAAGTATGACTTATAGCATCATAGAATCATAGAGTGGTTACAGCACGGAAGGAGGCCATTCGGCTCATTGAGCCCGTGCCAGCTCTTTGTAAGAGCAATCCAGTTAGTCCCATTCCCCCGCTCTTTTGCTGTAGCCCTGCAAATTTTTTCCCGTCAAGTATTTATCCAATTCCTTTTTGAAAGCCATAATTGAAAGACTCTACCTAAAGGAGTCTAAGTAGGGGCTGCCCTTTCAGGCAGTCCACTCCAGATCATAACTACTCACTGCGTAAAAATGATTTTCCTCATTCGCCTTTGGTTCTTTTGCCAATCACCTTCAATCTGTGTTCTCTGGTTCTCAACCCTTCCACCAGTGCCAACAGTTTCTCTTTATTTACTTTATCTAAACCCTTCATGATTTTGAACACTTCTATCAAATCTCCTCTCAACCTTCTCTGCTCCACGGAGAACAACCCCAGCTTCTCCAGTCTATCCACGTAACTGAAGTCCCTCATCCCTGGAACCATTCCAGTAAATCTTTTCTGGGCACCCTCTCTAAGGCCTTCACATCATTCCTAAAATGCAGTGCCCAGAATTGGACACAATACTCCAGTTGTGGCCGAACCAGTGTTTTATAAAGGCTCAACATAACTTCCTTGCTTTTGTACTCTATGGCCCCGATTTTACCAGGGAGGCGGTTGGCAGCGGGGGGTCGACTGGGCACGTGGGTAACCCGTCCAGTAAAATTGGTGGGTTCCCCACGTGATCGCGAGTAAATTGAAGCCACTTACCTTGGCTTCCAGGTTGGAAAACTGCGCAGCGTGCGGACTGCGCACCCGCATCACAGGCTGTCAGCTGGAGGAGCCCTATTTAAAGGGGCAGTCCTCCAATGCTGCTCCTGCAGCAAACAGCCAAAATTACAGCATGGAGCAGCCCAAGGGAAAAGCTGCTCCCAGGTTTAATGATGCCTCACTCTAGGTCTAACTGGATGGGGTGAGGAGGAGGAGAGAGATCTTCTACCTGGCGGACGGGAGGATGTGGCCTGCCTCTGCCACCAAGAAGGCCTGGCTCGAGGTGGCAGAGGAGGTCAGCAGCACCAGCAACATATCCCACACCTGGATACAGTGCAGGACGTGCTTCAATGACCTAACTAGGTCAGCCAAAGTGAGCACTCTTACTCATTCTCCTACACTCCGTCTTCCACATCACCGCCCCCACCTCACAACTCCTTCTGCGCTGCCAACACTACTCTATCACATAACTCCTCACACCCACTCAAACCTCATCCTCAACTTACCTGCGCTTACTCACCTCCCCAGTACTCATCCCACCACTACCACTCAACCCAATCCTCATACAATCTCATGGCTCTATCTCATACTCACCCTCTGATGCATCTCTTTCACGTTCACCCTCACCCAACCTGCCACTACCTGTGCTGCAACCACAGGGGATGCATCACGTATGAGTAGTAGGAAGCATAAGGCAAAGGTTTCGTGAGCACAAAGGGGATGCACAAGGGTGTTTAACGGTTTGTCATGTTTTTTATTTATATTTGATTTTGGTTCAACTCACATTAAATATTATATTGTCACCACTACTGCCATGTCTTGGCCATTCTTGACCGGCTTGTGCAATAAGTCCCTTTCATGAGGTTCTCCATGAACACCCACACTTGATGCCACCCATTGGGTCACCCTACAGTGGGTGTATGTGTAGTTGCACAACTATTTTGTGCAGGTGCCTGTGGCGCAGCACTGTGTTGTGGAGCTCCACATGTCGGAAGTGGACGGCGTGCCTGCCGAGGCTGTTGATGTTGCTCGTCCTCGGATGAAGTGATGAATGCAGCCATGGCGCCCCCCCATCCTGACGGTGTGAGTTCCGCAAAGTAGGTAAATGTGTTTGCACAGCAGAGTTTAGGGTATAAATTAATAATTTTGAGTTAAAAGACAAAGGTGTTGCAGCCAAAACTTTGTCTGAAGTGACAGAGTGCCCTGCTGTATTAAAAGAGGTTTTCCCCCCAACTGTCAAAACTTTGCATCTCCCACTGGCTGCTGACTGAAACACGTCTGCTCCAACAGGGAGTGTTTTCCACAGCACGGGAAACACGCTGAGGATCCATGAAAATTGCACCCCTGCCAAAATCACCTGTCAATGAGGTCTGTCAAGTACCTCAACTAGGTAAGTAAGTATTTAAATTATCATCCCGCGGGCTTTAACTGCCATGGGAGTCCCGCATGCGGGAGCTGCGCACGCACCGGAACGTGTCATTGGGGAACCTGGAAGTGGGCGAGTTGGAGCCGGGCTCCGGACCCGCTCCGGGATTCCCCGATTTTACGAGCCCCCCCGCCCCCAATGCACCTGCTCGGCCATTCTAAAATCGACCCCTATGCCTCTATTTATAAAGCCCAGGATCCTGTATGTTTTTTTAACCACTTTCTCAACCTGTCCTGCCACCTTCAATAATTTGTGCACATATACCCCCAGATCTCTCTGTTCCTGCACACCCTTTAAAATCATACCCTGTAGTTGATATTGTCTCTCGTTCTTCCTACCAAAATGTATCACTTCGCACTTCTGATCATTAAATTTCATCTGCCATGTGTCTGCCCATTCCACCAGCCAGTCTATGTCCTCTTGAAGTCTATCACTATCCTCCTCACCGTTTACTACACTTCCAAGTTTTGTGTCATCTGCAAATTTTGAAATTGTGACCTGTACAGTCCACGTCATTAATATATATTTTAAAAAAGCAGTGGTCCTAGTACCGACCCCTGGGGAACACCACTGTACACCTTCCTCCAGGCCGAAAAACAATCGTTCACCACTATTCTGTTTCCTGTCACTTAGGCAATTTCGTATCCATGCTGCCACTGCCCCTATTATTCCATTGGCTTCAATTTTGCTGACAAGCCTATTATGTGGCACTTTATCAAACGCCTTTTGAAAGTCCATATACACATCAACCACATTGCCCTCATCAACCCTCTCTGTTACCTCATCAAAAACTCAATCAAGTTAGTTAAACACGATTTGCTTTTAACAAATCCGTGCTGGCTTCCCTTTATTAATCAATACTTGTCAAAGTGACTATTAATTTTGTCCCGGATTATTGTTTCTAAAAGCTTCCCCACCACCGAGGTTAAACTGACTGGCCTGTAGTTGCCGGGTTTATCCTTACACCCTTTTTTGAACAAGGGTGTAACATTTGCAATTCTCCAGTCCTCTGGCACCATCATATCTAAGGAGAATTGGAAGATTATGGCCAGCACCTCTGCAATTTGCACCCTTACTTCCCTCAGCAACCTAGGGTGCATCCCATCCATACCGGATGACTTATCTACTTTAAATACAGCCAGCCTTTCGAGTACCTCCTCTTTATCAATTTTTAGCCCATCCAGTATCTCAACTACCTCCTCTTTTACTGTGGCTTTGGCAGCATCTTCTTTCTTGGTACAGACAGATGCAAAGTACTCATTTAGTACCTCAGCCATCCCCTCTGCCTCCATGCATGGATCTCCTCTTTGGTCCCTAATTTGGCCCCACCCCTCCTTTTACTACCGTTTACTATTTATATGCCTCTAGATGTCTTTTGGATTCCCTTTTATGTTAGCTGCCAGTCTATTCTCATACTCTCTCTTTGCCCCTCTTATTTCCTTTCTCACGTCTCCTCTGTACTTTCAATATTCAGCCTGGTTCTCACTTCTATTATCAACCTGACATCTGTCGTATGCCCCCTTTTTCCGCTTCATCTCACTCTCTATCTCTTTCGTCATTCAGGGAGCTCTGGCTTTGTTTGCCCTACCTTTCCCCCTCGTGGGAATGTACCTACTCTGTACCCGAACTATCGCCTCTTTAAAGGCCTCCAATTGTTCGATTACAGTTTTGCCTGACAATCTTTGATTTCAATTTACCCGGGCCAGATCCATTCTCAACCCAATGAAATTGGCCCTCCTCCAATTAAATATTTTTACTCTAGATTGCTCCTTGTCCTTTTATATCTCCATGTTTGAATTTATTATTCAGGAATTGCAAATCAGCTACAATTAATGCGATCCCACCAAACCAATAATGTCATTAATTACTGTTTTCCACCCCCCAGCAGAAACCATTACTGCAGTTTTAAAACAATGTCCGAAAATAGGAACCATCCTACTGAGACTTTACATCACAAGAAGAAGATCACACCTCACCCACTGCCCCATATGACATAGTTCAACATAAATTGCTTCATTGTATCAAATTATTAGCAAACAAATTAAAAAAGTATACCTTTTTTTAAAATGACTATGCCTTTTAAAAGTGTAATTCCACCTTCAGATTCTGCTGGCATTCCCAAATGTTCGATTTACATCTTTAGGGTTTTGCTTGTTCTCTGCCTAGCAGGGTAGTTATTTTTGTATTTCCAAGAAAAAAGTTGCCTGACTCCAATGAAAGATTGACGCTCAGAGAGAATCCCCTTCCAAATGAACGCATTCTGAATTCCTTAAAGCGTATCCTTCATACATATCACAGGTAGATGTTTTAATTTTAATTTAAATCTAGCTACAATGAAGCCATGAGTGTTTTAATTCTAAGCTACCCCATGCAGTAATGGCTGCCATCTTGAAAATCCTGTAACAAGAAGGCTAAATTATCAAAATCATAATACATTTCCAGTCCTTTTGGGAGTGTAGAAATGTCATCTATGGAATGCATCTTGTTAGGGTAGAATAATAGGGTATAATGATAGCTTATTACACTGGGGTTTTGCTTGGTTATCTTCAGAAGAGAAATTGCAGTGTTTTGGGAGAGATTTAACCTATGGTTATTCATCTCAGGAGATTAATTTGTGGAAATTATAGCTGTGCAAACTATGTGGTGGATAGAAAGGAATCAAATTATATGGGCTAAATAGATTTTCTTTTACACAACTGATTCAGATATTTATGATCACATTTGTATCTGACCATCTGGACAGCCCCCTTTTTTTAAACTTACAACAGGTGTTAACAGCAAAGCTTCATAAAAGAACCGACTACCTTTTCATCACCGAGGTAATCATGTCTTCACATGACCAGCTCTCATTGACTCACTGATGATCCATTATAGATAAGTTAAGAATCTGTACAAATCTGCACCCCTCCCCGAAGTTGTAGCAGACAGGTTTTGAAATCCTTTGCGTTTCTAGGTCGTGGGTAATGATGAGCTTCAGTTCTGAACAACCAGATCATATTTCTATGGAGTGATTGTCAGGATGGTGTTGGGTCGAGGGCCCAATGGTACATTACATTGTATGACTCAGCATACTTTGGGATAAAGGCTTTCAAGGTGATCCCTGAAAACTGCAATATGAGACCTATCCTAGGTGGAGAAGAGTGAGCTGTTTTTTTGGCATGTGAAAGCAGAAATGGTGGGTCGTCTGCCAGCAAGTGCCAAGCTTGTTCCCCTGTACCTTTGATCGAAGCTCTCATTATCTCCTTTAATATATCCTTTTCATGGCATCATTACATTACATACTATTGTTTCACAATTTAATTAGCACACATTACACTTGGCCCATGGCATTTAAAAGAAAGTTTTGGAAAGTCAAGAGCACAAAGGGTGGCTGATCTTCAACTTCCAAGTAAAAACAGACATGAAGTCAGTAGAATGGCCATGCTGCCCACCCAAAGTGTGGGAAATCAGCTGGCTCAGCATGGGAGCAAGTCAGGTCAGGAGTGGGGGAGTGCTCCTCCTGGTTCATAAAAATAAAAATTAATAATTTTCTGGCTTTTTTTTTAAGCAGCCTCTAGCGGTGCCTTTAAGACTGCTGGTTAGGCCTTTATTGTTTTGTTGCTTTTGTATCTTTGCACTCCTCCCTTGGAGAATAGTGTGATGTAGTGGAAGAATTCACAGGCTGATTAACCGTCTGATATGCTGCGACGTTAATGCTCCTTCCGAGGCCATAACCATCTTTATACCAGCTGATAGGGTGGTTAGTCCTATAAGGTGGGAGGGTTTTATGGGCTCCTACAACCCACAGGATGAGGGTGGCCATCCATAGCCATTGGACACAGGTATCTCACTAGATGACAGCCCAGAATACACTCATCAAGACTGCAAGTAGCGGGGTTCAAACCCTGCACCTTCTGACTCAGAGGCGGGACTGCTACCACTGCTCCTATTAGGCTGCTCAACACCTGGCTACAAAGGGGCGGAGCATGCACAGCACACACTCCATCCATTTATACCTCAAAATTCCAATTGGTGTCCCACAACCGGCAGAGGGCCCCTATTTGCATATTTAAGCTGCCTCCTGCATGTTTCAGACAGACGTGCTGCTCGCCATTTACAGGCCCGCATGAAAGTTGAATAAGATGGGCCTTTGGCATTAACGGGATGGCCAAGGTGTACACCCCCCGCCCCCAATTTTCGGTTGCTTTCCGCCTGCTTTTCAGGCGAGAAACGGGCGGCCGGCAATTGAAAATTGCCTCCTGGATATTTACCAATATTCGTGGAAAAAAATCTGATTAGTTCAATAAATTTGATTCACAGTAAAATGCCCGCATAATTTTATAGTTTCTTCACTGTGAGGGAACTGAGAAGGATGGTAGGAGATCTTAACTGCAAAAATAGCCTGAATCCTAAACACAAATAATCCTAAAAATAGCCTCTAGAGCAGTATATACACCACCCTAATCCCCCAAAAACTAGCAAGAGCTCTCAAAATGTAGAGAGATATGGGGCTCGAATTTAGCAGGCCTGCGGGTTCCCAGCGGGTGGTCCTCCGGGAGCGTCGAAAACGCGGACGGGTAATTGTTCGCGTCCCCCACGCGATCGCGGGATAATTGGACCCATTAAGGCCTGCTTCCGGGTTCTGCGCTCCCCAGCTGCGTGCCGGCCGGCTGCGCATGCGCAGTACCGTCGACGCGATGTAGGAGCTCCAGTTAAAGGGGCAGTCTCCCAAAGCCCCTCCTGCTGCAAGCAAGAGGTCTGGGAGAATGGCTCAACCAAGGGGAAAGGCTGCGCCCCGGTTTTCAGATCTGGCACTGCAGCTGATGCTGGAGGGCGTGAGGAGGAGGAGGGAAACACTCTTCCCTGAGGATGGGCGCAAGTTCCCTGCCGCCGCAACCAGGAAGGCATGGGCAGAGGTGGCGGCGGAGGTGAGCAGCAGGGGCAACACCCCAAGGACTTGGGAGCAGTGCCGCAAGCGCTTCAATGACCTGACTAGGTCTGGCAAGGTGAGTACACCAACGCACCCTCCCACATCCCGTCCCCACCATCACGCCAAGCAGATCACAACCCCCTCCTGCACAGCCACCACTGCGCTCCATCAGCAATCCTCACAGCCACTCATTCACCATCCTCGCCGTGCACGCAAGTACCCACCGTCCCTGACCCCACCCGAACACTACCACACACCCCAATCCCCATGCAATGGGATGGGCACGTGGCCCACACTTCCTCCCATCCGTTCCGCGCCACGCTCAACCCAACCACACCGATGCTCGATGCGTCTCACGATGCAAGACGCACCCACTCACACATCTGTGTTTTGCCTTCACAGGAGAAGAGGAGCAAGAACAACCGCGAAAGGGCACGCACCGGAGGTGGGCCGCCGCAAGTGGTGGAGCTCACCGACGCAGAGGTGGAGGCGCTCGACCTCGCCCGCACGCGACATTGCCTGTCGGTGGCCGATGGCGAGTGTGTCGCTGCCGAAATGGGCGGTAAGGGAAAGCTGACACTCAACACCCATGATCGCGAGTGACCGTATCATCACCTGCCATCAGGCGCACTGTCAAGTTGGTCCACATGCCTCAAAGTGCCCTCTGTTCTCTTGCAGGTGCGTCTTTGGATCAAGCGAGCATGGAGGGCGATTCCTCAGAGGACATGGCGGTCTCTGAGGGTGCATCGTCACATCAGAGCCAACCATCCACCAGCGCAGAGACACGCACCTCGGTGGGTCCCCCTCGCCAACTAGTTGGGGTAGCACTTGGTGAGTCACTGCGCACGAGTGAGCATGAGCAGACCCTGGTGGCAGGGGCAGCCGCGGAGGGTCCGCGACGGAGGGAGCACTCATCTCCAGGCTCTGCTCAGCCGGACCCAGATGCTGAACCCAGGGGGCCACCAGAGAAAAGGAGAGTCGTCGAGGGCCACCAGCTAATTGCTGAGGTGCTGGCAGAGGTGCCGCGCGCATTGTCCACAATAGCGCAGGCGATGGAGGAGTCCACCTCCTGCATGTGGGCATTGGTGGCGCAGGCACAGGAGGGTACCGACGACACAGTGTCGCAGGTAGGTGCGGGACTGTCTGCGGTGGAGGACAGGCTGGCCTCCCTCGAGCGTCACGCACAGCTCCACTTCGAGTCCTTGCAGGCCCTCACAACGTCTGTACGGATTCAGGGTGAGCAACATTCCGACGCCACCAACAGGCTGAGGGATACACTAGGGGTGGCCTTGCAAGGCCTCACACATGCCATCCAAACTGCCGTCCAGCAGGGTGGAAGGGGTGATGTGGGCCGAGGCCAAGAGAGGGATGATGGTGACCGGGGACATGGAAGCGGGGACGCCTCTCAAGGCGTCCCCACGTCCCACCCGTCGCCCACCTCTCAACCAGCACCCGCAATGGTGCCTCCTCTCCAGGTGGCCGAGTCTGCCCCTGCCCCGGTGCAGGAGGAGCAGTCTGTGGAGGTGCCCTCACGGGCACCGAAACCCAGGGGCCGTCCGCCAAAAGCATCTACCCGGTCAAGGCAAGAAGACGAGCAACCTGCCACTACCTCTGCTGGAGCCACAGGGGTAGCACCACGTAGGGGTTCCCGGAGAAGAATTCCAAAGGCCTTATAATCACAAAGGGAATACACCAGGGTGTTTATTATTTTGTACTTTGTTTCTTAAATGATGTCACATTCCACATATTAAATAGTCTATTCTCACCACTCCTGCCACCTCTCGTCCATTCTTCCGCGGCTTGTGCAGTAGTTGCGTTCCGTGGAGGCCATCATGACGGCGAACACCTGCTGCCACCCATTGGGCACACTGCTGTGGGTGCAGGATTACTGGCAGCACTCTTCAGTGGAGGGGGCTGGTATGGCCGCTCGCATGTGCAGGTGAGGAGATGCGAGCGCCTCGCAGTGTCTGACTCTAGGAGAACCGTTGACGTATGAGTGCGTCCCTGGCCCGGCGACCATCCCGGTGAGTCGCGGCTCGGCGCATGGGTCGTCCAACATCCTCGGGCGCGTCCTCCTCCTCCTCCTCCGCCTCCTCCTCCTCCTCCTCCTCCTCCTCGCCCTCGCCTTCCTCAATGTGGGTGGCGGGTGTGGATGGGGCCTCCTCCAGCGGCACCCCTCTCTGTTGGGCCATGTTGTGCAGGGCACAGCAGACAACTATGATTCGTCCCACTCTGAATGGTGTGTATTGGAGCGCTCCCCCAGAACGATCAAGGCACCTGAAGCGCATCTTGAGAAGCCCTATGGTCTGCTCAATTGTAGACCTGGTAGCAGTGTGGCTGTCATTGTACCGACGCTCCGGCTCGGTGATGGGGTTCCTCAGAGGTGTCATGAGCCACGTGTGGAGGGGATACCCCTTGTCGCCGAGGAGCCAGCCGTTGCCGGCGTTGGGTGCCTGCAGGATGGGCGGGACGGCGGACTCCCTGAGGACGAAGGCATCGTGGCAGCTGCCGGGGTATCTGGCGCACACGTGTAGGAATGTCTGGCGGTGGTCACAGATGAGCTGGGCGTTCATGGAGTGATACCCCTTCCTGTTGATGAACAGCCCTGGCTCATGCGGAGGTGCCCGTATTGCGATGTGGGTGCAGTCGATTACACCCTGCACCCGTGGGAAGCCGGCCATGGCATGGAATCCAACCGCCCTCTCCATCTGGCTGCGCTCGTCCATGGCGAAGTTGATGTAGTGGGAGGCCCTGCGGAACAACCCATCGGTGACCTGCCTTATGCACTTGTGTGCAGAGGACTGACAGACCCCGGTGATGTCCCCGGTGGCACCCTGGAAGGAACCGGATGCGAAGAAGTTGAGGGCAGTGGTGACTTTGACGGCGACAGGTAAGAAGATGCTGCTTGGTCCATCAGGGAGCAGCTCGTCGTTAAGGAGGCTGCAGATGTCGGCGACTACCTGGCGATTGACTCTGAGCCTCCGTATGCACTGCTCCTCGGAGAGGTCCATAAAGCTGAGCCTCGCTCTGTACACCCTGTGCGGAGGGTAGTGCCTCCTGCGACGCATCTCTCTCTGCGGTTGCCCTCCCTCCTGCTGTGCAGGTGGGTGTGCCGCAGCACCGTGTTGGGGGGCCCCACCTCTCCGAGGCGGACGGCGTGGACTGTGAGGCTGCTGGGGCTGGTCATCCTGTTCGTCCTCCGACGATGTCAACGCACCACCCATCTGGCAGGTGTTGGTGTGAGGGGTTGTGCAGGGTAGGTGGGTGGGTCCTCGGACTGGGGCTGCGGTTTCGTGTCGGTCTGTCCTCTGGCTTGGCGGGGGTTGGTGGAGGGCAGGGGTTGCCCTATGTGACGCGGTGGCCTCCTGCGTGGGTGAGGGCTCTCCCCCGTGGAGCGCACCTTGGCACCTGGCACAGGCTGCTGGCTGCAACACGCCTGGTTTGAAGGGTCCTGTTTCCCCCAGTGTGGGAAACTGACTGCTTTGACCGTAAAATCCCACACTTCCTCTTTTGACAGCTGATTCAGCTCATTAACTGACCACAACGAGCAAGTTAAGTGCTCTCAAGTGGAACCCCGCTGGCTTTAATTGCCTGCGGGATTCCCACCAGCGGGGCTTGCGCGCGCAGCCCCGCACGTCAGCGCGGTACCCGGAAGTGGCCGGGATTTCGTCTGAATCCGGTCACGTGATCGGAGATCGGGATTTTCGGGGCCCCCCCGCTGGAAACCCGCAGGTAACCCGACCCTAAAATCGAGCCCATGTTATCTGATCAAAGACCCGATCTGTCCTCAACATTCACTCCTCTCCTCATGCAGGCCAAGTACCTGCCTGTTTCTTCACAATGATATTCAAATTTGGGTGATTCAGTGACAAGTTTAAACTGAGGTGTATTTAACTCTTTCACTGCTCAGTTGTGATTGCGAAGAAGTACTCAGTATGAGATTAAGTTCTGCTTGTTGTTCAGCAGTCTTTGAGTGTTTTACAATTGATCAAGAATTTTTATAATTTTGTTTATCAAATATCACAAGTAACTGCATCTACTTTATATATACAGAACACTATACATGTGTGTTGATAATATTTATCATAAACACAAATACCAACAGATTCCAAGTAGAAATGCAAGATGCAGACAATTAACGATAGGAATTTCTGTCCAGAATTTACATGGTTGTAGGTGAATCAAGTTGACAGTCTACATACTTTGGTTAAGTATAAACAGTTTTCCAAAGATAGAAACAGTTTCTAATGCTTCCTGTTCTAATTCAAAATGTTTTCAGTTGTTAGAAAGTGCCATGTGCTAATGAACTTTGGAAGGTCTATTTTAACAAAGACATAATATGCACTGTATTAAAGGGGCTTTGTTAAAATGATTCTCTTTTTAACAGCACCCTTATTCCATGTAAGAATGGTTCACATTTATTTAAATGGAACTGAATTTTTGCTATGAGCAAGTCATTCTTATAAGCTAATTTCTTTATTCAGTTCCAAAAAGTACAGGATGCCAGAAAAATGAAGATCCTCAAAATGAGACATTTATTGATTTTTAAAATAAGTATGTAACATAGATTTTTATATAGATAGACAGATTGATAGATAGATAGATTGCAAAATAGATAGATTGATAGATAGATAGTATCTCGATAGGCTTAATACATCTGATGCCTAAGTGCTATCTGAGACTTAACTAGTTTTTAGAAAATTGCAAGACTGTGTTTAGTAAGTTGCCTGCTTATAAGCCTATGATTTTGACAGAGTTGAATCCTACATATAGTTAGTAACTGCGGAGAATTGAATTTATATTGAATTAAAACAACTTTTGTCTTGGAAAACTAATTGTACTTTTTACAGGAATTGGGTGTTTGCATAAAAAACATAAAATAATAATTATATGGGCATGCTTGTGTTGCAGTTATTTATTATCAAAGGGTTCAAGTGCTATCAGAAACTGTGATATTTTAATTCCAGTGTTTCATGTCCATCATCTGAACTAAGAAATTAAATTACTGCCTTGAAATCATTCCTGGATGTCTTATTTTTTCCAGAACTTTAGGAAATAATCTTTTTCCATTTTTGGTCCGTTTCTACATGGAAGTTATCAGTATAAACACTGAGCTCCAAGTTATTGAAACAATATAAAGATAATACTGGTGGATTAACAATTAGAATAATTTTATTACATGTTTTGGGAGAAATAATTTGTAGTTACTTAAAAAAAAATTCTTCATGCCTAAGATGCTATGCCTAAGCAAAAATTATTGATTGAGTTATAAAAGTGGCCGTTCAGACAAGAACCTAGGTTAATGGCATTTGGAATGTATTGTGTTAAAGTCTAAATCTAGTTCTGTGGGCTGGTGAATGGTTAATGCGTTTCATCAGCTTTACTGGTTCACTCGTCCCAGGAGTGACTGAGCAGTCAATTGCTGGATGCTGTTTAGTGCGCTGTAGTTACTTGCTTTGACTCCTTCATTAATGTTGACTGTTGAAAAATTGATAAAGATGGATTCAAGGCAGGAACACGCAACTCATTAAATTGTAAATGACATTTATTTAAGCATGCTTACTTTTTGGAAGTTACAACCTGTCACAACTTCTACCATTCTTAAAGGATAATATTAACAGATCTCAACTGGCAGTAGATCAGAGTCCTTCTGCACTCTCCCCAAAGTCCTGAAAACAATTTATGGTACAATTAGATTTTTAAAGCCCATTTTAATTATTTTCTTCATGAAGTGTATTTTTTATTAAAATTAATGTAATCTGTGCAATGGGTAAGGTGAATTATTATGTGCAGCTGCAGAAAGTGTTTATGTTGTATTTCTTCTATCATTGAAAACAATTGTCCTGCAAGGAATGCCTTTTGTGCCCCCATTTTGTAACATGCATAACAAATATCTGTGGGAATTTTGAGACTGTTAGCAGTTTTTCAGAGAGAAAACAAATAGATTGTGATCTTCAAGAGTTGAAAACACATTGTTCCAACAAATTGAAATAATCCATTCCGGCACAGACACAATGGCCCGAATGGTCTCCTTCTGTGCTGTATGATTCCATGATTCTATGATTATTGCAGCATATGAGGGCACAGAATGGGCAGAACCATTGGGGAGGGAGCAGCGAGGAGGACATGTCTACCCCCAAAGTTTTTGAAGTGGTTTAAGTCCCTTTCTTTCTCCAGTTCCCAGAACTCCTCTGATGTCACCTTCCACCTCAACTCTTTATACATTTGGGTACAGTTCCAATTTATTAGCCTCAGCCAGTCATTAGGATGACAATTTGTTTTGCTTAAAAAAGAATGACAGATGTGAGCTTTGACTTGCTGAGACAGTGGGTCGCGCTTACTATTCTCCACATGGTTTCTTATTTTAGCAGTGCTGTTGGAGACAGGTACAGAGTGAAGACCAGCCTGTGTGCCACAGGAAGGGGAGAAGGAAATTGAGAAAATCAGGGACAACTCAGCTGTCCTGCTTGTCCACAACTCACAAGACCAGAGGATAATTACAGATGAGGAAGACTATTTGGCTCATCTTAATTTATCCATCCAGATAGATCCTAATGTCCCCTCATTGTAGCATCCAATTATTTCTTAAATGATTCCAGGGTTTTGCCTCCACTACTGTATCTGTAAACTTATTCTGTCTAGAGAAAAATTTCCTGATATCAGTCCTAAAATTACCTTTTACTAGTTTGAACCTGTGACCCCCTAGTTCTACTCCCAGTTTAATTCAAAGTAATAATATAGATTCACCATTTCTATACTCTGAATGATCTTCTATAACTATATAAGTTCACCTGTCAGATACCTCCTTTCCTGAAAAACCCAAGTCTACCCAATCTTTCCTCATAACTCAGACCCCTAACACTAAAGATCAGCCTTGTGGCTCTTGTCTACACTGCCTCCAGCACTTGAATGTCTCCCTTGTTTCTTGGTGATCAGAATAGGATACAATATTCGAGGTGCGGTCTGACCAGAGCACAATACAATTTGATCATTACCTCCTAGACTTATATTCTACTGTTTTTCTGATGTAGTTCAACATCCTATGTTTCATTTCATCCTTCGCCTCATTCGGCGCTTTAACAAAAAACTTTTCAGATGTCAAGGACCGCAAGCTTCAACAACTCTTAGATACCAAACACCCCTCCTGATCCTTCTTCCCCTTCACTTTCCTCTGACCCCATCCCTCCCTCCAATCTCACGCTTTGTCGTGTTTTCGCTATCCTCTCTGACCTTCCCCTCTCTGACACTGAACGATCAGTCCTCAGCAAAGTCCTTAGCTTCATCCCCTTACGCCCCCACATCAATTAATTGCGAGCTCGATACGATGCTGAGCACTTCTTCTGTCGCCTTCGCCTCTGCGCCCACTTCTTTGGCCAGGAGTCTTACCCCCACACAGTGGACCCATTCTCCAGAATTCTCGTTCCACCTGGACCATTCCCCCTGACCTCTTACCTTCTCTTGATCTTTTCATTGCAAACTGCTGGCGTGACATCGGCCGTCTCAATTTCTCTGCTCCCCTCACTCACTCTAACTTACCTCCCTCTGAACTCGCAGCACCCTGTTCTCTCAGGTCCAACCCTGACATTGTCATTAAATCTGCTGACAAGGACGGCGCTGTTATTGTGTGGCGAACAGACCTCTACCTTGCGGAGGCTGAACGCCAACTCTCTGACACCTCCTCTTACCTCCCCCGGACCATGATCCCACCGCCAAACATCAAGCCATAGTTTCCCAGACCGTCACTGATCTCAACTCCTCTGGAGACCTTCCCTCCACGGCCTCCAACCTCATCGACCCCCAAACCTGCACAGCCCGCTTCTACCTCCCTCCCAAGATCCACAAACAGGACTGCCCTGGGAGACCCATTGTTTCAGCCTGTTCTTGCCCCACGGAACTTATTTCCTCTTATCTTGACTCTATTTTTTTCTCCCCTTGTCCAGTCTCTTCCAACCTACATCCGCAACTCTTCTGATGCCTTCCGCTACTTTAACAGTTTCCAGTTCCCCGGCCCTAACCGTCTCCTTTTCACCATGGACATCCAGTCCCTCTACACCTCCATCCCCCACCAGGACGGCCGCGGGCCCTCCGCTTCTTCCTCGAACAGAGGCCCAACCAGTCCCCATCCACCACCACCCTCCTCCGCCTGGCTGAACTTGTTCTTACGTTGAGCAACTTCTCCTTTGACTCCACTCACTTTCTCCAAATAAAAGGTGTTGCTATGGGAAGCTGTATGGGTCCCAACTTTGCCTGCCTTTTTGTGGGATGTGTGGATCACTCCTTGTTCCAGTCCTACTCAGGTCCCCTCCCTGACCTCTTTTTCCGGTACATTGATGACTGTATCTGTGCCATTTCCTGCTCTCACCCTGAACTGGAAAATTTCATCAACTTTGCTTCCAATTTCCACCCTTCTCTCGCCTTCACATGGTCCATCTCCAACTCTTCCCTTCCCTTCCTCGACGTCTCTATCTCCATTTCTGGGGATAGGCTATCAACCAATATCTATTAGAAGCCCATCAAATCCCATAGCTACCTTGATTACACTTCCTCCCTGTAAGGACTCTATTCCCTTCTCCAAGTTTCTCTGTTGCATCTGTTCTGATGATACCACCTTCTGCACCAGTGCTTCTGATATGTCTTCCTTTTTCCTCAACTCCACTATAGTTGACAGGGCCCTCGACCGTGTCCGTCCTATTTCCCGCACTTCTGCCCTCACCCCTTCCCTTCCCTCCCAGAACCATGATAGGGTCCCCCTTATCCTCACCTTCCACCCCACCAGCCTCCAAATTCAACGTATCATCCTCCGCCATTTCTGCCACCTCCAGCACGATGCCTCCACCAAACACATCTTCCCCTCCCCTCCACTTTCAGCATTCCGAAGGGACCGCTCCCTCCGTGACACCCTGGTGCACTCTTCCATCATCCCCCAACACCTACTCTGCTCCCCACGGCACCTTTCCATGTGAGGGCAGGAGATGCAACACCTGTCCTTTCACCTCCTCCCTTCCCACTGTCCAGGACTCCAAACACTCCTTCCACGTGAAACAGTGATTTACTTGTACCTCTTTCAATTTAGTATACTGTATTCGCTGCTCACAATGCGGTCTCTTCTACAATGGGGAGACCAAACGCAGATTGGGTGATCGCTTTGCTGAACACCCCCGCTCTGACCGCAAGTGTGACCCTGACCTGCCGGTCGCTTGCCATTTTAATTCCCCTTCCCACTCCTACTCTGACCTCTCTATCCTCAGCCTCTTACACTGTTCTAATGAAGCTCAACGTAAGCTCAAGGAACAGCACCTCATCTTTTGTTTAGGCACTTTACAACCTTCTGGACTCAACATTGATTTCAATACCTTTAGATCATAACCACTGCTCCCATTTTTTCGGTCAGCAAGTGCTGGTAATGGTTCTGCTGCTGCCATTTACAGCTACTCCTGATCAATCTTTTGTTTCTTAACCTGTCCCATTATCACCTTGCCTTGCACCATCATCCCTTTTGTCATTTAATCACTCGTGCCCTTTACCCTATCTCATACCTTCCTTTTTTTTCTTTCCTCTCCTCCCCTCCCCCACCCCTTCCCTGGCTCTGTACTTGCTCAAAAACTTTTAACATCTTCCAGTTCTGACGAAAGGTCTTCCACCTAAAATGTTAACTCTGTTTCTTTCTCCACAGATGTTGCCAGACTTGCTGAGTATTTCCAGCATTTTCTGTTTTTATTATCCTAGTAACTTGGTTGATTGCTGCTCTGCATTGGTTGAAGATGTTTAGCATTGAGTCTACGAAGACTTCTAGGTCTCTTTCAACTTCATCCTGAGCAATTTGAACTCCATTCATGGAGTATGCATGTAATCAATTGTTCATTCCTATGTGTGCCACTGTACACTTGGCTGCATTAAATTTCAATCATCATTGTCCTAGCAACCAGTTCAAGAGAGGCACTGGCAGAGGCATAGAATTTGAATGACACAGCTGGCACAAACATAGAATATTTTATAATATATCTTTGTAATTTCAGTAGATACACTTCAAAACACTATAATGTAAAATAGCCAATGCTGATTATTTAGTTCTTCTATTCCTTTAGCTGTATTTTTTGCGGCAAGCAGACATTTCAGTACATCAAACCTTGACCTGCTCATTGTACTTTCCATATTGTGGAACCTGCAATTTTCAGTATCACGTGGAGCTGTTTTTGAAAATAGTGGTTATAGTGGTTTTACTCAGCTGCATATGGTGTTACAGCATTTCACAAAGCACAAAACAAATTGAGATAGCAACATTAATGAGTTTTAAATCTCAGTTCCAGTTTTATGCTGAGTATTTTCATACAGTATGTCATCACAGCTAGGAATATATACAACAAACACATATCTTTGTTGCACATAGATCATTGTCCATCATTAAAAGATTTATGGACATAAATTATTTACAAGTACTCTAGTGTGACCGACAACAGTCAAAAGTTATTTAATCAAAAGTTACTAGTTACCTCTACCGGGTCTGCCAAAACCCTTCAATTATTCTAGGATCATCCTGGAGAGCCAAAATATCACTTCAGCTTCTTTTCTCACTACCAACCGCCTCCTTAAAACCCTCATTTTTATCCCCCCCACCCTTCATTCAGCTGTCTTGGCTTCCCCCCCACCTTCTTCCTCTTGCCCAAAAACCAAACCTCCACCAGGTTCCTCAATCATAGCCCTGAACCCCCCATCTCTCTCTAGTTTCTCTCCTATCTCCCCCCATGCTCTCTCCGATCACGTCCATTAAGACCCACTTCCTGCTCCCTCGACCCCATTTCCACTAAACTACTGACTACCCAACTTCCCTTCCTGAGCCCCATGCTAGTTGAGACTGTAAATGGCTCCCTGCCCTCACGCACTCTCCCTTTGAAAGCCTTTGTCATTACACCCTCCTCAAAAAACTCACCCTTAGCTCCTCTGTCCTTGCAAACCACCACCCAACCTCTAGTCTTCCTTTCATCTCCAAAGTCCTGAAACGCATCGTTGCCTCTTAGCATTGTGCTCATCTCTTCTGCAACTCCCTGTATGAATCTCTTCAATCAGGTTTCTTTTCCTTCCACATCGCTGAAACTGCCCTAACCAAATTAATGAATAACATTCTCTGTGACTGTGATCATGGTGCATTTTCCTGCCTCATCTTCCGCGACGTCTCTGTAGACATCAACACAGTCGACCATACCATCCTCCTGAATAGTCTCTCCTCCATTGTCAAACGCGGTGGGATTGTCCTTACTTGGTCCTACTCTTACCTACCTGATCATAGCCAGAGCATTCCTCCCAATGACTTCTCCTCTCACCCCTGCATCATCACGCTCAAAATTCCCAAGTCTCCAATGGCCCCGTCCTTTTACTCATCTGCATGCTGTCCCTCTGGCAACATTATCCTCAGACATGGGGTTAGCTTTCATATTGACAGTGATGACATCTCACTCTACCTCTCCACCACCTTTCTTGACTCCTCTACCGCCTCTGTGCTGTCAGATTTCTTGTCTGATGTCCAGTCTTGGATGACATGCAATTTCCTCCAGGAAAACAACGGGAAGATTGAATCCATTGCCTTCAAGCCCACCAACCGCATTCCCCCTTTCCAATCACTGTCTCAGGCTCAACCAGACTTTTTGCAACCTTGGCATCATATTTGATCACATGCAGAGCCCCTGATCCAATATCCTCTCCAGCACAAAGACCACCTACTTCCAACTCCATAAGATCACCCACCTCTACCCATCCCTTAGCCCATCTGCTACTGAAACACTCATCCATGCCTTTTTCACCTCTAGACGATTATTCTAGTGCTTTCCTGGCTGCCGTCTCATCCTACACCCTCCATAATCTTCAGCTCATCTAGAACTCTGCAGCCAACACCAAGTCCCGCTCACCCATTAACTCTGTCCTCACTGTCTCCCTGTCCCCCAACACCTCAAATTTAAAATATTTATCCATGCATTTGAATCCCTTTGTGGTTTTACCCCTCCCTATCTCTAGAACCTCATCCAGCCTTACAACCCCACCTAAACTCTCTGCTTCTCCAACTCCGGTCTCTTGTACATCCCCACTCCCTTTGTCCCATTGTTGGTGGCCATGCCTTCAGCCACCTAGGCCCCATGCTCTGGAATTCCCTTCTTATAATCCATGTGCCCCTCCACTCTCTCTCCTCCATCTCTTTGACCAAACTTTTGATTACCCCTTCTAATATCCCCTTCTTTGGCTCGGCATCCATTTTTTTTCCCTTACACCTCTGTGAAACATCTTGGGATGTTTTTCCATGTTAAAGGCACTGTAAAAATGCAAGTTGTTGTAAGGGTTAAAATCCCTACTTGTGCATGTTACTGAATTTTCATGTCATTCCTCATCTCCTCCAAAATGTCAGTTAACTTAAATGTAATCAGAACCTGAATCATTTGAATATAATGCATGTGATGTTTCATTTTAATATGCAATGTACAATATGATGGATTTTACTTTTGTGTTCAGAAGTTTTAGAATAAAGTGTTTGTTACAACTTCCTGCCAACTTAGAGTAAATTAGTGAAAATTTAAATGGACTTTTTTAATAAAGGCCCAAGAAATATAATAAATCATAGCCATAAATGTAGTACCTCTTCAAAAAGATTGGATATAATTGCTGAAATTTTATTATATAATTTTAATTTCCACAGAAAAATAGTTTGAGACATCAGCATGGGTAAATGTGCATGTGTATATACAAAAATGACAGATGCTTTTCTTGCTTTTCTTTAAGTAAAATAAACTTTTCTTCTGAAGGTCATTAATGTGGAATATAAACAGGTTATGGACAGAAATACAACTTGAATGTTTATCATACAGAAACAAGTAATAAATGTCTCAACTTAAAATTATTCAATACTGAACCTCTCAAACTTGAAAGGACTCATTCAGCCAGTGTTGTCGGAACAAGTCACACTGAATGTTTTACTTGTTTTTGGATCAGATCTTCTTCTCACTAAGCATTTTCTGCAAAGCTAGACTTGAACTATATAATTATCCAAAACACCAGAAACTTTTAAACCCTTTGAAGTCAGATTTATTAAATTTGTCTTTTTTTTATACCTCGCAAACTTTTCTTTGCTAATTTTCTCCCCTCCATTCCTGTCCTGAAGGTATTGGGGATAATTTTAACCTAACCCATCGGGCTGGTTTGGGTCGGCCGCCTGTTTTATACCCCGTCCAATTTTAATTCCATTCGAGACAATGGAGAGTAAAATCAGACAGGTGTAAAACGAGTTAAAATTACCCCTATTGACTCCTTGTTGGGTAGAGTTTCACAGACACCAGGAGGGAAAAATTCAATAAGGGCCATTTTCAGGTGCGGCTAGTGTGATGCGCTATTACCCCGTGCCCAATGGCCCCTACTCAGGCGGTACGTGAATTTCAAGCTGCCTGCTACTTACCATGATATCTCCGTGCAGCTGACTCTACCCGCGCTGCTGAGAGGCTGAACAGAGAATGAGGAAGTCGGAAATGGGGCGTGCTCAGCGCACATCATCAGCAGCCTGCACCACTTAAAGGTGCAGGTATAGATTTTAAATGGGACATGCACAGTTCACTAGGAGGGGGGAAAGATGGCCGCAAGGATGTCGTGAGAGAGGGCCCCACGCTTCTCCGATGATGCACTGGAGGGCTTGGTGGAAGGGGTGGAAAAAAGGAGGGCCAACAAGTACCCGGAGGGTGGCAGGAGACCCTCCAGACTCCAGCTCCACAGTCATTGGCAGGCTGTGGTGCAGGAAGTGAACACCAGGAGCATGGCACCATGCACGTGGGTGGAGTGCCGAAAGAAGTTCAATGATTTGACACGTGTGGTCAAGGTGAGTGAATGCAAGTGTCAAGTGGCACATCCTGCATGCACCACTGCTCCACGCATCACACTGCCCCGTCACCCACCCACTAACAAACACTGCCCATCCATATACAATGCTGCACTCGGCATGCTGCATCTCACCCGCACATGGTACCAGACTTGCAGGCCACATAACCACCACTCACAGGTCACACACACTAGCAGCTATTCGACCATGACAGGCACATCACCCACACGCCTTGCAGGATACTCATTGACACACTGTTCTCTGTCTTGCAGGAGAAGGTGGGGCATAACAGCCGGCAGCAGGAGACACCTGAGGGTGGACGGGAACGCTTACATGTCCTCACCCCCTTAGAGGAGACAGTGCTTCGGATCATTGGGCGGACCGTTGCTGCAGCCGTCACAACATGCCGCGCTGGAGGTCCCGATGAACGGGTTCTCTGCATATCTAATGCTCCTTCTTGTTTTCCACATCTCCCTCTCCCCATAATCTTTTCTGACTCACATGCTGCAGATGCTGCCAGCACGCACGTCTTACTTGCTCCTCTCCCCACTCCACAACTCAACCCATTGTCACTCACAGATACCCAAGAACATGTGGCGGCACTGTCGGAGGAGGAGGGGGAGGGGGACACTGAAGCCACACTGTCACCAGATCTGATACTCGCATCCACCAGCTCAGAGGCTGACACTGTCCTTTAGAGGCTAGGTTAGAGGAGGGATCTACACACGGTGAGACACTGGCCTCAATTGCGCAGGAGCCGGGGTGGGGGGAACGGATACCATAGGTGCCAGCTCGCCAGAGGGCAAGGTCACTCACTAGTTCTGCTGCAGAGGAGTCAGATGAAGACCTCGATGGGCAAGGCTACAGAAGATGGCTGATGGACGTACACCACCAAATACTTGGTGCACTGGAAAGCCTGCGCACAACGAGAAGGGGCATGGAGGAGTCCAGCTCCAACTTGGCAGAGGGCTTTGCGCAGAGTTTGGAGCCCATCCTTTCCCACATGGAACGGGTGGTCACCTCCACCAGCACACCTGTGGAACCCACCATGATGCAGCGCCTGATGGCCGATGTCACAGCTGCCATTGCAGCACAAACCGATGTCATCAAAGGTCTGCAAGCTACGGTTGAAGCTCAGACTGCTGCAATGGAAGCTCAGACTGCTGCTATCGTGGCTCTGGGGGCCACTGTGGAACGGGGCTCCTACGGTGTCACAGCACTCCAGCAATCCGTTCCCCAGCTGATCACCAGGATTGCTGAGGCATCGCGCCGGGAGAGTGGGCAGTGGCGCCATGACAGTTGGACCTGTTGTCCTCTCTCAGGATGACAGCATTCCTGCTCTCACCCTGCCACTCCGCCAGTGTCCCTGTTGTTGCCAGGCCAGACTGCTGTGGCCCATGCTGAGATGATGCAGTCTGAAGCCGAGCCCCACCCACCCGGCCCAGAGCTGCTCAAGGTCGTCCTCCAAGGCCATCTGCACGCTCCTCCATTGAAGGCCAGCAGCCTCCCACCACCCATGCTCCAGCCACTGGGGAAGCACCTCGTAGGAACACGAACAACAGGCACTAAGGCAATGCACAAGGGTGAATAGTTCCGTTCTGTTTCCATAGTTTTATTTATTCATTGATAAATGTGACTTTGAATTTGCATTTGGTGGTGGTTTTTATTTGTGCATTGAGCTGAGGGGGAACCAATGTGACTCCAATGGAGGGCGATTTGATTGTCTTGTCGGAGCGGAAAGGTGGGGAGTGTAGGACTGTTGGTGAGTTGGGGGATGTAGTTCCAATTATTGATAGCGGGCACGGATCAGGCGAGCACACAGAGCCCTTGCAGACAAGGCACGTGGTTCCTGTTGCACCCTTGTGTCTTCCTCCACTTCCTCTTCCGGCTCCAGCCCCTCCTCCTCAGCCTCCTCCTCCTCCACCTCTGGCTCAGGGTCTTTCCAATCATTGGTGGCAAAGGCTGTTCCCTCATGATAGCGAGGTTGTGCAGCATGCAGCAGACCACCACAAATCTGCCCACCCACTCAGGGGAGTACTGCAGGGCTCCTTCAGACTGGTCCAGGCAGCGGAAGCGTTGTTTGAGGAGGCCTATGGTGTGCTCCACAATATTGAGTGTGGCTGCATGAATCTCATTACGGGCCTGCTGTGCACGTGTGCGTGGGTTCCTACCGGTATCATGAGCCACGGCGTGAGGGGATAGCCCTTGTCGCCCAGTAGCCAGCCTTTGACTTGCCGAGGCGGGTGAAAGATAGCTGGCACGTTGGACTGCTGCATGTTGAAGGCGTCGTTTCTGCTCCCAGGGTAGCGGGCAGCGACCTCCGTGATTCGATGTGTGTGGTCGCACACCAGTTGCACGTTGAGGGAGTGGAAGCCCTTTCAGTTGACGAAGACGGTTGAGTTGATATGCGGGGCATGCAGGGCAATGTGCGTGCAGTCAACGGCACCCTGCACCATGGGGAAGCCAGCAATGCGAATGAACTTCTGTGCGCGCTCGTTCTGCTTGTCTCTGTCAAGAGGGAACGTGATGAACTTGTTCTTCATCTCATACAGATGTGACATCGTCTGTGACCTCCCTTATGCAGCAGTGCACTGCATACTGCAAGATGTTGCACATGTTGCCAGCACAGGCCTGAAATGATCCTGAGCCGTTGAAATTCAGCGCCACAGTGACCTTCGCAGCCACAGGCAATGCTGTCCTTGCCCTGCTCTGAGACAGCAGTCGTGGCTGCACTGGTTGAAAGATCTCGGTCACAGCTTCCTCGGTGAACCTCAGGCGTCGGATGCAATCCTCCTCGGTCATATTTAGGTAAGAGAATTGTTCCCGGAAGGCCCTCATTGGATAGAGTCTCCTGCTCAGTGCCCTGTGCCTCCTTGTCCTCCCTCTCCTCGCAGCTTGACCTGCTCTACGTGACCTCTCTGCATGCTCTCAGTCATGCTCGATGCCCAGCGGGAGCCCTAGCAGACCACCCGTGGTTGCCAGGAATGTTGTTCAACCACAGTTGTTACTTTCCAAATCATGAGGGAGTACCTGCCAAACCACTCTCAAATGTACTCTAGCAACTCTCAGCAACTATAGGGAGCTTCAAAAAACACTTCCTTTTCCACCAGCAGCCAGAAGAAATAATCCAGCAGCTAACCTGCAACACCTGCATGGTCCCTTTAAATAGCGCTGGTGGGGGGGGTCCTCCAGGCACTCTAAGACACGTTCAGGTGGTCAGGGTTAAGACCGTGTGTTGAGTTGAGCGTTAAGTGCCAAATTGGTGTCTATCACTTTAAATCAGCGTTGCACACTAATTGCTCGCATTTTCTCCCTACTTTACATGCTTCCGGCGATCGGTATTTGTGCATGCGCTAACTCCTATACCAAGATGGTGTCCGGCACATGTCACGCTGGAAACGTGCGCAGCCAAGATGCCATCTTGGATGTTGGAGAGGCCGCGTAGCACCGAAACAACGGGCGCTACACTGCCCAATTTAGCGCCCCAGGACTCCTCTGGTACCTAATCCGAATGGCCATTATTGATGTGTGATCTTTGGCAGTAAATGTTGGTAGTAATCAACTGTCAAGCCAAATGTTCACGCATGAGCTCTTCCAGCAGGAGCCACTGGGTAGTGATCAGGAATGGTAATTCTGGCTAATTTTCCCCTCCTTAATTTTGGAGCATTGAGAGCAAATCTAGTGTCCGAACCACCACTTACCCAAGATCGGTCAACTCAACAAAGGCCTTTTGAACCTTTTGAATATCTTGGTCCGCCTGCTTTAACCACACACTGGATAAACTTGCTGGGCCATCAGGGAAGAATTTATGTTTTTAATACTGAAACAGCGACGTAACTGACAATTTTTTAAGAAATAATGCTGTACCTCAGCGCAAAGCTGCAAGTGGCTCTCGGTGATAAGGAGAACCTTCAACAAATGAACGGAAATGTTACTATTCAGCCAATAGTGTAATTTGGCCACAGACTCACTTGCTGATTTTGTTCCTCAATTCCAAACAGAAATAAATTTAATTCACGTCACAAAGGTCCCGATATTTACGGGGGTGGGGGGGGGGGGGTGCAAGGAGGGTGCGGGTGAGGCCGAAAACGGCCGAAGAACCCGGCAAGGCCTGCCGCTCTTAACAGCAAGATTTCATTATCATTTTTTAGCTCCGTTTCCCGCCCGGCAGCAGGCCAAATGGACAGCCTGGACCGCGGGTGGGGGGATCACCAGCGGCAGGAGGCCACAGCCTGGGGACCCTTGGAGACGGTCCCCGGCAATCGGAAGGGAGGAGAGAGACCACGATTGGGAGGGGAAGAGAGACCCCAATCGGGGCTGGGGGAAGAGGCCCACCATTGGGGCTGGGGTGACGGGATTGGGGGGAGGCTGGTGATCGGGGCAGGGGGTGGGGGCAGGCAACTGGGGCTGGGGAGGCCATATCCTTCCTTGAGGGGTCAGGGGGAGCACTCTTCCTCCTCCTGGTCCACAAGGGGTGCTGTAACAGGCACTTACCTTGTGGATCTGGCGGCTCCCACCTCCCTTTCACTGCCTGGTTTCCCGACCCCTGGGAAACCCGTGCAGCAACAGTCAATTTTAAATCAGTCTCCCAATTGCACAGTGGGAGCCCGATTTAAATATGTTAATTAAGTGCCCCGCCTCTCCACGGCAGGACAATTGGACGCCACGATATCCGCCGCCGTAAAAAAGGCGGTGGGCATGTGCACGGCATGTTGGGGCTGCATTCCCCATTTTAAACTCTTTAACCTCCCCCCCCCCCCACAACATGAGGGGCGATTAATATCAAGGTCAAAATGTCTGATGTATCACGATATGCTGATGAACAAAGTTATTGACCTTTTTGGGAGCTATTTCAGCTCAAAGAGTGTAAAATGGTGCATCAGGAGGCATATTTAAGGTATATGTCGCTAGGCGAGCACTGAATAAGTTAATGAAAAATCTGATGCAATTGGGCTAGGTAGGTTGTAATCAAGCATGTTTAAACGCTGTCCCATCTTCTCCAAGGTAAATACGAATTATTATTTTTTTAAATATCGTTTTAATTTGCAGGAATTGATCTACATGCTTTGACAAGAACTGCAGTCTGTTCGTGTCTTTGTGTAGAGTTTATAAGTTGTTCTAAAAATTTGAACATAGAGTCTTTGCATTTTTACTATATTCTGAATACTTTAATAGACATTGGGCTCCATAAAGGTCTTGTTTATCTTTTGAAACCTCACCACGTTAATAAGTGATGGACATTACTAGAATTGCCACCAGGAGAGGAAGTGTTCGAAGTGACATCTTAGTACCGTTGTATCATCGTATGTTACAGCACAGAAAGAGGCCATTCGGCCCATCGTGTCTGTGCCGCTCTTTGAAAGAGCTATCCAATTAGTCCCAATTCCCTGCTCTTTCCCCATAGCCCTGTAAATTTTTTTCTTTCAAGTATTAATCCAATTCCCTTTTGAAAGTTGTAATTGAATCTGCTTCCACAATCCTCTTAGGCAGTGCATTTTAGATCATAACAAATTTCTGCGTAAAAAAATGTTTCCTCATGTCACCTCTGGTTCTTTTGCCAATCACCTTAAATCTGTGTCCTCTGGTTTCTGATCCTTCTGCCAGTGGAAACAGTTTCTCCTTATTTACTCTATCAAAACTATTCATGATTTTGAATACCTATGTCAAATCTTCACTCAACCTTCTCTGTTCTAAGGAGAACAATCCCAGCTTCTCCAGTGTCTCCACATAACTGAAATCCCTCATCCCTGCCACTATTTGGATAAATCTTTTCTGCACTCTCTCTAAGACCTTCACATCCTTCCTAAAGTGTGCTGCCCAGAATTGAACACAATACTCCAGCTGAGGCCTAACCAGTGTTTTATAAAGGTTTAGCATAACTTCCTTGCTTTTGTACTCTAGGCCTCTACTAATAAAGCCCATATACTTTTTTAACAGCCTTCTCAACTTGGCCTCCCACCTTCAAAGATTTGTGTATGTGCACCCCCAGGTCTCTATGTTCCCGCACCCCCTTTAAAATTGCACCATTTAGTTTATATTGCCTCTCCTCATTCTCCCTACCATAATGTATCACTTCACACTTCTCTGTGTTAAATTTCATCTGCCCATTTCACCAGTCTGTCTATGTCCTTCTGAAGTCTGTTACTATCCTCCACATTGTTTACTACATTTCTGAGTTTCATATCATCTGCAAACTTTGAAAGTCCAGATCTTTGATATGTATCAAAAAGAGAAGTGGTCCTAATACCGACCCCTGGGGGGACACCACTGTATATTTCCCCACAGTCTGAAAAACAACCGTTCACCACTACTCTCTGCTTTTCATCTCGTAGCCAATTTTGTACTCATGCTGCCACTGTCCCTTTAATCCCATGTACTTTAATTTTGTTTAGAAGTTTATTATGTAGTACATTATCAAATGCCTTTTGAAAGTCATATACACATCAACCATACTACCTTCATCAACTCTCTCCATTACTTCATCAAAGAACTCAATCAAGTTAGTCAAATATGATTTCCCTTTAACAAATCCGTCCAGTCTTTTATTTATTAGCCCATACTTTTCCAAGTGCCAATTAATTTTGTCCCGGATTATTATCTCTAAAGGTTTCCTCACCACCGACATTAGACTGACTGGCCTGTAATTGCTGGGTTTATCCCTCTCCCCTTTTAAGAACAGAGGTGTAACATTTGCAGTCCTCCAGTCTGCTTGCCGCCACCCCCATAGTTAAGGAGGATTGGAAGATTGTGGCCAGAGCCTCCATAATAGGATGCATCCCATCTGGACAGGGTGACTTTTCTACTTTGAGTACTGCCAAACTTTTAAGTACCTCCTCTTTATCTATTTTTATCCTATCTAATATCGCTACTTCCTCCTTTACTGCTACATTGGCAGCATCCTCTTCTCTAATGAAGACCGATGCAAAGTATTCATTTAGTACCTCAGCCTTGCCCTCTGCCTCCACAAGAAGATTTCCTTTTTTGTCCCTAATCAGCCCCACCCTTCCTTTGACTACCCTTTTACTATTTATATGTTTATAAAAGACTTTTGGGTTCCCTTCTATGTAAGCTGCTAATCTATTCTCATACTCTCTCTTTGTCCCTTTTATTCCCTTTCTTAGATCTCCTCTATACTTTCTGTATGTAGCTTGGTTCTCTACTATATTATGAACCTTACATTTGTCATAAGCCTTCATTTTCTGTTTCATTTTATTATCTATATCTTTAGTCATCCAGGGAGCTCTAGCTTTGGATGTCCTTCCTTTCCCCCTCATGGGAATGTGTCTACTATGTACCCGAACCACTGCTCCTTGAAGGCCGCCCATTGTTCAATTACTGTTTTGCCTACCAATTTTTGATTCCATTCCACCTGGGTAAGATCCCTTTTTATCTCACTGAAATTAGCCCTCCTCTAGTTAAGTATTTTCACACTTTTATTGTTCCTTGTCCTTTTCCATAACTATTCTAAACAATGATATTATGATCACTGTTCCCCAAATGCTCCGGCACTGAAACATGCTCCACCTGTCCCACTTCATTCCCCGGAATTAGATCCAGCACTGCTTCCTTCCTCATTGGGCTGGAAACACACTGATCAAGAAAGTTCTCTTGTGTACATTTCAGGAATTCTTCTCCCCCTTTGCCCTTTACACTGTTACTATCCCAGTCTATACTGGGATAATTGAAGTCCCCGCATTATCACTACTCTATAACTCTTGCATCTTTCTGTAATTTGCCTGCAAATTTGCTCCTCTATCTCCATCCCACTATTTGGTGGCCTATAGTATACACCCAGTAGCATAATAGGTCCTCTATTGTTCCTTAATTCTAACCAAATAGATTCTGTTTTTGTCCCCTCAAATACATCATCCCCTTCCAATGCTATGATAGTTTCTTTGCAAACCCATTTAAGCATATGAAGCAAATATCAAAATAGGTTACATTTTTAAATCAAAGTAAATAAATGACTGCCACTCCTAATGAGTGATACTTGACAGATCTTTGCTATGCATGGATGGAAACAAGTCATCAAACTGCCCAAGTTAGCAGAGGTAGGCTCAACTAGCTTTGCAGTTTTGATGCGCTGTAAAGGTCATAAACTCTGTAAGAACTATTTTTTGTAGCTTTCTCACCACATACATTATTAATTAGAGCTTACTAAGCCACACCAGCCTGGGGAATGTAACTGTAATTGCTGTATTACTTTTTTCTGGTTTTCTACACCCGTTGTTAACGGTTAACTCTTCATATACTCACTATAAAAATGAATGATTTAGCAAATGAAACAAATAAATTGTCCATGCACTACTGTGAAAGCAAAGGGTAACAATGCCTCTGACACTTATCAAAAGCAGAACCTTTTTCAGGTGATCATTTGCACATTACTAATCTCCAAGCAGTTAGAAAAGACCACTCACTAAGTGTACTATTAATTTCACTGGGGTAGAGTTTTGTCTCTACCAGCTGAACGTAAAACATTGCACACAGAGGACAATTGGGCAGGGAGGAAGATATGCCTCTCACAGAACCCACCCAACTTTCCTTGTATTCATTTGAATGGCAGGAAAACCTAGCAGGTTCTGTTAGGGACGTGCAATCCTCCCTACTAGATTTTTCTCTCTGCGCTTGTCCAGGCAATGCTTAACACCCAGGTGTTAAGGACAAAATTTAACCACATTGACTGCAGCTTCTTTCATCCATTCAGTAAGAATCCATTTAAAGATTCTTATTAGGTGCATTAGGATCTTTCTGGCTCATTTTGATTGCAATTAATATTAAAATAAATAGCTCTTTTATTATTTTTGATGAGTTTCCCGTTAATCTTCTGTGGTCCTGCTGAAGAAGAACCTGAAAGTGACCAAACCTGGACCTGGAAAATACAGTAAATGCATTGCCAACCCTGGGGAATGGAGCACAGGCATAACATCTGGGAAAGTGGGCAACTTGGTGCTGAGCCAGGACAGTACAGGGAAAAAATAGCCTGATAAAAGGGGCACTGAGAGCTGGCAGAAAGCAACAAAAGGCTGGGGAGAATGAGGCTGGCAGCTTGGGGACGGGGAAGCTAAATCCAGAATTGGCCAAGAAACAGAGAGCTGGGCCCAGAGTCGGCCTGGAAGCTGAGTACAGAGTTGGCACCAAAGCAACTCAAGCAGGACCACTTTCCTCGTTGTGGATTTTTGCATCTGACTGGCTGCAGGGTTAGTATGGACCCATCATAATGTATGGTGGCCGTGGACAACTGAGCTTGCTACAAAGTGACACTGATTTAAAATGATACTTAAGACACTCACAAAATTCGGTACGTACATATATTGAGAGAAATATATACATATTATACATTTCCCTCTCACACTCTCACTATATAATTATATATATATATATATATATGTATATATATATATATAGAATCATAGAATCATTACAGCACAGAAGAAGGCCATTCGGCCTATCGAGCCCGTGCCAGCTCTTTGTAAGAGCAATCCAGTTAGTCCCATTCCCTCGCTCTTTCCCCTTAGCCCTGCAAATTTTTTCCCTTCAATTATTTATCCAATTCCATTTTGAGAGCCATGACTGAATCTGCTTCCACCACCCTTTCAGGCAGTGCATTCCAGATCATAACTACTCGCTGCGTTAAAAAAGATTTTCCTCATGTCGCCTTTGGTTCTGTTGCCAATCACCTTAAATCTGTGTCCTCTGGTTCTCGATCCTTCTGCCAATGGGAAGGGTTTCTCTTTATTTACTTTATCTAAACCCATCATGATTTTGAACACTTCTATCAAATTTCCTCTCAACCTTCTCTACTCTAAGGAGAGCAATCCCAGCTTCTCAGTCTATCCACGTAACTGAAGCCCCTCATCCCTGGAACCATTCTAGTAAATCTTTTCTGCACCCTCTCTAAGGCCTTCAGTATATAGTGCCAGATAACATGGCACCAGGACAGTGATGGCAGGAATTCTGCTCTTTAACAGCTACGTGCACCAGTACTGAACTAAGGTGAACTCACATTAAAACATGAGGTCAGCTCATTTAAATATTAGCTGGCGCCCAATGAGATATTGGGCACCAACAGCTCTTATTATTAATTGGTTCAAAATTCCAAAAATGTTAGAAGCAATCTGCAGAGGCGGATGGGGTACAACTTTAAAAAAATCTGTCTGTAAGTTAGTTTCTTGCAAAGTAGCTCAAACATATTGGCCCGTAAATTGCTCCGTGTGGTGAACGAATGGTGCTCGCTGCTCCAAAGATTTATACTCATCCACAAACTTACCCAGGCTTTTGTATGGCAACTTCCTTGAATGGTGAGCCGAAAACAGTCCAGCATTAACTCCCGGGAACCTAGGACCCGTGAGAGGTGAAAGGATCGATCTCTCCCCTCAGTTTGAAGCAAGCCACACAATGAGAACCAGGATGTGAAGCATCCCTCGCTAGCCGCGCAGACTAAAAACTAGGAAGTGCCCGATAAGGTTAGTAAATTTAACATAAAATGAGATGGAGAAAGCAAAATAGAGGATAAGATTAAAAGACTGAGAAAAAAGAAACAGAAAGAAAAAGTTGTAAAAATTTTACATTTTTAAACGTTTTTTAAAAATTGTTAAATGTCCAAAAACAATTAAAATCATGAGTAATGAGACTCCACATTTTTAAAAGTAAATTTTTAGAGCCAGAGAGGTTGTTTGACTGTCATTAATACTTCCCACACTGTTAAAAGTTAGTTTAGACCTAAAAGGCTCAGCATACCTTTTTTGTGGCGAGATTGGTTAGTTTCCAGCTGGGCAGTGCAGCAAGTTCGCACTGGTCCATAGATTGCAGCCGGAGAGGACCCTTTAACGCGAAGCTGTCAGATCAGCAGGGAATCAGGAAAAGCAAGTTCCAGATTTCCACGTTTGACTGCTCATGTGCGGACGCCGGAACTTGCTCTTTGATTTGCCCATTAATAACAGTGAGCGCTGTTAGGCTCACCATTATTTTCCGAGCAATTTCCGACCCAAAAATAGCTACAAACAAAAACAGCAACTACTGGCAGAAAGTCACCCCCATCAAAGCAAAATAGCTCAACATATGGGCAAGAGATTTTTCATGCAGTATCTATTTCATATAGGCACTGAGCATCTGATGGTCTGTTCAGGCAAGCTGAACATACGATCGGGCCATTCCCTAATTTGCATGAATTAGGCCTGAAATTCAGGCCAGTAATCAACCTGTTTTACAGTCACTTAGAGATTGCATTATGACAGGTGCTGCAGCTCTATAAGCAATGAAAATCAGGTTAATAATAACACCAATCAACTATCATTGGTGGAAAATCATGGATTTTCCACCAATGATAGTTGATGGGCAAAAAATCTGACCTGTATCTTTATTCCTTCAGAAGGAGGAATATACTTAAAAATGTACTTTCTGATTTTCATTTTTGAGTTTTTTTTTGTGTGGGAAACCTGGATGAAATACCAACGCCCACAGTGTAGAACACCAGATACATTCAGGAAGTCGTAGTGAGGTGATAGCAAATTTGTGCTTTAAAAGTCTGTAGAGTGTAGCAGGAAGGAAAGACTGAGGTTCTCAATCTCTCCAGATTAACTGGAATGACAGATGTACAAGGAATTAATTTTCAGTTTTACCAATCGTTTTTACTGATAAATCTCCAGATTTTAAGAATAATCATTTTTCACTAATTTTCACCCCAAAATTGAAAGACTTGTGAACCATACAGTTTCTCAAAACCTTCACAAGTTTTGTTAATTTGGTGAGATTTGATTCTGTTCACCTCTTTAAGCCACAGTGCGGCCTGTAGCATTTTCTCACTCCCTCTCATTTAAACAAAAATGTTAAATCCGAATAAAATAAAACAAGAATTTTTTTTTTAGCAAAAGGAAGTAGATGTTGGCACAAAACAGAAAATGCCACTTCATACTCAAATCTAGTTTTTCACATTAGTGAACCTGGAAAATAAATGCCTAAGTGGATAAATGTGCCACAGTTTTTTCCTGACAGTGAATATATTCCTCCCATTTTTTTTTAGTATCTACTTTTCCTTTGGATCTAATTAGATAATTTTACAGCTGCTCGGTTATATGCTAGAGCTATGGAATTTTAGCATAACTAATCTGTCTACCACGGAGCCAAGGGACATCAAAGTCTAACAGATAGTGCGTGGATTTACATCTGGGCTGGTTATGGCTACGACTCACTTGCAGTTTGCACTGAAAAGGAACCATTTAGTTAAAAACATAGTTTCTACTTGAGTAAGAAATCAGTAAAACATTCTGACATCAGAACATTCAAATTACAGAAGTGTTTCTCCAGCAATATGGATATTCATATTAATTTTGTTATGGATAGCCTAGAATAATATCAGTGAATGACCCATCCTATTTCAAATGCAATAAAAAACCGAGTTACAAAGAAAGTTGGTTAAATTTATTCTTTGCAACATTGTTTTTTTAATAAAAAGCACTCTACAGGGTAAAGGGTAAAAAGGACCTTGAGAGTAATTTTTATTTAAATCAAATGTTTACGTCCAGAAGAGACTTGCCTGGTCTCCTTGCTGCTGGGTTGTTTCGGTAGTGAGGCTTATAGGAAGTCATCCCTGAGCAATTTCAAAGCAACTGAGAGCCAAACCAAATCTGCCCATCCCAGAGAAATACGACATTGGCTGGAATTTAATGCTCAGGTTAAAACAGTACGCTAAAGAATTAAAAACCCTATTTTTATTGAGAAATCACTCAATATTTTAGGAAAATATATTTTTTCAATAGAGAATGGGGAAGACCTTTGACTAAAAATAGTCCCTACACTAGCATTCCCCTTTAAACATGTAATAAAAGTAAAATCTTTACTACAAAAATTGCTGGAAAAATAATGGCAAGCTCATGGAACCCACCATTAGTAGTGTGTAAAAAACCCAGCAAATTGTGACAAGGAAGAGATAGGCCATGAGTTGCGAATCGCCACAAATTGCTGGACGATTTGCGCTGCTCCGCAATTAGCCTCGCAAAAACGAGAGCTCGCCCTCAACCTCCCCTTGAGTGTCACAAAATTGCTGGATTTGCACCGTAAATACGAATGAATCTTGCCATAGAGCTGGTATTTAATGTCATAAGGATCCTGTTTATGATGTGGCTTATGGTCCTGATATGAAACTCGACCTTGGAGGCCCAGAAAGGGTACAATAGAAACTGTGGAGTCTCATTCCTGTAGGTAGTAAATAGTTCGTAGAGGTTTTTTTAAATATTAAATTTCTTTTCTTACTTTTCCTTTCTGTCTTTTTTTCCCTCTCTCTTAATCCGATCTTTCTTTCCCTCTCTTCATTTCTTTTTCTGTATCTAATTTGACTCTAATTCACCCTATTTCCTTCTTCATTATTCCTTCTCTTTCTTTCTCTATCCTTAAATTTAATTGGTTAAGGAGATAGATCATTGGTCTCAACGTTCAGGAGGTCCCGGATGCCCTGTTTACGTCACCATGTCGTTATCAATTCGCATTTCCAGCAATTTGCAGCACAAAAATAATACGATCTGAAGGGTGAGGAAAAAAATCAAATTCACGGTGCTGACAGTGAGATGCGTCACTCCAGCCATTTCTGGGCCAACATTACTAAATTACACCAAGGCAAGAGGAGAAAAAGTTGTTTAAACAAAGAGTCACTATATGTGTTCTCTCTGCATTATTTCTGCTTATAGTAAAAACATCTCATCAACCTCAATTAACTTCAAAGGTACTAATTCTGAAAAAAAATCAAATAGTTTAGCTTTTAATGTAAAACAATCATGAAATACAACTGTATACAGAATAGAGGATACATATGAAACCCTGATGCTTATTCTGTGGGTGATTGGCCTAAATTACATGAGGTAGAAATCGCTCGAAGTGGCGAGCCAACACTGCTCGCCGCTCCATAGATTTATATTAACCCACAAACTTACCGCAGTCTTTTCTTCAGGCACTTCCTCAAATAGGAAGTGGGGAAGAGCCCAGCGTCAGTTCAGGCAAAGCTAGGACCTTGGGAGAAGGGAGAGGAGCAATCTCGTCCCTCAACCAATCATGTCTTTTTGGCAACCAAAGGTATTAAGGGATATGGGCCAAAGGCAGGTATATGGAGCTAGATCACAGATCAGCCATGATCTTATCAAATGGCGGAGCTGGCACGAGGGGCTGAATGGCCTACTCCTGTTCCTATGTTCCTATGTTCCTATATCATAGTATTTCTGACAGCTGCGCTCACTGTCTCTGCAGGCTTGGAATGTGAAAATCAGGAAGTGAAAGGTACAACATTTTAAACAATGTAAAAACAGTTATAGACAGCGAAATAAAGAGAGGGTAAGAAATAATTGAATTAAATAAAAGACATTTTTTAAAAAATTTTAATGACCAAAAACTATTAAAATAAGGAGTAGTGAAACTCCACATTTTTAAAAGTTAATTTTTAGTTGTTTGGCAGTCATTAAGACTTACTGCACTGTTAAAACTTAGTTGAGACCTGTATTTTAAGCGTACCTGTTTGGTGGTGTAATTAGTTACTTTCCACTGGGCAGATAAGCAAGTTTGCACTTTTCCAATAATTTCTCTGATTGCAGCATGCAATGTCCCTTTAAGTCGAAGCTGACATATCACTGGCATTTTTAAAAAACATTTTTAATTTATATTTTTTTTTAAGTCTCCAACAACAATTAAAACCTGAAGGAATGAGACTCCACACCTGTAATAGTTAATTTTCAGTGCCAGAGAGGATGTTTGGTAGTAATTAACATGTAACACGCCGTTAAAAAGGGTACTTTGTCTGAAATGGACAAGCCCTATCTTTCTCTGGCGAGTTTATTTCGTGTCTACCATAAAAGTACAGGAACTTCATGCTGTTCAATGCATTTCAATGGTGAGTCAGAGAACGAGATGCTGCTTTCGTGAAACTAACGGCGGAACAGCGCATCTTGGACAGCAACTTGCGGATTTTCGTGTTTAACTGCGCATGTGCCCTCGCCTGAAGTTGCTGTGCGATTTGCGCATAAATAACAGTGAGCGCTGTTAGCCTCACTATTATTTTGACAGCAAATTCTGGGCCATTATATCCAATAGATATTTAGCATTATACCAAAGAAATAAAGAAAAACAAAGATTTAAAATTATATTCATTTAAAATATATATTAAGCTTTCAAAATAGAAATAAGGAACATATTGACAATTACTTTGATGAGGTGTTACATCTGGTGAGTTTTTATTTAATGCTCTGAACAATACTGTGTTCAAAAAGATTCAAAAAGAACTTGCATTTATATAGTGCCTTTCATGACCACAGGACATCCCAAAACACTTTTCAGCTAATTAAGTACTTTTGAAGTGTAATCACTATTGTAATGTGGGAATAAGCACATTACTGAGTCCCAGTGAGTCCTACTGGCTGAGTTTGTGCACACTAATACATGTACTCCTAAAGAAAGATCAAATGTCACTGCTAAATATTTGTATCATAAGTAAATTGTGCCAATTTATTAAGCGACATAATAAACATTTTATGCTGCAATATGGGGTCTTAACTTGATTTAATCCATTAGCAGCGCTTTCCTGCTGTAATCATCTCCCTGTTTCCTATTCCAGCATATTGACATGTTTTCCTTTTAACTGCTATTAATGGAAGCCAAATTATGAAAAACAAACTATATTATTGCTGATGGCACTGCATGGAGCTCATGAATAGATCTGCCTGCTCTGAGGAATATGGTAGTGAAAATGCTCCTTACACAATCCTGTCCTTACACTGAGCAAACCTTTTATACATTTAGTTACCGGCAACTTATTAATTAGTAATAAACATAACGACCAAACCATTAATCGCTAAATTAAAGAATTCTGTCATAGGGGAAATTGTCTTTGTTAAGGACTGGAATTAATTTTTTGCTAATAGGATATTATATTTGGGAGGTTGAAATCAACTCAAAACTTACCTAACTGCCTGCCTGCAACACTCAGTATATTTGGTTTGTTGATGTGTTCAGAATAGGCCAGTGATGCAAAAGTTGCAGTATAACTCTAGAGATAGGTGCTAACCTCAAAGTGAGAAGCCTGAGACTCCTGGAGCAGGAGGTTTTGAATTTCAAAGTACATGGAGTGTAATTCCATTGTGGTGTCAAAGCTAGTTTTCAGAAGTACTCGGAAATCCTGGAAACTTTATAAACTGGGTTGGTGCTTATTTAAATGTACTGAGTGTGGACGTTCCCGCTCATTCTCAATTCATAAAAAAACGTAACAGAGCTGTCTCCCAGATCTGGCAGTCCAAATTATAAGAGTATCAACAGGAGACTGTCAGCTGTGAATGTGTAGGTCAATAGCTAGAGTATAACTGTATAGTTGTAACGTTCACCTGAGGAAGGAGGAAGCCTCCGAAAGCTTGTGAATTTAAAATAAAATTGCTGGACTATAACTTGGTGTTGTAAAATTGTTTACAATTGTCAACCCCAGTCCATCACCGGCATCTCCACATCATAAATTATGCACTGGGCCTCCTTGGCTGGCCTACTATCATCTGCCGATTTGGAGTAGTTATTCAGATTGGTCGAGCTGATCACGATGACAGCGCCCCTCTCCCTACAATGTTGCTGATGTTCTCAAGGTGCTAAAATCCACAGCTTTCACCCATGTTACACACCATTTTAGCAGATAACCAATAAGCAGTAACCAAGGAAGTAAAGTAAAAGCAATCAAAAACAATCACACACCCTGTTTTTGTCTTACTATTTTACCAACAAACGCACAAAAATATTAACATACACACGCCTTTGCCATGCAAATATGAATATTAAGATTACATGCCCAACGACGGTGTCTGTTACTCATTTTTTATTTACTAATCAAAAAATGCAATTGACCACATCTGGATTCCCAATTAGTCACTTATGTTATAGACCCGCCTAGACAGAGAAAGGTCACCGGCCTATAATGACCACTGAATGTCAGCTTCAAGAAATCAATTATGCATTTTTGATTAAAATGTAAACATTTTGATCTCTCTATGCCCTTGTGGAATAATTAAACGTAATATAAAAAAAAATCAAATATCTTCATTGTCATCCACTGTAGTCCCAAACGGCTTGGACTTCACACCGACTGCAGTTTAATTCGAGTCCGGTGCTAACCCAAGTTTGAAAAGTTCCCAGGTAGTGCAAAAAGATCCGTGCGCGGAGCTCCATTCTCGGCAGATGAAAGCGACAAGGAAACCAGCAATCTAGCTCAAGTCTCTGGATTCCGCATTCTACTGGTATCAGTCTTAAGAAATAGTCTATGTATAAACTGGCCTCTTTTGTCAGTGCACAATACCGGTCATTTTTTAAAAATATATTGTTGGACGATCTACACACTATTGGTGTAGGGGAGAAGCTCATTTAAATTTGGCATCGATGATAAATTCTATCACGAGTTGAGAATGAATTAATTTTCCATTCGAAACGCGGTCTGACGGACAAGGCACGTTCAGGATCAAGTCTGTCCAAAGATCAACTGAAGGGAAGTGGAACTCCCTGGGAAAGGTTCGATTCCCTAATTAAGTATAATTAAAATGTAGAACCAAAAGGATTAATAAAGTGTAAAATAATGGACACAATTAGTTTAGAGGCGGTTCCTGTCTCTCCAGCGCTTTCATACACGATAGTAATAAATGATAATTTTCTGTAGTTTGAGTCCCATCAGTTTTTTTCATAACCCGAGTCCAAGGGAAGACAAAACAGATTTTTTGGATCTGGTAGTTCTTAACGAATTTTTGTTTTCAGAGAGAAACAACAAAAGCAAAACAAAAGTTAGTGGGCACAAGTTTAAAAATAATGGTCAAAATAAATGGGTATTGCCGCCTAAACAAAAAGCACCACACGATCAAAATGTTTCATAATAAACTGGGACTGGGGGTGTGACAGTAGGACGGTCTGTATTATATACACCGGCCTGTTTGTATATGTGCGGACTGGGGGTGTGACCATAAGACCATAAGAGATAGGAGCAGGAGTAGGCCATTCGGCCCCTCGAGTCTGCCCCGCCATTTAATGAGAACATGGCTGATCTGATTTTTACCTCAACTCCACTTTCCCGCCCTTTCCCCATATCCTTTGACTCCCTTGCTGATCAAAAATGTGTCTAACTCAGCCTTGAATGTATTCAATGACTCAGCCTCCACAGCTTTTTGGGGTAAATAATTCCAAAGATTCACGACCCTCTGGGAGAAGAAATTCCTCCTCATTTCCTTCTTAAACGGGTGACCCCTTATTCTGAGACTATGCTCCCTAGTTGTAGATTCCCCCATGAGGGGTAACATCCTCTCAGCATCTACCCTATTGAGTCCCCTCAGAATCTTGTATGTTTCAATAAGAACTCCTCTCATTCTTCTAAACTCCAATGAGTATAGACCCATCCTGTTCAATCTATCCTCATAAGACAACCCTTCCATACCCGGAATCAACCTAGTGAACCCTCTCTAAACTGCCTCCAATGCATCTATGACCTTCCTTAAATAAGGAATCTTACAACACCGGGTTATAGTCCAACAATTTTATTTTAAAATCACAAGCTTTCGGAGATTATCTCCGAAAGCTTGTGATTTTAAAATAAAATTGTTGGACTATAACCTGGTGTTGTAAGATTCCTTACATTTGTCCACCCCAGTCCATCACCGGCATCTCCACATCATGCCTTCCTTAAATAAGGGCACCAGAACTGTATGCAGTACTCCAGGTGTGGTCTCACCAGCACCCTGTACAGTTGTAGCATGACTTCCCCGCTTTTATACTCCATCCCCCTAGAAATAAAGGCCAATATTCCGTTTGCCTTCCGGATTACCTGCTGCACCTGTATGTTGACTTTTTGTGTTTCATGTACGAGGACACCCAGATCCCTCTGTACCACAGCATTTTGTAGTATTTCTCCATTCAAATAATATTTTGCTTTTTTATTTTTCCTCCCAAAGTGGATGACTTCACATTATATTCCATCTGCCAAATTTTTGCCCATTCGCTTAACCTGTCAATATCCCTTTGCAGACACTTTGTGTCCTCATCACAGCTTGCTTTTCCACCTACCTTTGTATCATCAGCAAATTTGGCCACAGGACACTCTGTTCCTTCATCCAAGTCATTGATATATATTGTAAATAGTTGAGGCCCCAGCACTGATCCCTGCGGCACCTCACTACTTACAGATTGCCATTTTGAAAATGACCCTTTTATCCCGACTCCTTGTTTTCTGTTAGTTAGCCAATTCTCTAGCCATGCCAGTATATTACCCCCAAAAGTGTGTCAGTAGGACGGTCGGTATTACATATACACGGCCCTGTTTATACTGGGGTGTGACAGTGGGATATATATACACCACCCTGTTTATATATGCGGGGACTGGGGTTGGTATTAGGTTAGGCTCGGTGTGAACCTGGCCGCTTCTCGCAGCTCAGTTGAGCGCAACCTCGGCTTGGCACCTTCTGTCAGTTTTATCCCCAACCTGCCAGCTTCCGGCGCCAGGTTTTGAACATAGAGGATGGGCGGCTGAACCCAACCGCGGGCGATCGGGCAAATGCGAACCTGCAATGAATCGCAAATACCGTTTTTATAAGAGAAACAGGTCCGAGTGAGAAACGAATATCACAGCAATTTAAACTAACACGGAAATGGGGGACATGACACCGTATAATTGAGATAGAGGGGGTTTCCTATTTTATACCAGTTGACCATATCGATTTGAATGACGACTTCATCCAATAACCCGTGTTCGTGTTTTAATATGATTTCTTTCCAGTATTCTGCAAATAGTGCGTTTTAAATAAACTGCAAAGCGACAATCCTACTCAGATGCAGGTCGAGAGCTGATACTATTTGAATGATAAGTAGAGTTTCCGCCTATACCATGCTGTGTTGTTGCGTCTGTGTCTATCAGATTTCAATTATTTTTCAAGGAATCGCAAGTTTCTCCACTTAATTGTAATCTGCCATTCTTACTGGGATGAGATTACCTATACTGTTTTGAGCGGGTACAGCCGATGGTTTGTGATTATTTTAGGGCAGTTGTCGAATTCCATGCCTTTGATACAGTATTTATTTATCGTCAATACCGGTGCAAATTAATCAAGGAAGAAGATACGTATCCGCACGCTCATGTCACTTTTACACTGTTTATTGCGTTCTCCGCACCTTCCAGCTGAATAGTTTTAACAGAGCTGGTATAACTAATAAGAAATACTTGCATTTATATCAAGCCTTTCGCGACCTCAATAGGTTCCAAAGCAATTTACAGCCACTGAAGTACTTTTAAAGTGTAGTCACTGTTATAATGTAGGGAAACTTGCGTACAGCTAGGTCCCACAAAACAGCAATGAAACAATGACCAGATAATCTATGTCACTGGTGTTGGTTGAGGGATAAATATTGGCCAGGACACTGGGGAGAACTCCCCTGCTCTTCTTTCAATCGTGCCATGGAATATTTTACTTCCACTTGAAAGGGCAGAAGGGGGCACGGTTTAACGTCTTATCCAAAGTCACACCTCCGACAGTGCAACACTCCTTCAGTACTGCACTGAGATGTCAGACTAGATTGTAGACAATTTAAGAAGGCTGTTAAGAAAGCATAAGGGATCCTTGGCTTTATAAATAGAAGCATAAAGCACAAAAGCAAGGAAGTTATGCTAAACCTTTATAAAACACCTCTTCGGCCTCAGCTGGAGTAATGCGTTCAATTCTGGGCTCCACGCTTTAGGAAGGATGTCAAGGCCTTAGAGAGGGTGCAGAAGAGATTTCCTAGAATGATTCCAGGGATGAGGGACTTCAGTTATGTAGGGAGACTGGAGAAGCTGGGATTGTTCTTAGAGCAGAGAGGGTTAAGAGGAGATTTGATAGAGTTGTTCAAAATCATCAACAGTTTAGAGTAAATAAGGAGAAACTGTTTCCATTGGCAGAAGGGTCGGCAACCAGAGGACACGGTTTTAAGGTGATTGGCAAAAGAACCAGAGGCCACTTGAGGAAACTTTTTTTTTACACTGGGAGTTGTTATGATCTGGAATGCACTGCCTGAAAGAGTGGTGGAAACAGATTCAATGGGAACTTTCAAAAGGGAATTGGATAAATTCTTCAAGGGAAAAAAATTGCAGGGCTACGTGGAAAGAGCAGGGAGTAGGACTAATTGGATAGCTCTTTCAAAGAGCGACACAGGCACGATGGGCCGAATGGCCTCCTTCTGTGCTGTACCATACTATGATGTGGAGATGCCGGTGATGGACTGGGGTGGACAAATGTAAGGAATCTTACAACACCAGGTTATAGTCCAACAATTTTTGGACTATAACTTACATTTGTACCATACTATGATACTAGACTTAAGATCTGTTTATAAAATTAATTCATATGGTCCTTTTTGGTTTAAAAAAGTTACATTTGGTTAATAGGTGCTAATTCATGGATTGGTAAAATTTTACAGCACAGATAGAGTCTCAGCATCTTTACGGTGTGGGTTTGGTGTGGTGCCTTGCAGTAAAATTGGTTCTCAGTGAGTGTCCTGGAGACGTTACGACGCTAGAATGGCCAACCACAGCAATATGAAGGTGTCTGTAATGTAACACAAGAATATAGAGGGAGAAGATACAACACAACTCTCGGTAATCCTTAACTACTGTCAGCTGTGGCTGTAAACAACAAAAATGATTTGTTCTAATGGAATAGCATAATTATTGAAATATGGTGAGCAGAGAAGGCCGGTAGAAATAACGCACAGAGGGCTGGATGTGGGTTTATGCCCGCGGTTCCCCACACTGCGAATTCTCAATCTCAGCTCTAACATTAGAATGAAACCCAGTCATATTCCCTTAACTCACACTCACGTTACTTTTGGGAAGAAGTAATCTTTTTCTCAACGTAACAATGTCATTATTTCAGAAAAAGATTGCAGTCACAACCCAATACTCCGTACAGTGTATATAAAATGTAAAAACTTCTGAGACGGGCAGCAATAAACTGTCTTTATAACGAGGGTGTGAGGAAACACTCGTGGAAATAATAATCGTGCTCTTGCTGGTGCTGATATCGCAATTACATCACAGAGTAGATTTACTTAAAAGGAGAGGGGGCTATAGAAACAGTAGCAATATTCAAAAAAAATAAAAACCAAGGTGAAGGGCCGAAGCCCATACTGTAAGTGCAATAGAAATATAATAGATCGATATGAACAGGGAGCTGAAAAGTCCAAATAACGGTGTGCCCAGCCAAATACGCTCACCACACAGGACAGACAATTACCATCGGGACAATAACCGAGAGGGCTGAACTGACTCTCTGGTATCCACAATCTTCTTTATGGTGAACGAAGATCTTCGTGGCAGCGAGGGAGTCTGATTGACACGCTTTACTTTGCCAGTAACTTTAAACTTTTTCAGGGGAGAGCCCACGAACACACATGGGCTGCTGTCTAATTTTAAGGGGAGGGTTGGGTTGAGCTGTGAGAGGCGGTGTAGATGGGCACGATGGGCTTGTGCACTAACCTTGATTCGCCCCTTTTATTTAAACGGTGATTGCCTCTCCCGCGGTCCACTGCAATGTTTGCCTGGGTTGACGTCAGCCTCTAGGCCACTTTCCAAGATCCGGGGCGCAGTTTTTCTTGTGCAGCGGAAAGCAGGCTGAAACTGACACGAGTCAGTTTCGTGAGACGGGAGATTTGGGAGGCAGGTGCAAGGGCCATCGCTCCCGATCTTCTTTCGTGGTCGTCGGAAATCGCCGTGAGGAAAAAGGGGAGCGGGAATCTCTCTGGAGGAGAAAATGACAGATCTCTTTCTGGGCTGAGCACGAGGGATTTGAACCGAGGAGATTCGGCTGCAATCCCACCCACTTCGCCTTTTGATTTCACTTAACCTGGGAGAGGAAACTCCCCAATTCAGGTAAAGACAGCCAGAGCGGAAAGTCACTGTATGGAACGAGATGCATCTGCAGTAGCCGCCTTATAAAGGCGGATAAAGAAGGTATGGGAACAGAAAGAGGTAAGGAAATGGGTAAAACCCACGGAACTTTAACAGAGTGGGACTGCCTGAGATACTTCACAATTCATACAGAAACTCATAGGTGCGAGAGTAAATCATTCAAAGTCGATTTAAAATAGGCACAGTCGCAATTTAATCCGGATCAGATTGCCAGTAAAGTCTGCGATCATACTAAAGATACATTATTCACTTTGAAAGAGGTGCACGAAGCTACCAAGCAATAAGTTTCGTGAAGAATACAAGTCCGAGTTTGGGACGTGATTCCGCCATCGACTGGGCTAGTTTAAATTGATGCCGGTTTAATCTGTGCAGTTCAACACGCTTATGGAAAGGAGCAAAAATACATTTCTAACTGTCTTTCAGGATTAAATTCTACGTTTCCACAATGTAGAACGATGCAAATAGTTTGATTCTACGGTACGTGTGGTTGTTAAGTATTGCAGGGGTCACTGACTACATCCCGGCAAATCGGTTATTCTATATTTATCGATGGAAATATATAACTTACATTTCGGAAATGGTTAGAAAACCATCGAGATTGCTAACTCGTTTTAGATTTTAATTTTGACTAGTTAATAAAGTTTAGATATTAAACTGAAACGTTTACATGTAAAATTTGAAATCGTTCAGAAAAAAATCTGAAAGCAGGAAAGACGGACCAGACCTGTTATAAACCATTGCTTTATGATTCCCAGTGGAATTTGTGTTACATTTCGAATTACTGTACTACAAGCTGATTGAAGTATTCATTATCAGTCCTATTTTAATCAAAGACAAGAGTGGTTACTGTAGCTTCACCGAATTTAACACCCACTAACTAGTAAGTTTCAGATCAATGCGCCACAATATTCCACATGCTTGTGTCTTTTTATTTAATTGGTGGGAATACTAGATCAAAGAAGACTATACACTCACTTTACAGATACTTATCTGCACCTTACCACCACGGGCAATAAGATTGGATGTTTTCCATAATCAAATATTTTGGTCCAATTCAAAAAAAATAATGAAAGATTTTTGTGACCTTTACAGCAGACTCCGAAAGAAGCCTTGTTTCAAAAAGATCAATCCGCAAGTGATTAACATCAGTTTTTCCATAACCAAATCATCCTCAGAAATCATTGGTACAGGCATTTCGGACCTCGTTAAGAGTTTAGTTTCTGCTATATTTTTAAAGACCTGGAACTGTGCTAGAGTTGCATTAAGATTATGAGACCAAAACAATGATACATGTCTATCAGAGAATGCTTAATAAAGTTAGTGAAGCTGACAAATTAATCTTCCTGGCATTCTTTCACCCTCCGCCAATAATGTTCGGGGCTCTTGAAAGAGTAACTGTTTTATTTTGTTTAAATCTGGAAATGTATTCAATCCTTAAAATGATACAGATGTCATTTTCATAAATTCGTGGCTCCAATTTTGAATGTGGTATTTCTCCAGTCCCGATGGCAAGGAGAGGAGGCCGTTGATTTTTCAATACTCGCTTTCCTCTTTTTAGCGGATTATCGGTTACTAACCTATAAATTGAATGGAACAATTTTTAAATGACAAGTGAGAGCCATTTTGCTTGGGTGGCCTCTGTGATTTGCAAATCCGCTAGCGTTAGCAGAAATAAACTAGTTACTGAGGACCCACCTGTAATAAAAGTGTCAGCATCTGTAAACAAAAAAGACAGGCTATGACACTTCAGGTGTGCACCCTTCTTCAGACCTTCATCCAACATTTGCAGTTTATTCTTTTTATTTAAGCATGGCAATGTCATTCAATTGATGTAAATGGCAAAATATTCTTTCATCCATCTAATCCTAAAGGGAAGAGCTGAGAAGCGATTTATATTGAGATTCACTAACTAGGACCTGGATATCATCAGAGATAAGTGTTCTGCTTTTGTGGTCTGGGGAGTGGGCATCCTATGATTATCAGGAGGATCCACCATCCCTGGCAGGAAATTACAGATGGGTTGAACTTGGGTCCGACACCAATACTATGCAGATCAAGGAGGAAGTCATCAAAAACGTACAAATTGGAAAAGGTGACCAAGATAAGACAAGAAAATTCTTCTTTTTTAATGAGAACGTTTTTTGGCAGATTAAGTTTTGAATGGGAATGTCTTCAAATTCTGAACAAAATATTACAGTAAATTATGTAATACATGCATACAAATGAATGATTGTCTGACCAAGTGGCAGATTAGACTGTCTTCTTAATTTATACTGTTCCTATGTTTTAACGCCATAGTTATGTAGAGCAACAAGGAAAATAAAAGTCAGAGAAGGTGTTAACTGCACATGAAAATTGAATTGTGAAGTTCATAATCATAAAGGCACTGGTCCTCGTTGGGGATGGAGACACACCACCTGGTATGTACTTTATTAAACATATATTTTATGCAGTGTACCATACATCACATTGTCTCTATAGACTTTGCTTATGCTCAAATGTTTCATAGGTCATGTAAATAAAAATCTAATAGCCAATGGATAAGGTCTAATAATGCACCATCTGCTCTCTTCACAGAACTTGATGAATCAGTTGGTTTGCAGCAAGCCTTGGAACAGCACCATTCAAGCAGAGCACCAAGTGTCATCACCTCTCGCTAATACTAAGCAGTAGCCTAGATAAAGACACCTCAAGTTCATTGTTCTGATGATGCAGCACAGAGTGAGGCAAAATCATAAGCGATGAAGGCATGGCAGAGAAAGTCAGTAGGTCCTGGCTGGAATTCTGGCATTTTGCCTGTTTCTCATAAGTTCCCTTAGGGTACTGCTTTAGTAGAGGATGGTACAATATATAAAACATGTTGAGTCGGCATTTCATTCCATGCCACATCAGTGCCCAGAATGGAAGAATGGTGGTCCACACCTAAGCTACAACTTAGCAAGAAGCAAAATCAGTGTTACCTTTTGTGGTGACCTCACTAATGCAGGCTATAACAGCTTTCAGGTTTTTGCATTAGCTATTCACATGGGTTCAACGTCCCCAGTTAGTCCCATAAGTGTACCTTGCATTCCCTGTGATCTGGAGTGGAATTTTAACTGTCCATATTGAATCATATTAATTGCATAACTCAGTGATCATAGCAGAGAATCCTGAATCCATGCACTAGCTATTGAAATATCATGCATTCTCCTCTCTTTACACAAGAAAGACATGAATAAGCAGAATACACCTTTTACAGTGGGAACAGTCCGTTCCCTATATCCCAAAGCTAGCTACCATAGGCTCTCTGCTACTACCGGAAAAGGCACTCTCACCCATTCTGTCTCTGACAGAGCGAGAGAGGGAAAGAGAGAGACCTTCATTTTTCTGAAGTTGGGGATTTGGTCCACATCAATGAAAGGCTGATTGAAATGTTTCCACTTGGATGTAGGAACACAAATGTCGGTCTTAGCTAAACCCACACTGTTATGTATGGAGCAGGGCATCAGCTGACTGCTTAGGTGTCACAACTGAACCATGTTATCACAATGGCATGGAATGCTTGAGATTGTACACGACAATCCCTATTTGTGTAATTCCCATATTACTATGGCAAACAGCCTGGTTTCAGTCCTGCTGGCTTAACATCGTGACAGAATGCTGAATTTAACAGCATTGAAATATAAGGTAAAACTCAAATCATTACACAGGTCGCAGACACAAAAGGAACAGTTTTCAAAAATGCTCACACTGCTGCTATGGATGCTTTGGGGTCTAAGATCTCAAAAAGAATTCAAGGCCAGCTTCTAATTGTTGATTAAAATTGTGACAGTTTTGGCAGCAGCAGCCCTGTGCTACCACACTGCCCTGTACAAGTGGCTACAGGCACCATCTCAGAAAGCACTGAGCATTCCATCAACTACAACACAGGGCACTCCTGACAATGTAGCATTTACTTCACAATTGGTCACATATCCAGGTACTGGGCCACCAGAATCCCAGACAACTTGCTAGTGGGTTCAACCACCATAGGGTACATGAGAAAAGCAATACATAGAAGTTTATTAATTGCAAGTAGCAATTTAAAGCATCACCACTCTGAACATACACACCACAATACACTGTAATATTGCTTGCATTAAGCCCTCACATGAATTCAAATATCATGTGCAGTCAAACATCAGAACCACTCAGTCACTAAAATTGTTACTGGCAATACACACTGTAGTTTGGTATTCTTCCAGTTTGCTGAACTGGAAGCTTATTTCATTCCAATAGACCTTAGACAGTTGTTAGGCACAACTAAACAGATAAAGCAACTCACAATCCATACTGTAGGTATGTTTAATAGATGGTGTCCAACGTAGGACTGCGCTACAAGCTCTGTGCAGTGACAACTCCATCCCCTCCCCCTCATGGTCTCCCTGGCTACTGGTTCATGTGCTGCTATTGAATTTATGAAGTGATGAGGAAAAGTGCTATACCAGTGCTCTGGAGATGCATGGACCTCTTGTACATCCTTCACATTACTAACCTACAAGTCTAAATGCAAGAGTATCACAAAACTTCCTTCAGAAGTTGGAACAGAGCAATCTGAAAGATTCTATGCCAAATGGCCTTTAGCTGGGCAAGCAAACTGTTTTTGAACTAATTTCAATTGGCATATTTCAGCCTGAGAACTAAACTGATCTGAAGTAAAAAGAAAAAAAGAAATTGCATTTATATAGCACCTTTCATGACCTCACGATGTTCCAAAGGGCTTTATAGACAATTAAGTACATGTTTTGATGTGTAGTCACTGTTGTAATGTAGGACACGGAGCAGCCAATTTGCACACAGCGAGGTCCCATAAAAAACAATGAGATAAATGACCAGATAATCTGTTTTTCGTGATGTTTGTTAAGGGATAAATATTGGCAAGGACATCAGTGAGAACTCCCCAGCTCTTTTTTGAAATAGTGCCATGGGATCTTTTACATCCAGCTGAGAGGGCAGACAGGGCCTCGGTTTAACATTTCATCCAAAAGAAGGCACCTCTGACAGTGCAGCACTCTCTCAGTACTGCAGTGGAATCTGTGTCTAGATTATGTGCTTAAAATCCTGGAGTGGGGCAAAATTGGAACAAAGGTCCATTACTGTTTCACAATAGTTTTGGTCATCAGTTTACTCATGTCTACCTCTCCATTAAATTTAACACAGAAAGGGAAATACAGGCCTGAGAGCGCAGGTGGAATAAACCTGCTTTTATATTGACACTGTAGTTCTGATTCCTGGAGTGGCTACAAACTCATTTCCACCAATGACACTCCTAAACCCGGCTTCCTAATTCTGCCCCAACAAATTACATTTAGTAATGTAAACGCTAGGAAGCACTTCCGAGAGATCAGTCTCTCAGAATCGAACTAAAATAAAGAACGCCATTGTAAAAGTGGCTTTACACTCAGGGAGTATTTCTGGGGAATACTTCAACTTGCTCGTGCGGTCATGAAAGTATCAAGAACTTTTTTTTACAAGCTACTTCAATGATAAGAGGACATTTGCCAAACTGAGTTGCTCTTTACCTGGTTACCACGGAGACAAGACAAGGTAGCCGGGGTTTAAATGAGAGCTACTGACTGCGATTTATGTGGTTTTCTAAACTAGACTAGACGAAAGTAGTTGCTGCATTCTCTTGCTCTGGGCTGTCAAACAAGCAGCATCCTTTAAGTAGAATTAGTGAGCGGCATCTGTCAGTTGCCAGCGCCATGGTTACATTTCCAACATTTAGCCCCTTCTAATTTGTTGCCAAGCGCATGTATATACAAAAAAATTGTTAGAATAAATGTTCTAGCAAGTTTTATGTTGCGGTAGTCTCTGTGGTTTGATTGGACCTTGCTGCTTATTTTAGCATGAGACACACGTGGACAGTTATTGCAATAGATAGATCCAGACTGGAAAAAAGAAAGTTGGTGCCAGCTGTGGCATTAGTGGTCCGATATCGCTCCTGTACAGTACTTGAGTATAAGAATTATATTTCCTATAGAGCATGCAGTTCCCGTAATATTTCGTATTCAACTAAGGAATGGATGGCAGTGAGAAATTGTTGCATTTTATCCCCGACTGCTCAACCGTGGCTTTCTGAATGATACTTAAAGATCTTGCATTTATATAGCGCCTTTCACGACCTCAGGACGTCTCAAAGCGCTTTACAGCTAATGAAGCACATTTTGAAGTGTAGTCACTGTAGGAAACGCAGCAGTCAATTTGTACGCAGCAATACTTCACTCCGTATTGCCTTTTGCACAGAAACATTTTATTATTCTGTGGAGTTTGTCGTTTCTGCCTTGAGCATTTTCTGGAAAATGTATTGGAGACGGCGGAAATTCAACAAATTGGAAAGATATTAGAATGAGTTAAAACACAAAGGAAAAACTCGCTTTTAAAATGACAGCGAGACATTAAACACGGCTTTAGCACAAATCCAATGAGCTGGAGAGTGGAGGCATAACCGGTGGCTCGTTTAAAGCATGCTTTCAATTGCAGTTTCCTCTGCTGGTACCAATTTACGAATCAGGCGGTGGTGCAGAATCGAAGTTACTGACCCCTCCTCCAGGCCTGATATCGAGCTCTTTACACACCTCCCGTTCGAACAAACTGTGATTTATTTCATTCTGAGTCTTTCTGTTACGGTGGAAAACACCCGTATCTCACTATTTACCGACGGCCCTGGATTTAATCATTCCCAGTGGGTACATGCAGCTATTTCATTGTTTTTTGAGTAAATAACACTGCAGTGAAATTGATGAAATCTTGGGAACCCAGCGAACTCTCTCTCCAGCGAGGATTAAATATATACAGTAGTTACAATCCGAGCTATGTATTGTAGATCTTAAAATAAAAGTTCAGTATCGGAAATATGAGCTGTGTAAAAATCTAACCGTGTCAGTGATGCCTACTGTCTGGTTATAGGTCACAGGCTACATTTAAACTGAGAGTCAAGAACAGCTTCCAAAACTTGAATCCCGCCACAGCAAATACATACATTGAAAAACACGATGAAGTATGGACATAGACACGCATTTTGCAGAAACAAATATTACGAATTAATCCCAATTATCATAGAATGATACAGCACAGTTCCTGCTTTAGCCCCATGCAGTCAACGCTTATCAAATGGGTGGCTTCTTTGCTGGTCAGAATCAATCGCTTATCCGTCAGAATATTAGAAATGATTTGTTACAAATTTTCTGGAATGACTGTATTGCAGTGGAAGACTTTCTGACATGTTTCACTGCCGTTGCGGCGTCTCATATTGTTTTTACTCTGAAATTGCAGTAGAGGGATTGAAAGCACAGACTCCTGCCCCTCTTTAGGCAAGCGAGGTTGTTGTGTGCAATATGATCGTGTGTGTAATTTGGGCACAATCAGTGTCTGCCCACGATTGAACTGACCACGTTTTAGTAGGAGTTACCAGAACAACAGCAAATAAGAAATGGTTTTGGGTTTTCAATTTCTAGCATTCACTTAAATTAAGTTAAATCATAGAATCATAGAAATTTACAACATGGAAACAGGCCCTTCGGCCCAACATGTCCATGTCGCCCAGTTTATACCACTAAGCTAGTCCCAGTTGCCTGCACTTGGCCCATATCCCTCTATACCCATCTTACCCATGTAACTGTCCAAATGCTTTTTAAAAGACAAAATTGTACCCGCCTCTACTACTGCCTCTGGCAGCTCGTTCCAGACACTCACCACCCTTTGAGTGAAAAAATTGCCCCTCTGGACCCTTTTGTATCTCTCCCCTCTCACCTTAAATCGATGCCCCCTCGTTATAGACTCCCCTACCTTTGGGAAAAGATTTTGACTATCTACCTTATCTATGCCCCTCATTATTTTATAGACTTCTATAAGATCACCCCTTAACCTCCTACTCTCCAGGGAAAAAAGTCTCAGTCTATCCAACCTCTCCATATAAGTCAAACCATCAAGTCCCGGTAGCATCCTAGTAAATCTTTTCTGCACTCTTTCTAGTTTAATAATATCCTTTCTATAATAGGGTGACCAGAACTGTACACAGTATTCCAAGTGTGGCCTTACTAATGTCTTGTACAACTTCAACAAGACATCCTAACTCCTGTATTCAATGTTCTGACCAATGAAACCAAGCATGCTGAATGCATTCTTCACCACCCTATCCACCTGTGACTCCACTTTCAAGGAGCTATGAACCTGTACTCCTAGATCTCTTTGTTCTATAACTCTCCCCAACGCCCTACCATTAATGGAGTAGGTCCTGGCCCGAATCGATCTACCAAAATGCATCACCTCACATTTATCTAAATTAAACTCCATCTGCCATTCATCAGCCCACTGGCCCAATTTATCAAGATCCCATTGCAATCCTAGATAACCTTCTTCACTGTCCACAATGCCACCAATCTTGGTGTCATCTGCAAACTTACTAACCATGCCTCCTAAATTCTCATCCAAATCATTAATATAAATAACAAATAACAGCGGACCCAGCACCGATCCCTGAGGCACACCGCTGGTCACAGGCCTCCAGTTTGAAAAACAACCCTCTACAACCACTCTCTGTCTGCAAACATACACTTTAAAAAAAAATAATTATAGCCTTAAGAATTTTTAAAACATTTACGGGGCATGTCAGTCAGTTGTAAATGAAGGGCAATTATATACTCAAAATCTTTCGGAACAGAAAACTGGCAGTACATGAATCACATATAAAAGCGTGCCAACACCAATTCCTGACAGAGAGCTATTGTTGAATATATAGTGTATATTTTGGTATCCAGTGCTGTCCCCTCCCCCCCCCATCACAATATTATAATCTGTAGAAACTGATAGCATACAACTTCAACTCCCACATTACTGTCATCCTTATGACCCATTCACCTATTTCACACCACCTCCAAAAAGATGTTTTAAGGATATGTTAAAATAATTGCAAATGTCTGGCAGTTAGTTTAAGGCAGTAATTCAGCGTCAAGATTCTCCCCACAATCAGTGACCAACTGAGCTTTGCTCTTTCACATGATGACAGTATTAGAGCTATTGGATTGAATTATCATTTTCTTTCAATTAATTTTCCAGTGTGTGGCGAAAGGTTGAACAGATTTTTTTATTACAAGAGATTCCAGTATTGTTTTCTTTTTTATTCAGACCTCTACAGGGCTATAAAGCAATAGAGAATACAGGAATTGACAGGCATCTTATTCATTTTAACTTTGATCATAATTATTAACATTCTTAATTTCTGAGATAACAAATACAAGACAATTCGATATTAAATGCCCAATAATGGCTTTTAATCTGGAAATATAAATTGTATATTGTTTTCTTTTTTGTGAATTATTTGGCAGCTCATAAAACATTTTCATAGAAGTAGAATGATAGCATAACACCCTCTTGTAAAGATTATTTCTTCAAATGTCAACCACATGACTGAGGTTAGATGGCTGTGTGCACATTCCTGCATCAGTGTTGCTTGTCATGTCACTTCTGCCAGTCTGATTGGCCTACCTGGCCAGTTCCTTCCATTATTCATACACTTTTTCCTTGGTGTTCCTATTAGCCTTTGGTTTTCCAGTTCTTTCAGTATGGTCATTTCATCCTAGAGCTCTCCCTTCCTTCTAGCTACATGTCTAAAATATTGGAGTCTTTTTCTTCATCCAGGTGAACATCATCCTCATGGTCTTTAACCTTCTGATCATTGATTCATTATTCTTCTTTATAGCAGCTTAATATATAAGTGAATTGAAAAAGAAATCCAAATCATGCGTCATATCAAATTAGGAATTATTCCACTGGATGAATTGTACATTTTGAACAGATTTCAGAGTTTCACCACAGTTCTTGACCTTTTGGTAAGAGCTGGAGGGAAGGCAAGATGTTGGCATAGCAGTTGTGTTTGTAACCTGCTATGCCTACGTACTGCCATCTTTCCTGTCTATCTGCAACCAAGACATGCAATCTTCACTCTGTACAAGAACCTACTCTTCACTGGTGTAACTCCATCTATTTCTAGATTTATTCTGGGTGGGTGGTGAAATAGAAACTTATAAAATATAAAGTTGAATGTTCCTGCATTCTTTGTGCATCTGTTACAGCTATGTCCATGTAGTCTCCTATGTTAATTGCTATAATAGATTATTCTTGAACAGTTTTCCCTTAAGAACTATTAAACCTCGTACTCTAACTGTGAGAATTCTTTTTATCTTGTCATGAAAAGGAAACATTTATTTCTCAGTTCTGGCTTCTATTTACTGTGCTCCTAGATGAGCATAAGGACCCTAATAACAGTGCTAGCTAATTTTAAATATATGATTAAACTGTATATCGGATACGTGATTTGCTAAAATGTAGACACCACAATTTTAATGCCACAGTAAATAAGAGTTCATTCTTTTAAAAACAGTAGAACAATTTTTTTTCAGCTCAATGACCTAGGGTGCACAATAGCCTGTGTAGCTTGTTACAGTCTTTTTGCACTAATTTCATTTGTTTTGAAGCATCTTTGAAATTATACTCAGCAATGTAACTATAGCAGTCTGCATGGTTTCATTAGCCCGTCACCTACTAATCAGGGATTTCTACCATATACTCAAATACAGACTGTCAGCAAGCTAAGTGTTGAGGATTGTAAGGAAAAACCCATTATCTGCATTGGTTAGAAGTACCATTTATGCTGTCATTATACTGCACTTTGGGCACTGGTGCTATGCTAATATATTTGTTGTGCCGGTGTTAAAAGTTCAGCAAAATGCTGCTGGCTTGACTCCTAAGTGATTAATGCAAACAAGATTATCTCAACATGGTCAGATCTACAAACTGTTTTTGCTTCACAACTGATGCAAGCTATTCCTTCTTTACTTTAAAGACTTCTTTAAAATCTAGGAAGCCATTTGTGTTATCATTCTGTTTCCTACTGTTTAAAGAGAGCTGACGACTCAATTGCCTTTTGTCAGCCAGTGAACAATACAGCAACAGTACAGGAGGCTGGTCAATTGCTCTCCATTCATGAGGTTCTGTCACCTCCATCCAGCAGCAGTGACAATAGACTGTATAACTTCACATTTCCTGTTCATGCCACTGTACAATTGGTTCTGGCACAATTTCGAAGAAGATTAGGGGAGTTCTGGCCAATATTTATCCCTCAACCAACATCACTAAAAAACTGATTATCTGGACATTATCACATTGCTATATGTGGGACCTTGCTGTGCGCAAATTAGCTGCCGCGTTTCCTACATTACAAGTAGCTACACTTCAAAAGTACTTCATTGGCTGTAAAGGGCTTTGGGGCGTCCTGAGGTCGTGAAAGGTGCTGCATAAATGCAAGTCTTTCTTTCTTACTACACTGGCTTCACAATTAGAAAGACAGCATTACAGTGTTGTACTGAATGATTTATCAAGTACACGATGGCTTTCATCTTAGAACAATAGCAAAGATAGCTGACTGGAACCTGTACTTTAGTCAACTCTCCTTATATCATGGACTAAGCAGAAAAATTGCAAATACTTTTGCTTAAATCTGTCAGACTTTCAATGACTACAGAAGATTTTTATTTTGGGGCTGTTTGATGATACATGTGGAGGGGGGGGGGGTTGAATAGCTAATCATACAGAAAGCAAGCTATTGATAAATGTTATCAGCACAATTTTATTTCTTTGTTTCTTCTGACTTGTAATATTGATCTTTAAAATTGACAGACAATGACTCTTGCAGATAGCATGGATGTGGACACGTTAAAGTCAAGGACAGTTCCAAACCTAACTGTTTGATTGCAGCCTTTAAAGGTGCAGCCCTGCCTTTAAAGGTGCAGCCCTACTGCTACTATCAATTCCACAAAAAGTTGTTTTAAGTGAGCATCAACTTTGAAATGACAGTATAACAGCACACCAGAGCCCTGAGAGATAACACCCATCTAGGCCATCTCACACTGAATTCAGTATAAAATGAGGCTAAGAGGAGTACAGAGGCACAATCTGGTTTCTGTTTAATATTGTTCCTGTAGATTTCATTACTGGACTTTCATCCAAATAAGTGTTGATTTGTAACAAGCTGTGACTTAGAACATCCATGAGGTGAAACAAATATATCTTGGAACAAAACAAAAATGTCACAATGTAATTATGTTAACATGTTATACTTAACACCAGCAGTTAAGAGATTAAGTAGCATTTACTGATTATTCCAGAATGATTTATTCATCATTATTATGACTGATTATTTGTAAATAACTAAAAAAAAAGGAAAGTTCTATGTGATTGAAAATATTTCCCCCCAGTTGCCTTGTATTCATATTAGGTCATTTAATATGCAAAATGTATCTATTCAGTAAATCTATTGTAAAATGGTTCAAAATATGCCTAACTACTTTTTACTTTATTTGTCCCTTTACCACTCACATAATTGAAGAAGCTCCTGACATTTCAATAGAGATTCACAATCATGTTGGGCTGCTTTAGCTAACGAAAGGATGAATTAGTATTTTAAATATCCGATTGTGTATAATTCTGCAACTCAGTCACAGAACTAAAATTCTTGCTGTACATTGCTAACATTACAAGGATTAACTGGTATTTTCCCCTGCTCTACCCATGTAAAATATGGGCCTACAGAGTTTTCTGATGGTCCTACTATATTAGATATGAGTATAAACTCTTCACTTCAATTAACATCAAGAATTCTTAAAACTACTTTACTTTAATTCCTGTTGCCCTAATTTTCATGCAGTATTATCGCTGTGGGATATTTTGTCATTATGTGAGTCTGCAATGCATGACAAAGCAAAAAGACTGTGTTAATAAACAAACATATTAACCCAAAGGTTAGATTAGGTTTCAATCTCGCTACCTGACAAAGATGTTTGTCTAACATCTAAAGAGGGCAACTGGTATTGGTTTTTTTGCCTATTCCACATTCAGTAATTAATGTCATTCTAAGAGTAATAGGGTAAGCAATATGAAAAGGCATTGGTTTCACAATGCTATTAGTAAAGGCACATTACGTGTCCAATATCTACTACTGATGACTAAACGCAACCATTTGCAAAACCTTTTACATGTCCATGCTTTATACAATGTATCGTTTTCTTTTACGTTTTAGTCTGTTTAATCCAGAAAGACTAAAAACAATTGTTATTCATTTGTAAATAAACCTATTCCATTTTATAGTACATATGATCAATTTTCAAAAAAGTGTGACTAATGATTAACAGCTAAGGTATTACTAACTGTATGGAATTCTTAACCATTCAATATTATAAATAAATAATAATTTAATAAAGTACAGGTAATCAAGCAGTGGAAATAATGTGGGTACAATTAAGGAACAGCATAGGATGGAAGACTCTGGTAGGACTTGTCTACAAACCTCCTGATAGTAATAATGCAGTGGAGGGATGTATAAATATGGAGATCAGGGAAGTATATAACAAAAACAATGTGGTAATAATGGGGTTTTTAATTTTTATGGAGACTGGAAGAAGCAGAACAACTCGAGTAGTAAAGTGAATGAATTTCTAAAATGTATTTGGGATAGTTTTCTGGAACAATATGTTTTAGAACAGACAGGGGAACATGTCATACTAGATTTAGTGATTTGTGATGAACCTGAATTAGTTAACAACCTGACGGTAAGGAAATATTATGGGAATAGTCACCATAATATGAATGAATTTGATACTAGGTTTTAGAGAGAAAAGGGAGAGTCACAAACCAGGGTTTTAATTTAAGTAAGGCAGACTTCGAAGGGATGAGAAATGATTTGACCACAGTAAACTGGGCTGAACTGTTAATGGGTAAACCTACAGGCAAAGATTGGGAAGTACTGAAAGAAGTATTTGGTATGATACAAAACCAGTATATACCTCCACTTGTGTTAAACAACCATGGTCAACAAGCAAGGTAAGAGAAAGTATCAAGCTAAAGGAAAGGTTTAAATAAACATAATGAAAAGTGGAAATCCAGCAGACTGGAAGGGCTATAAAAAGCAACAAAGGGATACAAAGAAAGTAATGAGGTGAAAAAAGGGAATATGAAAAAGCAACTTGCAGGGATATCAAAGTCAGCAGCAAAGGTTTTTATAAATATATTAAAAGAAAGAGCGTGTTAAAGGAGAATGTGTGCCCATTAAAGACAGATGCAGGTGAGACTATAATGGATAATAGGAAATGGCAGACTTGTTAAATTAATATTTTGTATCCATTTTCACAGTGAGGGAAAAGGACAAAACACCAGCAGTACAAGGGAACCTAAAAACAAATCAAATGGGAGGAACTTAGTGATTTTCATATAATTAAGAAAAAATCATCATGGAGAAAGTAATGGAACATACGTTAGTCATTAAAATAAATAGGTAAGGAAATTGCAGAGGTATTCAACATAATTTTCCAAAGTTTCAGGAATTATGTGCATGGATTGGAAAATTGAAAATGTCACTACATTATTTGAGGAGGGATGGAGGGAGAAACCAGGAAACCAGACATCAGTTGAAGGGACAGAGTGACTGAGCATTTGGACAAGTATGAACAGATCAAAGAGAGATTGCATGAATTTGTGAAGGGAGATCATGTCTGACTAATCTAGTTGATTTTTTTGAGAAGTTTCTTGGCATGGTGGATAGGGGAGTATCTATGGATGTTGTCCTTATGAACTTCCAGAAGGCATTTGATAAAGTTCCGCACAAGAGATTATCAAAAATTAAAGCGCACGGAATTGGAGGTAACCTTGTGACATTGGTTGGTAATTGGTTGGGAGGTAGGGAGACGGTATGGATAAAAGGAACGGTCTCTGATTGGTGGGACGTAACGAGTGGTATTCCTCAGGGACTGTACTGGGACCTCAGCTTTTCACCATATATATTAATGATTTGCATGAAGGAATAGAGAGTTGCATATTCATGTTTGCAGATGACACTAAGTTAGGAGGCACAGTAAGTTGTGTAAATGGAAGCAGGAAGTTACAAAGTGACAGAGACAGGTTAAGTGAGTGAGCATAAATATGGTTTACATTCCCTTGAGTTTAGAAGGTTGAGGGGTGATCTAATCAAGGTGTTTAAAATGATAAAGGGATTCGATACGGTAGATGAAGAGAAACTATTTCCTCTGCTGGGGGAATCCAGAACAAGCAGAAATAATCTTAAAATTAGAGCTCGGCCATTTAGGAGTGAAATCAGGAAGTATTTTTTCAACACAAAGGGTAATGGAAAGGTCATGGGTGCTGGGTCAGTTGAAATTTTCAAGACTGAGATCAGTAGATTTTGTAAAGTATAGGGAGCAGGGGATATGGAGAAAAGGTGGTTGAGGTACAGATCAGCTATGATCTAATAGAATGTTGGAACAGATGTTGCATGGGAACACCACCACCTCCAAGTTCCCCTCCAAGTCACACACCACCCTGACTTTGACATACATCGCCGTTCCTTCATCTTTGCTGGGTCAAAATTGTGGAACTCCCTACCTAACAACATTGTGGGAGTAGTTTCACAACATGGACTTCAGCGGTTCAAGAGGCAGGCACACCACCACCTTCCCAAGGACAACTAGGGATGGGCAATAAATGCCGGTCTTGCCAGCAACGCCCATTTCCCAAGAATATTTTTTTTAAAAACAGGCTTGAGGGGCTGAATGGCCTACTCCTGTTCCTATGTCTCGTTTTAGCTGCTTTTATATTGTTGGCCGGATTACAGAGGGGTGACCTAAGTGTGCCACCCTCCCACATTTACATTTGAACAGTGCTGTCAATCTCTATGTAAACTATTTGCAAACATAATCCCGTCATTCAATGCATGCACAGAATGGTTGTAACTGTTTGGCTAGTGTACATGTCCTAAATATTGGCATTATGACACCAGCATGCATGACAGTGGATGGACCAAAAACCAACACTTCTAGATGCTAGATGCATCTATGTGTTGACATCATGATGTTGTATCAATGAGTCACAACAAGAGACTCATACTGCATCCAGAACAATGCCTTTACCGGAGCCCCATAGATTGGCAGTTGGCAAGACTCTGTAAAAAAAATTGGTTTTCCCTGGCCACCAATCTTAGCAAATCCAGTAGATTTAGATTAGGTTTGCCGCTATGAATGCAAAGCTCATGTATTGGGAGCTGGTGACATAAAATAGATACAAGATCAGCTTTTGTCTCTGTCCTCCTGTTTCCACTTGTCTTTCTTGCTGTGCTTTGCTTGCTTTTGTTTTCTTGGTCATTATCAGAGTTACAGTTATTTACTTTGGAGAAACGCAGGCTTAGTGTGGATTTGATTGAAGTCTTTGAAATGATGAAGGGATTGGACTTAGTCCTGTTTAATAGGTTATTTGAGATGATTAGGGATGTCAGGACTAGAAGGCAGGCATCTAAAATCCGTAGGCAAAGAGCTAGATTAGAGCCCAGAAATTATGTCCTTTTGCAGATAGTCAGCAGTGTGTGAGAATATGCCAAAACATGCAGTGAGTATTGAGTCACTACAGTCCCTTAAAAGGGAACTTGACATTGTTCTGAGAGAAGAGGTCAGAACTAGTTATGAGAGATAGGTTGCTAATTAGCTACAATTATAAGGAGGCATGGGCTACCATGGTCTCCTGGAGTTTGCTTGATTGCCTTAGAGAGTTGGAGAGGAATTTCCCAGAGTTTTTCCTAAATTGGTGCGGTTTTTATTTCTCCTTTTTTTTGTCTCCCCCAGGAAATTGCTTGGTTAGGGGGTGGGTGAAAGGTGTATGTGGTTGCAACTTAGGGTACATTATGGTGGTTATGTTACTGAACTAGTAATTCAGAGAACACCAGTTGAATTCCTACCATGACAGTTTGAGAATTGAATTCTGTTTAAAACAAAATCTGGTATCAATAAAAGTGACCATGGGGCCGATTTTCGGGTGAAGGAACGGGTGCGTTGGGGGCTCTGAAAATCACTGAAATGCCGAGCAGGTTCGGAGCTCGGCTCCAGCCTGCTGACTTCCAGGTTCCCCAGTGATGCGTCCGAGTGGGCTCGCACCTTCCGAATGCGGAAGTCCCACCGGCAATTAAAGCTGGCGGGATGATAATTTCCATAGTTTGTCAGATAGTTGAGGTACTTGAATTACTTGATTGACTCGACATTTTGGCAGGGGTGCGATTTTGAAGCATCCTCAGCGTGTTTCCCGTGCAGACGTGTTTCAGCCAGCAGCCATTGGGAGATGCAAATGCTTATTTGACAGATGGGGAGAAAACCTCATTTATTGCAGCAGGGCACTCTGTCACTTCAGACAAAGTTTTGGCTGCAAGACCTTTGTGTTTTCACTCAAAATTCTTATTTCCCACCCAAAACTCTGCTGTGCAGACATATTTAACTACTTTGTGGACCCCCTCAAACTCACACCATCAGGATGGGGGGGCACCATGGCTGCATTCACCACTACATCCCAGGATGAGCAACATCACCAGCCTCGCCAGGCACGGCGTCCACCTCCGCCACGTTGAGCTCCACAACACAGTGTTGTGCCACAGGCACCTGCACAAGAGCATGGAGGGCAACAACAGAGAGAGCGATGTCGCAGGAGGCACTACCCTCGCAACAGGGTCTACAGACCGAGGCTCAGCTTCCTGGACCTCTCTGAGGAGCAGTGCATACGGAGGCTCAGAGTCAGTTGCCAGGTAGTCGCAGACATCTGCAGCCTCCTTCATGCCGAGCTGCTCCCAGCTGGGCCGAGCAGCATCTCCTTACCCATCGCTGTCAAAGTCACCACTGCCTCAACTTCTTTGCCTCCAGATTATTCCCGGGGACATTGCTGGGGTCTCTCAATCATCTGCACACAAGTGCATAAGGCAGGTCACCGACGGCTTGTTTCGCAGGGCCTCGCACTAAGTCAACTTCCCCATGGACGACCTCAGCCAGACTGAGAGGGCAGTGGGATTTCACGCTGTGGCTGGCTTCCCACGGGTGCAGGGTGTAATCAATTGCACCTATATAGCAATACGAGCACCTCCACATGAGCCAGGACTATTGATCGACAGGAAGGGCTATCAATCCATCAACACTCAGCCTGTTTGTGACCACCACAAGAGATTCCTTCATGTGGTGCGCCAGATACCATGGCAGCTGCCACGATTCCATCATCCTCCAGGAATCCAACATCCCACCCCTCTTCCATGCACTGAACACCTGTAAGGGCGGATCCTGCACACGTGGCTCATGACGCCTCTGAGGAACCCCATCACCGACCAACAGCAACGATATAACGACAGCCACATCGCTACCAGGTCTACAATTGAGCATGCTATAGGGCTGCTCAAGATGCGCTTCAGGTGCCTTGATTGTTCTGGGGGAGCGCTTCAATATGCACCAGAAAGAGTGGGACGCATTATAGTCGTGTGGCACAACAGAGAGGGGTGCCGCTTGAGGAGGCCCCATCCACATCTGCCACCCACATTGAGAAGGAGGTGGAGGAGGAGGAGGCGGAGGAGGAGGAGGAGGAGCAGGAGCAACCCATGGGCAGAACAGTGGCTCACCTGGCTGCCCGTGAGGCCAGGGAGTCACTGATATGTGAATGGTTCTCCTAACATCAGACAGTGTGAAGAGTCCAGTCCTCACACCACCTGGATAGAGCAGCGCCCACACCAGCATCCCCCTCCCTGCACAAAACAGTCCTGCAACGGCACATACACCCACTGCAGAGTGACCCAATGGGTGGCATGAAGTGTGGGCGTTCATGGTGAACCTCATGAAAGGGCCTTATTACAAAAGCCAGTCAAGAATGGCCAAGACATTCCAGTAGTGGTGACAATAATAATATTTAATGTGAGTTTAACAAAAAGCTAATATAAATAAAAAACATGACCATCTGTCAAACACCCTTGTGCATCCCCTTTGTGCTTTTCGCTTCTGACTACTTCTACGTGGTGCTTCCCCTGTGGCTGCAGCAGAGGTAGTGGCAGGTTGCTCTTGTTCATGCCCTAACTGATTAGATGCTTTGGGCCTACACCCTCTGGGTTTTGGTGCCCGTGAGTGCCCCTCCAAAGACTGCTCCACCTGCACTTGTGTAAGGGCAGACTTGGCCACCTGGAGAGGAGGCAGCATTGCAGGTAATGGTTGAGAGGGGGGCAACGGGTGAGACGTGGGAGCGCTTTGAGTGGTGTCCCCACTTCCATGTTCCCTTTCGCCATCATCCCTCCCCTCGGCCAGGCCCACACCACTCCTACCACTCTGCTGGACGACAGTTTGGAGGATATGTGTGAAGCCTTGTAAGACCAGTGCTAATGTATCTGCCTGCCTGTTTAAGATGGCAGAATGTTGTTCTGTCTGAGTCTAAATGGCCATTGTCAGGGCCTGAATAGACTCATTTGTGAGCCGTGCTTGAAGCTCCTTGGAGGCCAGGCCTCCCTCCATCGCAGACGTTCCCGAACTTATCCGCGACACCATCTCAAGAGATGCCCTCACGTCCCTGTGACAGTATCTCAGAGATTCCCTCCTGTACCTGTGCCACCATTCCACTCATGCAGAAGTTGGACTCCTCCATCCTCTGCGCGATTATGGACAGAGCGTGTGGCACCTGTTCCAGCTCCTCGCAAATATGCTGCTGCCCCTCGATCATTTTCCTTTTAAAGGATGACCCCCAGGGTTCAGCATCTGTGTCCAGCTGAGCAGAGCCTGGAGAAGAGTGCTCCCACCAATGTGGACTCTCCACAGCTGCCCCTGCCACCAGTGTCTGCTCGTGCTCACATGTGTGTGGTAACTCACCATGTGTGACCCCAACTAACTGCAGACTGGGACCCACCAAGGTGTGTGTATCTGCGCTGGTGGATGGCTCACTCAGATGTGACGGTGCACCCTCAGAGACCAGCAGGTCCTCTGAGGAATCACCCTCTGCCATCACAGCAGTCGCTGAAGGCCCTGTAAGTGAACAGAAGGCAATATTAAGCATGATCACAGATGTGTCATGTTGCGATGAGCATACTGAGGTGCTGAAGATGGCAAGACATGTTAACATCAATTCATATTGTGTGTGCTGAATGTTAAAGTTATATCACCAGACATTTGTCGGGTGCCAGTCTCGGTGTCCCCGACGGACAGGCACTCGAGGGTACGGCTCAGCTCCAGCACCTCCTGCTCCGCGCCTGTGAGGACGACAATCTGTTGCAGTCCCCCTCCGGTCCTCGCCCTCTCCCGCTCATTCTGGGCTCTCTTCTCCTATAAGGGGAGAAAGTACAGACACAGGAGTGAGTGATAGTGATGTGGCCAACCGCTGAATGCATTGGTTTGGGTGCGGCTGACTGTGAAAGTGATGCATCAGAGGATGAGAATGAGACTGAGCCATGACATTGCATGAGGATTGGGTTGAGTCATAGTGGGTGGGTGACTAACGGGGAGGTGAGGAAGTGCTGAGGAAGTGCAGGTAAGTTGAGGATGAGCTTTCAGTGGGTGTGAGGAGTGATGTGATAGAGTAGTGTTGGCAGTGCAGGATGAGTTGGGGGTAGGGACGGTGATGTGGAAGACGGAATGTAGGAGAATCAGTAAGTGTACTCACGGTAGCTGACTTAGTTAGTTCATTGAAGCGCTTCCTGCACTGGATCCAGGTGCGGGAGATGTTGCTGCTGCTGGTGACCTCCTCTGCCACCTCGAGCCAGGCCTTCTTGGTGGCAGAGGCAGGCCACTTCCTCCCGTCCGCTGGGTAGAAAACATCCCTCCTCCTCCTCACCCCATCCAGTAGCACCTGGAGTGAGGCATTGCTAAATCTAGGAGCAGCCTTTCCTCTGTGCTGCTCCATTGTAGTGTGTGGGTGTTTGCTCCAGGAGCAGCCATTGGAGGACTGCCCCTTTAAATAGAGCTCCTCCAGCTGACAGCCTGTGATGCGGTGCGCAGTCCGCCCACTGTGCAGATTTCGGACGGCAAACCCAGAAGCCACAATCGCCTGGGAACGGACAGATTTTATTGAGTGGGTTACCCACGGATTGTTGCAAAAACCCAATTAGTTCACTAATGTCCTTTAGGGAAGGAAACCTGCCATTCTTACCCGGTCTTGCCTATATGTGATTCCAGTCCTACACCCACGTGGTTGACTCTTAATTGCCCTCTGATGTGGCCTAGCAAGCCACTCAATTGTATCAAACTGCTACCAGTGGTTCAATAAGAAGGCCCACCACCACCGTCTCAGGCAACTAGGGAAGGGCAATAAATGCCTGCCTTGCCTAAGGCGCCCACATCCCAAGTATGAATAAAAAGTCTAAACAGTGCCTACTTGATAAGTCTGGTGGCAATTCCTTGCCCTTATATTCATATGTTCGTATTGTGTGTTCTGTTCACCTTTTACCACGGTTATACTGAGCTTGCCAATGTAGTTCTGGCTCTGTAGCATTGCAGCCAGCGATTTAGATCTGTTACTAAACAAATTAGGAGGGGATCAATGTATGGACCCTTCAGCACGTGTGCAGCAAGCCATTTATGCAGTCTCCTATACTCTAATTCTAACTTCTTTTGATCTAATAGGAATTATGAGGCAGGCAGCTCACACATGCTAACCTAGAAAACTAGGAAAAGCTGACCAACACTTTCACAAAGCTGACACTCCACCAAAAAAAACCTTTCCTTACTATACATCTGAGACATATGGGAGCAGAGGTTTGTCCTAACTTAAAGGTATACCCAACATTAAAAAAAAATGTAAGGACACAAAAGTGCAGTATTTAATAGTAGTGAATTTAGACATTTCTGAATATGGGTACTTGTGCTCAAAGCACAAGATTTGTTTCCCAGAGGCTCTGGGGGCAAGCCATCCCATAATGTTCGTTTTTTGTAATTTTATTTGGTCCATTTTCCAGCAAAATGGCCACTGTAATTCTGCCACAGAGCAGAATGTAAAATAGTGTTTTCAAAAGTTCAAATCATTTGAGACAAAGAGGTGAGATTGAAACCAATCAGTGTGAGTACAGATTAAAAGCCAAGTTTATTTGAAAAGAAGGGAATTGTGCAAAGAGGATTCTGAAGCATGATCAATACAAGTATAAACATGTAAGATAAATTAATTAGAGTTAATTTTTTGTTTTGTCCAATTGAATAAAGCTGTATATCATAAATTAAATGGCTTGTTTTGGGTATGATGCCATTTTGCTTTTTTTCCCTCTATGGAGCATTCTTAAAATCACTCATTGCTGTATACAAAGGATTGTGGCATATATCATCTGCCAATTACAGTAAAAATAATTATATTTAAATAGCAACTAATCAATCACAGCAGACAGAGAGTGAAAACCAGCTGCACTCATCATGTGTGAAAGCAAGAAGAAATAACTTGCATTTATATTCACAACAGCCCAAAGCATTTCACAGCCACTGAACTACTTTTGAAGTGTAGACACTATTGTAATGTAGGAAACATGGCAGACAATTTGCGCACAGCAAGTTCCCACAAACACCAATGAGATAAATAACCAGATAATCTGTTTTAGTCATGCTGGCAGATGGGGCCTCAATTCAACATCTCATTTGAAGGACAGCACCTCCAAGAGTACAGGACTGAAGTATCAACCTACATTATGTGCTTCGTCACTGGAGTGAGGCTTGAACCCATGACCTTCTGATTCAGAGTGCTACCACTGAGCCAAAGCAGACGCTTGTGGTGTTACAACAACCATTATGAATCAGATTTAAACTCTCTGTAACCCACTTAGGCATAGGAAGTAATTGTAATACATTCTCTCATCTCTTTGCATTGGAACAAAGTCCATACCAGTCCATCACCGGCATCTCCACATCATTGGAACAACAGCAGAGGAGGGAGATAACAAGACAGAATGGCACCATTCTGTGGGGGGGAGGAGGTTTTGGAGGGTTTTGTGGGTGGGAAGGGGGGAACCTGGATGGTAGCAACATGAACTTTCTTTGTGGGGCCCGGAGAAGCACTCCAGCTCCTTCTGGCCCCTCAAAGAAAACTAAACACTTACCTTACAAGGCATCCACTTCCTGCCCACCAGGTTTACTGAGCAAGGTGCCCACGGTGGATACCCCAGTCAGTAGGCTGTTAAAATTGCATTGGGGTCCTATCTAAGTGGTGTTTCAGGAGGATGGTGTGATCAACCATATCAAAGACTGCAGAGAGGTTAAGGAGGGTGACGATAGATAATGCATTACGATCACAGAGAATGTCATTTATGACTTTGGTAAGGACTATTTCAGTGCAATGGGAGAGATAGAAACCAAATTTCATGGATTAAAGTAAGGAATGTGAGAGATACAGGCACATGGTTGGGAGGCAACAGCACATTTTTGGACCTCAAGGAAGGTTGGAAATGGGGCAATAGTTATGAAGGTTAGAAGGACAAAGGGAGGGTTTTTGAGGACAGGGTGATAACAGTGAATTTGAAAGGCAGAGGCTCGCTAATGCTGATCCAGACCTACACCAGAAGCTTTTTACTGCACATTTGGACCCATGGAACTAAAAATCTAGTTACCAGAAGTGCTGTATAAAGATAGTTAATGATTTAAATTTCATGGAGTAATAATATAAAAAGATGTTTTCTGCTTTCTACTTTTTCCCCAGGAAAGTGAATAAACCATTTGAAAAAATCATCCAGAAGAAATTCACCGTATGGTTTGTGACCTTTGGAGACCTGGGGATTCGGAAAGAAAATAGAGGGGTTTCAAAAATAAGAGTTGTCTGAATTTCTTTATATCCTTTCCACATAACTCTTTGAACCTTTGTTTTACTGGATCTCACGGAGGAGCTACTAAGGATAGCTTCTACAGCATGCAAGAGAGTGTAGAGGTGTCCACTACCAACTTGTGTGCGGTTCCAGCACATGGCATCGACACTCTACAGTCATCCATGGTCACCTCAATAGACGCTGTAGCTGGGCCAGCCGTGCAGGACTCTCTAGAACCATTAATAGCATCTCTCAGGGATGTTCATACTAGGACCATGCAGACTCTGGGCTCCATCATTTCCTCCACTTTGGGCAGACTGGCAGGTCGAATGGATAGGGGTTTCAATCGAATCATGGATCTCTTATATTCCGCTCTCCCGCAGATCAGTGGGAGAGCTGAGCCGCAGCACCCGACAGCAGGCGCAATTCTGCAATGGTCAGAGAACATTTTAGCTATCTCTCAGGATGAAAGCAATGGTTTGACTGTCATGACCCCCTCAACCAATGCCTTTGCTGGTGTCAGAAAGGTGGTTGGGCCAGACTGCCCCGGTAGCTGCTGAGTTGCTGCAGTCTGCAGCCGGCCCCCTGATGCCCGAGGTCACATCTCAGGAGCCCTGGATTGAGCCACAGTAGCTCCATGTGTTGTCCCTGTTACAGTGAGAAAAGTTTTGCAGCATACAGCAAAGCACTCTCATTCAGGACAGACACTCTTGGTGGGCTGTATTTCAGGAAGCCACCAGGCCTGTTCAAACAGCTGAATCATGGCTTGAGGACTCTAATGGTCTGCTCGATGAGGGCTCTAGTCAAGCCTACATTACAACAGTAACAACACTTCAAAAGTACTTCAATGGTTGTAAAGCGTTTTGGGACATCCTGAGTTTGTGTAAAGCGCTATATAAATGCAAGTTCTTTCTTTCATGGATCTGACTGTAGCGCAATTCGGCCGCCGAGCGTGGGTTGCTGAAAGTGTGCAAGGGTACTCCTGTTTCTACACAGCCAGCTTCTCATTTGCTGTGCAGGGGAAAAGATTGGGGTGGGTGGGTGGGGGGTGGGGGATGGAAGATTGACACAATATGAAAGCATCATGGTGGCTGCCAAGAAAACAGGCACAAATCTGCATGATGTGCACTAGCTGATCACCCACCAGCTGCACATTAATGGAGTGGAAGCCCTTGCGATTCATGAAGTCAGTGGGGTCGTCTGAAGGAGCTGCAGGACAATATGGGTTCAGTCAATGAGGCCCTGGACTCAAGGGAAGACTGCAATCTGAGCAAACCCTAGAGCCATATCCTGCTGCTTTCAGATGTCCATGAGAAATGTGATGAAAGTATTTGGTATAGCAAACATGGCATCAGTCAACGGCTGAAGGCAAGCAGGAACTGCAGACTGATTGATGTTACTGATATCCTCTGTGCAGCCTAGAAGGAAATGGAGGCAAAGAAGTTGAGGGCTGCAATGACCTTGAGTGCAAGGGGCTGTGCTGTGCTAGCCTTGGACTTGGTTGCAGGTCTTGTTGGAGGAAGTGACACAACTCCGTGAAAGCCTCCCAGAGAAACTCAGCCTCCTTATGTACTACTCCTCAGAGAAGTGAGGGAAGGCTGTCCTGAGCCTTTTTGGAAGGGTAAGGAATCCTGCATGGATGCCTCTTCCTGTTTGCTCTCGCTGCAGTTTCAGCTCTGTGTGCTCTTTCCTGCTGATCATCCTCCTCTTCTTCCTCTTACTGGACTGGAATTGTGAGGAAGACCCCATGATGAAAATAGTATGTTGCCAGAGCCCCTTAAGAATTCAGAGCATTCAACAGGCATTACAAGTAGGTTGAAATAGTCTACGTAACTAAAAACTACGATGTAATAGAAGCAGAATGTCTCCCAAAACTTTCCAGCGTTTTACTTGACAGCAAATCAAGATCCCTTTAACTACTGCTGAAAATGGCCGCCTCTTGACTTTACTGCCCTTGGGAGGATGAAGGAACTGGCAGTAGCCACATGGTGTCATGTTATTTGATTTAAAGATATTTATTGGATCGGCCCTGTTTCAGGTGGGAGCGCTGGCCACCTAAATTGAGGTCCACCCAAAAATCGGAAAGGGTCTCAAGTGGCACGTTGGCGATGTTTTGTTTTAAATTCTCGTCCTGCTACCATCCCAATTATGTATAAAAATAGGACGGCAGCGAGACCTAAAAATCAGCCGCCAAAAATTTAAAAGCATGGAAGAAGAGATTAGAAGAAATGTATTTATGGAGAAGGTTGTTAAGACATGAAACGCTGTACTAGAAACAGTGGTGAAATCAGAATCTATAATAGCTTTCAAATGGGAAGTCAATAACTATTTGAAAAAGAAAAAATACAGGAGAATGGGTCTAAGTTGATTTCTCTTTCAGAGAAACGGCGGTAAAGTTTTATGATCCTATCGGCGTTTATCATGAATCTCTAATCAATACAAACTTTAAAATTATTTCATCCCACCGGAAGCCTGCCCTACATAAAAATGATCCCCAAATCCATGAAAATGAGTTGGGGTCACAGTGGGGTCAAGGCAAAGGGCAGAAGTTCTGTCCTGACCATCATCCAGCGGCAAACATCAACATCCTGGGGGTCACCATTGAGCTGAAACTTAACTGGACCAGCCATATAAATACTGTGGCTACAAGAGCAGGTCAGAGGCTGGGTATTCTGCGGCAAGTGACTCACGTCCTGACTCCCCAAAGCCTTTCCACCATCTACAAGGCACAAGTCAGGAGTGTGATGGAATACTCTCCACTTGCCTGGATGAGTGCAGCTCCAACAACACTCAAGAAGCTCGACACCATCCAGGACAAAGCAGCCCGCTTGATTGGCACCCCATCCACCACTCTAAACATTCACTTCCTTCACCACCAGCGCACAGTGGCTGCAGTGTGTACCATCCACAGGATGCACTGCAGCAACTCGCCAAGGCTTCTTCGACAGCACCTCCCAAACCCGTGACCTCTACCACCTATAATGGACAAGAGCAGCAGGCACATGGGAACAACACCACCTGCACGTTCCCCTCCAAGTCACACACCATCCCGACTTGGAAATATATCGCCGTTCCTTCATCGTCGCTGGGTCAAAATCCTGGAACTCCCTTCCTAACAGCACTGTGGGAGAACCTTCACCACACGAACTGCAGCGGTTCAAGAAGGCGGCTCACCACCACCTTCTCAAGGGCAATTAGGAATGGGCAATAAGTGCCGGCCTCGCCAGCGACGCCCACATCCCATGAACGAATATATTAAAAAAATCCAGCCTGATGGGAAATCCAGCCCTAGATATCATTAAGTTGTCTACAATCTCAGTCAAACTGCCATTGCCTCCCAAGCATCATCCTATGAAGAAACGAGCCTAGAAATTTCGGCGGTGCTGTTGGGCCACCAGAAGTGTGGTGGGACAGAACTTCCACCTGCTGGTCTGTCCTTCCCAGGACCCCAACCCAAAACCTGGGGACAGGATCATTTAGATATTAGGGTCGGGAGCCCACGACAGCATTACTCGAGTGACCATCTCACAGACCTGGTGGGATGTTGAAGAGACTCCTTGCCGCTCTGTGTGTGGTGTGTGGTGGGGTGGGGGGAGGTCCACAGGCCCACCTGGCTGAAGAGTTGAATGCTTCCAAAATGCTGCGCTGATGCTCCTATGCAGGTGGGCCCCGTATCTCTCTGGGAACGATTGCCATTTGAATAAAACATTGTGGAGCTCACATACGACCCGGCATAGCAAGTTGGCCATGTAGGAGTCATAAATAGCCAGGGATGGCTTGGAATCTTGCTGGACACTTGTCCACAAGTGATATTGGAATGGAGGGTAGGCGGGCAATAAGACAAGCCTGCACCCCTCCACCAAAAGATAGCATGGGACCAGGTAAGGGGTGGTAATCCAGCAGTAACAGATTCCACCCCAATTTCCTTCCCCTCCACTGCCACAACACCTCAATACCGACCCATAAAAGGGTGGAATTTCTGAACAATGATTGTCAATTTTAAGCACAAAAGGATGGATTATGGGGTATGATTCCAATCCATAGCTGTAATGAACACATCAAGGTAGGCCTATTGACTTTCTTAATGAATGAACATTTATCAGTGGTAAACATTTTGTTAAGCACCATTTTAAACAATCATTATTAACTATGCTTTTGGCTCCATTTGGGTACATTTTCCAGCTATTGGCACACATCACTAAGCAACATGAAAGCTTCCCTTTTCCTCTTGATCACTGATCCAGTTTGACCTGATGTAATTATAAAAAGTTTTCACATTAACTCCGTACTCATGAAATTAGTATTAAATTTCCTCTCTGCAATTGTCACATAAAACTCCTGAAAACCACTGCTGGTGGCTCTCGAGAAAAGACCACCTAATGTGTAGAAAGGTTTGAATAACCATGTCTTGAATCAGTAGTAACCAAAGGAATGAGCAAACTTTGTGGTTCAGTCAACATTTTTTCACCTACATTCTGACATTGTGTATTCTGCCTTATTCAAACTTATCAAGTATTGGTCTATAGCAGGCTATGAGGTAATCTTAGTTTTACAATATTGGATGACTGATTCACCAAATATATTAAATTCAAGGGGCCCAATAGCTCAAGAGTTGAATACTTGACTCCAAACCAGGCATTTGAAAATGCAAGTTCCAAAGAGTGATTGTCATTGAATCTTATTTAACGAGGTTGGGTGACTGCTTTCAGCTGTTGACCGTGTCACTGAGGGAGCACCACGTGTCTACCAAATGGTCCATCTGAAGCAGAAACAGGAAACTACAACCAGTCAACCTGCCCTGTTTCAATTACACCTGCTGCTATCCAATTATGGTATTGATGACTCCAGATACACAGCAATACCCAACCAGCTGATCCCACCCTCTCCGCTACAAGAGAATCCAGATTGGGGGACAAAAGGCATGTGAGTCTGAGAGAGGAAATATCCTTTTTAATACTTTCAAATGCATTTCGTAGACCTGAAGACTTTGTTTGCCTTAGTCATTTTATGGGCATGTGAGTAATGAACAGTGTTGTAAATAAAAGAATAAAGCCAAGGCATGTATGTCCAATATGCAAAACCTGAGTGCATTTTTTTTTTCATTTAGTAAAGAGATCAGGGGCTCGATTTTACCGGCGGGTTTCCTGTGCGTTTCCAGCGGGGGGGCCCCGAAAATCCCGATATCCAGGCACGTGACCGGATCGCGCCACGATCCCGCCCACTTCCGGGTTCCCCGATGACGTGCGGGGGTGCGTGCATAGCCCCCGCTGGTGGGAATCCCGCAGGCAATTAAAGCCAGCAGGATGCCACTTGAGTGTATTTATTTTGCTTGTTCAGGTCATTAACTGACCTGATTAAGGGACTGTGTATGATTTTGGAGAAACATGGAACTGTTTCACACACTGGGGGAAACAGTCCTAGTTGAACTGGACGTGTTGCAGCCGTCAGCCTGTGGCAGCTGCAAAGGTCCATTTGACAGGTGTTGGGGGGGAGACCCTCACCCATTGCAGGAGGCCGCTCTGTCACTTGGGACAAAGTGTGGCCTCCACCACCCCCCTCCTGACGGTCAAAGTCACCAACCTGCACACTTACCCCGGGGTCCGGAGTCATGTGCCTACCTTGCGGACCCCCTCAGATGTACATCTTGCGGATGGGGGCCACCGTAGCTGCAGTCATGACCTCCTCGGAGGGCGCACAACATCGCCAGCCTCGCCATCCACGCCGTCCACCTCTGACATGTGGAGCTCCACAACAGAGTGCTGTGACACATCCACCTGTACAGCAGGAGGGAGGGCTACCGCAGAGAGAGACGCGTCGCAGAGGGCACTACCCTCGCCACAGGGTCCACAGACCGAGGCGCAGCTCCCCGGACCTCTCCGAGCAGCAGTGCACACGGAGGCGCAGATTCACTCGACATGTAGTCGTGGACATCTGCAGCCTCTTTCATGCCGAGCTGCTCCTGGCTGGCCCCAGCACCATCTGCTTACCTGTCGCTGCCAAAGTCACCACTGCCCTCCACAACTTCTCCACCGCATCCTTCCAGGGTGCAGCCGGGTATACCGCCGATGTCTCTCAGTCGTCTGCGCGGAAGAGCCCTGCAAATACACCTACACCTACTCTGCAGTAACACGATGGGTGGCATCAGTGGTGGGTCCTCATAGTGATACCCAGGAGCGGGCATTATTGCACAAAACAGACAGGATTCGCGGAGACATGGCAGTGGTGGTGCCACTATAATGTGTGATGTGAGTTGTTCTGAAATTCAATATAGGTAACACCCATGACAAACCCTCAAACACCCTTGTGCATCCCCTTCATGCTCACGACATGTTTGCCTTACGCTGCCTACTGCACATATGTGATGCATGCCCTGTGGCTGCAGCACAGGTGGTGGCAGGTTGAGTGAGGCTGGCCGTGAGGGAGATGCACGAGAGAGTGAGTATGGGATAGAGCCATGAGATTAGATGAGGATTGGGTTGCGTGTTAGTGGCGGGGTGAGTACTCGCGAGGTGAGTAGGTGCAGGTAAGGTGAGGATGGGGTTTGAGTGGGTATGAGGGGTGATGTGACAGAGTAGTGTTGGCGGTGCCGAAGGAGATGTGGGGTGGGGGCAGTGTTGTGGCAGACGGAGTGTAGGGGAAAGACTACGTGTTCTCACTGTGGCTGACCTACTGCGGTCATTGGAGCGCCTCCTGCACTGTATGCAGGTGGGCGATATGTTGGTGGTGCAGGTGACCTCCTCTGCCACCTTGAGCCAGGCCTTCTTGGTGGCAAAGGCAGGCCACTTCCTCCCGCCCGCCGGGTGGAAGAGCTCTGTCCTCCCCCTCCTCCTCACCCCATCTGATGATACCTGGGGTGAGGCATCATTAAACTGGGAGCAGCCTTCCCCCTGGGCTGCTCCATGCTGTAATTTGTTCTATTGGTTGCAGCATCTGTCAGTGGAGGACTGCCCCTTTAACTAGAGAGCCTCCAGCTGACAGATCGTACTGCGCATGCGCAGCCCGCCGCGCAGACCAGCAGCGCGGAGCCCGGAGGAGCAGGTAAGTGGCTCCAATTAGTGGTTTGCCTGCTACGATCGCGCAGGCAACCCACTAATTTCACCGAGCGTGTTGACCACGCTCCCGAAACCCAACCCGCCGGAAACCCGCAGGCCTGGTAAAATCGAGCCCCAGATTACTAGTGTTTGCATTTTTTTGCTGCAAGCAAACCTGTACCTTATAGCTTGAGACTGATAAGTAAAGTTACTGTGCTGACTCCTGAAAGGACATATTGCATGAAACACTCCTACTGAAAAATTCAAATGCTGTCAGATGTTGCGCAAACAAGCGTAAGGATTTTACTTACTCTTGTTCAAGCTCTTAATGACTTCTTTTTGCGAACACCCTTATCCATAAGTCTATCAATTGACCTCCTATAATCACAAATCTTTCTTTAGGATTGAACCTTTGTGTGAATTTTAGTCAATAGTTAAGCTTACAAATGTCAATAGTCTGTGACGACTAATATGAATTCAAAGATATTCCTGTGGGTTTTAACCTGCAAGTGAAATATACCTGAAACAGAAACCAATTGTGTAATTTTAAATTGCAATTTATAAAGAAAGAAAACCTCAAAATCCTAAGCTACAAGGGAGAAGAAAATATCAGTTTACAATTGGTATCTTCTGAGCTCAGACAGCCGAGTAGCCCTTGAAGTTCTCTGGAATTGTGTAAAGAAGATTATGGGAATTTAGAAAATCATAATGAAAATTGCAGAAAACATAATGGAATAAGGAATAAAAACAGAACATGCTGGAAACACTCAGCAGGTGAGGTAGCATCTGTGGAGAGAGAAACTTCTGATGAAAGATTATCGACCTGAAACGTTAACTCTGTTTCTCTCTCTCCACAGATGCTGCCTGACCTGTTAAGTGTTTCTAGCATTTTCTGTATTTAAATTCAGATTTCCAGCATCTGCAGTATTTTGCTTTTGTTATAATGGAATAAGGGTTTTCCACTGAAGTAATTACCCATACAGTAACTTCCTATAGTGTGCAACTTATAGGCATCCTTATCTGAGGTTTCTGATGTGCAGACTGTACTCTCTGTATTCTTCCTACATGTACTTTACCTGTTGAATTATTGTTTCCTTTTAGCCTCACATTCAATGACTACAGTCTGAATCATAAAAATGAAATAAAAGATTCTAATATTAAAGAAAAATAAAAGAAATAGGAGATGAGAGTAAAGGTCAAATCAAGGTAAGGAATAAGGGTAACATAAACGGCCAGGGAAAAAATACAGTTATAGAACATAAGTATAAAATGACTGTTAAAAATAAAGTGAGGGGAACAATTAATAAAAACAAATGAAATTGCCTGTATAGCAATGTGCACAGCATCTGGAACAAAACAGGGGAGCTGGAGGAAATAACTTGTAGCAAGGAGCCAGATGTAGTACGGATAATTGAAACATGGCTACACAAAGAACAGGACTGGCAGTTAAATATTGCAAGATATAATATATTTAGAAACGATAGGGAAGGAAGAAGTGGGGGAGGGGGCGGAGTAGCTGTACTAATTAGAGACAACATAGTGGCAGTAGAAAAAAGGAACATAACTAACATTAAGATAGAAACAGAATCGATATGGATTAAGACAAAGATTAAGAAGGGATTGATCATGTTATTAGGGGTATTCTACAGACCACCTAATAGTGGAAGGGAAGTGGAGGAAGAAATATGTAGGCAAATCTATGAAATGAGTAAAAGACATAGAATAATAATCATGGGAGATTTCAACTACTCTCAAATAAATTGGCAAGGAGAGGTAGGGAAAGTGGAAAAGTGAATAGAGTTTTTACAGTTTGTTCGGGGCTCCTTTATTATGCAGTACATAAGAAGCCCAACAAGAGAGGAATCACTGCTGGATCTAGTAATGGGAAATGCAGATAAGAGAAGTATGTGTAGGGGAACAATAGCGATCATAACAAAGTAAGGTTTAAAATAATGATTGAGAAAGACATAAGTAAGACAAAGACCAAACAAATAGATTGGAAAAAAAGCAAATTTTCAAGAGATGAGAATGGAATGAGGGTAGATAAACTGGAAAAAAAATTGACAGACAAAGAGATAGAACAGCAGTGGATAATATTTAAAATGGTTATCAATAGAGTTCCAGAGAAATGTATTCCTCTAAAAAAACAACAGACTAGCCAATAATGAAACATTATGGATGAATGAAGAGATAAGGGAAAAATTGAAACTAAAGAAAAAGGCATACACCAAGTACATAGACGATAAAGGAGAGGATGACAAAAGGGAATACCAAGAGGTTAGGAAAGAAATCAAAAAACAATTAGGAAAGCAAAGAGGAACTACAAAATTAAATTATCAAAGAATATAAAAATAAATAGTGAAGTATTTTACAGACACATAAATAACAAAAGAAAAATAAGATTTAGGATAGGGCCACTAGGGGATGCACAAAATAAATTCACAGGTAACAACAGCGAAATGGCAGAAATATTGAATAGTTACTTTGCCTCCGCACTTACCAGGGAGACTAACAAAGTGGGCATGGCATTAGAAGAAGAGATCAAAAAAGATATAAAGACATTTAAGATAGAAAGGGGAGAGATAATTGATAAACTAATCAAACTTAGAGAGGATAAACCCCCTGGTCTTGATGGATTCCATCCGTGCATATTAAAAGAAGTTAGGGAAGAGATAGCAGAGGCACTAATACACATATATATAAAAATTCATTAGAAAAGAGAACAGTGCCAGAGGACTGGCAGACAGCTAATGTTATTCCTACATTTAAAAAGGGAGATGGAACAAGTCCACGGGACTATAGACCAATTGGCTTAATGTCGGAGGTAGGAAAGATAATGGAATCTTTACTCAAAATGTAATAGAAAAACATCTGGAAACCAGAAATGTAATAAATAGTAGTCAGCACAGATTTCAAAAGGGAAGGTCATGCTTGACCAACCTTATTGAATTCTTTGAAGGAGTAACTGAAAGAGTGGGCAGGGATAATGTAGTAGATGTAATATATTTGGATTTGCAAAAGGCCTTCAATAAGGTACTGCATAGTAGACTCATGACTAAGGTCAGAGCATGTGGAGTCAGGGGACAGGTAGCAGAATGGATAGCAAGTTGGTTACAAAACAAAAAACAGAGCAGGGGTTAAGGGCAGTTACTCAGACTGGCAAAAGGTGGGAAGTGGTGTTCCACAGGTATCACTGTTGTTCACAATTTACATTAACGATTTGGATTCGGGAATTGGAAGTACAATTTCAAAATTTGTGAATGAAATGAAATTGGCGGTGTAGTTAATACAAAGGAAGAACGTGACAAAATACGAGAAGACATTAATAAACTTGCAGAATGGGTGTGTAATTGGCAAATGAATTTCAATATAGATAAGTGTGAGGTGGTACATTTTGGTAGGAAGAATAAAGAAGCCACACACTGCTTGGATAATAAGAGTCTAAATGGGGTAGAGGAGCAAAGGGATCTAGGGGTTCAGATACACAAATCACTAAAAGTAGCGACGCAGGTTAATAAGGCCATTAAAAAAAAACAAATCAAGCACTAGAGTTCATTTCAAGAGAGAAAGAAAAAAAAAATTGGCTAAGGCCTATTATTGGGTGCGAGTAGTGCGATCTGCTACTAACCATTGCCCAATGGCCCCCGTGCAGGCAGGTCGAGAACTTCATCCGGCCTCAGTACTCACCTTCAAGCAGCGTTGAAATCCAGGCCTTGCATGTCGATTCAAGTAAATGTGCACTTTCCACCAGCAGGGGGAGACCCAATCTCTTAAAGGGAGGATGTCTCTTAAAATCTCTTAAAGGTAGCTGGTATCTGTTATTTTCTAAAAATAACAGTCTGCTGTCTGCATGTTGTCTGAATGGAGATCAGACATCGCACATGTAAAACACAGATGCAGGTCCCGACAGTATGTTTACAAACTGATGAGTTATGTTAAAACATTGACTAAAGGTTGTGCACTACTAAATCCCACATCCTCCAATCTGCATGCCAGACCTCACCAATCTGCTGATCTGAGATTGTACCAGGCCTGCGAGAATGCCTGCACCAAGGTTCTCTGCTGATGCACTAGAGGACTTGGTGCAAGAGGTGGACAGAAGGAGGGCAGCCTATATCTGGGGGAGAGGGGGGCAAGAGGCCCTCCAGACATATGGCCAAAAGGCAGTGGGAGACAATGGGGGAACAAAGTCAAAGCCAGGCGCACGGCACCACAAACATGGATGCAGTGCAAGAAGAAGTTCAATGCTTTGACATGAGTGGTCAAGGTGAGTGAGGTCCACTGTCAAGTGATGTCTCCTACCAACTGCACCACGCACTACACCCCCCATCACCCACATACCAACAAACTCTTTCCATCAGTACTCAATTCTTCCAATCAGATGCTTCCTCTCACCCTTACACATTACCACTGTTGCAGGCCGCCCACCCTCAACTCACAGGCCACACACACTGGCAGCTATTCAACCATGACAGGCATATCATGCAGACACAAGGCCCGCTTTCTTGCAGAAGAAGGTGGTGCATAACAGGAGGCAGCAAGTGGCAGTGGCATTTAGCCCCGCGAGCCTGTTCTGCCATTCAATGATTTCATGCTGGACCTGTGACCTAACTCCATGTACCCGCCTTAGCCCCATATTCCTTAATACCCTTGGTTCACAGAAACCTATCAATCTCAGATTTAGAATTCATAATTGAGCTAGCATCAACTGCCGTTTTCAGAAGAGTGTTCCAAATGTCTCCCATCCTTTGCATGTAGAAGCGTTTCCTAACTTCACTCCTGCAAGTCCTGGCTCTAAATGTTAGGCTATGTCCCCTCGTCCTAGTATTTAAGTATAGGAGACCTCCAAAAACAGTTACAAATGTATCGGCAGCTAGAAGCAATAATCCAGCCACTAACCTGTAAATCCTGCTTGGTCGCTTTAAATAGCGCTGGTGGGGGTCCTCCAGGCATTCTAAGACACATTCAGATGGTCGTGGTTAAGACTGTGCATTGAGTTAGTGTTAAGTCCAAAATGGTGTCTATCACTTTAAATCAGTGTTGCACACTGATTGTATCCATTTTCTCCTTACTTTACGTGCTTCTGGCATTCGGTATTTGCGCATGTGCTAACTCCTATACCAAGATGGTGTCCGGCGCACGTCATGCTGGAAACGTGCATGCGCAGCCAAGACGCTATCTTGGATGTTCGAGAGGTCACGTAGCACAGTAACAACAGGCGCGACATGGCCCAATTTAGCACCCATAGAATTAAAAAGCAGAGAAGTTATGTTAAACTTGTATAGAACCTTGGTTAGACCACACTTGGAGTACTGTGCACAGTTCTGGTCTTTATATTATGTAAAGGACATAGAGGCATTAGAGAATATGCAAAAAAGATTCACAAGGATGATAACAGAACTGAGAGGATATTCTTATCAGGAAAGACTGAACAGGCTGGGTCTCTTTTCTCTAGAAAAGAGAAGCTGAGGGGTGACCTGAAAGAGGTCTTCAAGATAATGAAAGGGTTTAATAGAGTTTTAGTAGAGAAAATGTTTCCACTTGTGGGTGATTCCAAAACTAGAGATCATAACTATAAGATAGTTACTAATAAATCCAATAGGGAATTCAGGAGAAACTTCTTTACCCAAAGAGTGGTAAGAATGTGGAACACGCTACCACATGGAATAGTTGAGTGACTAGCATAGATGCATTTAAGGGCAAGCTAGATAAGCACATGAGGGAGAAAGGAATAGAAGGGTATCCTGATAGGGTTAGATGAAGAGGGGTAGGAGGAGGCTCGTGTGGAGCATAAATATCGGTATAGACCAGTTGGGCCAAATGGCCTGTTTCTTTGCTGTAGACTCGATGTAACTCAATATAAAGGGGCAATATTGCTGTATTAAATAGTTTTAGGGTTGGTTCCCTTCCTCAAACAGCCTGTAGAGCCACTACAATGGCTGCTGTGGAGAGTTCATTGTGCGATGGTCTTTCTGTTATAGCTGAAACGTTTTCAGCATGATTTAACTTTTTATGCAGCAAATGTCCAAAGATACTTTGATAAATACCTCAATCCCCTGTCAAAGTGTAATGCAATACAACTTCAATCATCTACTCCCCAAGTTTATTGCTGATAATTAAAACTAAGTTAAAAATAATAAACATGTAGAATCAGAGGTAATTGGGATCGTTATGATGTCAACAGTTGTGCCATTCCATCCACTTCTTTGTATAAACATGGTAAAGTATGCAAGGCACTTCATTATAATAACATTGCCTTTAAGAAGCAAAATTATAATAACTGGACTTTCTTTGTCAAAGGAAACACAATTGCCTACAATCCCAAAGCAGTTATGTGGGTGATATAATTAAGTATTAATGGACAACCATTCCATTCTATTTGGAAATTAATGATAGGCAGGTCAGTTTGAAGGACGGGACAGATCATTCTGTTCTACAACTGACTTGTAGCCCTCAGTTCCATGAAAAAGTACATTATTACTATTTAATCACAGCTCCAGCCACTTAGTTTGTTTTTCTAGTCATCTAACTTTGAAAAATTGCCACCCAGGTTTAAACAGTAACAGAGAACTCTCTATTACCATTCACGTGGTAGCAATTGGTTGACATCCTAGCACATGTTAGGGTACACCTGGAGGCTTTCATCTGATTGTCCTCAAGTAAGTTTATATGGGCAATATTCAGCCAACCAGGATGCTGTACTCTCAAACACTATTATTGAATAGTAGATTATGGGTGTAACATTGAGAGCAATGTTTCTGTCACCACGGTAACAGGTAGTAGCACAAAACAGAAATAAGGAAAGTAAAAGTCAGCCAAAAATGATTCCAACTTGTGTACACATATGGTTCTGGTTATATTCCAACATGGCAACAGAAGAGTTCAAGGCTTGTTTGCTTAGTACAATAGTTAAGTATAAGGTGGTAGCAAGATCCACTGGCACTCCTATATTTTACATTCTCATAAACCAATGTTTTCGATACAAAAAGTCCTGTGAATGAAAAAAAGAACTAGGGAACTCTTTGGATTTGACCTACTGCCTTAGGGGCAAGTCCTTTGATATGACTGTTGGTCCGTGCCAATAACTTTACATTTATTTAAAATTATATAGTTTTAATTGGAGGTCAGCCTTTTTTCACCAAACAGTATTACTTTGAAATATCTTCAACAGGCTTTTTGTCAGTATCTCACACCTTCACCTGTCAAGTCAAGTCTGGCTAACTTAATCAGTAACATAGCTAGAAAACCATTATTTTTGTTAGAAATATTCAGAGGCAAAATTAACTTGGCATGCAGGAACCTTGGAGCAGTGCTGCCACAACACTGATTGACAGATAGCCCATTTGTTTGCAAAAACATTTCAGTCACGCATTAAAGATAGCCTTAAAAGTGACCACTTGGTTGCTGCTCCCTATCAGGACGTAACAATTTTCACTTGCTTCTGCTTGCTTTGCCTCCACTGGGCGAATTTAGCTAGTTTTCTACTAGGGCGGTGAACAAAATGACTTGCGTTTCCTGTCAGGTGGAGGGAAAGACCTTTTGACGCAGAGGCAAGTGTTCTATCACTGAGCCACGGCTTACATGGTTTGTCTCATCTGCTTAACTACTACTCCCTATTATCTGATCTTGGAAGCCTGTGACCAGAGCTGTCCTACCCTCCATGTCAGCAGGAGGACATAAGGTGGCAAACTAATTGCACGGAGAAAAAAGGAGAGAACATAAATAAGAAAACACGATTTAATATAAATAACGAACAAAAAAAAGAAAGACTTGCATTTATATAGCACCTTTCACGACCTCAGGACATTCTAAAGCGATTTACAGCCAATGGAGTACTTTTGAAGTGTAGTCACTGTTGTAATGTAAGAACAGCGGCAGTCTATTTGCACACAGCAAGCTCCAACAAACAGTAATGTGGTAATGACCAGATAATCAGTTTTTTTTTAGTGATGTTGGTTGAGGGATAAATATTGGCCAGGTCACCGAGGAGAATGCCCCTCCGCCTCTTCGAATAGTGCCATGGGATCTTTTACAACCACCTGAGAGACAGATGGAGCCTTGGTTTAATGTCTCGTCTGAAAGACAGCACCTCCGACAGTGCAGCACTCCCTCAGTATCGCACTGAAGTGTTAACCTACATTTTGTGCTCAAGTCTCTGGAGAGGGACTTGAGCCCACAACCTTTTGACGCAGAGGCAAGTGTTCTATCACTGAGCCACGGCTGACACCTAACTATCTACAGAACAGCCACAGATAAAGGCAATGATTATTGGCATGAATAACAGAATGGGCAGGAGATTTTCAAAAACTATGGGGCTCAATTTTGAAATGGTGGCGGGTTGGCAGCGGGGGGGAGCGGGTGAAGGTGCACGTGGCAAACCCGAATAAACAAAACTTACCGTTTCTGACGCGATCGCATCGTAATTGATGGTGATTAAAGTTCTCTCTGGGTTTCGCGCCCGGCAGCCCCTGATTGACAGGCTGGCTGCCAAAAGGAGCTGCAATGCAAGGAGGAGGGAGAGAAAGAGAGAGAGCGAGACGTCATCCAGCGCTGGAACGGAAGATCGGGGGGGGGGGGTGGGGAGAGGGGAAGATCAGGAGAGAGAGGAGATGATCGGGGTGAAGAGGGGAAGATCGGGGTGAAGAGGGGAAGATCGGGGGGTGAAGAGGGGGAGATCGGGGGTGGGTGAAGAGGGGGAGATTGGGAGTACATCGGGGGAGTGAAGAGGGAGAGATCGGGGAGACATCGTGGGGGGGTGAAGAGGGAGAGAACGGGGGGACATCGGGGGGGGGTAAAGAGGGAGAGATTGGGGGGACATCGGGGGGGTGAAGAGGGAGAGATCGGGGGACATCGGTGGGGGCGAAGAGGGGGAGATCGGGGGGTGAAGAGGGGGAGAACAGAGAGGGAGACATCGGAGCAAGGTGGAAAGGCAGGTTGATTTTGAGTTTTAACTTTGTGCAATGGTTTGTTATTTAATTTATTTTGTTTCTTGTTGCCTGATCCGGCCCTTCAGAAGCTGTGGGAAAGCCGCCCAGGTAAGTTAAAAATCATTCTAACGACCTAATATGTCACTAGTAAAGTGCCTTAAGTACCTCAATGAGGTACATTTGGCTCTTTAACGATCTTTAACTGGCCCTTTAACTATCTTCCGGATTCGGGTCGCCCGCATGCACACAGGTGTGTCCGGGAGAACTCGGAAGTTGGTGGGTTGGAGCCGGCTTCCGAACTCGCTCTGCATTTCTACAATTTTCTCAGCCCCCCCTGCCCCCAAAATTTACGTGTAAAATCAAGCCCATGGACTCTAATTTCAACTAGAATGCAATGGAAAAGTACTGTTTGCATTTTCACAAATACGTCTCCCAATGTATGTAAGCACTGATTTCTGAGACTGTGGAGGAGCTGCTTGGTTCCTATATAAAACTCATCACAGAGAATAAAGCAATCATTATATACTACCAGGCGTTTCAGCAGTTTTCTTATAGACGATATTGTTCAAATGTGAGTATGGGCTAAATTATTGTCCAACACTGGGGATAAGCACTTGTTTATTGGATTTCCAAAAGATCAGTCAAGTCCACTTCAAATTTGACTGAGGACTTTACACATTTGCTCAAACTGAGTTTCTAAAACATCCTGGCCCTGAATTTCCTCTGGATCTGGGGCACAATGTGGGGGTGAAGGGGGCAGAATCTCAGGCAAGACCCGGGAAAAATGTCAGGTCTCTGCCCGGTAGAGCAGCCGAGCTGAGTTACCACCGGGAGAAGTTCTGTTCACCCCATGGAGGGCCTGTGGCATCACAATGAGGCTGAGCCTGCAGGGTAACGTCCCCTGACAGTCTTACTTTGTATTTCATGATTTGGACACTGGAAAGAAACAAGCCCTTGTAAGGTTGGAAGTGGGGGTCATGGAGTCACCAGACCAGGGTAATGTCCTGGAAGACTCCCAGAAATCACTCTTTAAGTTTTTTTATATCAGCCGTCCCACAAATGGGGCCAATCACTTGGAGAGCAGGAACTTTTGGTGGGGGCTCGCCAGCATCATTCCCATGTGGCCATCTTCCCTCCTCCCCCAACCCCACCTCCACCAGTGGGTTCTCAAAATGTGCCCATACTAATGCAGGAGCCCACTGCAACTATTGAGCATGACAATCCCCATCGTCACCCTGGATACTCTGGCAAGGTCAGGAGCAGAGGTTAGCAGTGGAACAGGATTCCACTCTGCTGCACTTGTGGGGTGCAAGGGGTCCAAGGAATTTTGGCCCCCTTTAATTAAATGTATCAATGTGTTGTAATATAAAAAAAACTACAAAATGTGATCAAAGTGGGAGCATTATCATTAATTTAGAAAACCAAAAGTTACAAAGAATTATAGTCAACTTTAATGTTTTTTTGTTTTTGCTATTTTAGTTGATTTTTTTTATTATTGAAGAGCGAATGTTGATGGCATCATGGGGTTATTGACATTGTGAGGGAGCTGTATTAACATAAACAGTGGATACTGAATTATCACTGGATTTCTGACTGTATATTAATTCAGCTCACTCCTAATTGGTCTCCTTATCTGAGGAAGGATGTCCTTGCCAGGGAGGGAGTGCAACAAAGGTTTACCAGACTGATTCCTGGGATGGCAGGACTGACATATGAGGAGAGATTGGGTCGACTAGGCCTATATTCATTAGAGTTTAGAAGAACGAGAGGTGATCTCAACGAAACATATAAAATTCTAACAGGACTAGACAGACTAGATGTAGGGAGGATGTTCCCGATGGCTGGGGAGTCCAGAACCAGGGGTCACAGTCTCAGGATACGGGGTATGTCATTTAGAACCAAGATGAGGAGAAATTTCTTCACTCAGAGGGTGGTGAACCTGTGGAATTCTCTACCACAGAAGGCAGTGGAGGCCAAGTCATTAAATATATTCAAGAAGGAGATAGATATATTTCTTAATGAAAAAGGGATCAAGGGATATGGGGAAAAAGCGGGAACAGGGTACTGAGTTAGACGATCAGCCATGATCATTTTGAATGGTGGAGCAGGCCTGAAGGGCCGAATGGCCTACTCTTGCTCCTATTTTCAATGTTTCTATGTTTCAGAGCATCTTCCATGATGTTATCAGGTTACCGCTTAATCAAAGAATATTCAAAATTTGACAGAAATATACAGAACAAAAAGGATGTTAATGTTAATCTTAATTTTTCTGCACATATTAGGTTTAAAATGGGAATTACAACGCCCCTTAGGTAAGTGAGGAAGGGTAGGCGATCAGGCCTTGGGCCGGGAGGTGGGGGCGCGATCGATCAGTGACCAGGGTGAGGGGAGGGGGAGAGGCACTTTCAAAAATCAAAAACGGGTCCCGCAAGTCGCGCAGGGCCCTAATTTAAATAAATTATTCAGCACTTGAAATTTTGTCAACGTGCACTGATATGGCGAGCAGCGCACTTCTGGCTGGAAATGTGCCCGCGCTTCCTGTCCGCCATATTGGGAGCTTAGTAGACCGTGTAGTACCTGAAAAATGGGCGCTGTGCGGCCGAATTTCTAGACTACTGACTCTATGGGCTCGATTTTACACGTAAATTGCGGGTGCGGGGGGGGCGGGGGGGGGGGGGGGGGGCTGTGAAATTTGCAGAAATGCAGAGCGGGTTCGGAAGCCGGCTCCAACCCGCCGACTTTCAAGTTCCCCACAGACGCACCTGTGTGCGCGCAGACGTCCCGAATCCAGATGCTAGTTAAAGAGCCAAATGTACCTCATTGAGGTACTTAAGGTACTTTACTTGTGACATATTAGGTAGTTAGAACGATTTTTAGCTTACCTGGGTGGCTTTCCCACGGTTTTTGATTCATGCCTGGTTTCCCGGATCAGGCAAAAAGAAACAAAATAAATTAAATAAAAAACCATTGCACGAAGTTAAAACCCTAAATCAACCTACCTTTCCACCCTGGTCCATGACTCCCTCTCCGATCTCCCCTTCTTCATCCCCCCCGATGTTCCCCCGATCTTCCCCTCTTCCCCCCCCCCCCCCACCGATCTTCCACTCTCCCCCCTGATCTTCAGTTCTAGCGCCAGATAACGTCTCGCTCTCTCTCTTTCTCTCCCCCCCGCCCCTCACGCAGTTCCTGTCGGCAGCCAAAACATTAATCGCCATCAATTACGATGCGATCGCGTCGGAAACGGTAAGTTTTGTTTATTTGGGTTTGCCACGCGCACTTTCACCCCCCCACCCCCCGCCCACTGTTGCCAACCCGCCACCATTTCAAAATTGAGCCCTATATTTCCCTATTGATGCTTTCATCAGTGTCTAATACTCTTACACCTTGTCTCATACTGCTCCTAAGGCCAGTTCCCTGTGTTTCAAATGTCTGCAATTTCCTGTCCTGTTACATGTGTCTCTTCACCCAGGGCTGTTTGGTTTTCAAAAATGTATCTGCAACACATCACAAACTTATTATCATTGAGCCATTCTTTCCCCAGCCTCTCCTTGACTTTCCAACTCCGCTGACCTTGACTTTCCAACTCTGCTCCCCAATGCAGAAGGCTGCTACAAAGCCCTCTCCCCCCATTGGGGGCACTTCAGGGCCATTACAACCACGTTCTGGGGAACAGAATGAGGGAAAGAAATGAAAACCAGTAAGCAGAGAGACAAACATGAAGAAACTAAAAGCAACAGCAAAGAAAAACAAAGGAAGGAAGAAGCGAAAGCTGGAGAGAAGGAATTTCATAACTGTGGATCAAAATTGTCCTATGTGCACACAAGTCAGAATGACTCAAGAGAAAACCCAGAAACAACTTAATTGCTTCCATACTTTTTGTTGATCACACATGACTACATACAGGAAAATATACAGACAAAGGAGGCAGAAAATGCAGGGAAATTGTATGATGCGCAGGAAATATCTGCTTATGGGAGCGCTGGTAAAGTAACCATGTAAAAAGGCTAATGTGACCACATCTTAAAATATGGGATGTTATTCTTTAGTGTGGACTTGTAAAAGTTAGAACTAGTAAAGATCAAAGATTCCACTTACGAACTATTCATCTTCATTGGATTATCTCTTATGAATTATTCCATTTAATAGTAAGTTTGTCCTTTAATTTCAATGTACACATAATCAAATAGAGACTTTCATCCTGTTAGTCTGCCCTGGATTTGAACTCAGGCTGCTGAATGACAGTGTTTAGCTCCCTGTGTTGAACAGTCACCAAAGTATCTGATTCATAAAATTTTTTTTTTAAATTTGGTATATTCCCAGTTCCTCACTTTTTATTAACAATCAATCCATTGAATTGCAGGAGGAATTTGTATTAGAACCACAATGCACAAGAACATGGCCCTGATTTTACTATTAGTTACTAGTGCTATGTAACATTACAGTACTATGTACTCTTGGCACAAAGTAGTTTGATCACCATTTAGATTCTCCCACAATATAAAGATACTTTTCTCCCCCTCCATTCTGGTGCTGTTTATACCAGTGGTACTTTCATCAACCAATCAACACACGCACCTAAGTCTTACGAGCCTTGAAATTGCTGCTGGTCTGCTATTCAGAGGTTACCTGTGAGTTACTAACGTTTTTTGGGAGTAACAAGGCCTGCCGGTTTATATGTAATTTTGCTGGTTTCAACCTGTGCGCTATAATGTGGGCTATGTCTCATACACACCAGCTAATGAAAAGGAAGCAACACTAATCCTCTGAATCAGCTGCAAACTACAACTGGGAGGTAGTTAAACACCTGGAATAACACTGGGAAGGTAAAGGAAGATGTTTACTGAACAAACTTGCTATAGAATTTGAGTTCCAGAATGAGAAAAGTCAGTTTTTCAGGTTAGGAGATGCAAGGCCTACTGAAGGACTCAGGGAGAGCTGGCATATCATTTATGGGACATATGGCCACCAACCTCAGAAGATAGTGCACCAAGCATGGAAGGAGAAGCCTAAAAACAGGCAGTACCAGTCAGCCACCACAATCATGGACATAGCAGACTCACATACATCAATTTTGTAACCTGCAGTAAGCATGTGCTATACCAGATTCCTGACGCAATGGCTCCGATTTTAATTCCAGTTAATATGGGGCGGGGGTCTTGGCCATGCCTTTCCCACCCTGATCTGACCACCTGCAATTTTAAATATGCAGATTGGGCTCCGATGATGTTGGACCAGGAGGAGCAAGAGTGTTCCTCCAATGCCCACAAGGAAACCTTGGGCCTTACTTGCCAATTTCACCGTGAGGGAATGCAGTGGCATTTTTGGTTATGTAAGATCGCATTTTTCTTAGTGAAGGGTTATTTATTTTTTCTTTCCCAGAGAAATATAATCATCCAGGACTTTCTCTTCCAGGACAATAATCACGGACTGTACACAAAATACAGTGACTGATCCCTTCCCTTTCTAGTTCCTGGAGGTCCAGGAGTTGGCCAGCTACATTATGATTTGACACAACTCCGAAGATCCATCCAGATTGGAATGAAAAAAATCCCAGGTTTCTTTCACGACAGGATTTGATCTCAATTAGGTCTCCATACAGACTAGCTTTGAGCACCTTCAGGGCACTTTAATCCAGTCTGGATTGGCAGAACTGAACAAGCATGTGCCTTTATTAAGTGAATGTATGCTATCAATCTTTTCAGTGTGTTATCTCTGATCCAGACCACAGATTGTGCTAATTCTGCCCCTGCCCTTTGTGTCGTTTGCCAGACCTAGCCCGAGGACATTCAGGTAGTGCAAGAAGAGATCTTCTACTCAGTCAGTGTGGAGCTGCTGCTGTGCCAAGCTGTCAGACAGGGAGTGCCGTTGGCACATTAGCTTCCAGCCTGTTCCCAGTATCAACTGTGAGTTTGGTAACTGAGCCTGGGATTGAAAGAACTGAACAATCCTCCCATCCTAAAACAAACAAAAAAGAAAAAGGTGAAAAGAAGGGCACGTTGTTGGAAAATGAAATTGCATTTTTCAAAGAGTAGGAGGAAGCTACTGGTTAAATGGCTGGTTAGCACTAAAGAACCATTATTGTAGATGTGCTGTGACTAACTGCCAACTGCTACATTTTTTTGTTGCTATTAACAAAAATTGGAAAGCCATATGTTTCTGTGATTTTGTTAGTTGTTTATTAATTCCATTTTGGTGAAAAGAAGAATGTCAGGCTCCAGCTTCCTAAAGTACAGACATGTATTTTCAGTAATGTTTGATGACTTTTTCAAAATTAATATCCATTAGGTGTTGCAGTTCATCCCTGGCTCCAGTGGCCTCACTTTTAATATTCTCTGGAATCAGCTATCAGTTATAACTGTTCACTAAGCTGCTTTTAGATCACCAGTCAATAGGTGGACCTGGTCAGTTTTGGTTTAATTAATGTTAGCGATTAGCACTAGAAAATTAAAGGGAAAATGTTGGTAGTCAGCATTTATTTTAATCATGAGTTTTCAAAGACGTTGCTGTAATTAGTGCTGAACAGACAACATCATGAGCAATAAGATTACTGTAAAAGTAGCTTTGTTGATGCATTACTGTGTACTCTTCACTCACTGTTCCCATAAATATAGATGTCCTACAAAAATTAAAATCAATTTTGAAGCTGTCGCAACCTATTATTACATTTTTAATGTATATCTGCAAGCTACAGAAGCTTGTCTATGGGTAAAAATCCCTCTCTTAACTTGACAAATAGAAAGAAAAACAGTTACAAATGCTGGAAATCTGAAATAGAAACATAAAATGCTGGAAATACATAACAGGTCAGTCAACTTCTGTAAAGATAAAGACAGATTAATGTTTCAGCGATAAGACCCGGTTACATTTTTGGATTTATTTTACTTTTTTTACTCTTGATATTTTTGGCTTCTGTGTATCAAGCTTGTCTGATAAATGAGCCCTAGTTTCCAACATTCTCCAGAGTGTTTTCACTTGCCCATTATCATAAAATAGGATAATGAACAGTGAACCCTTTTTTAGATTCCTTTAACTACTGATTCTAAACTGAACCCCCACAGGATCCTCCTTGTCTTTGAAAACAATGGAGTAACACTACACTCCACTTTGTTTTGGGCTTTAACTGCCAAATAAATGTATTAAACAGTAATAGAACAGCAGAATTATAATATTTATATTTACATTAGTTGTTAAACTTTACTACCTTCTTCTACAGTATAAAATAAACAGTTTGCAGCACTAGTGCTAAAACAATGACTAAAGTTACTTTTTTCATGTAATTGCTCTTCAATTTTGTCCTCACTAATTATGGAAGTGATCTGGCTTATCTTATTCTTTTCAGAGGAGTTTTCCAGTCAATCTCTCATTGAAGGCTCCGGATCAAACTGAGAGATTTAAAAGAAACAGGCTGTAAACTAGTATCTAGAACTGGGCACAATTTAAATAACTTTTGTTTAATTCAAAAAGGTGACAATCAGCCACATAACCGAACAAATCACATCGTATGTTAATATTTGAATTGAGTGATGACTCCTCCCTCAAACAAACTGCCCAATGACCAACCGAGCATTCAACACAACACTGTATTGAGTTAAGCTGGGACATGATTTCTGAAACTGGTTTTTAATTCCTACATATTGAGACAGCCAATACCAAGCTAAATTACAGACAAAATCATTTAATTTTTGTCACATCAACTCCTCTTTTTGAATTTGATATGCATGAGTACAGTCAATGCAGCACCTATGAGAATCAAAAGTACATTTATTCCTGCTTTGATAGCACATCACTGTTTTCATTTGGAAGCCAAAATTATGTTGGATGACCATGATATATTCATGCAGGGGCTTGCTCCATCACAACTGGCACACATATTTGTTATGAGTTGACTGGAACCACATTAAAGGATTCTTGTCAGAATGTGCAGTAAATGCAGTTCCGGAAGGCAAAGCTCAACCGAATGATCCAAAAAATGCCCTGTGTACAGACCTCACAACAGCTGATCCCAATTATTTCTGAGACTTGACAGTCCGCACGGATGCTTTGGACAGAGTTTGCTTGAGGGAGGAGCCAAGTCATTCAATTAAAATATATATATGGTATGTAATTTGCCCAGGTTTGTCTGATTGGCAGCTTTGTAGCTTATATAGCACTCAGATAACCTTAAACATTTTTTTCTAATTGTTGACTAAGCAGTAGCTTGCGAATAGTAAATATGTTCCTCCCATTGTCGTTTATCTTGCTCAGTACAGCACCAATGACTTGGTATGGACTGTGAAGGCTAGTATGGGTTCTGATCCAAACTGTCCACAACCTCAGCATCCTGTTCAACTCTGAGCTTCTAATCCTGTATCCTCTCCATCAGAAAGACTACCTAATTTCACCTCCATAAAATCGGCCTCGTCCACCCCTTCCTCAGTCCATTTGCGCTGAAACCTTCATCCATGACTTTGTCAACTCCAAACTCGATTGCTCCTGTGCTCTCCTGGCTGGCCTTTCATTCTCCACTCTGCATAAACTTCAGCTCATCCAAATCTCTGCTGCCTGTATCGTATCCTATCCTATATCAAATTCAACTCACCCATCACCCCATCCTCCCAAACTACATTGGCTCCCAGTGTCATAATGCCTCAAATTTTAAAAATCTCATGCTTGTGTTGAAATCCATGCAAAGCCTCACCTTTCCTTTTCTTATAACCTTCTCCAGCCCCACAACTTACACCCCCCAAAACTCTCTGTTTCTCTGACTCTAGTCTTTTGTCCGTGCTTCCCCTCACCCCACCATTGTTGGCCTTGCTGTCAGTCAACCTGGTCCTACTCTTTGGAATTCCTTCCCTAAACCTCTTCCCCTCTCTGCCTCCCTCTCCTCCTTTAGGACCCACCTTAAACCTACCTCTTTGACCAGGTTTTTTGCTTTGGCTCGGCATCCATTAGCTTCCTTATGCTTTTCTGAAGCACCTTGAGACCTTTTTGTATGAAAGGCATTATTTAATTACAAGTTGGTGGTTGTGACCCCAGACGCTTAGATTTCTATGTTCATAGTTCTAATTGCCAAAATTGTAATTGCTGCAGCAATTCAAGAATGGACGGCCATAGTACATCATGGATGATTCAGTGCAGGTGCAAAGGGTTTGGGGATCCCTGACCTTAAAATGTCACTGACCACATTGAGATGCCACATGGCTCAAAAAATTGAACCACACGTATGAAAACTTGACTTTTGCTGTTTGATTTATATTTAATAGACAATTGGACTGCTCAGCTGAAAACCAGACAGGTGGCAACCTTAAATCAACAACTCTCCAGCTCGGTTCAGCCCTGGCCAAATGTAAGGTAGAGCTCCTTCATTAAAAGTGTGCTTTAATCCCAATATTAGAAAAGCATCCGGAACTGTGTGGCATTTTCATCTCCCACAGATTGTATAAATAAAATCATTTAAGAGCTCTCCCAATGGTTCCATTGCTAAAGGCACTGCCCCATTATGGAACTGAGCCATACATTCGAGGAAAGTAGTAGATTTGATCCCTGGTCTGTGCTGTTGTCAACCAGGGCAGTGCTGGAGGTGCTGAAAATATTCTCAATGCCACTGGGTTAGGAAAGGAAAACAAAGTTAGCCAAGATTCCTATTTATGATCACGTTGCAGTGATCTCTGCCGGAAATTGCATTTCAGTGGATATTGGGTGAGGATAGTATCAGGCTCAGTGGTGATGTCCACATGGACAAATAGCCAGTTAATATTTACTTTATGGGCTCACACATGAGGAATGGCCTCTATAGTTCCCCTGATACCTCAGTTAGAAAAGACAGTTTCAAGCTGACCCAAACAGACCTTGAAGTTTCCAGGTTCAATGCTTGGTCTTCGCTGCCTCTGCTGATCTTGGCTACAGTCCCATTAGGGACAATGCAATTGTCCTCAGTGTTCCCTAAGCTAGTAAAGGGGAAAACGAGACAGGGTTTCCACTGTTGATCACTATCCAATGGTGGTCACCTGTAGGCATCAGATGAGGAAAGGATCAGACTCAGTTGCAATGCTTGCTCGCCTGTTGAATAGTCTTTAAACTCTCACTGTCCAGGTTAAGACATAAAGAATGGCCCCTTGGAAGAGGTGGCTGGACCCCATGGAAATGTGCTCGACTGAGGTCCAGTGACTTCTGGAGAGGAAAAAAGTGAAAAATAAAGAATAAAATAAATAAAACCCTATGATTATTTAAGACTAAAATACTGTGGCAATTTTGAGCATCATAGGAGGCACCAACAAATCACCATCATGTAAATAGACACTGTCAATGATTACCATTTAGAGAGTACCTCCGTGGAATAGCATTCATGCATTTCAGCATAGCAGATGTGCTGAGGTGATGGAGGCAGAGAAATTCAACCAGATCCATCCATTCAGTATGATCTTACATTGCCTTGCATTACCTAATTTGGGGGATTGTATTTTAACAAAGATTTTGGTAGCTTGAAGCATTGAAAATGGTAATACAAACATAAATTGGGAACAATTTCAATAGAAGACATTATAAATGCCATTTGTCTGTATTATGTAGAAGTTTGAGTGTGACATAACGATTTGTACAGTAGTTACTGAGTTTTGTTTGTTGTAAATTTACAACAGTTCTTTTTTGTAAGGCAGTGGCATGACAACAACTTGCATTTATATAACACCTTTAATGTAGTAAAATGTCCCTAGATGTTTCACAGGAACATAATCAAACAAAATTTGATACCGAGCCACATAAGGAGTTATTAGGGCAGGTGTCCAAAAGCTTATTCAAAGAGGTAGGTTTTAGGGAACGTCTTAAAGGAGAAGAGAGAGGTACAGAGTCGGAGAGGTTTCGGCAGTGAATTCCAGAGCTTAGGGCCTAGGCAGCTGAAGGCACGGCCGCTAATGGTGGAGCGATTAAAATCGGGGATGCACAAGAGGCCAGAACTGGAGGAGCACAGAGATCTCAAAAGGTTGTAAGGCTGAAGGAGGTTACAGAGATAGGGAGGGGCAAGGCCACGGAGGGATTTGAAAACAAGGATGAGAATTTTAAAATCGAGGCATTCCCGGACCAGGAGCCAATGTAGGTCAGCGAGCTTAGGGATGATGGGTGAACGGGATTTGGTGCGAGTTAGGATACGAACAGCAGAGATTTGGATGAGCTCAAGTTTATGAAGGGTGGAAGATAGGCGTCTGGGCAGGAGAGCATTGGAATAGTCGAGTCTAGAGGTAAGAAAGGTATGGATGACAACCTCACCTCACAACAAATTTTTACGGCAATCACATTTCTCCTAAAAATTAAACACATATTTGGCTCCACATATATGGAGGCATTATTCAAATTTCATTTTTTTTCCCTCTCCGAATTTCTCTTCCAATTTTCTCCCCTCCCCCTCTCTCCTGAAGGCTTTGACTCTATCGATGGGGTTCGGCTCAGTGGTGATCCTCCAGTACCTTGTCGAAGTGCCACATACATATGTGAGCTTTGACAGTGAGAGCAGGCAGGTTATGTGACCGTAGAGGACACCACAACCAAGCCTGATCCTGCCCTTATACAAGATCCACACACACACAGGTTTCCATTAGGACTCAATGTATGGTGATGTGAAGAAAGAATTCTGGTTGATTTTCCCCTCCCTAAATCAGATGAAGTGAGCCCAATTGTCACACCTCTAATCCCACCTCATGTGACGGCAACTAACCCAGCACATGTCGGAGATTAAACCAGGGACCTCCCTAGGCAAAGAGACAGAGGGGCCGATTTTCAGATGGCCGAGCGGGTGCGTTGGGAGCGGGGGGCTCCTAAAATGGCGGAATCCCGGAGCGGGTTCGGAGCCCGGCTCCAACCCGCTGACTTCCGGTTTCCTCAATGACGCGTTTGGGTGCGCGCGCAGCTCCTGCATGTGGAACTCCCACCGGCAATTAAAGCCAGCAGGATGACAATTTATATTATTATTTAGGTAGTTGAGGTACTTGACAGACCTCATTGACTGGAAATTTTGGCAGGGGTGCAATTTTGAAGGATCCTCAGCATGTTTCCTGTGCTGTGGGAAACACTCCCTGTTGGAGCAGATGTGTTTCGGTCAGCAGCCAGTGGGAGATGCAAAGGTTTATTTGACAGTCGGGGGGGAAACCTCATTTATTGCAGCAGGGCACTCTGTCACTTCAGACAAAGTTTTGGCTGCAACACCTTTGTCTTTCCACTCAAAATTATTAATTTATACCCTAAACTCTGCTGTGCAAACACATTTACCTACTTTGCGGACCCCCTCAAACTCACACCGTCAGGATGGGGGGAGCCATGGCTGCATTCATCAAATCATCCGAGGACGGACAACATCAGCAGCATCAACAGGCATGCCGTCCACCTCCGCCACGTGTAGCTCCTCAACACAGTGCTGCGCCACAGGCACCTGCACAAAATAGTCATGCAATTACACACAGGCCCACTGTAGGGTGACCCAATGGGTGGCATCAAGTGTGGGTGTTCATGGTGAACCTCATGAAAGGGACTTATTACACAAGCCAGTCAAGAATGGCCAAGACATGGCAGTAGTGGTGACAATAATAATATTTAATGTGCCATTAACACAAATCAAATATAAATAAAAAACATGACAAACCGTCAAACCCCCCTGTGCATCCCCTGCGTGCTCACAAAACCTTTGCCTCACGCTTCTGATTACTCCTACGTGGTGCTTCCCCTGTGGCTGCAGCTGAGGTAGTGGCAGGTTGCTCTTATGCTTTGGGCCTACGCCCTCTGGGTTTCGGTGCCCGTGAGGCCCCCTCCAAAGACTGCTCCACCTGCAAATGTGCAGGGGCAGACTCGACCACCTGGAGAGGAGGCAGCATTGCGGGTACTGGTTGAGAGGGAGGCAACGGGTGAGATGTGAGAGCGCTTTGAGTGGCGTCCCCACTTCCATGTCCCCTTTCGCCATCATCCCTCTCCTGGGCCAGGCCCACATCACTCCTGCCACCCTGCTGGATGACAGTTTGGAGGACATGTGTGAAGCCTTGTAAGGCCAGTGCTAGTGTATCTGCCTGTCTGTTTAAGGCGGCAGAAAGTTGCTCACCCTGAGTCCGAAGGGCCGTTGTCAGGGCCTGAATGGACTCATTGGTGAGCTATGCTTGAACCTCCATGGAGGCTAGCCTTCCCTCCATCGCAGACATTCCCGCACTTACCCGCGACACTATCTTAGAAATGCCCTTACATCCCTGTGACAGTATCGCAGAGATTCCCTCCTGTACCTGTGCCACCATTCCACTCATGCAGGAGTTGGACTCCTCCATCCTCTGCGCGATTGTGGAGAGTGCGCGTGGCACCTGTTCCAGCACCTCGCAAATGTGCTGTTGCCCCTCGATCATTCTCCTTTTAAAGGATGGCCCCCAGGGTTCAGCATCTGTGTCCAGCTGAGCAGAGCCTGGAGAAGAGTGCTCCCACCAATGTGGACTCTCCACAGCTGCCCCAGCCACCTGTGTCTGCTTGTGCTCACATGTCTGTGGTGACTCACCATGTGCAACCCCAACTAACTGAGGACGGGGACCCACCGAGGTGTGTGTATCTGCGCTGGTGGATGGTTCACTCAGATGTGACGGTGCCCCCTCAAAGGCCGGCAGGTCCTCTGAGGAATTGCCCTCCGCCATCATGGCAGGCGCTAAAGGCCCTGTAAGAGAACAGAAGACAATATTAAGCATGATGACAGATGTTGAGGTGCTGAAGATGGCAAGACATGTTAACATCATTTTCTATTGTGAGTGCCGAATGTTAAAGTTCTGTCACCAGCCGTTTGTCGGGTGGCAATCTCGGCGTCCCCGACGGACAGGCACTCCAGGGTGTGGCTCACTTCAAGAGCCTCCTGCTCCGCATCCGTGAGGACGACCTGATGTTGCGGCCCCCGTCCGGTCTTCGCACTCTCCCGTGCATTCTGGGCTCTCTTCTCCTATAAGGGGAGAAAGTAGAGAGGCGTGAGTGAGGGATGGTGACGTGGCCAACCGCTGAATGCATTGGTTTGGGTGAGGCTGACCATGAAAGAGATGCATCAGAGGGTGAGTATGAAACAGAGCCATGACATTGTATGAGGATTGGGTTGAGTGGTAGTGGTGGAATGAGTACTGGGGAGGTGAGTAAGTGCAGGTAAGTTGAGGATGAGCTTTGGGTGGATGTGAGGAGTAATGTAATAGAGTAGTGTTGGCATGAACAGAATGAGTTGGGGGCGGTGACGTGGAAGACGGAGTGTAGGAGGGTGGGGGCGGTGACGTGGAAGACGGAGTGTAGGAGAATGAGTAAGTGTACTCACTTTGGCTGACCTAGTTAGGTCATTGAAGCGCTTCCTGCACTGGATCCATGTGCGGGAGACGTTGCTGCTGCTGGTGACCTCCTCTGCTACCTCGAGCCAGGCCTTCTTAGTGGCAGAGACAGGCCACTTCCTCCCATCCACCAGGTAGAAAATATTATTCCTCCTCCTCACCCCATCCAGTAAGACCTTGAGTGAGGCATCAGTAAATCTGGGTGCAGCCTTTCCCATGGGCTGCTCCATTCTATAATTTTGGTTCTTTGTTGCAGGAGCAGCCATTGGAGGACTGCCCCTTTAAATAGAGCTCCTCCGGCTGACAGCCTGTGATGCGGGTGCGCAGTCCGCCCGCTGCGCAGGTTTCTGACGGGAAACCCGGAAGCCACGTAAGTGGCTTCAATTTACCCGCGATCGCGTGGGGAACGGACGGATTTTACTGGGCGGGTTACCCACGCGCCCAGTCGACCCCCCGCTGCCATCCCGCCTCCCTGGTAATATCGGGGCCAGAGACTCTGCTCTCAGCCATCAGGACAACTCATTAAATTTCATTTTAATGAGTGAGATATGCTCCTGTGAGCACTTTCATTAGTTCCTTGGCATCCAGAAGACCGACTTCAATTTAGTATACAATTTGCACCTAATTAGTGCAGGAACTTGGCATAGAAAATAGTACATTTGCATTACTTCCACCCGTTCACCCATGCATTGGCATCTCACTTGGCTCTTATTCATACTGGTAATATGTATTACTACTGGCTTTTAACAGCAAATTGTAAGCTGCCGGTAAAAACTGACTGTTCTTTAAAAAAAATCATGCTACTGTTTGCATTAAAAACCGACACACATACTAACACAAATTGGAAAATCTGGCCTAAAATCTCCAGAAGATGTTTAATCCTATTGAATATAATGAGAGCAGAGGTACTGGGTTTTACAGTAGGTTACGTATTGGCCTTTCTCCTCTGGGATCTGGGTTTAAATCCAGCCCAGATTGATGAGATGAAAGTCTCCTCTGTCTGCTGACTGGACAGGTCCTCTGTGAAATGAGTTTGGACAGTCTCAATCTAATTCCTTGTGCACAAAACTGTCCCTAATTTGGCACTAATTGAAAATGTGACTCAGAAAGGCTGTTGTGCAAAATGGAAAAAAAATCACTCTGGTACAGTAAGGGGTGTTTTTCTGATGCTGACACTGAGGCACAGTGCTGGGGCAGAGTAGAGGAGTGTTTGATGCTGACATTTGGGGGAAGTTATCTTTTATGATCCTGCCTGATTTTGATCATGGTAGAAAATTCAGCCTGTGAGGCCTACCGCCGCCTCACCGGCCTGACTGGGATTTCCTTCCCCCTGCTCCAGCCTGTGCTACTGCTAGCCACTCCCTTCCCGACTGCTGCTTGCAGGGTGGCAGGTCCTGGGTGCTTGGAGGAATTCCCTCCTGTCTGCCCCACTTACTGATGCTTCCCTGGGCTGCCATTTGGAAGCTGACAGTAGTGGAAGGGCCTTGATATCCCCTCATGGAGGGAAACGGGCTTGTAGTGGCCTCCTCTCCCTCCAGTCAGCCCCACTTACCTGCTGAAGGCCTCAAGTCTCGGCCGAGTCCTTCATTGATTGCTCCGATCCAACCTTTGGGGCACTTGTGTCCCTTTAAGATCCCTCGCTGCCTCTTCTGATGCTGCAGTGGCATCTCACAGTGCCATGCATATGGGATGAACCCCGAACCAGCAAAATGGGGCAGGATTGGGTCAGATCTGGAGATACTACGTCCTGCTGGACATAGGAACATAAGAACATTAGGAACAGGAGTAGGCCATTCAGCCCCTCGAGCCTGCTCCATCATTCAATTAGATCATGGCTGATAAGCACCTCAATTTCATTTACCTGCCTTTGCTCCATATCCCTTGACACCTTTACCTAACAAAAATCTATCTATCTGTCTTGAAAGCTCCAATTGTCCCAGTATCCACAGGTTTTTGGAGTAGAGAATTCCAGATTTCTACTACACTTTGTGTAAAAACATGCTTCCTGATTTCACTCCTGAATGGCCTAGCTCTAATTTTAAGATCATGTCCTTGATTCTCCCACCAGAGGAAATAGTTTCACTTATCAAATCCTTTTAACATTTTAAACAACTTGATTCGATCACCCCTCAATCTTCTATACTCAAGGGAATACAAGCCCAGTTTATGCAACTGGACATCCACCCTGAAGAGGAGAATCCTGGCATTGCCACGTAAAAGGGGAAGTATTTCACTCCCCAGCACTAACATCCCTCACCTTGATCAGCATAAAAAGTGTATATTTTGGGGAACTTTCAACTTCAGCAGGGGTGGAAAACAGGCGGCTGATCCGATATCGCCAGTTTTCCACCCCTGCTTCAATGGAAAGGAAATCGGGTGGGGTGTATAACAAGCGGACAATCTAATCTCCCCAAGTCGTGCCCCTCCCCCCCCCCCCCCCACCCTGCTGACATTGAAAGCTACTACCACTGTGTAAGCAAAGGCATCACATTAGGGCAGTGCAACTGCACAGATGATTAATTCTCCAGTCACTGACAAAACTTGTGTTGATCTGATTAAAAAAATGTGAATTTTCTGCAATTTTTTTTACAAGTTGGCATGGGAAGGGGCAATACAATGGAGCAAATCAGCACATGCACCGCAAATAGGGTTCAAGCCTATACACATCAACCATGATTTAATCTTGATAGTTTTTGGCACTCCCAGAACTGTGAATAGGGCTCGAGCTATACACATGAAATTTAATCTTGATAGCTTGTGGCACTCCCAAACATTGAAAGAAACGATACAGGTGCTGACATTCGCTTAAATGTTTATGTGAAAATTACACTACCATACTTAAAAAGAAACCCTCTGCTTGAGGAACATGAAACAAATTGTGTAAATATAACAGTGACAGTGACGACTCTATTATGTATGAATAATGAATAATGTAAGATATAAAATTTTTCACTTTTGTCTAAGCATATGTTCCTGCTTCAAAACACAACGAACTGACCAAAAAAATCAACAGACGCTGGGGCCAATTTTAACTTGGCGAAATCAGCTTTAACAGGGCCTCAAAATGGGGTTGGTAGACTTAACGACCCATTTACACCAGCAGCCACCAATTTTACAGGAGTCAATCGCTAGGTGATTGTAGCGCCTGCCTCTTTCTGGCGGTAAACCCCTTTTAACATGCAAATCGGGATCCTATGACGTGCATAAGGCCCTGATCGCCATTTTAGAACCAAACCATTTGAAGCATGCGCCGTGCTCCCTCCGAACAGTTTTAATGACGATACAGCTGAGGGGGCCCTGAAAAGGTAAGTTTTAAATATTTTTGTGACACCAGGAGAAGCAAGAGTGGTCCTCCAGACCCCACAAACATAATCTGGGCCACTGCCACCCCAGGCTCCTACACCCTCCACGATCACACCCCTCCCCCTCCCTCAAGGACTTAGCTTGCTGCTGGCAGGGCACCCCCCGAGCCGTCCGATGTTGCACCGGCCCAACTCTGGCGAGCTGCATCGGGACACCCATTTGGGGCGGCAGCTCACCGGTTCGATTTAAATGAGGCCCGGACCTCAAAATGGCTCCATCCATGCCTTTGTTACCTTCAGACTCGACTATTCTAATGCTCTACAGGCCAGCCTCCCATCCTCCAAAAATCAGCTCATCCGAAACTCTGCTCCTTGTATCCAATCCTGCACCAAATCCTTCTCACTCATCACCCCTGTCCTTGTTGGCCAATATTGGCTCGCAACACCTCAAACGTAAAATTCTCATGCTCATGTTTAATTCTTTCACGGCCACTACCTCTGTAGCTTCCTCCAGCCACACAACCTCCCCAAACTCTCCATTCCTCCAACTCTGGCCTTTTGAACATACCCCCCCTCCCTCTTTTATCCCCACCATTGATAGGCGTGCCTTCAGGTGCATAGGCTGCACGCTCTGGAATTTCCCACCTAAGCCCTTCTGCCTCTCCACCTCCCACTCCTCCTTAGAGACTTTTCTTAAAGTACGTCAGCAGAATAGGAAAATGGCTTAAAAAATTGAGCTTTTGCAAAACCAATTATTACTGCAGTGTGTGAAGCCACAAACTATCTAACTGCATAATATGGAGTCCCATGCCAGTGGACAGGACAATTTAAAATTAATTTGCTTTTAAAATTCCCCAATTGCAGTATCTTATTGTTGATGTGATACAACATGAAAGAAGGCATGCCAGGGAGATTGGATTCCCCCCACTCCCTGCTCCCCACCATTGACAGCCGTTCCTTCAGCTGTCTAGGTCCTACGCTCTGGAACTCCCTCCTTAAACTTCTCTGCCTCTCCATCTCCATAAACCTCTTTGAAAATGTATGATATTTGTGTGGGAGTGATTAAAAAGGGGAACCAGCCATAAGAGTGGGATGGTACCAGTCCTAATCTTGGGAGAAGTCTGTGGCTACACCTTTTCTTGTCACCATAATGCTCTTACATGCAAAGATATCCATGGTGGCTTCCTTCAGAGAAATATCAGGTTTGTAATTTTTGAGCTGTCCTTCAGTTCAGGTCTATTTGTTTGTGTTATGTGCCATTTTGTCATGTAAGCAGACAAGTAGTCTTCAGATAGAATCATAGAATCATAGAAGTTTACAACATGGAAACAGGCCCTTCGGCCCAACATGTCCATGTCGCCCAGTTTATACCACTAAGCTAGTCCCAATTGCCTGCACTTGGCCCATATCCCTCTATACCCATCTTACCCATGTAACTGTCCAAATGCTTTCTAAAAGACAAAATTGTACCCGCCTCTACTACTGCCTCTGGCAGCTCGTTCCAGACACTCACCAACCTTTGAGTGAAAAAATTGCCCCTCTGGACCCTTTTGTATCTCTCCCCTCTCACCTTAAATCTATGCCCCCTCATTATAGACTCCCCTACCTTTGGGAAAAGATTTTGACTATCTACCTTATCTATGCCCCTCATTATTTTATAGACTTCTATAAGATCACCCCTAAACCCCCTACTCTCCAGGGAAAAAAGTCTGAGTCTATCCAACCTCTCCCTATAAGTCAAATCATCAAGTCCCGGTAGCATCCTAGTAAATCTTTTCTGCTTTCTTCAGATATAAGCTGAAGGACTACAAAACAGTGACAGACGTATCTAACCTGCAGTCTACCCTGTCTGTGAGCAAGTGACCATCCATCTTATTTCCAACCTGATAATGCTAAAAATTTCTCCCAGCTTTCCACACAAATGTACTTCCCACTGGGTATTATTTGATAACAGTCAGCTGCAGGTATCAGTGAGTTTTTCCCCTCCTTAGCTTAGGGGTGGTGAGGCCAACTTCAGTGCTCTTCCTTATGTCACAGCTAAGATCAGCTAATCCAGCACAGGCCAGCGATCAAACCGGGAATGTTGCTGATCTGCAAGTCTCAGTCCCACACTGATGGTGCATTTTCAAACTGAGCAATCTAGGAAGCTGCTATTTGATTCTTTTTGTATTGCAATGGGCACTTGGGGAGATGCATAAACTCTGGAGTGTGTTCTCATTTCCTATCATCACAACTTATAAAAATCTGACAGCTTTCATTGCGTCTTTTAAATTTTAGTAGAAATGTAATAATTTTCTCTATCCACCGGATTATGCTTTCAGTTCTAGCTTTTGATCCAGATGGATAGTCCAAGATCGGAAGGAGCTTCATAAGCCCCATGGAGCGGCGAACAACACATCACAGAGATCGCTGACAAACACGAGACCGGGGATCCACTATCTTTGTGGGCACACAGCTCCAGGTCTCAAGTTGGTATCACAGAGCAGGTCTGGAGGGGCTGGCCCCAGGAACCTGTGCTGGCAAAAGTAAATGTCGTTGAACCCAACAGAGGACAGTAAATATGTAGACAACTGATCTGTCATTCGTTATTGACAAATGTCAAGACAACAAAAGAAGACAAGACCAGAAAGTGACATGAACTTTTCGGAATTGTCCCTTTAGATTGGAAAATTGCAAATGTAACTCCATTATTTAAGAATGGTGAAAGAGAGAAACCAGGAAATTATAGACCTGTTAGTCTAACATCTGTTGTGGGAAAGTTATTGGAATCTATAATTAAGGACAGTGTGACTGAGCACTTAGAGAAATTTGAGCTGATTAGAGAGAGCCAACATGGATTTGTAAAGGGTAGGTCACGTCTAATGAACCTAATTGAATTGTTTGAGGAACTAAAGCAGTAGACAGGGGAATGTCTATGGATGTAGTTTATATGGACTTCCAGAAGGCATTTGATAAGGTTCCACATAAGAGACTGTTAGCTAAAATCAAACCTCATGGAATTGAAAGCAAATTATTGACCTGGTTAGGAAATTGGTTAGGCGGTAGAAGACAGAGAGTAGGGACAATGGGTTTGTATTCGAATTGGAAGGAAGTGATTTGTGGTGTCCCAGAAGGATCTGTGCTGGGGCCTCAACTATTCACTATATTTATTAATGACTTAAATAACACAATAGAGAGCCATGTATAAGTTTGTCAATGACACAAAGATTGGTGGCATAGTAAATAGTGTAGACGGGAGCATAAAATTACAAAGAGACATTGATAGATTAAGTGTGGCAGATGGATTTCAACGCAGGTAAGTGTGAGCTCATCCATTTTGCATCAAAAAAGGATAGATCCAAGTACTTTTTAAATGGTGAAGAGCTAGGAACAGTGGAGGTCCAAAGAGATTAAGGAGTACACAGATCACTAAAATATAGTGGTTAGGTACAAAAAATAATTTAAACGGCTAATGGAATGTTAGCCTTTATATCTTGAGGGTTAGGATACAAAGGGGAGGAAGTTTTACTACAGCTGTACAAAGAACTGGTTAGACCACATCTGGAGTACAGTGTACAGTTCTGGGCACTGCACCTTAAAAAGGATATATTGGTCTTGGAAGGAGTGGAGCACAGATTCACCAGAATGTTACCAGGACTCCAAGAGTTAAATTATGAGATGAGATTACATAAACTAGGCTTGTATTCCCTGGAATATAGAAGGTTAAGGGGTGATTGGATTGAGGTTTTTAGGATTTTGAAAGGAATCAATAGGGTAGATAGAGAGGAACGTTTTCTTCTGGTGGGGAAAGTCTAGGATAATGGGACATAACTTTAAAATCAGAGCCAGGCCATTCAGGAGAGAGGTTCGGAAACACTTCTTCACGCAAAGGATGGTAGAAATGTGGAACTCTCTCCCACAGAAAGCAGTGGATGCTAACTCAGTTAATAATTTTAAATCTGAGATCGATAGATGTTTGCTAGCCTAGGGTATTAAGGATTTGGAGCCAAGGCGGGTAAATGGAGTTAAGATACAGATCAGCCATGATCTAATTGAATGGCAAAACAGGCTTGAAGTGTTGAATAGCCTACTCCTGTTCATACGTTCCTATGATAGCTTCTCATCACTGCCAAAGAATCAACAGTTGTAGGACCAGGCTGCTAATCTCGTTCTTTAATTAATATTTATCTAAATTAAGTATGTATCTGTTAGATGTATAGACAATAGGATGTGGAGATTATCCATTGCAAAGTTTACTAAAGTGCAGTAAATCTCTTCAAATGTTCCTGTGGTTTACTGTGTGTTGATTATAATATTTAATGTTTGTGTGAGTGACTTACTGTCCTGGGGTCTGATTCTGATCAATGTGCAACTTTCTTAAATGGATGTAAAGTACGTAAAATAATACGCCATCAGGTGTTTTCAAAACATACAGATAATTTGAATCTGATTTTGATCCAAACAGGGCTGCTAAGCCTCAGTCTGGCAGACTTCACATAGGATTAGACACAGTGACAGAGGTAATGGCGAGTCTGTCACTTCTGACCCTGTAGATCACTCTTTATTCAGGGTCAAGTGAGAGAGGGGGCTAAAGGCACATAAACAGAAGGGCAGGAACAGAGCACTACAGCTCCTAAATTATCTGAGTTAAAATACTGTGACATCCAGGAATAGTTTTGTATGTTTTCCTTGTTTATTTTTTATAAATTGGGATTTTTTTTATTTGTTCATGGGATGTGGGCGTCACTGGCATGGCCAGCATTTATTGCCCATCCCTAATTGCCCTTGAGAAAGTGGTGGTGAGCCTCCTTCTTGAACCGCTGCAGTCCGGTTCTCCCACAGTGCTGTTAGGTAGGGAGTTCCAGGATTTTGACACAGTGGCGATGAAGGAATGGCGATATATTTCCAAGTCGGGTTGGTGTGTGACTTGGAGGGGAATGTGCAGGTGGTGTTGTTCCCATGTGTATGCTGCTCTTGTCCTTCTAGGTGGTAGAGGTCGCTGGTTTGGGAGGCGCTGTTGAAGAAGCCTTGGCGAGTTGCTGCAGTGCATCCTGTGGATGGTACACACTGCAGCCACGGTGCGCTGGTGGTGAAGGGAGTGAATGTTTAGGGTGGTGGATGGGATGCCAATTAAGCGGGCTGCTTTGTCCTGGATGGTTGTTGGAGCTGCACTCATCCAGGCAAGTGGAGAGTATTCCATCACACTCCTGACTTGTGCCTTGTAGATGGTGGAAAGGCTTTGGGGATTCAGGACGTGAGTCGCTCGCCGCAAAATACCCAGACTCTGACCTGCTCTTGTAGCCACAGTATTTATGTGGCTGGTCCAGTTAAGTTTCTGGTCAATGGTGAACCCCAGGATGTTGATGGTGGGGGATTCAGCGATGGTAATGCCATTGAATGTCAAGGGGAGGTGGTTAGACTCTCTCTTGTTGGAGATGGTCATTGCCTGGCACTTGTCTGGCGCAAATGTTACTTGCCACCTATCGGCCCAAGCCTGGATGTTGTCCAGGTCTTGATGTATGCGGGCTCGGACAGCTTCATTATCTGAGGGGTTGCGAATGGAACTGAACGCTGTGCAATCATCAGTGAACATCCCCAGTTCTGACCTTATGATGGAGGGAAGGTCATTGATGAAACAGCTCAAGATGGTTGGACCTAGGACACTGCCCTGAGGAACTCCTGCAGCAATGTCCTAGGCCTTATTATGTAGTATCTGTAATGTTAGTATGAAGGTGCGGTACTGACATTTCATTTGTTTATAGAAGACATGAATAATGTTTTAAGACCACCTATTACCCTATTAGGATTTGTAGAATCTCAATGAAACTCTCAAAAAATGTGCTACAGAGTTCTTTGCTGGGAAATTGGACATAGAGTTAACTGATCAGGTAGATGGACTTTCACTTGAAAAGCAGGACTTCCTGGTGTCTGCTGTCCACACACAGACAAACCTGCCTGGGTTAAACCCAGAAGTGGGCAAGTTGGAGCCGGGATGTGGTCCTGCTCCAAAAAGCGGTTATTTTAAGCTCTCACCCGCCCCCATTGTCTCCAGTTTCTAGTGTAAATCATGAAACATCCTCATTGAAGAAATACTGAAGGTACAATCATCTTTAAAGAAAAACATTTTATTTCAAAAAGCCAATGGTTACGAACAAATAGATTACAAATTGAAACAGGAAAACTGGCAAGCACGTAACACTTAATGGCCAAGATATTAACATTTTTAAACGCAACATTTTTACTAAAGAGGAAAGTCACACACTGGTTTTGTGTGTGCACATCCGCATCTAAAATGCATGGAGCAGCTGTGGTGAGTTTGCAATATAAGGCACAAACCCTCATTTGACTAGGCTAAACGCAAAGGAAAAACTTGCACGGAGAGCTTGGCTTGAAGCATACTTGATTGGAGATCAGAAAATCCTGCAAGGGGGCATCTCTTAAAGCCCTGCAGCTTGCCAAAAAAGGGGAAAGTTGTGATTGTGATAGAAGAGTTGCCTAATTGTGCACAATGGTACAGTGGAGATAAAGGCAACATTGCTGTCTTTGATACTTAAGAGTTAGATTTCCTGCTGCAGGAGATGCACCAAAGGAGGGCGGCCATATTTGGGGCTGAAGGCATTTCCAGTAAACGCACAGTTTACCAGATGGATGGAGGGAGATCATTGACCAAGTCAATGAGGCCACTCAGCTCCCTTGAACCTGACTGGAAATGAAGGAGAAGTTTGCTGGTATCAGGAGGAAGATTCCTCAGTTTTGCATACATGTTTTGTGAGGCCCATCAACCATGGCGCAAACCGAGGCTGGGATCTGCTGCTCCCTCTGCGAGGTACAATTTCAAACAATGTGCACAACCATTGGTCTTTTGCACGCACTGGAGCTGATCTGTGAAAAAGGGACAGGCTTGTTTGGATCTAATGGCCTTTTCCTGCCCCTAAATATCCTTACATATTCTTTAATAGTTCTGGGAGACTGATTATTTCTTAGTGTCTCTTACTGTGCCATTACTTTCATTCTGACATTGCTGGCAGTAGACTACAAGTTCGAACAGCCAACTGGGTAGCTCAGTGGAGTTGGTGCCATTACTATAGAAAACAGCAGAGAAGGAATTACTCAGTACACTAACTAAAATATTGCCAGCTTGGATTAGTTGGCAGCATGTTTGTCTCTGAGTCATTTGAAGAAGAGCAGAGAGTTCTCCTGGTCTCCTGGACAACCATTCTTCCTTCAACCAACATTACCAAAAACAAATTAACCAAAAAAGCCTTAAGGCCCTTTTGCTGTTATCTAAAGATTCTTACGTTCTTCAATAGCTCTGAGGGACTGCTTAGTAGATTGAAATATTTCACATAAACAGACAGAGCCTCAGTTTTAACATCTCATCTGAAGGACACCGTATCTGACAGTGCAGCAGTCCCTCAGTAATGCACTGAAGTGTCAACCTAGATTATGGCCAGGAATTTCCTTGGAGCTGCTGCTGCTCCGCTGCCGTAACTTCACAGAAGTGCGGTGGAAACCACTTTTATGCACATAAACGGGGTTTCCGTTAAAGTTACAGCGGCAGAGCGGCAGCAGCTGCGAGGAAATTCCCCGCCTATGTGTTCAAGGCCTGGAGTGAGTCTTGAACCCACAACCTTTTGACTCACAGTCGTGCATACTATCAATTGAGCAAAATACAAGTTGTTTCCTATCTTTCAGCTCCGCCACATTACAAGCAAGCACATGTTGCAAAGGCGACACTCAGTAGCTAACGATGGCATCCCAAATGGTTGTTAAATTGGGTGAGGATGCTAGGCCGAATGGGAAAAACTACAACGCAGATCATTCTGTTATCTTCCCTTCTTTCCTTTTCTTAACTGTTACGTTATGTATCCTTTACCAACAATCCCACTCCTCTGCCTAGTTAAATAGGTCTCCCTTTGTAAAACTCTGATTCATAGATGCTTCTGTTCACCTCTTGCTCACAGCCATATTCCTGTAATTACATGTAGATCACCAGCTACGTGCACCTTTAATTCCACTACTTTATTCCAAATGCTCCAAGCATTAGTATTAAAGCCAATTACAGCTTACCCTACAACACCTCCTTATCCCGATTGCTGCAAGCAGGTTACAACACTTATGTTGCTACCATGTTATTGTTGGCTGATTAGGAGTTTTAAACTTGTACACACCTATCCTTTTTGATTGCTTTTGACTGCACCTTTTACAGACTTGCATGTGATTTTCCACAGCAAGTTACACTGCAGTTTTTTTGCAAATAAAACTGCATTGTAACCGGGGAGTGAAGCCATTGATTTAGTCGCACATCAAGTTCTGACAAAATTGCAACTGATGCAAAGCTGTCTTAATAAACGTTAAATAACAAAAATGGAAAATGCTGGTAACACTTAGCAGATCGGGCAGCAGCTGTGGAGAGAACAGAGTTAAGGTTTCGGGCGTGGGCCTTCATCAAAACGGTTTCGATGAAGGGTCCACACTGGATATATTAACTCCTTCGTTCTCGCAGTTCTTTTTATTAACCTTTGAGTTTGAAAAAATCCCAGGCAGTCCACTGCATCGAGTTTTAAAGGGTAAATTTTTATCTTTAGTACTCGCAGTGCACAGCTTCACATGCTGGGGACACATAATGGAAAATCAGGCATGCACCAGCCACAATTTTCCATCTGTTAAAAAGAATGGAGGGAAGTAGTCGGCAGCATGTACCCAGTTTTCCGATTTGCACTCCTGGTAAGCAAATCTCAGCCCCAGGAGCACCAAAGGCAAAAGTTTACCCCCAAGTTTTTAATGTTTGTCAGGAGCAGACAGGACAGTCAGCTCTTTGCTAACTTAAGAAAATGAATTGCTGCTCTGATCAGAGCTCTACCTGCGCATGCACAGGGCTCCACTTTACCTGAAAACTCAGCCAGCAATATAACTCAGTGCTGGCGGCTCTGTACCATTCTAAAGCAGGCACTTGTATCAAATCGGTATTTTTAGTTTAAAAGGGTCTTAGTCCACACGGACTGCAGCGGTTCAGGAAGGCGGCTAACCACCACCTTCTCAAGGGCAATTAGGGATGGGCAATAAATGCCGGCCTCGCCAGCGATGCCCACATTCCATGAACGAATAAAAAATATATATTTTTTTTCCCTATTCTCTCTTTGTATCCCCCAAAACTAAACAACCTAAATTGCAGCTGATTGTATTGGTTGGTGACTGCAGACATCTATCCAGCCATCTTCCAATGACATTCTGAGGGTAGTCACTGCAGCACACCTAATGGTAGGGCCCCTTGTGCAGGTGTCCTGCCTAGCCAATGGCAAAGTCTTGCCTCCACCTTGACAATCCCCATCTGAGCTCAGCCATTGGAAGAGGAAGACTGTGCATAAATTGGCTTTAGACTTCTTGTTTTAAATATTATTTTATTTTTTTATTATTATTGAGTAGAACAAAAATTACACACTTTCTTAGGTGACAATAAAATACAGATTAACAGAATATATGCTATTTACAGGTTACACAATACTTACAGTTACACTGAGGGCCTGCAGGAAGGGGGAATCATACCTCCTGGTGTCACACTTTCAACTCTTAGGCCTTGAAATTATTTGGTCCAAATATTAATGAATGAAGATTATTAAATGATTATCTCACATTAAGTAGCCTGACTACCAACAGCCTCATCAGTGCCTCCTCCAGCTATGCCCCTGTTGCTGGGCACTCCCTCAGTGATGTACGTGGGAGTAGACCACTGGGCGGCAATGAAGGTTTCTGTGATTATAGTCTCTATCTGATGCCCCAGCATGTTAAAGCTGGAGAAGAGAACCTCTTGGTGATTGGAGCACAAAGCCTCCAGAGCAGCACTGTGAGCATTCAGGAGAGATTATGGTAGGTTTGACTGTGCAATAGTGTAAAACGGGTGCCAGCGAGTTGGCAGCCGTTTTACATCGATGCCCATTGACGTCAATGGAAATAAAAATCAGGAGAGATGTAACATGGGCTGCCGATTCACTATCACCCATTTTACACTATCACACAAAGTCAAAATTGTCTGAGTGTGCAACCGATCTCCACCACTGGGGACTCTGCTGTGGATGTCCTATAGATGCCCCATACTCTATGGTGGACTGCAGTGCTGAGAAGCTTTCATGTACAACTGCACAAACGCTGCTGATCAGACCTTGCAGCACGCTTGGCACATTCTCTAATGACTGCAGAAAGTGTTGCTGCTCAAAGAGTAACTTTCCATTAAATGCAGGCCCTATGAGTTTCTGATCCCAGGACTCTGCAGCTGAAGATGGATGCCAGCTGACCCTTCAGCCAGCAAACTCCCACCCCTCCTCTTCTCCACCACTTGCTCCTGCTCAACCATATTCCATGACTCACCAACTTAAGCTGCCTAAATCCCCCATGGAGTGTGAGTGACACTGTGAGATGCTGGTTTTGGAGCTACCACTCAGACATGTGGATTATTCTTTGGGGATATTTATAGAAAACAAAAGAGAATAGAACAAATTTCAGGTCTGCTGTAGAAACCTTCTCATATAAGATCTGCCTTTTTGTAGTGTTGGACCTGACTTGTGTGCAGCCTTTGGTGAACCTGACTGCCTGTATCTTTGTCTCTGTGTTTTTTTAATCTCCCTCTATTCACAGCTGGAAGAACATAAGAAGCAGGAGCAGGAGTAGGCCATATGGCCCCTCGAGCCTGCTCCGTCATTCAATAAGATTATGGCTGATCTTTGGTCTTAACTCCACTTTCCTGCCCGATCCCCATATCTATTGATTTCCCCTAGAGTCCAAAAATCTATCTATCTCAGTCTTGAATATACTCAATGACCGGGCATCCACAGCCCTCTGGGGTAAAGAATTCCAAAGATTCACAACCCTCTGAATAAAGAAATTCCTCCTCATCTCAGTCTTAAATGGCCGACCCCTTATCTTGAGACTATGCCCCCTAGTTCTCGATGCACCAGCCAAGTGAAACAGCCTCTCAGTATCTACCCTGCCAAGCCCCCTCAGAATCCTATATGTTTCAATGAGATCACCTCTCATTCTTCTAAACTTTAGAGAGCATAGGCCCATTCTACTTAATCTCTCCTCATAGGACAACCCTCTCTTCCCAGGAATCAATCTAGTGAACCTTCGTTGTACCGCCTCCAAGGCAAGTATATCCTTCCTTAGATAAGGAGACCAAAACTGTACTCAGTACTCCAGATGTGGTCTCATCAAAGCCATGTACAATTGTAGCAAGACTTCCTTACTCTTGTACTCCAAACCGTTTGCAATAAAGGCCAACATGCCATTTGCCTCCCTAATTGCTTACTGTACCTGCATGCTAACTTTCTGTGTTACTTGTATGAGGACACCCAGATCTCTCTGAACACCAACATTTAATAATCTCTCATATTTTAAAAAATATTCTGCTTTTCTGTTCTTCCTACCAAAGTGAATAACCTCACATTTCCCCATATTATATTCCATCTGCCACCTTCTTGCCCACTCACTTAACCTTTCTATATCCCTTTGCAGACTCTTTGTGTCCTCCTCACAGCTTACTTTTCCACCTAGCTTTGTACTGTCAGCAAACTTGGATACATTACACTCGGAGCCTACATCTAAGTCATTAATATAGATTGTAAACAGCTGAGGCCCAGCACTGAACCTTGCGGCACCCCACTAGTTACAGCCTACCAACCTGAAAGTGACCCACTTATCCCTACTCTCTACTTTCTGTTTGTTAACCAATCCTCTATCCATGATAATATATTACCCCCAACCCTATGAGCCCTTATCTTGCATAGCAAACTTTTATGTTGTACCTTATCAAATGCCTTTTGAAAATCCAAATATACTACATCCGCTGGTTCTCCTTTATCTATCCTGCTAGTTACATCCTCAAAAAACTCTAATAAATTTGTTAAACACAATTTCCCTTTCATAAAACCATGTTGACTCTGCCTAATCATATTATGATTTTCCAAGTGCCCTGTTATTACTTCCTTAATAATGGATTCCAGCATTTTCCCAATGACTGATGTCAGGCTAACTGGCCTGTAGTTCCCTGTTTTCTCTCTCTCTCCTTTCTTGAATAGCGGTGTTACATTTGCTACCTTGCAATCTGCTGGGACAGTTCTAGAATCTAGGGAATTTTGGAAGATCACAACCAATGCATCCACTATCTCTGCAACAACTTCTTTTAGAACCCTAGGATGTAAGCCATCAGATCACGGGGATTTGTCGGCTTTTAGTCCCATTAGTTTGTCTATCACTTTTTCTGTATTGATATTAATTGTTTTAAGTTCCTCACTCTCATTTGCCCCTTGGTTCCCCACTATTTCTGGTATGCTTTTTGTGTCTTCTACTGTGAAAACAGATTCAAAATATTTGTTTAACAACTCTGCCATTTCCTTATTCCCCATTATAATTTCTCCTGTCTCGGCCTCTACGGGACCAACATTTACCTTTGCTGCTCTCTTCCTTTTTACATACTCATAGAAGCTCTTACAATCCGTTTTTATATTTCTTGCTAGTTTACTCTCATATTCTATTTTCTCCCTTTTTATCATCCTTTACTGGTTTCTAAAACTCTCCCAATCCTCAGGCTTATTACTATTCTTCACAACATTATAAGCCTTTTCTTTTAATCTAATACTATCCTTAACTTCTTTAGTTGTCCAGGGGTTGATCGCTTTTCCCATGGAGTTTTTATTTCTCAAGGGAATGTATATTTGTTGAGAATTATGAAATATTTCTTTAAATATCTGCCACTGCTTATCTACCATCATACTTTTTAATCTAATTTCCCAAGCTATGTTAACCAAGTCACCCCTCATACCTATGTAATTGGCTTTATTTAAGTTTAAGACTCTAGTTTCAGACTTAAGTATGTCACTCTCAAACTCAATGTGAAATTCTATCATATTATGATCAATCTCTCCCAGAGGATCCTTTACTATGAGATTACAAATTAACCCTGTCTCATTACACAAGGCCAGATCTAAAATAGCCTGTTCCCTGGTTGGTTCCAAGATATATTGTTCTAGACCTGTCAGACATTTGCTAAGATTCTGGGACCAAACACATCCCAACACAACGGATGTGAGGTGTTTTCTCAATTACAAGAACAAGCTAACTAATTGCTTATTGTTTATCGTCTTTGGGGAAAACAACCTCCATTATCATATTAGCCACCTTTCAACCAGGTGCCTTTTCTAGCTTGTGTGATTTTGCTTTAAAATTCAACATGTAAAGGTAACTTCTTTTTCAAACCTTTCATGTGGAAAAATGGTCAGTAAATCCTGAAACATGACTGTGTGCTTATGATAGTTTATTGCAATGTATGTGAGTGAGTAAATGAGTAATTGAGTAAATAAATGGAGGAAGAATATCAGGAAAAGGATGGTACTAGTCCTGCACTTTGATGAAATCTCCATTTTACCACTGCACACTGCTACTATGCTCTTAGACACAACCATGTCAAATGTAGCCTACTCATATGGGCCTAAAACTATGATCTTCCTGTGCCTCGGAACTGCTTCCACTTATTGTATGTGGTTTTGTTTCACAAGCAGAGTAGGGCTTCAATGTAAAAAGTTTGAAGAGCACATAGACATGTGACAACCGAATGGCCACCCAACATCCCAGTTTGTATGTGAATAACTGAGCATGCGCATGCACATAAGTCGTATGTTAAACATCTTTTGTGGGGGCATCTTTTCAAATGGTCAAATGATAAGAGTTTCAGATTTTAAGTGACAGTGATAATGTATGCTCTAATGCAGAACAGGTGGGCATGTGAAACTTGAAAACAATTCCTTTTCGAGGCCTTAATCTGCAGCTTCAGTCAAGGTATAACAGAGTGAAAAAACTATCAGTGTCTTAGAAATTTTGTCCATCTTCTTGATATGGTGTCATGCTGGCTAGCATTTTCTTGGCAGACCTCCTCAGACCAGTATCTTTTTTTTCTCATCTGATTCCAGGTCCTCTGGATATTGTAAACAGCAATCACTCAGCTCACCATGCTAAACACCATGCATGTTTGTTTGCTGGAAGAGTAAAGAGGACCACACTCTTTCACTACGCATCATGTATAGAACATCTGGATATGCATTAGTAAAAGGAAATTACCTGTCATTTCTTCCTTTATTACTAGCAAATATCAATCACCTCTTTAAATAACAACGGTACCCTTTAAGAGATGCTGCTGTGGGCTATTTCCTGCACCCCATGTCAGTGAGCCACCAGCCCAGGCCTAATCCAGGCCATTAACTTACTATGAACATTTAACAGGCTGTGTCGTGGGCAAATTTCACAAGATTGGGTCAGCGCACTTCCAGCAAGCAGTTAGTTCACCACTCCAAGGTCTCGCTGCTTCAACACTGGAAGCAGAAAATTCTCTTAATGAAGATCTTATGAGTGTGATCTGTGTGAGATACTCATGTTTGCACATGTAACTAGATCCTGGAAAGTCCCTGCTTCAGTGTTACTATCGAGCCATGTTTTGGAAAGCTCCCTCTGGAATGCCCATACATCAGTTTTTGTACACGTGGTTCTGGAAAGCCCCTAAAGCCAAACAATGTAAAGCTTTGTATAGGGAGAAGATACAGAGAGCAGCAATCAGGTTTGCTTAGGGTTTAGAATCTTATATCACTGTTGATCTGTCTTGGTAATATAAAAGATAGTAGCCTTGCCAATGCTCCTGTATTTATAAAGTATCTGCAATTTTTCCTGCAATGGTTCTATGGAGAATATTGTGTTGACCTGAGACAGCCAGCACCAGTGCCAGCTGTGTTCGGGAAAATCAGGTCTACTCGCGGCCTAACAGGTCTTAGAGGGACCATTGCAGGCCACCACCAAAAAGGTAACATATTAAAATATACTTACCTGAATGTCCAATTCAAACTACATGGGTCAGTGCCGGCCATCACTTTTCCCCCTGATCGTGACCTTAACCCCCTCCCACAAGGGTAGCGAGTGTGGCAGAACAGAACCCACGTCCACCCTAGCCCCAACCTGGAGACCCCATCCCAAATCCCAGGGACAAGGTCATTTGCCTGGTCAGAGCAGAAGCACTATGGCTCCAAAGGCGCATCAGCAGCGCTCTTCCATACCCGCCAACCAGAATTCAGGAGCGCTGCCAGAACACTCCAATGGCAAAGAAAAGACCCTGAAGAAAATTGTTCTTTTCACCTCCCGATGCTGCAAGCGAGATTCTTCAGGGTCCCTTAAGTCCCTCAGTGGAACTCATGCCAGCTCTCAGGTGGTGTGATTTCTGCTGAGGGCAGAACTGTTTTTATTATTAGTTCGTGGCATGTGGGCAACACTAGCAAGGCTGTATTTAGTGTCCTATCCTAGATGCCCTGAGGGCTTTAGAAGTCAACCAACTAAAGGGGACTGGAGTCACAGGTAGGCCAGTCTCGGTAAGGACGGCAGGTTCCCTTCCCCGAAGGACAGTTGTGAACCAGTTGAGGTTTTACAACAATCTGAAAGCTTTAAAGGGTTAAATTATGAGGACAGGTTGCATAAATTCGGCTTTATTCCTTTGAATTTAGAAGGTTGAGGGGTGATCTAATCGAGGTGTTCAAAATGATAAATGGATTCGGTAGGGTAGATAGAGAGAAACTGTTTCCTCTGTGGTGGAATCCAAAGCAAGGGGGCATAATCTTAAAATTAGAGCTAGGCCATTCAGGAGTTAAATCAGGAAGCAGTTCTATCACACAAGGGGTAGTGGAAATCTATAATTTTCTTCCCCAAAAGGTCGCGGATGCTGAGTTAATTGAAATTTTCAAGACTGAGATCGAGAGATTTTTATTAGGTAAGCCTATCAAGGGATATGGATCAAAGGTGGGCAAATGGAATCGAGGTACAGATCATCCATGACCTAATCGAATGGCGGAACAGGCTTGAGGGGCTGAATGGCCAACTCCTGTTCCTATGCTCCTGTGAGCCAAAGAAGGAGGTATTTACAAGGGTGACCAAAAGCTTGTCAAAGAGGTAGGTTTTAAGGAGGGTCTTAGAGGAGAGGGAGGTGAGAAATGGAGGGGCTTAGGCATGAAATTCCAGAGTATGGACCATAGTTGGCTGAGGTTACAGTCGCCAATGGTGGGGCAAAGGGAGTGGGGATGCAAAAAGGTCAGAGTTCGGGTAAAGGGCGGTTGAAGGGTTTGACTACATTATAGAGACAGGGAGGGGAGAGGCCATGAAGGGATTGAAACATGGCCATGAGAATTTTAAATTGGAGGTGTTGAGGGAACTGGGAGCCAATGTCGGTCAGCAAAGATGGGTTGATGGGTGAACAGGGCTTGGTGCAGGATAGGATGTGGGCAGCACATTTTTAGATGAGTTGAAGTTATGAAAGCTGGAGAATAGGAGGTCGCCCAGGAGAATATAAGAATAGTTACGTCTGGAGGTGACAAAGGCATGGATGTAGGTTTCAGCAGATGAGCTAGGGGTGGAGGCAAGCACAGTAACAGATGTGGAAGTAGGTAGTCTTTGTGAAGGAGAAAATATGGGGTCAGAAGCTCAGCTTCGGGTTGAATTGCACACAAAGGTTGTACCCAGTCTGGTTCAATCTGAGACAGTGGCCAGGGAGGGGATGGAATTGATGGCAAGGCCATGGAGTATGTGGCAAGTGCTGCAGATGATGCCTTCAGTCTTCCCAGTGTTTAGCTGAAGGAAATTGCAGCTCATCCAAGACTGGATGTCGGACAAGCAGTCTGACAACTTAGAGGCAGTGGCGAAGTCAAGGTAGGCGCTGGAAAGGTAGAGCTGGGTGTTGTCAGCACAAACGTGGAACATGACACCATAGCAACATGTAGATGAGGAGTTCCCCCAAGAATAATGCTATAGGCTTTGTAACATCAAACCCTTTAGTTCATTTGAGCCAGAGAGTATAGAGGGAGCGATGAAGGTGAAATCAGAGGCCTCTCCCCAGTTTTGGGTTAGTGCTTCTAATGTTTTCTTTTTACCCTACTCATTCACTCACTCACTCAATCACACATTCACTAATTCACTCACTCACCTACTCAATCAATCACTGACCCACTCACTCACTCACCCACCCATTCATTCACTCAATCACCCACTCATTCACTCAATCACCCACTCACTAATTCACTCACTCAATCATTCAATCACCCACTCACTAAATCACTCATTCACTCTCTCATCCATTCACTCATCCACTATTCACTCACTTACCCAGTCACTCAGTAACTCGTAGATTCCCACACTAAGTCACCCACTTCCTCATTCACACACACTTCCCCAGTCACTCACACACTCCCTCACTCACAGTCACACACTCACTCACTCAGACTCACTCACTCAGTTACTTCCTCACTCACCCCACTCATTCATTCAAGGACAGTGCCATGTGACACTGTATATTCACATGTAAACAATCTTTGGAGGGGTGTCATGCTCACTAACACAGGTTCCCCTCCTCTTTCTATAGGTGTGCCATAGGAAGTAGGGCCAAATTCCAGTGGCTCACAAGAAGCCAGCACTTCACAGCGCTCTGCATCACTCACTCCTTCTGGGCCATAGTGCAAAATAATACTAAGATGACTAGCAATCTTAAAAAGACAAGTCTAAAGGCATTGTGTCTTAATGCGCGGAGCATTCGCAATAAGGTAGATGAATTAACAGTGCAAATAGATATTAATGGGTATGATATTGTTGTGATTATGGAGACATGGCTGCAGGGTGACCAAGGATGGGAACTGAACATCCAGGGGTATTCAATATTTAGGAAGGACAGGCAAAAAAGGAAAGGAGGTGGGGTAACGTTGCTAGTAAAGGAGGAAATCAATGCAATAGTGAGGAAGGATATTGGCTCGGAAAATCACTATGTGGAATCTGTATGGGTGGAGCTAAGAAACACCAAGGGGCAGAAATCGTTGGTGGGGGTTGTCCATAGGCCCCCAAATAGTTATGGAGATGTAGGGGAGGGCATTAAATAGGAAATTAGAGACGCATGCAAGAAGGGTACAACTATAATCACGGGAGACTTTAATTTACATATAGATTGGTCAAACCAAATTAGCAATAATACTGTGGTGGAGTATGTACGTGATGGATTTCTAGACCAATACGTTGAAGAACCAACTAGAGAACAGGCGATACTAGACTGGGTATTGTGCAATGAGAAAGGATTAATTAACAATCTTGTTGTGCAGGATCCCTTAGGGAAGAGCAACCATAACATGATAGAATTCCTCATTAAGATGGAGAATGAAGTAGTTGAATCCGAAACTAGGGTCCTGTTTCTAAATAAAGGAAATTACGAAAGCATGAAGTGCGAGTTGGCTATGATAGATTGGGGAACTTTTTAAAAGGGATGATGGTGAATAGGCAATGGCTAATATTTTAAAAATGCGTGCAGGAATTACAACAATTATTCATTCCTGTCTGGCGCAAAAATAAAACAGGAAAGGTGGCTCAACTGTGGCTTACAAAAGAAATTAGGGATAGTATTAGATCCAAAGAGGAGACATATAAAATTGCCAGAAAAAGTGGCAAGCCTGAGGATGGGGAGCAGTTCAGAATTCAGCAAAGGAGGACAAAGAGATTGATTAAGAGGGGAAAAATAGACTATGAGAGTAAACTAGCAGGGAACATAAAAACTGACTGTAAAAGCTTCTATAAATATGTCAAGAGAAAAAGATTAATGAAGACAAATGTAGGTCCCTTACAGTCAGAAATGGGGGAAATTATAATGGGGAACAAAGAAATGGCAGAACAATTAAACACATACTTTGGTTCTGTCTTCACAAAGGAGGACACAAATAACCTCCCAGAAATGTTAGGGAACCAAGGGTCTAGTGAGAAGGAGGAACTGAAGGAAACCAATATTAGTAAAAAAAAGTGCTAGGGAAATTAATGGGGCTAAAGGCTGACAAATCCCCAGGGTCTGATAATCTACATCCCAGAGTACTAAAGGAAGTGGCCCTGGAAATAGTGGATGCATTGGTGATCATCTTCCAAAATTCTATAGACTCTGGAACAGTTCCTACAGATTGGAGGGTGGCAAATGTAACCCCACTATTTAAAAAAGGAGGGAGAGAAAAAACAGGGAATTACAGACTAGTTAGCCTAACATCAGTAGTGGGGAAAATGTTAGAGTCTATTATAAAAGACGTGATAACGGAACACTTGGAGGGCATTAACAGGATTGGACAAAGTCAGCATGGGTTTATGAAAGGGAAATCACGCTTAACAAATCTACTGGAGATTTTTGAGGATGTAGCTAGTAGAACAGATAGGGGAGAACCTGTGGATGTGGTGCATCTGGATTTTCAGAAGGCTTTTGATAAGGTCCCACACAAGAGGTTAGTGTGCAAAATTAAAGCACATGGGATTGGGGGGAATATACTGGCATGGATTGAGAATTGGTTGACAGACAGGAAACAGAGAGTAGGAATAAATGGGTCTTTTTCCGGGTGGCAGGCAGTGACTAGTGAGGTACCGCAGGGATCAGTGCTTGGGCCCCAGCTATTCACAATGTATATCAATGATTTGGATGAGGGAACTGAATGTAACATTTCCAAGTTTGCAGATGACACAAAGCTGGGGTGGAATGTGAGCTGTGAGGAGGATGCAAAGAGGCTCCGATGTGATTTAGACAAGTTGGGTGAGTGGGCAAGAACATGGCAGATGCAGTATAACATGGATAAATGTGAGGTTATCCACTTTGGTTGTAAAAACAGAAAGGCAGATTATTTATTATCTGAATGGTGATAGATTGGGAAAAGGAAAGCTGCAACGAGACCTGGGTGTCCTTATACACCAGTCGCTGAACACGAGCATTCAGGTGCAGCAAGCACTTAGGAAGGCAAATGGTATGTTGGCCTTCATTGTAAGAGGATTTGAGTACAGGAGCAGGGATGTCTTACTGCAGTTATACATGGAGTATTGTGTGCAGTTTTGGTCTCCTTATCTGAGGAAGGATGTCCTTGCCATGGAGGGAGAGCAACGAAGGTTTACCGGACTGATTCCTGGGATGGCAGGACTGACGTATGAGGAGAGATTGGGTCGACTAGGCCTTTATTCACTAGAGTTTAGAAGAATGAGAGGTGATCTCATCGAAACATATAAAATTCTAACAGGACTAGACAGACTAGATGCAGGGAGGATGTTCCCGATGGCTGGGGAGTCCAGAACCAGGGGTCACAGTCTCAGGATACGGGGTATGCCATTTAGAACCAAGATGAGGAGAAATTTCTTCATTCAGAGGGTGGTGAACCTATGGAATTCTCTACCACAGAAGGCAGTGGAGGCCAAGTCATTAGATGTATTCAAGAAGGAGATAGATATAATTCTTAATGCTAAAGGGATCAAGGGATATGGGGAAAAAGCGGGAACAGGGTACTGAGTTAGACGATCAGCCATGATCATTTTGAATGGCGGAGCAGGCCCGAAGGGCCGAATGGCCTACCCTTGCTCCTGTTTTCTATGTTTCTATGTTTACAAGCACACGCAGGTGCATCCACCCCAGGAAATATAGATAGTGGGTTACAGGAAGGTGTACTGAATGATACCCAGAGCCTGAGTGAGGAGAAGCAGTGGAGGAGGGCCAGCTCTCGACCATTTTCATGCAGTGTTTGGTGTTCACTGGGCATAAATTTAAAAGGAGAATGCTATCTGAACACCACAGTTTAATTTTGGTGTCTGTAAAAAGTTCTTCTTTACTGTGGAAGCTCAGACAATTTAGTCAAACCTGTTCTGAAGAAAATCTAGATAGCAAACTGCAGATAATCTTAGTCATGGCTGAATTTGTGTGAATCATTTGTCAGCACTGAAAGCAATTCATCATTTGTGAAACAGCCTTAACCTGAATCAACTGCTCATTTGGCCAAACATTCCAGTCATTAATTGTGTGACACATTTGGCAGCTATGTTATATCTAATGTGATGCAAATGGGGGAAAGATTCAGTGAAAGCAAAAGGCTGTGATCATTAGAGCGCTGCTGTGTACAAAACACATGTTGTATAACATTGTAGTATGGCCTTTACACCTGCACAGCAACCTGACACCGCCTAAGCCCACTTTAAATAAAATATCATGGAGGAAAGTCTCACCTACCAAAAAAATAAAACTTGGAAAATATCAGAAATTAATGCAATGCGAAAATATCATCATCAAGATACTTCTTAATTACGTTAATATAACATTTAAAAATGACATTGACGGCTTGTGACACTCCTGCAGCATTTAGATGATTGTGATTCTGCATTTCAAGCTAAGAATTGGTGATACAATACTTCCTGAAACTGTTGTCTAAATACCTAGTTCGCCACCTTGAGGTTAAGTATGGCTATAGCAGTGGTACTGTAAAAATGAGTGACAAGGATAATCTTCTGAGCGTAGAAGCTACTGTCTACAATATTAGCATAAGAGTGCTTCACTTGTTTGCATGACATTCTTCTATCAGCTACTTAGCAGAGCATAAACCCGTCTTTTTGAGGGGTTAATTCTCCATGAAAATGGTGGACAGCAAAATATCATCAAACAAGTGAAGCGTTCAATGCCAATATCATAAAAATTAATTTCTTGGTTGTGTTTACATCTCTTTAACACACACTTGACTCAGATTTGTTGATACATTTTGTCGATCGCGTATTAAAATTCAAAGCATTTGTAAAGTTTTATAATCATAAATTGTACAAAATTTTGTTTGTTTTTACCTTCCTCACTTTCCTCTCCTCCAATTTTTCATCTCCTTTCTTAGCTGCCCTCTGGAGCCTTTGGCAAGTGACCATTCATCATGCGTGAACTTTGGCAGACTGTTTGACCAAAAGAAGCAGTGCAGCTGAATCATATGGTCACGTTCATTTTTCAGCAGTGTCAACAGATAGTGATCAACAGCAGGAATCCTCGCTCATTTAGTCTCCCCTTCCCTAGCCCACTGTCACTGAGGCCACTACCCTGGTTGAGATTAACTAACTCAGTACAAACAATGAGTAGAACCTGGGCCTTTCCTGTTCTGTATGGTTTAGTAGAACACTAGGCAGTTTATTTACATGTTCAGTTGCTGAGGCCACTTGTTTATTTTAATCCTTTGTTTTATGAATGCAGGACAAGAATGAGCAACGATTTAGTGCCTCTGTACATTTTATTTATTTTTTCTTGGTGGGGGGAAGAATGAAATATTTAAAAGAAAAGCTTTTGTGGAATAAATTGCCACCCATCCCTGATTTTTCCCATTTAAAAATTGGTATGGTGATCATTATTAAATTTTTGGGTACAGTAGCATAGTGGTTATGTCACTGGACTAGTAAGCCAGAGGCCTGGACTAATAATCCGGAGACATGAGTTCAAATCCCACCACGGCAGCTGGGGAATTTAAATTCAGTTAATTAAATAAAATCTGGAATAAAAATCTAGTATGGTGACCATGAAACTACCAGATTGTCGTAAAAACCCATCTGGTTCACTGATGTCGTCTAGGGAAGGAAACCTGCTGTCCTTACCTGGTCTGGCCTATATGGGACTCCAGACCCACAGCAATGTGGTTGATTCTTAACTGCCTCTGAAATGACCTAGCACACCACTCAGTTGTACGATCCCGCTACAAAAAGCCACACAATCTTCAGCGGTTCAAGAAGGCAGCTCACCACTACCTTCTCAAGGGCAATTAGGGATGGGCAATAAATGCCGGCCTCGCCAGCAATGCCCATGCCCCACGAATGAACGAATAAAAAAAAAATTAAATTACAAACGTTTTTAAAAATACAAATCCACAGTGGGAGTCATTGGACAAAAATGATTCTTAGCTAATCTGGCTCTTCTACTTGTTCCAAACAAATAAATAGAAATGAAAGTTTCCCAACCACTTTTTCGGACAGACTGGGCCCATTTGGTCAAAGAATAGAAAAGGTAGATTGATTCAAAAATAAAACAAAAAATTGACATTTTGTTCGAATTCAAAATCAGTTTGCATGTGATTGATCTGGATAATCTGCATTAAATTCTGTCTTTTCTTTTTCACCTCAATTGATTGAAGGATATCTGATAATCTGAGGAGCGTGTCATCACGCTGCACAATGGAGTTTTCAGGCACAGCCCTGAAGATTGAGATGCACACGAGGTCCTGAGAATTTTGACTTTGTTTTGACTGTAATTAACTTGTGTTGGAACTGTTAATTCTGTTAAAATCAATCACTGATAATAAGCAATTGCAATACTCAAGATCGAGCAGTCCCACCAGTATACTCAGTACTCAGTGCTGCTCTCTGCTGGCAGAATTATAAATTAGTCTCATACAGTCACTAAATAAAACAGTTTGGGGTCATTTCTCCGAGGTTTCCGCCCACCTTTCGAAGTTACAGCGGACGCTCGGGAGAACTCCCCTCCCCCCCCCCCCCCCCCTCCGTGGGAATTCCAGGCGGCCATCCATTCGTAGTTAGTAATGAAATAAGAATTGCTCTTTAATATATTTCCACCTGTGAGCTACATGTGTTTATTCCAATCTGTGACACATAATCTGATTCTAATTTATGTGACTTACTAGACGGTGAACATTAACAGTTACCTGGCAGCATAATATATTGGGGCAGACTTTCCTGTGTCTGGGCCTGGGCATATTGGATTGCCAGGGCACTGTGCAAAATTGGGCAGGATGGATCACGTGTCCATAAGGGACCCCATCGGATTGCCTGTCTATTGAATTAAATGGACAGAAGATTGGGCAGGTTCCATTATGGTCATGCAATCGTCCCTACCCACGTTCTCTCTATATGCTGCACCCCAGGTGATCCTAGACACTCGGGCACAGGAACAGAAAAATCTGCCCCATCCTCTAGTGTGTGACATACACCGTAACATACCGCCTTTTGTTACATATAATACGCACAAATTAAATTGCGTCACATTCAGAAAACACACTGGGGTATAAATCCGCCATGGACGGTAGTGCAAAGCAAGCGACAGCGAATTGGTAGCCCCTTTCGCACTCCGCCCGATTTTCTTTTCCATTGACTTCAGTTGAAAAGAAAATCGGATAGTGGGGGAACGGGCTCTTGCCTGTTTTGTGTTATCACCCAGGACGACTTTATACCCCATAGTCTGTTGTAAGTTAGATACAGCATAATAGGAAGTGTGCAATTGTAAGGATAGTACACAGTTTGCAGTGTGTTACATTGAGGATATCACACAGGTGATGGTACGGTGATGACCACTGCCCATTGTGCTGAAGTTTGTCAGGTGCTGTATCCCCATGATTTTGAGTGTTGAGTCCAGAAGCCAACTCTTAATGTCTATTGGACCAAGTGTGGCCCATTGTGGCCGGATAGTGTGCAGGCAGCCTGTGCACCAATAGTGCACTAGATTCACTTAGGACACAGAGCCTATATTAATTAGGACTATTTACCAGACTGTAGCTTGCTTCCGAAAACACGTCAAGTTCCAAATGTACGCTGATGACACCCAGCTCCACCTCACCACCACCTCTCTCGACCCCTCCACTGTCTCTGATTTGTCACACTGCTTGTCCCACTGGAGGAGCAAAAATTTCCTCCAACTAAATATTGGGAAGACCGAAGCCATTGTCTTCGGTCCCCACCACAAACTCCACTCCCTTCCCACCGACTCCTTCCTTCTACCTTGCCACTGTCTGAGACCGAACCAGACCGTTTGCAACCTTGGAGTCCTGTTTGACCCTGAGATGAGCTTCCGACCATATATCCACTCTATCTCCAAGACTGCCTGCTTCCACCTCTGTAACATCGCCCGTCTCCGCCCCTGCCTCAGCTCATCTGCTGAAAGCCTCATCCATGCCTTTGTTACCTCTAGACTCGACTATTCCAATGTTCTTCTGGCCAGCCTCCCATCTTCCACTCTCCATAAACTTGAGCTCATTCAAAACTCTGCTGTTTGTATCCTAACTCGCAACAAGTCCCGTTCACCCATCACCCCTCTGCTCTCTGACCTACTTTGGCTCCCAGTCCAGGAACGCATCGATTTTGAAATTCTCATTCTTGTTTTCAAATCCCTCCATGGCCTCGACCCTCCCTATTTCTATAACCTCCTCCGGCCCTACAACCCTCCGAGATCTATGTACTCCTCCAAATCTAGTCTCTTGCGCATTCCTGATTTTAATCACGCCACCATTGGCAGCCGTGCCTTCAGCTGCCTCAGCCCTAAGCTCTGGAAGCCCTAAGCCTCTCTGCCTCTCTACCCCTCTCTCCTCCTTTAAGACGCTCCTTAAAACCTACCTCTTTGACCACCTGTCCTAATATCTCCTTATGTGGCTCGGTGTCAAATTTTGTTGGATAATGCTCCAGTGAAGCGCCTTGGGATGTTTCACTACGTTAAAGGAGCTATATAAATGCAAGTTGTTGTTTTGTTGTTGTTGTTGTTGTTGTTGTGTGGCTAAGCAGCATCCGAGACCCTCGTGTGGGCACTGAAGGATAGGCTCAATGCAAAAAAATAATTTCCTAGGTGGCCTTGACTTTGCCCCAGCTTATCTCCTGTTTCTTGAGCTTCAAAAAGCCTTTCTTCTCTGACACCCTGCTCTTTCCCTCTCTCCCAAAAAACACTGCTTCTTGGGCATTGGCTTCAATGGAAATAAAAATCGGGAGAGGTGTAAAACGAGCTGCCGACCCGCTATCACCTGTTGCCTGCCAAATCTAATGGAAAAAGGACAATTATGTTTGACAACACAATTTCACGTGATTGCCCAAAGCCATTTCTGAAGGAAGTCATGCCATACAAATATCACATTGCCGCTTTCATGTAAAATCACCTTATGTTTTACACTATTGCACAAAGTCAAGATCTACCCCAATCAGTTCTGCAACACCACCCAGCCTTTAGCAGAGTTGTGTATTGTTATTTAATGGCAGTGTCTTTCTATATTCCAAATTCATAAGATTTTAAAGAATAAATGACCACCTGTCTAAAGTAGATCATAACAATCAACCAGGGGAATGTGTGCATTGTAACAAAATTCTCTGTAAGTGTAATATTCACTAAAAATATATTTATTTATCCTCAGGATGTGTTTGACAGTATTTCATTAATGAGCTAATTAAAGTAGGTTGTTTTGCAATTTCATTAAAATACTGCTGAAAATTAAAGCTGTCCACGACATGGAAGTGGCTCAGCAGCATTTTTAGAGAGATGAAAATATAAGGTGATTTCACATGAAAGCTGCAATGCGATATTTGTATGGCATGACTTCCTTCAGAAATGGCTTTGGGCAATCACGTGAAATTGTGTTGTCAAACATAATTGTCCTTTTTCCATTAGATTTGGCAGGCAACAGAGTATGGCAAGAGTTTATTACCATTGACCTGTTAAACTATGTCTATAGTACAGAGAATAATACAACCTACAAGGGGTAACATCCACTTTCACACTCCCGGCAGGGAGCCTCACCTGCTGGCAACACAATATTAAAATTCAGATACGCACTGCAAACAGTTTACTGACCATCGCTTTAAATCATAGAATCTTAGAATCATACAGCACAGAAGGCAGCCATTCGGTCCATCTTGCCTGTGCCAGCCTTTTGAAAGAACGATCCAATTTGTCCCACTCCCCAGCTCTATCCCCATAGTCCTGCAAATTTTTCCTTTTCAAGTATACGTCCAGTTCCCTTTTGAAAGTTATTTTCAAATGGCCAATAAATCACCTGCTCGGATTTCTGATATCTGTTCCTGGTGGGTGAGGCCCTCCCATGGGAGTGTAAAGACAGAAAATTACCCTAAGAGTGCGTGCTTCCAGGACTGAACTCCTCAACGTGTTACTAATATTGTCCATCTTGTATATTATCCTATATTATAGCAGCACACAAACAAAACACTGAATCTTAGTAACGCCCATTCGCAATGGCACTGTTACATAAGAGGCAAGAATATACAAATTACTGTTAATACTTTACCGCAGAACAAATAGCGACACTTTAAAAAAATTCAGTGGCGCACAGGCCTTGACCTAGTAATGCTCATAATATTATCATTAAGGCAGTACCAGTGGCATTGTGCCAACATTCATAATTATAGGTGTCAAGTCTCAATGGCATTGGCAGGTTTGTTTTTATAAAACAATTTTGTAGCTTTTTTCTATTCAAGTGATAGGAGAGTGCAGTCTTTAACTGCCGCTGCTATTTATTCTTATTGATTCTGGTACTTCCAGATTTTATAGTACAACAATAACAACAACAACTTGCATTTATATAATGCCTTTAACGTAGTAAAACGTCTCAAGGCACTTCACGGGTGCGTTATCAAACAAAATTTGACAACGAGCCACACGAGATATTAGGGTAGGGTCAAAGACGTAGGTTTTAAGGATCATCTTAAAGGAGGAGAGAGAGGTAGAGAGATGGAGAGGTTTAGGGAGGGAATTCCAGAGCTTAGGGCCTATTCAGCTGAAGGCACGGCCGCCAATGGTGCAGCGATTAAAATTGGGGTTGCGCAAGAGGTCAGAATTGATGGAGCACAGAGATCTCGGAGGGTTGTAGGGCTGGAGGAGGTTACAGAGATAGGGAGGGTTGAGGCCATGGATGGATTTGAAAACAAGGATGAGAATTTCTGGACCGGGAAACAATTTTGTTCAGCGAGCACAGTGGTGATGGGTGAATGGGACTTGGTGCAAGTTAGGATACGAGCAGCAGAGTTTTGGATGAGCTCAAGTTTATGGAGGATGGAAGATAGTAGGCCGGCCAGGAGAGCATTGGAATAGTTGAAACTGGAGGTAACAAAGGCATGGATATGGGTTTCAGCAGCAGATGAGCTGAGGCAGGGGCGGAGACGGATGATGTTATGGAGGTGGACGTAGGCGGTCTTGGTGATGGAGTGGATATGTGGTCGGAAGCTCATCTCAGGGTCAAATAGGAAGCCAAGTTTGTGAATGGTCTGGTTAAGCCTCAGACAGTGGCCAGGGAGAGGGATGGAGTCGGTGGGAAAGGAACGGAGTTTGTGGCGGGGACCGAAGACAATGACTTTGGTCTTCCCAATAATCATTTGGAGGAAATATTTGCCTATCCAGTTCTGGATGTTGGACAAGTAATGTGACAAATCAGAGGCAGTGGAGGGGTCAAGAGAGGTGGTGGTGAGGTAGAGCTGGGTGTCATCAATTTACATGTGGAAACTGATGTTGAGTTTTTGGATGATGTCGCCGTGGAGCAGCATGTAGATGAGAAATAGAAGGGGGACAAGGATAGATCTTTGGGTGACTCCAGAGGTAACAGTGTGGGAGCGGGAAGAGAACCATTGCAGGTGATTCTCTGGCTATGACTGGATAGATAGGAATAGAACCAGGCGAGCGCAGTCCCATCTAGTTGGATGACGGAGGAGAGGCGTTGGAGGAGGATGGTGGTGTCAACCGTGTCAAAGGCAATAGACAAGTCGAGAAGGACGAGGAGGCAAATTTTCCATGGTCACAGTCACATAGGATGTCATTTGTGACTTTGAGATGGCCGTTTCAGTGCAGTGGCAGGGGCAGAATCTTGATTGGAGGGGTTCAAACATGGAGGTGCGGGAAAGATGGGCACGGATTTGGGAGGCAACAAGATGTTCAAAGACTTTGGAGAGGAAAGGGAGGTTGGAGATGGGGCGGTAGTTTGCAAGGACAAAGGGGTCAAGGGTGGGTTTTTTGAAGGGGTGGGGGTGGTGATGACAGCAGATTTAAAGGAGAGGGGGCCAGTACCTGAGGAGAGCGAACCATTAACAGTATCAGCTAACATGAGGAAGGGAAGTTAGGTGACCAGCAGCTTGGTGGAAATAGGGTTGAGGGCACAGGAGTTGGGCCTCGTGGACAAGATGAAATCAGAGCAGGCATGAGGGGAGATAGGACAAAAACCAGAAAAAGATGCAGATTCAGGGCTAAGGCAAGGAGGAGACTTAGAGGAAGTTTGGCTTGGTGGGCTAGGGGAAGGGAGGGTAGCGGCAGAGACAGTTGAATGGATGATCTCAATCTTAGTGACAAAGAAGTCCATGAGCTCCTCGCACTTGTTGTTGGAGGTGAGGGTGGAGGGGGCAGGGGAGAGGGGTTTAAGGAGATGGTTTGTGGTTGAGAAGAGAAGCCAGGGGCTATCTTTGAATACCAGGATGATTCTGGAATAGTGAACAGTTTTGGCAGAGGAGAGCAGGACACAATTGTGCTTTATGTGTTCTGGCCAGATCCGGCTTGAATAGCTAATCTTGTCCGACATAAACGTTCAAGTCTGCGTCCCTTGGACTTAAGGGAATGGAGATGAGGGCCGTACAGGGGGAACCAGAAATACTTCCAAGTTAGCTGATAACACAAAACTAGGTGGGAATGTGGGTTGTGAGGAGGATGCAAAGAGGCTTCAAGGGGATATAGACAGGCTAAATGAGTGGGCAAGAACATGGCAGATGGAATATAATGTGGAAAAATGTGAAGTTATCCACTTTGGTAGGAAAAACAGAAATGCAGAGTATTTTTTAAATGGTGAGAGATTGGGAAATATTGATGTTCAAAGGGACCTGGGTGTCCTTGTACATGAGTCACTGAAAGCTAACATGCAGGTGCAGCAAGCAATTAGGAAGGCAAATGGTATGTTGGCCTTTATTACAAGAGGATTTGAGTACAGGAATAAAGATGTCTTACTGCAATTATATAGTCATGATGTGGAGATGCCGGTGATGGACTGGGGTTAACAATTGTAAACAATTTTACAACACCAAGTTATAGTCCAACGATTTTATTTTTAATCCCACAAGCTTTCGGGGGCTTTCCCCTTCCTCAGGCGGTGTGGAAATCGCCGCCTGAGGAAGGGGAAAGCCCCCGAAAGCTTGTGGGATTAAAAATAAAATCGTTGGACTATAACTTGGTGTTGTAAAATTGTTTACAGCAATTATATAGGGCCTTGGTGAGACCGCACCTGGAGTATTGTGTACAATTTTGGTCTCCTTACCTAAGAAAGGATATACTTGCCATAGAGGGAGTGCAACAAAGGTTCACCAGACTGATTCCTGGGATGGCAGGATTGTCGCATGAGGAGAGATGGAGTAGACGAGGCCTGTATTCTGTAGAGTTTAGAAGAATGAGAGGTGATCACATTGAAACATACAAAATTCTTATAGGGCTCGACAGGGTAGAAGCAGGGAGGATGTTTCCCCTGGCTGGGGAATCTGGAACCAGGGGTCACAGTCTCAGCATAAGGGGTAGGCCATTTAGGACTGAGATGAGGAGAAATTTCTTCACTCAGAGGGTGGTGAATCTTTGGAATTCTCTACCCCAGAGAGCTGTGGAGGCTCAGTCATTGAGGACAGAGATCAATAGATTTCTAGAGATAAAAAGCATCAAGGGACATGGGGACGGTGCAGGAAAATGGCATTGAGGTAGAAGATCAGCCATGATCTTGTTGAATGGAGCAGGTTCAAGGGGCCCGATGGCCTACTCCTGCTTCTATTTATTATGCTCTTATGAACAACCAGGGTGAGAGTAATGGTTTTAATGGGGACAAGGGCATCAAAGGTGGAGGTGAGGGTGTGATTGAGCAGATGTAGCTGCAGAAATGTTGTGCTGAATGGAGGGCCAAAGGCTAGAGAGTTGGGAATTTGAAAGTGCCTTTGTAAGTGACTTGGGGAAGAGTTTTTTCCAGGGGCGGATACAGAAGGAAGTAAAATTGGGAGGGAGAAGGTTAATGTGAGTGGAGAGGGAAACAAGGAAGTGATCAGAGATGGCCTTATCGTTATAGATATGATGGAGGTAGAGAGGCTACGTGAGATGGCAAGGTCGAGGGAGTGGCAGTGAATATGGGTAGGGGTGTTTATATGGAGGGAGAGATTAAGGGAGGATAGGAGGGCAGTGAACTCAGAGGAAAGAGGGCATGATGAATTGAGATGGAGTTGAAATTACCAGGGATGAGAAGTCGCTTGGTGCAGAGGCTGAGGGAGGAAAGCAGTGAAGATATCACGGTGAGAAACTTGTCATGGTATTTGGGTGGGTGGTAAAGAACGAGGATTTTAAAGGAGAGATGAGAGGGATGGAACAAGGTGAGATGCTCAAAGGAGGAGAAGGCGCCAGAGGAGTAGGGGAACAGACCAAGTGTGATTTGGTGATAAGAACCACACCACCACCATGACAGTCTGGGTGGGGGAGGTGGTGGAAGGTATGGCCAGGTGGGGGGGGCTTCGTCAAGGGGGAAGGTATCATCACCAGTCAGCAAAGTTTCCATCAAGGCCACAATGTCAATGCAATCATCCACAATAAGGTTATGAATGGCAAGGGCCTGGTTCACAAGTGAACGGACATTCTGGAAGGAGATGCAGAGAGGGGCAGTGATAGCTGATCCACAGGCAGAATCCACAGGGTCAGCGCTGGATGGGGTGATTGGGACGGGAAGGGATTGGCAAGATTAGCTCCCAGCGAGCACGCTGGGCGGGAATGTTGGTGAGAGAGTAGGATGGAACAGTTGGAGTTGCTGCTTGAAAGGAGGCAGTGGCTGGTGCCTCGATGGGCCTTTCGGAGGATGCCAAGCGTGGCACAGGGGGTAGCTGTAGGCTTATCAAAGGGGGAGTCAAGCCTGGAATGGCGGCAGGAAAGTAGGAAGGTCGAGGAGTGCTGAATGGTTGGGGTAGGGATTTGGGGGGGGAGGGGGGCAGAGTACCCGAGAGGGGAGAAATGAAAGGAGGCACAACAACAGAAGAGGGGGGTCTGGCAGTGGGTGGGGGGGGGGGGTGTAAAGAGAAAAGAAGAAAAAAGTAATAAAAAGGGAAATAGAAGTGATAGGCTCAGGTCCATAGCGGCAGCCAAAACTGTTATGAGAGAATCCTGGGGGAATATTTAAATTAATATTGAAGTATTTATCCAGTAGAGTTAAAATATACTTTGTACAGTAGATTATAATATATATTTTGCACTGCGCCTCTTAGATAATATACTGGAAAATGTTTATCATGATAGTAAAATCATGCCCAATAACTATAATAGGTAAAATAGTTTCGAATTTTTTCTTGGATTATCACAGTTTGTATGAAGTAGTTATCTTGGGAAATGTTGTGGCATTTCATAGTATTTCCCAACCTCTTTTCAAAAAGTTATAGCAGATTGGTGAAGAATTTCTTTTACCTGCCCATCAAATTAACAGATGTCAGTGCTGGTGGATGGAATGGAATTTTTCCACATTGAGAACACAGTGTCAGCATCAAACAAGTATAGCACACTTTAAATGAAGAACGCAGTAAAGCCTCCTCTACACTATTAGAACAATGTGCCGATGCAGTATAATGTGAATAAATGTGAAGTTATCCACTTCGGAAGGAAAAACAGAAAGGCAGAGTATTATTTAAATGGTGATAGATTGGGAAATGTTGATGTACAAAGGGACCTGGGTGTCCTTGTACACCAGTCACTGAAAGCTAACATGCAGGTATAGCAAGCAGTTAGGAAAGCAAATGGTATGTTGGCCTTCATTGCAAGAAGATTTGAGTACAGGAGCAAGGATGTCTTACTGCAGTTATACAGGGCCTTGGTGAGACCACACTTGGAGTATTGTGTGCAGTTTTGGTCTCCTTACCTAAGAAAGGATATACTCGCCATAGAGGGAGTGCAGCAAAGGTTCACCAGACTGATTCCTGGGATGGCAGGACTGTCGTATGAGGAGTGATTGGGTCGACTTGGCCTGTATTCACTCGAGTTTAGCAGAATGAGAGGTGATCTCATTGAAACATATAAAATTCTGACAGGGCTAGACAGACTGGATGCAGAGAAGATGTTTCTCCTGGCTGGGAGGTCCAGAACGAGGGGTCACAGTCTCAGGACACAGGGTAGGACATTTAGGACTGAGATGAGGAGAAATTTCTTCACCCAGAGGGTGGTGAACCTGTGGAATTCTCTACCACAGAAGGCTATGGAGGCCAAGTCACTGAATATATTTAAGAAGGAGCTAGATAGATTTCTAGACACAAAAGGCATCAAGGGGTATGGGGAGAGAGCGGGAATATGGTATTGAGATAGAGGATTAGCCATGATCATTTTGAATGGCAGAGCAGGCTTGAAGGGCTGAATGGCCTACTCCTGCTCCTATTTTTTATGTTTCTATGGCCTTAATTGCAACCTCCCTACTGTACCATTTTCCACATTAGCAATCCTTATTGACTTTTTAAGCAATGCTTCAACTTGAGTGCCAGTTTGTACCGAACTGAAAGCATAGAAACATAGAAAATAGGAGCAGGAGTAAGCCATTCGGCCCTTCGAGCCTACTCCGCCATTCAATATGATTATGGCTGATCCTCTATCTCAATACCATATTCAGTAGTTTTGTGCTGAGGGCCTGTGTCCCCGAGGGAGTAGGTTGAGACTGCCTAAATACTTTTTACATAGGACCCTTACAGACTTTTGCATATATATAGTTTTTGAATGTTATAAAAATGTTAATTTTATTTTATTTTGAGGAAGGCACAATGATTCAAATTTGAGGTATGACCAGCTGACAAAACAATTGTTTGGATTATGGATGTAATAATAGAGTGCAGTAAATAGTTGTAGGGATATGTCAGGGAATGTAGTGAGAGCAGGCCAACCTGAAAATGAATGCATAGGACCACTATCCATATGAACTTCTGATGTGGAGATGCCGGTGATGGACTGGGGTGGACAAATGTAAGGAGTCGCACAACACCAGGATAGTCCAACAGCTTTATTTGAAATCACAAGCTTTCGGAGCTTTGCTCCTTCGTCAGGTGAAAGAGAGAGCAAAGCTCCGAAAGCTTGTGATTTCAAATAAAGCTGTTGGACTATAACCTGGTGTTGTGCGACTCCTTACATATGAACTTGTTCATTGGTTCATAGTAGATACTTTTAGATGTGAAGTTATAGCTGGGCAACATACACATTCAGCATCTGAATTTGTGCAGCCTTGGGTAAGTGGTAGCACTCTTGCCTCCGAGCCAGAAGGTCATGGGGTGAAGCCCCACTCCAGGACTTGAGCACATAATCTCATCTGACACTCCAGCGCAGTACTGAGGGAGCGCTGCACTGTCAGATGTACCGTCATTCGGATGAGACGTTAAACCGAGGTACCGCCTGCTCTCTCAGGTGGACGTAAAAGATCCCATGGGACTATTCCAAGAGAGCAGGGAGTTCTCTCAGTGACCTGGCCAACATTTATCCCTAAACCAACACAACAAAAAACAGTTTAATTGGTCATTTATCTCATTTCCGTTTCTGGAACTTTGCTGTGCACATATTGGCTGCCCTGTTTTCCTACATTACAACAGTAACCACACTTCAAAGTAATTCTTTGGCTGTGAAGTCTTTCAGGTCGTCCTGAGGTCGTGAAAGACATTATATAAATGAAAGTTCTTTCTAACCTATAGTGATCTGAGGTTGATTTGAGTGGGTGATCTAGGTAGTGTTGTTAAGAGATGCAGAATTAAATAAACAGAGAATAATGGTTGAGTAGGTGCATGTGTAAGTCTAAGTCAGTGGAGGACCAAAATGAGACTAGAAGATTGAGCTGGGTGGTGAGGTTAAAGCCAATAGTGGAGCAAGGTTCAGGCCACCAATGAATTCAAGCTTAGGTTAACCAAACAAGTATATTGAATATTTATATGCATTTACCACTAGGTAACTTCACTTTTTTTAAAAAATCAATTCATTATTGTATTTTTGAAACACTATGGGGCAGCCCAGCAGAGTGAAATTAAGCCGTAGAATACAACTTCACTGAAATCTCCCAACTAACCCCCACACCTAAACTATCCTTCATATACTCCAACAAGAGACCAGAAAGTGCAGAAATGCTTCATCTCTGTGCTAATGCTATTGGTATGAAGAGAGGTCTTCTTTCTGCTGATTATCCCATTCAGCCCTCTCTCCAATCTGGTGCAGTCGAGAGCTCCTAGCCATACCTTCTGTGAATGGATCCAGAGCCCGAATTGAAAAGAGTTTCACAAGGTAGGCCACCTCCTCAACAAAGGCGAGATCTCGTCTTATTAACAGCAGATAAATTCCATTTCGGCCAGCCGGTACTTCCATATCAAGCACATCGTCCAGGAATCAACAGGACTGCACAAATGCACTGACATTTGACCCCTGAATAACTGCTCCTTCTCAACCTCAAAGATATACTTAAACACATCTCTGACCTGTATACCATGCTCACCTCCACACTGACAAACTCCACAAAAAACCTAAAGGGGCAGGGAACTGAGATGTAGCCTAACAAATAACAAAGGAAGAATGGAGGGAATTTCCTCACGATCACCACATGCAATAAAATGTGAGAGAGCCAACTCAAACTCAAACACCAAAAGTACTGCATCCCATACAAGTTCCATAAATTCTATTCTTCCCTGCCTGATGAATTTTGGAGAGGCCGCAGATAGACAGACTTTCTCCTAGGCACCTCTGGTCCTGATTCTAAATCCAACAATTCCAGGCAAATAAAAGGAAAAATGTAATGGAAATCTCTAGTAAAACCAGAAATGCTGGAAACACATGGCACACTGTCCACATCTGTGAAGAGAATCATAGAAAGGTTACAGCACAGGAGGCCATTCGGCCCATCGAGTCGATGCCGGCTCTATGCAAGAGCAATTCAGCGAGTCCCACTCCCCCGCCCTATCCCTGTAGCCCTGCAAGTTTTTTCCTTTCAAGTACTTATCCAGTTCCCTTTTGAGCCATGATTGAATCTGCCTCCACCACCCCCTCGGGCAGTGCATTCCAGATCCTAACCACTCGCTGCGTAAAAAAGTTTTTCCTCATGTCACCTTTGGTTCTTTTGCCAATCACCTTAAATCTGTGTCCTCTGGTTCTTGACCCGTCCGCCAATGGGAATAATTTCTTTCTATCTATTCTTTCTAGATCCTTCATGATTTTGAATACCTCTATCAAATCTCCTCTCAACCTTCTCTATTCCAAGGAGAACAACACCAGCTTCTCCAGTCTATCCACGTAACAAAAGACCCTCATCCCTGGAATCATTCTAGTAAATCTTTTCTGCACCCTCTTTCCTAAAGTGCGGTGCCTAGAACTGGACACAATACTCCAGTTGTGGTTGAACTAGTGTTTTATAAAGGTTTATCATAACTTCCTTGCTTTTGTACGCTATGCCTCTATTTATAAAGCCCTGGATCCCATATGCTTTTTTAACCGCTTTCTCAAACTGCCCTGCCACTTTCAACGATTTGTGCACATATACCCCCAGATCTCTCTGTTCCTGTATCCCTTTTAGAATTGTGCCCCCTAGTTTATATTGCCTCGCCTCGTTCTTCCTACCGAAATGTATCACTTCGCATTTTTCCGTGTTAAATTTCATCTGCCATGTGTCCACCCATTCCACCAGCCTGTCGAGATCTTCTTGAAGTCTATCACTATCCTTCTCACTGTTTACTACACTTCCAAGTTTTGTGTCATCTGCAAATTTGGAAATAATGCCCTGTACTCCCAAGTCCAAGTCATTAATATATATCAAGAAAAGCAATGGTCCTAATATCGACCCTCGGGGAACACCACCGTACACCTTCCTCCAATCCGAAAATCAACCGTTCACCACTACTCTCTGCTTCCTGTTACTTAGCCAATTTTGTATCCCTGCTGCTACTGCCCCCTTTATCCCATGGGCTTCAATCTTGATGACAAGCCTATTATGCGGCACTTTATCAAATGCCTTTTAAAAGTCCATTTACACCACGTCAACCACATTGCCCTCATCGGCCCCCTCTGTTACCTTATCAAAAAACTCTATCAAGTTAGTTAAACATGATTGGCCTTTAACAAATCCATGCTGGCTTTCCCTAATCAATCCACACTTGTCCAGTGACTGCTAATTCTGTCCCAGATTATTGTTTCTAAAAGTTTCCCCAACACCGAGGTTAAACTGACTGGCCTATAGTTGCTGGGTTTATCCTTACACCCTTTTTTGAACAAGGGTGTAGCATTTGCAATTGTCCAGTCCTCTGACACCACCCCCATATCTAAGGATGTTTGGAAGATTATGGCCAGTAACACCGCAATTTCCACCCTTACTTGCCTCAGTAACCTAGGATGCATCCCATCCGGACCAGGTGACTTATCTACTTTAAATACAGCTAGTCTTTCTAGAACTTCCTATTTATCAATTATTAGCCCATCCAGTATCTCAACTACATCTTCCTTTACTGAGACTCTGGCAGCATCTTCTTCCTTGGTAAAGACAGATGCAAAGTACTCATTTAGTTCCTCAGCTATGCCCTCTGCCTCCATGAGTAGATCTCCTTTTTTGGTCCCTGATCGGCCCCACCCCTCCTCCTACTACCTGTTTACTGTTTATATGCCTAAATAAAAGTTTTGGATTCCCTTTTATGTTTGCCGCTAGTCTATTCTCATACTCTCTTTTTGCCCCTCTTATTGGGTATGGTAGCATAGTGGTTATGTTACTGGACGAGTAATCTAAGAAGCCTAGACTAATAATTCAGTAGCCACAAGTTCAAATCCCACCACGGCAGCTGGAGCGATTTAAATTCAATTAATTAAATAAAACCTGGAATTAAAAAAAACTAGTATTAGTAACGGTGGCCATGAAACTACCAGATTGTCGTAAAAACCCATTTAGTTCACTAATGCCCTTTAGGGAAGGAAACCTGCCGTCCTTACCTGGTCTGGCCTATACGTGACTCCAGACCCACAGAAATGTGGTTGATTCTTAATCGCCCTCTGAAATGGCCAGCAAGCCACTCAGTAGTACAATCTCGCTACAGAAAGTCACAACAAGAATAAAACCGGACGGATCACTGTCTGCAAAGTCCCCCTCACTAACATCTGAGGACTCGTGCCAAGGGACAGCTGTCCAACAGGCTAGTCAAGCAGCAGCTTGACATAGCCATACTCACAGAATCATACCTTTCAGCCAACGTCCCAGAATCTTCCATCACCATCCCTGGGTATGTCCTGTTCCACCGGTAGGACAGACCGACCAGAAGTGGCGGTACAGTGATATACAGTCAGGAGGGAGTGGCCCTGGGAGTCCTCAACATTGACTCCGGACCCCATGGAATCTCATGGCATCAGGTCAAACATGGGCAAGGGAACCTCCTGCTGATTACCACCTACCGCCCTCCCTCAGCTGATGAATCAGTCCTCCTCTATGTTGAGCACCACTTGCAGGAAGCACTGAGGGTAGCAAGGGCACAGAATGTACTCTGGGTGGGGGACTTCAATGTCCATCACCAAGAGTGGCTCGGTAGCACCACTACTGACTGAGCTGGCCGAGTCCTGAAGGACATAGCTGCCAGACTGGGCCTGTGGCAGGTGGTGAGCGAATCAACACGAGGGAAAAACCCACTTGACCTCGTCCTCACCAATCTACCTGTTGCAGACACATCTGTCCATGACGGTATTGGTAGGAGTGACCACCACACAGTCCTTGTGGAGACAAAGTCCCGTCTTCACACTGAGAACACCGTCCATCGTGTTGTGTGGCACTACCACCGCTAAATGGAATAGATTCAGAATAGATCTAGCAGTTCAAAACTGGGCATCCATGAGGCGCTGTGGGCCATCAGCAGCAGAACTATATTCCAGCACAATCAAGGCAGCATTTGACCGAGTGTGGCACCAAGGAGCCCTAGTAAAATTGGAGTCAATGGGAATCAGGGGGAAAACTCTCCAGTAGCTTGAGTCGTACTTAGCACAAAGGAAGATGGTAGTGGTTGTTGGAGGCCAATGATCTCAGCCCAGGACATGGCTGCAGGAGTTCCTTAGGGCAGTGTCCTAGGCCCAACCATCTTCAGCTGCTTCATCAATAACCTTCCCTCCATCATAAGGTCAGAAATGGGGATGTCCGCTGATGATTGCACAGTGTTCAGTTCCATTCACAACCCCTCAGATAATGAAGCAGTCTGTGCCTGCATGCAGCAAGACCTGATCAACCCAAGCCTGGAGGTTGTTAAGTGGCAAGTAACATATGCGCCAGACAAGTGCCAGGCAATGACCATCTCCAACAAGAGAGAGTCTAACCACCTCCCATTGACATTCAACGGCATTACCATCACCGAATTCCCCACCATCAACATCCTGGAGATCACCATTGACCAGAAATTTAACTGGACCAGCCACATAAATACTGTGGCTACAAGAGGTCAGAGGCTGGGTATTCTGCAGCGAGTGACTCATCTCCTGACTCCCCAAAGCCTTTCCACCATCTACAAGACACAAGTCAGGAGTGTGATGGAATACTCTCCACTTGCTGGATGAGTGCAGCTCCAACAAAACTTAAGAAGCTCGACACCATCCAGGACAAAGCAGCCCGCGTGATTGGCACCCCATTCACCACCCTGAACATTCACTCCCTTCACCCACCGGTGCACTGTGGCTGCAGTGTGCACCATCTACAGGATTCACTGCAGCAACTCGCCAAGGCTTCTTCGACAGCACCTCCCAAACCTGCGACCTCTACCACCTAGAAGGACAAGGGCAGCAGGCACATAGGAACAACACCACCTGCACGTTCCCCTCCAAGTCACACACCATCCCACCTTGGAAATAAATCGCCGTTCCTTCATCGTCACTGGGTCAAAATCCTGGAACTCCCTACCTAACAGCACTGTGGGAGAACCTTCACCACACGGACTGCAACGGTTCAAGAAGGCAGCTCACCACCACCTTCTCAAGGGCAATTAGGGATGGGCAATAGATGCTGGCCTTGCCAGCGACGCCCATATGCCATGAACAAATTTTTTAAAAATTCCTTTTTCACTTCCCTTTTGAACTTTCTATATTCAGCCTGCTTCTCGCTTGTGTTATCAACCTGACATCTGTCATACGCCTGTTTTTTCTGCTTCATCTTATTCTATCGCTTTTATCATCCAGGGAGCTCTGGCATTCTCCCTCATGGGAATGTACCTAGACTGTACCTGAGCCATCTCCTCCTTAAAGGCTACCCATTGTTCGATTACAGTTTTGCCTGCCATTCTTTGATTCCAATTTCCCCGGGCCAGATCAGTTCTCATCCCACTGAAATTGGCCCTCCTCCAATTGAGTATTTTTACTTTAGAATGGTCCATATCCTTTTCCATAGCTATTCTAATCTTTATGATACTATGATCGCTGTTCCCTAAACGTTCCCCCATTGACACTTGCTCCACTTGGCCTGCATCATTCCCCAGAAAAGGCAGGTTAATGTTTTGGGTGTGGAGCCTTTGTCAGAACTGGACATTGGAGAGATAAAGGAGGCTTTTAATGGAATGCCATAGCATACAAGGCTACGGACCAAATGCTGGAATATGGGATTAGATTAGACTGGGCTTGATGGCCGGCGCGGACACGATGGGCCAAAGGGCCTCTAACCGTGCTGTATAACTCTATGACTCTATAAAATGGGGTAGGGGAGAAAAGAGCTAATGTTTAAATAGGTATTTTGAAAATCTAGTCACGATTCTGGGCAGTGGTCCAAGATCAGACTGTAGTTGTAAAATGGTGGAAGACTAAGCCAAGGAAAATTTGGAAAATAAAGGAAATACTGGAACTTCTGGTAGAAAATTCAAACCAAGTTCCTCCAATACACGTTCAAATTTTGACTTCCAGCAATATGTACAAATAGTAAACTTTGTGTAACATTATATAAAGTAAAGTTTGTAATCTGAAAATTGAGAAATATGGAAAAACTGGGTTAAAATTAATGATTTTGATAAGAATTTTTTTTTTAAAAACGGTCAAAGAATTCGGGAGTTGATAATAAATTGCAAAAGAGGAAGTTGCGAAGTTAGTCAAAAAAATTCAACTAAGATCTACACTGTTTTGTTATTAATTGACATTCTTGTAAATTAACATTTTCTGCACTCAATTCAATGGAATTGGTATAGCTCCAATTATATTAGCACTAATATTTGCAATCGCACTCAGAGGAAGACCACAGCAGGGATGGCCTGTGTGAGAAATGAAAGTGTTACACTAATGCAATAGGGGGTTCTCATCTAACACGTTGTTGGGGAAGAGCTGAGGGAGCTTTGCTCTGTTCAAACATCTTTCCATGACCTGAAAGTTATTGATGCTAACACTGAGTACTCAAAGTGGAAATGCACTGAGTTAGTCACCTTACCAAGAAGGAGAAAGTTGAATCTTAGAATATGCAAGGTGGTAAGTTTGAGGAAGTACTTTACATAAAGTTACCACAACGGAAGTGGAAATGATAAATTCCAAGAAGTACAAAAGTATCTTGTACAATATATTTTCATCCACGGTGAAATTTTTAATCATTTAAACACCCCAGATCAGTCTATGGGGGGATTAATTTGATCCCAGCTGTGCAGCACTGAAACTGCTGCTCAGGGTTACCAACTCTGGTTGGATGTAGTCCTGGAGGTTTCATCACATGACCTCCTGACTCCAACCGCCCCACCCAGTCAAACAGACTTTTCCCCCTTCTCCAATATTTTTATATCTAATAACTAACTATAAACTAAAGCGTTCAAAGAAAATGAAAAAAACCCACATTTTTAAATGCCTCTATGATTTTTCTCAGGGTTACTCGCAGCAGTGTCCAAAAGATTAATCTTTAATTCCTTGAGACTCCGGGACAATTGGCAAAGCCACTTGCCATACCTGTGCCCAAATGATGCAAGGCCGGCTCATTATATTCTTCAAATGCTTCTCCCAGCGTGTAGTACATGGGGCACTGGAGGTGAACTGAGTCTGTGGGGGAAGGATTTTGGGTGCCAGCAGCATAAACAGCTGCTGACATTTTTGGAGGTCGGCAAGAGGGAGCAGGAAGGAACACCATGCCATAGAAGAATCAGCCTTTTGAGGCCTAATGCTGAAGGAGAAGGTGGATACTAGTGGAAGGTCAGGGCCTCTCAGGAAAATTGGGTTTTTTTTACACTTGGCCTTGACAGACACTGATCGACTGTTAGACTGCCTAGCCGCTCCAGCTGCATTATGTGCCTTTGGGCCTCACTTAAAAAAATTGCAAGCCTTTAATTCACTCCATGTCTGATAATAAGGGGAGCCGGCACCTGATGTGCTTCAATGATGTGGAGATGCCGGTGATGGACTGGGGTTGACAATTGTAAACAATTTTACAACACCAAGTTATAGTCCAGCAATTTTATTTTAAATTCACAAGCTTTCGGAGGCTTCCCCCTTCCTCAGGTGAACGATTTTCACATCGTTCACCTGAGGAAGGGGGAAGCCTCCGAAAGCTTGTGAATTTAAAATAAAATTGCTGGACTATAACTTGGTGTTGTAAAATTGTTTACAGATGTGCTTCAACACATTGGTCACTAGCCATTGCATTTCCAGTTCTCTATTTTTCTGGGGACTGTTAGGTTTCAGGTGGCACTGATGAGTTTACTCATCCATTAAAGCCTCTGGCATATCTAATATAAGAAACCATGTAAAAGTAGACTTGGTGATATCGATGATGTGGTCATGCCAATCCATACATTCTTAACTTTTAATTGGTTGAAACAAAATGGTGTTTAGAGCCAATTTCAGTGAATGAAAATCCAAGGGTGGAAATTCCGCTTCTGTGCTCACCAGCATGGGCGGACTGACTCCTCCAACGGATTCTTACGGAAAAAGGGGGTGGGGGCACCAATAATACAGCGCTATGGAATCATTCATGTGTATACTCAGCAAATCTCCTGATTCCCCATCTAGCCAGTCCGCCCCTGCTTGCCAACCTGTGGTTTTTCACCCATCCACTTTAGTGGAGGGAAAATCGTGAACTGGTGAGCACAGAAGTGGAATTTCTGCCACCAATCTTTTTAAAGTTGCTCCCACCTTTAAAATGGACTGAAGAAGCAAGGAGGAAGGAACTAAGGAAAAGATTCTAAAGGCAAAAAAGGGCTGGAAAAGATTAAATACAAAATAATTTTAAAGGACAGATGGAGAATGGGAAACAGAAAAGACATGGCAGGATGAGCAGAATGTGTTTCTATTTTTAAAAATTAATAATTTAAGTTGTACATAGGTTTGCATTGTAATACACAGGGTTAATATCAGTGTATTAAAGCTACTCTTAACATTGAACAACTTTTTTTACTGTACTATTAGTGGGGGTTCTTTCAGTGTAACAGAGTGTGAACAAAATATTTACAAAACCAGCCAGTCCAGGGAGATGGAATCTTCCAACAGTCTAAGGGTGAACATTCCAGCACTTGGTTAAATAATGCAAGTGTGTTTATGTCAGAGGCTTTAATGGATGAGTAAATGTTTGCAAATAAATATTCAAATACTGATGTTAAAAACTCACCTTTAAAGTGCAACATGTTGAAGTCAACAATTGTATTAGTCTTCCTACATAATTGCACAAGTGGACACCTGTATAATTAAAGATCTTGTACCTAGTGTATACCCACCACTTCACATCTTTTAAAGGCGCCACACCTGAAAGTGTGGCTTCAAAAGTGTTACACCCTAGAATGTTACACCTTCAAAGTATCATAGACCTATAGGGCAACACACCATAATTAGCTCAATTAAACACTTATTTGTTGTTATCAGTCAATTATCCATCAGATTCAATGTAAATAAATTTAAAAGTAGTAAAATACCAATGAGGAATGAGTAATCAGCACGATAAAATCCATTCACTAACCAGCAGGTAGCAGAAAACCAACCAACCATTACATTGCTTTTGTCTATCATTTTCTATCTTCATTCAGATAAGTTTACACAGCTAGATTCTAAAGAAATCAATAAACTTACTCATTAAAATGGTTATTTAACATTAGAAATTCCTGCAAGGAGTTTCTCCCATGTAGACCTGTCCTCCAATCTGGACTTGAGTTGGAAATTTCACCTGGGCCTGGGTATTTCTGAGGGATTGTGTGTGTGTGTGTGTGTGTGTGCTTCAGAGGGCGAGAGAGGTGCATCATGAGAGCTGTAGGGGTTAACTTTCCTGTCCCTATTGCACCTGGGTGCCAGGCAGGGGGACCGTGTCCGAATTGCACGCTACCTGAAATTATGTGAACCTGCCTGTATTTCCAGGTTATGGCCATTTATAAAGGTTTGACACCGCCCCAGTGCCGGCCCATCCTCTGGCAGGGCCAAATGCCTGGAATGCGAGGAAGGAAAATCAGCTGCTGCTGCTGCTGAAAGGGCTGCAGCAATGAGATCAGGCACTGGCACTTTCTGGCAGCTGTCCAAAAACAGCAGTTGGACAAGCTGTCTGAGAATACAGAGGCGGTGGAGGGGTTCAGACAGGTGATGAAGAGATAGAGCTGGGTGTTGTTAGCGTACATGTGGAAGCTGACTCCATGTCTGTGGATAGCGTCGCTGAGGGGCAACAAGTAGATGAGGAAGAGGAGGAGGCCAAGGATAGATCCTTGGGCGACTTTGGAGGTAGTGATGCAAGGGAATGAAGAAAAGCCACTGCTGGAGATGCAACTCTAACCATGAAATACTGTTTTTGGAATGCTTTAAAACCAATCCCATTGTTAATTTTAACTGGACTTGGCAACTACCATGAGATTCTGCAGCTTGCATTTAGATGCCTTGTTGATCACAAAGTTCCTGTGAAAGTTTGTATTTAACTTTCTCGTATTCTGCTGAAGTCTTGTAAATACTTCTATTACAGTCAGCTTTCTAGGAATTTTGCATATTCAACTCTATTTGTTCTGTCATAAATATCCCCTACTGTTTTGATGCAACAAAAAATCTAAAAATAAAAAGCAATGGAAAATTGGAAAAAACAGAAACCAGCACTAACAAGGTATGGTACAATTATTTTTTTAAAAACATTATGTATTCCTTTAAGAGTTCCATTGCATATGACATTTCCCTTATACCAACTCCAAAAAAGGCAAACAGAATGCACTGTGTGATCCCATCCTAAACGTGTGCACATTTTGTGCAAGAGCACTGTAGCCAGGTAAAACGACCAGCCAGAAGATCACACTCTGTGCGAATCAGGCATCCATCCCACAAAATAGATTATCAGCCTGATTTCCAGGTCCAACTCACAAGACTGCAGACCATCCCACTAAGCACGTGGTATGCTGAATCATTTTGTCTGGCCCTCAAAGCATTTTTATAATTATTTCAAAAAGTCAGCCCTTCCAGGAGCTTCAGGGCAGCCTTTTGTAGCAGCCTTTCATCACTCACAAGATTAATCTTCCTGCTGGGCCTGATAAGAGTTAAAACATCCAAGCAGATGTGGCACACAGCATCAGGAATTTGCATGTGTGCAGTGAGTGTTTGCCTGTTGTTATGAAGAGACATTGATGCCCAGGTCCAGGTAGCTGATGATTAATGATGTCCAGACTAAAACATTTACACAATTGTAATGCAATCACCACAAGTTTATCTAGTCTTCACCTCTGCCTCAGTCTATCTGCTGCTGAAACCCTCATCTGTGCTTTTGTTACCTACAGACTCGGCTATTCCAATACTCTCCTGGCCGGACTCCCATCTTCCACCCTTCCGTAAACTTCAGCTCAACCAAAGCTCTGTTGCCTGTATCCTGACTTGTACCAAGTCCCGTTCGCCCATCACCCCTGTGCTCGATGACCTACATTGGCTCCCAGTTCAGCAACACCTCAAATTTAAAATTCTCATCCTCGTGTTCAAATCCCTCCATGGCCTTGCCCCTCTCTATCTCTGCAACCTCCTCCAGCCCTACAACCCTCTGAGAACTCTGTGTTCTTCCAATTCTGGCCTCTTGTGCAACCCCGATTTATCACCATATGTCCTAATATCTCCTTATGTGGCTTGGTGTCAAATTTTATCTGATTACATTCCTGGGAAGCACCTTGGGACGTTTTACTACATTAAAGGCGCTATATAAATACAAGTTGTTGTTGTTGTTGTTGTTGTTGTTGTTGTGATGATCAACAGTTCATAATTAAAAGATAGTCAATGAGTTACTTTCCTGTAGCATTGCACATGTCAACAAATACGGTCTCCGCTGTCATCATGTTGCTGTTTCTCTGTCTCTCTACTTCTGTTTCTGTCTCTTTCTCTTCTCTTCTGTTTCTCTCCTAACTTTTTTTGCTTCTTTCTTTGTCCTCTTCTACTTTCCGCTCTGTATTTTTTTTCTTTCCTTTGGGTGAGAGGTACTGCGTGGTATGGCATGGAATAGCAGGGATAGGAGCACCAATGGCTGGAGGCTGCTTTTGGAGTGGGGGTTGTGAGGAAAATGTTGCCCTCAGCAGTTTCCTTTCCATTTTCTCCCCAATCACTTGTGCTTCCCCCACCCTCTCACTCCCTTTGTGGTCCCTCGCTTTCCCACTACTCCCTCCCCTTCTTACTAACTTGTCACTCCCATCTGTACCATTACCTCTTCCCCTTCAAACTACCTGCTCAACCCCTGTATCCTCCGCCATTCAGTAAGATCATGGCTGATCTTCTACCTCAACTCCACTTTCCCGCCCTATCCCCATATCCCTTGATTCCCTTAGTGTTCCTTAAATCTATCGATCTCAATCTTGAATATACTCAACGACTGAGCAACCACAGCCTTCTGGTAGAGAATTGCAAAGATTCACAACCCTCTGAGTGAAGATACTTTTCCTCATCTCGGTCCTAAATGGCCGACCCCTTATCTTGAGACTATGACTCCTAGTTCTAGACTCTCCAGCCAGGGGAAACAGCCTCTCAGCATCTACCCTGTCAAGCCCTCGAAGAATTTTGTACATTTCAATGAGATCACCTCTCATTCTTATAAACTCCAGAGAATATAAGCCCATCCTACTCAGTCTCTCCCCATAGGACAACCCTCTCATCCCTGGAATCAATCTAGTGAATCTTTGTTGCATCCCCTCTAAGGCAAGTATATCCTTGCTTAGGTAAGGAGACCAAAACTGTATGCAGTTCTCCAGGTGTGGCCTTACCAGAGCCCTATCTAATTGCATCAAGACCTCCTTACTCTTATACTCCAACCCCCTTGCAATAAATCATAGAATCATATAGAATCATAGAAGTTACAACATGGAAACAGGCCCTTCGGCCCAACATGTCCATGTCGCCCAGTTTATACCACTAAGCTAGTCCCAATTGCCTGCACTTGGCCCATATCCCTCGATACCCATCTTCCCCATGTAACTGTCCAAATGCTTTTTAAAAGACAAAATTGTACCCGCCTCTACTACTGCCTCTGGCAGCTCATTCCAGACACTCACCACCCTTTGAGTGAAAAAATTGCCCCTCTGGATCCTTTTGTATCTCTCCCCTCTCACCTTAAATCTGTGCCCCCTCGTTATAGACTCCCCTACCTTTGGGAAAAGATTTTGACTATCGACCTTATCTATGCCCCTCATTATTTTATAGACTTCTATAAGATCACCCCTTAACCTCCTACTCTCCAGGGAATAAAGTCCCAGTCTGTCTAACCTCTCCCTGTAAGTCAAACCATCAAGTCCCGGTAGCATCCTAGTAAATCTTTTCTGCACTCTTTCTAGTTTAATAATATCCTTTCTATAATAGGGTGACCAGAACTGTACACAGTACTCCAAGTGTGGCCTCACCAATGCCCTGTACAACTTCAACAAGACATCCCAACTCCTGCATTCAATGTTCTGACCAATGAAACCAAGCATGCTGAATGCCTTCTTCACCACCCTATCCACCTGTGACTCCACTTTCAAGGAGCTATGAATCTGTACTCCTAGATCTCTTTGTTCTATAACTCTCCCCAACGCCCTACCATTAACGGAGTAGGTCCTGGCCCGATTCGATCTACCAAAATGCATCACCTCACATTTATCTAAATTAAACTCCATCTGCCATTCATCGGCCCACTGGCCCAATTTATCAAGATCCCGTTGCAATCCTAGATAACCTTCTTCACTGTCCACAATGCCACCAATCTTGGTGTCATCTGCAAACTTACTAACCATGCCTCCTAAATTCTCATCCAAATCATTAATATAAATAACAAATAACAGCGGACCCAGCACCGATCCCTGAGGCACACCGCTGGACACAGGCATCCAGTTTGAAAAACAACCCTCGACAACCACCCTCTGTCTTCTGTCGTCAATCCAATTTTGTATCCAATTGGCTACCTCACCTTGGATCCCATGAGATTTAACCTTATGTAACAACCTACCATGCGGTACCTTGTCAAATGCTTTGCTGAAGTCCATGTAGACCACGTCTACTGCACAGCCCTCATCTATCTTCTTGGTTACCCCTTCAAAAAACTCAATCAAATTCGTGAGACATGATTTTCCTCTCACAAAACCATGCTGACTGTTCCTAATTAGTCCCTGCCTCTCCAAATGCCTGTAGATTCTGTCCCTCAGAATACCCTCTAACAACTTACCCACTACAGATGTCAGGCTCACTGGTCTGTAGTTCCCAGGCTTTTCCCTGCCGCCCTTCTTAAACAAAGGCACAACATTTGCTACCCTCCAATCTTCAGGCACCTCACCTGTAGCGGTGGATGATTCAAATATCTCTGCTAGGGGACCCGCAATTTCCTCCCTAACCTCCCATAACGTCCTGGGATACATTTCATCAGGTCCCGGAGATTTATCTACCTTGATGCGCGTTAAGACTTCCAGCACCTCCCTCTCTGTAATATGTACACTCCTCAAGACATCACTATTTATTTCCCCAAGTTCCCTAACATCCATGCCTTTCTCAACCGTAAATACCGATGTGAAATATTCATTCAGGATCTCACCCATCTCTTGTGGTTCCGCACATAGATGACCTTGTTGATCCTTAAGAGGCCCTACTCTCTCCCTAGTTACCCTTTTGCCCTTTATGTATTTGTAGAAGCTCTTTGGATTCACCTTTGCCTGATCTGCCAAAGCAATCTCATATCCCCTTTTTGCCCTCCTGATTTCTCTCTTAACTCTACTCCGGCAATCTCTATACTCTTCAAGGGATCCACTTGATCCCAGCTGCCTATGCATGTCATATGCCTCCTTCTTATTTTTGACTAGTGCCTCAATCTCCCGAGTCATCCAAGGTTCCCTACTTCTACCAGCCTTGCCCTTCACTTTATAAGGAATGTGCTTACCCTGAACCCTGGTTAACACACTTTTGAAAGCCTCCCACTTACCAGACGTCCCTTTGCCTGCCAACAGACTCTCCCAATCAACTTCTGAAAGTTCCTGTCTAATACCATCAAAATTGGCCTTTCCCCAATTTAGAATTTTAACTTTTGGGCCAGACCTATCCTTCTCCATAGCTATCTTAAAACTAATGGAATTATGATCACTGGTCCCAAAGTGATCCCTCACTAACACTTCTGTCACCTGCCCTTCCTTATTTCCCAAGAGGAGGTCAAGTTTTGCCCCCTCTCTAGTCGGGCCATCCACATACTGAATGAGAAATTCCTCCTGAATACACTCAACAAATTTCTCTCCATCCAAGCCCCTAATGCTATGGCTGTCCCAGTCAATGTTGGGAAAGTTAAAGTCCCCTACTATTACCACCCTATTTTTCTTGCAGCTGTCTGTAATCTCCTTACATATTTGCTCCTCAATTTCCCGTTGACTATTTGGGGGTCTGTAGTACAATCCTATCAAAGTGATCTCTCCCTTCTTATTTTTCAGTTCTACCCATATGGACTCAGTGGGCGAACCCTCGGATATATCCCCTCTCACTACTGCCGTGATGTTCTCCCTAATCAAGAACGCAACTCCCCCTCCTCTCTTACCTCCTGCTCTATCTTTCCTATAGCATCTGTACCCTGGAACATTGAGCTGCCAGTCCTGCCCCTCCCTTAGCCATGTTTCAGTAATAGCTATAACATCCCAGTCCCATGTACCCATCCATGCCCTGAGTTCATCTGCCTTGCCCATCAGACTTCTTGCATTGAAATAAATGCAGTTTAATCTAGACTTCCCTTGGTCTTTGCCCTGCTTTCTCAGACCATCTGTCCGGTCATGTTCTGTACACTCTCCCTTACTGCCTTTTGTTTCTGTCACCACTTTATTTCCCACTGACTTCCTGCATCGGTTCCCATCCCCCTGCCACATTAGTTTAAACCCTCCCCAACAGCACTAGCAAACACTCCCCCTAGGACATTGGTTCCAGTCCTGCCCAGATGCAGACCGTCCAATTTGTACTGGTCCCACCTCCCCCAGAACCGGTTCCAATGGCCCAGGAATTTGAATCCCTCCCTCTTGCACCATCTCTCAAGCCACGTATTCATCTTAGCTATCCTGTCATTCCTACTCTGACTAGCCCGTGGCACTGGTAGCAATCCTGAGATTACTACCTTTGAGGTCCTACTCTTTAGTTTAACTCCTAACTCCCTAAATTCAGCTTGTAGGACCTCATCCTGTTTTTTACCTATATCGTTGGTGCCTATATGCACCACGACAACTGGCTGTTCACCCTCCCCCTCCAGAATGTCCTGCAGCCGCTCCGAGACATCCTTGACCCTTGCACCAGGGAGGCAACATACCATCCTGGAGTCTCGGTTGCGTCCGCAGAAACGCCTGTCTATTCCCCTTACAATCGAGTCCCCTATCACTATAGCTCTGCCACTCTTTTTCCTGCCCTCCTGTGCAGCAGAGCCAGCCACGGTGCCATGAACCTGGCCACTGCCACCTTCCCCTGGTGAGCCATCTCCGCCAACAGTATCCAAAACGGTATACCTGTTTTGGAGGGAGATGACCGCAGGGGACCCCTGCACTGCCTTCCTACTCTTCCTCTGTCTGTTGGTCACCCATTCACTATCTCCCTCAGTAATTTTTATCTGCGGTGTGACCAACTCACTGAACGTGCTATCCACGACTTTCTCAGCATCGCGGATGCTCCAAAGTGAGTCCATCCGCAGCTCCAGAGCCGTCAAGCGGTCAAACAATAGCTGCAGCTGGACACACTTCCCGCAGGTGAAGGAATCAGGGATACAGGAAGGAGCCCTGAATTCCCACATCCCACAAGAGGAACATGACACGGCGCTGGGATCTCCTGTCATGACTTAACCCTTAAATTAGCTTAAGAACAACTACAATGTCAAGAGAAAAAAAAAGGAAAGAAAAACTACTTACCACTCCCTTTAAGGAGTTTACTCCTTTAAATTGTTCTCAATTTAGAGAATGTTAACTACACTAGGGACCTTGATTCACTAAAAAATAAATGCTACTTCCTATAAGACCTGCAGACCTTCCCTTTCCTTTTACTTCAGTTACTGTCGATAAGGAGAAATACTCACCTGAACCTACTCACCAATCAGGTGCCTCCCCTGTGTCGCGTCCCGATCTGATTCCTGACGTCACTTCGAACTCGGTCGCAGCTCCGCTCGGCTCCTCTCAGCGCTCTGAAATCCCGCCTTTTATCGGACGCTCCCTCCGCTCGGCTCCTCTCAGCTGTTCTCAGCGCTCTGAAATCCCGCCTTTTATCGGACGCTCCCTCCGCTCGGCTCGGCTCCTCTCAGCTGTTCTCAGCGCTCTGAAATCCCGCCTTTTATCGGACGCTCCCTCCGCTCGGCTCCTCTCAGCTGTTCTCAGCGCCCTGAAATCCCGCCTTTTATCGGACGCTCCCTCCGCTCGGCTCGGCTCCTCTCAGCTGTTCTCAGCGCTCTGAAATCCCGCCTTTTATCGGACGCTCCCTCCGCTCGGCTCGGCTCCTCTCAGCTGTTCTCAGCGCTCTGAAATCCCGCCTTTTATCGGACGCTCCCTCCGCTCGGCTCGGCTCCTCTCAGGCAACAAACCATTTGCCTTCCTAATTGCTTGCTGTACTGGCATGTTAACTTTCTGTGATTCGTGTACAAAGACACCCAAATCCCTCTGAATACCAACATTTCCTAGTCTCTCATCGTTTAAAAAAGTTCTGCTTTTCTATTCTTCATACCAAGGTGGATAATTTCAAATTTGCCCACATTATGCTCCATCTGCCACCTTCTTGCCCACTCACTTAACCTGTCTATATCCCATTGCAGGCTCTTTGCGTCCTCCTCACAGCTTACTTTCCCATCTAGCTTTGTATCATCAGCAAACTTGGATACATTACACTCGGTCCCCTCATCTAAGTCATTGATACATATTGTAAACAGCTGAGGCCCAAGCACTGATCCTTGCGGCACCCCACTAGTTACAACCTGCCATTCTGAAAATGACCCGTTTATTCCTACTCTCTGCTTTCTGTCCGTTAACCAATCCTCAATCCATGCTAATATATTACCCCCAATCCCATGAGCCATGATCTTGTGTAACAACCTCTTGTGTGGCACCTTATCGAATGCCTTTTGAAAATCCAAATATACCACATCCACTTATCTACCCTGCTAGTTACACCCTCAAAAAACTCTAAGAGATTTGTCAAACATGATTTCCCTTTCATAAAACCATGTTGACTCTGCCTAATCATATTATGATTTTCTAAGTGTCCTGTTACTGCATCCTTAATAATAGATTCTAGCATTTTCCCTACTACTGATGTCAGGCTAACGGACATATAGATCCCTGTTTTCTCTTTCCCTCCTTTCTTGAATAGCGGTGTTACATTTGCTACCTTCCACTCCACAGGGACTGTTCCAGAATCTAGGAAATTCTGGAAGATCAAAACCAATGTATCCATTATCTCTGCAGCCACCTCTTTTAAAACTCTAGGATGTAAGCCATCAGATCCAGGGGATTTGTCGGCTTTTAGTCCCATTAATTTCTCCAGTACTTTTTCTTTACTAATCTTAATTACTTTAAGTTCCTCACTCTCGTTAGACCCTTGGTTCCCCACTATTTCTGGTATGTTTTTTGTGAAAACAGAATCAAAATATGTGTTTAACGTCTCTGCCATTTCCTTATTCCCATTATAATTTCTCCTGTCTCTGCCTCTAAAGGGATCAACGTTTACTTTCGCTAATCTCTTTCTTTTTACATACTTGTAGAAGTTCTTACAATCTGTTTTTAGATTTCTTGCTAGTTTACTCTCATATTCAATTTTCTCCCTCTTTATCAATTTCTTGGTCATCCTTTGCTGATTTCTAAAACCCTCCCAATCTTCAGGCTTACTACTCTTTGGGTAACATTATAAGCCTCTCCTTTTAATCTAATACTATCCTTAACTTCTCTAGTTAGCCACGGGTGGATCACCTTTCCCGTGGAATTTTTATTCCTGAAGGGAAATTATATTCGTTGAGAATTATGAATTATTTCTTTAAATGTTTGCCATTGCTTATCTACCATCATATCTTTTAATCTAATTTCCCAATCTACCTTCGCCAGCCTGCCCCTCATACCTACATAATTGGCCTTGTTTAAATTTAAGACCCTAGTTTTGGGAGAGGCTGAAGCCTTCAAGTGATAATATTAATTATGGCATTAAAAGACACTTCACTGGTTATTGTGAAATTTAAATTTTTTCATATAATTTTTTTTTGTTTATACCTTTATTTTTACTTTTAGAAAATTCAGTTACTGAGAAAAACATGGTGAATGAAAATTTCTTCAGAAAGCATTTTGAATCACTTGTGGGGAAAAGATGGATATAAGTACCCTTCAAGACAGTCACTAAAACAGTGGATGTTATGTGACAGGCAACATGTGATAACTTTAACATTGAAAATCCTATCACAGCGGCCTGTACAGGTGTAACTTGTAATTGCAAGAAAATGTGGACATTTTTCAATGGATGTCACGTGACAGCAGGTTTATGTAAGAGTCTTCAATGGAACAGACAGCTCACATACTTAATTTACTATAGATATGTGGTGCATTCTCCATTTGCCACCATAATGGAGGGGATTTCACCTCGTCATTTGTGGATCATGGAAATTGGCAGAAAATTCCCAAGTTTTGGTCTTACCTTCATTGTACAGCAATATTGTAGGCATGGGATTGAAGACAAGTGCAATAAAAATAACAAAAAAAATAACTAACTGTAGCAGGAAAAGTGTCCATTCACAAATATTCCAGTCAATTCTTGTGTTATTTATATTGTACTTGTTACATCGAAACTACAGCACAGAAACAGGCCATTCGGCCTAACTGGCCTATGCGGCGTTTATGCTCCACACAAGCCTCCTCTCTCCCTACTTCATCGAACCCTATCAGGATACCCTTCTATTCCTTTCTCCCTCATTGCTTATCTAGCTTCCCCTTAAATTCGTCTAAGCTATTTGCCTCAACTACTCCTTGTGGTAATGCGTTCCACATTCTTACCACACTTTGGGTAAAGAAGTTTCTCCTGAATTCCCTATTGAATTTATTAGCAACGATTTTATACTTATGACCTCTAGTTTTGGACTCCCCCACAAGTGGAAACGTTTTCCCTACATCTACCCTATCAAACCCTTACATTATCTTAAAGACCTCTACCAGATCATCCCTCAGCCTTCTCTTTTCTAGAGAAAAGAGCCCAGCCAGTTCAGCCTTTCCTGATAAGGATATCCTCTCAGTTCTGGTATTATCCTTGTGAATCTTTTTTGCACCCTCTCCAATGCCTCTCTATCCTTTCTATAATATGGAGACCAGAACTGTGCACAATTCTCCAAGTGTGGTCTAACCAATGTTCTATGCAAGTTCAACATTACTTCTTTGCTTTTCAATTCTATCTCTCTGGAACTGAACCCTAGTGCTTGATTTGTCTTTTTTTATATAGCCTTATTAACCTGCGTCTCTAATTTTAGTGATTTGTGTATATGTATCCCTATTTATTTACTAAGATGGAATGAAAATAATAAAGATGTGCAATGAAGCATATCTCAACTAAGGCCTACAAAAATTCTGGTGGGATGGAGGATAATGGAGGTTCCAAATTTATGTTATTCCTTTAATGCAGGACCTTATATCATATTATAAACTTAGCCGAATTTTCTTTTCAAATATAAATTTGAAAAAAAGAATAAATTTAGCAAAATTGGTCATCCCGCCTTGCTACATCGCAATAACTTTTTGCTTTCTTTCAAAATACAACTGTCCTTGTTTTTAGCAAAGTTTTTTTTTGAAAAGCATTTTGCATTTTCAAATAAACAGCATACCATTATCAAAACTAATGTGTTTTGCAACAGAAGTTGTTTGAAAATATCTCCTTTCACTGGTTTGGATTAATAACAGTTTTTGCTCTTCTGCTATTTCCTGTATACATGTGTAAGTATTTTTACACAACTCACTGACAAGATCGCCAGTTTGGCGCTAGTTCTTCTCTTGCAACAAGATACTTTCCATAGATGACGTCAGGCTTCCTGCAAAGTGTGAGCTGCTCGAACTTCCTCAGAAGCTTCAGTGGAGAGCTGACTTGAAGGTGGAGACTGATCAAATCCAAACTCAACGTACAAATGCCCGAGAACCAGGAATCGGCAAACAGACCGCCCCGGGCAAGGTAAATAAGGAGCGTCTGTCTGACACTCTGCGCACAACTCGCTGTTGATGTGTTCAGAAGGCCTGATCTTTAGGTTTTCTTTAATCTTTCTTGAGCTGCTCTTGTTATTTCTGGAAGAAAAACGTCGGCGGTGGTGGGCGGGGTCGTTGATCCGATGTCGAACTGTCAGTAAGGCGTTTCCTCTGACTGACGAGATCATGGAAAATGGGGAATCGAGCAGATAGAAGGGAATGAAGAGGACAGCCAGGATTTTGAGAGTTTAAGCAAATGCTCCTTAGAAAAAGTAACATCAGCCGCACAGAGAATAGTAGGTTGGGCGTGATTACAAGAAAATCATTTCATTGAGGGAGTTCAGATGACATAAACCACAAGAGCAAAGCTGGAGCGATTTGTCAGCTGAATCCTAGAGATTAAACAGTTTCCCTTTTCTCCGATTCACATTTTCCAAGACCCCATCTCACTGGCGACGCCTCGCTTGTAGCGGGTGCCTTGTCAGAACCGCAATGTCTTCACGTTATACCTGACCTGGGATTCAGCACTATAGAAGACCAAGACCCAGATGTACAATTGTTTAAAAGGACCAACTTCAAGGGAATGAGGGGAAAAAGCTCAAACAACCTGGACGAAAGAAAGACTTGTACCTAACAATTTATGATGTCTCTCATTCACTTGTGAATTATTTTGAAATATGCAAGCAAATTTAGCAATCATTTTGTACACAGTGAGATCCCACAAACGGCAATGAGATGTTTTCGATGATGTTGGTTGAGGGAGGAATATTTGACATTGGGAGAATTCTTTGTTCTGCTTCAAATAATGCCACAGGCGATTTAATCTCCATCTGAAGTGCAAGTAGGTGGAGGCCCAATTTAATATTTCAGCCAAAGGACAGCACCTCCAATAGTGTAGCACTAAAATATCAGCCTAAATTATATTTTTATGTCATGGAGAAAAGCTTGTAGCTTAGAGGCAGGAGTGCTACTGATGCAAATTAATTCTACTTTCTCATTCTGCTTAGACCCCTTCCTACACTGTCATGCATCATTCTGCTATGAAGCCACTTTTCAGCTGGCTGCATGGAAGTGCATGAAAGCAGTCCAGTTTGATTTGCTTTTCAATGTATGTGTGTGAAAGTCTAAACCTCTGCCCTGGGACCTCTCTTCAGTGTGTCAGCAAAGAATGGGAACTCATCATGTCAGGAATGTTTTAAAATCGGACTATTAGGCCACTCCCCACCCCCCACCCCCCCCAAGAAATGTCAGTTCATACATTGTCCCCTTAACTAAATTTTGATTGCCTGACTGTTGAGAAAATCTCCAATCTACAGACATTCTGGGGTCTTCCTTTCCCTGATCACCTTGCCCCTAAGTAGATCCTTAGGTCTCTGTGAAGACTCCTTCCAAGTAATTTACCTGTTTCTAAGATGACATTGAGAGGCGCTTTGCGCATTTGGGATTCTTTTGTTTCTTTTGTTTCAAAGAGTCAACTAAGTTTCCAAACTTTTAATGAACAGAAAAGCCTGGTAGCCTGCCCACAATTTTCTGATATATGCTGCCAATGGACGAGGTTCCATTCCAGCAGCGTGAACATGGACACTTACCCTCATAATTCAATTTTGATTACTGAACCATATCAGTATCTTGCTGCTTCTGTATATTATTTCAGCTGTAAATAAATTTGACCAAGGTATGTAGCCTGTATGCATTGATCTAGTAGCATGATATTTTCTGCCTTCAGAGGTAATGGTGGGCATCCCACGTATTTCCCAATGAGTGGTATAACACGATTCGGGATTCAGTATTAAACTAGGGTACGCTAACACTTAGACGAATAACTAGGGCTGTAGATAGGGCTTTAAACTAAAAGGGGGGGAGGGGTCAGGTGAGGAGAAATTTAGAAATCTAATGACAAAAGTCAAGGCAACAGAGCAGTGTAGTGATTTGGGTAAAGATAAGCAGAGTGTGGCAGGAAGAGACAGAGAGTTTACCAATAATAGTGCATCAACAAATAAGGTCAAAGCAGGAAAAAATGGTAAGAAGTCAAAATGAAAGGCTCTTTATCTGAAAGCACGGAGCATTTGTAACAAGATAGATTAGTTAGTTGCACAAATAGAGATAAATGGATTTGATCTAATAGCCATTACAGAGACATGGTTGCAAAGTGACCAAGATTAGGAACTAAATGTTCCCGGATACGTGACGTTTCAGAAAAGACAGGTGAAATGGGAAAGGAGGGGGTGTAACTCTAATAATAAAGGATGACATAAGGACAGTGGTGAGAAAGGATCTTGGCTTGGAAGATCAGGAAGTAGAATCAGTATGGGTGGAAATAAGAAATAACAAGGGGCAGAAAACACCGGTGGGAGTAGTTTATAGGCCCCCTAATAGTACCTATACCATTGGACAGTGTATTAATCATGAAATAATAGGAGCTTGTAACAAAGATAATGCAGTAATCATGGGGGAGTTTAATCTTTATATAAACTGAGCAAATCAAATCAAAGGTAGTTTGCAGGACGACTTCATGGAATGCATTCGAGACGGATTCCTAGAGCAATACGTCATGGAACCAACCAGGGAACAGACAATTTTAGATCTTATGTTTTGTAATGAGACAGGGTTAATTAGTAAAGGATCCTCTGAGGAAGAGTGATCATAATATGATAGAATTTCACATTGAGTTTGAGAGTGACATTCTTACGTCCGAAACTAGAGTTTTAAACTTAAATAAATCCAATTACATAGGTATGAGGGGCAAGTTGGCTGAGGTAGATTGGAAAATTAAATTAAAGGGTATGACGGTTGAAAAGCAATGGCAAACATTTAAAGAAATATTTCAATATGCTCAACAAATATACATTCCATTGAGAAATAAAAACTCCACGGGAAAAGTGATCCACCTGTAGCTAACTACAGAAGTTAAGGATAGTATTAGATTAAACGAAGAGGCCTATAATGTTGCCAAGAAGAGTAGTAAGCCTGAGGATCGGGAGAATTTTAGAAACCAGCAAAGGATGACCAAAAAATTGATAAAAAGGGAGAAAATAGAATATGAAAGTAAACTAACAAGAAATATAAAAACGGATTGTAAGAGCTTCTACAAACATGTAAAAAGGAAGGGAGTAGCAAAAATAAACCTTGGTCGCCTAGAGGCTGAGAAAGGAGAAATTATAATGGGGAAATCAGGAAATGGCAGATGCGTTAAACAAATATTTTGCATCTGTCTTCACCACAGAAGATACAAAAAGCATATCAGCAATAGTGGGGAACCAAGGGGCTAATGAGAGTGAGGAACTTAAAGTAATTATTATCAGTAGAGTCAGTAGCGAAAAGGCACTTGAGAAACGAATGGGACTAAAAGCCGATAAATCCCCTGGACCTGATGGCCTACATCCGAAGATTCTAAAAGAGGTGGCTGCAGAGATAGTGGATGCATTGGTTATGATCTTCCAAAATTCCCTAGATTCGAGAATGGTCCCAGCAGATTGGAAGGTAGCAAATGTAACACCGCTATTCAAGAAAGGAGAGAGAGAGAAAACAAGGAACTGCAGGCCAGTTAGCCTGACATCAGTCGTTGGGAAAATGCTAGAATCCATAATTAAGGAAGTGGTAACAGGGCACTTGGAGCACCATAATATGATTAGGCAGAGTCAACATGGTTTTATGAAAGGGAAATCGTGTCCGATAAATTTATTGGAGTTTTTTGAGGCTGTAACTAGCAGGGTAGATAAAGGGGAACCAGTGGATGCAGTATATTTGGATTTTCAAAAGGCATTCGATAAGGTGACACATAAAATGTTGTTCCCCAAATAAGGGCTCATGGGGTTGGGGGTAACATATTAGCATGGATAGAGGATTGGTTAACGGACAGAAAGTAGAGAGTAGGGATAAACAGGTCATTTTCAGGTTGGCAGGCTGTAACTAGTGGGATACTGCAAGGATCAGTGCTTGGGCCTCAGCTATTTACAATCTATATTAATGACTTGGATGAAGGGACCGAGTGTAATGTATCCAAGTTTGCTGATGATACAAAGCTAGGTGGAAAAGTAAGCTGTGAGGAGGACACAAAGGGCTTGATTTTCAAATGGCGGCGGGATGGCGGGGTCAATGGGCACATGGGTAACCCGACTAATAAAATCTTACCGTTTCGCATGCGATCACGAGTTAATTGGTGGCCCTTAACATGGCTTCCGGGTTTGCCGTCCGAAAGCTGCGCAGTGGGCGGACTGCGCACCCACATCACAGGCTGTCAGCTGGAACGGCTCTATTTAAAGGGTCACTGCTCCAAAGGCTTTTGCTGCAGCAAACACCAAAAAGGCACAATGGAGCAGCACAAGATTTAATGATGCCTCACTGCAGCAGCTACTGGCCGGAGTGAGGAGGAGGGAAGTGTTTGCAGCCATGGTGCCCCCCCCCCCCCCCGCCATCCTGATGGTGTCAGTTTGAGGGGGTCCGAAAAGTTGGTAAATATGTGTCAACAGAACAATTCTGAGTGGAAGCTAAGAATTTTCAGTGTAAACACAAAGATCTCCCAGCCAAAAGTTTGTCTGAAAGAGCAGAGTGCCCTGCTGTAATAACTCACCTTTTATCCCCATCTCTCAAACAAGCATTTCAACGTCCAACTGGCTGCCGGCTGAAACACGTCTCCTAAAACATGGAGTGTTTCCCACAGCACGGGAAACACGCTGAGGCAGAATAAAAATTGGTCCCCTGCCTCAATCACCCTGAAATTAACTACTTCAAATACTTAAACCATCTAAATAACTGTGTTAACTATCATCCCGCTGGCTTTAATTGCCGGTGGGATTTCCGTATTCGTGAGGCACGCGCACACACAGATGCGTCCGTGGGGAACCCGGAAGTCAGCGGGTTGGAGCCGTCACCCTCACCCGCTTGGGATTTCCCCGATTTTCGGAGCCCCCCGGCCCCCAACGCACCCGCACTTCAGCTTGAAAATCGAGCCCAAAGCCCAAAGACAGGTTAAGTGAGTGGGCGAGAAGGTGGCAGAGACAGTATAATGTGGGGAAATGTGAGGTTATTCACTTTGGTAGGAAGAATAGAAAAGCATAATATTTTTTAACTGGTGAGAAACTATTAAATGTTGGTGTCCAGAGAGACTTGGGTATCCTGGTACAAGAAACACAAAAAGTTAGCATGCAGGTACAGGAGGTAATTAGGAAGGCAAATGGCATGTTGGCCTTTATTGCAAAGGGGTTGGAGTACAAGAGTAAGGATGTCTTACTACAATTGTATAGGGCTTTGGTGAGACCTCACCTGGAGTACTGCGTACAGTTTTGGTCTCCTTATTTAAAGAAGGATATACTTGCCTTAGAGGCGGTGCAACAAAGGTTCACTAGATTGATTCCTGGGAAGAGAGGGTTGTCCTATGAGGAGAGGTTGAGTAAAATGGGCCTATACTCTCTGGAGTTTAGAAGAATGAGAGGTGATCACATTAAAATATATAAGATTCTGAGGGAGCTTGACAGGATAGATGCTGAGAGGTTGTATCCCCTGGATGGTGATTCTAGAACTAGAGGGCATAATCGCAAGATAAGGGGTTGGCCATTTAAGACTGAGATGAGGAGGTTGTGAATCTTTGGAATTCTCTACCCCAGAGGGCTGTGGATGCTGAGTCGTTGAATATATTCAAGGCTGAGATAGATTTTTGGACTCCAGGGGAATCATGGGATATGGGGATCGGGCAGGAAAGTGGAGTTGAGGTCAAAGATCAGTCAGGATTTGATTGAATGGCGGAGCAGGCTCGAGGGGTCGTACGGCCTACTCCTGCTCCTATTTCTTATGTTCTTAGAATAAAGACACAGGCTTTGTTTCATATGGGACTGATGCGCTTATGTAAAATGTTGTCTAGCTATGAACATGAATAGAGGTTGGAAAATAGTTTGAACAAAGAGAAGTAATTTAGCACAATTGGCATGGTCATTGTTGGAGACCAGAAGGACAGCTGATGAGGTAAATGAAAAATTCACAATTGTACAGTAGGCAGCACATACAAAGAGGAGTGAGAAAAGGCCATCTGAAGCTTCAGTGCTCACCCTATCTAATTAGCAGGTGCAACCTTCTGCACCATCATCTTCAATCGTTAGTAATATTAATTTCTGAGAAAAAAAAACCTGTCACCAATTTCAGGAATAACACCAGGAAATTCCTCCCCGACTCTCTAAAGCAAGCAAGCAGGCTCCAAGAGACTATGGTACATCATAAGACATAAGCAACTAACCCCGCATCCCCAGTATGCGTCAATGCCCATAGGAACATAGACTATACAGAACCAGAAAAGAACATTTTTATTTGTCGGCCTGGTCTCAAAGGCACTTGCTGCAGGCTGCATCTCCTGTGCTGCTGCTAGGACAGCTGGGCCCTAACTTTTTTCTGCCACATGTGCAGGCATCTGAGGGGCTGGCAGGAGGGCGGTGTTGTCCTAAGAGGCAGCATCATCACTTGGTAGATCGATTTTGTGGTCCATTGGTTGACTTTTTTCTGGAGGCTTGAGCTGTGTCACCATCTGTAGCCATCTCCTAGTTTCCCTTCTCTTTCTGGCTCAACTACCTGGCAAGGATTGTTGGGTTCATGCTATTGTGCCTCAAACTCATGCTATGGTTGGAGGCCTGAGATGGCACAACGTGGCAGTACACTCCACAAGACACAGAGCCGCTATTAACATTATAACTTCTACTCTTAAGCTCTTTATATTTGCTTCTCTGGCTCAAATTGATTGTGCCCAAACTGACTGTGGATTGAATGAGCTGATGACTACTTGCTTCTGATTAACTGACCAAGTGACTTTGGACTGAATCAGCTGACTTCTGCTCAACTGACTTCTGCTGACTCTGCCCAACTGCTGACTGATTTGGAGACAACGAACGGCCCTTTTTACGACTTGAGACGTTTTACTGTGTTAAAGCTGCTATATAAATGCAAGTTATTGTGGCTGTTTTTATACTTTAAATTTCACTGAAAACCCCCTTTTCCAGGTTTGAACCTTACTGTCCAATTAAGAAAGGTTAACTGGTAATGCAAGTCCCTTCCAATGAGCCAATCAATTTTGACTGATGTATATAGAAATGATGTATGGTCAAAATTTCACATGATGAAATCAGAACATCTTGGACATTATGTTACAAACTGTAAACAGATAACTTCCCTCATCAGGTAAACAACAAAAATTAAAAGGAGTTTTTTGTCACACCTGAAGACTCTAAGAATAATGGATGATATCTTAGAATTTAATCATAATTCAAATACAAACAATGTTAAGAATTACATCAAAGAAATAGAACACAAGTTTGACCGGCGTAGATCAGAAATGATGTTCGGTCAAAATTCTTGTCAATTCGAGCCAGAGAAGCAAATATAAAGAGCTTAAGAGTAGAAGTCATAATGTTAGTAGAGGCTCTGTATCTTGTGGCGTGTACTGCTACATTGTGCCATCTCAGATCTCCAACCATAATAACAAATGAACTGAACATTGATCTTCAATGCTGCCTGCGACTGAGCAACATAAATGCCATTTACCTGCATAACAAGAGTCACTATGCCTCAAAAACATATTCATTGTTTAAAAGCACTTTGAGTTATTTTGACATGATAAGCCACATTATAAATGCAGCTATTCTTCTATTCTTATACATAATCCACCTGTGTTATTATGGTGTAACATTGATAATGTTATCACAGGACATGCTATTTAATGACTGTAACCATGGTACCAGAATGTTCTTACAATGCTGAATTGTTTTCTTTTTGATACAGTTCTGGTTCCATTCTCAGATGTCCTTCTTAACATTGTTTACATTTGAATTGTGACTTAATGCTCTGATATCATCCATTGTGACAAATTTCCATTGCTTACTTGATGAGGGAAGTTAAGTGTTTACAGCTTGTAATATGTTAGCCCTGATAAAGGTTACTAAATAAAACACTTTGCTGTAACAAAAAAAAAGAATCCATTCATGCTCAATTATGAGAAAGGTGAAAGGGATGCAACAAGGACTCTTTAGAGACAATCATTTGTCTATTCTCAAATTTTTGAGAAGCTGTGAGTTGCAGCTTTACATAGATTAAAAATGGGACTGGACAGGTTCTCTCATGGGGCAAACTGAGCATTAGCAATTCAGATCCATATAGTTTCCAAAAATGAGCTTTTCCATGAGGCACAGTAAACTGCAGAGAAACTACATTTTATCTATCTTCTGAAACCATCTAACGAGGCAAACAAGATGGAAGACAATTACCTAGAGCAAAAGCCTGGCCTGGCAACCTGAAACAAGCAAATGAAGACACTGGTGGTCATTCCCTCTTTCTATCAGAGAACAACTAGTGACGAAAAAATCAGCAGGATGACTACAGAACCTGTTCCTTTGGAGCATTTTTGCCCAAATGGGCAAGTCAGGCATAAAGTCTGCAGTCTCTTGCAGTGTTGCAGCTATGTGTGCATCTGGGCTGCATATGCAGCCACAGTGGTTTCAACTGATTATGTCTTGATTAAGTTTCCAGCAAAGATTCAAAATATACCATTTGATTTCTTAGACCCAATGTTTCAGACAAGCTTAAGGAGTAGTCAAACAAAATGGTAGAATTTCTGCTCAAACTTGCTTGAATTTGCAAATCTGCTGCTCTGAAAATAGCTCTTCTCAATGACAACTCTGGTAGAGGCATGTTCTTCATTGTAATGCTCCTCAGCTCTGTTCTTCCAACTCTTAGAGAGATCATTAGCCATTGGCAATGATGTGTGTCCTTCATTACCCACAAGCCATCCGTTCACTTGACTATCTGCCTTGAAGAGCTCAGAGAAGGCAGAATTCCTGTGGATAAATGCATCGTGGCAACTTCTAGTAAACCTGGCATTGATGTGAAGGATTCTTTGCATCTGGTTACTCATAATCTGGACATTCAGCAAGTGGTACCCCTTCTGTTAAGAATGGGAGTTCATGGTAGGCGCTTGATATAGTTGCTTGAAGGGCACTGATGAATATGCAGTGAAGTCAAGAGGTCAATTGATTACAGCAGCATGTCGAGAAAGTAAGCTCTGTATGTTTATAAAGCTGGCACTTATTTTCAAGGTTCGAAAATCATGGGCAGCATGTGCCTGAATTTTTGATATGTGTTACCAGTGGGCATGGTTGTCCTGTCAACTGTATGGACTTATAAAATTGACTCCTTATATCAGTAAAGTCTAGACCCCTGATGAATTTTGCATGGGCATAGAATTAAATGAACTATTTGCTGGACTCAGCCAGAGAAATATTCCATTAAACAGTCAACTGTCTAAAATGGATGAATGATTTCCCAGTATTTCCAAGTAATAGTAGAACATTTTCAGTTCTACTACAAAGGTATGTGGTCAAAATGTTGTGGGAGTGTGGTCTTCCAAATTAGGTCCGTTTTGCAACATACGTCATGTGGATTGAGCGTGGCTGGTGAAACAGCCCATTGAAATTGGAAGATAATATATTCTTGAATACATCAAAGTTTGATTCTTAGGAAGTAGGTGGTGCAATGGTTCGACAACCTCCTGGAGCAGGTTTGAATTCAAATCTGTCTAATGGGATGGAAATAATTTCTTTCTGCTGATTATAGGGGCCCAAGGTAAAATAGGTTACCCACTCTCAATCCACTTCCAGGTGCAGCAAATCTACAGCATAAGAAACTGCCTGTAATTTGATACTTATTGGCAATCTCAAAGAGGCCACAAGAAAGATAGTTGTGGGAACGAGAAATGCCACATTGATATATAGGGATGCTGTACTGACCCTTGATTTGAGAGACCATAGGTAATTTTAACGTGTATCACCGGGCAAAAAATAGGCGACAGCAAATTGGTCACCCACTTTACACCTCACCCGATTTTCTTTTCCATTGAATTCAATACGGTGTAAAATGGGCGGCCGATTCGCTATCGCCCATTTTTTGCCGAGCAATAAGAGTTAAAATTACCCCCACAGGATGAAGATTTCCTGTGTTTGGATTTGTAGTGAAATCGTCAACATGTATGTAAAGAATGTTTATTACTTCACTTCAAATAGCAAACAATAGAATGCTTCCTGATTGAGGGGTTTGTGATGAGGGGGTTTTATTCTGCGTCTAAATCGTGCAATATTTGAGCTTGGAATGTTTGGTGTTGGTGAGTACAACAATTTTTCTAAACTATTAGCGGGATATATCTTGATGATTACAATGTGTACTTGTTAATTTAAACAAAAAAATGCAATTTGTGAAAAGTCTTTAGCTGCTACTTATGCTTTCTGAAAGTACTTGGCTTCATTCAGAACTCAGGGTATATTCACCTTATATCATGATCATTTTCACACTCATGTTATCTTAATGGATGCACTGCAGCAACTCGCCAAGGCTTCTTCAATAGCGACTCCCAAACCTGTGACCTCTACCACCTAGAAAGACAATGGCAGCAGGTGCTTAGGAACATCATCACCTCCAAATTCCCCTCCAAGTCACACACCATCCCGACTTGGACAGATATCGCCATTATTTCATCGTCGTTGGGTCAAAATCCTGGCACTCCCTACCTAACAGCACTGTGGGAGAACCTTCACCACGTGGATTGCAGTGGTTGAAGAAGGAGGCTCACCACGACCTTCTCAAGGGCCACTGGGGATGGGCAATAATTGCTGTTCTTACTAGCGATGCCCATATCCCAAGAATGAAAAAAAAAAGTAATTTTATTACCAACTTGTATAGTCAATTTGACACTCTGTTCAATTGTTCGAGACTGACACCATAATGGTTAATAGCCATATGACTTTATTTAGTACAAGCAAGAATCAATACATTACAGTATTTAAGCAGTAGTTTACAAAGCACAATTGAGAATTATATTACGCTGTTGTTCTTTGGGTAGAAGCCACAACCTCGTTCCCCCTTCCTTCATTCACATACTCTCGTTCTCGATTACCTGCCTGGTACTTTCTTTTCTGTCCTCTACCCTGAGTCTGAGTAGGGGCTAGCTACTTATACACTAGTACTTATACTACTTAGCCCCTAGCCCCCCTTTCCACTGCAGCAAATTTAAGCCATTTGTAGATGGTTCCCTTATCAGCACTTTTAGGGGCCTATCAATCGTTCTTCCTTGATTCCAGAATGTTGTTGCTCAGCGACATGTACGGACATACAGGCCCATCCTTTGTTTCACTGTTTTAGCCTCAGATAGCATGGTTTTATGTTTTTAATCACGAGTATTACTGCATTAAGGCTTGTTCCTGTTGTTTCTCACCCAAAACTCCGATAGGTCTAACCCTTTGAATTCCTCATACAGGAAACTATATTCCTTTACAGTCCCCACCTTGAGGCCGAGAGAGTCTGGCTTTCGAGTCCTCACACCGACCCTATTTTCCACTGAGCAAAGCTGTGATTTCTAAGGTCTGCTGTCTACGTTTGACTTTCTTCAGGGTTCACTTCATACATATTAGTAGTATGATTAAAACAATTATCATGATTCCCTGAACAAACACAAAGCCACGAGAGTAATCCTACCCATGGATTCTGTCCGACATTATACACAGTTTCCCATCATTCATGATTCGAATGGTAGATGTTCCCTTTTCAGTGTCAACATTGCATTGTTTCATTTCAGTCTTTCAATCGTAGTCTCCAACAGCAATGTGGCCTTATCACGTTCTTGTCTTGTCAGCATCACATACCTATCTGAACCATTTACTCTTCTGGTTTATAAGGGCTGTGGACTTCCAACTGTCCCAAGAGCTCTAACTTTTGGGTGCAGAGTGCCCTATCTTTATACTATTCGGCTGCTGAGGTTGCAGATATGCATCTCTGGTCTTATCTCCTGGTCGTAAATTATTCCACTCCCATGCTGGCTCTGTTAAACAGCTTCAGATGAACCGTACCACGTAGCGTGACGATCTCATCCTTTATCTCCTGATTTACAAGCTCCTTTTGTTCACACAGAGACAGCAACTTTGTCTCCCCCAGCACTGTCCTCTTGCTAAATACCTAGTCGTTATGTGTGATGGGATACTTGACTATGCTCTGTTTAAACCATATTCTTACATCTCCCTACCTTTGAACCTGAATGAAACCTCTCTGGGTCAATTTTCACCCTGAGTTACATTTTATTACATAAACACACATAAAAATATACATTTTGCTTCGAAATTTCACTTGGTTAATATTACACATCGTGATATAGACAAAGAAAATCATAATGCACTGTACAGAAAACTACAGTGTCCCATATTATCAAGAAATCATGGACTTAAAAGATTCTCCAGCTCTCATGTTACGAATATCCATCTTATGCATAGTTTTCGTCAGTTGTCCCAATTTCATTGTTAACTGAAAGGAACCTAACCCTGAATTTTGGAAATCCAAATTACTATGTCCGTTTTTACTTTAATTTCCTCAATTTCAATCCCTCTGATTGGGACCAGTGTTCAACTCTATCCTGATTGTTTCATTAATTGTTTCTCTGTGGAGCACGTGCCAGTGCCTTGTTTAAAAGGTTTCATCACTCTCCTGGGCCACGTTAACCAGTGTTAACATGTGTTGTTGCCAAGTAACTGAGCATGTCAGAGAGCCATTCTTCAGTGTATCTTCTTTATATTAGTTGCCTCACATGTAACATCTCATAGGTAATGTTCTTGAATATTAACTTTCTGCTGGACAGTTTCTTTTCCCTCATGGTTTTGGTGGATATGTTTCCACAGCACGCTTCATATGTCAGAGTAGCTGCTCTGTTAGAAGAGTGGCTCCAATAGCTCACCAGGCCGTAGGCCTTTTAAACCATGTTCTTCATCCTGGTCTCCATTTCCAATTGATGGCAACATACATTTGTATCTTTCATGTTCACTGTAGCCATTCTTGGGCATTTGGGCTATCTTTTCAAAAGATCACTGGGGGCCGGAGGTCTCTTTCTTCATTCGTGGGATGTGGGCGTCGCTGACAAGGCCAGCATTTATTGCCCATCCCTAATTGCCCTCGAGAAGGTGGTGGTGAGCCGCCGCCTTGAACCACTGCAGTCCGTGTGGTGAAGGTTCTCCCACAGTGCTGTTAGGTAGGGAGTTCCAGGATTTTGACCCAGCGACGATGAAGGAACGGTGATATATTTCCAAGTCGGGATGGTGTGTGACTTGGAGGGGAACGTGCAGGTGGTGTTGTTCCCATGTGCCTGCTGCCCTTGTCCTTCTAGGTGATAGAGGTCGCAGGTTTGGGAGGAGCTGTCGAAGAAGCCTTGGCGAGTTGCTGCAATGCATCCTGTAGATGATACACACTGCAGCCACAGTGCGCTGGTGGTGAAGGGAGTGAATGTTTTGGGTGGTGGATGGAGTGCCAGTCAAGCGGGCTGCTTTATCCTGGATGGTATCGAGCTTCGTGAGTGTTGTTGGAGCTGCACTCATCCAGGCAAGTGGAGAGTTTTCCATCACACTCCTGACTTGTGTCTTGTAGATGGTGGAAAGGCTTTGGGGAGTCATGAGGTGAGTCATGCGCCACAGAATACCCAGCCTCTGACCTCCTCTTGTAGCCACAGTATTTGTGTGGCTGGTCCAGTTAAGTTTCTGGTCAGTGGTGACCCCCCCAGGATTTTGATGGTGGGGGATTCGGCGATGGTAATGCCATTGATTGTCACGGGGAGGTGGTTATACTCTCTCTAGTTGGAGATGGTCATTGCCTGGCACTTGTCCAGCGCAAATTTTACTTGCTATTTATCAGCGCAAGCCTGGATGTTGTCCAGGTCTTGCTGCATGCGGGCACGGATTGCTTCATTATCTGAGGGATTGTGAATGGAACTGTACACTGTGCTATCATCAGTGTACGTCCCCACTTCTGACCTTATGATAGAGGGAAGGTCATCGATGAAGCAGCTGAAGATGGTTGGCCCTAGGACACTGCCCTGAGGAACTCCTGCAGCAATGTTCTGGGGCTGAGATGTTTGGCTTCCAACAACCACTACCATCTTCCTTTGTCCTAGGTATAACTCCAGCCACTGGAGAGTTTTCCCCATGATTCCCATTGACTTCAATTTTACTAGGGTTCCTTGGTGCCACACTCGGTCAAATGCTGCCTTAATGTCAAGTGCAGTCACTCTCACCTCACCTCTGGAATTCATCTCTTTTGTCCATGTTTGGACCAAGGCTGTAATGAGGTCTGGAGCCGAGTGGACCTGGCGGAACCCAAGCTGAGCATCGGTGAGCAGGTTATTGGTGAGTAAGTGTCGCTTGATAGCACTGTTGACGACACCTTCCATCACTTTGCTGATGATTGAGAGTAGACTGATGGGGCAATAATTGGCCAGATTGGATTTGTCCTGCTTTTTGTGGACAGGACATACTTGGGCAATTTTCCACATTGTTGGGTAGATGCCAGTTTTGTAGCTGTACCGGAACAGCTTGGCTGGAGGTGGATGGTCCTGATGTCTTGAATAGTGGCCAGGTTATCAAATGCAGTTTTCTCATTGTTCAGTATAGGCAAGGACACAAATATTTACAAGAGAAACCTATCAATTTATTATTCTCAACTACAATTTCCTGACTTTCATTAGATTGTACATTTATACCAGATTGATATCTTTTGGTAAATCATGTCCAGGTCAATGACTTTAGAGAAATTCCCATTTGGTGTAATTTCCCTGTTTCCATTCTTCAATTCTCAATCACTTCCTCTCATCCATGAGCCCTGGAGGAATTTTACTGTCCAATATCAATACATTTTTTTGTTTATTTTACTTAAATTTTTCTTGAACTGTTTTTCATTTCCCAAAATATCTCACTACATTGCACCTGAGTCCATTCCATCATTTCAAAATTATCCTAATTCCAGAGAGCAGTATTGGTGGACTGACAGGACTCATCAAGGTACAATTTTATTCCCTCCCCAAAATACTTTCTTCCTTAATACACAGCATTGGGCAGGAACCACTTAGACTCGACTCCTTTTATTTTAAAATATAATTTGATTACCCTCTTAAACTACATGTTAATTTTCCCTTCTCGAGTGCTTGAATTGCAACTTATCCCAATTTATCTTATCAGTTCCAATTTCAGAAACAAATTATGCCCAGTCTTGGTGGTTTTATGGTAGACAATTGTAAACAATTTTACAACACCAAGTTATAGTCCAGCAATTTTATTTTAAATTCACAAGCTTTCGGAGATTTTCTCCTTCCTCAGGCAAATGTTAGAGACAGAGTACTTGTAATTACTTTTGAATGTAACTCCAATATCTCCCCTGTCGAGCACTCTGTCTTGAAAGATAATAAATAACCCTGAATGGGTTAAAGCCGAGCCTTTGAGAGGCAAAGCCTCAGTCCAAATTGTCACCATGCTGCGATATTGGATATCTGCCAATGTCTGCAGATAACATCTTAAATTCTTCACACCACTAGCAGTTTCTTGCACCAACACATCTCCGGCAAAGGTTGCTCCATAACTTTCTAAAGCACTGTATGTCAAAGAACTACTCTTGTTAATCCTGCGCCATTAATACTTATGCAATCCAGAAACCATTGTCCTCTGTTTTAAAAGAAACATAGAAAATCCATTGTGGCTCTTCTTGAGAGCCTAAGGGGTTAATTTGTCAATTCCAGATTTCCTTCTATCACCGTATCCACTTCAATGAAGAAACTTTAAAATCTTATATGCATAACTAACATCTCCCAAGTTTTCTCTCCCTCTCTCATTAAGGGATGATAAAACTGCTTATGAGTCAGCAGATTAACATGCTGGAAGTTCAGGGGGTGGGGAGGAGTCAATCACAATAGCAGTTTTTTTTAGCTGTAATGTCATTAAAACAAAAATGCTTTAAAGACGTGCAAATTGATCTATTTCCAAAAAGTCCTTGTGCTTTTATAACAATGATAACGTGCATAAACATCTTAATACAATTAAACTCTGGATAATAAATTTCAGCTTCTCTAACATCCAATTTTCAAAATGAGCGATGAAGGCACAAAAGATTTACCAATTTTTATCCATCCATAGTAATTGAAAATCTGTTAAAAACAATAGTATTTCCTTCTATTAACTTTAAACATTCTATGAAATAATTCTGCAGTACAATCTAACTACTCCAGATCCTTATCACAGAGATAGCAGAGATCCTTTAACCATTGGTCACATTAGTTTGACCACCATCAATCACAAGATCAACGGGTCAGCTTGCTAACAGCTATAACATTTTAGTTATGTTTTATTTGATCATGGGATGTGGGCGTCGCTGGCGAGGCCAGCATTTATTGCCCATCCCTAATTGCCCTTGAGAAGGTGATGGTGAGCCGCCTTCTTGAACCGCTGCAGTCCGTGTGGTGAAGGTTCTCCCACAGTGCTGTTCGGTAGGGAGTTCCAGGATTTTGACCCAGTGATGATGAAGGAACGGTGATATATTTCCAAGTCGGGATGGTGTGTGACTTGGAGGGGAACGTGCAGGTGATGTTGTTCCCATGTGCCTGCTGCCCTTGTCCTTCTAGGTGGTAGAGGTCGCGGGTTTGGGAGGAGCCGTCGAAGAAGCCTTGGCGAGTTGCTGCAGTGCATCCTGTAGATGGTACACACTGCAGCCACTGTGCGCCGGTGGTGAAGGGAGTGAATATTTAGGGTGGTGGATGGGGTGCCAATCAACCAGGCTGCTTTATTCTGGATGGTGTAGAACTTCTTAAGTGTTGTTGGAGCTGCACTCATCCAGGCAAGTGGAGAGTATTCCATCACACTGCTGACTTGTGCCTTGTAGATGGTGGAAAGGCTTTGGGGAGTCAGGAGGTGAGTCACTCGCCTCAGAATACCTAGCCTCTGACCTGCTCTTGTAACCACAGCATTTATGTGGCTGGTCCAGTTAAGTTTCTGGTCAGTGGTGACCCCCCAGGATGTTGATGGTGGGGGATTCGGCGATGGTAATGCCATTGAATATCAAGGGGAGGTGGTTCGACTCTCTCTTGTTGGAGTTGGTCATTGCCTGGCACTTGTCTGGTGCGAATGTTACTTGCCAATTATCAGCCCAAGCCTGGATGTCGTCCAGGTCTTGTTGCATGCGGGTACGGACTGCTTCATTATCTGAGGGCTTGCGAACCGAATTGAACACTGTGCAATCATCAGCGAACATCCCCATTTCTGACCTTATGATGGAGGGAAGTTCATTGATGAAGCAGCTGAAGATTGTTAGGCCTAAGACACTGCCCTGAGGAACTCCTGCATCAGTGTCCTGGGGCTGAGATGATTGGCCTCCAACTACCACTACCATCTTCCTTTGTGCTAAGTATGACTCCAGCCACTGGAGAGTTTTCCCCATGATTCCCATTGACTTCAATTTTACGAGGGCTTCTTGGTACCACACTCGGTCAATTGCTGCCTTGATGTCAAGAGCAGTCACTCTCACCTCACCTCTGGAATTCAGCTCTTTTGTCCATGTTTGGACCAAGGCTGTAATGGCGGAACCCAAACTGAGCATCGTGAGCAGGTTATTAGTGAGTAAGTGCCGCTTGATAGCATTGTCGACAACACCTTCCATATCACTTTGCTGATGATTGAGAGTAGACTGATAGGGCGTTAATTGGCTGGATTAGATTTGTCCTGCTTTTTGTGGACAGGACATACCTGGGCAATTTTCCACATTTTCGAGTAGATGCCAGTGTTGTAGCTGTACTGGAACTGTTTGGTTAGAGGCGCAGCTAGTTCTGGAGCACATGTCTTCAGCACTACAGCTGGGATGTTTTCGGAGACCATAGCCTTTGCTGTATCCATTGCACTCAGCCGTTTCTTGATATCACGTGGAGTGAATCGAATTGGCTGAAGACTGGCTTCTGTGATGGTGGGGATATCGGGAGGAGGCCAAGATGGATCATCCACTCGCACTTCTGGCTGACGATAGTTGCAAACGGTGATATATTTCCAAGTCGGGATGATGTGTGACTTGCCTTGCCTTGCCTTTTGCACTCACATGCTGGACTCTGCCTTCATTTGAGGATGGGGATGTTCACGGAGCCTCCTCCTCCCGTTAATTGTTTAATTGTCCATCACCATTCACAACTGGATGTGGCAGGACTGCAGAGCTTTGATCTGATCCGTTGGTTGTGGAATCGCTTAGCTCCGTCTATAGCATGTTGCTTCCACTGTTTAGCATGCAGGTAGTCCTGTGTTGTAGCTTCACCAGGTTGGCATCTCATTTTTAGGTACGCCAGGTGCTGCTCCTGGCATGCTCTTCTACACTCCTCATTGAACCAGGGTTGATTGCCTGGCTTGTTGGTAATGGTAGAGTGAGGAATATGCCGGGCCATGACGTTACAGATTGTGCTGGAATACAATTCTGCTGCTGCTGATGGCCCACAGCTCCTCATGGATGCCCGTTTTTCAGCTGCTAGATCTGTTCTGAATCTATCCGATTTGGCACGGTGGTAGTGCCACTCAACACATTGGATGGTGTCCTCAGTGTGAAGACGGGACTTCATCCCCGCAAGGACAGTGCGGTGGTCACTTCTATCAATGCTGTCATGGACAGATGCATCTGCATCAGGTAGATTGTTGAGGATGAGGTCAAGTAGGTTTTTCCCTCGTGTCGGTTCACTCACCACCTGCCACAGGCCCATCCTAGCAGCTATGACCTTCAGGACTCGGCCAGCTCGGACAGTAGTGGGGTTACCGAGCCACTCTTGGTGATGGACATTGAAGTCCCCCACCCAGAGTACATTTTGTGCCCTTGCTACCCTCAGTGCTTCCTCCAAGTGATGCTCAACATGGAGGAGGACTGATTCATCAGCTGAGGGAGGGCAGTAGGTGGTAATCAGCAGGAGATTTCCTTGCCCACGTTTGACCTGATGCCATGAGATTTCATGGGGTTCGGAGTCAATGTTGAGGACTCCCAGGGCCACTCCCACTTGACTGTATACCACTGTACTGCCACCTCTGGTGGGTCCGTCCTGTCGGTGGGACAGGACATACCCAAGGATGATAATGGAAGATTCTGGGACGTTGGCTGAAAGGTATGATTCTGTGAGTATGGCTATGTCAGGCTGCTGTTTGACTAGTCTGTGGGACAGCTCTCCCAATTTTGGCACAAGTTCCCAGATGCTAGTGAGGAGGACTTTGCAGGGTCAACTGGGTACGGTAGCATAGTGGTTATGTTACTGGACTACTAATCCAGAGGCCGACACAAATAATCCTGAGTCATGAGTTCAAATCCCACCACGGCAGCTGGGGAATTTAAATTCAATTAATTAAATAAAATCTGGACTAAAAAAAAAACTAGTATCAGTAATGGTGACCATGAAAGTACCAGATTGTCATAAAAATCCATCTAGTTCACTAATGCCTTTTTGGGAAGGAAACCTGCCGTCCTTACCCAGTCTGGCCGATACGTGACTCCAGACCCACAGCAATGTGGTTGATTCTTAATCGCCCGCTGAAATGCCTAGCAAGCCACTCAGTTGTACAATCTCACTACAGCAAGTCACAATAAGAATAAAACTGGATGGACCACCTGTAAAACATGATTAAACAAATAGAGTTACTTCAAAATGGCCCAATATTTTAACACAATTAATTCACACTCACCAATGCTCAACATAACTTAAACTTCAAATCACTCGATATTTACTTCAAATCATTGAGCATTTAAGAAATTCAAAATGCCAATTTTTATGTGATGATCTCATGTCTGGATTTAGAGACCCTCACACAAATAACCAGAATTTTACGTGGCCACAATAAAAGTCTGGTTTTCACAATTTAATAGGGTAGTAAACTTTAAACCTCCAATTTTAATTCAGCAATATCAGAATTAATCACAAAACAGAACAGATAAAGTTATCAATATAGCATGTACTTTCTAAAACCCAGTAAATTACAGTCTTTCATTTCGTTCTTTCTTCAGGCACGCCTTACCAACAAACTGTAAAAATACTGGAAATACCTGCTTTCACAGCTAAACAAAATCTTTGTAACATTACACAAAAGAGAAAAACACACAACAAGCATTAAAAAGGGTGTGTGGCCCGCAACAGCGAAAGGAAGGACTCACAATGAGGACAGGCTTTTTAAAGAGAGAGTACACCGAAAACAAAAGAACACATTCTGTAGCTTGTGATCCTCTCCCTTTCTCCTTCTTGATTCCCCATTTTATGCAGACTTAAAGTCTCAAGCTTACAGTCTGTGTCCTCACCCAAGCCTGGTGTGGTGAAGGTCCCTCCATCTTTCTTTCTCATCTTTCAACCTACCCTTCCGAATTTCAACTTCCTCTCTCAACCTCCCTAATTCCTCTGGCTGAAACAACAAGACCCCCTCTTTCCAATGCTCTTTAATTTCCTTCTCCATTACCATGGAACCATAGAAAAGATACAGCACAGAAGGGGGCCATTCGGCCCATCGTGTCTGCGGCGGCTCCAAGAACAACCAGGTGCCCATTCTAATCCCACCTTCCAGCACCCGTTCCAGCACCTTACCAGTTTCTTCATCTTAGTCTCCACCTCACACAAAATCTGACAAGTTCCTATTTTAACTCCTCGTCCTCCTGCACAATCTTACTCTCAATTACTTGACTTTGAATCCATTTTGTCGCCTTTTGACACGAGTCCCCTTCAGGACTGGTCAAAAACGACACTAAATCTGTTCCACATAATTTTTCAAATTTCTTATCTCAGGCTCTAAACACTGGTTGAGCTAGTCATTCTGTCAACACTGAAGGGTTAATGAACCATCACCATACTACTCGTAGGTGGCAATGTCCTACACTTCCCAAAGGTTCTCCTCCTTAACTGTCTCAGCAATATCAGTCCACCTCAGTCCTAGGATCTCTCTTACACCAAATATACCAACAGCTATTGTGTCAGTCTCTTGGCTGGCTCACTCACCAATTTATTGTCAATTTGACTCTCTGTTAAATTGTTTGAGACTGACACTACAATGTTTAATAGCCATAGGACTTCATTTAGTACAAGCAAGAATCAATACATCACAGTATTTAAGCAGTAGTTTACAAAGCACAGTTGAGAATTATATTACCCTGTTGTCCTCTGGGCAGAAGCCGCGACCTCATTCCCTCTTCCTTCATTCACATACTCGCGTTCTCGTTTACCTGCCTGGTACTTTCTTTTCTGTTCTCTACCCTGAGTCTGAGTAGGGGCTGGCCACTTATACACAGAGTTAACCCCTGGCCCCCTTTTCCACTGCAGCAAATTTAAGCCATTTATAGATGGTTCCCTTATCAGCACTTTTAGGGGCCCATCAATCGTTCTTCCTTGATTCCAGAATGTTGTTGCTCAGCGACATGTACGGACATACAGGCCCATCCTTTGTTTCACTGTTTTTGCCTCAGATAGCATGGTTTTGTGTTTTTAACCACGAGTATTACCACATTAAGGCTAGTTCCTGTTGTTTCTCACCCAAAACCACGTTAAGTCTAACCCTTTGAATTCCACATACATTTGTGTGAAAACTATATTCCTTTACATTTGATATAAAGACTTTGAAGGGACAACACTAAGCCAAGCTGAAGCACTGTGAGAAAAAAATAATGATAAGTCAAAAATAAACACTGACTGATTATTGGGTTATCACTTCAAAACTGATTGATTGTAAAAGTTTTTTTAAAATTGAGTTGGTCACACTTCAGATGTAACATTTCAAACATTGTTACAAATGCAAAACCATCTCAAAAATATACAAAGAAAAAGAAAGCCAATCAGTTTCTACTGTTTTTTCTAACCTTGGGGAAGAGGCAGGGATTTATAGCCAGTTACCAATCTATAGAGAACCTTCTAATTGACCTCAGGATATGCCTGTTCACAGCTATTAGACCTTTGGCCTTAAGGTTGACAATGTATCTTGTCTGGCTTCAACATGTTCACTCTGTGGTGTTCCTCGGCTGCCCATTAACTGTTATTTTAACTTTATTTTTGATAGGTTGGTAAAGGGGAACTAACAGTTTGAAGAAGTATAATTTAAAGTTTCATCATTTCACTGTTAGCTACAGTACGAAAGCAACATGAGCTAAATAGTGATTAACCCTTGCACCGTAGAACTGCTGCAGTCTAGACTGGTGCTAATCACTCTGCTTTGCTATATCTTATAAAAAGCTTAACCTGCCAGCAAGTTTGTGTTTAGTCAACTGACAGAATGTTTTAGATTTAGAGACACTACTAAATAGTCAGAAGCAACAATCCTGCCGCTTCATTTGATCTTTTAAATCTGAAAGGGAGTTTCTCTTTTGCCAGGGCAAGCTGTTGGAAAGTATAACCTTTCCAAGGTATTTGATACATAGCCCTGTAGAGTTCTGGGAACAGATACTTGAGCCATCCAGAACACTAGAAATTAGAACATTTTGGTTTCATTAGTTAAGGGCTTCAGGGGTTAAAGATATAAATTCAGATGGGAGGGAGCCATATACTCCATGGCATTAGTGGAGATGATTAAGCATGAAGGCTTCCTGCTTGATTTTAACAGATGCACCTCTTTGTGTACTAAAGAGATATTATCTAATATGTTCAGTTCCTGAAAGGACAGTTGAATAAAATGTTGTAGGAGGTTTGTGAGGAACTTAGCCCTCCTAAGTGAATGGATTAGCTCCATATCAGAGTTATTTACTCTAATCTCATTTCCCTGCTCTCTATCCTGCATCCTTTAATATTTTTCTTCATGTGTTTATCTAATTTTGTCTTAAATGTCGTGAATAAGTTGGCTTCAATTGCCATTCAGTCAGCTTTGGTAGCCATAGCGACCCACCAGTGATTGCAAAAGACTTTGGAGCAGTGCACATCAGCAGCATTGTGCTAGACTGCTGGCTCTGCAGTGCCTTCTGCTTCGGAAAAGTGGAGCTCTGCAACTCAGCTCATCATGTTAATTAAATATTCAAATGCTGAAAGTTGACTGTTCGCTAAAACTAAAACTTTTAAAAATTAAGATTAAAAAGTGCTTGGCTTAAACGTGACTGCAAACCAGAGGCAGCTGGTGCGGTCAAACTGGTGAGAAACTATCCATTGAAGGTGGTCTCATGCTACTTGCTGGAGTTCAATAAGTTGTTAGGTTTTTGACATCATTCCCCAATTACACTGCAGTTTATGTATTTTACAGCATTATTTGTACCAGTTTACTGGAGTGCATGGTTAAAAAAAACCTTTTCGAAGGTACCATTTCAGTGATAATAAATGTATGCTGATTGTAATTTTGATGACTTAGTAAAGTAAAAGATCGCTGCAACATTTGTGTTCCTCAAGATTAAGGGCAGACGTAATATAAATTTTGAAGATTATGAGGAAGTCGATAAGTTAGATCTGCAACTTTATTACGTTTACACCAGCACAGGTGTATGTCATGGTTGACACAAGCATTAAATGGGAGTTGTTAATCTGCATCTCAAAAATACTATAGTTCCGATCTTCAGTTTGGACAGACATCAGGTGGGCAGTGGGCAGTGTGACCCGCTGCTTCCTTAATGTCACTGGCAAGAGGCCTGACCAATTTTCATGTTCGGGCCTCATTACCATCTCGTTCTAGAGCGTGTATTTCAGGATCTAGTGTGGGTACAATCTCTGTATGCATGTCACTATAAAATGTGAATAATTCAGGGTGCATCACAGGTTTCGTCATGTAGTGTAGAGCAAGTGACTCCTCTAAATGACGTACGTGTGTACTAACTGAATTACTACCTCAAAACTGAACAATCGGTGTCATGGTGGCTGTATGAGAAAAGAGCCAAGTTTTCATTTTTTTCTGGCTCTTAAACTGTTGTGAAACATATTCATGCTGCTACAGCTCAAGAGCTGTAAGAAATCAACCTGCAGCTTTGAATTCACCTGGACGTAACACTGACATTGAATAATTATCCTCTCAGGCTTCAACAGGAAAGACTTACTCTAGATGAGCAGGAACTTATCAGTGTGTCAAAATCAAGCGAACTCAGACAAAAATAAATCTTGCAGCAGTAAGAGATAAGAACTATTTTCAAATATCAGGCTCTAGACATGCAGAGAGTCATCAGACCCCGTCCCCCTTAACACACATGTAAAACCTAGAAAAGGGCAAATTAATTCATGTTTTCGGTTATTTCTTATGGCATAAAAAGTAAGTTCTTATGCTATCAGAGCACGAGTTAATGCATAATACAAATCATCAATTGAGAATCATCATAAACCCATTATGGATTTAATGGTTGCGATTTAGCTGAATGGAATTCCTTTTCTTGACAAGAAATTAGTTTAACAAAACCATTGTTAAATCTTTAATTATTTATATTGTTTCAAAAATATGCAAAACCTTGATGGTGATATAAATTAATATGCTTCCAATATTCATTAAAATCTTCAGTACACTGTATTTAATCCATTGGGTGTTATTTTCATTACACATCATTGCTATTTCCTGTAGCTCCATGGAACAACAGCAGCAGCCAACTGAAAGTGGTGACACAATTTATATGTAGATTTGTTGCAAGTGTGGCCTACAGTTGAGTAATCTTTAGCTTCTAGGATTCTTGTAAATAGCGGAAAATAACATGAAGTTGAAGGATGAACCATTGGCTCCACTTATGGAATCTTAGCCTCCCAAACAAGTGGCCAGGAAATCAGATTACAATCTCAAATGTCATTTGAACTTTCCTACTCTCATTGGACAAGTATAGCCAGTTACACTGAGTTACATTGAGTTTCCAACACGGAAACAGGCCATTCGGCCCATCTGGCCTATGCTGGCATTTATGCTCCACAACGAGCCTCCTCCCTCAGAGTTCTTGGCTGAATCTTTAGTTCACCACTTCAAATTGTGGGTATTAGAAAACTGCCAAGACAAGTTGGACTGTAGAAGCTCACCTCCTGATACCTAGTTATAATATATTTGTGCCAACTATGAGTGGATAAATAGCTAAAATCATTCCGTCCTTTTAACTGAAGCATGGTGGCAGTGTCAACCATGAGACCTAAAAGTGAGACAAAATATATAAATAATAATTGAAAAAGACAACAAAAAATAATTTATCATCAATGTTTTCAGGCATTTTTTATTCCTATGAAAGCACCGTTTAACTCCCTGTGGATGTTATTATGCCTCCATTGTTGTCTTCCAGCATGAAGAAGCATCGCCTAACATCCATTGCTTTATTCTCTAGCCCTACATTTTGGTAAATGAATCTCATGCTCATTTTTAAAGCGTGATAAAACAGACTTTGTTTTCTTTTTCTCAGATATGTGTATCTTTTCACATATAATCTGATACAGTTCTGTGGATACTCATGGATATTTTCAAACATAACAGCCAGATTCTTAACATTTGGGGAAGGTAAGAACTTTTCAGCTCTATATAACCTGCAGATTTTTTTTTCACATTGAATATTGGTGATGTCTGTTTTCTGCTGCTAGTTGAGTTTGCTTTCTGCAGAGACCAGATACTGAGAACAGATTTTCCAATGTTTTCTCATAAACTCTTCAGACATAATGCCTCAAACCCTTTAGGCAATGGCATGGAAATATAAAATTGGAGACACTGGGAGAGAAATTGGATGGGGCCGTTTTTGGGCGTAGGTAGCGTGATGTGCTATAACCCCGTGCCCAATGGCCTGTGCAGGCAGGACACAAGTTTCGGCCCACCCGAGGACTTACCTGCAATCAGCGTTCCATTCCAGGCCTTGCACATGGAATCAATGCAATTCGCACTTTCTACCACAAGGGGGAACTCAATCTCTTAAAGGGAGGATGTTTCTTAGAAATCTCTTAAAGGTAATTGCTGAAAATAACAGTCTACTGTCTGCACGGAGCCTGAACGGAGATCAGACATTGCACACATAAAACACAGATGCAGGTCCCATCCCTATGTTTACACACTTATGAGTTATGTTAAAACATTGAATAAAGGTTGTGCACTACTAAATCCCACATTCTCCATTCTGCACACCAGACCTCACCAATCTGCCGATCTGAGTTGGTACCAGGTCTGCGAGAGTGCACGCACCAAGGTTCTCTGCTGATGCACTAGAGACCTTGGTGTAAGAGGGACATCTTATATCAGCGGGGGGCGGGGGGGGGGGGGTGGTGGGGGGGAGGTGCAAGAGGCCCTCCAGACATATATCCAAAAGCCAGTGGGAGGCAGCGGGGGTTGAAATCAATGCCAGGCACACAGCATCATGAACATGGATACGGTGCAGGAAGAAGTTCAATGCATTGACAAGAGTGGTCAAGGTGAGTGAGGTCAACTGTCAAGTGGCGTCTCCTACCAACTGCACCACGCACTACATCCCCCATCACTCACATACCAACAAACTCTTTCCATCAGTACTCAACTCTTCCAACCAGATGCTTCCTCTCACTGTTTCAAGCTGTTCACAGGCCACACACACTGGCAGCTAGTCAATCATGATAGGCACATCACCCAGACACACGTCCCGCTTTCTTGCAGGAGAAGGTGACGCATATCAGGAGGTAGCAAGTGGCAGTGGCATTTAGCCCCTCGAGCCTTTTCCACCATTCAATGAGATCATGGTGGACCTGTGACCTAACTCCATATACCTGTCTTAACCCCATAATCCCTTTATACCCTTGGTTCACAGAAATCTATCAATTTCAGATTTAACATTCACAAGAGAGCTAGCATCAACTGCCATCTGCAGAAGAGCGTTCCAAACATCTCCCACCCTTTGCATGTAGAAGCATTTCCTAACTTCACTCCTGCACGTCCTGGCTGTAAATGTTAAGTTATGTCCCCACGTCCTAGTATTCAAGTCTAAGAGATCTCAAAAAACAGTTACAAATGTCTCGGCGCCAGAAGCAATAATCCAGCCACTAACCTGTAAATCCTGCATGGTCCCTTTAAATAGCGCTGGTGGGGGGTCCTCCAGGCACTCTAAGACATCTTCAGTTGGTCAGGGTTAAGACTGTGCGTTGAGTTTAGATTATAGTTAGGGCATCTGCAATGTGCTCACCTACTTCCTTTAAAACCCTGGGATGGAAACCATCTGGTCCTGGGGATTTGTCACTGAGCGTTAAGTCCCAAAATGGTGTCTATCACTTTAAATCGGCGTTGCACACTGATTGAAGCCATTTTCTCCTTACTTTATATGATTCCAGCATTCATTATCTGCGCCTGCACTAACTCCTATACCAAGATAGCACATGTCACGCTGGAAACGTGCGTGCGCATCCAAGAAGCCATCTTGGATGTCGGAGAGGCCGTGTAGCGCCGAAACAATGGGCGCTACACGGCCCAATTTAGCGCCCCATGAATCTAAATCTCTTTAAAAGTACCAAAGTTGTCTAGATTCATTCCTTACTTACTGTGTATTTATAAAATAATGCACAAGCTAAGCCTTTAAGTGGTTATGTTACTGGACTAGTAATCCAGTGGCCTGGGCTAATAATCCAGAGAAAAATACAACCACGGCAGTTTGAGAATTTGAATTCAGTTTAAAAAACCTGGAAATAAAAAGTTGATATCAGTAAAAGTAACCATAAAGCTGCTGGATTGTCGTAAAAACCCAACTGGTTCACTAATGCTCTTTAGGGAAGGAAACCTGCCATCCTTACCCAGTCTGGCCTCGATGTGACTCCAGACCCACACCAATGTGGTTGACTCTTTGCTGCCCTTTGAAGTGGCCTAACAAGCCACTCAAATGCAAACTAGGGATGGGCAATAGACGCCGGCCTTGCCAGCGATGCCCACATCCTGAGAATGACTATATAATTAAAAAAAAGTTTTTCCACAGTGTTTCTTACCCAAGAACTGCTTACAGGCACAGTACAGTACATGGAACATTACAGGTACAAACAGGTTTTAGATAAATGAAGATAAGACTTACTCCTGTTAAATGTAGAACATTAATCCAGGATGTAAATTCAACAGGGGCGTACATAAAATCCCCACTGAAAATGGCGCATGGTGTAGGCTTGCCCTCGCCAGCAGCTCAATTGAATAGGCTAATGGCACATGAAAAGCCTGCCCAGAGAGTTTGGCTGATCCAGCGAGGCAGCAGCTCTCAAATGATGCCAGGGCTCGATTTTCTGACCCACACCCACTGTCAGTGGGGCTCCCTGTTGCCATTAGAACATTGAGAAATCAAGACTAGAATCTACTTAAGGAGGAAAAGTCTATTTATTTATAAAAGTGCTATTTTATCTTTACAATGATAGGGTCATTTTGTACAGTTTAGGAATGTAGTATTATGAGAAGTTTAAAAGTTCAGCTCCCCTTTTGCCAATTCTGAGGTATTTTTCTCCTCAGTTCATTTCAAGGCTCTTTGGTGCTGCGTACCAATTATCCATTCAAAAGCAGTCAGATTACTAGTAGTTGCTCCCAGAGCCTGGCTGCTGCCCCTCAGGGCATTCGACTGAAATGTATGCCCTTCAGCCTTGTTATGCAGTCGACTGGAAGACCAACCGCTTGCATCACAGAAATCGCCCTGGTCAGACTCTAATTGTTGGTCAGTAAGTTGATATTAAACTAACGATTGCTAGGCCTGGATTTTCCTCTGCTATCATGCCCGAAAATGGGAAAAATCAGACAGGGAGGCCTGCCCCTTCCCCCCCCCCCCCCCCCCCACCTCCACAAAACACTGACGACCACCTCTTCACTTCCTTGCTGAATGTAAAGTGGGGAAGTGGGGCCTGGCAACCTGGCCCATTCACTGCCCACCACCAGTGTTCCCGCCAACCCCAGAGACCACCAGGAGAGAAGTGATGATAATCCCTGGAACAGTGGTTGAAGGCTCGACAACACCCTTTTTGGAGGCGAGGGCCCAGTGGTGGGCACCTCTCCCTATCCTCACACCCCAACCACTCACCAGATGTAGGCCTTGGTCCAGTTCGAGGCACAAACATAAAAGTTGAACGTTGATTTAAGGGGCTCTTCTGCCCCCTTTAAATGGTCCCCTCCTCTCCAACAAATACACTGCAGAATTGCCTTGGGTGAGAGAGGAAGCTGGAAATGACAGGTCTCCAAGAAAGAAAAAGCAGACGATTAAATTGAAGGTATGGAATATGTAGATGGATTGCTTTAAATTCTGAAGATGGGAGAGTACTTTATCCTGAAAACACTCTTCCTAGGCTTTCCTTCCTGTTAGCATTATTACTGTGGAGCTTTTATAATTAATGAAAATATCTTTAAAATAAAACAGAAAAACAGCGAATGTGCTGTTCAGTGTGAGTAACGATTGTGTCAGAGTATGGAACAATCTTTCACTTTTAGTATTCAGTGTCAATGGCCAGCATTTCCAGGTCAGATTAGTTGCATCCTCACTGAAAAACAATCTAAAAAGTAGCCTCACTTTAATGAGGCTCTAATGAAAACACATCAGCAGCTGAACTACAGATACTAGAAGCACATCTAAAAGCAAGTTAGAGCATTTTTTAAAAATTGAAATAGATTGCAGTAAATTGACCTGCAGTGCATTTATTGTACACAGTGTACAAGGTGTAACATACACAATACCTTGTAGAGAGTTAGCTGTACGGAATGGCTGGGGTTGTTGGATATCCCTGGACTTGGTTTTAGGTAGTGGCAGTAACTAACACGTATTGCTATGCTTGCCCAATGAGTCAGTGCTTAATGGGTTTTGGTCATGCCATCAGGGCTTTAATAATGATGCTGTCTGGGATGTGACAGTCTCCAGAGTTGATGTGCCCAGTGGGGTAGGAGCGGGGACCAAATTTCAAAGAATTTCTCCTGGTTTATCTTTGGTGAATGTATGATGGTCTCAGATAGGGCTATCTGTCATAGTGCATCAATCCACAGTGGCCTGGTGTTAGGGCTGTGGGGAGCCTCTTCTGCTTCCACCAATTTATTGAATAAATCAGGAGCTGAAGGCATATTTGTGCAGGAAATTGAAACACATACTATTCGGAGGATGGCACGTTTTATTAGTACGTTTTCCGTTTATTTTTGTGCATTATCAGGGATTGAAGGAGTACATGTACATGAGACACAAAGATCCTTCCCAGAACACAGTGGAGATTTGTCGTTACATTCCTGGGACCAGCTAATAGATACACGGTAGTAGGAGTCAACTTCCGTAACAGGCAGGTGATCAGACCACTTAAGGGAATGGCTGACACCACTGAACGGAGAAGGTATTTGCGGCAGACCCGAAGTCGTAAAAAGCGCCATTTTGTGCTTTTCGCTCTGTTCCTCCCTCAGGACCCTCTGCATTATATGCCATTCCTTGGTAGAGAAGGTAGAAGGTCAATCTGCTGCCAGGTCTCTGCTAATGTGACTCTGTGACCAGGTGCTGGGAGAAGCGTGAGAGCAGTTATTTTTGAGTTGATTTTTCACTGTGGCTAATTGTTGGAACTTGGAAATAACATTATTTAAATGTCTTGTGGTTTCATTTAAGACAGCCTGGTGGACACGTACCATGCCACAGGAGCTGTGATGTGCTTCTGCCAATTGTTATCAATTTTGGAACTGATGCATATACTCACAGGCATTGAACAGAGCCCGTTCCTTCCCCGATTCTTACAGGTAGGATTTAAAGCTTCAATAAACCAGATTCAGTAGACTTGTGTAAGCTCGTGATTTCCATTTCTGTATTAAATCTATTGACTGACTTTCCCCAGATAGCCACTTCGACTGAACAATGTGATAGCTGATCTCTTGGACTCTATTGGGTTTGAACACTTATTTATTAAAGGAGGCATATGCTACAAATGCAGCCCGAGTAAGGCCTCATGAGACAAGGAATTTCTAAAATACTTAATCTTAGCATTTTCAGCAGGATTTATTTGTTCTGGCAACTTTGTAAATCATGATTTTGAAAAATAAAAATATAAGTTGTGCAGCACTTTAACAGCCACATAATGTTATAGAATCATGGAATTTTACAGCACAGGAGGCCATTTGGCCCATTGTGCCTGTGCCGGCTCTTTGAAAGCTCTCTGATAACCCCCTGCCCCCATCTGCAGTTACATACACTCCATATGTGCATTACAGTTAGGCAGTCTGGTTTCAGAGGAAACTGGTACAGTCCAGTTTGCACATCTAATTACACATTACACTCAACCCCTTGTGCATTGACTTGTGCTGTCAGGTCGATATATAAACAGCAGCATCAGATTATGTCAGGACATGCAGAGGAACTGGGTGCAAACTCAGACTGGCTGCATTGTTGCTGTATACGGTTCTGGTCAGACTCGATCTGGAGAACTGTGCAGTTCTGATAGGTGTTAGCTGTGGTTCAGTGGTAGCATTCTCGCCTCTGAGTCAGAAGGTCGTGGATTTAAGTCCCACTACTCCAGAGACCTGAGCACATAATCTAGGCTTACACTAGTGCAGTACTGAGGGAGTGCTGCACTGTCGGAGGTGCCGTCTTTCGGATGAGACGTTAAAACAAGGTCCCATCGGCCCTCTCAGGTGGACATAAAAGATCCCATGGCACTATTCAAAAAAGAGCAGGGGAGTTCTCCCGGTGTCCTGGCTAATGTTTATCCCTCAACCAACATCACAAAACAGATTATCTGATAATTTATCTCATTGCTGTTTGTGGGACTTACTGTGTGCAAATTGGCTGCCGTGTTTCCCACATTACAACTGTGACTACACTTCAAAAGTACTTCATTGGCTGTAAAGTGCTTGGAACATCCTGAGGTCGTGAAAGGCGCTATATAAATGCAAATTCTTTCTTTATGCAATTAGTCCCACTCCCCTGCTCTTTCTCCATAGCCCTGCAAATTTTTCCTTTTCAAGTCCCAGTTCCCTTTTGAAAGTTACTATTGAATCTGCTTCCACCACCCTTTCAGGCAGTGCATTCCAGGTCAGAACAACTTGCTGCGTAAAAAAAATTCTCCTCATCTCCCACCGGTTCTTTTGCTATTAATCTTAAGTCTGTGTCCTCTGGTTACTGACCCTTCTGCCAGTGGAAAAAGTTTCTCATTAACTCTATCAAAACCCCTCAATATGATTGGCCAGCTGCACGTTTGCAGCAATGTTTGGAGAAATGAGGCCAATCAAATCAATTTTAAAAAGAACTACTCGAAGTAAATTATATTTTTAGCACGGATTGTTTAGGCAGAGATAAAAAGAAAAATCACATTTGCTGGAAATTTGAAACAAAACCAGAAAATGCTGGAAATACACAACAACTCAGTCAGCCTCTAGAAAAGTAATGCAGAATCTTGCCCAAAACATTGATATGTGTTTCTCTTTCTGATGCTGCATATTTCCAGCATTTCTAATATAGTATCATCGGTGAATTAGACCAGCTCTGAGACATAATCATAAATTAAAGAAATGCAGCTGGTAAAACCGTTTAGATTAAATTACAAAGTCCCTTTAAATGCCCAGTCACCTCTTCTGATTCTGTAGTGGCAGCACCACTGGGAATTTGCAGTAAGGCTCCCTCTTGGCGGTGGGAATCCCACTGGCAGCCCGCCATGTCTATTTAAATGACCTCCAACCCAGGGAAATGGGTCGGCGGTCCCCCCTCCCCCCTCAACTCATTTGGTCAAATTCCATTTCTATTAAATGGTATTCTTGGATTTTCGCGAGTGTTTTGGGGATAAATTTCACAACACTGTCTATTAATTTGTGAAAATCTTAAATGAGTGGCCTTCATTTTATATATACTAGCAATCTCTCACTGTGTTCCACCTGGGGACTCAAGACCAAGTGTAGTCTTCAGGTGAAGCGGGGTTAGAGAACGGGGGGTAATTGGGCTTGGACATGATGTAATTCATTCCCCATTTTAAAGTCATCCATCTGTCCTCAGATTATATAATACTTTTATTTTATTTGATAATTTATAGTTAAATGGCAACATTTGTAGCAAGTTGGGAAGCAGAGAAGTAGAGTTGGTTAGAGCATGCATTTTCTTTGCAGTAAGGCTGAGGAGTCAGGAGATGCAAAAATGCTGTACAGTGCAACAGTGTCACCACTGGTGGGTGGGTGTTAATTACAGAGTGATAAGTTTACATAGGTAGTTCGCATATTAATGTGGACATAGGAATCTAGAATGGGAAAGGTTGGCAACAGGAAGTAAAGTTTTATGGGCAGGAATTGGGCACAGATATAGGTATTTAATATATTATAGATATATTCGTTTAGCTATATATTTAAATTGTTATCCCTTACTAGTTTTAAAGTTGAGAATATACAGCAAGATGCACCAGTTAGAGTCAAATATCTGACCCCAGAAATTCCACCTCCTCTTGAACGCAAATTCAGTCGCAGTTGAGGTGGAGGAAGGGGAATTTGGGGTAGATCCCAATCTGCCGGGTCAACGATCATAGCAAATTCTGTCCAAGGAGGGATGGTCACTTCTTCTACCCATCCCTGATATCCCAGCAGCAGTTTGAAGGCAAGCCTGGGGGCATTCTAAATAGTCCTGGGATAAGTCCAGCGACACCTATGCCTGCAGAGAGCAGGTGTAGGTCGATGTTCTGAGATGCATGTGGGCCCTACAATGTCAACCTCAAACAGTACTCAATCCCAGAGAAATTGATTGATGCTTGATTCAGGGCCTGCCAGTGTTGGATCCCAAGAGAAGAACTCAAACCTGCCTTGAATCTTTGTCCCAACCAAGCCTGTGGCTCATCCCTTTGAGTTTTTATAGTTTAGGATCGAGTGCCTGCCCCTGATATGGTAATGACCCTATGCTTAGAATTTGGGATGGGGTCAAGGCAGAGCGAAAGTGTTGGATGGATGTATTTAGCAATATTGGGTAGGACGAGCGGGACTTAGATGTAGTGTGGATGATCCTGGGCATTCGCAGAGCTCAGATTGGTTTTCTGAAGTTTGGTAATATTGTGGTGTGGTTTCAGGAGTTTGTCAACATGGGGAGGGAGAATCTTTTGGTCTAGTAACACCGAGGAGGGGGATCCTGAGGTTTGACAGAACTGTGAAGTAGAATATGGGGTTTGGCTCACTGGTTGATTCTTGGGGGTAAGTTTAACCCCAAAGAACGGGTGGGTTGGGCGCAGGTGAGAGGTAAAGAGAACAGATTTTTGAAGTGGGACTGCATCCCGGCTCCAACGACCCACTTCCGGGTTTAACCCAGGCATGTTTGGAATGTGCAAGCATCCAAAAACCAGAAGTCCTGTCTCTACTTAATGCCAGTGGGCGGATTGTTAAAGGGGCAATGTACCTGATTGCGATAGTTGAGGCCCTTAATTTTTTGTGGTTTATAAAGGTAAAATGTATTTAACTTTACCTACACTAGTTTCCCATTGCTTCTGATTCTCATCAGGTGAGCGGAGGCGAGAAGGGCCGGATCCATGAGGTGAGTGCCTGTGGGCCAGGAGAAGCAAGAGTGCTTCATCCAGGCCCAACAAGCTCACCTGGCACGATCGGACCTCCCTGATGGTAGACCCCTCCATGGCCGAGCCCCCCCCTCCGATGTCTCCAACCCCCACCATCTCCGATGTGATCGACCAGCCTTGCGATGTCTCCAGCTTTCTTTGGTGTCTCCAGCTTTCATAGAATCATAGAAGTTTACAACATGGAAACAGGCCCTTCGGCCCAACATGTCCATGTCGCCCAGTTTATACCACTAAGCTAGCCTCAATTGCCTGCACTTGGCCCATATCCCTCTATACCCATCTTACCCATGTAACCTCTGACCTCTGACAGTTCTCCCTACCTGATCAACCCCCCCCCCCCCCCCACCCCCGGGATCTTCTTCAAGGGCCCCCCCCCAATGTCGTCGACAGCCCATGATCTTTCCCTCCCTCCCTCCTCTCCAATTCACGGCTCCTTTCCCTCCCGACAGGCAGCCAGCCTGTCAATCTAGCTGGCTGTCGTGCGGGGAACCCAAAAGCATAAATAATGACCTCCAATTGAATTCTGATCGCAAGTTGCCTTCCGGGTTCCCCACGCGGACATCTACCCATGCGCTGGGTTCCCGGCTCTGAGTGAAAATCATGCCCCTGGTGTCTATTACCAGTGAGGGAAGGGGAAGGGCATGGACCTGATGGCACTGGGTGTGTCCGGATATCCCCTGTGGCTGAATTGGTTTGTAACTTTCTATTGTAACCATTAAATTTGGTGTTTAGTAATTTATTCCTGGAACTCTATCTTTGTGTCCATCTGTCTGTTTGTCTCTTTCTGTCTGTCTCTCTCTCCAGTTGCTCATCCTCTGTCTCACAGATGACAGTAATTAGAATGTTTATATTTTCCAACCATCAAAGAAATACAGTTGTTAATCAGGTGAGAGAGTTTTGTTTGCTTTCAAAATGCAACTCATTCATATTTAAAAAAAAACTCTAATTAGGATGGGAAAAGACACACTGTGTGTGTCTCTCAGAAAACTCATTTTTTTCTATTTCTCTTTCTTTCATACACAGACACACGTACACAGCCTCTCAGTTTAAAAAAAAACTCAATATAAATTTTATCTCTTGCTTTTCTTCCAATAATTTAGCAAAACAGCCAAATAGATTCTCAGCTGGCTAGCTAAATGCTCATGATGCATTCTAGAACATTATGCATAATGCACATGCTCAGATTGCTAGATCTGCCTTCAGTTTACAATGTCACCATACTGGGCATTCTGCTCAGCCATTGAACCAGTGAAAGTGAGGTGGTTATTATGCATCTTCTGTCACAGTGGCAGATTTGTATACAATATAATTTCACAAGTTAGAGATATTTAGTCAAACAATCTTGATGTAACAGTCCATCTACAGAGAGTAACATAATCAGAAGTGAGTTGCCTTTCCTTGAACCTTTCTGGTCTCTACTAGATGGGATTTTTGTATTTGTCTCTCTTTTTTCACAGAGATGAAAGAAATCGTTAGATGGCTAACAGAAAGCCAGTTTACATTTGCATTACATGGCCTGGTTAAAAAGCCAACTGAAAAGATATAATACAAAAATGATGTGATGTGACATAGAATGGAGTCCATAATCCTTCACACCAAGCTTGGGCCTTCAAAACTTGTAGATTTTAGGAAGAAGTGAAGACTGAAGGAATGAGCAGTTCCACAGTTTTGAGAACGAATGAAAGCCACCGATCACTGTTTTAGTTCGAGTGACTGTGTAGCCACCAACTTTATTTTTTAATATAGCTGGTCAGATGACATTTTAAGCGAACTCATAATTAGTGAGAAACTCCAATCCTATACTTCTTCCCTCACCCCAGAGACAAAAAGATATTTGTAAACTCTCACCACATTTCAAAACCAAACTGAAAAATAAATGTACCACACAGGCGGTGGAAACATGTTTCTTATATTATGTTATTCATAGAGGACTTCAAACCATGACTTTAATCAAACAGAATATTGGGTTTTATTATCAAGATGGATTTCAACCAAGCTTGATTTGTGAACTGAAAATGTGTAAAGTGTTATTGAAACATTTTGTACCTACAGTATAAATGGAGGAGAAATTTTATAGCAAAATTTAACAAAACAAGTAGTTTGTATTGACATTTTAAAATTATAGAATACCAACAAGTTATTGTGCCACAGTACTATGCGTGATCCAGAAGAGAACATGGCTTGCAGATACACTGCTGCTGGCTTTAGGGACAAAACTAACATTGCACATCAGTTTGGTCTGGTCTGCCACAGTTTAGGAACAATTCATAGTGATCTTACTCCACAGTTCCAGATTTTGGCCAATTTCATAGTCACACTGATTAACATTGTGCAGTGTAGCCAGAGAAATAGGTGTGATAAATAGAAAACCAGGTCTGCAATTACATTTTTGTCCTTATTTCAAATTGCCAGATCATTTGTGTAAACTTCAAGTGCAAGTTCGATGAGTGGAAAGTTCATACATTTGTAGTCAATGCTGCTGATTTATGTTTCCAGGTGACTGAGAGGAACGTAATCCTTTTTGTGGTCATCACCAGTCAAGAGGAGGTGCAGTCCAAACATATTGTTTGGGCCTTGTTTTCCCTCTGGAGCACTCTGGATGTAATCAAGTGAGTAGCTGGACTGCATGACCATTTGGGTACTGAATGAAATGTCTGTTAAATTTTGAATATAACAAAGGAGATTTCTGCGGAGCTGTTATTTAGAAAAGAAAGCTCATAAAGTAAGGCCTCAATTAGCCTGCTTTTGGCCTCACCATATGTGGAGCATATATACCAACTATTGACATTTCACATTAAAAGTCAGCATTTTGGAGACCCAGTCATTTGCTGACAAAAATCAGCACAGCTGGGCCTCCCTCTGAGTCCCGATCCTCCCGCGTCCTTTGGCTAAAGCACCGGAACAGGTCCCTTCCTCTTCTCCGTGGCACTCTCAATGACCGAGATTGCGGTCTCTGTATACCTTAGGCAGGAATACCTGCATGAGTTCCTGCCTACAATATACAGAGACTGCAAACTCAGCCATTAGTGCTGGGAGTGCAGCGAAGGGCAGATAGAGACCTGTTCCAGTACATTATTCACTGGACTCAGGTAGGAGTGGGCAGGGAGGGGAATGGATGGCAGTATATGGAGGGAGAATGTAAGTCAAAGAAAGGGCAGGAGAAAAGTAAATATCACTGAAAGGGGAGGGGCAAGAATGGATGGCAGTGAAAGCAGAGGGACATGATGGATGGTGATGAAAGGGGTGAGGCAAGAAAGGATGGAAGTGAAAGGGGAGGGGCAAGTATGGATGGAAGTAGAAGGGGGTGAGGCAAGAATGGGTGCCAGTGGAAGAGCAGGGAAAAAGTAGTTGGCAGTAAAAGGTGGGAGAATGAATGGCAGTGAAAAGTGAGGGTCAGGAATCGATTTCAGTAAAAGAGGAGGGTCGAGAATAGATTTCAGTGAAAGGAGAGGGAGAGAATGTATGGCATTGAAAGGGGAGGGGCAAGAATGGATGGAAGTGAAAGGGGGGGGCAAGAATGGAAGGCAGGAAAAGGGGAGGGGCAAGAATGGAAGGCAGTGAAAGGGGAGGGGCAAGAATGGAAGGCAGTGAAAGGGGAGGGGCAAGAATGGATGGCAGTAAAACGGAAGGGTGGAGAATAGATTTCAGTGAAAGGAAAGGAAGAGAATGGATGGCATTGAAAGAGGAGAGGCAAGAATTGATAAGAGTTAGGGAGAGGGCAATGAATGGATGGCCGTGCAGACAGGGAGTGAAATTAAATGAAAGGGGAAAATGGGAGAGAAATGGATGGTAATAGAGGGAAGGGAAATGAATGATAATGAACGGGGAAGGGGAGAAGCCGAGTGTGTGCATGTGGAAGGAAAATCCCAACATTAAATGAGAAAGAGTGGGAAGGGGGAGTGACAGCAGGAACTTTGGGGAAAGACAGCCAGCTTGAAGTGGAGAAGTGGAAAAATAATTCCCAGTTCAACACAAAAAGTGTTCTCCTGTCCACTTGACACAGCTTGTTTCTAAATTCCATGTCAAAAAATAAAGAGAGATTTATACATGGTTCAAATAGAATACATAACAGGGAGTTACAAAAAGTAAATCACTAAATTTGACGTAACAGACTCAATGGGCTCGATTTTACACGTAAATTGCGGGTGTGTTGGGGGCCGGGTGGGGGGGGGCGGGGGACTGTGAAAATTGCAGAATTGCAGAGTGGGTTCGGAAGCCGGTTCCAACCCGCCGACTTCCGAGTTCCCCACGGACGCACCTGTGTGCACGCGGGCGTCCCGAATCCGGAACTCCCACCAGCAATTAAAGTCGGCGGGATGCTAGTTAAAGAACCAAATGTACCTCATTGAGGTACTTAAGGTACTTTACTTGTGACATATTAGGTCATTAGAACGAATTTTAACTTACCTGGGCAGCTTTCCCACGGCTTTTGATTCATGCCTGGTTTCCCGGATCAGGCAAAAAGAAACAAAATAAATTAAATAAAAAAACCATTGCACGAAGTTAAAACCCAAAATCAACCTACCTTTCCACCCTGCTCCAATGTCCCCCTCTCCGATCTCCCCCTCTTCACTGTCCCGATGTCCCCCGATCTTCCACTCTCCCCCCCCCACCGATCTTCCAATCTCCCTCCGCCCCGATCTTCCGTTCCAGCGCCAGATGACGTCTCGCTCTCCCTCTCCCTCTCCCTCTCCCCCTCCCCCTCCCCCTCCCCCTCCCCCCCCTCTCCCTCTCCCCCCCCTCCCCCCCACCCCTCGCGTTACAGCTCCTGTCGGCAGCCAGCCTGTCAATCAGGCTGGCTGCTGGGTGAGAAACCCAGAAAGACCTTTACTCACCATCAATTACGTTGCAATCACGTCGGAAACAGTAATTTTTGTATATTCGTATTTGCCACGCGCACCTTCACCACCCCCCCCACCGCTGCCAATCCGCCACCATTTCAAAATTGAGCCCATGCTGTTTTCTGACCCTTGACATTCCCTGGTTTATGTTTGACTTCCAGGCAGGTGTTATCCCTATCTGTAGGAACATAGGAGCAGGAGTAGGCCAATCAGCCCCTCATACCTGTTCCACCATTCAGTTAGATCATGACTGATCTATATCTTAACTCCATTTACCTGCCTTTGCTCCATATCCCTTAATACCCTGACCTAACAATAATCTAACTCAGTTTTGAAACTTTCAATTGACCCCCCAGCCTCAACAGCTTTTTGGGGGAGAGAGTTGCAAATTTCCACTACCCTTTGTGTGAAGAAATGCTTCCTGACATTACCCCTGAACAGCCTAGCTCTAATTTTAAGATTATGCCCCCTTGTTCTTGACTCTCCCATCAGAGGAAATAGTTTCTCTCTGTCTACCCTATCAAATCCTTTAATCATCTTAAACGCCTCAATTAGATCACCCCTTAATCGTCTTTCCCCAAAGGAATACAAGCCTAGTCTATGCAACCTGTCCTCATAATTCAATCATTTTAGCCCCAGTATCATTCTGGTGAATCCGCACAGCACCCTATTCAAGGTCACTATATCCTTCCTGAGGTGCGGTGCCCTGAACTGAACACAATACTCCAGATGGGGTCTAACCAGAGCTTTATACAACTGTAGCATAACTTCCTGCCCTTTGTATTCCAGACCTCTTGAGATAAAGGCCAACATTCCATTAGCATTTTTAATTATTTCTTGTACCTGTCCACTAGCTTTTTGTGATTTCTGTACATGGACCCCTAAATCTCTCTGCTCCTCCACAGTTCCTAACTTCTCGCCATTTAGAAAATACTCTGATCTATGACCTCACACTTTCCCACATTGAACTGTAGTAGGTGCGATCTAATCATTTCTTTATTGTATTCTCGATGTCTCTTAAGTTTACTTGACCCTAACATGTTGGAGCTACTTCCCTCTGCTGGGAAAAATGAAAATTTAGACAGACACTAAGCAAATGAACACCTTATTTAGAACGATGCTTGGAAAAGGTGACTTTAGGGTTAGCACATAACCACAATTCCAAAAATGTTAGTTTTACAGGCTTATCTTTCAGATGCTAGAGGGCACTATTTTGACATGTGCTGACAATTAGGCCTTCATATTAATCCCCCTACGACGGGTGGGAGAGGGTCAGAGGTGGGTAAAAAAGTTTTAAACGGGGAATGCGTCCCCAGCCTGCTGCATAGGCGCCTGTCGCCATTTTTATGGTGGCATGTTTCGTGTTGTGCGAGTGTCCCGTCGTCGAGAGGCGGAACACTTCATTAACATATTTAAATCAGGCTCCCACAGTACAACTGGGAGCCTGATTTAAATTTAACAGTTGCCGCAGGTTTCCCAGGGCTCTGGAAACCCGGCAGCGAAAGAGAGGCGGGAGCTGCCGGCTCAAGAAGGTAGGTGTCCTTCCCAGCACTCCTTGTGGGCCAGGAAGAGCAGGAATGCTTCCCCCGGACCGTCAAGGAAGCCTTCGGCCTCCCTTCTGCTGATCGCGGCCTCTCTCCCCCCTGCCGTGATCGCCGACCTCCTCCTCATCAGCCTTGATCTCCGGCCTTCCCCCCCCCCCCCCCCCCAACCCTTGGGGACGGTCCCCAGCTGCGGCCTCCTGCCGCTGGTTTTCCTGCCCGGCAGCCAGGTGGGAAACGGAAGAAAAAGATTGTAACAAGGTCCTGCCGTTAAATTCAGCAGGACCTTCGCGGGTTTTCCCTGCGCTACCGCGCACCCTCCCACCAGATATCAGGGCCATACATTCTAATGGATGTCATGGCACCAGATAACACATGCGTAAGTGAGGGTGATGAGAGTTGATAATTTTCTGTCCATAAGTTTTATGTTGCTAGTAATAATGTTTTGTCAGTATGAAGCTCAATCTGAATAAAAGTGTCGCATTACTGAGGTTTTAGTTATGCTGATTCTGGGAAAGTGGAAGAAAATTTCTCAAATCTACTTACTGCACCGTAGAACATGTTAGAGGATGATTTTTTTCTGCACTGTTTAGGGGAAGTGTGCTTATTTGAGTCACCACATAATCCTAAATGTTATATAGAGATATTTCTGCAGACTTACATTAGTCTCGTGTTTTTTTGCTCCTGCATTTAAATTCAGAGGCAGCCTGGGAGCTGGCATTTTGTATAGAATCTTCTCTCCACTGACACTATCATGATCAATTATCCTGTTGACATTCATTGTTGAGGCTTGCACATTAATAATTGACATTTGGGCAAGGGACTTGGGGACAACCGGCCCCCATGGAATCATACCCCAAAAAGAGGTCACCCCTCTGATAAAGATAAGGGGGGAGGGGAGGAGAAAATGGGCAGAAAACCAGGCAAAGAAGAAGAATGAAATAGCTGAAAACTATTATTTTGGCAATGTTTACAAAACAAAGTTATCTTCACAGAAGAATTTACTTAAAGTTTTGAAAGTCTGTTCAGGCTGATGAAAAAGAACATAAATGTCAACTGTTTGTGTGCACCTCTATTGGATTAATTCCAAGATGTGTGAAAAGCATTTCAAACTAGGAGACGGCATGACTTTGTAATAAAGAAATTGCCCTGAAACTTCAATGGTTTTCTTGTGAAATGGGAAGTACAAATACTTTTATGTAGTTACAATGAATGACCTGTGACACCACCATTCGTACTCTATTGGCGTTAATGTTTGAATATTTTAAATGTTTTTTTATTTGCAAGTAACAAGTGCATAACTTTCTTGTAAATTACAGGTATCCGTATCACATGTTGTCAGTCATAAGAACTGATTTACATATTTTGTCACAGATTCATCATTGCCTTTGGGTGCCCCTTTACCCTTTAATAGTGCTGACTGAAGGTATTTATGCTCAACTACCTTAAACCTATATTATGATGTAACAGATACTCTCTGCAGAATTTATTTGGGCTCTTCTCAATTATACTTTTTTGCAGATATTTTTTCCATCCTTTTATCCCCTGCTATAGTCTGTCTGCATCAATTACTTCAGAGTGCTCAGAGGCCTCTGCCAGTACAATACCTTGGTTAAGCCTCAGTTAGAATACGGTTTCCAGTTCTGGTCTCCTCACATGGTGGATAATATTGAGGCTTTGGAAAGAACATAAGAACATAAGAAATATTAGCAGGAGTAGGCCATACAGCCCCTCGAGCCTGCTGCAACATTTGTTAAGATGATGGCTGATCTTTGGCCTCAACTCCATTTTCCTGCCCAATCTCCAAATACCCTTGATTCCTCTAGAGTCCAAAAATCTATCGATCTCAGTCTTGAATATACTCAATGACTAAGCATCCACAGCCTTCCGGGGTAGAGAATTCCAAAGATTCACAACCCTCTGAATGAAGAAATTCATCCTTATCTCAGTCTTAAATGGCCAACCCCTTATCCTGAGACTATGTCCCCTAGTTCTAGACTCGCTAGCCTGGGGAAACAACCTCGCAGCATCCTCATGTCAAGCCCCCTCAGAATCTTACATGTTTCAAGAGAGTATAGGTTCATTCTGCTTAATCTCTCCTCAAAGGACAACCCTCCCATCCCAAGTATCAATCTAGTGAACCGTTGTTGCACCGCCTCCAAGGCAAGTAGATCCTTCCTTAGATAAGGAAACTGTACATAGTACTCCAGGTGGTTCAGAGGAGGGCCACAAGATTAATTCCCAGTGTGAAGCATCTTAGTTACCCAGATAGGCTCAAAGAGCAGGGTCTCTATTCTTTAGAGAAGTGTAGACTTAGGGGTGATTTGATTGCAGTTTACAAGGTAATGAAGGGACTAGATTATGTTTGTGTAGACCAGTTGTTTCAACTGAATAGGTTAGGAAGGACCAGGGATCCTGGTCAGAAGTTATGTGAGAGCAGAACTAGGTTAGATGTTAAGAGGTTTTTCTTTTCCCAGAGAATAGTGGATCTGTGGAACAGGTTACCAGCTCATGCGGTGAACACTGATTCGCTGAATTCCTTCAAGCGAGAGCTGGGCCTGTTTCTGGCTGGGGCGGAGATCATCTTGTACAAAATGTAGGTGTCTTGTAGTATTAATCAGGGCCAGGGAGGTCTCCTGGACTAATTTCGAACGCCTAAGGGGGTCGGAAAGAAATTTTCCAGATATCCCCCCCTAATTATGTTGTATTTTTATCTGTTTTTTTCACCTCTCTCAGGAGATTACATGTTGGGGTGGGGAATGTCTGTATCGCGATGCATTAGGCATCAGAACTGAACGGGACAGGCTGGATGGACCAGTAGGTCCTGAAAATATTTAATGTTTTGGATCACTTGTTCAAGGCAGAGTGTCTTGTAGAAAATGCACACCAAACCTCTCCATGCTGCTCAGTGCTATAGGTGGACTGAAGAGTGTATAAATGGCAGGCAGGATTATTAGAAATGGAAAACAATGAAGGTCAGTAGTGTGTTTCTCTATTTAAATCCCAATTAGCAATTTAGTTGTTAATTTAATGATGCAGTAGGAATTTGTGACTCATTATGAGCAGCTTATGCAGTACTTGGACAAAAATGATCTGAAACTCTCAACCTGAAAGACATGTTATCACACTGATAAGAATGATTGCTCTATTGTATCTATTTGCAAGAAAGTCTGATGAATGTGACCTCCATGATGGAAAAAATTACTAAGTTTTAAAACTTAGCAATAACGTCTCTCATATTTTTTCAACCTGGCAAGTCAGATGAGAAAAGATGTGATAGAATTTGGAGATGTGTTGACAGTGTGACTTCCCAAATCACAGGTACAAACAAGCAGGGGAGGTGACTTCCAAATCACAGGTACAAACAAGCAGGGGAGGTGACTTCCAAATCACAGGTACAAGCAGGGGAGGTGACTTCCAAATCACAGGTACAAACAAGCAGGGGAGGTGACTTCCAAATCACAGGTACAAACAAGCAGGGGAGGTGACTTCCAAATCACAGGTACAAACAAGCAGGGGAGGTGACTTCCAAATCACAGGTACAAACAAGCAGGGGAGGTGACTTCCAAATCACAGGTACAAACAAGCAGGGGAGGTGACTTCCAAATCACAGGTACAAACAAGCAGGGGAGGTGACTTCCAAATCACAGGTACAAACAAGCAGGGGAGGTGACTTCCAAATCACAGGTACAAACAAGCAGGGGAGGTGACTTCCAAATCACAGGTACAAACAAGCAGGGGAGGTGACTTCCAAATCACAGGTACAAACAAGCAGGGGAGGTGACTTCCAAATCACAGGTACAAACAAGCAGGGGAGGTGACTTCCAAATCACAGGTACAAACAAGCAGGGGAGGTGACTTCCAAATCACAGGTACAAACAAGCAGGGGAGGTGACTTCCAAATCACAGGTACAAACAAGCAGGGGAGGTGACTTCCAAATCACAGGTACAAACAAGCAGGGGAGGTGACTTCCAAATCACAGGTACAAACAAGCAGGGGAGGTGACTTCCAAATCACAGGTACAAACAAGCAGGGGAGGTGACTTCCAAATCACAGGTACAAACAAGCAGGGGAGGTGACTTCCAAATCACAGGTACAAACAAGCAGGGGAGGTGACTTCCAAATCACAGGTACAAACAAGCAGGGGAGGTGACTTCCAAATCACAGGTACAAACAAGCAGGGGAGGTGACTTCCAAATCACAGGTACAAACAAGCAGGGGAGGTGACTTCCAAATCACAGGTACAAACAAGCAGGGGAGGTGACTTCCAAATCACAGGTACAAACAAGCAGGGGAGGTGACTTCCAAATCACAGGTACAAACAAGCAGGGGAGGTGACTTCCAAATCACAGGTACAAACAAGCAGGGGAGGTGACTTCCAAATCACAGGTACAAACAAGCAGGGGAGGTGACTTCCAAATCACAGGTACAAACAAGCAGGGGAGGTGACTTCCAAATCACAGGTACAAACAAGCAGGGGAGGTGACTTCCAAATCACAGGTACAAACAAGCAGGGGAGGTGACTTCCAAATCACAGGTACAAACAAGCAGGGGAGGTGACTTCCAAATCACAGGTACAAACAAGCAGGGGAGGTGACTTCCAAATCACAGGTACAAACAAGCAGGGGAGGTGACTTCCAAATCACAGGTACAAACAAGCAGGGGAGGTGACTTCCAAATCACAGGTACAAACAAGCAGGGGAGGTGACTTCCAAATCACAGGTACAAGCAGGGGAGGTGACTTCCAAATCACAGGTACAAGCAGGGGAGGTGACTTCCAAATCACAGGTACAAGCAGGGGAGGTGACTTCCTAATCACAGGTACAAACAAGCAGGGGAGGTGACTTCCAAATCACAGGTACAAGCAGGGGAGGTGACTTCCTAATCACAGGTACAAACAAGCAGGGGAGGTGACTTCCAAATCACAGGTACAAGCAGGGGAGGTGACTTCCAAATCACAGGTACAAACAAGCAGGGGAGGTGACTTCCAAATCACAGGTACAAGCAGGGGAGGTGACTTCCAAATCACAGGTACAAGCAGGGGAGGTGACTTCCAAATCACAGGTACAAACAAGCAGGGGAGGTGACTTCCAAATCACAGGTACAAACAAGCAGGGGAGGTGACTTCCAAATCACAGGTACAAACAAGCAGGGGAGGTGACTTCCAAATCACAGGTACAAGCAGGGGAGGTGACTTCCTAATCACAGGTACAAACAAGCAGGGGAGGTGACTTCCAAATCACAGGTACAAGCAGGGGAGGTGACTTCCTAATCACAGGTACAAACAAGCAGGGGAGGTGACTTCCAAATCACAGGTACAAGCAGGGGAGGTGACTTCCAAATCACAGGTACAAGCAGGGGAGGTGACTTCCTAATCACAGGTACAAACAAGCAGGGGAGGTGACTTCCTAATCACAGGTACAAGCAGGGGAGGTGACTTCCTAATCACAGGTACAAACAAGCAGGGGAGGTGACTTCCAAATCACAGGTACAAGCAGGGGAGGTGACTTCCTAATCACAGGTACAAACAAGCAGGGGAGGTGACTTCCCAAATCACAGGTAGGGGGAGGGGACTTCCTCAACAGAAGATACAGTAAATGAGACGGATCAAGTTCAATTTTTATTAAATTTCTTTTGCATTCACTGACGATATCTTAAGTGTTCTTTTTGCTGTTTGGCTTTTCACTTGCTCTGTTGTGCTGTCCTGACCTGTCAACATGATTGCTTTTCAACCCTAGCTTCAGAGGAGTGCTCTCTGCTTTACAAGGCATGACATTTCAATTCTTCACAGTCTGGGCCTGTCAAATGAGACTTGTCATGTTCAGCAGTCCATTCAAAGCAGTTTTGTAGTATGGATTTATTTTGACTGGAAACTGGGTGGAGTCTGTCACAACTCATTTGTGACTCTGAGTGACAAGACTTTCATCCTTTATCTCAGGCCAGGATCTCAACCGGAGTCTTAAGAGGTGAAAGACACTTTTAAATACACAGCGTTGCTCAGTACCCATAATATACTATATGGAATTTGTACGAATCCTTTAAAGTTTGTTGGGCTCAGAGTTTTAAATCAGATTACTGCATCCAGCCCGGGGTGGCTATCCCTCCAATTTTTCTAGTGTCTCCCCTGTAGGGAAATGCCAAGCCTCTATTTTGTATATCTCCACAGAGACATGGCAGAGATTGATACTCCATGTGGAGGAGTGCAGGAATGAACCTGCATCCTGCTACTCTGTGCTATACCATTGGGCCTTCAAAACCACCATGCCATCCACTAAAGAACTTTTCATCAGAATAAACTGGGAACTTAAAAACTCTACAATTGTGTTACATTCTGTGGCGCACAGATACCACAGCAGCACTCAGTTAGTAAAAGGGAGCCACGGTCCTCATGTACATCCTCGGCTTCCTCAGTCAGGTCAAAGATTTCAGTGTTCAGATTACTAACAAACTCTTTCTTTTACCCCAGTAATTGCCATTTACCAGTCGCTGCCCTATTTTGAAGCCCTAGGAACCTATTCCTTTCAGTTACCTGGGCCCATTGCCACACCAGTGCGTTTTCCATATATATTGCATCTCTACTGTCTAATACTTGTTGCAGGTAAGTTGAAGCTGATCCTCTTCCTGCTTAAAAAATGTATGCAAGCAGTTATATTATCAAAACAAAAGCATGAGGTGGCACGTACAATTCTGGTACTCCAACACACTGTGTAATGGAGGACTACAATGTGGATTTGCAACTCTAGTTTTCCCAAAAGGGAAGTTTCTGCTTTCAATCTTGTTGGTGTTTCTGGATGAATAAATGAAGATGGGCCCAACAGCCTTCCTCATCTATAATTATCTTGTGATCTGTACACCGAGAAGGAAATACTTACCAAAAACCAGACACTTTCTTACAGGCAGAGGGTTGTGACCAGGTTTAGTCGCCCTGGTGTTACTCTCGTGCACTTCTCAGCAGTTGGCTCAAGAGCAATACCGACAGGAGTCTAGGAGCAGGTCTCTTGTCCACGGTCTCTGCATAGAGGAGGAGAGAACTAAAGCAAGGGAAGTAAAATAAATGTAAAATATTGGGTGATAGGTGTATAATTAACAATAAAGTAATATGTACTGTAATGAAGTACACACATCATGTATGTCTTGCTAAATACAGTATAATTGAGACATGTTTCGGAACATTTATGTCTTCAACAAGAATAACCATATTCTTTTGTTTAATAATAAAAAAAATCTAACCTGTTTCCTGGAATGGAAAGATGAGGCCAGCGATTCTGATGCAGGGAGTTCCCAGTTTCAGTTGGGGCATCAGAGGAAGAAAGAGATGGAAACTCTGATGGGCAAGTCACCCTATTGGCACTCTTGTACCTATCTTAGCTAGCTGCAGCTGGTTATGGCAGAGACCCAGGTCCAGGCTGTTTGCACCATTCTTCAACCAATAAAAGGGGTAATGAGGACCCAGGAGAGAGGAGAATAAATGGCTGGGAATACAAGTATTATTGCCCACATAGTCACAACTGATAGCTAACTTGCTACAAACTCCTCTCACAAAACACCATTCTAGCAGAGTCTGGTCTTTGAACCCAGTGCACATCTGTAGGATATCTATATACAACATACTGTGTGAAAACAATACAGAAGGACTGAACCTGATATCGAAATACATGTTAACGTTTTTAAAAACAAAAGAATTAAAATGCATTTAAAAAGATTAGGCAGAATGAAGAGCATCAACAGCCGTATGTAGTAACTGCTAAACTAAGCTTTATAGAGCAGAACAAAATGACAGAATTTGCTACCTTTCAGCTGTTAGGTTCTTCAACCTTCCTAAGTGTGTACAATAAATAGTATCACTGATGGTCCTTGTCATATTAATGCATTTCTCCTTCCAGCGCAGTTGTTGTAATTTTTTGTTGCTTTTTCCTGTGTATAATTTAGGTATGTACATCTGCTGCAGACAATTCTATGAAGAACGAAAGCAGCACACAAGAATTATGAAATTAAAGCAAAAGTAAACCTAATCAATTTGGATCGCTGCCCATACTGCTCATCAGGATCTACAAATGCTGCTGGAAATTTGGGAGTCATCGTTTTCACCTGAAGTGTCTGAGCTTGCTCATATAACGCAGAGAATCACTAAAACCCTCTTCTGAATCACCGTCAAACTAAATGCACTGCAATGCTCAATGCTAGGCAGTACTGCACACAATGCTTTCTGAATAATTTCACATTAAATATCAAAATAAATTTTAAAAATCTGAAATTTAACCAACTATTAGTTATAAACTTAAAACTTGGAATACCAGCTCTACATCAGCAGTCGGCTTCCATAAGTAGCCAAACCACTCCCGAGACACAAGTTGCACGATTGTCGTATTTGACTCCAGCAAGCTGCCAGACATCTAAAGGCGACAGCAAAATATACATGCAGTTTGCAGATGAAATGTTCTAAGTAGTAGCTGATTAGTTCCCAGAAATTGCCAAACTTGTTAATTGCATGGGAATGATCCGTTGGTTAAGAGTCTGCATGGACATTGTTTGCATAAGCATTTTGAAGTCCTAAACTTCAATGAAGTGTCTTTTGAATGCTTGCTGCTTTTTTCTTGAAAAAATTGTTGGTTTATTTTTCAAAATGATATAAATCTTGGTATTTGACTACGTATCAAATGTGAATTAACATTCGATTATGGTGAGGTGAATGGTAGGATTCGATCACTGTGACAATGAACTGTCTCACTCTACATTTACCCAGTTATTTTCCAACACTGAGTTACATTTGGTTAACTCAGCGGTACTATCATTTTGCAGTATTTCATTGAACATTTCCTGCTAAATTATTCCAGATTTATTTGTTTTTCTGGTTTGACTCTGATCAGTATTCATTATAATGGAAATAGTTAAATAAATATATTAGGACAGCCCATCACTCGTCTCGAGGACTCTGCATGCCAAAAACTCTTGTTTAAAGTCCAGACTCGATTAGCATAAAACTTAGAGGCTCATTCTAAATAGAATGGCAGTTGTCAGTTTGCCAGGTTTGGGGGAGGGGAGTGCAGCAATCAGGGGAAAAAGTACTGATCAGTGGGCTTATTCTTCACTGAGTGGGCACAGGAATTAACTGGAATTCCAAGAAAAAAACTGGCTCATTCTATCAGTGATAGAAGGCAGCATGGAGATAGGAAAGCAACAGAAATGCAGATCTTACAGCGAATGTATACTGCAGCTACTGGGCTGAGGCCTGCAGTTGCAGTTCAGGCTTCAACTAGGCAGAACCGTGTTTACATTGCTTGGCTCCTGCTTGGCTGGAAACGTAACTGTCCTACATAGGGGAGTGCTCTCTGTGCATGCCTCAATAACGCACATACAAATTAAAATATTTAGAAAGTGGGGAGGAGAGAATCCCCTCCCTTGCTCACCGAACATTTAAATTGAGATCAGGTAAGTTTAAAAAGTGCCCTGGTCAGAGACCCCCGGTGCACTTTGTAAACCAAGTTTAATACTGTACTGGACTTACACTCTTATGCGGTGTCAAACCGAAGTGGTGAGACTACCACATCCGAAGAGTCTCACTCTCCTCTGGAATCAGGTGGGGCCCAACTCCAAATTTGTACCGCAAATTTAGTTATGGCAAAGCAGAAGTTGCTTAGTACCGATACTAAACTTGTAGTGTAAGTGCATTCTAACAGGTAGTTGGTGGATGCAATTAAATAATCTAGAAATGTGCCTTGCATAAAGCTGTCAGTATTAAGTACAGTTCACGTGATGAGTCCATTGCATTTTGATTTTTAAAAAAATGTTGCTAACTGATTATTGGGGGTGAAGAAAGCTCTGATATTTTCACTTGTTTCAGGTAGCTGACAGAGTTCCATAGCAGATGCTGTCACTGTTTTAAATCATTCTCGAAATGTGGGTGCCGCTGGGACGGCCGCATCTATTGCTCTGAGTTTGATACAACTGAACAGTTTGCTAGGCCACGTTAAAGGGCAGTTAAGAGTCAACTACGTTTGATATGGGACTGGAGTCACACATGGACCAGACTGGGTAAGGACGGCAGGCTTTCTTCTCGAAAGGATATTGCAACAGCCCGACAGCTTCATGGTCACTTTTACTGATATCAGCTTTTTATTTCCAGATAGTGTTTTAACTGAATTTTTAAAATTCTTTAAATTCTGAAATTACCATGGTGGGATTTGTACTTGCATTCACTGGACTAATAGTCCAAGCCTCTGGCTTACCAGTCCAGTAACATAACCACTATGCTATCATACCCTGAAAAAACACCAAGCCCAGTCGACCCTGCAAGGTCCTCCTTACTAACATCTGGGAACTTGTGCCAAAATTGGGAGAGCTGTCCCACAGACTAGTCAAGCAACAGCCTGACATAGCCATACTCACAGAATCATACCTTTCAGCCAACGTCCCAGACTCATCCATCACCATCCCTGGGTATGTCCTGTCCCACCGGCAGGACAGACCCACCAGAGGTGGCGGTACAGTGATATACAGTCAGGAGGGAGTGGCCCTGGGAGTCCTCAACATTGACTCTGGACCCCATGAAATCTCATGGCATCAGGTCAAACATGGGCAAGGAAACCTCCTGCTGATTACCACCTACCGTCCTCCCTCAGCTGATGAATCAGTCCTCCTCCATGTTGAGCACCACTTGGAGGAAGCACTGAGGGTAGCAAGGGCACAAAATGTACTCTGGGTGGGGGACTTCAATGTCCATCACCAAGAGTGGCTCGGTAGCACCACTACTGACCGAGCTGGCCGAGTCCTGAAGGACATAGCTGCTAGACTGGGCCTGCGGCAGGTGGTGAGCGAACCAACACGAGGGAAAAACTTACTTGACCTCGTCCTCACCAATCTACCTGTCGCAGATGCATCTGTCCATGACAGTATTGGTAGGAGTGACCACCGCACAGTCCTTGTGGAGATGAAGTCCCGTCTTCGCACTGAGGACACCATCCAACGTGTTGTGTGGCACTACCACCGTGCTAAATGGGATAGATTCAGAACAGATCCAGCAGCACAAAACTGGGCATCCATGAGGCGCTGTGGGCCATCAGCAGCAGCAGAATTGTATTCCACCACAATCTGTAACCTCATGGCCCGGCATATTGCTCACTCTACCATTACCAACAAGCCAGGGGATCAACCCTGGTTCAATGAGGAGTGTAGAAGAGCATACCAGGAGCAGCACCAGGCGTACCTAAAAATGAGGTACCAACCTGGTGAAGCTACAACTCAGGACTACATGCATGCTAAACAGCGGAAGCAACATGCTATAGACAGAGCTAAGCGATTCCACAACCAACGGATCAGATCAAAGCTCTGCAGTCCTGCCACATCCAGTCGTGAATGGTGGTGGACAATTAAACAACTAACGGGAGGAGGAGGCTCTGCAAACATCCCCATTCTCAATGATGGCGGAGTCCAGCACGTGAGTGCAAAAGACAAGGCTGAAGCGCTTGCAACCATCTTCAGCCAGAAGTGCCGAGTGGATGATCCATCTCAGCCTCCTCCCGATATCCCCACCATCACGGAAGCCAGTCTTCGGCCAATTCGATTCACTCCACGTGATATCAAGAAACGGCTGAGTGCACTGGATACAGCAAAGGCTATGGGCCCTGACAACATCCCGGCTGTAGTGCTGAAGACTTGTGCTCCAGAACTAGCTGCGCCTCTAGCCAAGCTGTTTCAGTACAGCTACAACACTGGCATCTACCCGACAATGTGGAAAATTGCCCAGGTATGTCCTGTCCACAAAAAGCAGGACAAATCCAATCCGGTCAATTACCGCCCCATCAGTCTACTCTCAATCATCAGCAAAGTGATGGAAGGTGTTGTCGACAGTGCTATCAAGCGGCACTTACTCACCAATAACCTGCTCACCGATGCTCAGTTTGGGTTCCGCCAGGACCACTCGGCTCCAGACCTCATTACAGCCTTGGTCCAAACATGGACAAAAGAGCTGAATTCCAGAGGTGAGGTGAGAGTGACTGCCCTTGACATCAAGGCAGCATTTGACCGAGTGTGGCACCAAGGAACCCTAGTAAAATTGAAGTCCATGGGAATCAGGGGGAAAACTCTCCAGTGGCTGGAGTCATACCTAGCACAAAGGAAGATGGTAGTGGTTGTTGGAGGCCAATCATCTCAGCCCCAGGGCATTGCTGCAGGAGTTCCTCAGGGCAGTATCCTAGGCCCAACCATCTTCAGCTGCTTCATCAATGACCTTCCCTCCATCATAAGGTCAGAAATGGGGATGTTCGCTGATGACTGCACAGTGTTCAGTTCCATTCGCAACCCCTCAGATAATGAAGCAGTCCAAGCCCGCATGCAGCAAGACCTGGACAACATCCAGGCTTGGGCTCATAAGTGGCAAGTAACATTCGCGCCAGATAAGTGCCAGGCAATGACCATCTCCAACAAGAGAGAGTCTAACCACCTCCCCTTGACATTCAACGGCATTACCATCGCCGAATCCGCCACCATCAACATCCTGGGGGTCACCATTGACCAGAAACTTAACTGGACCAGCCATATAAATACTGTGGCTACGAGAGCAGGTCAGAGGCTGGGTATTCTGCGGCAAGTGACTCACCTCCTGACTCCCCAAAGCCTTTCCACCATCTACAAGGCACAAGTCAGGAGTGTGATGGAATACTCTCCACTTGCCTGGATGAGTGCAGCTCCAACAACACTCAAGAAGCTCGACACCATCCAAGATAAAGCAGCCCGCTTGATTGGCACCCCATCCACCACCCTAAACATTCACTCCCTTCACCACCGGCGCACTGTGCACCATCCACAGGATGCTCTGCAGCAACTCGCCAAGGCTTCTTCGACAGCACCTCCCAAACCCGCGACCTCTACCACCTAGAAGGACAAGAGCAGCAGGCGCATGGGAACAACACCACCTGCACGTTCCCCTCCAAGTCACACACCATCCCGACTTGGAAATATATCGCCATTCCTTCATCGTCGCTGGGTCAAAATCCTGGAACTCCCTTCCTAACAGCACTGTGGGAGAACCGTCACCACACGGACTGCAGCGGTTCAAGAAGGCGGCTCACCACCACCTTCTCGAGGGCAATTAGGGATGGGCAATAAATGCTGGCCTCGTCAGCGACGCCCACATCCCATGAACGAATAAAAAAAAAAATACCCTGAATGTGTTAAACAGTTTCATTAATTGTTATCCAATGTGCATCATCACAAATTCCTGGCATAAATGCAATATTGCACTAATAAAAAATTGCCTCTATTCAGCTAAACAAAACTAAAAGGGGTAAGATCCCTTAGGGCAACAGAAAGATCCTGGCTTTTTTTTCTTATTCGTCGCTACATACTAGAATATAAATTTGAGAGGTTACTGCTAGCCAATCAAAGTAATTTTTATTATAGGCCTGTATTTGGTGTATTGTCTGTTCAAACCAGTAGCTCTGCCTTACATTGTATTGTACTTTTTAACCAAGGCAAAATGGAAGCCTGTAAATAAAATCAGCTTGTAGTATTCAAAATTTGACTTTATGGAGACTTTTTCTTTTATATATATATATTTATTTATTGATATATATTTTTAAAACTCAATTGTGCAGTTTATTTTCCAGAACATGGTATAAACACAGAAGTTATATCATGAGGATTATTCTTGTTCTCATTGTCGTCTGCATTCAATATTGTGTTTTGTAAAGTAGCTTTTTAAGAAAATAAAATGGTCAATTTCTCATCACTCTGATCAAGAGCAACCGAAATATTGAAATTCAAATTGATTTAAGTATTTGACTATAATGGAACAAAGTTTTAACTTCTTACTGGGTGGCACAGTGGGTTCAAGAATAGTCCTATCAAATCTGGAACTGAAGTTTGAAATGAGGATTGAACAACTAAGTTTCCTTTCTCTGGCTGAATTCATTTAGTTAACAGTTAAAAGGGCTAGACAAGGTCCCAACAGGGATTAAATGAACAGCACAAAACTGTCCAGAATAAAGCAACCTAATGTCATACTGAGACCAATGTATATGATGAGTTGAGATATGCCTTGGTGAAAATGGAATGCAATTGCCTTGCTTAAACTGTTGCTTCTCACTGGGTTGGCTCCACAGCTGTAGTATGTAGATTTTTTTGGCAGTCAAAGGCACATGCACAGATTGTTGTTTAAAATGTAATGTCAGCCAGAACAGAAGGCAGGTGGGTGTGGATCTCATCTAAGCTGAGGATGGTATGCTGGTCCTTTAAAAGGGAACTTGACAGATGCCTGAGGGGAAAGGAGAATTGCCATTACAGGGTATAAGTTGCTAGTTTGCTGCGTTTATTAGGAGTGTTGGGTTACAACAGGTTCCTGGAGCTTTGCTAGATTGCCTTTGGGAGTCAGAGAGGGAATTCCCATATTTTTTCTTGAATTAGTCACAGATTTTTTTTGCCCCTCCCAGGACATTGTGGTGGTAGGGGAGGATGAATTAATGGTGTGCATGGTTGCATTCTGTCCAGATAGAGTGAGCTTGATGTTCCTTATCTTTTCCTTCCCTTCTTTTCATATATTATTATAAACCAGTGGAAATATATTTTACTTGGGAGATTAAATTTTAGGATTCAATCAGAAAAGAGTTCCAAAATGCAGAGTAATCAACGATGTTGCTAAGCAAAGCTTTGTCAGATGATATGAAATATAGAAGTACCACTCTAGAAAGTTAGGTGGTGCTCTTGGGTTTAGGTAGAATAGGGAAGCTTCTGATTACGTCTATTGTGTGATTAAGGATTCAGATTATGTCTAATTGGCGATAACTGACCTGTAGCTGCCTGGTGCATATATAAAAAAATTGTCTTTTGTATCACCTTACCTTGTGACTTAATGGAGGGATTGTTTGATAGTTACTGGGTGCAGAAACATTTTATACCCCAGTACTGCTCTCCTTTTCTCCAATGAAAGCAGATGCACAAAAGAAACATTTGTTTAGGAAACAAACTATGAAAAGCTGATGTTTTTAATTAAATTTCAAGGGTCATTAAGCTCATGCACTGGAGAAATGCTCTCATTTACATAAATGCTAAATGTACCTTTAACATAAAACAAGTCCAAATACTGTAACATTTACATGGACAATTCTGTAAGATTGAAAACTGCAGTATCAAGTGAATATTAAAACAAATGTTCACTTTAGGGCCGTGTGGTGGCACTGTGCTTTACAGCACTCATCCTCAATACCGCAGAGTGGGACAGAGTCATCACTTCAAACCCCATTGTTTAGGTCCTAATCTAAGCCTGTGCTGTCTTCCTCACAAGTAACTGGTTCCTAGCTCTCCTGACAGCTGTTTGGGAGCAAGTTGTGCACTGGTCACCTTGACAGGAAAGGTATGAAGTCCAGGGGTACTTGAAGGATAAATTAGCATGAAAAATTACATTTAAAAGGAAAACAAATATTTTAGAAGCACAAGCTTAATTTAATGTGGGTTATTAATGATAAGTAACTTTTAGATTTGTCACAGTTCAGTCCAATTCAGCACATTCATTTGATTTTGTGCAACACTATAAAAAAAGAAAGTAGTGTATGAATTTTTTATATTTTAATTATGAAAAATGATTCCTATCTTGAAGACATTTGAATGCTGTATCAGTTATGCCAATATAGATAATATTAAATACATTATATTAACAGCTAATTTGCACATTCAGCTAATCAGGAAATTCATTCTCATTAATGAAAAAAAACTATCTTTTAATGAAAATTGGAGTATGTTTCTTTTGCTTATAATATTTGCTATACTGAAGCCCACTTCCAATAGATTCTGTGTAACTGAATAAGATGATGTTAAATTTGGTATCCATTTGTAGTGAAAGCCTAAGTACTACTCATTCATTGCTTAGCAAGTAAAATAACGTTATCCACTGATCACTGACATATTTTCACATGTACATACATTTATGTGTTAAGTGCACCTCAGATAGCATGAAAGTACAGTAATAACTTGCATTTATATAGTGCCTTTAATCTAGAAAAATGAACCAAAGCACTCCACAGAGACATAATAATAAAAAAATGGATGCTGAGCCAGAGGATATATTAGAAGGGGTGACCAAAATGTTGGTCAAAGAGGTGGGTTTTAAGGAGGTGAAGAGGCAGACAGCTATAGGGAGGGAATTCCAGAGCATAAGGCCTAGGAACCTGAAGGCACAGCTGCCAATTGTGGGTGAAGGGAGGGGGAATGCACAAAACTTCAGAGTCAGAGGAACTGAGAGTTCGGGGGAGTTGTAGGGCTGGAGGAGGTTATGGAGCTGAAGAAGGACAAGGCCACAAAAGGATTTAAACCTGAGGATGAAAATTTTAAAGTTGAGGCACTGGGAGACTAGTGTAGGTCAGTGAGGACTTGAACGATCGGTGAGCGGTACTAAACTGCTATTTAAACAAATTTCACAATGTAATATTTTATGATTGTAACAGAGGCATTTATGGAATCACACATCACAGGAAGCGGCCATTCGGGCCATCATGCCACTCCCCAGCTCTTTCACCATAGCCCTGCAAATTTTTCCTTTTTAAGTATATATCCAATTCCCTTTTGAAAGTTACCAATGAATCTGCTTCCTCCACTCTTTCAGGCAGTGTGTTCCAGATCATAACAACTAATATTTAATAATATTTAAACAAAAATTTTAGCAAAAACAGAAATGTTTCTGAAATTTACATTCAAAACGAGACAGTGACATAACAGTGCTGTACTGAAAGATCAGCATGGCCAGAATTGGCCACTGAAAGGTTTCATATCTCTATTTGGGCAGTGTAAGCTCTGGAATTCCCTCCCTAAACCTCTCTGCCTCTCCTCTTTGAAGATGCTCCTTAAAATCTACCTCTTTGACCAAGCTTTTGGTCACCTATCCTAATATCTCTATGCGGCTCGGTGACAAATTTTAAATCAAAAGAGATAACGCTCCTTTGAAGCGCCTTGGGATGTTTTACAACGTTAAAGGTGCTATATAAATGCAAGTTGTTGTTGTGACTGATTCTTATTAAAAAAACACTTTACTTGTAGTTCAGCAACTGGAAACAGTCCCAGCAGCCATCTGTAAACCATACTGTCCATTTCAGTTGAAGCACAGAGCCTGAAACAGTGCAGTGCACAGAACCTTTCAGGATTAGACAGCATTTAATCATAGTTTGAATCAACATTAACAACACAAGAACTTCAAGTGGGGATGACTGTTTACAGCTCCTGGACATGAATTCATGTTTTATTTCATTAATCTGATTTACAATGGCATTTTTTTGTAGCAAACAAGATGTTGGCATGAAATGATTCTGCTGGATTCTGCTGCAGTAGCACAGAGATCTTTTAAGAGCCATATGCTCAATACCATAAAGGGCTTAAAGGATTGAGCAACAAAACTTCAAAACCACAAGGTAAATCTGTCTGTTTTCAAATTTATTCCATATATCCTGGTGATGGCTTCAAAAACACAAGAAATCACATTAATACTGTTAGAATTCTATGCACAGTTTGAGTTGATTTGTTTCTGAAAACAAAGAGCATAAGGTATCTCTGACATATGCTGTGGCGCAATGGCACGTGATAGACATGCAAGTTCTAAAGCCATTTTTGCATTGTTAGTAGCAAACAGCTCGCCTTTTGTGACTGTAATACATTTGGCTTCTCGCCACGAGAACTATTTCCACCCAGAGTCTTAGCTTGCTGGCAAAGGCAGGCTCCTGTTTAATGCTGATCAGATTAGCTGTCAACAAATTGGCAGCTACCAGCCGTATGCACGAGTCCAGATGGCTTTCTTCTTGTACTCCGGCAAGAACCGCAGTGCTAGCAGCGTAGCTGTGAAAAACAGAAGAGGACACTTGTTACAGTGCACCATAGATAAAAGGCACAACTTAACCTAAAACCAAGACACTACTGGACCATTTAGATCATTTAAGGGAACTGAGGCGAATTAGTCAGCACAAAAGATACATACTTCTCAATATCTGACTAAATGAAATAAGAGCATCATGTATTGTGAAAATGGAAAAAAGATTACAGTTTAACCACCAAGTTTTTTACAATAAATATAGTGAGTTAATAAGTTCTATCCAAAATAATGGAAATCAATAATTACTATTTGATAATAATAAAACATATTCTTATTCTCATCCAGACATATTTTTGATATATATTAATGACCTGAACTTGGATATACAGGGCATAATTTCAAAGTTTGCAGATGACACAAAACTCAGAAATGTACTGAACAATGAGGAGGATAGTAATAGACTTCAGGAGGACATAGACAGGCTGGTGAAATGGGCAGACACATGGCAGATGATATTTAATGCAGAGAAGTGTGAAATGATTCATTTTGGTAGGAAGACTGAAGAGAGGCAATATAAACTAAATGGTACAATTTTAAAGGGGCTGTAGGAACAGAAAGACCTGGGAATGAACGTACACAAGTCTTTGAAGGTGGCAGGACACGTTGAGAAGGCTGTTAAAAAGGCATACGGGATCCTTGGCTTTATAAACACAGGCATAGTGTGCAAAAGCAAGGAAATTATGCTAAACCTTAACAAAATACTGGTTAGGCCCCAGCTGGTGTATTGTGGCCAATTCTGGGCACCACACTTTAGGGAGGATGTTAAAGCCTTAGAGAGGGAGCAAAGGAGATTTACTAGAATGGTACCAGGGATGAAAGACTTCAGTTAAGTGGAGAGACTGGAAGGACTGGTGTTCTTCTCCTTAGAGCAGAGAAGGTTAAGGGGAGATTTGATAGAGGTGTTCAAAATCATGAGGGGTTTTTATAGAGTAAATAAGGAGAAACTGTTTCCAGTGGCAGGTGTGGGTAACCAGAGGACACAGATTTAAGGTATTTGGCAAAAGAACCAGAGGGGAGAGGAGGAGAATTTTTTTTACGCAACAAGTTGTTATGATCTGGAAAGCACTGCCTGAAAGAGTGGTGGAAGCAGATTCAAAAATAACTTTCAAAAGGGAATTGGATAAATACTTGAAGCAGAAAACTTTGCAGGGCTATGGGGAAAGAGCAGGGGAGTAGGACTAATTGGATAGTTCTTTCAAAGAGCCAGACAGGCACAATGGACCAAATGGCCTCCTTCTGTGCTGTACCGTTCTATGATTCTATGATTTGACATCAATCAGTTCTTGCAAATACATCAATGGCCCAGATTTTTCTGTAACAGGGCCTCTAACGGCATCTGCCGTTAGTTAGACTTGCCCTTGCATATTTAGGTTTTAAATTTTTTTGCGTGGCAAGTTGCTGAAAGTGTGAACTGATAACGGTGCAGTGAGGGAAACAGGGCATCTGGGTCCTGAGTGTACAGGGCAAGCAACTGGGTATCTCCTTAACAAATCAGATTCAAGGATTGAGAAATAAACAGCGAGAAGGAAGTGTAAACTAGAGTGGGTGAATTCAATGTCAAATCAGGTACAGAAAGAGAAATAGAGAGGGAAAGATTGGATTGAGAGAGAGAGAAAAAGAGATAGAAGGGAAAAGTAAAAAAAGTGTAAAATTTGACACTTTTAAAATCTCCAACAATTAACACCTGAAGGAATGAGACTCCACACTGTAATAGTTAATTTTCAGTGCCGGAGAGGTTGATTGGCAGTAATTAACAATTATCAAAACGTTAAAATGGTACTTACACTTGAAATGACAAGACTTAACTTTCAGTGGGGCGTTTAGTTTGTATCTACCGCGCAAATACAGCAACTTCACACCGTTAAATTCATTTCAATGGTGAGGCTGACAACGAGATGCTGTTTCAGCAAACAGTGGAGAGGCACAACTTGGCCAGCAACTTCTGGGTATTCGCGTTTAATCTCGCATCTGCCTCTCGCCTGAAGCTGCTGTACCATTTACGCATAATTAACGGCGAGTGTCATTAGCCTCATTGTTATTTTGACAGCAAATTCTGATTGAACATTTTTATTAGGGAGTTACCCAATATAGCTAAAATACTTTGTTAAACTTTGCATGCAGACCTTTATACCAAGCAAAACCACACATTGTGGGGCAGGCTCAATGGACCAGCTGGTCTTTTCCTGCCCGTCAATTTTATATGTTCATAATATAAATATTTGTTATACTACTGCAGTCACTCTGGTTTGTTTGTGTGTCAAGAAAACCAGCAAAAAGTTTCACCCTTACAGTCAATACTTGTACATCCTTGCACAGAATCTGGGTCCAGCAGCTTTTCCCCAAAAAAGTTTGTTTTTGATGTGTTTGTGAGACAATAGATTGTAAATTAAGATCAATTTTACATCTGATTTTCACTGGTGTGTAGTCTAAACACTGCACATCACAACAAGAAGCTTTGCAACCAGGATGCACAATGGGATACCCGTGTGCAGCATTAATCTATCAAGGACTCTCCCCAATTATTCAATCTTCTAAAGCGGATGAATAAACACAGGTAAAGCTTCCAGAAAAGCCCTGAAATTTCTATGAATTCCAAAGGCAATCAAGTAAAAACTCCAAGGTATGAATGTAACACCATAATCAATGCTACTCAACCCTGACCAGCTCCACTTCACAGTCACAGCATGGGAATGACTGTGTTCCAGGCAGTACCACGTCATCTGCATCTAAACTTATCACTACAGCTTTCAACACCATTCTTAATCAGATATTAATCCAGTTTTTTAAACTGTTCATTGAAACATTAAGTGTTTTTGATGGGACTTTATTCAATATATTCAATAGCCTGTGCTGAAAAATGCTCCCAATCTTCAGTCTCACTTACCAATTATGTCCTGGCGTTCTCTGGTCCTGTAATTATAGTTTAACCTCTCTTCTAGTTGGTATTTCTAACCAGTCACTTTATAATATGACAAAATAATCATCTGTGCCAACCAAGATTACCTGTTCATTTAAAGAACAGCCAGGATATTATACAGTGTAATTATTTGGCTATATACATTTTAAAAGTAATCACAAGTTTTCATCACATAACCTGTACAAGGGACTTCTTCTCAGATGACATAAGCACAATTAGCAGTAGCGTCAGTATCTCATTCCATCATTCAGTATATTTTAGGAGCTCTCTGTCCTCTGCCTGTCCCAAGAAAAATGTAGATTTGTAATAGTGAATCTACTTTTAGTGGCGTTGGTTGGAATAATCTGCCAAGAGTGGAGATTGTATATATGGTGATGCACAAGGTATCACAATTGTGTTGGATAGGCTGGATGGACCAGAGGGTCTTTTCCTGTCCGTCATTGTTCTTGTGTTTGTAACACTTGCTGCTTGTGCTCACATGTGAAGAGTAGCCTCTCAGCTGAGGTACAGGAGGGCGCCCAGCATCCATGGAGCCCCAGCAAAATGTAGCAAAATGTTCCAATGTGGTTCACAGTTGGAGCTCTGGCCCGAGCAGGAGGAGGAGGAAAAATTACAGGAGGTGGACAAATGTTATAAGGAGGGTTTTGAAGATGGAAAGAGATATAGCCAGGTAGAGAAGTTTAGGAAGAGAGTTCCAAAATGTGGAGGCAAGACAGCTGAAGACTCTGAACAATGACAGGCTGGGAAGGGGGGAGAACGCACAGTATGATTGTGTAATTGTGTAATTTTCACACGATGTCCTCTAGAACTGTGAAAAAACATCTTTATGTCTTGAGAGATCATTTTCTGTTACACAATATTAGAGTGATGGGCTCATGTTAAAAGTCTGCCAATGGTAGAGATGGTATTGGTGGGAGGAATTTGAGGCAAGAGTATCAGGGAAAACAGCATTTTGTATAACATTAACATGCAAGCCGGAGAAAGCCTTTGTGCCCAAGTCAGAAGATGCATGGTTCGAACCCCACTCTAGACAGTCCGGGCGAGTTCTGAATTCTGGGTTGACATCCAGTGGGATACTCGGGTTCAGTGGGTGTGACTGGCCCCGCCTCATCGTATGGGTTGTGGGAGCCCATAAAACCCTCCCGTCGTATAGGGCTAGTCACCCTATCGGCTGGTACAAAGATACATATGCCTATGGAAGGAGGGCTCATGTCGCGGCCCATTAAGACTGTTAACCTGCAAATCCTTCCACTACTTCACACTATTCCCCACGGAAGGGTGTGAAGAGAGGAAAAACAATCAAACCAAATAAGCCAACACTGTTCTTGTTCATTCAATCGTTATTCTAATAATAGTGTAACTTAATAATACATCTCAGTTGCAATCTAAATTTATAGTCCAGTATCTCATTAGGATTGCAAATAACTTTAAAAGATGACAATTCGAGAAGGAACTATGACTCATTCACTGGTTGTTAAAAGTAAGCCTACACTGCAGTGCCAAGTAAACAATAACTGTGCTCTTCTTCTCTAACAAATTGCTGTACTACGTATTCATTCAACTTTATTTGTCAAGTTTCTCTCCTCCCCTCCTTTCCACTACTGAACATGTTGATTGCTTTCTGGGGTCACATGGATACTGGGCAACCTCTTGTACCTCAACCAAGAGGTTTACTCTTCATATCTGAGCACTGGCAACAAGTGCTGGCAAGCAATTCCAACCAACACCACCAAAAACATGTTCACTGGCCACTGATCTCATTTGCTGTTCATGGATTCCTGCTGTGCATAAATTAGCTTCCATGTTTCCTTACATAGCAAAAGTGACTGCATCTCAAAAGTAATTTGTTGTGAAGTATTCGGAGATATCCTGACGATATGACAAGGTGCCAAATAAATTAAAGTTCTTTCGATTCATCGATAGAGCGAAGTTGGGGTGGGGGGGGGGGGGAAATGTGATGATTTAGCCTAATCCCATCCTCAACAGACACCAACACGTGCACTTTCCAGGAAGGGGGCGGGCGGTGGATAGTGGACAGTGGAAACTCTGGCTGATTCTCTCCTTCTTAACCCAGCAGCTGAGGCTAATTACAACCACCTCCCTGCACGCCTCCCCCCTCTCCTCACTCCTCATCCACCACCACCTCCAGCCATCCAGGCTGCGATCAATTAACTCAGCACAGATCAGTGATCAAATCTGCAACCTTCCTGGTCTGTATGGTTCTGCTACTCATCCTAAACAAGATGGCTCAGCTCGTGAATGGCTGTCAAAACATCAAGGAACTACAAACTCAAGGATTGCTTTATCAAAAGTCCTAAAAATCTGGTTGTTCAGGCTGTATCTAATCAGAATTCCCAGCTTTAATCTCTGTTGATCAGATTTTCAAGCTAACAGAATGTTGTTCTGGAGAAATGCAAGAGGCACTTCATGAAGCCCCAGGCTGTATTATAGTCCCCTCCACAGATACAATAATTCAGTACAAATAAATCACTAAGAGTAGTGAAGTACAACTATTTGTTACTCATATATTTTAGATCTCTCTTGTGACAGTATCAGAACACTTGACAGTAAGTCACCTTCCCCTTACAAAACTGACCAACACCTGCACGATTTGAGTTATTCAGGACTTCATCAATGGGAGGTAAATAATAATTTATTGTTTTACCAAGAAATAACTTAAACCATGGAGTGCACTGATAATTTGCGTCCACACTGAGTCACAACCAGCACAAGAACTGTCCAAAACAACAGAATAATCTTCCTTTTCTCACTTCATGCATATTAAATTCATCATCTGAACTTCTCAATCTTGATCAATGCCTGGTATCCATTATTTTGTAATGTACAAACACACGCTCACACACACACGCACGAGTGAGACAATATTGTAGGAATATTTTTGTTGCAAAATGAAAGCATGCTCTTAATGATTCATTGTACTAGATTTTAGAAGCCAACAACTAAATGACCACCTGGTTAAACAGGAAACAAGTCAGCCCATAATAAAAGGCTCAACAGCTGCATTAATAACTAGTATATAGGGGGTAATATTAACCTAGGAAATGGGCAGGTTCGGGTCGGACTCCCATTTTATACCCATCTGCTTTTACACAACATGTAAAACTGGGCGAGGTGTAAAATGGGCGTCCAGCCCGCAAGCTTCCAATTAATACAACAACTCAATAAATACAGATCAGATCCCACTTGGATTTATTTAAAACTCAAGTAGTTCAGATAGCCCGAAAGCTAAGGTGGTGCAGCACTACCAGAAAGTCACAAGTTTGATCATTTAAACCAACTCTCCTCACTGATGAGTTTCGATTATTTTCATCCTCTCCACCAAAGAGCATGGTGCTCTACATTTTGGGAGCAGGAAGAAATGACAATCGGCAGTAGAGCTACATCTTCTATCACAGGTTGTAGGGTGCTGTGGTTTGCAGGCGTGACAAATCCACAGCCCAGGGTTCTCCTACTCTCCCATTTGAATAATTGTAGCGTCCTATCAGGGAAAACTACCAATTAAAAACAAAAAACTCTCGGGCAGGAGCTGAATATATTAATTAGACGCACTCACAGTCTGGTGCCAGCAGTCTCAGATTATTGAAGGTACACTTTCTGGCGTGTCACGGGCCTATAAATCCAGAGTCATTGTCACCAGAAATATACAGCTCATTAAATCACACTTATTTACTTCTATGGTTCTACCAGAGATTTTCTCCTTGGTTTGTTAATGTATTTGAAGAATTCTAAGCACAGGCAACATTATCGTCAATTTTACAGCAAACAGTTCAAGATGAAGAAAACAAATGAACACGACGGTCTATCAAACCTGCTTAGTGTACGAGGAACCTTCTTTCCACCGCTATGCTTCACTTACATCGGCACAGCGTGATATGGGTGGTCTTGGCACCTGACCAGAAGGCTTATCTACTCACATTGGAATGCAGCGAACAGCTCTGATTATTTCATGCTATTGTACATAAATGCTTTGTGCATGCATGACCATAGCGAATACCAGATGGTGTTTGACCCCGATTTCAAGCTTTCACTGTTATTTTAATAAGGGATATATTCTTTATACAATCGAGTTACATTGAGTCTACAGCACAGGAACAGGCCACTCGACCCAACTGGTCTCTGCCGGCGTTTATGCTCCACACAAGCCTCCTCCCACCCCTCTTCATCTAACCCTATCAGCATACCCTTCTATTCCTTTCTCCCTCATGTGCTTATCTAGCTTCCCCTTAAATGTATATATGCTATTTGCCTCAACTACTCCCTGTGGTAGCGCGTTCCACATTCTTACCACTCTTTGGGTAAAGTAGTTTCTCCTGAATTCCCTATTGGATTTATTAGTGACTATTATATTTATGACCTCTAGTTTTGGACTTCCCCACAAGTGGAAACATTTTCTCCACATCTGCCCTATCAAACCCTATTATTATCTTAAAGACCTCTATCAGGTCACCCCTCAGCCTTCTCTTTTCTAAAGAAAATAGCCCCACCCTGTTCAGCCTTTCCTGATAAATATATCTTCTCAGTTCTGTGAATCTTTTTTACACCCTCTCAAATGCCTCTATGTCCTTTTTATAATATGGAGACCTGAACTGTGCACAGTACTCCAAGTGTGGTCTAACCAAGGTTCGATACAAATTTAATATAACTTCTTTGCTTTTCAATTCTATCCCTCTAAAAATGAACCCCAGTGCTTGGTTTGTTTTTTTTATGGCCTTATTAACCTACATCACTACTTTTAGTGATTTGTGTACCTGTACTTCTAGATCCCTTTGCTCCTCTACCTCATATGGATTCTTATTATTCAAGCAGTATGTGGCCTCCTTTTTTTTCTTACCAAAATGTGCCACCTCACATTATCTATATTGAAATTCATTTGCCAATTACACGCCCATTTGCCAATTATACAGCTCATGTCCTCAGAGACCAATGGTGGGGAAGAAAAGAGACATTCTGTAGGAAACATGTTCATGGTACCCCTTCCCCTAAAAGATGTCTAGCTGCCATATTCGAATTTAATGAGGTTAAAAAAATATGGTCTTAACAGACCAAAGAAAAAAAAAGAAAAAGAATTTGGGTTGTGGAGCTTGTTCCAGAGTTTAACTCTAATACTCAGTGGTAACTGTAGTATTTAAAAATGAAAGCTTAAAAATTAGCTTTCTGCTTTCAACTGAAAAGTGGATGTAACTGGCAATATGGAGCTTGCTTTCAAAGTAGTTTCTTAAATATTACAGCTTCTACTGAGCCATACAGCCAAACATTTTATCTAGCTCTGCGACTAACTGTAAATAGACATGTGGGAGGGGTTGCCACAGGACCATTTGTTACCCAAATTCTTGCTCAGTCAAATCTATAAAATGCCACTCAACACCTCTTTAAAGAGACAATATCTACTTTAAGTCACTTTTCATCCAAAACAATTCTGGATAAAAAATATATATTTTTCCATAATGTGGCAAAGAGGCTTGGCATAGTGTTCTTTCAACTCTGGGATATTGGGTCGGCTAATGATATCCAAGGCCCTCTCGCCCGATAGAAAATAATCATAGTGCTGCCCACTGCCACCTTGCCGACTCACCTACAAAGTATTCTGATACAAATCTATCGCACTGCACCACCAGTATTTTGAGCATCGATATGAGCAGGGAGACAGTTACAATGCTCATTGGCATCGCAGTGAAGCAAGAGTAGTAGAACTCCATGCACGTACACTCAAAGCACACACACACAGAGCTCTGTTTATCTGCTTCTGACTGAGGTGAGTTTTCCACCAGCTACAAACTTGCAAGACAGTGGGTGATCTTCAACCAATTGAAGCTGATCTGTAGGATAGAGGCTACCTGTGTTTGAAAGCTTTTTTAAAAAAAAAAGTGGGTGGAAAGATACAAAAACCAGCTAACTTGCCAAAGGTGGTTTACTGGTCTGCATCAACTGCCCTGCACTTTATCTTATGATACCAGCGCACCTTAAGTCTCGATGTGGCCTGTTTTTGCTGCTACAGTATCGTGGTCACCTTAGTGCGAGGCTGGGGCATTTTGAAGCACCACGCAGTCTTGAGTAGCAGGTTAGTATTCCTAGGTAACCACTGGGTTAATCACCAGCAGGAACCTTCAAGTAGCTAGCGATGAATAGTAGCAAAAATATACAGCGTTAACATTTGAGGAACCATGAGATGTGAATGGCATGCTGAATAATTCAACACGCATTAAATTTCATTTCTTCCAAGTATGATCTCAAGACATAAAACTCATCGCAGTATGTGGTACTACACATTTAACAATGTGTGGTCCATGGCCAACCAGTGCATTTTATTCTCTGTCTCAAGTTTCAGAAAGTTGAACTTGCAATGCCTGACTTTATTTCAGCTGTGTATGAATCTAGCCATCTCAGTTTGTCTGACACTCGGTCTTGGATGAGCCGCTATTTCACCCAGATAAACACTGGCCCACCCTCCATAACAAATGATCCCCAATCCAGGAAAAATAGGTCGGGGTTGTGGGGTCACCACAGCAGGTGGAAGTCCCGCCACTTCACTGTTATGAAGAGGAGGATCCAGCCTGGATGTCTTTTTTGCTGCATGGCTGCTTGCTCAGTCAAATCTATAAAATGCCACCCAACACCTGTTTAAAGAGACAATATCTACTTTAAGTCACTTTTGGTCCAAAACAATTCTGGACACAGAGGCAGGGAAGGGTCACAAGAGGTATTAGAGAGGCAGAGCTAAATGTCATCAGCATACATGAGGGAGCTAACCCTTTGCGGATTATTTCGCCAAGGGACAGCATGTAAATGAGGAAAGGTTGGGAGCCATGGATATATCCTTTTTGGACTGGGTGACAATGCGGGGAAGAGGAGCCATTGTTGGAAATGTTCTGGCTACAATTGGGTAGGTAAAAGTGGAACCAAACGAGGGCAGTCCCACTAAGCTGGACAATAAAGGAAAGGCATTGGAGGAGGATGGGATGGTCGACTGTACCAAAGGCTGCAGAGAAGTCGAGAAGGATGAGGAGGGATTGTGCACCATGGTCAGTTGCAGGGGATGTCATCCATGACTATGATTAGGGCTGTTTCAGTACTGTAACAGGGTGGAAACCTGATTGAAGAGGTTCAAACATGGGAGTTGAGGGGAAGATAGGCACGGATTTGAGAGGCGACAACACATTCAAGGACTTGAGGAATCATGAGATGTTAAGGAAAGGGAGGTTGGAGATGGGGTGGTCGTTTGCAACAACAAAGGGATCAAAGATAGGTTTTTTGAGGAGGGGTTAATGACAGCAGATTGGAAAGGGAGAGAGACAGTAGCTGAGGAGACAGAACTGTTTATATCAGCTAGCATGTGGACCAGGAAGGGAAGTTGGGTAGTCAGCAGGATATCAAAGGTGAAGGTGGAGGTGAGGGAGTGGCTGAGTAAATTAACAGCTGCAGAAGTATTGTATCGAATCGAATAGAAGGCTGAGCAGCTGAAAGTTTGTAAGTATGGTTTTAAGTGATCTGGGGGAGAGTTTTTTCCTAGGGCGGACACAGACGTAAATGTGGTCGGAAAGGGGAAGAGAGATGTGGGTGGTGAGATACAAGGAAGTGGTTCGAGATCACCATACCAGTGATCGAGACCATGGCAATAGAGAGATCATGGAAGATGGCAAGTCGAGGGGGTATCCTTGAATATGGAGAGGTTTTAGGAACTCTGGAGTGCAGTGAATTCAGAGGAGAGAGGGCAAAGGGAGCTGAAATTCAGATTGAAATCATGGAGGATGATGATCCAGGCAGGCTGGTTGAGAAGATTGACGAGAGCGGGGGATTGGGCAGTTGGGGTTGCTGCTCATAAGGAGGCTGTGATGGGTGGCACGATGGGCTCTTTGGATAATGCTAAGAGAGGCACAAATGGTAGCTGTGGGCTTATTCAAGGTGAATTCAAGCCAGGAACAGTGGAAGGAGAGTTTGAAGGCAGAGGAGTAATGATGGGTTGGGGTGGAAATTGGGAGTGGGCAAAGTACCCAAGAGGGAAGAATTGAAAGGTGTGGGTGACAGGAAGTGGAGATGATAGGAAAGAAAGGCCTGAGAGGGGCTAAGAAGGTAAAAAAGGGAAACAGAAGCAATGGGGGACTCGGTTCTAAAGTGACAGCTAAAATGTGCACGCAAATGGACACAGAGGGAATTCAGGTTAAATGGGCACGCTGGAAATTAGAAGAGACATGTCCTGACTGTAAATAGAGGATATCCCCCCAGTTCCTTGTACAATAAGGATCAAAAATGGTTACACTTATCAATAAACATTACAATATATATTTTACCAACTGTCAGCCCATAGGTGCCAATCTTCACTGGATCAATAACCTCATCAGGAGAGATGTGTGTATTTTGACTACTCCTTTGACACAAAGATAAAAGGACTCTTTTAAGGATACAGCTTCCCAAGGCCAATTTTAAAAATTATTTTACCATGTTTAGCTAAAATTATATAAAAAAGATCTATCACAAAAATATTCCTCATTTGATGCACAAAGCAGCTCTGCTTCCATAACAGTGAACATGCATTAGCATTTCCCAAGTTTACTTCATTTTGTTTCCCTGGGCTTCGACAACTCTTTCTTTGCGTCCTGTCTAGTCCAAAATCACAGCCCTCATTATAACCAATGGAGCTGTTCGACGATGCACAGGGTTCCTCTCCATCAATGGTGTTGCCAGAGCAGCCCATAGGCAACAAGACATTTTTGAAAAACATCAAGCCATAATCTTAACAATGTATTTATTTGGATAGACACTGCAGTGATGGGGCAATTCCTTTGAACAAAAAGTCAATCTGCCAGACTTCCTCTTTAATACTGCACAGAAATAGAGAAACTGACCATAATATGATATCCGCCTAATATTGAATTTAATTATAAGGATTAACTATCCAGGATGAGTTGGCAATTTTTAAGAACACACCTGTCCAAACGTGCTGTTAAGGAAATGTAAGATTTTCGATAAAAGCAGTAACACTACCTTTGATTATATTCAACGTATCCAACGGTAATGCTTCTTGTGGACTTTCTGCTATGATAAAGAGCCAATCAATGAACTGCAATGGGAAATGGAAATATAAAAATCAATTAAAGATCCTGATTATCTTAAAACAACCAACACTTTTTTTAAACTGCCATTTCCTCCAAGTCTGCAGAGTTACTTTTAATACTTTTCAGTGTGTACGTATAAACAACATTGGTTTTTATTCTGAAGGTATGTATATCATGCTGCCTCTCAATTTATTCAGTTATTTCCAAGAATATGTAAAGGGCAGCAGGAAAAATTATTTTCTGGACACAGTAATAGGGGACTTGAGTGTCGAAATTTACTGGTTCACAGAAATTAGCTGCTGGTCTGCCCATCCATTACTATGATGTGGAGATGCCGGTGATGGACTGGGGTGGACAAATGTAAGGAGTCGTACAACACCAGGTTATAGTCCAACAGCTTTATTTGAAATCACAAGCTTTTGGAGCAACCTGGTGTTGTACGACTCCTTACATTCATCCATTACTAGATACTTTACTTGGATTCTTTCTGTATTATTTATATATTATCTGATATTATCTGAATTATCTTATAAATCTTACATATAGTATGCAGTTCCTGTAAGTGTAATGTTTACTTCATGCCCAAACGTACCTATTTATTATACTTACCTCTGATTAAGTCTTCCCAGCTCCATCTCCAAGGTAGGTGGTGCTGTACTTCTATTTATTTTACTTACTTCTGTCCACCACTCCCCCATCCCAGCTCTGTCTCCAAGCTAGGTTGCTCTTCTTCGCAGGGCCATCTGCCTGATGCCTCTTGCCTGACACTCCCTTCCATCATCTCTCCCACTCCTCTACCGTTCCTCATTCCCGACTAGCCCTTGAGAAAAGCCCTTTAGTAAAAACGCAGTAAGTGCTTTAATAAACTTAAGGTCAGTTCTTCAGCCACAGCCAAGAACATGGCTATGCATCTTTTCTTAAGGGCATGTTTCTACAAACGGCAATCCCAGGACTGAGGTAGAAGCCATGTTTAAAGTGATTAGTGCACTTATACTGTAAATTATACAACACACAATTACAGTATATGCACACTAAGCGTCTTAAACAATTAGCGCAGGATTCCTAGCTTAGTGCTGAGAAAACACTGTTGTAAAACCCCTGGTGGTGGGGGAAATGCCTTGGGGGAGAAATTGGTCAGTGGCTAAGTCTGGGTCAAAACGGACTGCAATGTGTGCCTGAAAAGATTGACCCATGGAACACCCAAAATTGGTCCTCATGTCTCACTACCATGAAACCGGCGAGCTGCAGGCACCTGTCAGGCATCTCGATGCAGCTCAACAGTCAGACCCGGAGCAAGATCGGCCAGCTGGGACTCGGGCAGCAGTCCTCAGATAGGCCCTGGGAGGGGAGAAGGCGAATGGGAGGGGGAAAATAAGAGTTGTCAGTGGCCCACAGTATTGTTGTGGAGCCAGGAGGAGCACTCCTGCTCTTCCTGGCTGCACATTAGGTAACAGGAAAAATGTTTACTTACCTTATCTTTGACGGCCTTCAGCGGTCTCTTTAAGTGCAAGTTCCGCCAAGTTTTTGACCAATTTTAGAGAGGGGTCCTTAAACGGGCGTTAGGCCCCTCTTTAGCATATGCAAAAGACCCAATGCCTGTTTACGGCAGCTGCCAGGGATGCCTTAATATCCCCTGAGCTAGTATGGCATCAGACATATTTCAGGAGCCCTAGAGGCACAGGACATAGTCCGTCTTGCCCCAGTTTCGTGCCTAATAAATGGGCGAAATGAGATCCACTGTCGCCCCCATAACGACTTATAGCATTCATTCTCCCTCACTGTCCCACAAAATATCACCAGCCCCACAGTAAACACTATTACATCCCAGGCCCTCCCACAATAGTTCCACATCCTATCTCCCTCAACCTATCAGATCACAAAGCCTCTCTCCAAAGTTATCCCAGACTTTCACAGCCGATTCCCCAGTAATTCTGTACCACGCAACCAATCCCCTGCTGCGACATCCAGTGACCCGCTCACCAATGGTCACAAACTGCAGCACCCCGTTTGAGTAATCCCAAATCCATTCACCCATTTTCCCAAAGTTCTATTGCCCCCAAACCCTAACATCCTCCCTCTCATTGCTCTCACACACCTGAGACATTACTCTCAATGCTGCCATTTTCCACAAACCCCACCCCCCACCTCAATGTTCCTACTCCTCAGCATCCCTCTCCCAGAACTCCCAAACCCAACAACCACACTCCCCAATACTTGCACATCCCAACATTACTTTCCCATCACTGCCACACCACAACTCTCCTTTAACACCGCCTGCAGACTCCCAACATGCCACGCTCAGACCCCGGAATCCCCTCACACTATTTCCAGACCTAAAAATACCCTCCACAATATTCCCATACTTTTCTGCTCCTCTCCCCACCAACATCCTCCCAACATTACGAAGCCATGTGACCTCCACCCCATCCACAGTATTTCTACACATCTGCAACCTGGAATATCACCTTCACCATATTTCTCTGGATCCTGGACTTTCTTTTAAAAAAAGGTAATACATAGAATTGAATGCGTGATGAATATTCAAATTGGGGAAGAAGTTGTTAGTTTTTAAAAAAAAATAAGGAATAAACCTCACCCTTTATGATATGGTTAGAAACTGATCCCCAGTGGTGTTGACAGGAGTGTAACACCTTGCAATGCTCAAACTGAGAAACAACTTGGAATTCTTCAGTGTGAACTACTGCATCGTATTATCTATCTAATTAAAAGTCTTACATCCAGTGCACGTCCATTGCATCAAACCTTTCAAAGGCATCATACCTGAAAGTGGAGCCCCAGAGGCATCACACCTCAAAACATCATATGTCTGTTGGATTTGATTTGACTTTAGTCAGCCATTTCTGTTTTTTTTTAAAATTCATTCTTGGAATAGGAGCGTCACTAGCAAGGCCAGCATTTATTGCCCATCCCTAGTTGCCCAGACAACTATTATATGTAAGTCGAATTCTGAGCCACTATTTTTGGTCTATGCCAACCTACTGCATAGAGTATTCCAGAATATGTAGTCTGAGCACTAGCTCACCTTTTGTGTTTGGTCTTTCCAAGGCTCCTTAGCCAGTAATAAGAGAATGCTTTGTGGTAGAAATTGAAGACATTGATGTACAGACAAGTAATCCACTGAACTTCCGCCAAAAGGAGAGTGCATGTAGTTGGTGAAACTTTTCTCTTCAATCCGTGGCAACCAGCTGGCCCTAACGCCAAGCATCAGCGGTGTGGTGTGATCACTCCATGCAGCAACAGCGGCAGCAAATGTGTTCAGCAGGAAGTTCGCAGCCTTAAAAACAATACAACAGAAGCCTTGTGAATCTACATCACGGGCTAACACCGGAGGCTAGAAAGGATTGTTCCTGTCATTGTCAGACTGTTCAAACATTTTAAAAATACAACCCTTTCTTAACAGGATTTTCAGTAGTTACTTTTTGAATTACGCCTGGTATGTTTTTTTCCCCCAGGTATTGCTAAATTTCAGCAAATACAAATTTGCAGTTTGTCTTTCATTCCACCAACAGATACATTTTCACTACACGAACACATGGCATTAAAAACTAAAATACAAAATCAATCTGCTGTACCTTTTAGGAGTTTGATTTTATAGTACCTTTTGATAGGGTTAACAAAATGGTGTTTAAAATTGAGCTCTGTTCGACATTAATTGTATATTAGCACATTCTAGACTTTTATTTGCAACTTTCTGACAGAATATGCATTGCACATTTTATTAGTTTACATCGTATCTGGTGAGACTGACAAGTGGCTGCGCTTCTGTGCTGCAGTCAAACAGCTGAGCTGGAGGGATAAGCCTTTTTACTTGTACAACTACAATGTGTTCTCCCTGGCAGGTCCATAATGGACTCACTCCAGCACAAATTTACTTCTGTAAATTGTATTTAGTCACTTCAATGCCCTTCAGTTAACATCAAGATTCATAAGCAATGAAAATTTTGGACATTTCCATCAAAGTCCCACAGAATTTCCTTTGAACAGAAGGCATTTCAAACGTAAAAAGCAAACCTCACAACAAAGATACCTCTTTGGGATCTCCATTCTGCATGGGAGCTGACCCATAAGCAACATTTCGGATATGTCCCATGAGCTCCAACAGCCATTCCATCCGTTTTATTACACCTGAGCAAGAAGCAGAATCATTTTTGTTAATCCAAGTAGCATTTTCATTACACTGCTCACTTTGCTTCATGATCATGACGACTTATTGATCACTGAGATGTGATCAGCAAGACTGCACCCGCTTCCTTCCTCATGTACCATTGTCCAAACAATATGGTGAGCAGGTGACCTGCTCCTGTGACTGAGTGTGCCACTCTGTAGCCAACTAAAAGGTGTATGAGTGAAGCCCAAGGTGATCTGCCTTGGGCATGGGTTGGGAAGATTGAGAATTTGGTGAGGAATCACGAGTTAAGCTCTGGCCACATGTCATGGTGCAGTACATTGCAAGAATATACTGTGCTACCCAGCATCTGTGACAGTAGAACTTCAAATAATAATTATCCACCATAATTGACACGACTGCCCTCTGGTGGATAATAGAAATTAGCTAATCATCGAGAGTCTGATGTAATGGGGACTAAAATCCACAACCTGTGGTATCTCTGGTGGGAGTGAGACAGAAGGGCCACAAATTAGGGTGGGATACCCTGGGGTCCCAACCTTACCCTGGAGCTTCCTTCTGGCCCTGCGAGGGTGGACACTCTACTTGCCCCAAACAAGGCCACGGTGGCAGGGTCGAGGCATTCTTACGTTGGGAGTTTCTACATCCCCGGCATCCCAGAGATCTGGCGCAGTATTGACAGCCAACCGACCAGGTGAACCCAGGTCACTGAGTGCCATATGTGTGGCCCATCAGGCCAGGGATGTGGTCTAGACCCCAAAAAGGGGGGGGCCCCTTTTTTTTTTGCACAACAAGTTTTAAGCGGCCTATCGTAAAGGAGGCCATTGGGGCAGCTCCAATCTTTCAGGGGGTTGTAGGGGAAGCAGTATCGCACACCCCCAGCTGGCTCAACAGTCTTCAAGCAGATTTTCCAGTCTCCAGCAAAGCAGGCACCCCAGATGCACCCCTGAAGGTGCAGGCGCCTGCCACTAGAATGGTAATCAGGGAACCTCCCCAGCCCAGAATGTCCACCAGGGTTGATGGCGGTGGCGTTTCCTGGTGGGTATTATCCCGGTGTAATTACTGGAATCACTACCCTGCGGATTTTCGTCCCCAGTGTTTTTAGCTTCTGATTGTCTTTATATTATCTGATCAAGTTCCCAGCACATATATTTTTTTCCATTAAAAAAATTAGGTACTCTGGTCCTTGGTCCATTTATCATATACTGGACCAAGAAAAACAATTAAAAACAGAATCAATTGCATTTTAGCTGGCTTATACAAAACTTTGTTTTCTCTACGGACATTTGGTTCCTTTGATGCCCTACAGATGCATGCCAGACCCAAAATTTAATTTTATAGAGAGAAATGCAGTGAATTGAAACATACTCTACAGTAACCCAGTACTGACAGTAACAAACTACCTGACAGAGCCCTGACTTGCAAGAACATTCTTGCAGGCAATCAGGAATGTAGATAGTTAACGTCCCAATGCATTTAAAACAAAATCTCTGTATGGTGCGAGGAGTTGAGATGTCATAGATGTTTCATTGCCTTAAAAAGGGCAATGGAATTTAAAACATTTCTATGGAATATGTGAGGCAGTGAGACTCTCATTGGTTACAGATGTTTCAGAAGTGACCTCAAGAAGATTAGGCAATGTTTTAAACATTGATCTTACAGAATAACATTTCCATTAAAGCCATGCATCATCGACCAGATACCCATATAGTCTGAAACAGCGTTGTAAACAGTAAAATTATTTTTTACCAGCTATGTCCTCGAGCCTCCAGTAGTCCATTGCCCCAGCTTACCTGTGTTCTGGTGGCTGACAAGTCGAGACTGATAAAAGCTCTGCAACAGAATCCAGTTGACCGTCTCCGTCTGACAGTTGCCAACTGCAGTCGCGATAATGTCATTAAAGCACAGCAATGGAACTCGGCCCTGGGAAACCAGGTATGCTCTGACAAAGGTGGCCTTTACAATTGTTCTCTGCAACAAATTTCAGCCAGAGTTACTCAGTTAAACAAGAGTAAATTAAACTATATTTTAAATCACTAAGCAATTAGCACATATCCCACACTTATTTGATGGTTTCATATTTACTTAATCACACACAAAAATTGTGATCTATGAAGAAATTTTGTGCTACAAAAATATTACAACCCCATGAATTTTGACTACCCTAACTTATTTGACTGCATGCAATCAAGTGAATAATTTTATCAATTTCACAAAGTCTGATTATAAACACTCCAACATAACCAGGCAGCCTGGTCTACAAAAGGAGAAGGCAGATTCCAAATCATAGAAACATAGAAAGGTTACAGCACGGAAGGAGGCCATTCAGCCCATCGAGTCTGCGCCGGCTCTATGCATGAGCGATCCAACGAGTCCCACTCTCCCGCCCTTTCTCCGTAGCCCTGCAAATTTTTTCCTTTCAAGTACTTATCCTGTTCCCTTTTGAAGGCCATGATTGAATCTGCCTCCACCACCCCCTCGGGCAGTGCATTCCAGATCATAACCACTTGCTGTGTAAAAAAGTTTTTCCTCATGTCACATTTGGTTCTTTTGCCAATCACCTTAAATCTATGTCCTCTGGTTCTTGACCCTTACCCCATTGGGAACAGTTTCTCTCTGTCTACTCTGTCTGGACCCTTCATGATTTTGAATATCTCTATCAAATCTCCTCATAACCGTCTCTGTTCCAAGGAGAACAACCCCAGCTTCTCCAGTCTATCCATGTAACTCATCCCTGGAATCATTCTAGGAAATCTCTTATGCACCCTCTCTAAAGCCTTCACATCCTTCCTAAAGTGCGGTGCCCAGAACTGGACGTAGTTGTGGCCGAACCAGTGTTTTATAAAAGTTCATCATGACTTCCATACTTTTGTACTCTATGCCTCTATTTATAAAGCCCAGGATCCCATATGCTTTTTTAACTGCTTTCTCAACCTGCCCTGCCACCTTCAACGATTTGTGCACATAAACCCCCAGAGCTCTCTGTTCCTGTACCTCATTTAGAGTTGTGCCCTCTAGTTTATACTGCCTCTCCTCATTCTTCCTACCGAAATGTATCACTTCGCATTTTTCTGCGTTAAATTTCATCTGCCATGTGTCCGCCCAGGCCACCAACCTGTCTACATCCTCGAAGTCTACCGCTATCCTTCTCACTGTTTACTACCCTTCCAAGTTTTGTGTCATCTGCAAATTTTGAAATTGTGCCCTGTACACCCAAGTCATTAATATATATCAAGAAAAGCAGTGGTCCTAGTACCGACCCCTGTACACCTCCCTCCAGTCCAAAAAACAACTGTTCACCACTACTCTCCGTTTCCTGTCCCTTAGCCAATTCTGTATCCATGTTGCTACTGCCCCCTTTATCTCTTGGGCCGCAATCTTGATAATAAGCATACCGTGCGGCACTTTATCAAACACCTTTTCAAAGTTCATATACACCACATCAACTGTATTGCTCTCATCTACCCTCTCTGTTAGCTCATCAAAAAACTCTATCAGGTTGGTCAAACACTATTTGCCTTTAACAAATCTGTGCTGGCTTTCCCTAATCAAGCCACACTTGTCCAAGTGACTGTTAATTCTGTCTCGGATTATCATTTCTAAAAGTTTCCCCACCACCGAGGTTAAACTGACTGGCCTCTAGTTGCTGGGTTTATCCTTACACCCTTTTTTGAACAAGGGTGTAATATCTGCAATTGTCCAGTCCTCTGGCACCACCCCCATATGCATGGATGTTTGGAAGATTATGGCCAGTACCTCTGCAATTTCCACCCTTACTTCCCTCAGCAACCCAGGATGCACCCCATCCAGACCGGGTGACTTATCTACTTTAAGTACAGCCAGCCTTTCAAATACCTCTTCTTTATCAATTTTTAGCCCATCCAGTATCTCAACTATATCTTCCTTTAATGAGACTGTGGCTATATCTTCTTCCTTGGTAAAGACAGATGCAAAGTACTCATTTAGTACCTTGGCAATCCCCTCTGCCTCCATGAGTAGATCTCCTTTATGGTCCCTAATCAGCCCTACCCCTCCTCTTACTACCTGTTTACTGTTTACATGCCTGTCGAAGACTTTTGGATTCCCTTTTATGTTGGCCGCCAGTCTATTCTCATATTCTCTCTTTGCCCCTCTTATTTCCTTTTTCACTTCCCCTCTGAACTTTCTATATTCTGCCTTGATCTCACTTGTGTTATCAACGTAACATCTGTCATACGCCCCTTTTTTTCATTTCATCTTACTATCTCTTTTGTCATCCAAGAAGCTCTGGCTTTAGTTGCCCTACCTTTCTCCCTCGTGGGAATGTGCCTAGACCGTATCCGAACCATCTCCTCCTTAAAGGCCGCCCACTGTTCAATTACAGTTTTGCCTGCCAATCTTTGATTCCAATTTACCAGGGCCATATCTGTTCTCATCCCATTGAATATGGCCCTCCTCCAATTGAGTATTTTTACTTTAGAGTGGTCGTTTTCCATAGCTATTCTCATCCTTATGATACTATGATCACAGCTCCCTAAATGCTCCCCCACTGACACTTGCTCCACTTGGTCCACCTCATTCCCTAGAACCAAGTCCAGCAATGCCTCCTTCCTTGTTGGGTGAATGTACTGGTTAAGAAAGTTATCCTGAACACATTTCAAAAATTCCTCCCCCTGTGTGCCCCTTATGTTATTATTGTTATCCCAGTCTATATTAGGATAGCTGAAGTCCCCAGTTATCACTACTCTATAGCTTTTGCACCTCTCTGTAATTTCCCAGCAAATTTGCTCCTCTATATCCTTAATGCAGCCAGTAGCAAGTGATAAGGTTGTGCATTTTATTACAGTAGTAACTGCCTTGAGCGTGAACCCGATTTGCATCAGTGGACGTTACTGAAAACAACACACTCTCATTTATTGTTTCAAAAATGGAATACCTGTTTGGTTGGGTGTTATTATTGCCTGTAAACTTTGCTTTCCTCCCACCTCCCGAGACCCAGTGGAAGTTGGTGGAAGAGATTTGTTTGATTCCTATCATGTATGTGAAGGTAGGCAAGCGGGTTAAAAAGATTACTCTGGTAGGCAGGAGCCAGAGTGATTAGGATGGTGAAGATTGAAAAGTTTCAGCCAATAGTGACATGCAAGTAAGTTTGCTAGATGAGACAGTAAAATCTTGCTTCAGACAGTGGGCATGAAGATAGAAATAAGTAAACTCTGTGGGCTGCACTGTGGGAATCTAAAGTATATGGAAGGGAGCTACTGAGATAAGTGACCTAGAGTGCTGAGGGGCATAAGCAGCACTGAAGATCTGAGGTGTGTGAGATTGAAGTCAGGTGCAAAACATTCATCAGTATGGAAGTTCCACTGTTTTTGTTTGCTCCTGTGTAAGAAAATCCTTCAGGCTGGCAAGTCTTGTGTCCAAATGAGCCTGCCAGATTTGGCCCAGTCTTGTGTTTGCCTCCATTTTCAATAGTGTGACATGCACACTTCTGAACAAAGATCTTCTTGTCCTTCTCCACATCACCCATTTTGTTCTGTAGTTACTTATTCCCGTCTGTCCAAACTCATGGTCAAGGTTGTGGCACCTCGAATTACAGGTTAGAAAAATGTGTCAGTGATTGGAAGGACAGAGATGGCATTAGGCAGTTTGTAAAATTGCAATAAGTTATGGTGAACAAATGTAGCAGCAGCAATAATTGTAGTTAATTGGGTTTTTTTGGTTCATTGTGGATATTATGCTCGTTAAGTTTTTCTTTTAAAATGCACTCCATTATTTTTCCAGTTCTTTCAAAATGGCTTGGAAATTATTATTATAAAGTACAGATAAAAAGAACCTAAATTTCCCAATGAATTCTCCAGTATGTACTGTGAGACAAACTGTACAGTCTCAAGATATATGTATGCATTCCCTTTTCTGAAATAAATTTTAAAAAAATTCTCAAATGCTGGAAATCAGAATTAAAAACAAATACATAGCTGGAAATACATAGCAGTTCTATAGGTATTTGAAAAGAGAAAACCTACTTTATTGCTTTGAGACCCTTCAGCAGTCTTAACCCAAAGCATTAACTTGCTGACAACAGCTGTGCATTTCCAGCATTTCTGCTGTTATGCCAAAAGTATAATTGCTGAGACGGTGTACTTACCATCAATTTTAAGAGTTCTCAGCTAGTCAGAACATTCTTCATGACCATTCCATCAACAGGTCCCTAATACTTTATTCCCATTATATAAAACAGTCCTCACACATTAAAATTGAAAATTTGTGGTATTTTCCATTCTATAATGAGGGTTAGGCTACAGGTAGTGCCCTATTGACTTCATGTTAAAATAGGATATTAACAAAAGAAAGCAGTCAAGAAACATAAGACACAGTTCAGTATCAGATAACCTCCAAATTATGAGTTGGAATGGAGCACTGAGATACTTTAAAAAGTACTACACTTGGGCATTCTTCCATAACTAACCAATAATTCAGACCTAGTAAAATAGAATAATGTATAAAGAAGGTCAAGTTGTACTTTGGCTCTTTGTTTATGTCTTGTGTGTATTCTAAAATGAGCATTACCTTGGTGGTCTGGGTTACTCTGTCTATCTCAGTATCACCTAGTTCAGAAAGACACTTGGAAACTCCAACATAAAAGCCCAGCTCATTGACCTGAAAAGGAGATGAGGTTACATGAATGTGATTAACTGATAATTCATTAAGAGTCTCAGCTGCAGTAATATTTCTTCTTAAATGTCAGTTAAAGTTATAATTAACGTTAATACACTTTTGCTTTTCTATCTATAAAAAAATACATCCAACCTTATATAAAAGGTGAGTACTGATGATATGAGGGGAACTGGCTTGGAGGAGAGACTGAACTCATAGTGTGAAGCAGCTAAATTAATAGTGGTAATGATACAGTTGTTACCCGGACAGCTTCTGTGACACTGTAAATGCAAATTCAGTATCTCAGTACCTCCAAGCCAATTGTCCCATGGAGTCATCAGTTTAATGACATTTAAAAATATATAGAAGACCCTGATGGCTCAGCGTGTAACTGAGCTCTGAACACCAGAAGGTGCCTGGTTTGATTGTTGGCTGGTGCTGAATTAACTGATCTCAACCAGGTTGTTAGTAGGAGTGCTGTAATTGGCCTTAGCACATCTGGGCAAGGACCATAACCCAGCAAAACAGTAACATCTTCAGAAGAGGAAGGTGGAAAATTGGGAAAAGAAGTAAATTCTATAATATGAAAAAGATGGTTCAATGGGCTTCACTACAGTGTGATGGATTTGTATAATATGTGGAATTGTGTTTACAATTTAACAAAAACCTAGGCAATTTATGGGGAACAATGCGGTTTTGGTGGTTACATCATCATTAAATAAATCAATTAAATGAATTATTAAATAACGGTATGCTTCTGAGTTTGGCCATATTCCAAATGTCCGATCTCGTCCATATCATTTGAGGAAGGAGCCAACCAATGCTCAAAATACTCTTCCATAGGAAGGAAAGAAAAAAAAATACAAGGAATGTTGAATCAGGTTATAGCACGCGTCCTATTAGTTACGTAGTGGGATTTGATGAGCCCAACCTCCCCGCAAAATCTAAGGAATAGGGCCTGATGTGCAGAAAACTGAAAAGAAAATAGAAAAAATTCTACAGAAAGGCAACCCTCCAATTAAAAAAATGGATTTTAATAGTTGGTCAGAGCTCTTTTTTCTTGGTTAATTTTTAAAGGCAGGAGAGGACTGATAAGACTGTCCCTTTATGTTTCTAATATCCATTAAAGAGTTTCTAGCAGGTTCAAGACTTTCCAGTTTTAATGTTTGTAACTCTAAGGGATAGGTTTGAGATTCAGCAGTAATTAATAGAAATAGAGGAATTGGCTTTTTAAGAAAGGCAGTGATGACAGCAGTTTTGAAAGGGGTGGATATGGCCAAGAAGTGGAAATTAGTCAGTCAGGAACAGGCTTGGTAGGTATAAGCCATCGATAGATTTCCACGAAGCAATTAAAAAAGAAAAATAGAGCAAAAGAACAATGAAAATATGAAATATTTTCAAACACACCATCCATTGTCGTACTTATACAAGCTGATATGAGTTTGCCCCATTCAATGAAAATAAGCCAGACTGTCCCAGAACATTCAAATTCCACATTCATCCACAGGAACTTAAAAACATGGAATTTGTTTTTTTACTTCCCCTCGTCTTCCCTTCCTTCTACAAACCACAACTTTTAAAAATGCAAGCTTGGCATCACCAAACTAATACTTCTTTACCTATCCCGTCTTCTCTCCTACACTTCTAAATCTTGGTTCTTCCCTGTTCTAGGTAACTTGGCCCGTCACCTAAATTTCTCATCAATAAAATAAAACACACTATTATGGAACAGAATGATCGGTAGCTCCAATCTCTGAGGCTATGAGCGAAGAGATACAGACAAACTTCTCCTCCCAACTTGGCCCTCATTGTTATCTTAACCCGCCTGCCCACCCCCCCTCCATTGCAAACTGCAGCCTCTCTACCATTTATCTTCCCTGGTCCTCATCAAATTCATATCCTCCATGAAACCCACTACAGGCTCCCTCAATACCTTCCAAGCCTGTTCCTGACTGACTAATTTCCACTTCTTGGCCATATCCACCCCTTTCAAAACTGCTGTCATCACTGCCTTTCTTAAAAAGCCAATTCCTCTATTTCTATTCATTACTGCTGAATCTCAAACCTACCCTTTCCAAAATCCTTGGACACATTATTTCTCAAGTACGTAGTCAGCTCCCTCACCATTCCCTGTTCGTGTCCTTCAAATCTGGTTTCTTCCTCATCCACAGGACCCAAGTTGTCCTGATCAATGTTACCATCGTTCTGTGTGACTGTGACTCACAGTCCCCCTCAGCCTCTCTTCTGCCTTCAATACTGATCACTCCATTCTTCTTCACTACCTCTCTTTTGGGATCCATCTCTATGGTACCACCCTCTTTTAGTTCCACTCACAGTTGGCACAAATATTTCTCTTTTCATGCCCAAACTGTCACCTTCGGTGTGTTCAGGCTCGATCTTTGATCTCTTATTGATCGCTTACACGCTGCAGCTTGGTGACATCATTAGTTACTACAAAACTCTACCTCTTCGCCAGCGTGAACTCCAGGGCTGTTGCTATACTTTCCAACTGCCTGGCCGACATGAAATCCTGAATAAGTCAAAATTCAGGACATCAGCAGCAACATCCATTTTGGCTCCCACTGGTATCCGCGTGTTTCCTGGCTGTCCTGTCAAGCTAAATCTGGTGGTGCATGACCGTGGCATTTATTCCGATCCTAATTTGAGATTTTTATCCCACAATCAGTCCGTTGCCAAGACCACATTTTTGCCCCTCCAAAATATTGCTCACTTATATGCCACCTCCAATCACTGCTGCTAAAATCCTAATCCACTTTGAGAATTGATTTCTCTAATTGTTTCCTCAATGGTCATCCTGCCTCCAGACTTCAGTTAAAAATGTTTTTAGGACTTTGAAAGGAATTGATAGGGTAGATAGAGAGAAACCTTTGCAGATGGTCAGGGAGTCCAGGACAAGGAGACATAACTTTAAAATCGGAGGCAGGCTATCCAGGAGAGAAGTTAGAAAACACTTCTTTACGCAAAGGGTGGTAGAATTGAGGAACATTCTCCCACAAAAAGCATTAGATGCTAGCTCAATTAATACCTTTAAATCGGAGATCGATAGATTTTTGCTAGCTAAGGGTATTAACTGATATGGAGCCAAGGAGGGTGGATGGAGTTAGGATACAGAGCAGCCATGATCTCAGTGAATGGCGGAACAGGCTTGAGGGGCCGAATGGCCTATTCCTCTTTCTAAGTTCCACCACCTAAATTGAGCCGTCTTCTCTGGTCACATATCCTTGATCTTAATCTCTGCTCCTCCGACTGCAGATTGCTGCTGGTTGCCCACGCCATCTGTTCCATCACTGAAAGATGATCACTCAGTCATTACATTGACTGCCCTCTGGAATTCTCTCCCTAAACTACGTTGTCTAGATACCTTCCTCTCTGCCTTCAAAAAACCCATCTGATTGTGCCTTCAGTCTTCTCTCCCCATGCCCCAAATCTCTCCCCTGCTCCTGATTGGTGTCCTTCTCGTCACCTTGTTAGGCACTTTGAGATGTTCTTTATGTGAGGCGCACTGTGTAAATGAAATTCACTGCTGTTGCAGAAAAGCTGTACCTGAATTTCATTGGGTAGCATCTCAAAAATCTTCTCAACACTTTTGCACAATATGCCCCAGCTGTGCTGCACTGGAGTGGGAACCTTCATCGCTTCATTAAGACCTTGTAGAACAGAATTACAGAGTTCTGGGCTTTTCTGCCTGTTCCCTGACCTAAAGTACTGGATTGCAAGGACTTCAACAAATATCTGAAGTTTATCCTCCGGCACATGTTTCATCCAGGAAGCAAGAGATGTAAAGAGATATTTTCTCGTCTCCAGCTGCAGGCAAAACAGAAGTACAGAATATAAAACTGAATATAAATGAAGTCGTTACTGGCACAGTGAAGGAGCTCACTTTGAGTTTTACATTTATTGTATACCTTGTAGGTCTTCATTGCTCACTGTAAGTCGAATGATTGATTGCTTTATAAGGATAGTAGTGTTATACCTTGTAATACAGAATGTATTATTCTGCTGCTATGGTGAAGCTATGCGCCTTTAAACCTAGTTGCTCTGAAGCAAACAATGATTGGGTTCTTAATGAGTTCACTTACCATCCAGGCTGCCGTTTGACTTTGTCTTTTTAAAAGTGTAATTGGTAAAGTTAACTAAGATGCAAGCAGACATTGTGGCCCAGTATTTTCTATTCCTGAAGAGTTTCTCCATACATTCCAAATCATTACCTTTGTTTTTTTTTATATAAAAGTATGATGCAGAAATTTGGCTGTGACAGACAAGTATAACAGACAAACAATGTGTGCTGGACATACTGTAGGGAGATATCGAGGCCTTCCGGCCAGCGAAAATACGCAATTGTACCCCGAAAATGGTGGAGAATGACTTGCTGTCCTGTTCCCGCCATTGCTGTTGTCACCGGAATCTTCCCCGGGTCTACTTTTGGGCGGCTGCAGTATCCGTGTGGGTCAGGCGGTAGGTCCCTTTTAATATGTAAATTGAGTTCCTGTGATGTACAAAGGATCCCGTTTGCTATTTTAGGGCAATACTGGGCTGAACGTGCGCCACACATGCTGCACCCAGTATCAGCTGGCGGTCCAGCTGAAGAGGAGCCCAAAGGTAGGTTTTACTGTATTTTGTGGAGCTTGGAGGAGCAAGAGGGCTCCTCCGGGATCTGCAAAGCCAGCCCAGTCGGCTGCCCTTCCGGGTCCCCTTCCCCGCCCCGAGATCGGATCCCACTCCCATAGATCAACCTTACTCCACCCCGGGTTGCCTCGGGGCGATCGTTTTCTGCTCGCAACCCGCCGGACGAATGCGAATGAGATCCAGCCTTCAAAATGGACTAGGCCTCCTCCGCTGGCCACTTGCCTAAAGTCTGCACCGGAGGAAAATCTACTGTACTGTTTTTATTATGCTAACAATTAATCTCCTAATAAAGTTTAGGTCCGAGTCCCTTTAAGGCTACAAAGTTTAATTGCTGTTAAGAAAACACTGGAGGGGTTTATACAGCGGTTCATTAAAAGAGTGATACTGTTAATTAAATACTGGGTGAGTCCATACAGATTTCAATTAAGAAGCTGCAGAAATCCTGGCTCTGGTATTCCTGGAGCGTTCCTCTGTTTCTTAGAATCATGGAATCTTACTGCACAGGAGGAGGCCATTCAGCCCATTGTGCCTATGCCGGCTCTTTGAAAGAGCTATCCAATTAGTCCCACTCACCTGCTCTTTCCCCGTAGCCCTGTAAATTTTTCCTTCTCAAGTATATATCCAATTCCCTTTTGAAAGTTATTATTGAATCTGCTTCCACCACCCTTTCAGGCAGTGCATTCCAGATCAGAACAATTCGCTGAGCAAAAAAATTTCTCCTCATCTCCCCTCAGTTTTTCTCGCCAATTAAATCTGTGTCCTCTGGTTACCGACCCTCCTGCCAGTGGAAACAGTTCCTCCTTACTTACTCTATCAAAACCCTTCATAAAATATTTCAGAATATAAATTTCTTTATACTTTCTTTGAAGTATGACACAGAAATGTGAGTGTGACACTTGAACTATGATAGACAGGAATAGCATGCTTAACATACCATTTTTATATTATCAATAGATGTTAGAAATATAGACTATAGACATATTTTAAAAGACTAATTGGAACAAACAATATATTAACATACTGCAGAGGTTCAGATAATCTCACATGCCATGAAAGAAAACCTGGAATGGTTTACATAGTTAAGACGCGATGGTTGCAGCATTGTTGGGAGAGTTATCAGAGTTTGTTGCTGGTAACCACCACTATTATAGTTGACAAGTTTCCTTGGCTCTGCGTCACAACGGAAAGATGTTGTGCATTTAGGGACAAACCAAGGATGTAAAGCCATTAGCTGACAGAAAAAGGGTATTTTCTTGAGAAATAATCTACTCCATTTTATATTTATTCCTGTATAGATCATGTACAAAACTTGAGAGAGTTGGGGCTCATTTGAGTTATTTTTTTGGTTATTTTGCACAGGAGGAGAGGGTAACCCAGGGGCATACATGCAAGCCCTGAAATCACATTGAGTCATGGTCGGTAGACCACACAGACATGCAGGCAAATAAGAATCTGTAACTGGTACGAAGAACAGATGATTTCAGAGGGACAAAATTAAAGGAAAATTCTATTTCATGTTTTCGCAGCTCAGAAAATACAAAGAACATTCAGTGAGGAGAATGTTATTTATATATTCTATAGTAATCACAGTATTATAAGCATTCTGGTAAATGGTGAAAAGCTTAGTTTTAGAAATATATCATGGTTACACACAGAAACAGCCCATGTTGGTGTTTATCCTCCTCATGAGCAAATAGTCCTAATCATATGTACCCACCCTGTTCCCATATCCCTTCAACCCCTTTTCCTTCATTCACCTACCCAATCTAATCTTGAATGTTGTCATAGTTTCTGCCTCAACCATTAATCCTGGAAGTGAATTCCACAGTCTCACAACTCTCTGTGTAAAGAAGTTTCTCCTGCTCTGTTCTAACTCTCTTACATTTAATCTTGTATCTATGGCCTTTCATTCTTGACCTCTTCACTATTGGAAAAAGTCTGCTTCTATCTACCCTGTCCCATCCTTTCATAACTTTAAATACTTTTATCGCCCTATAATCTGTCTTGTTCTAATGAAAAAAAGCCCCAATTTTTCAAGCTCGTACCAGGCAGCATTCTAGTGATTCTGCACTATGCCCTCTATAAAGCCTCAATATCCTTCCCATAGTGTGGACTCCAATACTGCACACAATATTCTAACTGAGGTCTTATTAATGTTTTGTTGAGAGCTTCCAAGGATCTTGGGTCCATGAAGACCTTTGAGTGCTCGATAGAAATTCAAAGATCAATTGGGACAGCATAGATAGTTTTCACAGGTTAAAGTGTAATCTGGAACAACAGATATAAAATTGGAAACAAAGCTAAAGTTTTTCTTTAAAAATCACGAATAAGGAGCTCACTCCAATATTACATTACATAGAACTTACAGAACAGAAACAGACCATTCGGTCCAACTGGTCAATGCTTCACACTTTATCTAACCCTATCAGCAAATCCTTCTATTTCTTTCTCCCTCATGTATCTACCTAGCTTCCCCTTAAATGCATCCATGCTATTCGCCATAACTGCTCCATGTGGTAGCAAATTCCACATTCAAACCACTCTCTGGGTAAAGAAGTTTCTCCTGAATTCCTTATTGGATTTATTAGTGACTATCTTATATTTATGACCCCTAGTTTTGGACTCCCCATAAGTGGAAACCAGGCGCAGGGGTCATGATGAGTGATTAACCTGCGCCTGGTCGTTGCGATGTAGGCAGCACATAATATTCATGCTGCCTGTTGATTTATCTGAAAGTCCTGGCTCTAGTTTTTAGGCTATGTCCCCTAGTCCTAGTATTCAAGTATAGGAGACCTCAAAAACAGGTACAAATGCATCAGCAGCCAGAAGCAATAATCCAGCAACTAACCTGTAAATCCTTCATGATCCCTTTAAATAGCGTTGGTGGGGGTCCTTCATACTGTTTAAGGCCTGTTCAGCTGTGCGAGGTTAAGACAGTGCAGTGGCTGGAGCGTTGAGTTCCAAAATCGCACCTGCCCCTTTAAATCAGCGAAGTGCATTGATCTACCGCATATTCTCCCTACTTTACATGGTGCCGGCGTTCATTATCTGCGCGTGCACGAACACCTTTACCAATATGGCGCCCGGCACATGTCACACTAGAAGTGTGCATGCGCATTCCGGACGCCATTTTGGGACCTTAGGAGTTCACATAGCGCGCACACAATGGGCGCTACGCAGCCCAATTTACCGCACATCTTCTCTACTTTTACCCTATCAATGCAGAAAGCTGGACACTGAAGGCTAGTGATGAGAAAGGGTTCAGGACATTTGAAATGTGTTGGTACCATTGGTTTCTGAAGGTAGACCCATTAATGATTCAATTTTTCAGCAGTTGATGGGAAGAATGTCATATTTTGGTCACGTAGTTTGTAGCAGCAGGGGAGAGCTTACATGCATCATTCCGACCAACAACACAATGGAAAAAGATGGTTATGGGAAGTTGTTGACAACATCAAAAAGTGATCTGACGAGAGAGAGGGAGGAGATGGAGAGAGACACTAAAAATCAACACATACGTTAAGGCTGTGCACTAATGGTGGTGTCACCCACATTCCTAAAAACATTGCGGCACTTTGGGACGTCTGAGCCTGGGTAACTGCTACTTCAATGCAGTGCTGCTGAATGTCTTCACCTACAGAAAGGAATGAAAAACACTGTGTTAAAGCTGGTGTACTATAGCTTGAACACAGTGTGGCACTGTTTGCTTTAAAATTTGAAGATTGACTACAAAGTTGGTGAAATGTGTAGCTGAACAGGGTATTGGCAAATCTCAATTTCTAAACTTGTTTCCTCAGCTAATTTAAGATGAGGCCCACAGCATCATGAGGGACTGTGATTTCTCACCAATGATTCCTGCATTTTTGACAACTTTGTAGTGCAGCTAGCACGGGAAATAAACTTTAGCCCAAAAGGTTGTGTTGTAGAACTGTAGCATTTAAAACGACAAAACTTGATACTAGAGAGGGGAGGAATGTTGTAAATCAATGTCATAGTAATTCTACTGCTTATTGTAACTATAAAAAAAGTTTAATTTTAATTTACTCCTACACTCATTAAAAGAGACAGTCTGCTCTTTCACCAGATCCACCATGATGAAGGAGTGCAACAGCAGAAACGGTCATGGCACAAATCAACAGGAAGTTCACCTGACAAGAGGGGTTCAGTGTCAAATCTGACAGGCTGACTACCCCATCTGACACAGAAACTAACCTCAGTTGACCCGGAGTGCTGGACTTCTCATCACTTAGGATTTCTTTCAGGACAGGCCCCATAAATTTGGTAATGGAATTGTTGATCAGTTGAGGCTTGGATACTCTGAAAAGCTGAGGTTTTTTTAAAAATCTTTTGAAGGAATATTCAAATTTAAGATACGACAATTACCTTACCATTGAGTATTTGTGGGAAAAATACACCACCAAAAATTCTTTTTGGTTTAAAATTACTTGTGAAATTCATCACATGGTGGCTGACCTCCGAATCAGAGACACCATCTTTGCAGCATTTCCAAAGTTTGTTGCAGAAATGTAACATTTCTCACTTCAAAGACGACTCCCTGTAATCTCCCCAACATTGCCCCCTCACATTCCTCACTGCTTTCAAAGAAGCTGAGAACCAAGACTAGATGAAGAAATACCATGTTTGTTGTACCCAAGTTTAGAAATCCAGCAAAGATCATGACCCTGATGGAAAGACCAACCACTTTATACTGAGTTTTAAATATAAATGAGATTATTGGGTATTTTCCCCCACAACTTAAGGTTAGGGCCATTGTAGTCCTTTATCATTGAATATTCTTTTAAAAAGGAAGAAAGTAATCCGCTATGAAATAATGGGCTTTTCAAAGAATTGTTTTTTAATCAATCAATCATTACATCTTTTATAACTTACCAAAATTCAGTCTCATAAGTGGAGAGAGTATGGAAGCCCAGTTAACAGGGGGATATTGATAACTACTCCCACATCCAGCGATAGGCCCCAACAAAACCTTCACTAGCTGGGGAGGAATTGACTCAGGACCTGAAAATGAAAGAAGATAACAAGATGTGAGAAAACAGTGTGGTGGTGGCGTGGCGTAATAATGTGGATTGCTATCGTTTTCTGTTTAAATTTGTGGTAGTGGACTGACGATGACTTAATTTCACCTTCCGTCAGAACATACATTTCCAAAGTAAAATCTTCAAAAACCTCAGTCCGAGTAAACCAGTCACTATCCTATTGTGTTACGGGTGATGTTACTTAGAAATAGCATAAGAAACTTGACGGGAGTTCAACATGTGGTATATACACTTTCCTAGTAATAAACTGCAAATTATCTCACAATCACTTTAGTCGTATACTGTGAATGTGACACATCAATGACAAAAGGCACATAAGGTGCCCTGGATGATGGATGCTGGCAGAACAAAAACAGATCCAAAACTGAGTAAAAGCCCCTACCTAAAACTAAACCTAGATAGTATTTTAAAAATGTGACATATCATCAAGGCAGGGAGTTAATCTTACGGTTCAGATAATTCTCATAAAACATTTAATGGCATCAGTGATCCTCTTTGATTAAATTGCAGCCTAACAATCATTCCCAGATATCCAAATCTAAATACCTGATCTCCTCATTTAACTTAATGCTTTCATTCAGTCCCAGATGCCTAATATTCTCTACATAGAGGTTAAAACCACTGAGTGCGTCTTGTTGAAACCTATGTATAGGTTTCTCCCAGTAAAGGGGTTAACAACTGTCAGACCCTTGGAAATACCTGATTTACACAGTGCTCATATATCACTTAAGAAAAACCTCAGGGTGCACTTTCATTAATCTAAAAAAAACTGCACTTGCTACTCCAGAAGCACTACAATACACAGGTTATGGGTATAGGATGTATCTGTCCTGGAACAATCCACTGACTTGCACAAAAGTCAGTGCTTTGGGCTAGTTGAAGTCCGATCTGGAGATGCCTGTGGCTGGGTACTGCAGTGTTTAACTTTGGACAGTTTTTTTTTTAACATTTGGGTCTGTATTTTGTGCTGGCAGCAGCTGTTGCTATGGATCGAGAATGTTGGTGCAGTCCTCAGTGTCAACATGTGATGCTGTTCAAACGGCATGCTTGATGACTGTGACACTTGGTCCTGTTGTATCTTCAGCCAGTACTAACTTTTCATAACACACTCATCTCAAAATCAGCATCCCAGCTGTGTGAGTGAATGGAGCTGTTCAGAGAAGCAGGCAAACTGCCCAGTAACCCATATCACAAGGGCAGCTGTGGGTGCGAGCAGACCTGAAATGGGAATCTCCAAGGGACTGAAAAAGAATGAATTAGCTGACGTATCTTGCAGATACCTGTGGCTTTATTTTAGTAAATTAGACAGATGTGGAGTACCTTATACAGGGAATACTCCCTTGAGCTTTCTTTCTCCTTTGGGCGATAAAATAAATTGGTTTGTGGGTAATGCACTGCACAACAGCAAGTTCTCACCCCAAAGATGTTCCAATTAAGAGGCTTCTCTTATAGGTCAGAATATCAAGGTGAATACAAATAAGGGAGGCCATCTTAAATCGTGTATCCAAAAAAGGAAAACCTGCAATACCCCCACTGCACCACTCAATAGGGTCTTGAATAACTCAAAGGCTTTCACCTGACTAAGACTACTCTTCCTGGAAGTCTATTCTAAGTGTCAATTAAGAAAGTCAGTCTTGTATTTATATATCGTCTTATCATGTCTCCCAGAATCATTCTAAAGCACTTCACATACAATTAATTACTCTGAAGACCAGTTACTGTTGTCATGTGGGTAAATGCGGTAGCCATTTTGCACACGGCGGTATTCTACAAATCACAACAAGGTGAATGACCAATTAACCTATTTTCAGTAGTGCTACTTAAGGGAGGAATATTGGCCAGGACACCAAGACAACTCCCTGCTCTTCCTCAAATAGTGCCCTGGGATCTTCAATGTCAAGCTGAACTACCAGAACAGGCAAACGGGGCCTCAGTTTAACAGCTCATCCGAAGTTCAGCACCTCCAACAATGCAGCACACCGTCAATACTGCAGCTTTGATTTTGTTTTCAAGTCCTAAAGTGAGGCTCGAGCCCACAACTTTATGTCTCTTTGTGATTATGCTTTGTGTAAATTAATTCTTCCTGACATTTGTTCTAGATTTATCCTTCACCAGTTTGAAACCTGCGCTTCCTTGTCCTACTGTGTTAATTTAACTTAAAGTAATGCTTCAAATTTAGCTATTCTATTCCATTTAATATCAAAGTTTAATATAAAGTTTCCCCTCTCACCTTCCTTACAGGCTAATCTGCCCTCATAGCTCAATTCCCTGATGCAGGAGATCAGTCACATTGTTCTCCTCTGAACTGCTGCTAGGATTTGAATGTTTGCCTTGCATCTTGGTGACCAAAACTGGACACAGCACTCAAGGTACAGCCTGACCAGAGCATTGGACAGTGTTAGTATAACCTCTGCTAACTACTACTGTACTATTTTCACAATATAGTTCAGCATTCAGTTTACTTGATGAATATATGCTTTAATCAAAAACAATGAATAGCTTAGTTGATTTAGAATCGACTTGAATTAGGAACAGAATTTGAGAAAGTGTCTGCAAATGCTTGGGTTCAGACTTACATGTATTCATGAGTTATGCAGCACTAAGTCCCATTGTTAATTCTGACAAAGCATTCACACCTGAAACATTAACTCATCTATTCTCTTCACAGATGCTGCCCGACATGCTGAGCGTCTTCAGAATTTTCTGCTTTTGTTTCAGGTTTTTAGCATCTGCAGTTTTTTTGCATTCTGTTTGATATTGCCAATGGTTTATTCAGATTTAAATGACCAAGACTGTCAGCACCCTTGGGTCCAGAAGGGTAAAAGGAATAGTTACTAAGTAGATAATGAGGTCTGAACTGTTGAACCTTCTTGAGAAAATGTCACACTTACTTTCCTAGCGTACTTTCAGCTAAAGCCAATTATATTAAGCTTCAGTTACACTGTTACATGTGCCTTCATAAGCTTTTTTAAAATAAGATTAATACTGTTACACAAAGCAGTCAAAGGTCAATGTGCTGTTAGAACCTAATTGGATAAGACAGAATTCTTCTTGGCAGTGCTATAAAGTTATGGCTTTGTCTTGTGTTAAGTAGTCTAGTTTTGTTTGTATTAGGATTTCTAGACATGAGAACTGTGCACATAGGAAATTCTACGTTGAGTCGAGAATTTATATGTAAATGAAACGTGCCCAATCTTACACATGGCCTTTAATTCAGAATTGCACCCAAGCAAGGTGCCAGAGATGATCTTCAGCTGCAGAGCAATACATCCTACAGACATACTCCGAGTTCTGTGCCAGTAGTAAAATTGTGGAACCAATTATTGATGTTACGCCTTTCACCAGCACAAACCTGGATTTAGGTTTGAACAAAGTGATCTGCAGAGACCACTGGCCAAGATTTCTGTTGGCAATAACATTTCACAACTGTGCAGCGTTTTGTGAAGTAATGGGTGCAAGTCAGTAAGAAGTTTAGCAAAACAAATTGTAAAAATCAATACTTCGAAAATACCACGTAAAGGAACAACTTCAACCCAAAACTCAGTGCTGTTCCAGGAGTATCTGTTGGACCATCACTGACCAATGAAAGAGCTAACTAGCAATTTTTTTTAAAAAAAAGGAAAACAATTTTGATACAATTAAATATTTCCCTTCATACCTTTTTTTCCTGCTTCAATAATATAATCAATGGCACATCTGATGAAACTCTTTTCTGGCAAATAGCCAAAATCTGGAGGAACTGCAAAAACAATTGATCTCATTAGGTAAAGAGCCAGAAATGTAATTCCAAAAACAATGACTCACTGTATTACTAGTCATTTACAGGTTTCAAATAGTGTGAAACACCACTCAAACAAAGTGAGCTATCTGTAGTGTTTTACTAACCAGCCAACAAAGCAATTTAAAAAAAAACAAAGCTACTTGGATGTGCATGAAAACTGCCGGGCGCAACACATGCAAAACTGACAGTTTGATTTTTTTTTAAAAAACCTCAGTTGTAATTAGATGACAGATAGATGGTTAAAAAAAAACATCGGTAACACATTTCAAAGTTGATGTTAGCTGACAAGCAAAACCCTGCTGTCATATTCAGTTTCACTAGTCTGCCTTCCAAACACTAGCAAAATGTACGACTCAGTCTCCTGGCAACGGGGTAAGTAGTCTCAGCATCCTGGTAGCTTAATCACTTGAAAAATGTGGCATCTACAGATGCACAGCATGTACGTTGTACTGCAGGTCACAGTCAAAGGAGAAGCTAAGTGTGGGAGGGGGGGTTGGCGAGAAGAGGCCATTTTCAATATAAAACCTTCGCTCTAAGAAAGATTTTTTAAAAAATTATTTAGAAAGTCTCGCACCTGGTAGAAGATGCTTAATATTCAAGTTTATTTTTCTGCTTCCACAAGGACGTCATGTCAGGTCTTCAGCTCAAAGTGCTGCTCATTTGACATCAGTTACAGCAGGTCTGGTCGGTGAACAGCTCCAAATGAAGTAACGCAGATCAGCATTCCATCCAGTCCTGATTGCAAATTCAGGTGGTGTCCAAAATAAACAATGTCAATACTGGATGGGTGGTATGTGATTTTTTTGTTTTAGTTACCGAGATTTGGGACATGAAGTAAAGTATTCCTTCGATACGTATCTTCTCCTTTACTGCATACTCCATACTTTTCAACTGCTGAAGTTTCTATTCTTGTAAAATTAATGATTAAGAAAAAAAAAAATCTACAGGCAAGGATCAGAAATTGCTAAGTTTTTTCTGTATAGTCTTGTCTCCAAGTATCTCTCATCTTCTTTCCTCCTGCAACCACCCCCACTCCCCACCCCCACTTCCCCCCCCCCCCCCCCCACCCCATGGCATGCAGCATTTCCCAATTAAGTGACAAAGCAGGAGCATGGGCCAGTATACAGACTTCGACTGGAGACACTGTTGAATTAGTCACAAGAGAGCGAAGCAACAGCAGCAAGGTTTAACTCACCGTTTTATTTTCCTCTCCACTCCTCCCCAACCCCACTGTGACAATATGACCGAGATCAATAACTCAACATGTAGGGAGCTGCAAGGGAGAACTCTACATCTCATCACTCTGTAGTGCAGCATGTTAAATGAACTGTCATAGCGTGACCATATGTTCAGTTTTCAAGAGAGCTCACAAAAAGAAATGCAATCTTCATTTTTATTAATATGAGTCCTCTGCCAATTACACTCTGTATTGAGTCACTAGGAAGTGCACAAGAGTAGATGGGAGGATTCTCCATCCATTTTCACTCCATCCTTGTTGGGCCTGTCCTCAGCTCAACATCCCCTCTAAGAGCAAACAAGATTAGCAACTTACTGTATGTGGAATCGTGGTGCAAAGCCACTTGAAGGCAAAGTATAGCAATATGTTATAACAGTGTATGCTAAAACAAGATTTAACAAAAATCCTTTTACCAATATCTGTTAATTAAGGTAACTAACTTCAATTCTAATTAGTTTTGCCCACAGAAAAGACTAGTGACTAATGACAGTCGTTTTCATCGGCAAAGCCACTTATTTTCAGATAAAATATGTGCTAAGTCCTGGCTCGGTGGTGGCTTTCTCACCTCCGAGTCAGAAGGTCATGGGTTCAAACCCCACTCCGGAGACTTGAGCACAGAACCTAGACAGACACATCAGTGCAGTACTGAGGGAGCGTTGCACTGTTGGAGGTGCTGTCTTTCAGATGAGATGTTAAACCGAGGCCCCATCTGTGCTCTCAGGTGGACATAAAAGATCCCATGGCTTATGGAGTGGGGCCAGAAAGAAGCAGCATTGAGTTGGTGTGTAAATACAGGGAAACAGCATAGACTGTCTGACACATCACATTTAAAAAGTACTTGGATATGCACTTGAAGTGCCGTAACCTACAAGGCTACGGACCAAGAGCTGGAAAGTGGAATTAGGCTGGATGGTTCTTTTTCGGCCGGCACGGACACGATGGGCCAAATGCCTCCTTCTGTGTCGTAAATTTCTATGATTCTACGGCAATATTTCAAGAGGAGCAGGGGAGTTCTCCCAGTATCCTGACTAACATTTATCCCTCAATCAACATTTATCTCATTTTTTGTGGGACCTTGCTGCGTGCGAGTGGGCTGCTGTGTCTCCCTACATGACAACACTGACTAGATTTCAAAAGTACTTCATTGGTTTTGAGATGTCCTGAGGTCATGAAAGAAGTTTGATAAATACAAGTTCCTCTTTATTTCTTTTAAGTTTAATGAGCATGATTTTGCCATATAACATCAAGGTCTCAAAAACCACTGGTTCCCAGATATCAATGTAAAGTACTTCAACATTCTCAGGCAAAAAACACTTAGAGCTGTGAATCTTTCAATTAGCCCATGTTTGCCTCTGCAAAAGCCTTAATTTTCTGTAAAACCTTCTCTTTCCATGAGTCAACCCTACTATATCATTGATCTAGCATTATATTGTTGTAAAACATCCTTTACTATCTGTCACAAGAGAAGACAAACAGTAAAATGACTTCAATGATGACTTTCAAACAGAAAGGCTCAAAATAAATAAACAGAAATAAAATGTACATCAGTGATGCTCATAGTGTGGCTCATCATGTGATCCCCATGCCCTCAACTGTGGTCCTTGACCGTTGTCCAATCTGTGTGCCTCTGGGCTCCATTCACAGCCTGCTAAGCTCTGGGATGTGGCTGGAGTTGTCATATATGGCATTTAACAAAAAATTAATTCATATGTTTGCTGGGGTAACACACTCAGGGTTTGATCTCTGCGTAACCTGCTCCAGCTTTGTGTTTGTACTTTACTGTGTCGTCAAGACTGCTAAGGTATGCTATGCACTTCCAGACACAAGTTACTTTCTTTGCATATTGAAGAAGTCACACATACCCACAGAAGTATTATGAATTTGTAGAATTCTCTAAATAAACCGAGTTAACCAACTATCCAATGGTGTTAGGACCTTCAATATTGAAATGGCAAATAAAATATTTGTAGCATTGCGCAGTTAATACAGTAGTCAAAAAAAATTAATCTTTTCACAATTTGCAGTAGTTTTACTAACCTGATGTCCGACTCTGACTGGATGACATGTTGGTCAGGTGAAGATGTCCTAAAGCATAGGCAGCATTGGACTGGAGTCCAATAACTCCAGAAAAGCTAATAGTCTATGGTAAGGCAACATGTTAACAAGTGGGTAAATAAAAACAAAACAAAAATACAGCAAGTCATGTAACTGAGCAAGTATAACGTCAAACAATTTGATTTATGTAGATTTTACATAAACAATCCTGCATAATGTTACCTAAAAATATATATTTAAGATGAGGGTTTTTACTTTTCCACTCCCTTTAGCTTCCTGTCCCTAACGATATAAGTTGACAATTTAAAAGCAAAAAAGTGTTGAGAAGCATTTTGTCATAATTAGTGACTGGCTTTGGACCAAAGGTTAAATATTTTATATTCAAAACGCTTTCTCTACAGTATTGTTCCCCTCTTAAATATTCTTTTCATTGACATTTGGAATCAATTGTTTTCCTGAATTTTTATAACTAATTGCATGAAATGGTGAAGAAGGCATTCAGCATGCTTGATTCCATTGGTCAGAACATTGAATACAGGAGTTGGGATGTCTTGTTGAAGTTGTACAAGACATTAGTTAGGCCACACTTGGAATACTGTGTACAGTTCTGGTCACCCTATTATAGAAAGGATATTATTAAACTAGAAAGAGTGCAGAAAAGATTTACTAGGATGCTACCGGGACTTGATGGTTTGACTTATAGGGAGAGGTTGGATAGACTGAGACTTTTTTCCCTGGAGAGTAGGAGGTTTAGGGGTGATCTTATAGAAGTCTATAAAATAATGAGGGGCATAGATAAGGTAGATAGTCAAAATCTTTTCCCAAAGGTAGGGGAGTCTATAACGAGGGGGCATCGATTTAAGGTGAGAGGGGAGAGATACAAAAGGGTCCAGAGGGGCAATTTTTTCACTCAAAGGGTGGTGAGTGTCTGGAACGAGCTGCCAGAAGCAGTAGTAGAGGCGGGTACAATTTTGTCTTTTAAAAAGCATTTGGACAGTTACATGGGTAAGATGGGTATAGAGGGATATGGGCCAAGTGCAGGCAATTGGGACTAGCTTAGTGGTATAAACTGGGCGACATGGACATGTTGGGCCGAAGGGCCTGTTTCCATGTTGTAAACTTCTATGATTCTATGAATCATTAAGACTGGAAATAGTGGCAAAGTAACAATCTACTCAGCAAATGAGACATGTAGCATGCAGGAACCACAAGTTACATATCTGCAAATATCTTAACGAATGGGAGAGAAGCAAGATCTGCACAGACTATGATTTGGTTTCACAGTTGCTCCACGTTATATTTCAGCAATACTAGTTGTCACATTCTATTACTGCTACCCACACAGTTTAAATGAAATGGACATGAATTAAAATAATTTTATGCAAGTTAACAAGTTTTAATTTGACATTAAGATATCTTGTACAACCGATCCCTTTTGACCCTTTTTATTTATTTGTTTATATTTTTACAAAATGAAAAGCACCAACTGCTCAAAGAACATACAAGTTTTCAGAGACCGAAATCTAGATCCTGCCCCCAGGATTATACTAATGCCACTCTTGGGTACAAAAAAGCAATTACCTGGTCAGTATATATGAGCAATTTATCATCACTCCCGGTGGGGAGAGGTTAGACTCGACTAAACCCCTCAACTCAAGTTTGTCAAGACTGTTACTGTGTGGAGCATTCTATGTCAACATGTTTATCTGGACTGAAATTTAAACCAGATTTATTTGCATCTTTCTAACAAGCAACTGAACATAATGGACACCATGATCATCATTAGAGATAAAAATGTCTGTCGTTTTTTTTTAAAAAGAATCGAATACATGGTTGATTGATAAATAAATCAATGTTTTTTCTTGTTTACATGTAGTTGAATTTTGGATTGTCTCAGGATTTGTTGATACATCTCAGAATGTTGATTTAGTCTAGAATCTGTTGCAGAGATCAGATCAGAGAATGTGACAGGTAATATGTGCAATGACCAAAATCTGTTGTTTGCTTCAGCAATAAGTTTCCGTGATTTTGTTGGCATCATGCAAATACAGGCAGCCATTTTTTGTTGCCAAACTTAACAAGTCGATTATGGAATCTGCTTTTTTAAAATTTGACAGTGAATAAACCAATTTCTGTATAATCTCCTGAACTAGTCACTAACATGCTAATTAGTCAACAGTAAATTTGTTGCTAAATAGGATTTTATGTAAATAGGGTAAAGTTGATTACCAGTTTAAATTTCAGACCAGATAAAGCACGAATCCCTGAAACATATGGAAAAGGTACTGAGACGAGGACAAAAAAATAAATTGTAATATATAGAAGTACTCAAAAATCTCATGAAAGGGGTTGGTAGGAGCTGGGGAAATCATCCCAAAAGGAATTAAAATGGCATGAGAAGAACGTGCACACAAACATTAAAAATTTCTGTGAACCAAAAGGGAATTTAGCAAAAACATTTTTTTTTCACCTGCTTGCAAAATACATTTGTGCTATTGAGTATTGATATGCTATTTTTGAATTTATTTTCCCCCTCCCATTGGAAGTGTGCTTATTAGTCATAATGGAATGGAGCCCCTGCTAAACAGGTAATGGAAACTGGTGAATAATCAAGAGATCCCCCAAATTACTTTTCTGATTGCCGCTCTGAATTTTTGAATGCACTGCCTCGTCCCTCAATCTTCTTCAGTAGTGACCCATTGCATTGCTCCATTCGTCAGTAAGACCAACTGATCTCTCAGGCTCCACCATGTACTCATTCATGACCGCAGCCACCAGACCCACCACACACCCGAGCAGATCGGCAACCTCTGCTGAGATCAATGCTGCAGAGCTCTCAACTTTGAAATCAATGAAGAGACTTCCATTTAAATGATCTCGTGTGCTGGTAAGCAGAGCATGTGTTGAGTACAACATCAGCTGCTACCAGTCCACTCACTACCACAGGAGCCTATTCTAAAGACAGAATTTGTGCTGCTTTTAAATTTGACAGCTCCACTGATACAAGTGCTGCAGAGGCTGCTGACAGGATCAGTGGAGGCAAGAGATGAGTCTAAGACTAGTGTTTTAAACCTAAATAAGGGCAATTATGAGGGCATGAAGACAGAGCTGGCTAAAGTGAACTGGGAAATTAGGTTAAGGAATAGGTCAGTCGAGATGCAGTGGCAGACATTTAACGAGATATTTCATAACACTCAGCAAAGATACATTCCAATGAGAAAGACTCTCGGGGAAGGACGTACCATCCATGGCTAACTAAGGAAGTTAAAGATAGTATCAAATTGAAAGAAAAAGCATACAATTCCGCGAGGATTAGTGGCAGGTCAGAAGATTGGACAGAATACAAAAAACAGCAAAGAATGACTAAAAGAATAATAAGGAGGGGGAAATTAGAGTATGAGAGAAAGCTTGCTAGAAATATAAAAACAGATAGTAAGAGTTTCTACAGGTATTTAAAAAGGAAAAGAGTAAGTAAAGTGAGCGTTGGTCCTCTAGAGAGTCTGGAGAATTAATAATGGAGAATAAGGAAATGGCGGATGAATTGGACAGATATTTTGTGTCCATCTTCACTGTAGAGAATACAATTAACATGCCAGAAATAATTGTGAATCAAGAAGTGAAAGGGAGGGAGGGACTTAAAAAATTTACAATCACCAGGGAAAGGGTTCTGAAAAAATTATTAGAACTAAAAGCTGACAAGTTCCTAGGTCCTGACGGACTTCATCTAGGGTCTCAAAAGAAGTGGCTGCAGAGATAGTAGATGCATTGGTATTAATTTTCCAAAATTCCCTAGATTCTGGGAGGGTCCCATCAGATTGGAAAATAGCAAATGTAACTCCACTATTCAAGAAAGGAGGGAGACAGAAAGCAGGAAACTACAGGCCAGTTAACATCAGTTATGGGGAAAATGCTAGAATCTATTATTAAGGAGGTTATAGCAGGGCACTTAGAAAATCTCAATGCAATCAGGCAGAGTCAACACGGCTTTGTGAAAGGGAAATAGTGTTTGACTAATTTATTAGAGTTCTTTGAGGAAGTAACAAGCAACGTGGATAAAGGGGATCCTGTGGATGTGGTGTACTTGACTTGGATTTCCAGAAGGCATTTGACAAGGTGCCACATCAAAGGCTACAACACAAAATAAGAGCTCATGGTGTAGGGGGTAACATATTAGCATGGATAATGGATTGGTTAGCTAACAGGAAACAGAGAGTAGGCATAAATGGGTCATTTTCAGGTTGGCAAGATGTAACGAGTGGAGTGCCACAGGGATCAGTGCTGGGCCCTCAACTATTTACAATCTGTATCAATGACTTGGATGAAGGGACCGAATGTATGGTTGCTAAATTTGCTGATGACACAAAGGTAGGTAGGAAAGTAAGTTGTAAAGAGGATATAAGGAGTCTGCTAAGGGATATAGATAGGTTAAGTGAGTGGGCAAAAAGTTGGTAGATGGAGTATAATGTGGGAAAATGTGAACTTGTCCACTTTGGCAGGAGGAATAGAAAAGCAGTTTATTATTTAAATGGGGAGAGATTGCAGAACTCTGAGGTACAGAGGGATCTGGGTGTCCTAGTATATGAATCTCAAAAAATTAGTATGCAGGTACAGCAAGTGATTAGGAAGGCAAATGGAATGTTGGCATAAATTGCAAGGGGAATGGAATATAAAAGTAGAGACGTTTTGCTACAGTTGTACAGGGCATTAGTTAGACCACATCTAGAATACTGTGTCCAGTTTTGGTCTCCTCATTTAAGAAAGGACATAATTGCTTTAGAGGCGGTTCAGAGAAGGTTCACTCGACTGATTCCTGGGATGAGGGGGTTACCTTATGAGGAAAGGTTGGACAAGTTGGGCCTATATACACTGGAGTTTAGAAGAATGAGAGGTGATCTTGTTAAAACATACAAGATCCTGAGGGGACATGGAGGGGTAGATGCTGAGAGGATGTTTCCCCTTGTGGGAGAGACTAGAACTAGGGGACACAGTTTAAAAATAAGGGGTCTCCCATTTAAGACAGAGATGAGGAGGAATTTTTCTCTCAGTGCCTTGTGAGTTTGTGGAACGCCCTTCCCCAGAGAGCGGTGGGAGGCAGGGTCATTAAATATTTTGAAGGCTGAGTTAGATAGATACCTGGTTAACAAGGGAGTCAAAGGTTATAGTAGGTAGACGGGAAAGGAGGGTTGAGGTCACAATCAGATCAGCCATGATCTTATCAAATGGCAGAAGCAGGTTCGAGGGGCCGAATGGCCGACTCCTGCTCTTAATTCATATGTCCATATGTTCAAATGTAGCACGCTGCTTTTAACGCTCATCTTTACCACACTCACTGGTGTCGGAGGAATATTTTTGGCCATCCCTCTCAGGGCTGCAGCAGGTTTGGTGGCTAGAGTTGCGAGCATGTCAGTGGCAGAATTTTGAAATGGAAGATCAGTTAACAGATCAACAGTTCCATCACCAGCTGATCTAGCTGGCCAGAGCAGAATAACAGAGCCGAATGAAGAAACAAAATAATCCTTGCAGCCCCGAATCTCGTTGGTCTCCCATTTTTCATGAAAATTCTCTTGGATAATCGAGAATGCAGATAATGAAAGCCCGAGTAATTAAGGTTTAACTGTGCTTGCTGTAGTATAGTGCACATTTAGCATTAAACGTAAGGGGTTAAATCAGAACCTGCACAGAAGGCCAATATTTAAAAGGCTGAATGGGTTAAGCAGTCCCTCACATCTCTGGGTACTAGGTCCACATCCAGTCCAGACTGATGAGAAGATTTACAATTGGCAGTAAGGATTCTACATCAATACCATTTCTAGTGGGCATATGAATTACACTGGTAATCTTTCTGCGACTGCCTAAAAGGACGGCTGAGGTAAAAATTGGAAGAAAAAAAAAATCACAATGTTGCAGTAAGGGATTAAATCTGGCCTGCCATGCATCTAACCTTGAAGAGCTTGATGTTGATGTTGGCAAGAAAAATGTTCCATTCCATAACATCTCTCATTTTGATGCACCCAAAAAACATATAAATTATCAAAAAAAAATGGAAGAATAAAGTCAAAGCAGCAAGATTTTGCAACATGAAAAAAAAATTAAGCCTCCAGTAAGAATTATTTCTAAAATCTGTGCAAAAGCTAATGTAATTTTTAAGTTGTGAAGGTCACAAGCTGATGTTGACATCAGTAAAAGTGAATGCTGATGGAGTCGCCCACTAACCTAATATAACCTAACAAAATATGACATGAAGTCTCATGTCAACTTCAAGTTTGGTGAAAATTCAATTAAAAGCTTGCAAGTTATTGAAGTTGTAAGTAACTGCTCCAAGATCTAGCCTGTTATATGTGACAATCAGCAGAGGAAATAATTTAAGTTGGACAGAATGTCTAAGATTAAGTTATTGAGGTGACACCATCTCATACCCCTCTGTCAAGTGTACACACAGACAGATGTGAACACACCAACTCTGAAAGGAGCCAAATGTCAGATGAGGGGAGGATATTTGTGAAGTTTGTTTAAAATGTGTTTCTTAAAGTTATTGATGTGACAGAATGGTGTTCACGGTCAGACAGCACCATAACAAATCTGCCTGCTTCTAGCACAGTGGGAGAGTGGGGAAAGGGAATTAAAAGACAAACACTAATTCTGATTCAATGATAGTTTAATCTACTCCTATGGCTGTTTCAATATTAAAGTTATAATTCAGCAGGCATCTGAAACCTCACCTGAGTCACTGCTCTGATCACTTCATTCAGCTTGGACTGAAACTGGGATGACTGGATTGTTTCCGACTTCAGCTGCACATCAAAGAGCCAAGAGTAAATTACTAGACAGCATTAGATTCAGTAGATCAACTGAGATTTGCAAAAGTTTGACAAATGCATACCAGTGCTCTTGTTTTGGAAAACAGATCTGTTACCTTTCTTTAAAGTGATTTCACGTAACATTATATTCAAAGCATTGAAAAATATAATTTTGTTTGTTTTATCTAAATCTGAAAATAAACTTGAAAATAAAATTAATGTGGCATCACTTCGTCAGAACTGAAACAGCCATTATATTTATCTCTACCCAAACATATCAGGACAGTGAAAATGGTTACCGGAGAAAATGTGGGCCACAAAGAGATTTCTTCATATCTCCAACTAAAAACATTTTAATTGTACTGAAGGCTTAGCTTTGCAGAAATATGCAACAAACAAATCTGATCTGTCTGCAACTCTTCTACAATATTTGTGTGTGTGAGAAAGAGACTATATATATTACACACACACACACACACACACACACACACACACACACACACAGCCCTAATCCATAAATGTATTTTTGATCCAACTACAACACTTGACAAAATATGACCAATCAACATTTTTACACCGAGCCAGTTTTCATCAGTCTGCTGAGATTACATTAACTCTGCGGTATTAGGGAAGGAAGGAGTTTATATATGACAGCTAGCCATTCTTCACACGTGAGCTTGTTACAACCTTTGCACATTCCTATGTTTATATTTATCAAGAGCTTTATCTATTCTGATCCAACTCCTCCATTAACGCAAACTTAAAAAGCACTGAGATGAAAGTAAGTTGACAAACTTGGAGGTGGGAAACCTACTCCAATGCCCCTCTAAACACCTATTAAAGCATACAACTATGAGTAACAGTGTTAAAGATCTAATATCTCTTCGTCAAGGTCCACCTTCTTATACACCCCCAATATTTGTCTGATTAAACACAATTTTCCAATACCCTCGCAATCAAGGCACTAATATTATCCAACATTGCTTGTTCCCAGTTAGCCTTAGATGGAGGGTTATCAGATGCTTAGTGAACTTAGCAGGGGTATTAATATATGATGACTTGGTTAGGTGCCTAAGCTTTCTTACGAGTGGCTGAGGAGATCTGTCCTCTCATAAAACTGACCTGGTTCTTATGAATAGTGTAAGGACCTCATTTTTAGTCAGAAACCAGCAGTGATGTGACAGTGACAGTACAACTGCACCCTAAATTGCTGCACCAACATCTTCTCAGCTTTGCCCGCCCATTTGTGGAACTTGACTTAACCTAAACAGCACAATTCCCACATGGTCTGCAAGCAATGCATTCTGAGCATATTTTGCCTTTATCAGTTTTCAGAGAACAGCTCAGCTAGTTGTTGACATCTCTTCCTTTTTATTTTCTTTTAACAGCTGAATAATCCAGATTCTCAGCACTACTTTGAGCAACTCCACCAAAACAGATAAGTTGGGAAGTGAAGGTACCTTGATTTTCTGCAAATAATATATATTTTTATTCATTCTTAGGATGTGGGCGTCACTGGCAAGGCCGGCATTTATTGCCCATCCTAATTGCCCTTGGGAAAGTGGTGGTGAGCCGCCTTCTTGAACCACTGCAGTCCGTGTGGTGATGGTTCTCCCACAGTGCTGTTAGGTAGGGAGTTCCAGGATTTTGACCCAGCGACAATGAAGGAACGGCGATGTATTTCCAAGTCGAAATGGTGTGTGACTTGGAGGGGAACTTGGAGGTGGTGGTGTTCCCGTGCAACACCTGTTCCACCATTCTATTAGATCATAGCCGATCTGTACCTTGAAGGGCAGGCATGTGTGTGTTGAAATTGCTGGTTGCTTTATATTTATGCAATGATGTGGAGATGCGGTGATGGACTGGGGTGGACAAATGTAAGGAATCTTACAACACCAGGTTATAGTCCAACAGTTTTATTTGAAAAGCTTGTGATTTTCAAATAAAACTGTTGGACTATAACCTGGCGTTGTAAGATTCCTTACATTTATATTTATGCAAGATTGAGAATACCCAACCGATCACTGACACCACAATCTCCGAAATTCCGCTGGGTCAAAAATAGTATTCCTGGAGGAATATTATCCCAATCAAATTTTATCAGGTGGAATATTTTGGACCTGTTGACCAGGTTATGAATGTCCTTTACGTTTCACTAGCGGATGTTTACTTTGCTTATTATCACATTAATCTGGAGGCTGATCTTGCAGGAACTTTCCCTCCTTCTTCCCCTATTTATCAGATGATTTCAAACAAAGTTTCGACACCCACCTACCCTCTAATAGTACGACCAAGCTCCACATATAGATTATGGACTCCCAGATCAATGGTACACCTAGAATTCTTCCCATGCTTTCTCTCCAGTTACTGCTTAAACGGGACAAAAAACTTATTTGAAATTTGCAGCTACTTCATGTCACTACTAACCTAATAACCACACTGTGCTCTACCCCCCATAAACTGTTAAAATGGTTTTATTTAATTTTCTTAATTTATGCTTCTGGATTGTTCATTTCAAACATTTTTTTGTAATGATGAATAAATTCAGAACAATGTACCTGTATCAGGGAACTTTCAGATCCCACCAAAGCAACAAGACCATTCACCGCAGCTAATCGATGCATTGTGGGGCAACCCTTTAAGAGAAATAAGTAAAGGAAAAGGATAAGTTAAACTGTTTTGACAGTTGTCAGATTTCATGGGGGCATACAGCGCAGCAAAGTTATCAGTCTATAAAAATAGCTAACACTTCAGGACAAAATGGGTAGATTATCTGTAAATATTGTACTCCTACACACAGGGCATTAGGGGCTTTAAAATATACAAGTTATCGTGATATCTCAACACTTTTAAAATCAGATAATGTACTGACTCAAACACTTTTCTATTGGAGCACATAGATCTGAATGAACCAAAAGGAAAGAGAACATCTGGGTTATATTTGAAGACTTACTATGTTCATTAGAGGTCAACAAGTTATTTTATATCAGATATACACCAGTTTTTAACTACTGTTATTTGTAGATCATTGGAAGATTAAAATAAGTTAAGAGATAAAATTACATATTGCACAAAATTAGACTAACACTTGTAGAATACTCTAATAAAAATGACTGTCATCAATTGATAGCCCTGGTGATATATTGTACGTTATGAGGAAGAAAACAACTAACCATAAGCAATGCCATAGAAGATCTCAGGTAATGTTAAAAAGAATGGGTATACTGTGCCAACACATACTTTCTGTAATGATTTTGTGTAACACTTCCTGTAATACCGCTGACACACTGAATCATTAGGAAAATTTATGCAAATTCATTCACATTATTGAAATTCAATCAACTTAACCCTGATTGGCTGATTCGACCACCTGATTCACTCCAAACCTTGTTGATTCTCCCCACTATTTACCCAATTGGTTGACTGGATCATGTGATGTCTCTACCACCGCCCTCCCCCCAAACCCCTGCCACCAGCTGCATCTCCTCGGTCTGTGGAGCCCAGGAGACCCCCAGACTAAGCTTCCAGTGGGTGAAGATGTGAGAAATGTCTCTCCCATCCCGTTTCCCTCTTTAAATTATCTTATTTTAACCCCATGGTTATCAGACTTCCTGCCTGGCCAACACCCATTGCTTCCCTTGTGCTGGTTTTGCAGGGTTCCTGCCCCACTGGCCTGGTTCTTCCATCCACCACAGCATTCCCAGCTGAAGGATAAGTCGCCTCCTTCAAATTTACCATCCTCCTTCGTTATACCCAACTTAGCCCCTCCAATGCTCAAAGACCCCAAAACCCCTTTTCCCAATCCTCCCACCACCCCCCCGACAATACTTAAGCATCTGCAATCACACCCCCAATTTTACACCCATAGGCCCTCTTCCAAATCCTCTCAGACCCCAAGATCACCTCTGTTTCTTCCAGATCCCTCACTCCCTGTCAGTACTCCCACAACTTCCTAATTCTTGTACAACCAACCACCCCCTCTCACTGCTTCCAGAACCAATTGGCCATAATTGCCACACCAAGTCACCACACTCAATACTTACAGGCTCCAAAACCTCCAGCACCACCACTCTCAATCTACAAAATTCACCTGACCACTCTCCAATACCATATTGTCTTCTGTACCATTTTCCACTTTATCCCCGATTTCAAAACAGAATAAGGTATGAAATCCATTACATAAAACACTGTAGAATCCAATTTCCCTTTAGCGACTGGTATTGTTAAAAAGGATAGTGTATTTCTGTGGTTGGTCTGTGCACTTTGTCTGTTTGGTGCAATAATTAGCCTAACTGTTCCAGCTTTCTTATTGGTCCAATATATTTCATTTGCAGGGCTGCTGAACAATCATGTGCAAGATGTGACAGAGCCCTGACAAATGGGGTTCAAAATTCAAGTAAAAGGAGGGCAGGGAGGGGCTCGCTGGATTTTGTTCTTTTCTTTCTAAGAGTAATGGGGCATGATTTTAACCTGGAAAAACGGGTTGGGGGGGGGGGCATTAAAAATTGCAACAACTTCAAACCCGCCAACAACCCGCTCATTTCCAGTTTTCACGGGATCGGGACATAAGAACATAAGAACATAAGAAATTGGAGCAGGAGTAGGCCAATCGGCCCCTCGAGCCTGCTCCGCCATTCAATAAGATCATGGCTGATCTGATCCCAACCACAAATCTAAAGAACACAAGAAGTCGGAGCAGGACCCGGCCACATAGCCCCTGGGCCCTCTCCGCCACCCACAGGGCATTGACCGATCCGAACTCAGCTTCATGTCCAATTTCCTGCCCGCTCCCCATAACCCCTAATTCCCTTTACTTCTAGGAAACTGTCTATTTCTGTTTTAAATTTATCTAATGATGTAGCTTCCACAGCTTCCTGGGGCAGCAAATTCCACAGACCTACCACCCTCTGAGTGAAGAAGTTTCTCCTCATCTCAGTTTTGAAAGAGCAGCCCCTTATTCTAAGATTATGCCCCCTAGTTCTAGTTTCACCCATCTTTGGGAACATCCTTACTGCATCCACCCGATCAAGACCCCTCACAATCTTATATGTTTCAATAAGATCGCCTCTCATTCTTCTGAACTCCAATGAGTAGAGTCCCAATCTACTCAACCTCTCCTCATATGTCCGCCCCCTCATCCCCGGGATTAACCGCGTGAACCTTCTTTGTACTGCCTCGAGAGCAAGTATGTCTTTTCTTAAGTATGGAGACCAAAACTGTATGCAGTATTCCAGGTGCGGTCTCACCAATACCTTATATAACTGCAGCAATACCTCCTTGTTTTTATATTCTATCCCCCTAGCAATAAAAGCCAACATTCCGTTGGCTTTCTTGATCACCTGCTGCACCTGCATACCAACTTTTTGATTTTCTTGCACTAGGACCCCCAGATCCCTTTGTACTGCAGTACTTTCCAGTCTCTCGCCATTAAGAAAATAACTTGCTCTCTGATTTTTCCTGCCAAAGTGCATAACCTCACATTTTCCAATATTATATTGCATCTGCCAAATCTCCGCCCACTCACCCAGCCTGTCTATATCCCCTTGCAGGTTTTTTATGTCCTCCTCACTCTCTACTTTCCCTCCCATCTTTGTATCATCTGCAAATTTTGATATGTTGCACTCGGTCCCCTCCTCCAAATCGTTAATATAGATTGTAAAGAGTTGGGGACCCAGCACCGACCCCTGTGGAACACCACTGGTTACTGGTTGCCAGTCCGAAAATGAACCATTTATCCCAACTCTCTGCTTCCTGTTTGATAACCAATCCTCCACCCATGCCAGAATATTACCCCCAATCCCGTGATTTTTTATCTTAAGTAATAATCTTTTATGTGGCACCTTGTCGAATGCCTTCTGGAAGTCTAAATACACTACGTCCACTGGTTCCCCTTTATCCACCCTATACGTTATATCCTCGAAGAACTCAAGCAAATTTGTCAGACATGACTTCCCCTTCATAAAGCCATGCTGACTTTGTCCTATTAAATTATGCTTATCTAAATGTTCCGTTACTGTCTCCTTAATAATAGACTCCAAAATTTTACCCACCACAGATGTTAAGCTAACTGGCCTATAATTTCCAGCCTTCTGCCTACTACCCTTTTTAAATAACGGTGTTACATTAGCAGTTTTCCAATCTGCCGGGACCTCTCCTGAGTCCAGGGAATTTTGGAAAACTATCACCAAAGCATCCACAATCCCTACTGCCACTTCCCTCAAGACCCTAGGATGGAAGCCATCAGGTCCAGGGGATTTATCCGCCTTGAGTCCCATTATTTTACTGAGTACCATCTCTTGAGTGATTTTAATCGTATTTAGCTCCTCCCCCCCGAGAGTCCCCTGTTTGTCCAGTGTTGGGATATTCTTAGTGTCCTCTACTGTAAAGACTGAAACAAAATATTTGTTCAGCATTTTTGCCATCTCCATGTTTCCCACCATTAATTTCCCGGTCTCATCCTCTAAGGGACCTATGTTTGCCTTAGCCACCCTTTTTCTTTTTATATAACTATAGAAACTCTTGCTATCTGTTTTTATATTTTTTGCTAATTTCTTTTCATAATCTAACTTCCCTTTCTTAATCAATCCTTTAGTTACTTTTTGCTGTCTTTTGAAGAATTCCCAATCATCTATCCTCCCACTAAGTTTGGCTACCTTATATGTCCTTGTTTTTAGTCGGATACTATCCTTGATTTCTTTACTTAGCCACGGGTGGCTGTCATTTCTTTTACACCCTTTTTTCCTCAGTGGAATATATTTATTTTGAAAGTTGTAAAATAACTCCCTAAATGAACACCACTGCTCATGTACCGTCTTACCCTTTAATCTATTTTCCCAGTCCACTTTAATCAATTCCACTCTCATACCATCATAGTCTCCTTTATTCAAGCTCAGTACGCTTGTTTGAGAATCAACCTTCTCACCCTCTAATTGGATATGGAATTCAACCATGTTGTGGTCGCTCGTTCCAAGGGGATCCTTAACTAGGACATTATTAATTAATCCTGACTCATTACACAGGACCAGGTCCAAGGTTGCCTGCCCCCTTGTAGGATCAGTTACATACTGCTCAAGAAATCCATCCCTGATGCACTCAATGAACTCGTCCTCAAGGCTGCTCTGCCCAATTTGATTTGTCCAGTTAATATGATAATTAAAATCCCCCATAATTATGGCTGTTCCCTTATTACATGCCCCGACTATCTCCTGATTAATACTTCTTCCAGCAGAGTTGCAACTATTAGGAGGCCTATATACTACGCCCACTAATGTTTTTTTTCCCTTATTATTCCTTATCTCCACCCAAACTGTTTCATTATCTTGATGCTTTGTCCCAATATCATTTCTCTGTATTACAGTGATTCCTTCCTTTATTAACATAGCCACCCCACCTCCCCTTCCTTCCTGCCTGTCCTTCCTGATTGTTAAATACCCTGGCATATTTAATTCCCAGTCGTTGTCACCCTGCAGCCATGTTTCTGTAATGGCCACAAGATCATACCCATACGTAGTTATTTGTGCCGTTAACTCGTCCATTTTATTACGAATGCTACGTGCATTCAGATAAAGAACTTTCAAATCTGTTTTGTGACGCTTAGTTCCTGCTTTTTCCTTTTTTAACACTTTACCTATTACTCCATACCTTCTGTCCCTTCCTGTTACGCTTTCCTCTCTCTCCCTGCTCAGGTTCCCAACCCCCTGCCACTTTAGTTTAAACCCTCCCCAACAGCACTAGCAAACACTCCTCCTAGGACAGCGGTCCCGGCCCTGCCCAGGTGCAGACCGTCCGGCTTGTACTGGTCCCACCTCCCCCAGAACCGTTTCCAGTGTCCCAGGAATTTGAATCCCTCCCCCTTGCACCATTCCTCTAGCCACGTATTCATTTGAAATATCCTCCTATTTCTACTCTGACTAGCACGTGGCACTGGCAGCAATCCTGAGATTACTACCTTTGAGGTCCTATTTTTTAATTTACCTCCTAACTCCCTATATTCTGCTTTTAGGACCTCATCCCCTTTTTTACCTATATCGTTGGTGCCTATGTGCACCACGACAGCTGGCTGTTCGCCCTCCCCCTCCAAAATGTTCTGTAGCCGCTCCGAGACATCCTTGATCCTTGCACCAGGGAGGCAACACACCATCCTGGAGTCTCGGTTGCGGCCGCAGAAACGCCTGTCTATTCCCCTTACAATTGAGTCCCCTATCACTATAGCTCTGCCACTCTTTTTCCTCCCAGCCTGTGCAGCAGAGCTACCCGTGGTGCCAGGAAGTTGGCTGCTGCTGCCTTCCCCTGATAAGTCATCCCCCCCAACAGCATCCAAAGTGGCATATCTGTTTGAGAGGGGGATGGACACAGGGGACCCCTGCACTACCTGCCTGCATCTCTTACTCTTCCTGTTGGTCACCCATTCACTTCCTGCCTGTATACCCTTTACCTGCGGTGTGACCAACTCGCTAAACGTGCTATCCACGAGTTTCTCTGCATCGCGGATGCTCCACAGTGAGTCCACCCGCAGCTCCAGCTCCGAGATACGATCGGTCAGTAGCTGCAGGTGGACACACTTCCCGCACACATGGTCGGCAGGGACACTGGTAGTGTCCATGACTTCCCACATCTTGCAGGAGGAGCATATCACGGGTGCGAGGTCTGCTGCCATGACTTGCCTTAGCTGAGTTACCCCTTTTAAATTACGTTGAAATTAGAAAATGTTAACTATACTAGGGACCTAGGGACGGAGGCGGATTGGTCGCTAAAACCTTTCAAGGAGGTTGCGGGCCTCCATTTTTTCAGGTTTTGTGATTTTTGCCTCTGGGGGCCTGGATTCCCAGGCCTTCTGCTTCACCTCATGTGAAAGGAGGCGAGAAGTCCCGAAACTGCAGTTAAGTGCCTTTGTAGCACTGTTTGTGGGCCCGGAGGAGCAGGAGTGCTTCCCCCAGGCCCAACAAGTCTACCTGCAGCGAACCCCCCCACCCCCCCCACCAACGATCGCCGCCGACCTCCCCACGGTCACGAGCCCCACCCCCCAAATGATCGTGACCCTCCCCCGATGACTAACTCCCCTCCCCTCCCGACAACTGACCCCCGAGGGTTCTAAAAGAGGTCGCTGCAGAGATAGTGGATGCATTTTGTTTCATTCGTTCATGGGATGCAGGCGTCGCTGGCAAGGCCAGCATTTATTGCCCATCCCTAATTGCCCTTGAGAAGGTGGTGGTGAGCCGCCTTCTTGAACCGCTGCAGTCCGTGTGTTGAAGGTTCTCCCACAGTGCTGTTAGGAAGGGAGTTCCAGGATTTTGACCCAGCGACGATGAAGGAACAACGATATATTTCCAAGTCGGGATGGTGTGTGACTTGGAGGGGACCGTGCAGGTGGTGTTGTTCCCATGTGCCTGTTGCCCTTGTCATTCTAGGTGGTAGAGGTCGTGGGTTTGGGAAGTGCTGTCGAAGAAGCCTTGGCGAGTTGCTGCAGTGCATCCTGTGGATGGTACACACTGCAGCCACAGTGCACCGGTGATGAAGGGAGTGAATGTTTAAGGTGGTGGATGGGGTGCCAATCAAGCGGGCTGCTTTGTCCTGATGGTGTCGAGCTTCTTGAGTGTTGTTGGAGCTGCACTCATCCAGGCAAGTGGAGAGTATTCCATCACACTCCTGACTTGTGCCTTGTAGATGGTGGAAAGGATTTGGGGAGTCAGGAGACTAGATTCTAAAACGGTCCCAGCGGATCGGAAGGTAGCAAATGTAGCCCCGTTATTCAAGAAAGGAGGGAGAGAGAAATTAGGGAACTATAGACCAGATAGCCAGATATCGGTCATCAGGAAAATGCTGGAATCCATTATTAAGGAAGTGGTAACAGCAATTGGAATATCATAATATGATTAGGCAGAGTCAACATGGTTTTATGAAAGGGAAATCGTGTTTGACAAATTTATTAGAGTTTTTTGAGTGTGTAACTAGCAGGGTAGATATTGGGGAACCAGTGGATGTAGTATATTTGGATTTTCAAAAGGCATTCGATAAGGTGACACACAAAAGGTTGTTACACAAGATAAGGGCCCATAGGGTTGGGAGTAACATATTAGCATGGACAGAGGATTGGTTAACGGACAGAAAACAGAGAGTAGGGATAAACGGGTCATTTTCAGGTTGGCAGGCTGTAACTAGTGGGATACCGCAAGGATCGGTGCTTGGGCCTCAGCTATTTACAATCTATTAATGACTTGGATGAAGGGACCGAGTGTAATGTATCCAAGTTTGCTGACGATACAAAGCTAGTTGGGAAAGTAAGCTGTGAGGAGGATGCAAAGGGATATAGACAGGTTAAGTGAGTAGGCCAGAAGCTGGCAGATGGAGTATAATGTGGGGAAATGTGAGGTTACTCACTTTGGTTGGAAGAATAGAAATACAGAATATTTTTTTAAATGGTGAGAAACTATTAAATGTTGGTGTTCAGAAAGACTTAGATGTCCTGGTACAGGACACACAAAAAGTTAGCATGCAAGTACAGCAAGCAATTAGGAAGGCAAATGGCATGCTGGCCTTTATTGCAAGGGGGTTGCAGTATAAGAGTAAGGAAGTCTTACTATAATTGTACAGGGCTTTGGTGAGACCTCACCTGGAGTACTGCGTACAGTTTTGGTCTCCTTATCTAAGGAAGGATATACTTGCCTTAGAGGTGGTGCAACAAAGGTTCACGAGATTGATTCCTGGGATGAGAGGGTTGTCCTATGAGGAGAGGTTGAGTAGAATGGGCCTATACTCTCTGGAATTTAGAAGAATGAGAGGTGATCTCATTGAAACACAGAAGATTCTGAGGGGGCTTGACAGGGTAGATGCTGAGAGGCTGTTTCCACTGGTTGGAGAGTCTAGAACTAGAGGGCATAGTCGCAGGATAAGGGGCCGGCCATTTAAAACTGAGATGAGGAGGAATTTCTTCACTCAGAGGATTGTGAATGTTTGGAATTCTCTCCCACAGCTGGCTGTGGATGCTGAGTCATTGAGCATATTCAAGGCCGAGATAGATTCATTTTTGAACTCTAGGGGAAATCAAGGGATATGGGGATCGGGCAGGAAAGTAGAGTTGAGGTTGACGATCAGCCATGATCTGATTAAATGGAGGAGCAGGCTCGAGGGGCCATACGGTCTACTCCTGCTCCTATTTCTTATGTTCTTATGACTGACCCCCCCACCCCCGATGACTAACTCTCCCCCAGTGACCCCTGATGCCCCCATGCCATCACCCCCCCCAACATTCAAACTAAGACTCACCTGAACACTTATCTCTTCCTTGCTCTTCTCCTGTCAGACTGAGACCAGCCTGTCAATCAGGCCAGCCTGTCAGGCAGGAAACAGTCAAAAAAAAAGACATCCTTACATCAAAATCATAAGGTCGTCCAGGAAACCCATACTTCCGGGTTTCCCATCCGCAATTCGAACCCCCGGCCACTACCTGGCTCCGGGCTAAAATTATGCCCATGGTGTCACTAGGGGTGGGTCCCAGTTAGGGTGCAACATGACAGCTTCATTCACTTGCCCCCAGCATTATGGTTAATCAGATGGCAGACCATTCAGATTCGTGCACCAACATGCAAAGAATCGACCGGGTTCAAATTATGTTCAGAGTTGCTAACAAACAAATATTTATTTATTTATATAGTTGAGGTTCACAAGGGTTTTACAGATTTATTTATACATAACCAGTGTGCCTAAAGTATGGCTCTCTATATTCTCACATGCAAAGATACTAAAATGTTAAATGTCCCATTTCTCCCCGCAATTTTTGTCTGTAATGCACTGGAGATCTACTAGTGCTTCATAAAGAGATAAAAACCAGCATTAGTTAACTGAATTGCAGATCATTTTTATCAGCAACATCCTACCTCAGCTAGAAGAATCTTCAGCCAAGCAGAAAGTAGTCGGTTATTAAGATCTTCAGCCTTGCCATGTCCACAGACTGCCAACCCATGAACCATGTTCCCCAGTGCCATAGCAAAACCTGGAGTCTGAGAATAAAATCAAACAGAATTTACAGCTTTAATATTCAAAGCAGCACAGTTCACAAGTTCTATCCATATGTGTGTGTCTGTTTGATGACTTGGCCCATTTAATAAAGGAATGAGAAGATGAATTCACAAATAAGTCTGTAGAATCACAAGCTGACAGAATCACTATTTTCTATTCTGAGTTGGATTCCCACACTTCCACAAGGCTGGTAGTGACCGGCTCTCTGGCTTGACAATACGTTTGATTAACTGAAGGTCTATATAATCAACATGCATCAACACAATTGTTCCAAATTTCCACATAACGATGTCAATGATTGCCCTGTGTCCATTGCAGACTATGTTGTGGCCAATCAATACAGGCTTCCCACACAGACCTCTTCACGTAGTGGACCAAACGTGTCAAGATATCCTAATATGGAAACTACAGGCCTTCCAGCACAGGGCCCTAGTCGATGACTTCAGATTACTTGTATTGATGCTGCCACCTGAATAAAAGCATTCATATTTCTGCAAGATTCTAATATACTGGTGGAGTTACTTCAATGATGCGATCCATGTGATCTCCTGGACTGATTTTGATTGCCTGAGGGGGGTCGGAGAGGAATTTTCCTGAGCACTTTTTCCCTTATTGGCCTTGGATTTTTTTTCTCTTTTTTTTTGCCTCTTTCAGGGGATTACGTGGCTGTGGGGGTGGATGGGAGGGAAGTAGTGTTTAGTCATGATGGTCCAGCCATCATCGAGTGGGGCAGGCTTGATGGACCAGCTGATCTTTTCCCATCAAGCAATACGGAAAATCATGTGAAATTGAAATCTTGTGCAATTCTGCAATTAGAGGTCACAACCTCAAGTTTTTTTTAATAATATGGGTAAGGCTTAGATTCGCACTAGCCTGACATAATTAGTTCCACACATCCCAATTCATCGCTTTAGAAAGCTTTTTCTTATTTTCTTGCCTGACATAAAGCAAAGCATCAGGACTGAAAGCTGCAAGAGTACTCACAAGGTCATCTGGCCACCCAAGTGGATAATAATGATTACTACTACTTTATCAACCTACATGTTTCATGGTTTACACTACCTGGCTCGCATCCTTTCAAGTTTAAACATCGACATCTCAGTATTAACAAATCACAGTTCATATATTCATTGCCATGACAATCTGTAATTTTGTCTTCTGCCTGCAAGAACGCAGAGAAATTCACTGGGAAGAAAGCTACCATGAACTCAAAATTACCTTTTTTGGTTTTACAATATAAATGGCTGAAGCCATGAATATCAGTAACAAGACTAGAAGACAAACAAAGCTAATCTGAAACTTTAGTTTTATCTTAGCCCCTTTTGTCCTTAGTCCAAACGCTTAAGGCAAATTTCTGAAATCATGTTACCAAGCCAACAAAACCATCTGATAAATGGTGGAGTTCTTGAGAGCTCCCATGATACTCTGTTGTATGGCTAAGCTGTACAGGCCAGGAAGGTCCCATTCTTCTGTGTTGAGCTAGTTGATCACAGCAAGGACAGCACTGGGGTTTTTATAATTAACAACAGCACCATTGAGCTGGAGTACAGAGAAAAATAAATCAGCTAGTGTTTCTGCTTCTGATTATTTTCCAGTGACTTCTGCTGGATAATATGTGTGTGTTACTGCCCAGTGAGAACAAGATTGGGTTCAGCTTTAATGTGAATCTTGCAAAACACATTGCAAAAACACAATGCCCAGGCTTGTTAATGAAAAATGGCCACTTAGGTGAGCACCAAAGGGCAGTCAGCACCTGTGAAGCAAACTTCAGCGTGAGTCTGCTCCTTCAGAATAGGAGAAAATTGGAGGAGAAAAAACAAGGTTGAGTTCTTTTGGCATCAGAAAATTCAGTATGTACCTTCTAAAGAAAAAAAACCTTGCATTTTTGTAGTGTCCCATTAGATTCGCAGGATGTCTCAAAGTGCTTCAGAATCATGAATTATTTTATTTATATTGTGTCAGCTAATTGAACATAGCAATGCCTCAGCACATGAGATGAATCTGTTGGTGTAGAGTTTCCACCAGATTGTGCTGGCTTTTTCAGCACAATTCGTCCGGATCAGTGTAAAAGATCAAGGAATTTCGATGTACACTGGGCGTAAATTACGTCCAGCGTAATTCGAGTTTCCGGGATCTTTTGCGCTGGTTCAAAAATCAACGTGCTGAAGCCAGTCCCGCCCACAAAACTGGCCACGTCCCCCGATCAAAATAACGAGGATGGCAAATTTCTGCCGATTCCGCCTGTCTGCTGCCGTTCGAGGAGGGTCTTCAAATTAAGCTCGTTTTCTTAGGTGCACAGGCACTAGTAAGCAGGTTTTAAACGGTTTTAAATATTAAAAAATATTAATTTACTCAGAAACTGACTAGTGACAACAATGAATGTAGTAAATGGCTCAGTATAGTTTTTGAAAGTCAGTTTCAGTGATTGAAAATCAGGTTATTCACAGGTGTGGAAGACTAGACACTCTTATTAAAAATGCTTACTGTTTGTAATAAACCCATTTACAACTGTATTACTAAAACTGCACCAGGATACCACTCTTAAATTCATCTTAAATACATCAATGAATATTTTTATTGCAAAAAAATAAACGATTACACTCTGTTAAGCTGCCAGATTGCGCTGATTCATGTAAGATTTTATGTTTGCAATTATGTCAATGCCATTTAGCGGAAACTCGGAATGAAACTCAGCCAGTGCAATTTTCAGGCGTGATTTGCACCCAATTGCCGATTGCGCCCAAAATGGAGACTCTACCCCTTTATTTTTGGTGTCATTAGTTGAGGCAGAAATGTCGGGCAGGACATCTGCTCTTCTTCTAATAGTGTCATGGGATCTTTTATGTCTATCTGAATAAGCAGACAGGTTCTCTGTTTAATGCTTCATCCAAAAGATTGCACCTTGAACAAGAGGTACTCTCTCAGTACTGCACTGAAGTGTGAGCCTAGATTGCGTGCTCAAGTCCGAGAGTGGGGCTTCTGATTCAGAGGGCCCCTGAGCCAAGCTGAATTAAATTAATATCAAAGACTCTTTAGCACATTAAATTTACAATGCATCAGCTTTATGTCGTAACAAGTACTAGCTAATTGAGTTCTATGAAAAATTATTTAAATTGAAATACACACCGTATACACATTTTTGACCATTTTTCCCACAGAAAGAATTTGGAAAAAAAGAAATGTTTTAAGTGTTGGGTTTTAAAACAAGCAAATTTGCACAGGTTTAAAAAAGGCCACAGGCTGCAAGCATTTGCAGAATACGTATTAAAGTTAAACAATGATACAGTAACCTTGAACAATCGGGAACAATAGGAGAGTTATGTCATGCCAGGGGCTGCCAACAAACATTCACACCTTAGGGTGATGGAATATCCCTTCCCATTGAGCTTTGCGAAGCTAATTTAAAAAGGAGGGGGCACTGTAGTAGGTTTGATTAGCAGCTCTTCTGGCCAGGGGAACAGGTGAAGAGGTAAGGAACAAAGTCCCTAATACCTGTGGGGGCAGAAGAGAGGTGAATAAAGCCCCACAAGCTAGCAGTCAGGTCTTAAAAAGTTTTAAGCAGGCTCAGAAAGTCAGAAATGTTGGAGGAATAGCCAGACGGTATCTTGTTTAAGTCAAGTAAGATAACCCACTGATGTGGGAGAGCCTAGCATATTCTTTATTTTGTATCATTACACAAAGATAAGCTGTACTAATTGAACTAAGTGAATCATAACTGTTGTTCTGTATGTTTACTTGCTGTGAAATAAAGCAGTTTAACAAATCGTATAAAGCCTTGCCTTTGTCTCAAGTCTTTGCTCGGTCTACTTTTGGAGAAACTGAAGAAGTACATTGAAAAGACACAACTATTTGGTTTGGATCACAACGGCATATTATTGTTACAACTCTCAGATTATACCATCATAAGTGCAGACATAGGAACATAGGAACAGGAGTAGGCCATTCAGCCCCTCGAGCCCATTTGATAAGACCATGGCTGATCTGTGATCTAACTCCATATACCTGCCTTTGGCCCATATCCCTTAATACCTTTGGTTGCCAAAAAGCTAATATCTCAGATTTAAATTTAGCAATTGAGCTAGTATCAATTGCCGTTTGTGGAAGAGAGTTCCAAACTTCTACCACCCTTTGTGTGTAGAAATTTTTTCTAATCTCACTCCTGAAAGGTCTGGCTCTAATTTTTAGACTGTGCCCCCTACTCCTAGAATCCCCAACCAGCGGAAATAGTTTCTCTCTATCCACCCTAACTGTTCCCCTTAATATCTTATAAACTTCGATCAGATCACCCCTTAACCTTCGAAACTCCAGAGAATACAACCCCAATTTGTGTAATCTCTCCTCGTAACTTAACCCTTGAAGTCCGGGTATCATTCTAGTAAACCTACATTGCACTCCCTCCAAGGCCAATATGTCCTTCCGAAGGTGCGGTGCCCAGAACTGCTCACAGTACTCCAGGTGCGGTCTAACCAGGGCTTTGTATAGCTGCAGCATAACTTCTGCCCCCTTGTACTCTCGTCCTCTAGATATAAAGGCCAGCATTCCATTAGCCTTATTGATTATTTTCTGCACCTGTTCATGACACTTCAATGATCTATATACCTGAACTCCCAAGTCCCTTTTGGACATCCACTGTTATTAACTTTTTACCATTTAGAGACGTAGGGCAGTAAGAGTTGACTCCCATAAAAAGTAAGAGGTTCATACAGCTTATGGGATCAACTAAAGTCACTGAATCCAAGAACTGATCTACAGCAGACCCAAACGTGCAACAAGCCCATTCTGTGAAAAAATTCTTTTAATATTAATATTTCTGGTGAAGGATATCAAACCTCAGCAAATTGGTGGCATAGTGATTGAGTACACCATTCTTTCACCAGTGTGACTGAGTTCAAATCCAGCACAAACTAATGGGCTGAAAGCCTCTTGTGTTAGCTGAAAGAGTCCTATATGTGACCCAATTTTTGGCAGTCTCAATCCAGTTGCTTTTGGATGTGGATACAAGACATGAAACGACCCACGAATCAACACCAGTTGACAAGGACCTCAAACAGGTTACAACGATGGCTGTTGCAGGAAAAGGACAAGCATGCTGTGGTACAGTCGAGGATGCTCTCTTGAGGGCACATTTAAAATTTCACTTGAACAGGGATTGAACACTGTGAGCCCAATTAAACATCAAGGTGCAGTCCCACAGAAGGGCTAAGGCATAAAGCTCTGTCTCTCACTCTGCTGAGTTTCCGATCTCAGCAATGCTGTTGCTAGGTGATGCCAAACAGAAAATCCAGGAAGAGGTCTGCTGTCTGCAGTCTCAGCTAATGAGGTGGGCAACTACAAGAGAGGAGTAAAAAAATATAACATGATAAAATAAATAAATTTCACATACTCACTCAGACCCTCTCTGTTTATCCAGGACAATTTTTGTTGTTGCCAATTTTGTCTGCTTTTCTCCCCTCCTCTCCTGAAGACATTGGGCCCTGAAATTCCACGGGGGTTCTCCTGGTCTCCTACTGGAGTTACGGCAGGAGACAGAGAACACCCCAGTTTTGACTCTTTGAGTACTGTTCCACAGAGTTACAGATCTTAATTTTGGGCACGTGAACACAGATGACAGATCACTGACCTGTTGGCTCTGTTCTGTCAAGATCCGCAGCTTGTTCATGATCTCTTCAGTCTCATTAGCTTGTATGATACCAGCATTGAACGCAGAAACACTCACACATGCCACTGAATAAGCCAACACCTGAAAAAGATGAAGTTTATGACCATCTCTTTATTTTTAAATGTCTTACTTCAAATAAACAGTTCAGTGTTACAAGTAAAATTCAGAGCTATAAGTACATAGTCTTCTGGGACTGTAGACTAGTATACTTCTTTAGCTTGTTAACTGAGGGAAATCAGGAGGTCCCTTTATAGGGTTGTGCTCCGATCCTCTCAATATTCCAATCACTGCACCCAGACAATCTAGTACACCTGGGAGCAGATGAGGGAGAGTCTCCCCTATAAAGCATTGAATGGTATACACAGATGAGATAACTCCAAAACACTGCATCAACGTATGCCAAGAAAGTAGTCAGGGAATACATATGGAAATTGGTGGAAAGTAAATTTAGAATATATTGGGGAAAAACTGATTTATTGAAATAGTGATAAACATTTAGAATAACCTACCACTGAAGGTAATGGTGGGAAAAGCATCATGATACAATTGGATACCATAATGAGAGTATTAATATAAAAAAGGGTAAGGTTTGATGGGTCCACTGGCATTTTCTCTCCATGATTTTTCTTATGCTCTTATGTCTGTCTACCTGTGTAACTGAGTCTGATGACAGCTGGTGCATCTCTTTGACAGAGATGAGATAAGGGAAAATACAGTTCATCAATGAAAAGCAGTACAAATGAAATTCATCGATATGGTTTAAATAAATGCCTGCCCATTATTATGGTTTAAATAAACGCCTGCCCATTTAGTTCCTGTACTTCAGGAGGGTATGGACATTAGGTTTTAGCAGAGCTGGGGTGAGGTCCTGGTATTGGCTGGGGGCTAATAATAGTTTTAATGTGAAAGCTCGTTTTCCCTTACCCATTGTAGCGAGTTAAGTAACTGACACAGCTTTGTAATTAACTGTTTCTATAACAATGGTTTTGAAATTCTAATTATTAACAGCTCAAAGGGAGGTGATCTTAATCTTCCTGGCCCTGAAAATCGGCAAGGGTTCTCTTCGAACCCATTGGGAAACGTCAGGGACCTGGTTACACTGGCTCACTGCTGTTTTTGGGGTTTTCAAACCTCTGCCTGCCCCTTATAAGGCAAATAATGCCAAGTGGATGGCTTCGGCCGGCAGGGTTATCTTATGCCGGAGGTTCCTGCTTTCCCCACTCAGCTGGGATTCAGCTTTGGACTGGAGGACAGTACGCAGAGATGAGGCATATCGGCCCCCAGATGAGTGCAAGTGGGCCCTATTGAAGTTGTGGGGGGGGGGGTTTAGGCCAGGGAGGCGGCCTGGACCTCCGAAGAAAGGTTGGAATCTAACAAAACAATATAAATAGAGATTAACCCCTCACACAGGGGCCGAGGGAAGATTGCATGGGATCGGGACAAACTCTTCCCGTGGTGGCTTTTCTGGCTACATGGGGCAAGGAGTTCCCGAAATCCAGCCCCGTATAATTTAACTGCTCTATAGCTGGTACCACAAATTTTCGTGACCCCGAATTCGTTGTGTTTCTGTCCACCTTTTACTCAGATGCAGTCTCTCTTTCTAAAGTTTAAAAGGTACGCACTACATAATAGTTTATTCTGAAACTTTCTCTCAAACAACTTTTAAAATTTACTTTGCAATGTTCTCAAATCTTTTAGAAAAACATTTTTATTTTCATTTACTCTCGGGATGTTAGGTGACGCTGGCAAGGCTGGCATTTATTGCCTATCCCTAGTTGCCCCGAGAACATGTTGGTGGGCCTTCTCCTTGAACCACTACAGTCCTTGTACTAATGGTGTTCCCACATGGTGTAGGCAGCGAATCCAGAACGTGGACTCGGCTACAACGAAGGAACGGTGGGATATGTCCAAATCAGGATGGTGTGTGACTTGGAGGGGAACTAAGAGATAATGTCATTCCTTTGACCTTGCTGCTCTTGTCCTTCTATGTGGTAGAAGTCAAAGGGCTGGGAAAAAAAGGCTTGCATTTATATAGTGCCTTTCACGCCCTCAGGACGTCCCAACGCACTTCACAGCCAATGAAGTACTTTTGAAGTGTAGTCACTGCTGTAATGTAAGAAACGCGGCAGCCAATTTGTACTCAGCAAAGTCCCACACACAGCAATGTGATAATGAGTAGATAATCTGTTTTGAGGAGTTGGGAGGTGCTGTTGAAGTAAGGTTGGTGAATTGCTGGTGTGCCCTACACAAATTAAGTAGTTCAACAGCACAAAGACAGTGGAGGGGTCAAGTAAAAGCTGATTCCATGTCTGTGGATGATGTCGCCTGGAGATAGCGTGTAAATGAGTAAGAAAAGAGGGTACAGAATGGAACACTGCGCTATTTCTGCTTTGGAAAGAGGGGAAAGGGGGTTGTTTCAAAAACAATAAAGAAGTCCTGTTTTCCTGTTAAAGTCTTAACCTGTTGCTTTAAAGTGCTTAAAGATTTAGTCCCTGAAATTCCAGGTATCCTGCTCCACCAGCAACAAGTCAGCATCTGCAAGGGCACTTCAGCAGTGCCCACCAAAATGCAGCCATGAAGGGAGAGTGGCCCACTGCTGTTCTGTCATAAGTTCCCTCAAGGCCCTCTTGAGTTGAAGAAACATTAAAAAATTCTTCTGCTCCAAAGGCAGGCACTCATCCAGCATCAATTACCTTTGCCTGTAAAAGGTTTGGAGCCTGTGCTAGGGCCTCAGCAGAATGTATGCTAGTTCTCAACTGAACTCACACCAGTTCTCAGCTAGCGAGAGTTCTGCTGCAGCCTTATAAGGTCATACAGGGTAGCCCGGAAACTTCCCAGATACGGCCCCTTGATGTGTGTGTGGAAGTTGGGGGGGGGAGGGGGGGTGGTGGGAGGCGCAGGAATCGCATTCTCCCCAACCACCAGAAGATGGCTTCTGGCCAGAAATGGAGCAGAGTCCTGGCGGAACCGTGCTCTACCCTTGGCCTGGGCCAGGATTTTGGGGCCTTACAGTTTTTAGAACTTTACAGCACAGAAGGAGGCCATTCGGTCCATCACTTCTGTGCTGGCTCTCTGGAAGCGCTCTCCACCTAATCCTATTGCTCTACTCTTTGCCCCATGGCCTTTAACAGGCTTCTTTGTCAAATATTTGTCTGCTTCCCTTTTGAAAACTGTTACGTATTCTGCTATCCCTCTGCTCAGCCATTCCATGTCCTAACAACCCTCTGCTTAAATACTTTCTCCCTACCTCTCCCTTTGTTTTTCTAGTGATGCCCTTAATTTGACGTCCTCTAGTTACCAACTCACCAATCAGTGGAAAATAGTTTCCTACCCCACCCCCCATTTACCTCATCAAAACCCATAGGATTTTGAATTTCAAAGCAACAATTTGCGTTTAAACAGCACCTTTGACGTAGTAAAACGCCCCAAGGCGCTTCACAGGAGCATAAATCAGGCAAAGATTTGACACTGAGCCACATGAGGCAATATTAGGGGAGGCGACCAAAATCTTGGCAGAAGAGGTAGGTTTTAAGGAGTGTCTTAAAGGAGGTGGGAGAGGTAGACAGGTTTAGGAAGGGAATTCCAGAGCTTAGGGCTGAGGCAGCTGAAGGCACGGACGCCAATGGTGGAGCGATGGAAATCTGGGATGCACAAGAGGCAAGAATTGGAGGAGCACAGAGATCTCGGAGGGTTGTAGGGCTGGAGGAGGTTACAGAGATAGGGAGGGGCGAGGCCATGGAGGGATTTGAACACAAGGATGAGAATTTTAAAATTTCTTTCCACACCAGGTTAATAGTCTGTGGTTGACGTGGTCCCTGATTTTTTGAGACACTTATTTTTTTTAAAACTGATGTAAACATTAGGATTTGTGTCATCACTAAAAAAAAAATCCAGTGGCCCAGGGATATCGAGACTATCAGCAGCTGTCGGCCAGTCTGACTGACTTGACAGAGGTCAGTCTCACCTTTAACCTTGGGTGATCTTTTACAGATTTGCACTATCATTTCCACCCCCAGTTCTAACATGACAGTGACCTTAATTCTCCTTATTCTCTCTCTCCCCCACTCCTGAGTTCACATGCTGGGTGTACGGGGGCTCCCACGGGCACCGGCTGCCCTCCGGTACCTCGCTCATTCCACGTGCGCAAGCCCAGTCAGCGGGATATTCAACTGTGTGGGTCATTGTAAGCGAGTTTATTAGAGATTTATCTGCTTCAGTTCAAAAATTTAAATGATACTGTAAGGTTCAAACAATTCTTTCTTCTGTACAGGAACACAATACTTCTGAACCATCCTACCTCTTGCAGTACCCTGCTCTGAGTCATACTTTCATCCAAGCTGCTACAGAGTTTACCAAGGGTGACAGAGACATGCACACGGGACTCTGTTTGGCTGCTATGACTCATTAGGGACAGAACCAAGCCCACTCCCAGGATGCATCCTGTACTGCAAAAATAAAAAAACACACATCATTAGAACTGGAGCCTAGGGGCAAGGGAGACTGTTTATTCTCCACCCTCTGCATGGCTGACATTGGTTGTTCCATATTTGCTATGCTATATTTAGTTAACCCTTTCATGTGGCATATTATATTACCAAGTAGTCACTGGGTATCCTACTCTCAGTAGAGATGATCGTTAAGTAACTTGACATAAATTTTTCACAGCAAAAAGAAGATGGATGTAGGGACTGGAGCAGATCAGTGGAGCAGAAGCCGTACAGAAAGTGCACTCCCGAGTCTCATTGGACTAGGGGGAGGGGGACGGGGAGGAGTAATTATTTTGCGTTCAGGTTTATGAATCCCTGTAAACAAGGTGTTGCTCATCAGCACTAAGTGTTTTGAGCCCAGTAAAAAGGGACCAACAGGTGTAAAGGTTAACATTTTGGAAAATAAAACAAAATGAAGTCCAGGTTCTGAAATGCAAAGCTGCACATGTTTCAAGCCATTCAAACTACATGCTGAGGTGATGACATGGCAGCAATAGATCTGTAAAGATCTCTAAGCTAGCATGTTAGCAAAGACTTTGGAAACTCCTAATAGGCACGCAGAGCTTAATCTGCAGCACTGCCAGGGTTCTCATTTCCCCCGTAAAGGAGTGCTGCTGGTAACGAGTTGTCCCTGGGCCTCTGAGAAGAAGGACAATCAATAAAAGGAGAGGGTGGGAGAGGGGGTTGTTTCAGCTGCGCTACTGACCCACTACCTGATTTTCCCCCTTTTAAAGTTGGTATAATTACCAGGAGGCATGAGGCAAATGGAAGGTTGATCTCGTATCCCTGGGCTACTATTAGCTTGACCATGGTTACTGCATGGAAGGAGGCCATTCGGCCCATCGAGTTCGTGCTGGCTCTCTGCAAGAGCAATCCAGCTAGTCCCACTCCCCAGCCCTTTCCCCTTGGCCCTGCAATTTTTTTCCTTTCAAGTATTCATCTAATTCCCTTTTGAAAGCCACGATTGAATCTGCCTCCACCAACCTTTCAGGCAGTGCATTCCAGATCATAACCACTCACTGTGTAAAAAAGTTTTTCCTCATGTCACGTTTGGTACTTTTGCCAATCATCTTAAATCTATGTCCTCTGATTCTTGACCCTTCCGCCAATGGGAACAGTTTCTCTCTATCTACTCTGTCCAGACCCTTCATGATTTTGAACACCTCGATCAAATCTCCTCTCAACCTTCTCTGCTCTAAGGAGAACAACCCCAGCGTCTCCAGTCTATCCACATAACTGAAGTCCCTCATCCCTGGAATCATTCTAGTAAATCTCTTCTGCACCCTCTCTAAGGCCTTCACATTCTTCCTAAAGTGCAGTGCCCAGAATTGGACATCGCAGAACTGCAGTTGTGGCCGAACCAGTTTTTTTTATGAAGGTTCATCATAACCTCCTTGCTTTTGTACTCTATGCCTCGATTTATAAAACCCAGGGTCCCGTATGCTTTCTTAACCGCTTTCTCAACCTGCCCTGCCACCTTCAATGATTTGTGCACATACACTCTTTGATCTCTCTGTTCCTGCACCCCCTTTTAGAATCGTACCTTTTAGTTCATATTATCTCTCCTCGTTCTTCCAACCAAAATGTATCACTTCCCACTTTTCTGCTTTAAATTTCATCTGCCATGTATCCGCCCATGCCACCAGTCTGTCTATGTCCTCTTGAAGTCTATCACTATCCTCCTCACTGTTCACTACACTTCCAAATTTTGTGTCATCTGCAAATTTTGAAATTGTACCCTGTACACCCAAGTCCAAGTCATTAATATATATAAAAAAAAACAGTGGTCCGAGTACCAACCCTTGGGAACACCACTGTATACCTCGCTCCAGTCCGAAAAACAACTGTTCACCGCTACTTTCTGTTTCCTGTTACTTAGCCAATTTTGTATCCATGCTGCCACTGCCCCATTTATTTCATGGGCTTGAAGTTCGACGACAAGCCTATTATCCGGCACTTTATCAAACGCCGTTTGGAAGTCCATGTATACCACATCAACCGCATTGCCCTCATCGACCTTTTCTGATGCCTCATCAAAAAACTCAATTAAGTTAGTTAAACACAATTTTTAACAATTTAACAAATCCGTGCTGGGTTTCCTTAATTAATCCACACTTGTCCAAGTGACTGTTAATTTTGTCCCAGATTATTATTTCTAGAAGTTTCCCCATTGCAATTCTCCAGTTCTCTGGCAACTCCCTCGTATCGAAGGATGATTGGAAGATTATGGGCAGTACATCCGCAATTTCCACCCTTACTTCCCTCAGCAACCTAGGATGCATCACGTCTGGACTGGGTGACTTATCTACTTTAAGTACAGCTAGCCTTTCAAGTAGCTCCGCGTTGTCAATTTTTAGCTCATCCAGTATCTCAACTACGTCCTCTTTTACTGTGACTTTGGCAGCATCTTCTTCCTTGGTAAAGACAGATGCAAAGTACTCATTTAGTACCTCAGCCATTTCCTCTGTCTCCAAGCTTAAATCTCCTTTTTGGTCCCCAATCAGCCCCACCCCTCCTCTTACGACCCATTTACTATTTATATGCCTATCAGAAGACTTTTGGATTCCCTTTTATGTTGGCCGCCAGTCTATTCTCATACTCTCTCTTTGCTCCTTTTATTTCCTTTTTCACTTCCCCTCTGAACTTTTTATATTCTGCCTGGTTCTCACTTGTGTTATCAACCTGACATCTGTCATATGCCCTTTTTTCTGCTTCATCTCACTCTCTATCTCTTTTGTCATCCAAGGAGCTCTGGCTTTAGTTGCCCTACCTTTCTCCCTTGTGGGAATGTACCTAGACTGTACCCGAACTGTCTCCTTTTTAAGGGCCGCCCATTGTTCAATTACAGTTTTGCCCGCCAATCTTGGATTCCAATTTACCCGGGCCAGATCCATTCGCATCCCACTGAAATTGGCCCTCGTCGAAGTAAGTATTTTTACTTTAGAATGGTCCTTGTCCTTTTCCATAGCGAATCTAAACTTTATGATACTATGATCGCTGTTCCCTAAATGTTCCCCCACTGACACTTGCTCCACTTGGCCTACCCCGTTCCCCAGGACCTGATCCAGCAATGCCTCCTTCCTCGTTGGGCCGGAAACATACTGGTCAAGAAAGTTCTCCGCAACACACTTCAAAAATTCCTCCCCATCTTTGCCCCTTACACTATTACTATCCCAGTCTATATTAGGATAGTTGAAGTCCCCCATTAGCACTACTCTATGGCTCTTGCACATCTCTGTAATTTCAATGCAAATTTGCTCCTCTTTATCCTTCCCACTAATTTGTGGCCTACAGAATACCCCTAGTAGTGTAATGGCACCTTTATTGTTTCTTAACTCTAACCAAATAGATTCTGTCCTTGGCCCCTCCAGGACATCTTCTCTCTCCAGCACCGCAATATTCTCCTTAATCAATACTGCCATCCCCCACTTCCTTTCTTCCGTCCCCTATCTTTCCTGGGGTTCAATTTTCAAAGTGAAAAACGGGTGGGTTGGGGGCGGGGAGACATTGAGAATTGCCACTATTTCAGACCCGTCCCCAACATGCCCCCAACCCGCCCATTTCCGGTTTTCACCACGCCGGGAAGGGCGGGCGACCAACCCGCATCCAGGAGGCGGGTCGGGCCTTAAAACCTTTCAAGGAGGCTTCAGGCCTCCATTTTTCTGGACTTCCCGATTTCAACCCCAGGGGGCTTGGAATCCCGGGCCTTCTGTTTTACGCCTCGTGAAAGGAGGCGAGAAGGCCCAAGACTAACAGGTAGGTGCCTAGAAAGGCACAGCTTGTGGGCCCAGAGGGGCAGGAGTGCATCCCCCAGGCCCAACAAGCCTACCTGCACCAACCCCCCAATGATCGCAGCCCCCTCCACCCCCGCCCCCGGATCCAATCCTTCGACCCCGATCCTCCCCCCAACTCCGATTCTCCGACCCCCGATCCTCTCCCTCAACGATCACAGACCCCTGCACCCCCTCCCCCATGACTGACCCCTGATCCCATCCCCCATGACTCACAACCACCGTGCCAACCTATGCCCACCCATGCCCCCGTGCCCACCTATGCTGCTTCAACCCCCCATCCATCCATACAAAGATTTACCTGCAGACTGACTTGAACACGTCCTCTCCCTGGCTGGTCTCCCGTCCGACTGAGACCAGCCTGTCAATCAGCCGGTCAGTCAGACAGGAAACCGACAAAAAAAATAAAAGACGTCCTTATATCAAAATCATAAGGATGTCCAGGAAACCTGTACTAATGGGTTTCCCCACCTCAAACTGACCGCCCCCCCCCCCCCCCCCGCCCCCTTCCTGGCTCGGTTTTAAAATTGAGCCCCTTGTATCCAGGAATATTTAGTACCCAGTCCTGCCCTTTTTTGAGCCAGGTCTTCGTTATCGCCACATCATATTCCCATGTGGCTAATTGCGCCTGCAGCTCACCAACCTTGTTTACCACACTTTGTGCGTTTACACACATGCACTGTAAATCTATCTTAGACCTTCTTGTATTCTCTCTTAATCTGAATCCACCTAATAGCGTACTATTTTTTACTTTAGTGCTATCTTTCTCTCCCAATGCTTTGTGCACCTTGTTTCTCCTTTCCAATGCTACATCCTGGTGCCCACCCCCCTGCCAAATTAGTTTAAATCCTCCCCCACAGCACTAGCAAACCTTCCCGTGAGGACATTGGTCCCAGCTCTGTTGAGATGCAACCCGTCTGGCCTGCACAGGTCCCACTTCCCCCAGAACTGGTCCCAATGCCCCAGGAATCTAAAACTCTCCCTCCTGCACCATCTCTCCAGCCACGCATTCATCTGCCCTATCCTCCTATTTCTATACAAGCATTATAAAATCAATCTACTTGCTGCATAAGTAAGCTGAAACTTCTTTGCTCAGTGGCAGCCAAGCTAAATGCCCTCTATGGTACATTAAATTGGCATAAATACGAGACTACAATTTTAGTACTGCCAGCAACAAGAAAATTGCTGATAAATTCACAACCACCTGCCACAGGTAAAATTGTGCATCTAGATTATCATCTCATGAAACACTTTGCACTTTACATAATTGTGGAATACATCTATTTATATTCGGGACTTATTTTCTGAACGCATTGTCTTTAAAAGAGAACAAGCATGGTTTGAACTGGTTGTCTCCACATTGAGTTGTCAGAATGCATAAACAAAGAATTATAAATGTCTTGAATTTATCTTGTAAAGAATTTATTCATCTATCTGACATGTTCATTATCACTAACAGATTTGAAGACATTTCCTTAAGGCAAGTTGAAAAAAAATGCTAATCAAAACGTACTTGTATTCCAAGCTAGTATCAAAGCAACATTTTTCCAGTGCATCAAGGGACTTCATGAGCAGCAAATTCATCTTCTGCCCTGAGACATCACTGCAAAAAAGATGATACGTGACATTAAATTTACATATATCACCTCATGCTCAAGAACTGATTTTGTATAGTTTATAAATTCAGGCATGAAATAGTTTGTAGTAGTGCTGCTGTGCTTGTAAACCCCAATTGGGCCTAGATAAATGTTGACAGGCCCGGGGGTGGGGGTGGGGGGGGGGGTAGTGGGCGAGAAGCATTCAGAGTTCAAAATCAACTCTGACTCTAAATGGTTGCTCTTGTCTACATCACTTCTGTTTCATCTCAACTTCCAGTACATGCATGCCTTATTGAATACTTTGCCTACAATACTCCCATAGGGGAACTGCCTTTACAGAGATGTTGTGCATATAAGATGTTAATTTCTTGCTGATTTTCAGAACTACATTTTGAAGATTTATTTTATCTGCATTTTCCCAGTTACTGTAACAGTCACATGTTTTTGATCTTCACTTCTCTTTCTATTTGCTTTAAACCAAGATTGATGTTTTAATTTGAAATTGCAATGACTTCAAAGAGCACCAAGTAATAGCTCTGCTGAGGTTATTAAATCTTTCCACCTGAATTGCAGCTCAAACGACACAAGGGTAGGTAAGCAGTTCTCACTCCCACATCATACTGTCATGGTTATAGACACTGCCGTACAAAAGAGTGATAAATATCTAAAATCCTGTCGATTCTCCTGATTCTCACCTGGAATCCTGTGGTAATAAGAAACAATTTTTCTCTCTGTTTCATCCCTCCCAAAAAACAAAATCAGTGATTCAAACATTAAAGATTGCTCTTTTCTTCGTTTCATTGAGTAAAATTTCCTTCTCTGGCTCGGCATCCATTTTTGTCTGATTATACCTCTGTGAAGCGCCTTGGGATGGTGCTATATAAATGCAAGTTGTGTTGTTGTTGTAAAGGTACCATTGCAGTACCTATCACCTCCGAATACAGAACCACAGACGTTTACTTCATGGAAGGAGGACATTCAGCCAATTGTGTCTGTGTTGAATCTTTGCTGTAGCAATCCAAAACTAATCCCAATCTCCTGATGTCTCCCCATAGCCAAATTCTACCATTTGTGAGGTTGCTTCTCCTTTCCGAGATGCTTTTGTACCAGGTACCACTCCCCAACAAAGATGAGAATCAGGCTCAACACTTTCGATGCTCTGAAGTCAGCTAGATAACAACATTTGAAATAGGAGCAGGAGTAGGCCATATGGTCCCACAAGCCTGCTCCGCCATTCAATAAGATCATGGCTGATCTTCAACCTCAACTCCACTTTCCTGCCCGATCCCCAAATCCATTGATTCCCTCAGAGTCCAAAAATCTATCTATCTCAGTCTTGAATATACTCAATGACTCAGCACTCTCAGCCCTCTGGGTAGAGAATTCCAAAGATTCACAATCCTCTGAGTGAAGAAATTCCTCCTCATCTCAGTCTTAAATGACCGACCCCTTATCCTGCGACTATGCCCTCTAGTTCTAGACTCTCCAGCCAGGGGAAACAACATCTCAGCATCTACCCTGTCAAGCTCCCTCAAAATCTTTTATGTTTCAATGAGATCACCGCTCATTCTTCTAAACTCCAGAGAGTATAGGCTCATTCTACTTAATCTCTCCTCATAGGACAACCCTCTCATCCCAGGAATTAATCTAGTGAACCTTCGTTGCACCGCCTCTAAGGCAAGTATATCCTTCCTTAGATAAGGAGACACAGAATGTACCAACTACTTCTTAAAACCAGTCACTTTTCAATTATGACAATATACAGATTCATGATCTTCGAGCCAATAGGAGAAGCTCTTCAATCCACACAGCTTTCCATCTGGTGTTAAAATTTGTAATCTTATATGGGTTTTCATACAAGATAAATATATCTTAGAAAGTATATTCCTACCCTCTTTTGAAATTCTTCGTCCCCGATTGATCCACGCATTATTCAGTCTCTGGAGAGGACTAGCACATAGTCATGTCATTGGCGAGCAGGCTGAGAAAGGAGTGCCTTAGCTCATTGTACAATTTTTCATTACACTCTGTGGGTATTTGTCTTTAATGGTTCATTTGCAATTGGAAACTGAAGAGTGAGGAACTGCCAAAGCAAAAACAAGCCCCCACCCCTCTGTGGCATAAGGTTTTAGTACACTAATATATCGTTAGACTATCATACCAACAACATGTTGGAAAAAAACCTCTCTTATTTACAACCAGTCCTCCTGCACAACAAAACTCCTGGTGAACCACTGCCAAATTCTGGAATATTGGGGAGAATTTTAAACCCCAAGAACGGGTGGGTTGGCGGCGGGTGGGAGGTGAAAATCGAAGTTTTTTTTGATCGCACCCACTTCCGGGTTTAACGTGGGCGCGTTTGGATGTGGGTGCGGAACGTACTTGTCGACGTGGCGTCCCCAATTAGTGCCGGCGGGGAATCATTAGCGGTGCAATTAACGTCGTTATGAGACGTCGAGGACCTTTTTTTTTAAAAATTGAATTTAACGCAAGTTCAAATTTAACTTCTCCAGCCTGGGTTTCTGATTCTCGCCAGTGAAAAGGAGGCGAGAAGGGCCGGTTCATCAGGTGAGTGCCTTTATTGCACTGCTTGTCGGCCAGGAGGAGCAGGAGTGTTTCCTCCAGACCTCACAAGCTTACCTGCCACGATCGGAGGCCACCCCCCACCCCCGATGTCAAACCCTCCCACCGATGTCCAAGACTCTACCTCCAATCAACAACTCTGCTCCTGATGCCCTCCACAGCCTCGTCCCACAATCTTCTCAATCTTGCAGCCTGTCAATCAGGTTGGCTGCCAAGCACGAAAACCGGAAGTAAAAGTTTTAGCATTCAATTAGGTTGCAATCGCACATTCCGACCCGCCAACTTTACTTCTGGGTTTCACACCTGAAAAACTTCCGCCACCGCCAACCCCCTCCCCCCACCCAAATTCATGCCCACTGTACGCCCTTGTGAATGGTGGAAAGAGTGAATAGTTACTTCATTCGTTCCTCATATAAGCGGGACAGGAACATTCCCATGGCCAGTCCTGTGTGAAACTGAACAGCTTGAGACTCGTCGGCATTTGGTTTTCCTGGTAAACCTGCAGTGAGAATGCTCAGGACCTCCTCAATGCTCTCTTTGCGTGATGTGATAAAAACAGGTACAAGAAGTGTCACAGCAGTGGCAGCACAGGAGCGAGCGATGGCACTGGCCGTGTTCTCACCAGAGTAAGATTTCTGTGAAACCCATAAAACAAAATTAGTGATTCATACATTAAAGACTGCTCTCTTCAACATTTCATTGAGTAAGACCCCCTTCTTTGGCTGGGTGGCCATTTTTGTCTGATTATGCCTCTGCGAAGAGCCTTGGGACGTTTTTCTGCATCAAAGACATTATATAATTGCAAGTTCTTGTTGTAAAGGTATCATTGCAGTAAATATCACACTCCCAACACAGAACCATAGAAGTTCATAGACCAGAAGGAGGCCATTATCCCATCTGCGCTGGTTCAATGCTGGAGCAATCCAAAACTAATTCCAGTGTCCTGATCTCTCCCAATAGCCAAATACTACCATTTATGACACTACTTCTCCTTCCTGAGGTTCTCTTGTACCAAGTACCACTCCCGAGCTAAGATGAGAATCAAGGAACCAAGGTCTCTGCTAAATAGAAAGTACACAAGAGTGGTGATGTCCCCTCAAACAATAGATTAGCTTAGCTCAGCTGGTAGCTCCTTTGCGTTTGAGTCAAAACATGAGTACATAATCTAGGCTGACACTTCAGTGCAGTACTAAAGGATTAAAAATTGTTGGACTATAACTTGGTGTTGTAAAATTGTTTACAATTGTCAACCCCAGTCCATCACCGGCATCTCCACATCAGTACTAAAGGAGGGCAGCCTTATCGGAGGTGCTGTATTTTTGATGAGAAGTCAAACCAAAGCCCTGTCTCAATGTTCAGGGAGAAATAAAAGATTTCATGGCAATATTTTAAAAAGAGCAGGGAGTTCTCCCAGTGTCCTGGTCAATCCCTTAACCAATACCACTAAAAACAGATTATCTGGTCATCCATTTAATTTGCTATCTGTGGCAACTTGCTGTGTGCAAATTAGCTGCCACATTTGCCTAGATACTAACAGTGACTACACTTCAAAAAGTAATCCATTGGTTTTAAAGCACTTTCGGATGTTCTCCGGACCTAATAAGGTGCTATATAAATCCAAGTTTTCATTCATTATTGAAAATGCCTAAATTTCCTTGTGTGAGAAACTTAATGGCCTCGATATTAACCCCCCTACAACAGATGGGAGAGAGGTTAAAATGAAAAAATGGGCAACGTTTCCCAACCCACCATGCACATGCCTGCCGCCATTTTCACGGTGGTGGATTTCGTGCCGTGCGAGTGCCCCGCTGTGGAGGGGCGGGACATTTCATTAGCATATGTAAATCAGGCTCCCACTGTGCAATTGGGAGCCTGATTTAAACTTAACAGTTGCTGAGCGGGCTTCCAAGGGCTCTCTCTTCCCCCCCCCACCCACCACCAAGCCCTGATCTCCGGCCTTTCCCCCTCACGATTGCCGGGGACCTACTGCAGCTGATTTTACCGCCTAGCAGCCGGCCAGCCTATCAATTTGGCCGGCTGTCAGGCGGGAAACGGAAGAAAAAAATTATAATGAGGTGCTGCCGTTAAATTCGGCAGGACCTCCGCGTCCCCGGCCTCAACGCGTTCCCTGGCCACTTTTGCCATACACCGTGCTCTCCCCACTTCCCCGGAACTAAGTTGGGATGTGAATATCTGCATAATGGAAATTATGTACCAGTCCAAATTATGTGAAAATGGATCAGATGATGCAAGAACAATTTTTTGACCGAAATGAAACTGGGAACTGACCTAAGGTTAAAAACTCTAGGCAATTCCTAAACACCTCCCAATCAGAATGTCAAAGGCAGCTGATCGACAGTAAGGCTTTCAGTTCACTAACTCAGTGCCAAAAGAAAAACTAACCACAGTTTTCCATGTGTTGAGGAACTTAAAACTCACACATGCAAAGAGGTTTGAACAGTGGATACATTAACTTGTGAATAACTAAATTAAACTCTCAGTTGGGAACTAATGAGGCCTAACTAGGCATATTTCTAAATAGCTTGCATCAAACAGGATACAAACAAGTGATTCTCTAACAAAACAAACACAAACAGGACATGAAGGACTGAAATGTCCAAAACAGAACTTGATTTTAAATTAATGCTAAACAAGCTGGAGATAATCCAGAATATGAGGGACATCTTGTGAAATATGACGAACCTATTTGGAAGAACATACTTGTATAAGCTGTTTCCCTCGTTATCTAAATGTTAGAGTGGATACCCTGCATGAACTAATCAAGCAATTTACCTCCAGGACCAGGAGACCCTAATCAAATAATCATTATTTTTCAACAAACAGACATACAACTGAATGTTTGTGCTCAGATACAAATTTTGACCGATGGCTCCCTGCACAACTCCCTGCCTGTACTCACGGTAATGCAGAGCCAATAAGGGTTTCACTCTAACTATTCTTTACTTTTAAACTATCCATGGCATGAAGGGAAATGAAGGAAATGCAATGGTGGTCACACGTTTGCACTCTCATTTTGGTGTACTTGAGGGGTCTTACTTTTGAATTTCTGAAAGTCTCGTCCTTTTGTGTGTAAGGAGTCTCAATTTTGTATACTGGGGGGGCGTGGTCACATTGTGTAATCATATGCAGCCCACTCTCTGGTTTTGCCACATGTATCTGGTCCAGCTCCAAAAATGTGGGTATCCTATAGTAAAAGAACCTGAATTGCATTTGTTTTTTTTAAACTACTTAGGTACTGTGACTGGATTTAAAGGAATAGCCACAAAAATACCTCATTATTTTGACACTGGTGATGTATTCATTTTTTAGTTGAATGCTTGTGAATTCAGATGATGTTTGTACAGGAATACTGTCTCTTCCATATAGTTATGGCATTGCAGCTTTAAACTGCCTGCTTTCTCACTCAGTTAAAGGCCCACTTTTAGTTGCGACTTGTTCTTGAATTATATGGTCTCCAAGTATTTTGCTCTTCCTTCTACTCACTAATTCAGAAAGGTACCCACATTACCATTATTTTGCTATAAAAATGTCAAACAAACAAAAGCCTGAAATGTTATGCAACCCTCATCCTTGTGCCCGTTTGCTTAGGTGTGCAAATACATTGGGGCCAGATTTTGCTGTAACAAGGCATTTAATGGCATCTACCGTTAATTAGACTTGCCGCTGCACCCTTCATAGTATCATAGTATGTTACAACATAGAAGGAGGCCACTCAGCCCATCGTGCCTGTGCCGGCTCTTTGAAAGAGCTATCCAATTAGTCCCGCTCCCCTGCTCTTTCTCCATGGCCCTTCACGTGTTTATCCAATTCCCTATTGAATCTGGTTCCACTATCCTTTCAGGCAGTGCATTCCAGATCATAACTCACTGCGTAAAAAAATGTTTCCTCATGTCTCCTCTGGTTCTTTTACCAATCACCTTAAATCTGTGTCCGCTGGTTACCAACCCTTCTGCCACTAGAAACAGTTTCTCCTTATTTACTTCATCAAAACCGTTCATGATTTTGACAACCTCGATCATATCTCCTCTTAACCTTCTCTGCTCTAAGGAGAACATATGTCTCTGCATAACTGAAGTCCCTCATCCCTGGTACCATTCTAATAAATCTCTTCTGTACCCTTTCTAGGGCCTTGACATCCTTCCTAAAGTGTGGTGCCCAGAATTGAACATAATACTCCAGCTGAGGTCTAACCAGTGTTTTATAAAGGTTTAGCATAGCTTCCTCGTTTTTGTTCTCTATGCCTCTATTAACAGAACACAGGATCCCATATGCTTTTCTAACCGCTTTCTCAACTTGTCCTGACACCTTCAAAGATTTGTGTACATATACCCCAGGTCTCTCTGTTCCTGCACAACCTTTAAAATTGTACCATTTCGTTTATATTGCCTCTCCTCATTCTTCCTACCAAAATGAATCACTTCACACTTCTCTGCATTAAATTTCATCTGCCACGTGTCTACCCATTTCACCAGTCTGTCTACGTCCTTCTGAAGTCTGTTACTATCCTCCATATTGTTTACTACATTCCTGAGTTTCGTGTCATCTACAAACTTTGAAATTGTACCCTGTATACCCTAGTCCAGGTTGTTAAGATATATCAAAAAGAGCAATGGTCCTAATACCAACCCCTGGGCAACACCTCCAGTCCCTCCAGTCAGAAAAACAACTGTTCATCACTACTCTCTGCTTTCTGTCCCTTAGTCAATTTTGTATCCAGGCTGCCACTGTCCCTTAAATCCCATGGGCTTTAATTTCACTTACAAGTCTATTATGTGGTACTTTACCAAATGCCTTTTGAAAGTTCATATACGCAACATCAACCGCACTACCATCATCAACCCTCTCCGGTACTTCATCGAAGAACTCAATCAAGTTAGTCAAATACAATTTTCCTTTAACAAATCCGTGCTGACTTTCATTTATTAGCCCATGCTTTTCCAAGTGCCAATTAATTTTGTCCCTATTAGTGTCTCTAAAAAGCTGACTGGCCTGTAATAGAAGGAGGAGCGGTGGCAAGAGAGGCCCGAGACCAACACGAGAGCAAAGTGAGAGAGAGAGGAGGAGAGAGAGAGAGGGAGGAAGATAGATAGAGAGAGAGTGTGGGGGTAAGAGCAGCAGCAGCGGGAGAGGCCCGAGACCAGCACGAGAGGGGGAGAGCTGAGATAAAAGGAGGAGCAGTGGCGAGAGAGGCCCAAGACCAGCATGAAAGGCAGAGAGAGATAGCGGGGATAAAAGGAGCAGTGGCGAGAGTGGCCCAAGACCAGCAGAGAGAGAGAGAAAGAGAGAGAGAATAAAAGGACGAGTGGGCAAGGAGGTAAAAGAAAAAAAACCTAACATCTCATCAGCACATGGGAAGGAGCTGATTGGTGAGTAGCCGGTGAGTGGGTTTTTTTGTTTCTTGTAAGCTTAGTGGTAATCTAATAAATCGAGGCATAGCAGGGCAGCTCAGACCCGTCGAATGCACATCCTGTACCATGTGGGAACTCCAGGCTGCTTCTCGTGTCATGAACAGCCACATGTGCAGGAAGTGTCATTTACTGGAGGAGCTCGAGCTCCGGGTTTCGGAGCTTGAGCAGCAGCTGGCGTCACTGCAATGTATCCACGAGGCAGAGAGCTACGTGGATAGCACGTTTCAGGAGGTGGTCACCCGCAGCTTAGGAGTGCGCAGGCAGAGAGGGACTGGGTGACCGCCGGACAGGCAAGGAGGACCTGGCAGGTAGTGCAGGAGTCCCCTGAGGGCATCTCACTCTCTAACCATACTGGTGAGGGAAAGGGTTCCTCTGAGGAATGTAGCCAGAGCCAAGTCCACAGCACCATGGGTGGCTCAGTTGTACAAGGGAAGGAGAAAGTTCAGGAGAGCAATAGTGATTGGGGTTTCTATAGTTAGGGGAACAGACAGGCATTTCTGCAGCCGCAGACGTGATTCCAGGATGGTATGTTGCCTCCCTGATGCCAGGGTCAAGGATGTCACTGAGAGGCTGCAGAACATTCTGAAGGGGGAGGTGTCAGTGACCAGGGGGCATAGATTTAAAGTAATTGGTGGATGGATTAGCAGGGAGCTGAGGAGAATTTTTTTCACCCATAGGGTAGCAGGGGTCTGGAACTCATTGCCTGAAAGGGTGGTAGAGGCAGAAAAGCTCAACTCATTTAAAAAGGTACTTGGATGTGCACTTGAAGTGCCGTAACCTACAGGGTTATGGACTAAGTGCTGGAAAGTGGGATTAAGCGGGATAGCTCTTTTTCGGCCGGCACGGACACGATAGGCCGAATGGCCTCCTTCTGTGCCGTAACTTCCTATGATTCTAATTGCCGGGTTTATCCCTCTCCCCTTTTTTAAACAGGGGTGTAACATTTGCAATTCTCCAGCCCTCTGCCACTGCCCCCATATCTGAGGCGGATTGGAAGATTGTGGCCAGAGCCTCCGCAATTTCTACCCTTACTTCCCTCAGTAACCCAGGATGCATCCCATCCGGACCGGATAACTTTTCTACTTTGAGTACTGCCAAACTTTTAAGTACTTCTTCTTTATCTATTTTTATCCGATCCAATATCGCTCCTACCTCCTCCTTTACTGTTACATTGGCAGCATCCTCTTCTCTAGTGAAGACCGATGCGAAGAATTCATTTAGTACCTCAGCCATACCTTCTGCCACCACAAGAAGATCTTTTTTGTCCCTAATCGGCCCCACTTCTCCTTCAACTACCCTTTTAGTATTTATGTTTATAAACGACCTTTTATGTTAGCCGCTAATCTATTCTCATACTCTCTCTTTGCCCCTCTCATTCCCTTTGTACTTTCTATATTTGGCATGGTTCTCTACTGTATTCTGAGCCCTACACTTGTCATAAACCTCCTTTTCTGTTTCATTTTAATCTCTATATCTTTAGTCATCCAGGGAGCTCTACCTTTGGGTTTCCTTCCTCTCCCCCTAGTGGGAACGTGTCTATTCTGTACCCAAACCATCTCCTCCTTGAATGCCGCCCGTTTTTCAATTACTGTTTTGCCTACCAATTTTTAATTCCAATTCACCAGGGCAAGATCCCTTTTTAACTCACTCAAAATAGCTCTCCTCTAGTTAAGTATTTCAGCTCAAAACATTTTTACCCACTAAGTTACTGAAAGTGCAAGTTGATAACGGTGCAGCGAGGGAAACAGGGCAAGCAACTGTGTATCTCTTTAACCAATCAGATTGAAGGATTGAGAAATAAACAGCAGAAGGACTGAGAAGGAAGTGTAAATTAGAGTGGCTGAATTCAATGTCAAACCAGGTACAGAAAGAGAAATAGAGAGGAAAAGAAAGATTGGATTAAGAGAGAGAGAAAAAAAGAGGCAGAAAGAAAAAAGTCAACAATTTATATTTGACATTTTAAAAATCTCCAACAATTAATACCTTAAGGAATGAGACTCCAGGCTTGTTATAGTTAATTTTCAGTGTCAGAGATTGATTGGCAGTAATTAACAATTATCACGTCGTTAAAAGGGTACTTACACTTGTAATGACAAGACTGGACCTTCTATGGCGCATTTAGTTCATATCCACCAAGCAAATACAGCAACTTCACGCCACTCAATGCATGTCAATGGTGTGGCAGACAACGAGATACTGTTTTTACAAAGCTAACAGCGGAACGGCGCAACTTGGACAGCAACTTTAGGATATTGGCATTTAACCGCACATCTGCTCCTCGCCTGAACTTGCTGTACCATTTACGCATAATGATAAGCTCCAATAGTCTCACCGTTATTTTGACAGCAAAATCTGGCTCATTACTGTCTGACTAAGAAAGAAAACTTACATGTTGGAACCACGGGAAGATACGCCCCTTTGGACGATAGCGGCTGTCAACAATGCTCAGCAGCGTCTCCACCACCATAGATATCCAGTGCTGTGTTGGTAAAATCTCAGCCCCAATCTGTACAGATAATAAATGAGAGTGTGACCAGTGGACAAAAAATACATAAATTATCCAGTGTCTATTCTTCCATTTCTTTGCGTTTTTCTGACAATATCAGCTGCTCTGAGGAGACAGTTACCAGTACATACAGAAGTTTGAGAAGATGCTTGTAAAACATAAGACCTTTATCCAAGTTTGCCAACAAGTAACTTAGAGTTTTTCTCCAGTGTAAGATACATATACATTATACTAAATCAAAAGTATGTTCTCCTTTATCAGGGTGGTTTTATTGTCTACCTGTCAGTTTGAATAAACTGAGTTTTCACTGTACTACAAAAAAGAAAATACTGTAAGTAAGCTTGAATCAAAATTTTTCCTCCTTTGCTCCTAGTGAAAAGTTACTTTCTCGATTAAAATCATGACTTTCTGAAACTCCTCTACCATTTAATTGGTTTGAGTGCAATGATAGCTAATTAATTAATTGTATAACACTACAGATTTTTGTTCTCCTGTTATTTCCAAACTAACTATAAACTATTTAATTCAGTACATTTATACCCTGAGATTATTCCCATGTCCTTATATTTATACTTCATGAAGACTGGACACCAGGTCTAAGCAGCAACAATTAAAATCTTGATCAGTCTGACAGATGTGACAGCAGAGCACATCCTTATAAAATAACAACACAGTAAATAAGACCAATTGTTCAACTGCTTCAAAGTTACATGTCTTTTTTAAGACCTGCAGGGTATGTCTGATTCTGCCTTTATAGATCTTCTCCATCAAATCTGCAATATCGATATTGTCTATTCTCTCTCTTCCCCTATGACCATTTCGCCCTCCACTCCCAAGGCTATCTAGTTTCTCTCTCCCCATGTCATCCATTCTCTCCATTCCCCTTGTCATCAATTTTCTCCTTCCCTCACTGCTATCCATCCTCCCTTCCCATCCAATCCATCCCCCCAACTCCCATTCTCCTGCTTCCAACATCATCCATTCCTTCCCTCCCCTCGCAATACATTCTCCCACTGCCATCCATTTCCCCTTCCCTTTGCCATCCATTCAGTCCCATTCCTTTGCTATTCATTCCACCCTCACCTTACTAGCCACTACTCCCCACCAACTCTTACCTGAAACTAGTAGCTCCTCACCTGAAGTTGCTGTACAATTTATGTATAAATAATGGCGAGCACCATTACCCTCACTGTTATTTTGACAGCAAAATCTGTCCCTCTCACTCCTCAGCATGACTGCTGCCTTTGTACACTGTAGGCAGGAATGCTTTCTAGGACTTGGGAGCAGTGGGAACAAGAGGCAGAGGAGGACCAACTGCACTGATTTTTGTCACAAAACGCTGGCACACTGTATCCCCAAACGCTGACCGCTGGCATGTGTGGTACAAGAAGAAAGAAATGAAAATAGTTTACAAAACAAATCATGCAGTAAACCTACTTCAGGTGCATCATTGGGTTCTGATGGCAGGCTACTTTCATATTTGGCCACTGATACAGCAAGCCCAGTCAAAGCCAGGATGGAATTTCCCTGCACCACAGGGCTGTCCCTGTTAACCAAACAGAAGATCAACAGGAAATGCACAAGACTGATTTTTTAAGCTACTACATCATACAGCAACAAAAACCATCACACTTTCAGTCATCATGAAACTTATGAAAACATTTTTTTTTAAATTTCCACTTTAAAAAACAGACAAACTGAGGACCGTGTGGTGCAGTTGGTCAGCACATTATTCTTTCACCTCTAACACCATGATCTGTATCTATCCAGACTGAAGGAGTGAAAGCCTCCTCTCTGCACCAGCTCTAAGAGTCCTATGTGAAGTATGTTCAGGCAGTTTACAATTAAGTTCCTACTGGCTTTGAATCCACTGAACAGAATGTTTTGCAATTCAACCATTTTACTCAGAGATTATAGGAATGACTAGGAAATGATTATTTCACATTTGTGCAGTAAGGGATTATGGTTAAGATACATTGTTCAGATAATGCAGAGAGCGCCTTCTGCACCAGGACCCATGGGATAACTGAACTGGGATTGCTTGATGTTGACAATAATTGCTCAATGTAGAAATACATAAATTTAGTCATCTATCCACCAATTAGAACTGATATTTAGATATTCCTGTGTTGCATTATACCAATATACCAATATTCACCTCTGAGCAATGTTCAACCAGTTTCCTGGAATAAAATATTTTAGTTATCTAGGAAACTTTAAAAGAGAAAGGTGCACTGTGAGGACTTTATTTCTTAAATCAAAAAAAAGTTACAAAGATATATCATTAATTTTGAAATCTTAACTTGAAGCAATCATTCAGTCAAAAGGTGCCTCAGTGATCATGTCATTTCAACAGTGCACATTAATGCATGCCCTGCTGTCTAGATCATTATCTTCTCCAAGCCAATTCCTCCAGCGACATCACTGGTACGCACTTTTGAAAAGAAACAAAAAAATCTACAAAAATCAAAGTAGGCACACAGAAACTGACAGAAAAATGAATGTTAAATTTAAATACAATTCTTTGTAACTATTTGATTTTTAAAAGGGGTCTTTTAGGCAACATTACCTCTTTATAGAAACACCCGATTCATCCAGAAATCGAGTCTCCTGTGTAAAGGAGGCTTACTTAAGGAGAGTGACAAAAGAGCACAAAAATCCAATAGGGCACATTAGTGCTTAAATATCACGAGCATTACTTACTTTGATGCTGATTTAACTACATCAGTCAGCAGGTCCCTGACCCTGTTAAAGAGAAACAACAGGGTTAAAATAATTCATATTTTATTAACCATTCACTACGTGGTTACTTTTTGAACTGTCAAAAATATTCTTTCAAAATAAAGTAGGCTGTTCTTTCTTTTCCCAACACTACTACGTATACCATTCTATTAACCTGATTTTGGGACCATGATCTTCGAAGTAGCGTGACTCCTGATTTCTCATATGCTAATGTGTGACAACATCTTATTTTGTAACTCATCTTCATGTGCTTTACAATTTCAGAGACCAGACAGCAGAAAATACAGTGCTCGGTTAAAGCCTCTCAAAGAAATGTTGAGTATGACAGCCATGAAATCTTTTGAAAAGAAATGAGGTAAAGGGCATGCTCAACAGTGACTACTAAATGGTCCTAGGTGCATAAAAAAATCCATAGTAAACATAAATTTATCATAACATGGATAGCGGGTTGTGGGATCCTGCAGAACTAACCAATCTGATGGAGCATGATGGGTTATACTGAATAGCATTTTCTTGTTCGCTAGTTTGTTATAAAAACGGAAAGAATTATCTGGAAGTTGTTAGGAAGAATATTACTTTTGGGAATTCTACAATAAGACAAATTGAATTGCAATTATAATGTAACCAGAGAGTATTGCTGTTTAATACACAAAACAAAATATATACATATAAATTAGTTTTTAAATTCTTCCGACCAGAGCCAGGATATAAACTGTTTGTACTGCAGCTCCTCAGGATCATCTTTCCCGTGTTTCTGCTGCATCTCCAGCTCGGCCTGTCTCCCCTATAGACAAAGGACATCAATCAACTACACCATCCCACAATGAAACCATTAGTAATCAGTGATCGCAGACAGGAGGAAACTATACATCAGTTCACACTGAGAGAGGCAATAAGCTTGCAGTAAATTTAAAATCAGGCAACTATTAAAAAAGGAACCAGTATGTGACAATTTCCTAAAACCCTCCCTTCTTAAGCATGTGCCATTTTCCCAGCTGGGAATGTAGGGAAACCAACCTGGTCGTTAAGCCTTGCCAATATCACTCTGTAATTGGCAGCAAGGAGGTGCACACGAGGCTCCGCCACTGTTTTTCCATGCCTCGGAAGCAACGTACCTCAGCTCAGAACCTTTCCAATGGCCCAACTCGGGTCCAGAGCCCAGAATGACCCCTTCTCCAACTTCGTCCCCAGGAGGAGAAGGTGACAAGCAAACACTACGCACCTCCCGACATTGGCTTGGCTGAAAAAGGGAGCTCAATAGAATAGAGAGTGGGAGTTAAATGACACCTGTGAACTTCCACTCCATGGCTCTAGTAATCTGTCCTCCTTGTTCTTATTTTCATCCCTCAAGGAAAACACCCGGATTCCGCAGTGTTTCACTCAAGAAAACATGACAATATTGGGGGCCAGAGCATTCAGTTATTGTGGCACAATGGTGTACCAATGTTCTCTGAATTGGTTATGGCTCAGAAAATACTACTCCCATTATTTTTTTTTAAGATTAATTACTGGCATGGAAAGTCTGCATAAGTGAAGCCTTTGCTGCTTTTAAAACACTTCAGAATGCGAAATTGCTCTGCAGCCAAGTTTGATTCTACACAAACGTATCAACTAATGAAGTAAAAGCACAGGCTGTGTGTTAACCACAAGCTATACAAGCTTTAACTTATTTGCTATGGAGTTGCTGCATTAGAAAAATTTACTGTTATACATACACACCATATTAACTTTTTGAACAAGTGTATAATGTACTGAATCTGAAGGGAAAACGTCAAATCTCATGTCTCTCAAGGAAATGAATCGCTGTAGTTCAGAGCAAACAACAAAACATTTGTTGAGTCCTTTTGAGGGTTTTGCAACATGATTTTTTTTAAATCACAGAATCATGGTGAATTTACTTCACAAACCACTATCTGTATTTTCAATTGTTATCCATTGGAAAGAGGAAGTCCTACAACATCTAGTCTTGGCAAGTAGATTCCACCATGAGAACAGGTATAAGTGGTTTAAATAAACCAATAGCTTACGGCCAGGTACCGGTTACTGATATAATACCCAGAAAATAAAGAAAAGAACTAGGATGGCCAGACAATCTCAAAAATAGGTCTGCTGTGGGTTTTTAGAAACAGCTGCAGAAAAAGCAGAACTGGGCTCTCTCGAAGGCTTACTTATAGTCTATCCAGCGTAGGAATATCCAAAATTCAATCCCCCGGCATGTATTGAGTTAGCCAATCTCAGCAGTGATGCTACAATTGCCCTCAGTGTTCCTGCAGGATATACGACAGGATCTTGATCACTGCCAGCAACCTTTGTTGAAAATACACATGGTCTTTGGGTCAGGCCTCCCATTGTTAAGACCCTGTTGAGGCCCAAACATAAATAGAGGCCACTTGGGGGAGCTACCAGAGGGTGAATGGAACCCATGGAATCGTACCCCAGAAAGGACATAACATCTTGAGGCGAGCAGAGAAAATTGGCAAGGAGAAAAAAAAAGAAAAATCTGAATTATTAAGGATATTAAGATACATTCAACAAAGTAAAAGGTCCTTAAAGAGTTAACACAACTACCGATTAAAGTGTACAGAGTGCCATGGAATACACATTCTGACAATGTACAGGTTTGCGAGTGGAAATTAAGCAGGCCCATTGTGGAGCATGGAGTGAATATGAAGGAGAGAATTCATACATTAAATTAGGCAAATCAGTAGGAGCAGAAAAGCAATTATTAGCTCTAAACTATATTTTAAGGTATTTTTTCCCCAACTCATCTAAATGAAATCAAACCATTAAAATATACAAAGCAAGCACAAATAAAGTAACTGGAGAACATTCGGTACAATGAATAGTTACTTAATTATACAATGGCTACAGCCTGCAGACTAGTCTAACACTGCATTTTCACGGAACTACTTTTGACAGCCGTAAGCAGCACCGCATGATGATTTTACCAACTGCTCCTGCCACTCTCCTTAAGAGTCTAATCTCAGAAAACAGAAGAGAAAATGCAAATTGAACTACGAACACAATCATCCCTAAAGAGAAACATTTAAATAAAGTTGAACACTTTGAAATATTATATAATATACCACAGCCTCTGAAACATCGATGTCCCATAATTGGCAACATGCCAAATAAATCATGAGGCATAAGTACAGTAACTCTCCATGATGTAGTACATAATTAACACGTATTTTAACCTTTTCTTCATTTATAGTAACTTTCCTGCCCAAAGTACAACAGTAGTTAGCCAGACTAAACAGACTACGACACAGGTCCCAGTCTGATACCATGGGCTCGATTTTAGGAGGGAGGCGGATTGGCAGCAAAGGGGGGGGGGGTTCGACTGGGCATGTGGGTAATGCGCCCAGTGAATTCGGGGTTCTCTGCACACGATCGCAGCCTAATTGAAAGCACTTACCTTGGCTTCCGGATTTCGTGCTGGAAAGCTGTGCAGCGGGCGGACTGCGCAGCCACATCATAGGCTGTCAGCTGGAGGAGCCCTATTTAAAGGGGCAGCACTGACTGATGCTGCAGAAAGGAGCCAAAATTACAGCATGGAGCATCCTAGGGGGAAGGCTACTCCCAGGTTTAATGATGCCTCACTCCAGATCCTACTGGATGGGGTGAGGAGGAGGAGGACAGAGATCTTCTCCCCAGTGGACGGGAGGAAGTGGCCTGCCTTTGCCACCACGAAGGCCTGGCTCGAGGTGGCAGAGGAGGTCACCAGCACCACCAACATATCACGCACCTGCATACAGTGCAGGAGGCGCTTCAATGACCTAAGTAGGTCAGCCGAAGTGAGTACACTTACTCGTTCCCCTACACTCCCCACAGGCTGGTGGCTGCAACACGTCCATTTCAACTGGGAGTGTTTCCCCCAGTACGCGAAACACGCTCAGTTGAGTTGAAAATCCCACCCCTCCTAAAATATCCTACAAATCAGGTCTGCAAATGACCTGAACTATCTAATTAATTGGTTTAAGTGGGATCCCGCCGGCGGGAGTCCCGCATGAGGGGGCTGCGCGCGCATCTAAGTGCGTCACTGGGGAACCGGACCCGCCCCGGGAATCCCCGATTTTCGGAGCACCCCCCCCCACCCCGCCATCCGAAAATCGAGCCCCATATTTAAAGAAATCATTGACTTGGTCAGATACAGTACACTTACAACTTCATATCTTGTATGTTATGCAGTCAGATCCCCCGCTGTTTAAATATGGTGTAATACCAAGATCTGTGTGCTTTTCTTTATTTCTCCCATCTCCAGTCGATCTGTATGGTTAAGTTTAGCTGCAATTGTTTTGTGACAAAATACGTCTCTAGCTTTGTGATATAAACATATTTCACTACAGTGCAAAATAACTTCCCTTAGCTCATCTCTTTGCCACTGCGCACATCTTCTGGGAAACAATGCAAAGGAAAAGGTTCTACATTGCAAGCATATTCTGAGTAAAGATGATGCACATGCCCTGATCACCCTATCACACAATACCCCACTCTGTGGTGGAGTACCACCAGTCTCGTCTATTCATAAACAAACTTATCAACTGAACAGAAAAAGAATGTACGCTTTCTTTCTCCAATTTTTAAGAAATTTTCCTTCAAGTTTTTACACTGAAGAGGCTGCAGCATTTGTGTCACACTGCACAAGGTAATTTCCTTCAGGATATTGAAGGAGAAATCATGCCATAAATCCATTTAAATTAGGTTTTAACACATATCCTGTGCTTAACTGGAACAATACCCTGGAGGTACAGTCTGTCTGCAGCCACACTGATGCATTGTGCAAAAATTAAAATTTATTCCTGTAATTCGAACATGCGCCAAATTCTAATATTAGAAATGGTCCAGGGCTTGATAATTAAAATGTCAACCTTCTAAATAGGATCAGGGCAATTGAACCAGTAAAATTATAAACAAGTTGATATCAAATATTTCTGGTAATAATTCTAGAAAGTACTGAACAGATCCCATCCGAGTCTGCAAGGTATTATAGGTTACTTCTACTGCACATTTTGCATTACTACAAAGCAATTTCAGTGTTAGATGTGTAGTACAGAAGCCTAAAGGGCCCCGGTACAGGTTGGGCTGCTGAGCGTATGACCACCTCCAGGGGGGTGATCTCACACCACTTTGGCTTCACACAAGCCCACAGGATAAATGCAACCTCATCATGATCTCTTACAAAGATCCCAAGTGGCCCACTGGACCACGTTAAGTTTTTCATGTTGGTAAAGAGCCAACAGGATCTTTGGTTCTTTTACACCATTAACAACGATACTTTTGCAGCAATAAAAATGTTGTTTATCAGAGCACTGCGTATATGTTTAAGTACACATGCACAGTGTTCCATTTTCCTTTGATTTGACAGCAGTACAAAGGTGACACTGTAACTGGGTACTGCTAACTTAGAACACTCTAAAATAGGTACCTGGAGTATAAAGGCAGCATTAAAAAGCACATGCATTTCACATGTGTTTAAAACACTGAAATTTACAGACTATGGCTTCAAAGTCTGATTGGCATTTATCTAAACGCGGTAAGGTGAACAGCACCATTCTAAATAAATGGAGATATTGTTTGAAGGACAGCTCTGAAGAAACATTTTGTCTGCTGAAATATTTTGTAAAATTTAACGTGTATAATTACTGGCCATAATTTTGAACTTTTAATTTTGGAATGGGGTAGGAATCCATTGCTGGCTCAAGAATTTTAACTGGTATATTTACCTGCAGAACCGCCTGGTATGTTCTACCCATAAATCCTAGCCATGCCTGGGACAGCAAAATTGACTTATGCCACTCAGAAGGTTGAATAGGCACCTAGAAATAAAGACGAGACCATTAGAAAAATACTAAATTTTACTATATCATAATTGATATTTAAGATCTACAGAAAATAATCTGAAATTACCATGCACACAATTTTATTTTTTGATAATGTAGAAAAACAATCTCATCTTAATTTCAACATTCACTGTTTTGATTGTCACAGAGTTTATTAATGGAGTTGACAAGGGATCCAAGAATGGCAAGAGAAGTGCCTAATTAGAGTAATCTTTTTTTGTTTCCACCGCCAATGGCTCACGGAAGTGTGGAACATTTTGGCCACTCACTTTTACCAAAGAAGTAATGCAGGCAAGGTTAAGGAAAGCCATTCGTTTGTCATTTCTGGGGTGACTTCATTGGTTTCTTCAACCATTTTCTTACAAGTTATGGCATGAACTTTTTTCTATGTCTTGATCTATCGCAAGTTGACTTTAGGGATCGCTGAACCCGATTTCATAGTATCATAGTATGTGCAGCACAGGAGGAGGCCATTCGGCCCATCATGCCTGTGCCGACTCTCTGAAAGAGCTTCTTCTGCAATTCCGACAGCTTTTTCCAATAAAATTTGTTCTGAAATTCCAGGGAGATTTTTATTGCACGCTGCCGTGAACCATCCAGGAAGTTCTGCTCCAACATCATTGAGTTTAGAAGTGCACAACCATTTCAGGCCATTTCCGAAATCTCTGCTTCTGACCCAATTGAAGACAAAATCCTGTTGTCCTTTGTAGATTTTGCCGATGGCTGCTTGAGTAACACCGTATTCCTTTGCTAATTCAGTCTCTGACTTTGACTTTTTGTCCAGAGCAGTGATAATTTTGTACAGAAAAACATAGAAGGTTACAGCACGGAAGGAGGCCATTCGGCCCATCGAGTCTGTGCCGGCTCGATGCATTAGCAATCCAGCTAGTCCCACTGCCCCGCCCTATCCCTGTAGCCCTGCACATTTTTTTGTTTCAAGTACTTATCCAGTTCCCTTTTGAAAGCCATGATTGAATCTGTCTGCACCATCCCCTCGGGCAGTGCATTCCAGATCATAACCACTCGCTGTGTAAAAAAGTTTTCCTCATGTCACCTTAAATCTATGCCCTCTGGTTCTTGACCCTTGCACCAATGGCAAAAGTTTCTCTCTATCTATTCTGTCTAGACCCTTCATGATTTTGAATACCTCTATCAAATCTCCTCTCAATCTTCTCTGTTCCAAGGAGAACAATCCCAGCTTCTCCAATCTATCCACATAATTTAAGTCCCTCATCTCTGGAAATCTCCTCAGCATCCTTTCTAAGGCCTTCACATCCTTCCTAAAGTGTGGTGCCCAGAACTGGGCACAATACTCCAGTTGTGGCCGAACCAGTGTTTTATAAAGGTTCATCATGACTTCCTTGCTTTTGTACTCTATGCCTCTATTTATAAAGTCCATGGCCTCGTATGCTTTCTTAACCGCTTTCTCAACCTGCCCTGCCACCTTCAACGATTTGTGCACATATACCCCCAGATCCCTATGTTCCTCTACCCCTTTTAGAATTGTGCCCTCTAGTTTATATTGCCTCTCCTCATTTTTCCTACTGAAATGCATCACCTCGCATTTTTCCATGTTAAACTTCATCTGCCATGTGTCCGCCCATGCCACCAAAGTGTCTATATCCTCTTGAAGTCTATCAGTATCCTTACAAGTTTTGTGTCGTCTGCAAATTTGGAAATTGTGCCCAAGTCATTAATACATATCAAGAAAAGCAGCGGTCCCAGCACTGGGGAATGTCACTGCACACCTCCCTCCAGTGCGAAAAACAACTGTTCACCACTACTCTCTGCTTCCTGTCATTTAGCCAATTCTGTATCCATGTTGCTATTGCCTCCTTTATTCCATGGGCCTCAATCTTAATTGCAAGCCTACCATGTGGCACTTTATCAAATGCTTTTTGAAAATCCATGTACACCACATCAACTGCGTTGCCCTCATCTACCCTCTCTGTCACCTTATCAAAAAATTGTATCAGGGGTTAGTTAAACACAATTTGCCTTTAAGCAATCCGTCCTGGCTTTCCCAAATCAATCCACACTCGTCCAAGTGACTGTTAATTCTGTCCCGGATTATCGTTTCTAAAAGTTTCCCCACCACAGAGGTTAAACTATAGTTGCTGGGTTTATCTTTACACCTTTTTTGAACAAGGGTGTAACATTTGCAATTCTCCAGTCCTCTGGCAACACTCCCTTATCTAAGGATGTCTGGAAGATTATGGCCAGTACCTCCGCAATTTCCACCCTTACTTCCCTCAGTAACCTCGGATGCATCCCATCTGGACCGGGTGACTTATTTACTTTAAGTACAGCTAGCCTTTCTAGTACCTCTTATTTCTCAATTTTTAGCCCATCCAGTATCTTAACTATATCTTCCTTTACCGAGACTCTGGCAGCATCTTCTTTCTTGGTAAAGATCGATACAAAGTATTCATTGAAGACCTCAACCAGGCCCACAGCCTCCATGAGTAGATCTCCTTTATGATCCCTAATCAGACCCACCCCTCCTCTTACTACCAGTTTACTGTTAACATGCCTGTCGAAGACTGTTGGATTCCCTTTTATGTTGGCCACTAGTCTATTCGCATACTCTCTCTTTGCCTCTCATTTCCTTTTGCACTTCCCCTCTGAATTTTCTATATTCTGCCTGGTTCTCACTTGTATTATCAACCTGATATCTGTCATACGCCCCTTTTTTCCGCTTCATCTTATTCTCTACCTCCTTTATCAGCCAGGGAGCTCTGGCTTTAGTTGCCCCACACTTCTCCTTCGTTGGAATGTACCTTGTCTCTGCCCGAATCATTTCCTCTTTAAAGGCCGCCCACTGTTCATGTGGCTCAAATTCAGAACTGTAGGCTTTCTTTTTTTATTTGATTCCATTTCCACAAAAATAACAGCTGCCGAGAGTGCTAAAATACCGTAATGTTACCATACTGTAACAGCCTCCCTTAAATGACCGCCCGCATAGGAAGCACCGCCCTTCTAAGAAGATCGAGCAATTATGAGCAAACAATTTGGTCAGGTCAATCTGTGGTCGTTAGGGTGGTCGATGGTGATACACCAACAGAGCTCTACACCGACAGGGGGAGAGAGAGCCGCACGCTGACAGGGGGGAGAGAGAGCCATAAACTAACTGAGAGCTGACCACCAACTATTAAACCTTCAGGGAATCAGAACAGACCAGGGATTGAATTGCAACCTTTGCCCACTAAACCCGCAGAGTGAGGTTCACTAAAAAAGGACAACTTCTGTTGGGTTTGTGTGCCTTGCTTTGAGGAGTACTTTATTGTTTGGTGAGGTTGTTAATCCAGTGAAGTTCTGTGCCGATGGGTTGACAGTTGCTTCATTAGATATATTGTAAACAATTTTACAACACCAAGTTATAGTCCAGCAATTTTATTTTAAATTCACAAGCTTTCGGAGGCTTCCTCCTTCGTCAGGTGAACGATGTGAACATTGTTCACCTGACGAAGGAGGAAGCCTCCGAAAGCTTGTGAATTTAAAATAAAATTGCTGGACTATAACTTGGTGTTGTAAAATTGTTTACAATTGTCAACCCCAGTCCATCACCGGCATCTCCACATCATTAGATATAGTAACATCTTATTGTAACATTCGGGTACTGAGTGTACGGAGTGTAACAATTTTTCATCCATCCAATACATGACACCTGGGGTAAGGGGGGAGGTCCTCTGTTTATGACGAGGACGTGTCTCTTCTGATATCCACCAAGCAAGTCATTGTTGTTCGTTGAAATACGGTACAACAATATTTGATGTTTTGTTAATCGGAAACCCAAACTTGTTATCATTCACCTAATGGTGATACATTATTTGGCTTTAACAATATAATATACAAGCTCAAATGTGCACAAAACACACTAAGTACATCTGGGACCGGCTGCCAGTATAACATGCGGATTGTAACAATATGTGACTTAACATTATGCAAATTTGGCTGTAATACATGTTTTGTGTTTATTTTTGAAAGTAAGAATTTGGAAAAACTGCATAATCATTATAGATACAGTAAAATTAGTTTGGAAATACTTTGCAATACTGCGACAGGAGAAACCATTGTAGGAAACGTGCTGGCTGTGGTGGAATAGCTCGGAATACAACCATGAAAGGGCGGTGCCACAGAGGAGCACCACAGAAGACAGATGGTGGAAGAAGATGGAGTAGGCAATTATACTGAAGGCTGTAATGAGAGGGCATTATATCGTGCTATAGGAGGGTGAGGCAGCTGATTTATTGGTCTCAATTTCAGAGACAAAGAAATCCATGAGCTACCCAATGAGCACTTTGCACCAGAGGTGAGAATGTAAGGGGAAGGAGATCCTTAGAGGTGGTTTATGGTGGTGGAGAGGAGCCTGCATTTGTTCTTACTTTCAAGGATGATCCTGGAGCAGCAAAGGAATTTGGCAGGAGAGGGAGAGGCAATATCCTTGAGATCGTTAAGCTAGACAGAGCAGTGGATGAACAGACAGCTCATGTTGAAAGTAAGCTAAAGTCTGGGTGCCCCTGGATTTGAGGTGGTGATGGTGGATGCTGTAGTGGACAATAATGATGAGAGAGTATCAAAGGTGGAAATAAGACAGCTGTTGAGTGGATTACCAGAGGTGGCAATGCTGCAGTGGATCAACTACCAGAGGAGAGGGAACTGTGAGTGAGAGAGTTGTTGGCAAGAGAGAAGGGGGCTGTTCTATCTGCATTTTACTCTTTTAATAAATCTTTTAAAATTCTCAGAGAAATGGAGAAGCAGTGTACTGGTTAAGTCCAAGTGAGGCAGGAAGGGAAAGACGACAGGAGGGCATCTGCTCGTCAAACAGTGGTGGTGGTCCCAATGGCCCCTTTTGAAAGGGGCCACATTAAACTCTGATGTGCAGAAAACTATTGTAGGCTGTGGTATTGGCCCACAAGTAATCAAGTTTGGAAAATACACTCAATCAGCTGCAATTCTATGCAAATGCAAAACATTTATGTTTACTTATTCTTCACATATGGCACGAAAACCTACCTCATGGATAAGGGCTGCAAGCATCTGTTGGTAACTACGTCCTCTACTAACAAGAAATCGATTGATAGGTTTGCCATCTTTGTCAGTCTGAATGTGTAGGTCATAACAAAGCAATAGGCCAGCTGCAAGAAAGGAGGAAAAATTTTAACTGGATGAACTAACTTTCAGAAGACAGAGGATATTTAACATGTAACTGTAATATCTTACTTAGCCCATGAATGAGGAAGCTGTGAGTGTGTGATGAAGATCTTCATCACAAATGGTATAAACTAGATATCCAGAGTAAATAAAAATTGAGAATGTTGTTACTTTTCAGAGCAATTATCTTCTCATTCTTTGTTCAACCTCAAATGAAAAAAAACACACCTGGAAACACTGCCTCTTGAAGAAATTAGTGTTGTGGAGGTTCAGAAGATCTCCCACTCCATATTCTTAGGGACATACCAGGAACATAGTTTAAACTTTGGTGCTGCTTTTCGAAGCTCCCTGGTTATATGCACTTGGTTGCCCAATTACCAGGAAGCTGTTGCTCCGTCAGCCTTTTCAGCAAACCCAATGCCAAACCTGATCTCCTTATAATGAAGTAGCATAAGATTAACTATCCTGACCTCTGAGGTCCAACAAATCCATGGATGATCCCTGCCACAACTTAGCCATCTGCCCAAAAGTTATCCACATTAGCCTGTATCTAATTCTGAATAATAATAGGAACTTCAGTATAACTGAGCCAATCTAGATCTACTGCAGAATCTTTACTCAATGTGCTTAAGATGCCAGAGGTAGGTGGAGAGCTTGCATCGTATTGCTTATATTTCTCTGGGAAAATTGGAGTTTTCTTCCTCGGCGGGGGACTGGCAATATTTTGTCTGCATTTGGAAGATAGCAGGCAGGCCAGTAAGAGTCTGTGTGAACAGAAATGCCCAGAAGCTTGGGGGATACAATAAAGCCCATCAAGCCTGAACGCCAGAGGCAGCCTGGAATCAATTCATCCAAAGTTATTTTTGCTATGATCTTTTGGGTGAGGGGGAGAACTGATGATTAAAGACCTGAAAAAGCATGACATGCAGAAATTTCCACTGAGGCAATTAAAGCACCTTTGCTTGTTCCAGGACTTTATTGCGTTCAACAATGAACTGAGAAGCAATCCTTGCATTGTACTCACTGAATCAGATATGTGTGCTAAGTCAGCACTACATCATGCCGTAACAGCCTGAAACAACTTTTTCTCTTAATGGAGGATAATGCAAAGTAGCCACCAGTCTCCTTACTGAATTTATTAGTGGCTATCTTGTATTTATGGCCCCCCCACAAGTGGAAACATCCTCTTTATGTCTATCCTATCGAACCCCTTCATAATTTTAAAGACCTCTTTCAGGTCAGCCCTCAGTCTTCTCTTTTCTAGAGGAATGGGCCCCAGCCTGTTCAGTCTTTACTGATAGTTATACCCTCTTAGTTCTGGTATCATCCTTGAAATCTTTTTTGCACTTTCTCTAGTGCTTCTATATCAATTTTGTAATATGGAGACCAGAACTGTTTACAGTACTCGAAGTGTGGTCTAACCAAGGTTCAAAAAAGTTTAAAGTAACTTCTCTGCTTTTGAATTCTATTCTTCTATCAATGAACCCCAGTGCTTTGTCCACCTTGTTAGTCATCCTGGTAAAAACTGAGGCAGAGTAACCATTCAATATCCATTACCTGTGAGTTTATCTTGTGCATCTCTCTATCTTAATTTTCCTTTTGTTATATATGTGTCTATAGAATACTTCACTATTTCTTTTTATATTTTTGGGTAATTCCATTTCATAATTCCTCTTTACCTTCCTATTTTTTTAAAAACTTCTTTTCTAACCTCTTCGTATACCCTTTTGTCGTCCTCTCCTTCATTGTCTATGTACTTAGAGTGTGCCTTTTTCTTTAATTTCAATTATACCCTTATCTCTTTATTCATCCATGGTGTATCATTATTGGCTAGTTTTCTAGCAGAATATACTTCTCCTGAACTTGATTGATCACCTTTTTAAATATTTCCCACGGCTGTTCGATCTCTTTGTCTTTCAATATTTCTTTCCAATTTACCTTCCTAGTTCCATCCGTATCCCCTCATAATTAACTTTTATCCAATCTATTAATTTGGTCTTTGTCTTACTTATGTATCTCTCAATCATTATCTTAAACCTTATTATGTTGCGATTGCTATTGCCTAGATGCTCCCCTACACATACTTCTCTGATCTGCTCTGGTTCATTTCTCATTACTAGATCCAGCAGTGATTCCTCTTTTGTTGGGCTTTTTACGTACTGGGTAAGAAAAGGGTCCTGTACACAATGTAAAAGCTCCGTTCCCTTTTCTCTTCTATCTACCTCTTTTTGCCAGTTTATTTGGAGTTGAAATCTCCCATGATTATTATTCTATGTCTTTTACCCATTTCATAGATTTGCCTACATAATTCTCCCTCCACTGTTAGATGGTCTGTAGTATGCCTCTGTTAGCATGATCAACTCCTTATTATCCTTTATCTCAATCCATTTGGATTCTGTTCCTGTCTTAATGTTAGTTATGTCCTTTTTTTCTACTGCCATTATATTATCTCTTATTAGTACAGCTACTCCACTTCCCCTTAATGGAACTCACTTTGACATATACCCAGTTCTTTTTCTTTCAACAATGTTGCTAATGTTTGTGGCTTGTCTCAATGGTATAAGCCACTTCCTGCTGGGGTTAAGTGGTAGAAGCCATCCTGGGTCAGCACCAGATCTGGCGAATGGGCACAATTAAATCAGCTAAAGCATTTTGGTCACTCAACAGAAATAAATGTCAGATGGCACAACACTGATGGACAAACCTGAAGGTTGGACCAGTTTATAATCAATACTAGAAAAAATTGTGTGGGATCTAAAGCCTGCTCCCCAATGTACAAACCAAAACAAAGTTTGGCTTGACTTTGACTTGATTGGAAAAAACATACTGTCAATTGTTTTAAACACAAAAAAATGTGACAAGCAAACTTTTTCTGGTATGACAGACAACAGAGATCTGCCGACAACAGCAGAAAAACAATGAAGTGCAGTTCCCAGAACAAAGCCAGCAAAGTAGGGCAAAATCACCTAAAAGCACAGGTCACAAATTTCTTAACAGGATAGTGTTTCCAGATGGTTTTGCCCTGTAGAATAGTAGCAATATCTTATCTCTTTGTTCTGGAGGCTGAACTAACAAAAATTCTCTTTATACAATATTTTTTTTTAAAAGTAAAAAAGCTTAATGTAATATGAAGGACTATTAAGGAACTCTGGACCATTGAGGGGCTTTAATGATCTCAACAGTTATGTGAAGCAGCTTTCATCTTTCCTTCAAGGAAATGTGCATTGTGACATCCCCCAAAAATTGACAGTAAACAAGTTCCACATTTCAGAAATGTACATGTGTTACAAGGCTGTAATACAAATCAAGGATTTCACAATTCCATCAAAGAGCAAAAATACATGTCAAATATCCCATGTTGTCATCAGAATCCCAGAGGTTTGAAATGTATTTTTTCAGACACTCCTTACCCCCCTCACCTATACTTTTGAGTATATTGGTGACTTTTGCAGAAGAAACAATGGGAAAAGGAGGGACAGAAGTAGCTTTGTCTACTTTTAGAGCACAACTTACTATTATCGGTTGTAGTTATTATTAGATTACATGGATATCTGTAAACTAGCAATGCAATGATTAAACTTGTTTGATTTGTGGAACTTCTGGGAACATAGATAGGGTGAGGACACCCTCCAAACGCTTTGTCAAAAAGATTGATCACTAATTCACCTGCTAGGCCAGATTTCAGTCCAGGTTGTTTGTTCTTCTCGTACGTCTTGAGCATAAAGTTTGGAATCCCTGCTACAGTCTTTCCTTGATCAGAGCGTACAGTTCCGCCTCGGAGTGCTGAATAATACACTCCCCTGGGCATTGCAGTTAATTCTTGGATCACAAGGGATGACAAAAACTCTTCAAAAGCTGCAAGAAAAGGTCAAAGAACTACTACTTCTGGCTGTCATGAAGGACAAAATTAGTAACTGCAAGTTCAAATTTAAATAGCATGGTCAAGACAATTACTCCCATGTGTTATCTTGACTTTGAGTTCACCTCTGCCTAAACTTTTATTCAGGAAGCTACCAGTAAGCGATGTCAGATGCTCCATTGAAGAGACAAATGCTTTTAACTCTTTCCTCCTCTAGTGATTAATGTATGATTAATTACTATGTTACCAACACTGGCCTCAGGACAAACAGCTAGTATTAGACACAGGGAAGAACGACTGCATTCTGCTTTTTGGAGCAGCTAGGAAGATATTTAGTCACAAACTTTATTTAAAATTAAAACAAACTAATTTCTGATCTAGACTGACAAACATAATTTCAGGTCTAAACGACGTCATCAATATAAATTTTGTAATTCTGCTTGCAATCATCAAAATCAGAAAAGTAATTCCTTGCAGTGTATTGATGCCAGATTATTAAATAAAGAAGAAAGGCACATAAACCAAGCTCTTGACAAAAAATGGCAGGGTTATTGGTGTAAATCAGCCAAACCATTTTTTTGCTTGTGATCACAATAATTGGCATTTGATCACAAAAGGCAATTTACACTTAATGTTACCACAGAATTTTAAAAAAGAAAAAACTGAAATGCGGATCCTGTAACCAAGAGGTGTGTTAGGAAAGGAGGATCCCAAATGAAAGCTCAAAGGCACTTCTTTAGTAATAAGTCCACATGTAGGATAGCCTGCATGTTTCAAAGATGATACACAATCTTGGGTCTCTCACAGCCAAACAGGCACACTTGCAGTAAAAGAGAAGAGGGCTGGTTAAACCCTACTCCCAAATCTACCACTGCCCATAGATTCCACATCTCCTGGTCTGAAGTGGAGAGGCTGAGGCCAGACTGGCACACTCTTCCACATCTTCTGGTACTGTCCCCAAATATAATCATTCCTGAAAGTGCTCTGGGCCACCGCAAAGGCCAAGAGCAGCACTTAAATGCTCTAAGACCCTTTTGTCTATGGATTTGAGGGTGTCCTGAGATAGCAGATTAGCAAAATTCTCACTATTCATGGCAAGATGATGCACTGTCCCTGCAATGGCAAAACCCCAGTGCAAACGCATGAATTGGGCTGCTATGGGACTAATGCCAGTCAGCGCATGTGAAGTAAGGGTGTTACCAGGACTGGCTTTTAATCCTCTTTCTGAAGAAAGAAATCAAATGCCTTGAGACGTTTTTCCATGTAAAAAGGTCTATACAAATGTAAGTTGTTAGTGTTGCAGTAAATGACAAAATCCCTTTCAGCAACTGCACAATACAATCTTCTAGAAGCAAGGACAGCCTGAATCAACAGAGAACATTAGTGACCCAACCAAATGAGTAGGGCATCAGCCATGTGCATCTATCTACCTGCCAAAATTAAAAGGCAAACGTAGCACCATTGTTTAAAAAGGTACGAGGAAAAGGCCGAACAATTATAGGCCGGTCAGTCTTACCTTGGTGGTGGGCAAACTATTAGAATCAATACTGAGAGATAGGATAAACTGTCACTTGGAAAGGCATGGTTTAATCAGGGATAGTCAGCATGGATTTGTTCAGGGAAAGTCATGCCTTACAAATCTGATTAAATTCTTTGAGGAAGTGACAAGGAGGATTGATGAGGGTAGTGCAGTGGATGTTGTCTACATGGATTTTAGTAAGGCATTTGACAAGGTCCCACATGTCAGACTGGTCAGAAAGGTAAAAGCCCATGGGATAAAGGGAAATGTGGCGAATTGGATCCAAAATTGGCTCACTAACAGGAAACAAAGGGTAAAAGTCGATGGATGTCTTTGCGAATGGAAATCCGTATCCAGTGGTGTGCCACAGGGCTCAGTGTTGGGTCCCTTGCTGTTTGTGGTATGTATTAATGATTTGGACTTGAATGTAGGGGCCATGATTGGCAAATTTGCAGACGACACAAAAATTGGCCGTGTAGTTGATAGTGAAGAGGATAGCTGTAGACTCCAAGAAGATATCAAGGGTTGATGGAGTGGGCGGAAAAGTGGCAAATGGAGATCAACCCGGAGAAGTGTGAGGTAATGCACTTAGGGAGGGCAAACAGTAAAAAGGAATATGCAGTAAACGGGAATATATTGAGAGGGGTAGAGGAAGTGAGAGACCTTGGAGTGCATGTGCACAGGTCCCTGAAGGAGGCAGTACAGGTAGATAAGGTTGTGAAGAAGGCATACGGAATGCTCTCCGTTATTAGCAGAGGTATAGAATACAAAAGCAGGGATGTAATGATGGAACTGTATAAAACTCTGGAAAGGGCACAGCTGGAGTATTGTGCGCAGTTCTGGTCACCACATTACAGGAAGGATGTAATTGCTCTGGAGAGAGTGCAGAGAAGATTTACAAGAATGTTGCCAGGGCTTGAAAATTGCAGCTACGAGGAGAGATTGGATCGGCTGGGGTTGTTTTCCTTGGAGCAGAGCAGGCTGATGGGAGACTTGATTGAGGTGTACAAAATTATGAGGGGCCCAGATAGAGTAGACAGGAAGTACCTGTTTCCCCTAGCGGAGAGTTCAAGAACTAGAGGACATAGATTTAAGCTGATTGGCGGAAGGATTAGAGGGGACATGAGGAAAACCTTTTTTTACCCAGAGGGTGGTGGGTGTATGGAATTCACTGCACAAATTGGTGGTAGAGGCAGGGACCCTCAACTCTTTTAAAAAAGTACCTGGACCTGCACCTAAAGTGCTGTAAGCTGCAGGGCTACGGACTGGGTGCTGGAAGATGGGATTAGAACGGGCACCTGGTTGTTCTTCGAGCCGGCGCGGACACGATGGGCCAAATGGCCCCCTTCTGTGCTGTATCTTTTAACCATAAGAGATAGATGCAGGAGTAGGCCATTCGGCCCCTCGAGCCTGCTCCGCCATTCAATGAGATCATGGCTGATCTGATTTTTACCTCAACTCCACTTTCCCGCCCATTCCCCATATCCTTTGACTCCCTTCCTGATCAAAAATTTGTCTAACTCAGCCTTGAATGTATTCAATGACTCAGCCTCCACAGCTTTTTGGGGCAAAGAATTCCAAAGATTCACGACCCTCTGGGAGAAGAAATTCCTCCTCATTTCCGTCTTAACCGATGACCCCTTATTCTGAGACTATGCCCCCTAGTTTTAGATTCCCCCATGAGGGGTAACATCCTCTCAGCATCTACCCTATCGAGTCCCCTCAGAATCTTGTATGTTTCAATAAGATCTCCTCTCATTCTTCTAAACTCCAATGAGTATAGACCCAACCTGTTCAATCTTTCCTCATAAGACAACCCTTCCATACCCGGAATCAACCTAGTGAACCTTCTCTGAACTGCCTCCAATGCAAGTATGTCCTTCCTTAAATAAGGGCACCAGAACTGTACGTAGTACTCCAGGTGTGGTCTCACCAGCACCCTGTACAGTTGTAGCATGACTTCCCTGCTTTTATACTCCAACCCCTAGAAATAAAGGCCATTTCTATGGTTCTATGGACTTGTTTTAAATTTTTCAAATCTAAAACACCAGGTCGCAGCTGAGGAGCGGAGAGTAGGGAGAGAGAGATCATGGGCCGTGGAGAAGATCAGGGGTCCGATGCCGGGAAGAGATCGGTGGGGGGTGGTCCGATGTCAGGAGGAGGAGATGGGGCGGGAGTCCAATCGCGGTTGTGAAAGCAGGTAAGCTTGGTGGACCGGGGCAGGGGGGGGGGGGGGGGGAAAGGGGGTGGAGAGCACTCCTGGTCCTTCTGGCCTACAAGCAGTGCTGGAAAGGCACTTACTTGTTCCATTCAGCCCATTCTTGCCTCACTTCAGCTGCCAGGTTTCCATAAGCCTGGAAAACCCAGTCCCCAGGAGTTAAATGAGAATCACAGGTTAAATTTGAGGTAAGCAGACCTGCCTCCAGATAGCAGGTTCGTCGCTCGACCCCCCCCCCCCCACCCAAACTACCTCTTAAAACTGGGAGTTGAAGGAGGTTGGGGTCAGGTTTCTGATTTTTTAAAATTTTAACACCCCCTCCCCCAGTCTGTCCTGGGGGGTTAAAATTACTCCCACTGTATCCATAAATGCAATGTAAAAAATATACACATCTGCACCACTGTGTAAAGCTACGTACAATCTTGTTCTTAACTTAAGAACGTTTTTTTTAAAAAATACCAGAGAATGCTAATTAGCATTAAAATGAGCCTGTTTAACCTATGATTAATTGCCATCTTTCAATATCTATTAGTAGTGTAGTCTTTTGAATTTGGAGTCTCCTTAACTAATACACCACCAGTTTTTTGTATCTTCAGTCAGTATTTCACAAACGTATAAAAAAATGAAATACCAAACTGAAATTTAAAAGTTTTTCCAGTATGACTGCCGAGTAATGACGCTGATTTAAGTGAATGCTGATAACTGCATAGCCCCTTAAGTGAATTAAATCTCGAGCACAAACCTTTTTCTTATGACTCCACAGTTTATTTAAATGAACTAGACAGCCTGTTTAAGTGAATCACATTATCATCTGCTGCTTTATCCTGCCTGTCGTTTCTGATCTAATGCTGACGCAATAGCTTAGATTAAATCAGAGTAATGGTGCCAGCGTGTTTAGGCAAACTTCTGCTCTGATGTAATCTTAGCTGTTTGGTTAGCAATGATATTTTACTGGTATAAGGTTCAAAGCACATGGTGGGGGGCAGGGAGGTAGAAAGGCAGCAACACATCATAAGTGTTCAATGGAAGACAGCATGACATCGGGACGCTCGGGCGGAAGCAGAAGGAGCACATCAGGAGGGTTAGACAGGAGGCAGCAGCACATCAGGAGAGCTGGTAAAATATTTCTATAATAACACTAATGAGGGAAAAAATAGGAAAATTGCTTAAATGAATAGCCCAGATACTTGAATAAATTTAGACAGCTTATGGACTGTTCACTTAGAGGTTCCTCTGTCCTGCGCTTCTCAACAAGCCCTTTCCTTTATTGCCTGCGGCTAACTTCAATGAATAATGCACTAACATGACCTCACACCACGTTCGTCAACTCTGATCCTCAGTGTTCAAAAGAGGTCTGACTGATTGTACCCATAATGTGTATTTTTATTTTTGGTGGGTGCGGAGGGAGTTAATATCCAAACGATCGAGATGCAGGTTATCTTTTAATCCTTCGTCCTTTTCGGGGCTACTCAATCTTCCAAATGCATATTGCCTTCAGAAAACCAGGCATTTGATGACTGTTTTTTCTAACTCCTGTTTTCAATGTTTTTGGAGAAACTCAACAATAACAGTGCAGATTGTGGCATCGAGAGACCCTAAGGAATTGGTGGAGTTTCATGAGTTATTAGTGGTGATATTCAGAGTCTTGAAGCACAGCTACCAGAATCAATGCTTCAAACCTGATTTTTTTTTTAAAAACTTAGCTCTTCAACTAAAGCTCAATGTTGCTGCTTCATTTTGAGATAAAATAATTACCAGCCTCAGTACATACCAGAGAACACAGGAGGAGAGGTCATTAAAAGCAGCTTCATGTAAGATGCACCTGGGACTGAAAGATCCTCTTCCTTCTCTTCTTCTTCTGCATTCATTTCCATCTCATCACTTTCATAATCATTTTTTCTTTCTGGCCTTACCTAGATAGAAAATACAACATTAGCACATCATCTACTTTTAACACATTTTCAAACTATAATTTGACAAGTGTATGTTTCCAGTGTTCTGCATAGCAACTTGACCAAAAATTGTCCAGTGATTATTCATTTTCACCTTCGATCACCATAGGTTGCCCAGACAATGGAAGAAAAGGGGCGGGGGGAGGTGTGGGGGAAGTCTAAATGAAAATAAAAATATAAAGATGTTGCTTAAAGAACACAAGAGCTCCTTTAATACATAGGCAGCTGTCCTGCATTCACTACCTTACCTCAGAGACTGGTAATTCTAGGGTACATGATCAAAATATATTTTTTTAAGATTAGGCCTAACTTTTCAGCCATCTTCAGGTGGGATCCATTCAAGAAGATATTTGATACCACATTGATATCCGAAGCCCAAAATCCCCCAATGCTTTATTGTGCTGCTGGAAAGGAGACGTGGTGGGACTTCCGCCTGCAATGACCACGCCGTAAATAACAACAACCTGTATTTCTATAGCGCCTTTAACGTTGTAAAACATTCCAAGGCGCTTCACAGGAGCATTGTCAAACAAAATTTCACACCGAGCCACATAAGGAGCTATTAGAACAGGTGACCAAAAACTTGGTCAAAGAGGTAGGTTTTAAGGGGCGTCTTAAAGGAGGAGAGGTAGAGAGGCAGGGAGGGAATTCCAGAGTTTAGGACCTAGGCAGCTAAAGGCACGGCTGCCAATAGTGGAGCGATTAAAATCGGGGATGCACAAGAGGCAAGAATTGGAGGAGCATAGAGATCTTGGAAGGTTGTAGGGCTGGAGGAGATTTCAGAGATAGGGAGGGGCGAGGCCATGGAGGGATTTGAAAACAAGGATGAGAATTTTAAAATCAAGGCGTTCCCGGACTGGGAGCCAATGTAGTTCAGCGAGTACAGGCGTGATGGGAGAACGTGACTTGGTGCGAGTTAGGATATGGGCAGCAGAGTTTTGGATGAGCTCAAATTTATGGAGGGTGGAAGATGGGAGGCCAGACAGGAGACCATTGGCATACTCAAATCTGGAAGCAACAAAGGCATGGATAAGGGTTTCAGCAGCAGATGAGCTGAGGCAGGGGCAGAGACGGGTGATGTTATGGAGGTGGAAGTAAGTGCTCTTGGTGATGGAGGGACCTGTGGTCGGAAGCTCATTTCAGGGTCAAATAGGATGCCAAGGTTGCGAATGGTCTGGTTCAGCCTCAGACAGTGGCCAAGGAGAGGGATGGAATAAGGTGGCTAGGGAATGGAGTTTGCAGTGGTAAATGACAAGATCAGGTTACTTAAACATACAGAAAACTGGGAAGGATGAGAGCTAGACATCCAATAGGCCCTGAATGGTCAGCAGTGGGGTCAGGGGTCACAAAATACCTGAAGGAGAGGCAAAGAGTGAGTATAGTAGCACCTTGCAAATTGGCTGCCACATTGCAACAGTGATTACATTCTAAAAGTATTTCATTGGCTGTGAAGTGCATTAGGTCATCCTGAGGTTGCAAAAGGAGTTATATAAATACAAGTTTTTTCTTTCTTCTTTAGCAACCTCACCAGAGCAGCCAAGTTAAATGACCTGCTCCCCCTGATTTTTCCTTGTAGTCTCTTTATATGTCTGACACTCCTTCATTCACTGCCGTCACAGTGCCAGAGGAGGCAAAAGGTAAAAATGGGATCTGACAGTGGGGAATAAAATCTCCACTGAAGTCAGCCCCTGGTTCCTAAGCTGGCAGATTTAGATCTGAGGTTGTGCTCTAAATGGAAGCACTGAGGAACATTTTAGAGGACCTGAGACATGGCAGAAGTCCAGTGCCATCCTCAGTACTGTGCTACCTGAAGCAAGTGGTGGTATCATGAACATATGCATCTGTTCCCCGACAGCAGTCTGTATCTGATGCAGTCACAGCCTCCAAAGTGGATGCTTTGATCGCAAGCCGTCTGACCTTAGGGGACCATTTGGAGACAACAATGGAAACTGGCTTCCAACAGATTTGGAGCAGCACCTCTCAGGGTCTGTAGGTTCCTAACTGATACCATCAGGTCTGTCCTCCCACCAATCAGTAGACATAAGCCTTGATTTTAACCTAATACGCCCGGCGAGTTCAGGGGTGCGTTTGGCTCAACCCACCCGATTTTACACATAAAGACTTCAATGAAGCTGAAAAATCAGGCAGGGTGTAAATCAGGCGCCTGACCCAAATGCACTCTGTTCACACTGGCCACTTTAGGCTAAAATTGGGGCTTCAAATCCAGCACCTGCACAAGTGGTGTGGCTGGAATCTGTCTTGTGATGCCATCCTCTCTCCTGATTAAAGCTTTTGTGATTTTCCTAGCCAGTCTTCTCAGGTGCCATACATGTAGGTATCAGAATACAGGACAAGGCTGCCCAAACACCTACAATGGTGATACAGCCTACTAAAAAGTGCCCTTCCAGGACTCAGAAGCCCTGAGGCAAGGACCACCTAAGTCCCAAGTGGCTCAAGATACCGCAGTACACGGAACCCCTGGCCCTCAGGTCAACCTCGGCACAGCGCCAGGACAGGCTTAAGAATATCGGAGAGTGACATCAGGGGTAGGGCGTGGTGATAAAAAAGAAACAACTGTTGTAAATATATATGTGCACAGTAAAACCACTTTGTGTTATGAAGTGTATTGTTCTAAAGTAAGTCTGTGCTTTGCCTCTGTGTTTGATACGATGTTTGGAGGTCAGTTTACAACAAGACACAGGGTTCCTTCTACACCTCCTTCGTGACATGTTGCCTCCTCAAGCAGATAATTTCTGATACATTCTCGAGAGAACAGCATGATTTGTAGACTCTGGTGGAAGGGTACCTCTTAGTTGGTTTCGTGTAGTTTTATTCTGCATGCCTCTCTCATTTTCTTTTTCTCCTCTCCTGTTCTACCTTCCATAAAGACATATATGGGAATGTCCACAGTGAACCCAATGGTAAGGGCTCTAAGACAGAAGGGTGGGAAGAAAAAGATTTCCCTGCCTGAAATTGCTGAAAGGCAGCTTGAAGAATTCTTTATTAGCGGCACAGCTGAGGAAAGATTTTTCTGTGAATTCATCTACTACCTGGCTTGACAAATGATGCAGAAGGTAACTTACCTCTCCTTCTTACAGGCTTAAGTCAGGTGCAACTGTGAGAAGTGACAGAGTTTCTGGGACAGCAACTTTGGCCCTCATTAAGTGACCATGAAGCTGTCAGATTGTCGTAAAAACGCAACTGGTTCATTAATGTGCCTGAGGGAAGGAAACCTACTGTCCTTACTCGGTCTAGCCCATATGTGACTCCAGTCCCACACCAACGTGGTTGACTCTTAACTGTCCTCTGGCGTGGCCGCACAAGCCATTCATTGCATCAAACCACTTGAGGTTCAAGGATGCCCACCACCACCTTCTCAGGGCAACTGGGGTTGGCAATAAATCATAAATCAAAATAACATCCCAAGAACAATTTTTTTTAAAATCTTGTAATTTGCAGACATGTACACAAACACTCTTTGGGCACGGGCAGATCTTCTGTCAACAGCTATTTAGGATGTATTTTAGAACAGGTGTAACTCTGGCATATCCAATTCACACCCCAAATTCCAAACCCCTACACTTGAACTACACCACATTTGCCCCCCAAAAATCATGGAATTTCAGATCCCTAATTTTCAATGATAAAAAATGTTTTTTTTCCTGCACAGAGTGGGAGGTCAGGCTTCAGCAAGTGACACGTGTCCTGGATCAGAAGGAAGAAACTGCTTTATACTAAAAGTGTGAAACAGCAGGAAGTTTTAAACCAACAAAAGTAGAGTAGAAGAAAACCACCATCTGTGCTTTAAGCTAGAGCTGATAATTTGGAAAGTCGAAAATAAACAAGAGCGAGCAATAAATTGCCAAATTCCTTCATGACCTCAGCCCATTTTACCTCTGCAACCACCTCCAGGGTTATATCCCCTCCTGCATCCTTCAGTCCTCTGACTCTGGCCTTTTAAGTATCCTCCACAACCATTACTGGCGGTACAGCAATCAGCCTATTCATCCCTACTCTTAGAATTCCCTCCCTAAAACCCTTCACCTCTCCACTGCTCTTCCTGAAGCTACAAGCCTTCTGAAATCCCCATCTTCTTGACCACATTTTCGGTTAACTCTCCCATAATGACTCACTATCTGTTCCTTCTTTTAAAAAATCTTTTCTCTCCATGAAGTGCCTTGAGTCATGTATCTATGCTAAAGGTATTAAACAGCAGAAAATTGTTACTCTTACTGGATATATGCAGAACATCAAGGATACCCATTATGAACAGAGTTAGAGACAGCATCTGAACTAGTAAGTTTATTATTGCTTCTGATAACTAACATTTTGTTCCTAACCTGTTCAAAAATCCATTAGAACCCTATGAGTGTATTAATAACCCAGGGTTTCATTTTTTGCCTCCAATACCAGCAAAGACAAAAGAAAAAAAGTGTAAAATGGCCTACAAAATAAATTTACTAAAAAGTATAGTCAAACTCCAATATTGAACCTGCAGTTATACTGTTGGCTGTAATTGAGTGCAGCCATTCAATTAAAAGACTACACCTACGCTTTCATCCTTCAGTCACATTGTTCAATCTGACTTGCCTGTAGAACATACAGAGAATAAATACTAAGGAAAAGTCTCAATAGGTGGCTCAAGTTTATCATTTTGCAGGTGCCTGGTAGCAGGTCACCTGTCTATCCTATTAGCCAGGGAATGGGAGCAGATTGAAGGCAATAGAAAAATTGAAGAGCTTAAAAAAATTATCTAAAATGGGACGAGAACAAAAAGGTCAAAATTGTAGTTGACCATAATAAAAGCAAAGTAACTGGACACAGTTCTGATTGGAACGACAACATTATTTCTGGGTATTTTCTTCTATTCGGTAATATTAGATGATAAACCCACTTTACACACATGTTGACCTTAATTTGATTAACCAGCAGCACTCAATAACCTGGCAGCTACAACATAATTAGCTCCCAAACAATTATCATGATTTCTGTATTTTAATAGATTTAGAGCCTTGCTCAGATAGAATCTACTTTTTGTGAGCTACTTTTATCATTCATTCAGATGAAAACAATTTGGACAGCAATAGGTTCCATTGCATTACAAATTCTTAAAAGTTTATCATTGGTCATTTAGAATAGCTTCAATCCAATTAATCAATTTCCTACCACTGAGATGCTTTTTATTTTTCAGTCATTTTTGTTTTTTTCAGACCTTTGCACTGCCTGATGAATGAATCTAATGATCCTGAAAGTTTACACGGAAGTCCATAACCTTGCATCAGTTGAAACAAAAGTTACCACTTCTAAAAGAACCTATTTCTCAACTGCACGATACAGAAGCAACTTCTTTCATTGCTGCTTTCAAGAATTACAACGGCCTTGTGAAGGTGCCAGAAGCCAAACCAGCATCTTCCATCATTCTAAGCATTCATCAAATAACAAATCATTGTAGTTGAGCATGGACAGTCTCTGTTTTACAGCAGTCACCACAATGATAATAATCTTATTTAAATACTACATCAAAAGGCTATATACTTGATCTCCAAGTTACTAAGCTTCCCTCAGTTTAAGTGTTCATATGGTTGCAAGGCATGTTGGTGTTCTAATACGCTGTTGAGCAGAGTAGTAGGATGCCAATTTATATCTGTGATCGCCTCCCATCATGATCATTGTAGTCTTGGAAGTCCCACCTCTGGCTAATAAACAGAAAAATCAGGGAATAAGAAAGAAAAATCAGTAGGCAAGTCCCTACGAAACAGTTCTAGAGCTGTGTGTTCTCTTAGTAAGAGAACAACTAGTGATGCTGAGAAAAATAAAGTGGGGGGAGGGGGTAATAAAGTAAAAAGTAGGAATTAAAAATATCAAAACAAAATTAAAATTGGAGCTTTGTGCTTAAACGCTCAATGGATGAAAGGCATGTGAGAAATGTTTTTTTGGTTCTTGCTCTCCAGTCCATAACGTTAAAGACACTGAAACCGATTACTTACAACCTGAACTCAAGGATAAAAATCTTCCTATTTTAGAAAAAGTCGAGTGATATTCTAAAGCCTTCGCAGAATATTCTAAATCATATTCTACTGACTGGTTTCCAATAACCTACAACATGGAATACGAAAAAAAATGGTCACTCTGTTGCTGACTAAAAGTGTAAACTGACAACTGGCAATTTCAAAAGCCTGGCTGGGCCGGTGAAAAACTGGATAGGTGGAAACACCAATTTCCCTCCTGTAAGGTATTTACTTTCAGATTACAGGACCTTCAGGGATCTTGGAGTTGCATTAGGCTACGTTCCTGTTGGTATCCCAGTACAATTTCATCAACTCTTTCTGGGCTTCCCAGCAAATACTAGGGTCAGTTCTATGAGATATCTTCCCTCATTACAACCATCTCTAACTGGATCATTATGTCACCCTAGCCTGGAAATTACTGTTGGCAATATTAGCAGATGAATCCCATGTCCATTATTTAACGGAAACATTAACCCAATTTTTAAAAATGAGCTTCCGTAAAAACAGACAAAATGTTATATTAATGTATTAAGCATTTGATTGCTAATATTTCCAACGATCATTTTTTTTGCACATAAAAGCCTAAATAAGTGACCTCAAATGCAGTAATGCCTGAAGTCGAAACACTTTGTCACCTCTATAACCCTATTAATTGTGATGATCTGAAAAAGAAAAGCACTAATTTGCTTCCAGTAAATGAACTGTCTGCATAAACGTTACATGCTTATTAAGTGGCAGAATACAAAAAATACATAACTGTTCTGCAACAAATTATTAACACTGGATGCTCATCATCAAGCAGCTAGTTAAGTGCCAAAAATTTAGCATGCTTTCAGAAAACAGATCCATCCTTTCACTCTTAATAACAGTATCTAAAGGCACATAGGAGTGCTGAAGCATTAATACCTACTTTCATGCATGCCAAACATCAGCGTTTCAGCATGGACCGGGACCACTCTCCTTTAATATAGTTCCTACAAGATTCCTCTGTTAATGGAAGTGATTCTGGTCACTGCACACTGTAGGCAAAAATTCTCACCAAAACAAGATTCCCACTTTCAGTATGCAGTGGCAGGAATCCCTTCTATTAGTAGAAGCACTCAGGTAGAAGTGGCACAGGGGGGAAGGGAAGGGAAATAAATGGTAATGATGGAAGAGGAAGGGGAGAAATGATGGGGAGATGAGAGGAGAGGAGACGAAAGGGGACAGAGACTGGGAATGGTACTTTGTGGGGGTAGGAAGCAAACACCAGCATTAACTAAGGAGAGGGGGTGAAAGAGTGACAGCCTGAACTGGGCAGGAAGTATCAGCTTGAACTGAAAGAGTTGGAGCAGGAAAGGAACGTCAGCTTTAATCAGAGATGAGGAAGAAGACGACCAGCTGGAACTGGATTGGAGGGGTCGAATGGCACTTTGAATTGAGGGGGTAGGAGTGCCATGTTGAATTAGGGGGTGGAGGGGGAAATGGTGCATTGCTGCTTGAACATTGCTGCTTGTGCCTGTAATTCCTTCCACCCACACTCTACACCTACACCCATACACACACCTCCCAAGCTCAGTCGCATCATATGTTATAGAGGTCTGGTGCTTTCTTCATGGGGAGAGAAGGAAAACTAGAGAGCAAATCATCAACTAGTGGCCAGTTCCAGTGTGCTAGAGATACACAGGAGCTGGTCACTGAGCCACACTGTCAGTTTGATTAGTGGTGTGTGATGGGGATGAAGGAGGAACCACAAGAAGAGAATAAATTTCAAGAGACCAAGGTAAAAACAAATGGCAAAATTTACTGCAAGAAAAGCATTACATTCTTTTTCCAGTGTTATAATTAAGCATGTATAAAGGTAAAGGTAATTTACCTATGTATTGGGATCTTCTCCATTCTCCAAATGTTATGAATCATAGGAATACAGCCTAGCTTGACAGGTTACATAGAATTTACAGCACAGAAGCAGACCATTCCGCCCAACTGGTCCATGCCAATGTTTAAGCTCCACACAAATCTGCTCCCGCCCCTCTTCATCTAACCCTATCTGCGTATACTTCAATTCCTTTCTCCCTCATGTACTTTCCCTTAAATGCATCTATACTATTCGCCTCAACTATTCCATGTGGTAACGAGTTCCACATTCTAACCACTCTGGGTAAAGAAGTTCCTCCTGAATTCCCCATTGAACTTATTGGTGACTATGTTATATTTAAGGCCCCTAGTTTTGGACTCCCCCACAAGTGGAGCCATTTTCTCGATGTCTGCCCTATCAAACCCTTTCATTATCTTAAAGATTATGTTTCCAATTATATTTAATAAATATTGAAGTTTCCAAGGAAACCACATGCTGAGCATGCACATGAAATGTTGCAGATAGGTGGTGCTGCGCATAGTCTCCGACACACACGTTTGATAAAGCCCCAGGGCTATAGCGATAGTTCATTTTGGCCGATAACTAATCACTTATCACTAACCCCTTCCCCTACCAAATTAAAATACCCCAGCAAGCCCTGGATGGATGGATGGATGGATGAGGCCATCATATGTGGAGAATGCATTTTGTTTTAAAGAATGAAGATGATCAGGTAGCTACTCTATCGATCTTCTCCATTCCACATCCTTCAAATCCTAGGACATACCAAATGAAGACATAATTAGGAAAAGGGAGACCCCTGTGTAGGAGTCAGAACACCAGCTGTCAGGACCGATCTGCCAAAAGTATTGTTGTGTGCTCCAGTTAAATCTAGACATTAATGTTCAGTGACTGTGTGAGGATTTCTCCATGGAGCAACTTTGCAATTGTTATCAATTGAAACCTGATTGAGAGATGCTTGATAGACAGGCACGGAATTGGTGGAATGACCCTTAACCTCCACTGGGCTCCTTCCTTGCAAGATGTTAGCAGTGTAAAATGCACTCAATCATCAATTTGGTTACCCACTGCTTAGTGACCAATTTATCTTGTGTCTTCTGATCATAAGAAACAACTGTCAAGATTCTCTAAATTGGTCTGTGCAAGAGATAGAATACCTGAATGACTACATAATGGAAATGACATTCCAGTTCTGACTTGAGTGGCTGCAGATAAAACAATGGGACAACAATTTCTTGAACAATCCTGGAACAATTTTTGGAACTGACCTTTGGTAAAAGACGTAAATCAGTCCTAGAGATTGCCTAGTCAGAATTCCAAACCAATTATGGTTTGCAGTTCAGTAACTCCGAGCACTGAAACTAATGCTAACAGTAGTACAGTTTTCCATGAAAGAAATTTAAACCCACACATTTTCAGAGGCTCAAATGGTGGGTACACTAGTTTGTGAAGAACTAAATTAAGCTCAATTAGGAAACAGTAAGGGCCCAATTTCAAAATAAAACCAAACTCCAACAGGTGATTCCTCCTAATGATCCAAATGTAAGTAGGTCACGAGAGACTGAAATAGCCATAAAATGAACCCAACAGAGCCACATTTTAAATGTGTGTTGAACTGTTGCTGGAAGTACTTCAGAATATGTGCATCATCACATGTAACAGGCCTAAATGAACTAGCAGAACTACATTGCACAAAATGTTTCCATTTCGCATTATAAGCAATGGAGTAAAATGCTAGAATTAGAAACGTGTAGCAGAAGACAAATATGTCGTCCTAGGGATTGTGGAAGCATAGCGCACCCAGAAAATGGCAGTGAATTCAAAAGGCAGGGATATAGTTTATTCATGAAAGAGAGAGATGCTGTTTATTGGAAGTGCTGTCTTTTGCATGAGATGATGAGGTCAGAAATGGGGATGTTCATTGATGATTGCACAGTGTTCAGTTCCATTCGCAACCCCTCAAATAATGAAGCAGTCCGAGCCCGCATGCAGCAAGACCTGGACAACATCCAGGCTTGGGCTCATAAGTGACAAGTAACATTCACGCCAGACAAGTGCCAGGCAATGACCATCTCCAACAAGAGAGAGTCTAACCACCTCCCCTTGACATTCATACCATCGCCGAATCCCCCACCATCAACATCCTGGGGGTCACCATTGACCAGAAACTTAACTGGACCAGCCACATAAATACTGTGGCTACAAGAGCAGGTCAGAGGCTGGGTATTCTGTGACAAGTGACTCACCTCCTGACTCCCCAAAGCCTTTCCACCATCTACAAGGCACAAGTCAGGAATGTGATAGAATACTCTCCACTTGCTTGGATGAGTGCAGCTCCAACAACACTCAAGAAGCTCAACACCATCCAGGACAAAGCAGCCTGATGGATTGGCACCCCATCCACCACCCTAAACATTCACTCCCTTCACCACCGGCGCAAAGTGGCTGCAGTGTGTACCATCCACAGGATGCACTGCAGCAACTCACCAAAGCTTCTTCGACAGCACCTCACAAACCCACGACGTCTACCACTTAAAAGGACAAGAGCAGCAAGTACACAGGGACAACACCACCTGCACGTTCCCCTCCAAGTCACACACCATCCCAACTTGGAAATATATCGCCGTTCCTTCATCATCGCTGGGTCAAAATCCTGGAACTCCCTTCCTAACAGCACTGTGGGAGAACCTTCACCACACAATCTGCAGCGGTTCAAGAAGGCGGCTCACCACCACCTTCTCAAGGGCAATTAGGGATGGGCAATAAATGCCGGCCTCACCAGCGACGCCCACATCCCATGAATGAATAAAAAAAGTTATATTGTCTGGGGAATAGTGCCAAATTTGTCGGTTTTCTCAAATTGTCCTCGCCAGTGTGTGCAGATGTCTTAGGAGGGACCATACAAAATGGAATTACTTCTTTTTTGAAAATGACGTGCATCAAATTGGATTATATTTATTAAACCAAAATGAGTGAACCAGTGTCATTCGTAACAATTGAGACTTGCAGATTTGCGATTTGGTGCCACCAGATTAGTTCAAGTCGTTTACAATCACTACTAAGTGCACTGGTGCAGAAGTACAGGAATTGACTTTGTGCAAATCAAACCATGCCCAGACCAACTTATCTGTTCAGCTAAACAAACAGCAACACAAGGCCTGTGAATTCAGAATGAACAACTAGGTTTTCAGACGAATTTAACCACAGCTAAAAACCAGGATAGACTGAGCAACTGTATGTGCTTCAATCAAATGTTACATGATGAGGCACCTCTTAATACAGAACTGAAAATATGTTGAATCATACACCTTCTCCTTGCTATGGTGAGTCATAGCAACTTCTTATCGTCCCCACACAGCTTACATAACGACCAGAATTATTTTCAGAATTAAGGCCTCTAGGGACATTGTCATCTGATTGTTCTAGCCAGCTATGCACTGTTGAGATACATGATCAAGAGTTGACATGAAACTCCATCACAACAACAACAACTTGCATTTATATAGCGCCTTTAATGTAGTAAAACGTCCCAAGGCACTTCACAGGAGCGATCAAACAAAATTTAACACAGAGACACATAAGGAGATATTAGGACAGGTGGCCAAAAGCTTGGTTAAAGAGGTAGATTTTAAAGAGCGTCATAAAGGAGAAGAGAGAGGTAGAAAGCTGAAGAGGTTTAGGGAGGGAATTCCAGAGCTTAGCGCCTATGCAGCTGAAAGCACGGCCACCAACGATGGAGCGATTAAAATCGGGGATGCGCAAGAGGCAAGAACTGGAGGAGCGCAGAGATCTTGGAGGGTTGTAGGGCTGGAGGAGTTTACAGAGAAAGGGAGGGGCAAGGCATGGAGGGATTTGAAAACAAGGATGAGAATTTTAAAATCAAAGGACCGGAAAGCCAATGTAGGTCAGCGAGCTCAGGGGTCTTGAGTGAACAGGTCTTTGTGCAAGTTGGGATACGGGCGGCAGAGTTTTGGATGAGCTGAAGTTTATGGAGAGTGGAAGATGGGAGGGTGGCCAGGAGAGCACTGGAATAGTCAAGTCTAGAGGTAACAAAGGCATCGACAAAGGTTTCAGCAGCAAATGAGCTGAGATAGGAGCGGAGACAGGCGATGTTACAGAGGTAGAAGCAGGCAGTCTTGGTGATGGAACAGATATGTGGTCGGAATCTCATCTCAGGGTCAAATAGGAAGCCAAGATTGCAAACGGTCTTGTTCAGCCTCAGACAGTGGCCAGGGGACGGATGGAGTCGGTGGCTAGGGAACGGAGTTTGTAGCGGGGACCGAAGACAATGGTTTCGGTCTTCCCAACGTGTAGTTGGAGGAAATTTTTCTCATCCAGTACTGGATGTTGGTCAAGCAGTGTGACAAATCAGAGACAGTGGAGGGGTCGAGGGAGGTGGTGGTGAGGTAGAGCTGGATGTCATCAGCGTACATGTGGAACCTGACGTGTTTTTGGATGATGTCGCTGAGGAGCAGCATGTAGATGAGAAATAGGAGGGGGCCACGAATAGATCCTCGGGGGGCTCCAGAGGTAAGGGCGCAGGAATGTGAAGAGAAGCCATTGCAGCTGATTTTCTGGCTATGATTGGATAGATAATATATCACATCACGAATATGATGATCATAGCCATCGGGTTACATTACATGATCATTACACAAACTGGAGATCACTGTACTTTTTTTTTGGAGGGGAAGCAATATAAGCATATTTGGGGAATGTCAACTGTTTCTTTGTAACCTTTTTATTAAGGAATAGAAAGAATGTTTATGATACCTGAAATATCTTAACAATATGAATTTAACTTGGTGACACATTAGAATGTCACAATAATTAACTAAAGCATAGCCTTTACACGGTGGCAGAGCATAGTGTGCTGGGCAATGGAAATGTGGAAGGCTGGTTTGATTGCCAATTCTACTTTGCCCTCTAACTAAGACAAGCTGCTAGGAGGTCCCACGAGGAGGTTTGTTGTTTCCTGGGGTGGGGGGGGGGGGGCGGGCGATAACAAAATCTAACTGAGTTGCCACTGGGTTGTTGTCAGCTGCCTTCCAAAGCTGCAGCAAGAGCAGTTGAAGCTTTTACAAAAACACAAAACTAGAATCTTGGGAATGTATATATTAATTTGCTACATTAAACACGAAGAGTACTTTGAAGTACCTTCCCTTAACTTTTCTCCCCATTTAAGTAAGCAAATATGTCGACAGTGTGGACATAGTATGCACTTCCTCGAAAGTGTGACAAATTACAGCATCAGCATGAGGTCTTGCTATGGTTTTACCTTTAGTCAAACTGTTTGATCCTTGGATTTCCCAGGGCTTTAAATACTTACAATTCTTAAAAATATACCATATATTAAAATCAGTAGGTGGGTCATCTCATTTCATTTGAAAATGCATTGAAAACCCCTTTGTCAACCTCTGTCAATAAGAGAATTAATTGGCCCAGATTTTGCTGGAGCACGGCGTCTGTTAGTTAGACTTGTTCATGCATGTTTAGGTTTTAACATTTTTCAGCCACAAAGTTGCTGGAAGTGCGATCTGATAACGGCCGATGAGGGCACCAGGGACCTTGGTGAACAACGGGCTAACAGTGAGATTAAATGATTGAGAAATAAACAAAGGAAGGACTAAGAAGGAGGGTGAATTAGAGTGGGTGAATTCAATGTCAAATCAGGTACGAAAACAGAAATAGAGGGGAAAAAAGATTGATTAAGAGAGAGAAAAAAAAAGACAGAAAGGAAAAGTAAGAAAAAAATTAAAAATGTAAAATTTGACACTTTTTAAATTTCCAACAACAATTCACAACCTGAAGGAATGAGACGCCATACTTTTAATTGTTCACTTTCTGGGCAAGAGAGGTTGATTGACAGTCATTAACAACTATCATGTCGTTAAAAGGGCACTTATGCTATAAATTACGAGACTAAACTTTCTGTGGCGAGTTTAATGGTCAATTAATGTGCAAATGCAGCAACTTCATAAAAATCACGGGGAGGTTAAGGGCGAGTTGCCGTTTTCACGAAGCTAGCGGCGGAGCGGCGCAAATCGGCCAGCAACTGGTGGCGATTCACAATTCACGGGGTATCTCTGCCTTGCCACAAGTTGCTAGCCAATTTGCACATTGATAATAGCATGCGTCGTTCAAATGCGTTATTTTTTCAGCAAATTCTGGGCCATTTCCCTGCAATACCTTTTAAGCCTGTAGATGCACTGTGATAAGGGTTGCACTTGTAAAGCATTGTGATCTGACAGCAGAGGTACTTACTTATGGATCCAAAAATATACACTATGTGATCCTGATGTGCCACCTGGTGCGCTCCAGTGCTGATCCCTCCAGAGTATGTGGGGTCAATGGGGGGGGGGGGGTGGGCACCTGATTTGCATGGGACTGCCTGCCCCACACCAGAAATTCTGGCATCCACCTGTTGAGGGAAGTCTTGCCCATCCGTCTCTGAGACATGATTCACGTCTCCCTTTTTAAGGGGGCTGATGCCAAAACTTCTTTAATCTTCAGGGTCCAGAGACATTTGCTACAGCAATCCAAAACTAATCGCACTGTCCTGCTCTCCAGCTTTGTATGTTTCTTTGCTTCAAATATTTATCTAGTTTACCCTTGAGATGCAATGCTCTCTGCCTCAACAACTCTCGATGGCGAAACATTTCATGTTCCAACAACCCTCAATATACAGAAATTTCTCCTAACTTCTCTCTTTACTCTCTTTAAATTGATGACCACTCGTCAACAACTCAACCAGAAGAAATGTCTTTCCCTACTCACTCTTATCAAAACTCTTCATAACTTTAAACACCTCTATTAAATCGTTTAGTCTTCGCAGCTCCATTATTTCCATTGGAAATGAAAATGGTCCCAGTATCTCAAGTGTCTTCTCATAACTTTAGTTTTCCATCCTTGGCATCATCCTGGTGAATTTATGCTGAATGCTCTCTACTGCTTTAATGTCCTTTCCATAATGGAGTGTCCAAAACTACATACACTACTCTCTGTGGCCTAACTGAGATTTTGTATAAATTCATCATTACTTTTTTACTCCTGCATTCTATGCCCATATTTATAAAAGCCAAAATTCTACTGATCTGTTTGATGGCTTTATTTACCTGTACTCGCACTTTCAGGTAATTATGTATTTGAACCTCTTAGCCTCTGTCATCTACACCCTTCAGTGTTTTTTCCATTCAACGTATACTCACATTCCTTATTTTTTTCTCCCAAATTGAATTACCTCACAAAAATTATTATATTGCATCTGCCACCTGTCTGCCCATTCTGCTAATCTGTCTGTCTTTCTGAAGTCTTTTACAGTTCTCCTTGATTTGCCAAACATTCTACTTTTGTGTCATTAGCAAATTTTGAGATTGTGCTCCCCATGCCCAAGTCCAAATCATCTCTGTGTACCAAGAACAAAAGTGGTCCCAGCACTGAACCCTGGAGTACACCACTTCTAACCCGTCACCAGTTTGAGCAATACCCATTTACCCTGATGAAAGGTCATTGACCTGAAATGTTAACTCTGTTTCTCTCTCCACAGATGTTGCCAGACCTGTTGAGTATTTTTATTACCCATTCACCCTAAATCTTTCTTTCCTTTCTACCCATGCCGCTACATTACCTCTTATACCATGCCTGAATTTTTCTAACAGGCCTATTGAGTGTCACCTTATCAAACTCCTTCTGAAAATCCATATACATTACATGAACTGCATTCCTTTTATCTATCCAATTGGCCACTTGTTCAAAAAAATATTAATTTTCTCAAACGCAAATTGCCTTTAACAGATCCATGCTGGCTATCTCTCATTACTCATACATTTCTAAAGGCTTACTAATTTTATCTCGAATTATGGATCGAAGATTTTTTTCACTACGCTTTCCTGGCTTGGACCTCGTGCTCCACCCACCGCCAACACTGCCCCCCCACCATCACCCCGCCACCTCCCCCTCCCAGTGAAGCTGACTTGCACCCTTCTGGATGCCAGCAACCTTCATCTAACTGGGCACCAGCTTCCAGGCATAGGCCGCGTAGGGAGCATCCGCACCGGCCCTACCCCCTTTGCAGCTCTAGTCTTGTAAGGGATGGGCAGAGGAAATTTCAGTTTAGGTGGGGACCCGGAAATGGTGAAAAAAACAGGACCAGGAAACGGTTAAAAAAATCAGGAGCACAAAAAAAATGGGAGCAGCAAAAGATGGAAAAATCGGGAGCACTGAAAATAGTTTTTTAAAAATCCCCATTGAAGTGGTTTCCTATTTTACCCCCCCAACTGAGGTAGTTTGCAAGTCCTTGCCTCTCCCACGATCCTCACTCCACCTCCACCCTCAATCCCCATGCCCCTTCCCCCAACTGAGGTAGTTTCCTGTACTCTCCCCACACTGAGGTAGTTTTCCACCCTTCCCCCCTTCTCTGTCCACCTCCCTTCTGCCACCTTTACCTCCCCTTTCTTCTCCCTGTTCAATTATCTCCCTGCCCGCTAACCCTATTCAATAGGAAGAGAGCACTTGCTCTTGACTATTCATGTGCAACACCAGGAAATCAAGCAGCTTCTGTAAATTACTAATAGCAAAGCAGAAATGGTAGGATATTTAGAACCACAGAATAAGTCTCAATCCACAGTGTCATATGAAAAGCATTGCCAAAAAATGTAATGTGGTTATATTTTTGGTTTTAGTGCTATGGTGCTATTGCAATTCTCCAATGGTTATTGTTTCTCAGGAAAGTTTTCCATTTAGAAAATCTAGTTTCTCTTTTATTTTATAATTTAGCATTGTACCGCTATTTCAGCTAATCTACTTAACTGTAATTCAAACAGGTTCAGGGGAACTCCTTGTTACTCTGTATTCATTCAAAAGACAAAATCCTCAACTATCCATCACTATTAAAATTCAATACTCAGCAAATGCCAAGAATATTACAGTTTATTATGGCATAAAATATTTTAGAAAAGTAGATAATAAAAAAAGTCACGATACTTCGGTTCTATGTGAAAGCCTAAACTTCACCTAATTATATGCATTGTATAAATAATTTTAAATTTTTTTTGTTGGTGATTTTTTATTTTTTGCAAAGAGAAGAATGTTTCCAATTCTATCCCCTCACTGTGAACTTCAAGCACAGTTAGTTACAACACAGTCAGTCATGAAGCGAGAGTGTAGGTAGATCAAATGTGAATTTTGCTCAACCTGAAAAATACCCCCCACTTGCTCAGTGTGAACTCTTTTGCTCCCCACATCAGCCATCCTCATGGACTCTCCTTGTGCCAATTAATACCGAATTAGGACAATCTTGCACTGTGGATATTTGCCCACTAAGAACACAGCGTTACATCCAGCTGAAGAGATTGACATCATATTGGTCTGGTCAAATTCAAGCTTAAGCCCCAAAGTTGACACAATTGTGTGTGAACCTATTGCACCCTGTACCCGCACAATATATAGTGATCAAATCAAAACAAAACATTTTACAAAATTAATAAGGGACAAAAAGTGTTCACATTTCAGTTCCAAATGAAGAGAAAGACTACAAGTTTATGCAACCCATACCTGTTCTGGTAGGTGAAGAACTGTATATTCCTCAGAGCTGAATGCTGAAAGAGCCTTGTACGCAGAGCTGGCTATGAGCGTGTTCTACAAAGAACAAAGAGAGTTCCTTCTTCTATACCATTTATAGAACAATAATTCATTGTCAAAAGCTGATTACATCCTATAGTATTATATCAAGAATTCCTTCGTACTGTATCAAACAATTTTAATATACCATTTGGGACTTGCACAGAAATACTAATACTCACAAAGAAAATTGGTTCATATAATTCTCAAACAATTTTTTAATCTTACTTGATCATTCAGAGGGGTACGGTAGTGTAGTGGTTATGTTACTGGACTAGTAACCCAGAGGCCTGGACTAATAATCCAGGAATGTAAATCCAAATCCCACCATGGCAGTTTGAGAATTTAAATATTTGGCAATTGTTTTGTGCTATATTTCTCCAACAAGCTCAGCACATTATTCTGTATCAGTAGGATTGGCATTTCCTTCATGAACATTTGCTCTCAATAATTTCTCTTACAACTCTGTGCTATGTTACAAACCATCGGTCAACAGAAAGGTTTGACAAAGTATGCTATAACACTGGGTGAATCCTGTGAACTTCGACAGCTATAAAAATAGTTGTCAAGTGCAGAGTTTCTCAATTAGTCACAGATGGATCAAAAATAATAATAATACAATACTGGGTAATGTTCTGACTAAGTGTTAATCTTTAAAAAGCAAATGTAAGTCATAACATGTGCTATGCTAACATATCAAGTTCTTAGTTACTCAGCAGGATAAGGGTTAAATGTACCTTACTCTGGGTGTGGCTCCACAATATGCTTATAACTTGCGCTCTAAATTTCTGTGGAGAAAACAAAAAACCCTCATAAATAACTGTAATCTAGAAGTGCAGATCAGTCCGAAAACATCAGGCTTTGATTAAATTTATAACAAGCCAACAATGGGCATTCAAAGCAAATTCACAACTGTCAGAACATTCAAAATACAAGCAGGCAGTAGTGTACTGGTATAATCGTTAAAAACTGTCAAGGCTACTCTGAACCATACATTATTCTACTTACAAAGGGCACTCAGACATATCTGCTACAATATTAAATATTCTGTGAGCATAAAGTAAACACAACACTTCCAAATTTTATTAAATAATTAGTACAATATTCAATATAAAATTTCCAAATATATGTTTCCTAAATAAAACATTGGCTTTAAAATTTCTAGCTGGTCTCAGCACCCCACTGGAAAGTACATGTGTGTGGATCAAGCTCATCTGTGATGCCCCCCATCCGTTCACACACAAAGATTAGCCATTTGGGAAAGGTACCAGAGGGAGCCCAATACCCATGGAACCATACCTGAGCTTGAGTCAACACCTTCAGGAGAAGAGGGCATAAAATTCAGGTTGGGGAGGGAGTAAAACTTCATTGAATAAGTATGTATGGAAATGCCTCTTGAAATAGAGCGTCTTTAGAACCTGCATTCGGCAACTACTGCTTTCACGCCTCAAGACAGCAATTTGCAGTCACTTTGATCTTTAACATTAATAAAGATGGAGACATCACACTACTTTGATTGTCGCAGCTTGTGAAATTGATATGCAGATCATCTTCACGGGATTTTTGCCCCCATTACACTACATGTAAGACCATTCAATATGTTGCACATTCTTCAGAAAAAGAACTTCCCATTATCAGTCTTAAATTTGCCTTTCACTAGTTTAAACGTCCTACTGTCATGGTTTAATATTGAAGTAGTATTCTGCGTTTCCCTTTTCTTTTCCATTTCTGTGCATACCTGGGAGTGCCTCCACATTGGCTAATGTTGCCTACCTCATAATCTGTGGACTTAATGTTTAGTGAAGGAACCAGAGCAAATACTTCAGTCAGGACTTTGACAACCAGAGGTCGCGTGTCACAGCTGAGCTTTGGGGACAAGGCATACCACGTAGAACGGATGTCAACCACCTAAAGAGGAAAAAGAAATGGTAATCCCAGCAGTTTGCTATCCAGCACTATATTACACAACTGTTATGGTTCACTTCTAAATGCTTCACATTTCCTAAAGCTTTTTTTGATTTTTGCAAAATAATTTTTCCCTTAAAATTTCAGAAGAAAATTGAGGGAGGGTTCCAAAGAATGTGGCGGTGGTGAGCACACAAGAAATCAGTGGGATGAGCAGGAAATAGGGAATGTGAGCAGTTACAATTAAGGGAATGCTGAGGGAAAACGTAAGGAGAAAAAGTAGAAATAATATAAGTACTGTGGAGGGAGTCTTGGGAGGTTTAACAGTGTACGGATTGCTAAAAGAAACACAAAAGCGGGAGTAGCATTAAAAACATGAGTGGCATTTAATTTTGAATTATTACTCTCTGCAACTTGTAACACTATCGGTATAACTTTGAACAGGAATCTGAACTGCAGTCAGTTTTTAAACTGCCTATGTACTGTGACTGGATTTAAAGGAGCAACTACCAAATCAAAACCAAACAAAAAAAACTTCATTTTTTTTCCACAGTCTGTCACAGTTTTAGATGTGCTGAATGCAGTTTCTGATTATTCCCTACATAGTCACTTAAAATACACACAATGAACTCCAGTAAATAACAAAGACTTAATATTTGTTAGCAGCTTCGAAAGAGAAGCTTCTTTCATTAGGAGCGGAGAAGTGGAATATCTTCATCCAAGATTAAAAATCATAGCAATACCAAAGTAATAAAGCTCCAATGTGCCCCAAAATATAGCGGGTAGGTTACTGTTTTTTCCAAATGCAGGTGATGCATTTTGGATAGCAACGGCCACCTACTCTCTCACTGGAAGTTCAGAAAGTCAGAATACCTATCACTCAGAGTTTCCCTTTAACACCTGGGAAGCATTAGGCACAATACCTTGTGCGGTTATTTGGTACAGGTACACTTTGGGGGTGGAGGGAGAAGGGATTTTTTTTTTTAAATCACTTTTTTACAAACACAAACTGATGTAAAAAGTTTAAAGACCAAGGCAGTGCTAAGTTCTTCTGCACATGCTGCAGCAGCTGGTCTTGAATCAAGGAAAGCAGCACAAGAATTTAAGCAATTGTCTGGTTTGACACAATAATTGAAAATAAAGCAAAGCTGGTGTCAACTCTTCAACAGAGAACATTTTTTGAGACACTTAAAAATATTCCATGAAGGTAAAATTCCTTTAGTTTAGATAACTTGCTTGTGGAAAGCATTTTCTCTTCCTCTCTCTCACATGCACACACACCAACAACTTGCATTTATATAGAGCCTTTAATGTAGAAAAACATCCCAAAGCATTTCACAAAGGTGCAATCAAAAGATGGACGCTGAACCAAAGGAGGAGGGGTAAGTAGAAGAGATTAGAAGTGGTGACCAAAAGATAGATGGATTTTAAGGAAGGTTTTAAAGGAGGAGAGGAAGGTGGAAAGGCGAAGCGGTTTGGGGAGGAAATAGCAGAGAATAGGGCCAAGACGCTGAAGGCACAGTCAAAGGTAGGACAAAAGGAGGGGTGGATGTACAAGAGGCTAGAGTTAGAGTTTAGTGTGGGGGGTTGTAGTAGTAGGCTTGTAGGAAATTGCAGAGACAGGGAACGTCTAAGCCAGAAAGGGATTTAAATATGAGGATGAGAATTTTATTTTTGAGCCATTGGCCCCATGTAAAGCTCATCAGCAGTTTAGTGACAAGATCAAAGAGGCCATGGGGACAGATGGGAGAGAAATGGGGGTTCAAGGCTATCGTAAGGGGCAGGGTGGGATCTGAGGGAGATTTGGCTTGAGGGAAAGCAGTAGAGGTAGCTGAACAGATGGCCTCTACTTTGGTGACAAAGAAGTCCATGAGCTCCTCACGCTTGTTATTGGAGGTGAGGGTGGAGGGAACAGAGGAGAGGAGTTTACGGAAATGGTTGGTAGTAGAGAAAAGCAGCTGAGGGTTGTCTTTGCCCTCCAGGATGATCCCAGAGGGCATCACAGAATAGTAAACCTTCAGTTATCCTCTGTGAGTCCCTAATAAAACCCTGATATGAGTTTGGTCATTCAAAGCACTTATAAGCCAAGACAAGTTCCTGCAGATTGGAGGGTGGCAAATGTAACCCCACTATTTAAAAAAGGAGGGAGAGAAAACAGGGAACTACAGACCAGTTAGCCTAACATCAGTAGTCGGGAAAATGCTAGTGTCTATTCTAAAGGATGTGATAACAGGACACTTAGAAAATATCAACGGAATTTGACAAAGTCAACATGGATTTATGAAAGGGAAATCATGTTTGACAAACCTACTGGAGTTTTTTGAGGATGTAACTGGTAGAATAGATAAGGGAGAACCAGTGGATGTGGTTTATTTGGATTTTCAGAAGGCCTTTGATAAAGTCCCACATAAGAAGTTAGTGTGCAAAATTAAAGCACATGGGATTGGGGGTAATATACTGGCATGGATTGAAAATTGGTTCACAGACAGGAAACAGAGAGTAGGAATAAATGGGTCTTTTTCGGGATGGCAGGCAGTGATTAGTGGGGTACCGCAGGGATCAGCGCTTGGGCCTCAGCTATTCACAATATATATCAATGATTTGGATGAGGGAACCAAATGTACTATTTCCAAGTTTGCTGATGACAGGTGGGATCATGAGTTATGAAGAGGAGGCAAAGAGGCTTCAAGGTGATTTAGACAAGTTGAGTGAGTGGGCAAATACATGGCAGATGCAGTATAATGTGGATAAATGTGAAGTTATCCACTTCAGAAGGAAAAACAGAAAGGCAGAGTATTATTTAAATGGTGATAGACTGGGGAATGTTGATGTACAAAGGGACCTGGGTGTCCTTGTACACCAGTCACTGAAAGCAAACATGCAGGTGCAGCAAGCAGTTAGGAAGGAAAATGGTATGTTGGCCTTCATTGCAAGAGGATTTGAGTACAGGAGCAAGGATATCTTACTGCAGTTATACAGGGCCTTGGTGAGACCACACCTGGAGTATTGTGTGCAGTTTTGGTCTCCTTACCTAAGAAAGGATATACTTGTCATAGAGGGAGTGCAGGGAAGGTTCACCAGACTGATCCCTGGGATGGCAGGACTGTCGTATGAGGAGAGATTGGGTCGACTCGGCCTGTATTCACTCGAGTTTAGAAGAATGAGAGGGGATCTCATTGAAACATATAAAGTTCTGACAGGGCTAGACAGACTGGATGCAGGGAGGATGTTTCCCTTGGCTGGGGGGTCCAGAACGAGGGGTCACAGTCTCAGGATACGGGCTAGGACATTTAGGACTGAGATGAGGAGAAATTTCTTCACTCAGAGGGTGGTGAACCTGTGGAATTCTCTATCACAAAGACTGTGGAGGCCAAGTCACTGAATATATTTAAGAAGGAGCTAGATATATTTCTAGACACAAAAGGCATCAAGGGGTATGGGGAGAGAGCGGGAATATGGTATTGAGATAGAGGATCAGCCATGATCATATTGAATGGCGGAGCAGGCTCGAAGGGCTGAATGGCCTACTCATGCTCCTATTTTCTCTGTAAGTTGTTTTCTCATTGGCACATTTCAATGATCCATTCAATAGTAGCACTGCCAGAGGGCTGAGAAGAAACATTCCATTGTGAGGTCATGTGAGGAACAGGGAAGGGATGAGTTTGGAAGGCTCTGAGCAGTTTCCTTTCAAGGCACAGCAGCATATTTAAAGGGTTGCTGCTGTGCCTTGAGAGGAAACTGGCCAGAGTAGAAATGATTCAACAATTCATAATCTAAACTTAAAAGAGGTGCATGCCTGCAGTAAATGCATGTGGCCAAGGTAAAGGAGGGACTACTGTAAAAAGGGGTTTGCAGGTAATCCCTTGTACTTATTATATTTCAGTCTATGTAATTAGCATTTATAAGGATAAACATTTTAAAACAAAGCTTGTTAACAAAGTATTCATCATGTTCACTGACCTACACCTCATCTCTTTTCAACTTATAGTAAAAAGAACTGTGCAAAGCTAAACCTCAAATCAGTGAAAACATGATGAAAAGTAGCTGCAAATGTGACAGTGAATGCTAACTTCTGGAAGGCATTACTTCAAAAGAAAATCTAAAATCTTCACAGTGAATTAAATGTTTGTGTAAAACAGGATAGAATATTTAGCAAGTTTAAAGCTGCACCAACAACCTCCCATCATTAAACCAATTTAGCCAAGCTTACCTCAGCTTGACACAAAGCATGCAGCCCCTGAAGTGCAAGAACTGCAGGCGTAGCCTGGTCTGGTTTTGTACATTCATTCAGCACCTTGGAGATTGCTGCCAACATATCTGCTCCGTGCTGGTAAGATCTAAAAAAAGAACAGACAAAAATATGAAAAAGGGAATGCAAAAGAATGTTAAAATATTGAACATAATATTTTAATTCATACTTGGATTTATCCTTCATATTAAGCAGCTCAACTTTAAGTAATGCTGTTTCCGTATCTCCCAGAGGTCTAGTTTTTGATTATTGATGTCTTGAGAAGGACAACCAAGTAAAACATTTTGCTGGCTATTTACTGCAATTAGGCTCCTATGAAACTTGCATAAAAAGACTAAGCTGATTGCTTTAGATAATAGGCTATTCAATACTCTGTCTATCCAATCTAACCTACTCCTGTAGAAAGGCTGGATACGACGTCCCAACTTTGACGACAAAAGATCCAAAACAACGAATATAAAACCTTTAAATGGAAAAAAAGACAAAGAAGTGCAATGGAGATTCATATGGCGTGGCAGTAGGAGACTACATGTGCACATCTGTAACATGAAGACAACATTCTTATTTGCATGCTCAGCAAATGGTTTCTCTAGAATGCACCAAGAAATGCTATAGTCCTTGACAAATGCAGAATGAAGATAACTGAGGATTGACATGATCCAGAGGCATAGATAATTATTTTACTTGAAATGTGATCAAAGAACTGGAATAGAGGAGTACAAAATTAACAAGCCTCAAGTGACAATAGAGACTGAAATAAACTTTTCCCCTATGAGGTACTGGATATGTTGAACAAACTCCCAGCAAAAACAACCAATGCTGTGCTGATTAACTCCTTCAAAAAGGAGCTGGGTAGGTAAAATCAATACACAGAGGAGAAAGCAGCATCACACCCATTAACCAATGCTGGGATGTATCTATCTGTGCTCTATGCCCAAATTCTTCTGTAGTAATATTTGCGACTTGAGCTTGAGAACCATATGCAATATTAAGTCTTGCTACTAGAGAACATCCTCACCTCTTTTTGCATATGTCCCTGATCGATGCTGCTTTGGCTATCATTTGCTCCCATTGGTCTTCTTTAGCAAGCGACACTGACGGCATATCAACTAATGCCATGAACTTCTGCAGTTCTGGATAAACACGGTCCTAATAAATGAATGGAACTAAATTGTAATTGAAAAGGACACAAAGCAAAATATAAAATGGAAATCCAGAATGCCACAAAACTTCAAAACTGAACACTCTCTGTACGCTATATAATAATGTAAATAAAAACTCCAGGCAGAAGAAACATTACCCTATTAAATATATCAGAACAAAATTATATTTTGATTGGTATTAGAGAATAATATTAGAACTGATGATACACTTTAGGTTTATAAGACTCCAGCCACTGTGTATAATTTTCCAATAATGATGAAATGTCCTAATTTTTGTATCTTGTGGCACAGCAGAGTACAATGTACAAGAGTGTCACAAACACTGTGGTATCGCATTCAGAGGATCACAGAGAATTATAGCAGTGCACCAAAGCAACAGACCACAACACTAGAATGTTTTAAGTATTAGTCTAGATTCATAGAAATGGAGTATCCACACTTAAAATGTAAGAAAATATAATTTGCAAAGAGTTTTACTCCATGAAAACACTGCACTGTATAAGAACACGTTCAAAATAATTTATGCAACTCAAGATCCAAACCATACAGTACAACACTCAACAACTTGGTCACTCATGTTACACAGTCAATTCTGCTCATTGTACAATTATTACATTACACGAATAGTCATGGATTTCTATTCTCTATTTACAGAATGCAGAATTTACCAAATGATCAGTCTTCACTTCGACATTTGCTGCATATTACACCCTGCTGAAACTCCACATTGCTAGAACAAATGTGCTGACCAACACTCAAACAACTAAAATGAGAAATAAAGTGAAAAACACTTGCAAAATTTCCTTACCTGATTTTCCCATAGAATTGTCATAAGGCGCAGAGATATGGCTTTAAGTTTTGTTGTTTTCCACATCATTTGTAAGGCACGAATTATCTGAGCAACACAAACCTAGTATCAGAATGTAACAGAGTTAGAAGTCAGCTTTTCAGATATGTATGTACTTTTTTTTTTAAGATATTCAATGCACTTTCAGAACTTCACTAATATCTGAACAGGTCATGAAAAAGGCTGCAATTTTCAGTCATCTCATCTCACTCTATTTTTGAATCTTTCCTGAAGCTAGATTCTATTTAGTAGTCCTGTAAGTAACCAAGTATTTTCATTAATGCGATGAATGGCATTTCTTAACACAAACCTTGTGTGTGCCCAGAGCAGGAAGAGTATAAAGGATAGCATGATATAGGGTAGGTTCCAGTGGTCTTCCCAACTTAAACATCAAAACAGAAATGAGATGTGGTACCTACAAATGAAAAGGAATGAAGGAAACCAGATTACCTTAAGAGTACACAAGGAATTATTCATTCAACATTAAATAATATAATGACTCCTCCCCCAACATACAACTAATAAATCAGAACAGTTGAAATTGTTTCTTGACCAAAACAATAATTCAAATGGCTCAATACCAAGTAGGTGAAGTACTGCTTTTTATTTATATTTAGTTTTTAACTAAAATTCGTGAAGACAGGAATTTCTCCTCCAAAGAGTCAACTTGAGTATCCTTTGCCAGTATTTGCAGCATAAATGTTTAATATATCAGACATTGCTAAGGTGAACAAATCATCACCTCATTCAAGGTAACAATATAAACATGGTATACAACAGCGATTCCTGGCAGCAATGGTAGGCGTGTGAAGTATTCTACCCAGCATGTGCTTTTTGAGTAACTTAAATTAGTGGAATCATTGTCCAGTAAACCTGTTCATTGCAAATGTTCTCTTTAGGCTTTGCATGGCGGCAGCACAATTGTTACCTGAGAAGCATCAGCTTTAGCCAATTCTATAGCTGTATCCAAAGCCCTGCGAAGGCACTCCCCATCCACTTTTAAAATTACATAGGCAATCAGAAGAGTAATGTGTTCGGGAACTTTGTCATTTAAAGCCAGTGTTGATTTGACAGAAGACAACCAAACGGAAGCAGCGTTGACATCCATACTGAAACCATCCAAGAGTTTCCAAGTTGTAAAGAGAGTTTTATACCAACCAGTTATAGGAAACATAAGCTCACAACAAGGCTAGGAGAAAACAAAAATCAAATATCATTCTAGCAAAGTTATACACCTAATAGAACAATTTAAAAAGTACAACCCACGGTTCAGATAAAATTACAAATATTTTAAAAGGAAAAAAAATGTTGGCACTTGGCAGCAAAGTATTAACATTACAAGGTGGTAAGTGGGTACGAGAGGAGAGGACACTACTTTCATTATAAAGTACTGCCCATCTTCCCACTCACCTCCAAATTTAGCTCGCATTCAAAATAACTTGACAAAAACTCCTATCTTATAGGAGCTATTTTGAATTTAGGTTTACATTGTCTCTCCAATGGAGGCACTCCATATTAAATTTCCAGCAGAGACCCAGTCAGTTAAATTTCACAGGAATGTTCAAGTCATCTGAGGTTGACATGCAATTAAATAGCTTAAAAAGGCAACAAGAAGAGGAAACCACTCTCTCCCAATATGAGGAATCTCCACTCCAGGATTAGAGCACATGATCTAGGCTAACTGTACAGTGAAGTACTGAGGAATGACTGCATTGTCTGAGGTACTACCTTTCAGATGAAACTGATGACTTTTATTCCAACTGGAGCAGGGAGATCCCCTAGTGTCCTGGCAAACATTCCTCCCTCAACTACCTTTACCAAAAACAGATTAACTGGTCATTCATCTCATTGCTGTTTGTAAGATTTTATTGTGAAATAAGTGTTTACCAACATAACAGTCACTGTACTTTAAAGTGATTGATTGAATGTGAAGAACATTTGAGACATTTGAGAGATGTAAAAAAGCAATTTTTCTTTAAACATTATATAGCTATTTAAAAATAAAACCTATACTCCAAGTCTTGTTAATTGTTCTCAATATATTAGTTCAGGCCTTTCCAACTAAGTTTACAAGTTTGTATCATATCAAACGTACGCCAACTGCACTTCTCAACTTGTCTGAACTAACATTTGCAGTGCAGTAAATCTCCCTTGACACTGAGTTTAATTGAGTCACATGAGGTTGGGAAGTAAAGATGGTCAGGATGGAATCCCTCCTCACGTCACTCAAGCGCACCCCTTGGTGATTAAAACAAGAAGAACTATCCTCAGCATCCCAGGTGCTCTCTGCAGGTTGGACCATCCAACCCTTCTGACTGAGAATATCAAAGTGTGGAAGATTTCAAGGTGAAATAATAGAAATGTTGAAAAAAAAAACCCCAAAAAATCACTTGTAATATCCTGAAGATACCATATTAACATACTAATCCAAGTTTGCACCATCCATCAAAATATTACATTTCTGAACTTAATCTGGTAAATTCAACCAACTATAATTAAAGGTGAATTTTATTTGATTGACAAAGTCAGCATCTTCAGGAGATGAGGGGAGAAAATTGATTACGAAAAACTGGAAGAAAAAATGACATAAGTAAGCCACACTGCTCAAAATTGTTCCAGATATCAAGGAATACAACAGTTACCAGCATTGTCATAGTATCCCCTTTTATATGTATAGCTTTTGGAGCTGCAAGGAAAAAGGACAAGTATCTGAGAAAGGGGGTGTTTAATGCAGATTCACCATTAGTGAGGAAGCCATAAATGAACTCATGAAGAGGACTTATTGTATGCAATACAGTCTTAAAACAAAAATATCAGTTAAACGTTAGATGAGTTTTCACCAAATTTTTTTTAAAATACAGTTTACTCGTTACAGTATTTTATAAATCAGATGATACAGAAACCACCATCTCTTACTTACCGTCTGTCTGCCAACAAGCTCTTTTATTTCCTCATTCCGTACGATATCAAGGAGTTTCACAGCCAGTTGCTGGTTGACAGCTGTAATCTCTGCATCTGATGCACAGTCCATAACCACTACAGAAGATGCTATCTGCAGTAAGGGCATCACTAGGATCAGAGCTGCCTTGGGCGAATTGTGGACAGATGACAAGGACAAGATCTTCAATGCTGTCAATATTAGAAGGAACTACACTTAAATCCTTTCATTAGACTTTTACATTCTATTTTGCATAGAAAATTGGGAAAGAATAAAATAATGGTTTCATTAACTGAGGAAGAAGCCTTCAAAGTACAAAAGGTGAGAATACTGCTATGATTAATTATTTAGAAAAAAAGTTTCTAACATCTATAAAGTGGATTGTGACTGGAGTGGTGCTAGGTAAGACTACATTGTAGTCGTATATGTTTCAATAAGTTATCTTACATTGAATTTTTATGCAGATTGGTGTCAATACCAGAGTCATGATTATGGATAGTTATATGGCTATGATCAGTATCTTTTCATGAGTTTTTAAACACAGGTGAATGAACAGGGATGGGCAATAAAATGGGGGCCTTTGCCATTGCTCCCTCATCCAAAGATTTTTTTTAAAGCAACCATTTACTGAAAGCTTTATTCTTTGTGGGTCACACAGGTACGTATCCTGGAGTGTTAGGGGCCACATATAAAGTTTCAATCTATATTCTCATTAATTTCCATATATATCAAGTTACTTGTAGTGACAGCTCTCGAATTTTTCCATCAATGACCCAACAGCGCTAAGAACAGCCCTTTTCAAACCTCCAGACCTATGAAATTCAAACAAGACAAATAAGAATTATAGGCGCAAACATTACTGAGCAGCCTGAGTTTTGAAGGACGATTGCCAGGACTCGAGGGCTGGAGGTTGGACACCCTTAATTCAGTAGCCTTCATTTAAATGTAATGACCCATCTTTTTGCAATAAAAGTAACAATGGAAAATTCTTTCTTTGTTGTATTCTATTCATTAATATAAGCACTGCTGGTTGGCATATAATAATCTATTATTCTTAAAATTATAAAGTAAAATTGTCCTGCACAGTGTTAACAGAAGAGTTTTACCTGTCAAACAGTTTTAGTATAATGCCATGATGTGCCATAGATTCCAATACACTTGAAGATGTAGTATAGCTTCTTACTTGGTAAAGCAAATGCCTCTTTTGCTTTATTGAGCAAAATTCACAATTTTACATTGGAGTATATTAAACTTCTGCACAACGACCCAGATCAAGTCATCATTTGCACTATTGCATTGAGCATCATTACTCAATTCTGATGTACAATGTTGACTCTTCAATTTGGATGCATGGGTTGGGGTGAGAGTAAATGGAAGAAATAGACTTGGTAAAGGAATATAATTGAAGCTGATACTTGGAGGTTGGGGTTGGCAGGGGGGATTAGTGTTTCAAGAATAGGAGAAAATAAACAAATCAGAAGGCTCAGATCTCATACTTGGACAGTGTAAATAATAACCCAATACTAAAACAACAAAATTGAAACATACAAAAACTAAAAATTTGAACCTATTACTTAATTTTAATTATTTTTTTTTGGTTAGACTCAGTCCTCAACTTAGCCCACCCTTTCCAATTTCCACTCAAATGGCAAAACCTGCAGCTAAGTTTTCTGATACGAAGGTCCAAAGGATAATCTCGGGCTTCCTTTAATAACCTGTTCAATAACATGAGGAGGGAGCTTTAATAGATAGCATAAATTAGGACAGAGCATCTACACTGTTAGGCACAAACAAATTGGCAAAAGAATAGATTACACCACCAGATTTTATTAAACAGTCTCCTGATGAAGTTTAACAAAGTTGTATAAAAAAAAGTTTTTTTTGCAATGACAGAAAAAGTACTCATTTTATTTAAAATGGCACGCACGCAAAATTTGAGAGTTCATTTGGAAGGGATCTAGCTTTTTTATCAGAAACATTAGACCATAAAACAAGTTAAAATTTAAAGCAAGTCATAGCGTAATGATGTCTGGAAAAATCTTAAAATATGAAAAGATCAATTCAAATGATAAAAGTTTATGTCCAGGGAAAAAAATACTGGGTACTCGAAAGTTACACCCCCATCTCCCCTGTTCATCCTTCATAGGAAAGCAGTTTTCCTGCAGGTTTGTAATCTAAATTTCAAAAGGTTTTGGGTTGTGGTTACAGATAACAAACTACTATTCAGAGAATGTTTCTGCCTAATTAAACTGTCAAGGGAAATATAGGAGGCATCAGCCAGAAGTATTTCATTCATGTTTGGTCTTTGCGGTCTAAACAACAAAACATTTAATGAAGGATACTGCTTGGAATTCTTGAAGTAAAAAGGCAATTACAGTATTTTGTATGCGTGTACTTGTATGGGTTTTGTTTTGCAGGAAAATGGCCCATTACCATTTAATGAGTCTCATTTACTGCAATGCATGAGTAGTAAACCACAAATAGATTTTTTTCCCCTTCATAGCCTTGGACAAACTTAATTTTGTAATTAAGGTCTTCACTGAATCGAACAACTAACAAAAAACATTGATCAGATCACATAAGTGTACTGAACACAAGCAAAGTACCTTACAAAGTTTCTATATACTGTACTTGAATATACAGTATCAGAATATAAACCAAGTGGTGATATTAAGTCGTGAAGTTTTTCATCCTGATTAATCCTAGAATTACAAATTTAGTACTTGCATCCACAGATATCGTCTCCTCACTGAAATATCAAAGGCACAGGAATCCTCTGCAAAATCATCTAGTAATTGGCCAGATGCAGGCCTAATTGCCAAATATTCCTTATCTGTCCCTCCTATGATCTAAGTAATAATGTCTATGTCTTGTATATCTCTAAATGCAGAAAAGCCATGAAAGGAGCCCAAATATGATCATGCATACTTCTCTTGCATTGCAAGAGGAACAACTCTCTCTCCAGTACTTGTCATTGGGGCATGTTGACCCATCGGCTCACTCTTTGGTTTATGTACCAAAAACGCAGGAAGAAAACAATGAAGCTGTTTTCTTACTTGAATGCAAGCAGGAATTTTTGTTTATAATTCAAGATTATACTGTAAAATAAAATTACTGTTTGCTCTCACACTGCTTTGCTTCCCTTTTGATTCTCTCTCCACTTTTTTTTCTGATCCTTTGTTCCTCTCGATTCCCATGCGTCTCCCCCCATTTTTTTTTACTTCTTCTCTCACTCATTCCCTGAATCTTTGCTTCCTGCTCTAAAGGTAAGCAGTGCACACACACTGTAACAAAAGGGCAATTGAGATTCTTAGCAGTTAGTTCTCAATGAGACTGAAAAATCTGTACATTCAGCATTCAAGTGTTTTTTGCCCATAACCATTAATGGATGTGGGAAGGTTGGAGAAGGAATGCATTGATCCCCACAGAAATGGAAGCACTGATAAAAGTGTACCAACGATTGAGTGTAAACAGAGGTCGTACCGGTTCATACCAAGTGATTCTCAACAGTGAAGTGTGGAAAAGCTCAGGTATCACAAAATCACTCCTAAAAGCTTCCTGCTCATCTGAAATATTTTAGCAATGAACTCAATCATTTGTGAAGGATCTGGTGACTCTGTGGAAGGTACTCTTTAACACCTCGAAATGACCATCAAATAGTTCTCAATTTGAAGCTGTGTTCCCCCTCAATTTCCGTAGACTTCATTGGTCGTAGCCAGGCATACAATATAATTCCAGATGAGGAAGGTTGTTCGGCCAATCTCTGTTCATCCAACCAGAGAGATCCCAAGACCCCTCTCCCACATTGTAGAATAAACTCCGGTGTAGACAGGCCCAACTTGTTCAACCTTTCCTCATAAGATAATCCCGTCATCCCAGGAATCAGTCTACTGTTTCTAATTTATATAAATGACCTGGATTCAATGCAAAGTAGTCACTTTTGAAGATGATAACAAACCAGGAAGGGCAGCGGAATTGGAGAAAGCAGCTCAGAAATTACAGAATGAATTGGACAAAATATGTAAGTGGCAGTTGAACTTCAATGCAAACAAGTGCAAAGTGCTACACATAGAATGGAAAACTGGGTGATATGTGTATTCTATGGTGTTGAAATAGCTAAGGGTGAAGCTGAAAGAAACTTAAAAGTCTTAATAGATTCAATGCTAAACATGTCTAACTAATCCAGAGCAATCAACACATGCAATAGGTTATTGAACTATACAACCAAAATACCAGAATACAAGTCAGAGGAGGAACTTTGTGGTGCTCTGGTCAGGCCATACGTTAAATACTGTGTCCACTTCTGGTCGCCAAGAAATAAGAGAGACATTTAAACTCTGGACGCAGTACAGAGGAGATCTAGTAGGATGATCCCCAGAGTCGGGTCTGAGTTATAAGGAAAGGTGGGACTTTTCAGCTTGGAAAAAGGTGTTCAAGAGGTGTTTTTGTAGAGATATAAAATTGTTAAGGTTAACCTGGAATATTACTTTAAATTAAAATATGGAAGTAAAATTAGGGAACATGGGCTCAAACTAGTAAAAGGTAATTTTAGAACTGATATCAGGAAATTTGTCTTCATACTAAATGTGATCAATGCATGGAATAAACCTCCAGATAGAGTGGAATGGAGGCAAAAACCCTGGCATCATTTAAAAAACAATTGTATTCTACAATGTGGGAGAGGGGTCTTGGGATCTCTCTGGTTGGATGAACTGAGATTGGCCTAACAACCTTCCTCATCTGGAATTATATTGTATGCCTGGCTACGACCAATAAAGTCTGTGGAAATTGAGGGGGAACACAGCTTCAAATTGAGATCTATTTGATGGTCATTTAGAGGTGTTAAAGAATACCTTCCACAGAGTCACCAGATAATCTTATTGAAACATATAAGATCCTGAGGGGATGAGAAGGGGTAGATGCTGAGAGGATGTTTCTCCTTGTGGGAGAGACTAGAACTAGGGGCCACAGTTTAAAAATAAGGGGTCTCCCATTTAAGATGGAGATGAGGAGAAATTTTTTCTCTCAGAGGGTCGTGAGTCTGTGGAACTCCCTTCCCCAGAGAGCGGTGGAGGCAGGGTCATTGAATATTTTTAAGGCTGAGTTAGATAGATTCCTGATTAACAAGGGAGTCAAAGGTTATAGTAGGTAGACGGGAAAGTAGGGTTGAGGTCACAATCAGAACAGCCATGATCTTATCAAATGGTAGAGCAGGATCAAGGGGCCAAATGGCCTACTCCTGCTCTTAATTCGTATGTTCGCATGTTCATAGTAGTGATCCTAGCACTAAGCCCAAGGCACCCCACTTCTTCGCACTATGACATAACTCCTCTAATGGGTACTCAATGTTTCCTACCCTTCAGCCAGTTTCTTATTCATTCTCTGGGTTTACCCTAAATCCCCACGGCTTTGGGTTTAATTAATAAACGTTTCTGTAGAACTTTATCAAAAATCTTTTGGAAGTCAAAATACATCACATCATGTGGCCTTTCACAGTCCACCTGGGTTATCATTTCCTCAAAGAAATTGAGGATCTTGGTCAAGCAGAACTTTTCCCTTCTGAATCCATGCTAACTGCTGTTAACTAGGTTATTGTTATACAGATGAACCTCAAGTTCTACTCCTGATAATTAATTGCATTATTTTACATGGGATGGAAGGCTAATGGGTCTGTAGTTGCCTGTTTCTGTTTTGTCACCCCTTTTAAATATGGGCACTACGTTAGTCTGCTTCCAATTTTCTGGTACCTCCCCAGTGTCCAATGACTCCCTCATAATGATTGTCATTGCCTCATAAATCTCCTCCCTAGTGCCTCGTATCCATCTATCCCTGGGGACTTATTTGTTTTGAGCCCATTTAACCTGTTTAGGACTTCCATCTCATTTATAATGAAGTCATTAATTTTACTCAGGATATCTTTGCCTGGAGAGGGCAAATTACTCAGGTCTTCTCCTTTGAACAGTTGGGGGAAATATTCATTTGGAATATTTACTATTTTGTGCTCATCTTCAGCTTCAAGCCAAGTTGCATCTTTCATGGTTTTCACCATTTCTCTGACTTCCCTCTTGCTGTTACAGTACTGACTGATTTTTTTTTTACTGTAATGCTTAGCTTCAGCTACTATATCTCTTTCCAGATCTTTCTCTGCACCTCTGATCACCCATTTAACATATCTCTGCATTTTTTTTGTAGTCATTACTGCAAGGCCCTTCTATTTTTCTCCCTGCAGGATTTATACAGGCCATTTTCCTCTTTATCTCTCATTTGTTAATCCATTTAGGGTCATGTTTGCTTAGTCTGAGCTTGTTCGTTTTTGTAACGTATTATATTATACAACCTGGAATAACCAGTATTGGAGGATAATCAAAACACTGCCTTATGCTTTAAGTTAGAGCTCTTGTGGTCTGCATGGCTTTTTGTAGAATACTTGTAAACAGCTTTTCTAAATTTAAACATTCAAGGACAGATATTAACACTGGAAAAAAGGAAGAATCAATGGATTTAGATTTGTTCTGTTAATCTCTACTCTGGCCAAATCGAAAGGGGAGAAGATTCTAGATGCCCACTTCTTAATCATTCTGATTCTAAAAGTTGACCAAAGTTATCATTTTCTTTTCCTCCTTGCTATCAACTGGATGTCAATGTACGACAGTCCTGGTGAACCTTCGCTGTACTCCCTCTATTGCAACTATATCCTTTCTTAGATAAGGAGACCAAAACTGCACACAATACTCCAGGTGCGGTCTCACCAAGGCCCTGTATAACTGTATATCAGTGCATGGGATGCCAATGATTGGAAAATTCAGCCAGCAGGGGGGCTGCTGAGGATGGGGTATTCAGATCTGTGGGGGTTGGTTGATTGAGGCATGGGACTGCTATCCATTGCTGGAAGAGAATAGCAGCCAGTGCAAAGTTGCAGAATACACCTGGCAAAGAATGAGTGAGATGCAAACGTTGAGGGAGGGCAGAGGACTCATCATGAGCAATACCAGAACCAGCTATTAGTTTACTGAGTAAAGAGTGGTGTTAGCCTACTTTTCCCTGAAATGCATGGCTGACAAACTGTGTCCATTGCCTGTGGGCATAAAAGAGAACGCACAACTGGCAAGAAGCTACAAGTCTGTAAATCAATCTAGTGGTCTGGAAGATGTCATAAACCACAAGAGTGAATCAGCACTGGTTTACCAATGTTACCAGTGCCACCTGAATTATAGCCTTAAACTTACCGCCAGCTATTTGTTATTGTATATGAAAAATAGCTTCCCCCCGCCTCAAGTCTCAAGTCTTTACTATTTTTGTTATTGTTAAGACTGGGGCTCACTTACGTGTATTAGAGATAGTGTCGGCAAATAAAGCAGATGGTAACGTAGGATCTAAACAGATACGATACCATAGAACAGGCACTGCAGCATAATGAGACCATTCCCAGCCATGGAATACTTGTAAAAAAATAAAAACCTCAATGGGGTAGATTTTTTGTCTTTACGGCCTGGACATTAAGCAACACCTGGATGAAGTGCAAAGAGGGAAAACCGGTGAAGAGGATCACACGCTCCTTACAGAGTTTCAGTGAATTTTCATTCCATTAATTTAAATGGAAGGAAAATGGGTTCTGTTACTGGCACACGATCCTCCCTGCCAGATTTCCCTCTTTGCGCTCCACCCCAGCGCGAGGCGATAAGACGAAAACCTGCCCCATTGTTTCTTTTTTTTTAATCATAATGATCGTTCCAGTAGTCTTAAATATATGAGGACAGAGAGCTGTGCCTCATGCTTAGTGTTATAGAGCACACACTAATAGGCCTTGCAAAGGCTCAAGATAAACACCCATTCTTAGGAATACAGGCTTTTGCCATAGTTTTACCCAATCTGCTAATATTGGGCATTAGCACAATAGCACTTGAAACAGCTCAAAATAATGCATTTCACTTGAGCTGATTTTGTGTTTCTGCACAAAATAACGAGGCTTCAAGTAAGGGCAATCTACTCAAGGTAGCTCCTTACTGCTTTCAGCACATTCTCAATTTTCAGTTGAATCTAACTCGTTCTCAGATCAATATGAAACCACATATCAAAATTATTTATTTTAGCAAATCATTTTCTTTGGTATAAGACTGCAATTCAATCGTACAGTGAATTTTAAGTCACTAAGCTATTTTAAGTTAACATTCTTGAATACCCGAGATGCCTCATTGACTCAGATCTACTATCTCACAGGTGCAAATGCCTCGCCCTCTTCCATCATCTGCTTGTAACAGCTGAATAAGCCACAAGGCTTTTATTTAAAGTGCTTCGACTCCCACACACCTGGCCACCAGCAATGTTCGAGTGATGAAGCAGTTGAACATTATTTTCGTAAATAGTCCCATCATAAAGTAAAATGAAATGGCCCTTTCTCCATTAAAACCAGCTGATAAAGGGTTTTGATTTCTTTTTAAAAAGCAAGCCACAAATTTGCAGTTGATCCCATTACGTGCAACTTGAGTTATTGTACCAAAAGCCACACTCTTCTTGAGTAACAAGCTACCGTTTTGAACCCTTGACAAAAACCGATTACACTGGTTGACAGCATCGACTGGTTAACAGGCAAGCATAAATCAGAGCAGAAAAATAAACTTTATATTAAAAAGAAATTAAACTGGGAATCAAAAAAAATCTCAGCATGTAAACCAAATACTTAGATGGTCCTGACTGAGGTGGAACTAACACTAGACTGTTGTGATGAGTCCAGATCACTTATGAACAAGGATTATTATCTACAAGAGTGTAATATGCATAATAAATTGGATATCCAGGTGGTGAAGGATAGAATACTGGAGCCTGAATTTCAGTTGATTCCAAGCCTTTATTCACAGAGATCCCCATTACCCCTTCCACACCCTAGATAAGCTCTCATATAAATGGATACAAGAGAGTCCCCAATTGATACGCACCACTTGAACACAATTATCACTAATTGATATAAATCATATAGATATAATTAACAATATGTACATCTTATTTCAGTCATAATCATTCAGTATCCTCCAGTTAGCTAATAAACAGCGAAACAAACCTGTTTTACTGCTGGGCGCAAATGTTTCATAATTTATTTGATCTGAGTCAAGAGTACAAAGCAATATCTGCAAACAATCCATTCTACTTGTGACCCTCAAGGTCAACTAAATAAGAAAATCCTGGTTTCTTCTGCAACCACTCCCACCCTTTGATTAAGACTTTGTGGATCAACCCTGGAGCCTCAAAAGAGCTTTTCTCTTCCTCACACCTTTTATCACAAAGTTCAAGCTTACCAAGATTCAAAAGGGGCTCTTGCTGACACACTGGAGTCTGGAGCAGCAGCAAGCTTAGTCCAACAAGCATCTCTTCAGCAGGAATACTCTACAAACAGATCATTTTTTTTTAAAGAAACAGATGAAATTGTTTCTAAGGGGACCTAGAAGAAAAACTGATGTGCATATTTCATACTGCATCAGAACACAAATCATTATGACAAACATGATCACAATGCACAGAGTTTGGAGTACATTCAGAATATCATAATGACACCAAGAAATTCTTTGACTGATTTATTAGTATCTAAATTCAAGTAAAAATTAAATGATACATAAAAATAGACAGAACACAACTTAATTAAGTTTTCCTCATCGTAAATATGAGCAAACGTGATGATATATTGCCATTCATTTTTTATTGGGCAGTAGATTTATTTAACTGAATGATGCTGATAGAGAGGAGTATCATTGCTTATATATTTTAAGTTTGCCTCACTGTAAATATGAGCACGATCCTATCCATTCACCTATGGCTATGACAGAACTTTTACAAAATGCTACTTTTTATCCACTTGGTTCACTGACAATGTGATGCAAAGAAGATCACAAAGTTAGAAAAATAGAATACAAACGTTATCCTATGAATGAGGCAGAAATAAGTACATGAATTGCAAATATATTCCTCAACAGTTGAACAAACCATGCATTCTAATTCAAGAATCAGTTCATATCGCACATCCAGAAAACAAGCAGATTTATGTTTTTGCAATTTTTGGGGGCACATAAACTATTTGGCATGGAGGACTCTAATAAATTTTTCAACATCCAGTGATGCTTCTGCAGATAGCAACACACAAGAGAGCTTATTGGCACAGGGGAAAACAAATTCATAGACTTCAGAAAGCCTTAAGGAAACAAGGAGCAAGTTACAGAGATCTGAAGGTTGGAGTCTAGCCAACAATTGTTTTATGAATGTCAACCGATAAGGAGCACTAGATTTGATTTTTTTTAATGTGCATTTCAATTCACAACCAGTACCCCTTCTCTAATTAAAGTCGTTTGGTTTGGAGCCAAGGACCTGGAGAGGCAGGCATCTTGCTTTCCAGACTACATGAAGTTGGTGGTCTGGCAGCAGGAGTCCGTAAGATATTAATGTCCCAGAACTTGCAAAGCCAGTGGGCTCCATATGTGACATGTACATTATGCAAAATGTCTTGACAGTTGAAATGCCAATTGACCTTTTTTCAATTTGGGTTCCTGACAGCCCTAATTCTTTAGCTGAGATTCCTGTGAAGGGAATAATAATATTACTGAATAAGGAATAAAATTACATTAAATATAGAATAAGACACTACCTATGGTGTATCACAAACACGGAGCAGCATAAGGCACAGTGGAGTTGAGATGATGTTATTAACCACAAGGGTGAAGCTCAAGTTGTTTATCAGCGTTATCTAAATACTGAGATGTATTAATGCCTTGGAAGACACTTGAGAGAGTATTACAATTTATATAATAATATTCACAAACATGAGGATATATTGACATTTCACTTATTATTGCCCAGCGGATTTATTTAACTGAATGATGCTAATAGAGAGAAATAACATTGCTTATATATTTTACAGTAATGCGTCAGGACAAATTTCATTTATTATTAATACTTGAACATTCAAAATCCGCACTGCTTACCTCAGGAAGATTGCTAGCAATCATCTGAATTTGATGAATAAGGGAGGAGAATTCTCCTGTGATTTTCAGGCTAAATTCACAAACACACAGCAGTTGCAGAGACAGCTGGGCTAGTTCAGATTTCCAAAAGTGAGGATGGCGGAGGAAAGCTAGTGATAACTCTTTAAGAAATATAGCAGCTTCTGTAACCTGTGCCAAACCAGTTACCTGGTGGAAAATAAACAGAAATACAACAGTGCTTTTGACATTGCTATTGTACACTTATTCCAGCCAGGTACAAAATGATTTCTTGCAATGTGCTTAATCACAAACACCTCACCTTTGTTTTAGGATAGCAGCTGGTGGCATCCCTGGAATAAAAATTTGGGGAATAGAAAAGTCTGACTGCGGAAATTTGTAGTTGAGGTCATAGAGTCATAGAGTTATACAGCACGGATAGAGGCCCTTTGGCCCATCGTGTCCGCGCCGGCCATCAAGCCCTGTCTACTCTAATCCCATATTCCAGCATTTGGTCCGTAGCCTTGTATGCTATGGCATTTCAAGTGCTCATCCAAATGCTTCTTGAATGTTGTGAGGGTTCCTGCCTCCACAACCCTTTCAGGCAGTGAGTTCCAGACTCCAACCACCCTCTGGGTGAAAAAGTTCTTTCTCAAATCCCCTCTAAACCTCCCGCCTTTTACCTTGAATCTATGCCCCCTTGTTATAGAACCCTCAACGAAGGGAAAAAGCTGCTTAGTATCCATCCTATCTGTGCCCCTCATAATTTTGTACACCTCAATCATGTCCCCCCTCAGCCTCCTCTGCTCCAAGGAAAACAAACCCAATCTTCCCAGTCTCTCTTCATAGCTGAAGCGCTCCAGCCCTGGTAACATCCTGGTGAATCTCCTCTGCACCCTCTCCAAAGCGATCACATCCTTCCTGTATTGTGGCGACCAGAACTGCACACAGTACTCCAGCTGTGGCCTAACCAGTGTTTTATACAGCTCCATCATAACCTCCTTGCTCTTATATTCTATGCCTCGGCTAATAAAGGCAAGTATCCCATATGCCTTCTTTACCACCTTATCTACCTGTTCCGCCGCCTTCAGGGATCTGTGAACTTGCACACCAAGATCCCTCTGACCCTCTGTCTTGCCTAGGGTCCTCCCATTCATTGTGTATTCCCTTGCCTTGTTAGTCCCTCCAAAGTGCATCACCTCGCACTTTTCCGGGTTAAATTCCATTTGCCACTGTTCCGCCCATCTGACCAACCCATCTATATCGTCCTGCAGACTGAGGCTATCCTCCTCGCTATTTACCACCCTACCAATTTTTGTATCATCAGCGAACTTACTGATCATACCTTTTACATTCATATCCAAGTCATTAATGTAGACCACAAACAGCAAGGGACCCAGCACCGATCCCTGTGGTACCCCACTGGCCACAGGCTTCCAGTCACAAAAACAACCTTCGACCATCACCCTCTGCCTTCTGCCACTAAGCCAGTTTTGTATCCAAAGTGCCAAGGCACCCTGGATTCCATGGGCTCGTACCTTCTTGACCAGTCTCCTGTGGGGGACTTTATCGAAGGCCTTACTGAAATCCATGTATACCACATCCACTGCGTTACCCTCATCCACACGCCTAGTCACCCCCTCAAAAAATTCAATCAAATTAGTCAGACATGATCTTCCCTTGACAAAGCCATGTTGACTATCCCTGATTAATCCTTGCTTCTCCAAGTGGAGACTAATTTTGACATTTCAGAATTTTTTCCAATAATTTTCCTACCACTGATGTTAGGTTTAAGCATAACTGCAGTGCTGATAAGACATACAATCTTGCATATACAGAGCACCCAATCACATCCCTCACAAACATCTCAAAGTGCTTCACACACAATGAGTTGCTTTGAAGTCCAGTGACATGGTATGCTGGCAAACCTAGCAGGCATTTTGTGCATAGCAAGAAACTGCAAACAACGAAATGAAGGACCAGTTAATCTGTTTTTGGTGGTGGTACTTAGGAAATGTTGGCCACTACACTGCGAAACAGAGTCGCAAATTAGCACTTTTTGTATATCACTTTGCAACCTTAAACACACAAATTTGCAATATGGTACAGTCCCTTTAAAATGTAGTAAATGGATATAGAACAATACTGGTACAGCAGGAGGTAGTGAGTCTATTGTGTTTCTTTCTCATTGGTTGCATGTCTAATGAGTTATGCAAACTCCCTCCCCTCCATGTTTCTTCAATAGTCATTCTGAAATTTCGCTACAACTGCAACAGCCCTGGCTAAGGCCCACTCCTACTGTTGCCACAATGACCCCAGACCTGGTATATTCCCCCGGCCCTAGCAGATCACTTTTTGTTCAGGAGTCTGCTTTCTTCACACCTTCTAATCCCCTCTTGAAGAGATAAAAAGAGGAAGATAAGAAATAGGGAAAGGTAGAACTTGAATCCACATAGCACCTTTCATTTCCTCAGAATATCCCAAAGCACTTAGAATCATAGAAAGGTTACAGCGCGGAAGGAGGCCATTCGGCCCATCGAGTCTGTGCCAGCTCTAAGCAAGAGCAATGCAGCTAGTCCCACTCCCCCGCCCTATCCCCGTAACCCTGCAAATTTTTTCTTTTCAAGTACTTATCCAATTCCCTTTCGAAAGTCACGATTGAATCTGCCTCCACCACCCTCTCTGGCAGTGCATTCCAGATCACTTCATGGAAAATTAATTACTTTTGAAGTGTAGTCACTGTTGTTTTGTAGGCACATCAACAGCCAATTTGCACTCAGTAAGGTCCCACAAACAACAATCAAATGAATGACCAATTTGGTTTTGGTGGTGTTGGTTGAGGGATACATTTTGGCCAGGACACAGAGAGAATTCTCCCGATCATCTTTGAATGCTCCTACGGGATCTTTTACATCCATCTGAGGGGACAGATGGGACTCCGGTTTAACATCTCATCCAAAAGACAACATCTCCAACAATGCAGCACTCCCTCAGCCTAGGTTATGTTCTCAAGCCCAGGAGTGGGTCTTGAACCCATGACCTTGTGACAGAGACAAGAGTGCTACCACTGAGCCAAGGCTGACACTTAGGAAGGGGGAAAAAGAGAAGCAGAAAAGGATAAAGAGGAGAGGAAGGCAGAAGAAAGGAAGCCCAAGTGATACAATAAAAGGAGAGAAAAAGAGAACTACAAAAGGAAAAAAAAACACAAGAGGAAGAAAGTGAACCAGAAGAGAAAATGAACCAGGAAAGGGGAGAGAGCGAACCAGATATGAGAAGAGAGCAAATCAACAAGGGAGAGAACATGAACCAAAAAAGAATAGCCTGAAACAAGGAAAGGAGAGAGCAAGCCACAGAAACAAAAGTAAGCCTAAGATAGAGCAAACCAGAAAAGAAGAGCACAAAGTGTAAAACAAGAATGAAAGTGAACCAGGAAAGTAGAACCAAAAGAGAAAGAAAGTGAACAAAAAAGTGAACCAGAACAGGAGGCGAGGGAGAGATAGAATAATAAGAAACGGAGAGAAACAAGAGAGAAATAAAGGGGTGAAAAGTGATGTATGGAGAAGTATACATAAAAGAAACAGAGAGAAACACACAGAGCTTATGGAGAGATAGACACACAACCAGAAGAGGCAAGAAAGACAGACAGAAGAGAAACGGTGAGAAAGACAAGGAAAAGAGCAGAGATATAGAAAAGGGAAGAAGGTGAGAAAGAGAGAGAAACATAGACAGGTAGATGAAAGGGACAAAAGAGAGAGACACAAATAGTTGAGAGGGAGAGAGAGAGAGAGAGAGAGAGAGAGAGAGAGAGAGAGAGAGAGAGAAGCAACAAATCCAGAAAAGGTCAGGGACTGAGTCACGCAGAAGACTAGACTGTAACTCTTGAAAAAAGTTATGTGCGCTATTGATTTTGCTTCTGTTTGTCAAGGATGATGTGCAAATCATCTGCAAGGAAACGTGGACTTAAAAAAAAAGCTTCAGGATTTTGTTCCAGCAATATTAGATATGAGCACACCTGGGAAAATGTCCCACTTTTCTTCAAATAGTGTCCTGAGACCATTAACATCCACCTGAATAAGCAAACTGGATCTTGGTTTAGAATTTAATCCAAAGAATGACACTTCTACCAAAGCAGCACTCCCTCCATACTAAAATATCAGTTTCGATCATGCACTCAATATTCTGATATGGGATTTGGACCCACAACCTGCTGAGCCAGGGTAGAGTTGCCAACCCTCTCAGATTGTCCGGGTGTCTCCCAGAACTGAGGATCGCTCCTCCGGGCACTGCTGCTCGCAACCCGGGAGAAAAGTACTTTGTATTCACGGTTCGCAGATCTTCGTGTCTCAACCACCTCTGTGGTCTCTACTTGCAATTCCTGTCCCCACCATCAGACCTGGTGTAGCTCAAAGAACCTGTCTGACCATCTCAGCCATTCCCTGCCTCCCAGAAGTGGTCTGGAATTCTTTTGTAACTGTTTCTGCCTTGTGCTCTTGTATTTCTGGTGAAGCCACACCGTGGAGCAGGACCAGCTAACTATGTTCAGTCTGCAGTAAAGTCAAATATGCATACTGGCAATTTATTGATCCAACATCATATTTAGTTTATTTCTTGCAATGTATATCATGTTTATTTGGTAATTGGTTAAAATGGATTACCGTAACAATATACTTGCCATAAACTACTGTTGGAGCTCCAACAGTCATATGATTTATCTGTGGAGAAAAAACATTGTTTGGTGTAAATTGTCACTATTTCCTTCCATCTTTTCTTGTCTGAAGCCTTCCTGTGCCATACAGGTTAGACTGAAACTTGCCAATGTCGAACCAGAGCTGGCTGTTGGGGTGTAGATGAGAGTGGGCTAGGATGACTCGCCATGATATTCCCCCTCACCACCCTCAGAAAGCAGCAAGGCCTCCACTCACCAGCTGTCAGCATCCAACAGCACAGTTTAAATTGAGAACTTAGTGTGTGGGAAGTCACTGTTGCAAAACAGCCTTCCATCATGGGATGCAGCACATTCGAGCACCAATAATCTGTATCACCATGCTGCCCCTCTGATCTACTCCTGATCGCCTCCCTTAACCCTCCTATCTAAAAAGCTCCTATCTAAAAAGCAATGACGCATACTGGGGTTCCTATATTATTTCAAAACATTTCTGTCCAAATTGTATATCTAGTTAAAAAAAAATTCTTGTGTACTATGCATAATTATCTTACATTATCTTTGGAATGCTAGAGTACAGAGACACTCAACTAAGCTAACGGTCACATGATCAAACCTCCAGGAATACGTCCAACCAGAGTTGACAACCCTAAATCCGAGGCAAGAGTGCTATCCACTCAGCTGAGCTGACAAACACAGTGTAATACAGAGGTCTGCACTATACCTGGACAAACCAGGCCAATCTGACACTGGGTTCAAAATTAAGGTCACCCCCAAGATATGTATAGTCAACAGTATCAGAGAAAGCAACATTCATCAGCATTTCCATGTTTCCCATATGTCAGTTTGAATCAATTACAGCTCCTCTCTATGTCAATCACATAAATCCAGCATTTATTTCAGGATTCAGAAAGAAGCAGAGGTATGACTAAGAAGGTGGGTGGATTAGAGTCAAATCAGGTACTGAAAGAGAAATAAAGAGAGTGAAAGAAAGATTGGGTTAAGTGAGAAAAAAAGAGAGACAGAAAGGAAAAGTAAGAAAAAAAAAATTAAAATTTAAGATTTGACATTTCTAAAATCTCCAACAATTCACTATCTGAACGAATGAGACTCCACAGTTTAAATTGTTCACTTTCAGTGCCAGAGAGGCTGATTAACAGACAATAACAATTATTATGTTGTTAAAAGGGTACTTACGCTATTAATTACTATTAACTTTCTGTGACGAGTTTAATGGGCAATTAATGTCAAAATCCAGCAAGTTCTTAAAAATAACGAGATGTTGTTTGTGCAAAGCAAACAGCGGAGCAGCATACTTCGACCAGCAAGTTCGGGAAATTCGCAAATCACGGCGCACCTCTTAGTCCCCTGAACTTGCTGGGCGATTTGCACGTGAATAACGGCGTGCTTCGTTCACATGCCGTTATTTTTTCAGTGATAACAATCGGAGATGACACAGTAGTCTGCTATGAAATGCTGCATCTATAACATTTGAATCTCATTGCACCCCAATGAAGAGAAACTTTATTAATTTGTGAACAATGCTGCCTGGTTCTTGGAAATACAACATCTCAAGTCCCTCATTTTGCACCTAGTGAGGAAGCAGCTTCCAGTTTACACCTTTTTACTACTGCTTTTAAATATAAAACCAAATTTTTGTCACACACACACAAACTTTTCAGTATGGGATAGTTGTTTAATGATTAAGAGTTCAAACCCTCCCAAGGAGAGAGGTGCTGAAGCCAATTCTAATTCCTCGATGGCCACTCGAGCTGAGATCAGCTAACTCAGCATAGTCCAGGAATTGAATCTGGAACCTTGCTGGTCTGTATATACGACATCAGGAAGTGCTCTTACCAACTAAGCCATCGGAAGAGCATCTGTGTGTCATTTTTTGACAGTATTTTCATGTACATATATGAACATATGAAAATAAAGACAGGAAAAGACCATTTCGCGCATCAAGCCCACCCCAATGCGACATGGTACATCACTGCCTCACCTCTAATCACCCAATCTCCTGGGACATGCAAAAAAGAGGGCGGGGGGGAGGAAACTGAAGCCAAATTTAGGAAAAACTGGGAAATTCCCCTCTGACTCAAAGGCAATCAAGCAAAATTCTAGGAAACTGCGTTAACTTATAAATCCTTCTTATTCCAACTAACCTGCAATTTACCCCCTAGAACCAGAAGAACTATAATTGCAAGTTGCTTTTTACAGATATGGATCAATACAAACAAGTTTGTGTATATTTGTGTTTATTTGGACAGCTTCAGTGATACTAAACCAAAGTACATTCATGGGCGGGGTATAACTTACATTTTGTGGTTTAAAACAGAAATGAGTAAATAGTGAATGTGCATTTTATTTTTGAGAGATTGTGGTAAATAATTACGAAAAACCACATCCCAGGGTTCTTAAGTTCTTTTAGGATGATGCCCACAACCTTATCTGATTTTGCCACCACCTTTAAATGTACACAGTGCACTTTTAGTAAAGAAATGCTCAGTACCCTTTTGTACATAGCCAACACCTTTATTTTCTGCTAGGTGCTGCCCTAGATTTTGAGAAAATATACCTAATGAGATGACCGTTAACCAATAATAAAAAAAAAATCACAGTATAGCTCCCCTGATGACTCAATGTGTAACTTATTATGCAGTGTGATACTGAGTCATACAGACGAGAAAAATCCCAGATATGAACCTTGGTGTGTTGAATTAGCTAATCTCAGTTGGGGCGATGGTAGCAGCACTACAATGAGGCTCAAAGCACCTGAGCTAGGGAGAGGAGAAAAAAAAGCAGTGAGAAACCTTCTCTTGATCTCTGCTGGAAAGTGCACATTTGGGTAGTGGATGAAGATAGGAATTGGGCTTAGTTATGGTGGGCCCACGGTGGAATAGCCGGTTGACACTCAGTCTAGATTCACACAAGTAGCGTGGCCACTTTGGTGAGGTGGTGCAGGACTGCCAGGTTCATAATGGAAGAGAAAATTAGGAGGGGCACAGAAAATCTCAGTGAATAGTAATTACATTATAAAACATTCAGTTCACACTGAATGTAAAAAACTATACCAATTATTATAAGCCGATATTGGTAAAAATGACCATGAAGCTGTTGGATTTTTGTAAGAAACATGCTGGCCTTATCGTGTCAGGCCTAAAATGTGACTCCAGTCCCACACCATAGTGAATGACTCTTAATTACCCTCTGAAGTGGCCTAGCAAGCCACTCAATTGTATCAAACCATTACATTTGGGCAAGTACATATCAGCAATAAATGCCAGCCTTGCCAGCAACACCCATATCCTGAGAATGAATTAATAAAAACACAAATGGAAATTAATCCTATTTTTACAAATGGAAGATTGGGGATGATGTTATTTGTTTCTCCCCCATTCTTTCTCTTTGTGAAGATGCAGTTCACTGGACATGTCGATAACTTAATCCTGTGTTTAATTTAGACAGTGTAATATATAACTGCAAAATTAATAGTCTAGTTATCAGGAAAACCATTATGGCAGTTCTTGATAGCATCAATAGGGTGGTGAGTGTCTGGAACGAGCTGCCAGAGGCAGTAGTAGAGGCGGGTACAATTTTGTCTTTTAAAAAGCATTTGGACAGTTACATGGGTAAGATGGGTATAGAGGGATATGGGCCAAGTGCAGGCAATTGGGACTAGCTTAGTGGTATAAACTGGGCGACATGGACATGTTGGGCCGAAGGGCCTGTTTCCATGTTGTAACTTCTATGATTCTATGATTATTAACCAGTAAACAATTCTTCATGACCGAATGACCTGGTTAAAACAGGCCAGGCCGTATCAGTGATAGCTTGTCACTTCTGAACAAGTCACGTCATTGTGTCCCTAACCCTCGCTGAGCAGTCCTCTTCTTTCTTATAGCTACATATGTGGGCAGATTTTCCTTTTCCTGTGGCTATTGGATTGCCTAAGCGTGCAAATACAGGAAAATCAGGGAAGTGGCGCGCTTGCCCCCTAAAACAGCTGTTTTAGGTGGCATCCATTTGTTTCAATAGATGAAAAATCAGGCGAGCTCCCATACCGACATGCACTGCTCCCTGCCTGATTTTCCTGTATTCGCAGCATGCAAGCAATCCAATAGCTCCAGGTGAGGAAACAGGAAGATCTGCGCCATATTGTTCTAATCTAAATTTACTACAAATGATAATGAGCCACCATTCTGTGTCTCGACAGGTTTGCCCATATGCTTGATTTAGATCTGGTACAGTTCATTCCACATCAGTTTAAAAAAAAATGAAGCACCCCGGAAATGGGATATATAACATTTGCAGAAGCAATATATGATCCACCTCCCTTACCCAAAAGTAGTCATTACCACACTTATGTTTGAGGTTATACTCCAGTGAGGTAAAAAGTCTAGGCTAGTTGTAAGAAAGAAATGGACAGCGAGGGTAGGAACGCAGTAACGTGACATTTTGAAACGTGACAAGCACTGACTGACATGTCCTGGCCTGTTTAACTAGGTCATGAAGAACTGTTTACTGCCCAATAGTCCACTGATGTTATCAAAAGTTGCCAGAAGAGTTTTCTTGGTAACAGGTCAATTCGCTTTACAGTTTAATTCCACAGTAAGCAAAAGAATTGCAAATTTTTGTGGGTAGTGATGCAGATTAATCCAATTTATCATAGTCTAATATGGTGTTATAGGTACTGGACAATTTGAAAAGGCTCAAAATGACAGGGAATGCAAAAATTAATAAAATTGAACTGCTACTTTAATGACATGCTTGGTGCTTGGATACGATAACTGAACAAACCACAAACCAGGAGATCAAAAAGAATACATGATCCTGGGTACAAAAAGAAACAGTGAAAGCCTTACAACTGAACTGCGCTTACTTCTCCGACATAACTTCAGTAATCTGTTGTTCTAAAAGGGTCTATTTCTGGACAACTCCATTTGTCCAGAAATGTTAGGTCTCCTTACCGAAGAAAGGATATACTTACCATCGAGGGAGTGCAGTGAAGGTTCACCAGACTGATTCCTGGGATGGCAGGACTGTCGTATGAGGAGAGATTGGGTCGACTCGGCCTGTATTCACTAGAGTTTAGAAGAATGAGAGGGGATCTCATTGAAACATATAAAATTCTGACAGGGCTAGACAGACTGGATGCAGGGAGGATGTTTCCTCTGGTTGGGGGGGCCAGGACAAGGGGTCACAGTCTCAGGATACAGGGTAGGACATTTAGGACTGAGATGAGGAGGAATTTCTTCACTCAGAGGGTGGTGAACCTGTGGAATTATCTACCACAAAAGGCTGTGGAGGCCAAGTCACTGAATATATTTAAGAAGGAGCTGGATAGATTTCTGGACACAAAAGACATCAAGGGGTATGGGGAGAGAGCAGGAACATGGTATTGAGATAGAGGATCAGTCATGATCATATTGAATGGCGGAGCAAGCTCGAAGGGCCGAATGGCCTACTCCTGCTCCTATTTTCTATGTTTCTATGTTAAGGGTAGTTTCTAGGTGAAATGGTTCACATACATGATTGGATCCAGTTTATGCTCATAACATCTGCTGTGATATTCTGCAGCCCTGTGAGATGTTGAGAAGAAAGGAGATTCTTCTTTGCATGGATTTGCATGATGCTGAGGAAGAATATTCAAGAGCATGGTGTCTTCTCATTTATTTAGGTATTTCACTGCAGTGATATCGTCAGTCCAGGTGCTCATGAAGATGAGGGATATTAGCATTGGGGAATGGAACACTTTCTATTTGTTCCCATCAAAGTCAAATCATAGTGTCTCTTGTTGAAGAACCTTCATTGCCTGAGACCATTAAGGCATCAACTCCAGTGCATAAGCACCAAGTTCTGCTGAGGCACATCAAGCTGGAGGACATCAACTAGCAGTCTCTGACTGAGTTTTCTAGTTGATGTGGTGAAAAGAAATCATCCCACCAGAGTATAGAGATGCATCCATTATCTATCTAGTCAAACATAAGTAGATGTGTGTGACTCATGGAGGAATTTGCCTACTTGTAATCGCAAGGAAAATACTTGCTAAGATTATCCTAAATTGTTACATCGAGCATATAGCTGAAAAATTCTTGCCTGATAGCCAGTGCGGATTCAGAAAAGACAAATGTACTACCGACATAGTCGACTGCCAGACAACTTCAGGAAAAGTGTCGAGAACAAAACTTGGATCTTTACGGTGTCTTTGTTGATCTCACAAAGACCTTTGATACAGTCAGCAAAGAGGGCCTCTGAAAACTACTGGCCAAAGTTGGCTGTCCCAAAAAGTTTATCCAGATGATCCACAAGTTCCATGATGGCATGATGGCCAAATTTATTAAAGATGGCGAAGTTTCCTACTCATTCCCTGTCTCCAATGGAGTCAATCAAGATTCTGTTTTAGCTCCCACCTTGTTTACTTCTCTGCTTACTTATGCCTTCAGGAACTTGGATAAACGAGTGTATATTCACTTCAGGATGGATGGTAAACTGTATAATCTCTGTTGCCTGCAGTCCATAACTAAGACCTCTGTAGAACTTGTTCGGGAGCACTTGTTTGCTGATGACTGTGCTTTGTTGCCCACACAGAAGAGGACCTGGACTATTTTTCAGATGCTTGTAAGAAAGTTGGCCTCATTATCAGTGTGAAGAAGACGGAAGTTATATACCAGCCTGCCTCTGGAAAATCTTATGTGCAACCCAACATTACCATCCACGGGCACAGGCTGTATGCAGTGGATTAGTTCACCTACCTCGGAAGCACCATGTCATGCGATACACCCCGAGATGAGGTGAACCACAGATCGTTTAAAGCCAGTTGTGCTTTTGCAAGGCTCCATGTGGTGGTATGGGATAAAAGGGGCATTAAACTAGCAACAAAACACAAGGTCTACAAGGCAATAGTTATAACATTCTTACTGTATGGGTCTGATAGTTGAATCATTTACAGTCACCACATCAGAAAACTCAAACATTTCCACTTAGGTTGCCTCAGAAAGATCATGAAAATTCAATGGTGGCACAAGATTCCATACACAAGTCCTCAGACAGCAAATATGTCAGGCATAGAGGCAACGATAATAAAGGCGCAGCTAAGGTGGGCTGGTCTCCTAGTCAGAATGTCTGATACTAGATTACCCACAAAGGTATTCTACAGTGAGCTGAAGCTCGGTAAATGTTCATGTGGTGGTCAATTCAAAATATATAAGGATTGCCTAAAGACCAATCAAAAAAAATATGGCATCTCAACTGACACATGGGAGCAAGATGCTTGTGACAGGAAGAAGTGGCAAAAGATGATTCATGATGGCAAAACTTGAAGCAAGTCATATCCAGCTAGCCGAAGAAAGGAGCGCCCAGGGGAAATCAAGGAAAATCAACTCTCAGATCAATCTGACATTCGATGTCCTGTGTGTGGAAAAACATCCCTTGTTTTTGAAAATCAGACTTTACAGTCATTTGACAAACCACAACCTGTATAAAAACGGAGATGAATCACAGGCTGTCATTATCGACAATGATGAACATCATCTTTATTCCCTCCCAAAATGGAATACTCATTAGTTAATGGCAAGATACAACAGCAAAGCTCAATATATTTGCCTCAAGCCCACCATTTTGGTGTGATGGTGGTTGCTTGATTGACTTTGACTTCCTGGAACGACGCAGATTCCCTCAGGACTGCTATGGTCAGCAAACCCAGGGTTCACCTACAGAACTCTATCCGAATCTTGCTACCTGCTTAAAGCAATGAGGCACTCAAAATGTATGTTCCTGAAGCGGTCTAGTGATAATGCTATGCCCAGAACAGTCTACAGCCAGGTGCCTACAAAGGACAAGTCTCATATTGGCTCCAGTGGGAATCTCTCTCAGTTTATAATGGAAGTCAATGCCAGTAGCTGCAGGACTAAAATAAGCATTTTCCTTCTGGAAGTAATATTTCATGTGTGATTATGGCATTAGGTCACTTAAGGTAGGCAGCATCAATATTAGTATTTATTTTTGGCCTCTTTTCCATTCCTTTTTCTCCCCCTCCCAGGTTAATCTCCTTAATTGGGATAAATTAGATTGGCCTACCCACAAATGCCATTTAATAATCGATGTACCAAGAACAGCACTTTCATTGGGGTAGCAAAGAGTATAGATTTGAATTCCATTAAGGCCTGAGATGAGTGGTTATTATCATGTGTTCCAAACAAAGGCGAAGCAAGCTGATGTCTTAACCTGCTATACAAGAGATGACATTATACTGAAATAATGGCAAACAATTTTACAACACCAAGTTATAGTCCAGCAATTTTATTTTAAATTCACAAGCTTTCGGAGGCTTCCACCTTCGTCAGGTGAACGAAGGAGGAAGCCTCCGAAAGCTTGTGAATTTAAAATAAAATTGCTGGACTATAACTTGGTGTTGTAAAATTGTTTACAATTGTCAACCCCAGTCCATCACCGGCATCTCCACATCATGAAATAATGGCATACACAGATTTAACTACTGGGCCAATTACAAAAATTTGTGCAGCTGGAATAAAGGGAAAATAAAATCAAGATGAGGGAAGAACAGATTTCAGCAAGTGTAATACCGCTGTGAACTAGAAATATGTCAAACCTCTTCTGCCATGTTCTTAAAGGAATTAATCAGGCACAAGCTCTATTCCAGAGTGAGGCTGACAGTAAATATCCCCAAGGTCAATATTATTCCCGTAGAACAATAACAGCAATGTGTAAATCATCTAAACTTGGTCTGACACTGGTTGTACCTTTGAGCTCAAGTGATAAGGAACACCCTCTGGAGCTTATTGCAGACACTTTCAAGTTTTTACTGTTTTATATCTGTAGTATTAAATCTCAGAAGTCTGCACGAGTTGACTTCCCAGAATGAGCGGAGTAGAGTCACTCACAATATTAGTATAAGCACGGTATTAGAATTATATTGAAGTTCCCTAAAGCAATATAACTTGGGACTAGATGTGTGACTAATCTGCCAATCTTAGTTTGAAAATGCTATTTCCAAAAACAGTGTCTAATTTAAGTAATATACTTTTAATTTAAAGGAATAGGCATTCTCAACTGCTATGTCTTTACTACTCCAACTGATGGTGTCAAGGGAGCTCACAGAGTCGTGTCTTATGAATTTTTGTAATCAATATGATCATTTAACAATATCCACAAGGTTGCTGTGAAATCTTACCTGCAAGTGTGGTACAAGGTCAAAGAAGAGCCGGAGAGCCTGCTGTGCAAACGGAGTTGGTGCATCCTTTTCCTCTCCAGATTGAGACTGAAGTACAACCTTAAGAAGGCTAAGACGAAGCTCAGAATTCTCTCGCAGACAGTAAGGTTCACAATACAGATACTTGAGAAACGGTGCCATCATTAGCACAATGGGTGCCTTTAGCCTTTAATAAATATTCACAGAAAATTGTACATTTTAAATATCTCTACAATTTAAACAATGCCAAACCATCAGGTCTACAATAAAATCTTTCTCATCCTTTTTTTTGTTTGCAATTTTCTCCTTTATTTTAATCTCCCTGCATCACACTCAATGTTCCTCTGCAAGAAGACACGCAGCTATCCAGCTCCCATACCTCTGGAAATGACATGCGGTAACCATTGATAGGAGGAACATGAGACAGGCCCAAGATGATTTTCTACCTTTCCCTGCTGAGAGGTAGTAGTCACCACTCAACAACTCCCCCAGCAAAGGGTCAGCCAAGATCAAGAGCTCAGCAGGTGAAGAATAACAGACACGTACCACCACATTGATATACAAAAGGTACTGTGCTACTGGACAGCCATTAAAATATTTTATTTTTAACTTACGCAACTGTTCTGTTACTATAATGGATTTTTAAGAAAAGTTACTCTTGATAATAGATGTTTTGTTATTGAATTAACATTTTTACCTCTCTGGAGGCTGTTGAAAAATAGCAGATATCTGCTGAAGGAGAAATGGCCAGCTATCAGATCTGTTCTCCAATACAACAATATAAGGGTGTGGAGAGTTCCTGTAACAAAACAAAACACTATTAGCAGAAGGCATACTTCACAAGCTGGGTCTCCAGTGAAAGACCTTGTTCAAATTTCATAATACTGGCTTTTTATAAAATCAAATCAGCAAACTTGCAGTCAGATCATTTTATTAATTAAACTAAAACAACTGTGCACAATAAATACAGTAAGTAGGTCAACAAACTCTGATTGAGGCAATTTTAGTAAACGTTCCTTATTAGGGATGTCTTCCTCTATAATATATTTATATTGTGTGTGTATTCATAAGTTTGTATTTCAATAGAAAAAAATATTTTTAAAAACACAGTAAGCAACTGAATCAACCATTTCCAGTTGGTCAAACAGAAGATGAAGAACAGGAAGCAGACATAGCTCAGTATTTTTCTTCCATATTAAAATCATTGTCAACATATTCCTTCTGCTTCAATTTATTCCAATATACATTTTCATATTATCTAAAAATACAGTTAAATGCGCTGTTTTGAGAAATTTTAAATAATAAGGTACTTCAACGGTATACCTTTTTCCATTGTTTAACTGCAGTGAAGCCAAAAATGCAGATGAATGCACGTGTGCATAACTCTCTTTTGCCCATTCAAAAGCAGTGAAAGCAGAAAGCTATGCTGATCTGCTCTGTTCACACTGCTCTCAGCAATTCTCTCTTTGCTGCACTGCATGCTACATTGTAATTGGGGCGTTGGGGTTTTAATGCCAATAATGAACACGACGTGTTGGAAACGATAAAGTAGAATGAGTAAAAATCTCATCTTGGATTCTTAAATTTATGGCTTGTGAGCGTGAGAAATCATGCCTAGTGTGGCTGATTAAATTGTTCATTCCTTGATTGATGTTCACACCAGGTAGTGCAAGCCTAGCGTTATTGAGAGTCTAGCCCCGAGGAGTTGAAGTTTAGCATATCAGCTAATGACCCTTGGTTTCCATCTCAGCACTGGATAGTCTGACTGTTAATGAGGTGTATTTCCGGATCAAGATAAACAGCAAACCAGATGTTAGTATTTTTCTCATTCCATTTTTTAGATATCCTGTTCCTCCTCCCCTTAACCTCTCATACAGAATCATTACTCCTCTGCCTTCTTACTCTCCTGCCACCATCCCAGGCTTGAATCCCCTTAAACAACCCTCAATGCCTCTCTCAGCATTCTCCAAAGTGCCCATCAAGGCACCCGTCACTGCCTCCTTACAAGAATCAACCCCAAATACTCTATCCTCTTCTCTCTCTGACCTTCCCACCCAGCACACCTGTTGTGGGCTAACCCTGCCAAACTTCTTCCCATCCCGCTCACTCCATCCACCACTTCCCCCCTACACTCTGCCAGTAGATCAACAATCACCACCCCCTTTCGCAGTTAACTCCAGAATATCTGTTCACTTACATACAAGGCCCTTGCCAACCATGACGTTATTGTGGACAATTGCACTGACATCCTGACTTTAATGGAAACTAGGGTACAGTAGTGTAGTGGTTATGTTACTGGACTAATAATCCAGGAAGCGAGTTAAAATCCCACAATTTCAGTTTGAGAATTTGAATTCAGTTTTTTTTTAAAATCTGGAAATAAGAAGCTGGTATCAATAAAAGTGACCATGATTGGATTGTCATAAAAAGCCAATGTCCTTTAGGGAAGGAAACCTGCCGTCCTTTCCCATCTGGCCTATATGTGACTCCGGTCCCATACCAACGTGGTTGACTCTTAACTGCTCTCTGGAGTGGCCACGCAAGCCTCTCAGTTGTATCGATCTACTGCAAAGAATAAAACTCCCTACCTAACAGCACCTTGTGGTAGCACCTTCCCCACACTGACTGCAGCGGTTCAAGGCAACCAGGAATGGATAATAATTAATGGCTTGCCAGCGACGTCCACATCCAAAGAATGAATTTTTTTTAAAAAAGGATCATGGTCGATGACAGGTTGCACCTAACTGAAGGCTCCCAGCCTGGTTATACTCACCAAACCCTCTCCTGCACCTTGGATTCTCTTGCCCTCAGTAAAACCTTTACTCTCTCCCATCCTGGTCATTCCTCTAGTAGGTCCTTCATCTTCGCTCCCTTATGTCCAAGGAGCACAGACTTGAGCATAACTGGCGTACAACTGGTTTCGCCATCAATCATTAGATCTTGCTCGACCGCAACAATCACTATCGGGCCTCACTTTCCTCTGCCAAAACCAATTATTCTAGAATCATCCTGGAGAACAAAAATAACCCCCTGCTTCTTTTCTCCACAACCAAACATCTCCTTAAACCCCTGCCCTCTCCACCCTCACCTCCAACAAGCGTGAGGAACTCATGCACTCCTTTGTCACTAAGGTAGAGATCATCTGTTCAGCTGCTTCCCCTCCCACCCCCGTTTCCCCTTGCCCATCGAGCTAGACCTCTCCAAGGATTCCCCCCTGCCCAAGCCCTGAACCCGCATCTCTCTCTAGTTTCTCCCCGATCTTCCCTCATGCCCATGAGACCCGGCTCTTGCTCCTTTGACCTCATTCCCACTAAACTGTTGACCATCCAACTTCCTTTCCTGGCCCCCATATTAGCTAACACTGTAAATGGTTACCTCACCTCAGATACTGTCCCCCTCCCTTTCAAAACTGCCATCATCACTCCCTCCTCAAAAAACCCACACTTCAGCTTTCTGCCCTTACAAACTACTGCCTCATCTCTAACCTCCCTTTTCTCTCCAAAGTACTTTAATGTGTTGCTGCCTCCCACTCCTGTGCCATCTTTCCAACAACTCCATGTTTGAACCTCACCAATCAGGATTCCACCCCCGTCACAGCACTGAAGCGGCCCTAATCAAAGTCACAAATGACAGCCTCTGTGACTGTGACCGAGGTGCACTATCGCTTCTTGTCTTCCTCAATCTCTCTACAGCCTTTGACACGGTCAACCACACCACCCTCCTCCACCTCTTTTCCGCTACACAGCTCAGTGGGGCTACTTGGCTTGTCTCCACTCTTACCTATCTGAATCCAACCAGAGCATCTCCAAAAATGACTTATCTTCCATTCCCCACGTCATTACTTCTCGAGTCTCCCGAGGATCTATCATTGCATCCTCCTCTTCCTCATCTACATGCTGCTCCTTGGTGAGATCATCCGATGACCTTGGGTTGGCTTCCACATTTATGATGACGATATCCAGCCCTAGCTCTCAACACTTATCTCATCTCCTCCACTGCCTCTGAGTTGACAGACAGCTGGTCCAACACTCAGTCTTGGATGAGCCACAGTTAAACCCTGCCACAAACTTTGTACTCTTGCCACTAATTACAACCCTCTCCCCATCCAATGTCTTGCTTGAATCAGACTGTTTGCAATCTTGGCATTCTTTAGACCCCGAGCTAATCTTCCGAACAGATAACCTCTCCACCCCAAAGACTGCCTACTTCCAACACTATAACATCGCCACCTCCGCCCGATGTAGCCCAACTGCTGCTGAAACCCTCATCCACGTCTCTGTCACATCCAAACTCAAGTAATCCAGTGCTTTTTTGCCAGCCTTCCATCCTCCACTATCCTTAAACATCAGCTCATCCAAAATTCTGGCACCCATATGCTATCCCGTTCGCCCATTAACCCTATCCTTGCTGACCTACATTGGCTCCCTGTCCCCCAATGCTTTCAATTTAAAATTCTTATCCTCATGTTAAATCTCTTCATAGTCTCACCCCTTCCAATCTCTGGAATCTCCTCCAGCCCTACAACCCCTCGAGAACTCTGTTCCTCCAACTCTGGCCTCTTATACATTCTGCCCCATTCCCTTTGCCCCACTGTTGGCAACCATGTCTTTAGTTGTCTAGACCACACACAGGAATTCTCTCCCTAAACATCTCTGCCTTTCCACCTCCCTCTCCTAATTTAAGACCCTCCTGAAAACCCACCTCTATGGCCAAGCTTTTGGTCACCCTATCTAATATCTCCTTTGGCTCTGTATCCATTTCTGTCTGATTACATTTCTGTGAAGCACTTTGAGATTTTTTTAAAATTAATTGTGCTATGTAAATGCTAGCTGTTGTTGATGTTGTTGTTGAATGCATCATTCTTTATCTGAAGTTTGGGAGGTAATTTGTTTCCAGGTTCCTGAAGCTCTGTAACCAGCTGCTGATGAGTGCATAGAAATATTCTGGATGACGTGCCTACTGTTTTTCCCCTCTCTATGAGGACATACTGAGCCTCCACTCTGCATCTCCACATGACGATCTTGCTGAGACTGGGAACCAATCAACTGCAGATTTACAAGCACAGAACTATGCTGCTGATGATTTTTATTTTTTAAATCTTGTCCGTTAACAGGGTAGACACAGAGATGTTTCCACTTGTGAGAGTCCAAAAGTAGCACTATAAATATAAGATAGTCACTAATAAATCCAGGAGAAATTTTGTTGACTATGTTCAAGATTGAGATCGATAGATTTTTGGACACTAAGGGAATGAAGGGACATGGGGATCAGGCAGGTAAGCGGAGTTGAGATAGATCATCAGCCATGATCTTATTGAATGGCGGAGCAGGCTCGAGGGACTGTATGGCCTACTCCTAATCCTAATCCTAATCCTGTTTCTTATGTTCTTAGGTTCTTTACCCAGAGGGTAGTTAGAATGTGGAACTTGCTACCCCATGGAGTAGTTGAGGCAAATGGCATAGATGGATTTAAGGGAAGCTAAATAAGTACATGAGGGAGAAAGGAATAGAAGGATATGTTGATAGCAAGGAGGCACGTGTGGAGCATAAACACTGGCATAGACTAGTTGGGGCGAATGGCCTTTTTCCGTGCTGTAAATTCAATGTAATTCAATGTAACCTTCCACAAAAACTTTAAAATCACAAACTGCAGATTCATAGTCCATGAGATTGCACTGAAGATACATAACTGTCAGTGGTGGAAAAGACTTTCTCAAAACTTATACAGAGCTTACAAACAAGATTTGCAGCAATTCAACTCATCAGTAAGAAATCAAAAGCAACTTAGAGAAATTTGAAAATATTAAAACAAAAGATCCCAAGCCTTCAGACTGAAACGCATGGTATTAAGTATGAGGTCTCTTTGCATTTCTGCTGCTTTTACATAGGATTGCATGGTCTCATCTGCTCATATGGAAATTTGGATCTATTGTAAATTTGTTTTGTAAAAGATCCTAGTCACTTGTGTGCAAGACAATTTCACTGAGTAAATAATGTGAACATGGTGACACAGGCAATCCTTCGTTCTTAGCAAACAATTTTTATTCAAATCAATTTTATTTTACTTCCATCATCGGCACTTGTCCCTTCTGAATCAGAAGAGAAAGATTTACGTTTATATATATAGCACGTCATTAAATCTCTCAGAAACATCCAAAAATGCTGCACACACCAGACATTAATTTTCAACTGCAGCAACTCTTGTTATGTAGGCAAACATAACAATCATTTTGTGCACAGCAAAATCCATTAATAAAATGGGTGATCATTTAATCTTGTGCTGATTGAAGCACAAATGTTGGCCAGAACACTGGGAGAACTCCCCTTCTCTTCAAATAGTGCCATAGGATCTTTAATATTTACCTGAACCAGCAGAACAGGTGGAGTAGTCCTTAGCTTAAAGTCTCATCCAATGAATGGCAACTCTAACACTACAGCACTCCCTCAATACTGCACTGAAGCGTCAGTCTGTTTCATATATTCAAGTGCTGGAGTGGGGTTTGAACCTGCAACTCAGTGGCAAATTGCTATCAACTGAGTCAAGTTGACACAGGCCAGTATAATTTGAGTTACAACCCCTTCTACAGTCACCAATGTCACCCTTTATCAGCTGACAAGAGTGAATCTCCCCGCTGGTTTTTCATTCCATCTCAGTTAGAGCACAATCACAAACTCAGGATTGCCATAGAAACCTTCAGTGGCATCAGTTGCTCCCTTACTTTTATGATAGCTGACTCACATTTTCCTATTTCAGTGTTGTCCAACAGAAATTGCTGACTAGACACAGGTGTGGCTATAGTGCACTGCTTTAGGCATATGCAGTAATTATAGTAGCAAACACTTTACATACACTCCCACGGACCAGTTGAACCAGGAACACTTCTCACCATGATGGACGTCTCGGCACTCTACACCAGTATCCCCCACGATGACGGCATCGCTGCGACAGCATCAATACTCAACACCAACAACAGCCAATCTCCAGACGCCATCCGACAACTCATCCGCTTCATCCTGGATCACAATGTCTTCACCTTCAATAACCAGTTCTTTACCCAAACACACGGAACAGCCATGGGGACCAAATTCGCACCCCAATACGCCAACATTTTCATGCACAAGTTCGAGCAGGACTTCTTCACTGCACAGGACCTCCAACCAACACTATACACCAGATACATAGACGACATTTTCTTTCTATGGACCCACGGCGAGGAATCACTAAAGAGACTACACGATAACATCAACAAGTTCCATCCCACCATCAAGCTCACCATGGACTACTCCTCAGAATCAGTTTCTTTCTTGGACACACGAATCTCCATCAAAGACGGGCACCTCAGCACCTCACTCTACCGCAAGCCCACGGACAACCTCACGATTCTCCGCTTTTCCAGCTTCCACCCTAACCACGTCAAAGAGGCCATCCCCTATGGACAGGCCCTGCGAATACGCAGGGTCTGCTCAGACGAGGAGGAACGCGATGGACACCTACAGACGCTGAAAGACGCCCTAGTAAGAACGGGATATGATGCTCGACTCATCGATCGACAGTTCCGACGAGCCACAGCGAAAAATCGCATAGACCTCCTCAGAAGACTAACACGGGACGCAACCAACAGAGTACCCTTTGTCGTCCAGTACTTCCCCGGAGTGGAGAAACTACGCCATGTTCTCCGCAGCCTTCAACATGTCATCAATGATGACGAACACCTCGCTATGGCCATCCCCACACCTCCACTACTCGCCTTCAAACAGCCACCCAACCTCAAACAGACCATCGTTCGCAGCAAATTACCCAGCTTTCAGGAGAATAGCGTCCACGACACCACACAACCCTGCCACGGTAACCTCTGCAAGACATGCCAGATCATCGACACAGATACCACCATCACACGAGAGGACACCACCCACCAAGTGCATGGCTCATACTCCTGTGACTCGGCCAACGTTGTCTACCTCATACGTTGCAGGAAAGGATGCCCCAGAGCATGGTACATTGGCGAGACCATGCAGACGCTGCGACAACGGATGAACGGACACCGCGCAACAATCGCCAGACAGGAGGGTTCCCTCCCAGTCGGGGAACACTTCAGCAGTCAAGGACATTCAGCCACCGACCTTCGGGTAAGCATACTCCAAGGCGGCCTTCGAGACACACGACAACACAAAATCGTCGAGCAGAAATTGATAGCCAAGTTCCGCACCCATGAGGACGGCCTCAACCGGGATCTTGGGTTCAAGTCACGCTACACGTAACCCCACCAGCGAACAAATGTTATCTGTTTTTAATATAACGGGTCATTTGCTGTCTTTTCTATGTCTCTGCCTCTCTTTTTTTTTTGGTGGTTTTTATATTCGGTGGCCTTTTAGGTAACACCTCTCTGTCTGCACACTGTGATTGCCGTGGCAACGGGCAGTTGGAAAGACTTTCTGTAATCACCAGGCATTGTTCTGTGATTTATAAATGCGAAGGGTTCGAGGATTTCATTTCCACAACATTCACCTGAGGAAGGAGGAAGCCTCCGAAAGCTTGTGAATTTCAAATAAAATTGTTGGACTATAACATGGTGTTGTAAAATTGTTTACAATCACACAATATAGGTAAATGTAGTTCACACCTGTATATTTATACTAACAAGCATCTACCATCATTCAGTAGCCAAGGAAGTAAAGCACTCATATTCGCACTCTGCTTTTCGTCTTATCAGTTTACCAACAAACACACAAAAAGGTTAACGTTCACATGCGTACGCTGTACGATTACAAGTACTGAGATCACATGCCCAATGACAATGTCTGTTACTCATTTTTTAGGTGAACATATCGAATGTCAATCATGATCGGACTCATTTAATTCAAACAGTATAGCTTATCTTCACATAATGATGCCAAGTAAAGTTTATATCACGCTTGCCAAATCAGTGAGTCATCTTAAATTAAACAAAATTAACTTGTAACTGTTCCTCCAGTATTTCTAATCTTAGTGAAAGCCCTCAGAGATTCCTCTTTAAAAATCTGACTGCAAAAAATCTCTGCTAGCCTGTGTCCCAATCTCACAGCCAAAAAAAGGGATCAAATACTTTGTAACAAAGTGCAAACTAATTGTTTTGCAATTGCTGAGATGATCTAATGGATTTCTTATTTATAGTCTATGGGGAAATAACATCAAAACTAGTTCATGACCATCTTAAATATCTATCGTTGCACCCTTTTTAATCTACTTTGAATATACTGTTCTTTATAGTAACTCATGTCCCACCCCCCACCAACTCCTTTCTATGGGAAAATGGGCAAAAAATCCTGAAATGTGCCAAGCGCTTTCTCAGCAAGCGATGTTCTGTCTAAAAGACTGGCCAAAGTAGATGAAACTCAGCCACAGAGGGTGGCCAAGTTTCAATATCAAATCTCAGATTTGAACAGAGTCCTTCCAAATGAGAAACCAGTGTTCTGCTTGCTGAACAACTGGTTGTTTATTAATTTTTGGTGTTGAAATCAGATCATCCTGCAGTAGTGATACGGTACAATATGTTAAAAAGAATAAGAATTCGCTATCCAACTTACTTGATCTAATTCATTGGAGATTTAATATTAAAAGCTTGATATAAAAGTGCCCAAGAAGAAAAAGCATATCTCCCAAGATTCTAAGATATTCATAGGCTTCCAAAGGTCAACAATACAGAGTTCAAAAGGTCATGTTCATCTAGAATCTGTCACTTTGTATGACAGAGTGACCAGTTACAATCTGCCTGACCATCTCTATCCTCAGAAAGGTTCCCATGGAGACTTGTCACATTAAGCACTACAAGCCTACCTAATGTCATTGCATGTAATTTGTCAGGTACACAGTTAAGGTGACTGCTTGAACAATATCATTTGTTGCCAAAGAGCACCTTAGTGATAAGTTAACCTTGCCCTTTCACCGGTCAAATACAAGTTAGCATACATTGCATTGATAGGGTTGAAGTGGTGCATGAAATGAGGCATGAACTTCTGAAAGAATTGCTTCAGTAACTGCAGAACCCGTCTATCAGACATGCTCAACGTTAACCTGTTCCATTCCACATATGATAAAGCACACAAGCCCTATTTTTAGTAAGTTGAGTTATGAAATAAAATTGTAGAGATGCATAATTCACCCCCCCTCAAAAAAACATTTGTACATATCTAACATTGCACGCACATCCACGTTACAGAACAGACAATGTATACACCTGTCAGCCCCTGTTAAAGTCTAATTCCAAGCAAAGCACCAGAAGATAAAGGGTTAATAAAAAACAGAAAATAGTCTAGATGAAAGGGATAAGTAGGACACTGTTGGTCTAACCTCAGTCAGGCCATTTGCTGTATGTCTCTCAGGACTATTTAACACAAAGGGGCAATTTGCTTCCCTCTCATTTATCCACAGGATAAAGTCATTATAGCTTAGATTGAATGCTTCTGTCTGACAGGACCTTAATGATGCTTCAAACAGTGTCTTCTGAGAAATGGTATAGTTTTTAATTAAAGGAGGAGACACTAACAAGACAAATGTTGAACTTGATTACACTGTAAGCTAAAATCAATAGGTAACCTTGCACACTAAGTCTCCATATTATTTCTCACCCCTCAACTTTATCAAGTCAACAAAAAAGTTCAGTTGTAACACTGCTACTTCGATTTTTTCCTTCTAAAACAATGAATATATGCCCCATTATGATGTTCATTTTAATTTGTAGCAAAGCCTTTAACATTTAAAGGGGTAGTGAAGTCTTAACAAGGATTGTGGGAGAGTAACAACGCAGAACACAACAATACAATTGCAAAAAGTAACAAAACTAGCCAACGTCTAATCTAATTTTATCAATGATGCTCTTTCTGAAAAAAGGAACATAAGATAGTTCAGAAGTCAGACTTCACATTATATGCAACAGTGCAGCCTTCATGCACAAGCTTTCGGAGAAATAGCATTATTGGATGGAAGAGAAACAATAGCGGATGCATGGGCCACCACTTTATTGAATGCTTGTAAGGACAGCGAGGAACACAAGCACTAAACCATTGATACTACAACAATCTGAGCCGTTAACTAATGCTGCATTATGTTGCACATTTGAGACAGTTTTGTGTTTGAGCATACAGCACAGCTATATTGCCACTCAGATTTATTGACTTTTTCAGTGATTTCAAAATTGGTTCCAAGCCCTTGGACAGACACTATGAGTGTGTCAGCATGATGACATATGCACCTTCATGCGTGCATGCACACATCATACCAAAAGCGAGCAGTGAAGCCACTTTGCAGTGCCACAAAAAGTGGCAGTCTGGCTGCAGCTGAAGTCAAACGCCAACTAGTGCTGCTAATTAAAATAGACTGCAGCACCTGACAAAAGATAAAGAAGAACTCTGCATATCTGGTTATCATATGTCCACCAATTATCCATCTCAGCCACATAACGGTCTGCAAATTAACTACATATTTTTAATCTCTCAATTTCTCTACTTCACTGGCCATTGATTTAACCAAAACAAATTATTTTAGCATGACATTATTGTGAATGGGTCCTCTATACTCTCCTTTACTTTGGGGATTTTTACTCCAAATCTTACTCAGACAACACTTGAGTAGACATTCTGCAGGAAGACCATTTCGTCATGAACACAGATAACCTGATTTAAAACAAAGTGTGCTGAATTTTAATCACAAACCATCTGTTTCTAACAGACACTTAAAAAATTTAAAAAGCTCATTTGTAAATTTCGAACTGGAAATATCATAGATAAAATTATTCAGTAATGAGTCAGTCCATATTTGGGTTCAAAAGATAAATGGAAACATCTTATTTTAAACACGAGAAGCAGAATGACACGCTGGAGCAATGACGTGCTACACCAAAGATATGCGATGTAGATTCACAATTGTATTTCCCATACTCAGAATCTTTGAATTCTGATATTCAACTGTTGGAGGAGCTGAATGGAGCAAAAAGAAAGAAAAAAAATCAAATGCAGCCCTGGGTATTCCAGCATACTTCCTTGTAGACAGCTTCACACTGTCACCAGCAGAGGCCCAAGGCCAGGTCAAACTCGTGCCAGATCACAGAATGTTATGTGCAGACCAAGGCAGGGGAAAAAAAAAGAGGAAGTTTCACCTTACAATTAACGCATGCACATTCAGAAAGCTATTCCAGAAAATTAGTGGTTTTTTTAAGAAACATTGTCCAGGGTCACCTCCTTTAGACTAATAACATCAGGGTGCTGACACAAAACAGCGCCATCACGATGTAATAAATGCAAGTTGAAGGGTGTGCTTAACCTCCGGTTCACCTTAACCTCTGGTTAGGATCTCCAAAGCTTCTTTGGAGACTGAATTTGATTTACGTTCACAGATCCCACAATAAATAACCATCAATGGGGTTTAAGTATTATTTATAATGCAGCTACTGAAGCACAAAGAAAAATACAACTTCCCTTGATAGTCAAAGCTTTGGTTGCATCTCTGGGTGTATTTTTCTGCTGGAATATACAAAGAATTTATGTTGCTTATCAACACTCAAGCATGACATTATATAATAATTTATATATTCGAAATTATATGCCCTAAAATAGCTAGGTGTTACATTTTTTTCTTTAAAACACAGTCCTGGAGTCACTGTTATAATTAAAAGTGGATACCATCTAATTCATCAGAATTAAACTATTAGATTTAAAAGGCTCTCAAGCTGAATAATTACTAAAAAAAGAATACGACTCACCAGGCTCTACCGTAACTTTTAGTGTTTGCCATGTGGTTGCTTGTATCTCCTGTAACCCAAGATGTGCTTGACAAACCAATGATCTTCTGTCATTACAGACAATATCAATGGCACTGAAGGCTGCAGACCTTGGATAAATTCCAGACTTTATACAGTGCATGCTATAAAAATCATAGAATCTTACAGCACAGAGGGAGGCAATTTGGCTCATCGTGCCTGTACCTGCTCTTTGAAAGCAGTATCCGATTAGTCCTACTCCCCTGCTCTTTCCCCACAGACTTTCAAATGTTTCCTTTTCAAGTATTTATCCAATTCCTTTTTGAATGTTATTATTGAATCTGCTTCCACCACCTTTCCAGGTAGTGCATTCCAAATCATAACAATTCGCTGCCTAAAATAATTTTTCCTCATCTCCACTCCTGGTTCTTTTACCAATTACCATAAATCTGTGTCCTCTGGTTACCAACCCTCCTGCCAACGGAAACAGTTTCTCCTTATTTACTCTATCAAAACCCTTCATAATTTTGAACACCTCTATAAAATCTCCCCTTAACCTTCTCTGCTCTAAGGAAAACAACCCCAGCTTCTCTAGTCTCTCCACATAACTGAAGTCCCTCATCCCTGATACCATTCTAGTAAATCTCCTCTGTATCCTCTCTGAGGCCTTGACATCCTTCTGAAAGTGTGGTGACCAAAATTGAAAACAATACTCCAGCTGAGGCCTAACCAGTGATTTATAAGATTTCGCATAAATGCTTTTGTATTCTAAGCCTCTCTTTATAAAGCGCAGGATCCCATATGCTTTTATTTTTAAAAAAACAGCCTTATCAACTTGTCCTGCCAGCTTTAAAGATTTGTGTATGTAATTTGTGTATATTTGTGTGCAATCATAATAGGACCTATAAAGTGACACTACCAAACGACATTATTGTACTGGGACCGTTTACACTGGTTGGATTTTCTTAATTATTTTGCAGAAGTTCAGAATCTACGCCTAATACAGAGACTCAGCAAAAGCAGAAACTAGAAGGTAGTTTGTATTCATGAGTTTGCTACAGAGAAAACAAAAGAGATTTAGGTGGTATTGCTGAGACTACTGAGTGCAGAACCAAGACTATACTTAGGCTGTATAAGGCTCTGGTACATCCACTTGGAGTACTGTGTCCAATCTTGATACCCCCACATGGCGAAAGAAATCAAGGCTGTGAAGAGGATCTGGCGGCCAACCAGAATATCATCAAATCTTACAGCTCTCAGTTATGAGGGTAGTCTCCAAGAGTTAGGGTTATTTACTTTGGAGAAATGCAGGCTTAGAGGGGATAGGATCAAAGTTTTTAAAACAGTTCAGTTAGATAATTTATTTGAAACAGATTGGGATGATAGAATTAGAGGTAATCCCTATAAAATTTGTAGGCAAAGAGTTAGGTTAGCTGTCAGAAAGTATTTCTTTTTGTAGAGAGGCATTGCCTATTGAAACAAATTGCCAAGACATGTGAAGTCACTGCAGTCCTTTACAGAAATTACTTCCAGTTGGAGGAGGTAAGCTGCTATTTAATTGAGATTGTAATGAGTAGGTGCAAACACTGGTTGAACATATTCCAGGAGGTTTCATCACATGACCTCCCATCTCCAAAAGCCCCTCCCCACACTCCCACCATCAATCGCCGAGAATACCCATCCTCATGGCACACCACCTTCCTATGTCAATTGGAAAGCAAACAGATTCTTCACCCAACTGCATGATTCTTAATTGTCAAACAGGTGTTTTTCTCATCTCCAATATTTTTTATCACTAATAAACAAAAGACTTCAAAGAGAATGAAATAAAAACACAATTTTTTTGATGCCCCTATGATTTTTCTCCTAAATTGTTTGCAGCAGTGACTGGGAGATTAATCTTTAATTCCTGGAGACTCCAGTACAATCCTGGAGAATCGGCAACTGTAGTGGTGAGCCATGGACAATGCTGATCGCTTAGTCAATTCCCTTGGGAAGTTCGTAAAGAACTTCTCGAGTTTTTTCTTGAATTAGCCACAGAGTTTTTTTCCCCCCCCGTTTTGGCCCCCTTCGGAAATAAAGTTACACCATCAACTAGATGGGACAAGCTTGATAGGCCAGATGTCTTTTCTCACCATAATTTTTGTATGCAAACGGCACTTATTCTCTCACCTGCCTCCCTCAACCAGCTAGTTAATGCAACGCCCCCTGCTTAACTTAAAATGTTTTCAATTAAAGAACGGAAAACCATAAAGCCTTCTGCCTTCGAAATCTTAAATTTAATTTCCACAGCTCCTTGGGGACCTTAGTAGACCGCAGTTGGAGTAGTCTCTGGCTATGACTGGATAGGTAACAGTCGAACTCGGCAAGGGCAGACCCGCTCAGCTAGACAATGGAGGAGAGGGGTTGGAGGAGGTTGATATGGTCAACCGTGTCAAAGGCTGCAGACAGGTTGAGAAGGATGAGGAGGGAGAGTACGCCATGGTCACAGTCACAGAGGATGTCATTTGTGACTTTGATTAGGGCCGTTTGTATGTGTAGCAGGGACGGAAACCAGATTGGAGACGTTCAAACATGGAGTTGTGGGGTCAACATGTTCAAGGACTTTGCGATAGTTTGCAAGGACAGAGGGGTCAAAGGAGATTTTTTTTTTTAGAAAGTGGGTGATGACGGCAGATTCGAAAGGGAGGGGCACAGTACCTGAGGAAAGGGAACCATTTACAATATTAACTAGCATGGGAGCCAGTAAGGGGAGTTGGCTGTTCATCAGTTTAGTAAAAAAATGGTCAAGACAGCAGGAGGTGGGTCTCATGGACAACATGAGCTCGGAGAGTGCATAAGGAGAGATAGGAGGGAAACTAGAGAAAGATGCAAGTTCAGAACTAGAGCAGGGAGAAACCTTCGGGGAAGCTTGGCAAGGGAAGGGAGAGATGAGACAGCGGCAGCTGAACAGATGGTCTCCACCTTCAAAAAAAAAATTCGATGTGCTCCTCGCACTCTGTATCAAAACATGTCCTGAAAAAACATGTGAAATTGTACAAAATTCAGAGCAACCAACAATCTGTAGCCTCTTTGCCCCATATTATCTCCATCACCAAAACTGCCTATTTCCACCTCCGTAGCATTGCCTGTCCCTGCCCCTGCCTGAGCCCATCTGCTGCTGAAACCCTCATCCGTGCCATTGTTACCTCCAGATTTGACTATTCCAACACTCTCCTGGCCGGCCTCCCACCTTCCAGCCTCCGTAAACTTGAGCTCATCCAAAACTCTGCTGCCCGTATCCTAACTCGCACCAAGTCCTGTTCTCCCATCACCCATGTGCTTGCTGACCTACATTGGTTCCCGGTCCAGCAATGCCTCGATTTTAAAATTCTCATCCTTGTGTTCAAATCTCTCCATGGCCTCGCCTCCCTCCCCGCCCCCCCCACTCCCCCCCCCAATCTCTGTAACCTCCTCCAGCCCTACAACCCTCCGAGATCTCTGCGCTGCTCCAATTCTGGCTTCTTGCGCATCCCCGATTTCCTTTGCTCCACCATTGGTGGTAGTGCCTTCAGCCATCTAGACCCTAAGCTCTGGAATTCCCTCCCTAATCCTCTCCACCTCTCTCTCCTCCTTCAATTCGCTCCTTAAAACTCACCTCTTTGACCAAGCTTTTGGTCACCTGTCCTAATATCTCTTTATGTGGTTCAGTGTCAAATTTTGTCCAATAATGTTCCTGTGAAGTGCCTTGGGACGTTTTACTACATTAAAGGCGCTTTATAATTGCAAGTTGTTGTTGCCCGTGAGCCATTAATCTCTCGGCAGTAAGCTTTTTCATCATTCATAACCCAAGGCCACAGATTCAAATGCTACCGACAAATGGTAAAAGCAAAAGAATTCCAACATCTCCACAGCAAGAAAAATAATTGTAAAGTTTCACCGTCGTAAATATACACATTATGCTCAATAACAGATTTTAGTGGATTCAAGGCCATAATCTGAAGAATTTAAATGTTAGACATTGCCACTTGGGTATCATCTGAGCCCCGAATGGATTATTTCGCAAAGATGTATCCGTTTATCAATATTGGGCCAGATCTCGCTGTAAAAATAATGGTGTGTTAATGATGCACACCATTATTAATGTGCATAACGGCCAGTAGATTCAGGGGATTAAGAGATACATTGTGAGTTTCAAATCTCCAAAACTTGCTGGTCGAGTTACGCCGCTCCCCACATTTGCTTTGCACAAGCAGCATCTCGCCCTTAGCCTCCCCATTATTTTTAAGAATTTGCTGGATTTGCACATGAATTGCCCGTTAAACTCACCACAGAGAGTTAAATCTGGTAATTAACAGCATAAGTACTTTTTTAACGATGTGATAATTATTAATATAATGCCAATCAACCTCTCTGGCCCAGAAATTGAACAATTTAAACTGTTGAGTCTCATTCCTGCAGGTAGTAAATTGTTGTTCGAGATACTTAAAATGTCAAATTTTAAATTCAAAAATGTTTTTTCTTACTTTTCCTTTCTGTCTCTTTCTTCCCTCTCTCTTAATCCAATCTTTCTTTCCCTCTCTTTATTTCTGCTCCTGTACCTGATTTGACTCTAATTCATTCTCCTTCTCAGTCATTCCTCTGTTTCCTTCTCAATCGTTAAATCTCATTGATTACGGAGATAGATTGTTGGCCCCAATGTTCACTGAGGTCCCAGATGCTCTGTTGCCCTCGTCACACCGTTATCAGTTCGCATTTTCAGCAAGTTACAGCGTAAAAAATTTTTTGAGCTGAAGGGTGCAGAAAAAAGTCTATCTAACAGGGCACGCTCCAGCAACATCCGGCCCATTATGTTATATAATAAACTATGTTGTGGCCTGTAGTTTATTGTAGTGTGATAAAGATCATGAGATATGCAGTATGAATGTTGGAGAATTATTTTTAACCTGCAAGTAATGCTAGCATCACACAGCCTAAGGTCACATCTGTCACCATCTCTTATACTAAATAAAAATTTAGTATTAACTACAGAAATTGCAGTGTACGTAATTGTTACCCTGGATATGAAATTAACCCACTGATTGGTATCAAGTACAAAACCTTTGCCCTTCAACCTCATGAGTTGCACATTCATGAAGCAAAACTACCAATGTAGAAGAACTACCAGTTTTCTGGGCAGTTTTGTGCTGTGGGCCCACAAGCACTGGGATTTGGATTGACGGTGCCTAAGAGTGGTTCATGTAATGTCTTTACAGAGAGCAGAGACAAAACTTTTATCCCATCAATTTAAGCTGAATTCAGATCCTGGGCTACGTGTAGAATTAATCATTTCATGACAGTTGACATACCTGAAGGGTACAGAGCTCACCATGGCATTGAAATAATGCAATATATCAAACTGTAAATGTGTTGAGATACAGGACTTACCTGATGGCATAGGGGCATGAATATGGCTTTTTTCTACTTTGTTCAGTTCCTGGTGTTTGCATCTGTAGCAATTTACCAATGCTTCTAATCAACCCTTGGACATTTCTGGAAAAGAAAACTGGTGTTATTCCATGTCATACATTGTTAAAGCAAAATTTAAAAGTTCAAACATTACACCTGTAAGAAGATTTAAATTCTTAATTTTGATACTGGGGAACCACCAAATTGGAATGCATGACTGGAGAGAACGGACCCTTTGATACTCCAAGCCAGTCAGAGGAAGCCTGCTTCACACATACCTGCCTTCGGGGAGAGATGATGTGGAGATGCCGGTGATGGACTGGGGTGTACAAATGTAAGGAATCTTACAACATCAGGTTAGAATCCAACAGTTTTATTTGAAAATGTCAAGCTTTCGGAGGCTTTCTCCTTCGTCAGGTGAGTGACGAAGGAGAAAGCCTCCGAAAGCTTGTGATTTTCAAATAAAACTGTTGGACTATAACCTGGTGTTGTAAGATTCCTTACATTTGGGGAGAGACACAGCATCTACTAGTTTGTTTACAGGGATAACTCAAACACTGGGAGATTTCCTCTGTGTACTGTACAGAGTATTTTTCCAGCAAATAAGCATATGATGCTGGATTTTTATCTGCTTTAGAAAGGCTCAATGATATTGCTTTCACTAATTACAGTGGTGTACTTTTGGACTGAAATCTGCTATTGTTGGTACTTGCTTCAGTAGTGATTATCAAAAAGGGGGTCCCGACACAAGGAATTTTTCAGGTGATCTTCAAGCAAGTTTCAACACCCGCAGTCAGATGAACCAAACAACAATCCCATTAGTAACTGACCGTTAGTCTTATTTATATAAATAATTACATTTAAATACACAGTCTAAGGATTCAGTAATGAAGGATCCAAAATTGAAAACAAAAATAAATTAAAATTATAAAAGGAAAATTAACCCTGATTTTTTTTGAATAAAAAAGAGATTGGGAAAGATATTCCAAAAGATTTCTTATAGCAAGAATAGTGCAGCGGTGCATCATATTGATATTTCAAGTGGTGTGGCACAGCTTCAAATGTGGAAGATTGGCATGTATGTCAATGCAGGTCCTTCAGTCATATTTCTCTAAATAAAGTTAAAGACTACATCTGCAGATGGGAATCTATCAGCTGGCTGTAAGGATCCTATGTGTGAAGTGAGTTGTGGCAGTCTTAATTCAGTTTGTAGTGGGCATAGGCCTACAGCACAAAACTGTCCCTAATTTGGCATCAATTGGCAATCTCACTCAGAGAGGACGCTGGAATGTCCAGTGTAGGAAATGGAAGAAATGTCACATTGGTGCAGTAGGGGATGCTCTTCTGACATTGGCAGGGCAAAGTAGAGAGAGCTTTCCTCTGCAACTGCGCGTGCTATATTCAACCTGAGAATACTTTATGCTAACACTAGGGCCTCGATATTAACCCCTCCACCCCCTGCCCACGACGGGCGGGAGGGGATCGGGGGGTGAGTTAAAAATGAAACAACGAGGAACACAACCCCAAGCCATCACGTACACGCCAACCAACATTTTCACGGCGGTGGATTTTGTGGCGTGCGAGTGTCTCCCACAGTGCAATTGGGAGCCTGATTTAAATTTAACAGTCGCCGCGCTCATTTCCCAGTGCTCGGGAAACTGGGCAGTGAAAGGAAGGCGGGAGCTGCCAGCTCAAGAAAATAAGTGCCTGTTACAACACTCCTTGCGGGCCAGGAGGAGCAGGAGTGCTTCCCCCAGCCTCTCAAGGAAGTCTTCGGCCTCCCCTCTGCCGATCGCGGCCGTTCTCTCCCTCCTGCCGCGATTGCTGCCAACCTCCCTCCACCCACCCACCCCCCAGCAATGATGTCTGGCCTTCCCCTCTCCTGCGATGGCCTTTTACTTCACTCCCCCCAAGCCGCGATCTTCAACAACCCCCCCACCCAATTGCCGGGGACCCACCCAGGGATCCCCGGCTGTGGCCTCCTGCCGCTGCTTTTCTAACGCAGCCGGCCAGCCAGTGAACTTAGCCGACTGCTGGGCAAGAAACGGAACATAAAACTATAATGAGGTCCTGCCATTAAATTCGGCAGGACCTCTGCGTCCCTGTCCTCAACGCGATCCCCAGTCGCTTTTGTCCTCTCCCGTACCCTCTCCTCCTCTCCATAAATATCGAGGCCGAGGAACCTGAAATGGGAAGAATTCCATTCTCTTGCATGAACATCCCTCATTTTGATACATACAAAAAACGTTGAAGAAAAAGTAATGTATCCAGATTCGAGGAGGCATCAATTCTGCCACGTGGAGTAGTTGAGGCGAATAGCACAGATGCCTTTAAGGGGAAGTACATGAGGGAGAAAGGAATAGAAGGATATGCAGATAGGGTTAGATGAAGCAGGGCGGGAGGAGACTCATATGGAGCATAAACTCTGGCACAGACCAGTTGGGCCGAATGGCCTGTTCCTGTGCTGTAAATTCTATGCAATTCTATGTAATTCAAGGCTGAGATCTCAATTTTCTTATCCTATTAACAAAACTCAATCATTCTCTCTTCATAATATAATCATAGCAACCTATCTCAAATCTGTTCTTTGCATTGAACTTTGATCTTACATTGTCTGAAATGTTAGCTACTGCATATTCAAGTTTTAACAGCAGCAGTCCAAATCGTTCTCAGCAGCATCTGCTTTCATTTGTAAATTTAACATTACACTTATTCCAGCTCAGCTTTTAGGTATTAAACAGGCCTTATTCAACAACAGCCAACCCAAAGTTATGGAACACCATATACCTCACTTGGAACATTGTGTGTAATTCCGACTGCTGCATACTTGCATTGGAAAGTTTGCAGACAGTGGAACAAAAATGATCTGTTGTGTAAACTTGATGAGCCTATGAGGAAATATTAGCGAGCTTACAGTCTAGAGAAGGAGTTAACAGGTGACTTCAATAAGATATATATAAAGTATTAAATGGCATCAAAAAGGCAACCCAGGCTATTACTTGAACAGTCAGGTGAGTAGAAGAAGATGACGTAAATCTAAAATTAGTGAAGAGTAACATTTTTTTTAAACTTTGATAAAAGTAACAAACATTTGGAATGATCAACAAGGTAGTAGAAACATGGGCCTCGATTGTTACAGAGGGGATGGGAAAGGTGTGTGGGAGCCCGGCAACGAGCAATGAACCCGGCAAGGTCGGGGACATGGAGGACCTGCCAATCTTAACAGCAGGGATTCATTTGAATAAATATTTCCAGAGTCCTGCCCCGACACCCGGCCAGATTGACTACCTGGCCTGCGGGCAGGAGTGGGAATCCAGTGGCAGGAGGCCGCAGCCGAGGACCCACTGGAATGGTCCCCGACAGTCAGTGGATGGAGGGGATTCCCTGGCTTCACGGTAGGAGGGGGAAGGCCCGGGTATCCTTTTAATGAGAGATCGGAGGAACACCGCAGCTGGGGATTCCCCAAAGATCATAGCCAGGGCTGGGGAGGCCCAATGGGAAGCACTCCTGCTCCTCCTGGCCCTCAAGGAGTTCAAAAGCAGGCAACACTTTAAAACTTATCTGAGCCTCTTGTGGTCAGTCGGCTCCTCCCGCCGTATTGCTGCTGCCGGGGAGCAGACAGGGCGGGACTCCCCCTGCATGGACCGTAAAATTACGCTGCAGCGCCAATACCATCGTCGATCCGTGACTATTGAATCTTAAGTAAGCTCCCGCCTGCTTTTAGCGGGAAACTCGCCCAGGGCCTAATTCGTACTTACAGCAGCTGGGAGCGCGGTGGTTTGGAGGCAGGATCTCGCCCAACCCTATCCTGCCCATCTGGGGGGGGGGGTTAAAATCGAGACCAAAGACTATAGGGCAGTGCAAGATATCGTTGGATGCTAGACTGGGTGAGTTTAAGTACTATAGGGATAAGCTTTTTCTCATCCTTTAGTTTTGTGTAAACCTTGAAGTAACAAAACTGCAAATAAAAAAAAAATCTACAGCTGATTCTGAAATAAATTTTAGTCGGTAGATTTAGTAATAGCTTTGGACAAGTGACTGGTAAACTTGAATTTGGCAGTTTGGTCACAACATCCTTTGCACTGGCTAGTCCACAGGGCAGCAGTTCTATATTTTCGACAAACTGTTTTGAAATTTTACCCCACAAATGCTTTCATTCTCTTCTCAAAAAGAAAACAAGACGATTCATCATGGGTCCCCACTTGCACAGATGCAAAAGAGCACCCAGAGTTCCCCAGTGAGGTAGTCAGATGTGCACAGCTGCTATATCATGTTGCCATGGTGATGGTTTCAAGACCTGGAGCATCCAAACAGTCTCTGGGTCACATTCACTTTTTAAAAGGTTCTTGCTCCAACTGCAAAGTCAATCAGGGTGTACATATCTCAGTAACTCCCAATCTACCAGCACAATATTAAATACTACATAAGACAAATTACTTCAAGAGAAGATGACAAAGTGTCAGTTCTCCAAGGTATTGAGGCCCATCTCTCCCAAAATCTGCTTAAAACTGATAAGCAGTGTAAGCACCTTATGCTGTTCCAATCATTATCCTCATCCACAGCTATTTCTGCACACAATAGACCAAGTGCCTTTCCTAACTCATATCAGTCGAGAATGTGGATTTACGTGGATTATAAACTTCTACAGTCAAATGTAATGCTATGTCAAAGGATATTATCCCTGAAAGCACTTGAAATGTTTCGTCCCAACAAAAAAGTTACCCAAAGCACACTTAATGATTTCTGGTACCTGGCAGAGGGAATTAGATTCAAAATTCCATTGAGCACGTAATTAAAATCAGCATGGTTCTGTGCAACAAGAGCAACCAATGCCTCACAGCAGGCTGTCCGAACCACCACATTGTCACTGCAGCACTTCTCCCACAACAAGTTCAATGCAGGGCTCTGGAAAAAAAAATAATTATGATAAGAACTCCATCACAATGGTCAATTAAAATGCCTGGCTTATCACGCCAACATTCTAGCTAAACATTTTCATCAGATAAGCAAGCAAGGAAATTGAGGGCGTACTCAGCGTTTAATTAATCTTGCTAGTTAAAATTATGAATTTACAACTTCCTGAAAAGTAAAATTATAAATATAAACTTGTTCAGATTTTCAGAGAGTGTTCAGAAACCCTGTCAGTCTGTTCAGATCGTTTTCAAAAACTTCAACATTGTTTCACCATTTTGTGGAATTGAACAATTTCAAAAACTTTATGGGGCTGATTTTTCTGACCTTTGCTTCCAATGAACACCTATTCCCCAGGTGCAAAATGCCAAGAAAAAGGGACCTGTGACACATGGTCTCCAGTCCCTTTACATAGCCCTAGGATTTCTAGGGACTAACCCTGAGGGCCATACCTGGGCCCTATACTTGCAATAGATACTAAATGAATACTTTGCACCCATCTTCACTAAAGAGGTTGCTGCCAATATAGCAGGAAAGGAGGAGGTAGTGGCGATATTGGATACGATAAAAATAGATAAAGGGAGGTACTTAAAAGGTTGACAGGTGGGATGCATCCTAGGTTACTGAGGGAAGTACGGGTAGAAATTGCAGAAGCTCTGGCCACAATCTTCCAATCCTCCTTAGAAACGGGGGCAGTGCCAGAGGACTGGAGGACTGCACATGTTACACTTCTGTTCAAAAAGGGGGAGAGGGATAAACCCGGCAATTACAGGCCAGTCAGCCTAATTCGGGACAAAATTAATTGGCACTTGGAAAAGTATGGGCTAATAAATGAAAGTCACCATGGATTTGTTAAAGGAAAATCGTGTTTGACTAACTTGATTGAGTTCTTTGATGAAGTAACGGAGAGGGTTGATGAGGGCAGTGCGGTTGATGTTGTGTATGTGGAATTTAAAAAGGCATTTGATAAAGTACCACATAATAGACTTTTAAGCGAAATTAAAGCCCATGGGATTAAAGGGACAGTGATAGTGTGGATACAAAATTGGCTAAGGGACAGAAAGCAGGGAGTAGTGGTGAACGGTTGTTTTTCAGACTGGAAGGAAGTATACAGAGGTGTTCCTCAGGAGGCAGTGTTAGGGCCACTGCTCTTTTTGATATGACCTGGACTTGGGTATGGAGAGTACAATTTCAAAGTTTGCAGATGACACGAAACTCAGAAATGTGGTAAACAATGTGAAGTATAGTAACAGACTTCAGGAGGACATAGACAGACTGATGAAATGGGCAGACACATGGCAGATGAAATTTAACGCAGAGAAGTATGAAGTGATGCATTTTGGTAGGAAGAATGAGAGAGAATATAAACTAAATTATACAATTTTAAAGGGGGTGCAGGAAGAGAGACACCTGGGGGTCCACATACACAAATCTATGAAGATGGCAATACAAGTTGAGAAGCCTGATAAAAAAGCATTTGGGATCCCGGGCTTTATCAACATAGGCCTAGAGTACAAAAGCAAGGAAGTTATGCAAAGCCTTTATAAAACACTGGTTAGGCCTCAGCTGGAGTATTGTGTTCAATCTGGGCAGCACACTTTAGGAAGGATGTCAAGGCCTAAGAGAGGATGCAGAAGAGATTTACTACAATGGTACTTCAGTTATGTAGAGGGTCCGAAGAAGCTGGGATTGTTCTCCTTAGAGAAGTGAAGGTTAAGGGGAGATTTGATAGGGGTGTTCAAAATCACGAATGGTTTTGATAGAGTAAATAAGGAGAAACTATTTCCAGTGGCAGAAGGGTCAGTAACTAGAGGACACAGATTTAAGGTGATTGGCAAAAGAAGCAGAGGCGACATTTTTAAGCTGCGAGTTGTTATGATCTGGAATGCACTGCCTGAAAGGGTGGTGGAAGCAGATTTAATAATAACTTTCAAAAAGGAGCTGGATAAATACTTGAAGGGAAAAATTTACAAAGCTATGGGGAAAGAGCACGGGAGTAACTCTAATTGGATAGCTCTTTCAAAGAACTGACACAGGCACGATGGGCCGAACGGCCTCCTTCTGTGCTGTATTAAAGTATGATAGGTGCAAGCCCAACATTTCTATTTAAATGAGGCTGAACAGGAATTCCCAGACCTCCCGCTTTATCTTCCTGGCCGGTTGGGCCATGAAAGAAAGATGGCATTGGGCCTTGCGCCTCAGACGATGGCAGATCGGAGGGTTTGAGGGACCAGGCAGCGAGGGATGGGCAGCTCAAAACAGTAAGTGGGCCTTTTTCTTTGCAGGAATCTATTGAAGCCAGATATGGAGGCCTTCTGACTGCCGCTCTCCCACAGCAATCAGAAGGGCCCAACCACAGCAGCCATTGCTGCTTTTAGGTCCCTCAGGGCTGCAGCAGTGGCCAACTTTTCTCCTCCACGTCCGAGGGCAAGGCACTGCCAGGGCCTTTATCCTACCTGTGCTGGGGATGTGGCTGGGCCATGGTCATGACCTGGTTCATGTTCCAATACCTGTACACTGCCCAGACACAGAGCCCCCAGGAAAAATCAGCCCCAATATATGTGACCTGCGTCAGAATGTGCTGCTTACTGCCAAGTCATAAATTATTAAACCATAAAGAAATAAAAATAAAACTCTCCCCCACTGGAATCATGCTTGTATGTCATCTTCTGCAGAGCTCGATGCTCCAGTTTTTAGTTTTATTTAAATAAAAGTTTCACAAATATTTGCAAGAGAGGTAATGAAGAGCAAACGGCACCCAAACCAACAAAGAAAAATGAGGAGACACAAAGCACATGACAATGGGAGGAAATAAGAACCTCATGCTCCACACATTTCCATCTTGATGTCAAGCAGGGCTTCTTCAGCTTTCTTGTAATCTGACAGTGTAATTCAAGCATTTTATTTTGAAATGGGGCACAATTGTCAGGATGGAGAAGGTGGGGAGGGGTGATTGTGGGTAAGGAAAAAATTGCATTTATATAATGCCTTTCTCAACCTCAAGACACTTCACAGCCAATGCAGTACTTCGGTCATGTAAGAATGAGACTCCACACTTGTAATAATTAATTTTCAGTGCCAGAGAGGTTGTTCATAGAATCATAGAAAGGTTACAGCACGGAAGGAGGCCATTCGACCCATCGAGTCCGTGCCGGCTCTATGCAAAAGCAATCCAGCTCGTCCCACTCCCCCGTCCTTTTCCCGTAGCCCTGCAAATTTTTTCCTTTCAAGTACATTAGGCGGTAATTAACACTTATCACGCTGTTAAAAGGGTACTCAGACTGAAATAGACAATCTTTAACTTTCTGTGGCGAGTTTAGCGTGATGCCGTTTTCATGAAGCTAACGGCAGAGCGATGCATCTCAGACAGCAACTTCCAGTTTTTCGCATTTAACCACGCATCTGCCCCTGCCTGAAGTTGCTGTGCGATTTGCGCATAAATAACGGTGAGCTCCATCAGTCTCACCGCTATTTTGACAGCAAATTCTGGGCCAATACGTTTTAGTTATGTTGGTTGAAAGATAAATATTGGCCAGGACCCCAGGAGAACTTCCCTGCTCATCTTCAAATAGTCCCATGTGATCTTTTACACCCACTTGAACAGGTAGACACGGTCTTGGTTTAACATCTCATCTGAAAGAAATACGGCACGTCCAACAGAGCAGCACTCTTTCAGTTGTGCACTGAAGTGCCTGTCGAGATTGTTTGCTCAAATCTCGGAGTGGGGCTTGAACCCACAGCCTTCTCACTCTGAGGTGAGAGTGTTGCCATTGAGCCACGGCTGACGCTTGACTGGGTAAAACCAGTTCCACTGCTCGCCATTCATTTAACTTGATTTAAGACCACTAGAAGCTAATTTTTTCTCCCCCACTCAGTCTCGTGAGTTTTTGTGCAGCAACTTAATAGAAGCGAAAAAGAAAAAGTTCACAACCAGCCTAAACAAAAGCAAAACATACACACACTGGCATTGATGGCAGGAAGTGGACACTCGCCAAAGACAGGTCTCCAAGTTGATGGCATTACAATATATTTGCTTCACTGCATAAAGGGGAGACTTAAAAGTCATCAATGGGCATGCCATAAAACCTGAGTCTTTTAAAAGAGACATTCAGGGAGAAAAAAAATAGAAAAGTGACCATTTGCTTAAGAACCAAATATTCACAGTAATGACACCAACAGCTGCTTCCTCCTTTCATCTAAAATGCGAAACCAAAGGAATCAATCTGACTGAAAGAAAACATGGAATGCAGACAAACACAGCCAAAGAAGAGGAATTTATGTTGGCAATTGCAGCACAAATCTCAGGAGTCCATCAATAAATTGGTAGAGCGCATTACTAAATCAGGTGAAATTATTTTTTCAATATATATTTATAATAATTTTTTTGTGCTTGTCACAAACATCATCTATGTTGTGATTGCAGCAGATGCAACATCTGTTCACGCAACTCTTTTACACCACTGTCCAGGGCCTGAGATGTTGCATCTGTGTGAAGCAACTATTTCGGTGTCCTTCCTCCAATCCAGTATATTGTACTCGCTGCTCATGATGTAGTTTCCTCTACAACAGGGAAGGCAAACGCAGATCAGATGACTGTTTTGCCAAACATCTCCATTCTATTGTCACGTCAACTCCTTTCCCAATCCCACTTGAGCCTTTCCATCTTTGACCTCCTACACAGTTGCAACCAAGCTCAATGTAGACCTCAAGAATGGTATTCATCTTTCTCTTGCACTCTGGTCTGAACATGAACTTCAGTAATTTCAACCCCCCATTTTCTTGCCCATTTTTCATATCCACCTTCCATTTTGGAGTCAATGGGCCAGATTTTGCTGTAAAAATAACAGTGAAGCTAACAGCGCTCACCGTTATTCATGTGCAAATCGGACAGTACCTTCCAGCAACTGCACATGCAAATTTAATCGCAGAAATCCGGAAGTTGCTGTCCGAGATGCGCTGCTCCACCAAAACTTGCGCGAAAATGGCATCTCACCATCTGGCTCACCATTCAAATATATCGAACGGCGTGAAGTTCCTGTACTTATCTCAGATACGGACTAAACTAGCCAAAAATTTAGGGCTTGTCTATTCCATTGTAAGTACCATTTTAGTGGTAAGTCTTAATTACTGCCAAACAACCTCTCTGGCACTAAAAATTAACAAGTGTGGAGTCTCATTCCTTCAGGCATTAATTATTGTTGGACATTTAAAAAAAAATTAAACAATAAAATGTTTTCTCACTTTTTCTTTCGGTCTCCTTTAACTGTCTCTTAATTCAATCTTTCTTTCCCTCTCTTTATTTCTCTTTCCATACCTGATTTGACATTGAATTCACTATTCCAACTTACACTTCCAGGTTCAGTCTCTGCCCTGCTAATTAACGATTACACAATCTGATTGGTTAAGGAGATACACAGCTGCTTGCCCTGTTTGGACAGGTCCCAGATGCCCTGGAGAGGGCGCTGCGCTGAACAGATCGCTAATTTACAGGAAGTTGCTGTGCAAAAGCTCATACAAAGTCTCTGGGCAAGTGCAAGTCGGACGAACGGCTAGTGGCGTTCGTTCGCCACTCACAGCTAAATCCAGCCCATAGTTTTTATCGTGTGCATCTTTCCAATGACTTTACATTGCCTTACTTAACATTTTTCAAGAAGCTTGACACCATCCAACATAAAGCAGCCCGCTTAATTGGCACCCCATTCACCACCCTAAACATTCACTCCCTTCACCACCGCCGCACAGTGGCTGCAGTGTGTACCATCCACAGGATGCACTGCAGCAACTCGCCGAGGCTTCTTCGATAGCACCTCCCAAGCCCGCGACCTCTACCACCTAGAAGGACAAGGGCAGCAGGCACATGGGAACAACACCACCTGCATGTTCCCCTCCAAGTCACACACCATCCCGACTTGGAAATATATCGCCGTTCCTTCATCGTCGCTGGGTCAAAATCCTGGAACTCCCTTCCTAACAGCACTGTGGGAGAACCTTCACCACACGGACTGCAGCGGTTCAAGAAGGCGGCTCACCACCACCTTCTCAAGGGCAATTCGGGATGGGCAATAAATGCCGGCCTCGCCAGCGACGCCCACATCCCATGAACGAATAAAAAAAAAAGACGATGGCTTTGGTCTTCCCAATGGTTACTAGGGGGAAACATGCTACTCATCCAAGTCTGGATGTCAAACAAGCTGTCTGCCAACACGGAGGTAGTGGAGAGGTCGGGGTTTAAGGTCCAAAGCACAGCATAGTCTGCTTCAGCCCAGCAGTACAATAGGAATGATGCTCACATGAAGATTCTGCTGTGTTTAATTTCAATCAAAATTTGTGCTGCACAGCATTAACTTCAATTTCTATGTGCACCACATTCACTTTTTTAACATTAAGACCTGTCAAAGTGAACAGAACGCATACATTCAAAAAAACAAAACTTAAATGATTTTCCACTCAGGAGATTTAGTGTCATATTTAGAGCTGATCAAAAAGAGGTTACTATTACACAGGGTAACAAATACTTACAGTCAAAAGGAATCTTTCCAAATCCACAGAAGGGTTACCAGACATAAAAGCATCCAAAGACAATAAAATAATACCCAGGACTCAGTGAGATACGGAGAATTTCTTCATATTTGTACTTAATAACTGAAAGAATTAAGAGTTTCGGAAATATAGTGAACGTTACTGTGATTGTTTAAAATTGCCTTGAGCCACCTTAGCCATAGTATTGAACACAAACCTGATCTGAAGAATAGTTTATCAGAGATAACGGTCCCTTTTCTTTTAACACGGCAGCAATCAAATGTCCCACAGCCTATAAAATAATAGACATATTAATTCTACAGTGATCACGCATGAATCTAGGTTTACTGTAAAAATAATATTCAAAAATTGTGAAGTATCATACCTGTGACTGGATTACTGAATTTTGGAATTCAAATCTCCTCTTCAAATCCTCTGACATTGTTGCTGAAAGTTATTAGTCCATATTCAAGTGAGCCCTATGAAATAACATGACAAACTGTTATTGCATTTCAAAGAGAATATTGTTGCAAAACCTTGCAGATTACTAATTATTACAACTAACAATCAAAGCAAGCATGCTGGACTTGCACTTGTCCATGGTGACAACCACCTCGCCAGGTCTCATTTATGAAAGATTAAGTTTTATTGTAAAAAAAACAATTTTTAAAGACTTCTTCATATTTCTCTGCCTTTTGATCAAGTGATATTCCACTTGATAACTTTTATTCCCTTTCTTAACTCATCCTTTTATCATCTTTTGTTCTCAAATTTTCTAATACCACTTTTTATGTTTTATTGTCTCACTTCTCTCCTAGTTTCCTTTCCCTCCCCTCAACCCCACCGTATTAACATTGCCATTATTTCACCATCAATGTTTTCTATCTTCTTGTTTCCCTTCCATTCTATTTTAGTCAGATGACCTGTGCATTTTGAGTCTAACTGTGACCAAAAATGAGCAAAACAAAATAAAAAGGATTTTTAAAAAAAGCAAAATACTGCAGATGCTGGAAATCTGAAATAAAAACAGAAAATGCTGGAAACACTCAGCAGGTCAGGCAGCAACTGTGGAGAAAGAAATGGAGTTAATGTTTCAGGTCGATGACGTTTCATTGGAACTGATGATGAACATATAAAGGATATTTGTGATGGCCACGATGGTGAGTAATAACAGGCTGTTTCTAAAAATGGGGTACAATAGTAAGGATCTCTCTTTAACTAATTTAAACTAAACAAAATTATCGAAATACTAAAATTATGATGGTAAATCTGGCAAAGTCTATATAGTCAAAACTCTTTAGGCTGAAGTCCTGCTTTTAGAAAGGAGTGGCAAACTTCTAATACACCTCACATAAGGCACTTAATGTCGATTAAATGAACTATATATATTACATACTATATTTTCGTGTACTCTGCTACCAACAAAACCTGGCATTATTAGAGTAAAACAGAAAACACTGGAAATGCATAGCAGGCTGTTCAGCATCACAAAAAGAGAAAGATAGGTCATTTTGCATGTAACCTTTCTGATATTACTCAAGTTCCAGTCTTATGGTTCTATCCAACTTCAAGCCAAATGTCATTCGCATCTCAGGGCAACTTTTAACTTCCCTGCGCCATCTCAGGAAGTACAGTTTAAATCTAACCTTATTAGATAGAAAATACAAAGTTATGGCAGGACTTCAAATACATAATCAACTGTTTGAGCATCTCTCTTATGGTCTGTGATCAAGTGATTTACTGCATTTACTATACTCAATGTACAAGTAATAAAATACTATTCTACCTACACTTGGTGGTTACAGCAAAGTACTGTATGGTCTCCTAGTATACTAAAGCACAGAGGAAATAAAAACACCCCATCTTGCCATGTGTCACTATCCTAACTGAATTTAGGGGATTATGCACAATATCAGTTGGTTCCAATAACACTCTACAATCTTAACTGTCTTGCAGGTCTGAGAGGAAAGACACAAAAGGTATCTGTAGATGCTGAAGACCTGAGTTACATGAAAGGATTACTCCTCTCTATGGTCTCAGTTTTATTTCATACAACATAGTTTGCCAACGCCGAGCAGCACCTTCTCAGAAGGCAGGTAGACCAGTCTGCTTTAGCTGGTATAAGAACACACGGGGGGTGGGGAGGGGGTGTTAATTTTAACCCCCAAGAACAGATGGGTTGGAGGTGGGTGGGCAGTGAAAATACTAAGTTTTCGGAGCAAGCCTGCATCTCGGCTCCACGTGCCCACTTCCAGGTTTGACCCAGGCGCGTTAAGATGCACACTTGCAACAGACACCCAGAAGTCCCGCTGGCACTTAAAGCCGGCGGGCCGATATTTAAAAAGACCAACTTAGGTACGTAAAGCGCTTAAGGGGATTAAATATTTCTGGATTCTACTAGAGAACTTATACTGAACGAGTCTCCCGTGGCTTCTGAAACACGCCATAGAAACGGAGGCAAATTGCAGCCGAACCTCATTTGCACCTTTAAACCAGTGATTGACACATCTGAATAAAAGGTGAGGTTTTGCAGCTGGGCACTCAGTTCTCTCAGATAAACGTTTGGCTGGGAATTCTTTGTGTTTAGACTGAGATTGCTTTGCTCAGACTGAGAATTCTTGTGTTCACACAAATTTACCTACATTTTGGACTAGCTCAAACTGACAAGATCAGGATGGAGGGCACAATGGATGTATTCCACAGTACCCCTGAGGAAGAGGCACAACACCATCCACAGCAAGCATGGTGTGCAGTTCATAGAATCATAGAAATTTACGGCACAGAAGGAGGCCATTCATCCCATTGTGTCTGTGCCAGCTGAGAAAGAGCTGTCCAGCCAAATCTCACTTTCCAGCTCTTGGTCCATGCCTTGTAGGTTACGATACCTCAAGTGCACATCCAAGTACTCTTTAAACGCGATGAGGGTTTCTGCCTCTACCACCCTTTCAGGCAGAGAGTTCCAAACCCCCACCAGCCTCTAGGCGAAAATATTGCTCAACTCCCCTCTAATCCTTCTACCAACCACTTTAAATCTATGCCCCCTGGTTATTGACCTCTCTGCTAAGGGAAATAGGTCCTTCCTATCCACTCTATCTAGGCCCCTCATAATTTTATACACCTCAATTAAATCTCCCCTCAGCCTCCTCTGTTTGAAAGAAAACAACCCCAGCCTATCCAATCTTTCCTCATAGCTAAAATTCTCCATTCCTGGCAACAACCTCATAAATCTCCTCTGTACCCTCGCTAGTGCAATCACATCTTTCCTGTAATGTGGTCACCAGAACTGTACGCGGTGCTCTAGCCGTGGCCTAACTAGTGTTTTATACGGTTCTAGCATAACCATCCTGCTCTATGCCTCGGCTAATAAAGGAAAGTATCCCATATGCTTTCTGAACCACCTTATCTACCTGTCCCGATACCTTCAGGGATCTGTGGACATGCACTCCAAGGTCCCTCAGTTCCTCTATACTTCTCAGTATCCTCCCATTTATTGTGTATTTCCTTGCCCTGTTTGCCCTCCCCAAATGCATTACCTCACACTTCTCTGGATTGAATTCCATTTGCCACTTTTCTGCCCATCTGACCAGTCCATTGTCATCTTCCTGCAAACTACAGCTTCCTTCCTCACTATCAACCACAAGGCCAATTTTTGTATCTGCAAACTTCTTAATCATGCCCCCTGCATTTAAGACGAAATCATTAATACATACCACAAAAAGCAAGGGACCTAGTACTGAGCCCTGCAGAACCCCACTGGAAACAGCCTTCCAACTCAAAAATACCTGTCGACCATTACCCTTGGCTTCCTGCCACTGAGCCAATTTTGGATCCAACTTATCACTTGCCCTTTAATACCATGGGCTTTTACTTTTCTGACCAGTCTGCCATGTAGGACCTTGTCAAAAGCCTTGCTAAAATCCATGTAGTCTACATCCAACGCGCTACCCTCATCGGCCCTCCTTGTTAACACCAGTTCTGGGATCTGCAGGCGTACAAGATAGAGGTGCGCAACAAAGATCTGGAGAAGAGCAGAGAGCGGACAAATGGAGGAACTGAAGTTGCAGGAGGCACTACCCATGTGAGAGGGTCTAAAGGCAGAATCTGAGCTTCCTGGACCTCTCAGGAATAGTACCTATGCAGGCTCAGATTGAGTCGCCAGATGGTCGCAGACATCTGCAAGCTGCTTCATGCAGAGCTGCTCCCGGCTGGGCCTGGTGGCCACACATTGCTCGTCACAGTTAAAGTCACCACTGCCCTCAATTTCTTAGTCTCCAGATCCTTCCAGGGCACCACTGATGACATCTCCAGGGTCTCTCAGTCATCTGCACAGAAGTGTATACAACAGGTCATGGATGAAAGGGCGATTTCACAAAAGGGACTCAAGAATGGGCAAGACGTGGCACTGGTGGAGAGAATTATAACATTTAATGTGGAATTAACAAAAAACAAATATAAATGAAAAACATGACATTCTGTCAGACACCCTTGTGCGTACCCTTGGTGATTACAAAACCTCAGCCTTCCTCTTCCTAGCGCTTCTATGTGGTGCATCCTCTGTGGTTTCAGCAGAGATAGTGGCAGGTTGATCAGATTCATGCCCAGACTGCTTAGATGCTTTTGGCCTACGATCTCTGGGTTTTGGAGCCCATGAGGGCCCAGCCAAAGACTGCTCCACTTGCACCTGTTCAGAGGCAGACTCGGCCATTGGGAGAGGAGACACCTCTGCAGCTATTGTTTGAGAGGGGCAACGGGTGAGTGGTGGAAGTACTATGAGTGCAGTACCCACCGCCACGTCCCCTTTTACCATCATCCCTCTTGCAAGCCAGCGCACCATCACTCCCACCTCTCTGCTAGACAGCAGGCTGGTGAGAAGATGTGGTGCTTTCTAAGGCCACGGCTGAAGTTTCTGACTGCCTGTTTAAGGTACATCCACTGGATTACCTTCATCCACTAGCTCCATCACCCCCTCAAATAATTTCATAGGTTTATACGCAATGGCCTATTACAATTACAGCAGTAGAAAGAAGGGATTTCAGGAACGATGAGCAGGCAGTGGAAACACTTCGGGTAGAATTAAGGAACAGCAAAGGATGCAAGATTCTGGCGGAAGCTGTCTACAGACCTCCTGATAGTAGTGGCGAGATTTATAAATAGAGATCAGAGAAGCCTGTAGCAAAAACAATGCAGTTAATGTGGTTTTTAATTTTCACATAGACTGGAAGAAGCAGAACAACTCTAGTAGTAAAGGCAATGAATTTCCAAAATGTTTTCGGAACAGTTTTCTGCAACAGTATGTTTTAGAGCCGACAAGTGAACAGGCCACACTAGATTTAGTGATGAGTAACAATCCAGAATTAGTTAACAAATTGATGGCAAGGGAACATCTTGTGAACAGTGACCATAATACAATCGAATTTGATATTAACTTTGAGAGGGATAAGGGAGAATCACAAACCAAGGTTTTAAATTTAGGTATGGTAAATTTTGAAGAGATGAGACATAAATGGGTTGAATTGTTAGCAGGTAAACCTACAGACAAACTGTTGGTAGTATTCAAACAAGTATTTCCCTTGAGTTTAGACGGTCGAGAGGTATTGAAGATGACAAAAGGATCAATAGAGTAGATACAGAAGAACTATTTCCTCTAGTGGGGGAATCCAGGGGGCAGCGCCTTAAAATTAGAGCTAGGCCATTTAGGTATGAAATCAGGAAGCAGTTTTTCACTCAAAGGGTAGTGGAAATATGGAACTTTCTCCCCCAAAAGGGTGTGCACGCTAGGTCAATTGATATTTTCAAGACTGAGATCAAGAGACTTTTGTTAGATAAGAGTATCAAGCGATGTGGATCAAAGGTGGATAAATGGAGTTAAGCTACAGAGCAGCCATGATCTGATTGAATGGCGGAATAGGCTCGAGGGGCTGAATGGCCTAGTCCTGTTCCTATGTTATAAAACCATGCTGACTGCTCTCTATAATACCTATGTCCTTCAAATGCTCATTTTGTAGAATGCTCTGAAGGATTTTTTTCAGTATGGATTTTAGGCTAAGGGGCCCATAACTACCAGGTTCAAATCCCCAGAGGATTGTCAACACATGGAGCAAACACCCAGAGAAGGGAGTTGATTGACAACTTTGAAAAGGAGCTGGACATTCTACACAATCTGTTGAGTAGCAGGAATAAGGGTTATAGTGATATTCAGTAAAGCTGATTTCACCCCCTCTCCCCCAGGAGATTGGGGAAGGAAATTAGTGCTCTCTATAATAGGAATCAACAAGTAATGCAGGAGGGAAGTCTATCATGAAGTAATCATACACGGCCTCTGAATGGAACAGGCTTAATGGGTTGACTTTAAAATTAGACTAGGCCATTTAGGAGTGAAATCAGGAAACAGTTTTTCCACACAAAGGGTAATGAAAATATAGAACTTTCGCCCTCAAAAAGCTGTGCATGCTGGGTCAATTGGCATTTTCAAGATAGGTATTACAGAAATGACTTCAGATTCCATACATTTGCTGACGACACCCAGCTCTACCTCACCACCACCTCTCTCGACCCCTCCACTGTCTCTCATTTGTCACACTACTTGTCCGACATCCAGCACAGGATGAGCAAAAATTTCCTCCAACTAAATATTGGGAAGACAGAAGCCATTGTCTTTGGTCCCCACCGCAAACTCCGTTTCCTAGCTGCCAACTCCACCCCTCTCCCTGGCTACAGTCTAAGGCTGAACCAGACCGTTCACAACCTTGGCGTCCTATGTGATTCTGAGATGAACTTCCGACCGCATATCCACTCTTCACCAAGACTGCCTACTTCCACCTCCATAACATCGCCCTTCTCCGCCCCTGCCTTGCCCCCTCATCTCAGTAACCTCCTCTAGCCCAACAACCCTCCGAGCTCTCTGCGCTCCTCCAATTCTGGCCTCTTACGCATCCCCGATTTTAATCATTCCGCCACTGGCGATCGTGTCTTCAGCTGTCTAGGCCCTAAGATCTGAAATTCCATCCATAAACCTCTCCGCCTCTCTACCTCTCTCTCCTCCTTTAAAACGCTCCTTAAAACCTACCTCTTTGACCAAGCTTTTGGTCATCTGTCCAAATATCTCCTTATGTGGCTCAGTGACAAATTTTGTTTAATAACGCTCCTGTGAAGTGCCTTGGGACGTTTTGCTACATTGAAGGCGCTATATAAATGCAAGTTGTTATTGTTGATGTTGAATGGTCTTTTCTTGAATTTTGTGTTTGCAATTTTCAGTGATGCTCTATAAAAAGCACAAGAATAATACAGAAAATGTTTTTTGAATGGGTTACAACATGCACCTTTCGAACTAGATACTATTAAGGAGTTGGACACCACTGAAAGGAGCAGGATGCATCATCGCATGGAAGCATCAAGAATTTCTACAGTGGAGCAAAAAAAAGATAACAATTAAACCATTCAATGAAAACTATCACAATAAGTTGTGCTACTGCATTTTTCTGAATCTTAGTAAGGGTTGACTGGGGAGTACCTTCTGTATGTGTGACTTCTACAGACAGGGGAAGTTACATTTGTGTTCAAATTCAAGGGGCAGCTGAATTATCACCAGTAAAACAACAATGAGCAATAGAATGATTGCAAAAGTAACCCTCTGAAAACTGCCCTCTACAGTGGTGGTGGGGGGAGAAATCAACTGGATTTCTAAAGAGTTTTCAAGTGGCAATTTAGGACAATAAAAGCAATAATTTAGCTGTGATTAGAAAGAAAACTGTAGAAGATTCAATAATGAAATACAAACTGAAAATGCTGGAAACACATAGCAGGCCAGTAAGCATCTGCAAGAAAAAGATAGGTTAACGTTTTGGAGAGGACCCTTCATCAGAATTGTTTAGTACTCACTGTTTCATTGGCTAGATAGGAGAGAATCTGTATCATGACCTCTACTCAAAGCAAAGTACTATGCTAAACAGATGTTAGGAATTGACAAGGGCTCACAGATTGAAATCTGACTGGATATGTCTCAGAGTCTCAGTACAGTACGGTTCATGTGCATCAAACACTGAGCATTTCTTTTCTGGACTCAAAAATTGTTCAGCTATGGACAGATTTGTGTCATGTTCTTTTGCCGCGAGGAACTGAATTAAGACACTACATTAATCATTCAGGAGTAGTCTGACAGATGCCAGCGAAGAAAGGTATGATGTATCACAGAAACAAAAGTTACTTTCAAGGACTTGTTTCCTGGACATGACTACTTAACAGAAAGCAGCGCAACTATATTGCAGTAATGTCGGAACCAAACAAAATACGAACCACAAAGCCATTAGTAAAGCAAGATGAACCATTGACACAACAGACGATATCCTATGATGGTGAAAATTCACCAATAGCTTTTACCTCACCGGCACTGTATGTGATGCAATGGTAACCAAACTGCATTCTCAAAATTATCAAATTCCATTAACAGGTTGTTAATTTGGGGGAAAAAATGCCTTTTTTCTTAAAAGACACATGGTTATTATTTGGAAGAGGGTTACCTTGTGTACAAGTCCAGAAGTATTTTTCCAAAAGCTATAAAACGGAGGAATAATTTACATACAGATTTTATACTATTATGCACAAATAAAATACCTAAATAATTCCTCTAGTTTATGAAAACGCTTATAGGAAATATACTCGACTCTTCCTCTAAGCAGCAAATTAAAACTTAATTCCAGATGTCAGGCTTCTGAATTTAAATTTCAATGTTCTTATAATCCTTAAAGGATTGAGATCTAAGATTTTATTAAACTGTCATTAGGTCACAGAGATAAAATTGAAATAATTGATAAACAACTCTGATTAATGAATTTAAGGTAAATATATTCTGACTGAAACAGCAAATGCAAAAAATGTGCTGAAGTACATAAAATTTCCAATAAATTCACCAAAATATTCCCTGATTAAGCATGTATAATTTTTAATACTATGCAGAAATGCTACAGTAGTCCACCAAGGGTGAAAAAATATACAAAGCTCAAAATAACAGGATATTGCACCAGGCAGCAGTGAGATATAAGACATAACTCATGAGCAGTAAGGTAGTCCCAATTCTGGCAGACAACCTTGTGAAAAACTCTCTGCCATAACACAAAAGGTATAAAGAAAAGGTACTGCATGTTTATGAGTGAAATATGGAAAATAATTCACCAGTGCTCATTAGAGACAAAACAAGTGAGATAGGCAGGCCATTCATAAATTAAATTTTCCATAATCTACACATGTTCTCTGGAAAAGAGAAGGCTGACGGGTGGCCTGATAGAGGTCTTTAAGGTAATGAAAGAGTTTGATAGGGTAGACGTGGAGAAAATGTTTCCACTTGTGGGGGAGGCCAGAACTAGAAGTCTTCGGTATAAGATAGTCACTAATAAATCCAATAGGGAATTCAGGAGAAACGTATTTACCCAAAAAGTGCTAACATTGTGAAACGCACTACCACAAGGAGTAGTTGAGGCAAATAGCATAGATGCATCTAAGGGGAAGCTAGATAAGCAATGAAGAAGAAAGGAATAGAAGGGTAAGCTAATAGGGTTAGATGAAATAGGGAAGGAGGAGGCTTGTGTGGAGCATAAACGCCGGCATGGACCAGTTGGGCCAATGGCCTGTTTCTGTGCTGTAGACTCGATGATGTTCACGCTGTAGTAGTAAATGTATGCCATGTCTGATTTTTCAGCAAACTTTTAAAAATGTGGAAAATAAAAGGCTTAACTTATCAGGCGGCGGAGGATTTGTGCAATGTTTTGTTATAGTGCTGATTTCTGTGGAGTGAAGTTCTTTAACTAACAACTTGTCTTGAATTTTCAAGTCATCTTAAGTAGAATTTTTGGCTGAGGTCACAAATGGTTTTAACAAGTTTCTGAACTGTTTTGTTGGTAGAACATTATGTCATGGTGAATGCAGGCAGTATTGCTTCAGGTCGGGAGTTAATGGAGGCTGCACAGGGGCAGTTGATTTAAGCATGCACTGGTTTGTTTGCATTAACATGTTAAATTGACACCTTTTGCTGTTGCAAATAGTTCCAGTTCAGCATGTTAATGCACAGTAAAGTGATGGAAGGAGTCATCAACAGTGCTATGATGCTGCACTTACTCACCGATGCTCAGTTTAGATTCCACCAGAACCACTCTGCTCCAAACCTCATTGCAGCCTTGGTCCAAACATGGACAAAAGAGCTGAATTCCAGAGGTGACAGTGAGAGTTACGGAACCAAGGCAGGTAGATGGAGTTAAGATACAGTTCAGCCATGATCTAATTAAATGGCGGAACAGGCTCAAGGGGTTGTATGGCTTACTCCTATTCCTATGTCTGCCCTTGACATCAAGGCAGCATTTGACTAAGTGATGCACCAAGAAGCCCTAGTAAAACTGATGTCAATCAGGATCTGGGGGAAAAGTCTCCAGTGGTTACGTATTCTGCGGCTAGTGGCTCAAATCCTGACTCCCCAAAGCCTCTCTATCACCGACAAGGCACAAGTCAGGAGTGTGATGGAATACTCTCCACTTGCCTGGATGGGTACTGTTCTAACAACACTCAAGAAGCTTGACACTATCCAGGACAAAGCATTCCATTTGATCAGCACCCTATCCACTGATTTAAACATCCACTCCACTATCAGTGCACCGTGGCTGCAGTGTGTTCCATCTACAGGATGCACTGTTGCAACTCGCCAAGGCTTCTTTGGCAGCACCTCCCAAACCCGCGACCCCCACTACCTGGAAGGACAAGGGCAGCAGGCACCACCACCTCAAAGTTCCCCTCTAAGTCATGCACCATCCTGACTTTGACATATATTGCCATTCCTTCATTGTCGCTGGGTCAAAGTCCTGGAGCAATCCTACCTAAAGCACTGTGGGAGCAGCTTCACCAGGCAGATTGTGAACATGAAGGTCCATCACCGCCTCAACTAGGATTAGCAATAAATGCCGGCCTTGCCAGCACCGCCCACATTCCAAGAATGATTTTTTTTAAACTGTGACTTCCAGTCACAGACAGTTAATATTTATTTTGTTTACTTATTTGGAAAAAAATAGAAGTACAAAATTCTCTTTCAGCCTGATAATTTTACATACCTCATTCCTTTAAGGATTCATATATTGTATGAAACAGTGATCTGAACCCTGACAAATGGGATCCTGTATAAATCACTTAGAAACCTCCCCAAATGTTGGGAGACGGTAGGTTTTCAGAGCATTGACACACTCCAACTCCTCACAATAGTCTCCTACGCTCATCAGTGGGCACTCATTATGCCAAGAACCCCTCACAATGGTGGATCCACAACTGCCTGGTTACTTCATGTGAGTTGGTTTGTGACCTTCCTATATTAAAATAACTGATTCCATTACTGTACCACATTCTGCCTTCTAAATCATGCTCTTTATGCCTGCTTACAATTCCAGGACGCACAAGGAAGAGTCCAAATGAGGCAGCCAGAAATCCCCTACAGCTCACCTCAAATGGCATGATCTGACAATATTGGTATAAATTTTCAATTTCAACCTTCCGATTCATGTACAAACATTGAGAAATATGAGGTTTCAAAACTGTTAATAAATATATTGAATGCAGAACCTTCCTTTCTTTAGCTCAAGGGTGTTAATTGTCACGCCGGCCCCTTATCAGGGTACACAGATGTGAATTACACATTACCTAGGACCGTTCAAATGCCCAGAAGGGCTGTATGAAGGAAGAAATGATGTGGAGATGCCGGTGATGGACTGGGGTGGACAAATGTAAGGACTTGCACAACACCAGGTTATAGTCCAACAGTTTTATTTTAAATCACAAGCTTTCGGAGCTTTCCTCCTTCGTCAGGTGAGTGGATTGCATGTAGGATTGCATTTGGTGTCAAGCATTTAACCTTTAACTAAAGTTCAATATAGGATCTTCTAAATTGCATAGGTTGGAGGAAACCCCCAATTACCCTGGGAAGGACTTAGTTTGAAACATAATTAATAGGAAAAAGCAAAAGCCACTGTTCCCATCCAGCTCTCCATTTTAATTAGGTCCACGTTCAGCACCTGGTCTGTATTCCTTTAATTAGGAGCCCATTTTTTTCTTCAATGCTTCCACTTACAAAATAGACTGCCACTGAACATGTAAAATAGCTACTTCTTAATTTCTGTATAACTTGAACTTTACATAGCTAGTTAGACCTATTTTTCTTTCAGTTCAGGACAAAGAATTTGTTCTACATCAAAATTTTAGAAGCTTTATTACATTCGCTTTTCATTTGAAAAAGGAACAAATAATGAGACACTATGGTAGAGGAGTGAGAAAGTAGAGTAGGGGGGAATTGCAATCGACCACAAAGGATCAGATGCACCAGGAAAAGAAACAATGAAGGTCTGGAAATCAATGGATAATCACACGTTTAAACATACATTCGCTATGTTTTGCGACACAAAGTTGAAGAGTAACCGGCCCTCGACTTGGTGAATATATCCAGTAAGTAAGGTAATAAGGTGTTCTATTCCTGTATAGGAAAGGCAATAATTGGTTTTCCTTGAATGGTGGTTGACAAAAAAAAATCTGGACATTTAGAACCTGCATATTCTGCACACGATGCAAGTGTGTACCTTTGTAACAGTGTACGTCCAATGGATGAATTTTACTATAGTTATCATGGACAATGGCACACAAGAACATGACAAATGGAATCCTTTATAAAATTTGCAGCAGTCTCTTATTAGACCAGTGATACAAAAGGGTATCTAGTATACTCAAGAAAGCATCAATTATGGCTCTCTCACAAACAGAAACCAAATAAAACACAATCCCTAGAAAAAATATTGTGCATCTATACTAAGCTTTCATCATGAGGTGGCTTTATTTTACTGCTGAAAAGAGTTAAGTCACAACAGCAAATGTCAGGAATGGACTATTAAATCTGATTAGTTTCATGATGCTTTTCGTAATTTGTGATAAAATGACTGCCCCATGTACATTACATACTTACCTCATCAGATCTGCAACAAAGTTTCATTATTTTGTTTGCACTTGGACAAGGTCCTAATAAATGTCCAAAATGCTGACAATTTAAACAGTCTTGTCTTGGTGTTTTTTCTTCTCCTTTTAACTTAAAATAAAATATATGCATGTTCACACATCCGTTTTTTTTTACTGTCAGCCAACTTTCACTGAAAACCAATTATTATCTTTCCTGTAGTCTAGTTACACACACTCCATTCCGTTATATTTCATACTGAGCAAATGTGGTTCGTTATTCTCCAACTAGGCGCCATTGAAGGTACTTTCTTTTATCTTCTTGAATACTCATGTGAAACTGTTATGTCTTTAAGCAGCTAACTAAATCACTTGTATCCTGTATAATGGATTTAATTACTTCTTGTATGCAGATATCTTTGAATTCTCTTGTTCCTACTACCACAGCCCAGTCTACTCACCATTTACCCCAGATTTTAAATAAAGTTCCTCTTCTCTAGATGAGACATCTACAGACCCAGCATTCACTGACTGCACCACACTAGGTAGCAGCTCATAGCACATCTTAACCACAAATGAGAAGTTGTATCCAAATTCTCATTTACCTTGATTTAATTTTGAAAGATTAACCTCTTGTCGTAATTCAAATAATTTACCAAATCCTGCTACACTCATTATTTTAAAAACTTTAATTAAAGAGGAAAAAAGACATTTTTTTTTCAGAAAGCTAAGCTAATACCAATGAGCAACTATCTCTGCATAATGACTCGTTAAGTATACCGGATAAGTATTATTTATAGATAAACTGGCAGCAAATCGTGAAGCCACATTTATGAGTAAATATTTTAATCTAAGCCTGTAACTAATTGTTCATAAAGCAATGTCATTATTTAAAGTACCCTGTGATATTCTCCTTCAAGAACACTATACAACTTTTGTTAATCTATGAAAAATACAGCAGTTATAATGTAAAACGTTTGCATAGACAGTCTCTCAAATAATAATGTAGAGAGGAGTTAGTCAAAGTAGGCTTTTCTTTGGGAGGGAAACATTTTGACATTTGTGAAAATCACGCCCTTGAACTGGTGAACTGCATCTGTTTAATGAGATTAGGTCAGTGAATCATTTGTAAAACGTTGTTGGCATGGAGAGTGCACTTCTGGAAATAATGGAACATTTGTCTAGCAAGTTCCTAAAAGTGTTGCACAGTTGACTTCTTGCAATTCTGTCAGGGAGTCACTTTCGATCCTACTGTGTGGTAACCGAAAATTCTAAATAACCACTTTACTTTTAATGTGATTTTGATCAAGTAGCAAATACTTGGGGGCAGCTATAAGGCAGTCATTTCATCAAGGGTTCAGATAATGTCACACACCAAAAGATCGAAGGCTGAGTGATTTATAACTAACTTAACTTCATTCCTCTATAATATAAACCAATGGACCATTAGTCGAATTCAGATAAGGCTGGTCTAAACTACCAACCTCCTCAAATCTCAGGAGCACATATATTACTTTGTTTTTGTTTTCTCATCAAGATGAGGAATGCCAGAATGCAGATTAGGTAATTCCACATCAGGAGTGGCAAGGGTCTGATACAAAGTAAAGCTCCCTTTGCGCTGACCAAAAATGTGTTTTAATCACAATAAAACCCTCTAACATGCCAGTATCGCATCTTCATTTCTCACACCTTATGGTTTCTGAGTGAGGCTAATTTGGACCTAACTGTAGGGAACTTTAGGTTCAGGCCTAGTCCCTACTATTAGCTGGTTTGAGACCAACTAAATTAATTTCACACAGGATCCATTCAGCAGCAAAGAAGAAACTCTCATCCAATCAGTCTGGGCTCGATTAAAACCCAGATCCCAGAGATGGTAGGACAGTGTGCTGACCCATTGCACCACATGTTCTTTGAGAGTATGTTAATATTTGCAATGGGACCCTGCAAAGAAACATTTAAAAACTATTTCCCTACAAACTGGGTTTTCACTAGACAAAGTGAATCACATGTGTAGAGGGCTAGAATCTAATGGGGAGGAAGTTTTGCTACAACTATACAAAGCCCTGGCTAGATCACATCTGGAGTACTGTGTACAGTTCTGGGCACTGCACCTCAGTAAGGATTTATTGGCCTTGGAAGAAGTGCAGTGCAGATTCACCAGAATGTGACCAGGGCTCCAAGGCTTAAATTATGAGGTGAGGTTACATAAAGTAGGCTGGTATTCCCTGGAATATAGAAGGTTAAGGGGTGATTGAGGTTTTTAGGATTTTAAAAGGAATTAAAGGGTAAATAGAGATAAACTTTTTCCACTTGTGGGAGATCCAGGAAAAGGGGAGATAACCTTAAAATCAGAGCCGGGCCATTCAGGAGAGAAGTTAGAAAACACTTCTTCACACAATGAGTGGTAGAAGTATCGTTGTATCATAATAGGTACAGCATAGCAGACGGCCATTTGGCCAATCGAGCCTGTGCTGGCTCTTGGAAAGATCCATGCAATTAGTCCCATTCCCCTGCTCTTTCCCCATTGCCCTGTAAATTTCGTCCCTTCAAGTATTTATCGAATACCTCTTTGAAAGTTACTATTGAAACTGCTTCCACCACTCTTTCAGGCAGTGCATTCCAGACCATTACAACTTGCTGTGTAAAATATGTTTCCTCATGTCGCCTCTGGCTCTTTTGCCAATCACCTTAAATCTGTGTCCTCTGGTTACTGACCCTTCTGCTACTGGAAACAGTTTCTCCTTATTTACTTTATCAAAACAGTTCATGATTTTGAACATCTCTATCAAATCTCCCCTTAACCTTCTCTGTTCTCAGGAGAACAACCCCAGCTTCTCCAGTCTCTCCACATAACTGAAGTCCCTCATCCCTGGGATCATTCTGGTAAATCTCTTCTGCACCCTCTCTAAGGCCTTGACTTCCTTCCTAAAGTGTGGTGCCCAGAATTGAACACAATACTCCAGCTGAGGCCTAACCAGTGATTTATAAAGGTTTAGCATAACTTCCTTGCTTTTGTACTCTATGCCTCTATTAATAAAGCCCAGGATCCCATATGCTTTTTTAACAGCCTTCTCAACTTGTCCTGCCACCTTCAAAGATTTGTGTATGTGTACCCCCAGGTCTCTCTGTTCCTGCACTCCCTTTAAAATTGTACCATTTAGTTTATATTGCCTCTCCTCATTCTTCCTACCAAAATGCATCACTTCACACTCCTCTACGTTAAATTTCATCTGCCATGTGTCTGCCCATTTCACCAGTCTGTCTATGTCCTCCTGAAATCTGTTACGATCCTCCACATTGTTTTCTATATTTCCAAGTTTCGTGTCATCTGCAAACTTTGAAATTATACCCTCTATACCCAAGTACAGGTCATTAACATATATCAAAAAAAGCAGCGGTCCTAATACCGACCGCTGAGGAACACCACTCCATACTTCCCTCCAATCTGAAAAACAACTGTTCACCATTACTCTCTGCTTTCTATCCCTAGCCAATTTTGTATCTATGCTGCCACTGTCCCTTTAATCCCATGAGCTTTAATTTTGCTAACAAGTCTATTCTGGACCAATACCTCTTGGAATTGAGAATGCTTGAATAACTTTTTCTTCTATCCTCTGAACCTTGATATATATTACCATCTTGTAACGAACTCCAGTTTGCTTTTTCAAAACAACTAGCGGATCTCCTATGGCATTGCTCACATTGAGTTCGAGGATATACGTAGGGAGTTTCCTCAAGGGTTCTCCCGATCGGCCATCCGAGGGGCTGCAATCAGGGAAAACCCCCCCCCCCCGGGCAGAATGTAAAATTCAAATTGCTGTATTGAATCTGTAATCAATAATCTGTATTGAGTATAATGCAATAAGACACCCCAGAGTGTCATGAACTGTAATTATGTACAATGCGTTCATTGAACTGTACTTGATTTAACCTGCAAATTGTATAATCTGTATTGTGTACGTTTGGAATGTGATATGACAACTGTATTGTATGTTTTGCTACAAATTTTATGAATAAAGTATATTATTTGAAAAAAAATAAACACGATTTCTACCCACCTTCCGGCACAATTACGGTGCCTGATTCAGAGGACCCCCAGGGAATTCACAGCGGTGGTGTTTTACAACAAAAGTGCTTATGCCATTTATTTTGCAACATCAGAGCAACTGATAGGGTAACTGAATTAAATTAAACTCCATCCTCATTACATGGTATTCTGAGATTTTTCCCGGTACTTTGGTAATTGAATTCTGTGACTCTGTCCATTACTTTTGCGTAAACCATAACTGAGTCCCATTTATTGTACATATTTTTTTAACCTACATTTTTAATTTTTATCTCTTACTGTTTTTAAAACTGAGGTTAGATAGCAAGATGATATGCAAGATGTACCAGTGATGGTACGTACCTGCATTTAGTAGAACAGTGGTGGGGATCCTAGAGTTTGGCCTGGAGTGGTCCTGGGTTGTGGGTGCTAGGGGTTGGCAGCAAAAGGAGGAGATCCTATGGTCCAGCACCATTGTGGAGGAGGAACCTGGGGTTTGGCTGAACAGGAGGATGGAAAGTAGATTTCTGAGAATTGGAGGGCATGGACCTAACAGTCCTGGGGAAAAGCTGGTCCCCAGATCTGGCAACACTGGTTTGTAAGTTTCTGAGATCTCTCTGCAAATATTGAATTCACTGTTTTGCGTCTGGTTCCTGGAACTTTTTTTCTCTTAGTGTCTCATTCTGTGTCTGTCTGTCTGTCTGTCTCTGTCGCTCTGCATCTTTCACAGCTGTCACTAATTATTATGTTTACATTGTCCAACTACCAACAATACATAAGTAATGCCTATCAGAGACTGTTTGCTTGAGAAGCTTTCAAGGTTCAACTCATCTGCTTATTATGTCGAGGGGGAGAAACTCAAATTAGGAGGAGATTAGAATAAAATTAGGACACTGGGACAAACTTGCCATTTGGGCCTTACAGTGGGACAGGACTTGTTGATGTCAGCAAATTTCCAGGGATTGGTGTTATTTGCCGCTGAAACCCTCACCCGTCCCTTTGTCGCCTCCTGACTCAACTATTCCAATGGTGTTCTGGCCAGCCTTCTATGCTCCACTGTCCATAAACTTCAGCTTATCCAAAACTCCGCTGCCGGTAGACTTTTTACTACGTTAAAGGTGCTATATAAATTCAACTTGTTGTTGCTGTTATCCCACACCAGGTCCTGCTCGCCAATCACCCCTGTCTCCATTAACCTACACTGGGCTCCTGATCCCCTAGCAACTCAAATTTAAAATTCGCATCTTCGTGTTTAAATACCTTCATGAGCTCGTCTCTCCCTATAACCTCTTCCACCCCCCCAAACTCTCCATTCTTCTGACTCTGGTCTCTTTCTCAACTCCCCCCCACCCCCCATCATAACAACAACTTGCATTTATATAATGCCTTTAACATAGTAAAAAAGTGTCCCAGGGAGCTTCAGAGGAGTGTATAGACAAAATTTGACATAAGGGCCACATATGGAGATATTAGGACAGGTGACCAAAAGCTTGGTCAAAGAGTATAAATGCGTAGGCTTCGAGGAGCTCCTAAACATTTACCTGAGGAAGGAGGAAGCCTCTGAAAGCTTGTGAATTTAAAATAAAATTGCTGGACTATAACTTGGTGTTGTAAAATTGTTTACAATTGGTCAAAGAGGTAAGTTTTAAGGAGCTACTTCAAGGAGGAGAAAGAGATGGAGGGGCTTAGGGAGGGAATTCCAGAGCTTAGGGCCACTGTCGCCAATAGTGGAACGATGAAAAATCAGGGATGCGCAAGAAGCCAGAATTGGAGGAGCGCATATCATTGATGGCCATGCCTTCCACCACCTGGACCTCGCATCCTGAAATTCCCTCCATTCTACGTTGAAGGCACAATATAAATGCAAGTTGTTGTTGTATTACCTTAACTTAGGTTGTCTCCCTGTGGTGTTTCTGCAGCCAGCCTGCCTCAAGGAGGGAGAAAAATGGCTGCAGCACCTACCTGAGGATAGTATAGCCAGAGATCCCAGCAGGAGATTAAAAAATTATATACTTGTTTCATTTTTCAAACTCTCATTGCCGAGTGCAATTGATTTCTATGTCATCAATTGCATTAATTTAAAATAAAATTGCTGGACTATAACTTGGTGTTGTAAAATTGTTTACAATTGTCAACCCCAGTCCATCACCGGCATCTCCACATCATCAATTGCATTAGGCAGGGCAGTCCTTTAAAGTTTAAATCCGGTCCCCCGCCACCTTAGCAAAGCTGAACTCAAGGAACACACCAACATTCTTGGTGCCCAGCATCGCTACGGCGCAAATGATGGGCAATACACTAAGTTATTGTTGTCATTTGTGTCTCATTGCAATACAAATGTCCAACATCACTTCAGTTGAACCAGGGTGCACAGATGTAATGCAGTTCCCATTTTAAAGTCATGCATTCTGTCCTTATGTTTATATTTCCATTAGAAATTTCTATGTCCACATTCATAATGGAAAGTGCCTATGTAAATTTGTCACACTGGACTTACACTCTCCCCCTAGTGATGCTCACTAACAGTTGGAGGGCAGAAGTGCTGCACTCATCAGGAACTTAAAGTGAGCACAGAACTATATGATGGCCACAAACATCAGCCAGTTAAGCATATATTGAAAACCTTATTACACAGTTAAGTTTAAAATGTATTTAAGAACCTGGCAAATAGCAGGGGGTGGGGGAATGGGGCTCATAAATATTAGTTTTTGCAAGTAGCTAGTAGAATTTTTTTAATGTTTGCTGTTCGAAAGCTATTAAAGGATAGTTGAAAAAAGTTACATTTGTAACACTTTATTAGATGACTCACCACACAGTTTTTTTTAATATGTATTTCAAGCAAGTTAGTGGTACTGTGAGTTAGTGCAGTGGCTATACAAAGTAGTGGTACACAGTGGCCTAGATTTCTGATCAGCCTTACTTTAAAATAAATGGAGTTACATCAGCATTAAAATACCAGTCAGAAAATCTAGACTACTGCCTTCCTCACATGGCAAGCTTGCAATCAATGCACAGTAGAGTCATGGAGAAGAAGGGAATATTGAGTAACCCATAACTAGAAAAGAAAGCTTGTGAATTTAAAACAAAATTGCTGGACTATAACTTGGTGTTGTAAAATTGTTTACAATAGAAAAGAAAGGTTTACCCATAACAGTTGAAATTACAGAGAAGCATTATCTTTTCCTAATAGTTTATTTAGGCAGTAAATGCATGTATTTTCATTATTTATAAACAATGTGGATTCAGCAGATATTTTTACCCCCTCCAACCTGAAATTCACCCTTGTGTATGGATCCACTCTATCCTGTGTCTCAGGGATCATCTTGGTTCCCAATGTGAGATTTTACCTACCACCATTCTCTTCAAGTTTCATCACAATTGAGATTTCCTCATTCGTCCTCCCAGTATGTCCCCACATCAACCCCCTCCCCCCAAACTATGTCCCCACATCAACCCCCTCCCCCCAAACTATGTCCCCACATCAACCCCCTCCCCCCAAACTATGTCCCCACATCAACCCCCTCCCCCCAAACTATGTCCCCACATCAACCCCCTCCCCCCAAACTATGTCCCCACATCAACCCCCTCCCCCGTATGTATCCACCTTAAACCCCTGTAACAATAAAACTGTTCCCTAGCTAGAAACTACTGTATTTTACCATTAAGCTTCCACTGAAACAGACACAGCAAACAGTTAGGTTTTGGAACTTGTGAGGTGAGCAAATCAAGCTCCTACATTTCTTACTGCCTGCAACAAGTACCAATTGATAAAAGGCCTATATATATATATATATATATATATATATAAATATATAAATAAAAGCTGGAGTTGGATATTCTGGGGCGTTAGTAATGTACAAACCCCAGATATCTAAAAGTCAAAGGGGAAACTGAGCCTGATCCCTTCGGTTCCTAGCTCCTCCACGTTGTAGTGACAGGCCTGCCTGCCTCTCTCTCTCTCTCTACAGCCAACAGACCGGTGAAAAATACGAGACGCAACTTCCTTCCGACCCCAACCGGCCGCGCGACATCCCAATCCCCGGGCCCTGAGTATGAGAATTCTCCCCATTCACAACATCAACAACTGACCATTCCAATGGAACGCGCCGCGACCTTCCACAATACTTTACCCGGAACCCGGATGCCCAATTCAAGCGCCTCTCTCCGCTGCATTAACAGCGCAGCCGCAGCGTGCTTCTCACTGCCGGCCTTGACGTGGAGCGACACATGTCCCTGGAGAGTCAAAATGAGTCGTGTGCCGTTCTCTTCTGTTGGCTTTTTTTTCGCTCAGATACACTCCAGTTGTTATAGCTGTCATAGATTGGTGTGAAATAAAATTATGTGAACAATCCGGGCATATGTTTTTATAGCTTTCGCTCCTGCTCGAAATTTTAAAGGTTAATATCGAGCCCAATCCCCCTCCCCGCCCCCATGTTGAGAGATGTTATGCGTAAAGATAATTCATGTGCTTTAGCAGAGGGTCATTTTTTTCAAGTAAATTGTTGACTTTTGTTTTAAATCGTATGTAAAAAAGAAAATGTTAACACAAAGGCTGAGGTAAGCACTCAATGCATAGGACACAAAGGATACATTCTAGATATACACAATGGCATTCCTCATCCGTAGTCCCGAGGATCAAGCCATGAATCACAGTACTTGGGTAAGGTGGGAGCTGGAGGGAATGGAATTGGGTGCCCTAATTTGTCCAGGTCAATGGGGTGGTGTCGGGCATGGCCAATGCCAAATGGACATCCACAATCACCCTCCTAAATTTAGGGTACCACTAATAAAAAAAAATGACCTACCCAAAGTAAAACAATTGCATGTGAATAAAACGTTTTTATCTCATAATTTGGAGGTTTAGCCCAATAAAACATTTGATATCCTGTAGTGTCCACTGGTCAAGCAAAATGATGGACACTACGTGGTCATATTCTGCAGTCAGCCAGACATACCAAACATGGGAAGGATCATGGGCAAAGAGTTCGAGACACCTCCACTGACAATCTTATGGATGCTGAATGTCAGATCAAGGAGGAGACCCGCTGGGAAGTCCTCTGGTCTGCTTGCCTTGTGCACCAGATGACCGGAGATAAGTGCATCAGAATTTGAGGAGCAGTACCTTTAACTAATGAAGGACGGACTGCAACCTCTGGCACTGTAGGAACATGTGAAAAATCATTTCATCCTGGCCGTAAAACCTGGAATCGAGAGCAAGGCCAGAACAACGTCTGTTTCCCATCAGCTGCTAAATAGGATCTGAAATGTTCAGAATCTGTCTGGGTTCAGAAGCAGCAAAGTTCAAGGGATAGGATGGGTAGTAATGTTATTCAGACTAAGGGCAGGAATGGAGGTGTTTCTGGGTTGAGGCTAGGACAGAAGCTGGGGAGACCATCAGAGTTAATGGTGAGGCTGGGGTTTCGGGGCTGTGCCATTATTGTAAAAAATAAAATCCTTCTATCCTTCCCCAGCCTCCACTGTTGTGCTTCAATGCAGTACTGAGGGAATGCTGCACTGTCAGAGATGTCATCTTTTGAATGAGACGTTAAACGGAGGCCCCATCTGCCCTCTTGGGTGGACGTAAAAGATCCCACGGTACTTTTTGAAAAAGAGCAAGGTGGGTCTCCTGGCCAACATTTATCCCTCAACCAACATCACTAAAACAGATTATCTGGTCATTATCTCATTATTGTTTGTGGAACCTTGCTGTGTGCAAATTGGCTGCCGCGTTTCCTACATTACAACAGTGACTACACTCAAAGAGTACTTAATTGGTTGTAAAGCATTTTGGGACATCCTGAGGTCGTGAAAGGCATTATATAAATGCAAGTCTTTCTTCTGTTGCATCTCCAAGTTCACGGGACAACAGCAAAGTCAGTTTAATATGGTGTAGAATGTGATTGGTCAACAATTAACTAATTAGGAAAAAATATTAGATAGATAACATGAGATCTGAGACCAACAACTTGCATTAATATTAGAACTCTTCATGGAAAAGAATATTTCCAAACACTTTACAAGGCGGAACAGGTGGATGCTGAGCTGAATGTAAAGCAATTTAAGGGGTTGGAGATCAGCACAAAAACAGTGTCACTCGCCAAAACCAAAGCAAACAAAACTTTAATTTGTGCGAGCAGGAACTACTTGCCAAAGTGTACATTGTTGAAAGACTTAAGATATCTGAGTTTGAGTGCTTTATTCAATCAGCTGACATTGAAACTTGTACTTTGCAATAGCGCTGAGCCTATTGATTACTGACAAACTGTTTACTAGAAGGTTTCTGCTTTTCAAATGGGTTTGCTGGTCATCTAAAATGGGGGTGTGATACCAAGAAATAAGGATGATGGATCAAAGTTCTGATATTTTCTGTTCTCTGTCCATGAAATTTTAGCTTGTAGCAGTTGAGTAAGTGAGAATTTTAGGGTAAAACATCCACTATTCTATCTCAACAATCTGCCTTAACCACAACCTCTGAAGATGTTGGACACTAAGAGAATCAAGGGATATGAGGATAGGACGGGAAAGTGGAGTTGAAGTAAAAAATCAGCCATGATCTTACTGAATGGCAGAGCAAGCTCGAGGGCCCATATGGCCTACTCCTGCTCCTATTTTTTATGTTCTTACATAAGAGCACCTCCTATTGTACCAGTGTGAATTTTTAAATTTCCAATACCAGGCATCCTTATTATCACTTAGAGAGACATTGGAAATTTAGTTGGAATTTGTGGCATACTGCAGGCAGTTTTATGCTTAGAAACCCCATGCCCACTAGCAACTAGGACAGTGTCTCTCAGGCCCTTCATTAAGAACATAAGAACATGAGAAATGGGAGCAGGAGTAGGCCATACAGCCGCTAGAGCCTGCGCCGCCATTCAATAAGATCATGGCTGATCTTTGACCTCAACTCCACTTTCCCGCCTGATCCCGATAACCCTTGATTCCCTTAGAGTCCAAAAATGTATCAATCTCAGTCTTGAATATACTCAACAATTGAGCGTCCACAGCCCTCTGGGGTAGAGAATTCCACAGATTCACAACCCTCTGAGTGAAGACATTTCTCCTCATCTCAATCCTAAATGGCGGACCCCTTATCCTGAGACTTCGCCACCTAGTTCTAGACTCTCCAGCCAGGGGAAACAGCCTCTCAGCATCTACTCTGTCAAGCCCTTTCAGAATCTGATATGTTTCAATGAGATCACCGCTCATTCTTCTAAACTCCAGAAAGTATAGGCCCATTCTACTCAATCTCTCAACCTTCTCATCCCAGGAATCAATCCAGTGAACCTTTGTTGCACCACCTCTAAGGCAAGTACATCCTTCTTTAGATAAGGAGACCAAAACTGCACACAGTACTCCAGGTGTGGTCACACCAACGCCCTGTACAATTGCAGCAAGGCTTCCTTACTTTTAGACTCCAACCCCCTTGCAATAAAGGCCAACATGCCATTTGCCTTCCTAATTGCTTGTTGTACCTGCATGTTAACTTTCTGTGTTTCGTATACAAGGACACCCAAATCCCTCTGAACACCAACATTTAATAGTTTCTCACCATTTAAAAAAATCCTGTTTTTCTATTCTTCCTATCAAAGTGAATAACCTCACAGGCCCCCACATTATACTCCATCTGCCACCTTCTCGCCCACTCACTTAATCTGTCTAGATCCCTTTGCAGACCCTTTGTGTCCTCCTCACAGCTTACTTCCCCACCTAGCTTTGTATCATCAGCAGACTTGGATACATTACACTCGGTCCCTTCATCTAAGTCATTAATATAGACTGTAAATAGCTGAGGCCGAAGCACCGATCCTTGCGGCACCCCACAAGTTACAGCCTGCCATCATGAAAATGACCCATTTATTCATACTCTGTTTTCTGTCCGTTAACCAATCCTCAATCCAAGCTAATATATTACCCCCAAACCCATGTGTAACAACCTTTTGTGTGGCACCTTATCGAATGCCTTTTGAAAATCCAAATATACTACATCCACTGGTTCCTCTTTATCTACCTTGCTCGTTACATTCTCAAAAAACTCTAATAGATTTGTCAAACACAATTTCCCTTTCATAAAACCATGTTATAGAATCATAGAAGTTTACAACATGGAAACAGGCCCTTCGGCCCAACATGTCCATGTCGCCCAGTTTATACCACTAAGCTAGTCCCAATTGCCTGCACTTGGCCTATATCCCTCTATACCCATCTTACCCATGTAACCCATGTTGACTCTGCCTAATCGTATTGTGATTTTCTAAATGCCCCATTACCATGTCCTTAATAATAGATGCCAGCATTTTCCCGACTGCTGATGTCAGGCTAACCGGCCTGTAGTTCCCTGTTTTCTCTCTCCCTCCTTTCTTGAATAGCGGCGTTACATTTGCTACCTTCCAATCCGCTGGGACCATTCTAGAATCTAGGGAATTTTGGAAGATCATAACCAATGCATCCACTATCTCTGCAGCCACCTCTTTTGGAACCCTCGGATGTAGGCCATCAGGTCCAGGGGATTTTTCGGCTTTTAGTCTCATTAATTTCTCCAGTACTTTTTCTTTACTAATATTAATTACTTTAAGTTCCTCACTCTCATTAGACCCTTGGTTCCCCACTATTTCTGGTATGTTTTTTGTGTCTTCTACTGTGAAGACAGATACAAAATATTTGTTTAACACATCTGCAATTTCTTTATTCCCCATTGTAACTTCTCTTGTCTCAGCCTCTAAGGGACCCACATTTGCTACTCTCTTCCTTTTTACATACTTGTAGAAGCTCTTACAATCTGTTTTTATATTTCTTGCTAGTTTACTTTCATATTCTATTTTCTCCCTCTTTATCAATTTTTTGGTCATCCTTTGCTGGTTTCTAAAACTCTCCCAATTTTCAGGCTTACTACTCTTCTTGGCAACATTATAATCTAATTTTAATCTTTTAATCTAAAACTATCCTTAACTTCTTTAGTTAGTCACAGATGGATCACTTTTTTCGGGGAGTTTTTATCCTCAATGGAATGTAAATTTATTGAGAATTATGAAATATTTCTTTAAATGTTCGCCATTGCTTATTTCTAGTCAAATCTTTTAATCTAATTTCCCAATCAACCGTAGCCAACTCACCCCTCATACTTACATAATTGGCTTATTTAAGTTTAAGACTCTAGTTTCGGATCTAAGTACGTCACTCTCGAACTCAGTGTGAAATCCTATCATATTATGATCACTTTGCCCAAGAAGATCCCTAACTATAAGATTACTAATTAACCCTGTGTCATTACATAAGACAAGATCTAAAATAACCTGTTCCCTGGTTGGTTCCATGACGTATTGTTCTAGGAAACTGTCTCGAATGCATTCCATGAACTCATCCACCAAACTGCTTTTGCCAATTTGACTTGCCCAGTCTATATGAAGGTTAAAGTCTACCACGATTATTGCATTACCTTTGTTACAAGCTCCTCTTACTTCTTGATTAATACTCTGTCCAACAGTATAACTACTGTTAGGGGGCCTATAAATTACTTCCACTAGTGTTTTCTGCCCCTTGTTATTTCTTATCTCCACCCATACTGATTCTACTTCCTGATCTTCCAAGCCAAGATCCTTTCTCATTACTGTCATCCTTTATTATCAGGGCTACCCCCACCCCCTTTTCCAATTTGTCTGTCTTTTTGAAAAGTCAAGTACCCTGGAATATTTAGTTCCCAACCTTGGTCACCTTGCAACCATGTCTCAGTAATGGCTACTAGATCAAACCCATTTATCTCCATTTGTGCCAATAATTCGTCTATCTTGTTATGAATGCTTCATGCATTCAGATAAAACGCCTTTAATTTTAACTTCTTACTATTTTTCCCTGATTTGACCTTATTCACTCATGCAATATTACCGTAAAACTCTCTGTCTCTTCCTGACGCACTCTGCTTATCTTTACCCAAATTGCTACACTGCTCTATGGCCTTTACTTTTCTCTTTAGACTTATGAATTTACTCTTACCTGAACCTCCTCCCCTTTTTAGTTTAAAGCCCTGTCTTACCTGTGTCTCTGTCATATCCAGTTATTTGCATTATCTGAAGCTGTTTGAGGAAGGCTGGATTCACTTGTCCACTCTGATACTGTAAGACTCTCTTTCTGCTTCCAGTTATAATTCCATCCCTCCACAGAGACTGAGTTTCAGTACGAATGTTGGGCCATGCATCTGCTTGATGGACTCCTTGTCCTTGCTCTGAATGTTTCTTCTCTGGAGGAAAAGAAATACCATCTGGCTTCCCCTTGTGTTGTTGTGATCTGGTTCTTGCTGAGATGCTATCTGCTCCACTCTTCTCCCCATATGTCCCAGCTGGTTGGAGGATGTATTGGCTGCTGATATGCCATCTGGAGCTCTACCAATTGTACGGGAAGTGAATCAGAGAATGAAAAGAGGATCTGAGCCAGGAATATATATATCCTACCACACAACTTGATTAAAATGCTATGTGTGTTTTGGAACAAGGACGTGTATATTTTGGCATCACGTGTATTTGTTTTGCTTGTTATTGTGTTTTCACAGATTGGTAGGAAATAAATACTTTCTAAACTTGACTCATAGTACATCTAATGGTGTATATAATATGCATAGTTTATGTATTTGTATTTCTTTTGAAGAACAACAATATTTATGTTGCACCTTTAATGTACAAAATGTTCCAAAGTGCTTCAAAGAGAAACATACAATGAGCAATGAGGAAAGGGTTAGTCTAGTTGACCAAAGGGACAGGAGATTTTAAAAAGTAGTGAGAGAGGTATCAAAGCAGAGGGCTTTGCGGAAGAGAGTAGAACCGAGAGCTTAAGGCTCTGCCACTGATGGTGGAAAAGAAGGAAAGAGTGATGCACGGGAGGCCAGATTAGGAGGACCAAGGACACAAGCTGGGCGTAAGGCTGGAGCAGCCTGAAGTGGAAGGGGGAAGCAAGGTTGCAGAGGGATTTGTGAATGAGGCTGAGGATTTTGGAAATGCTGTGAGAGATCGGGAGCCAATGGAGGTCAGCAAGAACAATGGTAATGAATAAGCGGGACTTTCAGCTGCTACTAATCTGTCACAAAGTGTTTTGGACAAAATGGAGTTTGTGAAGGCTGGAGCCCAGAAGGACAATAAGAGCAACAATGGAGAAGTTGATTCTAGAGTTAACAAGAGCGTTTACACATATCATTTGCAGGGAACAAGAAAGGGGTTGAGAGAGAAAAAGATCTTGGTTTTATTATGCACAGATCATTGAAGATTCATAACCAAGGTAGAGAAACTGTAACAGGATATTGGTTTATATTATTAGAACCATATAGTATAAATCAAAGGACACCATTTTGTCGCAATACAGACCGCATCTGGAATACTGCATCCAGTTTTGGCCCCCGCCACATGCTGGGTGATACAGTGGCCTTGGAAAAGGTCCAGAGAAGAGCTATAAAAATGATTCCTAGTTTAAAGAACCTCAGCTGCTCAGGGAGGCTCAAGGACATGGTCAATTTACTTTAGAGCAGCGTAGACTTAGAGGTGACCTGATAGAGGTTTATAAAAATAATTAAAGGATTGTATAGCGCCCCTATTGATAGATTATTCCTGCTTAACTAATTGGGGAGAACCAGGGGACATGAGTTTAAATTATGTAAGAGTAGGAATAGACCAGATGTTAGGCAGTTCTTCTTTTCCCAGAGAGTAGTGAGCCTCTGGAATATGTTGCCAGCTGGTGCAGTGGGTGCTGACTCTCTGCACGCCTTCAAGAGGGAGCTGGACCGGTTCTTGTTTAAAAGATGGACCGTTGTTTAAAAAGGGAGAAAGAGATAGACTGAGTAATTATAGGCCAGTCAGTCTAACCTCGGTGGTGGGCAAATTATTGGAATCGATTCTGAGGGACAGGATAAATAGTCATTTAGAAAGGTGCAGGTTAATCAAGGACAGTCAGCATGGATTTGTTAAGGGAAGGTCGTGTCTGACTAACTTGATTGGGTTGATGAGGGTAACGCGTTTGATGTCGTGTATATGGATTTTAGCAAGGCTTTTGACAAGGTCCCACATGGCAGACGGGTCAAAAAAGTAAAAGCCCATGGGATCCAAGGGAAAGTGACTAATTGGATCCAAAATTGTCTCAGTGGTAGGAAGCAAAGGGTCATGGTTGACGGGTGTTTTTGCGACTGGAAGGCTGTTTCCAGTGGAGTCCTGCAAGGCTCAATACTGGCTCCCTTGCTTTTTGTGGTATATATTAATGATTTGGACTTGAATGTGGGGGGCTTGATCAAGAAGTTTGCAGATGATACAAAAATTGGCCTTATGGTTGATAGTGAGGAGGAAAGCTGTAAACTGCAGGAAGATATTATTGGAATGGTCAGGTGGGCAGAAAAGTGGCAAATGGAATTCAATCCAGAGAAGTGTAAGGTAATGCATTTGGGGAGGGCAAACAAGGCAAGGGAGTACACAATAAATGGGAGGATACTGAGAAGTGTAAAGGAACAAAGGGACCTTGGAGTGCATGTCCACAGATCTCTGAAGGTAGCAGGTCAGATAGATAAGGTGCTAAAAGGCATACGGGATACTTTCCTTTATTAGCCGAGGCATAGAATATCAGAGCAGGTTATGCTAGGACTGTATAAAACATTGGTTAGGCCACAGCTTGAGTACTGCATACAGTTCTGGTCACCACATTACAGGAAAGATGTGATTACACCAGAGAGGGTACAGAGGAAATTTACGAGGATGTTGTCAGGGCTGGAGAATTTTATCTATGAGAAAAGATTGGAGTTGTTTTCCTTGGAACAGAGGAGGCTGAGGGGTGATTTGATTGAGGTGTACAAAATTATGAGGGGCCTAGATAGAGTGGATGGGAGGGACCTATTTCCCATAGCGGATGGGTCAATAACCAGGGGGCATAGATTTAAAGTGATTGGTAGAAGGATTAGAGCGGAAATGAGGAAAAGTATTTTCACCCAGAGGGTGGTGGGGGTCTGGAACTCACTGCCTGAGAGGGTGATAGAGGCAGAAACCTTCAACTCATTTAAAAAATAGCTGGATGTGCACCTGTAAGAGCCGTGACCTGCAGGGCTACGGACCAAATGCGGGAAAGTGGGATTAGGCTGGGTGGCTCGTTTCTCAGTTGGCGCGGATACGATGGGCCGAATGGCCTCCTTCTGTGCCGTAAATTTTCTATGATTCTATGACCCAAGTTTCTCTCAAAGCTAGCATGTGCTTGTGCTTGTGGATTGCAAAGAGCTCGTTTGTAGGCGAACGGACATTCTAGAGGGAAATGCAGAGAGAGCTGCTGATGGTTGATCCGCCCGCCCATCACAGTCCACAGGCGCAGCGTTGGAGTGAGCGGGATGGGGCGGATGTTGGTGAGGTTATCCCCCAATGGGCATGCTGGGCAGGAAGATCAACAAGAAAAGAGGATGTGGCAGTGGGGGTTGCTGCTCCTTTGGAGGCAGCAATGGGTGGCTTGATGGACCCTTCAGAGAATGGTAAGAGAGAGGCACAGAGGGTAGCCATGGGCTTGGGATGGAAGCAGGAGAGTAGGAAGGCAGACGAGTAGTATTGGATTAGGGTAGGGATTTGGAAGCCAAGGTACCTGAGAGGGGAGAAATGACAGTTGGTATGGCCAGGTGACAGGAAGGGGAGGAGAGAAGAGTCTGAGAGGAACCAAGAGAAGTAATGGGTTCAGGTCCAGAGCAGTGGCCAAAATGTGCCGGCAAATGGAAAAGAAAGGGAATTCTGGCAACATAGGCATGACAGAAATTAGGCAAGGCTGCTGTAATCATAAAAAGAGATCAGGGAAGAGACTATCTAAAGTAGTCAAAAGTTAAAGTCTGAGGTCCTGTGATGGGATGAAGTCAACCTGTAGACAGCATGGAGTCAGCTTGGCAGTCAACTCTGTCAAACATCGCAGAGGGGTCAAGTAGTGACTGGCAAGGGTGATCTCAGTAATGTGGGCAAGGGGGAAGCCAGATAACCCCTACAGAGTACAGAAATGGGATAAAAGTATATAGCTCCATTTGAAGAGCTGGTAACCAGAACAGAACATGATGGGCCAAATTATCTCCTGTGCAGTGATTGCTATGGTTCCGTGACTGAAGAGATTCAAACGTGGAGCTGTGGACAACTCGCTGAGAAGCAACAATGTTGTCGTGTTTCTGGATTTTTTTTGATCATTTTTCCACAGAAATGAGTTGGAAAAAGAGTTACTTTTAATGTTGTGTTATTAAAAACAATATGTATTCTCATGAGTTTAAAAAAGAGACATTTAGATGAAAGGTGATTAATATGCAAATCAGAAGTTACTTCTGCCAGAGACTAAGCAATAAGCAATTTATTAGTTTGTCTTGGTACACCTCTCACCACTGTGTTGAAAAACCCTTTAATCACTGCTGGTCTATGAGAGAGACTGCCTTTATGACACAGAATTAAAGTTTTTTTTAAGAACACAACAGAGACACTAATAGAGGTAATCAGGTTGGAAACAGATTTCAGGTAGCAAAAAGTTATGAAAGACAGAAAACTTCATGGAGACTAGTTCTGCCCTGGATTGTTGAAGAGCATCCAGAAGGATGATTCTGTTTAAGTTAAGTAAAACAAAGCACCGAGATGGGGCTAGCGTAGCATTTTCTTTATTTTGTATCATTACTTGAATATAAATAGTAACGACTGAACTAAACAACTCTGATAATAGCTATTGTTCTATACATTTCACCTTACTGCGGAATAAAACAGCTTATATTTGAACCTTTGCCTCATCTAATATTAACCTCAGTCCGCCATCACAGATCTCAAAGAGGTACATATACGAAAGACACAAATATCCAGTCCACATTGCGAGGGGATGCTTTGTCACACACCCAAGTTATGCTATCATACAAGTAATCATAGAACAGTGTGAGTCAACTCCCATAAAAGTAAGATGCTTAAGGAAAAGACTGATGTCACTGAACCTAAGTAGGTATCTATAGCAAACCCAAACTCATAACAGATGTGTTCAAGGACCTTAGAAACAAAAGGGAGATTAGAAATGGGGGGATAATTGGAGAGAATGGAAGGATCCAGGGTGCGAATTTCAGGATAGTGTGACAACAGCAGGTTAGAATAATGACTGAACAAAGGCAGCTATTTAGCTGCCAACTTTGGTTCAGTGGTAGAACTCACACCTCTGAGTGAGAAGGTTGTGAGTTCAAGGCCCTCCAGAAATGTCTTGGACTAGTAGGAGGATTTAGCAGTGAAGAGGGAGGCACAGTAAAGGTTGAAATGGTCAAACCAGATCTGGGACTGGATGACAAACCAAACATGTGCAAATTTAGATTTAAGGTTAGGATCAGATCAGCCATGATCTTATTGAATGGCGGAGCAGGCTCGAGGGGCCGATTGGCCCAGTCCTGCTCCTATTTCTTATGTTCTTATGTAAGGTTCACTTGGGTCGCAGCCCTCAGACTTGAGAGTATAGGAACATAGGAACAGAAGTAGATCATTCAGCCCTCGAGCCTGATCCGTCATTCAGTGAGATCATGGCTGATCTGTATCCTAACTCCATTTAGCCCCACTGGCTCCATATCTCTTAATACCCTTAGCTAGCAAAAATCTATCGATCTCAGATTTAAAATTATTAACTGAGTTAGCATCTACTGCTTTTTGTGGAAGAGAGCTCCACACTTCTACCACCCTTTGTGTGAAGAAGTGGTTCCTAACTTCAATGGCCCAGCTCTGATTTTAAAGTTATGTCCCCTTTTCCTAGACTCCCCCACAAGTGGAAAAAGTTTCTCTTGAGCTACCCTATCAATTCCTTTCAAAATCCTAAAACCCTCAATCAAATCACCCCTTAACGTTCTATATTTCAGGGAATACAAGCCTAGTTTATGTAGTCTCTCCTCATAGCTTAACCCGTGTAGCCCTAGTAACATTCTGATGAATCTGCGCTGCACTCCTTCCAAGGACATTCTAAGGTGTGGTGCCCAGAAATGTACACAGTACTCCAGATGTGGTCTAACCAGGGCTTTGTACAGCTGTAGCAAAACTTCCTCCCCTTTTATATTCCAGCCCTCTAGTTATAAAGGCTAACTTTCCATTAACCTTTTCAACTATTTTTTGTACCTTACGACTACATTTTAGTCATCTGTGTTCTTGGACCCCTAAATCTCTTTGGACCTCCACTTTTCACCACTTAAAAAATACTTGGATCTATCCTTTTTTGGTCCAAAATGGACGACCTTACACTTGTGTTGAAATCCATCTGCCACAGTTTTACCCATTTATTTAATCTATCAATATCTCTTTGTGATTTTATGCTGCCGTCTACACTACTTACTATGCCACCAATCTTTTTATCATTGGCAAACTTGGATATATGGCTCTCTATTGTGTTATCTGAGTCATTAACAAATATAGTGAATAGTTGAGGCCCCAGCACAGATCTTTATGGGACACCACTAGCCACTTCCTTCCAATTCAAGTACATACCCATTATCTCTACTCTCTGTCTTCCACTACCTAAGCAATCTCCTAACCAGGTCAATAATTTGCCTTCAATTCCATAAGCTTTAATTTTAGCCAATAGTCTCTTATCAAATGCCTTCTGGAAGTCCATATAAACTACATCCATAGACATTCCCCTGTCTACTACTTTAGTTACTTCCTCAAAAAATTCAATATTTAAAAAAATTCATTCATGGGACGTGGGCGTCGCTGGCAAGGCCAGCATTTATTGGCCATCCCTAATTGCCCTTGAGAAGATGGTGGTGAGCCGCCTTCTTGAACCGCTGCGGTCCGTGTGGTGAAGGTTCTCCCACAGTGCTGTTAGGAAGGGAGTTCCAGGATTTTGACCCAGCGACAATGAAGGAACATCGATATATTTCGAAATCAGGATGGTGTGTGATTTGGAGGGGAACGTGCAGGTGGTATTGTTCCCATATGCCTGCTGCCCTGTCCTTCTAGGTAGTATAGGTCGTGGATTTGGGAGGTGCTGTCGAAGAAGCCTTGGCAAGTTGCTGCAGTGCATCTAGTAGATGGTACACACTGCAGCCATGGTACACCAGTGGTGGAGGGAGTGAATGTTTAAAGTGGTGAATGGGGTGCCAATCAAGTGGGCTGTTTTGTCCTGGATGGTGTGAGCTTCTTGAGTGTTGTTGGAGCTGCACTTATTCCGGCAAGTGGAGAGTATTCCATCACACTCCTGGCTCGTGCCTTGTAGATGGTGCAATGGCTTTGGGGAGTCGGGAGGTGAGTCACTCGCCACAGAATACCCAGCCTCTGACCTGTGCTTGTAGCCACATTACTTATGTGGCTGGTACAGTTTAATTTCTGGTCAATGGTAACACCCAGGATGTTGATGGTGGGGGATTCGGCAATGGTAATGCCATTGAATGTCAAGGGGAGGTGGTTAGATTCTCTCTTGTTGGAGATGGTCATTGCCTGGCACTTGTGTGGTACAAATGCTACTTGCCACTTATCAGCCCAAGCCTGAATGTTGTCCAGGTCTTGCTTTATGTGGGCATGGACTGCTTCATTATTTGAGGGGTTGCGAATGGAACTGAACACTGTGCAATCATCAGCAAACCTACCCACTTCTGACCTTATGGTGGAGGGAAGGTCATTGATGAAGCAGCTGAAGATGGTTGGGCCTAGGACACTGCCCTGAGGAACTCCTGCAGCAATGTCCTGGGGCTGAGATGATTGGCCTCCAACAACCACTACCATCTTCCTTTATGCTAGGTATGACTCCAGCCACTGGAGAGTTTTCCCCCTGATTCCCATTGACTTCAGTTTTACTAGGACACCTTGGTGTAACACTCGGTCAAATGCTGCCTTGATGTCAAGGGCAGTCACTCTCACCTCACCTCTGGAATTCAGCTCTTTTGGCCATGTTTGGACCAAGGCTGTAATGAGGTCTGGAGCCGAGTGGTCCTGGCGGAACCCAAACTGAGCATCGGTGAGCAGGTTATTGGTGAGTATGTGCCGCTTGATAGCACTGTTGATGACACCTTCCATCACTTTGCTGATGATTGAGAGTAGACTGATGAGGTGGTGATTGGCCGAGTTGGATTTGTCCTGCATTTTGTGGACAGGACATACCTGAGCTATTCTCCACATTGTCGGGTAGATGCCAGAGTTGTAGCTGTACTGGAACAGTTTGGCTAGAGGCGCAGCTAGTTCTGGAGCACAAGACTTCAGCACTACAGCCGGGATGTTGTGGGTTCCTTAGCCTTTGCTGTATCCAGTGCACTCAGCTGTTTCTTGATATCACGTGGAGTGAATCGAATTGGCTGAAGACTGGTTTCTGTGATGGTGGGGATCTCGGGAGGAGGCTGAGATGGATCATCCACTCGGCACTTCTGGCTGAAGATGGCTGTAAATGCTTCCACCTTGCCTTTTGCACTCAAGTGCTGGGCTCTGCCATCATTGAGGATGGGGATGTTCATGGAGCCACCTCCTCCTGTTAGTTGTTTCATTGTCCACTACTATTCACGACTGGATGTGGCAGGACTGCAGAGCTTTGATCTGATCTGTTTGTTGTGGGATCGCTTAGTTCTATCTATAGCATACTGCTTCCGCAGTTTAGCATGCCTGTGTTGTAGCTTCACCAGGTTGGTACCTCATTTTTAGGTGCGCCTGGTGCTGCTCCTGGCATGCTCTTCTACACTCCTCATTGAACTAGGGTTAATCCCCTGGCTTGATGGTAATGGTAAGATGAGGGCTATGCCAAGCCATGAGGTTATAGATTGTGCTGGAATAAAATTCTGCTGCTTCTGATTGCCCATAGCGCCTCCTGGATGCCCGGTTTTGAGCTATTAGATCTGTTCTGAATTCATCCCATTTGGCATGGTGGTAGTGCCGCACAACATGATGGATGGTGTCCTCAGTGTGAAGATAGGTCTTCGTCTCCACAAGGACTGTGCAGTGGTCACTCCTACCAATACTATCATGGACAGATGCATCTACAACAGGTAGATTGGTGAGGACGAGGTCATGTTGGTTCCTCATGTTGGTTCTCTCACCACCTGCTGCATGCCCAGTCTGGCAGCTAATTAGATTTGTTAGAAATGACCTACCCTTTATAAAGCCATGTTGGCTCTCTCTAATCAGCTCATTTTTTTCTAAATGCTCAGTCAGTCTGTCTTTAGTTATAGATTCCAATAATTTCCCGACAACAGATGTTAGACTAAGAAGCCTATAATTTCCTGGTTTATCTCTCTCACCTTTCTTAAATAACAGAGTTACATTTGCAATTTTCCAATCTAAAGGGACAATTCCTGAATCAAGAGAACTTTGGAAGATTATGGCTATAGCACCTGCAATTTCGTCACCTACTTCCTTTAAAACCCTGAAATGGAAACCATCAGGTCCTGGGGATTTGTCAGTCTTTCATGTTCCTATTTTTTCTGATGCTGTTTTCTTGCTTACGTTAACTTTAGTGAGTTCCAGTCCTTGATTCATTATTAGTTACCCTGGAATATCTGATATATTATCCTCTTCCTCTACTGTGAAGACTAACACAAAGTAATTATTCAACAAGTCTGCCATTTCCTTATTTTTATTTGCAATATTACCCGTTTTTAAAGGGCCCACATAACCACTAACGACACTTTTTTTTCCAATATCATTGTAAAATCTGTATGAACTGTACCAGAGGAATCCCAAAGACCATAAGCAACTTGGTAAGGGTGAGTGTATGAATGACAGAATCAAGGGAGCTGTTGAGCGGGCCAACAGCAGCAGGTGCCTTGTGACAGATGGAGGGTCAAAGGAGAGGTTAGTTGTGAGTTAGAAAGCGTAGTGGTGAGGGATCCGAATGTTTTTTCTTCCAGGAGCGGAGAACGAGAGTAGTGGGGTTGGAAGTGAGTAATACACAATACACTCAGTGTCTTCAGGTTAGTTTCTGCATTCATGGTTGAAAATCAGCATGGCACCTTGCTCCGCCTCTCGGCGCTGCTCCCAGATTCCCTTTACTGATGCTCTGGCTCTACCTTCAGCATCAGTCTCAGCCCAGCACTTTAGCACTACACCCTGCTCGTACCTCCTGCCACTGCTACAGGAAAGTGAACGTTGTTGTACACTCTGGACAGGAATTCTTGCAGTAGTTTTGCAAGATCTGGAATTGCCACCCACAGTATGCACATACAGGGTATATGTGACCATCAACACTGCAACATGTAGATGGATGCCAGATACTGTGGAAACTGCCACAGTGTATTTATCTAACAGCAGTTTGTCAGTGGAATAGTGGAATTTAATGGAATAAATGGATGGATCTGTGGGGGATCAGAGATACCTCCTTGGGCCATGCTTCTGATGCCAATCGAAAATCTGGCAACGTCTCATGGACAACAATTTCAATTAAAAAACAAAGTCCTTTGCACACTCTCAAATGGCTTTATGGATAATGTAAGTAAGTCATTTTGGCTCAATTTTGTCCATCTTCTAATAGATAGTTACAGAGTGACATTTGCAGAGCCCTTGGAGCAACATGGCAACAGATATGGTGCAATGTGGAAAGAACATAATAAAGATGGATAAAAATCAATTGAAAAATATATATAGAAAGAAAGGGGTCAATTTCTGTGGCAGTTCTCTCATTCGTCTTCCGTAACTCCGATGAAAGAGCAATGGAATTCCCAGAAAAACAGTATTTTTCTGGGATTTCTATCGGTCTTCCACCAAAGTTGCAGCATTGGGAAACCCCCACAGAAATTCAACCCCTAAATATTTATGGGTCAGTTAAATTGATTGTTAAGGCCTTTATTAGGAGGGAGCAGCACAAATTATTGCTGATATAATTTACAGTAAACTGCTCGTAAAATTGAATATTGGGGCTGAAGAGTTACCTTAATATTTAAATCATATTTGCACCACAGTTAGCATGACAAACAGGAGCACAATACTGCCCATATACTAAGGAACATTTATTTGCTGTGCATGGGAAGCTGAAGGTCCAGAGTGCATTGTGTATAGTTTTGTATCAGTTTCTGTAATAAGATCTTCAATGGTAAGCAAATCCTCACTGGCCCAAAGCCCTATCCTTGTCATTATGATTCCCAATCCTAATCACTTCAAGATCATTATATCCTGATTCTGACAATACTGGCAGCATATGGCTTTTGAACATATTACAGTAGTCCGTTTACTTCTGGTGACTGGGTTTAAAGTCAGCTCAGACTAAAGGAGACAAAATCTTACTGCTGACTGTAATTTTTTCCATTTTGCACACTTAGAATCCTTGCTGCCTCTCTCAATGAGATTCCCAATTTATTGCTAATTGGTGCCAAATTATCGGCATTATTGTAGTGTGGACCTGTGAACACGAGAAGCTGGGTTGAAGTCACTCAAAATGATTTCAGGTAGGACCTTTACAGTTATGAATAATTATGAAAATGAGCTAACCACACAGAATAGTGGGAAGTCAGCTCCCTGTGCTATTGCTTAGCTTTGCATCAGCAGCTAAGCAGACACTTTGCCCCAACAACAGGGCCGATTTTGTAGTTTAGACTGAGTGAAGGGGAGCATCAGTCAAGTCTCCCAGATCATGATTGGTCCTTTTCCAAAATGTTTCTGTGTAGCTTGATGCATCTTCCTTTGTACTTGTCTTTTGCACTATTACTTGTAGCCTTAGAAAGTATGGAAACATTGCAACTGTGATGCAGTTTTCTAAATAATAAATTCTTTACAGTTAATGTACAGTGAAAAAACATCACCTGTACAAATTTATGGGTTTGTAGGACCAAATGCCAATTTTCTGCTCCTAAAATTCCCTATGTCCCCACTCACAGCCCATTGCTTATTTAGAGTGCTCGCATTTGCTGAGAGAGGATTAATCCAAAGTTGCAGTGGGGAGGGGATGGGAAGTAGTCCCGATGTAGCCAGCAGAGCAAAATTTTAGTACAGTTGTCCTGTACTTGCAAGAACTCCTATGGTATTTGACAGTTCTGTCTTTACTCTGCATCTCTCTTACACCTGCTCTGGGAGGGTTTGATGCCCAAAGTGAAAAAGATTATATTCTCCAGCATACATAAACTTCACATCTCAATTCCATTTTTTGACAAAAGGCATTTATTAAACCATGGGGTAAGATTTAAAGAAAAGAAGCCAAATAGATGGCAGATTGCCATTATTTTATTAACTGATCATAAATGTGTTACAAACAAATTTAGAATATGAAGCAAGGTAACATAACACTTGCTGTTTGGCCTAGATTGTGGTATAAAATTGATTCATTATACACTGATTTTTATTTTTCTTTTGTATCCAAGTAGTTTTGTGTTACTTGAGCCTGGAGTGTGGGACATAGATTTGATTTCCCCTGCTCCAATGAGTTTCCAGTCTCAACTTCTTGGGAATGTAATGTATGGAATCCAGGTGTCTCCCTGATCGTTGCAAGAAAATTGGATGGAGACTCACCACTTTGGTTGCTCTCTGATGACTGGCCAAGAATGACAGAGGCCTAAAGGCAGCTGCAACCTTACCCGCTTGGATGCAGGAGACGCCTAACCAGGGAACCATTGAAGGAAGAAAAAAAGGGGTGTGCAACAAAGCCTGAATATGACATTCCTGTCATTTTTTTTCCCCTTGGGGAATCATTTGACCTCTGCTCAGCACCTTCTTACAGTGACATAGCTGAGTTCAAGAACTGAGCAATGCAGGATATTGATCAGTCCATCAGATCATAAAATAAGTAAGGCCATTCAGTCCATCTTAGCTCATTCCATTCAGAAGGAAAGTACTACAACACCCACCCCCCCACCCCAACCTCACCCCACCCCACACCTGCTAATTCACTGCTATGAGTTTTTGAATGTAAGGAATCTTACAACACCAGGTTATAGTCCAACAAATTTATTTTAAAATCACAAGCTTTCGGAGATTATCTCCTTCGTCAGATGACGAAGGAGATAATCTCCGAAAGCTTGTGATTTTAAAATAAATTTGTTGGACTATAACCTGGTGTTGTAAGATTCCTTACATTTGTCCACCCCAGTCCATCACCGGCATCTCCACATCATGAGTTTTTGAGACAGAGTGTATTTGTATCTGTGGAGATATTTGTATGACAGAATTAGTGTGAGAAGGTAAAAGTCAGTGTGAGTAACAAATATGATCATGCCAAGTTTGTAATTCTGTTTCAGTGTAATTTTCTCCATTCTGTTGTATCTCTCCACATTTCTCACTGGTTTACGTTGCTTCACTAGTATCTTATCACTTGGACTCTATCTATCCACCCACACTCTTGCTCTTCCATTTTTGTCCAGGACTTCAACATGAATTCAACTGGCTTGTGACCCTTAATACAAAAAGTATCTCTGGCAGCTACTTTAAGAACATCCCTATGATGTAAACACAGCTGCACAAACACAGACTGAGCTCCCACCACCCAGTACTGAACTAAGCACAGAATGCTACTGGCACAGCGACATGTCAACTTCATGACTTTTGTACAGCTTGATTTTGATATTTTCATCTGTTTCATGAACTATATTTAATATTTATAGGTTTGGGGATGGCCAGGTGCTGCAGTGTGTAAGACCACTGCACTTTCACCTCTGGGACTTGGATCTGACTCAAGCCCACACTGATGAAACAAAAGCTCATGGAGTAAATTTTCATCTTCATTGCATGGGCGGTAATCTGATGCAGCGGATCACCCGCCTTTTGTAGAACCCGTTCAATTTTCATTCCATTGAAATCTATGTGATCCACTCCGCCGGATTCCCACCCATTCAGTGAAGACGAAAATTTAACCTCATATCTCTGTCTCTGCCAGGTATAAAAATAATATGTGTAATGAGTTTCAGCAGTTTCACTCTAGTTTGGGCACAAGCCCATGGCACAAAATCACCTAGAATCCCACGGTAATTGATGATAAAGTAGCGGCATCTCTCAGTGGCATCCTTAAGAGTGTCAGGCGTGGGAAGTAGAAGTGTCACACTTTGCAGTAGGGGCTGCTCTTCTGAGGCTCAGCTTAAGAATCATTGTTGATGTAGTATAGAAAAGACCTAACTCTGCATCTAACTATTCTGTATCTGCCCTGAGAAAGATTAAAAAGATAATTGAACAATATTAAAAAGAATAATATGAAATGTCACTCATTAGAATTTGAAAATGTGATCTATTTTGAACGGATCTCAAGTGAAACTAAACACAATTCCACATTTTCAACAGTGCCACCCTGAGCGTAAATGTCACTCCCAACATTTCCCCAGTGTTGATGTTTCTGAGGGCAGTTATTTGTTTCTGAATTAGATGTTTCTGAGGGCACAAATCCAAATCAAATTTCTTAAAAAGCTCCAATTTAATTTGTAAAGTTCAATTCTACAAATAAAAATAGCGCACCAGTAAGCACAAATGAAACGTGTGAAATAACAACATAGCAAAGTTTCTGCCATAAAGCTTATCTCTTATTCCGACACAGTACCTAGAAGATGTAGTGACATTTATATGTATTCTTAAAGTTTGTTCTCAGGATATAGGTGTCACTGGAAAGGCTATGTTTGTTGTCGATCCCTATTTGCCCTGAGAAGGTGGTGGGCATTCTCCTTGAACCGCTGAAGTCCTCATGTTGATGGTACTCCCACCATGGTATTAGGTAGAGAATTCCAGGATATTGACACATCAATGATTAACAAATGCTGATATATGCCCAAATCAGGATGATGTGTGACTTGGAGGGGAATTTGAAAGTCATGGCATTCACATGATGTTGTTGCTCTTGTCCTTCTCAGAGGTAGAGGTGGCGAGCTGGGAGGTGCTGTTGAGCTAAGCATGGCGAGTTACTGCAATGCAGCCTGTAGATAATACAGTCACAGTGTGGCAGTGGTGAAGGGGTAGATATTGTGTTCAGTGGCAAGGGTGCCAATCAAGCAGACTACTTTGCTCTGGATGGTGCCAAATTTCTTGAACGTTGTTATGGTTGCATCCATCCAGGGGAGTGGTGAGCATTCCATCTCACTCCTGACATGACCCTTGCAGATGCTGTGCATTGAGGGGTCAGGAGCTGAGCTGCTTGGCACAGAGTTCCCAGCCTCTGCACTGCTCTTGTAGCCATGGTATTGATATGCCTGGTCCAGTTGAGCTTCTGGCCAATGGTGATCTCCAGGATGTTGATGGTGGGGAACTCAGTGATGGAGGTGCCGGTGAAGGTAAGGGGGGAGTTGTTGGTCCTTCTCTTGTTAGAGATGGTCACTGCCCAGCACTTACGTGACACAAATGTTACCTGCCGTTTATCAGGCCAAGTCTGGATATTGTCAAGGTCCTACTGTAGGCCAGCAAAGGCTGATTCATTATCAAAGGAGTTGTGACTGGAGCTGTGGAATTGTCAGGGAACAATTTGACCTTATGATAGAGAGAAGGTCATTGATGAAGCCGCTGAAAATGGTTGGATGCAGCTCTTAAGAACTCTGGTAGTGATGTCCTGGGGCTGTGATGATTAGCCTTTAGTCAACGCAACCATCTTCCTATCTGACTTCAGCCACTGGAGGCTTTTCCCATTGACCTCAGTTTTGCTGGGGTTCCTTGGTACCACACTCCAGTTTCAAAGGATATTCCAATATCACACAAAAAAATCATTCAAATGTTGCAAGAATGTAAATGTAGCTAGTTAGAATGCTTTGAAGATGGTACCGCTGAAAAGTATCAAAATGTATACCACATGACCACGAGAAATTATTATTGATAAGTGTTTGGTTTGCTTTAACAAGAATGTTGGGGGGGGGGGTCTATCTGGAGGTCTCCTAATGGTGATGATTTTTTCATGGCTTGATGGCAGGTGTGTGTTGCAGGTTTAAAAAAACCTGACAAATCATATAACCTGTAGACTGAGTGTATTTTGTTATCTACAGCCAAAAGCAAAATACTGTGGATGCTGGAAATCTGAAATAAAAACAGAAAATGCTGGAAGTACTCAGCAAGTTAGGCAGCATCTGTAAAGAAAGAAACAGAGTTAACGTCTCAGGTTGATGACCTTGTGTCAGAACTGGAAGAAATTAAAGATTTAACAGTTTTTAAGCAAGTACAGAGATAGGCAAAGGTGGAGCGGTGGAGGGGGGTGGGTAGGGGTGGGGAGGAAGGGGAGGGGAGTAAACAACAAAAGGGAAGGTCTGTGATAGGGTGGAGGGCAGGAGTGATTAAATGACAGAAGGGATGATGGCGCAAGGCAAGGAGGGTGGTAATGGGATAAGTAAAGAAACAAAAGATGGGTCTAGAGAAGCTGTAAATGGTAACATCAGAACCATAACCAGCACTTGCTGTCTGAAAAAATGGGAGCAGTTGTTATGATCTGAAGTTATTGAAATCAATGTTGAGTTTGAAAGGTTGTAAAGTGCCTTATCAAAAGATGAGGTGCTGTTCCTCGAGCTTCGATTGAGCTTCATTGGAAGAGGGTAAGAGGCTGAGGGCAGAGAGCGTTCTCCCAGTTTCTGCGTCTCTGTTGCATCTGTTCTGACGAAGCCACTTTCCACACCAGTGCTTCTGACATGTCTTCCTTTTTCCTCAACCGAGGATCCCCCCACTGTGGTTGACTGCGCCCTCGACCGTGACTGTCCCATTTCCGTCACTTCTGCCCTCACACCTCCCAGAACAACGATAAGGTCCCCCTTGTCCTCACCTTCCACCCCACCAATCTCCACATTCAACAGATCATCCTCCGCCATTTCCACCACCTCCAGCGCGATGCCACCAGCAAACACATCTTCCCCTCTCGTCCCCTTTCAGCATTCTGAAGGGACCGTTCCCTCTGCGACCCCCTGGTCCACTCTTCCATCACCTGTTCTCCTTCCCAAGGCACCTTCCTATGAGAGCGCAGCAGATGCAACACCTGCACTTTCACCTCTTCCCTTCTCACTGTCCAGGACCTTCCAGGTGAAACAGCGATTTACGTGTACTTCTTTCAATTTAGTATATTGTATTCGCTGCTCACAATGCCGTCTCCTCTACATTGGGGAGACCAAACGCAGATTGGGTGATCACTTTGCTGAACACCCCCGTTCAGTCCGCAAGCGTGACCCTGACCTGCCGGTCGCTTGCCATTTTAATTCTCCATCCCACTCCCACTCTGACCTCGGCCTCCTACACTGTTCCAATGAAGCTCAACGGAAGCTCTAGGAACAGCACCTCATCTTTCAATTAGGCACTTTACAACCTTCCGGACTCAACAGTGATTTCAATAACTTCAGATCATAACCACTGGTCCCATTTTTTTGGACAGGAGGTGCTGGTAATGGTTCTGCTCTTGCCATTTACAGCTCCTCTGTAAACATCTTTTGTTTCTTTACTTATCCCATTACCATCCTCCTTGTCTTGCACCATCATCCCTCCTGTCGTTTAATCACTCCTGCCCTCCACCTATCACAGACCTTCCCTTTTGTTCTTGCCTCCCCTCCCCTTCCTCCCGCCCTTTGCCTGGCTTAAAAACTGTTAAATCTTAAACATCTTCCAACTCATGAAAGGTCATCGGCCTGAAACATTAATTCTGTTTCTTTCTCCACAGATGCTGCCAGACTTGCTAATTATTTCCAGCATTTTCTATTGTTATCTATAGTGTTAGCTTTGCCTCAGTGGTATCACCCTCACCTCTGAGTCAGACGATCCTGGGTTCAAGCCCCCCTCCAGGATTTGAGCACATAATCTAGGCTGACACACCAATGCAGTACTGAGGAAGTGCTGCATTGCTGGAGATGCCATCCTTTGGATGGGACATTAAACCAAGGACCCAAGTGGAAGTAAAAGATCCCATGGCACTATTCTGAGAAGAGCAGGGGATTCCCCCAATGTCCTGGCCAACATTTACCCCTCAACCAACATGATCACATGATCACAACAGATTAATGGATCATTGCTGTTTGTGGAAACTTGCTGGGCTCAAATTGGCTGGCCCCTTTGCCCACAAAGTAACAGCGACTACACCTCAAAAGTAGTTAATTGGCTGTAAAGCCCTTTGGGAGATCACGAGGACTTGAAAGGCACAATATAAATGCTAGTTCTTTGCTTTACCTTTTCAACTTGTGATAGGTTTGGATGATGCGTTTTTCCCGTATCATTTGAGGTTGTTGCGCGTTGATGCACATGGTAATAAAAGCTTGACATAAAAGATAACAAAGAGTACACTGTGGCTAAACCAAGAATAACAACTGAAAATGCAGAATGTTATGTTGAAGAACTGTTACTTAAAATAGATTGTATTCGACAGTTATCGATTGATTTATTAACGCGTCCAAGGAATATTTATAAATATAAAAACCTGAGGTGTTGTATTATGCGCAACACAGCAGTTCATATACCTAGGGCGTGGAAACTAAGTGACGAAGGGGGAAATGGTGCTAAAGGATGTAGCGTGATCAATATTTGGATTGTGCAGTTAGTAGCAGGCGGTGTTCATAAATCTCATTTCAGGCGTATAACAAGCAGGCGTCAGGATTTGCGTAGTATTTACATATGGTGTTAAAAGGGCCCGGACGGTGAGACTGTTACGTATTTCAGTAAATAAACACCCGTACCTACAATGTGGATCGAAATAAATAAACTACTTTCATGTACCAACAGATGGATGAGGTAACTGATGGATAAGGAGAATAAACACATGTTACACATTATATTTAAAAGATGATCCTGAGCATTTCATCACTTTTGCTATTCTACAAACTCTGAAATTTAACCTGTTGATCTGAACAGATCTGCTTTAATCTCTTGATACACAATTACACAATCAAATTACAGGCCAGTCATTTTAACCTCTGTGGTGGGGAAGCTTTTCCAAACGATAATCAGGGACAAAATTAACAGTCACTGGGACAAGTGTGGATTAATTAAGGAAAGACAGCACGGATTTGTTAAAGGCAAATCGTGTTCAGCTAACTTGATTGAGTTTTTTCATGAGGTAACAGACAGGGTTGATAAGGGCAATGCGGTTGATGTGGTTTATATGGACTTCCAAAAAGCATTTGATAAGCATTTGATAAAGCGCCATGTAATAGGCTTATCAGCAAAGTTGAAGCCCATGGAATAAAAGGGGCAGTGGCAGCATGGATACGAAATTGGCTAAGTGACAGGAAGCAGAGAGTAGTGATGAACGGTTGTTTATCGGACTGGAGGAAGGTATTCAGTGGGGTTCCCCAGGGGTCGGTACTAGGACCACTGCTTTTCTTGGTATATATTAATGATTTGGACTTGGGTGTATAGGGCATAATTTCAAAATTTGCAGATGACACAAAACTTGGAAGTGTAGTAAACAGTGAGGAGATAGTGATAGACTTCAAGAGGACATAGACTGGCTGGTGGAATGGGCAGACACATGGCAGATGAAATTTAACGCAGAGAAATGTGAAGTGATACATTTTGGTAGGAAGAATGAGGAGAGGCAATATAAACTAAAAGTTACAATTCTAAAGGGGGTGCAGGAACAGAGAGACCTGGAGGTCTATGTGCACTGGATATGGTAGCATAGTGGTTATGTTACTGGACTAGTAATCCAGAGGCCTAGACTAATATTCTGGAGTCATAAATTCAAATCCTACCATAGCAGCTGGGGAATTTAAATTCAATTAATTAAATAAAATCTAGAATTTAAAAAAACTAGTATCAGTAATTGTGGCCATGAAACTACCGGGTTGTTGTAAAAACCCATTTGGTTCATTAGTGTCCTTTAGGGAAGGAAACCTGCTCCAGACCCACAGCAATGTGGTTGATTCTTAATTGCCCTCTGAAATGGCATAGCAAGCCACTCAGTTGTTCAAGAAGGTGGCTCACCACCATCTTCTCAAGGGCAATTAGAGATGGGCAATAAATGCTGGCCTTGCCAGTGATGCCCACATCCCATGAACAAATAAAAAAAAGGTTGTTGAAGGTGGCAGGGCAGGTTGAGAAAGCAGTTAAAAAAGCATACGAATTCCTGGGCTTTATAAATAGAAGCATAGAGTACAAAAGCAAGGAAGTTATGTTGAACCTTTATAAAACTACTGGTTCAGCCACAACTGGAGTATTGTGTCCAATTCTGGGCACTGCACTTTAGGAAGGATGTGAAGGCCTTAGAGAGGGTGCAGAAGAGATTTACTAGAATGGTTCCAGGGATGAGGGACTTCAGTTACGTGGATAGACTGGAGAAGCTGGGGTTGTTGTCCTTAGAGCAGAGATGGTTGAGTAGAGATTTGATAGAGGTGTTCAAAGTCATGAGGGGTCTGAACAGAGTTGATAGAGAGAAACTGTTGAAACTGTTCCCATTGACGGAAGGGTCAAGAACCAGAGGACACAGATTTAAGGTGATTGGCAAAACGAACCAAAAGCGACATGAGGAAAAATATGTTTACGCTGCGTGTGGTTATGATCTGGAATGCACTGCCTGAAAGCGTGGTGGAGACAGATTCAATCGTGACTTTCAAAAGGGAATTGGATAATTACTTGAAGGGAAAAATTTGCAGGGCTACAGGGAAAGGGCGGGGAGGGGGACTAGCTGGATTGCTCTTGCAGCTAGCCAGCATGGGCTCGACAGGCTGAATGGCTTCTTTCTGTGCTGTAGCCATTCTATGATTCTATTCTATGTTTCTAAATTATGATTTGATAAGTCATATCATTGAGTGTTGTTCCTGTGTCTATTTGCCAACCTAATAAATACATAAAAAACTTGAAAACGCTGCTTTTAATTTTCTGAAACTCTTTTTTTAACATTTCCATAAGGTTTCTGTTTAAACTCAGACGGTATGAATAGTATTTGGATGTTCCATTGCTCCTATTTTGTGAAGAGCATTTCATCAGTCAGATTTATCTCCAGTACTACAATCGTTCAATGCGATATGCACTATAATAATTCATGTAGAAAATTGCATTTAAATTATTCATCTAGTGACAGGTTCAAGACGTAAAATTACTCCCATCCACCGAAAAAGCACATTGTTTTGCTTAATCTCTGGTGCACTGAAATCAACTTTCTTGTGCGACGTGTATCCTCCTACATCGTCCACATGACGTCCCCTGTTGGCCATGTAGCGCTAACGATGTGTAAATTGCAGCGCACACTTCCTCTGTCGTGTACTGTATGATGCACTAAAACGAATAAATGGAAAGAAAAAGAAAAGGAATAAAGGAATTCGTTTACTTCTGGAGTTTTGTCCTCATAAATCCAATCTCGATTTTCACCAGCTATATACACTTATTGTGTCACTGTTCGACAAATATAACCGACCACATGGCATGACTTTATCACAGATACCATACACACGTTTCTCTTCATATGGGTTTGCTGTGTATTGTATCATTCTCTATAAAATAATCATACATTCCCTTCACTGAGGATTTTTTTTCTTATCCCTGCCAAAAATAGTTTACAAGTCCTTTCTATTGTCAGTGAAACTTTATTTCCCCTTCTCGCTTTCCCTATCTCTACACTTTGCAGCTCTATCCTTCACAAGCAATAAAAAAAAGTATATACTTGTACGGTGCTTCTCACCGTCTGTACAAAAAAAAAGCGTGTGTGTTGGAGCATGTGTGTCTGTATTGTATATGTGCATTGCCCGAATTGGTGTGTATGTATAATGTGGTTTTTTTTTTTGGTCTCGGTGCATTTGTGCGTCGTCTCTCTCCCTCTCTGTCGGGTGATGTGATGTGGTAGAGAAGGTGCCGATAGTGCTGGCTGCTGGCAGTCTGGGCAGTGCTGTCAGCGTGTCTGTCTGTCTGTCTGTGTGTGTGAGAGAGAGAGAGAGAGAGCGCATGCTCGGGGGCGGCCGGACTCCCTCTCAGTCAGTAATAAGAGACAGAGACACACACACACCAATATATATATATATATATATATAGAGAGAGAGAGGGAGAGGGAGTGAGAGAGTGTACAATGTCCGCCATCGGCGGGGGCTCCGTCTGCACTCTCACACCAAACACCCACAGCAATTCTCCACTTTCCATGAACTCGCACTGAGGCCTGTCTCTCTCTCTCTCTCTCTACCCCCCCTCACCCTCTCCCTCCCTCCGAGGATGGCCGCCTCGGTAAGTAAACCAGCAGCTCGACAGCCCCGTGCTTCTCTCTCGCGTTGAGTGGCCGAAAGCTGACAGTATTTTTTCCCGGAGTTTTGTTGGCACATGCCTGAGGATTGCAATAACCAGCCATATTTCCATATGTACAGTACAGGGGGAGAGGAGAGGAGAGGGAGAGGAGAGGAGAGGGGGGCTGTGCGGCTGCGGGTGCTCGGAGCCTGGCGCCTTTCGCCGCTCCTGTCGCCGAGGCTTGTTTCTCCTTTTATTTTAATGCGCTCTTTTCTCTCTCTCTCTCTCTGTTTCAGTGTGCCGCTGTTCAGGTTAAACTGGAGCTAGGCCATCGGGCCCAGGTTCGGAAAAAACCCACGGTTGAAGGTTTCACCCATGACTGGATGGTCTTTGTCAGGGGTCCGGAGCACAGCAATATTCAGCACTTTGTGGAGAAAGTCGTCTTTCACTTACACGACAGCTTCCCCAGACCCAAGCGAGGTAAGGGAAGAGTGCAGGAACAAAACATGGAATTTTTTTTTTAAAAAAAGGTTGTGTTTTCTGTTTAGTTTTACCTTGCGGGTCGTAACCTTTTTGTATTCATTTTAAGCTCAGGTGTCTTGAAACAGTCCGTGGGGAATGGGGAGGTTACAAATTAGCAGCAAGGCAATTGCATTTGCAGTAAGTTTTAAATATTGCTATTTTGTATTGCTGGTGCGTTATTCAATGCATTGAGCGTCAAATCTCGGGTACCTAGAGCACCCTCACACTGAACTGGCAGCAATATTTAAAACAAACTTGTTCGGAGTTTACAAGTACTGATTTGTTGGTTGCACTGAGTTGAGAGTACATTGGTTATTGTATTTTATTCGGAAGATTGCATGTGTTTTGAGGTGGTGGCAGAAAGTGTCTGTTACTTTACGCGTTTGCTGTCGGTTTGTTCTGTGAATCTGCTTTTATTAGACAACCTGGGACTATAACTGGGCATTTTCTGTAAATCTGAGCGAATTATTTTAGTTACGTATTTTTAAAATAATTGCAGACAATGGCACATGTATAGTTTGCATTTGGTTTGTCAGCTTTATACTATCAGAAACACCCACTTGCGGTTGGAAACTTTAGTTAAAATCGTACGAAGTGCGGTAATGGCAAACAAATACAAGCGCGAAAGGAAGCATTGCATTTTAATGCACTTCACTTGTCTGCAAAACCTAACTTCTCCAATCAAAGGTTATTGATGTGGATGTAAAATACTGGAAATACCCAGCAGGTCCCTCAGTATCTGAAAAGGCAGGTTAAAGTTTTTGAATATAGCCCCTTGTCAGACTCGAACTGTTCGCATCGTAAAGTGTCAGTTTACGCATCAAGCTTGCTGGTGATGGGCGATGACAGGAAAGTTCCGGAATGCATCCAGAGCTTGGTAGACTTTACCATTTATTTATAATTTCAAGGCTTACGATGCACCTTTGCACCACTGCAATGATGACTGGGCTGGGCTGGTCCCTGTTATGTAAAGTACTCTGAGCTGAGGTTGCTAGGTGAGCAGCTCAGACATAGGTTGATATAACGGTGTGCATTAAGGTTAATAGCAGCGTATAACCGATCCCGAGCTGGTTTAATTCGTGCAATTGCCTGTGTGAGAGACAGTCTGCCGGAGAGTGTCCGAGAACTGTTTTCAAACTGGCGCATTTCCTCTTTTTCCCGGCGTTTGGTTTTGTCAAGAAGCGCCCGGTGCCGCTGTGTTAGAATGGGACGGGGACTGGGTTTACTGGGAGTAGGTAGGGCGGCGGGCGGAGCCGCCCATCAGGAATAGGAACCATCATCATCACATCATCGTTTTTAAAAATGCCACAAAGCAGCATTTTAACACGCTCCCTCAGATCAGCCATCAGAAGTCCGTGCACCTTTTGGGCGGTGAAAGAGCACGAGAGTATCTTCCTATTCAAATCCTGCAGTATCTCCTTCTGAATCCAGGCTGATCCTGTTAATTTTATTTTACAATTGCCATTTAAAGCCCACTTTCGCAACCGTTGGCTAGTACGCTATTTTTGGTGACCCCACAACGTGATCGTCGAAAAGAGAAATATTACCGTTTTACAGTTTTTTTTGTATAAGTTCATATCAATCTTAAGAAAATGAAAGTGTCATGCCTTCCCTTTAAAATCCCGTACTTTATTAAAGTAACTTGTTTACTTGTTGGTTTAACTTGATTTCAGTGTATGACGAGGAAAATGACATTTCAAGAATTTTAACTTTAACCTGAAGTTTCGTGCTTATTAAGATTTTTGCATTGAAAGGGGATGGGTATATAAACTGTTGGAGCTCGGTCGAATCATTATTGTAAGTCGACAATAGCATGCTCTCGATTCTGATAACCACTTGACTCATTGTTTAGGCAGAATCACATGCTTCTCAATTCATACATACACACTTTTATAATGGAAAGAAGAATTGTACAGGTTCAAGGCATCATAGAAAGATCAGAGGGCCTGTGATATTCATTCATTCATTCACCCATCCATTTATGAAATGTGGTACTCAAGATCCCATGTTAGTTAAATTAGATTGTAGCCATGCTTTATTAATTATCAATTGATTCTGAAGCCCTTGGAGGAATACAATAGCACAGTAAATCTGAGACGGATAGGTCTATACTCACTCTTGTTTGTTATGGTAACTTAACTCCTTACTTTTGAACTTGTGTCAAAGGACCTCTGTTGGTGTTTGTTCCTGTATTGTATACCTTGATAAATAACACCTGATATAATTTTGTCATGTAATGTCAGCCGAGCTGCTGATATGGACCTATAAAATTGAAAGTGACAAAAACAATTTGTAAGTTAGCTAATTACAAATGCAATTTGTTATAGTAGGTTTTCAGAAATAAACATCTGTAGGTGGCTGGCTTTACAACAACTTGCATTTGTATAATACTTTTAATAGGCCCAAAGCACTTCACATATCAGAGACTAAATCATGCAGTAGTAGGAGAGTTGGCTGAAAACATGGTGAAAAAGGTAGGTTTTGAGAAGGTTTTTAAAGGTAAGGTGAGGTAGGAAGTGGTAAGACAAATGGGTTTGGGGAGGGAGCTCCAAGGCAGCTGGAGTGGGGAAAACATAGGAATACATGGCTGGACGGGTTAGGGTATGGTAGGGACATAAGTTGCAGAGGTAGGGTGGGGTACAGTCCTGAAGGGATTTGTAGAGGAGGATAAGGATTTTTGAATCTAGTGAATTACGAGATGAAGAGTGAATGAAGTTTGACAAACATGGGAGTGATGGGTGCGCAGGACTTAACAAGGATGGTTGAGTTTTGCACCAGTTCAAGTTTGTGTCGGGAAGGTGTTTGAGTAGTTGAGTCTTCAGGTAACAAAAGCATACATATGGATTTCATTGGTGGGGGTGAGTAGGAGCAGAGGTGGAAATATGGGATTTTGTTTAGAAAAATATAATTCTTTATGGGTGAGTAGAATATGATTTAGTCCATTCTTTTTTCTTCCCCTTGGAGCCTTTGCTATTCAGAAAATCAGTTTGAAAGTTAGTACAAGGAGAATTTAAAATACTTAGTTTTATTGACTGGTGCAAAACTAAAACAGATTTTGACCCTGCTACCTGAGTGACAACAATTGAGCTGTTATGACATCAATGTGGCACAAGAACTTTTAAGATCTTTCAAAATGTGTAATCTCTTGTGCTATCAAAATTATCATATGCATTGTAAATCTTCGTTACATCAATTGTATATGTGCTGTCTGTCACTGTCATGCCAATTTTCTTTTTAAAGCATTTTTCCTTCCTAGCTGGCTTAAGTATTTTCTCTCCCTCTAACAGATTAATTTGTTACTTCACCAGTCATTTTCTCCTCAATCACATTCCGGCAAAAAAAAAATCAACACAGCTAGCATCCTACTATATACCTTGTGTTAAAAAAATATATGTAACAAACCCCACCCCACATTTTGGCTTCAACAATTTTTATGTGACTGAGTCTGGACACCTCCCTTCTCTTTCGTCTGACCCCCCCCCCCCCCCCCCAACTCTCCATACTTAGTCATCTGCAACTCTGAAAGTCCAAACTAAACAAATCGGGCAGACAAAAGTCTGTTTCTGACTCAATCCTGACAATCACATAGTTGGGGCTCCAATATTTGTACAAGGAAACCTGCTTCTTTTTCATATAAATGACCACAATATGTGAACAAGTTTCTGTTGTAATTGAAGAAACTCCTGATTTTCTTAATTTTAACAGAATTATGAAGAGGGAAATGGAGGGCCGTACGGCCTACTCCTCCTAGTTTTTATGTTCTTGGGCAGGCATTGACTAACATTCTAACTCCATTCCTGTAATGGATTATTTATGTGGTATTGCAGACTTTGGTTCTTAAAAGTATTTGCAACCAAGTAAAAGCTGTAGGTTTTCTGTAGTGCCTGCTAACAGTGCTCTCTGGAGATCTGAGTTTTTTTTTTGTGTGTGTTTCTGTGTTCTTGATCCTTGAATAATTGAGTAAAATTATCAATTTTTAGATCTGAATCAGGAGGGTCTTTTAAAATGCGATTTTATATTGATGATTGTGTAGAGGTGGTAGTTTTGGCAGGCTTAAGAATATTTAAAACACAAATTGAAAAATGCCAGAAACACACAGCAGGTCAGTCTATATTTGTGGAGAGAACAAATGAGTTAATGTTTCAGGTGCAGAAACTTTGTCAGTGTTCTGATGAAGGGTCGACAGTTAAAATGTTAACCAAAGATGCTGACCGATTTGCTGAGTGCTTCCAGCATTTTCTGTTTTTGTTCTAGATATTCGGCGTCTGCAGTTTTGCCTTTTTTGTTTAATAAGAGTATTTAGTTGGGTTTGAAGCAAGGCTGGAGGTGCACAATGTATTAATGTTTACAACAACAAACACATTTTTGAATTGGCAAGAGAAGGATGACCCTTTTTTATGTGCAGATTAAGGAGCTCTTCTATAAATGCCAAGAAAACTTAGATTTCACCAGACTCCATAAGCAATGTATGTTTGTGCTAATTGTAATGAGGAATGCCAGTGTTGTAGATGGAACATTTTCTCTTTTTGGGCACTCCATGTTGGCATCAAGTCTACTCAGATTAAACATATTTTCCTAAATGCAGAGTAAATAATTCTCTGTGCAGCACTGAGATTCTTCAGCTTCCCACACCAGCCATGCTATATCAATTTGAGACTGCTGAAACTTGGTAGAGGCCTGTTGCAACCAACCTTTCTCTAGTTAAGCAAAGATGCTAGAGGTGCAAGGATTTGTGATGGTGCCCTGCTACCCAATTCGCTCTAAGCAGCAGCATCTGATCAGCAGAGATTGGGGTATATATTACTGTGTGTTTTTGAATGAAGTTATACATTTTTAAAATTTTTCATTGATTTATAATGGCAATTTAGTAAAATAATCTGACTTTACACACACAGAAAAATATCCCCAAGTTCCTTTCACAAATGATCCTGTTCAGAACTGTCCCTTTGTCTTGTTTCTAAAACTCAGATGGAGACTTACGAGATGTCTTTTGTATATGTTGTTTGAGTTTAATTAAATGGCTTTGATTTGTAAACGAGGCATTTACAGTAGCCCCCTGATGAAACTTTTTTTTATATTTAGGTCGCATAAAGCAGTGCAGTCAGCTGAGAAGGATATTGGATACCTTGCAAATTGGGCTTGATAATTGGCATGTTCACACTGAGACTCGAAGTAATATCTTAAATGGGGTACCAACAAGCAACAGACTACCCTCAGACTAATATGTGCCCAAGCAAACCTGGCTAGGCAAGTGATTGGGCATTTTGATAAATTTGATAGCCAGTCCTATAGTGTACTGTGTGGGGGTTGAGGAAGCTATGTATGCCATTCCTCCTGTAAAGTTGTCAAAATATTTTCCTAAATGCTTATTATATTGAAAAGAAAAATGATGGCTAGTGTTAATAAAATGTAATCTTTACCTCCCTCCCCATAGCCTAAAAATGAACAAACTAGAGAACACTCTGTTCTTTCTTCCTGCCAAACCTTCTGCTCTGATTTAATTCAGGATTTTGCCTCATTTCTTGAAAGCTTGCATCAAGAGTTGAGGTTCACTGCACTAGATGGCAGTCTATTCCACAGTTGAAGGCTTTGCATATTAATTTACATTAAATGTTTTGCCTAGATGTGATATTTATCTTTATTTACATCATTAGGTGATTCCTGAATCAGTCAAACTTTAATTTTAAAATGATTAAATTAATTTAAATTAAACATTCCAAAAACTGGAGCAACAAAGTTCTAGTGGATACAATTTTATGGCAAATCTTCAAATCACTTAGAAGTGCAATTGTGGGGTGGAAAAAGAAGACGGTGTGTATTTGTTTTCAAAAGAAGCTTTAAATATTACCTCTCCACCATGTCTTCTCTTTCCCCGCCCCCCCCCCCCCAACACATTTTTAAATTGAGAATTTCACTTATGAAGGAATTTACATGTTTTTCTCGGGTGTTTCTGCTATTTTTTGCTGGAAGGGAGGAAGGTGCATACTTTGTTTTCATTTTGGTGTTTCATGTTAAAAGATGAATATTTATTAACCTATTAATGTCTGCTCTCTGCAAGGGAGTGCTATTTGTCCCAGTAAATAGTAGTCTCCATGGATCTGCTGCCGACTAGCTGCCATTCATGTAAGCAATAATTGGCACCCAGGAGCAGGAACTGTACAGATCCCTTGCTTTGATGGCCTGGCAGGGGACAGAGCCATCTGTAAGTCTTCTGGTGAGGGACCCGGGTCTCCGAAAAGAACTTCGGGAACATGCATAAATGATGACTTATTTTGCATTTATCGTGAGGGAAGACTCTCCACTGGAATCCTTCTATGCTACAATTATTTCTATTTTAAGGGAAGTTGACTTTGTAGAGTTTCTGTATTTCAATGAAAAGGTGAAGTTTTGGAGGCTTGGGATATAATCCAAGGCATTTGTATGTGCAACATTCTTATTTAAATGTGTTGCCTTTAAAGATGCAGCACCCAAAGGATATGGGAGAGATACAAGGCTGGAGTAAGTTGTTGTAGTAGTAATAGACTGTGAGAGGTTTTTAAGACGAGGATGAGAAGTTTAAATTTATTCCCGTGTATGTTGGTGAGGATGGAGGTGATGGGTAAGTAAGATATGGTGAAGGACAGGTTATGGGGGCTCTATTTCAGATAAATTGGAATTCGTGGAGGATGGGAGGCCAAAAAAGAGGGCATTGGAATAATCCAGTCTAGAGATGACAAAGGTTTTGGGGGTGAAAGTTAGCCAGCAGGCACTCTTTCTGATAGGATGTGGAGTTTGAAGCTCAGGTCTGTCAAATGGTTTGTTAAGGTCTTAGATGGTCCGGTTCAGCCTGAGATACTGCCCAGGGAGGGAAATGAAATCTGTTTCAAGCGGGCAAATATTCTGGTGAGGGCCAAAAGCGATGCTGTAGTTCTTCTGATATTAAGATGGAGGAAGTCTTGCCTAATCCATGATTTGATGTTGGGAGAGGCAGTCTGACAATGTAGAGGTGGTCATGGGGTGCAGAGGTAGTTGGATGTTATCGGTCGGAATATGAAAATTGACCCCGTGCTGGCAGATGATACCAAGGAGCAGTATGTCGATAAAGAGAAAGTAAAGGGGGCGCAGGGTAGATCCTTTGGGGACTCTATAGGTGACCATGTAGAAGTGGGAAGAGAAGCCATGGCTGAAGATGTACTGACCTTGAGTATGGATAGAGTGGAAACGCACAATGATAGTCCCTTTTGAGCTTGTCAGTGGAGAAGGATGGACTAGTCCATCATATCAAACACTGCAGAGACGTTGAGCAGTACAAGGAGGAATAGTGCACCATAATCATGAGGATTTTGTTTGTGACATTGGTTAGGGCCATCTCGGTGCTGTGGGTGTGGAAAAGGTAGAACTGGAGAGATTCAGAGTTTTGAGAGATGGGCACAGAAGTGGGAGATGATACGTTTGAGAACCTTGGAGAGGAAAGCAATGTTAGTGTTGGGGTGGTAGTTGGAGAGGACAGATTAGTCGAGGCTGGGTTTTCGGTTTTTATGAGGCAGGTGGGTGATGACCAGGTTTTAAAAGGGAAGTAGGATGGTGCCTGCAGAAGGAAAATCACTAACATTGTAAGCTAGCAGGGGAGCCAGGAGTTGAAGTTGAGTTTGGAAGGGATCACAAGGCAAGGAGGTAGGTCTCATGAGGGAGATTCGTGAGGAAAGGGCATGTGGAGGGGGAGAAACTGAAATGTGTGGATTGGGGCTAGAGTAGTTGGGTGGGTGAGGAATGGAAGGCATGATGGCGGTGGAGACTGTTTCTGTGGATAGTGTCAATCTTAGACTAAGAACGCTGCCTTTTACACTTTGCATTAGGGGTGCAGGTGAAAGCCTGGTACTAACGTGACATTGTTGAGCCTGATCTGGCGATGACCAGACTTCGGAAGTGTGCTAGTTATGCCGAAGTTTATGGCTATCTGATTTGATGGATTGAAGATGGGAACTGTCCTGGGTGGGGGTGGAAGGAAAGTGGTCAGTGATTTTAGAGGGAATGAGGGTGTCGAGTGCTGAGATGAAGTTGACAACAGGTTTAGGCTTGGCTGGAATACCTCCCAAGTTAAATCTCCTGTTGACATTCTTTGCCTTGGCTCACAGATTAAGAATCTTTGCCTTGGCCTCCATCGTCCAGCTGGGTGGGACTGCACTCGCCTGGTTCCATTCTTATCTATCCAGTCGTAGCCAGAGAATCACCTGCAATGACTTCTCTTCCTGTTCCTGCACTGTTACCTCTAGGGTCCCTCAAGAATCTATCTTAAGCCCCCTCTTATTTCTCATCTACATGCTGTCCCTCGGCGACAACATCCGAAAATGTGACATCAGGTTCCGCATGTATGCCGACGACACCCAGCTCTACCCTAGCTCTAACTCACCACCACCTCTCTCGACCCCCCCCCCACCTCCTCTGCCTCTGATTTGTCACACTGCATGTCTGACATCCAGGACTGGATGAGCAAAAGTTTCCTCCAACTCAATTTGAGAAGACCACAAACTCCGTTCCCGAGCCAACGACTCCCTCTCCCTGGCCACTGTCTGAGGCTGAACCAGACCGTTTGCAACTGTGGCTTTCTATTTGACCCTGAGATGAGATTCCGACCACATATCCGCTCCATCACCAAGACTGCCTACTTCCACTCTGTAACATCGCCTGTCTCCGGCCCTGCCTCAACTTATCTGCTGAAACTGTCATCCGTTTTTTTTATTCGTTCATGGGATGTGGGCGTCGTTGGCGAGGCCGGCGTTTATTGCCCATCCCTAATTGCCCTCGAGAAGGTGGTGGTGAGCCGCCTTCTTGAACCGCTGCAGTCCGTGTGGTGAAGGTTCTCCCACAGTGCTGTTAGGAAGGGAGTTCCAGGATTTTGACCCAGTGATGATGAAGGAACGGCGATATGTTTCCAAGTCGGGATGGTGTGTGACTTGGAGGGGAACGTGCAGGTGGTGGTGTTCCCATGTACCCGCTGCTCTTGTCCTTCGAAGTGGTAGAAATTGCGGGTTTGGGAGGTCCATGCATTTGTTACCTCTAGATTTGACTCTTTCAATGCTCTGCTGGCTGGCCTTCCGTCTTCTACCCTCCGTAAACTTGAGCTCATCCAAAACTTTGCTGCTCTTATCCTAACTCGTACCAAATCCTATTCCCCCAACACCTCTGTGTTCGCTGACCTACATTAGCTCCCGGTCCGGGAACGCCTCGCTTTTAAAATTCTCAATCTTGTTTGCAAATCCCTCCATGGCCTCGCCCCTCTCCTTCTTAGCAACCTCCTGTAGCCCTACAACCCTCCGAGATCTCTGTGCTCCTTTAATTCTTGCATATTGCTCATCCCCAATTTTAATCGTGTCACTATTGGCAGCTCCAGCTGCCTCGGCCCTGACCTCTGGAATTCCCTCCCGAAACTTCTCTACCTCTCCTCCTTTTTATAAGATGCTCCTTAAAACCTACCTCATTGACCAAGTTTTTGGTCACCTGGCCTAATATCTCCTTATGTAGTTTGGTGTCAAATTTTGTTTGATAACGCTCCTGTGAAGTGCCTTGGGACGTTTTACTAAGTTAAAGGTGCTGTATAAATGCAAGTTGTTGTTGGCTCACAGATGGAGAATAGTAACTATGGTGAAGTATTAGAGGGTTGCCACTATTGTGCAATCATACCCAACAAGAATCAACACCTTCAGAAGGAGGAAGAAAACTGGAAAGATAATCCTTCAGAATCTGCAGCTTTGGGACATCTGATACCTTCTAATCTTATCTGACATGGTCCCACAAAAAAATAGACTGTGCTTATGAAGATTTTAGGATTCCTGGTTTGGAAAATTCAAGGCCATTATTTGTCTTCCTATGTAGGATGTTAATAACTTAGTAAACGGTATAGTAAAGGCAAATCTAGAACGCTATTTGAAATTAAACTAGGACAAAGGGGCCCAAGTTCAAGTTAGTGAAAGGCAAATTTAAGACTGTCGGGATCTTTTTTACACTGATCTTCCACTGAATGAACTTCCAGGGAGGGTAGTGGAGGTTTAAAAACTCTGGAATCTTTAAGAAACTGAAGCTGTAATGTGAGTGGGGGGAAAAGGTAATTTCTTTCTGGACGATGCGTTTACTTGTCAAACAAGGTTTGAGTATTTTTTCCCTCGAATTCTGTAATTCGTCAAAACATGTAATGAAGCTGAGTGGAGTTATGCAAAATCTAACAGTAATGTATGTACAAGAGATTTCATGAAGAATTGTATATGATTCGATAAAATGAAAAGTGAACAAAATACCTCACTGTATTTAAGGGAATATACTCCAGAGTAATGCCGTACAATGGCCTTGTCCTCATTTGTGGGAAAAATATTTTATGACTCCTTGTTAGTCATCACGCTGTTATCCTGGCAACAAAGCTTTCAATTATAATAGTGCTTTACTGCATGAAATTGTCAGTCTTTGACCGTTCCAAAGATGGGCATGAAGGATAACCTTGTATTACTTGATGGGACCCTCGCTTCTGAATTAGAAGGTTGTGGGTTCGAATCCAACTCTAAGACCTGTACGTAACCTAGACTGATACTGAAGTGCAGACTGAGGGAGCACTGTATTGTCATAGCTACCATCTTTTGGATGGGATGTGAAATTGAGGTCTTATCTGCCTGTGCAAATTGATGTAAAAGGTCCTGTGGCACTATTTGAAGAATGAGGAGTTCTTCTGGTGTCCAGGCCAACATTTCTTCCTCAGCAATACCATCAAAACAGACTAACTGGTTATTCATCTCATAGTTGTGGAATTGTGCTGTGTGTAAATTGGCTGCTGTGTTTGCCTATATAACAATAGTGACTACACCTCAAAAGTAATCCATTGGCTGTGAAGCACTGAAGGATATTCTAAGGTAATGAAAGGTGCTATTAAAAATGCATTTTTTTTTCTCAGCTGGCCCCTTTAATTCTTTTTCTCTCTTTCCCCCCCCCCCCCTACCCCCACCATTGTACTCATTATTGCTGCTCCCTTTTCTCTGCTTTTGAGCATTGTACTTGCTCTCATGCCATCACTTCTTCTCCTTGTGTGTCTCTCCTCACAATTGTGTGTCAACACCACACAATTCTCCACTCAAGGTGGTGGACTGTTGAGTGCTGATGCCAGGGGGAAGGGAAGAAATTTTAAGTGTGTGCACCAAAGATGGCACCATAAATAGGGAGACTAGCCACTGAATGCCAAGTTTAATTTTTTTTAAAAGTGAAAAACGGTACCAAAGTTCATTGTAAGAGTTTATCCTGGAGCATTCCTTTCAATTACATAGAGCACAAACTGATTTCAAGCGACGTTGGTTTGTATTTTGTTAAAAAACTCTGGTAATTCAATGTAGATCTCATTTCATTTGAACTCCAAATAAAATGGTTTATTTGATGTGTAAACAAAACAGTTGTTCCAAAGCAAAAATACCATAAGAATAGCAATTTGAATTGATTTGTTGGGAGTGTAAAATGCAACTATCTGTTAGCCTGGGCAGGAAATGTGTATGACTGCTCGTTTCTCATCCTTTTTCTTGTCTTCCCCCACCCCCCCCCCCCCCCCCCCCCCCCAAAAAAAAATCTACATGTTGAGTTGAAAACTAATTGACTTGGGCAGCAGAAAAAAAGATTGTCCTATTAAAATACTGTGCATACTCATTCCAGTAGTCCATATTTGACTGGAACTTTTGAATGGCACTTGAAATAACATCTGATAGACTAATTCTTAGGTGAAGCAATAATTGTAATTCTCTACAATTCGACAGGAAAAGTTTGAATTAAAATGAAAGATTCTTCTTCTGTTAGTGTTAAAATGGAGTATTAATATCGTGATGGAAAGTAATTACTGGCTGTCAAACAAGATTTGCTTAAAACTAGTCCCCTGAGAAATATCAACAGAAAATGCTGGAGAAGCTCAGCAAGTCAGGCAGCATCTTCAACCTGAAACGTTAACTCTGTTTCTTTCTCCACAGGTGCTGCCTGACTTGCTGAGCTTCTCCAGCATTTTCCGTTTTTATTTCAGATTTCCAGCAGCTGCAATATTTTGCTTTTGATCTCCTGTGAAATATGTTTGAATACACTTTAATAAGTCTTTTTCTTTTTACATCAATGTTGTTAGTAATTTTCAGTCTCTTAAACCAGTGATATAAATCATTTTAGATATAAATTATGAATTCTACAGAAATTGGATTGTACACTTCAGAGGAAGAAGGGAATTTTTTAGTCATTACAGTATTTGGTTAACAAGGGATGTATGGTTGCCTTAAATGAAATCTTAACTTTTTGGCATGAGCTGCAAAAAGTCCACAATGGAGTCTGTGTATGAAACCACAGAATGAAAGTCTTTTGACCTGTTAATAATGTTTAAAGACTCTGTGCATACATTGGATCCCCAGTTAGTCCACTTCAGGGTGCTTTAATCTTTGCACATCCTACTTCAGATGTAGTTTTGCTTTTGGACAAATTTAAGTCTTTAAAAGACTAAGAACAAAATTTGCTTGTAAGAATTGATTTTAATTTTGTTTTTTCTGCAACAAACAAGTTTGCATTTTTAGGATTTTTTTTCTGTAGAATGTCTTAATTGTTATTTCAGTAAATAGTCACGATTGAACAAAAACTGCAAGAGCACGTTTGGCACTGCAAGGGTTAAAAATTTCTTTTGACCTACTATATTCTGCCTGTCACCGTTTCTACTCTTTAAAAAAAATTCTCTGACACAATGACAGGATATAGTTGCACAAAGAATTTTAACCATTAGAATGCCAAATGTCCTCTACAGTATTAGCTTCCCATCCTGAAAGTATTTTCTGGTGCTCCAAATTACTGCAACATAATCCTATTATCAGTTTAATTTTAAGATTATGAAAAATGGAAATCTGATCAAGTGCTTGCAACATTGGTCCATAACTACATGAATGGTAAACACTGTAAATTCTGTGTATAAATTGGATTTCTGAAGTGTTTTCCCCCCCCCACCCCCTGCAATTTAAGTTGCTATGTGCATACCCAAATGTACAGGCTTTCCAGTTTTCTTCTTGGTGATGCAGCTTCAAAAAGCAAATGGGATTTGTATTGGTCAGCATTTGTGCAGCCTCATTTTAATTCCCCCTCTTCCCTCCCCCCCCCCCCCCCCCCCACCAACAATAACCAGTTTAGATAAGACTATAAACACATACTGGTTTACTTGAAATTACATGGGGACAAGCTCACCTAAATGGTTGAAATAATGCAAAATACTAATAGTTTTGTTGTACTGAGCATTTTGTAATGCAAATCTTTAAACTTGTCCACATCTCGCTGACACCAGTTTTTTTTTAAATAGCTTGTGACCTAAATTTGTTTGTTTTAAACTTGAGATTTCTGGCCAAGGTATTTCATTATTTAGTGTACAGTTTGTGTATGAGCTGTAATTTTGTTATGGAATGCAAATTTCCTTTTATGATTTTCATTTTTCATTACTCGAGCAGAATTAGTTGGCAGCTTCCACAAAGTTAGTAATATTGTGATTAGCTTCAAATAGTCACGTTATCTCTCCTCGGCAGAGGGTGAAAGGGCCTCAAAAAGCTTTTTTAGAAAAGATTCTCCAGTATAATTTGGTTTATCTCAAAGTTTGTTTTTTGTATATTTTGAGTGGGGTGACTTTTGCTGTTAGTTTTAAATTGCTTTATGAATTAGGAATGAGTATTTATTTATATTTTGGCACTTGTGCAATGCACAATTGTACACTAGACATAAGTGCTAATCCTTCAAATCTTCTAGTAGATTTATGCCTATCCTTGAATCCTAAAGTATACTCATTTGAGGAAGCATTTATCTTTGAATCTCACAAAAACATGTCAAAAGAATTGGTATGCCCAGGGTAACATGTTGAGGAAAGAGCTCACCAATTGCTTTGAACCTCAAGGCAAGCCTAGAAATCAAAGAGAATCCAAGAATTTGGCAGTAATTGTTTTATGACTTGCTAGAAATCATACCTAACTTCTATAGGTAGAGCACAAAGGATGGCTTTGAAGTGACAGGTTGGTGCTGCTAGTAAGAAACAAAAAAGAAGAAATGGGAGAGCCAAGGGAGCTGGAGAGAATGTGTAAACAGGAACTGCACCATAAATGCAAATTCTTATATGGTTTTCTCAATGAAAGGACTTCTCAGGAAGTAGTTTATTGAAGCATAGTTAATAAGCCCGTCTGCTGCTGGGTCACTTCCTCCTTAAATTGTGAGCTGTTGCAGATTACTTATTCTTTTACCATTTCTATCCTGCTTGTAGGACAGTGAACATCTGGAGTACAAAAGTCATAACTCATTGACTTAAGATTTAACAGTGACAAAATAATCCAAAATGGTTTCTGGTTGTATATGAATACTGATATTTGGAAGCTGCAGTGAGCTTGAAGTATCATTTTCCTTGATTTGCATTTTAAATAGCTGAATGCTGTGGTGGGAACTGGAACATTTGTGGCATGTTATAACTGCAGAAATACGTTTCTTGCAACCTCGTTGTTGGATGTAATCCAGATAACTGTCTGTTAGCTATTTGTACCATTGTCCTTCAAGACTTTTTGGCTTGCAAGCTAACCTTTTTAAGGTGTTTTTGTCTTGTTTAAGGTCATAAAACGCTGAAGAAATATGGAGTTGTAGTTGATCCATTGTTAGATCAACCCCAATTTCCCAAATAACTGTCTGGTTGCGGTTGTCAGTTGTGTTTCTACAGTGGTAGTTTCAGGACCTGAATTGTCCTGTGGGCTGAGGCTCATTCTGTCAGCAGAAAACCCTGCATGTGCATGCACTGCCCTATCCCCAGAGGTTATTTTTTAATCTTGATGAGCCTGAGTGCCAGTGCATGCATTCTCATAACATGAAAATTACATTGCTAAGTTTATTAAGTGCCTCGAGAGCCTGAGCACTTGTATTTTAAAAAAAAACTCTAATTCAAACAAGAATGAAGTTTCTCTCCACCACGTGAGCAGCCCAATTGGTGTGAGATTGCCTCTTGGAAGAGGGTGGGGGGTAGAGAAACCTGCAATGCTTGGCTTTAGTGCTCTCGAGAATCAGATTGCAATCTGAATTCCGAGTTACACTGCTACTTTTGTGTTTTATTTTTAAAAAACTACTTTTATATCATTGCAAAATATGCAGTCTTAGGTTACCTATTTTTGGTCAACCATTGCCTCATCCACATCCTAAGCTGCACAGTAAATTTCACTCACTATCACAATGTGGGATGTTCATTATCCCATTTCACTGTATAATATGAATGTACTCTTACCCCAATGTGCTCTAACCAAGAACAATCCCAACTTTAAAAAAAAGTTTCCCGAGTAAATAACACAAAAGGTCAACCTATAACTGCTTCTAGGTAATGTTTCATATCCATGAGCAACTATTTCAACGTAACACTATTGTTCATTTTGAGTTCAAAAATAGTTTTAAATACACTTTTACCAGTTGGGTTCAAATGAAAGGAATATTGTACCTACTGTTACGATTGTATGATTTCCTTTGCTGTTGGTTCCCACACTTGTTTGTTTGTGTTTACTGCTTTGCGCACCAAAGTACAACAAATGGAAGTCTATTTTTAAATGGCATTTGTCAGACAGAAGGGGGAATGTTTTTTTTAAGTTGTTGAACATAAGTGCAAACAGTGCAACTTGTTAATGTGCAACTTTTAACAATTTTTCTTTTAGCACTTTTAAGTTATTGTTTTGCTTCGACCCCAGTGGTCTGATTTTCAGCTAGTCTTTAGACACGTCTGATTATTCAAAATACCGATCTTGCTGGCATACTTTTTCAAACCAAATGGGAAGTAACAAATTGTCAACTACAAAGGACCTGCAGTTTTTTTTCTCTCCTTAAACTCTATGATCTTTACAACTCCAATTGGGGGTGGTGGTCCTGTTTGTTTTTACACATAAGCAGATGAATACACTGAAACCTCGTTAAAGCAGTGAACAGACTCAATTTAGACAGGTGTTCTTGTTTTAAGAGAGACTACCTGTGTAGAAGTGACCTTAGAAGAATGGTGCTAGATCTAGTACTGCCTGATTACTTTTGTCATTTTTTTTCCCCCTTATGGGAATATGATTTTATTTCTCCCTCAATTTCTACTCTCTTGAAGATGATTTTTTTTTTTTGGGAGGGACATGTTCCAAGGATGCCAGCAACTTCTAGTACTTCACCCAAGAACTCATCACATATGAGCCTAAATGGTGAGCATCGGCATGATATTCAACTGTGAAGACCATCACAGCCAATCCTGATCCTGTCCTTACACAACAATCTTGTCATAATCATATGCCTGTCTATATACATTACTGGGCACAGATGTTTTACTCTCCTGGACATGCATTTTGAATGAAACAACTTCGAGGAAACCATAGGTCCTGTGCTGTAAGATTCTATTTTTTTTTTGTTTTCATATAATCATAAACTACTTTTGGATTATGCTCACTGTTAAGACTTATAATGCGTTGTGACTTTGATACTCTATGCTTCGTCTGCATTTTCATTCTTTTCAGTGGGGTATGGATAGCAACCGAACAGCAAGTCTTGTATCTTTCTTCCGCTTTCCTCATTACCCCAAGGACATTGAGTCCAGTTCTCGAGCCTCAACTGCTGTTCAACTCTGCACAAACCAGAGACTTGCTAATCTGCATGGATTGTTGCTAAACCCAGCTTTTACCCACTAGGCCATACTTATGTCATGTCTATCCTCAATGTAGATGCTTTCTCTTGATGAGAAAGCTAAATTAAAAAAAAGATTGGCAAGGTTAAAACAGATTTGTCTTTAAAATTGCAATATTTTCAAATTTGTATTGATGTTCACTGAGGGGCAAACTAATTCTGAAAATGGTCCTTTCCAACTTTGACGATCTGTGACTTACCTTTGATACAAGATAGTAAAGATATTTTGTTCATCAATACAATTTATTGCACAATTAGAAGTGTGACATCCAGCTGTGTCCCGTGTTTTAAGATGTAAAAGGGCTCGGTGCATTGAAGGCTGTCCGTGGTTCGTAATTTGCAAGAGTCCGTTGTTTCAGAGTGCCTCTTGTATCTGTTACAATGCAAGTTATTTGCGACTGTCAATTTTTTTGCAAGTGTCCATTTTTTGGGAGTGTCCGTTTATAATGGAATCGAATGCTGGCCTTTATATTTAGAGGACTAGAATACAAGGGGGTAGAACTTATGCTACAGCTATACAAAACCCTGGTTAGACCACACCTGGAGTATTGTGTTCAGTTGTGGGCACTGCAACATAGGAAGGATTTATTGGCCTTGGAGGGAGTGCAGCGTCGATTTACTTGAATGATACCTGGACTCCAAGGGTTAAATTACGTGAAGAGATTACACAAACTAGGGTTGTATTCCCTGGAATTTAAAAGATTAAGGGGTGATTTGATTGAAGCTTAAGATATTAAGGAGAACTGATAGGGTAAATAGAGAGAAACTATTTTTGCTGGTTGAGGAGTCTAGGACGAGGGGACATAGCCTAAAAATTAGAGCCAGGACTTTCAGGAGTGAAGTAAGGAAACTCTTGTACACGCAAAGGATGATAGAAGTTTGGAACTTTTCTGCAAACGGAAGTTGATGCCAGCTCAATTGTTAATTTTAAATCTGAGATTGATGGATTTTTATTAGCCCCATATCCCTTAATATCTTTGGTTAAGGTGGGTATATGGAGTTAGGTCATGAATCAGCCAATCATCTCATTGAATGACAGAACAGGCTCGAGGGGCTAAATGGCCTACTCGTGTTCCTATGTTATATAGATTTCACTGTCGATTGAAACTATCCATATTCTTGCAGTGCATTCACACTACGCATTTAGCGTCAGCGTGAAGCAGGTTTGGATTTGCACCACCGCTAAACTTGGCTGTCAAGGCCTGATATATTTATAAGTTGCATGAAATTAGGTTGTCACTGATGTTCTGACTTGTGTATGTTTTTAAATAAAGTCACTCAAAGATTTCAGCTTTGTTGCTAAAATTGCCCACTTGACGTATTTTGGATCTTTCCCCACACAACCCGTGGATTTAACACCACGACAGAGAAGGTGTGCAATGGATTCAGTGACTGACTTCTAAAATTAATGCGTTTTCCCCTATGGCTCTGGTAATGTAATGTGATGTGGTACTGAGCCATAAAGGTTCCTGATTTGATCACTGATCTGTACTGAATTATCTGATTTTGGTGTAGTAATATATGACTAACATTCGTATAGCTAGAATAATTTCTTCCCCTCCTTAGCCCTGAGATACTTATCAGCCAGCCAGTTCCTGCTTCTCTTTGCACTCCATTGTAGAGTGCATTGTGTGGACATGAGAAGTCTCAAATTTACTTGTGACAAATGGATACTTGGTTTACATGCTGGAGAGCTAGTAGCACTAGTGGAACTGTACCCTCACATAAGTCAATGCCTTGAGAAGAGGAGAAACTGAGGAGGGAAATTAGCCCATGTAAGTAGACATTTAATTGGAGAAAAAGTCTTCATTTATAATTCTTTCACTGAAATAATTTAACCTAAAGCCCTCGATTAGTTAAAAGTGGGAGTTCTATTTCATCTATTTTGATAACTAAAATCTTTTCATTAATAGCAAAACAGAAAAAGCTGGAAACATGCAGTAAGTCGATCAGCATCAATTGAGAGAATAGGTAGTCTGTGGTTCAGATGCATGTCTTTTTTTCAGAAACCTTTTTTATTAATACCTCTTAGTTCTCTCTGTGCTGTTGTGGGAGCAGGAGTGGCGGGTGCAATTAGGGCTTCACTGCGTCTGGTTATAAAACAGCATATTGCTGGACGTATCACGAAAAATGCCAATGATATTTTTTGAAGTGAGTGGAATCTGAGCTGTTAAGGTTACAGGGTTAACCTGTATTTATTGCAAAAAGACAAAAAAAATGTTTTGTACAGAAAGTAAATTTCAAGCACAAGTCACATTTTTGCTGCTTATGGTGTTTAAATGTACTGGGACTCAATTTTAACCATTAATAAAAGCAGTTGTTGAAAGGGAGAAGTAAGCATGTCTTTTTTTAAGAATGAATTTGGTATTATGTTTCATCTTCAAATCTGATTTTTTTTTTTCTAATGTATTTTAATGCCCTTGTCAGCTGAATCAAATCTTTTTGTTATTTGTTGTACTGTGAATCAACTCAGTTGCAAGACTGCATCATTTCCATCATTCTAAAAGATGAAGCATTTGTGCTGAATAACTTATTTAAATAAGTTATTGAACATTCACACAACTTCAGCAAATGATCATACACAATGGAAATCAGAAGTTTCCAGAAAACCTGTTAGCTGTTTGTGCTAGGATTAAAGCCCCTGGCTGAAAGAGTTTTATTCCTCATTGTAACTCTTGATACTTTTCTGTTTCTGTTTTTTTCTCTTTCCTCCTCTTTCATTTTCCAGCATCCCTTGAAAGAGCTTGCTCGTTTTGAGCTTTGGTTCCACAGATGCCAGCTGCCTTCCAGTACCTTATCCCAGTGACCATTCTACATGTGTGAGCCTAGACGATGACTGCCACCAAACTATTTAACTTGTGGAAGTGTCACAACAGATCCTGTTCCTATCCACACATTCAGATTTTCCAATTGGAATTGTTGAATAGTGATCAGGAGCAAGAACCCTGACTAATGCATTTTAAAAAGAAAACACTTTTTTTACCCCTATTGCAGAAATGCCGAGGCCAAGTTTCCCAGCTGAGATCAGGTATCTGAGCGCAGAATGGCGATTGGGTCCTTATTGGCCTGTTTAGCTGTTTCACGCTGGAAAATGCACACCCCAACGAGCAACTTTGAGCTGTAATTTTCCTGTTTTTTTTTCCAAAAATGTTAATGGAATACTAACATAGATGCCCAAATTTATATTTCTACGAGAAAAGCTTAAACCATGCTTAGTGCAGGCTTTGTATGAAGTCTGTACTGTTTTGTAATAGCCAACAATATTGCACCGCAAACAGCCAACAAATGTTGATATGACTTGAATACTTAATGAAACGGGAATATAATGAACATATTAGGTGTAATTTTCTGACTTTGCACTCCTGGCAGGGAACTTTGCCTGCTGGGATTGCGGGCACAAGCTGTGCATGATTTTCCGACCATGGTGGTCAACAAGTCATGCACACCACGTGCTGCATTTCAGATATGTGCTCCCGGTGAGCGAGGTTTCCCAATGGGAATGCAAAGTCAGAAACTAACCCCTTTTGTACTTTACAGAGAATTGAATCCTCCAAATTTAGCTGTAGGATTAAATTACTGTAAAACCATCTTGTAGTAGTCTCATGTGTTCACGAGCTTGAGAAATCTGATTGTAACCATAATATATGCTCTGATGCTTTGCGTCAAAAGAAATAATGACTTTTTGTTTCTTTCGGCTCACTGAATTCAAATTTAATCATGATTTTTAAACTTTTCTGTGTAGGGGACATATCTTTAGGAAGTCCTAACTTCCTAAAGATATGACTGATACTCAAATTAAACAATGTTTGTTTGTTTCTGTCAGTATATAATTTTTAAAAAAGTGCAATAAATAATTACAGAAAAGAAGTTTGTTATCAAGCAGACAGAAATATGACCTTGAGGACCCCTTAGTGTGGTGACTTCAGTTTGAAAACCAATGATTTAAATGAAAGAGAAACTGAATTGAAGTATAAATGGTTCAAAAACCCTTGATTCAGATACAGTGGGCTCTAAATTGGGCTGTGTAGTGCCCATTCTTTCGGTGCGATGAGGCCTCTACAACATCCAAGATGGCGTCTTGGCTGCACATGCACGTTTCCATTGTGACGTGCGCCGGGCGCCATCTTGGTATAGGAGTAAGCACATGCGCAAATACCGAACGCTGGCAGCATGTAAAGTAGGGAGAAAATGCATGCAATCAGTGTGCAACGCTGATTTAAAATGATAGACACCATTTTGGCACTTTACGCTCAACTCAACACACAATCTTAACCCCGACCACCTGAACGTGTCTTAGAGGACCCTCCACTAGCGCTATTTAAAGGGACCATGCAGGTTAGTTGCTGGATTATTGCTTCTGGCTGCTGGTGGAATAGGAAGTGTTTTTTTGAAGCTCCCTATACTTACTGAGAGTTGCTACAGTACATTTGAGAGTGGTTTGGCAGGTACTGCCTTATGGTTCGGAAAGTTACAACCGTGGTTGAACACCATTCCTGGCAACCATGGGTGGTCTGCTAGGGCTTCCGCTGGGCATCGAGCATGACTGGGAGCATGCAGAGAGGTCACGCATAGCAGGTCAAGCTGCGAGGACAAGGAGGCGCAGGGCACTGAGCAGGAGGCTCGATCCAATGAGGGCCTTCCGGGACCAATTCTCTTACCTCAACATGACCGAGGAGGATTGCATCCGATGCCTGAGGTTCACCAAGGAAGTCATGACCGAGATCTGTCAGCTGGTGCGGCCACAACTGCAGCCTCAGAGCAGGGCAAGGACAGCATTGCCTGTGGCTGTGAAGGTCACTGTGGCGCTGAATTTCTACGGCTCAGGATCATTTCAGGCCTTTGCTGGCAACTTGTGCAACATCTCGCAGCATAAAGGAGGTCACAGACACACTGTACTAGATGAAGAACAGGTTCATCACCTTCCCTCTTGACAGAGACGAGCAGAATGAGTGAGCACGGGGGTTCACTCGCATTGCTGGCTTCCCCATGGTGCAGGATGGCATTGACTTCACCACATTGCCCTCCATGTCCCGCATATCAACTCGGCCGTCTTCGTCAACCAAAAGGGCTCCCACTCTCTCAACATGCAGCTCGTGTGCGACGACGCACATCGAATCGTGGAGGTCGATGCTCTCCATCCTAGGAGCAGTCACGATACCTTCGTCATGCAGCAGTCCATTGTGCCAGCTATCTTTCACCCGGGCTCGGCAAGTCAAAGGGTGTCTACTGGGTGACGAGGGCTAGCCCCTCACGCCATGGCTCATTACTCCGGGCAGGAACCCACACACACACGTGCACTCCAGGCCTATAATGAGACCCATGCTGCCTATGTGGAGCACACCATAGGCCTCCTCAAACAACGCTTCCGCTGCCTGAACCGGTCTGGAGGAGCCCTGCAGTACTCGCCTGAGCGGGTAGGCAGATTCGTGGTGGTATGCTGCACAACCTCGCCATCATGAGGGATATCCTTTGCCACCAATGATTGGAGAAGACCCTGAGCTAGAGGTGGAGGGGGAAGAGCCAGAAGAGGAAGTGGAGGAAGATGCAAGGGTGTAACAGGGACCACACACCTTGTCTGCAAAGGCTCTGCGTGCTCGCCATTAATAATGTGAACTACATCCCCCAACTCACCAACAGTCCTACACTCCCCACCTTTCCGCTTCATCAAGACAATCAAACTGCTCTCCATCTGAGTGCACTTTGGTTTCCCTCTCAGCTCAACGGACAAATAAAAAGCACCATCAAATGCAAATTCAAAGTCACATTTATCAATGAATAAATGAAATTATGGAAATAGAACAGAACTATTCACCCTTGTGCATTGCCTCAGTGCCTGTTGTTTGTGTGCCTTTACCTATCCTAGTGCTCCTATGAGGTGCTTCCCCAGTGGCTGGAGCATGGGTGGTGGGAGGCTGCTGGCCTTCAATGGAGGAGCGTGCAGACGACCTTGAGCAGCTCTGGGCCGGAGGGCCCAGCTTCAAGTTGCACCATCTCTGCATGGGCTGCAGCAGTCTGGCCTGGCTGGCCGATAGGCAACAACAAGGCCACTGGAGTAGTGGCAGGGGTGGGAGCAGGAATGCTCTCGTCCTGAGAGGACAGCAGGTCCGACTGCCATAGCGGCACTGCTACTCTCCCAGGCTGGCGCCTCAGCAATCCTGGTGATCGGCTGGAGAATGGATGGCTGGAGTGCTGTGACGCCCTGGAAGCCCCGGTCCACACTGGCCCCCAGAGCCACGTTAGCAGCAGTCTGAGTAGCAGCCAGAGCTTGCAGACCTTTGACATCGGCTTGTGCTGCAATGGAATCTGCAACCTCGGCCATCAGATGCTGCATCATGGTGGGTTCCACAGGTGGGCTCCAAGCTCTGCGCAAAGCCCTGTGCCAAGTTGGAGCTGGACTCCTCCATGCCCCTTCTCATTGTGTGCAGGTTTTCCAGTGCCCCAAGCATTTGGTGTATGCCCATCAGCCGTCTTCTGTAGCCTGGCCCATCGAAGTCCTCATATGACGACTCTGCAGCAGAACTAGTGGGCAACCTCTCCCTCCGGCGAGCTGGCACTTGTGCTCGGTGTCTCACCACGTGCAGATCCCTCCTCTAACCTAGCCTTTAAAGGACAGTGTCAGTCTCTGAGCTGATGGATGCGAGTGATGATGTGGCTTCAGTGTCCTCCTCCGATGGTGCTATCATGTGTTCTTGGGTGTCTGCAATGACAAAGGGAAACAGGTTGAGTTGTGGAGTGGGGAGAGGAGCAAGTAAGTCGTGTGTGCCACAGCACCTGCAGCACGTGAGTCAGAAAAGATTGTGGGAGGAGGGAGATGTGCAAAGGAGAAGGAGCATTAGATATGCAGAGACCCCCCCCCACCACCTTCGGGATCTCCAGTGTGGCATGTTGTCACGGTTGCAGCAATGGCCCGCCCAATGATCCGAAGCACTGACTCCTCTAGGGAGGTGAGGACGTGTAAGCGGCCCCGACCACCCTCAAGTCTCTCCGGCTGTTATGCGCCACCTTCTCCTGCAAGACTGATATTGTGTCAGTGAGTATCCTGCAAGGTGTGTGGGTGATGTGCCTGTCGTGGTCAAATAGCTGCCAGTGTGTGTGACCTGTGAGTGGTGGTTGTGTGGGTACTATGTGCGGGTGAGATGCAGCATGCCGAGTGCAACGTTGCCTATGAATGGGCAGTGTTTGTTAGTGGGTGGGTGACAGGGGAGTGTGATGCGTGGAGCAGTGGTGCAGTTGGTAGGATGTGCCACTTGACACTTGCATTCACTCACCTTGACCGCTCATGTTAAATCATTGAACTTCTTTTGGCACTGGACCCACTTGTGTGGTGCCATACGCCTGGCGTTCACTTCCTGCACCACAGCCTGTCAGTGCCTACAGAGCTGCAGTCTGGAGGGTACATGTTGGCCCTCCTTTCGTCCACCCCTTCCTCCAGTGCATGATCGGAGAAGCGTGGGGCCCTCTCTCGTGCTGGTCCTGCCATCCATGCGGCCATCTTTTCCTCCTCCGAGTGAACTGCGTATGTCGCATTTAAAATCTGCACCTGCACCTTTAAGAGGTGCAGGCTGCTGATGACATAAGAACATAAGAACATAAGAAATTGGAGCAGGAGTAGGCCAATCGGCCCCTCGAGCCTGCTCCGCCATTCAATAAGATCATGGCTGATCTGATCCCAACCACAAATCTAAAGAACACAAGAAGTCGGAGCAGGACCCGGCCACATAGCCCCTGGGCCCTCTCCGCCACCCACAGGGCATTGACCGATCCGAACTCAGCTTCATGTCCAATTTCCTGCCCGCTCCCCGTAACCCCTAATTCCCTTTACTTCTAGGAAACTGTCTATTTCTGTTTTAAATTTATCTAATGATGTAGCTTCCATAGCTTCCTGGGGCAGCAAATTCCACAGACCTACCACCCTCTGAGTGAAGAAGTTTCTCCTCATCTCAGTTTTGAAAGAGCAGCCCCTTATTCTAAGATTATGCCCCCTAGTTCTAGTTTCACCCATCTTTGGGAACATCCTTACTGCATCCACCCGATCAAGACCCTTCACAATCTTATATGTTTCAATAAGATCGCCTCTCATTCTTCTGAACTCCAATGAGTAGAGTCCCAATCTACTCAACCTCTCCTCATATGTCCGCCCCCTCATCCCCGGGATTAACCGAGTGAACCTTCTTTGTACTGCCTCGAGAGCAAGTATGTCTTTTCTTAAGTATGGAGACCAAAACTGTATGCAGTATTCCAGGTGCGGTCTCACCAATACCTTATATAACTGCAGCAATACCTCCTTGTTTTTATATTCTATCCCCCTAGCAATAAAAGCCAACATTCCGTTGGCTTTCTTGATCACCTGCTGCACCTGCATACCAACTTTTTGATTTTCTTGCACAAGGACCCCCAGATCCCTTTGTACTGCAGTACTTTCCAGTCTCTCGCCATTAAGAAAATAACTTGCTCTCTGATTTTTCCTGCCAAAGTGCATAACCTCACATTTTCCAATATTATATTGCATCTGCCAAATCTCCGCCCACTCACCCAGCCTGTCTATATCCCCTTGCAGGTTTTTTATGTCCTCCTCACTCTCTACTTTCCCTCCCATCTTTGTATCATCTGCAAATTTTGATATGTTGCACTCGGTCCCCTCCTCCAAATCGTTAATATAGATTGTAAAGAGTTGGGGACCCAGCACCGACCCCTGTGGAACACCACTGGTTACTGGTTGCCAGTCCGAAAATGAACTATTTATCCCAACTCTCTGCTTCCTGTTTGATAACCAATCCTCCACCCATGCCAGAATATTACCCCCAATCCCGTGATTTTTTATCTTAAGTAATAATCTTTTATGTGGCACCTTGTCGAATGCCTTCTGGAAGTCTAAATACACTACGTCCACTGGTTCCCCTTTATCCACCCTATACATTATATCCTCGAAGAACTCAAGCAAATTTGTCAGACATGACTTCCCCTTCATAAAGCCATGCTGACTTTGTCCTATTAAATTATGCTTATCTAAATGTTCCGTTACTGTCTCCTTAATAATAGACTCCAAAATTTTACCCACCACAGATGTTAAGCTAACTGGCCTATAATTTCCAGCCTTCTGCCTACTACCCTTTTTAAATAACGGTGTTACATTAGCAGTTTTCCAATCTGCCGGGACCTCTCCTGAGTCCAGGGAATTTTGGAAAACTATCACCAAAGCATCCACAATCCCTACTGCCACTTCCCTCAAGACCCTAGGATGGAAGCCATCAGGTCCAGGGGATTTATCCGCCTTGAGTCCCATTATTTTACTGAGTACCATCTCCTGAGTGATTTTAATCGTATTTAGCTCCTCCCCCCCGAGAGTCCCCTGTTTGTCCAGTGTTGGGATATTCTTAGTGTCCTCTACTGTAAAGACTGAAACAAAATATTTGTTCAGCATTTTTGCCATCTCCATGTTTCCCACCATTAATTTCCCGGTCTCATCCTCTAAGGGACCTATGTTTGCCTTAGCCACCCTTTTTCTTTTTATATAACTATAGAAACTCTTGCTATCTGTTTTTATATTTTTTGCTAATTTCTTTTCATAATCTAACTTCCCTTTCTTAATCAATCCTTTAGTTACTTTTTGCTGTCTTTTGAAGAATTCCCAATCTTCTATCCTCCCACTAAGTTTGGCTACCTTATATGTCCTTGTTTTTAGTCGGATACTATCCTTGATTTCTTTACTTAGCCACGGGTGGCTGTCATTTCTTTTACACCCTTTTTTCCTCAGTGGAATATATTTATTTTGAAAGTTGTAAAATAACTCCCTAAATGAACACCACTGCTCATGTACCGTCTTACCCTTTAATCTATTTTCCCAGTCCACTTTAATCAATTCCGCTCTCATACCATCATAGTCTCCTTTATTCAAGCTCAGTACGCTTGTTTGAGAATCAACCTTCTCACCCTCTAATTGGATATGGAATTCAACCATGTTGTGGTCGCTCGTTCCAAGGGGATCCTTAACTAGGACATTATTAATTAATCCTGACTCATTACACAGGACCAGGTCCAAGGTTGCCTGCCCCCTTGTAGGATCAGTTACATACTGCTCAAGAAATCCATCCCTGATGCACTCAATGAACTCGTCCTCAAGGCTGCTCTGCCCAATTTGATTTGTCCAGTTAATATGATAATTAAAATCCCCCATAATTATGGCTGTTCCCTTATTACATGCCCCGACTATCTCCTGATTAATACTTCTTCCAGCAGAGTTGCAACTATTAGGAGGCCTATATACTACGCCCACTAATGTTTTTTTTCCCTTATTATTCCTTATCTCCACCCAAACTGTTTCATTATCTTGATGCTTTGTCCCAATATCATTTCTCTGTATTACAGTGATTCCTTCCTTTATTAACATAGCCACCCCACCTCCCCTTCCTTCCTGCCTGTCCTTCCTGATTGTTAAATACCCTGGCATATTTAATTCCCAGTCATTGTCACCCTGCAGCCATGTTTCTGTAATGGCCACAAGATCATACCCATACGTAGTTATTTGTGCCGTTAACTCGTCCATTTTATTACGAATGCTACGTGCATTCAGATAAAGAACTTTCAAATCTGTTTTGTGACGCTTAGTTCCTGCTTTTTCCTTTTTTAACACTTTACCTATTACTCCATACCTTCTGTCCCTTCCTGTTACGCTTTCCTCTCTCTCCCTGCTCAGGTTCCCAACCCCCTGCCACTTTAGTTTAAACCCTCCCCAACAGCACTAGCAAACACTCCTCCTAGGACAGCGGTCCCGGCCCTGCCCAGGTGCAGACCATCCGGTTTGTACTGGTCCCACCTCCCCCAGAACCGTTTCCAGTGTCCCAGGAATTTGAATCCCTCCCCCTTGCACCATTCCTCTAGCCACGTATTCATTTGAAATATCCTCCTATTTCTACTCTGACTAGCACGTGGCACTGGCAGCAATCCTGAGATTACTACCTTTGAGGTCCTATTTTTTAATTTACCTCCTAACTCCCTATATTCTGCTTTTAGGACCTCATCCCCTTTTTTACCTATATCGTTGGTGCCTATGTGCACCACGACAGCTGGCTGTTCGCCCTCCCCCTCCAAAATGTTCTGTAGCCGCTCCGAGACATCCTTGATCCTTGCACCAGGGAGGCAACACACCATCCTGGAGTCTCGGTTGCGGCCGCAGAAACGCCTGTCTATTCCCCTTACAATTGAGTCCCCTATCACTATAGCTTTGCCACTCTTTTTCCTCCCAGCCTGTGCAGCAGAGCTACCCGTGGTGCCAGGAAGTTGGCTGCTGCTGCCTTCCCCTGATAAGTCATCCCCCCCAACAGCATCCAAAGTGGCATATCTGTTTGAGAGGGGGATGGACACAGGGGACCCCTGCACTACCTGCCTGCATCTCTTACTCTTCCTGGTGGTCACCCATTCACTTCCTGCCTGTATACCCTTTACCTGTGGTGTGACCAACTCGCTAAACGTGCTATCCACGAGTTTCTCTGCATCGCGGATGCTCCACAGTGAGTCCACCCGCAGCTCCAGCTCCGAGATACGATCGGTCAGTAGCTGCAGGTGGACACACTTCCCGCACACATGGTCGGCAGGGACACTGGTAGTGTCCATGACTTCCCACATCTTGCAGGAGGAGCATATCACGGGTGCGAGGTCTGCTGCCATGACTTGCCTTAGCTGAGTTACCCCTTTTAAATTACGTTGAAATTAGAAAATGCTAACTATACTAGGGACCTAGGTTCACTAAAAAAAAAACACTATCTGCTATAAAACCTGCAGATCTTCCCTTTCTTATTACTTTACTTACAGTAAAATGGTAGAAATACTCACCTGAACCTACTCACCACTCAGCTGCCTCCCCTGTGCCGCGTCACTTTCTGACTCGTGACGTCACCCCGAACTGCCGCTGGTCTCCGAGTCTCGCTCTCAGAGTAAGCTCTGGTCTCGCTCTCTCCGCGCTGTTTTTATCCCCGCTCTGGTCTCGCTCTCTCCCGCCGCTCACCGCTCTCAGGTCCACTACCGCTCTGCAGGCAAAGCAAGGCAAAGCAGCACCTCCTTCCCCCACTTCACCAAACTCCCACACGTGCCGACGTGCGCTGAGCAAGCCCCATTTCCGACTTCCTCATTCTCTGTGCATCCTCTCAGCAGCGTGGGTAGCGCCGGCTGCACGGAGATATCATGGTAAGTAGCAGGCAGCTCGAAATTCACGTGCTGCCTGTGTAGGGGCCATCGGGTGCGGGGTAATAGCGCATCATGCTACCTGCGCCTGAAAATGGCCCTCATCGAATTTTTCCCCCCCCATGAGTCCATCTTAAAAAATGCCCACATCCTGTCGGCAGATTGAAACCATTTAAGTTTGGATTTAGATGTCAGCCCTAATCAAAACCAGTTCACTTCAACTTGCTAGTCTGAGTTCCTGCCAGTGCCATTAGAATGGTACATATTTAGTGCTGATACTTTATATGAATGGCATCTTTCAAACCTGCTTTGGTTAATGGTATCCAGATTTCATTTTGTGGAAAATTTTAAGTAATGTATTCATTTGTGCTAGTGAAGGCTTCACTTTTTTAGTACAGTTTTAATGCTTGCTTATAAAGTTTCTTGCTCCCCTTGGCTGTGATTAAACAGTCAGCTAAAGGTTTGAAACTTTGGTTAAAGATGCATGGAAAAGTTTCGAAGCCTCAAAATGCAGGATTGACTTATCCATATTTAGAATGCCAGACTCTCGTTTTATTGTGTTGTAGTGTTTAAAATTAAAACTGCTTATGCCACCTCTGCACACCTCAATCATTTTCAGATTTTAAAAATCAAGCAACCAGCGATTGTCAACTAACCCAACTACATGACAATAAGGGAACCTTAATCAGCAAATGCTTCTTATTGATTTCCTATCCCACAATAGGCCAGATGATCTCAATTGAGCAAATTCACTAAGATACAGACCAAACTCGTCCGAATAAATGTTTGTTTTATAATGCCGATCTTTTCCAGGTGTTAAATTATGCACAAGTGCTCTCTGTAAAATAAATCATAAAGAAAATGATTCTGGGATTTAGAATATGCTACTATAGGTCAAAAATAGAAAAATCATGCAACTTCAAAGTCTACCTATTGTGTTCATTTGACTGGAGAGAAGAGACTGCAGTGCAAACTGGTCAAGCAAACGTTAATTTTGCAAGTCCTCGAGCAAATTCAGATTACTTGAGTTATTGGAAGTTAAATAATTTCTGAGGGTCAGTAACCAATGTGATCCTTTTCTCTCTATACTCGTACTACATTTTTAGAACTGGATTAGTTTGACTTTGGACAAAAGTCAAAGGAAGTGTGATCCAACCACAATGTGTGCTGCTTAACTGCTGAAGAGAGATGAGCACAGTGTGGTTTGTTCAAGATGTGGAGATGCCGGTGATGGACTGGGGTGGACAAATGTTAGCAATCTTACAACACGAGGTTATAGTCCAACAGTTTTATTTGAAAATCACAAGCTTTCGGAGCTTACCTCCTTCGTCAGGTGAGTGAGGTTCTAAAATCGCATAGCACATATTAGGCTGGAAGACGGTCACAGCAATCAAAGGTGTCGTTGGTGTTCAGACAGGTGAGCCTGTCTGAACACCAACGACACCGTTGATTGCTGTGACCGTCTTCCAGCCTAATATATGCTATGTGATTTTAGAACCTCACTCACCTGACGAAGGAGGTAAGCTCCGAAAGCTTGTGATTTTCAAATAAAACTGTTGGACTATAACCTCGTGTTGTAAGTTTGGTTTGTTCAAAGAAGTTATTTTTGGGGTGAGGCGAAAGAGATTCTTCTATCACGTATCTGCACCTTGGATTAGGCTCTGCATATTGCATCACCTGATGATGGGATGCACTGTGCAATGCATTTACCTGGTAACCTGTGTCTGTACAATACAGCTTTCCATTTTTTAAATTGCCGTTAGTAGACTTGCTTAGAACTACATATTCGGCTTTCTGAGCACCAAAGCAAGGATAAACTAGGGCTAATTCTGCCTTTTCACTATCCCTTCCTACCGCAGAGCTTTCACATAAAACTGGATTCTCCCCAGTCGTCATTGAATACACCGCTTCATGATAACCTGGCATGGACTGTCTGACCTGTTACAGGTTTCAGACAGTGATGAGGAAGGCAGTAAATGAGTTGGAGAGCTTTTCTAGTTCCCCGACATCAATCACCATTTATAGGATTTCCTGTCCATATTTGGTCTTGCATCCTGCTGCCTCCTAAGACAATAGAATCATAGAAAGATTACAGCACGGAAGGAGGCCATTCGGCCCATCGAGTCCATACCGGCTCTATGCAAGAGCAATCCAGCTAGTCCCCCGCCCTATCCCCATAGTCTTCCAAATTTTTTCCTTTCAAGTACTTATCCAGTTCCCTTTTGAAAGCCATGATTGAATCTGCCTCCACCACCCCCTCGGGCAGTGCATTCCAGATCATAACCACTCGCTGTGAGAAAAAAAATGTTTTTCCTCATGTCAACTTTTTTGGTTCTTTTGCCAATCACCTTAAATCTATGTCCTCTGGTTCTTGACCCTTCCACCAATGGGAACAGTTTCTCTATCTATTCTGCCAAGACTCCTCATGATTTTAAATAAGTCTATCAAATCTCCTCTCAATCTTCTCTGTTCCAAGGAGAACAACCCCAGCTTCTCCAGTCTATCCACGTAACTGAAATCCCTTATACCTGGAACCAATCTAGTAAATCTTTTCTGCACCCTCTCTAAGGCCTTCACATCTTTCTAGATGTGCGGTGCCCAGAACTGGACACAATATTCCAGTTGTGGTCGAACCAGTGTTTTTATAAAGATTCATCATGACTTCCTTGCTTTTGTACTCTCTGCCTCTATTTATAAAGCCCAGGATCTCTCTCGCTTTTTTTTTAACCGCTTTCTCAACCTGCTTTGCCACCTTCAACGATATACCCCCAGATCTCTCTGTTCCTGTAACCCTTTGAGAATTGTGCCCTCCAATTTATATTGCCTCTCCTCGTTCTTCCTACCGAAATATATTACTTTGCATTTGCCTGCGTTAAATTTCATCTGCCATGTATCTGTCCATTTCACCAGCCTGCCGCTACCCTCTTGAAGTCTATCGCTATCCTTCTCACTGTTCACTACACTTCCAAGTTTTGTTATCTGCAAATTTGGAAATTGTGCCCTGTTCACCCCCAGTCCAAGTCATTAATGTGTATCAAGAAAAGCAGTGGTCCTAGTACTGATTCCTGGGAAACACCACTGTACACCTCCCTCCAGTCTGAAAAACAAAACAACTGTTCACACTACTCTCTGCTTCCTGTTATTTAACCAATTTTGTATCCATGCTGGGGGAGGATGTCAAGTTTAAAAAGGGTCACTTTGGCTAGTGCAATTGATCGCCGAGCAATCGTGTTTTTTTTGTACTGGATAAGGCAGGATTTTTTTTAAAATGGCTGTAACTAATTTTTCCTTAACTGCGGTTATTCTTGGGCACTTTGATGTGAATGCACGTTTATTATGTAGTTTGTGGACTGGAAGTGAATAAAGTAAGAGTTTAAAAATCTGCATCTTGTGTAGTTGGCAAGTGAATGGGAATATTTAATGTCATTTATTACTTTGTTAATGAAAACCTTAAGTGATATTTTGACTGCAGGAAGCAGTGCAGAATTAGCAACTGTCACAAGACATAGGAAGTGTTTAAGTTTAAATGGTGGTACCAGAATTCAAGTGCAATAAAAGAAAACAATCCAAATGCCTTGTATATAAGTCTATGACTTTGAGATTGTAATGCGCATTACTGTTTTTCAACAAGTTTAGCGAATGGCATTTTGAATGGCAAAGCTCCATTTTTGATGAGTTAATTTTGGAATCTTATCTATAGAACTTTCCTTATACCAGACAAGAATGTTTCCAATGGAGCAAGAAGCACATTGATGCTGTAACCATATCACTGGTTCTGCGAATGGTAGATACATGACTTCAGCATTGCAGAGCAGTGTTCTGAAAGATGCCTGTATAAGTCTGTTCTCTAATCTTGCTGATCATAGAAAGTTACGGCACAGAAGGAGGCCATTCGGCCAATCGTGTCCGTGCCAGCCGAAAAAGAGCTATCCAGCTTAATCCCACTTTCCAGCACTTGGTCCATAGCCCTGTAGGTTACGGCACTTTTAAGTGCACATCCAAGTACTTTTTAGATGAGTTGAGGGTTTCTGCCTCTACCACCCTTTCAGGCAGTGAGTACCAGACCCCCACCACCCTCTGGGTGAAAAAGTTTCTCCTCTGCTCACCGCTAATGATTCTACCAATTAGTTAAATTCTATGCCCCCTGGTCATTGAGCCCTCTGCTAAGGGAAATAGATCCTCCCTATCCACTCTATCTAGGCACCTCATAACTTTATATACCTCAATTAAATCTCTTCTCAGCCTCCTTTGTTCCAATGAAAACAACCCCAGCCTATCCAATCTTTCCTCACAGCTTAAATTCTCCAGTCCTGACAACATCCTCGTAAATCTCCTCTGTACCCTCTCTAGTGCAATCACTTCTTTCCTGTAATGTGACCAGAACCGTATGCAGTACTCAAGCTGTGGCTCAACTAGTGTTTTATACAGTTCTAGCGTAACCTCCCTGCTGTTTATATTCTGTGCCTCGGCGAATAAAGGAAAGTATCTCTTATGTCGTCTTAACCACCTTATCTACTTGTCCTGCTACCTTCAGGGATCTGTGGACAGAAGCTCCAAGGTCCCTCACTTCCTCTACACCTCTCAGTATCCTCCCATTTATTGTGTATTCCTTTGCCTTGTTTGCACTCCTCAAATACATTATCTCACACTTCTCTGGATTCAGTTCCATTTGACACTTTTCTGCCCACCTGACCAGTCCATTGATACCTTCCCGCAGACTACAGCTTTTCTCCTAACTATCAACCACACGACCAATTTTTGTATCATCTGCAAACTTCTTAATCATGCCCCTTACATTTAGGTCGAAATCATTAATATATACCACAAAAAGCAAGGGACTTTGTACTGAACCCTATGGAACCCCACTGGAAACAGTCACACAAACACCTGTCGACCTTGACCTAATTTTGGATCCAACTTGCCACTTTCCCTTGGATCCCATGGGCTTTTACTTTTCTGATCAGTCTGCCATGGGGGACCTTGTAAAAAGCCTTGCTAAAATCCATGTAGACTACATCAAATGCACTACCCTCATCGACCTTCCTTGTTACCTCCTCAAAAAATTCAATCAAGTTAGTCAGATACGACTAATCATATTTCGAATAAATGTTTATAGAGGTCACAATTTTTTTTCTGGAATAACTTTTTTACTCTTCTAGTTGAACCTTTTTTTTGGTTAGTTAAAATTAAGTTTTTAAAAACTAGTATTTATTTCTGTGTCTCACACACAATTGCTTTTAGAAGGAGTGGCTGTTATGTAGGTAAATATAGTGAGCAGAAGGGAGGAATGGTGGTGCAGCCTATTGCAACACCTACCAGTGCATGATCTCAAGGAGTGATCACAATTTTCCACAGCAATGAATGCCCAATCTTAACTCTATCACTTTATGGGGAGCACCAAGCATTCAGAATTAGCATTGGGGTGACATTAGAGTAGGTTCCTGCCCTGTCAACAATGATTGGCTTGGGGGCCTCAGTTGAAAAATAGGTGAAAATAACTGGGATGGAGTGAATATTCCTTTTCTTTATCATTCTGCATCCAGCACACATCATGAGAGTATAGTCTAGCTTCACAGGTGCTAGAGAAACAATGGGCTGGATCTTGTTGGAGTGGGCATCTCACGGCTTATGCCATCAGTTAGACTTTTTCCTGCACCCTTCAGCTTGATTTTTTTTGCTCTGTGAGTGCAAGCTGATAACGCTGTGACGAGGGCAACTGGGACCTCAGTGAACGGCCAGACCAACAGTCTATCTCCTTAACCAGTGAGATTTACGGATTGAGAAAACAGGAACGACAGAGAAGGAGGGTGAATTAGAGTAAGATCAGGTACAGAAACAGAAATATGGAGAGAGAAAGAAAGATTGGATTAAGGGAGAGAGAGGGCAAAAAAAGACTGAAAGGAGAAGCAAGAAAATTTTAAAAAATTTGACCTCTTTAAAATATCCAATTTATTACATGCAGGAACAGTTTAAATTGTTTCCTTTCTGGGCCACTGAGTTTGATTGGCATTGTGTTAACAATTATCACTTTGTTAAAAAGGTACTTATGCTGTTGAGTTCCAGCCCAATGTGTTGAAAATGCAGATACTTTGTATTACATTTTTGGTCTCCTACTCCTGTCTCTCAATACCCCTAAGACCTGTGATGACACTGGTTTATTTTCGAGCTGCTTGTGTCAGACTGTGACAAAATCTCCAGTCTTTTAGGTTAGATTAGACTGATATAGTATCAAATGGTTCTTTCAGGTTTCTTGGGAGACTAATACCAATGAATCTCTAGTAAAATAATGACATAAGAGGCTGTCCTTTTCAGAAAAAGCATGTAGAAGTTGTGCTTTTTTTTTGGTTATGCGGTAATACCAGCGACTAATCCAGTGCTCCCAAGATGGTGTAGAAAGAGCAAATGAAATGGGCAAAAACAAACGAGCAGTTGAATACAAGGCACAAAGCTGAATTTTATCCGAGTTTGCCACAGCTGGCATGTGTTTTACTGTATGGCATTGACCCATGTAATACATCATAAACAAAATAAGTGCCTCCATAACTGGATCAACAAGTCTGCATCAACATCTGCCAAAGGCTTTAAATACTGTGGAAAATGCAATAATCCATTCACAATTGCTGCAGCTTTTGAGTGTTGAATAAAATGTCCTCTCTTAGACATGATACTGTAACTTGCCAAGTTTGCCTTGGATTCACAAAATGCACCTATAATGAATGGCTGAACTGTTTTTGCCACATTGTTCCACAACAGTCTGCTGAGTAAAATATGTGAAATCCAGTCAGATGGCACTGAACATTAGTTGGTACTAGTTCACCCCAAGTGAAAGATCTCCACATAATTAGGGACATTTTCAAGAGTTGGTGTACCCAAAGGTAGACCTGTTTTCCTCTTTAGACTGCTTCTGGATTTCTGCTGAAGGATAGAGGTTGTATTTTCCTGGATACAAAGATATGTGCTTCCATTCTTTTTTCTGATCCCACTGGTAGATTCAAAGATACGAACAGGCACAGTCGTTGGCGGGGAGGGGCGGTGGTGGGGTCGGGGGGGGGAATCAAATATTACAAGTGGATTTGAAGAGATTCCAATTTGTTTATTGAAAAATCATACTCGAATTGGTGTCACCCATCCCCTAGGGTAGCGTCTTGCAGGGCAACTACTAATAGAGCTTATACAAGAGACGGAAGGAAAAATTGTGCAGTGATCTTCTAAGCCATCTCACATGATGACTTGTATTTCAGGACATCTTCAAAATTGTTAGACATTGGGTTTGCAGCTATTTCAAGTTTTTATAGGAACATAGGAACAGGAGTAGGCCATTCAGCCCCTCGTGCCTGCTCCGCCATTTGATAAGATCATGGCTGATCTGTGATCTAACTCCATATACCTGCCTTTGGCCCATATCCCTTAATACCTTTGGTTGCCAAAAAGCTAATATCTCAGATTTAAATTTAGCAATTGAGCTAGTATCAGTTGCCGTTTGCGGAAGAGAGTTCCAAACTTCGACAACCCTTTGTGCGTAGAAATGTTTTCTAATCTCGCTCCTGAAAGGTCTGGCTCTAATTTTTTAGACTATGCCCCCTACTCCTAAAATCCCTAACCAGCGGAAATAGTTTCTCTCTATCCACCCTATCTGTTTCCCTTAATATCTTATAAACTTCAATCAGATCACCCCTTAACCTTCTAAACTCGAGAGAATACAACCCCAATTTGTGTAATCTCTCCTCGTAACTTAACCTTTGAAGTCCAGGTATCATTCTAGTAAACCTACGCTGCACTCCCTCCAAGGCCAATATGTCCTTCCGAAGGTGCGGTGCCCAGAACTGCTCACAGTACTCCAGGTGCGGTCTAACCAGGGTTTTGTATAGATGCAGCATAACTTCTGCCCCCTTGTACTCCAGTCCTCTAGATATAAAGGCCAACATTCCATTTGCCTTCTTGATTATTTTCTGCACCTGTTCATGACACTTCAATGATCTATGTACCTGAACCCCGAAGTTCCTTTGGACATCCACTGTTTTTAACTTTTTACCATTTAGAAAGTACTCTGTTCTATCCTTTTTTGATCCAAAGTGGATGACCTCACATTTGTCGACATTGAATTCCATTTGCCACAATTTTGCCCATTCACCTAATCTATCAATATCGCTTTGTAATTTGATGTTTTCATCCACACTGCTTACAATGCCACCAATCTTTGTGTCAACGGCAAACTTAGATATGAGACTTTCTATGCCTTCATCTAAGTCATTAATAAATATTGTGAATAATTGAGGCCCCAAGACAGATTCCTGCGGGACTCCACTAGTCACATCCTGCCAATGTGAGTACCTTCCCATTGTCCCTATTCTCTGTCGCCTTTCGCTCAGCCAACTTCCTAACCAAGTCCGTACTTTTCCCTCTATTCCATGGGCTTCTATCTTAGCTAACAGTCTCTTATGTGGGACCTTATCAAATGCCTTCTGGAAGTCCATATAAATAACATCCATTGACATTCTCCTGTCCACTACTTTAGTCACCTCTTCAAAAAATTCAATTAGGTTTGTCAGGCACGACCTACCTTTCACAAATCCATGCTGGCTCTCTCTGATTAACTGAAAATTCTCGGTGTTCAGTCACCCTATCCTTAATTATAGACTCCAGCATTTTCCCCACAACAGATGTTAGGCTAACTGGTCTATAATTCCCCGGTTTCCTTCTCTCTCCTTTCTTAAAAAGCGGAGTGACATGTGCAATTTTCCAATCTAGAGGGACAATTTCTGAATCCAGAGAACTTTGAAAGATTATAGTTAGGGCATCCGCAATGTGCTCACCTACTTCCTTTAAAACCCTGGGATGGAAACCATCTGGTCCTGGGGATTTGTCACTCTTCAGTGCTATTATTTTCTTAATTAATGTTGCTTGACCTATGTTTATTTTATCGAGTCCCTGTCCCCGATTCAACATAAGTTTTCTTGGGATTTCCGGCATGCTATCCTCTTTTTCAACTGTAAATACTGACGCAAAGTAATTGTTCAACATGTCCGCCATTTCCTCATTGTCAATGACAATATCCCCACTTTCAGTTTTTAAGGGGCCAACACTGCTCCTGACCACACTCTTTTTCCTGATATAACTATAAAAGTTCTTCGTATTGGTTTTGATATCCCTTGCAAGTTTCTTTTCATACTCTCTTTTTGTAGCCCTTACTATCTGTTTTGTGTCCCTTTGTTGATCTTTGTATCTTTCCCATTCGCCAGGATCTGTGCCATTTTTTGCCTTTTTGTATGCCCTTTCCTTGTGTCTTATACTGTCCCTTCCCTCTTTAGTTGTCCATGGCTTTTTTTTTGGCAAGTATAGTTCTTGCCCCTCAGGGGTATAAACCGATTCTGTATCACGTTAAATGTTTCTTTAAACATTTCCCACTGATCATCAATCGTTTTACCCATTAACAGATTTGCCCAGTTTACTGTGGACAGTCTCTGTCTCATTCCATTGATGTCGGCCTTGCCCAAGTCTAGAATCTTAGCAGCTGATTCACTATTTTCCCTTTCAAACACTACGTTGAACTCGATCATGTTATGATCACTATTGGATAGATGTTCACGCACAGTTAAGCCGTTAACTAAATCTGGTTCATTACTCATTACTAAACCTAGTATGGCTTGCCCCCTTGTTGCCTCTAGGACATACTGCTGCAGAAAACTATCCCGGACACACTCAAGAAATTCACTACCTTTCTGACAGTTGCTCGTCTGCTTTTCCCAATCTATGTGAAGGTTAAAGTCCTCCATTAAGACCACTATGCCTTTCTTACACGCTTGTCTAATCTCTGCATTTATACAATCTAGCACTTCAGAGCTGCTGCCAGGGGTCCTATATACAACTCCCACTATAGTCTTAGATCCTTTCCTATTTCTCAATTCAACCCATAAGGTCTCTGTTGGCTGCTTACCTCTCGTTATATCTCCCTTTATCATTGAAGTGATTTCATCTCTAATCACTAAGGCTACTCCTCCCCCTCTTCCATTTTCCCTATCTCTCCTGTGGACCTAATAACCCGGTATAATTAGTTCCCAATCCTGACCATCCTGCAGCCAAGCCTCAGTAATAGCTATCATGTCATACCCTCCAATTTGAATTTGAACCTGTAGTTCATTTAATTTATTCCTTATACTCCATGCATTTGTATATAGAACTCTTAGTTGGGACACACACCCTAGCCTGACCTTCAACTTTGATGCTGGTTTAATCGCCTTACGCCTTCTAGTTTTTATTTTATCTGTCGTGCCTAAAGTACACTTTCTGCTGCTTTACGCTTTTCCCTTTCACTTGTTCTTGAACAACTGTTTGTACTATTTGTATTGTAGACTTCCCCTGGGTCTTCCCCTCTCTTGCTGCTCTCAACTTTATTCCCTTCTGACTCCCCGCTCAGGTTCCCATCCCCCTGCCACTCTAGTTTAAACCTTCCCCAACAGCACTAACAAACACCCCTGCGAGGACATTGGTCCCGGTCCTGCTCGGGTGTAACCTGTCCCGCTTGTACAGGTTCCACCTTCCCCAGAACCGGTCCCAATGTCCCAGGAATCTAAATCCCTCCCTCCTACACCATCCCTGCAGCCACACATTCATCCTGTCTATTCTCCTGTTCCTATACTCACTAGCACGTGGCACTGGTAGTAATCCTGAGATCACTACCTTTGAGGTCCTGCTTTTTAATTTATCTCCTAACTCCTTAAATTCACCTTACAGGACCTCATCCCTTTTTTTTTTACCTATGTCGTTGGTACCAATATGGACCACGACTGCTGGCTGTTCACCCTCCCCCTCCAGAATGCCCTGCAGCCGCTCCATGACATCCTTGACCCTAGCACCAGGGAGGCAACATACCATCCTGGAGTCACGTTTGCGGCCGCAGAAACGCCTATCTGTTCCCCTTACAATTGAATCCCCTATCACTATAGCCCTGCCACTCTTCTTCCTCCCCTCCTGTGCAGCAGAGCCACCCGTGGTGCCCTGAACTTGGCTCTTGCTGCTTTCCCCTGATAAGCCATCTCCCCCAACAGCATCCAAAGCAGAATATCTGTTTGAGAGGGAGATGGCCCCAGGGGACTCCTGCTCTACCTGCCTAGTCCTTTTACTCTGCCTGGCGGTCACCCATTTCCTTTCTGCCTGCGTAATCTTTACCTACGGTGTGACCACATCACTGAACGTGCTATCCACGATAGTCTCAGCATCGCGGATGTTCCACAGTGAATCCACCCGCAGCTCCAGCTCCGAAATACGGTTAGCCAGTAGCTGCAGCTGGACACACTTCCTGCACACATGGTCGCCAGGGACACTGGTAGTGTCCATGACTTCCCACATAGTGCAGGAGGAGCATATCATGGGTGCGAGCTGTGCTGCCATGACTTGCCTTAGACTCTCACTCTCCTCCCGCTCTAGGTGTCTCCTTTTATACTGTGCTCACCTCTCGGACTCTCCTGCCTCACCTGTGACGTCGCACAGTAGTTTTCTCTTGTTGCAGGTCTGCTGCTGCTTTTATTCCCCAATCTCAGTCTACTACGCTCAGGTCCACTGCCACTCTGTGGAAAAAGTTAGGAAAAGCAAGGCAAAGCAGCACCTCCTTCTCCCACTTCACCGAACTCCCACACTTATCAAACTCTCAGCAGTTCACGCTGTGTTGTCCGCGCACCGTGCTGTCGTACTGACAGGCCCCTGTATTTCTACAGTTTGTGACTCAGATTTGGAGGAGCAGCGATTGATCCATTTCATGCAAACTGGTTGAAAATTGTTACTCTTAATTTAACCCCTTGTTGGTTCTTATTAGTGTTCAAGCTCTACAAACATGAGTTAATATTTCTTGTATGGGAAAACTTTTTTAGTATTTTGGATCTCAATTAGTGAATTGCAGATCAAATATTTGATATTGCTTGAATTTTTATCTACAATGGCTTTTCAGTCTCATTTTGGGTGAAGAAATCTTTCAGAGAACTGCTTTGCAATACTGTACACATGTATCCACTTCACTAATTTTGTGAATACAAACAAATCTGTCATGTTCTGCTTATTGTTTTGTGGGAAATATTTTTCACCAGAGATGGAAGGAACTGGTACAATGGGACAGGTTGTTTATCCCACTCCCACACATGTCAGAACTAGAACATCCCTTCCACTATGTGGATGCTTGAGCTGTGTGTCTTCCCCAGAAAGGTTTTAAGCAGTCTCTGCAGTTATTGGTTTCCTGTGGTGCAAGGACCTACGGCAAGCCAGTAACAAATCAACGGGTAGCCAAATGGATAGTTGTGCAATCTACACTCAACCATCTTGCAGGAGGAAACCCAGGGACAATTTAAGGGTCACAACAGCCATTTTATGGCTCCTCCTTGGGAACCTCTCAATTGGGTTCCAGTTGATGTACACAATGCTGCTACATGGAGCAATTTTCAATCATTTACTAAACATTACTGTCTAGATTTGTGTGGTCTCTGACCTGCCTTTGTTACATTGGTCCCAACAGCTGGTGTTTTTCTCTCTCTCCTCCAAAGTACAGCACTTCTACAGTGTGTGAATGATGCAAAATGATGAAACAACTTAGATTTTACCTCACATGGTTGACTTCATTCTTCAAATAGTGTGCATTCTTCAGACACTGCCTCAACCTATCTATTTGGAAGCACAGCAGGGGCGTAGTTTTGTGATGGAGTTTGTGTTTAATTAGTTTTTGTCTAGCTTCAGGCAAAAACCCAGTGGTGCAGATCCTATATAGTATCAATTTTGGCATCTTTTTAATAGTGTTGAAACTGAAGTGCACATTTATATTTATATGATGCAGGAGACCACGTGTGACACTACTTGTATGCAATATCATGGCATTTATATACATGCTCAGTACATGGTTCCCCAGAACTTAAACAAGGCTATGCTGCTGTGATGTGGCAAGGATGCCTATCATTCAAAGAACAAAGAAGCTCCTACAAGGTAGGTGATATTTTTCCTTTGTAAATTTTAAGGAGTTCAATAAGAGAAGCGGTATACTAACTCCGAACAATGGGAGAGGGGAGGGATTCGACTTCCACCCAAAACAGGTGTAAATTTGGCAGAGTGGCCACGCAACCTTCTCTAAGCTGGTAGAGGAGGCCCCAGCCGTTTTCGGGTGGGGGCGACATTTGAATGCTGCCAGTGAGTTGTGGGCGCTAAACAAGCATCCCACTGTAGCTCGTTGGTTGTAAGAAGGTGGGAAATTGGCCAACTCTCTCACTGAACTGGCCGGCAGTTTGGACTGGGGGAGGGGGAGCGGGAGCAGATGTCTGGTCAAGCACTAGCCAGCAACAGGCCACAGTATTTTTGTGGAGCCAGGAGGAGCATTTCTGGCTCCACAGATATGCTCGCCCAAAATATCTGGGCCTTAAATGGCTTTTTTTAGGGATCGCTGATTAGGATGCTCACTGCCGGGTACAAGAGGGCGGAGCCTTAGCATGGGAATACTCTGCCCATTTGTACCTGAAAGTTGCAAACGGGGTCCTACAACTAGCATAGGACTGTGATTTGCATATTTAAGCAGCGTCCCACCCAAAACAAGTGAGCCTGCTGCTTGCCCATTTACGGGTCTGCCTGCAAACTGCACCAGGCAGGCCTTGGGATTCACGAGGGTGGTGGAGGAGCCCTCCCCAGCCGCCCATTTTTTTCAGCGAGAAACAGGTGGCTGGCAGTTGAAAATGACCCTCAATGTTTTTTTTCAAAGTTGTGCAGTCATATTGTGGGCATCAAAACAAACGTGCAGTTTAGTTTTTATATTCTTTATAAGATGTGAATGTATACATAACGACATAATATGAGCGACTCCAGGAATGGGCCCATGTAATTGAGCAATAGTTGTTACAAAAAATTTAATTTCAAAATTTCCTCATGACTGCTGAGAACATTTTTTTTGTAATTTTGCATTTTATTTGCAATGAGTAGGAGGCTCCAATTTCTGATTTTCAAATCAGATTTTTGGTTTGTTACAACTTTTATTTCTATTTTACAAAAGCTTTTTGTTTCCAACTAAAGCAATGCTCTTTCTGTGCAATTTAGTTTCAGATTAGATTTTAATCGTCTAAATATTTAGATTAGCAGCCTCAATAACTTAACCCCACAAAGAATACTGTACATGTGACTGGGAGAGAGGGGAGATGGGTTTCTTTTCACTTTTACAGGTGTGTGAATATTCTTTGTGTGTGCTTGTTCTACTTTGCAAATAGTTGACAGGCCAGTCCTGCACAGAGCAGGATGTGTGTGGTTACCCTACAATTTCAGTTAGTGTTTGCAACTTTTAGTTCCAATTATGAGGTGATGATGTTGTGAGAGCAATTTTGTCCTGTCATGATTTCAGTTGAAGGCCTAGTTTGAAAGTCACAAATTTTAAGACTTGTCAAGTTTCCAAGAGGCCCAGATGTTTACCCCTCTTAAACATTGAACAACATAGCACAAATTTACTGCTGCTTGTGGAAATTCTATTGAATGTGAATGTTGCAGAGAGAGAGAGAGAGAGATGATGCCTACTTTGCAGTGGGCCACACACAGAAAAGTCTTATGGAGAGGCAAAGCTTTTTTCTTTGTAAGAAGAAAGCTTTCCATATGGGTATGATTTGAAAGACCTCCAATACTTTTTAAAAAGCTGAACCTTCGGTACACTTCAAACCTGCAGCCCATCGCCTTTAATTGCATGCAGGCTGAAACCAAATCAAATGCCCTTGACTCGGGAGTGTTGCATAAAACTGGTGACAGGTTTACATGGACCCCTTGGATCGTGAGCCAGTTAAGTGATCAGTAAAGTAGTCTCCGAGGCTGTACAAATGCTGACTGTCAGCCTGGACTCTGACCTAAAAAGGTGTATTGATGTCTTAAAGCTTGTTTTTTAAAAAAAATATAAAATGGTGAGCACAAGACTCATGTTCATCAGACCATTTCCTAAAATAAAGGACTTTGGTGCAAAAGCTATTAACTAATGACTGACTGTAACATCACTTTAGTGTCTTGAAGTCCAGAGTCCATTGTTTCAATTGTGCATCATCTAGTTACATTACCTCCAAGAAATAATTGGGAAGTTGATGATGTTCATTCAGGCCCCTAAATTCTAGTGTTGGTGTGTTTGAATTTAACCCATTGTGAACTGGATAGTAAGATTGCTTTTTATAATTTGAACAAACGTCAAAGTCATGAATTAGTCTTCTGCCTGAAGTGTTAATCGTAGAGTAAAAATTGATTTGTAATAGAATGAAGACGAAAGCCTTGAGGTTTACAAGTGAAGAAAATTTCAAAACAGGCTTTTAATAGAATCAACAATACTGTACATGAAATTGAATCATTCAGTAAGGAAGTAGAATTGGGTTGATTGCAGTCATTAATGCTGTTTCAATGAGGGTTGTATAATGGAATGTTACCCGGCAACAGAGATTTCCCTAGTGTGGTGCCAATTATGCAACGTGAATTTGGAATTCCAAACAAACAGCTAACAGTTGCAGCTAAAGATGCTTTGAAAGCTGGAAATATATGGCAGAATTAATTTGTTTTTTCCTCTGGTAATTCAGAAAAGAATTTTTCCATTAATGGCAAACATATGAGATGTTGTGCAGTGCAATATTGTCGGGTTTTTTTCTGTGTTTTTAAAAAAAAAATCAGATCTGTCTTTGCTCACCTGGATTTATAGTCCTGTCTTGGGCAGCCAACTTCAACATTGTAATACATGTATTAAAATGGTGGCCAGCTACAAGTTGATAGTGTAAACTTTCCTAGAATTAATATCCTAGGTATGCTGGTTTCTGTTGCTTTAGAATTGGTAATTGTTCCAGTTGCAGCAAGGGTAAACTTCGCAAGCATAGACATATACTGGGTTTGCTAAAATACATACTTTCATATTTAATGCTACATCCATTTGTGTAATTAAATGATCTTATCATTGACCAATGGATTCTAGGGTGAGCCATTCAGGAAGTGAACCATCTTTGAGTTGCACTGCAGCTAGATGCCCAGTTTTGAATTGAAGAGTAAATCTGAATGGTTACATTGGTTCCAAAAAGATTTCAAAATCAGCCCTGGTTTTCATATTGGTTTCTTTATGGTTTAGAAGTGATCTGCTGGGCTTCCCCAAAGGCTCAATGACTTTTTATCTGGTTAAAAGCCTTACATTTGATTCTTGATCCTTGCTTAGTTAGTTGATCTCAACCAGGTGACAGTAGAAGTGCGACAGTTGGCCATGGCAGCCTCTGGGTTAAGAGAAAATTGACCAGGGTTCTTAATCTAATGACCTCTGCTGGAAATGTGGACATAATCAGGCTTGAGAGCAAAGCTCCCATGGTTGGATAGCTTGAATATGCACACTGTGAAGGTTCATGCATGAATAGTATAATTGGTCAAGGTGCCACTGGGAGTCCAGTGCATATCGAACTCTACCCGATCAAAGAGTTGATCCTTTCAGGAGAGGAGAAAATTGGCAAGGAAATAATGAGAATGCCCTGCTCATATAACATAACATGAGCAACCTAGTTGATAACTAGATCAAATTAGTACCTAGAGTGGTACTCGTCTTGCACCAGGTCAGTAGTAAGTGTAGGTGTGTATCAGATGTCAACCTTTTTAAGTGTTGAAGTTGGTCAGAGAGCCTCTCTAAAACTTGTCGGGGTCAGGAGCCTACCCGAGTGCCGCAGTGCTGTCCAGGGGCATGAGTCATTACAGATAAAATGTAATATGTTACAAATCAAGTTAACTACCAGTTTAAGTACAATGCAATAACAAATATTTTGCATGAAAGAATATTTAGCAATATATCTGTCAACTTTCAGAACGTCACTGTCCACTGGCACAGCGAGCTTGAAGCAGATAGGAGTAGGTTTTATAAATTAGTGCTCCTGCTGTAGAACTTCACACACTATGGATGTACATTTTGAGAATTTGGGGATGGAATTTAAACTTTCCCAATGTGATTTTCCAATCACTAAAATTAGAATTAATAGATACAAAATTATGCAGTGCCCTGACTGCCACACCTGAGTTCTTGATATGTGTCCCTAGTGACAGCTAATTGGTAAAATCTACCCCATATTAACAATCGGCTTCCTACCGGTCCAGGAATATACTCCAGAGTCATACTGTTTCTGGGAATTAAAATGCTGCTTACATGAACCTTGCCTCTAACAGTTTGTGAAGCGCTTTGAGATGTGTTAAAAACGCTGTATAAAGCTGTATATAGCTGATAAATGAAAGTCTTTATCCTGTTCATCTTATCCTAACCCTAAAACATTAGTACTTCTGTTAACCCTAAATCTGAGCTCCCTTTCCCACTAGCATATGTTAAAGCTACAGTTGAAACAGCAGCCATGTAGAATATATTGCCACTTATAATTATATTAATTAATCCCAACTTTCCAGTTCTGCTTTGAAGACAAGAGGAATATGTTGATGACAGCAGTGTGAAGATGAGGATCATTGCAGCTTGCTTTTTGCAATTCATTTCTCTTTCAAATTTTAAAAAGTACTAGATCTGCAGTTGGAAGATGTCCCCCCCCACCCCCCCTTGAGTGTGTATTTGTCGCAATTCCAGATTTCCTGTCGAATTAGCTCCTCTCCATGCCCTTGGGGAAGAGGGAAAGTTGTGAGTTTTGCAACTTGTACAAGCCACGTTTCCTATCTCGCAGATCAGGGCAATCTGGAAGAACGGTTGGCGAGACGAGCAGGAAACCATGCGTGCGTGGCTCTCTTGAGCGCCAGGGAAAAATTGGTGAGGAACCTGGCTCAGCCTCCCAGTGCCAGGAAATTATATTAATTAATCCCAACTTTCCAGTTATGCTTTGAAGACAAGAGGAATATATGGATGACAGCAGTGTGAAGACGAGGATCATTGCAGCTTGCCAGGAAATCAATGATCACCCTCAACCGATGGGTGCTCAAGCCTCCACCTCGCACCCTCTCAACAAACTTCACTCAAGCATCAGCTTGGGTCAGTTTCACCCTGTGTTGCAGTGCCTTGTAATTAACACAAAGAAACTGACTCAGCTGGTTTAAGGGCATCGAATCTGGATTGAAGCACAACAGGTTTGCAGTGACATTAAGTTGGTTATTGTCTGGGGGAATCATCAGTTTATCAGTAACAGGTGTTAGCCATGGCTCAGTGGCAGCATTCTTGCCTCTGAGTCAGAAGGTTGTGGGTTCAAGTCCCACTCCAGAGACTTAACACACAATCTAGGCTGACACTTCATGGCAGTATTGAGGGCGCGCTGTGTGAGGTGGCATCTTTCAGATGAAGTGTTAAACCAAGGCCCTGTCTCTGTTCTCAGGTGGACATAAAAGATCTCTTGGGATGAAAAAATGGAAATCTATTCTAACAGCAAGTAATTGGTGTTGTCCGGGTACAAAACAGGTACAGCAAATAAATAAATAAATAAAGACAGACTTACATTTATATATCGCCTTTCAGGATGTTCCAAAGCACTTCACAGCCAATTAAGTACTTTTGAAATGTTGTCACTAATTAGATCAGTGTTTACACAAACCTATGAATGTGCTCCACTCTAATGGCAGGCGATGGTGATTATCATGACAGTGATTACGATGTCTAAAATTTTAGGTTCTGTCCTTCAAAACTAGCCTTAATTTCTGTAGAACATATTTTTTGAATCTTCCTCTTTCATGTGTCCAGTAGCAAAGTCTAGAATTTTCTACCAGTGTTTTTAATTCACTTTTTGGATTATAGCCACTTTACACATCTTTTTGAATCTGATATGCACTTAAAAACACCATTAAACAGAGCAGATTCTCCATTTAAAATTAATATAATCTGCCTTCTCGCGAGAGACACAGTTCTGGTTGATACAATCTGAAGTAAACTCTAGCCTTTAAAGCGAATTGGCTGGCTGATTTTTGCCACCCTCTCCCTTCCAGTAAGCATATTTAGAGGAATTTCAGTAGATCTCCCAACAACATTGGACTGACCTCCCCCATAGAGTGAACGTATTGAGGCCGAAATAGAAAAAAAAACCCTGGTTGTTCGCTTTGACCTGTAGACAGGCTATAAGTATCATCACTTGAGTGAAATAGGCAGATCATTTGAACAATTTGTGTGTTTTAGTTTTTCGCAAAGAAGCATTCACACATGAATATGTTAAAATTCCCTTCTCTAAACTAAACTTTAAGCAAACGAGGTTTGTGCCCTCAAGCAAAATTTGGAGAAGATATCCTTTCAGACAGCTGGAATGTTTCTGTAGTGTTTTGAGGATTTGAGGAAAAAAGATGTTATCATTTTGGAATGCTGATTTTTGTTTAATGTGAACAATTACAACTTTTTGCTGAACTGCTTTTCAGCAGCTTCTAGTAATAATTTGCTTTAAGGACTGAAATTTCAAGTATATGTTGGGATTGCAGTTTAAGTTTATACTAATTTACTTCATCCTAATAACATCAATAAGAGGAGGGGTGGGGGTGGAGGTGGAGGTGAGCTTCTAAAAAAAATACTTAACGTATTTGTCTGACATACCTATGTTAATTTGTGATAAAGCTTTCAACTTACCTTAATAACAACACAAAGCATTTATCCAGTTGATCAAATAACACAAACAGCCCAGTTAAATAACAAGGCTGTAATTCATTTGCACCCAATTTTACCTTTTTAAAAAAAAGAGAACAAAGCACTGATGAAACCTGAATTTAGTGCAGCCAAAAAATGGCTAAAATACACACCAAAAGATGTTTTGAGAGGGAACACATTTAAAACTTAAATGTACCATTGAAAATAGAGCTAGCACGGTAGCTATAAAATTAAAGTGTCGACTGTTCATCTAAGAGACTATTTAATTCCAAGTCATTGTTGAGATTGCAGCTTCCTTCTGGACTTTGGTCTCCTTGAGGATCTTATCAGGCAATTCATTCACATTCCTCCCACTGTTGATTGGGTGTGTGTCTGCTCTCCATTGTCGCAACATATACATTTTCCAGCATAGATAAGTGGGTCCCCTGAATAGTTTTCTCTGCAAGTATGGAGACACTGAGGCCAATTATATCTATTCTGCTGCCAGCCTGGTTGAGATCAGCTGACTTAGTATGGACCAGGGATTGAAGCTCAGACTTTCTTGGTATCTATGGCTCTGTATCACTGGGTGGTGCATTTACTCATTTAAGTCATTGAGGGAAATGCAAGTGGTTTTACCTTTTTTATACATGAAAGTGATTGTGACTTTAGCTACAGACAATTGATATCTTTGTCCCAATATAATGACTGGGAGCTGGCCACAAACCACATTGCAGCTAAGGGTACCTCTGTAATATCACCCGTCTCCGCCCCTGCCTCAGCTCATCGGCTGCTGAAACCATCACTCATGCCTTTGTTACCTCCAGACTCGATTATTCCAATGCTTTCCTGGCCAGCCTCTCACCTTGCACCCTCTGTAAACTTGAGCTCATCCAAAACTCTGCTGCCCAAATCCTAATTCGCACCAAGTCCATCACCCCTGTGCTCACTGCCCTAGATTGGCTCTCAGTTCAGCAACGCCTCAATTTTCAAATTCTCGTCCTTATTTTCAATTCCCTCTATGGCCTCTCCCCTCCCCATCTCTGTAGCCTCCTGCAACCCTCAGATCTCTGTGTGCTTCACCAATTCTGGTCTCTTGCACATTCCCGATTTTAATCGCTGCATCGTTGGTGGCAGTGCGTTCAGCTGCCTAGGCCCTAAGGTCAGGAATTCCCTCCCTCCTCTTTTTTTAAGATGCTCCTTAAAACCTACCTCTTTGGCCAAGCTTTTGGTCACCTGCTGTAACTTTGCCTTCATATGTGGCTCGGTGTCAAATTTTGTTTGGTAACGCTTTTGCGCCTTGGGACGTTTTACTATGTTAAAGGTGCAATATAAATGTAAGTTGTTGTAACTCTGATCCCATTCTTAGTGGCGATTTTTGGCGACCGAGGTGGACCTATATAATGATTGGCTATTTTTTGCAGGAGACAAGTGCCCAGTGTGCATGAGGTGCTTGTATACATTTAGCCAAATCTCCTCTGAAAGGGAAGAGTGGGTATCTGTGCTGTTCAGTAGATGAGATGGAATGCATTGGTTTCTGGGGTGCAATGCTGGTTACAGCAGTTACAGTAGAGCAACTGTGTAGATAGATTTTGCTAGAGGTTGTTTAGATGTGATAACTTTAGATTTGATGTATTTGGTATAGTGCAAAAAGCCAAATTTATATTGATACACTACGAATTTGGTGCTGAATTCACATCAGTATCAGATGGTCTGATACCTCATGTATGGGAAAGCAAAGTATCTTTGCACAGCAGTTTTAAAATTCAGGCATAATGTTTTTAGGGAACGTCCTAAATATATGGCATCCAAATGCTGAGTAAATGTCCAAGTTCAAGAGGTTTTCTTGGAGGGGGAGGGGAAAAAATACCACACACAGGCTTGCACACTATATTGAGATTTGAAAGGCTTGTTTAAACATTGTGTCCAGCAGTGTCTGTGCTACTTTAAAAAGTTAGTTTGCAGTAGATTTAAAATGCCCTGGAGGTCCAAGAGACCATTATGCACTAGATTTACACACAATGCCATGTCAAATGAAATGGTGTGAGACTGCCACAACCCCCCCCCCCCTTTTTTTCCTCCTCCTTCCTTCCTTCCACCCCCCCCCCCCCCACCCACCCCCCGTAGTCTCAGTCCACACTGCTCCAAAGTTCAGACCCTGACTCTAGATTTATACGACAACTTTCGCATCCGTATAATGTAGAACGTAATGAGATGCTACTATGTACCTTTTTATATTTCTCCGGTTTAGATTTTTTTTTTCCATTTTGTGGCCTGGGCTGAATTATATTATTGGCAGTAGTCCTGATCCCATGTATGAATATGATAATGAAAAGGCCGTTCTTAATCTGGCAAATTACACTAGCAGTGAGGATTTAATGGCAGCAGTTTAGGAAGACTGCACAGCATTCATGCAGAAGGATGATCTTGAGCTGCTCTGACTCAATTAAGTTAGTAATTTTTGTAATTTTTTTTTTGCAAAGGACATATATTGGGAAAATGGGTATTAGTTTGGTTGATTTGTGAATTGAATCTTCAGAACTTTTCTTGAGCTTTCTTTTGGGGGAGGTATTGAAGCTTCAGGAAAGCTGAGAGAGTAGGGGAGCCACATTAATTGCTTTTGTCCATGTGCTACCACTATGTCCATAAGCACAAGGTGCTCTGATTCTGTCTGCCTAGAAGGCATTGTTCAGGTATAATAGTTAAACTGGAAAAGGTGACTAAATAATATGCTATAAAGGCTGTAAAAATTATACAGCACCTGTTTTGAGTGTGTGCAGTATCTATTTAAACTTACCTATAATGCCACTATGTTTTCAAACCTAAAAGGAATGATTTGTTCCATCTCCTCCCCCATCCACCACCTGATTCCGCTCTGCCCCCCCCCCCCCTCCCCCAGCATCCGAAGGTACTAACTCTTGTAAAAGAAAAGGAATTTGCACTTACACAGCACCTTATGTCCTCCGGTCATACTGAAGCACTTTACAATCAATGGATTGCCTTTGAACTGTGGTAGCCAATTCCACAAGGTCCCACAAACAGCAAATGAATGACTGACCAAATGGTGGTGTTGGTTGGAATGTTGGCCAGGACACAGAACTTCCTGCCCTTTGAATAATGCCAGGTGGACATTTTATATCCACCTGTGCAGGCAGAGGAGGGCCCCTGTTTAACATCTGCTCTGAAAGACAACAGCTCGGACAATGCAGCATGCCTCAGAACTGCATCGCATGTGTCTGCTGTGATCATGTGCTCATGGCAGTATTGGGGCTTGAACCCCTAACCTTCTGACCCAAGAGGCAGAAGTGCCACCAACTGAGCCAGACTAATACTAGTTTAGTTCCACGTACCCTTTGCTGTCAGCTGTGGCTCAGTGGTAGCACTCTCACCTCAGTCAGAAGGTTAAATTTTCACTCTAGAGACTTGAACATAAAATCTACGGTAACACTTCAGTGTAGTGCTGAGGGAGTGCTGCACTGTTGGAGGTGCCGTCTTTCAGATAAGATGTTAAAGCAAGGCCGCATCTGCCCTGTTCGGCGGACATAAGCACATAAGAAATAGGAGCAGGAGTAGGCCATGTGGCCCCTCGAGCCTGCACTGCTATTCAGTGGCTGATCATGGCTGATCTTCAACCTCGATGCCACTTTCCTGCCCGATCCCCATATCCCTTCATTCCCTTAGTGTCCAAAATTCTATCGACCTCAGCCTTGAATATACTTAACGACTCAGCATCCACAGCCCTCTGGGGTAGAGAATTCTAAAGATTCAAAACCCTCTGAGTGAAGAAATTCTTCCTCATCTCAGACTTAAAAATGGCTGACCCTTTATCTTGCGACTATGCCCCCTGGTTCTAGACTCTCCAGCCGGGGGAAACAACCTCAGCATCTACCCTGTCAAGCCCCCTCAGAGTCTTATGTTTCAATGAGATCACCTCTCATTCTTCTAAATTCTAGAGACTATAGCTCAACCTCCTCATAGGACAACCCTCTCATCCCAGGAATCAATCTAGTGAACCTTAGTTGCACCGCCTCTAAGGCAAGTACATCTTTCCTTAGGTAAGGAGACCAAAACTGTGTGCAGTATTCCAGGTGAGGTCTTACCAAAGCCCTGTACGGTTATAGTAAGACTTCCTTACTCTTGTACTCCAACCCCCTTGCAATAAAGGCCAACATGCCATTTGTTTTCCTAATTGCTTGTTGTACCTGCATGCTAACTTTTTGTGTTTCTTGTACGAGGACCCCAAGTCTCTCTGGACACCAACATTTAATAGTTTCTCACCATTTAAAAAATATTCTGCTTTTCTATTCTTCCGACCAAAGTGAATAACCCCACATGATACTCCATCTGCCACCTTCTTGCCAACTCACTTAACCTGTCTATATCCCTTTGCAGACTCTGTGTCCTCCTCACAGCTTACTTTCCCACCTAGCTTTGTATCATCAGCAAATTTGGATACATTACACTCGGTCCCTTCATCCAAGTCATTAATATAGATTGTAAATAGCTGAGGCCGAAGCACCGATCCTTGCGGTACCCCACTAGTTACAGCCTGCCAACCTGAAAATGACCCGTTTACCCCTACTCTCTATTTTCTGTCTGTTAACCAATCCTCTATCCATGCAAATAAGTTACCCCCAACGCCATGAACCCTTATTTGGGGAACAACCTTTTATGTGGCACTTTTGAAATGCCTTTTGAAAATCCAAATATACTACATCCACTGGTTCCCCTTTATCTACCCTGCTAGTTACATCCTCAAAAAACTCTCAGAAATTTGTCAAACACAATTTCCCTTTCATAAAACCATGTTGATTCTGCCTAATTATATTATGATGTTCTATGTGCCCTGTTACTACTTCCTTAATTATGGATTACGGCATTTTCCCGATGACTACTGTCAGGCTAACTGGCCTGTAGTTCCCTATATCCTCTCTTCCTCCTTTCTTGAATAGTGGGGTTACATTTGCTACTTTCCAATCCGCTGGGACTGTTCTAGAACCAAGGGAATTTTGGAAGATCATAACCAATGCTTCCACTATCTCTGCAGCCACCTCTTTTAGAACCCGAGGATGTAGGCCATCAGGTCTGGGATTTATCGGCTTTTAGTCCCATTCATTTCTCAAATACTTTTTCTTTACTGATTTTAATTACTTTAAGTTCCTCACTCTCATTAGCCTCTTAGTTCCCCACTATTTCTGGTATGCTTTTTGCATCTTCTACTGTGAAGACAGATACAAAATATTTGTTTAACGTATCTGCTATTTCCTGATTCCCCATTATAATTTCTCCTGTCTCAGCCTCTAGGGGACCAGCATTTACTTTTGCTACTCCCTTTTTTTTTATATACCTGGTAGAAGCTCTTACAATCCGTTTTTATATTTCTTGCTAGTTTACTTTCATATTCTATTTTCTCCCTCTATCAATTTTATGGTTGTCCTTTGCTGGTTTCTAAAACTCTCCCAATCCTCAGGCTTACTACTCTTCTTGGCAGCATTTTAGGCCTCTTCTTTTAATCTAATACTATCCTTAACTTCTTTAATTAGCCATGGATGAATCACTTTTCTCATTGAGTTTTAATTTCTCAATGGAATGTATATTTGTTGAGCATATTGAAATATTTCTTTAAATGTTTGCCATTGCTTTTCAACCATCATACCGTTTAATTTAATTTCCCAATCTACCTCAGCCAACTCTCCCCTCATACCTACGTAATTGGCTTTAAGTTTAGGACTCTAGTTTCGGACTTAAGTACGTCACTCTCAAACTCAATGTGAAATTCATCATATTATGATCACTCTTCCCCAGAGGATCCATTACTGTGAGATTACTAATTAACCCTGTCTCATTACACAACACAAGATCTAAAATAGCCTGTTCCATGACGTATTGCCCTGGGAAACCGTCTCGAATGCATTCCATGAACTCGTCCTCCAAACTACCTTTACCAATTTGATTTGCCCAGTCTATATGAAGATTAATGTCTCCCATGTTTACTGCATTACCGTTGTTACAAATTCCTATTATTTCACCATTAATACTCTGTCCAATGGCATAGCTACTATTAGGGGGCCTATAAACTACTCCCACCAATGTTTTCTGCCCCTTGTAAAAGATCCCGTGGCACTGTTTTGAAGAAGAACAGGGGAGTTCTCTGCGGTGTCCTGGCCAATATTTATCCCTCAACCAACATCTCTTTTAAAGTAAAGCAGATTATCTGGTCATTATCTAATTGCTGTTTGTGGGACCTTGCTGTGTGCAAATTGGCTGCTGCGTTTCCAACATTACAACAGTGACTACACTTCAAAAGTACTTCTTTGGCTGTAAAGCACATTGGGACGTCCTGAGGTCGTGAAAGGCGCTATATAAATCATCAGTGCTATAGAACTGCAATTGCTCACCTGAAATCAACTGACTTGCCACAGAGGAGAGGTGTGTGTGTGTGTGTGTGTGTGTGTGTGTGTGTGTTCTCTTCTGTAACTGTGGTGCACTTTTACAATAAATAACAACTTTAAAAAAAAACAGCACTGCTCTTGCATTATTTCCTGCATTACCCCATCAGTCTAATGTTGTCTCTCCATGAATACATTTATTTAATTAGCTTTATTCAAGTTTTTTTTTAAATTGTATATCTTGTCAACAGTTAGCTACATACTTAAAAAAATTAAGGTTAATGACATATCTAAAAGATTATTACATTATTTAAAAATACTGAAATTATCTGAGCATGGATGATTGGACATCTGCTTCCTTAAGGGATAACATTATTTTCACAAGACTACTGTTAAATGTTAAAATTGTTCATTGTGATTTTTGCAGCGGTACTTTAATCAATGCTAAATCTGTTATTGGAGGTATGATGGCATAGGGACGATGTTACTGGACTAGTAATCTGGAGGCCTGGAGTTGAAATCCTACCATGACCGTTTGAAAATTTGAATGCAGTTTTAAAAAAAAAATCTGGAAATAAAAAAAGCTGGCATCCATAAAAGTGACCACGAAGCTATCTGATTTTCATGAAAAGCCAACTGGCTCATTAATGACCTGCCATCCTTGCCTGATCTGGCTGATATGTGACCCCAGTCCCCCACCAACTTGGTTGATTCTTAACTCTCCTCCAAAGTGGCCTAGCAAGCCACTCGGTTGCATTAAACCAGTAAAAAGAATAATAAGACCTTCACCACATGGATTGCAGTGGTTCAAGAAGGCGGCCCACCACCACCTTCTCAGGGCTACTGGGGATGGGCATTAAACGGTAGCGATGCCCATATCCCGAGAATGAATTTAAAAAGTAGAATTAAGTACATAAAGATTTAGCAGGCGGCATTGGGGATACTGTTGCACTAAAATGTACATAGCGCATAGCTTAAATGTCATTTTATTTTTACAGATATAGTAAGAACTTGAATGTACTATGTTGTAACTTCACTGAAAATTAGAATGAATAAGCAGCATGTATCAGACCACACTTGGAGTATTGTGCACAGTTTTGGTTTCATATTTTTTAAAAAAAGGTTATAGAGACATTGGAGAGGATGCAAAAAAGATTTACAAGGATCATACCAGAACTGAGGATATCCTTATCAGGAAAGCCATGATGTGGAGATGCCGGTGATGGACTGGGGTTGACAATTGTAAACAATTTTACAACACAAAGTTATAGACCAACAAATTTATTTTAAATTCCACAAGCTTTCGGAGGCTTCCTCCTTCCTCAGGTGAATGGTGTGGAAATGCTTATCAGGAAAGGCTAAACAGGCTGGGACTCTTTTTTTTTTCCTCTCTAGAAAAGAGAAGGGTTTGAGGGTTGACCTGATAGAGGCCTTTAAGATAATAGGGTAGACGTAGAGAAAATGTATGCACTTGTGGGAGTCCATAACTAGAGGTCATAAATATAAAATAATCGCTAATAAATCAAATAGGGAATTCAGGAGAAACCTCTTTACCCGAAGAGTGGTAAGAATGTGGAATGCGCTACCACAAGGAGTAGTTGAGGCAAATAATATAAATGCATTTAAGGGAAAGCTGGATAAGTACATGAGGGAGAAAGGAATAGAAGGGTATCCTGAGAGTTGGATGAAGTGGGGAGGGAGGTGGCTCGTGTGGAGCACAAACGCTGGCATCGACCAGTTGGGCCGAGTGGCCTGTTCTGTGCTGTAGTTTCAATGTAACTCGATGCATTAAATATTTGTATCCTTAAAACTTCGGGGGTGTTTTTACTGATTTGTATTCATCTGGCCATTAAGATATCCAGTGATGTGATGGCTAAAGTTCTAAAAATGACTTTGAAAGCTTGTACATATTATTATATACAGTAGTCTTAATAATCCTACGTATAGCTACTACTGTATGATACTTGTGAATCTTCCCACTAAAGGCATATAGTTTGAGGCTCTCGAAGGAAACGTGTGCTTGGGATGACGTCATATACTAATCTTTTTCTCAAGCCATGCAAAATGATTTTTAGTGAAATGTCCAAGGGATGGTGATTGGCAAGAGTTTTACACTTTGATTTGTTGTGTGAAATGAGATTTTGATTATATTTGTTGGAAAACCTAAACCATTGTAGGTGTAACTATAAAGAAAAAACATGCTAGTAAGTTTTTTAAAAAAAATACATTTTTGAAATGTACTATCTATTTCTGTAGCTGTTGTACTTATTAATGACTGTAATAAATGATCCAGTGACTATTGTGATGAAACAGCAACTTGCATTTATATAGAAAGGTTTAACATAGAAAGAAGTCCCAAGACACTTCAAAGGCATAATCAGTTAAAAATTGACACTGGGCCAAAGGAGACATAAGTAAGGGTGACGAAAAGCATGGTCAAAAGTGGCTTTAAGGAGGGCCTTAAAGGTAGAGAGATTAGAGAGGCAGAGGTGTTTATGGAGGGAATTCCAGAGTTTGAGGTCTAGACGGCTGAAGGCAAGGCTGCTAATGGTGGGACAAAGTAAGCGGGGGATGCACAAATGACCAGAGTTGAAGGAATCCAGAGCTCTCGGAGGATTTTACAGTTGGAGGAGGTTACAGGGATGGGGGAGAATTTTAACATGAGGATGAGAATTTTAAATTGGAAGCATTGGGAGACCAGGAGCCATTGTAGGTCAGCGAGCCCAGGGGTGATGGGTGAGCAGGACTTGGTGTGGCTTAGGATATGGGCATCAGAGTTTTAAATGAGCTGACGTTTATGGAGGGTGGAACATGGGAGACCAGCCAGGAGAGCATTTGAACAGTCAAGTCCAGGAGGTAACAAAAGCATGGGTGAGGGTTTCAGCAGCTGATGGGCTGAGGCAGGGACAGGACAGGTTATGTTTTGGAGATGGAAGTAGGGGGTCTTTGTGATGGAGAGGATTTGAGGTTAGAAGCTCAAAGTTGCAAATACTCTGGGTCAAGACAGTGGCTGGGGAATGGAATGGAAGTGGTGGCGAGGGTGTGGAGTTTGTGGCAGGGCTGAAGATGATGGCTTCCCGATGTTTAACTGGAGGAAATTGCAGCTCGTCTAGGACCGGATGTCAGACAAACTGTCTGTCTGGTAACATAGGCAATGGAGGGGTCGCGAGAGGTGATGATGAGGTCGAGCGGAGTGTCCTCAGAGTACATGTGGAACCTGACGCTATGTCTTTGGATGATGCCACTGAGGAGCAGCAGGTAGATGAAGGAATAGGAGGACGCCAAGAATAGATCCTGGGGGGATTCCAGAGATAACGGTGCAAAGGCGGGAAGAGAAACCATTACTGGAGATTCTCGGGCTTTGATGGGATAAGAGTGGAATCAAGCAAGTGCAGCCCCACTCGGCTGGACAACGGAGGAGAGAGAAACAAGGGAACCTTGAGTTATTTGAAGGCCAGACACCTTTTTATGCTTTAGTAGACTGTTGCCAATTCCAGAAAATAGATCATTTTTTTTGCAGAATAACATTAATTCCTTGAGGATTTGTATATCACAGGGCTCCATTTCCAATTTCAATCCACTTTTGTTTTTTTTTTATTCGTTCACGGGATGTGGGCGTCGCTGGCGAGGCCGGCATTTATTGCCCATCCCTAATTGCCCTCGAGAAGGTGGTGGTGAGCCGCCTTCTTGAACCGCTGCAGTCCGTGTGGTGACGGTTCTCCCACAGTGCTGTTAGGAAGGGAGTTCCAGGATTTTGACCCAGCGACAATGAAGGAACGGCGATATATTTCCAAGTCGGGATGGTGTGTGACTTGGAGGGGAACGTGCAGGTGGTGTTGTTCCCATGCGCCTGCTGCTCTTGTCCTTCTAGGTGGTAGAGGTCGCGGATTTGGGAGGTGCTGTCGAAGAAGCCTTGGCGAGTTGCTGCAGTGCATCCTGTGGATGGTGCACACTGCAGCCACAGTGCGCCGGTGGTGAAGGGAGTGAATGTTTAGGGTGGTGGATGGGGTTCCAGTCAAGCGGGCTGCTTTATCTTGGATGGTGTCGAGCTTCTTGAGTGTTGTTGGAGCTGCACTCATCCAGGCAAGTGGAGAGTATTCCATCACACTCCTGACTTGTGCCTTGTAGATGGTGGAAAGGCTTTGGGGAGTCAGGAGGTGAGTCACTCGCCGCAGAATACCCAGCCTCTGACCTGCTCTCGTAGCCACAGTATTTATATGGCTGGTCCAGTTAAGTTTCTGGTCAATGGTGACCCCCAGGATGTTGATGGTGGGGGATTCGGTGATGGTAATGCCGTTGAATGTTAAGGGGAGGTGGTTAGACTCTCTCTTGTTGGAGATGGTCATTGCCTGGCACTTATCTGGCGCGAATGTTACTTGCCACTTATCAGCCCAAGCCTGGATGTTGTCCAGGTCTTGCTGCATACGGGCTTGGACTGCTTCATTATCTGAGGGGTTGCGAATGGAACTGAACACTGTGCAGTCATCAGCGAACATCCCCATTTCTGACCTTATGATGGAGGGAAGGTCATTGATGAAGCAGCTGAAGATGGTTGGGCCTAGGACACTGCCCTGAGGAACACCTGCAGCAATGTCCTAGGGCCGAGATGATTGGCCTCCAACAACCACTACCATCTTCCTTTGTGCTAGGTATGACTCCAGCCACTGGAGAGTTTTCCCCCTGATTCCCATTGACTTCAATTTTACGAGGGCTCCTTGGTGCCACACTCGGTCAAATGCTGCCTTGATGTCAAGGGCAGTCACTCTCACCTCACCTCTGGAATTCAGCTCTTTTGTCCATGTTTGGACCAAGGCTGTAATGAGGTCTGGAGCCGAGTGGCCCTGGCGGAATCCAAACTGAGCATCGGTGAGCAGGTTATTAGTGATGAGAGCAGAACTAGTAAACTGTGGTCTTATGGTCGGAACAATAATAAAGGGTGCAGTTGTACTGTCTCATATTGATATGCAGAAATTTCAGCAGCGCATTAGTGGGAATGTAGTAATATAGCTCCAATTTGACCCTGATCTGATTCTCAATTTCAGTTTTGTGAGACCTAATTGGGAGGGCTGTTTTAAACCATTCCTTCTTGACCAGGTGTGGAATAAAACTCCGCTGTGGTGTTAAGTTGGATTTAAAAAGTGCTGAGGCAGAGCAGTCCATTGGCCCTCTCTGTTTCTTCAAGGCAGTTTTTGAGAAAAGAGGTTGCTTTTGCCAACATGCTCAGAACATTAAAATTTTCACTGGCTCGGGACCGAAGGTCTGTGCGTGCATGTAAAGGCACGTGTCGTATGCTCTCCTGCGGACCGATGCATTTTGTCGTCAGTGAACATAACTTGAGTCATGCTGGCTGCGCTTCACACTCTGAAGTTACCAAACTGCAACCAATTTTGCAGGATTATCACCTCATAAAATTACTAGTGGGGGAAGGAAGCATTGCAAAATAATACAAATTTTAAAACTGTTGTGGTTATTTTCACCAGTCTCTCAATTATTTATAAGGATCCAACTTGTCTCAGGACAGATTAGTATTCTGCTTTCAGTTTGTATTCCCAATTGTCTTTGACATTTTGATTCTTAAAAAAAAACTAGATATGAATTTCTCTAATGTAAATAGAAGTATGCAATGGGATCTCCCAGGAATCAATATTGGGATCAATGCTTTCCTTGTTGTATGTAAATGACCTGGACTTCGGTATAGGAAGTACAATTTTGAAGTTTGTGAATAATACAAAACTTGGCAACGTAGTAAACAGTGAGGAGGATAGTAGCAGACTTCAGAAGGACATAGACCGGTGAAATGGACAGACACATGGAAGGTGCGGATAAGTGTGAAGTGATGCATTTTCGGAGGAACAACATGGAGAGGCAGTATAATCTAAATGGTGCTATCTTGAGCGGGGTGCAAGAGCAGAGGGATTTTGGGATACTTTTTCATAAATCTTTGAAGGTGGCAGCACATGTTGGTAAGGCGGATAAGAATGTGTATGGGATACTTGGCTTTGTAAATAGGGGCATTGAATACAAAAACAAGGAAGTCATGCTAACACTTTACAAATCACTAGCTAGGCCTCAGCTGGAGTACTGTGTACAGTTCTGGGCACCACACTTTAGGAAGGATGTCAAGGCCTTGGAGAGGGTGCAGAGGAGGTATACCAGGGATGAGAGACTTCAGTTATGTGGAGAGATTGGAGAAGCTGGGATTGTTCACCTTGGAGCAGAGAGGTTAAGGGGAGGCTTAATCGAGGTATTCAAAATAATGAGGGGTTTTGATAGAGCAAGTAGGGAGAAACTGTTTCCTCTGGTAAGTGGGTCAGTAACCAGAGGACATAGATTTAAAATAATTGGCAAAAGAACTAGAGGGGAAATGAGAATTTTTTTCTCACAGGGTTGTTAAGACCCGGAAAGCACTAACTGACAGGCTAATGGAAGCAGATTCCATAGGAACTTTCAAAAAGCAATTGGACATGTCCTTGAAGAGGACTAATTTGTAGGGTTATGGGGGAAAAGCTGGGGTGTGGGACTAATTGGATAGCTCCTTCAAAGAGCCGGCACTGGCACAGGCACGACAGGCCGAATGCCCTCCTTCTGTGCTGTAAGATTCAATGATTCTAAGTGAAGACTTCCCACATCCTGTTTTTTTTGGGCAATTGTCATAGGTAGGCCATTCACGCTGCAAACGGTCAGTCTCTCTGACACAGATTGATCTGACACTGATAGCTGATGAGCACAGACAGATGTGGAAAAGTTAGAGATTGTAATCTAAATGGGTAAAATACAAGTTTTCCAAACCCTAATGCTACACTGCTAACTGCTTTTAGAATGAAGTGAGACAATTGCACGGGCAGGAACGTGATTCCTGGTATTGGGACCTTTTTAGATTAATATAGAATGTTAATACTGATGGACCGATGATGTGGGTTGTTGCAGATGAAGAACTTGTGAAAAGAAAGTCGCCCTGGGAATCAAATTGAATGATGATGCGATCAGCGTTTCTAATTTGTGATAGCGATTGCACCCATGGCTGAATACGATCTGAGTCTTGGGAATAATGTAGAGTTCTGTGTTAGATAAGAGTTATTGTGAAAGGAATGTTCATTCGAAACAGTGATCAAGTGATAAATCGAATATAATCAAAATGAAATAAAGCATGTTGGGGGAGTGGCGGTGGAAGTTGGAAGGAGAATTGTTGGGGGGATTCCCCCCCACAATAGCAAAACGTAAGGCAGGGTTTAGACTGAAATTGCTATATGCTGAAAGGGTTAGATGAAGTAGGATGGGAGGAGGCTCGTGTGGAGCATAAACACTGACGTATACCAGTTGGGCCCGTTTCTCTGCTGTAAATTCTATGTAATGGTGCATTGTATAGGCAGAGGAGGAACCCAAGAAGGTAGCAAAGAGCAAAGTGTAGAAACGTTATAGCTTTCAGATCGTAAGGGACTAGGTTTTCTTATGTTAACTACTGTTAATCCATAGAGAGAGAGATGGTTCCATTTAAAAAAAAATCTCATTGTAAAAAAAAATTCTAAATTATTTTGGCATTGTATCAGTACTGGACATTACTGCTTCACTGTTGATAAAATGCTTTTACTTGGAAACATCTGTGCACTGCTAAATATTCAGCAACTAGAGAGCTTCCTGGGGTCAATGGCTTTGGATTGGCTCCCAAGTCAGTCAAACTATTGTCCCGTCCCCACTCCCCTTGAAATAGATGGAGACCTGCAGGCGATTGCTCCCGGTTAACTTGCGTCACTGGAATGGTTGTGGAGGGAAGGAGCCCTAAATTGAGAAGTAGCAATTTCTAAATGAACTGAGCTTGATTGAAACTTTTAATTGGTGTATGCCATTACAGGAGAAAGTGTCACCAGACCTTGTGTCTAAATTTGAATTAAGTCTGATTCCATATTGCAGAATACACTTCAGGAAAGTACTACTGATAACATGACCAAATCCAGTACAGCCACTGTGATGCAACATTAGTTAAACTTGTCCAATCAGGCTTTTAGTTGAGATTTCAGGCCAAAAATGTAACGGGCCATTTGTGTCAAATGTGAAGTAGTTTTTTGATACGGGTCAACGCAAAACTAGTAGTGTAACTTAGGGAGTTGGGTTGAAACTGTAATTAGATGGCACTTAAGGCAATAAATGTGAGACCGCTCCAGGAGATTGTCTTGCATCACGTTTCATGCTGGCTGCAGTGTGACTTGTTTTTTTAAAAAATGTTTTAATGTTAGCCTGCGCTCTGATCAACACTCTCATATCAAATTTTAACTGGCATTTGAAAGCCAGCAAGTGGAATTGATGGAAATCTATAGAATGCCATTTCTATTTGTGTGAGTGAGTAAGGCCATGTACATTGTAAGGGGAAATTGCAAGTGAGTTGTGAAGATCAAATTCACAATGGCATAAAGCAATAACCTATAGTTTAATAATGATGGGGTTCTTTTCAGTTTCAATTTTTAATTATCCTGGGCAAATTTTGTTTTTTTAGATGAAATTTAAAAGGGGGGGAAAATTACATTTTGAGTGAAAATTGGAACAGAGAATTCAGCAGAACAAACTCAATAAACAGTTTTACACATGTCTTCAGAATTTTTAAATGGCTGGTTTTGTTTTTAAAACAATATTTAAAAAAACAACCTGTACAGCCTCAGAGTTCTTTGTGGTGAAAATTAAGAAAAAATGAGAATTCAAATCCTTGAAAATCTTGGGAGCACTCATTTTTTGGGGAAAAAACGCTGTTGCTGGGAGGGCTTGGATAAAAGATGGAAGTTGATGTTGCCTGGTTTTAAAAAGTAGTTTTGCCAAATATTTGTGAACACAAGTTACACGATGTTGCCTACCCTTTTTAAAACAAAAATAATTCAAATTAAATACTTCATGGCAAAGATCGAATCTGACAAATTTGTGCTTCAGAAATGCAGACTTTCCTGGTGACCAGTGACCGTTACAGACGGGATTTTGCAATTGTGCTGTTTTAGGAATTGAGTTTCCCCCAAAAAAGCTCCCTCAAGTGTTGGCTGTTGAAGTCCCAAAATTCATTTTATTGATCGAGGAGCTAATGATATTTGTCTTCATTATTAAATATTAATTTTAAACACTGGCGTTTCAAGTAAATACATAATATATATTTACGAACAAATTTCTGAATGTGGATACTTTTTAAAAAATATGCAGGTTCTGCTTGGTGTTTGGCATGTTTTTAAATGATCCCAAAGCCACCATCAATCCATACCCTTAATGAAGGGAGTTTAAGATTAATTCTAGCTGGCTTGCTTGTGTCCTTGTTTGTCTGTCTGTGTCTCCCTTTTAGAGTTTAGAGACTGGCTGGTAAAGGGGGGTTACAACTATCTGCACCTTTTTTGTCTTTTGTGTTTTTATCCAGCCCATACTGAGACCAAGAGAGTTTCTCCCTGACCATGAGGGTCGTTAATGAAATCAGTTTGCAGCAGTCTGTCCAACTCCTTGTGCACACAAATTGACATTGTAACGCAACTCCTCTTGCAGTCTGTTGCACATCAGCTATCCTTTGTGGAATCGAACCTTAGCCAGTTTTGTTTCTCAGTAGAGCAGTAGAAGGCTCTTTTCCAAAGTTGTGATTGAGGCACACTGGGGTAAAATGGAGGAAGCTCCCCCTGCTTGCATTTGGCCTGTTGTGAAACTGCTTGACATTGGTCCTGAATGGTAAAAAAAATTGGAAGTGTTCCGATCCCCAATTGCAATGTTATTCATCTTGAATAACGGGAAGAAAAAATTGTGCATCAAAATCTTTCAATTAAACTCTGAACACAAGAAATTCAAGATGATAGTTGTGTTTCCAGTTGGAAAGGCCAAACAAAGTGTTCTATTTAAAAAAAAAGTCATGGAACTTCATTATACTAAATACTTGGTGAAAAGAAAAAGGGCAGAAGTTGTGTACGCTTGGGAGTCAAATCATATTCTAAGCAGCCATACAGAGAACTTCTCTTGGACTCTGGCGTACAAACAAGAGGAAACATCTGCTGAGAGTTGGTTGTATTCTGTGACTAGTTCTGTTTGTGCATGATCAAATATTTTTGTTACTATCAGCTGTAAAATTGTTAAATATAAATCGGAAAGCTTGCCCCTCAGTTCTCCAGATTGATCGAAGAGCCCTATTTTATGGGAAAGTGCTGGTACAAATTTGTCTTTATTTGTATCTCATGATTTGCTATGCTGAGTTAAATTGGCAGCTTACACCTCTGTACAGTGGGTATTAGGATGTACACGTTTAAACACGTACGGAGTGCAACTTACTGGCCTATATTGCAGGTGACTGCTGATTTTAAAAAGAGTTGCTGTGATGGTCAATTTTTTGCGCATCTAGAAGGTGCAAGAGGAATGTGAAAGTAGGCACATTGTGCTGTTTTCAGTTCTACTGTGGACATTTTGAAGAAATATTAATAAAGGGCCATGTCGTGGAAGTGGTTTCACTAAAGTTGAGATCAGGCTGTGCATTTTGGGGCCAACACAAGGAAAAACGTAGCATTGGATGAGGCTTAAAAGTACAGTAGGGAAGAAAATCTATTTGGGCACCACTTGTGTCAGAGATATTCTTAAAGACTAATGCCTTTTCTCGTACTCGTGTAGAGATAGAAATCTGAAACGGAAAATGGCAAATATTGGAAATACAAGCAGAACTGTCAACATCTGAGAAGAGAATAGTTAACATACTGAGTGTAGCGCCTTCGTTAGAAATGAAAATGACTGGAAATTGCATTTCAGTCTGAGCAAGGGCCTATAGAAACTTTGACCTGTCTTTTTTTCAAATGCTGTGTACTTCCAGCATTTTCATTTCAACAATCATGGTTCAACAAGAGATCCATTTGAATTTCTGCATTCAAAGAACTTGAGTACTAAGCAAGAACATAGTCTGGGATAACACCATATACACCGTGTGTACGAAGCTTCACTGAGGGTATTATGTATTTCGGCAGGTTCCTTTTTTAAAGTGTTTGAGCCTGACTAGAACTGTTAAGTCTCGAACTATGTGTATTGGTCTGTATATTAAAGAAATATAATATTATAAGATTGGTGATTTGGTTCTTGTGATCAAAAAATTGCAAACCTCAGCTACTGATGCATCACCTGTTTTGACCCATCGTCCACCTTCAGCTCTAAGCAATTGATGTCGACTTCAGTCGATGTTTTTTTGTAGATACCAATACAGTTAGGAATGTCCATGGGCTTTGTTCAATTTTGCATCTAGCTGTCTGACAGGGCAGAACACCTTCAGGTTGGACGCAATATTCGACTATTATACTCTCAGCAATAACTGTAGAGGAAGAGGATAATCTATCTGACGTTCCAGGGAAAGTAATATCTACAAAAAAAACTGGAGGTCCCTTAAGGCGACCAATATCTGGTAGCAGATATACCCTTTGGCAGGTGTATTTTTGCAGCAGAAATTGAGGCATCTCTTGCCCAGTTTATGAAAACGGAACAGGTAATCAGGGCCATTCATGGTCCAATTTGTAAGTAGTAAGTTAAGTGCTGCTAAAACTATTAGAACAAACATGGTGTCTTTTGAAACAAATTGACTCCTTCACTACTGATTTTAAGCTTCTCTGGTTCGTCCGAAGGTGGGACCTGGTGCCACCACTTTCATTGCTACTTCCATTTGTTCACACCAGGCTGATCTTAACTGGCTGACAGCCAAGTCTCCAAGAATCAACATGTTCAATTTGGCTATGGCTTACAAGATCACGAGGGTGTAGATCGATCATCACCTCTTCAGCCATTTGGATTCCCAGTGCTGAGGCAACAAGAGCCTCTTTTTTTGGCCCGGTCTGAACTCTAGGCATTATGTAACACGGTAATGCACTGGTTATGCTGTTGGAGTAACAACCCAGATCGCGAGTTCAAATCTCATCATGGCAAGAAAAAATTACCATGAAAGCTTCTGGATTGTTACAAAAAGTCAACTGATCCTTTCCTTGAAGCATCGTAAAGAAACCTGCCCACTTCTGGTCTGGCCTACATGTGACTTGACCACATTACATGGTTTGTTCTTAAAAACCCTCCTGAAGTAACCTAGCAAGCCACTTGATTGTGCAACCAATTGCAATGCAGTCTTGTCAGCATTGCCTATAATCATATCTGGAGAATAAATACCAATACAGTTAAGAATATCCATGGGCTTTGTTCAATTTTGCATCTAGCTGTCTGACATGGCAGAACACCTTCAGATTGGACACACTATTCAACTGTTGTACTCTCAGCAATAACTGTAGAGGAAGAGGATAATATACCTGACATTCCAAGGAAAGTAATAATGAATTAAGGACTGGAACTCACTAAAGTTAATGTAAGCAAGAAAACAGTCTTAGTAAAAATAATGGCACTAAAGACTGACAAATCCCCAGGACCTGATGATTTCCACCACAGGGTTTTAAAGAAAGTAGGTGAGGAAATTGCAGATGCTTTAGCCATAATCTTCCAAAGCGCTCTCGATTCAGGAATTATCCCTTTTCGATTGGAAAATTGTAAATGTAACTCCATTGTTTAAGAAAGGTGAGAGAGAGAAACCAGGAAATTATAGACCTGTTAGTCTAACATCTGTTGTGGGGAAGTTATTGGAATCTATAATTAAGGAAAGAGTGACTGAGCAGTTAGAGAAATTTGAGCTGATTCGAGAGAGCAGACATGGATTTGTAAAGGGTAGGTCATGTCAAATGATCTTAATTGAATTGAGGAAGTAACTAAAGTAGTAGACAGGAAAATGTCTGTGGATGTAGTTTTATATGGACTTCCAGAAGGCATTTGATAAGGTTCTACATAAGAGGCTGTTGGCTAAAATTAAAGCTTATGGAATTGAAGGCAAATTATTGACCAGGTTAGGAGATTGCTTAGGTGGCAGAAGACAGAGATTGGGGATAATGGGTATGTACTTGAATTGGAAGGAAGTGACCAGTAGTGTCCCAGAAGGATCTGTGCTAGGGCCTCAACTATTCACTATATTTATTAATGACTTGGATAACACAATAGAAAGCCATGTAACCAATTTTGCCAATTGCAGAGATTGGTGGCATAGAAAGTAGAGTAGATGGGAGCATAAAATTACGAAGAGATATTGATAGATTAAGTGAGTGGGCAAAACTGTGGCAAATGAATTTCAACGCAGTTAAGTGTGAGGTCATTCATTTTGGACCAAAAAAGGATAGATCAGAGGTTAGAATGTTAGCCTTTATAACTAGAGGGCTAGAAGACAGGGGGAGGAGGTTTTGCTGAAGCTATACAAAGTCCTGGTTAGACCACATCTGGAGTACTGTGTACAGCTCTGGGTGCCACATCTTTTGAAAGGATATATTGGCCCTGGAAGGAGGGCAGTGCAGATTTACCAGAATGCTACCAGGGCTCCAAGGGTTAGGTTATGAGGAGAGATTACATAAATTAGGCATGTATTCCCTGGAATATCGAAGGTGAAGAGATGATTTGATTGAGGTTTTTAGAATTTTGAAAGGAATTGATGGGGTATAGAATCATAGAAGGTCACAGCAAGGAAGGAGGCCATTTGGTCCACTGAGTCCACACTGGCTCTATGCATGAGCAATCCAGCTAGTTCGACTGCCCCTCCCTATCCCCGTAGCCCTGCACATTTTCTCCTTTCAAGTACTTATCCAGTTCCCTTTTGAAGGCCATGATTTGAATCTGCCTCCGCCACCCCCTCGGGCAGTGCATTCCAGATCCTAACCACTCGCTGTGTTTTTAAAAAAAAGTTTTTCCTCATATCACCATTGGCTCTTTTGCCAATCACCTTAAATCTATGCCCTCTGGTTCTTGACCCTTCCGGCAATGGGAGCGGTTTCTCTCTATCTATTCTGTCGAGACCCTTCATGATTCGAATATCTCTATCAAATCTCCTCTCAACCTTCTCTGTTCCATGGAGAACAGTCCCAGCTTCTCCAGTCTATCCATGTAATTTAAGTCCCTCATCCCTGGAATCATTCCACTAAATCTCCTCTGCACCCTTTCTAAGGCCTTCACAACCTTCCTAAAATGCGGTGCCCAGAACTGGACACAATACTCCAGTTGTGGCCGAAGCAGTGTTTTATAAAGGTTCATCAGGACTTCCATACTTTTGTACTCTATGCCTCTATTTATGAAGCCCAGGATCCCGTATGCTTTCTCAACCTGCCCTGCCACCTTCAATGATTTATGCACATATACTCCCAGGTCTCTCTGTTCCTGTATCCCTTTTAGAATTGTGCCCTCTAGTTTATATTGCTTCTCCTCATTTTTCCTACTGAAATGCATCACCTCACATTTTTCCGCGTTAAACTTCATCTGCCGCATGTCCACCCATGCCACCAGCTTGTCTGTATCCTCTTGAAGTCTATCACTAACCTCCTCACTGTTCACTACCCTTACAAGTTTTGTGTCATCTGCAAATTTTGAAATTGTGCCCTGTACTCCCAAGTCCAAGTCATTAATATATATCAAGAAAAGTAGTGGTTTCAGCACCAACCCCTGGGGAACACCACTGCAAACCTCCCTCCAGTCCGAAAAACAACCGTTCACCACTACTCTGTTTCCTGTCATTTAGCCAATTCTGTGTCCATAGTGCTATTGCTGCCTTTATTCCATGGGTCTCAATCTTAATAGCAAGCCTACCGTGTGGCACTTTTTGGAAGTCCATATACACCACATCAACTGCATTGCCCTCATCTACCCTCTGTTACCTCATCAAAAAACTCTATTGAGTTGGTTAAATACGATTTGCCTTCAACAAATCCATACTGGCTTTCCCTAATCAATCCACACTTGTCCAAGTGACTGTTAATTCTGTCCTGGATTATCGTTTCCAAAAATTTCCCCATCACCGAGGTTAAACTGACTGGCCGAGATAAAACAAAACTTTTTCTGCTAGTGGGGCAGTCTCAGACAAGGGAACATAATCTTTAAAATCAGAGCCAGGCCATTCAGGAGAGAAGTTAGGAAACACGTCTTCACGCAAAGGGTGGTAGAAATTTGGAACACTCTCCCACAAAAAGCAGTAGATGCTAGCTCAATTAATTTTAAATCTGAGATCGATGGATGTTTGCTAGCCAAGGATATTAAGGGATATGGAGACTTGGCAGGTTAGGTTACAGTTGAGACATGATCTCATTGAATGGCGGAACAGGCTTGAGGGGCTGAATGGCTACTGCTGTTCCTATGTTCCTAACTAGGTAGTATTTGCACTTAGCTTGGGAATATTATAGGACGTTGTTTCTTGTCTGAACCTTTTTTTAAAAAAAAGTGTTTATGTATGCTCTCTATATTAAGGATTGATCTATTGTTACACTAAGATACAGTGAATGTCTGCAGTTTCCTAGATAACAACCTTCTCATGTTCAGTGATTTGGTTGATACCTCTGTTATGTAAATGGAATCGACGTCAGTGAAGTGTCTAGGCCCTTAGCTCTGGAATTCACTCCCTATACCACTCAGCCGCTCCACCCCTCTCTCCTCCTTTAAGACACTCCTTAAAACCTACCTCTTTGCCGTCACCTATTCTGATATCTCCTTATGTGGCTCGGTGTCAAATTTTGTTTGCTAACGTTCCTGTGAAGTGCCTTGGGACGTTTTAGAATGTTAAAGGTACTATTTAAGTGTAAGTTGATGATGTCGTAGTAGTTACGCTTGCATTTTGAGTGTGTTTGGTAGGAGATGCCACCTGTAGTAAAACTTGGATAATTCATTGTGTATCCTCAAGAGTGGTCTCAATTTCCATGCAACTTGCCGATTGTATTGCAACGTAGAGATCAGGTAGGTTAATGTATTGCTGGAGAAATGGTGCAGGAGGGAGGGCTTCAGATTCCTGGGGCATTGGGACCAGTTCTGGGGAAGGAGGGACCTGTACAAGATGGCTGGGTTACATCTCAACAGGGTTGAGACCAGTATCTTCACAGGGAGGTTAACTAGTGCTGTGGGGGAAGGTTTAAACTAATTTGTCAGGGGGAGGGGCATCGGGATGAAGCATTAGAAAGGAGAGACAAGGTGCACAGAGGACTGGGAGAGACAAACAGCGTTAGAATAAAGGATAGTTCAGAAATAGGAGGGATAATACCGGGTGGAAATGTAAGGCAGACAAAGATGGGTTTGGAGTGTATGTTCGTAAATGTATGGAGCGTGATAAATAAGGTTAGTGAGCTGCAGACACACGTAGCCACATGGGATTATGATATATGATAACGGAGACCTGGCTCAAACAAGGGGAGGAATGGGCACTTAATATTCCTGGCTACAGTGTATTCAGGAAAGATAGGGAAGGAAAAAAAGGAGGGGGTGTGGCAGTATTGATCAAAGATACTGTTACAACACTAGAAATGGATGATGTATTTGAGGGTTCAAAGAATCTATTTGGTAAGAATTAAGGAACAGTAAAGGAGCTATTACGCTGCTGGGTCTATACTATAGGCCACCAAATAGTGGGAAGGAGATAGAGGAAAAAATTTGCAGGTGACTTGTAGAAAGATGCAAGAACTTTAGAGTAGTGAAAATAGGGGACGTCAATTATCTTAATATAGATTGGGAAAATAACAGTGTAAAAAGCAAAGAGGGGGAAGAATTCCTGAAATGGCACATGAGAACTTTCTTGATCAGTAAGTTTCTCGACCAACGAGGAAGGAAGCAGTGTTGGATCTGGTTCTGGGGAATGAAGTGGGGCAAGTGGAGCATGTTTCAGTGAGGGAGCATTTAGGAAACAGTGATCACAATATCATTAGTTTTAGAGTATTATGGAAAAGGAGAAGGAAAAATCAAATGTGAAAATACTTAACTGGAGGAGGACTAATTTCAATAAGTTGAAAAGAGATCTGGCCCTCACCACCCTAAGCATTCACTCCCTTCACCACCGGCGCACCGTGGTTGCAGTGTGTACCATCTACAGGATGCACTGCAGCAACTTGCCAAGGCTTCTTCGACAGCATTTCCCAAACCCGCGACCTCTACCACCTAGGAGAAGGGCAGCAGGCAAATGGGAACAACACCACCTGCACGTTCCCCTCCAAGTCTCACACCGCCCTGACTTGGAAATATATCGTCGCTGGGTCAAAATCCTGGAACTCCCTACCTAACAGCACTGTGGGAGAACCTTCACCACACAGACTGCAGCGGTTCAAGAAGGCTGCTCACTACCACCTTCTCAAGGGCAATTAGGAATGGGCAATAAATGCTGGCCTTGCCAGCGACACCCACATCCCATGAACGAATTTTTAAAAAAAGGTGGATTGGAATCAAAGATTGGCAGGTGAAACAGCAAATGAGTAATGGGAGGCCTTCAAAGAGGAGATAGTTTGGGTACAGACTAGACTCATTCCTATGAGGGTGAAAGGAAGGACATCCAAAATTAAAGATATGGAGATTAAAATGAAACAGAAAAAGGAGGCTTATGATAAATGTCAGATCTATAATTTGGCAGAGAACCATGCTGAATACAGAAAGTAAAGGGGAGACCTAAAAAAGGATATAAGGGGGAGGCAAAGAGAGTATGAGAATAGATTAGCGGGTAACATAAAAGGGAACCCAAAAATCTTTTATAAACATATAAATAGTCAAAGGAAGTGTGGGGCTGATTAGGGATCAACAAAAATCATCTTGTGGAGGCAGAGGGCATGGCTGAGGTATTAAATGAGTACTTTGCATCTGTCTTCACTAAAGAAGAGGATGCTGCCAATGTCACAGTAAAGGATGAAGTAGTAGAGAAATTGGATCGGATCAAAATAGATGAAGAGGAAGTACTTAAAAGGTTGATAGTGCTCAAAGTAGAAAAGTCACCCAGTCCGGATGGGATGCATCCTAGGTTGTTGAGAGAAGTCGGGATGGAAATTAGAGACTCTGGCCACAGACTTCCAATCCTCCTTGGACACGGGAGAGGTGCCAGCGGACTGGAGGATTGCAAATCTGACCAAGCTTTTGGTCACTTGCTCAAAAAAGAGGAGAGGGATAAACCTGGAACAGATGGTCTCAGTGTTAGTGACAAAGGAGTCCCTGAGTTCCTTGCACTTGTTGGAGGTGAGAGTGGAGGAGGCAGAGGAGAGGGGTTTAAGAAGATGGTTTGTTGTGGAGAAGAGAAGCTGTGGGTTATCTTTGCTTTCCAGGTTACATTGGTTAGGTCTCAGCTGGAGTATTGTGTCCAGTTCTGTGCACCACACTTTATGAAGGATGTCAATGCCTTAGAGACAGTGCAAAGGAGATTTACTAGAATGGTACCAGGGATGAAAGACTTCAGTTATTTGGAGAGACTAGAGAAACTGGGGTTGTGTTCCTTTTTGAGCAGAGAAAGTGAAGGAGAAATTTCATAGAGGTGTCCAAAATCATGAAAGATTTTGATAGAGTAAATAAGGAGAAACTGTTTCCAGTGGCAGAAGGGTCGGTAACCAGAGGACACCGATTTAAAGTAATTAGCAAAAAAACCAGAGGCAATGTGAGGAAAACATTTTTTACGCAGCGAATTGTCGTGATCTGGAATGCACTGCCTGAAAGGATGGTGGGAGCAGATTCAAGAATAAATTTCAAGAGAATTGGATAAATATTTGAAGGGGAAAAAATTTGCAGGGCGGTGGGGAAAGAACAGGGGAGTTGGACTGATTGGATAGCTCTTTTTTTAAAGAGCCGGTACAGGCATGATGGGCTTAATTGCTTCTTTCTGTGCTGTATCATTCTATGATATTACCAGTTGTATATGGTTGTACAGATGCTAAACTGAAATTATACCAAAATTAACTTGTGACAATCATTCCTCTGCTTTTGCCACTTTTATAAGTAGCTCACTGTCATTCTCTTTGGAAAAGAACAATGAAATGATCTAATTGAACCTTTCAAGATGGAGAGGAAAATAAGAAAATTGATCCAGGCCAAGTGCTAACCATGGTAAAGGATTGAATAAATTCTTTAAAATTAGGAATAACAAGGAAAGGAAAGCAGAGTTGACAGAATAATAAACTTAGGTAATCAAATTGGTGAAAATGAAGTTCAAGAGGCAACAAAATCCATTTCTGAAGAGGGAAGAGATTGAGTGAGGTTTGAGGTCAATCAAAAAATTGGGCATAATGCTCTTAAAATTCTTGTGTTCTTGGACCCAAGTTGTACCTTCAAACCCAAAACTAATTGTGCTTTTCATCTTGACAGATACTAACTACATGCATATTTATCTGTTGCCACTATTTTGCCACCAAATAAAACATACGCACTTTTAAATGGTGTCACTAATAACCATAATCAAATTCTGACCAGAATGTTGATTTTGGCCCCATTGCCCAATCACTCTGTCTATAGTGTTTTATGTTTAACATTGCAACAGTCTTCATTGCTTGCTTCCAAAGTTTCCACATAGTCTTGTGTGTCAAATGCAGTGTAACTTCTTCTGTAAGTGCCTGAATCTAATCATTTGTTTCCTGCCAATCTGGTGAATTGACTAAGTCGTTTATTGAAAAAGTAATGCGTTATATTGCCAGAAAACTTCACCGCTCATTTATTGCACCTTGGCAGGCTAATTTTTGTAGAACCAAGTTCTCGTCACAGGTCACTGAATGCACTTTTATGTCTTCATTGTTATATTAATATATATAAAATTATATATGCTGTGAAGGTAAATTCATGGAAGAAGGTTAGTCTAATTGTGGCTTGCTTGCAATTGCATGCCAATTTTTGCAATATATTCCATGCCATTTGTGTAAATTTGACTTGTTTATCCAGAATAATCCCTAATCTGCCAACTGCAATTAATAGGTAATTGCTAATTGTCTAGATGTATATAGTAATATTAAGCTTTCCATCATACTGAAATTTGTGAACTCGCTGATACTGCAATTGTAAAGCTTACAGGAGAAAGGCTCCTTAAGGTGCACCTTGTCATGGTTACATGATTGGGCTGTAAATTGGAATTAATAGTGAAGCTGGTAAAGGAGGCTGGATGACCATTGGCAGACAGAGTAGGAAGCAACAGCATGAGGGTAGAAAGGGGGTCATCTGTGGAGCTGGATTTGTCTCATTGGCATGCCTGCTTAGGCACCAATGTTGTGGACGAAAAAGGTGACAGAGGAAGGTCACCTTGAGTGACTCAGAGGCACTGAGGAGCAAATGGTTACCCATAGGGTGAACAGTACGGGTAGTAAGAGCAGGCCAGTGGTGACTGTGAGGTGGATCTATAATCAGGGGGTCGGTTAATATATTTTCTAGGTGTGATCCAGAGTCCTGAATGGTATGTTGCTTACCAGATGCCCAGGTTTGAGACATCACAGAACAAATACAAAAGGGGGGAGAATGTCTTTGTGTGCGCTGGAGAGGGAAGAATGACTTAATGGACAGGAGAGTGACCTCAGGTAGTTTTTGGGGAAGTGATGGTCTGACTTGGTTTGTTGAATATGCATAAATCCAAATGTCAGCACTTATTCCTATAATTTTTTAATTTACAATTATCAACAGGCAAGTTTTTAAAGTTTTTAAAGTTAGTTTGAATTTTTAAAAAATCTAAAAACGTAGTTTTAAAAGTTTTGCAAAATTGTGAAAAGAATAATGCTTACAAGTACTTTACGGAAGCACTTCAGCATTTATCACTGTTGATTTTTGTAAAACTTGTACTGGGGAAATAAATATCTGCGCAGTGCTTCAGGGTCTTTAAATTTGTGGCACATTTGTGCTGATTGTGGCATTCTCTAAGAAAATTCTGTAATATTTGGTTTGACTATCTTCTAAAGCCAAACGCGACTTGCAGCAATAGTACACCATGTCCTTTCCAAATTTTGAAACCAAATTTACAGTTGTCCTACAGTTCAACCAAATCATTTCTGCAAACTATTTAAAACGTTGTTGTAAATCAGAGCTAGGGGAGTTTTGTCAGTCTGTCTACTTACTGTTTGTCAACAGCACATAAATACTGTTAAAGCCATTGTAATTGAACTTGTAAATGACTGGAGAGATGGACTCTGGATTTTTGTTTTTAAATATCAGTATACTTGTAACTGGAGGATTGTGTGTCCAAATTGACTCAAACACTTGTTAAATTTAATTAAGTTTACCCCACTACCTGAAAAGTCAGCCATTTTGCAGCTAGATGTACATTCAAAAATAATGGTACAGGCTGATTTTTAAATTTGTCAAACCAGTTCTGTCACTTGACCTATTGTACATTGGTATATCATTGTGAAGTTATTTTCTTAAAATTCTTTTCCTAGATATTGCAGAGCTGTGTGGGACTTTTTCAGCAACCATAATGGTAGTTACCATTGCAGGAAGCAGATATGAAATCTCCTGAATTTAAATTAGTTATGGTTTATCTCTTCTTGCCCTACTACTCCAATGTATATGTCCTTTTTTAAAAAAAATGCAAGTGTTTAAATGAGCAGCTGTAACTCTTTCATAACTATGTTCTTGAAACTGCTCGTTTACTGTATCTGATACAGGTTCTTCATAAAAATGCTGTTTTAGTGTTAATTCTCCCTCAGTTCTCCAGTGTTGATGAATGGAATGTAGAAAAAGCCAGTTCAGCCAATCATCTTTTTAAAGTTAAAGTTATTCGTGTTTGAAGATCACGTTTCGGCCGATTATAAGCGACTGCCCATTTTAAACGTGGACGTTTTAAGTGGTGGGGATTGTATTTCTTTCCTTGTTGGGAGTAGGTGGGGGGGGCGGTGGGGAAGGAAAGGGAAAAAGATTGATTTTGTTTTAACATTCCAGTTATGCAAAATTCAAAACAATAGGCATTATGTAGCTATGATTTTGTTTTTGGTTTTGATGATTATTGTGAGGTACTACACCTGGCCACAATTATTAAAAACTGTTATTTTATAACTACTGTATTGTGTAAGAGCTCTGGTTGAGTTGTAGTAGAGTTTATCTTGATCGATGGGAAAGTCATTTGGCTATATCCCATCTGTGAGCATTTGCCCATAGTTTCTCCCTGGTCTCCAATAATATTTGCATTTTTTTTTAGTTTGGTAATCATTTAATTTGCAGGACTTGAGCTCCTCCGATTCATACCTCTTGCTCATCCCTGATTTTAATCACTCCACCATTGGCGGCTGTGCCTTCAGCTGCCTAGTCCCGAAGCTCTGGAATTCCCTCCCTAAACCTCTCCGCCTCTCTACCTCTCTCTGCCCCTTTTAAGACGCTCCTTAAAACTTGCCTCTTTAACCAAGCTTTTGGTCACCTGTCCTAACATCTTATGTGGCTCGGTGTCAAATTTTGTTTGATAACGCTCCTGTGAAGCACCTTGGGACGTTTCACCACGTTAAAAGCGCTATATAAATGCAAGTTGTTATTGTTATCTGGAATCCTGTAATTCTTCAGGCATTGTGGATGGAACCCATAATGGAGACCTGCCTTACATCTTTCTCCCCATCAACAAAGTTATTTTAAAACTGATAATTATGTGGGGTGGGTGGGGGAGGAAAATTTAAATAGGAATTAGTGGATGATGCCAAACTAGGAAGGGCAATTGAATCTGAGGAGGCAACTTGAACGACAAAATAAGCTGAACAAAATAATTAAGTGGATGGAAGTGGCAGATGAAATGATCTGACAATTGCAAAGTGCTGCATGTAGGAATAAAAAAAAATGGCAACATAACTTGAGATTGCTGAATACAATAGGTTAGAGATCTAGAGTTGACTTGGCACTCAACATGTCCATCCACTGCAGAGCAGTAATCAACAAAACAAATTGAATGCCAAAGTCATAAAGTTATGTTCAAATTGTATAGCATTTTGTTTATTTCTGGTCACGAGTCATTCAAGCCCTAGAGGATCCAAGCATCCAGGGGACTGAATTATGAGGAAAGACTGGAAAAAAAACTTAATGCTTTTCAAGGCTGAGAAAACTGAAAAGTGACCTTGAGGCATACAAAATAGTAAGTAATATAGAAATGGTAGATCTGAAGCAAGGTGATACCAGTTTTAAAATAGTAAAAGGCAAATTTGGGATTGCTCTGAAGAAGTTCTTCAAGTGGACCCAATTTCAGTTCATGCACCCAGAAAGACCCTGTTACACAGAGAATGGACATTTGGATGAAGTAGTGGAGGTGAAAACGTTGGGATCAATTAAGAAATGCATGATGTGATGGCTAAACAATAGGGCGAGCAAAGATGGGTGAAATGTCCTTCCTCATCCATACTTGAGAAGAGTTGTTCAACTAGCCTCCTGAGACTGACATCCTCAACCCCCCATTCTCGGTGATTTGGTGGGGGGGTGCAAGAGAAATGGGGGAATCTGCTCCATAAAGAGATTTGAGTTTTTAGTAATTTTTTTGGAGGTTTGGAGGAACACCATGAGTAAGTAGAACTTGTGGTTGTGTGTTTGTTTTGCAAATGGTTTAAACAAGTGATGTTGTGATTTCTCTCTCACTACCCAGCAATGAACTCCTTTTTAAAAAAAAAAATCAATTATTTGAATATTTTTTCTAAAATCCAAAGGTTCTTGTGTTAACCAACATCTTGTCACATCCTGAACAACAGGAATACTAGTTGTAGAAATGCAATTACTCCTCATGAAAATATTGGTTGATAATTTAATAATTTATTCTGATTAAGGGGGCGGATAGAGGACAGGGATTTTTTATTATCACAGTTTGTAATCCATTAAAGTTACATCAACTATAGCAGGCATCAAAACTGAGAAAACTAGTCATCGAGGGTAAATAAGCTTTCAAATAAGGATGCAACCTTCAAACTATTGTAGTTTTACGGAACTATTTAAAGTTCTGATGAACACTGTTGAATGTATATAAATGCCTGTTGTAACAATTCCCACATTTATGTATGCACTTTTTGGTATGATTTCTAAAGACAATATTATATAGTGGGTTTACTGCACTTTATTTTTGTAGCTTTGATCCAAACACACCACCGTCTCACCCATCCATTCCTGCAGCGGTATAGTTTTGGAGAGCCGGTGTTAACTGGTTTACTGGTTTGCTGGTTTCAATTTAGTTTTAGGTCAAAATGAACTGGTGAAATAGCACAGCTCCAGAGGCTTTACACAATGCAAGAGTGGAGACTACATGCAGCAGTGCCCCTCCAACATCATGACATTGTCATAGGTGCACTTGTGTGCTATCAAACTAGGCGCTGCTCCTGCAATATGTTACTGATGCATATCTTTTCAGTGCATAAATCTTGAAATCTTGGATTTCTTTCAAGGTAGCATAACTATACTACTCTAAAGTACACCAAAATAAAATGTTCTCTTCTGTGTTCGAGTACCCCGAGTACAAATACAAAGTAGTGTTTTGATTTTAAATATCCAGATTGATTTATGCTGCACTGGTTTTGAATTCACAAGATATTTAGAGATGAGGAAGGCCATTCGACCTAATTTCAGTTCATCCACTGAGAAAGACCCTGTTACAAATTCTACCGTAGGTGCCTTTTTGGGTTTAGTGATATCGATCGTTCTCGTGAGCGGTCCAAGCATCCTATTTTTATGGGAGTTGACTCACTTTGACCGACATTTATTTGCATGATTATGGTCGGACTCACTTAATTCAATCCGTACAATTTATCTTTGTATAATACAAAATAAAGAATCGCCACACTTCGCTACATCAGTGGGTCATTTTACGTGGCTTAAACAAGATGACTTGTGACTTTTCGTTCGACATTTCTAACATCTCGGCGAAAGCCCTCGTAGCTTTCTCCTTTAAAAACCAAACTGCCCTCTCAGTTTCGTGTTTCAAAAGAAGTGCGTATTGTTTCCGAGAAAACATCAAAGCTAGCTTATTAGCATCTTAACTACCTATTATCTCAGCTTTTAAAAAAAAAATCTTGTCTGAATACACCGCGTTTTAAAAACCCAACATTTAAAAATAACTCCCCTGCACCCCCCCCCCCCCAAAATCCTTTCTGTGGAGAAATGGCCAAAAAATCCTAAAATGTGATGGACCCTAAAGTCTCTTCATTCCAGTATCCAATTGGTTCTTAAATGATTCTAGTGTTTTTTTGCCTCCATTACTCCATCTGGAAGTGTGTTCCATGTATTGATTATTGTCTATGTGAAGAACTTACAGATAATAGTCCTAAATTTGTCTTTTACTAGTTTATACTTGTGTATATCTTGGTGTGATTTTAAAGTAATATTCCAGATTTAACTTTTCCATACCATTTACAACCTTGTATACGTCTATAAGAATTCCCCCTTGATGTCTTCGTTCAAGTTTCTCCAGTCTTTCCTGATGATAACGGATTTCAAAGACTGGGGATCAGCCTCGTGGCTCTTCTCTGCACTGGCTCCAGTGCTTGTATATCTCCCTTGTGCCTTGGTGACCAGAACTGGACACAGTACTCCAGTGTGGTCTAACCAAGTACTGTTCAATTTTATTGACTTCCTTTGACTTGCATTCTACTGTTTTGGCTCCATAGTTCAATATTCTAATGGCTTTTTGATTGCTGCTCAGGATTGTTTGGATATTTTGAGCACTGAATCTACTAAAACGCCAAGGTCTTTTTGAACTTCAGCCGTAGCTACTTCAACACTCTTCATGGGGTACATGTGTTGTCTATTTTCCTTACAATATGTAGTACTTTACAGCTGTCTGTATAAACTTGCATCTACCATTGTTCTGCCCACTTACATTTATCTTGTCCAGCTCATTCTGTAATTTCTGAGCTGTCTCTTCTAATTCCACTGACCCTCCTGTTTTGAGTCCAAGTCATTGATGTAAACTAGAAACATTGTTGGTCCCAACATCGATCCCTGGTATTTTATTCTACTTGGCTTTGGAGTCAGTTTGGGCTTTAACACCCAATTTACATTCTCCAAATCACTTTGCATGGTCATAACTGCAGTTTAGTTAACTGGCGCTCCCAGTTTTGGGAAGTTAGGAAACCGGTAATATTGCAATACATAATTCCTTCACTTTCTGTATTCCTTTGTCTGTCAATTTGCAGCATTAAAATTGAATACAGCATATTAAACCTAGTCTATAAATCTATTGGAGTCCAATATAGAAGGCTAATACCATGACTCAATCTTTCACCCCTCGATTTTAACAGTCCTGCCTATTAGCTTCATTGTCATTACTTTCTTAATTTTTTTTGTTTTCTTAGTCTCTATTCAATTTTCTTTTGCATTTTCATACATTTGATCCTGCAGTCGTGACAAGAAACTGATGTAAAAAGTATTGATAGACTGAAATGATCCAGCCCTATGGTGGAAAGAGGCAAAAGGTAGAGGAGATTAATTGGGAGAGTAAAAAAGACAATCAAAGTAGCGGAGACAGGTGCCAAATAAATGTGTATTTCAAAGAAGAGGTGATGCTGGGCATTACTTGAGTATGGCAACTTGATGCGACTGTGCAATTTCAGAAAACCTGCAATAAGTTTTTGTTTCCATTTTAATAAATAAAGGTTTCCAGCAGTATGCTATGTCGAACTGCTTCCTGGAAAGGCAGAAACTACTTAAGATATACGTGTAACAATATGTCTGAATAATGATTAATGGAGGGGGAAGGGGAGGTGGAGGCAGCTGTAACTCTTCCTGTTCCACTGCTGAAAAGAAAGAACTTGCATTCATATCGCGCCTTTCACGACCTCAGGATGTCCCAAAGCACTTTACAGCCACTGAAGTACTTTTTGAAGTGTAGTCACTGATGTAATATAGGAAACAAAAAAAGCAAAGAAAAACATTGGGGCCAATAATACAAATACGTGCTCAAGTTGTCCCAATATGCGCACCAGGTGGGTGAGGCTTCCTGCCATTGGTGCACATTTGTACGGTTGGCTCTTTTTAAAACAAAAAATCTGCAAATGCTGGAAATCCAAAATAAAAATAGGAAACCTTCATCAGTGTTATACCTGAAATGTTAACTCTTTACAGATGTTACTGACGTGCTGTGTATTTCCAGCATTTTATGTTTTAGTTTTATTCCTAATGTTTTCTGCAATTTTGCATTGAAAAAGATGCACAGTGTGAGACAAAGGCAGTACAGTTTAATTCTGAAACACATAACGAGTTTGCCAAGGAATTTTATGCTTGGGTTAGGTTTTGTTTCCAATCTGTAAATCTATGTACCCAAGCCCAACCAATTATTCATTCAGCTTTTCAATGTAAACCAAAACAAATGTAACAAGCCTATAACTCAAGTCTCTATTATACTGCTGTCTTTAGGTACAATTTGGCAGTAGTTGAACAGTACATTATTCTTTAAAAATAAATTTGAGATAACCAAATAATCATATTTATTGAGAATTTTACACTTGGTGAATGAAGGGGAACTTGTTGGGTACATTAGTATTCTAAATTTGTATCCATTTATTTATGAATTTGCTTCTCTTCTCAACGTATATCAAAGAAGAAATGTTTTATAAAGGAATATTTTATATCTGAGGATTGATGCAGAATTGCAAAAGATTCCACATGAAAGTTCAGAGTTTATCCTCTCCATCCCAAATGCTGTACAGGCATTATAGTAGCTCTTCATTGCCGGGCAAATATGGCATTTGGACTTTCCATTTGGATAGAGCTTGATGATGTCCAGAATGTCGGAAAACAATTTTGGGTTCAATTGTTGCATTTATATTTTCTATGTACGTTTTGTTAGAGTCCCACTTTTTTTGGTATGGGGATGACTAGTGTTATGGGAACAGATATTTGCAACATTTTGGTATCTCATCAGAAGAATATTTCACTTAAAATTCCACTCTCTCTTTTATAAAGAGAATACATGTATATGTTGCAGTTTATTACCTATACCCCGGGTTAGTATTTTCTATTACTGAACTATTTCATAAGTCTCTTTCTTTTTTGAGTGCAGTGTGCAAGGATCCACCGTACAAAGTGGAGGAGTCAGGATACGCTGGTTTTATAATGCCGATTGAAGTGTATTTCAAAAACAAGGTAAAGTGGCTAACATGTGACATTTTAGTATATACTCTAATTTACCCTGATGCTAGAACGAATGCAGGATAAAGTTCACAACTGCTTTTTTAAGTGTGCACTACAGCAGTGGTTGTGAAGTTGGCTGCATGTTGAAATGGGTCGACAGTTCAAGTTTGCAATGCAACGTTGCCCCAAATAAGATTAGCATAACATTTAAGCTTTTAACAGTTAACTGAATTTAAATTTCATCCACCCCCACTGGAATTGGTTGAACACATTCAGTCTGATGCTTAGCAAAATGGTTTTAAAAGGGGAATGTCCCCACTATGGTTGGGGGAGGGGGAGAAGACATCTAAATAGCTATTTAACACAATGAAATGTCTGGAAAAATTGCCATTGCACCATGTTTACAAACTGATGAGACGTTAACGGTGCTCCTTTTAGCAATGGAACACTTGTGACACCAAAATTCAGCATTTACCACCTTTCTATATCTTACTGTGGCTATTTCTATCAATTAGTTGTAACAAAATTCAAGGCAATATTTATGTAGAAAAAATAAAATCAGAATGATCAAACCACTTGTAGCTGATTTTGTTGAAATATGACTGAAATAATTAATCACTGGATTTTATTTAATTGTTGTAGTTGGTTACACTTGTGAATTAATTACATTCAGTTTCTAATAGCCAGTAGTCTTGTTGCTGTGGTTTTTAGCTCAGGATTTGGTTAGCAGACCAGAACGTCTGCAAGCACTAACAAAAGGATTGGAGACAAGAGCAGTGGATTTTTCAATTGTGACACCTGGAGCCAGTCTAAATTTTTAATAAGACTATACAAATATAAATGACTGGTCTAAATATGAAAACTGCCGCTTTTAAAGGAGGTAAAAGCCTGTGAAAGGGGTTGGAGTAGGCCATATTTTTTATTGCAAAGCATTTCCTTTTCTTTCCTAACCACCACCCCCAAAAGGTGGCAATGAATTATTTTTTTAAAAACTCCTAACTTTTTAGGAGATACTCTTCAGCCACAGGATGCCTACCTACATGTCAAGCTTTGCCTTGCCAGGGTGAGCTATTTTGATTAAGTCAGCAGATGTTCCCCTGTTTTCTCCCTTTTTTATTTTCCAATTCTGTTCCTTTAGGGTAATTATAAAATTGATGTATTTTTAAATACTACCTTTAAAAAGATTGGGATTTGGCATGTAGAAGATTATGGGCATAAGCTCATGTCCCACTGTCCAGTGATTAATGCCTGTCCAGGAGATTGTTGTGTTAATGTGCCACTGTGTTGACTAATTTTTCAGTACCTTTTTCTCTTTGTAATGCCTTGAATACTTGAGATGCAGTGCTCTACTTCACGGTGGCGAGTAGCATAAATGTACTGACTTTAAAGTTTTGATTTTTAAATAGTGTTTTATAGTTTGATCCAGTTTAGTGACCATTTTGGCCAGTTAAGGTTTTTTTTACAAGTCTGGGAAAATCCAGATTCTCTTGAAGTCAAAAATTGTTGATGTCTGCTGAGACTGGATTTGGGTATTGAGTTTTGCATCTTTTTCCTTAGGAAGAGCCCAAGAAGGTACGCTTTGATTATGACTTATTCCTGCACCTTGAGGGACATCCGCCTGTAAATCATCTCCGTTGTGAGAAACTTACATTCAACAATCCAACTGAGGAATTCCGTCGAAAATTGCTGAAAGCAGGAGGGGTATGTTCTTGTTTTCTTTACAATGTTGGGGGCTAGGAAGCTAGTGATAATAAATGGAAATGTACATTTGTCTTTCACTGAAAGTTAATGAATGGATAAGTTACAACCCAATAAAGTGGGTGTGTGTTTGTGAGGGATCATTGTTTGAAGATGTGCAGGTGGATAAGTTGACTGTTCTGGTAGCCTGGTAATTGCACACAGCTGTATTATTTGTGGAAAACAGTTAAATCACTTGAAAAGATGAAGCACCACTTGTTTTAAAAAAAAACCTTAAAAAATTGGTGGTGTACATCCAATGCATTGCTTTGAATTCTTAATGGTGGTTTCAACCCCAGCCACTGGCTTTGTTAATTGAAATAGTAACAGTGCACATGCATATCATTTGTTTTTCTCACTATCCTCAAGAATTTTCAAAACAAGTGAGATTACAGAATACCGGAATAATTGGCTGTTCATTACACCACCATGACCACTGGAGTTACGTTAAAGTTGTAAAAAAAAATTAAATTTGCAATGCAATTTAGGCTAATGTTGATATTAGTTGGTCTGTTGGCAGTTTAGGAAATGCTATAATGCTGCTCAGTGGAGTACCACGTTGGTGGAGATGATTTGTATTTAGTCTGTAGAGGAGGGTTGAATGGCCATTGCTCATTCTATACTTGTGCTTTTAGTTTCAGTTAACTCGGGCTTCAGTTGAATGTTTTTTAGCTCACGCTGAAGTTAGTGTCTATTTTTTTACTAATACTCAAAATAACGAGTGGATGAGCTTGCATTTATATAACCCCTTTCATGTCCTAAATGCATCCCAAAGAACTTCACAGCCAATGAATTACTTTCGAAGTTGCTGTTATTTTGTAGGCAGACGTGGCAGTCACTTTGTGCCCAGCAATGTCCCACAAACAGGAATGAGATGAATGACCTGTTAATTTGTTTTTGGTGGTGTTGGTTGAGGCATGAATGTTAGCCAGGGCATTAGAAAAACTCTCTGCTCTCCTACAAAAAAAAGTACCATGGGATTTTTAATCTCCATTTGAACAAGCAGATGGATTTCGGTTTAATATGTCATCCAAAAGGTGGCACCTCTGACAGTGAAGTGTCGGCCTAAATTTATGTGTTCTAGTCCCTGGAGTGGGGCTTAAACTCACAACCGTCTGATAGGTGAGAGTCCAACCCCGAGCTGAGCTGATACTCGAGCCAAGATTAAAATACACTCTCAAAATTACAGAACAGCATTGCCCGTGTTACAAATGGCAACAGGAACCCTGAAATTGAATTGCAATTCCTAGCGCTATTTTTCATGAAACTTGAAGTCTGCTTTGTTAACATTTTCACAGTCCATAGTGGAAGCAATATAACATGGCATTAAAGACTTTGTGGTATACACAGCATTAGGTGATTTAACAGGTATTTGCACTATTTTTAGTTGAATGTTAATTTACTGGCTGAGGTGGCACACAGTTCATGGAGTGGATGGTTCATTCCTATTTCTTTTGCACGTGGCTAAACATCTAAATAAGTTTATGATCCATCTCATTGCTTAAGCTGGAATCTACCAACTCACACTGCAAGAGTGCTGCTTTTTCCTCAGTGGAAATAAAATGCGTTTACAAAATGCCGACTGCCATTTTCTGACCATAGAAAAAATTATGCAGCCGAATTTTGCAGTTTAAAAAATGATCTTTTCTATTGCCTAGGTGCAGTTTGTATTTTGATTTCGCCCCAAGTAATGTGGAAATGTCACTTTTAAAATAAGTAAATTGTCTATTGCTCACCTCATAAATCCCAAGTTTATGTACATTGCAACTAGAAATGCAAAAAGAGATGCATATGTTATGCATTGGAAAGGGAGAAGAGGGAATAAGAGAGGGTCTGACATTACACTCTATCAGAAAGGTTGCCTCATTCCACCTCATCTGCTTCCAACCCTACCTCAGCCCATCTGCCAGTGAAACCTCATCCATGCCGTTGTCACATCCAGACTCATGGGCATAATTTTAAAAGAAAAGTGCAAGAAAATTGGGTTTTTGAGGAGCAGGCAGAAATCCCGGCTCCAACACGCCGAAGAATGCACACGACCCAGAGAATCCAGAAGTCCCGCCGGCAATTAAAGCCAGCAGGATGATATTTAAGCAGTAATTGAAATGTATATAAATCTAATTAAGAATGAAGGTGAGCGATTTCAACCCTGTCTCAGCGTGTTTCCCGTGCTGTGTGATGCATGCCATGGGAAAGTAGTTGGGTTTCAGCCGGCAGCCATTTGGACATTTTAAATCTCTGTTTGACAGATGGGGATAAAAGGTGAGTTATTGCAGCAGGGCACTCACTTCTCTCAGACAAACTTTTGGTTGGGAGATCTTTGTGATTAGACTGAAAATTCTTGGTTCACACTCAGAATTGTTCAGATTACACATTTACCAACTTTTCGGACCCCCTCAAACTGACACCATCAGATTGGGGGACGCGATGGCTGCATTCACCAGTACATCCGAGGATGAGGAACATCACCATCCTTGCCAGGCACGCCATGCACTTCTGCCACTTGTAGCTCCACAACACAGTGCTGCACCACAGGGACTTGCACAAGAGCAGAGAGGGGAACAACAGAGGGAGCGACATCGCAGGAGGCACTACCCTCGTCAGAGGATCTACAGACAGAAGCTGAGCTTCCTGGACCTCTCTGAGGAGCAGTGCATACGAAGGCTGAGAATAAGTCGCCAGGTGGTCGCAGAGCTGGGCCTGGCGCACCTCGTTACCCGTCGCTGTTAGTGACCACTGCCCTCAACTTCTTCGCCTCCAGATCATTCCAGGGTGCCACCAGTGACATCGCCGGGGTGTCTCAATTGTCTGCCCACAAGTGCATAAGACAGGTCACCGACTGTTTGTTTGTTTTGCAGGGCCTCGCAATACGTCACCTTCCCCAGTGACAAACTCAGCCAGACGAAGAGGGCAGTGGGTTGCCACTCAGTCGCTGGCTTCCCACGTGTACAGGGTGCAATCGATTGCACGCATATAGCAATCCGAGCACCTCCACATGAGCCAGGCCTGTTCATCAACAGAAATGTTTATCACTCCATCAACGCTCAGCTCGTTTGTGACCACCGCAAATGATTTCTTCACGTGTGCAAGATTCCCTGGCGCCAGCCATGGGTCATTCATTCTGAGGGAATCCAACATCCCGGACCTCTTCCACACACCAAACAGCGTTGAGGGCTAGCTCCTAGGGTACAAGGGATACTCCCCGCACACGTGGCTGTTGACACCTCTGAGGAACCCCATCAATGAGCAACAGCGTCGATACAACGACTGCCACATCGCCACCAGATCGGTCATTGAACATGCGTTAGGACTGCTGAAGTTGCGATTTCGATGCCTTGATCGTTCTGGGGGAGCGCTTCAATATGCACCAGCGACAGTGGGTCGTATTATTGTAGTGTGTTGTGACCTGCACAACCGGTTGGTGAGGGCCCATGCCCTCATCGAACATCCACATCTGCAATGAACAATGAGGAGGAGCAGGAGCAGAAGAAGGAGGAGGAGGAGGACGACGACGAACCCATTGGCAGAGCAGCGGCTCACCTGGCTGCTCGTGAGGCCAGAGTCACTCGTGAACAGTTCTCATAAGATCACAAAGTGAGAATGGTCCAGTCCTCACACCACCCGGAAAGAGCAGCGCCCCCCAACCCCCCAACTGCACAAAACAGTCCTGCAACTACACATTCACCCACTGGGTGGCATCAAGTCTCGTCTTTTATGATGAATCACATGAAAGGGCGCAATCACAAAAGCCAGTCAAAAATGGGCAAGACGTGGCAATAGTGTTGAGAATGATAACATTTAATGTGACTATCAAAAACTAAATATAAATGAGAAACATGACAGTCTGTCAGACACCCTTGTGCATACCCTTCGTGATCACTAAACCTTAGCCTTTCTCTTCCTACTACTTCTACGTGGTGCATCCCCTGTGGCTACAGCAGAGGTCGTGGCAGGTTGCTCATGTCCATGCCCGGACTGCTTAAGTGCTTTCGGCCTATGCCTCTGGGTTTTGGAGCCCATGAGGGCCCCGCCATAGACTACTCCACCTGCACCTGTGCAGGAGCAGAATCGGCCACTGGTTGAGAGGGGGGCAATGGGTGAGACGTGGGAGCGCTTTGAGTGGCGCCCCACTTCCATGTCCCCTTTCACCATCATCCCTCTCCTGGACCATCACTCCTACCACCCTGCTAGAGAACAGTTTGGAGGACATGTGTGATGCCTTGTAAGCCCAGTTGTAAAGTTTCTGTCCGCCTGTTTAAGGCGGCAGAATGTTGTTCACCCTTAGTTCGAACGGCCGTTGTCGGCCCGAATGGTCTCATTTGTGACCTGTGGTTGAAGCTCAATGGAGACTCGTCTTCTCTCCATCACAGACATTCCCGCACTTACCTGTGACACTATCTCAGACATTTCAGCAGTTATGTGCGACACTGTCTGAGGTTCCCTTACGTCCCTGTGACACTATCTCGGAGATTCACTCCAGTACCTGTGCCACCATTCCACTAATGCTGGAGTTGAACTCCTCCATCCTCTGCGCTGTTGTGGAGAGTGTGCGTGTTCCAGTACCTCACAAGTATGCTGCTGTCCCTCGATCATTCTCCTTTTAAAGGATGGCCCCCGGGGTCAGCATCTGCTCCCAGCTGAGCAGAGCCCGGAGAGGAGTGCTCCCACCGATGCAGACGCTCCATAGCTGCCACTAGTGTCTGCTCGTGCTCACTTGTGTGTGGTGACTCAACAGGTGCCAACCCAACTAACTGACTACTAGGACCCACCAAGGTGTGACTATCTGTGCTGGTGGATGGCCCGCTTAAGATGTGACAGTGCACCCTCAGTAGCCGGGAGCTCCTCTGAGGAATTGCCCTCTCCCGTCACTGCGATCGTTGGAGGGCCTGTAAGAGAACAGAAGGCAATATTAAGCATCATCACAGATGGGTCATGTTGCGATGAGCATACTGAGGTGTTCAACATGCCAATCATTGTTAACATCAATTCATGTTGTGTGATGAATGTTAAAGTTCTGTCACCAGACGTTTGTGGGGTGCCAGTTTCGGTGTCTGCGACGGACAGGCACTTGAGGGTGCGGTTGATCTCCAGGGCCTCCTCCACTTCAGTGAGGACCGCTATTGGTTGTGGCCCCCTCCAGTTCTCACCCTCACGTGCATTTTGCGCTCTCTTCTCCTAGAAGGGGAGAAAGTACAGACGTGTGAGTGAATGATGGTGAAGTGGTCAGCCGATGAATGCATTGCTTTGGGTGAGGCTGACCATGAAAGAGGTGCATCAGAGGGTGTGTATCAGACACAGCCATCACGTTGGATAAGGATTGGGTTGAGTGGTAGTGGTGGGGTCACAAATGGGGAGGTGGGGAATTACTCAGGAAGTGAAGGTAAGTTGAGGATGAGCCTTAAGTGGGTGTGAGGAGTGATGTGATGGTGTATTCTTGGCAGTGCAGAATGATGTGAGGGGGGGGGGTGATGTGCGATACGGAATGCAGGAGAATCAGTAATTGTACTCACTTTTACTGACCTAGTTAGGTCTTTGAAATGCTTCCTGCACTGGACCCAAGTTCGGGATATGTTGCTCCTGCTCGTGACCTCCTCTGTCCCCTCGAGGAAGGCAGCCTTGGTGGCAAAGGCAGAGCGCTTCCTCCCGTCGGCCGGGTAAAATAGTTCCCTTCTCCTCCTCTCAGCTGACAGCCTGTGACGCGGGTGCGCAGTCCGCCCACTGCGCAGCTTTCGGACGGCAAACCCGTAAACAAGATTAATGGCCACCAATTAAGTTGTGATCGCGTAGGGAATGTTAAATTATTATTCGGGTTACTCGCGTGCACGTTCAACCCACCGCTGCCCTTTTAAAAATTGTGCCCCATGCATTCCACTACACTTCAGGCTGGCCTCCCATCCTCCACACACCATAAACTTCACCTGATCCTATCCTGCACCTAGTCCCGCTCGCCAGTCACCTCTATCCTCGATGACCTATGTTGACTTCTGGTCCCCCAGTGCCTCGTTTAAAATTCTGATCTTGTGTTTATATCCGTCCATAGCCTTGTATCTCTCTAGGTATGTAATCTCCTTCAGCACGACACCCCACCTCCAAGCTCTTTGTTCCTGACAATAGCCGTTTGTGCGTCCCCTGCACCCTGCTCGTCCCTGTTGGCCATGCATTCGGCTGCCTTGGCTCCATATTCTGGTATTGACTCCTTTTTAAAAGGAGAGGTGGGGAGGTGAAGGGTAAGACTATTCTTAAAACTTATCTCTTTTTGAAGTTTTTGATCATCCCTCCTAAAAAAAAAAATCTTTTCCTCTTTGGTTTGGTGTCCATCCATTTCCCTACCCCCCCCCCCATACTTTATGCCCCTCTGAAGCACTTTGGGATGCTTTTCTTTATTAAAGGTGCTATATAAATGTAAGGTGTTGTAAAAATGTAGATATTGAAGCAACTGATTTTAAAATTTGATGGCAACATTAAGGCAGTGACACAGAAATGTTGCTGCTTTTGTGATAATACTTCTACTTAGACAGCCAAAGAAGAAAGTGGGAACAATTTGTACTCTTTTGTTCCGCCCAGAGCATGGTCATAAGAAAATAATGGTTTTATTAGTTTCTTTAAAATTTTAAACTTCAAAGTTCCTTGTCTGTATTTTTATTAGTTTTACTCAAAATTGTAATGGCGAACCTGTTTTTCCTAATACCAAGATAATGGTGGGCTTCAGGGCTTGAGGCTGTGGTTTAGGTTTCTCACTTAGTATTGCTAACAATAGCCATTAAATATGAAATTACATAGTGTTACGTAGAATGTACAGCACAGAAACAGGCCATTTGGCCCAACAGGTCCATGCCAGTGTTTATGCTCCACAGGAGCCTCCTCCCTCCCTACTTCATCTAACCCTATCTGCATATCCTTCTATTCCTTTCTTCCTCGTGTTTATCTAGCTTCCCCTGAAATGCATCCATGCTGGTTGCCTCAACTACTCGTGGTAGCGTGTTCCACTCTCTGGGTAAAGATGTTCCTCCTGAATTCCCTATTGGATTTATTAGTGACTATCTTTTATTTATGGCCCCTAGTTCTGGTCTCCCCCTCAAGCGGAAACATCTTCTCTACGTCCACCCTCTCAAACTGCAGTATTTAAGGAATGTTTTTCGTGAGATCATTAAATATATTCCTAAATAACATCTGATGGTTAATGAGTTTATCCACTGAGTACCTGAACCATAATTTTTAAAAAAATTGATCCCAGTCCCTGCTGGTCTCATTGGGCAGCAGTAGCTGAGAATCTCAGCACCCTGGATAAGGCAGAGGAAAGTTAATCAGGATTCCTCCTCCTCCTCATAGATTTTTAATAAAAGCAGTAAAATGAGTTGTGTTTGGAGCCTAAGTGATGACGGGCTGTGGTTTGACTTGTGATGCCCATGCAGTTGAATAGCCAGCCAGCACTCTATCAAGGCTCACTCATGGCCACTTTGGAGAGGGGCAATTAGTGGATAGATCGAGAGTTGCATTGACAGAGGCCTGGAAGTAGTGGATAGAGCTGGATTGTGGTTGGGGAATTTGTATTATAAAGGAAAAATAAAGATTACATAGTAACTTCCCCCCACCCCTTGAAGTGTCATTACCATGTATTTTTTTAAAAAAGAAGGGAATAGCTAGGCATAAATGAGAAGATACTTGAAGGGGAGAAAATTGCAGGGCTATGGGGAAAGAGCAGGGAGTGGGACTAATTGGATAGTTCTCTCAAAGAGTCTGCACAGGCACAATGGGCCGAATGACCTTCTGTGATGCATGATTCTATGATTCTAAGAGTTCACATTGCAGTGCATTATTGTATCCTAACTCTTTATTATGTTCATATTTTCTGATACTTGGTAGTGCTTCATTATTACAGCCTCGGAATCAACCTTTTTAATTTTTTCAATGTTCTTGGTTCTCTTTTCTGAATTTTCTAGTAAAGTTTTGCAAAAGCTGAAAAAGCAGCATGGCATGAGCAGGGATGTAAAATGTTGTTCCAATGACAGCTGAGCTTCCAATCTTGGCCTGGTCATCAGTGAAAGGCAGCGAGTAAAGATAAGGTGCTTCCCCACAGGGAGCTAAGTCAGCCCGTTGAACTTTTCGCAAACAGCAAGATTGCTGGAGGCCTCGCCGTAGAACAGAAATGCTTTGTGCCCAGCAGAACTTAGAGGGTTAGCAATTTTTCAAATGGGTGAAGGAAATTTATGACTGAAATGTCTTGAATTCATCCTTATGGATGAGTATTAAAAAACCAACTGTTTGTGCATCTAGAGAAAAAGTAATACAAGTCTTTGCTTAAACTTTTTGTTCAAAATGCAGTTTCTCAAACGTTTATACTTTTGAGACTTTAGTGTGAATGGATTGGTAACTGAGTGGTTTAACAATGATAGAAACACTGTTTTCCCTCCTTTCTCCCCCCGCCTCTCATTCAAATTATCTTTTAGATGAGTAAATGGGGAATGGAATGCATCAGCCAAGCTAAAGCTGTGATTTTCAGCGATCTTGAAACAAATTCTGAAACGATTTAGCGATTTGTCAATACACGTTTAAAATGTTAACAAAAGATTGAGGTGATAATGGTTTGTTGTCTTTTTTTTTAACTGGGCAAAGAATGTAGCTGTATAAAAAGGATTACTTGATTATTGCTCTCGCCCCTCTTTCCAACCCACACCCCCTTCCTGGAAATGTAATCTTCAGGTGACTGACTTTGCTCTGGTGCTTTTGAATCATATTTATCCTGGTTTCTTTTCTAAACTGTAGGGGGAAAATCTGATGTATGGTCAGTTTTGCACATTGTAATTTTATGGACACCCATGATATATAGTGGGTAAAATGAAATTCATGTTCGTTCACTATAATAGTTGGGTGGAACCAACAAAATTATTTTTAGATCTCGCGTGAACATTGAAATCCTGAAGTCCTTTTTCAAACAGCGTGTTTGTATTAGCTAATTATACAAGTTACAACTCGACGCTGAGATGGAGCACTATGCTGTGGCAAGGCATTCCATTGGGGACACTCTTCATGGCAGTTTGACTTACAATGTGTAGAATCATTTGCTTGATTGAATTCTGTTACTATTCCTAGTTTGTTTTTTCTGAACCCGGATCATCTCAATTTTCTTTTCCTGTAGGGCTTTATAAAATTGTAGGAACGATTGAGTTCTGTATCCTGTGATTGCTCTTTTCTCTTTAAGACTTGAACCACAGTTCATTTGACTGTCCATGGCATTTCAATGGCTAAAGCTTTAAATTGCTGATTTAAATGTAGACTATACAAACTAGAAATTTTCTAGTTTTATTGTTCTGTTTTTTTTTAAGAAGCTTTTATTTTCTTCACCAAAAAAAACTTGAGATTTTCTCATTTATTTGGAAGTTTAATAATCTGGTGCTTGGTTTTCTGTTCTTCTCCTACCCCCACTATTAAAACAAAATAGTTTCCTTCAAACTAAAGAATGGTCACCCATAGTTCTTGAAAAGGCAACAGAAAATGTGCTCGGGTTCTCCCTTAAACAGAATTCACAAGTTCAGTGGCATTCAGCTGTTTGCTTTATTCTGAAACAGTGGCCAATGCCAACTACCCTGAATTTGCTATGGTTTGTGTAATTTTTGTGACAGATTATGGTGATGCCAGATGGAACACCAGCCCCATCTGGATTGAATCTTCATCTCCACCCCCACCGCCCCCCGCCCTTCTTAGTAACCCCTTGACTTTTTCTGATGTGAAGAAAAGCAAGCCCTCACATGGGTCAAAGGTCAGTTTGTAACTGAAGTCTAAATATGTAAAAAGTCTGGTTCAGAACATCAGGATTAATTAATTAGCTACAACTATAAATGGTTAGATAACAGACGTGAGCTGGCAGACTTGAGCTAAAGGTTTATTGCTTTAATGCACTTACATTCATGTGTGATGTCAGAAGTCTCTGAAACCAAAGCACCTCAGTTAGTATTAAACGGGAAACCAAGCAGTACCCTGTACTTTGTACCAGTAGCTTCAGTAGCAGAGTGCTGGCCCCTCCCAATCAGTGGGTCATCAGTTTGAATTCCAGCCTCAACTCTACTCTGAACTCTCATTCCCTCATCTGAAGACAGTTCTGGTGTAGGCTACTAGATGTGGCGTGGCATTGCATTGCACAGCAGCACATGCGTGTTTTGGGGGAGGGAGAATGGAGAGGAAAGAGAAGAAAAATTCACTACCTGTCCAAGTTTGAAAAAACTAATCTTGTATTGGCCGTTTGAAGTACTGTTGATGGTAGCCAGGAGTAAGTCAATATAACAGACTGCCCTAGTCACCTGACTAAAGCAGGAGGCAACATATTCATGACCACCCCCTCGGCCTTGCCATCTCACGTGGCCTCTCTACTCCAATTGTTTCAATCACGGATAAGGCTATCTCTGATCACTTCCTTGTATCCCTCTCCACCCACATCCCCTTTACCTCTCCCAACCTTACTTCCTTCTATGTCTGCCCCTGGAAAAAACTCTTCCTCCCCAAGTCACTTACAACAGCACTTTCAAATTCCCAACTATCTAGCCTTTGATCCTCCATTCACTACAACATTTCTGCAGCTACCAATCTGCTCAATTACACCCTCAGCTCCACCTTTGATGCAGTTGTCCCCATTAAAAGCATTACTCTCTCTCACCCTCGTCGTTCCCCCTGGTACGGCCCTTATCTCCACTCCCTTAAATCCAAGAGACGCAGACTTGAACGTTAAGGGCAGACGACTGGTTTAGCCATTCATCACCAGATCTGGTTGGACCACATAAAACACTATCTGGTCCTGCTCTCCTCTGCCAAAACTGCTCACTATTCCAGGATCATTCTGAGGTGCAGAGATAACCCCCGGCTTCTCATCTCCATTATAAACTGTCTGCTTAAACTCCTTCCCCATGCCTTCTCCACCCTCACCTCCAACGAGTGCGAGGAGCTCATGGACTTCTTTGTCATTAAGAATGAGACCATCTGTTCAGCTGCCTCTGTCGTTTCCCTTCCTTCCCCTAGCCCACCAAGCCAAACTTCTCCTAAGGTTCCCTCCTGCCCTAGCCTTGAACTCGCATCTTTCTCTAGTTTCTCTCCTATCTCCCCTCATGCCCCCTCTGAGCTCATCTTGACTGTGAGACCCACCTCCTGCTCACTCGACCCTATTCCCACCAAGCTGCTGACCACCCGAGTTCCCTCCCTGGCCCCTATGTTTGCTGATATTGGTAATGGTTCCCTCTCCTCAGGTAGCGTCCCCCTCCACTTCAAATCTGCCAGGTCACCCCTTTCCTCAAAAAAACCCACCTTAACCCCTCTGTTCTTGCAAACTACCGCGCCACTTCCAACCTTCCTTTCCTCTCCAAAGTCCTTGAACGTGTTGTCGCCTCCCAAATCTGTGCCCATCTTTCCTGCAACTCCATATTTGAATCCCTCCAATCAGGTTTCTGCACCTGCCACAGTACTGAAACGGCCCTTATTAAAGTCATAAATGACATCCTATGTGACTGACCATGGTAAACTATCCCTCCTCATCCTTCTCGACCTGACTGCAGCCTTTAACACGGTTGACCACACCATCCTTTTCCAATGCCTCTCCTCCGTCGTCCAGCTGGGTGGGACTGCGCTCGCCTGGTTCCATTCTTATCTATCCAGTCGTAGCCAGAGAATCACCTGCAATGGCTTCTCTTCCCGCTCCCGCTCTGGAGTCCCCCAAGGATCTATCCTTGGCCCCCTCCTATTTCTCATCTACATGCTGCCCCTTGGCAACATCATCCGAAAACACAATGTCAGGTTCCACCTCACCACCCTTGAACCATCCACTGTCTCTGATTTGTCACATTGCTTGTGCGACATCCAGCACTGGATGAGCAAACATTTCCTCCAACTAAATATTGGGAGGACCGAAGCTATTGCCATCGGTCCCCGCCACACACTCCGTTCCCTAGCCACCGACTCCATCCCTCTCCTTGGCTGCTGTCTGAGGCTGAACCAGACTGTTTGCACCCGTGGCGTCCTATTTGACCCTGAGATGAGCTTCCGATCACATATCCACTCCATCACTACGACTGCCTGTTTCCATCTCTATAACATCATCCATCTCCGCCCCTGCCTCAGCTCATCTGTTGCTGAAACCCTCATCCGTGCCTTTGCTACCTCTTGACGTAACTATTCCAATGCTCTCGTGGCTGGCCTCCTAACTTCCACCCTCCAGAAACTTGAGCTCATCTAAGACTCTGCCCGTATCCTAACACGTGCCAAGTCCCGTTCACCCATTGCTGTACTTGCTGACCTACGTGGCTCCTGGTCCGGCAACGCCTCGATTTTTAAAATTCTCACCCTTGTTTTCAAATTCCTCCATGGCTTCGCACCTCCCTATCTCTGTAACCTCCTCCAGCCCCACAACCCCTCCGAGATCTCTGTGCTCCTCCAGTTCTTGCCTCTTGCGCATCCCCGATTTTAATCGCACCACCATTGGCGGCCGTACCTTCAGCTGCTTAGGCTACAAGGTCTGGAATTCCCTTCTTAAACTTCTCTGCCTGTCTACCTCTCTCACCTCTAAGATGCTCCTTAAAACCTACCTCTTTGACCAAGCCTTTGGTCACCTGTCCTAATATCTCCTTAAGTGGCTTGGTATCAATTTTGTTTGATAACACTCCTGTGAAGCGCCTTGGGACGTTTTACTACATTAAAGGTGCTATATAAATGCAAGTTGTTGTTAGAAACAGTAAACAAACTGTTGCCGTTTGTTGTCATTCAACTTTTTCTTTCAGTAATTAGGATATAAACCTCGAGATTTGCAGTGTTTAACATTTTCCTTTTTTAGCTGCTTCGTTGAATACACTGAGACAATGTCAATAGTTTCTGTGCAAATGTTATCTAGTTGGACAACCTTTTTAAATTCCAATAATGCTATTTTTCTCCAATGCAGTGCAATACATTGCAAGATGAAAGGCTTGTTAGCAGTTTGGTAACGACTTAAATTTCTGATTCAGTATCTTCATTAGTCCTTTAATGAGACCTGTTATTCCTGTCACAGAAATGTGTGTAGGAGTATTACAGATGACTATTTGTTTTTACTAAAGTTGACTAAATTATATAGTAGCAAGCTTTAAGGGCCATACAGATTTCCTCTTAAGAATTTAAAGCCCTTGTGATCTATGCCAAATAGGCACGGAAACCAGTTCAATTCAAATATAGCCAAGAATTGGTAGAATTCTTTTTTCAAGCAAAAGGTCTGTGTATACGATTGCCCTCATTAACTTTAGTGTCATTTTGATTCTGGTGAATTGTTCAACTTGATGAAATTGCCCAGAAATGGACATGCAGAACCTCGGATGAAGTATCTGCCAACTGTAGTCCTATCTATCTGATGAATTCTTAAAATCCAAATATCGTTGTGGATGCTGAGACTGCCATTGTGGATATTTGTTACTGCATGGAGAGATTTGCCATTAGTTTTAGTTTATATTTTTCTTCTGTAGAAAAGGAATGGGAGTGGATGGAAGAGAAACTTAACTTCTTTGTACAGAATTCAAGGAAATTGAATAAGACTTGACTGTGAAGGCTGCTAGATTGTTTCTGTATCTGCTCCAAAATTGTTAGAATATTTTTTTCCATTTAAATGTCGCTATCTTATAATTAAATGTGTTTGTAATTTGCTCATGTTTTGCTCCCTTCTATTTAGCATTAATGTTATAATATCATTGCACAAAACCAGTATAATGGAAAAACTGTTTTCCCTCTTCAAAAACCATCAAGCCTTTTCAGATTTTCAGTTTAAAGTGGCTGCATCTCTATTTTTAAAATTTGGTTTTTCTATAAAGTTTTTTTTTAAAAATCACTTTTTAATACATTTTAGTTCTCTCTTTTCAAAATAACTTTTAAAAGTCCATTATCGTGACATTATTATTATAGTCTTCGATTTTTATTGGAAATGCTAGTACTGCACAACAACTGCATTCCATGTGTGTGGTCTGAAGTCTGGTGGTTTATTACAAGGCGGATACTATTCAGTGGTGTCACCAAGACTTAGAAGCTTTAGGATTTGGGGGGTGGTCCTGGGAAGTCAGAATTTTTCTGCTTATTTTTGAACAGATGCGCATTTTGCTTGCACTATTCTTTGGGAAGAGTGATGAAAGGTCTAACATCTAATCAGTTGCAGCAGCAAAATATATATTTTTTTAAACGTGTTTTTAACACATATTGCAATGCAAGTATGTGTTAAACTATTTTAACTTTAAACTGTTTTTCATACAGCAGGTATGAAAGGAAGCAGCAAACTTTAAATTGAAGCAGCAATCATTTCCCATTCTCTTCCTGCTTTCCCCCATGTCCTCTCTTGGTAGATACGATCAACCATTAGACAAGATCACATGCCAGCGAGTGCCCTTCAGCAGTGCCATCTATCACAATCCCACTAATATTGGTTAAAAGTGCGAAGAAGAATGTATCTGAATGGGAATTGTTAACTAGTGCTGAAAAATGGACTTTCCAGGCATTTTATTCTAATCAGTGGGGACTTTTCTTTTGTGAAATTTCTCTCTACCCCCCCCTCCTGAAGACGCACGTGATGGGACACAGTTCCATGGGTACCACGCACCCTCCAGTACCTATGCCAAGTGGCCATTATTTATGTGTAACTCCTGACAGTAAGTGTGAGCAAACAATTTGCCATCTTGTGGGTACTTCAGTGGTGTATGATCTTGTCCTCTCCTAATATCCACATATGCATGCATACATTCCAGGAGGAGCAGGAATACGGTGAGATTTTCCTCACGAGTGCCAGGGCATTAAGATCCATTTGTAGTTCTCCTGCTGCAGCCTCATAATTCGGCAGAGACTGTCGTATTGAAGCACAGTTTCACATTTACTAATCTTTTGGGTTTATAAAACTGTTTTTTTTCCCTTTTTATATTCTAGGATCCAAATAAGAGCAGCAGCACTAACAGCAGTAACAGCTTCCCCAAGCCCCACAAATCCATGAAAGAGCACAAGGACAAACCATCTAAAGACTCAAAAGAGCACAAAAGTGCCTTCAAAGAACCTTCCAGGGAACACAGTAAAACTTCCAAAGAGTCCTCAAAGAAACCCAAAGAAAACAAACCACTAAAAGATGAGAAAACTGTTCCTAAGACAGCATTTAAGGAACCTAAACCAATGTCAAAAGAGCCAAAATCATTGGAAAACAACGTAGTAAGTGGGGCTGGAGGTATTCAACAGGATGTTAAGGCTCCAACTAAGAGGCCTCCTAATACAGACTCTGATGAACTTGTAGCTAAGAAAAAAAAGAAAAGCAGCTCTGAATTTTTGTTTAAAAGCTTTTCCAGTGCTTCTCCACAACCACTTTCTTCTGAAAAGAAACAAATGAAGGACAGATCACAGGTTAAGGCAACAAAGGTCAAAATGGAAAGTGAAGTGACAGAGAAAAAGAAGCCTAATTTACCATCATTTGAAGACATTGTAGATCCAAATGACTCTGCATTAGATGATGATATGTCCTCTAAATCTGAGGTAAGTAGAAGTACTAAAATGTGATTTCAGTGGTGATGGTGGGGGGCGTGGGACCTTTTCCTAAATGTGCATTGCAATGTAGAGTTCATGTCCCTTAAAATGGTGAACTCGGAAATTTTAGACTGTTTTAAAGCTGTTTGAGATTCAGTGATGATAAGCTTCAAAAGGCTCTGCAATTATTATGTTAAAGATAAGATCTACAAATTGATATATCAATAAAATCTGGCCATCCCATAATCTTTGTTAATGCAACTTCTTCAAAGTTTTATGGGAGGGGAGGAAAACTGAAGTTCATATGGATGGTCCTATCACAAAGAAGGTTTTCAATTGCAGTCTTTTTCTTCCTTGATTCTACACAGTGGAAAAGTTTGCAGCATCTGCCTTGCCTTCTTTGAAGGATTTAACTAAATTCAATTTAATGTTGTATGTATTATCATTAAATTTAGCTAATTTATGTCAGCAAAATGCTGAAAGGTTAGTTGGCAAATCTTTAATTCCCAAAAGCGTGAAAAATTGGTCTAGTTGCTATTTCTAGCGATATTGTAAATGTGTTTAGTCACAACATAGCAACCAATGTCATCTTTTCCACCCCTTCAGCATTTGTGAGCGAAAGGTAGGCCCCACCCAAAATGTTAACTTTTTAATCTATTTTCAGATACTAATTTGACCTTTTCTCTACCCTGTATCGTGTTTCAACTGAGGATGGCTGATTCCAATTTCTAAATGCACTTTGTTGATTCACAACAACTTTTAATATAAGTAATAACGAGCACTCTCAAAGCTTACAGAATCTCCCAATGCTTTCCTCAGAAGATACAGTTCCACACTCCCTACTTACAGTTGCACGTGAACAGTAGTAAAGATGTTAAACTGGTGGTTTCTTCTCGTACTCTTCCTTTAGGTTGTGGCTGTAATGAGCTAACAGTCTGTAGCTATGGAGTGCACTTTGCAGAGCTGTGTTCTCCAGTGGTTCTCAAAATATATTTTTTTAAAACTCCTGCTTCAGTTTAGCAAGTACCATGGACTGCCTGAGCACTGGAGTTATCATCTAACTAGTATCAATCTTGAGCACAATAAAGCTCTTGTGTCCTGAAGAATTTCACACCACTGTGTCCTGGAGTCACGTTGGGACTGTCCAGAGGTGTACTGTGACTATCTGGTTATAAAAGTAACATTGGAACTGCATCCTTAATCTCATTTAATTTCATTTACGATACTTGTATCTCTCTGTGTTTAGAAAGATGTTTGATAATGCTGTACGTTTTGAGAATAACCTCCCTTGTGTATTTTTCTTTTTTCACCCTTTCTGGTCACTAAAGAATTAATCGCTTCTCTGCTGCTTCTTCCCCTCCCCTGCCCCCAAAAACAGTTTGGGTTATCTTTCAGGTAACTTCAGGTCTACAAATATAGAAGACACAAAAAATTTAATCCAGGTCACTTTTAAATATTTCCAATGCTTTGTAAGAAAATTGCCAGCATCATCCTTCAGTTTTAAAAAAAAATCTGTTGGATTTGGTTAAGTTTTAAGGCAAAGTAGCCTGAGGAATACCTCTACCACTCCTGTAATGCATTATTCTATAGTAAATTGCTAAGTTTTTAAGTACTTTATAGGTCTGGTTGCCCTGGGACTGGTTTGCTACGTCAAGTTATTCAGCCATATATCTGAAGTGACTGGACGCCTAGAAATGTAGGGAAGGTAGGAGGGAAAGAGCAAGCGCTGATATTAGAAGGCATATTCCAGATGGAGGTAGTTACGAACCATGATGATGTGAGTTTACACTTTGATGTTTGAGAAGGATCTAAAAATGTTCTGTCTTCTGCTCTGAAAATCTCAGCCGACATATCGGCCCATAAATTGCTCCGAGTGGGGCACCAGCAGTGGTCGCCGCTCATTAGATTTAAATTCACCGACTAAGTTACCGCGTTCTTTTTGGCGGCAACTTCCTTGACTACGACTTCAAATAACATCAGCATTCCTACCCGGGCTGCGTGAGTGGTAAAAGGATCTCTAAGGCCCCTCAACTAATCAGCTTTTAGCAAGCCACACTGCGAGAACCAGGAAGTGCAGTTCAGAGACAAACAGCTTGGACTTAAAAACCCGGATGTGCCTGATAAGGTATTGTAAAATGACACAGAGAAAGCGAAATAAAGAGAGGATAAGGTTAAAAGACTGAGATAAGAGATATGAGGAAAAAGTAAAATAAAAATGTCCAAAAACTGTTAAAATCAGGAGTAATGAGACTCCATATTTTTAAAAGTTAATTTTTAGTGCCGGAGAGGTTGTTTGGCAGTCATTAAGACTTATCACGCCATTAAAACTTAGTTTAGACCTTAAAAAAAAAACTGAGAGTACCCGTTTTGTGGCGCGATTAGTTCATTTCCAGCTGGGCAGGAGAGCAACTTGGTGCCATTCCGTTGATTGCAGCTGGCGATATCCCCTTTAAGGCGAAGCTGTCACATCGCCGGTGAACCAGGAAGAGCAAGTTCCGGATCTCTGTGTTTAAGTGCGCATGTGCAGTCACCGGAAGTTGCTCTTCAATTTCGCCACTAATACCAGTGAGCGCTGTTAGGTTCACCGTTATTTTAAAAGCAACTTCTGGGCTATCATGTTTTCATTCGCATAAAGGGAGTTGTACTAGTTTGGTGCATTGTCAATAGAGTTGCATTTTCTGCAAGTGGCCTGGGCTAAAGCCAGAAAGTATTAACTGCTTTAAAGTAGTATTGTGCGCAAGATTTGACGGTGTTTCTGAATGTAAAATTGGATACAGATATCTTACTGATAGACAAATTCCAGTATCTTTTCTCGAGTGTGACGGACCCGACAACTTAAGTCCTTGCGACTCTTTTTTCTATTATTATAGTCATTCACCAAAGTGAAACAATGTCTGGATATAAGTCAGTGGGTGAGGCGGTTTTATCTACGCAATGACTGCGCATTCCCATTAAATAAATTCTGGAACATTGTGTTCTTTTGTTGACCAAAGTATTATAATGAATTGTCAAATGGGAAATTTCAGTGCTGTGGGGAGTGAAATGACTGGTCATGCCCATGGCACAAAGTAGTTGAACACCTTGTTTCTAAATCTAAAGTTAGATAAAAATCATTGAAAAAAAGCCCATTTCATAAGACTGCTCCTAGACAGATCACTTTAATTCCAAAACTTTGTCTTGACTCGGCGTTCTTTGCCTTTTGGAGGTTTGCATTGTTTTCATTTAATGTTCGTTGATATTAAGCAGTGGTCATCAAAGTGCGGTATTTAATCAAACGTAGTCCTACATGCTTTGAGCTCATTTGAGTGAAACTCATTGGGAAATTGTATTGGAGTGCAAACCTGAAACTGAAGCACAGTGTTTACCTTTCAGTGCAGTGAATGAAGGAATTAAAGTGATCTGTCTAGGAGCAGTCTTATGAAATGGGCTTTTTCTCAATGATTTTTATCTAACTTTAGATTCAGAAACAAGGTGTTCAACTACTTTGTGCCATGGGCATGACCAGTCATTTCACTCCCCACAGCACTGAAATTTCCCATTTGACAATTCATGGGTAAACCGTATACCACAAATTGATGTTTTCTTATCTGCTGTGAGAATAAAAATAGATACGCAATTATAAAAGGGAAGAAAAAAAATCTAAGCTCTTTGGGGAGGCAGCAGTGGCATATGAGTAGGAATATAGTTGAATGTTTGCAAAGTACTAAAAATCTTTTGATGTTTTCTGTAAAAATATAACAGCATAATTTTGATTTTGAAAGATGATTACCTAACATTGTTAACTCTGAAATGTGTGTTTCTTGAGACTTGCATAGTGCATAAATATCAGCTATAAATTTACAAGAGCAAGGAGGCTGAAATCCAGTACTACTAAAAGTGCCTTTTTGTCGAGAAACTCAGTAATTTATTGATTTGCATAAATATTATTCATTTTCTGCAGCTTCTCTCAGAAAGGCTGGCTGCATTGTATTCAGAATTTCATTCTTTCTTGATGCAACCATCAAGTTCTGCCACTTATAATTAATTGAAGCGGAGATGATATGAGATATCAGTAATGTATATGCATATTTTTCTGGTCATCCAAAACAATTGTGCCAAGGAAAGCACCTTGTAGGTGTTGCACAGCTCCATGGATTTGTAAGGTCCATCTACTGTTTACACTTCACCACCCCCACCCCTCCTTGCCATGGTGAATTCCTGCTATTGGCTGAGCCACTAGGGAGCCGTTGAATTGTTTTCTAAATGGAAAGAAAATCAAACTGGACTACTTTTGCACATCTGACACCAATGAAGCCTGTTGAGTGAGTGCCTTGCCTGCCTGTGGTTGGAAGTGTGGCAAGGGGAGCCTAAAAAGGACAAGGAAAACATAAATAAGAGATGTAAAGCAAAAAGATTTCGCAACCTTTTTGAAGACATTTTAACCAAAAAAACCTTCTAGTTTCAGTTTGTGGCAAATGAAGAAGATTTTTGTGGTTAATTGCTTAATGATATTTGGTAATGCAATATATTAGTAATATGTTAGAAATCATTTTAACAGATGTTGTAGTACAGACCAGATGTGCAGCTTTTAAAAGCCAGGAAGGGAATATAGTTTTTAAAAAGCAGTGGTGGAAGGTGAGAACATGTGTCAAATTGGCCTGAGGTTGAACAACTGGTAATACCGTGCAATAGTTAAGTTGTGAATGAGTGATGTGTGATTCAGTGCCATGAGAAAAGACTTTACTGTTCTTGTATTTCTCTTGACAGCATTTGTCTCCTCAGACCACATTGACAGATGGTCTAAAAATTCAGCCTAAGCATAAATTGTTCCATTAACTTCAAATCTTGTCTGCAAAAAAAAAACTTGAACAAGCGCTTGGGTATGAGATTTAGGGGCAGCAGGTTCCATACGTGATATAAAGATTTTTCAACAACACCACTGTTGTCTTTCTATTTTAATGTAAAATTCTAAATTAACTTTCTTTTTTTCAATTTCTTCTGCTGTTGACCTGTTATCCTTTATCCTTACTGGGTTCTCTTAGACCATGCCACCAGGGCATTGTCGGTGTGAATCTTGACTAGTCACCAGTTCTACCCTCTGGTGACTCCTACATACGGCCCGGTCGTTCATGGAGAGTAAATATCAGTAGGTTGTTCAACTGTAGAAACTATCACAGCTGAGCTTGCTTCTGTTCCCACTCAGCATCTACAGAAAGTAGCAATGATTTCTCATGGTTGTGTCGACAGAGAGTAGTAAAGGTTTCTGGATAACCATCAGGAACAGGAACCCTGGTCAATAATTTCACCACGCCACCCCACACCTAAGGCTTTGGAAAGACCTTGGGCACTCATGTTGATTTAGTGGGACATGCTTGGTACCTTGCATTTGAATGAATACATTTCGGGATCTTAGGGCTGATTTTTATTGTTTTTACATTTAGTGTTTATAATAGGTTACATCAGTCAATAAATGGTTTGTAATATCTTACCAGCGCACAATCAGCTGACTTTCCCCACAATTAGAATAGCATTTTGTGTAACAGAAGGCCAAGTATTCGAGTCACTTGTAGGAGGGTTCTGGAAATGCTGTATACTTCCTGCAACCAGAGTTGTAAACTTCAAAATTGCTGTGGATTTGTTGAGCCACTATGTGTCCTCTATTAATGGGATTGTGTAGAAGCAGGAACAAAATGCTGTGAGTACATTTTGTTTCAGTTGGCACTGTAATTCAGGCGATCCAAAGTTAAGTTAGTCCAAGCTAACTAGAGGAGTTTAAATTGATTTTTTAGAATTAAACAGTTTTACTTTTTTGCAACAAGGCCATTTCAATCTGAGAACGGCATTGTATTCCCATGAGCAAATTGAACTGGTGCTTAATTTGCATTTTATAAAACTTATACTGTATATTTCACTGACTTTTGAACAGAATTTTTTGAACGAGAGATCTGTGTTTTATGTAATGCCTTAGTGGATCTTTTTGTCCTTCACATTATAATGAATTATTAGAGTACAGTGACATTTGTGTATGTGAATAGTGAATCTGAATCTGATTATTTAAATATCAGTTGCAGACCAGTGTGGTAGTTTGGTTTTTTTTTAATCTTTGTGCTGCGTATCAGTTCTAATTTCAGTTTTGATTTCATAAATGGTGACCATGTTTTTTTAATATCTAAACCTTGATTTTCTGTTGCTATGTCTACCAGCCCTTTCTTTTGTCGTGGCTGGTTGTATTTTATTGAAGTTTATTTCAGTTTTGAGTACGTGTGTACGCGCAGTTTTTTTTGGGGGGGTTGAGGATTGGGAGAGACGTTTAGAACTATTAAGTGAAAGACACAGGTGTAGCTTCACAGGATCATGATTGATATTAATGTAATACTCTGGTAGCACAATTGAACACCATATTACAAACACAAAGCTTTTTAAATGTGATGTGCAGCAGAAGACCATAAACGCAGAATTTTTTAAAATTGAAAATACTTTGAACTATAAGTTAATAGCTGTGTTATCAACTTTTATTCACTCTGCCATCATCTTTACAGTATGAATTTGTACATGGTTACAGCTCAGATGTTCAAGGTCAGATGTGTCAATATTTCCTCTGAAGTATTTGAATTCTCGTAGCACCTTGCGTGGTTGGGCAGGAACAGAAACATCTTGAAGGGAACAGTATTTTATAAGTCAAGTTTCTAAGAATTGTTCTCAAAGTTAAAAGTACACTTTATCCATAAATAACTAACACAATGGTGAATTGCAGTTTCCCTGAATTCCCTAATGGGTTAATGCTGTAGTTTGTAATTCAAAGTGTGATGGAATAAATGAAGGTAAATCTAGCAGTATGCTCCTACTAGGAACTTGGTCTGCTTTTTTACTTCATTAACTGTACATAATTTTATTTGCATTTCTTCCCCATCCCCCAGTTTAGGTTCCACCTCAAATGGAGAAATAAAACACATTTTTTAAAAGAAGATTTTTTTCCAGATGTTTAAGTGTTCTCTCACTAAACATTCTGTTCCTTTCCAAAACTTGGTACACAGAGATCTATCCACGTATGCCATTTGGACCTCTCTAAGCAGTGATGTATTACTTCACTTTTGTGTTAGCACCAAACTGGACGAATGATTTCATCTCTGTTCAAAAACAGGATTGTTAGGACTGTGTTTTGGACCACAGGTTTATGAACAGTCCGTACTTGGCGCATTAATTTGTCACCTTAATAATGTGGATAAAGAACACCAGACATGAGGCAATTTCTCTCCTCAGAATGTTTGTTTCATTAGATATGGATAGTGCCTTTTGATATTCGATGAACTGAAAATGATTTCCACATCTGTTTGCTTAATGAGCATCAATTTTTGTCACATCAGTAAATTGGATTTTAACCACACTTATGTGACTTGTTTTCAGTACATGGGATTTAGTTTTTTTTTAAACTTTCTCTACTTTTTTTTATTCATTCATGGGATGTGAGCGTCGCTGGCAAGGCCAGCATTTATTGCCCATCCCTAATTGCCCTTGAGAAGGTGGTGGTGAGCTGCCTTCTTGAACCGCTGCTGTTCGTGTGGTGAAGGTTCTCCCACAGTGCTGTTAGGAAGGGAGTTCCAGGATTTTGACCCAGTGACGATGAAGGAACGGCGATATATTTCCAAGTCGGGATGGTGTGTGACTTGGGGCACATGCAGGTGGTGTTGTTCCCATGTGCCTGCTGCCCTTGTCCTTCTAGGTGGTAGAAGTCGCGGGTTTGGGAGGTGCTGTCGCAGAAGCTTTGGCGAGTTGCTGCAGTGGATCCTATAGATGGTAGACACTGCAGCCAGGTGGTGAAGGGAGTGAATGTTTAGGGTGGTGGATGGGGTGCCAATCAAGCAGGCTGCTTCGTCCTGGATGGTGTCGAGCTTCTTGAGTGTTGTTGGAGCTGCACTCATTCACGTAAGTGGAGAGTATTCCATCTCACTCCTGACTTGTGCCTTGTAGATGGTGGAAAGGCTTTGGGGAGTCAGGAGGTGAGTCACTTGCTGCAGAATACCCAGCCTCTGACCTCCTCTTTTAGCCACAGTATTTATGTGGCTGGTCATCAGTGATGACCCCCAGGATGTTGATGGTGGGGGATTCGGCAATGGTAATGCCATTGAATGTCAAGGGGAGGTGGTTAGACTCTCTCTCTTGTTGGAGATGGTCATTGCCTGGCACTTGTCTGGTGCGGATGTAACTTGCTACTTATTAGCCCAAGCTTGGATGTTGTCCAGGCCTTGCTGCATGTGGGCATGGACTACTTCATTATCTGAGGGGTTGTGAATGGAACTGAACACTGTTCAATCATCAGCGAACATCCCCATTTCTGACCTTTATGATGGAGGGAATGTCATTGATGAAGCAGCTGAAGATGGTTGGGCCTCGGACACTGCCCTGAGGAACTCCTGAAGCAATGTCCTGGGGCTTAGATGATTGGCCTCCAACAACCACCACCATCTTCCTTTGTGCCAGGTATGACTCCAGCCACTGGAGAGTTTTCCCCCAATTCTCATTGACTTCAGTTTTACTCGGGCTCCTTGGTGCCACACTCGGTCAAATGCTGCCTTGATGTCAAGGGCAGTCACTCTCGCCTCACCTCTGGAATTCAGCTCTTTTGTCCATGTTTGGACCAAGACTGTAATGAGGTCTGGAGCCGAGCGGTCCTGGCGGAACCCAAACTGAGCATCGGTGAGCAGGTTATTGGTGAGTAAGTGCCGCTTGATAGCACTGTCGACGACACCTTCCATCACTTTGCTGATGATTGAGAGTAGACTGATGGGGCGGTAATTGGCCGGATTGGATTTGTCCTGCTTTTTGTGGACAGGACATACCTGGGCAATTTTCCACATTGTTGGGTAGATGCCAGTGTTGTAGCTGTACTGGAACAGTTTGGCTAGAGGTGCTGCTAGTTCTGGAGCACAAGTCTTCAGCACTACAACTGGGATGTTGTTGGGGCCCATAGCCTTTGTTGTATCCAGTGCATATGAATCCCTAAACCTGCACTAGACTAAATATGCCTGGAGTTGTGGTTTGTACAAAATGCAGATAAAATATGAAATGTTAAATGATGGTCTCAACATACAAATGTTCACCAGCAAATAATGCAATACAAATGTTATGATTTTTTTTAAATTGAGAAACCAAGGTGAGGGGCCAAGACGAGTGCAGGATACCACCAAGGTTGAAAATATACAGAAGATCATGGGAAATCAGGAAATTGTAATTTGATTGCAAGCTTTGGACTTGAAGGAATGAAGATTACAGGAGGAAGGAAAGGCTTGAAGGGGTTAAGGGGTTCCATAGTTTTGAGGTCCCGAGAACAAATCAGTTGAAGGAAGAAACGGCAATGACTCTTTATTTCAACATATTGATGATAGGAAAGAACAGTGCAAGGACAGTGACTGTCTTTGAAGCTTAAAGGAGAAAGAGAGGAAAGTTCCAGTGATCACTGTACATAGTAGTGACAAAACATTGAAAAGCAGGAAAGGTTACAATGGAGACTTAGTGTGTGAGATTAGAGGCGAGGAAGTGATTGTCTCTGTTGGTGACTAGCCTTTTCTTTATTCTTTCCAGGAATGGAAGAGAGGCGTTAGAGGAACTTCCCCATACTTGGGAGCAATATTTAAGTGTTCAATGGAACTTGCGCTTTCTTGGGTTTGTTTCCCACTTTTAGAAACCAGGGGGTGGGATAAAGCTGTTTTTACTTTAAAGTCAGCAGATAGTTAATGCTAATTATTTCAGTTATCCGCTGCTTGATTTTAATTCAGTAGGATTTTGTTAGCCTTCCTGGTGGAAATCTGATCAATTAAAACTTGCCCATAATAATGCAAGATTCATGTCTCTTATGCATTAACAGTCACTTCAACTTGTCAAGCAATGGCCAAGGACATTAATCCAGCTTGGGATAGTGGAAAACTATAGGAAATTAAGCATAGCAGTGAGTTTGTACAATACAATTCATATGGCCATTTCTAGGATTTGAAAGATTTGTTTATAGATTTGTGGCATTGGAACCAAAGTACTTGTGTGTGAGTTTTGGAATCAGAAACCAAGATGCAACCACAAATTGAGCAAATTCTGCATTGATAAACTACATATTTAAATATATTTCTTTTGTACTTGTAACAATCTACATAAAGATCTAAGCTCGATTTTTAATTTCCCATGAGGGGGAAGGAATTGGATGACACAGCAGTTTACTGCTCCTTTGTTTAAAAAGCCTGTGAGTACAGTGCTGCTAAGTGCCAGTGAGCCCAGCACAATAAACTTGTTTAAAAAGCTGCGATGGTCATTGCTTTTGGGGGAGTTGGGGGTGCTTAGTCTTTCGTGGCGCCTGTGCTCCTAGATGATTCTTGCCCACAAATTCTGGCAGCCAATTAATGTAACAATTGCAGCTAAATCCATGGTAAACAGATACTGTGTCAGAGTTTAGCTGCTCCTTCGTTGCTTTTTTTGCTCAAACTTGGCGAGCGAGCTCATTCCTGCCTGATTATTTTTCCTCCAGGAAAAGAAGCTGCTGCATCTTTCTTTTGAATGCTCCTAAATGGGGCTCCTACAAGCATCAGTACATTTTTCAGTTACAAATTTCATTCCCCATTTCTATGGAGGGGGAGGTTGGAAAGCAGGGAGTGGGACAGAAAATGGGGTGTAGTGTAGGAAAGAAAACTAGTGATTTCAGCTAATCTTCCAGTATTCTACCAGTTTTATTGACCATCTCCAATGTCGCAGCTGTTAAACAGCAACAAGAAACAGCCCCTGTCCCCTCTTAGAGAGCTCTTGAGGGGAAAGAGTTCTATAGCTTTCTCTCTACTTTTTGTTGTAACAGCAGAATTTGAGTGTTGCCTGTTTTTCTTGCATTATCTTTTAAGGTAAACTTTATTGTAATAGTCTACTGGTAATTCAGTCATTTTTCATGCAAAAAATTTGAATTGCAGAGCAACATGCATAACAGCAAAGTGGGAATTTGGCACTTAAAAATAATTCCAATAATTTGAATTGAGAGAAGTAGACTGTAGTGTGTTCCATCTTTACATCATCGGCTGCATAAAAAGAAAGAAGAATTTTGGTTGTTATTGAAATGTACAAAGTGTTTAATTACAGCAGCAGCATTTTAGGGTTGTGGTTGGGCTTCGAGCATTAGGAATAACTGCAACATTTTCAATTCTTTAAATAATTTTCTGAAGCCAGTTACCAGAGAAACTTAGAGGTGTGTTCTAATATTTCTTCTCATTTTTCGGCAAAAAGTTACTGATTGACTTCGTAGGTTTACCCTAATACTATATTTAATATTGCAAAGGACTTAATTTTGTAAATTAAACATGTACAGATGACATTTGTGATGGCATTTAAAATTCTTCTTAAAAACTACGCATCTAAATCTGGTTTAATTTTATAGCTTGTAATTTCTTTTGAGTTTAAAACTCCTACTAATTCTGATCTAAGTGACTGACTGACTGTTTTCAGATCCTTCCTAATTTAGAGAGAGAGCTGTGGACCATAGAGAACCAAAGTGGTTTTCATAGCTTAATAGAAACATTAAAAAGTTTTAAGATCAGTTTTAATGGGTAAAATATATTTAAATAACTGCATTACAGTTCAAGTGGACAATCTTAAAATGTAAAATTTTTAAAAGTCTCAAGGTAAATTGCACACTATGAATTTTCAAGTTTTGAAGGAGGCATATACTTTAATGCAGTAAACATCTCACAGAAGTGAACCCTTAAAAATATCGACATTTATATGTTCTGGTAGGATCAATTGATAAGGTAAAATGTTAACTCATACCATAGAATTTTAAATGTTTCACAAAAAGCAATACTCAGATGTAAACTGGTTGCATTTCAAAAATAATGCTTGCAGTGTAAATTATTGTGATTTCTGGTAATATTTGATTGAACGTGAACAGTCATTTGGACCAGGAAAAGATCGAAGAAGACGAGTCATAATATTTGGTTTGTTTCTGAAATATCTCGTGCAATATTTTCCAGTTTTGTACTGCAGAACTCACAATATTATAAATGATATCTTTCAAATTAGAATGTGTTGGAAAGAAGAATCAAATTTTCATTTGTTTGAGATGCAAAAAAATGTCAAGTTTTAGCTAATTCATAAACCATTTAAATTCCCTGCCTTGATGTCTTGTGTATACACATGTACGTTGACTTCATTCCAATTTAAAATTAACACTGTCCTGTTTTGAGATAATGAATGGTACTGCAATCAGAGTATTATTAAATCAACTTCCCTTTGGCAAGAGCACTCTGCTCACAATTCCACTTCACCAGTGAGAAAATTATTACATAGTTTAAAATTTTACACAATTGGGAAATTGCAAAGTGGTAGTCTGGTCAGGAATGAGCATCTTCTGATTCATGAACCATGTGCACCTGAGGTGATCTTAATGCAAGCTCGTGTGAAACCATTTAATATACTAAATAATTGAGCCATTTAATATACTTTAACTTCAATTTCTACTTGGATTATTTTCCAATACTCTTTGACTTCTTAAGTGCTTTATTCACTACTAAGTTCCATAATCTTCTGTAGCAAGGTATCAAAATAAAGTGAAGGAAAATGGCATTGTGAAACTTTCAAGACTTGTTTTTCATTTTGATGTTTTAATACAGCAGTTGTTTTTTTGATTGTGGAAGACAAAATAAAAATTACTTCCTTAATTGCCGTAAAGCCTGTGTAGTCATCAACTCAAAATTATGTAGCCTATTTGCTAACGAATTATAGGACTCTAGCTGCATAGTTAACCAAGCTCTGTACATCCTAAAAGAAAAAGCCCCAAGCAGAAATTTTCCACTCATTGTGGCTATGTTGTAAGATTTGTGTGGCTGAATTGTTTTTTGTCTTTTTTTTAGGTGCCCTCTAAGAAAATTGAGGAATGTTTATCCCAACATTCTCGTGCCTTCTCTGTCGATGGTCTTTAATATCTGTTTTTGTGGAGATATGTTGGCATTTGTAAACAAATATGATTTATGCTGATTTTTTTATATAGTTGAATTACTTCTTTTGTTTCTACTTCTGTATATTAATCTTCACAAAAACGGCACACGGTTAATTGATTTACCCAGTAAACATGCGGTTTAAAAATCAATGTCCCATTGACTCTTTGCTGATATTAAATACGCAACTGATATTAGGACACAGGTGAGCTGATTGTGCACAATCATGCACACATGGTGATAACTGTTTTGCATAGTCAGTGATGCAGAGCTGGCAATTTAGCCTGGGTCTGCAAGCTCTGCATCCCTCTAAAGAGATATTTTGCTTCTGTACCCATAACTGGGCTGTAAAAACTGGAGTGGTTGGTTATGTGATTTTTTTTTAGTATTCCTCACTCACTCAATCTGTGGTATGTAATGGGACTGATACCTTTTTGTATTAGAACCATACGTGGAGAATAATTCCCTGTACGTAATGCTTCAAAGTTAGGTATGAATTCAAGTGTTTAAAATAGTGCTGTTTTGAGTTGTGTTGTTAAGTTCTTTTTAAAAACAGGTTTCTAAAATGTATTGATTGGGCAGCCGTATTGCTTCTTACAAGGTTTTTTTTTCAAAAAGTAACTTTTTGTAATGATGAATGAAGCTTGCATTCTTACTGACATCAAACAGTGTCCTGCAGGTGCAAGCTTTTATGATCTGGTTAGCGATTAATGTGCCTTTTGTCGGCAGGAAACTCGCATGGTCACCAAAGAGTGTCATGTTTATTGCGCCCCTTTTGTTTTCCTTTTGTTTGTTTCAGGAAATTGATAATTGCAGGGTTCTGATTATTTCCTGTTTATGTTCCTGCTGACATGAACAATCTATGTACCAAGGTGGGGGTGGTAATTTTAAAGTCTACTTGGCCCAAAATGCCTGCTCCAAGCTTACAGTCAGTCAAACTCCATTAACATTTAACTGTAGGTGAAGTCTGACTCGATTCAAGAATGAATTCAATTTAAAAAAATCTGGATTTCTTAAGTCATGTGCACACATTACGAAGTTAAACAAGAAGAACCTTCACACAGGACAGTGACAGTTTTATTGGTAGGAGAAGTTGTTGCAGATTTATAGTTTTATGGTGCGAGTAGAATAATAGTGTAGTCTGTGTGAAAACCAAAGTCTCTGCTTTCATCTGCTTTTTTCTCCTCCTTTCTTTTCTCCACTCCCTCCCTCCCTCAAAAACCCAGCCCCTTAGGTTGCAGAAACTGGCTTGGTCTTTTTTTGATACATTTTTAAAAAATTTGGGCACAATAAAGTTAATTCATCTCAACAGATAATATGAATGAAGTCCTCTTCCTTACTTCTATCCTACATTTTAATGTAGCATTACAAAATTCAGCAGACAATATTTTAGTTGACTAACAATTTCTAACGGTGTGTGCGTGCACTGTGAAGCTGTGAAGGAAGTACAGCCCTTGAGGTTAATGCAGCTGGGTAAGAGAACACTTATTGTAGTGATGGTCGTGCAGTTTAATTCCATAGTGCTGAGATCTGTTGGATGAAATACGCTTAAAATATTTACACTTCTTTTTAAATATTTTAGTTGTGTTGGTTCATTCGTTTTATTGTATTAGATTAAATGCAGAAAAAATGGAACTCAGATTTCTTTCCCATTAGTCTTGGAACACACACAATTCCACATGGCAGGAGGCAATCCATGTCTGTTTTCTGTGTATGTTGCTATGGTGTGATTTGGTTTGGAGAAGCATTAGCCAAGGCCTGGGAATGGGTTTCCCACCTTTTCCTCAGTCACTGTGTGGCAAGGAGAGATTCAAACCCTTGTATAAAAGTGGATGAGTATCAGATGTTGTAAGTTGCAAGATTCAGCAAGTTTAATTAATTTAAGGGTTAATGTTTATACGCAGGTAAGATATACTATATTTAGAACCTTAATTTTATTGCTTTTTACGTACTGATGTGTAATTGTTACACTGGTTGTCACACAACCGCAATTTGTAAGAGTGTATGTGCAGGATTGCAAGTGTGGTCACTGTTTTTGTTTCATTTATTGAGCTGATACTTTGTGACTTTCAGGATTTATTTAATTTTCATTATAGCATCATGGGGAGGAATGTTGGACTTTGGTTCGGGTGTGAAATGGGCGGTTCAGGTGTGAAATGGGCGGTAGCGGATCAAAGTCAATGTAAAGGAAAATAGGGCAAGGTATATAATGGGCCGCCGATCTGCTACTGCTTGTTTTATGTCCCCGCTGAAGTTGAAAGTTCCGCCCATAGAACTTACAGCACAGAGCTGGCCATTTGACTATCGTGTCTGTGCCTGTGCTAGCTCTTTAACTGGAACTATCTACTCGTATCCATTTTTCTCACCCTTTCCCCATATTATTTCATACTTTTTCAAATACTGGTCCGATCCCTTTCACCTCGTACAGTCTCTGCCTCTATAGCTCAATTGTTTTAAAGCAGTTCATGATCTAATAACCTTCTGAAAAAGTCCTTCTAATTTCCCCCTTCATTCTTCTATTAATAATCCTGAATCTTTACCACCAATTCATCAATCAGTAGAAATGATATTTCATTATGAACCTGCTTAAAACCTTAAATTTCACTATTCCAATGAAACATCTCAGATTGCTCTGAAGGCTTAAAAAATGTTCATTCCTGGTGTTGTTCTAGTGATTCTTAGCTCTACCCTTTCCATGGCTCTAATATCCTTGCTATAACGGGGTGCCCAGCACTGCATGCAATACTCGAACTGTGACCTAACCAATGTCTTGTACAAGTTTAATATCACTTCCTTGTTATTATATTGAATGTCCCCGTGTAGGAAACCCAGAATCCTATTTGCCTTTTTATGACGTTTTCTACCTGCGCTCCCACCTTTTAAAAAATCTATATATTGGCAATCTAAGATTTTTCTGATGCTTCACTGTTGAGAATTTTACTATTTTCTGATGCATTGTTTTACCTTTCTGATTCTACAACTTAACTTTCCCAATAGTTCTTAAAGTATTGCATTTATATAGTGCCTATGTCTCAGGTATTTCTCGTAGAATAAATTACTTTTTGAAATGCAGTAAATTATTATTTGGGAAATGTGGCAGTCATTTTGAGCACAGTTTTGGTTGTGTTAGTTGAGGGGGGAAATGTTGGCCAGGACACCGGGAAAACTCTGTGCTCCTTTTCCATTAGTACATTTGAAAATCTTATCCCACTTCTCCTGACCCCTGAAAAGTATGTTACAAAAGCCAGTCACTTTTTGATGGGTTTTTCTGCATGTCTTAGGCCATTTTTCCCCTCCAAACTAATTTGTAAAGTTACACTGAGTTGTTAGATTATTGTACACTGAAAATATTTTTTTATGAGCTCCTCAAAAAAAAATTCAGGAATTTCTATTTTCAGTGGGAATTTGCTGTCCAGATTTGCTTGATTTTTTTTTTGTAAGGAAAATATTATTAGGAGCTTATTTAAGTAATTTACTTTTACAACATGAGACTCTTTTCAACTGTGTATTTTTTAGTAAGTGCCTGTTTCCCCAGATAAAAGTTGGCAAAATTAGTTGACTCCATAAAAATCTGCTTTGGGTTACAAAATATAAAATAAGTCCATTAGAAAATATACTCAACCATGTATCTGTACAAGATTAAAACAACAGATTTAGGCAACTGAGATCAGTATGGGGGAAAGAGTTATTTGTACATTCACTCACCCATGGTGAATGAAACTGATTTCAGAGAGTAGTGTTTCACCAATTTGCATTTTAAAAAACACTTAACACAGAGTAGAAGTAAAACGTTTAACAGCGAAAGAAAACATTGTGTTTGATCGCCAGCCATGATTTATTACAGTCGTATGCTGTAGGTAGAGAATATTGATCTAATATGGAAAGAAGGACTTAACGTACAGGGTACTGGGAACACTGCAATTACATGTTCAACAGCTGTATGTGTAGCCATCCACATAATGTTGGGAGAGTTTTCTGGAATATTTCCCTTGAATGAATAACTTCCAAAACAATTACTTAGTTCAATTTACCTTTCTATCGACACTAGTTAGATCCGTAGATAGTTCCTCCTGATCTTTTTGTTGTAGATAAATTTCAAGAGATGAGTTTAAAAAGCAGGGCTTGAAACTGAAGTTGCCAAAAATCCAAATTCATCCCAATCTAGGCAAAAAATGCAGTATTTGTGTCATCCTCCCAGAAACGTTATGTACCCAGTTTATTCTGCTGGAATCATTCGTGCACTTGTGTTGATGTGTTGCGTGAGGACCAGATCAGCCTCTGTGATTAAATAGCCTACTCGCAGTCGCGTTGAAACTCCTACATTGGAAAATATGTTTTTGCTTATTCCTCTAAATTAAATTGATAATGTTCCATTGCATTTGCCTTAATGAACTGATATGTGACATTTTAGATGGTAAGTTTTGAGTATTACCTAGTGTTTTCACTTTTGTAAAGTAGAAGTTAAAAAAAAATATTTTTCAGGGGTTACATTGTAGATAAAGCTGCTTTTCATATTTAAAGTGAAATCTAATTATTTGCAAAATCTTACCAGAGATATTTGAGCTTTAAAACACCCAAGATTATTTATGTACATTTTAACGGTGTTAAAATCTAGTTGAGACATGAAAGAAGAAAAGACATGGAATATGTAGAAGCAGTTTGGCTCACCAAGCCTCCTGCTTCCCCAGAGTATGTACGATCTACTCTATCATGAGTTCTGTCTCACTAATCTCTTGAAGTAATGTTCTACATAAACAACTTCCAATTGTCCCAATTATTATTGAACAAAACTCAAATATTCATTTATCTCCATGTTTCCACAATTCTACCCTGGCCTACCACCAATAATAGACAACATTTCTTCCTGTTGTTTTCCTTCCCTCCCCCCACCCCACTTCCACAAGTACCAGCAGCATAGGGAACCATTGCGTCCCTATTGCCTCCTATTCATAACCGTTCATTTATCCAGCTTTTGTTCCTAAAAGGAGTTAATTGATTTGGCCTGAACAGCTTTCACTGGGTGTCTTTTCCTCATATCTACTATTTTATGATGGGGGAAGGAGGGGTAAGATTCTTCCTACTCACATCACTCTGGAGGTTTGTTAATTTTGACTTGTATCCTGTAAAATGCATAGGTGTAAGGAAGCTATTCCACTAGGGCAGTGAAGACAGAATTACTGACCAGAATTATGCCCCTGTTCTGGCCGTTGTATTTTAACGCGGAGCCCAAAGCCCCAGAATCATTCTTGTCGTACCCCTCTGAACTCTTTCCAATGCACCGAGGAATTTCTTAAAGTAGGCAGGAAATATTACGCACTATATATTCCAGATATAGCCCCATGAGTTATCTATTCAAGTTTACAGTAACTGGTTTCAACGTGAACATAGCACGTTTGCTTGAGATACAACCTAGTACATAACTACATTGGATTCATATTGATTCTTTCTGAACTATCATTCTTTCCAGTATAATGTTTACAAGTACTTGTATTGCTTGAAAATGCCTACTTTTTATAAATGTATCCTTAATATAACTAAATGAAACAGCTCCTATGGCTGTCGGGATCTATTTGTATTTAAATGAAAAATATTTAAAAAAAGACAAAACTATTCTCGGGTGTTTTTTAAGAAATGAGACCCAGGAAGAAAGGTAAGTGTTGGGTTCTGTTTTTATGTATTCCTTAGTGGTGTCTGGCTAGCCAGAGCATGTGTTAGAGGATTGTGATTTATTGAAGACTCTTGACCATGTGTTTACTGTCAGCTAGACACCCAGACAGACAAACAGGCTGTAAATTGCATCAAAAAAAAACATCAAAGTACATCTCATTCTCCCCAGAAACCTATAGACTTAACTATGGTTTACCACCCTAGTTGGTCTTCTATGCTTTTAGTAGTATCCTCATCCTTTCACAATGGTCAGATCCTGGTAATGGTCCACTTTTATCACCATTGTGCTTTGTCGTAGCTTTTGATCACCTCAATTGCATAATCCATCCTTCATGTCAAAAGCTGTAATTATAAAATGGAGGATCTTTCAACCGATTTAGAGAGAGCACATTAGTTTTTACAGGTGTGGCATAAATTAGTTTGTTTCCCTTTCCCCTTCCACCCACCTCTGATTGCTAGAAACTTATTCAAAAAGAAAACATTTTGTAGGCTGCTGATCACAGCCTAATGCATAGAAGTCCCCTGAGCATTGGTCAGCACTGAAGCAATAATTGGGGTCTTCAGAGGAAGGCATCTGCACTGATTTAAGTAATTAAAAAAAAAATCTTAATATATCTGGCCAAGATTCTCTTGTGTACATATTGTTGAGCTTGATATTACATAAAATGTTGCTGAAATTACTTCTATATTTTCTTTATCATTGAAACTGTGGAAACTGAGATGGCAGCAGTAATCTGTTGAGGTCCTCGCACACAAAAGACTTTATAAAGTGAACATGATGAAGATGATACCATGGTTTCCTTTGGATCAGCAGGAGGGTACTAGGAAAAGAGAGCGCCTTGGAATGCTATAAATCTTCCAATGGGCCAGTGCCTAAATGAGCATTTCGATCCGAGTCTCATTAGCTTGTCTGTGGGACCAGAAAATGAGTAAAACAGGAAGAAGACATAGGATGGTCCCTTGACAGCGGAATCTAACATTTATTTATTTTTGGGGGCGGGGGGGGGGTGGGGGGAGGGAAATGAGTCCTCCTTTGTTGCAGGACGCCTTCACGCTAATTCTGGTCCATGAACTATCTATTCAGCGATTAGTAACCACAGGGTAAGTGGTCAAATGCCCCAAGTGAATGATGCCATAAATACCACAGTCTTTGGGATAACAGCTTGTAAAACTGTCAAGAAACACATTTAGTGCCAAAGATTGCCTCTGCTTTCTAGAGGTGTCAAAGCCAGCAGGATGGTAATCCTTTTTCATATATAGAACCAGCACGACAGCTTTGTACTAAACAGAATGCTTGCTGAATTCATATCGGGCAAAATCTTACTGTCAGTGCTACTAATATTTATTATTCTTGCTACAAGGTCGGCACTTTTAAGTTGCTTTCACCTATCCAAAAAAATGTATTCTATGCATTGAGAATAAAGTGATTACATTTTTAACAGTAATTGATATATAAAGGGTATTTAATTTCATTGAAGGAAATAATAAATATAAATGAGAGCTGTGATCCTTTCCATCTGTGTGTTTCATTCCCATTTTATTAAAGTGAATTGTCCAAAAAGACTCCACCTTGGAAGTTTAGACAATGATTTGCTAACTGCCACTGAAAATGTAGTTGCTTGCTTTGTTTATCCCCTCCCCAACAAGCTTACTCTGGGCTTATCTTATTGAATCCAAATTGGTTATTTATTTTCTACATAAAGTTGATTTTAATGCCACCATTATCCCAATTTAAACCCATAACTATCAAATAAGTGTTTTTTTTCTGGTAATCTGCACTCTATTTTGTTACTGTCAACCCAACTTGAGGTAGTATCATTCCAAAAGGTTGGCATTGAAGTCTTAAATTTTTTTATTTTGAGGGTGACTTAGGTTGTAGTTACTGGATGATTTTAAGATGAAGTGCATTTGTTTCATTGATTTACATTAACTTGATGGCTCAGCTTCTCAAAACCTGTATTCCACTTTACATACCTATCCTCAGTTTTAATGTAATTTACCACATATGCTGTAGAATGCAGATAGTTATACCATGCACAATTCCCAACTTCCAAGCACCACACTTTGATGCGTTAAGTTATGAATTTCTTTGTAATATACAATCCAAAAGAACAGTTATTCCATTTGGATTGTAGAGGATTAGAGAGCCCTTCAATCCTGAGGTTCCGGTTTTCATGGCTTTTTATTATGAGCCCCTAATTGGATTACTGCTTTGTAATCCTATTCATTGAGTCTTCTATGTAATCCAAAACATCAGATTTTTTGTTCATGCCCATCATTCGTATTTTTGAAGTTATCTATGATGAGTCAAAATCATCGAGTTTCTAGGTTACGGTTCAGCAAAACCTTCAGTTGTCTAACGTCCTGGTCATTCCCACTAATATAACCCCATCGTCACTCCAGATCCAAGCACAGACTTGAGCGTATTTGGTGCGCAACTGGCTTAGCCACCTATCATTGTATCTGGCTTGAATACATCAAGCTGTGCTGAGCTTTGCTGTCCTCCTGAGTAAACTGCCCACTACACTCAATCATCCTGGAAAGCCAAGGTAACTTGTGGCTTTTTTCATAACCAACTGTCTCCTTAAGGCCCTCTCCCTGCCCCTTCCACCTTCATGGAACTAATGGACTTCTTTGTTGACAAAATATGGACCATTCATTCAGCTGCCTCTACGGCTTTCGCCTCCTTCCGCACATCCCCCTGGCCACCAAGCCAGGCCTCCTCCTGCTGTAGCCTTGAATCCCCATCGCTCTAGTTTCTCTCCCTTTCCCCTCTGAGCCCATTTTGTTCAGGAAACTCAGTACCTGCTCCCTTGACCCCCATTCCCACTAAACTGCTTACCGCCCAACTTCCCTTTCGGCCCCAATACTAGCCGACATTGTAAATGGTTCCCTTTCCCCATACACTGCCCCCTCTCCGTTTCGAAACTGCCATCATCACCCTCCTTTTAAAAAAAAACATCTTCTACTTCTCAGTCCTTACAAACTTCTGCTCATTTCCAACCTCCCTTTCCTTTCAAGCCCCTGCTCCTCCCACTGCACCAAAATAGCCCTAATCAAAGTCAGACAATTCTGAGACTGATCATTTGTGTGCATTTGACTCCTGTATCCTTCGATGTAGCCAACCACACCATATTCCTCCAATGCCTCTTCTCTATTGTTCAGTTCAGTGGGACTGCCCTCGTATGATTCCATTCTTACCTGTCTGATTGTTGCCAGAGTATCTCCAGCAATGGGTTCTTCTCCTGCCCCCACACCATTACCTTGTCAGTGGCCCCCTCCTCTTCTACGTGCTGCTCCTTGATGACATTCTCCACAGACATGGGGTCAGCTTCCATCTGTACGCTGATGACACCCAGCTTTACCTATCCAGCATTTTTCTTGACCCCTTCACTACCTCTGTACTGTTAATCTACTTGTCCAATACCCAGTCTTTGATGAGCTGCAATTTCCTTCAGGTGAGCATTGGGAAGACCAGAGATATTGTTCTTGGCTTCTGCCACAAACTCTTTACCCTTGCAACCAATTCCACCTTCCTCCCCAGCCACTGTCTCAGGCTGAAACAGGCTGTTTCAGACTTAGTGCCCTATTCAATCCAAAGCTGAGCTTCTGAACCCACATCTTCTCCATCACAAAGAATGCATACTTCCACTTCTAGCATTGGCTGCCTCTGCCCCTACCTCAGCCCATCTTCGCTAAATCCCTCATCCGTGCATTTGTCACCTCCAGACTCAACTGTGCCAATGCCCTTCTGGTCAGCCTCCCATCCTCCACCCTCTGTAAGCTCATCCAAAACTGTCTGCATTGTGTTCTACACCAAATCTCACTTACCCATCACCCTTGTTCCCACTGGCCTACATTGACTCCTGGTCCTCCAACAGCTCCTATTTAAAATTATTTTTCTTGTCTTTAAACCCTTCATGGCCTCATCCCTCACTCTCTTTGTAACCTCCTCCAGCCCTACAACCCCCCCCCCAAACTCTCCACTCCTCTGACTCTGGCCTCTTGTGCATCTGCCGCCCCCTCCCTCTCTTTCCCCCCCACCCCTCCCCTCCCTTTCCATTGATGGCCATGCCTACAGCCGTCTTGGCCCCATGCTCTAGAATTTCCTCCCTAAACCTCTCTGCCTCCCCACCACCCTCTCCTTCGTTTGAAACTGACCATTGGCCAAGCTTTCGGTCACTCCTCCTTAGGCTCTGCATCCAGTTTTTTTAAAATTCTACTTCTGTGAAGTGCTCTGGGACATTTTCCTGCATTAAAGATGCTATAAAAATGCAAGTTGTTGAGAGAAATTGCGGGGACAGAAAGAAGTTGAGGGACAGAAAGAAATTAGGTGGACAAGGGTCGTGGCAAAAGCAGGAGAGTTGGCAGCACAGAGAAAAAGAAATGTTCGAGGGATAAAGACTGTGAGATTGTGACGAAAGATAAACAGATCGACCAACAGAGAAAAATCAGGGCACAGACTGAAAGGACACAGACAAACAGTCTAGGAGTACTGTGCAATCAGGAGACAGATGGAGGAAGCAGAGAAAACGGCCAAGAATCTGGAAAATATGGAGATGCACACATCAAGAGAAATGAGGCTACAAGGAGACCAAAATCTGTGGACAGTGTGACAAAGATTAACATAGACCGAAACACAGGGGCGCACTGACTAACAAACATGCAAAAATCAGGGAGATTCACACATTGCAAAAAGACAAGATTCCGAAGGGTAAGTACATTTCTTGGACAGAATAGACACACAGCTCACAGCAATATAATTAAGGCACAAACATCAGGTGAGCAGAGCACTCAACGTGGGCAATGCCATGGGAGTGTTTACATTCCAACTTGCTAATTTTAGTCCTAATTTTTCAAACATTGGATACATTTTGCAGGGGCATTTTATTTCATATTGTGCTTTCTTTAAGCTGCTATGCCTGTGGTGACTATTTGAGTAACTTGCAGGCCAAGTAAAAAAAGGATTTGCCAGTTTTCAAGATCTCAATGGCCGACAGCAAGTAGTTTTTTTTTATTTGTGCCATATTTTCCTTTGCTATGGCCAGTTGAAACTATTAAATAAATGACCTTTCAGTCCAAATTTTGCTCATTTAAAAAAAAAACACACATCTGGTCCCAGTGGTTAGGTGGCCAGTTCTAGTTCATACAACTTTCCTTCCAAACAAAAGTATTTCCAAAAATTCACTGATCAGCAAATTGTGGCCTCATTCAATCTGAATGCCATATTGAAAATGATTTGAGTTACTGGCAATTGTGTGCAATTGATAGGTTGCCATCATTTTTATGGTTCCTTCACTTAAATGAGCACTTAAAAATACTGATTTGAAGGGAGCTAATGTTTTTTTTATTTTTGTTTAAAAAAAATGATTCTCCTTTCTTCCGCCTGCCTCCCAAAAAGCCTTATTCCTCTCGTAGACTTAGCTGGATTGTTCATGGGTTTGTGGGGTGCAATTACAGGTTGTAAATCACTCTACTCATTAGGATGGTACAATTGCTTGATTTATGATCAGAAACAACTGTTAAGATCATCAAAGATGTCTGCGTGTAAGTGGTTTTAGTTCATGGCTTGTTTTAAATGTCACAAAAGTCATACTTTTAACATGGTTCAGTTATCCATGCAAAATGATTTGCTACATCATGGAACAGAGATTATTTAAATCCAATTTGCGAGGTGGTATTTTGCTTTAGTTTGGGCACATAGAAGTAAAATTAAAATCTAATAATCAATTGCTGTACTGACACAGTAACAGAAAACTAGTGGGAATCAACTGGTGCTTCGTACAATAACGAAATGCGTGTGGGACAGAGTTGACTGGTACAGAGACCAAGGTCAGGAAGCTGCTTTCACTGAAAGTCAGAGGAACAAAAGTGTTGGCCCAGGATGTAATGCACTAAGTCGGAGAATTCTTGAATTTCTTTTTCAGAAGGTGTTTTGTTTAAGGTTGTCTATGTATTCAGTTTTATTATAACCAGTTATTTCTAAATGGGTTACTTTTTATATTTTTGAGGCTGATATCAATTTCACCTAAATCGTACCATTTCACAGTAAATCTCAATAGCAGAGGAATCCAGAAAGAGCCTCTGGGATTTTATCTTTATTAAATGAACTTCATTGTGGATGTTATCTTGAATCAAGTACATGCAGCGCATGGTCACGGATTTCGATTGTGATACCTGCTATTGGTCAAGCAAAAGACTTAGGATAGGTTAGAACCGGCTGAAATAAGGTGAGAGGAGGCTTGAGTGGAGTGTAAATATCGGCATAGACCTGTTGGGCCGAATGGCATGTTTATATGGTGTAAATACAATGCTACTATGCAATACTATATAAACTATGTAACTGCCCCCAGTAACACAAAGATATATCAATCATGAGTGACCCAAGTGGTTTAAGGGCTGTAATTTTTTGGGGGTTCTGGTAATAATAACTGCAGGAGCAAACTCTTCAGTGAAACCAAAAGGGGGAAAAAATATTATGAAAATCTGAAATAAAAATGAGAAATGCTGAGAGTGCAGAGCAGATGTCAGTATCTGAAAAATGAACAGACTGGTTAACTTTTCAAGTAGAGACAGCTGACTAAGGTCTCTACCTGGAATATTAATCAATCTTTACTCTTGATGAGACTATTGCCCTGTAATTACTCCTGGATATAAAAAGTTAATCTCTTATCAAGTCATAATTTTTGAGTTTATTTAAACTCTGTATATCAATTGTTATAATTTCTCCGCCCTGAAAAGTAACTCTTTGTTTGCTAGATGTTTTAAGTTGAGGGAGAGAAATCTGAACAGATTTTGCTTTTAATTCTGTTTTGCATACATTTCCAAATAAGGAAACTGAAGAAAATATTGTGCAAGCCAATATTACCAGCAGGCAAAGATGCTTTTCAAATAGTTTTTATTGGTAATTATTTTGGTTAAATATTTGGCTAGATACTGCAACAATAATAACTGTTTTTGCCTTGTGTTTTTATTTTGTTCAAGTCTCAACAGCCAAGTCCTGCTGGCTCCAGTTCCAGTTCAAACACCAGTTCAAGTTTTACTCCATCTCAAAACAACAGACAAGGTAAAGATTTGAAGTATTATCCATTTATATCTTTTCTATACCATTTATTGTTTTCTATCTTCCATCCTTCCTGATGTCACCTCTGTTACCTCTTTACAAAGATAAAAGTCTAACTTTCTCCAGGTTTCCCCTCATAATTGAGTCCTCTAATACTCGAAGCCAGTCTTGTGGTTCTTCTGTTAACTGCCTCCACTGTTAACTGCCTCCAGGGCTTCAATGTGTCAATAGAATTGAACACTGCACTCAAGATGTGATCTGATCAGAGCATTATAGACTTTGAGCATGACTTTCTCCATCTTGTATCCTATGTTTTGGTTATATAGTTCAGCGTTCTGTTTGCATTGCTGATTGTTCTGCAGTAATTGGATTTGTTGAGCCTACTAAAACTCTTAGATCTCTTTCTCTTTTATCCTTAGTTATTTCAGCAACATTCGAGGATGCTTTATCACCAACTTTTTCTTCCTGTGTAGTACTAAACACGTGTCAGTATTATATTTCACATGTCGTCATTCTACCACTTTCATATTTTGTTTAACTCATTTTGTATTTTCCCGATCTGTCTTCTCTGATTCAACTGCCACTTTTTGCTATCCAACCTTGCAATGAAATTTAGGAACAATAGGGTTCCCAACACACCCCTGGGGCATGTTGCACATTAATCCCCTTCCCCCACACTGTTTTACCCCAAATGCTCATTGCTTTAAATCGAACTATTAGAATTTCATGCAGAACTGAATGCTTTTTGGACATTGAGACGTGGTCCTAATGTCAGCTTTGGCTGGACATCTTTAATCTGAAAAGGACAGAGTAATTCATCGTGTAACATTCCACCTCTCCCAGGATCACTCTTTTAATCTCTCTGGTATTCCTGAAAACTGGGGCTATAGCACCTCTTTCATTGTGTACTGTTATCGTTCCTGAGCACTGTATTCTTATATGTTATATTCATTACCATCCTCTGGGGTCAGCCATATTTTAGCACGAATTTGTTATTCCCATTACCACAACAGTCTCCATTTCAGGCATCTTATTTCTAATGCCTCTAGTGCCTTTCATGTCCTCTGTATGTCCCAAAGTGCTTCACATCTTATTCTGGATTTTCCTGTTGTAGTCTATACATTTCTAGTATCATGTTACTGTGTACGTCTTTTGAGTTATTGTATTCATACCTGCCTGTGGGATATCTTCCACTCTTTTTTTTGATTTGTCTGTTCTGGGATTCAGCTTCCCCTCTCTCTCTCCATTCCCCCACCAACCCATCTAGTTTAGATCATTATTAACCGCTGCCTCAGTGTTCCTTACAAATTCATGCTTTGTTTAGATACAGCCAATAATTCCTTTATTGGTCTTTTTTGTCCTGATATTCCTAGTTAAAGAATTTTTATTTATAAAGTGTCTTTTACATCCTCAGGATATCCCAAAATGCTTCACAGCTAACAAACAATTTTTTGAGATGTAGTCAAATGCGGCAGCCAATTTGCACACACCAGGGTCCAACAAACAGCAAATGAGATAAATGACCAGTTGACCTATTTTGGTGGTATTGGTTGAGAGATGAATACTGGCCAGGTCAGAACTTCCTGCTCTTCAATTTTTTTTACATCCACGCATGTCTCCTCTGAAAACTGGTAGCTCCGACATGTTGTCCTCCCTTGGTACTAACTGGAATGTCATTCTACATTATTTGTTGAAGTCCTGAAGTGGGACTTAAACCCACATTCTTCTGACTGAGGCAAGTGTGCGACCACTGAGTTGAATTCACACTTTACTTCTGAAAGTGGCACCATTTTTCATTTTTGTTTTCCTGCCACTCATTTAAATCCTCAGTTTTTTTTTTGATGAACTCTCCTTTGCCACATACAGAAGTATAGCATACATATTCATGCAGGTAGATTATTTGAGTGTGTGGCCCATGGTAACCAGATACTTTTTAAGGAGGGAGTAAGGGGAAAGTGGAATGGTAAATCAACTTGGGTTGCTGTTGCAAGGATGCTTACAGCTAACTAGATGATTGAGAGCAGTGCATGGCAGAAAGGGGTGTACAAAGGAAATGTGACAGAAATGAAGTGAGTAAACTAGGTTCATTCATACTTAAACTACATGAATGCCATGATTATGCTGAAACCAGGTGCCATAACCCAGGCTCAGCGTAAAATTAACAAATGGCATGCTCTTAGCAGGACATCACTACATTGCATTGTTTATTGCAAACTTCAACTTTTTAAAATTTAACTTGTGGCAATACTTAACAGTAGGTGAGCAGCAGAAGTAATGGCATATAGTAGAGAGAGTAAATGAGGCACAGAATATGGAGGGAGAGGGGAAGAGGAATTGTGAGGGAAGCAGTAGGACTCGTATATTTCACTGGGTTTGAGTTGCAAGTGTGAACCAGCCCTTCCCAATTTGATTTTTATATACACTAGAATGTCGGTTATTATGAGTTTCTGTATTATCAGCCGTTGGAAGATTTTGTTTTTTAAAAACTTGCATTTATATGGCACTTTATGTTTCAAATGCCTTAAAATGCTTCACATACAATTAATTATTTTTGTGATTGCTGTTTATGCAAACACAGCAGCCATTTTATACATTGCAAGATCCCACATGTAGGAATATGATGATTAATTATTTTTGGTGACGTTGGCCAGGACAGAGAGAGAACTCTGTGATCTTTGAATAGTGCCAAGGGATCTATGATGTCCACTGGAACTTATGCCTAGTGCCTTATCTGAAGGATGGCATACAGCACTCTTTCAGTGGAACACTTCTGAGTGCCAGCCTAAATTGTGTGCTCAAGTCCTTAGTATAGGTTGAATCCACACCTTTTGCCTTGGGTGAGAGTGCTACCAGTGCGATAAATGTAGTCCAGAACTGAATCCAGATGTAAAACAACAAATCTTTATTTAGGCTCATATTTGGATTCAGTTCTGATAACCAAATTCAGTTTTTCTTGTGTACGTGCGATGGGCCTGTGCATAACCAATCAATCCTGTCATTTGATCACGCCTTCCCAATCTGCAGCCATTGCTGTGAGAAGATGAGAAAAGATGCAAAACAGTTTACCCTTTGGCACTAAAATTACTAATAGATTCTTGTTACTTGAAGTACAGTGAATGTACATAAAATGATTTATTATTTCATGAATCCCAAACTTTCACGTATTTGCCTCTAGGTTAATCGTGATCGGGTTGACTTTTAAATTCAATCTAAAAGGAACAACTGGCATGAAGCAGAAATTCATGGTGTGTACCCAAGTGATTAATTGTATAATATGTAGTTCAGAAAACATGAGACTTATATTCATATTTCCATTTTTTTTCAACTTTCCAACTTCCCTGATGGCCTAATGGGTAACATCATTGCCAAATGCAGCGCAAAGTCATAATGACCATGTTCAATTCACACACTGTGTTGAGATAGCTGGTCTCATTTGGGATTGCTGCAATTTGTCACGGTGCCTCTTGGCTTGGTGAGCTAGGGTGGAGGGAATTTAAATCGGCCAGGGTCCCAGCTCCTAATTTCTAAACGTTGACCTCTGCCTCAAATGCATATTTGAAGATGTGTGAGCACTGGACCTGATTGGACTGTGATCTCTTCCATGGTAAAATAGCCTTTTGGTTACACCTAGTTTAGCAATATGGCCTCTTTAGAAGGTTGCCCATTACTCATGGACTGTGCTCCAGTAAGCATCTTTGATTTCAGGATAGAAAGTGGAAATATCTAAATTGTAATCCATCTGCCAGCATCCCAATCAAACTTGGAACAGTTGTGAAGTTCTTTTCTTCTTAAACAGGTCCGCTGAGATCTATAATGGAGGACCTCCATTCAGAAGACAATGAGTCAGATGAAGATGAGAATGGAAACCTCTCTGATGTAGAGAGATCGTTAAATACTCATTGTGCAAACAGAGGACATAGGTTAGTATTGCAATGAGCTAATTAAAGGAAGGATGTAAATAAGTATCCATTTTTTTTTGGCATCTTCTATCAGCTATGCTCATATTCATTTGTGCTGGTACCTGCACTGTGTATGAAATATTGAGATAAATTTAAATTTCAAGCCTGCTATTATAGAATGTGGATTTTTTTTTTGGTCCCAAATTAATCCTATGAAACCTTAAATCTTGCTTAAAAGTTGGTTACTTCTGGTAATTATAGTGATTGTATATCGCTGTCTAAGGGAATATCCACGGTCATGTTTTGGATTAATGAAAACATGACCCAGAATGTGTAATTGAGGATCATGCACAAAGCTGCATATCTGCTTTGAGTGGAGCTGCACATTATTATACTGCTGCTCATTAGCAGTGATGCTCCATGGGTTGTATTTGTAACTTGTTTTGCTAAATAGGTAAGTATATGCTTGCTACATCACATGCCATGAGTGTGCTCGAACAAGGTTTTTTTTTGTATGTTTGATGAAATGGTAAGCCAGTGTTACAGGTAGGTGTGCCTGCATTCTACTGTATGCAAATACTTTGAAACAAAGGCAGATTCATTGTATAGAATTTCCTGTACAAGAACAGTAATTAGAAGCTAGATTTTAGGTGTGATCTGACGTGTTATTGCTAGTGTCAGAGTCCTACCATCTCGTAACCTTCTTCATACGACAAACAATAGTCCTTGACCAATTCATACTTTAGAACACGTTTCTTTTAATTCACTCCACACAAAGTCACACTACGGTACTTTTGGCATCTGTTTCTCCTGTGCCTTGCCCTTTTACTCTCCTGACTGGGGAAGGCGTCCACTCCTTCCAGTCCCAATTACTTCTTAAAGGGCCATACCTTCCTCTTAAATGGGGAGGTTTCTTAAAAGGGCCGTACCCTTATTCGGGCCTTCCGCTACCTTGCTACACATGCCCCTCACCCCCAGCATAGAGCCATCGGCTGTAGCGGTCTGCGCCACGAGGCAATATGCTCTGGAGGGGGCATACAGTATTCCCCTAAGCTGACCCATGCTCAATAATTGCCTTCACAATCATTTCACCAAGTTCTTGCCGCCCATGTTCACTTGCTGCATGGACAGTCCCTTCGGCTATTTCAAAGGCCATTGACAATGCATCCAAGTTTTCAGCTTTTCCTTTTCCTGTGGACTCCAGCATCTCCCTTTCACAGGAGTCCTCACGCCGGATTTTCTCTGGAAATTTCCCACTCGTGTCTGTCGCCTTGCATTTCTGGTGCAACAACTTTTTTTGCTAAAGGACACAATTGGACCTGCCGATTTAGCTTCACGTTTTCAACCACCTTCTCAGTAAAGGACTTTTCTTCATTCTCTTTCCACTGCTTAACAACCTGTCTTGCTGTTACATCTTTGGACCTTTTCTCCTTATGTTTTTTCTCCAATCCTGTCCCCACATACTCCCTTCGACATCGGGGTCTGTACACATGGAACTCTCCACTGCCTGCACCTCATAAGATCGTGAACAAACCCTGGTGGTGTCCAAGAGTCCTTGGGTTTCTCAGAGATTGGAACTTGTTTCTTGGGGTTTCTCCTTAATTGCCCCAGCCGCTGCTCCTCGGCCACACTTCGCATGATGATGAGCAACTGCGTCGCCTTTTCCGATTGTGAGCGGTTGGCTTCATCCTCCATTTTGAAGCAACCATTCCTCATTCCACTTGATTCCTGTGGTTTGCGCCTGCCTGTTAATTTGGTCCATCTGACCTGCCTGCAGGTTTTCCCCATGCACTTTGTTCCTCTTCTTTCTCCCCGCCCCCCCCCCCCCCTGCCGAGGAACCTTTCTTCCTCTGGTCCTTATTTGACTTCCGGGTTGATGATTTTTCTTTGCACCCTTCAATTAAAGAATTAGTGCAGGCCTAATCTCCAGGAGACCCCAACCTGATTAAAGGTTTGTCAGTCGCTCCACCGGCTACCTCCATTTTATCCTCGTTTGGTGCCTTTTCAGTGTCTTTACACGGTTGAAGTATCGCCATATCTGTTCCTTGTCTGAGATCCGTTTGGGTTTCCGCTCTGATTCCTTCCAGCTGTGCTGATTTGCAGGACATTCTGTTTGTCATCCCAAATAGTCCCAACCGTTTGCAACCACCTTCTTTATTTTGCATTCAGCTGTTCCGCTCTGGAGCTGTGCAACTCTTGCATGTCAAGAGTAGAGCCGTTTTTACGGATCACACTAAGTGTCTGACAAGCTGCTAGCCATCACTTCTATTGCAGCCTCTGTAATGGCAGCTGCAGTTTTTGTCATCGGTCCTTGCACAACCCCTGCATCAGGCTCAGTGGGTTGTAGAACCTGATCGACAGCACTTAACTCTGGAATCTCTGTCACTACACAGAGGCTACAGTCTCTGTGATAACTTGCTCTTCTACGGCCACTGCAGGCACAAGGGACCCCGGTTCGTGGGACTCTGAACTCAATTTCAGAAAGATCCACCATCAGGGTCCTTTCCCTCTGAACCTCTTTTGCCGTGCAACCTTAAACTTTTCCTTCCAAAATACAATTTCCTCACTAAGGCTCTTCACCTCTTTCAACCGCTACCTCGTTTCCCAGCCTTTGAATAGTCCCCTGCCGGGAAGCAAGTTGCTCTCGGAGAATCTCGTTATTCCGAGGACTCCCCTCGAGACCGGCCAACTTGTTCCTGTACTCTTTAAAGTTGCCTTTAATCTCCTTGACCATCGTCAGTGCATAGGAAAGATCACTCTGCAGTTTTGCGGTTCTTTTCACCTGTTCGTTGTTGGATTGCTTCCATTGACCTTCAGTAGCCTCTTGCTTCCTTTGAAGAGCCACAAACTCTTCAACCTGAGTTTCATACGTTCTGGTTTTGAGGTCAGCTCCGCATCCTCAGTGTCCAACTCTTGCACCTTCTGTGCCAGCTCGTTCCCCTCTCTCTCTCTCTCTCGAGGTCTTCGAGGCCCATCTGATGAGTTTCCAAAGTCTGAATTTGTTGAGTGAGCATCTCCAGATCAGCTTCCTTCAATGTCTCGTACTGTATGACAATAGAAGCCTTCTCAGTGTACATCCTTTCTGCCTCCTCCTTCAGTGCAGCCACTTGTTGCAACTTGCTCTCTCAGCTTCCAATTCTCTCTCAAAACTGAGCATCGCATCCTCTTTAGCCCTGTGTGCTTCCTCAAGGGTCTCCCACTTCCAGCGGAGATAGAGGACAACTTGCGGAACTGCCCGCTTTTTACTTTGCGAGTCTTCCACCAGCTGGTGCCTCAGTTTCTTCTCTTCCTCCAGCTCCAAGTCCTTTTGCATTAAGGAGCTGTGGAGCTTCATGATCTCTATGTTCAGCACATCGAGCTGTCCGGTCAGCCTTTCCTCCTGAACCCACGTAGCTTGCTCGAGTAGCTCCTTCTGCGCAACCATCTTGTTGACTGACTGCTGGAGGCTGGCGACGGTCGCAGTTAGCTGGCTTTTCTCTTCCTTGTGAAGTGCCCTTGTGGCCTATGTGTTGGTCTCCAGGCAGAGCTTGGCGTCCTCGACGCCCTGCAGCTTCTTGGCCCGCTCCTCCAGCTGGGTCCTCATCTCCTTCACCCGCTTCTCCGCGCTCGCTTTGCCTTCTCCAGCTCGTGCATGCTCTTGCCCACATCGTCCTTGGAGCTCATCAGGTCCTCCATCTCGGCCTGGTGCTGCTTGTAACTCTCCAGTGGCTGGAGTCATACCTAGCACAAAGGAAGATGCTAGTGGTTGTTGGAGGCCAATCATCTCAGCCCCAGGACATTGCTGCAGGAGTTCCTCAGGGCAGTGTCCTAGGCCCAACCATCTTCAGCTGCTTCATCAATGACCTTCCCTCCATCAATGACGTCAGAAATGGGGATGTTCGCTGATGATTGCACAGTGTTCAGTTCCATTCGCACTCCCTCAGATAATGAAGCAGTCCATGCCCGTGTGCAGCAAGACCTGGACAACATCCAAGCTTGGGCCAATAAGTGGCAAGTAACATTCGCGCCAGACAAGTGCCAGGCAATGACCATCTCCAACAAGAGAGAGTCTAACCACTTGACATTCAACGGCATTACCATCACCAAATCCCCCACCATCAACATCCTGGGGGTCACCATTGACCAGAAACTTAACTGGACCAGCCATATAAATACTGTGGCTACAAGAGCAAGTCAGAGGCTGGGTATTCTGTGGTGAGTGACTCACCCCTTGACTCCCCAAAGCCTTTCCACCATCTACAAGGCACAAGTCAGGAGTGTGATGGAATACTCTCCACTTGCCTGGATGAGTGCAGCTCCAACAACGCTCACGAAGCTCGACACCATCCAGGATAAAGCAGCCCGCTTGATTGGCACCCCATCCACCACCCTAAACATTCACTCCCTTCACCACCGGCGCACAGTGGCTGCAGCATGTGCCATCCACAGGATGCACTGCAGCAACTCACCAAGGCTTCTTCGACAGCATCTCCCAAACCCGCGACCTCTACCACCTAGAAGGACAAGGGCAACAGGCACATGGGAACACCACCACCTGCATGTTCCCCTCTAAGTCACACACCGTCCCGACTTGGAAATATATCGCCGTTCCTTCATCGTCGCTGGGTCAAAATCCTGGAACTCCCTTCCGAACAGCACTGTGGGAGAACCTTCACCACACGGACTGGAGCGATTCAAGAAGGCGGCTCACCACCACCTTCTCAAGGGCAATTAGGGATGGGCAATAAATGCCGGCCTTGCCAGCGAAGCCCACATCTCATGAACAAATAAAAAAAACCACTCTAGCTCGTGGACTGCCTGCTGCCCCAGCTTCAGCCTCTTTTTCTTCTCTTCCTGGAGCAGCTCCTGGGTGTCCTTTTAGGTGAGACTCCAAACTTGACACCTTTTTGGCCAGCATGTTGGCTTTGGACTTGGTCCTCTTCAGAGCTCTGGCGATGTATTCCAGCTCGGCCTGCAATTTGAGGACCCGATCAATGCCATTTTCCTCCTGTTAGCAAATAACCACATGTCACTGCTCTCTTCCTCATCCTGGGGCAAAGCCTTCTACAAGACTGTTTTGGTTACAAATGGACTTCCTAGACCTACCTCTGTGACCCTTTGTGGACTTCCGCACCTCTCCAGAATGGGCAGAGGTTTCCTGAAAAATTCCAGCAAGCTCCTTTCTCATCTCATCATAAGCTGCCCGTTGCTCCCCATCATTCATCTAAGCATACATTTAGCCCCCAAATTGCTCATGCCGGGCATCAAGGATCAGGGACTAAGCTTCCCTTTTGTCAGCTTGAAATATTTCCACCATATTGGGTTGGTCTCTTTATTTTCTCTCTTAGAGACATGATCCTACTTCTGACACCATGGGCTCGATTTTCGAACCCCCGAGCCGGTGCGTTTGTGGCGGGGGGGGGCTGCGAAAATCGGGGATTCTTGGGGCGGGTCCGGAGTCCGGCTCTAACCCGCCCACTTCCGGGTTCCCCAGTGACGCGCTGACATGCGCACGCAGCCCCCGCAAGTGGGACTCCTGCCGGTACTTAAAGCCGGCGGGGTGCCACTTGAAGCAATTAAACAGGTACTTCAGGTCGTTTACAGACCTGATTGACCTGATATTTTAGGAGGGCAGGGATTTTGAAATTAACTGGGACTGTTTCCCGTACTGGGGGAAACACTCCCAGTTCAAATGGACGTGTTGCAGCCATCAGCCTGTGGCAGCTGCAAAGGTCCATTTGAAGGGTTGGTGGGGGAGACCCTCACTCATTGCAGGAGGCCACTCTGTCACTTTGGACAAAGTTTGGCCTCCACCACCCTCCTCCTAACAATAAAATTCACAAACTTGCACACTTACCCCGGTGTCCAGACACATGTACCTACCTTGCAGACCCCCTCAAATGTACATCTTCCGGATGGGGGCCGCCATAGCTGCAGTCATGACCTCCTCGGAGGGCGAACAGCCTCACCGGCCACGCCGTCCACCTCTGACACGTGGAGCCCCACAACACAGTGCTATGACACATCCACCTGCACAGCAGGAGGGAGGGCAACGGCAGAGAGAGATGCGTTGCAGAGGGCACTACCCTCGCCACAGGGTCCACAGACCGAGGCTCAGCTTCCTGGATCTCTCTGAGCAGCAGTGCACACGGAGGCTCAGAGTCACTCGACATGTAGTCGTGGACATCTGCAGCCTCCTTCATGCCCAGCTGCTCCCGGCTGGCCCGAGCACCATCTTCTTACCTGTCGCTGTCAAAGTCACCACTGCCCTCAACAACTTCTCCTCCGCATCCTTCCAGGGTGCCACCGAGGACATCGCCGACGTCTCTCAGTCGTCTGCACAAAAGAGCCCTGCAAATACACCTACACCCACTCTGCAGTGACACAATGGGTGGCATCAGTTGTGGGTCTTCATTGTGATCCTCAGGAAAGGGCATTATTGCACAAACCAGACAAGATTCGCAAAGACGTGGCAGTAGTGGTGACCGTATAATATGTTATGTGAGTTGATCAGAGATTAAATATAGGTAAAAACCATGACAAACCCTCAAACACCCTTGTGCATCCCCTTCATGCTCACGACACGTTTGCCTTACGCTTCCAACTGCACATATGTGATGCATGCCCTGTGGCTGCAGCACAGGTAGTGGCAGGTTGAGTGAGGCTGACCATGAAAGAGATGCATGAGCGGGTGAGTATGCGATAGAGCCATGAGATTGTATGAGGATTGGGTTGAGTGGTAGTGGTGGGATGAGTACTGGCGAGGTGAGTAAGTGCAGGTAAGATGAGGATGAGCTTTGAGTGGGTGTGAGGAGTGATGTGACAGAGTAGTGTTGACAGTGCAGAAGGAGATGTGATGTGGCAGACGGAGTGTAGGGGAAAGAGTAAGTGTACTCACTTTGGCTGACCTACTGAAGTCATTGAAGCGCCTCCTGCACTGTATGCAGGTGCGCGATATGTTGGTGGTGCTGGTGACCTCCTCTGCCACCTCGAGCCAGTCCTTGGTGGCAGAGGCAGGCCGCTTCCTCCCGCCCACCGGGGGGAAGATCTCTGTCCTCCTCCTCCTCCAATAATACCTGAAGTGAGGCATCATTAAACCTGGGAGCAGCCTTCCCCCTGGGCTGCTCCATGCTGTAATTTTTCCTATTTCCTGCAGCATCAGTCAGTGAAGGACTGCCCCTTTAAATAGGGCTCCTCCAGCTGACAGCTGTCCGCCCAGTCGACCCCCTGCTGCGAACCCGCCGCCCTCCTAATATCGGGCCCCATATGTCAGAGTTCTACCATCTCGTCACCTCCTTCGTACGACAAACGATAGTCCTTGACCTGTTCATACTTCAGAACATGTTATTTTTAATTCACTCCACACACAGTCACACTAACTTTGGCAACGCCTAGTGCACTTTCCCAGTCCACTGTACCTTTGGCAACACAGAGTACACTTTCCCAGTCCGAGGCTCTTTCAGCTGTCCCCAGCTGCGTTCCAGCTTCCTCTTCGGGGGGCTGTGCTTCAGCCCAGTTTCTCTTGTGCCATGCCCTTTTACTCTCACCTGACTGGGAAAGGTGTCCACCCCTTCCAGTCTCCATTGCTTCTTAAAGATGAGGACTTTTAAAAGGGCCATACCCTCAGTTACCCTGCTGCACTAGTTATACAGTAGAATATTAGAATTAAGTTCTGTTGGAGTAAAGGACACTATTTGAGTCTCCAGATTGATGTTTGCTGTAATGTTTTTTTCCCACATTGTAGTTTGAGAGGTGACTTGAATTCAAGTCTTAAAATAAGAAACAAAAACTTCTCACCACCAAGTAGAGTGATGCAATAATACCTAAATTATTTTGTCCTTGTACTGTGGTATCTACATTACTAAATGTCAACTGCAGACTTTGCCACAATTTCCAATAATTACTCTGAAAGCTAAACTTGGAACTTGTCTTTTGTAAGATGGCCATTGGTATACCACTGTTTTTGGCTTTTCAAAAATTATGGGATAACTACAGCACTCAGATAGCAAACCCTGTTGACTCTACTTTTGTTTTCGGAGGAAATGCCAAAGTGGATGATTCCATAAGAGATAAATTGAGGTGCAAAAGAGTGGAAAAGTGGAGAATCTCAAAGGGGGAAATGTAGTGTGTCTTGATAGGTTTGTTAATAGTTCAAATTGGTACAAATAAAAACTGACTGGTGTTGAACATTAGGATTCTTGGTCACATTGCTGAATGCCAACTTTTCTCCACCTACTGTGGACTTTTAGTTTGTGTATAAGTTACTAATCTTCTGTTGCTTTAATCAATGAAGCATTATGGTGGCTGTGCTTTCCCATGCAGATGCGTCTCTATCAGACAACCCCTATATTGCTAGTTTTGGTGTAAAATCCGAATGTTTCATGATGCTGCGTTTGGATATATGTTACTAATGCATAGCAGTGAGCTTTAATGTAATTTATTTTTAGTTTATCTGCTTATTAATTTACTACTTGCTGCCTCCCTCCCAATTAGATTAGATCCAATTTAATCAGAAAGTCGGCCCATAGTATGACTCTCTTCATAGTTCCCTCATCTCACTTGTATACATGATTTTAATGCTACTTGCATAATCAATTGAAGATAACAAGACTGAGGGGGAAATGATCTAGGTATTTAAAGTAATGAAACATAGACGATATGGATGTAAGTTATGGAACTTAGATGGCAATCGCCGCTACAGAAGAAGAACAAAATCAATTTGTTTTCTTCATGGAAGGAAAGTTGAAGAGTGAGTCTGCTGACATGATGCTCACACGCCCCTAAGTAGTTTCATTCAAGAGTAGCAAATGCTAAAGAGTTTGACTCCACTCATTTGATCAGTGGCTTTCCCTAAGCGTTATCACAAAAGGTCAAGCTCGAACCATGTTGATTTGAAGAGGTGATTATGAACAAAAGGAGGCTAAAAACAGATTCACCCTCTTGATCAGGAAATGATATGATGTTCAGTGGGGAGAAGAGAGAAATAATATTGAATCAGGGAAGACGAACATCCCTTTACAGTAACACATTTAAGTTGAAAAGTCTGTCTAGCAAAAATCCATGTCTATATAGAAATGCATTGTTAGGAATAGAATTCCCCTACCCCCATTTTACTATCCCTGGCTATTTGTGCCTAAACTATGTGCTTTATTTTTATTACAGAATGAGCTTGAGTGATGGGAGCGACAGTGAGAACAGTGGCAGTTCTACCCCACCCAGAAATGAAGCACCTCCAATACTAAAAGCCAACAATAGCAATAACCAGGTATGGGAAGAAGCCATGCAATAAACTGGAAACATTTGTCCACAAATGATTCTAAGAAAATTGAACCTAAAATCTTGTTTTGTTCAAAATCAGAATCTATTAAAAACCTTATTTTTCAATTGTATTCCCTTTCACATGCTCTAAATCTAGGATATTGCACTAAGATCTTAATGTATTCGTTTATATTGCACGAATTCTTTTGTGACTATGAAAGTTATATTATTCAGTACTGTTGGTCATTCTGAGAGTAAAATAATATTTGTAATGCACTTTCATTAGTGCAACATTATATTAAACACAGTTGAGATTTACATTCTCTGATGGACTCATTGAGGCACCCCTCACTGCCTCCTTACAAGCAGCAACCTCAACTGCCCCATTCTCCCCCTTCCCCAACTTTCTTGCCCATCATGCATGCTGCAGGCTAATCCCACCACTCTTTTCCCTACCCCCCCCCCCCCCCCCCAATCAAACACTTTCATTGGATCAGCAATCACCACACCTCTCATGCCGGTGATGGACTGAGGTTGACAATTGTAAACAATTTTACAACACCAAGTTATAGTCCAGCAATTTTATTTTAAATTCACAAGCTTTCGGAGGCTTCCTCCTTCGTCAGGTGAACGATGTGAAAATGAAATCCTCGAAATGAAATCGCATTTATAATTCACAGAACAATGCTTGGTGAGTACAGACAGTTTTTTCAACTGCCCGTTCAGCAGTCATGGACATTCATCCACCGACCTTCGGGTAAGCGTACTCCAAGGCGGCCTTCGAGACACACGACAACGCAAAATCGTCGAGCAGAAATTGATAGCCAAGTTCCGCACCCATGAGGACGGCCTCAACCGGGATCTTGGGTTCATGTCACGCTACACGTTACCCCACTAGCGAACAAATGTTATCTGTTTTTAATATAACGGGTCAGTTGCTGTCTTTTCTATGTTTCTACCTCTCTATCTCTTTTTTTTGTTGTTTTTTTTGGTGATTTGTATATTCTGAGACCTGGCAGGTAACACCTGTCTGTCTGCACACTGATTGCCTTGGCAACGGGCAGTTGAAAAAACTGTCTGTAATCACCAAGCATTGTTCTATGAATTATAAATGCGATTTCATTTCGAGGATTTCATTTTCACACCGTTCTCCTGACGAAGGAGGTAGCCTCCGAAAGCTTGTGAATTTAAAATAAAATTGCTGGACTATAACTTGGTGTTGTAAAATTGTTTACAATTATCCAATTGTAGCCAGAGCATCTCTAGCAATGGCTTCTCTTCCTGTCACTGCACTGTTACCTCTGGAGTCCTCCAAGAATCTGTCCTTGGCCCCCTACTCTTCCTCATCTATATGTTGCCCCTTGGCAACTTTATCCAAAGACATGGGAACTTCTTCCACAATTACATACCTCTCCGCCACCTCCCTCGACCCCGCCACTGCCTCTGTGCTGTCAAACTGCTTGTCCAACATCTAGTTTCGGAGAAGGTGTATTTTCCACCAAGTAAACATTGGAAAGACCAAAGCAGTTGTCTCTTTGGCCTCTGGCACCAACTCCTTACATTTGTTTCTAATTCCATTCCCCTCCCTAGCCACTGTCTCAGATTGAACCAGACTGTTCTCATTCCTTGGCTTCCTATTGATCCCTGAGCTGAGCTTCTGACCCCATATCCTCTCCATGACAACTGCCGCCTACATCCACCCCTACCTCAGCCCATTTACTGAAACTCTCACCTGTACCTTTTTCATCTCCATACTTGACAATGCTGTCCTGGATGGCTCCCGATTCCCCATGTTCTATAAACTTCAAGCTCATCGAAAACTCTGCTGACCATATCCTAGTCCCACTCACCCATCACCCCTGTGCTCACTGACTTACATTGGCTCCTGGTCCCCCAACGCGCTAATTTAAAATTCTCATCCACATGCTTAAATTCCTTTGTAGCTATGCTTTTTCCTATCTCTGGAACTTCCTCCAGCCTTGCAACAAAATTCTCCCCACAACTCTCCATTCCCCTGACTCTGCCTTTTGCACATTTCCTCTTCCTTCACCCCACCATTGGCGGCTGTGTCTTTAGCCATCAAGGCCACACACTGGATTTCCCTCCCTAAACCCCGACACCTCCCTCTCCTCCTTCTCTTCCTTTAAGAACTTCCATAAAACCTACCTCTATGGCCAAGCTTTTGGTCACCACCTGAAATCTCCTCCTTTGGCTCAGGTTATGTTTGTCCGCGTACGCCTCTGTGAAGCACCTTGAGGTGTTTTTCTATTTTGAAGGTGCTTTATAAATTCAAGTAGTTGTAGATATGATCTGAAAACAAACCTGTTCCCAGATTGCTGCCGAATACTCCTCTACAATGGGCTTCTAGGAGGTGGTGATGACTCACCCTGCAGTTATTTTTCTTCTTCCTCCTTGCGAGGAAGTATCTGTTGTCCTCTTGGCCCTTGGTCATAATGAAATGACTGAGATCAGAAGTCGTCTTGTGAACAGGAGTGAGCAAATACCTCTGTCCTACCTCATTGGATCACCAGGGTGCCACCTCCAAATATATTCTTCGTATATCAGTGCAAGCATGTTCATTTAACCTGTACCTCTGTTTTGAAATTGCAGTGTGGTGACTTGCCATTTGTATCCATATGCCTTATTGATTTTGGTTTAAAAAATAATTCAGTTGGGAAGCTACTTTTTAAAAAAAAACATGATTTCCATAGTTCTGTGTTGCTGTGAATGTCTTGGCAGGTGTGAGACAATTAGTTGTGGAGTCTTTATCTGAGATTTTTTTGCTTTTGATCATTCAAAAGTTGTCTCCTCGTGGTTAAAATATGTTCTGTACTTCATTTTGAGATGAGGTACAGTATTCTATTTCATTCTAATCCACATAAGGAAGTATAAAAATCCAGACTATACAATTTGTGAAATCCGAGGGAAATGTTTAACTTTGGTATACTAAAGTGTAATTATTTTGTTGCATCTTTTAAAATTAAATGTAGGACTTCAAAGCTGGACTTTGCGTTTACAAAAATGAGTTGCCTTACTGCAAAGCTAATTGCAGAAAAGAACAAGCTGTTCTTGCATTAGAAATTATTTTCAAGCCTGTAGCATAAACTGGCTTGGTCAACTTTTCAAGTTTATTTTAAGGTAACTTTATGATTTTAAAAAGCTGATCAAATGCACTTTCAAAAAAAACTAAATTGAGTTCCTCATATTAATTTGCCCAAATAAGCTAAATTAGGAATCCCATGAAGATATCTACATTGGAGATTACAGATAATCCCTAGCTTCAATGACTGTGTTTAGTCACCTTTTGCTCTCATCAGCTGTTTAGATTCAATGTAGTGCCTTGTGAAGGTGTTTATTTGCAAAGGTAGCATTAAAGATAAGTGCTTTCAGTTATAGCCACTACTGTGTACTCTTAACACAGTGAAGAGACTATGCAATCCATCTTTTATGACTTTGGATAGATGTTCTGAATTGTATTAAATACCTTTTAGGCCTAGGTCGCATTTTTAAGAGCAATATTCCAACTCTTTTTAGTATCTTCTGCAATAAACAAATGTTTGGGCTTCAATTTCCTGTCCTCCCTTTCCTCCCCCATCTGTTACAAGCTGCTCCAGTTGACGTGTGTCTGCACAAAAAGCCATTTTAAAACAGAAAAAAATGAAAGATTTCTGATGGACGACGTAACCCTATTTAACTGAGTTGGTAATTAGTGGAGGATATACTTCTTGTAAATGATGTCCATTTTTTTATTGCACGCAGGAGGTATATCCAAGAGTAACAGCCCAGTATTGCTGCTTTCCAGAAACTTAAAATGAAATCCAAGGGAAAAAATGCTAGGCTGATGGACTTCTGTAACTGAATGATCTTTGACTTCTGAAAGTTGATAGTAATGCTCAGATAAGATTAGCTATTGTTTGGTCTTATCTGCATTTATATGTCAGAAGTGCTTTATAGCCTTTTTTCTTTTTTTCTCAGTGCTTTTTTTCTTTGGGCATAAATACCATTTACTTATACAGATATTTGCACCATGAATAAGCATAAAGTAAATGCTAAAAGACGTTTTGATAAAAATTACAGTTCTCTATTTGCTGATGCTCCAATTACAAAATGAAAACCAGCAAGGTTTTAAGAATTAATTTCTGATCTTTTCATAATAGATGTCATTTTTGACTGGACTGAGTCTTCACGGTGCATTTGGTAATTGTTCATTTGAGAAGACCAAATACTGATGTAAAACGTACATACAGCATTGCATCTGACAACATATTTCATGAAATACAAGTTTGTCAAGAAATCCCCCAAAAATGCTCCTAAATAAATTAAGGTTTCTGTCAGAAATCTTGACTCAAATATATGTATTTCTAGATATTAAAAAAAGTAAACTGATAACTTGCTGCAGGAGCTGTGACAATTAAATAATTGTCCTCCTAACAAGAGACCAAGACAGTGATCCCAATCAGATCACTGTCTTAAATCGGCATTCAAACTCACCAATCTTCCTTGCGCAAATTTGTTGGTTTGTAGCCAAGCTACTGAAAGGAACGCTGCACATTGATGCAGTGCCTCATTTCTGGAAGAGGGAGAAAAAGGGTCTTGTTGACGGTACAGATGGTGGATGTGGAAAAATCCATAGCCTAGATGATTTACCCCCATCAACTAAAGTAGAAAGTGTAGGCTTGGGATGGGAAAATTGTGAAAGTTACACAAATGGTGGGGGGAGAAAAACTTACTAAGGCCAGTGCTTTTTAATAAAATGTAGCCATTTTTACTAAACCTGAGTACAGCCAAAAGTGAGGAGCACTGAGGATATTTGTAGCTGAAGTCTTTACGCCTCTGTTATAACAGGTGTTAGAAGTCAAAAGCCCATTAAAGCAAAGCAAACCTGAGAAAACAATAAAGAATGGTGAATATGACAAGGTAAGCTGTGTTTCTTGCATTCTTGAAGTTCTTTCATACAGCAACACATACAGTACTGAAGTTCTGTTGGCATAGCATATGTGTACACATGGTATTTTTTTGTGTATCACTCAAAGTAAAGCCACAGAACATTGACATGTTTCTCCTTTTTATGTTCTGCTTGCTGGTACAATTGTTCTTCCTTATTTGTTCATCATCCATGTACCTTACAATAGGTCCAATGGGGAAAAGTCATTGAGGCAGAACCCTTCCAGGAGTTTAAAACTTTCTGAAGTTTCTTGTATCACATGATTTTTCCCAGCTCGCAAGTTCCATCTGTAGTGTAGACAGCCCTCTGTTCTTTCTTTCCATTGCCAACAGCAGTGCCTCACTGTTGATCTGCCAGTAGAAAATTCTTGAACAAACTGCTCTGCTTCACAATGAGACAATTAAAACTTGTGAAGTCATCCTTGTTTTGACTTTTCTGCAGTTTCACTGTCAACTCTTATTGCAGTTTCTTCTTTAAAAAAGTAATCTTGTAGCAAAATTTGATTGTGTTGCATGAAGCCATCAATTTCAATGTCACTCACTAAGAGTCATTCTTCAGCACCAAGTTTGCAGTTCAAAAGCTGTAGGTTACAAGTGATTCATCCAACACAGAAGGACATGGACAGTTGATCATGGATGAATCTGTTTTAATAGCTCTGGTCAAGGCAAGCTCTTGCCCCACGACCTCTGTGCTCATGCTGGCATTAAGAAGGCTCTTGTGTAGTGTTGGAAGAGTATATATGTTTGCCAGGGTAAGGAGACATACCTCTTCTAACGTGGGTCTGACTGACAGCATGGTCAAAGGAGTATCTGCTGGCACAGAAATGTGTTTTCTCGAGTTGCGGGTGACTGGCACTGATGGTTTAAAAGTGGTATTGGGCTTTCAGATAAAACAAAGGTGCCAACTGTACGTGGACTAAAAGCATCAGTCACGGTGTTGATATGGACACGGGGGAGCCTCTTGACTGGGAGCTTTGGGTTGTATCGTGTTTGACTGCACAAAGTAGGTATTGGCTCTGAAAAGTCCACAGTGACTTTCCCATTGAATCCTTCAACGAGGATTTGCCTGTGGTATCAGCTGTTAAGAATTTCATATCCACATAGCTGTGTTGAGTTAACCTATGCTCTGATTTTGGTTCCAGAATGGCTTTGATCTGGTTGACATCCTAAATAGTGTGTGTGTGTGTGTTGCTTTCTCTCTCTCCATTCCTTGAGGTCAGTAGCCAAATAATATCAGTCATAGGTCTACCTATATGTACTGTCCTTGATATTTCACACTGTGGCTCACTTATGGGAATTTTTGGAGTTGGGATTTTCCTTTATTTCCTTTTTACATCTTCTCTGTGATCCATTGTAAGTTTGATTTCAAAAGCTCAGACATTTTGTTTTTCCATGGTAGCCAACTTGAGAGCTGCAGCGGCTACCACTGGTACAACCACTGACAGTGATACTTGGGATAGAAGCTTGTCTAATTGTTTTTACTGTATACAAGCAGAATGTATGAAACTGGATTTTTTTGGTTTAAAGTGAAAACATTCACTTTTACAAACTGCCCAGTATATAAGCCTTTGGATACTGCGCAATTACTTTATTTGGGGAAAAGGGCTCGGGAACTGGCATAGTATAGCGCACACATATGTGGAGCAATGCAGTTTTTTGTATTCAAATTTAGCTCACACAAACAATACAACATCTATTGACTTTCCCCTTAATTTCTAATATTTTGTGATGCTATATAAATTCAGTTTAATTATTCAATAATGTAAACTGCACTATAGATACAGCATATTCAATTTTTTGACATTTTTAGCCAAATCAAACACATCTTAATTAAAGACTGCTGAACAACTGCCAAGGCATCTATCTACTTCAAAAGCTGCAATAAAATAGCAATCAACAACCTTAATAGGAAAATTAGTTTTAGACAATGCAACTTTAAGTGGGATTGTTTTTTATGTGGGATTTTTAAGGACCAGGATGACTCGTGATTCCGTGGAACGGGGCTTCAGAATATATTTGCAGGCTAGCAACCATGAGAAGATGGCTGAACATTGGCAGGGAATCTTGGCCTCATGTTTTGACATTTTCATTGATCTGGCAAAAGAGTTCTTCAAGAATGGGTATGAGTGCACATTCATACCCATTCCACCCACTGTTGTCAGCTGAGATTCAATCTGCATGAGCAGAAAGTTGTGCTGCTTAATCTTCAAAAGTAGGTCATTTCCTGACCATTCTGATCTTACCCTTTTTAGTTTTTCTTCCCCAATTATTGAATGTTGGTGTGCCACTGGTAGCAACTGAGGAAACCTACTTTCTTACCCTTGTTGTAAATGTCTGGGGTTTTATTTGAACCTCGGTTCCATGTCTGAAAGGACCGTGTGTTTGGTCCACTGTACACCCCAGCCATTTGAGTTACATTTTCCTCAAGATACAGTATGCAAATTCTTCCCTCTGTCACAATTTTGGAGGTCAAATATCTACATTGAAGGTTTACAACTATCTAGATGGTTGGTTGTTCCAGTTGATAATCAAACTTGAGGTAACCATATCATCAAGCAAATGTATTGCTGGACTGAGTGGAGAATATATATATTTGTTATGAACTAGGAGGTTGATGACCATCAGATAAAGTGTAAGGTCCATAAAGTATATTGACCCAATATCAATAGTTGCTGAATACTACATATGTGAGCAGTTCTCATCTGCCTACTAAAAACACTTTTGTATAAATATTTTAGAAGATTTTCTTTAGGCACATGTTTTTTCTTTTGGGTGCCCATCCTCAGTGCACTGAATTCAAAATTCTCATCCTCAAATCCATCTTCCTCACCTCAAGCCTCCTCCAGTCCTACATCCCTGCCCACGCTGTCCATTCTTCCAGCTGTGGTCTATTGTGTATCCCCTCTCCTCACCTCACGCCCCCCCTTCAGCTGTACCATCAATAGCAGGGCCTTAAACTATCTTGCTCACACACACTCCGGACCTGCCTCCCCAAATCTCTCACCTTACTACATCACTTCTCAGCTTCAAAAGCCTCCTTAAACCACCTCCTTCACAGCATTTCACCAACTGCTCTAATTACCTTCCTATACCTGGTCCATTTTGAGTCCCAACTGTGACGCACTTTGAGAATTTTTCTGTATTAAAGGTACTATATAAATGTAAGTTGGTGGTGGTTCTTGAGATGGGCCTTCATATCCAGTCACAGTTGACCTATCCGGTTTGTTCCCATTACTGTGGCACCCCTCCTAAGATGTTTGATGGGTAAACAAATATGGATGCGAGTAAGATCTAACTTCAGTGTAGTGTTGCTTATTTTAAGTATTTATTTTAAAGTTGTTTTATTAATTGCTGGTTTTTAAAAACCTATGGTATTTCAGGTTCTAGTTTTAGCATTAAAAAACAAAGGAAATAATGAGGAAACTTGATCGCAAAAAACACGGATAAATTCAGAGAAGGTTATAAGGTATTTATGGATACGGAAGGCCATTTGGCCCATCTTAATTGATCCATCCAGAGAGATCCGAACACACCTCCCCATTATAGCATCCAGTTTGTTTCTTAAATGATTCCAGGATTTTTGACTCCTCGACTCTATTCGGAAGTCTATTTCGCATGTTCATCATTCTTCGTGTGAAGAAGAATTATTATCTGATCTCAGTTCTAAAATTCCCTTTTTATGTTGTCTTCTTCTACCACTTCAGTTAATTTGAAGTAATATTCCAGTTTAACATTTTCTATACTCATAACAATCTTCTATACCTCTATAAGATCAACTCTCTGATACCTCCTTTCCAGGCTATAAAGCTCGTTTCTCCAGTTTTTCCTCATATCTCAGGACACTAGGGATCAACCTGGTGGCTCTTCTCTGCACTTCCTCCAGCATTTGAACGTCACTCTTTTTTTTCTTGGTGATCAGAACTATTTGTAGTTTTCAAGATGTAGTCTAAACAGAGCACTATACAGTTTGATCACTACCTCTTTATCATAGTAGGTAAAGCAGAAGAGGAGGCCATTTGGCCCATCGTACCTGTGCCGGCTGTTCAAAAGAGCTATCCAATTAGTCCCATCCCCCTGCTCCTTCCCCATAGCCCTATAAATTTTTCCCTTCAAGTATTTAGCAAATTCCCTTCTGAAAGTTACTATTGAATCTGCTTCCATCATCCTTTCAGGCAGTGCATTCCAGATCATTACAACTCGCTGCGTTAAAAAAAAAAGTTTCCTCGGGCTCTTTTGCCGATCACCTTAAATCTGTGTCCTCTGGGTACCAAGCATTCTACCACTGGAAACAGTTTCTCCTTATTTGCTCCATCAAAACCGTTCATGATTTTGAACACCACTATCAAATCTCCCCACGTAACTGAAGTCCCTCAACCCTGGTACCATTCTAGTAAATCTCTTCTGCACCCTTCCTAAGGCCTTGACATCCTTCCTAAAGTGTGTTGCCCAGAATTGAACACAGTACTCCAGCTGAGACCTAACCAGTGTTCTATAAAGGTTTATCACAACTTCCTTGCTTTTGTACTCTATGCCTCTACATTAATAAAGCCCAGCATCGCATATTTTTTTTTAACAGCCTTCTCAACTTGTCCTGTCACCTTCAAAGATTTGTGTATGTGCACCCCCAGGTCTCTTTGTTCCTGCACCCCGTTTAAAATTGTACCATTTAGTTTATATTGCCTCCTCATTCTTCCTACCAAAATGTATCACTTCATACTCCTCTGCGTTAAATTTCATCTGCCATGTGTCTGCCCATTTCACCAGTCTGTCTCTGTCCTCCTGAAGTCTGTTATTATCCTCCATATTGTTTACTACATTTCTGAGTTTCGTGTCCTCTGCAAACTTTGAAATTGTACCCTGTATACCCAAGTCCAGGTCATTAATATATATCAAAATGAGCAGTGGTCCTAATACTGACCCCTGGGGACTACCACTGTATACTTCACTCCAGTCTGAAAAGCAACTGTTCACTACTCTCTGCTTTCTCTCCCTTAGCCAATTTTATATCCGCGCTGCCACTGTCCCTTTAATCCAATGGGCTTTAATTTTGCTAGCAAGTCTACGATGTGGTACTTTATCAAATGCCTTTTGAAAGTCCATATACGCAACGTCAACTGCACTACCCTCATCAACCCTCTCCGACTTATATGACTTATAGTCTTGGCCATGTAGTTTAAAATTCTATTAGCATTGATGACTGAATGCTGCTCTGCATTCGTTGGACATATTTAGTGTTGAATCTATTAAAACTCCCAGGCCATTTTCAGCTTCATTCTTAGCTTTTTCAACAGAGTTCTCATCCATTTATTTTTCCTTCCTATGTAGAGCACTTTACACTTGTACGCACTAAGCTTTGTCTGCCTTGTTCTGCTCACTTGTCCAAACCATTCTGTAATTTGAGTTGCCTCTTCCGATTCCACTTCACTTCTAGTTTTGAATCCTTTGACTACTTTACATTGAGTTTCTGAATCCAAGTCATTGATGTAAATTAGAAACAGTAGTGGTCCCAGCACTGAGCCCTGAGGCACCCCACTCTATTCATTTTCTACCCTTAAGCCAGTTTCTTATCCATTCCCAGGGATTATCCTGAATAGTAACAGCTTTGAGTTTAAATAATAGCCTTTCATGTGGAACTTGGAAGTCAAGTACATTACGTCATGGAGCTTTCCACAGTCCACTTGGATTATCAATTTCTCAAAGAAGTTGATCGTTAAAAATCATTTATATGGAATATTGCTGTAACTCGAGACAACAAGCCAGTGACTTTTAAAAATTGCTTTATTGATGAACACAATTATTGAGATTCTGCACCCGTTGTGTGATGTACAGTGAAGCTGAATCAAACAACTGCATTTCATCCAGCTCCCTTTGTAAAACCAAATACTGCACAACTTGGGCCAGATGTTAAAATGATCAGAAACAGAATATGAATTCTCTCGGATTTTTTGCGCTTAAAATTGGATCTAGCGAATGATATGAATTGCATCAGTGACTTGTGGTGATGTCACGAATGTGATTCATACGCATCGCTGGATTTTGGCACAAAGAAATGGAGGATTTTTAGAAAAGAAATTGGGAGACTTTTTTTTGTTCCACCAATATGAAAAATTCTATGAATTTGTGGGGGAAAGTGAATAAAAACCTTCTCGAATCCTTATTTATCTTCCACAAGTTTGTTCTTTTGCAACCTCTGATATGGGGTAGTTGGGAGATTATTTGTCAAATTCCCCACTGTTTAAGTGTAATTTGCACTGTAGGGTGCCTAAGAGGGAAAGAATGAGGACTGATGTGTGAAGGTGGTTCTTTAAAATCATGTGACTCCTGCTTGACACTGATTTTTTCCTTGGTGGATCATGGGTCAATCTTAAAACTTGTGCAGGCTAAACTATATTGACAGAAATTGATTTATTTATGGGAATAAATATCTACAAAACTGCAGTTTTTACGAGTCCATGGTTATTTTTAGACAACTTCTGAATGAGTTATTGTACACATTCCACATTGCACCAATCTTAGTTTTCTTTTAGGAAAACCTACTGCATTCCTTATTGTAAATCTTGCAAACAAAGTATTAATTATATTTACTCTAAGTTTGTAATGTCTAGGTGTGTATTTTAAGGAATACAATCTGTATTTTAAAGAATTCTTTGGCTCAAAAGATCAACTTTCATACAGGTGCTGACGTTTCCAATTTTGATTTAATCTATTGACTTCCAATTTGTTTTTCTGCAAAATTTCAGATCACTAGGATTAAAATGTGCCTTAACCAAAATGACCAGTGCAAAGGGGACACGTGGTCCCAATTTCAATTAATCCATTATTGTAAGATAACTTGTATAACACCAGCTTCATTGTTAGTTTGGGAATGTTAGATTTTTTTGTGCAGATGTTTTCAGGATTCTGAATCACGTGAAAATGTGCAAATAAAGCAAACATTTAAAAAAAGATTTTTGGTTTTATTTGGCATAAAAAAGCAAGTGAAATAGCTCTAATTGAATCTTGACAAAAAGTGTATAACTTCTAGAAAAAAAACATATCTTTGGATCAGGTTTTATATACACAGCTCATAAATTTATGACTATCAGTAAATCTGCAGCTGAATTTAAAACACTTTCGTATACCAAATATGATCTTTTATGAGGTGTTAATCTCCAAAAGTGTAACTGGTGCTTGAGACAAAATGTATTCCATATACTGAGCAACTTTTTATATTTAGGTTAGGGTTATACATCTGATATGCCCTGTTCACACATTCTATGCAATTATGTGCAATTTCAGTACAGTGTTTTTTATAAAGTTTAAAAAGGTGTCAAAATAATAATTCTGTGTTTGGCTATCTGTCTTTAGGCATATCTAGATGAGTTGGTTGAACTTCATAGAAGGCTAATGACACTTCGTGAACGGCACATACTACAACAGGTAAGAACAACATTTTTAAATCAAGTTTTTGACTAATGTACACAACTTGTTTTGTGCCACATTTCAACATTGTTGATCCTAAAACTACTTCACCTGTTGTGCTCCTGTAGTTGCACCTGGGAGTTTAGTGAGGAAAATTACATGGGACACCTGTGTCTCAGAAAACTTGTTTTCCACTACCTGGCTTCCGGTCCTGTGTGGTTGTTTTCTGTTCATTTTCTCCTATTAAAATAGCCATTTTCTTTTTGGATTGCTTCTCTAAAAGGGGTAGGAGGGGAAGCATTTCCTTTAATAAAATGCTGCATCTCATTTTCAAGCTGAGATTTACTAATCTTTTTATTCTAGCAACATTGAGTTTTGACATGATATGTTATTGATAGCATGCCAGGTTTTGGTACCAAAATCTGTACCAACTGAATTGAGGCTTTTCTGATTGATGCTTTCCACTGTATCACGACCATGGACATGCAAACATTGTGGTAAAGGTTAAACAATAGGAGGCTTCATAACAGTGAAAAGTTGGTTGCGTCTAAGTTGTTTGAAGCAGTGACTCCCTTTGTAGCTGAGTCCAAGAAATCATGGTTTATTGGCCCATAAGTCGTCATTCTCAGTCCCATCAGGGAAAAGCAGCCAAGAAACATCAGGAGAGAGTCATTGGGTTTGACTTTTTGCCTAAAATCTATCTGTCTTGGATTCTAAGTCTGTATCAAATATCTCATCCCTTATGTAAAAGTTCTAACTTTTGGGAAATAACCCATCATTGATCCAGGTTATGGGATTAATAATCAGCAACAAAAGCAGAGGTCGTTGCAGGGCATGAAGATTCAATCATGCTGAGAGAGTGCTGCTCGGGAATGGACTTTAACACTCAGCATCTCTGAGATAGAGGGAGCCGTGGGCAAACTTTTAATACACAGAAATAATTTTAGGGCCAACATCACATCCATCTCCTATTTTTCTCTCTCGCTCTCGCTCTCGCTCTCGTGCTCACTCGCTCTCTCTGTTGCGCTCGTGCTCTCTCTCTCTCTAGCTCTCTCGCTCTCTAGCTCTCGCTCTCGTCCCTCAGCTCCCGCGCTCTCGCTCCATTGCATATTTTGTCAGTGATCAAGAAGGAAGGTAATATTTTTTTTACATGGAAGTAGCACACAATCTACTGCAGAATTCTTCAACGACCTATCATTGGACCAGATTGGCACATTTCAAGAAAAGTCTACACAATTGTCATTATTGCCATCTAAGGTTTTTGAAATATGTGGGGGGGGTTCCACTCCCATCTACTCTGGTTCCTATTTACCAATAAAGAAGAGTTAACCATGAATCACTATGTACAAGTAATTTTTTAAAAAACTGTTAAGTCTAGGCTTTGAGACAAAATTGCAATACTCTTCAATTATGTACCATTTAAAGAAAATGTCACATTTCAGGATTTTTTGACCATTTTTCCACAAAGGATTTAAGAAAAAAATTACTCAAGTGTTGGGCTTTAAAACAAAGTAGATATTCACGTGTTTAAAAATGAAGGCTGCACGCTTTTGCCGAATATGTATTAAAGCCACACACAGTGTTGACCAGGACGATTGCATATAATAGAGAAGATGGTATCCCATCTCAGGGGCTGCCATCAAACATTCACACCATTGGTGGCGGGGGGTGTTGTCCCTTCTTGTTGAGCTTTGCCTAAAACTAATTTCCATGGTAGAGGGTGCAAGAGGAACCAAGTCCCAACTTTCTGTGGGGACAGGCAAGAGGTCAGAAGTCAGGTTTTGTTAAAGAAGAAGCTGAGGCAGGCACAAAGCCAGAAATGCTGGAGGATCAGTTATAAAACCCCTTCTGTAAGTCAAGTAAGACACCCGCTGATGTGGGGTTGCTTGGCATGTTCTTTATTTTGTATCATTACGTGAAGATTAGTTTTACTAATTTGAACTACGTGAATCTGATCATAACTGTTGCTTTGTATGTTCACCATCACAAGGGGATGTTGTTCTGTTTTTGAGTTACACTCTCATATAAATAGATACAAGATACTGTGAGTCAATTCTCATAAAAGTAAAGCACTCATAGTGCAAATGTGAGTGACTGACATTTAACCCATTGAAGCTGAGAAGGTAACCTCGAAAAACTCAAATCTCGAACAGTATTCTAAACCTGGGATATCTTACTGGTTGGAGAAAGTTGTGGTAGATTTTTTTTTTCCTTCCAGAATGTTGAAGATATAAATTCTGAGCACCACAACTTTGTTTAGTGAGTAAATAGCCTAGTACATTCTCCAATTGTGTAGATGTTTTTAAAATGAAGTGTTCAGGTCACTTGAGGCGAATTGTATAGTATCCTCATTACAGCCCTTGTTGGAATGAAACCTGGAACCTTTTAGTTCTAACACCCAGTACACATGGTCATTTACTCACTGGATGATTAGGGACATTGATTATACAGTCTTGTAACTCAACAGAAGATATCAGAAACCTATTTCCCCTGGATATGTATCAGAAGATACAGCATGTAATTGAAGGTACCTTCCAGGTTACACTGCTGTTTGCTACAATTTATTTTACAGGGCTGATTTTAAAATGATGAAGAATGGAAAAATTATGGACAGTCATGCCTGTGATTTCCTGATATGCTAACAGACTAGGCTCACTACTGGTAGTGTGCATTTATAAAGTTAGCCGTTATATCATCAGATGAATCAACTTCAAAATTGTAGAGAAGGTCCAAAAAAAAAACTGATTGAATTCTCGCCTGGAGTGGTGAGAATGTGGAACTCGGTACCACATGGAGTGGTTGAGGTGAATAACAGATGCATTTAAGGGAAAGCTAGATAAGTACATACGGCAGAAAGGAATAGAAGGATATGTTGATAGGGTGAAGTGAAGTAAATATAGTGGGAGATAGCTCGTGTGGAGCATACACCGTTGGGCCGAATGGCCTGCCTCTGCTGTAAATTCTATGTAATTCTAGTCTGTAGTCATTGTACAGCTAGCTGCTTTCAACTTGAGTCATTAACTCCTGCCTCAGAATGGGCTGAATGATTGTATTTAAAATCATTTTGCCTGGATTTGATTTTACACTCTACTAGAGGCTAGATCGGATTTAAAGGGATTCTATCCAGTAACTATTTGATTTGTTATAACACAAACATTTTTCCCCCCTCCACTTTAATATATTCAGTACTGTGCAGCATAATATACCGTTTCAGATTTTTAAATCCCTGGACCTATTCCAATCCCTTGAATAATTATCCCGATGTGTTAATAATATGCTCTGAAACAACAGAATCTGGTACTTGTACAAAAAAATTGTCCATCTGATTGAATTGGAAATCAAAGTCAAGGATTTTGTTTTTCAAATAGTCTTCTAAAAAGGATTCTATTTACATAAGAACATAAGAAATAGGAGCAGGAGTAGGCCAATCGGCCCCTCGAGCCTGCTCCGCCATTCAATAAGATCGTGGCTGATCTCATCCTAACCTCAAATCTAAATTCATGTCCAATTTCCTGCCTGGATTTCTAGGAAGGTCTAGCATGGAGAAATGAAGTTGCAGTTGGCGACTTACAAACTGCACAAATCTACATTGTTGCACCTGATGCTATGACGTCTGCCCCACCATATAAATAGGCTAGATTGCCTAGTACTGGAAACCCAGGACGTCCTCGGGGGGAAAAAAAACTGCTTCTCAAAGAAAAGTAGTGATTCTCTGGATTTTTTTTTTCTTTGATTTGCTAGCTATGTGCACTTTCTGTTCACATCTGAATAAAAAATAAGTTGGCAACAATAGGCCAGAAAGGGGAAAACTAAGTATCCCCTCATGATAGCTTGCATGATGTAGCACTGCTCACGTAGATGAATATCTGCACTGAACAGGAATTGGTTGTGTGGGGAGGGGGGGGGGGGGTGCAGTAGAGACCAAAAGCACAACTGAAGAAAAAGGTCACTTAAAAACAGGAAGGGAGCAAAGGAGGTAAAGTAATTTTTTAGAAGAGAAGAAAAAAAAAAAAAAAAAATTTTAGAAGAGAATTTCAGTGTATATTGGATAAAAGATTGGCTCTTGGTGGCAGATTAGAGGGGAGCAAAGAACAAGCAGTTACCCAGAGTCTCAGGAATGAAAGGTGCAGGCTAGGACAGAATAAGGATGGAGCAAAAGATTTGAAGGTAATTTGATTAATCATTCCACTTTGCCCACTGGCTAAATTGGCACAAATATGAAATTAAATTATCCACCAAATTCTCTCCGTATCTATACTACTTTAATTATTTGTCTTCTCGCTATAGTTAAAATTTAACATTATTCCATCTATATGCTGATGTATGATTGGGACTAAAGATTCCATGATTGAAATCCACATTTGCAGCTCTGTTGTAAGTAATACATGGCATAGAAAGTCAGCTAATTTTCTGCTAATCTGTCTTTAGATTGTTAACCTTATAGAAGAAACTGGACATTTTCACATCACAAACACAACATTTGACTTTGACCTTTGCTCACTGGATAAAACCACAGTCCGAAAACTACAGAGTTACCTGGAGACCTCTGGAACGTCATGAGGACACCGATCCCCGGCTGCATCTCTTACAAGCTGGAGACTCGAACTTTTAGTGATGCAACCCATACGACTAGCTCTATTGTGCTACTTACTGCAGCTTTTTTCCAGCCAGTCATGCTTCTCACCCCTGAACGTGTTGCTGTGGGGAAAATGCCGAGAGATTCAACAGATCCTTATCAGCCTGAGGAATGTTCTGGAAGTGTTGGACTTTGAGGTCCATCTCCTCCTTTACCTCCCACCCCCTGGATACTTGCTCTTCGTGGATCTCTGCGGTAGTGTGTATCTGCGTGGTGTTCAAGTCCACATGGCGAATGATGCATGTGCAACACTGCCTTAGTATGTAACTGATCTATCTATTTATTGAAAAAGTACATTCATGAAAAATATCTTGGATCTTTGGAACAACACTACCAGACATTGAGCACTCAGGTCACATTTATGACCAAGGCTTACGAATGCAGTAGGAATCGGTCGCCAGAAGTCTGGTGAATTTTATCTCCAACAATTTTTTTTTGTTTTCTTTGTAAACTAACTGCGATCATAGGGACACTATGTGACTACACAAAATGTTCTAGCCTTAGTAATTGAACTGTAGTGCTTTAAAATCTATTACTGTGCACTGTTCTCAGAAATGTTACCAGCATTGATATGTTTTAATTAGTGATCGACCAATACAAATTTCAGATCTGTACTGATACTGGGAGGGATATTGTCTGCACAATCACGATTTTTTTTATTTCTTCCAGATTTGATTCAAACCTTTTACGGGAAACAGCAAAGGATTTTGTAGTGTCATTTTCCCTGCCCTTTTAAAGTATTCTGCAGCTTTTTCCTTTAAAAATACGCAATGTTAGTCACCCATAAGTACAGTTGCATCATGGTAATGTTTTACTCACAGTGGCCCTTCTTCATATTCTTAAAATTCTTGTTCAGTTTTTTGGTCCATGTGCACACCCTCCTGTTGCTCAGCTCCACAGACTAGGTGAAATGTAAATACATCTGAAGGCTCACAGAGCTAACCGATGAAGTACGGAGGAAAACTGGTCTAAACCAGGCTGGTTGATCACTAGTTTAAAGCTTTTGGCATATCAGATGTATTTAAATTATGTTTTTTTTTAAAAAAGAAGGCTCTATGTGGGATTGTCTAAAATATTCTGTTCCCAATTTTCTGTAAGTTTGTTGTAGAAAATTCTTAATTTGGGATTAATTATTTATTTGAAATGCTCCCTTCACTGCCAAATCTGTTTTTGCCATCTTTACCATTCTGGTAAAATGTGCGTGCTTATTTGTCCATCCTTTGGATATTAAAATTATATTTCTTAAAAATAAATATTTCTTTAGCAAGTACGTTGCAGTAAAACCATGTTTCAATGGAGTCTTTTTGAGGAGACCTTAACTGTTACTTTCAGTCCAAAGACGGGATGAATTTTTTAGTACTTTTTTTATTACTGAAGATTCTGAAACCGCTTCCAACAGAACAAGTGTACTTTCCAATGATAACGAGGTTCAGAAGTCATTGTGTCCGTTACTTGAAATGTTACCTTGTTAGTATACTTTTAATGTGCAATTCATATCAGAAGAACCAGACTGCTTTTTTTAAAAAAGAGGGGAAAATTTGTTTCATTTTCATGTATGTGATGTTCAGTGTGTGTTTTCAATTGCCATTATTCTTTGATTTTGTCGTGTCAGTGGTAAAACCCAAGAATGTTCGTTCTAGGTAAAAGAATTTCTAGCAGTCTTCAGAAGTTTAACTTGGTACTTTGTGAGTCCCTTTAATTTAATGTAGTTGCTTGGTCCATCTTAATTGTTGTGGCTAAATTTTGTGGTACAACTCATTTTAAATTTTCAAAGCTATTTTACCAGATTTGAATGAGAATCTGTCCTGCAATTCCATCCAGTCCTATTCTTTAGTTACATATATTCCATATGTCAAGATGTTCAAAAAGGCAATTCAGTGAAAGCTGTTGCCTTTTTAGCAGGACTCTACACAGAGTGGCTTAGGAAAAAGGGATTGGCTTCAGATTGGTTGCCTCAAAGGAAAAATACACGGTAATAGAACATTTATGGTTTAAATCAGCCAACATATTATTTTGTAAGCAAATCAAGATAGAAATGAACCAATATATTAACTGTCTACTGTACTGTGCAAATGTGGGACACCACAGTCTAAATTAAAATTCTTTGCAAAAAAACATGTAAAGTAAGTATGAATTTACCCAAATTTCAGGCTTCAACCCCAAGAAATATTTGCTGCAATGTTGAGTTTGCCACAATATTTAATTAGAACAAGTGTGTTACACTCCTGAAACAATTTTTTTGCATTAGCTTTTCCATCTAATTTTTGTATCCAGAGTACAAAATAAATTTTTTTTCAAATAATTGACACTTGTGTACATATTTCCTAATACTCTTATAGTTTCTTCTGAGGCATCTAGTTTCTTTAGGCTACATGCCGGTCATGTCTGTAGCTATTAGATTGTGACTTTTTTCCCCTTAAAATAGCTACATGCATTTTACTCTGTATCAGAGAATATTAAATTAAAACTGAATTTCTTAATATGCAGTATCTAACACTTATTCATTATATACATTCATAATACAGTGCCCTTAATATGGTGAATTAGGAAATCCCTTTGTAATTTCTTTCAGTTTAGGTTCTGTGATTGAGTGAAAGATGGCGCTACTGCTGGGCTTAATCGGTGATAGTGATACTGTGGTTAAGAGGCCGCTTACGAGTGACCTATCTCAGTTGTGACCCTCAGCAGAACCAGTATTCTATTGATTTCTGGATATCAATTCATACCCTGCCAGCTCTGGAATATTACTCTCGATGAGATAGATATTTGTATACAGAGGAAGAGATGTCAAACAATTTTACAGAAATAATGTAAAAGTATTTTTTTTAAAAAGAATGCACAAGTAGTTGCTTTAAGGTACCTCTGCAAGAACGGCCTTTCAATAAGTCACTGTTCTGGACTGTGGCCCTAGAAAGAAACACCGGAACTACCTATCCATTCCAGCCAATTAATCCAACAGATGAAAAAGTATTTAATTTACATTTTCTGAAATGGGTATGCCGTCAAAGCCCCATGACGTGAAGGCCATCCTGTCAGACACTGAAACCCTTGTTGTAAAATAGTTTAACTCTGTGGCTCCAGAGACCAACAGCAAAAGTAAAAATGGTAACCTATTTGAGCACTTGCATTTGATTGACCATTTAGATTTTATCTGCAGATGGGCTGCTCATACACACAAGTGAACAGTGCACTTTTGACATTGCTGGACTTTTCCCCCCACCCCCATTATGGAATGTTCACAGCCAGAAAGATTGTTACATTTGTAACTTTTTATGTGACATCAAAAGCAAACCTTTCATAACCCATTTAGATTTCTACATACCACCCTTTTGCAGCTCAACATTAGTTAAGTACTGCGCACCTGATTTTCCTTGATCACAAGGAATGACCACCTATCGTTTCCTTTCTAATTGGCAACCATACCTCAAACTCCAAACCATCGATTTGGGGACTATCCACAAGAATCTGAGACTATTATTTTCACAAGTGATCATGCAAAATACCCAGGGTTTTACTATATGGAAAGCTAGTTTTCCCACTTAGCTGACAATATTGGTGATACCCTGGCCTTTCCTGGAACTCCCTCCTTGTTAACCATTTGCACTGGTGCAAAAATATTTACCGTAAGTCATAGTGTGTATGTGCCCAACGCCTGTGCAAATTGGGCACAGGCACTTCCACTGCTAAATTGGTAAGCTTTGTGCCTATTTTACGGCTAAAAACGGGTGCAATGCCTACCAGTTTCTACCCCCAGAAGTTGGAAAGTTTAGAGGGAATCTGGGGAGCGAAATGCTAGTGTGTGTAAAAGCAAGTGCCTGCCTTGCCCTTATTCTTGAGTTTGAATAGACAATCTCATAAGTATGAAACCACCTTAAAATGGTATGGATACGTCAAGATAAGTCCAGGGAGTCTCAAAGTAAACTCAAGGGCTCAACCATCCAGATTCTGTCCATAGTATTCCTTCTCACATGTTGGGACATCTTTAGAGGTGACTTTTAGTTCTGGGAATGCACCAAATAAAGATCTAGTGCATTACCTACCAGCATAGGTGGTTGTTCTTGGAGTCAAATGCCCACACCAAGGAGTATATTCTGACAAAGGCCCTAAAAGACACACATGTCAGTAGCCACAAAATCTGAAGTCCTGCTTTTCTTAGAAACCTTGATAGGTTTTGTTTTCCAGTTTTTTTTTTGCCTCAGTGCCACCTGGCACTGATATTTTGGCATAGTTGGGTTCTGATAGGTGATTCCAAATCCATGTGTATGGGGGAAATTACCCCATTTTGGTGACTGTTGCAGATGTCATTGAGTTGAGATTTGAACACTGGTCTTCAGATCTGTTCTTGCTAACTCAGTAAGAGGACAGAAGTGCTTTTGGTGTCAATGACCAGAAATAGCGCCTTTTGCATTGTCTCCATACTAACTTCCTTTGCCTCAGGAACCCTCTTCCTTGCCTAACTTGCAGTCCATCTTGAAATCATAAGCCTTTTCCTTGGATCTGGGTATTGAGCTTTGACCTGGGTACTGAGCCACCCTTCCTACTTGCTGATGAATCACTTTCTTAATTTAATTGTAAGAATCTGACATCAACTCCTCCTTTAGCCAACAAGAGCTGGACATTGGGGCTATTCGTGTTTATATTATAGAACAAGCAGATTTAATGGGCTCGATTTTGCGATCGCGTTTCGGGCGGGTTCCCAGCGGGGTGGCCCCGAAAATCCCGATATCCGGTCACGTGACCGGATTGCGACGAAATCCCGGCCACTTCCGGGTACCGCGCTGACGTGCGGGGCTGCGCGCGCAAGCCCCGCTGGTGGGAATCCCGCAGGCAATTAAAGCCAGCGGGGTTCCACTTGAGAGTACTTACCTTGCTCGTTGTGGTCAGTTAATGAGCTGAAGCAGCTGTCAAAAGAGGAAGTGTGGGATTTTAGGTTCAAGGCAGTGAGTTTCACACACTGGGGGAAACAGTCCCTTTCCAACCAGGCGTGTTGCAGCCAGCAGCCTGTGGCAGGTGCCAAGGTGCGCTCCACGGGGGAGAGCCCTCACCCACGCAGGAGGCCACCACGTCACATAGGGCAACCCCTGCCCTCCACCACCCCCCGCCAAGCCAGAGGACAGACCGACACGAAACCGCAGCCCCAGTCCGAGGACCCACCCACCTACCCTGCACAACCCCTCAGACCAACACCTGCCAGATGGGTGGTGCGTTGACATCGTCGGAGGACGAACAGGATGACCAGCCCCAGCAGCCTCGCAGTCCACGCCGTCCGCCTCGGAGACGTGGGGCCCCCCAACACGGTGCTGCGGCACACCCACCTGCACAGCAGGAGGGAGGGCAACCGCAGAGAGAGATGCGTCGCAGGAGGCACTACCCTCCGCACAGGGTGTACAGAGCGAGGCTCAGCTTCATGGACCTCTCCGAGGAGCAGTGCATACGGAGGCTCAGAGTCAATTGCCAGGTAGTCGCCGACATCTGCAGCCTCCTTAACGACGAGCTGCTCCCTGATGGACCAAGCAGCATCTTCCTACCTGTCGCCGTCAAAGTCACCACTGCCCTCAACTTCTTCGCATCCGGTTCCTTCCAGGGTGCCACCGGGGACATCACCGGGGTCTGTCAGTCCTCTGCACATAAGTGCATAAGGCAGGTCACCGATGGGTTGTTCCGCAGGGCCTCGCACTACATCAACTTCGCCATGGACGAGCGCAGCCAGATGGAGAGGGCGGTTGGATTCCATGCCATGGCCGGCTTCCCACGGGTGCAGGGTGTAATCGACTGCACCCACATCGCAATACGGGCACCTCCGCATGAGCCAGGGCTGTTCATCAACAGGAAGGGGTATCACTCCATGAACGCCCAGCTCATCTGTGACCACCGCCAGAGATTCCTACACGTGTGCGCCAGATACCCCGGCAGCTGCCACGATGCCTTCGTCCTCAGGGAGTCCGCCGTCCCGCCCATCCTGCAGGCACCCAACGCCGGCAACGGCTGGCTCCTCGGCGACAAGGGGTATCCCCTCCACACGTGGCTCATGACACCTCTGAGGAACCCCATCACCGAGCCGGAGTGTCGGTACAATGACAGCCACACTGCTACCAGGTCTACAATTGAGCAGACCATAGGGCTTCTCAAGATGCGCTTCAGGTGCCTTGATCATTCTGGGGGAGCGCTCCAATACACACCATTCAGAGTGGGACGAATCATAGTTGTCTGCTGTGCCCTGCACAACATGGCCCAACAGAGGGGGGTGCCGCTGGAGGAGGCCCCATCCACACCCGCCACCCACATTGAGGAAGGCGAGGGCGAGGAGGAGGAGGCGGAGGAGGAGGAGGCGGAGGAGGAGGACGCGCCAGAGGATGTTGGACGACCCATGCGCCGAGCCGCGACTCACCGGGATGGTCGCCGGGCCAGGGAGGCACTCATACGTCAACTGTTCTCCTAGAGTCAGACACTGCGAGGCGCTCGCATCTCCTCACCTGCACATGCGAGCGGCCATACCAGCCCCCTCCACTGAAGAGTGCTGCCAGTAATCCTGCACCCACAGCAGTGTGCCCAATGGGTGGCAGCAGGTGTTCGCCGTCATGATGGCCTCCACGGAACGCACCTATTGCACAAGCCGCGGAAGAATGGACGAGAGGTGGCAGGAGTGGTGAGAATAGAGTATTTAATATCTCGAATGTGACATTATATGAAAAAAAAGTACAAATTAATAAACACCCTGGTGTATTCCCTTTGTGATTATAAGGCCTTTGCAATTCTTTTCCGGGAACCCCTACGTGGTGCTACCCCTGTGGCTCCAGCAGAGGTAGTGGCAGGTTGCTCGTGTTCTTGCCTTGACCGGGTAGATGCTTTTGGCGGACGGCCCCTGGGTTTCGGTGCCCGTGATGGCACCTCCACAGACTGCTCCTCCTGCACCGGGGCAGGGGCAGACTCGGCCACCTGGAGAGGAGGCACCATTGCGGGTACTGGTTGAGAGGTGGGCGACGGGTGGGACGTGGGGGCGCCTTGAGAAGCGTCCCCGCTTCCATGTCCCCGGTCACCATCATCCCTCTCTTGGCCTCGGCCCACATCACCCCTTCCACCCTGCTGGACGGCAGTTTGGATGGCATATGTGAGGCCTTGCAAGGCCACCCCTAGTGTATCCCTCAGCCTCTTGATGGCGTCGGAATGTTGCTCACCCTGAATCCGTACAGACGTTGTCAGGGCCTGCATGGACTCGATCTGGAGCTGTGCATGACGCTCGAGGGAGGCCAGCCTGTCCTCCACCGCAGACAGTCCCGCACCTACCCGCGACACTGTGTCGCCGGTACCCTCCTGTGCCTGCACCACCAATGCCCACATGCAGGAGTTGGACTCCTCCATTGCCTGCGCTATTGTGGACAATGCGCGCGGCACCTCTGCCAGTACCTCAGCAATTAGCTGGTGCCCCTCGACGACTCTCCTTTTCACTGGTGGCCCCCTGGGTTCAGCATCTGGGTCCGGCTGAGCAGAGCCTGGAGATGAGTGCTCCCTCCGTCGCGGACCCTCCGCGGCTGCCCCTGCCACCAGGGTCTGCTCATGCTCACTCGTGCGCGGTGACTCACCAAGTGCTACCCCAACGAGTTGGCGAGGGGGACCCACCGAGGTGCGTGTCTCTGCGCTGGTGGATGGTTGGCTCTGATGTGACGATGCACCCTCAGAGACCGCCATGTCCTCTGAGGAATCGCCCTCCACGATCGCTTCACACAAAGACGGACCTGCAAGAGAACAGAGGGCACTTTGAGGCATGTGGACCAACTTGACAGTGCGCCTGATGGCAGGTGATGATACGGTAACTCGCGATCATGGGTGTTGAGTGTCAGCTTTCCCTTACCGGCCGTTTCGGCAGCGACACACTCGCCATCGGCCACCGACAGGCAATGTCGCGTGCGGGCGAGGTCGAGCGCCTCCACCTCGGCGTCGGTGACCTCCACCACTTGCGGCGCACCTCCGGTGCGTGCCCTTTCCCTATTGTTCTTGCTTCTCTTCTCCTGTGAAGGCAAAGCACAGATGTGTGAGTGGGTGCGTATTGCATCGTGAGACGCATCGAGCATCGGTGTGGTTGGGTTGAGCGTGGCGCGGATGGATGGGAGGATGCGTGGGCCACGTGCCCATCCCATTGCATGGGGATTGGGGTGTGTGGTAGTGTTCGGGTGGGGTCAGGGACGGTGGGTACTTGCGTGCACGGCGAGGATGGTGAATGAGTGGCTGTGAGGATTGCTGATGGAGCGCAGTGGTGGCTGTGCAGGAGGGGTTGTGATCTGTTTGGCGTGATGGTGGGGACGGGATGTGGGAGGGTGCGTTGGTGTACTCACCTTGCCAGACCTAGTCAGGTCATTGAAGCGCTTGCGGCACTGCTCCCAAGTCCTTGGGGTGTTGCCCCTGCTGCTCACCTCCGCCGCCACCTCTGCCCATGCCTTCCTGGTTGCGGCGGCAGGAAACTTGCGTCCATCTTCTGGGAAGAGCGTTTCCCTCCTCCTCCTCACGCTCTTCAGCATCAGCTGCAGTGCCAGGTCTGAAAAACGGGGCGCAGCCTTTCCCCTTTGCTGAGCCATCGTCTCAAACCGCTTGCTTGTTGCAGGAGGGGCTTTGGGAGACTGCCCCTTTAACTGGAGCTCCTACATCGCGTCGACGGTACTGCGCATGCGCAGCCGGCCGGCACGCAGCTGGGGAGCGCAGAACCCGGAAGCAGGGCTTAATCAGTTCAATTATCCCGCGATCGCGTGGGGGACGCACACGATTAGCCGTCCGCGTTTTCCATGCTCCCGGAGGACCACCCGCTGGGAACCCGCAGGCCTGCTAAATTCGAGCCCAATGTCTCTACTTAACCAAGAAAGCCTATTGGTATCCTCAGTGGTTACTTACCAAACAGGTTTCTGATATGGAGTGAGTGTAACAGTCAGACAATAATGTTATTCAGGACTCTTTAGAAGATTAAAATAATGAGATTGATGTTACTGTGATTGTTCCGGCTATTTCTCAAGTTCACGGCTAGACTGTAGTTTCTGTAAGTAGATTGAATCTCTTACAAATCGAAACTTGTGTTTTTATTCTCTGAGGTATATGGGTTAGCATAATCCAGGTCTAATGATTAACTAGTGAATTGTTTACTGGAAAATCTGGATGCCTACCAAATTCTGCCATCACCTCAAAAGGCAGAAAAACAACAGGTCACTGAGTGCAGGGTAAAACTATTTATCTGGATTTATTTACAGATAAAAATAATACATGAGCAGAACGATTAGCAATATGCTAACAGTACAATAATCAAACTTGCATTTTAAACAAAACGCATTGACTTTAAAATAAAGCATATCTCAGCATGTTCTTGATGAAACTAATAGTAAATACTTAACACTATTTTCTTAAGGAGCTCCTTTCTTCCTCTTTTACAAATAGAGGTACGGCTAATAAGAAACTAAAGACCACAGGAGGGTCTCTGGATTATGAGGGTATCTTTTTCTGTTGAATTAGAAATCTCTTTGAAGTCTGTCTTTAAGAAATAGTATATGAGAAGCATCATATACTATTCCCCACATAAGCAATGTGTTAATGGCCTAAAGATTGTTCTGCTGCTCCTGGATGGTATTCATATCTTTCCAACTTAATTGGTTCTTGACACCTAATGACAGGACATCGCATATGGAGACAGCGAACACGAAGAAGACTTCATACAAAGTGGCCTTGCAGGGGATACCGTGGAGACAAACAAGAGGATGTATTTTGGGTAGTCCAACAGCAATAAAGCAACAATGACTGGCACATATCAGAACTGTAGTTTCTCCATCCCCAGATGCTACCTGGGACAGTTCTTCAGCCAGCTCAAAAAATATAAAATTGCTAAAGAAGTTGCCTCTCTGCCTGGGCTACTGTGTTGCTACCTTACCAGTACTGGCAGGTTTGCAAGTAGGAGACTCTGCCAGACATCTTTTAGATATGACAGATTTCATCTCGTCATATGGCTGGGTGAGGCTGACTGTTGGGGAAAAATTACTCCCTTCAGGTGCACTTGTCATCATTTCTAGGCAGACCTTTGTCTTATTTTGGAATGTTGTTTACTGCTTTGGGATAAAATTCTCTTGATGGTACTGTTTTCTGACCATTGACTATGAATGGAGAAAACATTTAGCCTGGCATTAAGAGGAATTTAAAATCCACATGATTATTAGTAACTACGTTTCTCTCATGAATTTGGGATATGCAAAGCTCAGTGGGATAGCACCAATTCTTAAAATTTGTCTTCATATTTCAAAGTTATCTCCTTCGAAAAGATTTCCTTGTTTTGAACGAATTCAAATTGATCCATCAGTATATCAAGGCTGTGGAAGTAGGGCTTTGGTTAGTAAATGTAGGTCTCTGGGCAGAATAATTACACTGAAAGAAGTAATTAGGGCAGCTGCATAATCTGGCATTCTTTTCAATCATGTGTACGTGTTCCCCACACTAAAGGGTATTCTGGGAAAGCCATCTCAGAACTTGCTTCAGCCACCTGTAAATAATTTGTTTTTTTTCACACCATAGAACCCTTTCCATTTCTTGCTTTTGGAGCAGTCAAGAATTTGCAAATATTTAAAGAATATATATATACATAGTGCCTTTCATGTCCTCAGAACATCCCATTAATTACTTTTCAAGAGTAGTCACTGTTATGTAGGCAAATGTGACAGCCAATTTGCACACAGCAAGGTCCGACAAAGAGCACTGAGATAAATAACCCGATAATCTCTCTTTTGTGGTGTTGGTTGAGGGATAAATATTACCCAGGATAATCAAAGAGCTCCCCTGCTCTTTTTTGTATAGTGCCACAGGATCTTTTTACATCCATTGGAGCAGGCGGATGGAAACTGAGTTCAACATCTCGTCCAAAAGGTGACACTTACAACAAGGGAGCACTCCCTCAGTAGTGTACTGAGGTATGAGCCTAGGTTAGGTACTCACATCCTGTATTATGGATTGAAACCATGATTTTCTGCTTCAGAGGCAAGAGTGCTACCACGGAGCTAAGCTGACATTTAGTATGACTCCTAAATTAACAATGCTTTGGGAATTATCTGTGTGTGGAAGACCCAACCTAAAGAATAAGGGAATGTTACCATAGCAACTCCTGTTTCTTTGAATAAGGATGTACATGTTTCCTCCCTTTTGGTCTTGTTTCAGCTCAGTGGTTTTTATTGATGATGTCAATATGGACAGGTCATATATAAGCTATACAAGGTGACTTCTGTGAGTTTTCAGTCTTAAGAAAGAAATGTACATCTATACAAAATCTTTTCACTAATCTCAGAAATGTCCCAAAGCACATCACATACAATGAATCACTTTGTTGTTAAAATGTAAATGCGGCAGCCATTTTGTGCTTACATCCCACAAATAGATGAATGACCAGTTGTTCTGTGTTTGCTGGCCAATTCTTGAGATGGGTCTTTGTGCCTCGAGGCAATAACATTTCCAAAAAAGAACATGGTGGTGCTTGAAAGGCACCAACAGCCCTTGAATAACGGCAGGCATGTGATAATAGTCCAGAATTTGCTGGAGCGGAGCATCCCCGTTTGTTTTTTTTTGCTCACCCTTTAGCTCGAAAAGGTTTTGTGCCGCAAATTGCTGGAAGAGCGAACTGATATCGGCGCAGTGAGGTCAGCGGGGTATCTAGGACTTTGTGAACGACAGGGTCAACAGTCCATCTCTTTAACCAATGAGATTTAAGGATAGAGAAAGAAACGGAGGAATGATTGAGAAGGATATAAGGTGAATTCGAGTCAAATTAGATACAGAACAAGAAATAGAGAAGGAAAGAAAGATTGGATTGAGAGAGAAAAAGGAGACAGAAAGTAAAAGTAAGAAAAAAAAATTAAAACATTACAAATTTTAAAAACCTCTAGGAACAATTTACTACCTGCAGGAGTGAGACTCCGCAGTTTCAATTGTTCCCTTTCTGGACCGGAGAGGTTGAGTGGCATTGCAGGAATATAAATCTCGTCATTAAAAGGGCCCTTACGTTGTTAAGTACCAGCCCTAACTTTCTGTGGTGAGTTTAGTTTGTTTTAGCGCAAAAGCAGCAATTTCTTGACACCCATCGAGAGGTTGACGGCGACCTCCTGTTATCACGAGACTAACGGCGGAGTGGTGCAAATCGGCCAGCAATTTCTGGCGATTCGCAATTCACAGTGTATATCTTCCTCACCACAAATTGCTGGGTTATTTATATACTAATAACAGCAAGCGCATTAAACTTGCCGTTATTTTGCCAGCAAATTCTGGGCCATTGCACCTCTTTTTTTATCCCCCCCGCCCCCCCTTCCAGGTTCTTAGCAATTTATGGAATAAGTGCCTCGAATACCCAGTAGGTTAAAGACACACATAGCACCTAAGGAGCATTGGTAATTGGCACCATCACCCCAATGTGCTCAAGACTTCTTCCAGCCTTACATTCCTTCAATCCTTCAATTCCAGCCTTTTGTGCATTCTGCCCTCCATTTGCCCCACCACTGGTGGCCAACCATTCAGCTGCCTCAGCTCTATTCTTTGGAACTCCCTCCCTAAAGCCCCCCACTTCTCCATTTCTCTCGCCACATTTAAAAACATTCTAAACATCCATTTATTAACCAGTTTTTTGGAAACCCCTCATTCTCTCCTCCACAGCTCAGCATCCATTCATTTTTCTGTTATGTCAGAATAATCGTTCGTATTGGTAGGGTAAAAATGAACTGTTTTTATTTCCAGACCCTCCAGAGCATTCCCGTCAAAGAATAACAAAAACAACACACGAGAGATCTTGGCGTGTAATTGCTACAATGTGCGTACTCCCATCAGTACCTTGGGATATGTTCTACTTTAATGATGCTAAGTAAGTGCACGTTATTGTTACGTCAGCTTGGCACTGTTGGTAGGATGGTTACCTCTGCATCAAAAGGTTGTAGGTTCAAGCTCCCATTCCAGGAGTTGACACTTCACCGGAGTAATGATGGAGTGCTGCATTGTTGGAAGTGTCATCTTCCAGATGAAACGTTAAACTAATGTGCTGCTGCCTGTTCAGCTGGATGTAAACGATCCCATGGCACTATTCAAAGAAGAACAGGGAGTTCTCCCTTACGTCCTGAACAACATTCAGCCCTCTACACTTAAAAACTTATTAATTGGTCATTGGTCTCATTTGCTGTGTACGGGACTTTGCTGTACACAAATTGACTTGTTGTATTTGCCTACATAATAAGTGATTACATTGCAGAAGTGAATCATTGGCTGGAAAGTGTTTTGGGACATCCTGAGGATGTGAAAAGAGCTTGTAAGCAATCGCACTACCAACTGAGCCAAGGTCAGCTATAGAAATGTGATTTTTTTTTTGGATACCATTTGGAGAAATTAGAGTTGTTGTTACAAGGAACATTCCTTTATGTGCACTTGTGGGTAAAATCAATTCTACTGCTGTCCAGGATTTGATAGTTATCCCATCAAGGGCAATATGCTAGTGCAAGGGAAAATTGGTAAACTACATTTGTGCTTACAAAGCAACAGGATACCAATAGGTAGAAAGTAATAGAACATGCTGCATTTAAAAAAAAAAGCTTGCTTAGAGTTAATATAATGTAAGAAATGTACCAGATCTCACAGCAGAATGTACCAGTAATTTGCAATATAAAGGATAATGTAAACAGAACAAGCAATAAAGAAGCAAAGGATGGGGGGAGGGAAAGAGACTTCCTCTGCTTGCTATTTGCAGACAAATTATAAACACATACTTTTCAAACACACTTAAGATTTCACTAGAAATAATGCACAGAAGAAACAGTCCCTCCCGAGTATTAATACAACACTTGACCTGCCTAATGAAGAAAAAAAATCAGATAGGGGAAATAAATTGCCTACATCACCACCAAAGCCAATAATGTTAAACAAGGTGACAGTACCAATCCCTTGTACTAGCTCTGTCAGTCAGCTAGGAACTTAAGGTGCAATTTATTTCTCCAATAAGGCAAAACAACTGGCAATTCCCATCTTGTCAATTAAAAAGCAGCTGGTAGATTCCCAATTGTCAAAAAACGGCAAATAGTTATCCCATCAGCATCTTCCACCTTGTGCAGAAATCTGCTTAACCATAAAAAAAATTCTTGTGAAATTTTGTGCTCAGCAAGGCGTTAGTGATGGACAGTGGAACACTTTCAACCTTAGGGACCCAGTATCAGCGTCAAGCACTTCCAAGTCATTTATAACAGTTGGAAGGAGAATGAGGCTCCCTTTCCTCAGCCTCAGCATTCCTTACTGCACCAATGTATTATGTTTTCCACTTCTCACATTAGCCATCCTGTGGCCTCTCTGAGTAAGATTCCCAATTTAATGCCAATCAAATGGTGAATTCATGCTGTGGGCCCATGCTTACTGGGAACTGGGTTGAAAGTATCCCAACTGCTTTCAAGTAGGACCCTTGCATTCGGCAGTTTGGACTGGATTTAAAACCAGGTTCCAGAAGTTAGACCATAGGGGTGAGTTTCCACATGGATTTTCCTGCTCAGCTACCATAACTTTGGTGGAAGAGCTATAATAACCAGTGAAAACTGATGTGATACAGGTGTGAAACCCATGTCCAGAGGTGTGAATTATGATGTTAATGGGAGAAGGGTTTACAATGATAAATTGATTCCAGAGTAAAGTCCATACCAGATTCATTCTGATGTAAATTTAGTGGTATAAATATGTATGTCAAATGTTTCCCTTTGTGGCAATGTGCAGGGTTTGGCAGGGTTTGCCATGGTTCATCTGCTGAAGTTACGGCAGACGATCAGGATAACTCCCATGGAAATTCATCCTTATGTTCCCTAAACCACACAAATATATTTTATTGCCCATGTGAATGTGCTAAACAGCAAAACCAAAATTTGTTCCTAACGTTATTAGTCGGGAATACTTTGAGTTAAACACATTCAACTGTGACTCAAAAACACAAAGAAATGGTTTAACTATTGTACATAAGCTTAAACAGAAATTCCACAGTTTGTTGAACTGAATGAAAGGTGGCAATAGCCATCACTTGCGAATGAATTTACGTATTTTACAACTTGTTTTTGAAAATGTTTGCAACTTTGGGCAGCTGAGTGGCATGATAGTCTGATGCATTAATGCCCGGTGCCATGAACCGGCAGGCTCTAGTTTTACACCCACCAGATGGCAAAGCTGCTCACATTGAATTGTCAGACACAGCACCGAGCAAAAGGAAAATCAGTAGGGTTCCTTAGGAGTTGCACTTGAGCACCCTCTTCTGTCGTGGTACAGTGTGGCATTGGCAGCAGTCCCCGAGATGTTTTCAGTCGCTAGTGTGCTCCAAATCTACAGTACGAACCCTGATGTATTACAAAAGGGAAAAGAAGAGAGAACAAAATTAACCCCAAAGGGAAGGAAAATTATTTTAAATTTGCACTTGTTTTCAAACTGAGAATACTACCACAGCAAAACTGGATGTATAAAAAAAATTCTTAATTGTATGATGAATCAGTGTCACAGTCCAGAATTATTATTTCTAATCCATGTCCACACATATGTACAAATGCTTTATATGTCCATATAGCAAAACAATTATTTATTATTGAAATAATAATTGGGCTATTAAGAAGACCAGCGGCAATAATGGATAGCAAGGAGAATGGATTGAATACGAGGCAAGCGTTTAATGTTTAGAGAGGGGATTTAGTAAAGTTCCACTGGTAAATTATAGTAGGCTTGGCACAAAACCAACTCCTGAGGGTGGCCCTGTTTACATTTAAAAAGTATAAATCAGCCCGATATGCTATATGTTTCAGTGAGTGGACTTTGGGTAATTTTTGGGTTCAATCCGATCTCTAAACATTACCATGGCATTAGATTCACACCCCTGAAAGCTGCCACAATGGAAATATTTGATGTACACATTTACACCAGAATAAATCTGGTATGGACTTTACTCTGGAATCAATTTAGCATTGTAAACCTTCCCCCACCCCCCCAACCCGCCATCACCAAGGTAAATCACACCTCTGGACTTGGCTTTCTTACCTGTGTCATGGAAATATAAATGCTGACATGAGTTTTTGATTTCTTCCACTTATCTCCCGGTAACAGTGAGGGTGGCAGGGAGAGAGAATCATCAATCTGCTATTCTTGCCCCTAGCCTGCATGATTGGGATTGAAAGATGCGAGTTGGCTGGCAGTACTAGAAACACCACAAAGTTCTGTCTGGTACCCAGACTGAACATAGTTCTGGTCACTCAAAAGTCCCAATGTAAGCTGGATGGCAGCGAGGTACATAATAGATGCCTTTAAGTTTAATTATAAAAACAAACGTTTAGCTTCTCTGAAGGAAGTAGATGCCCTTGATTATTTAATATATGAAACTTAAATTCTGAGGTAAATCCAGAAAAAATGTCTTTTAGCTTTTGGTTTGTTCCCTGAAGTAAGAGCACATTATTGTGGCAGCAGATTGTTGGCTTCACTTTATAAGGAGGGAAAGCAACCTTTACATTAACCTAACTGAGGAAAGCACGAGAAAGAGACCCTTTTCATCCTATTATCATTGTGTTCATGTTGTCTTTACCTTCTAGCATATCAGATATAGTGGAATACACGATATGGTATTAAACAAACATTATTCTCTGTTAGAGTCGAGCTACATCTGATAAGGAAACCAGCACAGTAAATTGTGTTTACATGCAACCACATAAAACTAGCCAAAGGTACCCAAAAGATGAAACAAGTGATCTTGTCTGAGAGTCAGCCTGTGCGTATAATAGGGTCGTAATACTGATATTGATTTCCATTAACAGCAGACATTCCTCACACATGTGGTTTTTGTATGTACATCAGTGTGGGTGGTCTCAGAGTGCTAAGTGCCGCAAGATGGCTTAGTCTTGGAGAATTGGAGGAAGATGCTATTAGCAGACTTTTAACAGTGTTACTGAATCCTAAAATGCATAAAACAGATTCTTGTTTCTACTCTTTGTGCAAAAGCTTTTATTTTAAGTTGTGCTAATCCTTTAAATCATAAAAATACCATTACTGCACAGGCTCACTTACTTTGACAGGGTTAGTGTTTCTCTCTTTGCTCTGAGAGCAATCATATAATTAATGCTTTTGTTTTTTATCCTTAAAGTCCCTGACCTTTTGGAATGCTGAGAGCTCATGGTCCTTTATTAAAACCCAGTGTTCAAAAGTTAATAATCTTTCATTGAAAGTTACATATTTCAAAATTGTATTCTCTTTTCCAATGGATTGTTCCAGTGAATGTCAAGAGTTATATGAAAATATAAGAATGTAGGACAGGAAAAGCACGTACAATGTATCCAGCTTCCCATGTCATTTGGTTTATGTATAGAATTTAATGGACAATTTTCATACAGGACCTCATTATTTTTTCTCTTGCTTTATTTCCCTTTATTCACTGTTGAATCAGGAATCTGTTCACTTTTTAAATGTTTCAATCAAGTCTACATTTACTGTACTAAAAGGTTGTGCCTAACTTACCAGCTTTAAGGCTGCAGTTATACTGTTATATCACAGTATGATCTGAGTCTTACTGACAGTTAAAGAAGAGCTCTGCACATCCGTTGTTTGACATCTCCCTCTGTGGCTAATTTTTAATGTTAGGAAAGAAGGGCAGCAGCATCTGTTTCCTTTTAGCATTAAAAAAAATTGTTCAAAATTTTAAAGGTTCTCAGGAACTCCAATAGACTGCCTTAGCTCTCTTTGAAATGCAGCTTCACACCAGACTGGACCTAAATGGCAACCACTGTAAACTTGAAATGATATGATACTGTATCTCTTGGATCACCAAAGACCACTTTATTTTTGGCATAGAAATGGCAGTATAATTGCACCCTAAATGCAAAGTATTTTCTTCCTAAATTTCTCCATATCCACCCCACCAGAAGCCTTTATATGACCATATAACACATGCCTAAGATTGAACCCATGATGTGGTCAATGGAACTATCCATTGTGTACTTATAAGTAATATAAATTATACTAGTCAATCTCCCTTGGTGTTGCACATGGGGAGTCAGGGCCAAGTGTAGTTTTCAGGTGAAGCAGGGTTAGAGGCCAGGGATTATTTGGACCGGAGTGTGCAGATTTAATTCAGTCCCATTTTGATGTCATACATTCTCTCCTTATTTTTATAGTTGCATTGTAAATTTCAATGTCCACATTTATAATGGAAACTGCCTATATAAACTTGTCACTCCCTCAGTATTGCATGAAGTGTCAGCCTTGATTATATGTGTAAATCCTGGAGTGGGGCTTTAATTAATGATTCTCTGCCTCAGAGACAACAGTGCTACCACTGAGCTAAAGCTGGTAGACTTTGAGCTGGTTACACATATAAAGTAAGTACATCAATCAACAAAAGAAATCTGGAGCTATTTTTCAACCGCTCAGAATCCACTGTGACAAAGAAATGGAGAACTTTGCCCTTGGTTTCATTTTCTTTACTGTTCTTACATTTTGGGGGTTTCTTTACTCTTTTTTTACTGCATATATGTTTGGTTTCTGTATTTCAGACTACTTTTGCAGGCGTGTTAGCCCACTGTGTCCCAGAGAGAATGTTTTCATTTGCTCAGATATCATGGTAAGTTTGTGGTATGCCCAGAGAATTAACAGGGAACTCTCTTCAATTTGCTTCAACCAGTGATTTTATCCCATGCTTTCATGCAATCCTGCTTGTCTTCAGAAGACAGCAAATTAGCACTATACTAGACTTTGATTTAGACTTTAACAGCCAAACAAATTTATTAACCAGTAATAGTAGTTGATAAACTTAGCTATATCAATTTCCCCATGTAGCAGAAAATAATTCATAGTTCACAACTGCCGTGGTATAAGTTGTATTCTTACATTGCAGTTATTTTCCTTTCCTTTCTGTTTCTTTAGCGTGGTTATCTCTGTTTGAAGACTCCATTCAGAATCGAGTATTTAAACAAGATAGGTTGATAAATACTTTCAAAAAGTTACCATGACTAAGCTTTAAATAATTGTCTGTTAAATTCATAAAAGCTGTCAATCAAACATATGTTTGAACAAATCCCATAAGATGTTTGTAGTTGAATTGATTGACTTGGCACCATCACTAGTCATAGACAAACCAATTAAAATGTGCAACAGTTATATTAAGCTAAGCTGGGATAGGATTTCTGTGAGTGAAGATGGTTTTTAATCCCATGTGTAGCATGACAGAATTACTAAATGTTAGACAAATATGTTTAATTTTTGTTATGACTGTGTTTCTTAGTTTAGATTATGTTAAAAACACCACACTCAAAATAAGAGTTACACATTCAATTAAAAGACAACAGATTGCCGTAAGAGATGAGAGGTCTCCAACCCCACAACACTGCCACAGGATTTCTGGGGATCCCCACATCATTGTAACTGCTGTAGGTGCAGGCCCAGTGTTAATGTGTGAATAAGGTAGCAGGAGCTGTTCCTGGCCTCCTGCCTCACTTTTCTTTGTTAACCCATGGGGCCCTAAAAAGCTATAAGTAGGGCTTGTGCCAGGACCCTTTGCAGACCAGAAGGCTTGCAGGGAGCTTAGCAGCAGCCTGAAAATTTGTGATGGCAGAAGGACAGTCTAGTTAAGTAAGTCATTTCCCCCTTAGGATAATATTTAGAAGCAGCAACTAGAAGGCCCCAATCATGATGATGAGCGGTGTAAACGTATAGAAAAAAAAAATAGATCAGATGGAGAAAGAGTAAAAGGAAGTCTTAAACAGCACAGTGAGAGATTGGTAAGGAGAGACTAAGGGAAAATTTGTATTTTTAGTGTTTATTTTAGTAATTCATAGGGTTAGTAGTGACTACTCTTAACACTTGCATAGTTTTATTACGATAACAATATTAGTATTTGTTTCAGCCCACGAGCTGAAAACTTACAAAACCATCTGGCCTGGGAAGACAATCCTTTCTCTCAATATTATCTCAGGAATTAAGTCTATATTTTGATATTGGAATGGGTTACTTTCTATAAGTTTGAACATTTTCCTGTAGTTATTTCATCCAAAGTGATGATTACAAAACTAAAACATCACAAGTTAATTGTGGCATGCAATGTTCCTCAAAAGAGCATATGATTTTTAAAAATGGAGGAGCAATGAGAGGGCAAATGATACAACGTGCTATGCATCAGCACACAGTGCGACAGACTGGTGGGATAGAGAGTTGATCCCCCACTCTGCTGAGTTCCTGTCTCAGCCACACAGCCGCAGAGGATAGTGGCATTGAGCAGGCACCATTGCTCTCCCTCCAGTGTGGAAAGAGTGAAATCTGCTGGAAGGTTTTCCCCATACTGTTCTGGCAGCCAGAATTGCTAATAGAATGGGGGTAAAAGGTAATAGAGGGACAATATGGGCAGAAAACTGGGTAGAAAAAGAGGGTAACGATAATCTTAAAAAATATATATGTAGTGTAAATATTAATAAATCAACCAATGTGAAATTGCAATGGAATTTTCTTGCATCATAAAAGTACAATGTTGTTAACTTGTAAGCATTAAATGTCAGTACCCAGCCAGCTGTCAGTTTGGCTGATGCTTGCCACAGCTGCAGGCATGTGAGTCCACTGTAAGTTTTACAACATTTAAAGAAAGTTTCAAAGGTGCCATCTTTATAGAAAATCTTTTTTCCCCTGTGCACCATTGTGGCACAGTAGGGAAATGTTTCTGATACAGTATTTTAGTGGAGGCGCTCATACCAAATTCCTGCCAGTGTTATTGTAAAGTGCTCACACCAAAAGATCACCCATCGAAAAATCTACCCATGTGTAGACAGTTCAACCTGCTGTACCACCAAATATTACAATGTAGGGTTGTTTCTGCCATTCCCCACATACTGAGTTCCCGACCTTAGTCAGGAGATGAGAGGACCAATGGATGCCTGCCTGCCCTCTTGAGCTGGGTGTTGTTGGGGCAGCAGCTGAAAAGAGGGTAAGACAGCATACTTTAAAATGAGAGATGTTCCTTTGAAAACAAATAAAAGGTGTTATTATAAAGCATTAGTCCATTTAGTACCATAGTGCCCAAGCTGTCTGTTATTTGTATACAGAAATATCTGGATTAATGATGCCAATGCACCTTCAAGTGTCATTTACACCACAGGGTATATTTTCTGATCCTGGCACCGAAGTGGCAAGACCACAGTACAGCACTCACCAAAATCACGTACAGCCGACCTCACGCAATTTACCAAAGTTAGTATAATTACATGTCCACAGTGAGCTGCCATTGGGAGTTTGTTGTTCCCAGAGGTGGGGAAACTGTGCAGAGCTGCAGATCCTAAAGGCCTGCAGCTTCCTTGTAAAGAGATTGTCTATTTCTTGTCGGCCAGTGAGGAAATCGCTGGCCAGAAAATTTTGCTGCACAAAAGTCAAATGCCTGAAGACCATTGCAGAACAGGTCTCTTTGCAGATGCTGCATTGGAGTTGCTTCTGCAGGTCTCCAGGACACCATCCCCACAGGAAAAGTGTGCACTTAGCTTGGGAGAGGAAGCCTGAGCTAATGCTGTGTCCAACACCCGAACGACAAGGGAGCAGATGAGCAAAAAGTTTAATAGCCTCAGAAACTCTGCCAAGGTGAGGCTAGTCAATCTTTCCCTATACCACATATCTGGGCAAACTTCAAACATTTTCCTTATAACTAGGGCTGCATCCTAAGCCTTCAAAAAACACAGCTCTCTTAAAGCTTCACATTCAGGTCCATATTGCGCATTAACACTGCTCCTTAAAACTAGAACTATTGGGTGGAACTTTGAACTTTGGCGGGGATGTAAAACAGGCAGGAGCGGATTGGCCGCCCATTATACACCCGGCCTAATTTTCCTCTTGATTGACTTCAATGGAAAGAGAAATCGGACGGGGTGAATAATGAGTGGCCGATCCGCGACCAGCTGTTTTACACCCCCACCAAAGTTCAAAGTTCCGACCATTGTTACATTTCCATTTTGAAAGGTGAATCCACAAAGCAAACCTACAGCAAACTCTAGCTGCTGATGCATGTTTATTTACATAGGGTGTCCACTTGGATCTCATTCTATGTGGTCTTCAAACTTCCAACACCTCAACACTACTCTGCATGCAGGACAAGGCAGTACAAAACAGACACAAACAAACCCATCTGGAGGAGTCCCTTAATTTTAAAGACAAAAGTTCCTTTGAAAAGGCAAAGCTGGACAACCTGGGACTAAAAAACAGTAAGGGAGTGGGCCAGGGTGAAGCTACGTGAAGCTGACCTTTATTCTTTCTCCATTTATTCATTCGCTCATTCAATCGTACGTGATTTACTCACGTGCATGCATTCCAGCACAACAGCGTGACGCACTCTAGCTGAATAACCACTGTTTGAAATGGTGTCAAGAACCAGCACAATCTGGCCCAGTAGTTCACAGTACCCTATGTCAAGTACTTCACCCACAGCAAGTACCAACACTGCTATATTAATCCTGGATATTTAGGTCGTTAGTTTAAGGAAAGTGCACAGGGTGAAACAGTGAGCAGAAGCATGTGGTGGTAACAGGGGAGGAGCAAGAACCTTCTGGCCAGAGGGCCAACTTGCTTCTTTCTTGAGTTGCAGAGCCCTGGGATTCAGACCTCATTTAAAAGAAGGATGCTATTTGAGCACCAACACTTTTTGTTGTCATTAGGGACTGTGCCAAACATCTTAAAAGGGTGTGGCAGTGACTGAGGAGCAGTCCACTACCCACATCTGTGCAGTTGTGCATGACTGCTTAATTCAAATGCAATCTGCTATGGGGTTTGTGGCAATTTCAGGGCACCAACATTGGAGCCCCAATGACAGAGACCCTTTGCACAGTGGGTGAATCTCTCATGAATGATCACACTGCTGCTCTGGAGGTTTTGGGCTCCAATCTCCAAGAGGCTGTCTTGTTTCAACATGCTGGGGGATTGGATGGAGAAAGCCATTTTCGGGACTGCACTGCCCTCATTGTTAGCAGTGCCCAGTAGCAGGGCATAGCTATAGCAGTCTCTCAGGGCGATGCCACATCCAGCCCATCCAATCCCCTGCTCAAAAGACAGTATATATGCCATAAATGGGCAAGGGCCAACTAGAAACCACATCAGTGGATGTATCGGGGCCAGTTGCAGAGCCATCTTATGTCCCAGCACAAGAAGATAGAGGGCAACCTCATTCCCAAGAGAGTCCCACCAATGTCCAAGAGCCAGCTACCTCACTTATTCCTGGCATTAGAATACCTCGAAGGTGCACAAGGTTGGGTACTATAACACTCAGAACTTACACTGTCAACAAGGCCAAGCACCAGGGCAAAAGGCACTGGACACTTAGGGAATTACATTTTTTGCACTTTATTTCAACTTCATCGAGAGAGATTTCTTCTGATATTACAAAGTAAAGTTTTAGCAGATCGAAGGATTGACATCCATGGTAGTTGAGTTAGTGCAGAGGCCAGAGGTGAAGATGTGTTGGGCTATTCTATTGGGTGGATACAGATGTGGAAAGTACTGTTAATGCATTGGGCAGATGTGGCACATAGCTGAAGGTCTCATCTATAAGACCCTGGTAATGAGTCTTGCTGCGTGTGAAGGTGTTTCATTAGGGGTCTCTTCTGGCTCATTGTCACGGTCTTACCAAGGTGGAGATTGTCTGCAGGTTAGCTTCCAACAGACGGTGGAATTCCATTACATTCTCCCTCATGTGGAGTCTGAGAAGACAGTTTTCCTCAAGCCTTCCCAGGTAGGGTGCTTGGTTCTGTGGACATAACTACAAGAGAAAGCTGAGTGCACAGTCTACCTCTGCTGCAAGCAAACCTGCCTTTCATTCTTTCTTCAAGGTTCTTCTTCCTCCGTTAAAAAACACAGAAAGAGTGGAATACCCACATAAAATTTTAAATTCTAAATTGTTTGGAGCTATCAAAAATATTGCTACCAAAAATTTGGGCCATAAAAATGAAAAATGTAAAACAAAAGCACTGAGGGTGAAGTTGGTCTTTGGCTGTAGCGCAAAATGGGTGATAGCGAATCGCCCGGTTTTCTTTCCCATCGAAGTCAATCGGGCAGGTTGTAAAACGGGATGCCAATTCACTATCACCATTTTACACTACTGCCAAAAAAACAATTTCATCCCCACTGTCTGAGAAACCGAACACTTTGAAATGTAACTCTCAGAAGTCCACTGCCAAAGTCCAATTTTGGAAGCGATTTGGGACAAATCCAACTGGTCCTCTTTTAAACTGTTTGTTTCTTGTCTGGCCTGACCTAGCCTGACCCCCAGCATCCATTTCACGTGGGCGAACTGAACAAATTGAGGAATTGTGCTTGCACTTATTAAACTGCAGTTTAATATTTAAATGAGGCTCTCACACACTTTATGCAAGAGCACATTAGGCCAATCTAAAAGATCAGCCAGCAGATCACACACTGCGCAAAATGGGCAGGCATGTAGTGATTTGGATCTCAGCAATATTTCACAACTCCCACATGCCCATTCTGTGAGGCTCCACTGGCTATGTGAAATGGAAGATTTCCACTCACATGTTTCAGAGTAAATGTGAACTTAACTCTGGAGCAAAACATCTTACAAATATTCCCTAACTCTGATATAGTTTATGCTGTAGTCAGTCTGTGGTATTAGAGCCGGGACTGGTTTTCAGTCTGTTCCTTTAAAGATTTGTAAGGTCAATCAGATGGGAACAAGCTTAGAGGAGATGCAAGGATTGTCAGTACTAAAGTGCTGGATTCTGAGAGATTTCTTTTCCAAGGACAGTTTCTTAAGGAGTTACCAGTCTTGGTTTAACGGATTGACTAACGCAAGTAACGCCAAGAAGGTTAAGGCAACTTATTTGAGAGACTTGGGGGTAATTTTAACCCCTAAGAATGGGTGGGTTGGGGTTGAGTGGGCAGTAAAAGTAGTTTGTTTTTGGAGCGGGACCACATCCCGGCTCCAACGTGCCCACTTCCAGGTTTAACCCAGGCACGTTAGGATGCTCGTGCGCAATTGATACCCGGAAGTCCTGTCCCTACTTAAAGCCAGCGGGCCAATATTTAAAGGGGCAATGTACCTCAATGCGATAGTTGATGCTAAATTTTTGTGTATTAGAAATGTCAAATGAACTTTACCTTACCTATTCGGGTTTCCCATCGCTTCTGATTCACGTAAGGTGAACGCTGGTGAGAAGGGCCGGATCCATGAGGTGAGTGCCTTTATTGCACTGCTTGTGGGTCAGGAGGAGCAGGAATGCTTCATCCAGGCCCAACAAGCTCACCTGGCATGAACGCACCCCCGTGATCAGCCGACACCCCACCAATGGTGGACCACCCCCTGCTGGACTCCCCCAAAGGTGGACCCCCGATCTTTTCCAAGGCCCACCCGATATCATCCACGTCCCCCCCCCCCCACCCCCCCCCCGGCTCCGATTTCTTCCATGCCCCATGATTTCCCTCTCCCGCCCTCCCCCCTCCCAGATTTGTGTCTCCTTTCGCTCCCAACAGGCAGCCAGTCGGTCAATCTGACTGCCTGACGGGTGGGAAACCCAGAAGCACAAATACTTACCTTCAATTGAGTTGCGATCGCAGATGGCGACGCACTCACTTGACTACCAGGTTCCCAGCGTGAATACCTACCCATGCGCTGGGTTCCCGGCTCCGAGCTAAAATTATGCCTCCGATATCAGCAACCTGGCCCCACAATCTTAAAATCAAAACAAACCGTCTGCTTAATTTGGCTTGACTTCCGAAAGAATTGAGAGTTGATTCAACACAAATAGTTTCTGACAGGAGGTTTTGAATCATGCACTGTATCTATTAAGCTATCCTAAGGGGATATTGGTTACAACCAGGAGCACAGGAGGCATAATGAAGGAATGTGTATGAGCTTACAAAATTGGTAATAAAAGTTTTATGAATCTATTTCAAAACTGTGGTGTCCATCGAAGTATTTACAGGGTCTCTCAACCTGAAAGTAAAGCGTAAGCAGTCAACATAAAAAATGATACAGGGATGGGACGTTATGCTTTCCTGGGTTCCAGTAGCATTATTCACTGTCAATAGAAAATATCACAAGAATTCTAATAATATATCTCTTAATTTGTCTGGAATACAATTTATGTTAAAAAAATAACTCATGGAAAATGTTAGTTATTTGTTACTTTTTGTTTATTCGTTCATGGGATGTGGGCGTCGCTGGCGAGGCCGGCATTTATTGCCCATCCCTAATTGCCCTTGAGAAGGTTGAGAATAATGAATTACTATTTATTTAAAAATTGCAGCAGTTCACTTTTGCAAAAATCAACGTTGCAAAGATCTGAAAGTGCCAATTGATTGTGTTCTTTCTGTTCCCTCCCATAACATGCACCTTGCCAAGAGCATCTGCTCTTCAGGTTTTAATGCATGGCTGAATATTGTTCGTTAAAACTGAGACACTAATTGTTCAACTAAATTCTCCACAAATAGCGGGATTATATGAAACATTAGACCCACAGAAATTGGTTGCAGCTTATGTGCAGTGTGGAGCACTTCATACACTTTTAGTCTTCTAGTCAAATTTCACATCTATTTTGCCTCTATATTTAATATATCACAAAATGTTATTGCAAAACAAACAATAAAAAAAGTTCAGAGAGAGGTAAAATTCTATTCAGTTAAGCAACAGATTTATCATTTTGAAGCATAACTTGAAAGTTTTCTGCATAATAGTTTTGATATTGGCAGCAACTAATGTTACAATATTGTCACTGAGATGGTCATTAATTTTCACTAAACAAGTAAAGACAGATTTGATTCAGATTATTTCATATCTATGCACATTTCAACTATTCCCCCACTATATAGAGAACATCTTGAAAGAACCTTTGTAAAATGTATGAGAAATTGGAAAATTGCTTAAATGGTATTAAGTGCTTCCCCTTAAAAATTATTGAGCAGTAATGGAAAAATAGTTTTCATAACCCAGAATTTAAAAGACATATGGCTAGAAATTGGGCCATGTAGCGCCCGTTGTTTCGGCGCTACACGGCCTCTCGAAGTGCCAAGATGGTGCCTTGGCTGCGCACGCACGTTCCAGCGTGACATGTGCCGGACGCCATCTTGGTATAGGTATTAGCACGTGCGCAGAGGCTGAACGCTGGCAGCATGTAAAGTAGGGAGAAAATGCGTACAATCAGTGTGCAACGCTGATTTAAACTGATAGACACCATTTTGAAACTTAACGCTCAACTCAAAGCACAGTCTTAACCAAGCACACCTGAACATGGCTTAGAGTGCCTGGAGGACCTCCCACCAGCACTATTTAAAGGGACCATGCAGGAGTTGCAGGTTAGTTGCTGAATTATTGCTTCTGGCTGCTGGAGGAATAGGAAATGTTTTTTGAAGCTCCCTATACTTACTGAGAGTTGCTAGAGTACAATTGAGAGTGGTTTGGCAGGTACTGCCTCACAGTTCGGAAAGTTACAACCGTGGTTAAACAACATTCCTGGCAACCATGGGCGGTCTGCTAAGGACCAATTCTCGTACCTCAACATGAGAGAGGAGCATGCATCCGATGGCTGAGGTTCACCAAGGAGGCCGCGACAGAGATCTGCCAACTGCTGCGGCCACAACTGCAGCCTCAGAATAGGGCAAGGACAGCATTGCCTGTGGTTGTGAAGGTCACTGTGGCGCTGAATTTCTACGGCTCAGGATCATTTCAGGCCTCTGCTGGCGACATGTGCAACATCTCGCAGTCTGCAGTGCACTGCTGCATAAGGGAGGTCACAGACACACACTGTATGAGATAAAGAACAGGTTCATCACATTCCCTCTTGACAGGGACAAGCAGAACGAGTGAGCACGGGGGTTTGCTCACATTGCTGGCTTCCCCATGGTGCAGGGTGCCATTGACTGCACGCACAATGCCCTGCGTGCCCCGCATATCAACTCATCCGTCTTCGTCAACAGATAGGGCTTCCATTCCTTGAACATGCAGTTGGTGTGCGACCACACACATCGAATCATGGAGGTCGATGCCCGCTACCTTGGGAGCTGTCACGACGCCTTCGTTATGCGGTAGTCCAACATGCCAGCTATCCCCTCACGCAGTGGCACAATGAGGCTATGCTGCCACATGCAACATCATGGCGCACACCATAGGCCTCCTCAAACAACACTTCCGCTGCTTGGACTGGTCTGAAGGAGCCCTGCAATACTCTGCTGAGTGGGTGGGCAGATTCGTGGTGGTATGCTGCATGCTGCACAACCTCGCCATCATGAGGGACCAGCCCTTGCCACCAATGATCGGGGAAGACCCTGAGCCAGAGGTGGCGAGGAGGAGGAAGAGGCTGAGGAGGAAGAGGCTAAGGAGGAGAATGAGGAAGAGGCTGATGAAGAGGGGGAGGAGGAAGTGGAGGAAGACGCATGGGTCCAACAAGGAACACACGCCTATCTGCAAGGGCTCTGCATGCTCGCCTGATCCGTGCCCGCTATCAATGATGTGAGCTACATCCCCCAACTCACTCCCCACCTGTCCACTCCCACATGACCATCAAATCGCCCTCCATCTGATTACACATTGGTTTCCCCCTCAGCTCATCGCACAAATAAAAACCACCAAATGAAAATTCAAAGTCACACTTATCAATTAACAAATTAAATTATGCAAACACAACAGGACTATTCACCCTTGTGCATTGCCTTAGTGCCTGTTGTTCATGTGCTTTTACCTATCCTATTGCTCCTACAAGGTGCATCCCCAGTGGCTGGAGCATGGGTGGTGGAAGGCTGCTGGCCTTCAACTGAGCAGCGTGCAGATGGCCTTGGAGGACGACCTCGAGCAGCTCTGGGTTGGGAGGACCCGGCTTCAGACTGCACCATCTCAGCATGGGCTGCAGCAGTCTGGCCTGGCTGGCTGATAGGAAACAGCAGGGGCACTGGCAGAGTGGCAAGGGTGGGAATGGGAATGGGAATGGCAATGCTGTCGTCCTGAGAGAGGACAACAGGTCTGACTGCTATGGTGCCACTGCCATTCTCCCGGGACGGCACCTCAGCAATCCTGGTGATCAGCTGGGGAACGGATTGCTGGAGTGCTGTGATGCCCTGGAAGCCCTGTTCCACAGTGGTCCCCAGAGCTACAATAGCAGCAGTCTGAGCTTCCATTGCAGCAGTCTGATCTTCAATCATAGCTTGCAGACCTTTGATCACATCGGTTTGTGCTGCAACGGAAGCTGCAACATCGGCCATCAGACCCTGCATCATGGTGGGTTCCACAGATGTGCTGATGGAGATGACCACCTGTTCCATGTGGGAAATGATGGGCTCCAAGCTCTGCACAAAGCCCTGTGCCAAGTTTGAGGTGGACTCCTCCATGCCCCTTGCCCCTTCTCATTGTGCTCAGGCTTACTGGCAGGCTTTCCAGTGCACCAAGCATTTGGTGGTGTACGCCCATCATGAGTGAGGAGCATGCATCCGATGGCTGAGGTTCACCAAGGAGGCCGCGACAGAGATCTGCCAACTGCAGTCCTCATCTGACTCCTCTGCGACAGAACTAGTGAGCGACCTCGTCCTCCGGTGAGCTGGTACCTGTGGTATCCGTTCCCCCCGTCCCGGCTCCTGTGCACTTGTGCTCGGTGTCTCACCACGTGCAGATCCCTCCTCTAATCTAACCTCTAAAGGACGCACAGTGTCAGTCTCTGAGCTGCTGCAAGCAAGTGTCAGATCGAGTGACGGTGTGGCTTCAGTGTCCCCCTCCTCCTCCTCCTCCGACGGTGCTGCCACGTGTTCTTGGGTAACTGCAATGACAAAAGGAAACAGGTTGAGTTGTGGAGCGGGAAGAGGAGCAAGTAAGACGTGCGTGCTGACAGCATGTGAAGCACGTGAGTCAGAAAAGATAATGGGAGGAGGGAGATGTGGGAAAGAAGAAAGAACATTAGATATGCAGAGACCCCCTTCCTCGGGACTTCCAGCGCGGCATGTGGTCACGGGTGCAGCGATGGCCCGCCCAATGATCCGAAGCACTGTCTCCTCTCGGGGGGTGAGGACGTGTAAGCGGCCCCGACCACCCTCAGGTCCCTCCTGCTACCGGCTGTTATGCGCCACCTTCTCCTGCATTACAGAGGACAGTGTGTCAGTGAGTGTCCTGCAAGGTGTCTGGGTGATGTGTCTTTCATGGTTGAAAAGCTGCTAGTGTGTGTGACCTGTGAGTGGTGGTTGTGTGGCCTGCAAGTGTGGTACTATGTGCGGGTGAGATGCAGCCTGCCGAGTGCAACGTTGCCTATGAATGGGCAGTGTTTGTTGGTGGGTGGGTGACAGGGGAGTGTGATGCGTGGAGCAGTGGTGCAGTTGGTAGGTTGTACCACTTGACACTTGCATTCGCTCACCTTGACCGCTCATTTCAAAGTGTTGAACTTCGTTCAGCATTGCACCCACGTGCTTGGTGCCATGCTCCTGGCGTTCACTTCCTGGGCCACAGCCTGCCAATGCCTGCGGAGCTGGCGTCTGTATGGTCTCTTGTCACCCTGCGGGTACGTGTTGGCCTTCCTTTCGTCCACCTCCTCCACCAGGGCTCATCATGGGGCCCGCTCTCGTACTGATCCCGCCATCCTTCCAGCCATCTTTCCCTCCTCCCAGCTGACTGTGCATGTGCCATTTAAAATGTGCACCTGCACCTTTAAGAGGCGCAGGCTGCCAATGACGTGCGCTAGCCACGCCCCATTTCAGGCTTCCTGATTCTCCATGCAGCCTCTCAGCAGCGTGGGTAGTGCTGGCTGCGTGAAGCTATCATGCTAATTAGCAGGCAGCAGGAAATTCACATACTGCCTGCGCAGGGGCGACCGGGTGCGGGTTAGTAGCGGATTGCCCTCCCGCGCCCGATAATTAGCCTTATCCAATTTCACCCCCATAGTTTAACCAGATGGGCATTCTTCCTTGAGACCAGAATAATGTTTAGAAGGAAATCAACTGCAGCATTAAAATTGTAGTTACAGCTTTCAACACTCTGAGGAGATCATTTTCTGATGCAGCAAAATGAGAATTTCAACTAAATTGTGCATGCCCTTGTTATGCCTGGTGTTGATATACTGCCACTCACTCCAAGGTGGCTGAAGGCTGCAGATATTTACAATGTCATATATAAGACACACCCTGGCAGTGTTGTGGAGACACCATATGTGGAACGAAAACTTGGTGCACCACACATTGATCGTCCCTTTAGTTATGCACTGTTTATGATGATTTAGACACCTACGGCAGATGCCTTCTCCAATCCTAATTCCCTGCACAAGCCATATTCCACCCTGTTACCCCGGAGTACGGTGGCTAGGGGGTGGTGCCTGGACATAGTTCGGGACATTTTCCAACCACTAAGACTGAAGGTATATGTTGGAAAATGCTCAGCAATATCTTTCCAACTACATTGAAACTGTGTGACTAAATTGTAGAACAAAAGTGCTGAACATTTTGATCAGCATATGAGAAAGCAAATTATTTGCTGCACATTTCCATTCTAATAGGTACTGTGACAGCTGTCATATCTGTAAAGTAACTTTGATTTCAATAACTGATCAAACAAGTGGCTATCATTTTGAAATTAATCAGAATGGTCATTGAAGACTGAAGCAATTATAGACATTGTTCTGCTGTTTTTAACAGGTCAGGAAAGGTTGATGGTGAGCAGATTTGAGTTTATTATAAACCAAAATGTACACTTTTAATTTGAGCCATGATTAGATCACTGGAATTTATTTGTCACACAGCAGAAGGCTAAGCTAAACAGAACACTTCTGTTGAATTAGGGTGCAGTACTCGACCAATGCGAATCATTGCATGCAGTTGTCTGTTATCTAATACATCAATTGTTTTATTAATAAATAATAGAGAATTGTCATGTGTGGTGCTCCTAGAATGCAATCCACAAATTCAGTGGACTTTCATCTTGGGATTGAAGTTTTTCCAAACAGTTTGAAATGGAGAAAGGTAACAGCTGTCCTGTTGACTAGGGGGCAGCAGATGGATGTGCAGAAAATGACATGCGGTTATAATCGGGTTTACCACGCCTGTCCAACATTCCAAATTTGAAACTGTGTCATAATGTAATGTATGAATTCATGCACAGCATTAAACTTCTGTGTGGATTTATATATTAACTCTCTTAAAGTTAATCCCTTTTAAATTTTCTTCTTTCTGCCTTCGATCAAGAGATCAGTGGGAAACAACCACTGTTAACCTCTCTTCTTAATGTCTCCTGCTCGTCCTAAGGGTAAACCAAATCTTATCGTGGAATATATTATATAGAGCAGTGTCCATATGCCTTAAGAAGAAGAGCTAGCTATTATCTTGACGATGTATAAAGGATGGAGATTGTCACTCATTTCTTTCCAATTCTTCAAATAAGAATCAAATATTGAAACTTTTTTATTTGCATCAACTTTAAGGTAGACCAAACATCTGGTAGGAATGATTTGTGTTTCTTAAAAAAATGTGGGTTAGACGTTTTTAAGTGTTTTTGTAAATTATTACTTACTGCTTTAAAAAGTTGTAATGCTCTATTTATAGACAAAATCACACTGTATTAAACAACGAATGGCTCTAAATCAGGCATGATATCATGTGCCACAGGGAATGAGACTTAGGAATGCACCAAAGCAGCATGAACTGTGTTACTGGACTACATTAGGTGCAGCTTAACCTCAGAAATTACTGCCCTCGCTACATTATTAATTTCAAAATGTATGTGTTGAGAAGGAAATCATGGCCTGTAAATTGCCCTGAGTGGCAAACCAACAGGGCTCGCCGCTCATGAGATTTCAATTCACCCACTAAGTTACCGCGTTCTTTTTGGTGGCAACTTCCTTGAAATCCGAGTTCAAAAAACAGCAGCGTTCTTTCCCGGGCTTTGTGTGTGGGGAAAGGATCTCTGTGTCCCCTCAACTAATCAGCTTGAAGCAAGCCACACTGCAAGAACCAGGAAGTGAAACTCAATTCACAAACAGTGCAGACTAAAAACCAGGACGTGCCTATAAGATTAGTAAATGTACTATAAAATGAGATGGTGAAAGTAAAATAAAGAGAGGGTAAGATTTAAAGACTAAGATAAAAGAGACAGAAATAAAAAGTAAAAAAAAGTTTTAAATTTTTTATTTAAAAATGCTTTTTTTTAAAATGTCCAAAAACTACACTGGATACAGGCATAGTGCCGGAGGATTGGAGGACTGCTAACTTTGTACCGTTATTTAAAAAGGGAGCGAAGGATAGACCGAGTAATTACAGGCCAGTCAGCCTAACCTCGGTGGTGGGCAAATTATCGGAATCAATTCTGAGGGACAGGATAAACTGTCACTTAGAAAGGCACGGACTAATCAAGGACAGTCAGCACGGATTTGTTAAGGGGAGGTCGTGTCTGACTAACTTGATTGAATTTTTCGAGGAGGTGACAAGGAGGATCGATGAGGGTAGCGTAATTGTCTATATGGATTTTAGCAAGGCTTTTGACAAGGTCCTACATGGCAGATTGGTCAAAAGAATAAAGGCCCATGGGATCCGAGGGAATGTGGCAAATTGGATCCAAAATTGGCTCAGTGGCAGGAAGCAAAGGGTAATGGTCGACGGGTGTTTTTGCGACTGGAAGGTTGTTTCCAGTGGGGTGCCGCAGGGCTCGGTACCAGGTCCTTTGCTTTTTGTGGTATACACTAACAATTTGGACTTAAACGTAGGGGGCATGATTAAGAAATTTGCAGATGACACAAAGATAGGCCGTGTGATTGATAGTGAGGAGGAAAGCTGTAGACTGCAGGAAGATATCAATGGACTGGTCAGATGGCAGAAAAGTGGCAAATGGAGTTCAATCCGGAGAAGTGTGAGGTATTGCATTTGGGGAGGGCAAACAAGGCAAAGGAATACACAATAAATGGGAGGATACTGAGAGGTGTAGAGGAAATGAGGGACCTTGGAGTGCATGTCCACAGACCCTGAAGGTAGCAGGACAGGTAGATAAGGTGGTTAAGAAGGCATATGGAATGCTTTCCTTTATTAGCCGAGGCATAGAATATAAAAGCAGGGATGTTACTCTGGAACTGTATAAAACTCTAGTTAGACCACAGCTTGAGTACTGCGTACAGTTCTGGTCACCACATTACAGGAAGGATGTAATTGCACTGGAGAGGGTGCAGAGGAGATTTACGAGGATGTTGCCAGGACTGGAGAATTTTAGCTATGACGAGAGATTAGATAGGCTGGGGTTGTTTTCCTTGGAAGAGAGGAGGCTGAGGGGTGATTTGATTGAGGCGTACAAAATTATGAGGGGCCTAGATAGAGTGGATAGGAAGGACCTATTTCCCTTAGTGGAGGGGTCAATAACCAGGAGGCATAGATTTAAAGTGATTGGTAGAAGGATTAGAGTGGAAATTAGGAAAGAATTTTTCACCCAGAGGGTGGTGGTGGTCTGGAACTCACTGCCTGAGAGGGTGGTAGAGGCACAAACCCTCAACTCATTTAAAAAAGTACCTGGATGTGCACCTGAAGAGCCGTGACCTGCAGGGCTATGGACCAAATGCGGGAAAGTGGGATTAGGCAGGGTGGCTCGTTTCTCAGCCAGCATGGACACAATGGGCCGAATAGCCTCTTTCTGTGCTGTAAATTTTCTATGATTCTATGAACTACTACAATTAGGAGTAATGAGACTCCACATTTTTAAAAATTAATTTTCAGTGCCAGAGAAGTTGTTTGGCAGCCATTAATACTTACCACGCCATTAAAACTTAGTTTAGACCTAAAAAACTCAGCGTACCTTTTTTGTGGTGAGATTAGTTAGTTTCCAGCTGGCAGGAGAGCAAGTTTGCACTGGTCCATTGATTGCAGCCAGCGAGGTCCCTTTAACACAAAGCTTTCAGATCACCAGTGAATCAGGAAGAGCAAGTTCCAGATTTCCATGTTTGACTGCGCATGTGCAGTCTCCGGAACTTGCTCTTCCATTTGTCCATTAATAACGGTGAGCGCTGTTAGGCTCACTGTTATTTTGTGAGCAATTTCTGGCCCCATATATCTCAGTACTTTTTGTCCAAATAGTGTGACCTATTGAAACCAGTGAGATATGGGGCTCGATTTTCAAATGGTGGCGGGATGGCAGCGGGGTTGGGGGGGGGAATCAATGGGCGCACAGGTAACCCGAATAAAAAAAAAACTTACCTTTTCTGGCATGATCGCGGGGTAATTGATGATAATTAATGTTTTTTCCGGGTTTTGGGCCCCGCAGCCAGCATGATCGATAGGCTGGCTGCCGACAGGAGCTGCAACGCCGAGGTGGATGGGAGAAAGAGATAGAGAGATGTCATCGGGTGGTGGAACAGAGAGTGGGGGGGATCAAAGATTGGGGGAGGGTCAAAGATTGGGGGAGGGTCAAAGATTGGGGGAGGGTCAAAGATTGGGGGTAGGGTCAAAGATTGGGGGGAGGGTCAAAGATGGGGGGAGGGTCAAAGATGGGGGGAGGGTCAAAGATCGGGGGGAGGGTCAAAGATCGGGGGGAGGGTCAAAGATCGGGGGGAGGGTCAAAGATCGGGGGGAGGGTCAAAGATCGGGGGGAGGGTCAAAGATCGGGGGGAGGGTCAAAGATCGGGTGGGGGGACACCGACATCGTTGGAGGGGGAGACATCGGACCTGATACATCGGGGGCTGAGAGAGCATCGGGGGCTAAGACATCAGAGAGGAGATATCGGACATCGGAGCAGGGGAAGGGGTGCAGGTGACATCGTTTGAAAGGTAGGTTTATTTAGTTTTTTAACTTGTGAATTTTTAAAATTTAATTTCTTAACTTTATTTTTGCCTGATCCGGCCCTTCACGCCCGTGAATCGGAAGCCGTGGGAAAGCCACCCAGGTAAGTGCAAAATCGGTTTAACTACTTACTTACTACAGAAATAAAGTACCTTAAGTACCTCAATGAGGTAGATTTGGTTCTTTAACTATCATCCCCCCGGCTATAATTGCCGGGTTTGTGAATGGCGCGTGCACACAGATGTGTCTTTGTCGGACGCAGAAGTCGGCGTGTTGAAATCGGGTTCTTTTCCCACTCCTCACTTCCGTGATTTTTGGAGCCCCCCCCCCTCCCCAAACCAACGCACGGACATTTGAAAATTGAGCCCATGATATTTATTGTACTTTGCTTCTTGTCACAATACACTAATGATTTCTCATGTTTAGGTTCCAGGTTTTTACAGTGAGAAAGTAGAAATATAAAACTGAAGGAAAGATTAAACTAATTTGTATCTTTGTTTCTTTACCAAATAATTCGGTAACAGTCATTAGTGTTACTAAAAGGCTCTGTTTAAATAAGCATGCTTAAATTCAGGTTTTTTTTCACCACCTCCCTGCAAACTTGAACAGTGGTTCAGACCTTCCAGAATTTGCCATTTTTCTATTAATCATTATTTTCTCTTGGTTGTTTTTGAGTTTTCTCTCATATCATAGAATAATAGAATTATAGAATGATACAGCACAGAAGGAGGCTACTCGGTCCGTCGTGCCTGTGCTAGCTCTTTGAAAGAGCTATCCAATTAGTCCCACTCCCTTGCTCTTTCCCCATAGCCTTGCAAATTTTTCCCCTTCAAGTATTTATCCAATTCCCTTTTGAAAGTCATCATTGAATCTGCTTCCACCACCCTTTCAGGCAGTGCATTCCAGATCATAACAACTCGCTGCGTAAAAAAATTCTCCTCATCTTGCCTCTGGTTCTTTTGCCAATTGCCTTAAATTTATGTCCTCTGTTTACTGACCCTTCTGCCACTGGAAACAGTTTCTCTTTATTTACTCTATCAAAACCCTTCATGATTTTGAACACTTCTATTAAATCTCCCCATAACCTTCTCTGCTCTAAGAAGAACAACCCCAGTTTCTCAAGTCTCTCCACGTAACTGAAGTCCCTCATCCCTGGAAGCATTCTAGTAAATCTTCCCTGTACCCTCTCTAAGGCACTGACATCCTTCCTAAAATGTGGTGCCCAGAATTGGATGCAGTACTCCAGTTGGGGAAAACCTAAAGGTTCAGCATGTACTCTATGCCTCTGTTTATAAAGCCAAGGATCCCGTATGCTTTTTTAACAGCCTTCTCAACTTGTCCTGCCACCTTCACAGATTTGTGTACGTACACCCCCAGGTCCCACTGTTCCTGCACTCCCTTTAAAATTGTACCATTTAGTTTATATTGCCTCTCCTCATTCTTCCTACCAAAATGCCTCACTTTACACTTTAATGCATTAAATTTCATCTGCCATGTGTCTGCCCATTTCACCAGTCTGGTCTATGTCCTCCTGAAGTCTGTTACTATCCTTCTCACTGTTTACTACATTTCCGAGTTTCGTGTCATCTGCAGTCTTTGAAATTATGCCCTATATATCCAAGTTCAGGTCATTAATATATATCAAAATGAGCAGTAGTCCTAATACTGACCCCTGGGGAACACCACTGTATACTTTCCTCCAGACTGTTAAACAACTGTTCACCACTACTCTCTGCTTTCTGTCCTTTTGCCAGTTTCTTATCCACGTTGTCACTGCCCCTTTAATCCCATAGGCTTCAATTTTGCTAACAAGTTTATTATGTGGTACTTTATCAAACGCCTTTTGAAAGTCCATATACACAACATCCACTTCTCCATTATTTCATTAAAGATCTCAATCAAGTTAGTCAAACATGGTTTGCCTTTAACAAATCCACTGGCTGTCATTTATTAGCCTATATTTTTCAAAGTGCCAATTAATTTTGTCCCGGATTATTGTCTCTAAAAGTTTCCCCTCCACCGATGTTAGGCTGACTGACCTGTAATTGCTGGGTTTACCCTCTCCCCTTTTTTGAGCAGGGGTGCAACATTTGCAATCCTCCACTTCTCTGGCACCACTCCCATATCTAAGGAGAATTGGAAGATTGTGGTCAGAGTCTCCGTTATCTCCATGCTTACTTCCCTCAGCAACCTAAGACGCATCCCATCCGGACCAGGTGACTTTTCTACTTTGAGCGCTGCTAACCTTTTTAGTACCTCCTCTTTATTTTTATCGATTTAATTTCTCTACTACTTCCTCCTTTACTGTGTCATTGGCAGCATCCTCTTCTTTAGTGAAGACAGAGCAAAGTACTCATTTAATACCTCAGCCATACCCTCTGCATCCACATAAATAAAAGAAAATGCTGTGTTTTACACATAAAGGCCAATTTTCCAAGTGCATGCTAGAAGAGGGGAGGCTCACCTACCGGCCACGCATCTCGGGAAATTACGAGTGTGCTGACCATGATTTTATAACATACGTGGTCATCAGGCAATGCTCCCCATGAGTAGGGTGTCACTGTGATCATATAGTGGCTAATGTTCTGTGTTGTAATCACAACAATCTCAGGACAGTTCCGAATTATAGCAAAACATATTTTTCATTTTTATATACAGAAAAAGAGCAATAAATGGGACTAGAGTAAATTGCTCCGATGTGGAGTTAGCACTGTCACTGATACAATGGGCCAAATGCTGTCCCTTTTGCCTTGAAATTCTTATGATACTGCAATTCTGGAGTGATGTATAAGTGATTTGTACATTCACCAGAACCCTGCGATTTTCTTATCACCAGATAATGTGTTCCTAATTATTGGTTTTATGTGCACAACTTTTTACACAAAGTTCTTATAGAGCTGCCTTCTATATCCTTGTGTGTGGAGACTTTCACTGTGTGTGTGAGTTGGAATGTGTTACTGTGCTGCTTTAGAATGATGACTAATGAGACATTAGGCTGCTAATGTATTACCCACCTCCTCCTAACACTTTCTCTTGTAATACCATTCACTTTTGCATTTATAAAAGTCATTACACACACTTTAATTGGATGTTGGGATGTTTCTTTGGAAGTTGGTTTGCTGATTGTATCGTATAACACAATACCAATACAGCACGTGTGAGAAAAATACTCAGGTCACGACAGCAGAGGAAGACAAATATAGAAAATAACATTTGCAGGATATTAGGATTTTGATTTTATTGTACACAGTCGTAAACTGATAATGATATCCCTGTTATATTTTGTTAATCTGCACATTCAGAACAAAAACAGATATTCCCTTGGGGGAGGACAGGTGGGGAGAGATTCACAAACAATAAGGCATCCCCTAGTATTCAGATAATTTATACAGAGCCACTCCTGTTGTGCGCACATATTAACTCAAACTGTGCTAAGACAAACTTTCCAGACTTCCAGTGCTAGTGTTCCCATTCTTGGTTCAATGAAATCATGAAATAGCTGCTCGCTGACGGAGCTGCACTGAATTTGGGCTCCATTAGAACATGAGAACATAAGAACTAGGAGCCTGCTCTGCCATTCAGTAAGATCATGGCTGATCTTTTATCTCAACTCCACTTTCCCGCCCTAAACCCATATCCCTTGACTCCCTTAGCGTCCAAATATTCCTTGATCTCAGTCTTGAATATACTCAACGACTCTGGGGTAGAGAATTCCAAAGATTCACAACCTTCTGAGTGAAGACATTTTTCCTCATCTCGTTCCTAAATGGCCGACCCCTTATCTTAAGACTATGACCCCTAGTTCTAGACTCTCTAGTCAGAGGAAATAACCTCTCAGCATCTATTCTGTCAAGCCCTCTGAGAATTTTATAAATTTCAATGAGATCACCTCTCATTCTTCTAAACTCCAGAGAATATCAGCCCATTCTACTCGATCTCTCCTCATAGGACAACCCTCTCATCCCAGGAATCAATCTAGTTAACCTTCGTTGCACCCCCTCTAAGGCAAGTATATCCTTCCTTAGGTAAGGAGACCAAAACTGTACGCAGTACTCCAGATGTGGTCTCATCAGAGCCCTATATAATTGCAGCAAGACCTCCTTACTCTTATACTCCAACCTCCTTGCAATAAAGGTTAACATACCATTTGCCTTCCTAATTGCTTGCTGTACTTGCATGTTAACTTTCTGTGATTCATGTACAAGGACTCTGAAATCCCTCTGAATATCAACATTTCTTAGTCTCTCACCTTTTAAAAAATATTCTGCTTTTCTGTTCTTCCTACCAAAGTGGATAATTTCACATTTCCCCACATTGTACTCCATCTGCCACCTTCTCACCCACTCACTTAACCTGTCTATATCCCTTTGCAGCCTCTTTGCATCCTCCTCACAGCTTACTTTCCCACCAAGCTTTGTATCATCAGCAATCTTGGATATATTACACTCGGTCCCTTCATCTAAGTCATTGATATATATTGTAAACAGCTGAGGCCCAAGCACCGATCCTTGAGGCATCAGACTAGTTACAACCTGCCAACCCGAAAATGACCGGGTTTATTTCTACTCTTTGTTTTCTGTCCGTTAACCAATCCTCAATCCATGTTAATATATTACCCCAATCCTATGAGCCCTAACCTTGTGTAACAACCTCTTGTGTGGCACCTTATCGAATGCCTTTTGGAAATCCAAATAGACCACATCCACTTATCTACCCTGCTAGTTACACCCTCAAAAAAACTCTAATAGATTTGTCAAACACGATTTCCGTTTCATAAAACTGTGTTGACTCTGCCTAATCATATTATGATTTTCTAAGTGCCCTGTTACTACGTCCTTAATAATAGATTCTAGCATTTTCCCTACTACTGATGTCAGGCTAACTGGCCTATAGTTCCCCGATTTCTCTCTCCCTCCTTTCTTGAATAGCGGTGTTTCACTTGCTACCTTCCAATCCATGGGGACCGTTTTAGAATCTAGGAAATTCTGGAAGATCAAAACCAATGCACCAATGCATCTACTATCTCTGCAGCCACCTCTTTTAAAACCCTAGGATGTAGGCCATCAGGTCTAGGGGATTTGTTGGCTTTTAGTCCCATTAATTTCCCAAGTACTTTTTCTTTACTAATGTTAATTACTTTAAGTTCCTCACTCTCGTTAGACCCTTGGTTCTCCACTATTTCCAATATGTTTTTTGAGCCTTCTACTGTGAAGAAAGATACAAAATATTTGTTGAACATCCCTGCCATTTCCTTATTCCCCATTATAATTTCTTCTGTCTCAGCATCTAAGGGACCCACATTTACTTTTGCTACTCTCTTCCTTTTTACGTACTTGTAGAAGTTCTTACAATCTGTTTTTATATTTATTGCTGGTTTACTCTCATATTCTATTTTCTCCCTCTTTATCAATTTTATGGTTGTCCTTTGCTGATTTCTAAAATCCTCCAAATCCTCAGACTTACTACTCTTCTTAGCAACATTATAAGCCTTTTCTTTTAAACTACTACAATCCTTAACTTCTCTAGTTAGCCACGGTTGGATCACTTTTCCCATGGAGTTTTTATTCCTCAAGGGAATGTATATTTGTTGAGAATTATGAAATATTTCTTTAAATGTTCACCATTGCTTATCTACCATCATATCTTTTAATCTAATTTCCCAATCAACCTTAGCCAACTCGTCCCTCATACCTACATAATAGGCTTTGTTTAAATTTAAGACCCTAGTTTCGGACTTTACATCACCCTCAAACTCAATATGAAATTCTATCATATTATAATCACGCTAACTCAGAGGATCCTTAACTGTAAGATTACTAATTAACCCAGTCTCATTACACAATACTAGATCTAAAATAGCCGGTTCCCGAGTTGGTTCCTCGACATATTGTTCTAGAAAACGGTCTCAAATGCATTCCATGTACTCGTCCACCAAACTACTTTTGCCAATTTGATTTGCCCAGCCTATATGAAGATTAAAGTCTACCACGATTATTGCATTACCCTTGTTACATGCTCCTCTAATTTCCTGATTTATACTCTGTCCAACACTATAACTACTGATAGGGGGCCTATAAACTACTCCCACCAGTATTTTCTGCCCCTTGTTATTTCTTAGCTCCACCCATATTGATTCTACATCCTGATTTTCTGAGCTAAGATCCTTTCTCATTACTGCCTTTATCTCATCCTTTATTATCAGGGTTACACCCACTCCTTTTCCATTTTGTCTATTTTTTCTAAAAGTCAAGTACCCTGGAATATTTAGTTCCCAACCTTGCTCACCCTGCAACTACGTCTCAGTAATGGCTTCTAGATCAAACCCATTTATCTCTATTTGTGCCATTAATTCATCTATCTTGTTACGAGTGCTTCGAGCATTCAGATGTAGCGCCTTTAATTTTAACTTTTTACTATTTTTCCTGATGTGACCTTAGTCACTAATGCCCTATTACCTTTGTTAAACTCTCTGTCCCTTCCTGACACACTCTGCTTGTTTTTCCCCACATCGCTACTCTGCTCTACAGCCTTGACTTTTTTCTTTAGACTTATAAATTTACCCTTACCTGAACCTCCCCCCTCCCCCTCTTATTAGTTTAAAGCCCTATCCAATTATGATGTGATTCTGTATGAGTCAGCCACTACAGTACTGCCTTCAAACCCAGACACTGACAGAATCGGGTCCTGGGGCTGCTTGTCACTCACATCCACCCCATTGTTTGCTAACTGGAATGAGTTCTATCAGTTCTTAGCTAGGCTACCAACCCAAAGCACCGTGCAAAAAATAAAATGCACGTCAGGCACATCCTGCTGCAAGTACACCTCCCGACAGCTAGTCACAAGGCAGAAGTGATGTTTGGCAGCAGTCACTGAGAGGTCTATAGGCTGCATGGGTCCTTCCTTCATTGCTGAAAGCAACTACAGGGGCACAAAGGCCTTGTGGGGTTAGAAGTGGCCAAAATAGTGTATTTGGGGGACTCCACAATGCAATGACTAATGAGATGTTAGGCTTCTGATGTTGTACACCCCTCCCCTCTATTCATTACCACTAACTCTGGAGAAGTCTAGCAGCAATTTAACTTTGTCTACTTATTTTCACTCTTATTCACATAAGATTATTTTGTAACTGTGTTAAGAGACATAATAAACATTTATCAAAACTGAGGAAATGTTTCTCGGAGTATCAGTTGCCGCTTTGAGCCAGTGAGGTATTCTTTTTGAAGGAGCTTGAAGTTATAGCTGTAAGTTGCTTGAGTTATGGTACAAAAGCTCATCCATAATGCCAGGCTGCATTCATCTCTGTTATAAAAGAAATCTGCGGCCGCGATGTGCTCGTACCCAGGATTAAGCTAAGCCATTCTACAGAGCCTGCACAGCTGAAAAAAAAATTGAGCCTTTCACAGCCAGAGACATCAGCAGGACATCCTGTTTCAGTTTAGAAATAACCCCGTTCCCTAATAAAAAAGAAACTCTAGAAATAATCTCCAACAGAAGAGTCTGTTCAGTTGTTGATTGTCATACTGGCAAAGGTCCAGCACTGTAGAAAGAGGTCCTGTGGAGCTACTGGAAAGCAGTCAAACAGCACCTAAGGAAGTCATTAAAAATCTCATTTATTTAGTTCTCATTTTATGATAGTTTGCCCCGCAAAAGCATCCTCTAGGCTATTAAGGAAGCAATACAAATAATTATACAATGAAGAAGCATTTCATTTGAAGTAAAATAATCTCACAGTGCTGGTTTTGGCAGAAGTTCTGAATGTTTGGCATAACATCATGGGGTAGCTCATAAATGATTATGTTATGATGTTTTTATGATGGGTGAAACTGTTTCTACATGTACTTTCTTACTCTAAAGGGCTTTGAGCTGTCAGTTCAAATTAATAGTTCACTTTAACATATATATATATTTTATATTCTGCAAATGTTAACTGAGTGTACAGATACAGGAGGGGGAAAGGAGTTTGACAAAAAAGAAAGAAGTGAACAGCTTGCTTCAAAACTGCAACTAATGGAAAAAGGCAAGGAAAATGTCAAAGTGCAAACAGTGTAGAAACATTCATTACTACTGAAGCTCTCTGTTGTCACTTTTTATTGATGTCAATGTGTGTTAACATAAGATGGAAGTGTAATTTTACAAAGTTTTACTGAAATTTTCCTAAGACTGTTACTCCAGTGTTAACAGGTAATAATTAGAAGTTAATGCTGGCAGTGGTTCTGGTGCTCTAATGATAGTTACAGTAAAATTAATTTTGAACAGATGAAAATGAAACTGTGGCACCAAAGGGAAAAAGAAGAGATTAAAAATTACAGTGATCAATAAAGAAAAATGAAAGAGGCTGAGAACCATGCATGTTGACCCCAAACCACAGGTCACTAGAGGACTCAGGTCAGCATCAGTGACTGTACAGCTCAATGCATTTTAGCACATACTTTGTTATAAGTACATCTTTTGATGTTTAACAAGTATATTTATAATTGCTTTACAATCATGTAATGTAAACATTTATAGTGAAAAGGAAGAGTAAAACAAAGCATCAAATGAAGCATTAAAAAGACTTTATTTTTGACAATGGTAATAGTAATAGTGATATGACTGAGTAGGCATTATTTCAGCAATAATACCAACTAAATTTTACGCAAATTATGCAAATTGGCTATTTTGCCATTGGTCAAATACTACATAGAGGTAATGGGATTTGTAGATACCAGGCCTTTTCTTTGGTAAATTAAAAAACATTTTAGAACAGATCATGATCAAAACATGTTCTTTAATTTCATTTTCATGACGACTGCTGTTAGAAGCACTTTGTTCTCTTCAATATTTCTCAGCTACTCACTGATGTGTGAGCATTCCCTGCCCACCACGTCTGGCCCAGCTAACAGACAAAAAACAAAAATCGCAGCCAGCAAATCTGCACCAGTCGGCTTTGAAGCAATCTGGCTCTCTTCAGAAAGATTACTGACCTTGCTAGGTTTCCTTCTTTTTTTTCCTTCGTTCCTTTTTAGTCAGTCAGTGATGTGTGTACCTCCAGTACTGAAAATGTGAGTTCACAAAATGTCTGGCATAATTTACATGCTTGTCCTCCTTTCAGACAGACAGTGTTCAGCAAAAGATTTAAAAAAGAAAGGAAAAAGGGAAGAAAGGATTTTGGTGTGGTCTATGTATGCAACATTTTCTATTGAAACGAAAAAAAAGCAGAAAATACTACAAAATCGTTTCCCATTCCCATCGCTGCTGAATGTGGAACTTCTCAACATTTAGTTTGTTTATAGCCACAACCCTTTTCCTGTTGTAAAGCCCCTGAGATAATTATAAATTCCACAGACCCATGAAAAGACAGATATGGTAATGGAACAGATTGACTGTGCTTGATTGGCAGAATTGAGCCCTGATCTCGCAGTCTGCCCCTTCCATATTCATCTTCCTATGATCTGTGCAGCATCATTAAAATTCAATCAAATAAAATAAGACTTTATTAAATTCTGGGTCTTATTTTTCATTTTTAAAAAATGCTATAGAACATGGTTTACGAATTATTAAATAAAAATTCAGCATACATAGCCATCATTTTAATGTTACGATAATGAACAATCAATGATGAGCCATCAAAATTACTCAATAACCCATCATTGGGCACTGAGTGTGTTATGTGGAAGATCCTTGTCTCATAACAACAAATAGGAGTGAATTATTGTGGTCTTTCATATGTGTAAAAGCCACTTATAGTCTGTGTCCTGCTGTGAGTTTCAAAATGTGTGCGCAGGAAAGTTTAGTTCAAAGCTAAACTTGCTCTCGGAGTGCCAGAAACCCCTTTTTCTTCATCTCCGAAACCCATTTTAGAGTTTTTCTCCTTGTTTAGATCGATTTGCATCACACACACCTAGTCTAGGATGTGAAAAGCTAGTCAGTTGTTCCTAACCCTTGTCAATCTCCTGCTATAGCTAGAAAGTATGCAATATTATCCAAGACTTATTTTCCCTCCCTAGAATTTTTCCTCTTTAGCGGGGGGGGGGGGGGGGTGGTGGGGAAGCAAATCTCCCACATGACTTAAGTGAGATGGGAAGCTTAACACACAGGGCATTGTGAACTTCCATCCTACCATTCCACAGTGCAGAGCATTATAACAGCAACATGTTGTATATTGGGCTGACTAATGAGTAACACCTGTTTGACCATTCCCACATTTGGGTGGGTTTCATTTAGTTGATTTATCAACTAGGTCTGTAATGAAAACCCCATTGATCGCAACCGAACGGGGTTACTGGACTATAAACAGACTTACGATGGAACTCACAACATCACACACAGAAGAGCTAAATATGTGAAATATCCTCCAGCAATGGAACCAAAATGTTATTCTACCGGATCTATAAAAACAATACAAGTCCGATCATAGTATGTTTAGTGTTTTATATGTAGTAAAATAAATAGCTTTTGGAACTGCCATTGCTAAAGGTTAGAACAAATCTGGTAAGCAGTGTTTTTAAAGGAATACTCTCGTCATGAAAAGTTGTTTGGCTTTCTTTGTTGGTTTGTAAACACATGATGCAATGACCTAAATTACATTGAAGCATCACCACTTTGGGCTGATCTAAAAGATATGCTGGAAAATTCTGGTCAGCACTGAGTTTGTGCAGATTCGCTTATATTGATCTGAGCCACATTTTCCAGTCCCCCAGTATCTGTTCTGCTCCTGTGGCACCAGCCTTAGTGACTAGAAAATATATTTTTAGGTATTTTCCGCCAGGAACAGATGGAAAATCAAGGACCAGTCAGCTAATGCCACTTTTGCACATTTTCTACTGGCCTGTTACAAAGTCTGCGACCAAGTTGTCGTCTTGTATTTTCAGCTGAGGAGCAATGTAAAGTATTGGGGTACTTTTTTTTAAACTATGGAAAATAATAACATCCAAATTTGAAGCTGCTAGATATTGCTTAGAGTATACATTGATCCGTAAGTGAATTTTCAGTTGTTTAGTGCTTGGCCAATAGGCCAAAACCTACATGGTGCAAAACAGCCTGTATTGTCCCCCATTTTTTGGTATTTTGCTTTTCTTCAGGCTCTTCATGCTGCTCCTCCCCAACTAAGAGGGTGAACAAGAGACCTGCTCCCAAATCAATGTTAATACCACTCTGTGAGTGTGAGAGTGGCGGGAGTTGCCTTTTTCTCCCTGGCTTTAGGGAAGTGACTAGTCTATATTCTGCAATTGTTTCTTTTGGCCTGATTGAGATTGGTAACACACTGCATGGGAAATTAGGGGTACCATCTATGTCAGTGTACGTAGGGGTCAATTTGCCAGTTTAGTTCTATTGCTATTTGTTCATCCTCTCTTCTTCCTCAACATGATGATTGGCAACCAAATAAAGGAGAAGTTATTGCGCATTGATAACAATCTGAAATCACAGGTTCCATAGATGAATGTGGAAGATGTGCTCAGCAATGGATCTGTGAAACTATATGCAATGAGTTATTGTAAAAGGCTGTACATCTCTACATGGTGACCAGTTTGGGAGCTGTCCATGCAATATGATATGATGGGTATTGCTTTTGCGATGGATATAGTGGTGTGACTGAAGTCTTACTGGTGATCAACAAATTGTTGATACCATAAAGCAAAATGACTGTATGAACTTTGTAGGAGGGCCATCAAAGTAAGGTTATCCACTCATACAACTAATGGTGAATGTTGCAAAGGTTTCTAATTTTGTTGTTTAACTTGTTTGAGAAATCAGTTTTTAATTTAATGCTCCTCATTTGTAACTGGTAAGAACGAATAATAAACTGACAAGTTGCTGGAAAATGACTGTGCCTGTGACAGGAGGCTGTTATCCTTCAGATATAATGTCATGATCAGCTATAATATACTTCTGTGTCAACGATTTTGTGATTCAATCGGTGTTCAGAAACCACCTAAGCTTTGTTCTGTGGCTTATGACATTAACTCAATCCTTTGATTGGTTTACACCCTTGCAATCCCCATTCCACAAATGTAGTGTTTTATCTGCTGACTGTTTAACTGAAGTGAATTTTCAGTGTATGCTACGTAAACGTTGATAACTCACTCATACCTGACCTTGTATGGCTTGAGCATCTCGTTGTCAATTCCTGTATGTGTATGCTGTACACTGGGTAAACTGGGTACCCATATTGGCAGAGCAGCTGATATTTAAAAATGGGAAATTCTTTGATGGTGATGGTAGATTTGGTATTCATTTGTCTAATATCTCAGATACTAACAGCCATATCCAAGATATATGTCGCCTATCCCATAGGTAAGGTGAACATCACTTGTGAAAAACATCCATCTCCCATGGAATCATGTGCAAGTATCAGTTATACATTTTGTGCACTGGTGGAATATATGTTTTATGGCAATATACTTAATGCTAAATAGCCATCTCTTAAAGCACTGCAGTACTATAGAAAGGAATCTGTTAGAGACTGAATCAGAATGATCTAATTGTGTGCACACAATGGAGCTTTGGTTTGCTTTTCTCCTCACACACCCTGCAAACACTTGCACAATTGTGCTCTCAAGCAGGTACTCATGGCATCATCAACAACCTTGGTTTTGGAAATGACTTCAAAGTTCACAAGTTACATAGAAGGCATAGGAGGCCACATAACATAAATAAATAATCAGAGTAAAACCTGCTGTTTACACTGACAGCAAAGCAAATTGATGAATGCTAATTTGAAGTGCGGCCACCTCACCATTCAAAGCCAACTTTATTTAGTTAAGACAGATAAGATCACAAAATACTTTTAAGTCACACAGAACTTGTGCCCTCCCCAAACACGTTAAACAAAACCAAATAATAAAAAAATAAAGCCTCCTTTATTCTAAAACAAGAAGGTTAAAAAAAGACACGTAATTAATCATGTCAAAGCACAATGTCCTATTAAAACCAGCACCCCACTGGCCTGAAAGTATTTGTCAACTTTGCTATTAGTGTCTTTATGCCCTAATGCACACTCTTTAATGGTGAAATTAATCAACTTACATCTAGGAATTCAGGGTTTTGTGAACTTAGTGTTGAAAATCATGGAATAGTTTGTGGATTCAGGTTCCAGTTAACAATTTGAGAAACCTCCAATGTTTCCAAGCAAATTCATACTTTTCCAGAAATAGGTTATAGTTAAAGATGCTGCTGGCCAAGCAGATTCTGATCCAAAATTTTTAAAAAGGGAACTCTCACGGTAAGTGCAATGAAAGTTAAGTCGTTACTGTACATCTATCCCGTGTAGTTTTTACAAAATGCCAGAGTTAAAATAATTACATTTTGAAGGCTCCACTATGGACCCTCAGTAGTCTCCTTTTGTTGAGTTAAACAGTAGAGCTAATGTTATCCAAAAAATCAGCCGAGGGCATGGAAAAGAGGGACGACTTGTGATCACTCTGAAAATAGACAAGTTGCATAAATCAGCGTTTGGGAGGGAATACACTCACAGGGGATCCAGTTAGCTGGTATCACTACATCATATATACACCAAACCTAGGAGGCACACAAGAGCATTGTGTTATGATCTGCTGTCTAGTTTTCCCTTCCTCTCTGTTGGGAAATACCTTATCTCCTCTTAGTGACTCTACAGATGGCCCAGCAGAGACTGGGAAACTGTGTAGGGAGTTGTAGGGGGGTAAAACTGCTTCCAACCACAGAATGCATTGCGGATGAATTGGTGTTACTGAACCACCAATAATTGTACTTACTGCTTTTAACCTTTGAATGTATCAATTCAATTAAAGGTCTGGGTTCAAGGACATTTTTTTCTTTATCAAAGTCACAGTTCAAGTGACATAACAATCTTCACTTATTTACTTACAAGGTTGCTGGTCTCCTAATCCAGGTTCAAGTCTAATATATTGTTGAGACTATAATTAGATAATACCTTTGACAATTGATCTTTTTATAAAATGGGGGGATCCATTTTTTGGTGTACATTACTGTTACCGTTCATTTACTGGGAAGTGGTTTGAGAATTCTGTCCGCAGTGCTAGTTTCGGTATGATTATTAGTGAACTACATTTTTCATGTAGCATTAAACACAGTGACATGTATTATTGCACATTAATTAAAACAGGAATGAAATCAATTTTTATGGGATACCTTTTTAGGGGTGTAACATTGTCACTATAGGTCCATCTTGAAGTATGTTTTGATGCTTTCCAATATGTTTCTCTAATACTCTTAGATTTAACATTGATTTTGTATAATACTTATTATGAATGTACTTTGGGACTTTAAAATGTAGAAATGCATTATTGTAAACTATAATGTAATAATACTTTTTTGTTTTTGTGTAAATATATATGTCAGCTTGGCCCAATGGTAGCACTCTTACCTCTTACTCAGAAGGTTGTGGGTTCAAGTCCCAGTCCGTGAGTTGAGCACTAGGCTGATACTGCAGTACAACACTGAGAGAGAACTGCATTGTTGAAGGTGCCATCTTTCAGATGAGACTTTAAACTGAGGTCCTTTCTGTTTGTTCAGGTGAACATAGAGCATCCCATCTCCTGACTAATGTTTGTCCCTCAACTACCATCAGCAAAACAGACGATCTGGCCATTAGCTGTTTGTGGGACCTTGCTGAGCATTTTCTCACAAAACAACAGTGACTATGCTGCAAAAGTAATTAATTGGCTGTGAAGTGCTTTGAGAAGTCCTGAGGATGTGAAAGGTGCACTATAAATGCAAGTTCTTGCTTCAATGCATACATGCAAAGTATCGACTATGATAATAGCAAATAAGTGAACAAAGCAGTTGTGGGGGGAAATGGCAGAAGTCATACTTTTTTAAAATGTGTTCAGAAGTTAATAATTACAATCATTGCTTTTAATATCTGAATGCATCAATTCAATTAAAGGTCTGGATTCCAGGACTTTTTTTCTTTATCAAAGTTACAGCTCAAGTGACATAATAATCTCAAGTCACCTAATTTTTTTGGTGGTGCTCTACAGACCTTTGTCCCTTCATTTTAGTTTTTCAATTTAAGAAAAAATCAGTTTGTATACTGGCTCTGCAGAGGATCTTGGATTGGAGCTAACATTCTCCCGTGAGTTTTTTTTTCAGGCGGTGTTATTCTCTTGGATATCTAATACTGGCTGTGTTATTCCCTTAGATCTCCAATATTGACAGATTTTATCCCTTTTTATCTTGGGTTCATTTTCCTCCTCTTCCTTGAACAAGATGGGTTCTTAATCTGAAGGTTCAGTTGTTGGTTGGAATGTAGATGAGTCATCGGTGTAGATGTGAACATAGGAATTATGAATTTTAATTTCATACTGTGCAACATCTAAGGGAAAAAATGATATAGAATATATAAATCCATCTTCGAACGCCAAAGAATCTAGAAGAAAATGGACAGAAAAGGAAAGAGAACAGACGAGGTGGACTGAAGTTATGGAATGCGTGGAATCAATTTCTATGGGGAATAAGACATCCTTTCTGAATATAAGGGATAAGTACGCGTTCTGCTGTATGGCAGGATAGGAGGGGTAGGACTCAATACTGGAGGAGGTGCAAGTAACTAGACTGCACGCCTCTGATGCTGCCAAGGTGGGTCGGAATGGAAAATTGTATCACTTAATAAAATGGTTTGTTCTGGCTGCCTTGAAAATGCAGTGAGAATCATTTATAAATGACATCTCTCTCCAAAGCTTGAAGGTTGTGAGCTGATTTTCCCAACTCTGGAACGTAACCTTGTGCCACCACTAGGTCAATGATAATTAGAGCTCTTGTGGAGAGGAGTGTAAAACACTGAAGGGATGTGAACATGCAGTAGATTTTTGAAATAAAGTGAATCACTTCACGACAGAATGGCACTGCCTTGAAAGAAGGTGTTCAAAAGTACTAACTACCTCGATGCAGATCCGACCATAAGTAGACAATCACACTTTTTAAATTAATTTCTTCTGGGTCAGATACAGGTGGGCATTGGCTGAGGCATGGTGCACTCTTTTATAAGTCTTTTTCTACTTGCCAGTACTTATCTGAAGTTCTGATTTGATAACTGACTCTGCAGACCTCTCAACCTATCCCGTGTTACTTTGAATGAAGGAGGTATAAAATATATTTAAATATACAGCAGTTTGGAATGTTTGATATTTTGCTTCTTTTTGGCCTTGTATTACTACAGAATTACATAAATAACGCTCATTATTAATTTTATTTTGCACACATTAATTCATGTTAAACTTATTTCTCTCACAGAAAGTAATGCAGCGAGACTTCCTGGACTCCATTGTTAATGTGAAAGGCAGAGCAGTGTCTTCCTGATCTTCAAAAGCCCAGGTGAGCTATGGGCAACCTGTTCTGGCAGAGCAGCTCTGCTCGGCTAAACACAAACAAAACAGGAACTAAAATGTTAAATGACCTTTCAATCAATAAACAATTAAAATTAAGGTTAAGATAACCTTAAATAAGGCTACGAAATTACCTTTAAAACTACTGTCGCCAAACAAATTCATTTCAGAAATAAACTTTCACTAGTTCGATCCTATCTTTGAGTACTTGTGATTAGAATCAAATGTAATGTAACTGGTGTGAGAGAAAACACCTGTCCAACCTTTATGGTTCAAAAAGTTGCCAAAATAGGAACAATTTTAAATTCTGAAACTTAAATACTATACCTTCATTTGAAACATTGAACTTATTCAGGAATGCTTTCATCAACACTCTGGAGTATTAACTTAGTTTTTCCAACTGACTTTGAATTAGTTAAAAATCTTGTTAGACCAGGTAGGAGAATGAGTGTAATGATGCTACTACCTTATGACATGAGCTCCAGTCATGAAGCTGACATAATCCAACAAACAGAGCTTTATTTTGTTGGATACTGAAAATTGGTTGAAGCTTTTCATTGGGCTGATGAAAATGATCAGGTATAACTTCAGTCCAAATCTGTCACTCCTATTCTGCACGTCTTATTTGTCACACATTTTTCTCAGCAGCTCCGTTACCCCAGTGTAATTATTTGCTCCTTCTGATTTTTATGCACAAGGGGTGATAAAAATTCAAGTCTTGACGGTGTTGATGGAACTGAGTCTTCTACAAGCACTGTGAAAACCCATAATGGACTTGCCTCACTGGTCCTGAGGTACAATTCATGTAGCTAAATTGGTAGTGACACTCAGACAATGGTGGGGAAACAGCAGATGGAAGATATTGAGGGATCAGGCAACAGATGCCGGTCACAATAAACTAGGTAATGGATCACAAGGTTACGGACTTACAGCAGCAGATAACTATGCAATGGATACATGTTCATCGTGACTTATCCCTTTATCCGGAAGCACAGGGATTTCCGCTGTTCCTTTGGATGTAATAAAATCCCTGTTGGGGAATTCATTGTCTTGGATCATGAAGCAGAGCTAATCCAGGGAAGACCACCAAATTCAGCATACATTACAGTAAAATGGAGAAATATTGTTCCCTCACTGCTATCAATTTTCACTGAAGGATCACCACCATAATAAAGTATTGTCATACACAGACAATTTAAAAATACTCTTAGCTGATCTTTGTAGTTTTCAATTCTCTAGAAATAACACACCTGATACATTTAAGCAAGTATTGGGTACTTCATCAACTTTGGTGATTCAGATCTTTTCTTAAATACAGGGAGGCAGATAATAAGAACTGACAGTTTATAGATTCTTCAAAAAAAAATCCAAAATAAACAAAGTCTCAGAACAGATAGGCAGAAGGATTAGGTTTCAGACTGTGTAGAGGGTTCAGTCACAGTCACTTAGACAGCATTCTTGTACGAAGAGTCTTTGTTTGTTTTTCCTGTCGGTGGGCCAAGCAGAACATTTACGATATCCGTCTTATTTTCATCACCCAGACATTTGCAGGTTAAAGTTCTTGTTTTTGGGTGTTAAAGCTTGAATAATTCATTTTTAGTTTTTTTATTCTTTGGCATGTTCTTGGCATATTATTAGTATTAATTGATACCCTCACCCAGAGACTCAGGGCAAGGGGTCAGAGGTTAAGCAATTGAAGTTGGTGTTTCTTGTCGGTACTTATGATCGGGATTCCAGGGAATTAGAGAGTGCTGGTGCTCGATACGGACTACATCTCATTAGTTTATTCGACAATACCCATTATTTTGTGCAGCAATATCTTATAACCTGCATTTACTTTAACATCTCCTTTTATTGTGAAATTAAAAGAGCATATTTAAAATTTTATTATAAAAGGTACTGTACAATGGTCTGCCACATTTAGGTGGACTCAGTTATAACATGTGAAAAAGCTGATACAAGAACCAATGGCATAAAGCAGTAAGCTTCTAGTTAGCACATTAACTAAAGGGCAACAGGTGTGGCAGACTCTGTGCTGGCTGTGGAAACAATCACCTTGGAATTTGACCAAGCAAACTAAAGCTGTGGGTGACACAGTCCTGCTCTCCACTGAAGTGCTATGGGAACAATTAGTCCTGCTGAGTGAGTGTCTCAGACGAAACTACCTAAGGAATTAATTATATACCAGCTTTGTTGACTAGTAAAGTTTGAGGACGACAGAGGCTATTGGGGACGATTTAACACCAGATTTCATGTATAAGCAAAAATGTGATATTCTAATTAATTGAACCTCTACCCCTGCCCCCTACAGGAAATTGAGGGACGAGGTATGGTGTACAGAACGGAATGAATTATTGCAGCTTTATATCGAGCTGATATGTTGATTAGTTACCTGTAGTGTAATATGTTATGTGATTTCTTCTGCCTAATTAAGAATGAAGGAAAAGGGGCCTGGGTGTCACAGTGAGTTAAAGTACTGTACTTATATGACACGCAAGTCGTGTTCCTGCTGTGGAGAGGTGCTTAGTTTCTGCTCAAAACCACCCCACAGAGGGTGAGGAAATTGGAGCATCTTCAGGTCATTCTTATGCTTCCCTAGTGGCTGACTTGAAGTACCTTTGTTATGGGTTAGGAAAGCTGCCCATCCATTCAACTGCAATCAGAACGTGACATAAAGGGGGAAAAAAAATTGGATAGGGCCTATTATTGGGCGGAGGTAGTGCGATCCGCTATTACCCCAGGTCCAATGACTCCTGCGCAGGCAGGATGAGACTTTCATGAGGCCTGAGGACTTATCTGCAAGCAGCGTTCCAAATCAGCGTTGAGTGAGGATTCAATGCAATTTGCACTTTCCACCAATCTCTTAAAGGCAGGTTGTCTCTTAAAAATCTCTTAAAGGTAGCTGGTACCTGTTATTTGCCGAAACTAACAGTCTGCTGTCTGCACGGATTCTAAACGGAGATCAGACATCGCACATGCAAAACACAGATGCAGCTCCCGTCCGTATGTTTACAAACTGATGAGTTATGTTAAAACATTGAATAAAGGTTGCGCACTATTAAATCCCACATCCTCCAATCTGCATGTCAGACATCACCAATCTGCCGATCTGATTTTGTACCAGGCCTGCGAGAGTGCGTGCACTAAGGTTCTCTGCTGATGCACTAGGGGTCTCGGTGCAAGAGGTGGATAGAAGGGAGGACATGCTATATCTGGGGGGGTGTGGATAAGAGGCCCTCCAGACATACACCCAAAAGGCAGTAGGAGGCAGCGGGAGACGAAGTCAATGCCAGGCGCACGGCATCATGAACATGGATGCAGTGCAGGAAGAAGTTCAATGCTTTGACATGAGTGATCAAGATGAGTGAAGTCAACTGTCAAGTGGCATCTTCTACCAGCTGCACCACTAGCCACATCCACTGCTCCACGCACTGCACCCCCATCACCCGCCTACCAACAAACTTTTTCCATCTGTACTCAACTCTTCCAATCAGATGCTTCCTCTTACCCTTACACATTACCACTGTTGCAAGCCGCCCACCCACAACTCACAGGCCACACACACTGGCAGCTCTTCAACCATGACAGGCACACGCCCTGCTTTCTTGCAGGAGAAGGTGGCGCATATCAGGAGGCAGTAAGTGGCAGTGGCATTTAGCCCCTCGAGCCTGTTCCGTCATTCAATAAGATCATGGTGGACCTGTGACCTCACTCCATATACCTGCCTTAGCCCCATATCCCTCAATACCCTTGGTTCACAGAAATCTATCAATCTCAAATCTATCAATCTCACAATTGAGCTGGCATCAACTGCCGTTTGCAGAAGAGCGTTCCAAACTTCTCCCACCCTTTGCGTGTAGAAGCATTTCCTAACTTCACTCCTGCACGTCCTGGCTCTAAATGTTAGGCTATGTCCCCGCATCCTAGTATTCAAGTCTAGGAGACCTCCAAAAACAATTACAAATGTCTCAGCAGCTAGAAGCAATAATCCAGCCACAAGCCTGTGAATCCTGCATGGTGCCTTTAAATAGCGCTGGTGGGGGTCCTCCAGGCACTCTAAGACATGTTCAGATGGAAGGGGTTAAGATTGTGCATTGAGTTGAGCGTTAAGTCCCAAAGTGGTGTCTATCACTTTAAATCAGCATTGCACACTGATTTTATCCATTTTTCCTTACTTCCTTACATGCTTCCGGCGTTCAGTATTTGTGCATGTGCTAACTCCACACCAAGATGGCATCCGGTGCACGTCACGCTGGAAACATGCATGCGCAGCCAAGTCGCCATCTTGATTGTTGGAGAGGCCGTATAGCACCGAAACAACAGGCGCTACACGGCCCAATTTAGTGCCCATATAGTCTAAGCCACTTGTGAGAAAATGGGGGGATTTCATATCTAATTTTTTTTAATATATAGTTCCGTGACCTGTGTTAGATTCCAGGCCGGATTGAAGCCTCCTCTTTCTGCTGCCTATAATGGTCCAAAATGAAATGAGTCTGGGCAATTTCAACTTGGGTATTGGTTCAGCAGAAATTCATAGTCTCGTTCAGAGGCCACTGTGGGCAATGGAAAAATCCCCTCTGCTTTAGCAGGAAGTGTTCTACTGAAGGTGGGTTTAAGACACAATGAAAGAATCTAAAATTGTCAGACAAGAGGCACTTTAGTTCATTTTGCAGCATTGACTCTGTTCACTTACCACCAAACCAATTACATCTCATCTTTGGCTCCGCTGGATTATGTTACACTGCAAGTGGAAAAGCGATTCCATCATCACAGACCAGTCACAGTGAAGCATCTGAACAAGCCAAAAATAAAGTCCTGGTCCTGTATAAACTAATTAAGTAGTAATAACCAATGGTAGAGCCAATCAGATAATTGCATCCTTCACTTAAATGTAAACCACACTTTGCAAAACACAGGAGGTTAAGATAATGGTCTTTGAAGTACTCAGATTTTTAAGCAGTAGGCTGATGCCCTGTAACTTTAGGGTTAGTAGGAAGCCTAGATGAAGTCACATGGAAGGTGAATATGATTTCAAAATACTGGCACACTACAGAAATCTGCAAAAAGTTTAATGATCAAAGGTTTCAACATTAAAGTGACTGCAGTGTGTGCATCGATATCATTTTATTTGAAATTAAAGTTTAAATGTTACTCACCGATCTAATGTGTTGTATAAACAAAGTATGCAGTGAGGAGCAGTAGCATGGATATGAATTATATCTCACTCGTGGCACAGGCTATGACTTGAGAGTAACATAGCATCGGATTAGCCAATTTGTGCATTATAAATCATGGGATAAATTTGACAAATTGGCACTCCTGGTGCAGAGTTTTGTGCAACGGGAGCTCATTGGGAATTTGGGTGAAGAAGTCAGTTGTGACCTCCACACTCGTATTCCCAATATGCACTCCTGTTGTGCAAAGCTCTGTGTTGGGAGTTCTAATTTGTAAAAATTTACCTTCACATTCCATGGTTCACCATCATTTATAGACTACATTTACATTTAGGCCTTTAGATCAATTTAATCACACAAAATGTTTATGGTTTTGAAAAACCATGCATTACATAGCAATCATTGGGGTTACAGCGTAAATCACAGAAAGTTCAGATCTAGATGCAAACATACGGGGCATTAGAAATATTGGAATAGAAGAAAGCCATTCACCCTATCCCCCTGCTCTGCCATTGTGTTAACCATGTTACAAAGTAGTTATGTAACAAAATGCAAGGTATTATACTCTATGATGGAACCTTTAACACCTAGGTTATAATGCAGATAACAATACAGAGATTATGAATGATTGTGAAGTGATTCTGTTTGAGAACTATATACATGTCACAATTATTCATCTTTAGCTGCAGTCAGATTTTCTACAGCATTAATCATGCAGCAGTGACCAGTGTGTGTGGATTAACTGGTGTTTAATGCACTTCAATACTAGTTTGGGCCTCCTCTTTTAGTTCGGGCTCCAACCAAGCTGGGCACAAACAAAGCTATAATGTATGCACACCTTCTCATTCATTGCAGCTTAATTAGACTGCAGAACCATCGTCTTATACATGAGCAGAAGTTGGGGAAACTTCAATCCACATTTCTACTGAGTGCACTGTGGGGATTTTGAATACATTTCATAAGCTTTTTTAAAAAAATTCTGAAAATACAATCACCAGTTACTGAATAGATTAAAAGAATTAATTAAAGATATTTTCGCACAGTGTGAAACACGTGCCAATGGACTGAATTAAGTTATTTTCTCTATTGTGATAGGTAAGATCAAAATTTGTTAAATTCTTCAAAAAAAAAGAGAATATGTGATTGCCAAATTTAAGTAAGAGTAAACCACTCCATCACTTGTCAATTAGAGATGAACGTGCTAGCCTGAAAACAACTATTTGAGTGTTTGAAAACACCCCACCTGATGGCATCATCATAGAGCATCAATGTCAAGTTACCCACCACATATCTGATCTGACCTGTGGCTGCTGTGCATAATAATTTCAGAAAGAAAGTTGCAATGCAAGCACACCAGCCAATTTGTGAGATGAGCCTTAAACAAGAATATGGTTTAAAGAGGCAGAGTAAATCCAAGTATCCCTTTGTTGCATCCTTGTTAATTTAACCTACTTAAACTGCACATCAAAACTGGCAGAACATAAATCTACCTTGCAAGCTTTGATTTCAAATAAATTAAGCTTAGATACTGATGTGATTTTTTTGTGTTTGTGAGTGATTAATTCCTGGTTGGCAATTGACTTTGACTCAAATAACATACATTTCCTTTTATCTGATTTAACGTAATCCAAATGCACAACAATCATGTTTTCCTTTTGCTCCATTCAACCATCACTTTCCTACTATCCCACATCTCATTTATTATTGTCTTCAGAACTGTACAGGTGGATCAGAGCCACCATCCAGGAATGCAAAAATCGAGGAATAGATTGAGATTATTGGGTAGGAGAAGCAAATCCTCAAAGTTTCTTTCTCAATCCCTTCCCATAATTAATTGCTCGAATGGTGGCAACCCCGCTGTTTCCATTCTTTGTGAAACTGGTTATTTTTATATGTAATATGTGTGTAATGTCAAAAATATTGTGGATACTATAGTGGAAGTTATTGAATATGATGTTGACTCCATTGGTAGTGTAAGAATTAGTGAGATATACAGAACTAGTGAGTTATACAGGTCTCCTTCACAAGTAGAATAATATCCAATGGCTTTCTATGCAATCTTCTATTTGATATGTTCCTCCCTATCTCTATGACCTCCTCCAGCCCTACAACCCTCCGAGATCTCTGCGCTCCTCCAATTCTGGCCTCTTGCCCATCCCTGGTTATAATTGCTCCACCATTGGCGGCCATGCCTTCAGCTGCCTAGGCCCTAAGGTCTGGAACTCTCCCTAAGCTTTTCTGCCTCTCTACCTCTCCCTCCACCTTTAAGACGCTCCTTAAAACCCACCTCTTTGACCAAGCTTTTGGTCACCTGTTCTAATATCTCCTTATGTGGCTCAGTGTCAAATTTTGTTTGATAACGCTCCTGTGAAGCGCCTTGGGACGTTTTACTATATTAAAGGCGATATATAAATGCAAGTTGTTGTTGTTGTTATTTAACATTACCTTGTTAAAACAAATTAAAACAAACTTCCCTCTTTACAAAAAGTACAGTTTTGGTCCTCTTCTCTTGCTCAGACTGCAAGTAATGGTCCAAAGTACTTGACAGTATTCATTACCAAGCACGGGTCTCAGTAGCTGGTACCCGGTGGGTGATTGTGGAAGATGTTTGTGTGATTGGTTATTACAGTCTGGCGGGAAGATTTGTCTTGTGGGATTTTATTCAGTGGGTTAGATGTGAAAGCCATAGTTTAACAGACATGTTAGATAACACCCATTTATCACGTGATGGTGCTGGCCATGTACAAGCTATGCAGTTTTAATAGACAAATCCACATAGAAGGGAAAAACACGATGTAATGTTATGAAGAAATCAATGAGATTCTTAATAGTTGCAATAAGATCATGTGAACAGCCCGAGACAAAACAGTGCACAAACCAGGGAGCCTTACTATGCCTGGCTGTCTTCCTAAGATCGTGACAAATCCAACAACAACAAATTGCATTTATATAGCACCTTTAACATAGTAAATGTCCTAAGGCGCTTCACAGGAGAAATTATCAAACAAAATTTGATGCTGAGCCACATAAGGGGATATTAGGACAGTTGACCAAAAGCTTGGTCAAAGAGGTAGGTTTTGAGGAGCGTCTTAAAGGAGGAGAGAGAGGAAGAGAGGCAGAGAGGTTCGCATAAGAACATAAGAACATAAGAAATAGGAGCAGGAGTAGGCCATACGGCCCCTCAAGCCTGTTCCACCGTTCAATAAGATCATGGCTGATCTTCTACCTCAACTCCACTTTCCCACTCGATGGCCATATCCCTTGATTCCCTTAGTGTCCAAATATCCATCGATCTTGGTCTTGAATATACTCAATGACTCAGCATCCACAGCCCTTTGGGGTAGAGAATTCCAAAGATTCACAGCCCTCTGAGTGAAGAAATTTTTCTTCATCTCATCTCATTCAGGGAGGGAGTTCCAGAGCTTAGGGCCTAGGCAGCTGAAGGCATGGCCGCCAATGGTGGAGCGCTTAAAATCAGGGATGCGCAAGAGGCAAGAATTGGAGGAGCACAGAGATCTCGGAGGGTTGTAGGGCTGGAGGAGGTTACAGAGATAGGGAGGAGCGAAGCAATGAAGGGATTTGAAAACAAGGATAAGAATTTTAAAATCGAGGCATTCCTGGACCAGGAGCCAATGTAGGTCAGAGAGCTCAGGGGTGATGGGTGAACGGGACTTGGTGCGAGTTAGGAGATGGGCAGCAGATCATGCGAACAGCCTGATATAAAACAGTGCACAAACCAATGAGCCTTACTGTGCCTGGCTGTCTTTCTCAGATCGTGACAAATCCAAGTAACACAAAAGCATGATGTAACCTTGATTGCTGATACCTGTGAAGTTCAGACTACACAAGCCAACAAAAGCGATACTATCTCTTTAATCCAAAACAAATACGTTACACTAGCCTCCAGCTGAGCTGTGCAATGTGTTTCGAATGAAGACTTGAGGCAGTATATCTTTACTGTAATGTTTTTGGAACAAGCTCAATTCATTACAGACAATAGAGCCCCATTGAAAGCCGAGCTTTACAAATAAGTTGACATCTTCTGAAACGTACGATTGAATTACTCAGAACTGAAAGGCACAAAAAAAAAGCTGCCACTTCCAAAGGTAATATATGTGAAGGGCTGAATTTGGACAATGCATGTGTGTATGTGTGTGAAAATGATCAATGGAGCTCGAAAGACAAGTAGATCCGGTGTTCCTATTCCACAGGGTTATGAGGAAGAACCGGTGCTGCAAGAAATCCATTTTGTATTTCTCTAATGTAATGAAAATGGACCTGTCCCTAAACCACTCCGCCTCGCTGTCTCTCTCTCCTCCTTTAAGACGCTCCTTAAAACCTACCTCTTTGACCAAGCCTGTCCTAATAGATCCTTATGTGGCTCTGTGTCAAATTTCATTTGATTATGCTCCTGTGAAGCTCCTTGGGATGTTTTACTACGTTAAAGGCGTTATATAAATGTAAGTTGTTGTTGTTTCCTAGTGATATTTTCCTTACTTGGCGGATTTTAGTACATATCAAGGTGAAAGGTGATTGTACTTGTGGAGGGGAGATGGAACCTTATTCGTTTTTGTGACTGTTAAAGTTTCGGGGATTTAGGTACTCTCCCCTAACAGTCGAGCACCGATTCCCTTTGGTGGACCTTTGCTCCCTATGATCCGTATGCTGCTCTGATTACTACATTCCCCAATCAGTTCAGACAATAGTTTGCAAAAGAACTCGTGACCTTTTCAATAAGACCTGTTTTAACTCCGTATGTGTCAAAACCGATACTTCTTGGAAATACCGAATTATCTCTTTCTCAGGTCAAATCAAATAATATTTTCCGCAATCTTCTGAGTAGCACAGGAGATTGTGTCAACACGTCCAATAATAATTCATCTATAAATTTAATTAAAGACAGTATACAGATTGTTAAAATTTGCAGGTCTGCCTAATAAGTTACAAAATTAATTTTCATGTACATGTCAAATATACAAGTCACTACTTGGAACAAACAAAATCTTTTTAGTCACAGGGAGCATCTGTTAATTAAATCAATAAACTGGCCTGATGTAGAATCAGATTAAAGACATCATTTGAACATTAAATTCAAGGAAACAAACAATGCAGACAGACTCGAGCATTGCCCAACAACAGCATTAAACATGCGCAGGTGACGTGTGGCACAAAGTCTAATGCTGTACACAGCTGCCTGTACATTACTGTTTACATAGATCAGTATTCTCTTTAGTTCATGATTTTCTCTATCAATTCTGAGGTTCAATTCACATCAGTAACTAGCCTGATTTTCATCCCATGTATTTGAGTGTTTACAAGGTTTATGGAAATACAGATAAGTAAAGTTTTATCATTTGCTTTGTTTTCTTTCAATAGCCAAGGAAACAATCCATCCGGCCCTGGTGACTTATCAACTTTCAAGGATTCCAGTCCCTCTAGTATTTCCTCTCTCGTTATGTTTACCTTATCCAATATTTCACACCTCACTTCTTTAACTACTACGTCCGGATCACCTCTGGGGCAAGTAAGAATAGTAGATGTTACTGTTAGTGTTGCACTGTCATCCATTGATTTCAGTGTATTGGGGTATGATAGCATTACCAAGTCAAGAATTTTAATATATAAACCAGTTGATCTCCTGTGATGTTGTACACGGAAAGTCAAGACCGATTGCCGATATAATTCAGTCTCCATTTTAACAACAACTTGCATTTGTATAGCGCCTTTAACATAGTAAATGAATCAAGGATCTTAACAGGAGCCTTATCAAACAAAATTTGACACCGAGCCACATAAGGAGATATTAGGACAGGTGATCTAATGCTTGGTCAAAAAGGTAAGTTTTAAGGAGCGTATTAAAGGAGGAGAGAGAGGTAGAAAGGCAGAGAGGAAGGGAATTCCAGAGCCTTGGGCCTAGGTAGCTGAAGGCACAGCCGCCAATGGTGAGCGATGAAAATCGGAAATGGGCAAGAGGCCAGAATTGGAGGAACGCAGAGATCTCGGAGAGTTGTAAGGCTGGAGGAGGTTACAGAGACAGGGAGGGGTGAGGGATTTGAAAACAAGAATGAGAATTTTAAAACTGAGGCGTTGCTGGACCTGGAGTCAATGTAGGTCAGTGAGCACAGGGGTGATGGGTGAATGGGACTTGGTGCAAGTTAGGATACGGGCAGCTGTGTTTTGGATGAGCTCAAGTTTATGGAGGGTTCAAGGTGGGAGGCCAGCCAGGAGAACATTGGAATAGTCATACTTCTGGCCTTATATTTAAATAATACTTTTGAGATAATGTTATTATTAATAGTTGAATAGCAAAGCATATTGCAATTTGGGAAACAGGGATGTAAAGTTGATTGGGGCATGGAAGTTTTTCTGCATTACAAGCTAAGGAGCCAAGTAGAGAAGATAAAAATAGATAACGTTAATATACAAATAAAAAAGAATTTAGCAGAAGGGATAGCATGCAGAAGGAATAAAATGAATAGAGGAGGAAAATCAAATCAACCAGTTGGAGGCAGGGAAAGGACTGATAAAAGAATGAGGTGTTACCTTGGAAAAAAAATCAAAGGAAAAGAAACAGCATTAAATATGAGCAAAAAAGAACATGTATTACAATGATCAGATTGTGCGAAATAAGCTGAGGGAATTAGAAGCACTTATGTCATAGGAAGATATAAATCTAATAGCACTAACAGAAACTTGGCTGCAAATTGTTCAGGAGTGGAAAATAATAATATTGGGTTAGAATATTTTTAGGAAGGATAGAACAGGAAATAGAGGAGGAAGTGTGGCAATCCGAGTGAAGGAGGGAATACATGTTGTAGAAATGATTGCTGTATACAGAAGAGGTTCGAACAGTCAATGTGGTTAGAAATCAAAAGTAAAAAAAGGGATTGTTACATTAGTGGAGTTGTATTGTGGGAGGGAAATGGAATGGAACATTTGTAGACGGAGCAGGGAGATGAGTTGGAATAACAAAAATATTATTTTAGGAGCTATTAATTATTCATTCAATGATTGGGACAGAGAGAGTAAATGGAAAAAAGGGAATGGAATTCATAAAATGTGTGCAGGTCTCCTTCCTCAAGCAGTATGTTTGTAGACATTGCTAGATCCAGTTATGAGTAATTAAATATATCAAGTGCATGAGATAAACATTGGCAAGCATCTCTGGAGTAGTGACCATAATATGATAAGGTTTAAGATCCAAATCGAAAGGGGAAAAGTTAGTACAAAAACAAAGGCACCAGATTGGAATGGGGCAGATCTTAGAAAGATGAGCAGTGAACTAGCTGAAGTGAGATAGATAGTGAAATTGGCAGACAGGACAATAGATCAACAATGGGATATTTTTAAAAGGTAGATTGCAAAGGTGCAAAATAAATATATACCATTAAAAAGGAGACTACTTCAAATTTCAAGATACCATGGATAAATGGAAGTTAGAAACAAATTAAAAGAGGGCATGTGATAAAGGTGATAAAAATAAGAGAGAATGAGAAAATAAGGAAAAAGGTTAAGAAAGGGATAAGGAAACCAAAGAAGAAATATGAGGAGAGAATCTCAAAAAACTTCAAAAAGAACAGCAAAGTATTCTACAAATGTATCAGTAAAAATAGAATTTTTAAATATGAGGTAGGACCCCTGAGAGGGGAGGATCCTGAATGAAATAGGTTATAGACATTATATTTCAGGGTTCTATTGAGAATGGGTGTGTGCCACAGGATTGGAGAGTGGCCAATGCAATACCCATTTACAAAAGGGAGAAGGAGCTAACCCAGGTAATTTACAGGACAGTTAGTTTAACATCTGTGGTAGGGAAAATTTTGGAATTTTTAATTAAACATGAAATTATTAAGTATCCAGATGAAGCGAAAATAATTAGAAACAGACAACATAGATTTCAGAGAGGAAGACAGTGCATGATCAAACCTGATGGTGTTCTTTCAGGAGGTGACAGATATGATGCATGGGGTAAATGCAGTGGATGTGGTGTACATGGACTTTCAGAAAGCCTTTAACAAAGTACCACACAGGAGACTATTGGAGATAGGGAAGGGATAGCAAATTAAAAACTGGTAAGGGAGGAAACAGAGAGTAGGAACTAAGGGCAGTTTATCACAATGGATTGAAGTTACTATTGGTGTCCCACAGGGTTCTGTTCTGGAAATATTTCTATTTCTCTTCATTGTGTACATTATTGATTTGGATAGAGCTAGAGGGAGTGATGACCACATTTGCAGATGATACAAAAATAGGAGACACATTAAATCATTCTGAGGGCCAATGAGAAATTGATAAGATGGTAGAATGGCAAAAAACTGGCAGATGGAATTCAATATCAGTAAGTCTGAGATGGTACAGTTTGGTTAAACAGCAAAATAAGAGCCATGATGTGGAGCCGGTGATGGACTGGGGTTGACAAATGTAAGGAATCTTACAACACCAGGTTATAGTCCAACAGTTTTATTTGAAAATCACAAGCTTTCGGAGGCTTTCTCCTTCGTCAGATGACGAAGGAGAAAGCCTCCGAAAGCTTGTGATTTTCAAATAAAACTGTTGGACTATAACCTGGTGTTGTAAGATTCCTTACATTAGCAAAATAAGAATTATACTTGGAATGGAGGAAGGCTGTGTGATGTGGAAGAGGAGGCATATTTAGTTGAGATGTAATGGTGAATCTACATAAAACCTGAAAGATCACACTGTGGGCAGTTGTGGGCTCCACACTGTAGGAAGGATGTTGAAGCATTAGAGAGGACATATCACAGATTCACTAGGGTGCCTCCTGGTATGTTTTTTAAATGTTTTTAAAAATTGGAACAATGGGGCGGTTTTCATTAGACTAGAGGAGATTACTGGATGATTTGATAGAGGTGCTTAAAATAATATAGGGATGGGACAGAGTAAAAAAAACGCCTGTTTCCAGTGTTGTGAGGTCGACAACTAGGGGACATAGATATGAGATTGAATGTTAGAGATTTGGGTCAGAGAACAGGAGAAAGCTTTTTTATACAGAGGGTTATGAGGCTTTTCCTTTCTCAAACAAAAAAAAATGTGTCAAACATGAAGGAAGTGCCCCTTTAACATAATGAAAATGGACTGTGGCCTTTAGCTACATTTCTCTGTTGTACCTCATTTGAAGCTCTTTAGGTAAGGATTAATGCAGACTTTACATTTTATGGATTACCAGCAACATCTGGTGCACTTCACAGCCCTATAAGCTCTTATTTCAAACTGATACATCAATGTGTTGTAGACAGTCAATCCATTTTGTAATACTTAATTTAGCACTATTGTGTAAACCAGCTATTTTCAGCAGCCCTGCACGAATTTAAGACGATCACAAGTTTGTGCCTGAACATCAGGCAAGGTCATTATTATGATGTATTTTCTACAATCAAAGAACAAATGAAGTAATTTCTGTGTCAAATTCTTTGCACCAAAGGAAAAATGGCACACTGGAGACCCAGAGGCACAAGTCAATTACAACCAATTTAGAATGATATGTTATTAACGCTGTCTCCTTCTAGGTTCAAAGGTTCCATTTGACCACATAAATTTAATCACTTGCACTCAAGTTATTCTTTTCCTAAAGCCTCACTTCTGTGCTTATAACAAATAAGAATGCACCTGTTTCAAAATGAAGTTCTGCAGTTGTGCAATTTTTAAAAGACATTAGTGAGGTGCTTTTGTGCTTGAACCTTGCCTATTTTGTGCTTGTTTCTAGTTCTTTAATAATGCAAGTACACTTGTTCGAGCATCTTTTAAAGGTTATGCATATATATAAAATCACTAATGTATGTTAAAGTTGCACAACTGAATTGCATCTTCCTTCATAGCTGAGGATGATGTGAAACGTAAGGAGTCTAATAGCTACATGAAGGTAAGAAAAAAGAGAATATGATCTGCTCCTAGGTCTTCACCGAAGCTATTGTTTAGGTGGAAACTGGGAAATGTGTGAAGGTATCCCAATGTGGCTCACCCTCTGTTCTCGCTCTGTGCAGAAGTACCAAATCTCCATGGTATAGCGGTGATTGGTAACTCGCCACATGGAGAACTTCTACCATACTGTGCCATTGTATGTTTGTTTGATACATCTTTTGCTGCCTTAATATATTTTCCTCTGATAACTTTAGCAAAAAAGGAGATCTACATGTGAAATGGAAGCCTCTATTTTATACACACTGCTACCTTTTTTTGCTGAAATGAGCTAGGAGAGGATAATGCACTCCTTATTACTTAATTCCTTGTGAGTGAGGGATTGCCTTCTCTTTTTCACCCTCGCACCACCATCCCAGAGCATCTGCAGAAAGAGAAACCTAATCCCAGAAATCTGTCAGGGTGTCTGGTAACAAGAAAGGCAGAGGCATCCAACAGTAGGTGAGGAAAGATTTAATAACTGTGGGTAGATAATAAAAATTCATGATGCAAGTAAAGAATCATCAATCAGTTGCTGATGCACACTGATTTATCTTAAAAGTTCTGCAGTTGCGTAATATGCACACTATATCATCCAGTGACAGAATGGCTGCCTTTCATCTCTGAGACTGTGATAGAACTAAAACACTGGTGGAATAGTGACAAATAGAGATGTCACAAGCAGAATGTCATTGAAGATAATAGATGACGGTGAGTGTGATACAAAAGAGGTTAAAATGTTGAATTGATTGGTGTGTATATATTAAAAATAATTATGTTCGGCTCAGTTGTCAAATTCACTGTCCAGTTTCAAACTAGGCCTGGGTCTAGTGTCTGCACTGAGTTAGCTGATCTCAGCTGGGACAGTGGTAGGAGCTCTACAATTGGCACCAGCGCCCCTTGGCTTGGGGGGGATGATGAATTAGTCGGGAGTTCCTCTCCCGATTTTACCATCCAATGACTCTCGCTGAAAGGTGAGCATGTGGGAAAGTTGGGTGAGGATAGGATTGGGCTTAGCTGCGATGTCTCCTACAGTAAAATAGATGGGCACTTTAAGTGAAGAGTCAGTGGGCTGCTGTGGAACCATACCCCAGCAAGAACCTACACCTTCAGAAAAATAGGAGAGAAAAATGAAAAAAAGAGTAAGGCTTTCTTTTTCAAGCCCACATCACTATCTGCACTTAGACTGCTTCAAATGGCATATACATTCAACAAGATGATGTCCATCTCCTGAAACAATGCAACCATGGTGTGGGGGTTAAAAGCCTAAATGGATGTGATATCAAAGGAAATGGTTGTGTTTTTTTAAAAATGTAAACTTTTTTGATGAGTTGATTTCCCTACACTCTGCACTCCCATTTTCAATAATGCGACCGTGACTGAGAAGAGTTGGAAAATTGGAGGGAAAGTCATATCTGGGCCATTCTCGTCAAGTCCATGCTTGGGGCGAGCCTTCTCCCAGCTAGGAGTGATGCATGTTATTAGGAGACTAATGGGAGAATAAAAAGGCGAGAGTTGTTGGCATAATTGGCAAAAGAATCAGAGGGGAGATGAGGAGAAATCTTTCTATGCAGTGAGTTATTGTGACCTGGAATGCGCTGCCTGAAAGGGTGGTGGAATCAGATTCAATAGTAACTTTCAAAAGGGAATTGGATATATACTTGAAAAGGAAAAAAATTGCAGGACTATGGAGAAAGAGCAGAGGTGTGGGACTAATTGAATAGATTTTTCAAAAGAGCCGGCACAGGCACGATGGGCCGAATGGCCTCCTGTGCTGTATGTGATTCTACGAGTTAGCAGCGATGGAGAACTGAACTTTTTTTTCACTGTCAGCATCAAGCACTCCCAAGTGCAGCATTGTTAGAAGCAGAGTAAAGCTCCCACTAATTTGCCTCAATCATATTATTCAACTCCTAATTCAGAAGAGTTATTACTAATGTGACCATTTTCCATTTCCCACACCAGCCAAGCTTATGGTGAATTTAGTGCTCAGTTATGGGCAACTTTTCCAGTGTAGACTCAGACCCATCAGATATTTGGCTGAGACTGCCCAAATTAATTTTGTGTAAGAGTTTCACAGCTGGCAGTGAGGAAAATTTTCCTCATCAGTCTTGACTGGATTTGAATCCAGGTCACAGAGGTGAAAGAACATTAATCTAATTCACTATTCCACCCAATCCTCCCCCATTTTGTTCTAAAATATCACACCACTCCTGACAAATGAACACCATCCATGGCTTTGCATAAGAAGAATCTTGCACTATTTTATAATGGATACAATGGGACTACACTGTTATTTGCTCGAAAGGGACAACATGTTTTGCAACAGTTCACTTTAATAAATTTAAAAGTTATTTTACACAGATAAAAACAAAATTAGACATTCATCCTCTTTTGTTTTCTTTTTGTAATTTTCCCTCTTTTTTTTCTGCCAATTTTCTTCCTTCTTATCCTGAAGTTGTTGTATCCTTGTTGGGGTATGGTTCCATGAATGCCAGCCCAGTACCTATGGCACCATCCCCCATTGAGCATAGAAACTGAGCATCAATAGGATATGTGACCACAGTAAGGCCTAATCCTGTTCTTGTCTGCTTTGCTCCCCTGCCACGCACGCATACATGCACATACACACACATATACACATTCACTTATATACGCATATAAGCATACACGTCCAGCAATACCAACTCAGCAAGGGCCATGTATCAAACCTGGGATATTCATTCACTTTTGTGAAAAAGAAGAGAAAAATAATTTATTACATTGCAATCCTGCATTGCAGGCAATCCTTGAGAAGGTATTGTACACATCCATCTGATCTGTAAATTTATAATAGAAGATATTTTATATATATATAGCAACTGTGCTAGTGTAGAGATTGTACAATTTGTAACTCAAAGGAAAAACAAACGTATGCCAATCTAGGCATGTTCAGTACACGTCTTTGACATAGAACAATAACACGTCAACCTACTCCTGGGTGTTTTTTTCACCCTTCCTTTCATTCTATACAGGAATGTGATGACTTGGCACAAGGAAAAGAAAAGGTCACATCATGGGCACGATTTTAAAATACCAGCAGGCTGGCAGCAGGGTGGTCAATGGGCGCGTGGGTAACTCGAAAAATAAAACCTTACCGTTCCCCACGCAATCGTGATTTAATTGATGGCCCTTAATGTTGTTTCTGGGTTTGGCGTCTGAAAACTGTGCAGCGGGTGGACTGCGCACCCGCATGACCTGGTGTCAGCTGCAGTGTCTGGATTTAAAGGGCCATTGCATCAATGGCTTTTGCTGCACCAAGGACCAACCACGCAGAATAGAACAGCAGAGGGGCAAGCCAGCTTCAAGATTCAGTGATGCCTCACTTGAGGTGCTGCTGGCTAGGATGAGGAAGAGGAGGGAAATATTTTACCCGATGGACAGGTGGAAGCGCCCTGCCTCTGCCACCAAGAAGGCCTGCCTTGAGGTGGCAGAGGAGGTCACCAGCAGGAGCAACATCTCCCGCACTTGGGTGCAGTGTAGAAAGCGCTTCAACGACCTAATTAGTTCACTGACACCCAAAATCATTCTGCACTGCCAAGACTACTCCATCACGTTGCACCTCACACCCAGTTAAGGCTCATCGTCACCTTGCCTTCACATCCTGAGCACTTACTCACCTCCCCATTTGTGACCCCACCACTACCACACACCCCAATCCTCATCCAATGTGATGTCTGTGTCTGATACTCATCCTCTGAAGCATCTCTTTCATGGTCAGCCTCACCCAAAGCAATGCATTCATCGGCTGACCACTTCACCATCACTCACTCACATGTCCGTACTTTCTCCCCTTGTCGGAGAAAAGAGCGCAAAATGCAAGGCAAAGGGCGAGGACTGGAGGGGGGCCACAACAAAGAGTGGTCCTCACAGCGACGGAGGAGGAGGCCCTGCAGGTCAGCCGCATTCTCGAGCGCCTGTCCGTCGGGGATGCCGAGACTGGCATCCCATAAACGCCTGGTGACATAACTTTAATATTCATCACACACAAAATGAATTGATATTAAGAATGATTGACATGTTGAACACCTCAGTGTGCTCATCGCAACATTACTCATATGTGATGATGCTTACTAATGCCTTCTGTTCTCTTCCAAGCCCTTCAGTGTTGGGAGAGGGCGATTCCTCAGAGGAGCTCCCGTCCTCTGAGAGTGCACTGTCACATCTTAGTGAACCATCCACCAGCGTAGATACTCACACCTCGGTGGGTCCTAGTAGTCAGTTGGTTGGGTTGGCACCTGGTGAGTCACCGCATAAAAGTGAGCACGAGCAGACACTGGTGCCAGGGGCAGCTGTGAAGAGTCCGCATCGGTGGCCGCACTCCTCTCCAGGCTCTGCTCAGCTGGACACAGTTGCAGAACCCCAGAATGGCTTACAAATTAGTTCATTCATGTCCTGACAACGGCTGTGTGGATTCAGGGTGAACAACATTCTGTTGCCTTAAACAGGCAGACAGAAACTTTACAACTGAGCTTACAAGGCATGAGACATGTCCTCCAAACTGTTGTCCAGCAGGGTGGCAGGAGTGATGTGGCCCTGGCCCAAGAGAGAGATGATGGCGAAAGGGGACATGGAAGTGGGGTCGCCACTCAAAGCGCTCCCACGTCTCACCCGTTGCCCCCCCTCCCCCAACTAGTACCCACGATGCTGCTTCCTCTCCAGGTGGCTGTGTCTGCCCCCGCCAAGCAGACTTTGGCGGGGCCCTCATGGGCTCCAAAACCCAGAGGACGTAGGCCAAAGCATCACAACAGTCAGGGCATGAACATGAGCAACCTGTCACTACCTGTGCTACAGCCACAGGGGATGCACCATGTGGAAATAGTAGGAAGGGAAAAGCTAAGGTTTGGTGATCACAAAGGGTATGCACAAGGGTTTTTGACATACTGTCCTGTTTTTCATTTATATTTGTTTTTTGTTAAATTCACATCAAATGTTATCATTCTCACCACTACCGCCATGTCTTGCCCATTCTTGACTGCTTTTTGTGATGGCGCCCTTTCATGTGCTTCATCTTGAATGGCGAGACTTGATGCCACCCAGTGGGTGACTTTTCAGTGGGAGTATGTGCAGTTGTAGGACTGTTTTGTGAAGGGGGGTGGAGATGCTGGTGTTGGTGCTGCTCTTTCCAGGTGGTCTGAGGACTGGACTATCCTCACTTTGCAGATGTCCTTTTGAGAATTGTTCAAATATTAGTGACTCCCTGGCCTCACGAGCAGCCAGATGAGCCACTGTTCTGCCGATAGGTTCCTCCTCCTCCGTGTCCTCCTCCTCCTCCTCCTCATCCTCGTCCTCCTCCTTAATGTTGAAGGCAGATGTGGATACTGGATGAGGGCATGGGGCCTCATCAACCAGTAACCGTCTTTGTTGTGCCATGTTATGCAGGACACAATAGAGGACTATAATTCTACCCACTGTCGCTGGTGCGTATTGAAACCCTCCCCCAGACCGATCCAAGCACCGAAATCGCACTTCAGCAGTCCTATCGCATGTTCAATGACAGACCTGGTAGCAATGTGTCTGTCATTGTATCAACGCCGTGCTTCGCTGATGGAGTTACTCACAGGTGTCAGGAAGTATTCCTTGTCCCCGAGGAGCCAGCTCTTAAGACTGTTCAATGCGTGGAAGAGGGCGGGATGTTGGATTCCCGCAGAATGAATGAATCATGGCAGCTGTCAGGGAATCTTGCACACACGTGAAGAAATCTTTTGCAGTGATCACAAATGAGCTGAGTGTTGATGGAGTGATATCCCTTTCTGTTGATGAACAGTCCTGGTTCGTGTGGAGGTGCTCGGAATGCTATAAGCAATCAATTGCACCCTGCACCCGTGGGAAGCCAGCCAGAGAGTGGAATCCCACTGCCCTCTCTGTCTGGCTGAGGTCGTCCATGGGGAAGTTGACGTATTGCGGCGCCCTGCAAAACAAACTGTTGATGACCTGCCTTATGCACTTGTGGGCAGGCGACTGAGAGACCCCAGCGATGTCACTGGTGGCACCCTGGAATGATCTGGAGGCCAAGAAGTTGAGGGCAGTGGTCACTTTAATTGCCACGGGCAATGCGATGCCACCAGGCCCAGCTGGGAGCAGCTCGGCATGAAGGAGGCTGCAGATGTCTACGACCACCTGGCGACTCACTCTCACCCTTTGTAGGCACTGCTCCTCAGAGAGGTCCAAGAAGCTCAGCCTCGGTTTGTAGACCCTCTGCGAGGGTGTAGTGCCTTCTGCGACATCTGTTGGTCCACTCTCTGCTCTTGTGCAGGTCCCTGTGGCGCACCTCTGTGTGGTGGAGCTGCAAGAGGCGGAAGTGCACACCATGCCTGGTGAGGATGGTGATGTTCCTCGTCCTTGTATGTAGTGGTGAATGTAGCCATCGCGCCCCCTCCATCCTGATGGTGTCAGTTTGAGGGGGTCCAAAAAGTGGGTAAATATGTGTAAACAGAACAATTCTGAGTGTGAACCAAGAATTTTCACTCTAAACACAAAGATCTCCCAGTCAAAAGTTTGTCTGAGAGAACTGAGTGCCCTGCTGCAATAACTCACCTTTTATCCCCATCTGTCAAACAGGGATTTAAACGGCCAAGTGGCTGCCGGCTGCAACCCGTCTAGTTTCCCATGGCGTGCTTCACACAGCACGGGAAGCACGTTGAGGCAGCGTTGAAATCGCTTCCCAGCATGATTAATGACATTAATGAAGATTCCAACAGCTTTAAGTACTTTAATTCCTGGTTTAAATATCGTCCCGCCAGCTTCAATTGCCCAGGCTGTTTGATGCGTGGAAGAGGGCCGGGATTTTGGATTCCCGCAGAATGAATTTCCGCTCCGGAAATGCCTGATTTTGTTTGCCCCTCCTCCCCGCCCCCAAAGCACCAGAACTTCAAAGTTAAAATCGTGCCCCATGTCTCTTGCCATGGTGCATGCCCTCTGATCCCTCATGTAAATGTTGTTCTCACTACGCCTGCTGTTCAGGAGGAAGTTTATTTAAAGAATAACAGATACCTAAGAGTGACTACATGACTGAGATCTGATTTCACAGTTCGGATGACATTTTAAAGAGTGAGAGCAAAATTGGAGATTTTCACATACTTCAGAATATCAACAACTGGATGGTTTTGTGGTTTCATACCACTTATTTAGCATTAGATAGTAATTTCCTGATGGCCCAGTGAGTTTACACAATTCGTGATCTGTATAAACCGGGAAGGTTTTGGGTTTAATTCCTGATTTGTTCTGAGTTAGATGATCTCAGGCAGGGTGATTTTCAAGATAGGACAAGTGGCAAGGGAGCAGAGTTCGTAGTGGAGGCCAAGTGCAGGCAATTTGGGACTAGCTTAGTGGTATAAACTGGGCTACATGGACATGTTGGGCCGAAGGGCCTGTTTCCATGTTGTAACTTCTATGATATGATTCTATGGTGGCTGAAGATTATAACTGGTTTTCCCAATGCTGAGCTAAAGGAAGTTAAGACTCATCCAAGACTGGATGTCAGACAAGCAATCTGATAGCACAAAGGTAATGGAAGGAGCGAGAGAAATGGTGGAGAGGTAAAGCTGGGTGTACATGTGGGAGGTGACCCTATGTCTGCAGATGTTGTTGCCAAGGGGAGAGGAGGACACCAAGGATGATGCATGGCGGACTCTGGAGGTGATGATGCAAGAATGGGAAGAGAAGCCATTGCTGGAGATGCTCAGAGAGCAATCGGATAGTGGAATGAAGCTAGGGCAATCTCAAGGATCTGGACAACAGGAAGACATTGGAGGGGGATGATGATGGATATATTTCTCCCCCAGTGGTGTTCAGGTGGCTGGCAGAGCGCACCAACTGGCCGCCCGGAAGGCCTGGTCCATTTTGAGGGTTGGGCCTCATTAAAATATAGTCTGCAAGCTAGGATGGAAAAGGAGCGCCTTGGGGCAGCCTGCTGGCTCTGGGCCACTTTAATATTTGGCAGGGTGACCAACCTCTGGGACCAGGAAAAGGTAGGTCCAGTGGGGGGGCTGGTGCATCAGTGGCCCCGGTTGTTTTTGTGGCTCCTGGAGGAGCACTCCTGGTCCTCCTGGCTCCATAAAAATAAATAAAAACTTACCTTCTGGGCTTCTCTTTGGCTGGACCACCAGCTGAACCTGTGCGGAATGTGCATCGCGCACACTCTAGCCAGCTGAGTCCTAAAATGGCAATATACGTCATCGGACCCTGATTTTCATCTTGAAAAGCCTACCACCTGACTCAGGTGGACATTCCTGCCAATCAGCTGTCAACCCTTGGGAAGATAATGTCAGCAGGAATGGGGTAGTAAGTCATACCCCACCATTTTCAGGGCGCTACCACCCCATTTCTGCCAGGCGGGAAGCCTCAAAATCTCCCCCTAGATCCGAGGAAATTCCTGGTCAGTATTTTAAGGTGAAAAAATCAGTCTGTACCACACTGATAAACAAATGATTAAATCTTTTGTTTTCTTTGTTTGCAGTCTGCTTATTCCAATTGAGTTTTATCATAAGACTAGAACAGTCCAGTTTTTCAGTACCTTTTTTGTGTTGGATCATTTACTGTCAAGTCTTTCATGCTAAACAAGTGAGAGACAGAAGACTAGCAGTTGTCTGCCCACTCATTTGATAAACTGACATGCCAAGGATAAATCATGTTCAAAGCTAAGGAGTTCAAAGGACATGGTGCATGAGGTGTAAATCTTTCACTTCATCATTTTACTCATGCAGAACTGGCCTGCTGGACTCAGAAAGGTAGCGAATCTGCACACTGGACATTCCATTCTCACTTCACATGGACAGCAAACAGACTGGGTCCTGAAGTTTGAGAATAAACAGTGAAAGACATTGAAGAATGCTTTTTAAGCTGAAGTTTCCCCTTTGTTTTGGACAATGGTATTTGGGATGTAACTCCCCCTCGCCCCCCGTCACCACCTCCCAACGAAGGGCAAATATTGAACTACTTCTTTAACATAACTAAGCCGTTCAGTACTTTTTTTTGATTTGGCACAAATGGGGAAAGAAGGTGGAAATAAAATGTTTTTTTTATTTGTGGTGCTTTTGCTGGTTATAATGGTGAGGTGGCACATCTGAAGAGTTGTAACAGTGAGAGGCAAAGTACACAGCACCGATATGGAAACACATGCTTTTATCTTCATTTATCAGCTGTACATGCAGATATTTACTGGCTCCCCTAATGGTTTATTATATCAAGATCCTGCCCAGTACAATACTAAGATATACAGACCAGAAGGTACCAGGTTAAACCGATAGCCTGTGCTGCATTAGCTGATTTTCTTTCTAATTCAAAAAATATGTCCTTATGTTTTGTGAAGTTGCTGTACAGTTTAGTTACACTGTACTTTCAGGAAAGGACAATGACACATTGAGATTGTTGGTACAGTTAAGAGTAAGCTGGGAACTGCATGCTTTGGGGGTCAGGTTGATTTGGTGGCATCCTTCAGATTCAGCCTAGCTGGAGAGATTTCCAGGGTCATGTCTGCACAGGGATCTCACAGGCTCTGTGTGGGGTTTTCACAGTCTAGTTGAACAGAAAAGAATCTTTCCTAGCTTGTCACCATGTTCCCAGTTAACCTATTGTCACTGTCCTGTTGGGCAGTTTGGGTCTGTGATGGGTATATTTGGGTAGTGTAAAGAAAGGAAAAAAAGAACTTGCATTTTATATTGGACCTTTTACATCCTCAAGATACTCCAAAGTGCCAATGAGTAGGTTTCCTAAAAAGGGCTCCGACTGCCTGGTGCTATGAGGGCTCCAGATACCATCATACATTGCCCATTCTGACTGGCATCTGTCCCACTAGTATTGCTGCATGAATCTCCTTGTCTGATATTGGGCAGTCCAGTGATTGTGCTTCCTCCTAAGAAAGCCTTTTGGAAGAATCAGGAGAAGGCAGATTTGGCAGAGTAGTGGGATGTTGCCTCAGGAAATGCCTGCAACTCCGAAGTGTGCAATGATGCATAGAAGTCTGCAAACTCCATCTTGATCTCACTTAGGTCTGAGGTTAGCTGATCCTCTTCGTTATTAATTAACGCCACAATTTTGTTCTGCACTTGTGGTTGTAATGTGTTCTCCGGGGGTTTCCCTGGTTTATGCCTTGTTTGTAATACTGTATCTCTCTTTGGTCCAGACATGGTAGTGTAGTGGTTATGTTACTGGACTAGTAATCCAGCAAGCCTGGACCAATAATCCAGATAACATAAGCTCAAATCCCACCATGGCAGTTTGAGAATTTGAATTCAGTTTTAAAAATTTGGAAATTAAAAAAAAGCTGGTGTCAGTAAAAGTGACCATGAAGCTGTTGGATTGTTGTAAAACCCCAACTGGTTCACAAATGTTCTTTCGGGAAAGAAATCTGTCATCATTACCCGGTCTGGCCTATATGTGACACACCAATGTGGTCGACTCTTAACTGCCCTCTGAAGTGGCCTAACAAGCCATTCAGTCAGGGCAACAAGGGATGGGCAATAAATGCCGGCCTTGCCAGTGATACCCACATCCCGAAAATGAAAATAAAGATGGAGCTGTCTATGAGCATCCGATGGCAGTCTGGTCAGTTTACAGAGTGTGATCTGTGGACATCAAGGGACAACAGGATCAAGCTTGACTTGGTTGTGATACCTTCAATGGAAAAAATAGCCTGCTGACATTACTCACTGATACAGGTGATACTAGGCGCACACATGGAGAACAGTCACTTAGATACTGGCACTTAAGGAACCATATTTCAGCCTGAATCAGTGCCTTGAGGAGAATAAAATTGAGGAAAATGTACACTGACTTTAACAAAAGCAGTCATCAAAAGGGATCTAGCTTAGTTCGCACAGAACCATCCTATAAGAGCCATGCTATTGAAGGGGATAATTTTCTGTGGAATTGTCAACTGTGTGATTGATTGGACAGGCGGTTCCACAGGTGGACTTCACAATTGCTTCTTAAGGCTTAAGCTGAGATGAAAAATGTGCCTGACTGACCCATCTTCTTTATGTCAAGTAGTCAGCTTCAGGCAAGTGAGTACCAGATAAGGGAATGTTTGTGGTAAGAGAAGAGAAATTTAATCCACACTTGCTGCATTTAATTCTGTTAACCAAGTCATTTAGTTGCTAACAATTGTGAATCTATATTTTCACATTTACAGTCCAAATTACAGCCTTCTGTCATATCTCATGACTTCTATTGTTCTGATTATCTAACAGGGTCCATAAAAATAAGAGATAACTGCATGAAACCATTTATATTTTTGAAGGTTTTAAAAATACCTCCTCATTTTAAAGGCACTATAAAAATGCAGGTTGTTGAATATAAGTAGATCAAATTGCTAACCTTCAGGAACATTCCTGCCAGTATGATACGGGTGTGTGGAAACTGAGAAAATGGATGCCTGCCAATCCCACCTGCTTATCGCTGAAAGCTCCCTGTTATGTGCAATTTTCCTATCGGGCTTACATGTGTCAAAGTGTCAAAGTTTCATCATTAAACATACATGCAAATGAGGACATGGGGCAGAATGGGAGCAGTTCCCAATCTGTGGACAGATGTCCTGCCCAGGATTGGGGGGTTCTGACAATTTCAATGGGCATTAAAGGTATGTGGAAGAGAGTTCTTAAAGGTGACAGTTTTTCTTGGATTATTTGCTGGCTTGTAGGAGTGGAGTATTTTTAAAAGCAGAACATGTACAACACGTTAATGTAAATGGAAAAGCAGCTGATTATTAGCTCCGATTTTACCCCAACCTTCCCACCTCCCAGTGAGAACAGGACGGGTTCAGGTTGGATGACTGATTTACACCCCGCTCGATTTTCAGCTCAAATCGTTTGTAAATCGGGATGTAAATCAGGTGTCTAACCCAAACCGATCTCATTCCCGCCAGGCGGGTTAAGTTAAAATCGGGGCTGTTGGAAAGCTAACTGTCAATAAAGCATTCACTAAATGTTCAGCAGTACAGGAAGATCCTTAAAGAAGAGGGGATCTGTAAAGTAGCTCCTGGTACACTGAATTTCATTCCAGTTCAGTGAATGACAAGGCATCTAACTGCAGGCCACAGAGTTTGGTGCCATTTGTCATCTTAAAATGAATGTGTTTTGCTCTTAAAGTTTCCCAATCACTGTACAATGGTTGCGATGGTGCAAGATGAAAGTAGACATGCCCAGAAGATCAGCAGGTGCCAGATTGTTCCCACATGCCATTATACCACTATCTGTATCTGCAGGCCCTGGGACACCTACCTAGAAATGACCACGTGCAACTGTTTCTACAGGTTCCAGGTTAGCGTGCAGACAGTTGCACCTCTGTGTGATCTGCTGAACGAAGACTTGCTGCCAACTTCTACCATAAGATTGGCATTGCCAGTGACAGTCAACTATTCTGCTTCTGCTTCCTTTTAAGCTAGCGTAGGGAGCATCTGCAGTGTCAGCCAATGCTCACAAATGTGTCAAACAAGTAATTGATGTATTGTTCAGCAGAGCCAACACTTTTATTTCCTTTTCCACTGAATTGCAACTGCAATTCCACCCCTCCTCTTCTACCTGTTTACTGTTTACATGCCAATAGAAGACTTTTGCATTCCCTTTTATGTAGGCTACCAGTCTATTCTCATATTCTCTCTTTGCCCCTCTTATTTACTTTATTGCCTCCTCTCAGAACTTTCTATATTTAGCCTGGTTCTCAATTGTATTATCAACCTGACATCTGTCATATGCCCCTTTTTTCTGCTTCATCTTACTCTCTATCTCTTTTATCATCCAGGGAGCTCTGGCTTTAGTTGCCCTACCTTTCCCCCTCATGGGAATGTACCTAGACTGTACCTGAACCAACTCCTCTTTAAAGGCCGCCCATTGTTCAATTACAGTTTTGCCTGCCAATCTTTGATTTCAATTTACCCGGGCCAGATCTGTTCTCATCCCTTTGAAATTGGCCCTCCTCCAATTGAGTATTTTTACTTTAGAGTGGTCCTTGCTTTTTCCATAACTAATCTAAACCTTATGATACTATGATCGCTGTCACCTAAATGTTCCCCCACTGACACTTGCTCCACTTAGCCCATCTCATTCCCCAGGACCAAATGAAGCAATGCCTCCTTCCTCGTTGGGCCAGAAACGTACAGGTCAAGAAAGTTCGCCTGAACACACTTCAAAAATTCCTCCCCCTCTTTGCTCCTTACACTATTACTATCCCAGTCTATATTAGGATAGTTGAAGTCCCCCATTATCACTACGCTATGGTTCTTGCACATCTCTGTAATTACCCTGCAAATTTGCTCCTCTGTGGGGGGGGGAAGAGAAAGGTCAGGAGAGCAATCGCGATAGAGGATTCTATAGTCAGAGGAGCAGACAGGAGTTTCTGCAGCCGTAGACGTGATTCCAGGATGGTATGTTGCCTCCCTGGTGCCAGGGTCAAGGATGCCAATGAGCGGCTGCTGAACATTCTGGGGGGGGGGGTGGGGGGGTGGTGGTGGGAGGGTGAATAGCCAGAGGTTGTGGTCCATATCGGTACCAACTATATAGGTTGAAAGAGGGATGAGACCCTGCAGGCAGATTTTAAGGAGTTAGGAAAGAGATTAAGAAGCAGACCTCAAAGGTAGTAATCTCTGGCTTTAGAAATAGGAGGAAAGACCAGGTGAATGCGTGGCTGGAGAAATGGTGCAGGAGGGAGGGTTTTAGATTCCTGGGGCATTGGGACCAGTTCTGGGGAAGGTGGGACCGGTACAGACTGGACGGGTTGCACCTCAACGAAGCTGGGACCAATGTCCTCATGGGGAGGTTCACAAGGTGCACAAAGGATTGGGAGAGAAAGATAGCACTAGAGCAAGTAATAGGGCAGGATTAGATGGGATCAGACCAAGAAAGTCTAAGACTGGTTTGAAGTGCATGTGTGTAAACTCACAAAGCGTGGTAAACAAGGTTGGTGAGCTGCAGGCCCAAATAGCCACATGGGAATACGATGTCGTGGCGCTAACGGAGACCTGGCTCTAAAAAGGGCAGGATTGGGTACTAAATATTCTTGGATACAAGGTGTTCAGGAAAAATAGGGGAGGAAAGAAAGGAGGGGGGATTGGCAGTATTGAATAGGGAGAATATTGCAGTACTGGAGAGAGAGGATGTCCTGGAGGGGTCAAGGACAGAATCTATTTGGTTGGAATTAAGAAATAAAAGAGGTGCCATTACAGTACTGGGTGTATTCTATAGGCCACCAGCTAGTAGGAAGGATATAGAGGAGCAAATTTGCAGGGAAATTACAGAGATGTGCAAGAACCATAGAGTAGTGATAATGGGGGACTTCAACTATCCTAATATAGACTGGGATAACAATAATATAAGGGGCAAAGAGGGGGAGGACTTTTTGAAATGTGTTCAGGATAACTTTCTTAACCAGTACGTTTCCGACCCAACGAGAAAGGAGGCATTGTTGGACTTGGTTCTAGGGAATAAGGCGGGCCAAGTGGAGCAAGTGTCAGTGGGGGAGCATTTAGGGAGCAGCGATCATAGTATCATAAGGTTTAGAATAGCTATAGAAAAGGACACGGACCACTCTAAAGTAAAAATACGCAATTGGAGGAGGGCCAATTTCAATAGGATGGGAACAGATCTGGCCCGGGTAAATTGGAATCAAAGATTGGCAGGCAAAACTGTAATCGAATAATGGGCGGCCTTTAAGGAGGAGATGGTTCAGATACAGTCTAGGCACCTTCCCACAAGGCAGAAAGGTAGGGCAACTAAAGTCAGAGCTCCCTGGATAACAAAAGATATAGTGAGTAAGATGAAATGGAAAAAAGGGGTGTATGACAGATGTCAGATTGATGACACAAGTGAGATCCAGGCAGAATATAGTAAGTTCAGAGGGGAAGTGAAAATAGAAATAAGAGGGGCAAAGAGAGAGTATGAGAATAGATTGGCGGCCAACACAAAAGGGAATCCAAAAGTCTTCTACAGGCATGTAAACAGTAAACGGGTAGTAAGAGGAGGGGTGGGGCCAATTAGAGACCATAAAGGAGATCCACTCATGGAGGCAGAGGGGATGGCCGAGGTACTAAATGAATACTTTGCATCTATCTTTACCAAGGAAGAAGATGCTGCCAAAATCTCAGTAAAGGAAATATGGTTGAGATACTGGATGGGCTAAAAATTGATAAAGAAGAGGTTTTTGAAAGGCTAGCTGTACAGGAACAGAGAGTTCTGGGGTACATGTGCACAAATCCTTGAAGTTGGCAGGGCAGGTTGAGAAAGCAGTTAAAAAGGCATGTGGGATCCTGGGCTTTATAAATAGAGGCATAGAGTACAAAAGTATGGAAGTCATGATGAACCTTTATAAAACACTGGTTCGGCCACAGCTGGAGTATTGTGTCCAGTTCTGGGCACCGCACTTTAGGAAAGATGTGAAGGCCTTAGAGAGGGTGCAGAAGAGATTTCCTAGAATGATTCCAGGGATGAGGGGCTTTAGTTACATGGATAGACTGGAGAAGCTGGGGTTGTTCTCCTTGGAACAGAGATGGTTGTGAGGAGATTTGATAAAGGTATTCAAAATCATGAAGGGTCTAGACAGCGCAGATAGAGAGAAACTGTTCCCATTTGCGGAAGGGTCAAGAACCAGAGGACATAGATTTAAGGTGATTGGCAAAAGAACCAAAGGTGACATGAGGAAATTTTTTTTACACAGCAAGTGGTTAGGATCTGGAATGTTCTGGCCGAGGCAAATTCTATCATGGCCTTCAAAAGGGAACTGCATAAGTACTTGAAAGGAAAAAATTTGCAGGGCTACAGGGATCGGGCGGGGGAGTGGGACTCGCTGGATTGCTCTTGCATAGAGCTGGCGTGGACTCGATGGGCCGAATGGCCTCCTTCTGTGCTGTAACCTTTCTATGATTCTGTATCCTTCCCACTAATTAGTGGCCTATAGACTGCCCCCAGTAGTGTAATGGCACCTCTAATGTTTCTTAACTCTAACCAAATAGATTCTGTCCTTGACCCTTCCAGGACATCCTCTGTCTCCAGCACTGCAATATTCTCCTTAATCAATACTGCCTCCTCCCCTCCTTTCTTTCCTTCCCTATCTTTCCTGAACACTTTGTATCCAGGAATATTTAATACCCAATCCTGCCCTTTTTTGAACCAGGTCTCCATTATCGCCACAACATCATATTCCCATACAGCTCACCAACCTTGTTCACTACGATTCGTGCATTTACATACATGCACTGTAAACCTATCTTGGACCTTCTTGTATTGTCTCTTAGTCTGATCCCATCTAATACCGTACTATTTCTTACTCTAATGCTAGATGAGTAGACGAGGTCACTGCTTCAATCACTAACTCTGTCTAAAAAATGTTTCTCCTGCTCTCTGTCCTAAATCTTTTACATTTAATCTTATATCAATGTACCCTCGTTCTGGACCCTTCAACCACTGGAAACAATCTGTCCCATCCTTTCATAATTTATGTACCTGTCAAATCACCTCTTAATTTCTCTGTTCACACAACAGCCACAAATTTTCGAGTGTTTCTTGGTGTTTGTATTTCCTCATACCAGGAAGCATCCTAATAAATCTGTTGTGTAGCACCTCGATTGTCTCAACATCCTTCCATTAATGTGGATCCCAAAACTGCACACTGTACTCCAACTGTAATCTTACTAAGGTTTATATAGATTCACCATTACATCTCAGCTAAATCCCTCTTCTCCTTCACATCTCCCAGCCTTCCCCCTTCAAAGTATAATTATAATAATTTTTTTTTAGCCAAACTGTACCACCTCATACTTACTGACGTTGAATTCCACCTGCCAGTATTTTGCCCATTTTCACCATCTTACCAGTATCCCCTTGCAGCTTCTTTTGGTACTCAGAATTATTTATTATCTCTCCTATTTTAATATTTTCTGCAAATGTGGAAACCACTTCCTTTAGCTCTATGTCAAATCACTGAGGTGCACAAACTGAAGTGGTTCCAGAATAGAACGCTGTGGGCCACCCATACTAACTTCCATCCACTCTCTCCCTTCTAACCAGGTTTTCAATACAATTTGCTACCCTTTTCCTAATTCCATACTTCTTAATCTTCTCCAATAGTCTACCGTGTGGTACCTTGTCAAATGCTTTCTGAAAGTTGAGGTACATCACACCCACTGCATTTCCCCCATGCATTATATCTGTCACCCACCTCAGTTTGTCAAGCAGAATCATCTTTTCTGAAATTTGTGTCGTCTTTCTAATTATTTTCTTCATCAAGATATTACATTTGTGTTTTTACTCATTTGCACATTGGATCTTTTTACAATAGAACAGTGTACAATTCTTATACTGTAGATATCCAGAATTATACAGTATAGAACTGATAATATTTAGAACTATGTGTTCTCTAGGATTGTTGCTCAGCTGTTTGTGTTTCTTTTCTTTCTCATATGCTCTTTGTCTATTGTTCTCTTCTATCTCTCTCTCTGCTTCTTTGTTGTTCTGCCACTCCCTGCATTGCTTCTTTCAATCCTTTCTCCCTTCTGTTCTTTACTTTCTCCCATTCCTCAGTCCCTACTTCATCAGCCAGAGCTAGTTAAAACTTAGCTGAAGTTTATTCCCCAACTTTCTAACTTTCCTACCATGCCTCTCTGATGGTCAATCCTCTTACTTTTTAATGATGCCCCACATACCTCTCTTCTTGGCTCCTTATACTTCCCTTCCCTGTGTCACTTGACACTTTCTTCTCTACTGCATGATCTTCTTGCTCTCATTGGATCTGCCTCCATGAATGTTGCTCTTACATTAAGAGCCAAAGAGCATTACTATAAGGTGAGACTATCCCATTATTCTCTGCACTGTTCACTGAGAATACCAATGCTAATTTATCATTGTAGGGTAGGCTGGGATAGTTTTGCCTCCCACAAGTGTTTTTTGACTTTCCATGGTGGTAATTTTAACTTTTAGCAATATTGTAAAACGGGCAACGTTGAATCGTCTGCTCATTATACATCCATTGAAGTCATTGGAAAGGAAAATCGGGAGAATTGTATAACAGGCGGCCGATCCGATATCGCCTATTTTACATTACAACCAAAAGTTAGAATTACCTCCACTGTGTGATACAGACTGAGAAGTAGCAGGACTTACAGATGGATCTGGCAAGAGAAGAAGATGAAGGAAGATTGGGGGTAGGGCTGGAAGGGACGGGATTTAGGCAAATTGTGTTGAAGGGGCAATTGGGAGCCATATTGGGCGGTAGGGGGGCAGGGGAGAACACCAGGCTCAAATTTGTTATTATTTTGTTCCTTTCCTGTATAACCTATTTTTTGTCAGACTCCACAAGGATGGGAGCAATACTATGTTCTCTTTTCTGGGGCCTTTCCACAATCCTCAATAGGAACAGCAACCTAATATGGAATATACATCATTATCAAATTATGTCATACTACTTCATTTTGCACAGTGCTGAAACTGCATACATGGATTTATTCCTAACTTCTTAAAAATAAAAATGGCAGCCCTGCCCAAAATATTTGCAGCATGCTTAGGATCTCCTGTTTGCAAAATAGGACCCTGTGTGCATATTTCGAAAGTTGCAAAAAAAAGAGTCCGGTCTCAAACAGTTAAAACCTCAAAGCATAGCCAGCTGGCTAATGTATAACAATACATGGACTCACCCACACTCTAGGAGTAGTGCACTCCTCTTAAGTAGCTTGAGATCCAATTAGTTCCCACACAGATATTATATCAATAACAAAGAAGCAAAGTATTTAAAGATATTTATGTAGAGAATGACAAATGGCTGGGAGCGTGTTGCAACCTTGAACACACTTCCAGCTAGCTTTATTATTTGGTTTTGATAAATATTTGTGTGCTTTTTTTTATTGAGTTCTCAATCAGAATTCATATATTCTGTTGCTGGCATCAATTTTCTGTTTGGGCTGCAAACTGCCACTATTAAGTTCAGTAAACTTTGTCGTGAAGGGTTTTACTTACACCACTACTGAGGTATTATCACTACAATTTACCTCTAAAGATAAAGATACTAGGTTGAATTCAGTGCATCTTTAGCTTGACTTGGGACTGACAGACCCAAGTTATACTGTTGTCTTTGCATTGCTCTATGATCATGGAAATAAATGCCATTTGAATTTTAATGTTAACAAAGATCTGATGAGACAACCAGCTCTTTGCTAACATTAAAGAAGGTTAAATAAATGAGATTAAAAACTTTTCAGTTGGTCTAATAGACATCCTGGGAACTTCTTATACTTTAGTTTTGCATCGCCAATAAAAATAATAACTTGCACTTATATAACTTCTTTTAATGTAATACAATGTCCCACAGCTTCACAGAGGTGAAAATAACTGGAACCAAGAATAGGAAGGAGAAGGATTCGGGGTGGTGACTGAAAGGAAGATCAAGGATGTAGGTTTTGAAGAAGCTTTGAAGCAGAGGAGGGAGATAGCAAGTCACAGTGGTGTCTGATTACCTCCTTCAGATGGTCTCACCACTTGCTCAAGTTCAATTCAGATGGCTCCAGATTTGAATTACACCACAGTTATACAACACAAAATTTGTTGTAAAACTTCCTTACAGCTGTGGTATTTCAGAGTAATCCAACACTTGTAGGTAGGAATTTTTTCAGTCTTAGTGCTGAAGCAGCAGGACCTCCGAGAAGCGAATGGATTGTATGTTGGAAGTGCGCTAGCCTACCTCACAGGATGTTATGGCCCATTGTGCACCGTGAACTGCTGGCCTGGTGCTAGGATCCTGCTGATGGTGTAAGGTGGGAAATAATGTGCAGCTGTAGCTCTATTGAAAGGGTCCACGTGACTTGTTGCTGTGCACCGCGGAAGAGCAGGCTGGAGAAAAAAACCCAGGTCTGCTCCATTTCCTGATGCTTCTTTGTAGAGCCTTCTTGCAGAAAGTGCAGCAAAGGAGGGTTGTCCTCTTTTGAATGCCAGAACACCCTTCTATTAAAAATGTCCAAGCAGCGAGGCAGGAGGTAGCAGATAGAGCCACCATCGAGACCTAGAAGCAAATGTGTTTTTTTTTAAATGACCCCCCAGGAAGTCTGCCAAGGCAATGACAACCAGAATTCCACAAAATCAAGGAGATGGATGAATCATCCAACTCATTAACTGTTTCTTTTCGCTCTGTTGTACCCTGACTGAGGCTACATGCTGAGTCCTCAGAAAGCAGCTCTTCCTAAGCTTTACATGCATGCCCGCCTGTTGCATGGGCACACTTTATTACTGCAACTTAAAACTGCAATCGTCGCCTGATCATTTGGAAAAGTGACTCTACAAAGAAAACTTAACACACCATTAACCTGTATAACATATGATCCAGGATGTCCACCTGCTCTCACTAGCAGATTCCAGCATCTTGCTATTTTTCTGTGGGACAAAACAGGCCATAGCAGGAGACAGCAGAGCCAAACCTGAGAAGAGCCTACACACAGTTTGGATCTCGCACACAATACGAGCAGGCGCCAGCCCCCCCCCCCACCCCCACCCCCAGACTTGCTTGTGCCAGGGAAAATTGAGGGTGTGGTGCTTGGGGTGACCAGAGAGTTCCTAGGAGCTGGGATTGTTCTCCTTAGAGCAGAGAAGATTAAGGGCCGATTTAATAGAGGAGTTCAAAATTATGAGGGGTTTTGATAGAGTAGATAGGAAGAAATTGTTTCCGCTGGCAGGAGGGTCGGTAACCAGAGGACACAGATTTAACATAATTGGCAAAAAAGCCAGGGAGAGATGAGGAGACTTTTTTTTACTGAGCGAGTTGTTATGATCTGGAATGCACTGCCTGAAAGGGTGGTGGAAGCAGATTCAATAGTGACTTTCATAATGGAATTGGATCTCTCCTTAAAAAGGAAAAATTTGCAGGGCTATGGGGAAAGAGCTGGGGAGTGGGACCAATTGCTAGCTCTTTCAGAGAACTGCACGGGCGCAATGGGCCAAATGGCCTCTTTCTATGATGTATGATTCTAAGACCAGGGCTGATATCATTCTTTCCTTGTTGCTTTTCGTACCTCTACAAACCATCTCGCACATGTATTGCGACAAACTACCAAACATACAATATTGACAATGTAAATTCTATTTCATGGGCCGCTTCCCAGCCACCATTGTCACACAAGGCTTTCCTGTTTCTATAGGTATCCCTGAAAAAGAAGCTGCAGGCCCGGTTGGCAGCCCTGAAGCCAACATCTCACAGGAGTCTGTGTCACCCGCTATACCTGTACCAGCAGCATTACAGGTACATCCACCTTGGTAGATTTAGGTGGCCAGAGTGTGTTAGGTTTATTGTGTGAGGAAGGGCAGGTGGTGGAGGCAGAAGAGGAGCAGAAACTTGCCAGCCAGAGGGCCAGCTCATGTCTAACTTCACCCGCAGAGTCCTGGGACTTCGACCATATGGGCCTGAGTTTGAGAAAAAGGTTGCTGTCTGACCACCAACATTTTGTACAGTCATTGCAGAGAACTATAGAAATTTACATGACAGATGGAGGCCATTTGGCTTATTGGCTTCATGTCTGCTCTTTGTTCGAGCAATCCAAAACAAATCCCTCTGCTTCAAATATTTATCCAATTTTCCTTAAGATGCAATGGTCCCTCCCTGTGCACATGCATTCCATGCTCCAACAATCCTCTGCATAAAGAAATTTCTCCTCATTCTCTAAGTAATAATTTTACATTGATGACCTTTAGTCATTGACTCCCCATCAGAGGAAATGGTCTTTCTTTATTCACTATCAAAATCCTTCATAATTTTAAAAACCTCCAATATATCTCCTCTTAACCTTCTCTGCTCCATTGAAAGTGGTCCCAGTATCTCATGTCTCTCCTCGTAACTATAGCTTCTGTTGACTAGAGGTCACCGGTTACGGTTATTGGCTTAGTATAAAGAGGAGAAGAGTCAATTCTCTCTTAACTCTCAATTCGCTTTATTCACGCCGTTAGATCATATACATATAGCTTATACGTCTGGTTAGATATAGACATGCAGTTTGCATCAGGTTATACAGTTTTATACCCAAACTAGGATCTAAACGCACACCCACTAGGTTTCTCTGACACTCCCTGAGTAGTCACAGAATATAAAGGATAATACCCGAAAAGGAGAGCTGACGCTGGCCAGGCATTCCATTCTCTCTCTCTCGACGTCGTCTCTACTTCCCTGATGTAGGTTCTTCCACTTCCGCGATGGTTGGTCTCCAGAGTCTTCGCTCTGGCTCCACGCCCCAGATTCTTCATTCTTATTCCGAATCTTATCTCTTCAAGCTGTGCTGTCTCTCTCCCTTTGGTTTAGGCTTGCTCGCCTAGTCTGTGTCTTCTCCTAATTGGCTCTGTCCCAAGGACTTAGGTAGCATTACCTCATTACTCCTTTTCTAAATAAGGACTTGTGTCTTATTACATCTTCTTTGTCTTTCACAAAACTTAGCTAATTCAAACCAGTTCCAGCCAGCTCAGGCCAGCGACTGAACTCAGGTTACTTCAGTTCAAAAGTTGCTCTTGCCTGTGTGTCAGCAGCTGGGAATCTCAGGTTAGTACAGCCCCTGGCCAACACTTCCCATCCCTGACATAATTCTGGTGAATCTACGCCATAGGTTCTCTATGGCTTTAATGTTCTTCCCATAATATGGTGCCCAAAACTGCACACAGTATTCTAATTGTGGCCCAACCAATGTTTTTCACAAATTTATTGCTACTATTTTACTCTTGCACTATGCACTATCCTATGTCTCTTTTGGGTAAATGCTGATGGCTTTATCTACTTGTACTCGCACTTCCAGGGAATTAGGCATTTGAACCCCTCCGTGTTTCTATTCATCCGCACTCATCAGTATCTCACAGTTGAGTGTGTATTTCTATTTGTTTTTCCTCCCAAAATGCATTACCTCACACTTATCTACATTAAATTGCACCTGCCACCTGTCTACCCAATCCACTAACCTATCTATGTCTTCCTGAAGTCTTTTACAGTCTTCCTCATTGTTTGCCAAACCTCTTACTTTTGTGTTCCCTATGCTCAAGTCCAAATCATCTATATATACTAAAAACAAAAGTGGAACCAGCACCGACCACTGGGGTACAATATTTCCAACCTTTCTCCAGTCAGAGCGACGTCTATTTATCCTAACTTCTAACTCTTTGTTTCATGTCCATCATCCAACTTTCCATTCATGTTGCCACTTTTCCTCTTGAATGAGAAGCATGCCTGAATCCAGATTAAACAGCAGTGAACTTTACTAACAATGGTGTGATATTGGAGACAATTGCATTTCATGTATTTGATATGTCATCGTGTATGATTTCTTATGATGCCTTGCCGCCAGAGATTAATTAAACGATTGCATGTTGATACGTGGTACATTCACACTACAGGGTGAATTCTGAAAGGCCTCATGCCACCGGCAACACACTTGCAATTTTCGGATATGGAATGGCTGCAGGTGAGGCCTTGCCAGTGGCGTGGGCTTTGCAAAGTTTACCCATACAAGTTAGCATTGGTAGGAAGTGATTTCGGCCTCACACCAATACTAAACACACTTAGAATACCATGTACAGTTCTGGTCGCCACAGTAAAGAAAGGATATTGCAGCTATTGAAAGGATACAGAGAGAGCAACCAGAATGATTGACGGGATGTTGAGAGTAACGCTGGTGGTAATACATTCATATATCTTCTGAATGAATACCATCCTAGTTTTCCAAGTCTCTGAACAAGCCTCTATCTTTGATTCTTGGTACCATGCATACATTTAATTGCACCTTCCAATGGCTGTAATATATTTTCTATAATGGGTGCCCAAAATGGCACAAAATTCACCCATGGCCTAACCAATGTGTTGGACAGATTCATAATCACCATCTTTCTTGTGCTCAATGTACCTGTATATAAACCCAAATCTTATTTACCCTCTTTTGGCTTTTTCGACCTGCAATCTTCCTTTTAAAGATCTTGCACTTTTAGATCTCTTTCTTCCTCCACTCCACTGAGAATCGTTATGGGATACATTTCCTTCCTCTCTTCTTCCAAAAATAGGCTTTGAAATCCTTCGGAGTTGTGTTGTTTTACAGACATAAGATGGGTGCCCAAGCGTTCAATATGGCGTGCAGCACACATGTGCTCATTTGCGCCGGAGGTGCACCGCCCCTTCATTGGATCGGAATCCTCCGTAGGCATCTAGGGCACACGCCGGAAGTATTTAGAATGCTCATTAAAATACTCAAATAAGGATTCTACCCAAGTATATCCTTTTGTGCAATTGGTCTGCCCCTGTGCCAGACTCATCACGTAATGAACTTGCAACGCTAACAGGTAACAAGGACTGTAGACCCTCATTGCAAAATTGGAGTACAAATGAACGGAGGTTGCACCATGCAAGCCCTGCCCATTAGTACTGGGTCTTAAATGGCCTTGCCAGTGGTACTTACTGGAGGCCGCTGAAAATGGCCCCAAAACTGTGAAAAGTTTGTTTTTGTGGAGTCAGATGGATTAGAAGTGTTTTCCTACTACTGATGGGAGGCTAACTGGTCTGTAGTTACCTGATTTGTCCCTTCCTCCTTTTTGGTATGGGGCTGTGACATTTTTCACCCTCCAGTATTTGGTACAAATCTCGATTCCAAAGGATTTTGGAAAGTTGAGGTTTGTACCACTGCTTCCTATCACTAACCTTGCTCGGTATTCTGCAGTGTGGACTATCTAGGTGTGGCAACTTATGAATTTTAAGGATGGGTGTTTCCCTGACTGGCCATCATAGCTTTGGTGGAAACCCTATTTGCAGCGACTGATCAGGAGAACCGCCTAGGAAATTTCCAGTATAATCTTATTAACCGTTTTAGTGAAGCTTCCTTTTTAATATTTATATTTGTTAGTTCTTTTCTGGTAGCCCTGCAGTCCCTCCTTCATCCTCCTTAGGAAATGCAAAGGTGGAATATTTGCTAAGCATCTCCAGCAGTCTTCCATTCTCGACTATAAAGCCTGCCTTCTTTGTCTCTTAGTGGCCTCATCCCTCTCTGACTATCCTCTTGCCTTTGATGTGCTTATAAAATCCTTTGATTTTACCCTTTATGTTGACCATCAGTCCTTTTTTTCACAATCTCCCTTTCTGCTTCTCTTTTATGCTTTTGGTATTTCTCCTGGGTTTGTTCTGTATTATTAGCATTAATTTTATTGTATGCCTTGTTTTTTAGACTTAATTTTGAACTAATCTTATTCACCCAAGTGTTGTACTTAAATATTTCCCACTGCTGGTCTGCTGTTTTATCTGCCAACTTTTCCATTCAATTAATCAGATGTGTCATGTTAAATCGTTCATCTGGATTAAACTAATGTGGAACGAAAGAAAAAAATAGTTGATACTCCGTAGGGAGCCAAGTTCCTTAAGTGAATAGCTGATCTTCTCTAATGTTATTAGAATTGAGAGCAATGTTTATAGAGTTTGCAGTAATATAAGATTTGTTTGGGAAAATGTTATTTTATATTTATAATGAATTGGCAGCTTAGGAAGGGCACACTTAACCTGAGTTCTACACAGGTTCCAGAGTACTAGATACATGTTTCTGTGCAATGTTCAAGATTTGTACATATTTTCAAGCAGCTAACACAACTTCATTCATCTTGTTGGCTATTTTCTATCATCAATTTGGACAAGTTGGGGATGAAATTTAGGGGGGGGGGCCAACCTCCCGCGCCCGAACAGCGTCGGAAGCAAAATTGACACCATATTGGTTCGACTGCTGTAGAGGTGTCCCTGGATCATGACCTGATTTGGACACAGTCCAATATCTAGGCCGACTTCTCTGGGGAGGCTGCCTTGGAGCACCAACCAGGGCAGGCCTCCTTTACTGTACTTCATGAAACAACACCTCAAGGTCTGAATCAGGGAATGTAGGAGTGAGGGCTTTGGAACACTATGTTGTAATATAACATCTAGCTGCAATCACATGCATCTGTTGCATCCAAGAATGCTGCCCTCTAAATAGTTGCTGCAGATGGGATTGTATGGATAATCTGTGATAGCTCAGATGGTCTTCTTCATCTTTATCGATCTGAACAATCCATTTGTATCTATATATTATTGAAAGACTTACATCTGTGTGCATGGCTTGTCTACAAAATCTAACTTCACTCTTTTCATCAGACTTTTGTGGTAAATTTTTCCATTAAAAATTCTTACGTCCTAATTTATAATGGAAACTTCCTATGTAAACTTGTCAGCCTTTAAATGTACGACCTAGCCTCTGAGAGCTGCTGTATTATCATTATGTCAGATTACCACCCAGGTTGTGAAGATGAAAATTTACTCTCGTCTCTTTCTTCCTTATGTTGAGTTCATTTTTCAAAAAAATAAAAATTAGTCGAAGCGAACAACCTCTAATTATTCTTAAAATCACCTGTTTTTTGTTGTAAATATTCTAATTACCAACAGCTGTCAGAAACCTTATCTTAAATGGAGTTATTCTTCAATTTAAAAAAAAATTGTGTTTTGGTAATATTTGTCATTAGAATGTTTACATTTTCTTACAGCTATGAAACAGAGAGACAGAGACAGAGACACAGACAGAGAGACACAGACAGAGACACAGAGGGCAGGGTTTTCCACTTCTGTGCTTCTGTGATCTCCCCCACCATTAAAGTGAAAAGGTAGAAAATTGCAGGCTGCTTAGTGTAGAAACAGAAAACTCCAGCCAGAGACACATATCCAAGAACCATTCACAAAACACCAAATTCAATGTTTAGAGACCCCTTAGAAAATCACATATTAGTATTGCCAGACATGGAATTTCCTCCCTCAATCATGCTGTCAGGTTCATGCCCCACCCTCTGCTCCTACACTGCTGCCAGATACCTGGAATCCACCAGAGAGCTAAATCTTACATTTCAAACCCAGTTGTGCCAAACTTCAGGTTTGCCTTCCAGAGTTCTGACAAACCTCAGATTAACCCTGGTTACAGTGATGCGGGATCAAAGCCTCCCCTCCCCAGTGTTGTCAAACTCTAGCAGTATTATCAAACTCTAGGAACCCCAGCCCAGAATCATTCCCCCATGCTACCAAAGCCCATGACTGCTCTAAAGTGCATGTAAAACACATTAACACATATCAATATTGCTAAATACCAGATATCAACCTCCAGTTGGTGCATCTTCTAGATCATCTTGCTGTGTATTCTCAACTAGAAAAATGGTAAAGGATAAAAATTAAATACATGTGGATAAAGGAACATATATAATATAAAGGACACTCATTTACAGTTTTCTCAAAATAATGGACAGAGTAAAAATCCGAGAATGCTATTTAATAAAAAATGGAATTTGACTTCTTGAGTCACTGTAAATCAGTGGTCTGGATGTTATCCTGTCGATGGCATAAACAACCTTATTGTTGAATAGCCCATGACACCCCATGAGCAATGCCATATTAGATATATTGGTGAAGTAATAAAACTGATGGACAGTAAAATGTCTGAACATACAATGTGGGTGTAAACTGCAAATCTGTATACAAAGAACATAAAATGTTAAATACCGCACAATCGGAAATTTTTGTGTCCTTAGGTTTTTCTTAGCATCTCAAATTGAATTTTTTGGGGTGAAGTACTGTTCAAACTAATATTATGAAATGTTTATATATGTCAAAATCAACTTTTCATGGTAAATGAACATTTGGCCACACGTCCCTTGTATGGATAATGTTCAAGTTTACTGTGAAAAATACTCAATTCTACAGGAGTTAAAAGAACAGTCTACCATAGGCAGGAATGAATAGACGGGGCGGCGTTTAGCTATAAATGCACTTTTGAAGAAACATTCAGGTGCAATATTAAGTGGATTAGTCAAAAACTACGACCCAGGTTTCCTGTAAAGCTTCTCAAAACTGAGCCAAACTGACACTCTGTTAACTTAGTCAATTTATCCTGGAGTGAACACCACATCATGGGGAAGAATATGGCCAGGCACGATGGGCCGAATGGCCTCCTTCTGTGCTGTATGGTTCTATGAATACAGGCTTCAATTTTATGAATATTTATTTTTTCAACTGTACATTCTGGAATGTGTTTTGTATTTAACATGATAAAGCTGGAGTAGAAAGATCAAAGAGTTTAGAAAGAGAAGCTAGAGCAGTGAGGCAGCTATGTGTTCACACAGAGCTGCAGGACTTTATGTCAAAGCAAATTAAACATTAATTTGACTAGTTACACTTTTGTGTAAGAGCCATTAAAAGGAACTTTGTTTATAAATATAGGTTACAGGCTATGGCCATTTTTGGCACTAGGGCTAGAGCTTGTATTTGAGAAGGGAGAGACGTGTAAGCCTCCCTCTCCCTCCCCCATTCTAAAACAGCTCAAAAGATATCTATTCAAAACATATGAAAGTACATATTTATCAGTCATCATCTTGATCACCCAAGTGGATGGATTCTATTTTCTCTATCTTAACAAGTATCCCACTAATTTAAGTGATTATACTTCTGACAAATTATATTATGAGAGAATTTGCTCGGCAAATAGAAGAGCACAATGATTTCTTTGATCATCAACCATATCTGATTTTCTGATTTTTAAAAAAAGTTGTAAAACAAAAACACAGTTGAAGTTTTACGCTGCAGCTTTTAAAGTTTCTCCCGCAAAGCAAATTTGCCATGGCAACCAACATGGGAGTTCAGGAGTTTTTGAAGCTGGTTTTCCAGGAACTGGGTTAAAAGAACGCACACTGAGGGGTTTACGCCCCTTTAAACAACCGCAGTTAGCTTTACTTTGAACTAGTATATAGCAAATGCTCCAATCACAGTGCACAGAAAGACTGTCACTGCTGTTAAGAACTGAAACCAGTTATCACACAAAACACTGAATTATGGAACCCAACAAAGCATTCTACATTTTTTATGAATCTTTTTGAACTCCACTGGCGCATTCCTTGTATTTTTCTTTCAAGTTAATAGTTCAGAATATGAAGCAACACAGCTGAGACCACTGCTAGTAATCGCTGAGACTGAATGTTAATTATGTTGTGGTGAAATGGATAGGATAGGTATGCAATGAATAACTTTTATTCTTTTTTTTAAACAAAAAAGAATGAATAATGTGTGAAAGGGCCTAAGTTCGTTGTCACCAAAGAATGTGGATGAGAATGGTCGGCGTGCTCCGATTGTGCGCCTCTCCACATGGCCTTGGAGACCGCGGGGACCATGTGCCTGCTTACCATGAAATAAACCAGCAGCCTGCGCTACTTGTGCTCTTCATTGGCAGCTCGCTTAACTGGGAGGCAGGAAATCAACATCACTGGCATCATTTAAAGGCAGCCAGCGCCTTTTAAAGGGGAAGTGCACTGTGGCTGCAATTGGCTTCATCCTGAACAGCACTGAAGTAGCAAGCAGAAGAGATGCTGGAAGGGCTCGCCGTTTTTCTGATGCAACTTTGAAGGTACTGGTGGAGGAGGTCGGCAAGAGGAGAGATCTCCCCTTACCACCCAGCGACAAGAAGGTATCCCGGCTAGCTTTGCGACAACAGCGAGGGCAGAAGTGGCAGAGGAGGTCAGTGCCAGAAGCATTGCTCCAAGACCCGGCTGCAATGCAGAGAAAAGTTCAATGACTTATAAAGAGCTACTAAGGTAAGACTCCTAACTCATATCTCTCATTACTGTCCGCTTAAGCCTGCACTACCTGTAGCCTCAGCACTTCCAACTCTTCCTACCCCTGCTTCCTACCACTCTTCTCCAATCACTGAAGCATACCTCCACCTCCTTCTGCTGCTAGTGCAGTATTCTGCACCTGTTACTGTCCTCATTATCACTTCCCTCACCTCCTCACACCTGTTACTGTCCTCATTATCACTTCCCTCACCTCCTCACACCTGTTACTATCCTCATTATCACTTCCCTCGCCTCCTCACACCTGTTACTGTCCTCATTATCACTTCCCTCACCTCCTCACACCTGTTACTGTCCTCATTATCACTTCCCTCACCTCCTCACACCTGTTACTGTCCTCATTATCACTTCCCTCACCTCCTCACACCTGTTACTATCCTCATTATCACTTCCCTCGCCTCCTCACACCTGTTACTGTCCTCATTATCACTTCCCTCACCTCCTCACACCTGTTACTGTCCTCATTATCACTTCCCTCACCTCCTCACACCTGTTACTGTCCTCATTATCACTTCCCTCGCCTCCTCACACCTGTTACTATCCTCATTATCACTTCCCTCACCTCCTCACACCTGTTACTGTCCTCATTATCACTTCCCTCGCCTCCTCACACCTGTTACTATCCTCATTATCACTTCCCTCACCTCCTCACACCTGTGCCATCTTTCACACGCCAGCAACACTATTCTACCCTGACAAGCACATCCTCGGAACATCTCACTAGGCTATCAACGCTAACGCACTCCCTTCTTTCTTGCAGAAGTGGCTGGATCAATAGCAAGGTTCAGGCAGCCATAGGAGGAGACCCAGCATCCATACACATCCTGTCCTCTCTGGAAGAGACTGTCATGGACATTGCGGGTAGCAGGCGTGTCAGGAGCATGGCTTTCAAAGAAGAGCAGGGGAATTATCCCGGTGTCCTGGTCAATATTTATCCCTCAACCAACATCACTAAAAAAATAGATTATCTGGTCATTATCACATTGTTTGTTTGTGGGACCTTGCTGTGCGCAAATTGGCTGCCGCGTTTCCTACATTACAACAGTGACGACACTTCAAAAGTACTTCATTGGTTGTAAAGTGCTCTGGGACGTCCTGAGGTCATGAAAGGCGCTATATAAATGTAAGTCTTTCTTCTGGAGAGGCTGGAGGAGAAATTACGAATTTAGGAAACGGGTCCTTATTCCAGTGCAGGACCCTCATTTTAATATTTAAATCAATGCTGTGCTCTTCATAGGCGGCCTCCAGGACCCGTCTAAAAATATTTCAGGACCAATTGATAATGGCTTGGGCGCACACACAAATCGAGCGCAGAGCTGTGGCGCTGCTAAATTCGTCCGCGTTGCGCCCATATCGTGCTTGAAAAATGGGCACAATGATGTGGAATTTAGACCCCAAAGTCTATAACAGTATTAGTCACATATCATTAACAAATAACCAATGGCGCATGCATCTTAAAACCACACACTAATTGTGTGCTTTATACCTAAACACTTATATAAAAAAATATAAAAAGATGAATACCATACCCTTACATAGAATCTTACAGCATGAGGAGGCCATTCTAGCTCTCTAAAAGAGCTGTCCACTTAGTTTTGTGCCTTTTCTAGCTCTCTAAATGAGCTGTCCACTTAGTTTTGTTCCCTTGCCCTTTCCCCAAATCCTTTACAATGTTTCTATTTCAAACATTTATCCACTTCCCTTTTCAAATTTATTATTGATTCTGCTTCCACCACTATTTCTGATGGGGCATTGCATATCCTGACTCAGCATAAACCTTCCAACCTCTACTTTTGGTAATAATCTTAAATTTATGTCACTATTCACCAACTCATTGGAGTATATTTTTAACTTAACTGCCTGGATGGGAGGCTGCCAAAATGGATTACCTGCCTGTTATAGAAATGCCTGATTTTTATTCTATTGATTTCAAGGCTACCCATCAACCAGTGGAAATAAATTTACCTTTTCAAAACCCCTCATAATTTTGAAGTCCTCCATCAGAGCTCCTCTTAACCTTCTTAGTTCTAATGAAAAGAGCTCCAGGTTCTCTAGTCTGTCTTTATAACTAAAGCCTCTCCATGGCCTTGACATCTTTCCTTAATCAAGGCGCTAAAATCTGAACACAATACCCTCAATGTCTTAACCGATTATTTGTCTAGGTTTAGCATTACCTTTGCTTTTGTTTTTTCGCTCTCCTCTTTTTTATTTCACCCTTTCTTTACTCTCCTTTTCTTTTTGCTTTCTTTCACTCTCCTCCTTTACCTCTTGCTCCCCACCTTTACCTCAATCTCTTTTGGTTTCCTCTTTAGCCTCTTGCTTTTTCCAGATTTTTCCTCATTCTATTACTGTGCTGAAGTGCCTGGCCTGTGCTGATAGCTAGGCCATGATTAGGCTTCACTGTGTGGAGAAATCGGAAGCACAAATCAATATCCTGCCACTCCCTGGCACAATGCACACGTACATCAATGCACTGGATCGATGCATGGCTCTGGCACATTGAGTCTTCTGCTTTTTTAAACAATCAGCCGATGGGCTGTTTCTATATGGATCTTGTATATTTTATATGTATCACTTGGTTTGGCAGCAGGAATCTCTTGGAAATAATATCATCCGCTTGCCTTCAGTGCACCTATACCATAGATCAACACAGACTATTATTTTGAACACACCAAAAAGCTCGCAGAAAGAGACAAACACAACACCTAATCAATGTGTAAAAAGACTAACTGCGCTCAGTTCAAAGCCCCAGTCTCTGGTCAGCCTTTTCCTAAGATATGCCCATATATTCCAACTAAGCTTTAAATATTTTACCATGTACCATACTTGTGTACTACCAAAAACTAAACACAGCCTAAATATGTAAGGAAATATTTCAAATGTGATGCTAAAATAAATGCTCTGTTTCATAGCTATTATTATTCACAATAATTTATACTGAAAAACACCACCCTTCTAGACCATGAGTAGCTCACATCTGCCAGACTGGCAATGGAAGGGAGGAGTTGTCCATCTGCAGAGACAACTGTGAGGAGGGTTTTGCTTTAGATGCATCTCTATGGTATCTGGGAGCCCTGGCTGGTGGGCAATGTTCTCAAAGAATCCACCAGCCTCACATCAACAGAGTGGGTCTGTTTCACTTCCGCTTGAATGAAATGGCAGTCTCGTGGGCTCTTTGGGTTCAAAGAAAGGAGGTTATTAAAGTTAACGATGTGGAACACACATGGTAGTAGGTACCTTATACTGAAAACATTTTCCCCGTGGTCATATTTCCTTTAATTATGAATTTTTGTTTGGCGTGTGAAATAACCCTGCAAGCCAGTTAGACGTTACACCCAGTGTTTGTTACACATTTTTTCAAAGAACTGCACACATGTGTCGATTTGCCTGTTAAAGTGGGGCCTGCTGCAAAGAGAGCAAGCTTAAGTCCAATGTAAATAAAACGTCAAACACACTTAGTTCTGGGCTCTCAAATTACCTGATTATTATCACAGTACTTATTGCAGGTTCTTCTTTACTTCAACATATTCCTTGTAAGCAGGAACAAATCTATTTGTAAAAATTTTGAGAATATACCTGAAAGAGAATTGGGCAGAGCAGTAGGTTAGCACACTGTACTTACACACCTGACTTCCTCGCTCAAGTTAAGCCTAAACTGATAGAATGAAGATCTCCACTTTCTGTTTGCTGCTGGGTTCCTACTCAAAATTATGCTTAGCATTCTCAATGTAGTTCCTAATGGGCACAGAAGTACAGCACAAAATACCCATAATTTGTCACTAATACTCTATAGAACACAATTGTTCCTGTGCTGCTGGGATGAAGAGTGAAAAGAGTCAATGCACAAGATTATTTGCAGAACATGGAAAGCGACCACATCGGGCTGAGCAGTGAAGGCCGAATATTTTTCCTTGGAGTTTTGCTTGGTGAGCCAAGAAGAACTTTTGTAGAATTTTCTCTCAGGAGATTGTGACTATGTGACCAGGTCAGTTGAATAGAGCCCATGATGGGGTAGATTGTACAAGTGATCGCCTGTGGAAGGAATGTACTTGATTGAATGAGTGTTATTTTTCTCATTCTCTTTTTAATCCATAATAATCAATTGGCAATCTCATTCAGAGGAAACATATCAATGTCTGGTGTATGAAATGGGAAAAATGTCAATCTGGTGTGGAAAAATATCACACTGGAACAATGGGAAGAGGGTTATTCTTCCAAGGTTGTGGTTGAGGCACATTGTTGAGGAAGAGTAGAAAGAGCTTTAGTCCATGTCTACCTCAGGCTAAGCCTGATTTAGCAATTGTCAGGAGTCGCACAACACCAGGTTATAGTCCAACAGCTTTATTTGAAATCGCCAGGAGCAAAGCTCCGAAAGCTTGTGATTTCAAATAAAGCTGTTGGACTATCCTGGTGTTGTGCGACTCCTTACATTTGTCTACCCCAGTCCATCACCGGCACCTCCACATCATGATTTAGCAATGTTTGATACTGGCACTAGATGCCTAAAAAAGCAAATTATTCATTCCCCAGAAGCAGCATCACTCACCTTAACTGGAGTAACAAAACCATATTCACCATAATGAATTATCTTTTAAAGAAGGCATGTAGGTATTTGTTTTATTCTTTTCCCGTGGCTCTTTAAGAGCTTTGAAATTGTTTGTCCATTTCATTAACAATAAGAATACAAAATTTTATTCAATCATGTACTAAAATCTTTTAAAAATCATCATGGAGCATTTTTCCAATAAAATCACTCTTCTTCTGATTGCAGGAGATTTTTTTTACAGTGTCGAGTCTGGTCAGACAAAAATACATAGTAGACCTTGTGATTAGAAAGCTAACACACACTAATGGAGCCCTCTAGCGGTGACACCAGCTAATAGTTTCACAGTAACATTCCCCGCTAACATGTCTTTTGTTAACTCTAAGCAAATTAGTTGCTACAAATCAAGATCAATTAATTTTGATCCTTGATATACTCGTTGATTTTGTTTTCGAGGACAAACTATCGATTTATGGTACGATTTTAGGCAAAATTCCTACCATTCTCTCTGAAGAAAGTGGTACTGTTTTACAATGCCACATTTTATACCACTCTATATTATACTGGGGGAAATAGTAAAGCTATTAGCATATTATTAACCTTCTGTCCAAAAGTGCTGTTAGCTGCTAGCGTCCACAGGACAATAACCATAAAGAGAACCCTAATGTCATCTCCTAGTGTGAATAGGAGAGAGAGATAATGCAAAGATCCAGTAAAGATTTCATACCAGCAAAGAGAAATGTATGTCTGTTTTTTATTAATCAACTAATGACCCCAAGGCACTCCATATGTATTCATTAACACAGCTGTTGTTGGGCAGGAAATGACAGTAAATGGTACAATTCACATAAGAACATTTATTCCATAGCTGTTACGGATAATGAGATTAGCACAAATAAGCACTAACTGCACAGCATGCAGGACACAGCCTTATATTCTCCACTGGTCAGAGGCCATAAAAAAAATTACTGTATATATGCACAGAAGACACAGTCTGTTAAAGGCATGGTGCCATTCAACATTTAACGGTGCCTTGTGAATGCTGTCTCACCACATTGTATAGTAGAGCAACAATCAGTAATAAATTCATGAAAATAAACAACTGCTGCTGAACCTTTGTGATCACTGGTTAAAGCAGTTGCTGGTTGGTGGGTCATTTTCAAATGAGCTGCTTCTTTTTAATGTAAATGACCCATAGGTAACATGATTGCTAAGAATGCTGTTAGTGCAATCACTGCTTGGTTTGATCAATAATTTTTAAAGGAATCTTTTTTTGTTTTGTACAAAACCCATGCTTAATGTGATCAATTTTCCATAGAGTTTTTTTGCCTTCTGGCATGTGAAAATAAAAATCCCTGCGAGAGCCAGTGTCTGTCATAATGCTGTCAAATGATCCGGTGCAGTATGACACCCTGCAACAAATCCCACGAGTCTCTATACTTGCCATGTATAGCACAACTTGCTGTAATTTGTATCAAAAGTCCCAGAAATAGTGAATACCAGTCTCTGAGCAGATTTAAGTGATAATAAATCACTTATCATAGTCAATCACATCGGCTAGTGATAATCTACATTCACAAACACAGTAATTTTGGATTGCTTGTGGTGTAATGATCATCTCTTGGTACCATTAAAGTGAAAGGTAATGATAGGAGGAAAGGATTTGCCTCTTATGTATTCCACACTGTTAACTTTTAAAAGTGTTTCTTCAAAGGGTAATGCTTAGTTGAAAGGTTCTTCCCTTATCTTCTATCATCCGGACAACTGCCATTGTATTCAAGCAGAAGTGAAGTGAACACATTCTGTAGATGTTAGACTATAGAGAGGTATGAATCATTAGACCAGTATGTCCGATAGCTCAACAGGGACTTGTCTCAAAAAAAGGACACATCTTGATCAGTCTGTAAAAAGAAATTTCACTGCTGGGCACAGTCCATAAGAATTCATCTGTCTGATATCAGCAGAGATCATCCTTTCATTAAGAAAAAGTGACTAGCATAGATTTGTAAACCATTAGATTTGTCTTCTCCTGTTTTGTTTAAACATGTTACTTTGTGGTTTTTATTTGCCTGAATTTATATGAGAGTAACCTAGGAGCACATTTGCTCCCTCCCCCGCATTGTGCCTGAATTTCCTGATTCAGATTATGGTCTGGGCAAAGGCCCTACCCCTTTGCAGGGACCAGTACCCTAAATTTGAGGCAGAAATCCAGCTTGTGCTGCAGGCCTCTCGTGGTAACCAATGCCGGCTGTGGGGCCTTCTGGCTGCTGCCCAAAGGCAGTAGTCAGATGGTCTCAAGCTCTGAGGATACATTGGATACTTGTATGTAAAAGTTTGACTTGCCCTTTAAAGTCTCCCTGCCATTGCTACTTAGCCTGCTCAGATCCTCTGTTCTGAGGGGGGGCCAGGAACAAGGGATACCAACCATTTCTTTGCACACCCCTCCAAATAGGTGGTCGGTTGGCAAACCTGGAGGAAAATCAGGCAGAAGGCTCCATTAAGCTCCCCCCACCCCCCCCCCCCCCACTTTATTGCCATGGCTATCCAATGCTTGCATCTGCTCCAGGGCCCATGTGAAGTTTAAATCCAGGTTCTAATTGATTTGCATTTATCTCAAGTTGCCAATACTAATAGACTTTGCCGTTCTGATTTAGGGTTTATCCACCAATGAGCAACAATGCTAAAACAGTCCTTTTCAATCCACAAGGCATATAAAATTCAAACTGGGCAAATCAGCAGAAAAGAACAGTAAGAACAAATAGGGCTGCATTGCCTAGGCTTGAGGGTTGGATAACCAGGACTTGGGGAACCTAGTTTGGATACCTCTGGTCTATGTCACATTTATTACCAAATGAAAAAATACCTCCGTGAAAATTATTTGTTGTTTTTCAAAAAAGAGCATCAAAGATAACTTCCTTATTTTAGTCCAATGAGATCCAGTCTCACAATTGAATGAACAAATTAATTTTAAAAATCCAAAGGATGATATTAAGTAGCCCAGTCCTCAAATGAAACCTGAAGAATTTACTCATCCTTGGCTGTTCTTCTCCTTTGACCTATTAATAGCAAGAGTTCGAGTTTAATGTTGTAAGACAAGCTGCTAGATATTCAGTGAACTGCCCTGTCATGTCACGGGGAAATGTTCAGGGTCACTTGAGAAGCAGTTTGAGTGAACAAATTGATGACAACAGAAACACAGCCATCTGTCATTGAGCGATACCGTAGACAACTGTAGGGTTTTTAATTTGACATTCTGATTCTTTGCAGCTTCTACTGTTAATTAATATGTAAAAATGAATGTAAAAATTAACAACGACCTTCCCCATAAAAAGGGTCAGCCCAGATGGGACAGCTAGCTTAATGCAATGCCTGTTGGACACGTGGAGTTATGTAAAGTTTATTTCTGCTGGTATGCTAATTTGAAAATTGGATTCTCTTAATACAGCAGCTAAGCTAAGCCTGAAATGTAAACTCTACCAAAATATCTGACCATATACAAATACTGAGTGCAGTTAAAAGGGAAAGAAACTGATGGTAAATACATTCAATATGAAATACTTAACTCCAACTATGTTCCAATGCAGCCGTTTCATTATTACTTTTCAATGTTAATAATCATTTTTTTTCCAACTGTACTAACATTTTTTGTTCTCCTTTCAGAATTCAGTTCTGATGAAGGGTTACACACCTGAATGCCATAATCTGTCTTTTCTCTTAACAGATGCTGGCTAATCTGCTGTTTAGTTCCTGTCTTTATTTTAGATTTCCAGGATTTGCAGTTTTAATTTTATCATAATATGGTCAGTTGTAAATTCATATTTTAATGGATCCTCCATAGAGCCTTGGAGTCCATTTGTTGTAAGATCCAAATAGAGCATGCCCCTCGCCAGTACTGAAGCTTATGTATTTGATCTATTTCAAGATTGGTTAGGTTCCATCTGTGACAAATATGAAGCAGTTCTGTTTTGTTTTGATCTGGTAGCCGTCCCTTTAAATCAGGCACAATACATGAAATTTTAAAAAGCCACCTGTGCAACCTCCATCTTTTGAAGGTTGTTGTAATAGTTTCCTTAGTAACAGGCTTGAGTGGAACTGTAACACATAATTTTCAAAATGATTCAGACTTTGTGATTTGTTCAGTTATGAACATGGCCAGCCTATTATTTTTTTAAATGAGACTGGCAGTTATGAATTTCCAATGAGCTTTGGCAACAAGTCAAGAGCTATAAAAGGAATGAACTGTAGAGAGTCCTTTGAGTATCGTTGAATGAAACTGTGATCTTCATAAAGAGGCAGGTAGATTTTAGCTAGCTCCCACAGCTAATAAGGAAACAGGGTGGGTATCTCTGCATCTACCAGTCATTATAGAGATACAGGTTAACATTTAAATTCAAAACCTTTTTTTATTGTTCCAATTTGAGGAGATAGATAGATTTCCAACTATAAATACATATATACATGTGTATGTTATATTATTACATATTTGCTTATTCACTGTTTAATAAATGTGCTTAATAACTTAAAACTAGGATGAGGTTTATGTGATGGTCTAGCGCATATCAAGGACTGGATCTTGTGGAAGCATAACAATAATTTCAGTAGCTCAAAAATAATCCTGATGTTTGTGCATATATTCCCAAAATGTGGGTTCAACCCAGGATTATTAATGAATAAATAAAAATAGAAAACAATGAAAATGAACAGCAAGCTAACCAGAAAGAAAAAGGCCGTATTGGCCTTGAAATTTCATGAGAACTGGCAACAAAAAAGTTACAACTGAAACATTAGCCTTTCTTTCCTTTGACTTGCATTTTCAATACATTCTGTTTTGATTTCAGATTTCAAGCACTTATAGTTCTCCTTTTTATCTCACAATTTCAGAAAGGAAATAAATAAGTTCCAAGCATCTGAAAGGGTTCATGGTTATTAAGAAGTCCTAGAAGGACCGAAGGTCTTGTCCTGCCTGAAATGCTTTACTATGTTTCTATGACTGATGTTAGATTCTTACTACATAGAGGTGGGTCTTTAAGACTGGTTTCAATCTACAAGATAAATGTCAAATGGTCAACAGGTACTATAGACCAATATAGTTTATAGCACCATGTTGGAGTTTATGATTGAGGTCAAGTGCACTGGGGGGGAAGCTGAGAGAATGAACAAGCAAAACACTCAAGTAGAATGCCCTCAGTCATAAATCTATGTCTAATACTACAATGCATATCTAACACATTCTGCCTCCAGTACAGGGCATAAATTGACAGTACTTGGATATCACTTTTAGTTGTTAGGACGGGATACAATAAGGCAAAACCAATCGGTTCTCTTGGAATATATTATTATTTCTACATTCGTGTTTTGGAGCGACGGAATGTAATTAGAGACTGGTTGATTGTGATGGTACGTGGGCTGCTGGCTTACATAGAATTACAAAGAATATACAGCACAGAAACAGGCCATTAGGCCCAACTGGTCCATGTCGGTGTTTATGCTCCGCACGAGCCTCCTCCCTCCTCTCTTTATCTAACCCTACCACCATAACCCTCTTTTCCTTTCTCCCTCATGTGTTTATCTAGCTTCCCCTTAAATGCATGTTAGTAATAATTTTTGTAATTAGTCAAAATGAAAAGACTTAACTACCCTTACCCCCCCAAAACTGGTCAACATAAGAGGGCAGTGCTATGTATGCTCCATTTTCTAAAAAAGGATTTGTGGTTATTCAGGTGTAACTTTTCTGTTGCCAGTTTTGAAAGATTTCCATGTCCCCCCATGCATTAATGGCTATTACTATGTGTGAAATTTCTCTTGTAGAAAACATGGATATGCAGGTCCCGTTAACATTTTAGTAAAAGGAATCTGAAACTGCAAGACTGTTACGAATGAATTTGTATCCATAATCGTCAATCCCCACAACAGGAATTGTACAGACAGAAGAAAGTTGCACAATTTGCTATCCTGACTCAATATTACTCAGTCTTGTAGTTGGCCAGTAACCGACATTGGACCTGACTGACCTCGATCGAGCTTAAAAGAGAATACTGTGATCACAGGATAGAAATCCCACTCTGCAGAAATGGTTCTGCCAATGGTAACAAATGGGAGACTGGAAAATTATGACATAATGCACACTGCACCAGTTCTCACCCCATTTATTCTGCTGGTGGTAAATAGTTCTCATACAAAATGTTTGAAAGCTTCATCACTTATACATAATCTATGTAAATGCAAACTTTGCTATACAGGCCTCCATCTTCTGAGAATTAGGCAAATGTCCTGCACTAAGTTTGCCCATTGAAAGCGGGCATTGAAGGTGAGCAATATTATTGCATGTCAGGAAGCTCTTAAAGGTACATTGCCATTTTTTAAAAAAGGACATTTCTCTGTAAATATGGATGTCATGTTTCAGGATTTTTCCCACAGAAAGTATTTGGAAAATAAATACTGTTAATGTTGGGTTTTTAAGAAAAGTATATTCTCACATGTTTAAAAAAATACATTTAGATGAAACCTGCTAATATGCTAAATGGAAATAATTTTCCCCATAGACTAAACAATAAGCACTTTGTTAGCTTGTTTAGGTAATCAAAAGTACACCTCACACCCATTGTGTTGGAAAGTCCTTTGTTCCCTGTTTCTGTGAACGGATGGAAGATAAAAAGAGGGACAGGTACACTGGGGGAAATGATTTTTTGAAACTGGAAAACTGCAAGGCCAGTCAGATTTTGTTAAAGGGAAATCTGAGCACTTCTGCTGAAGCAATGAGGTTAGAAATTCAGAAAGATAGTGAGAAGCCATCTTGTTTAAGTCAAGTAAGAAACTAATTTATATGGGGAAGTGTGGCATGTTCTTTATTTTGTATTATTACACAAAGTTAAATAGTATGGGTTGAATTAACTTAGTCTGGTCACATTGGCTGTATTGTACGTTCACCTTTTTGTGAAATAAAGTTTATCGATTCATATCAGGCCGTGTCTCACCAGGTGCGAAAGACACAAATACATGATTCAGTTCACAACGGGTACCATTGTTACACTCCCGAGTTGTGCTATCATACAAGAAGATCTAGGACAATATAAGCCAATTCCCACAAAGGTAAGGCACTGAGACCACTTATGGAAGTGACTGACACAATTGGGTCCAAGAAGGTAGCTACAGTAGCCACTGGAGGAGGCTTTGATTGTAGCCTGACATGTTTTACATAGGCAGTTTCCATTACAATTGTGGACGTAGGAATTTATAATGGAAAAAGTTGACAGGTAGTTCATGTAGTTTTAAGGTTTTTAATACATTGTATAGGCTGCTGATGTGCATTGACTCTGGCTTGCAATCAAGTCAATGTTGCCTTGCCAGCAAACAGCTTGCTTCACTCAGTAGTGCGATGTGATGCGAGCAGCAACCAGAGCGCCACAACATGACGAAGACTAAGTTAGAAAACTGGTCCTGTGTCATGACATCTGAATGTTCACCTCATTCTATATCCTTCTGATACCTGCTGATGCAAACTGAAGCCTGCAGTTACAAGTTTCAGGTCTGCCTTTTGGGGTACTGTGCTATTGGTCACTCCTGTAAATGATCTGAGTGTCTTGCGTTTAGGGGTGTTTCATACTGTCCAATATCCAATATATGATAGCACACCCCAGGCATGTAACAATATGATCTGAAATGGATATTTGTGTCTTTTACACTCACCCCCCATGTACGCCTCTCCAATCTTTTTGAAGGGTCTGCTACTGCCATCACCTCAAGCGACTTGACCATTTCCACTTGCACTGTCATCAAGTGACAGGACAGGGTGCCTAACACTGATGTCATCAAGTGCGGCAACATAACTGGAATTGATAAGATCCAGTTGGTCTGGACATGTCATTTACATGCCTGATTATAAAATTCCCAAAACCGTCTTCTACCTCAAGCTGCAGTCTGAATATTGCAACAGAGATGGGCTAAAGTTCACCTTGAAGTCTTGCAATATTAACCCGACCACCTCGGAAAACACAGTGTCGACAGACCACGATGGCAGCGTGTCTGCCGGGTCAGTTTAATGAATTTGAGGATGCGAGGTTGCGAGATCTGGCTGATGAGCATCTGGCACACAAGACTGCTCAACTATCCGCCTCAACTGGCTTTGATTGTAGACGTGGCCGTAGATGTGCGTCCAGGATTGGGCTCTGCTCCCATCAACGATCCCACAACAACTGAGACTCGTCCGTCCATTCGACAAGAGACTCCATCATATATCTGAGCAAATAGATGCATGTAAATCTGCAGAGAGGTGTTTTCAGCTATGCTAATGTGCGATGTAAGTGCACATACATCCAAGAGATCCTGTTCCCATGAGTGTAATTATAGTTTTCGTTGTGCAAAACACTACAATAAAGGGAGAGTGTACATTCCATGCCAAGCACTTCATCCATTTTAGGTATCCCATAAACAACAAAACAATCTTTTTACTGTGGTTTCTCATACAGTCCTTGAAGGTGTGGCCAGAGAGTGGGTTCACTGCATCTGAGGTACTAACTCTCAATTAGAGACAAGTACATTTTACAGGTTGATATATTGTTTGGGAGACAAGCTCTCCTCCCCCTTTATTCTGCTGCATGTAGGTAGGTAAGTACTGCAGCTGCCTCTGTCATTTCCACTGACAGTAGTGTGCTTGTGCCTGCTCTTAGAGTACTCTGAGGTTATTGGGGCCAAGCGAATGTTGATCTTAATAAAGCCAGGCAATGATGGTGGAATTCATACGGGCGCATTTCACATCTGGACATAATAAAGCTGTTAAACTCGCTAACTAAGGTACGAATTACAGTGCTTCCAGATTATGAATGGGCTTTTCTTGCACATGCTGATGTTTCTACCTATATTTTTCCTGCAAATCCTTGATATTTTTTTCTGTATATACCTATAAGTGAAAATGCTTCAAGGAACGTGTGGCAGGAGCTCAGTGATAGTAGTGGTTTCATTTTAGATTTGGGAACCAAATTTGGGAATCTTTTTTGAGAACAGTATAAAACATTAGAACTTTAAAATTCAAGGTACCTGAGGGTGGAAGAAATGTCATCTGGGCAGGATATGGGGCATGGCCAGGGGCATATCCATGGGGCTGAAGATGTTCTGCCTCACCCCAAATCTGCTCCCAAAAGACCTCCCTTGGAATTCCTGGGTCCAGAAGTGGAAATCAAAGTTCATTTGGCAGTTTTGCTGTTTTCTTATATTTTTCCTATAAGAATACAGAAAAGTCTATCAATATAGGAATGTCAAAGCATGGCTGGCTTATCTTGAAGTTTTGAATCCTAATGAAAACGTTTCTTGGAAATTAAGCTTTAGAGGTAATGCTGCCAAAAAAGTGGAGAATAGCCGGTCAAACGAGGACAAGCCAAGTGGAAAACATAGTCCATTGTGGGAAAAGTTTCTTCTCATCCACCAGTTCTTAGCTGACAATAGGCAGACAACATGATCCAGACCTCTATCAATAGCAATTTTGTTACTTGTCAGGAATTCAATGAGAATGGCCTTGGATGAGTCACTTATTTTCCCCCGTTCTTAAAAAGAAGCCCTTGTCTACTCTTGGTACCTCCCTTGATAGTGTGTTAGTAACAATAACTCATTCTGTGAGAAAGTATGGACGGGAACCTCTGCCAGTCGAGTGCATGGTGCCACCAAGGCACCTTTATTTAAAAAAAACACAGTAACTGCTAATACTATGAAAAATCTTTACATTTTTTCATCACTTTGTGACATAAGTGGTGTAACAGATAAATTACAGTGGGACTGATTTTAACCCAAAGCAGGTTTCGGGCAGGCGTTGGGAAGGGTGAGTGTGAAACACACTCACTGGCCTAAGTTTTAGGTGAAGGTATTTTAAATTCCGGGCCTCACAAATGTTGTCGGTCTGCTTCCTGCCAGGAATGGGTGGGAAGAGGGCACAGAGTAACTGCCGGAAGGGAAGATTGGGAGGCCAGCTTTCAGGTAAATGGCGGGTAGGGGGTTTCAGGACAGTCTTGCGGCAGGAAAGGGGGGAGTCTGGGGCAGGGGAGGCTGTGACTTTCCTTGTGAGGCCCGGAGGAGCACTCCCACTTCTCTTCACCCTACAAAGGAAATTTTTTCACTTAGCTGGAGCGTTCCTTTGCCCTTCACACCAGCTGCCGACCTACTTCAACCTGGCAGGAGAGCCGTGACAGCTTTCCCACTCAAACCCTAGTTAAAATGCAATCGGGGTCCTATTGGCCAACGGCGTTAAAATCGGAGATGGGGTGGGAACGGAGTGGGAAATCTAGCTGCTCCATTTTAGCCACTCGCTGCCTCTGTTCCCACTCAGCGAGGAGAGTTAAAATTCTCTCCAATCTGTTAAGTCCCCACCACTTATATTGGGAGCATTGGTGTTAATGTTATTTGCCCACTATAAGCAGTGTCTGGTTAAGCCATAATAGGTTAAGTCTCCTCATTCTGTTGCTCTGACTGACTGAACCAGCTAACATATTCTTGACAAGCTGAAATCAAACAATATTCAGGTGCTAAGAAGTAAACGGCAGCCTATGAATTTACAGCCAGTTTCAATTGCGCGTTTCTCCCTTCACGGTTCCCTTTTGATGGCTTTGAATCCAATTACCAAGACAAAGGTTTCAGATTTCAGAATACAGGGGATTAATGAGGTGCAAACTTATTGAAGAACTTATTGAACTGCCCAAAAACAACAGTGAGCTTAATATGTTATAAGCATCACCTTTATAGCTGACGGCAATGGTACTGGCAAGCAGTTAGCTCTACTTGCCTGAGATAGGCAGCTGCCTGTGATGATTGTGGATGGTGTAAGTGGTGGGGATTGTACCATGTAGTATTCAGTTAAAGTGTCCCCTGTAAATGATTGCATGACACAGCCAGTACATCTCTAATGGCATCCATGCACTACATTAAGAAACCCTCCACCTCCAGACATAGAGCTCCACAGTAAAATTGAAATAAAAACTGGCAGTGAAAGCTGTGAAATACAATTAAATGGTTGTCTGTCCCAGCACTGTCAGTGTGTCAATTTGATAACTGACGGGTAGCCACATGCTATCATTTCTTTTCCCTTAACCAGTGACCTGACCATTTCAACATGGTCAGGTCATCAGTTCTGAAAGCATTGGTAACACACCAATATCCGTCAGCCATCCTCTATTTATTTTTAAAATGATCAGACACGGTTTGTTTTTCAGTTTGAGGAATGTGCAGTTTCTTAAAGGGCAGCTCCATCCTAATTATTATAATTGCGGGTGACTTACAAGGTCACTTTCCAGAAAAGTTGGGCTTATTTGTGTGATACTGAAAAAAAAAAACTACAAATGACAGAAATGGCAGAAATGGCAGATCACCTGGGTTTTTAAAAGGTAGGTCTGATTAACTTATTTCATTCCAGATTTTATGCCTTTGTATTGCTTCCTTTTTAGCTCATTATGGTTGCGATCCTCTTTTTAATTTTTATTTTAAAATTGCCCTTTGAATGCTCGCACCCCTGGGCCGAACACTCCTTCTCTCATTACAAGTATAGGCAGCAAACTGGTCCTAGGCAACTATTAAAACCACTCTGCAACTGAGAGGTGCATGTGAGTGACCAAAAAGGCTGCACTGTCTGATCTTTCTTCTCTTTCCACAGAGAAGGGTCTTGCCTCTGCTTGGCAGCGCCCCATGGCAACTCAGTTGCGACTGGCATTTCACATTGTAGGAACATAGGAAGATAGGAACAGGGGTCGGTCATTTAGCCCCCGAGCCTGTTCTGCCATTCAATGAGATCATGTCTGATCTGTGATCTAACTCCATAAACCCACCTTAGCCCCATATCCCTTAATACCTTTGGTTAACAAAAATCTATCAATCTCAGATTTAAACTTAACAATTGAGCTAGCATCAGCTGTCGTTTGCGGGAGAGAGTTCCAAACTTCTACCACCCTTTGCGTGTAGAAGTGTTTCCTAACTTCACTCTTGAAAGTGCTGTCTCTAATTTTTAGGCTGTGTCCCCTAGTCCAATGCCCCCCAACCTATCTACCCTATCAGTTCCCCTTAATATCTTGAAAATTTTGATCAAGTCACACCTTAATCTTCTAAATTCCAACCCTAGATGTGCAATCTCTCCTCGAAATTTAACCCTTGGAGTACAGGTATCATTCTGGTAAATCTACGCTGCACTCCCTCCAAGGCCAATATATCCTTCCTAAGGTACGGTGCCCAGAACTGAACACAATACTCCAGGTGTGGTCTAACCAGGGCATTGTATAGCTGCAGCATAACATTTACCTCCTTGTATTCTAGTTCTCTAGATTTAAGGCCAGAATTCCATTAGCGTTTTTGATTATTTTCTGTACCTGTCCATGACATTTTAATGATCTATGTACATGGACCTCTCGGTCTCTTTCGATGTCCACTGTTTCGAGCTTTTCACCATTTAGAAAGTACTCTGATCTATCCTTTTTAGGTCCAAAGTGGATGACCTCACACTTGCCTACATTGAAATCCATTTGCCACAGTTTTGCCCATTCACTTAATCTATTAATATCTCTCTATAATTTTATGCTTCCACTGCTTACAATGCTGCCTTTAATCTTTGTGTCATCGGCAAACTTGGATATGTGGCTCTCTATCCCGTCATCCAAGTCGTTAATAAATACAGTGAATAGTTGAAGCCCCAACACAGATCCCTGTGGGACACCACTAGTCACATCCTGCCAATTTGAGTGCCTGCCCATTATCCCTACTCTCGGTCTCCTGCTACTTAGCCAATTTCCTGACTAGGTCAATAATTTGCCCTTAATTTCATGAGCTTCAACTTTAGCTAACAAACTCTTTTGAGGGACTTTATCGAATGCCTCCTGGAAGTCCATATAAACAATATCCATAGACAGTCCCCTGTCCACTACTTTTGTCACCTCTTCAAAAAATTCAATCAGGTACGTCAGGCATGACCTGCCCTTTACAAATCCATGCTGGCTCTCTCTGATCAGCTGAAAATTTTCAAGGTGTTCAGTCACTCTTATCCTTAATTATAGACTCTGGTAATTTCCCAACAACAGATGTTGGGCTAATTTGTCTATAATTCCCTGGTTTCCCTCTCTCACCTTTGTTAAATAATGGAGTGACATGTGCAACTTTCCAATCTAAAGGAATGGTTCCTGAATTGAGAGAACTTTGGAAGATTATAGTTGGGGCATCTACAATGTTTTCACCTACTTCCTTTAAAACCCTGGGATAGAAACATCAAGTCCTGGGGATTTGTCGTTCTTTAGTGCCATTATTTTTTACATTACTGTTAATTTGCTTTCTTTAATTATGGTAAGATTGTAGAGACTTTTAGGTATTAATCTATATCTACCAGTTTGTGGAGCAGTACATTCTTATAGTGAATGACATCTGTCAACAGCATTCATAATTTGTTGGGGTGAAATTCCTTTTTTTAACAAATTTGGAAGAGTGCTTGCTTTTTTTCTCCAATCGATGACCTCCGAATGAAACCAATCGATGTGAGCAACTTTGAAACATGGGGCCTAGAAATTGGATCACACCCGAATTGGGGCCGATCTGGGTGCAGCACATGCTACACATGCCTAAAAAGGTCGACGGCAGGACCATGGCAAATTGGTCTGCCAGCCTCATTAATCTAGTACTGGTAAGCTGCAGGCGCTAGTTGTGGCCCCAGAGGAAGCTAGCCGGTCGCCATGGGAAGCAAGTAAGTCCAGGGGGCAATCATGGGGTGGCAAACTGTGGTCAGCAGCTTCCCTCAATTTTAATGTGGAGTCAAAAGGAGCACTTCTGCTCCTCCTGTCTCTACATTCAGTTAAGTAAAACATTTTTTGTTTAATTTTTTGCTGGCAGCATCCAGCGGTCCCTTTAAAAATTGTTGGTTTGGCTGCTTTACACCTGAGGAAACTGACCGCAGCATGCATGGCGCATGCTTTGGTCAGCCAGGAACAAATTTAGCATAGGGGCCTGAAATAGGCATTGGGCCCCCGATTTGCATGGGAATGGACCTAACACCTGTTCCTGGTGGGCATCCTGGGTGACTATAGGGTGACCTAACCAATATGGTGTGTGGCACTTACCTGGCACAGAATGAGCATGCGCGTGCCATTTTGGAGCGTGCGCAGGCCGTTTTACGATTAAAAAATGGATGCTGTGCGATCCAATTTCCAGGCCTTGATTTAGTTAGCGAGTTGTTACACAGAAAAACGGATTCCTGTTTTTTGTTAAGAGGGATTTCACCTTTATTTATGAAGGAGAAAAGTAAATGAAAACTATGACGCTCGTGTTTATTTGTGGTTTCATAAGTGAAATTTACGATTTAAAAGTTTCAAGAGATGCTCACATTAGAGGGTTATGTGTTACAGGAGCTGATGTAAATGATTCCCTGAACACAATTATAAAAAAAGAAACAGAAAACATTGTTCTAGCATCCAAAAACTTTTAGTGACCCTGGTTTTAGTCTTTGCTGCAAACGGGTCTGCCAAATTAAAATAAAATACCAAATTATCATTTCAAGATAACATTTGAAGGCACTTACCTCCTCATCAGTAGTAACTTTAACACTTCCTCAAACACACTAGAACTTGGGGAGGAGGAAGTAACGTGAATCCCTTTAAATGTGGAGATTAATATCAAGTGCCTTATAATATTTTTCGAAATCACTTCAATAAAATTAGAAACAGCTAGAAATTTAATTTGTAAGTTTCTGAAATAAAAGCATGGACAGAGAGTTGCCTAAGAAAGTAAATACTCTCCAGTTGATAGTGTATGTTTTAGGCATTTCTCTGTTGGCTGAGAGTGTCCTCTGAGGTTGGCAATTCAGCTCTTGATGCTCCTCTCCAATTTATAATGGGCCAGAATTTGCTGTCAAAATAACGGTGAGGCTAATGGCACTCGCTGTTATTTATGCATAAATGTTACAGCAACTTCAGGTGAGGAGCAGATGCCCAGTTAAATGCCAGGATCCAAAAGTTGCTGTCCAAGTGGTGCCGCTCCGCCGTTAGCTTTGCGAAAACAGCATTTCGCTGTCTGCCTCACCATTGACTGTTGTGAAATTGCTGTATTTGCGTGGTGGATAAACACTAAACCCACCACAGAAAGTTAATAAGAACATAAGAAATAGGAGCAGGAGTAGGCCAATCGGCCCCTCGAGCCTGCTCCGCCATTCAATAAGATCGTGGCTGATCTGATCCTAACCTCAAATCTAAATTCATGTCCAATTTCCTGCCCGCTCCCCGTAACCCCTAATTCCCTTTACTTCGAGGAAATTGTCGATTTCTGTTTTAAATTTATTTAATGATGTAGCTTCCACAGCTTCATGGGGCAGCAAATTCCACAGACCTACTACCCTCTGAGTGAAGAAGTTTCTCCTCATCTCAGTTTTGAAAGAGCAGCCCCTTATTCTAAGATTATGCCCCCTAGTTCTAGTTTCACCCATCCTTGGGAACATCCTTACCGCATCCACCCGATCAAGCCCCTTCACAATCTTATATGTTTCAATAAGATCGCCTCTCATTCTTCTGAACTCCAATGAGTAGAGTCCCAATCTACTCAACCTCTCCTCATATGTCCACCCCCTCATCCCCAGGATTAACCGAGTGAACCTTCTTTGTACTGCCTCGAGAGCAAGTATGTCTTTTCTTAAGTATGGAGACCAAAACTGAATGCAGTATTCTAGGTGCGGTCTCACCAATACCTCCCTGTTTTTATATTCTATCCCCCTAGCAATAAAAGCCAACATTCCGTTGGCCTTCTTGATCACCTGCTGCACCTGCAAACTAGCTTTTTGATTATCTTGCACTAGGACCCCCAGATCCCTTTGTACTGCAGTACTTTCCAGTTTCTCGCCATTAAGATAATAACTTGCTCTCTGATTTTTCCTGCCTTTTCAGCCTTGTCATTTCAAGCATAAGTGCCCTTTTAACGATGAGATAATTGTTAATTATTGCCAATCAACCTCTTTGGCACAGAAAATGAACTATTACAAGTGTGGAGCCTCATTCCTTCAGGTTTTAATTGTTGCAAATTTTAACAATGTCAAATTTAAAATTTTAAAACTTTTATTTTACTTTTCCTTTCTGTCTTCTTTTTTCTCTCTCTTAATCCAATCTTTCTTTCCCTCTCTTTATTTCTCTTTCTGTACCTGGTTTGACATTGAATTCACCCACTCTAATTTACACTTCATTCTCAGTCCTTGCACTGTTTATTTCTCAACCTTCAATCTGATTTGTTAAGGAGATACACAGTTGCTTGCCCTGTTCACTCAGGTCCCAGATGCCCTGTTTCCCTCGCTGCCATGTTATAAGCTCGCACTTTCAGCAACTTGCCATGTAAAAAATTTTAAAACCTAAATGTGCAAGGGCAAGTCTAACTAACAGCAGATGCCATTAGATGCCCTGCTACAGCAAAATCAGAGCCAATGCGTTTTATAAGATACTCATGTCAGAAACAAGCAGATTATAAGTTCTGTTTCCATGTACAATATTTGGGATTAATTTGGTAACACTGGTTGACAGCACGCATCTTGAGAGTGTCTTCAGAACTTAGCAAAATTGCTCCTAACTGGTTATGAGCACCACAGTGACTTACAATGTTTTTTTCAGTAAATATTCTTGAAACTGAATAGTTAATGAGCTCTATCTGTGCATTAACATCAGTAACACTGCGGAACATTTCGATAGAAAAAGTTTTTGTTGCTAAATCCTGTCTGTGCTGATGAGAAATCAACGGTATAGGATTTTCCTCTTCTGATATCTTGTTGGGTATCTAATAAACATTGCTATCAAGTGAGCTATAGAGACCAGAAAGGTTGCAGGTATAATCCTAGGTATATGCTGAGTTAGCTGATGTCAGCTGAGATGTTGGTGATGGTGTTTGTGTCCTTGGGCAAGGGAGGGGAAAGAAATCAGTTAGGATTCCTACTCCTGATTGCTATCCAGCGAATGCTGCTGGAATGTACTCCTTTACGAATATCGACCAAATATAGGATCGCCTTTAATGGCCCCACATCAAAGAGCCTGTAGATGCTCACTGTTTAAACTCACACATGAAGAAAAGCTGCTTAGGCAAGAAAGTGGAAGGTTACTGGCATATCCCAGTACAAGCCAGTGCCTGCCTGAGAGGAGGGGAGAAGCTGAAGAAAAAACGTTTTTGCTTTGTTAAAAAAGTGTTCTGTATTCCAGGTTTTTGTTCCACTTAGAAGCTAAGTTTACTCACAATATTTACACGATATTTTTTGTTCAAATTACCAAGGTGGGTGTGGTAAGTACTAATAAAAACAACTACAGTTAAAAGCTATTTTTTAATTCTTCATTTTATTGTGTACATGAGGAAAAGTTAGTTCGCTCAGTAGTAGGTGTTTATGCATGAGCTGGGAGCTTACTCCCTCCCTGTAATCAGTCAGCAGTGGGGAGGAAGAAGTATGTCATTATTTTTATTAAATGTGAGCATCTGTTTAAACAATAAATGGCTCTAAGGTGTAATTATCAAATCACTGCTGACCTCCAGCAGAAAATGCAACATGACCTGCCTTTGAGATGGCTGATGATGATAATGGAGAGAACTGTCAGCCAGTTTCCTGGAGCTTGTTGACTTTGTCTACCAGAATTCCAAAGAAGCTTTTCAGCTTTGGTGCTCTTGCCCATGGTAAGCATTAGTTGAATGGTGATGGCAATGAATGTGAATTTTTCTGGGTGTGTCAGGTCATGTCAGGCTAAAATTAGTGTTGAAAGAGTAGCAGGCAAAAAAAATAATACTGTGCACCCAGTTCAGTGACATGAGCCTAGATTTTCCACTCAGGCGAAATCCCAGGCAGAGGTAAGGTGGCACACGACTCCTATGCATGCACCCTTAGGATGTGTGCTGGGCCGTGAGTTCAGGGGTCAAACTAATAAATATAACTTGGGCAAGCTCCAGGCGTTAGGAGAGCCTTTGACTCAGAGGGGGAGAAATTCAAGTAGTGCTGGTATCAGGTGCGAAATGGGAGGTGCTACGCAAACGTGGGCACTGAAGGCGTAACACTGCTAGCCCAAATAATGCTCAAAATGAAAATCACCCCATCTGTGTTCTCATTTAGATTATGTCTGTACTGAAGTTGTTGTGAGTGCAAACATTGTTCTTGGTAAGTTTTTGGAAGGTGCTTTCATGGGTTGACACAATTTGTTTGCAAATCTTGATTTATTATTCTGTCTGCTGATGTGGGTGTGCAGATATCACAGATGGGCACTGAGCACCCCTTGTGCGGTCTGATTTGCCTGGTATCCCTTTGTTGGTTCCCCCTCTTCTTCGTCCAAACACCTCATTGGGAAACCCATTAGTGCCTGTAATAGTCCTGAGGGCAAAAAATTAATAATTTACAACAACTGGCACAAAAGCTAAAGAAAACCCAAATAATAGCAGGGAAGAAAAAAAGAAAATAGTTAAGAAAGGGTTGAAATACATTCACCTTTACATTACTGTGCTCTTTCCATGGCCGTCTTTGTACTTACTGCCACCTAGTAATCCTAGGCACCCATTTCACATGGGCATGATTTACACCAGAAAGCAGGAAATGGCACAGAGGACATCCTCTAGCAACATGGATTCCTGTCCCATTTCCCACTACGATTTGCCCAATTAGCACCACACAGTCAGGTGGAGGACAGTGGTAAATCTAGGCTATTGTCTGCGTACACCTTACACTTGCACCTCAATCCTTAGAGTAATAATAATCTGCATCTGTAAAACAGGAAGCCAGGGAGTTTTCCCATCTAGTCCAGGTTGCAGTTATACTGCCATTTTTGCATTTCTTGCTTGCAGTAACCCAAAAGTGGTTATAGCTGTGGTTAGAATAACAATTTTGACTCCATAGCTATTGAACTTGCTGCACCATGATAGCAGTCCTGGAGACGTGACATCAGCAGGATACGGTTAGTTGTTTCCCTGAACATATGGAGCCTGGGACCTGAATCTCAAAAATTGAGGACTGCGGATTGGCTGTATAACTCTGATATATGTGACTGCTGAATACTTGAAGACAAGTCTTCTCTCCTATCATTATGAGTAGTATATATGTATCTTTAGTAGTCAGAGACCAACCACAGGTTAGGAAGAATACCGTTTGCTGATTTAACTAATACAGACCATGAAAATTTTTTTAAAAAAATTATTAGTTCATGGGATGTGGGCGTCGCTGGCAAGGCCAGCATTTATTGCCCATCACTAATTGCCCTCGAGAAGGTGGTGGTGAGCCGCCTTCTTGAACCACTGCAGTCCGTGTGGTGACGGTTCTCCCACAGTGCTGTTAGGAAGGGAGTTCCAGGATTTTGACCCAGCGACAATGAAGGAACGGTGATATATTTCCAAGTCGGGATGGTGTGTGACTTGGAGGGGAACGTGCAGGTGGTGTTGTTCCCATGTGCCTGCTGCTCTTGTCCTTCTAGGTGGTAGAGGTCGCGGGTTTGGGAGGTGCTGTCGAAGAAGCCTTGGCGAGTTGCTGCAGTGCATCCTGTGGATGGTACACACTGCAGCCACAGTGCGCCGGTGGTGAAGGGAGTGAATGTTTAGGGTGGTGGATGGGGTGCCAATCAAGCGGGCTGCTTTATCTTGAATGGTGTCGAGCTTCTTGAGTGTTGTTGGAGCTGCACTCATCCAAGCAAGTGGAGAGTATTCCATCACGCTCCTGACTTGTGCCTTGTAGATGGTGGAAAGGCTTTGGGGAGTCAGGAGGTGAGTCACTCGCTGCAGAATACCTAGCCTCTGACCTGCTCTTGTAGCCACAGTATTTATATGGCTGGTCCAGTTAAGTTTCTGGTCAATGGTGACCCCCAGGATGTTGATGGTGGGGGATTTGGCGATGGTAATGCCATTGAATGTCAAGGGGAGGTGGTTAGACTCTCTCTTGTTGGAGATGGTCATTGCCTGGCACTTATCTGGCACGAATGTTACTTGCCACTTATGAGCCCAAGCCTGGATGTTGTCCAGGTCTTGCTGCATGCGGGCTCGGACTGCTTCATTATTTGAGGGGTTGCGAATGGAACTGAACACTGTGCAGTCATCAGCGAACATCCCCATTTCTGACCTTATGATGGAGGGAAGGTCATTGATGAAGCAGCTGAAGATGGTTGGGCCTCGGACACTGCCCTGAGGAACTCCTGCAGCAATGTCCTGGGGCTGAGATGATTGGCCTCAAACAACCACTACCATCTTCCTTTGTGCTAGTTATGACTCCAGCCACTGTAGAGTTTTCCCCCTGATTCCCATTGACTTCAATTTTACTCGGGCTCCTTGGTGCCACACTCGGTCAAATGCTGCCTTGATGTCAAGGGCAGTCACTCTCGCCTCACCTCTGGAATTCAGCTCTTTTGTCCATGTTTGGACCAAGGCTGTAAGGAGGTCTGGAGCCGAGTGGTCCTGGCAGAACCCAAACTGAGCATCGGTGAGCAGGTTATTGGTGAGTAAGTGCCGCTTGATAGCACGGTCGACGACACCTTCCATCACTTTGCTGATGATCGAGAGTGGACTGATGGGGCGGTAATTGGCCGGATTGGATTTGTCCTGCTTATCATACATCATAAAAGTGGACACTATACCTTTTTAACCACTTCTGAGATTTCAGTCCACTTATAAAGTTTATTTTAGATATGTGAACTGAAGTTTTACTTAAGACATGTTGAAATGTGACACGTTGGCGATCAGCATGAGATATTTTACCTAATGGTCTTTCTGTTGTCTGGAATTCCTGTTGGGTATCTATAAATCACTTGAAATATCCAGATACAATTTGGAAAATGCCTTACAACAAATTGTGCCTTGTCAGTTTAAGTAAATTATACAAGCAACAGAAAAATAACTTATAAATGAAAACTATCATTTTGTATTTTATTAGCAGAGTACAGTGTGAGTCCTATAACAACTCTGTGGGTGTGGTACTGAACTATTAAAAATATACTTGCATTTATATGGTGCCTCATCACATTGAAAGATCTGAAAGTGCTTCATACAATGAAGTACCTTTTGGAGTGTAGTGACTGTTGTATGTAGGTAAATGAGCTACAGGGACAAAGAAGGTCTCAGGATCATTTCCTGGTCTGTGCTGTGATAACTGATTTTTAGTTCTGTTGGCAGTGGAGTGTTAAATTTGGTCTCAGTGTCCCTTGAATCTTCAGTCAGGGTTCTCATTATTGATCACTATCCAGTGTCCCCCAGAATGTGTGGACGTTGGGTGATTACAGGATCAGACTCAGCTGTGGTGCCTCCTCCCGTAGTCAAATAAGATGATGACACTCGCTGTCTAGGCACGCAGATGAAGAATAGCCACTTGGTGAGGTGCCTAAATGACGTCAGCACCTGTAGGATTATACCTCAATATGAACCAGTGGGGAAAAAGAGAAAATTGGAAAAGAAAAATACCCGATTGAGAAACTGTCCTACAATGCATGCTACATGTCAGATCTCCCAGTATTCTGTACCTCTCAATACTGATATTCCAATAGCACTAGCCATTTGATACCATAAAGCTCAGGTTCTGTATCTTATTTCCTCTTCTCCTGTCTTTCAGAGCAACTTTCATCTTCTCCAAAGCACCAGTAAATAACTTGAATCAGAAATGCTTTAACTAGCTAGAAACAATGGCCCCGATTTTAACTGCCTGGTGGAAACCGGGTGGCAGTTAAAATAAGGCCAGTCACTTAACCCCAACAATTCCGCTTCCTTCCTGGCGTGTCCCCGTACTAACCTGCTCTATTGAGCAGGCGAGCAGGATGCCCGCAGGAAGGAAGTGGGGTCCTACTCTAAAAATGCAGATCAGGTCCGATTATGTCATCAGGACCCGATCTGCAACTTCAACCTCCACATCCCCGGCCTTGCCGGGTTCATCGCCTGCTATCGGGCTCATCCGCACCCTTCCTGCCTCCCCGTTAACTTCAAGGCCAATGACTTGTAAATTAAAAAAAATAAAGAAAAAGGACAGCAACTGAATCTCAAAATTATTTTGTATTCCCTTCAACCATCTATTACGCTGTAGAAAGTTAATCTACAGATTTGAAAAAGAATATGAAAGAATCCAGGGAAAGGGCAAGGAATTAGGATTAGAATTTTTAAAAACTCCAGTTGAAATCCTAGAGTGGGTAGATGATCATTGGGTCAACTGTCTCCTGTGCAGCGATTTCTATGGAGACAATTTTATCTTTTGGCGGATATTGGGCAGATGGCGAGAGGTGCAATTGTGCCACCTACTTGATGTCCTTGTCGAGAGGCCTAATTTTAATGCTAAGGGCTAATTTCAATATGCAGGGCTCACGGGCAGTTTGGCCATCAATAGAGCTGGGAAATCACTTGGTTCCTGCAAGGAGCTGAGCTGGAAGTATTGAGCTAAAGAGGGGAGGCAATCGTGGGTGGTGGGAAAACTTTCATTTTCCTCCCGGCTCTACTAAAATCTTTTTAAAAAACTTACCGGTCCCGTTTTTCTGACTGGCATGCAGTGGTCCATTTAAAGACCATTGATTAGGTTATTCTATACCTCATACCAATGACAGAATGTGCACCGTTCACGCTCTGCCCACTGGTACCTCAAAATTATGTCAGGGGCTTACGTACGTCACAACATCCTGATTTGCATATTACAAGTAGGCTTCTGCCCAGGAACATTCTGGGCCTCCCTTGTGAAGGCTGCAAACAAAATGGTGGCAGATGGATTAGAAGAGGAAATGGGAGCATAAGTGCAGCCCTGTGATTTTTGGAGCACTAACGCCGTGTTCTTGCCCAGCAGAGGCTGTGAAAATCAGTGCCTATGATTCTAGAGGTTAAACTGGAGTGTGGTGGGCTTTATGCCTATCCTTTTGGCTACATGCCGACTGCACAGGAATTCCCGCGGTTGGGCAATTTAATTTATGTAGGCAAGCTCCTGTCTTATACTGGTGCTGGGAACTTGACAAGATGTTAAAGGGCTTCTGACATTTCATTGTGACAGGCTTAAAAAAGGATTTGGCTATGTAAAGGTCAGTCGCCACATATAGGGGACATAAATTAGAAAGGTCTTTATAAAGATTGTTTTACTGATCAGACATTGGAAAAGTCTTCCTAATGGCTGAGGAAAAAAAGTGGCTGCCAAAATCGAAGTGGAGGCAGACAATGGAGTCTCTGGTCAACTAATGGAGCAATGCGGCACTTGACTCCTGCTTCATGTCTGGCGAGGTGGACGAGCTGTTGCATGAGTTTGAGTGTGAGCATGCATGCCCTTTTTGACAAATCATGGCACGATGTCCAGAGGACAATATTGCAGCATGGCCAACAGGACCTGGCAACCAGGGTCAATACCGTGTGCACTTCCTGCACCTGCAAGACCCAGGAACAGATACAGAAGAAGATGTCAAACCCTAATGAAGCTCCCAAGGTAAGACTACCCAATGGTACCATTTACCAGGTATGCATGCTACAAAACGTTGCCAGGCAATCTGTTGCACTATTACTGTTGGTCCTTCTGGACTTTAGGATATGTAGCAGTGTGAAAACATTTGGAGGCCATGTCAAGCTGCTGGTGCTAGTCAGTAGAAAAGGAGATCAAATACTTGCATATGTTGACTGATGCATCAGTCCCGTGCCCTATATATTTGTGAGCAGCGCAGTGACTGATATTTGAGTGTGCTGCTCATCTTGCCTGCCACAATCAGTGCTGTCCCTATGATACAGGAGATCTACAAGTGACTCCATGTTGACCTGGAGTCTGCAGAGCCAATTCTCCATGGTCATGCCAGGTAGGTATGCCAATACTTGCGGATATGGTTGTTGGCATTATGGTGAATGCAGCCAAACTGGCTCTGGTGCCTGCTGATCTGCCTGCCATGCCTTCTTTCATCCAGTTATAATTCAAAGCATGAAATGACCTCCGCCATTTAAAAAATTCTAAATGGGTTGTAACTGTTTGCATTCGTCCCGCACTAAGTCCGATTCATCAGTCACCCCCATCTTTGACTAGCCTACACTGACTTCCAGTCCCCTAACACATTACATTTAAAATTCTTATCCTTATCTTCAAATCCCTCCTGTGGAATCCAGTTGAGCAGAGACCAGGAATTTGTCACAAGTTCTCCCGCCTAATCTTTCATGAAGCATATCCTGCAGTTATTTCCATTTAGGCTGAATATCCATGGTATTCACTCCTGTTGATTCTAAGCAGGAGCCTCATTTTTCATATATCCAACATGTAAATGCGAGCCATTATAATTAGATGTTAAAGAGAACCTTTTGAAAGTCTCAATTTAAAGGGACAGAAGGCTGGGATTTCCTGCCATCCCTCGACCAATTTTTCGCTGGTAATGATCTTCCAGTCAGAAAAGTCAACCCTCTGATCTCTAAGACCCAACCTCTGATACTGAACATCAGTAATTTACAGAAATGAGCTTTCCAGGTGTTAGAATCAAAGAAATGGAAATTTACTACTCTGGTAATGAAGTTAAAAATGGAGTCCCATTGTTACTTGATTTTAACTGTATTTTAAAAGGATCACTGTTATTAACTTTAGGATCCTTCTGTTTATTTCTGTTAATTTTTTTTTGACTATTTCTGTTGTAACAGTGAGATGAGAACATCGGTGGAATTGGGTTAATTGAGTCTGACAGTGCAAGGGAGTTAATTTAATAATATTAGACACTTGTATTTTTCTAGGCTGCTTAAATGACTTATAATTTAAATTGTGCTGGGTTTGTAGCTCATCCAAACCACTGTGCCCCTGCTCAGCATTCAGTGTTTAAGTAAAAAATATCATCAAAAATGAACAGAAATAAATGGGGGGAAGGGTGGATGAAGAAAGGGATGTTGAAACTAAACAAGGCGACATTTAAAAAGAGTACTGTTTCGATGAGGTGTGCTTTTTAACTTATTGGTTTGCACATGTTTGATTTACTCAAGACTGTTTGAATTACTGAATGAAACAATATTCAATAGAAACATTTTACATAATAAGTAGTTACCTTATTGTGAGGTTGTCTGATATGTGTAATAGAGTCTGTCTCTGAGAAGTATATTCAATGAATTAAAACAAAGTTGATCAAGAAAAATTTGATTTGTGGCCAGTAAAATGGACCAGGAAAGGTCAAAAGTAATAGGTCACATATTTGATTACATCCATAAATTTTTTTGTCAGTAAAGATGACGTGCGGGGCCAAGAGAATGAAAATTTCACCATCAATGAACTACTTTTCTTCAGTGTTTTTTTTTTCATTTGTTTTTCAATCAGTACATTGAGTAGCACACAGGCTGGAGTCTTTTTTAAAGTAGTTCACATGACATAATTGTCAGTGAAACTTGTACGCCTGTTGTTCAAAACCGGACAAATAAATGTTGATCACATTATTGCAATAATTGTTTTTGAGGGACTTGCTCAAAGCATCAGTGTGAAGAAACCTAGGGCATGTTTACACCACAGGGTAAATTTTGTCAATTTATGCTTCACCTGTCAGGAGTGCATATCAGGATCTTGGGTTTGGAAGTCCACAGGTTTGCAAGATTTCCCATCCATTAATTTTATTGAACGGAATTCAGAATCCTAATAAAAACGGAATCTAACTTATATAATCGCTGTAAAGTGGTGGCCCTGATCATTGGTTCTCGGGCATTGGTTTGTGGGGAGCTCCTTCACCTCCTGCTCTTAGACTGGAGCTGTCACACTTGTAATCCAGTGCCCTCATTTATCTGACCTGATTTCCCTGCAACTTTGGTACTCTACAACAACAACTTGCAGTTACAATTGTGCACCTCACAAGCATGAAGATGTTTTGTGGCACAGAGAGGGAAAGGAGAATGAAGAGGCTAGGATGGACAACTGAAGACATGGCCAAAGAGGATGGATTTGAGGAGGTTTTTGAAAGCATGGAGAGAGGTGGCAGGTAGTGAGAACTGGGCACAGAATTCAGGATTGTAGTGATTGAATGAGTGGCTGCTGCAGTGAAGGGTACAGAGTTAGAGTTGAGAAGTTGTCTTGACTTAGAGAAGTGAAAGGTGCGTGGATCAATGTAAGGCAGGAGGCGATTGCTAAAATAGTCATGGAGGTTGATTTTAAGTTGCCAAAATCCTGGCGTTAATGGGGCAGTGACGGCCTCAAAATGGGGTAAGTGGGGTTGGTAGACTTACCATCCTATTAACACCGACTCTGTGCCCACTGCCACTTTTACTGGGGCCTACCACTGGGCGTCTGAAATGCCTCCCTATTTCAGGAGCTAGGCCCATTTTAACATGATTTAGGACCTCGATTGCCATTTTAGGATAGAACTGGTGGGAGGGTGCGCTGTGCATTCTCCGACCAGTTTCACTAGCAATAGAGCCGAAGAGGCCCTGAGAAGGTAAGTTTTAAATTATTTTTGTGGGACCAGAGGAGCAGAAGATGAGATATCACTGGCAGCGAGCTAGTGCTTCCATTGAGTTGGATAAGAGCAGAACAAAGAAAAAGCCGTGCCTTGAAGGTGGACTGCAGAGGAGAGACATTGGAGGTGGATGGAGCAGAGATAGGGAAAACAGCTGAAGGCAGCAGGGAAGCCCAGGAGGATGAGGAGAGGTAGGGAGTCCCAGTCCCAGTCATATAGGACGTTATTTGTGAATTTGACCAGTACAGTCTGAGTACTGTGGGAGGGCCGGAAGCCAGATTGGATGAATTCAAAAGGGTATGGTGAGGATGTGATTTCATATTTAATAAATATGTAGGTAATTTCTTCAAACCAGTCCTTTTCATGGTGTCATCAACACTCATTGCTCAAATAAAAAATGCTCAAAATAAATCAATGGAAAAAGCTAGATTAAAAGAACAGTTCGAGTTACTTATAATTCTTTGTGTTTGACTTTTAAAAAGGCCATTCTTTCCTCAAAAGATTCTCGGCTTTTTATAACCTATTTGAAATACTCCCTTGTACTAATGTCTGCTACTTTCCATATAATCAGTTCCTCTGAAAAGCAAGTAAGATTTACTTTAATAAAGTTAAAACGGTTGTTGACCAAAATTAAATCACAAAACCTGGACATAAGTAAATTATTCTCTAAATGAACTAATCTCATTAGTTCTGATGCTATTCTACTAACATTCTTTCCATTGATATATAATCTATAGACTCTACATTATTCCCATGTATTCAATAAAATACATCCTGATAGTGCCTCTAGTCTAATTTGTGATACACGTGTGTGAGGCTCAGTTTCGCGCAGTGATGCTATTTTTTCAAATCCTAGTACATAGGCACACTAATAGACTTAAAAAGGTAATAAATTATTGTATTTCTGGACACTATACAGAAGAACACACTTTAAAGTGTGTTCCAAGGCAATATCCATCTCAAAGTGGAATTGATGGCATCACTAAATATAGGTTTATAACAACATGTCATCCTTTGATGTGTTGTACTGCCACATAACATACTCCAGACTGTGCGTTACCTTATATGTAACATGACAGTGTGCATCAGTCTTTTATTATTATAATCCTTACTGTCTCCTTGGATAATTCATTGCATATACTGGAAAACATAAGTCACCGTCAGTGAGAGGACACCTGCAACTCTTTGAACTTTACCCAGAGGAAATGAGTCCTAAAAATGAATAATATACAACTTTGGTATTAGTCAGTTGAATAGGGGAGAGCTGCAGCAAAAAAGCAGAGACAAAGACAAAACAGAGCAGCTCTCACAGAAATTTTTACACCCGGTTCTAAATTTCAAACATTAAACTTGTGAAGCAGTAAAAATAGAATTCTGCCTGAATGGTAAAGTCTTTGAACACAGAATTTTTGGGTATGGCCAGGATAATATTTTTAACTGACTGTTTTGATATATTTTCTTCCTATACACAGTTTTCTAACACAATAATGTTTCTAGCAGTTTAGAATTTAGCACAAGGTCTTGCAACTAAGATACTGCTGCAAATATATTGCACTGCAAAATTAATAATGTAGAAGTTCTGTATTCCACCTTTTCCTGCAAATCTCAGATTCCCCTACTTTAACTTTGATTAATTATTTTATACCTCTCCCCCCACCTTCCTGAACCATTCTCTCATTGAGAAGAAAGCAGGCAGACCATCTGCTGCCTGACCTCAGCCAAAGACAACCTTACCCTTGCCACTGGAAGGCACCAGATTCACCCCATTGATTTTCCCCTCCCTCCTCATTAAGAAGCAGCAGGCCTCTTCTGAAACTTCTCCTTGATCGCACACCTGAGTTCGGGAATAATGGGCACATACACATGTCCCACTGCTCTGTCTGTTGGCGATCCTGCTGTAAATCTCTGTAAATATTAGACATGCATAGTAATTTGCTTGTCGGGCCAGCTCATAGTTCCCTTGTTTAAAGTTTAGTCAAGCAAGGTAATTGAGCTGAACACACCTGAATTTTGTTGGATTTGGGATACAAAGCCCACCTGTGTAGTCATTAATAAGTACTTTTGACATGTGGACAACACATAGAGCAGAACTCTATTCGAGCAGAACTCCACAGGGTACTGCATGAAATTTCTAGTTTCTTAGGCAATTGGGTACGTAATAGTCAGTGACTGGCTTTGTGTTTTTCTGTAAAGCCCTGCCTGTTTTCTTTTCCTACTTATGCCATTTTGTTTAGTCTCTGTGCTCATTAAAGCGAGTCTTAACCATGCTGATAAATATTTTTCTTCTTTGTGTCCAATGATGGTGTCAGGCATTCTTAGCTTGTGCGGAACCCAGAGTTCTCATCCTCCTTCTACAATACCTTTTCAATATGTCAAACCCTCAGGGCCAGACTTTGCACACCCTTCTGGTGTATTCTTGCCACAACTCTGGTGGTAGTGTGGCATAAAGAGCTGGATATTCCAGGGACTGGCCCATGCTAGGAGTTCCCGGTCAGGCTTATAAGGGGCAGAGCCTTCACTGCCCTTTACATGGCCAGTGACGCAAAGGGGGCAGAGCTGGAGAGGGACTCCCTACACAGGGACATCCCCCTTCCCTAACCTCAGTGGAACCCGACATAAGGTTTAAGGCTGGTAAGCCCAGCAAGATGATGCACCCTGGCCCCAGAAGGACCCAAGTAGGCCCCAACATGGGTAGTCCAGGGCTGGCAAATAGCCTGGACCCTGAAGAAAAGGTTTGCTTTCTTTAAGAATTATTTTTATTATTGGCCCCATACAAAGTTACTAAAGGAGGCCAATAAATCTTTTCTCTAGGAGGGAAACTGTACCCAAAGGGGTGCCATGCAAATAGGGTGCTCTCCCACTGATCCCACATACTCCAGTGCAGTCAACATGATCTGGAATAAGTGCTGGATTTGCGGCCCGTGTAATTTCAGGGTCTCAATCTCCAAAGAGCACCTTGATTATGGTAGAAATAAGAGGAAAAACTGAAAATCTGAAATAAAAACTGAGAAAGCTGGAAATGGACAGCAGGTCTGTTAGCATCTGAAGAGAGAAAAGGCAGTTTAATGTTTTGTGAACCTTTCATCGCAACAGACTCGATCAAAAATTCTTAAACTATCTTTTCAGATACTGACAGATTTGCTGTGTATTTTCAGCATTTTCTCTTTTTGCTTCATCTTATATTACAATTGTGTGCCATTTACACTTGTCAAACTTTAGCCTAATGGTCACACTATCTTCTGTTCCCCTCCTGATTTATTTAATTCGCTATCATCATGCCTCCTTCTTGTGGGAGGAAATGATTGTCTGGTCTACACATTTCTTCAAGGGATCTGTCAATATCAATTCATAATGCCCAACAGAAGGTGCACTTTAATAGGGCAGGATGATTTTTTTTTATGTTATTCTTGGAGATGGCAAATTCTGCCATTTCAAAATGCTTCTTCTAAATATAGCCTGGATAAGAGCTGTCAAAACTTGCCCATGGAAGGTAACTGAGATCCAGATTTTTTTTTGTATTCATTCTTGGGATATTGGCGTCGCGAGAAAGGCCTGCATTTATTGCCCATCCCTAGTTGTCCTGAGAAGGTGGTGGTAAGCCACCTCTTGAACCGCTGCAGTCCATGCGGTGAAGGTACTCCCACAGTGCTGTTAGGTTGGGAGTTCCAAGATTTTGACCCAGCGACGTTTGCAGTTCCAGTATGCAAATAAAAATTCCTGTTCTCTTAATATTCCTTAAACGTAAATAAGATAATTTGCCTAAGATTGTGTTCGAGCAATATTTAAGAGTCTGTGTTGTAAGGAGGCTCTGCTAAAATAGTTAGAACAACCTTTTTGACTCCACTATTGGATATTGCCATCATGTACTTCAAATACACAATGCACTAGTGACATCCAGTGGCAGAAAATCATCACAAAGATTTCTATATTCATCATGATGTAAAGCATTATGAAAAAGGTGTAATGCATAAACTGGTGATGAAACCTGTTTGCTTTTGAATAAAAACTTTTAAAACTGCGTTATACTCACCATTTGAAAAGTAATGATGTGTAAATAATAAAAGTGGAGAAAAAAAGGGACTTATTAAGGACTTATTAATGATTTGTTAAAGTTAGGAATGTGCTTGTTCAATCTTTTTTCACAGAAATGAATATTGCTTTCCTCTACTTAGAAACAGTTTGAAAAAGGTGGTGTTGTTGTCTCATCAAATCTGATGTCAATTTATAAGCAGAGTTGAAGGTGCAAAGAGGTATATGTTCTTTGTATAAAGTTAAATAAAAACTCTTTTACAAAACTGTCTTTATAAACAATAACAATTTAGTTAAACAGTTTTTCTTTAGCTCTACAGACAGAGAAAACTATACTCCAAGTATCAGCAGGCCACACTACCGGAAGCAGGATACCTGATTTCCAAGGGATGTGAGTGAGGGTCTCGCTGTCATTTCTGAACCAGTCCACCTGTCACATGCAGTCATGGCCTTTACACTCAAACTCACATTCAGCACTGTGGGATTGATGGAGCTGCAGCTCATATGAAGTATATGAGATGCTAGTGTATTTTCTTTGTGGGACAAACTTACATTCTCGGCACAGAAAGGCAAATTTCTGCTGGGAGCCCACATACTGAAAATTTCGGCCACCTAAATTGTCAATGCCTTCTTCTACAATACATCAGACAAAGAAATTAAATTGGAAAGTTGTCCACCTTAACCAGTAATATCAAGTAATGCAATGTTCATTATGTCATATCTGTGCACTCACAATGCATGCATGCATTTCTGCCATGTTTTTAACTTTACTACAGTCAGAATAAATGCACATAAACTGCTTTATGGACAGGAAATTTCTTGCAGCTGCTTGTACTCTGCCGATGTTACTTTGCTGGAAGTGTGGCGGAAACGCTGTTTACACACATGAATTTCCCAGTCTATGGGCTCGATTTTCCCGGGAAATTGTGGGTGCGTTGGGGGCGGGGGGGGGCTCTGAAAATCGGGGAAGTCCCGTTCGGGTTTGGAGCCCGGCTCCAACCCGCAAACTTCCGGATTCCCCATTGACGCGTCTGGGTGGGCGCGTGCCTCCCGATTGCGGAAGTCCCACCGATGATCATTTGCACAGTTGTTGAGCTGGTTTAAGTACTTGAAGTACTTAATTTTCTTCACATTTTGGCAGGGGTGCGGTTTTGAAGCATCCTCAGCGTGTTACCCGTGCTGTGGGAAACACTCCATGTTGCAACAGACGTGTTTCAGCCAGCAGCCAGTAGGACATTCAAATGCTTATTTGACAGATGGGGAGAAAAGGTCACTTGTTGCAGCAAGGCACTCTGTCACTTCAGACAAAGTTTTGGCTGCAAGATCTTTGTCTTTTCACTGAAAATTCTTATTTTCCACTCCAAAATTCTGCTGTTCAAACATATTTACCTACTTTGCGGACCCTCTCAAACTCACACCGTCAGGATGGGGGCGCCATGGCTGCATTTACCACTTCATCCATGGTTGAACAACATCACCAGCCTCACCGGGCACGGCGTCCACCTCCACCACGTGGAGCTCCACAACACAGTGCTGCGCCACAGGCACCTGCACAAGAGCACGGAGGGCAACAACAGAGAGAGCGGCGTCGCAGGAGGCACTACCCTCGCCACAGGGTCTACAGATCAAGGCTCAGCTTCCTGGACCTCTCTGAGGATCAGTTCATACAGAGGCTGAGAGTCTGTCGCCAGGCAGTTGCAGACATCTGCAGCCTCCTTCATGCCGAGCTGCTCCCGGCTGGGCCGAGCAGCATCTCCTTACCTGTCACTGTCAAAGTCACCACTGCCTCAACTTCTTTGCCTCCAGATTATTCCCGGGGACATCGCTGAGGTCTCTCAGTCATCTGCACACAAGTGCATAAGGCAGGTCACCGACAGCTTGATTCGTAGGGCCTCGCAGTACGTCAACTTCCCCATGGACGACCTCAGCCAGATGGAGAGGGCAGTGGGATTCCACACTGTGGCTGGCTTCCCACAGGTGCAGGGTGTAATCGATTGCACCCATATAGCAATACGAGCACCTCCACACGAGCCAGGACTGTTCATCAACAGGAAGGGCTATCACTCCATCAACACTCAGCTCGTTTGTGACCACCGCAAAAGATTCCTTCACATGTGCACCAGATTCCCTGGCAGCCGCTGAGGAGGTCCCATCCATAACTGCCTCCCACAATGAGGAGGAGGAGATGGAGGAGGAGGAGGAGAAGCAGGAACAGGAGCAGGAGCAACCCATGGGCAAAGCAACAGCTTACCTGGCTGCCCGTGAGGCCAGGGAGTCACTGATGTGAATGATTCTCCTAACATCAGACAGTGTGAAGAGTCCAGTCCTCACACCATCTGGATAGAGCAGTGCCAGCTCCAGCCCCCTCCCACCCCTCCCTGCACAAAACAGTCCTGCAACTACACGCACACGCACTGTAGAGTGACCCAATGGGTGGCATGAAATGTCGCCATTCATGGTGAACCTCATGAAAGGGCCCTATTACAGAAGCCAGTCAAGAATGGCCGTGGCAGTAGTGGTGACAATAATAATATTTAATGTGAGTTTAACAAAAAACGAATATAAATAAAAAACATGACCAACCATCAAACACCCTTGTGCATCCCCTGCGTGCTTTCAAAACCTTCGCCTTTCTCTTCCTGTGGCTGCAGCAGAGGCAGTGGCAGGTTCCTCTTGTTCATGCCCTGATTGATTAGATGCTTTCAGCCTACACCCTCTGGGTTTTGGTGCCCGTGAGGGCCCCTCCAAAGACTGCTCCACCTGCACTTGTGTAAGGGCAGACTCGGCCACCTGGAGAGGAGGCAGCATTGCGGGTACTGGTTGAGAGGGGGGCAACGGGTGAGACGTGGAAGCGCTTTGAGTGGTGTCCCCACTTCCATGTTCCCTTTTGCCATCATCCCTCTCCTCGGCCAGGCCCACACCACTCCTACCACTCTGCTGGACGACAGTTTGGAGGATATGTGTGAAGCCATGTAAGGCCAGTGCTAGTGTATCCGCCTGCCTGATTAAGGCAGCAGAATGTTGTTCAGCCTGAGTCCGAACGGCCATTGTCAGGGCCTGAATGGACTCATTTGTGAGCCCTGCTTGAAGCTCAATGGAGGTTAGCCTTCTCTCCATCGCACTTACCCATGGCAATATCTCAGAGAGTTGCTCATGTCCCTGTGACACTATCTCAGAGATTCCCTCCCGTACCTGTGCCACCATTCCTCTCATGCAGGAGTTGGGAGTCCTCCATCCTCTGCGCGATTGTGGAGTCGCATGGCACCTGTTCCAGCATCTCGCAAATGTGCTGCTGTCCCTCGATCATTTTCCTTTTAACGGATGGCCCCCAGGGTTCGGCATCTGCATCCAGCTGAGCAGAGCCTGGAGAAGAGTGCTCCCACCGACGTGGACCCTCTGCAGCTGCCCCTGCCACCAGTGTCTGCTCATGATCACGTGTGTGGTAACTCACCAGGTGTCAACCCAACTAACTGAGGACTAGGACCCACTGAGGTGTGTGTATCTGCGCTGGTGGATAGCTCGCTAAGATGTGACGGTGCACCTTCAGAGGCTGGCAGGTCCTCTGAGGAATCACCCTCTCCCGTCACAGATGTGTCATGTTGCGATGAGCATACTGAGGTGCTGAAGATGGCAAGACATGTTAACATCAATTCATATTGTGTGTGCTGAATGTTAAAGTTCTGTCACCAGACGTTTGTCGGGTGCCAGTCTCGGTGTCCCCGACAGACAGGCACTCGAGGGTGCGGCTCAGTTCCAGCGCCTCCTGCTCCGCGTCTGTGATGGCGCCGATTTGCTGTGGCCCCCCTCCGGTCCTCGCCCTCTCCCGTGCTTTCTGAGCTCTCTTCTCCTATAAGGGGAGAAAGTACAGACATGGGCGTGAGTGATGGTGACGTGGCCAACCGCTGAATGCATTGGTTTGGGTGCGGCTGACCATGAAAGAGGTGCATCGAGGGTGTGTATGAGACAGAGCCATGAAATTGTATCAGGATTGGGTTGAGTGGTAGTGGTGGGGTGACGAATGGGGAGGTGAGTAAGTGCTGAGGAAGTGCAAGTAAGTTGAGGATGAGCCTTAAGTGGCTACGGGGAGTGATGTGATAGAGTAGTGTTGGCAGTGCAGAATGAGTTGTGGGGTGGGGACGATGATGTGGAAGACGGAGTGTCGGAGAATGAGTAAGTGTACTCACTTTGGCTGACCTAGTTAGGTCATTGAAGCGCTTCCTGCACTGGATCCATGTGCAGGAGATGTTGCTGCTGCTGCTGACCTCCTCTGCCACCTCGAGCCAGGCCTCCTTGGTGGCAGAGGTAGGCCACTTCCTCCTCACTCCGCCAGGTAGCAGACATTCCTCCTCCTTCTCACCCCATCCAGCAGCACCTGGAGTGAGGCATCACTAAATCTAGGAGCAGCCTTGCCCCTGTGCTGCTCCATTGTGCTGTGTTTGCTCCAGGAGCAGCCATTGGAGGGCTGCCCCTTTACATAGAGCTCCTCCAGCTGACAGCCTGTGATGCGGTTGCGCAGTCCGCCCGCTGCGCAGCTTTTGGACGGCAAACCCAGAAGCCAGGTTAAGTGGCTCCAATTGACTCGTGATCGCGTGTGAAACGGACAATTTTTATTGGGCGGGTTACCCACGCGCCCAATCGCAACCCCCCGCTGCCATCCCGCCTCCTCGCTAATATCGGGGCCTATGTGTCAAATATGGCTTTGCTGCCCAAATGAAGGTCACGTGACCAATGAGGCAGAATTGACTGAAATCACAAAACATCACCACCTCTGTCCTTCCAACTTCTCTGCTGCTGAAATTCAAATCCTTTTATCACCTTGATGCTTGATTTCTCCAATGCCTTTCTTTGCCAGCCTCCTCGCTTCCACTCTCTACAATCAGCAACTCATCCAGAATGCCGCAGCCCACGTTCAGACCTGCAGAGGCCCGCACACTCCTTACCCTGTCCTTGTCACGATCCACTGGCTTCCTACGCCTCATGGACTTGTCATTCCCTCAAATCTGTCCATGGCCTCTTTCCACCCTACTACAGTGTGCACCTTTTGTTCCTCTGATGTTGCATTACTTTTCATTCCTCACTTCCTCCACTCGATCATAGGGAGGCCACTCCTTCAACCATTATCCCTCAGCTCTCTGGAATTCCCTCCCTCAATACCTCCATTTTGTCACTTCCCTCTCTATTTCAAAAGCCTCCTAGGACCATTCTCTTCCACTTTGCCCTGTCTCCCTCTTGTTTGGTGTTCACTCTTGGTCCACCTCCTTGTAAAGTTCTCTGAGACATTGTTCTGTTTGCGAGGAATGCTATATAAAAATGTAAGTTGTCATCTGATTCTCTGCTGAGAAATAGTGGAAAGCAGATTTGGCAATGTATAAATGTATTTGCGTTTATAAAAAAATTTAGTATTAAACAACATATTTTAAATGGTCTAGAAATGTTACAATAAGTTACAAATATCTCAGTACCATTATTTTTGCAAAAGGTTAGATGGGTGATTCTATGGTCCGGCGTTCCCAGTGGGGTGCTCGCTCTTAAAGAGAACTTCTCAGGAAATCACATTATAATTAATGGTTGGAAAATCACAAGCTGCTCATCCATGTTTTCTCAAGATGTGCTTCCTGCGAGTACCATTTCCCGCTGGGAATGGCAAATCGCAGAATCACCCCTCGAATGATTCTTGAGGCTCACTGTATGTGAGATTAAAAAAAAGTGGCCCGTCCAGTCCAGTAGGTTAAGATTCCCTGGAAATGTAAGGGTTAATAACAAATGGACTTTGAATCACATAAATCAAATAATTTTATGGACTTCAAATGACTGATGGTTACACCAACGCTGGGCAGATTGCAGACAAAGCACATAATTAAAAACAATGTAGAAAGCAATGCCCTTAGGGAGTGTACCAGTGTTGATATTGATCTCACCATGATTCAATGTCCAGGATTCAATGTAACCAAATCTTTGCAATACTTTTTAGTTTTCGTATTGTTCACAAGGTCACAACATAAATACGGATAAGGAACATTGGATTTGTTTCGTCTACTAAGACCCCTAGATCTCTTTCAATATCACCCTTGGCCATTTCGACATCATTCATAGAGTATGTATGTGACCATTTTTTCTTCTTCTTACCTATATTGGTTCTTCCATAGCCGCTTCATAGGAGCGTTTACAAACAAAATTTGACACTGAGCCACATAAGGAGGTATTAGGACAGGTGACCAAAAGCTTGGTCAAAGAGGTAGGTTTTAATGAGCGTCTTAAAGGAGGAGAGAGAGGTAGAGAGGCGGAGAGGTTTAGGGAGGGAATTCCAGAGCTTAGGGCCTAGGCAGCTTAAGGCACGACTGCCAATGGTGGAGCAATTAAAATCGGGGATGCGCAAGAGGCAAGAATTGGAGGAGCGCAGAGATCTCGGAGGGTTGTAGGGCTGGAGGAGGTTACAGAGAGAGGGAGGGGTGAGGCCATGGAGGGATTTGATAACAAGGATGAGAATTTTAAAATCGAGGCATTGCCGGACCGGGAGCCAATGTAAGTCAGTGCGCACAGGGGTGATGAGTGAACGTGACTTGGTGCAAGTTAGGATACGAGCAGCAGAGCTTTGGATGAGCTCAAGTTTGTGGAGAGTGGAAGATGGGAGGCTGGTCAGGAGACCATTGGAATAATCAAGTCTAGAGATAATAAAGGCATGGGTGAGGGTTTCAGCAGCAGATGAGCTGAGGCAGAGGTGGAGACAGACGATGTTATGGAAGTGGAAGTTAGTGGTCTTGGTGATGGAGCGGATATATGGCCGGAAGCTCATCTGAGGGTCAAATAGGATGCCAATGTTGTGAGCGGTCTGGTTCAGCCTCAGACAGAGGCCAGGGAGAGGAATGGAGTCGATGGCGGGGGAACGGAGTTTGTAGCGGGGACCAAAGACAATGGCTTCGGTCTTCCCAATATTTAGTTGGAGGAAATTTTTGCTCATCCAACATTGGATGTCGGTCAAGCAGTGTGACAAATCAGAGACGGTGGAGGGGTTGAGAGAGGTGGTGGTGAGGTGGAGCTGGGTGTGGTCAGCGTACATGTGGAACCTGATGTGTTTTCGGACGATGTCGCCGAGGGGCAGCATGTAGTTGAGAAATAGGAGGGGGCCAAGGATAGACCCTTGGGGGAGTCCAGAGGTAACGGCGTGGGAGCAGGAAGAGAAGCCATTGCAGGTGATTCTCTGGCTACGACTGGATACATAAGAATGGAACCAGGCGAGCGCAGTCCCACCCAGCTGGATGATGGGAGAAAGGCGTTGGAGGAAGATGGTGTGGTCAACCCTGTCAAAGGTCGCAGACAGGTCGAGAAAGATGAGGAGGGATAGTTTACCATGGTCACAGTCACATTGGATGTCATTTGTGACTTTGATAAGGACCGTTTCAGTACTGTGGCGGGGACGGAAACCTGATAGGAGGAGTTCAAACATGGAGTTGCAGAAAAGATGGGCACGGATTTGGGAGGTGACAACACGTTCACGGACTTTGGAGAGGAAAGGGAGGTTGGAGATGGGGCGGTAGTTTGCAAGAACAGAGGGATCAAGGGCGGGTTTTTTGAGGAGGGGGATGAGGGCAGATTTGAAGGGGAGGGGGGAGAGTACCTCAGGAGAGGGAACCGTTAACAATATCAGCTAACGTGGGGGCCAGGGAGGGAAGCTGGGTGGTCAGCAGATTGAATGGGGAATAGGGTCGAGGGAGCAGGAGGTGGTTAAGATGAGTTCAGAGAGAGCATGAGGGGAGATGGGAGAGAAACTAGAGAAAGATGCGAGTTCAGGTTAGGGCAGGGGAGATCCTTATGGAAAGTTTGGCTTGGTGGGCTAGGGAAAGGGAAGGTAGTGGCAGAGGCAACTGAACAGATGGTCTCAATCTTAGTGACAAAGAAGTCCATGAGCTCCTCACACTTGTTGTTGGAGGTGAGGGTGGAAGAGGCAAGGGAGAGGGGTTTAAGAAGATGGTTTGCAGTGGAGGAGAAAAGCCGGGAGTTATCTTTGGATTCCTAGATGATCCTGGAATAGTGAACACTTATAGTAGAGGATAGCTAGACCCGATAGTGCTTTATGCGGTCTAGCCAGGTCTGGCAATGAATGGCTAAACCAGTTGTCAGCCATAAATGTTCAAATCTGTGTCCCTTGGACTTAAGGGAGCAGAGATGAGATGTACCAGGGGGAACGGCCAGGGTGAGAGAGCATAATGGTTTTAAGGGGGATAAGGGCATCAAAGGTGGAGTTGAGGGTGTGATTGAGCAAATTGGTAGCTGCAGAAATATCGTAGTGAATGGAGGGCCAAAAGCTAGACAGTTGGGAATCTGAAAGTGCCGTTGTAAGTGACTTGGGGGAGAGTTTTTTCCAAGGGTAGGCACAGATGGAAGTGGGGTTGGGGGGGTGGGGAGGAGGGAGTTGAGGGTGGAGAGAGATGCAAGGAACTAGGTTGAAGCTGTGTCCCCCTAGTCATAATCATAGAATCATAGAATGATTACGACACAGCAGGAGGCCATTTGGCCCATCGAGCCCATGCAGGCTTTTTGTAAGAGCAATCCAGTTAGTCTTATTCCCCCGCTCTTTCCCCGTAGCCCTGCAAATTTTTTCCCTTCAATTCCTTTTTGAAGGCCATGATTGAATCTGCTTCCACCACCCTTTCAGGCAGTGCATTCCAGATCATAACTACTCACTGCGTGAAAAAGTTTTTTCTCATATCACCCTTTGTTCTTTTGCCAGTCACCTTAAATCTGTGTTCTCTGGTTCTTGACCCTTCCGCCAATGAGAACAGTTTCTCTTTATTTACTTTATCTAAACCCTTCATGATTTTGAACACTTCTATCAAATCTCCTCTCAACCTTCTCTGCTGTAAGGAGAACAACCCCAGCTTCTCCAGTCTATCCACATAACTGAAGTCCCTCAATCCTGGAACCACTCTAGTAAACCTTTTCTGTACACTCTCTAAGGTCTTCACATCCTTCCTAAAGAGTGGTGCCTAGAATTGGACAAAATATTCCAGTTGTGACCGAACCAGTGTTTCATAAAGGTTCAACATAATTTCCTTGCTTTTGTACTCCATGCCTCTATTTATAAAGCCCAGGATCCCGAATGCTTTTTTAACCGCTTTCTCAACCTGTCCTGCCACCTTCAAAGATTTGTACACATATAACCCCAGGTCTCCCTGTTCCTGCACCCACTTTAGAATTGTACCATTTCGTTTATATTGCCTCTCCTCATTCTTCTGCAAATGGCAGTTGATGCTAGCTCAATTGTGAATTCTAAATCTGAGATTGATAGGTTTCTGTGAACCAAGGGTATTAAGGAATATGGGACTAAGGCAGGTATATGAAGTTAGGTCACATGTCCACCATGATCTCATTGAATGGCAGAACAGGCTCGAGGTGCTAAATGCCACTGCCACTTGCTGCCTTCTGTTATGCACCACCTTCTCCTGCAAGCAAGCGGGACATGTGTGATGTGCTTGTCATGGTTAAATAGCTGCCTGTGTGTGGCCTGTGAGTTGTGGGTGGGCGGCTTGCAACAGTGGTAATGGGTAAGGGTGAGAGGAAGCATCTGATTGGCAGAGTTGAGTACTGATGGAAAGAGTTTGTTGGTATGTGGGTGATGGGGGATGCAGTGCGTGGAGCAATGGATGCGGCTAATGGTGCAGTTTGTAGGAGACACCACTTGACAGTTGACTTCACTCATCTTGACCACTCATGTCAAAGAATTGAACTTCTTCCTGCACTCCATCCATGTGCGCCTGGCATTGACTTCGTCCCCTGCTGCCTTTCGGGCATATGTCTAGAGGGCCTCTTGCACCCACCCCCCCCCCCACCCCCGCGGATATAGGATGTCCCTCCTTCTGTCCACCTCTTGCACCAAGTCCTCTAGTGCAACAGCAGAGAACCTTGGTGCGTGCACTCTCGCAGGCCTGGTACAATCTCAGATCGGCAGATTGGTGAGGCCTGGCATGCAGATTGGAGGATGTGGGATTTAGTAGTGCGCAACCTTTAGTCAATGTTTTACCATAACTCATCAGTTTGTAAACATAGGGATGGGAGCTGCATCTGTGTTTTACGTGTGCAACGTCTGATCTCCGTTCAGACTCCGTGCAGACTGTAGACTGTTATTTTTGGCAAATAACAGGTACTGGCTACCTTTAAGAGTTTTTAAGAGACATCTTCCCTTTAAGAGATTGGGGATTCCCCTGCTGGTGGAAAGTGCACATTTCCTTGAATCCTTGTGTCAGGCCCAGTTTTCAACACTGCTTGAAGGTAAATCCTCAGGCAGGACGAATGTCAGCTCACCAAACTTATTTACCACGCTTTGTGCTTTTACACACAGGCACTCTAAACCTATCTTAGACCTTCTCGTATTCTCTCTTAGTCTTAATCTTGCAATTTAGTTTGAAGTAACATTTTAAATTTGCCTTTTCCATACTGTGGGACTGCCCTCCCTTGGTTCCACTCTCACCTATCCAATATTAGCCAAAGTACCTCTAGCAATGGCTTCTCTTCCCTTTCCCACACCAGCTCCTCCAGAGCCCCCCCTATGGTCCCTCCTCATCCTCATCTACATATCGCCCCTTAGTGACATCATCCACAGACATGTGTACACCAGTGATACCCAGCTCTAACTTCCTACTACCTCTATCAGTCCTTTCATTGCCTCTGCACTGTCAGACTGCTGGTCCAACATTCAGTCCTGGATGAGTCTTAACTTCCTACACTTAAAGGCCAAAGCCAAATTTTCAGTCCCCTCCACAAACTCCATGCTCTTCTCACTAACTGTCTCCTTCTCCAACCACTATCTCAGGTTGACCTAGACTGTTTGTAGCCCCTGCAACCTGTTCGACTCCTCAGTAACAACACCTGCCTCTGCTCCAAGTTCATCCCATCCACTGCTGAAATCTTCAAAGGCCTTTGTTACCTCTAGATTTGAATGGGGAGAAATTCACCTTGTTGGACCAATTTTATGGGCCTAAAACGGACACATCGAGGGTCAATTTTGGGGACCAACGTTCTACACCCGTAGGACACCTGAAAGACATCTAACCCAACATTGGGTCGAGCCATTGTTCAGATGTCCTTGGCGGCTGCCTAAAACAGGCGTTATGACCCTACATATGTAAATGAGGGGCTTAATGCCTGTCTTAGGCCCCCTCTGACAAATTGGATTGTGATGAACAGAGCAGGCAATGGGCCTGCTTCTGACATGATTTCTAAGCAGTCGCTGTGGCCTGAGCAGCGACCGCCACAAAAAACTTAAGTTTAAAAAATAGTTAAAAAGCATTTCTGCGAAGTCAGAAGAAGCAGAAGTTCTGCTCCCGACTCCATAGTACTCACGACCTGCTCCCCTGTTTCCTCTAAAAGTGTCCATTAGTTGAAAATGGTGAATATGTAATAAGTTGTCATTATATCATTTGTTACCAGTTGTCACCATATTCATTTTATTTTGTGCACTTATATTTTTATATTATGTGTTGTAGAAAAAAACAGGCAATAACATACACAGTAATCAGAACAATGAATTTTTTTTAAAAGGTCGTACTATATTGATAATCACACATATCCTATTTTTCATTACAGTTCTATTTACAAAGAATCAACCAAATAACTGTTTCCTGCTGGAGCTCTTACTCCATGGAATTTATCCAATGGCATCCATATATATAATTAAGCTGAAATAGCCTTTGACTGATATCTAAACTAATGGGAGCAGCACAAATACAATAGTCTGTGCTTAATGTTGCTCCCTTCACAAGCCTGAGGGAGTCCTGAGTCACATCGCAGCCATAGTTGCTGAGAGGCGCTGCTATACCCTCTCCTGTTCCAAGTATTGATAGTCTAATGGAAGATGTGCAAGGAAACAAAATTAACAAATCATTAGCTGAATATCAAGTGGAATGTGTTTTGATTTGTGAGGCAACAATGGAAAAACGAGCCCTGTATTGAAGCAGATGAAGCCATGCCTGTGAACCTGTGACCCCGGAAATCAAGATGGAGTTCCTGCTGTGATTGGAACTCCTGCTGTGATGGGAGCCAGCCCATTGCACTTCAGGGCAAAGGCCAGCATGTGACAAATGACTGAGGGTCTTTGCAATATAAGGTCTTAGCTTTCAAGCTAAAGAATTAGTACTCTGCTGAGAAGAGAGAAACAAACTCTTAAGTATCAAGGTTATGTATATTGACACATAGGGATATCTCCCTAGAACTGGTAAAGCAATGTAAAGAATTTGATCCAGGCAAGAATGTTTGGAGAAAATATGGAATTATCTATTCCATGATGTATCCCTTGAAATTCAAGGATGATTTGCCAGAAGCATCGACCTCTACCTTTGTTTCAACTGCATCTCAGTAAGTGCCTGTTACCTGACCCAGTCACTCTCTCCCCATGTTCAGATACAACTCTGGCCTGAAGCATCTCTAAGGGCTCTCGCTTGCACACCTACAGCCTACTGTGAAGGAAGTGTCTGTCAGTACTCTAGAGACAAACAAAATGGTCTGACCGACAAAGATGACACTGGCAAGCATGTCCTTTTATTGCAGCATTTAGGCCCAGGTACCACATAGATTGGCTAATGCTTGCAGTTTGCTCTGTAGTGACTCAATGACAGATATTAATAAAGTGACTTAGATTAATCTCCTCCTTACAAATATTCAGAAATAATTACTTGTTTGGATTTCATTTTTAAAAATCTAACAATCTGAGCATGATGTTATTAAACTAATTGATTGTCAGCAACTTTTCCCTCTTTATCTTAACCTTTTTGCCTCAACTATTTTATTCATTCTTACCAGATGAGTAATATCATAATTGGGCATGTGGCATGGTTGGAGCGAAGCTCATCCATTGCAGTCGGGACATGTTATGACTCTTGTGATTTTTATTTCTGCTAATTGGGGAATCTCAACCAGAAAATGTTTGGTAGAAACTGATAATGGGGGGCTGTGAGACATAAGATGTTCTTTTCACACTGACCTTTGGTGCTGAAATTGTACTGTGTGATATTAGTACACATGTATTTCAAATGGGCTAACACTGTTAAAATAGTGACATAGAAACTTCATATAAACATGATTATTATTAATATCACACAGCACAATTTCAGTGCACTTTTCTGCTTTTTGGGATGTTTTATGTTGACATTTAGATAATTACAGTATGAATTTAGCAATTTTTGGGGCAGGGATACAGTTGAATGTGGATCTTAGTAGGATGGGAATGGGTTGGTAGCTAGGGAATGGAATGGTGGGGGCCGAAGACAATGGCGTCAGACTTCCCAATGTTTAATTGGAGGAAATTTCAGCCTATCGAGGACTGAATGGCTGAGAATCAGTCTGACAACACAGACGCAATTGAAGGGTCGAGAGAGGTGGTGATGCGATAGAGCTGGGTGTTATCAGCCTCCATGTGGAACCTGATGTCATGTCTTCAGCTAATGTTGCAGAGGGGCAGTATGCAGATGAGAACAAGGAGAAGGCCAGGGATAGATCCTTGGGGGAATCCAGAGGTAATGGTATGGGTACAGGAGGAAAGGAAGCCAATGCAGGTGATCCTCTGGCTACGACTAGGTAGGTAAGAGTGGAACCAGGCGAGGGCAATCCCACTCAGCTGGACAATGGAGGAGTGTGATTTTCTCACACTGGTGTGGCATTAGGGTGTGCTTTTCTGAGGCTGGGGCTGAAACACCTTGATGGAGCAACGTAGAGGAAAGATTATTCTGATTATACCTGAACTGAAAGTACTGGGATGCTGACACTGAAGTCTGGATTTTTAACTGCTGGACACCCATTCTACCAATGCAAACCAGGAGTGGAACGTGATTAGGAATCTCTGATCACTGTGCATCGCAGCATAGTTTCCAGAATGTGGGGACCAGTGGCATGAAACCGGCATCTTGGCAAACACATGTGAATGACCCTTCTATTTCCCACACCAGTCACCATAGCCTCATCCATGAAATAAAGGTGTTCTATTAATGCTGGAGGCAGGTCATTAATGTTCAGATTTCCCTTGGAATTTGGTTAGGATATGCAATATTGTTTGGAAAAATTGATTCTTCCTGACAGCACTATAGTGCAACTAAGAATAATGTGAATCAAACTGCTGTCATCATTGGTCACCAGAGGGCAGCAGTGAACATAGGCCAGGTTAACAGCAGATACCAATGTCCAGATGAATTGGGTCATCCTTGAAGACAAATTAAATTGGAAACTTAATTGCATTCAAATTAGAAGCAACACAAACACAATGTAAATCTGGTGCGTGCACTTGAAATACAGACAAAGGAGTGTTTTTGACACACCTGCCTCATCCTTCTATAGCAGAGTATCATGGGGAAGACCTGAAGAGAGCATTTAACGACAAAGCGGAGGGATCTGAGTGGTGAGTGCACTGAAACAAATGGAGTGAAGATTTTTAAAAAGTGGTGTCATTTCTAACGCAGAAAAAGGGAGCTGCAAAGCCCGAGGAATGAAAGCTAAGTGTTCAATTATTTATTGACGCTTTATTAGTTAACTATTTAATAGATTAAGAATTAAGAAAAAGAATTAATACATACGAGGCAAGGGCAAAAGCTAACTATCAGCTTTAAATAAGTAAATAGATATAATATAAACCAAACTGAGCAATAGAAGTAACTAATAGAAATCAAACTAAATCCATTTGATAATAATTTAGTATTATAGGTGAATCAATACTGGTCATAAATAAATAACTGGTGTACAAAAAATATAGTGTAGATAATGCAGTACAGGCAGTGTGTCGGGACTACAGAATTTGGGAATTTGTGGAGAGACAGTCCCGGATGACCACACCTGTGGGAAATTTTTGTCTTGAGTCATTCAGGCTCAGTCATTAAGTTGGAGCGTGAGTTAGAGAGACTCCAACATATAAGGGAGGGGGAGGAATATCTGGATAGTTACACACAGTTACACCACATTGTGATACACGTACAGGAAGAGGAGTGTGTGACTGACAGTCAACAGGGTAGGGGGATCCTAATGGAGGCAGGGAAGGAGGAACTGCAGAAAATGGTCCTGTCCAACGGGTACGATGTACTTGCTACCTGTGGGAATAAGAAAGAAGGATGCGGGGTAGATGGCCAGAATGCAGACCAAGACACCATGGAGCAGGAGGCAGATCAGGGAGGGGGAGGAATAGAAACGTTGTAGTTATAGGGGATTTAATAATCAGGGGGATAGAGGGTTTCCTGTACAGTAGCGACCGAGAGTCCAAAAGGATTGGAATTGGAAAATTGTGAATGTCACTCCATTATTTCAGAAGGGAGGGAGAAACCAGAAACTACAGGCCCATAAGTTTAATATCAGTTGTGGGGAAGTTACTGGAATCTATCATCAGGGACAGAGTGACTGAGCACTTGGACAAGTATGAACTGATCAGAGTCAGCATGGATTTGTGAAGGGTAGGTCATGTCTGACTAATCTAGTTGAATGTTTTGAAGAGGTCACTAGCAGATGGATAGGGGAGTGTCTATTGATGTCGTCTATATGGGCTTCCACAACGCATTTGAAAAGGTTCCACAGAAGAAATTATCGACAGAAATAAGAACACACGGAATTTGAGGTTACCTTGTGACGTGGGTCGGTAACTGGTTGAGAGGTAGACGATAGAAAGTAGGAATAAAGGGAATTCTGATTGATGGGATTTGACAAGTGATGTTCCCCAGGGATCTGTACTGAGGCCTCAGCTTTTCACCATACATCAATGACTTGGATGAAGGTATATAGAGTTGTATATCCAAGTTTACAGATGACTAAGTTAGGAAGCACAGTAAGTTGTGTAGATGGAAGCAGGAAGTTACAATGGGACATAGACAAATTAAGTAAGTGGACAAAACTGTGGCAATATGAGGAAGTGTGAGGTCATCCACTTTGAATCCAAGAAAGACAAAACAGAATATTTTCTTAATAGTGAAAAAATAGGAACTGTAGTGGAGCAAAGGGATTTAGGTATCAATGTACATAAATCTCTAAAAGCTGGTGCACAGATACAAAAAGTATCCAAAAAGTCGAATGGGATGTTGGCCTTTATCTTAAGGGGGCTGGAATACAAAGGGCAGGAAGTTATACTTCAATTGTATGCAGCCTTGGTCACACCCCATCTGGAGTACTGCATTCAGTTTCGGGCATCATGTTCCTGCCTCCTCTTCTTGGAATCTCTCTTTCTAAACCTTTACAGATAGCTGGTCTTTACTGGGTTAATATTAGTTAAGTAATGTCCTACTATCATAACAGATTGAGAGAAAGTACATAACAGAGGGAAATCTTAGCCAGAGTGGCGGCTCATGATCTCTATCCAGTGAGTCCTGCTGAGAAGTGCCTATACTTGAATGCCAGCTCAACGGTATGATGCCCCTCATGGTACAATACCTTGCTGACTTTCACTGTCTAGGCTCACATTTGAAGAGTGGCCATTTGGGTGAAGTACTGAGGTCTGGCAGTGTTATGGGACCCTTCTCCACTGTGAATCAGCACCTTGAGGAAGAGACAGTTTTTTTAAAAAATGTTTATTCATGTCACTCTTCAGCTTGTCTCCTTTTGGTTGTTTGTTGTGATATAATGGTTTATTCCTTTTAATAGCTGCTCTTATTCTGTGTTGAAGGGCACTTGGAGATTGTACTGTCTGAGGAGGTGTTTTGCACTGCAATCCTCGTGGTGCTTTGGATTATTACAACAGCGTAGCCTGGCTGGAAAATACAGGGCTTTGCACATCAGGCTCATAGTAGCCCAAAGGTTTACAAGGCCAATTTTCAGATGGTCCCCAACAATCTGCTCACCTGTTGAGGTGCATCTGAAAATATTCCCTATAGTTGCACAGGACAAACACTGTGGGGTAGATTTAATGAATTAGTGCTCGTAGCACAGAGCATCATGTGACAGGATCACATATCGAGAACTCAGGCTCAGAGGTCAGTGCACACGCATGATTTTTCAACCTATGAAATTAATGGATGTAAAATTTATTCATGGCGTGCTGACTCTTTTGCCCGAATTTCTAACATGCACTCCCATTCCGTACCATTCGAAAAATCCATCTCTGTATCTGGCAGAAATCCATAATACAACTATGAAAGAACATTTTTCCCTGGATGAACTAGATAGTTTAGTTTTATTCTTCATTTTCTCACCACTTTGGGCTTCCCAGCTGATGACCATGATCCATTTTGCCCTGCGTATAATTCCCCTGCATTCTTTTTTAAACCACCAAATAACAGTGCTACAGCATAACATCATCTGATTTGAGTTTTTACTATTGAAAGATAAAGACATCCACCAGATCATGGATGATTGGGTGTGGCAATGTGAACCTGGACGCAGCACGAGCAGAACCGTAGCTGCTGTTTCGGAAAAAAATAAACAGCTACAAAAACCAAAATCAACATTTCCCAGTCTTCTCATTCTGTTTCCTCAAGAGTTTGCTTCTAGCTCATTTATTTGTATCCTTATTCTGCTGTTACAACACCACTTATTGAGTCTGTGAGCATGAATTTTACCTGGAGCGGGGAAGAGAGTTAGCGGGTCGGAATGTGCCATCGCAACCTAATTGAATGATTACAATTTTACTTCCGGGTTTCCCGCGCGTCAGCCAGATTGACAGGCTGGCTGCCTGTCAGGCGGGAAAGCAGCCGGGGTGCAAATTCCAAGTAAGTCTGACATCGCGGGGGGGCGGGGGGTCGGTCATCGTGGGGGGATGCTGGGGACACCGCAGGAAGGCTGGAGATATCGGAGGATGTTAAAATTGGATAGCCATGATGCGCAGGATAGAATACTAGAGCCTGGTCTCCAGTTACTTCCAAGCTTTTATTCACAGAGATTCCCCTAACACACACACCACACCCGAGATAAGCTCTCCTATAAAAAGGTTACAGGAGAGTCCCCAATGATACCCACCACCTGAATACAATTCACACTCGTTGATATAAATCATACAATTAACAGAGGAGGGCTGGAGACACTAGGGGCTGGAGACATCGCGGGGGGGTGGTGGGTGTGTCTCAGCTATCGAGGGGCAGCCGATCGCTGGGGTCCCATCGTGGCGGGTAAGCTTGTTGGGTTTGGAGGAAACACTCCTGCTTCTCCTGGCCCACAAGCAGTGCAATAAAGGCACTCACCTGAAGACCCGTCCCTTCTCGCCTCCTTTTACCTGGCGAGATTCACGAGCCCTGGGAAAGCTGTCCTGGAGGTGTTAAATTTAAAGCTTAATTACTTTCAAGTAAAATAACGCTACTTAACATTGCTCAACGACATTAATTGCCCTGCTAAATACCCGCCTGCTGGCACTAATTGGTGATGCGGCCTCTGTGATTCAGCTCCGTACGCGCATCCAGACTCACCCACGTTAAACCTAGAAGTGGACACGTTTGAGCCGGGTTGCGGTCGCAATTGCAAAAACTAGTATTTCCTCCCGCCCAACGCCAACCCACCCGTTCTTGGGGGTTAAAATTTCCCCCTGTCTGTCTGAATGCATTTGCTATATTTCTCTGAAGCTCTCTTTTATTCTCTCTCGACATAGCGCACTAGTCCTAGTGCTGATCACACCAAATGACACATGAACAGCCCCCAGGCACCCCATAGTTCTGGGATTTGTAGATCAGTGTTACTTGTCAGTTACACTAACTCCATTGTCGGGTTTGGAGTTTAACAAATGAGGACGGTTTCAGGCAAGAAACTATGGTTTTCAAGTAATAGGATTACTCATTAGGGAACAGAAGTAGGTAATAGTTACTTTTCCTGACATCAAAGTAATTGGTCCAGAAATAACCATTGTTTGTCATGATCAATGTTGCTTCAACAACCAGAAATGTCCTGTGCATCACAGCAAAATATGCCGCTGCATTAACTGGGGGAGGGGAGGGTCAGCATTAACTGGGGGAGGGGAGGGTCAGCATTAACTGGGGGAGGGGAGGGTCAGCATTAACTGGGGGGGGGAGGGTCAGCATTAACTGGGGTGGGGGGAGGGTCAGCATTAACTGGGGTGGGTGGGGGCGGGAGAGGGTCAGCATTAACGGGGGGGGGGGAGGAGAGGGTCAGCATTAACGGGGGGGGAGAGGGGAGGGTCAGCATTAACTGGGGGGGAGAGGGGAGTGTCAGCATTAACTGGGGGGGAGAGGGGAGTGTCAGCATTAACTGGGGGGGAGAGGGGAGGGTCAGCATTAACTGGGGGGGAGGGGAGGGTCAGCATTAACTGGGGGGGAGGAGAGGGTCAGCATTAACTAGTGGTGGGGGATCGGCAAGAGAGTGCCACCACAGTACATTTCTCATCTCCTCCTTTATTCCTGATGCACCTGTTATTCACTGCTTCTTTCTACCCATCCCTATTTTATCAATTTCTTTCATCCCTTCCACCATATATCACCTCTATGTAAGTATCTTATCTGTGGTAATTATCTTCCCTATATTCCATTTTCTGTTTTATCATAATGATATATTTAAGCTCTAACTTGTATCTATCTTTCAATCTATATATTTTATATCTTTCTTTCATCTGTTCCACCCATTTATCCATCTGATATGTTGGATCTTTTTATGTATTTAACTATTGTCCCTACTGCCGATCGTTCCGTATGCACAGTGTGAACAGATTGTAAATGTTACGAGTACAAGAATATAATGGAAAATAACAAAACAAATATTACGATTATGAGGAATATAGCATGAAATGTTCAGTATCTCATCTACCAATGCCAGGGAACGAGGCAATTATGGCCAGGAAGTGGGCCATTAAGCAGGGTGCACAGACAAAACAGAAGTCCTCCATTCTACAATGGGTGCTTGGATCTCAAGTAAAAAAACACTTCTGGGGATCCCATGGTGACTGAGTACTGCTTTGCACCAGCCTCTTTCTCCCTTCCCTCCTCCCCTCTCCATTATTATAGTGATAAGTCTTGGCAAAAGTAACATAGGGAATGAAACCATTTTAGGGACTGTTCTAGTGAAGTTTGTTTGATTGACAACTTGCAGCTCGGCCTTATGTGAGAAACCTGAGTATAACTAAGATGCAATTTAAAACTCAATGGAACGAAAATCGGACGGGTTCTATAAATGGTGGGCGATCCGCTCCACCAGGTTACTGCCCAGACAGCCAAGTTGAAAACGACCCTCCTCTGTCTCTGTGCAGGAGTTAATTGGGACCTAACAGGACCTACTTCATGCACCCTTCCACTGGAAGAGAGCTGCAAGCAATACTCTTAAAGTATATGATTTGTCTTATACAGTAATTTCATGAATAGAAAGATGGATGAGTAAAATTGCTACTATACACCGGGTGGTGGGGGGTAATTTTCACCTTCACTGCCTGGTGAAGCAAATCACTTGCCTGTTGTAGAACCCGACCAATTTTCATCCCACAATCACCAGACCATACAGTCAACACTGTCATAAGCAATTTCGAGTAACGACAGAGCAGGATTGGGGTAAAAATAAAGCAGGTTTTAAAACAGTCAAAAGCTGAATTATAGTTGATACATTTTGATGCTCGCACACACGGAATAGTAAATCTAAATGCAAAAACAAGGAAAGTTAAGGGTTCAGAAAAAAAGTTAAGAAGGATTTAATATTGAAATATTGGCTTGAGAAGCAGACATGTGTTATATAGGATCATTATTCTTTTTTCATCGAAATTGTATTTTTACTGCCCGTGCCAAGGTCGCTCAGTTACATGTGATTGTGTTTAAAATAATTTTATATAAATCCAAATATTTCATGCGCTCCTTGTATGTGAGATTTCTATATAAGGTTTATGGAGAACTTTTACCTGTACTCAGCAGCATTCGGTGCACAGGTTAAAAAGAAATTAATTCTTGTCTATGCACCTTAGGGTAGTTGAAATGACTGTACAATATGGATTCACTTGCACGAAATGGTGTGGCTAAGAGCTGCTTTTAAGGAATAAAACAAATGAAGGGTGGAAATACCTGAATATAGAGATATATAATATGTAGGGGGTCATTTTCAACTCCAGTGGGGTCGGAAAACTGGCGGTAGTGGATTGATCACCCGTTAAAAACCCTGCTCAATTTTTCTGAAAATCAGGCAGGGTGTATAACAGGCAGTCGCTTTGTCGCCAATTTTCCGCCCCTGCTAAATTTGAAAATTACCGCGATAGTGTATAGTACATTTTGCTCTACTGAAATGGGATGCTGACCAGAGTACTAGATCTGCGATGGCATGAACATCAGCTCTTCTATTAAATGTGGATTATAACAAAAATAACACAGTTTTCAACACAAATGTATCTGTTATTCTGTCCTCTTCAACATTTGGCATGACAAATTTTGATTGATTCACTGCAGAAGAAAAGCAGAAGTAGGATTAATGGGACACTTGAGTTGCAGGTCAATGGTACTGCACTATACTCCAGGATAGAGAAGAGTAACTATTGTGCTTCACAATAATTAAAAAAATTAAAGTAACTTATTCACGTCCCAGCCTTATGGATAACGTATCCAAAAGTTACTCCTTGTAATTTAAAAAAAAATGTTGTTTAGTGCTTTTCTACTCAAAGGAAGACATAGCATCCTTATTTCTGATGGGGTATGAGAAACTGGGGGAAATATTCGATAGGGGCCGTTTTTGGGTGCAGTAGCGTGATGTGCTATTACCCCGTGCCCAATGGCCTGTGCAGGCAGGACACAAGTTTCGGCCCACCCGAGGACTCACCTGCAATCAGCGTTCCATTCCAGGCCTTGCACATGGAATCAATGCAACTCGCACTTTCCATCACTAGAGGGAGCTCAATCTCTTAAAGGGAGGATGTTTCTTAGAAATCTCTTAAAGGTAGCTGGTATCTGTTATTTGCTGAAAATAACAGTCTACTGTCTGCACAGAGTCTGAACGGAGATCAGACATCGCACACGTAGAACACAGATGCAGGTCCCATCCCTATGTTTACACACTGATGAGTTATGTTAAAACATTGGATAAAGGTTGCGCACTACTAAATCCCACATCTTCCAATCTGCACACCAGGCCTCACCAATCTGCCGATCTGAGTTGGTACCAGGCCTGCGAGAGTGCATGCACCAAGGTTCTCTCCTGATGCACTGAAGACCTTTGTGCAAGAGGTAGACAGAAGGAGGGACATCCTATATCCGCAGGAGGAGGAGGGGTGGGGGAGTGGTGCAAGAGGCCCTCCAGACTTATATCCAAAAGGCAGTGGGAGGCAGCGGGGGACGAAGTCAATGCCATGCGCACAGCATCATGAACATGGATGCAGTGCAGGAAGAAGTTCAATGCTTTGACATAAGTGGTCAAGGTGAGTGAGGTCAACTGTCAAGTGGCGTCTCCTACTGACTGCACCACGCACTACACCCCCCATCACCCACATAACAATAAACTCTTTCCATCAGTACTCAACTCTTCCAACCAGATGCTTCCTCTCACCCTTACACATTACCACGGTTTCAAGCTGCCCACCCACAACTCACAGGCCACACACACTGGCAGCTATTCAACTATGATAGGCACATCACCCAGACACACATCCCACTTTCTTGCAGGAGAAAGTGGTGCATATCAAGAGGCAGCAAGTGGCAGTGGCATTTAGCTAGTCGAGCCTTTTCCACCATTCACTGAGATTGTGGTGGACCTGTGACCTAACTCCATATACCCTCCTTACCCCCATAGCCCTTAATACCCTTGGTTCACAGAAATCTATCAATCTCAGATTTAACATTTACAAGAGAGCTAGCATCAACTGCAGTCTGCAGAAGAGCGTTCCAAACATCTCCCACCCTTTTCGTGTAGAAGCATTTCCTAACTTCACTCCTGCATGTCCTGGCTCTAAATGTTAGGCTATGTCCCCGTGTCCTAGAATTCAAGTCTAGGAGACCTCCAAAAACAGTTACAAATGCCTCGGCAGCCAGAAGCAATAATTCAGCCACTAACTTGTGAATCCTGCATGGTCCCTTTAAATAGCGCTGGTGGGGGGTCCTCCAGGCACTCTAAGACATGTTCAGATGGTCGGGGTTAAGACTGTGCGTTGAGTTGAGCGTTAAGTCCCAAAATGGTGTCTATCACTTTAAATTACCATTGCACACTGATTGAAGCCATTTTCTCCCTACTTTACATGATTCCAGCGTTCATTATCTCTGCCTGTGCTAATTCCTATACCAAGATGGCATCTGGTATAGGATGGCATCTGGTATAGGAATTAGCACAGGCTTGCGCATCCAAGACGCCATCTTGGATGTTGGAGAGGTCGTGTAGCGCCAAAACAACGGGCGCTACACGGCCCAATTTAGCGCCCACTATTCCCTCCTGAAAGCCTCCGCAAAATGCCAGCACATCAGTGCAAAAGTGAGCCAGAAATGAATGATCTGATGAATATTCATTCACCAAATCAAATAGGTAATGTCCCAGATTAAAGCCCTAATGCGTTGGCATAGTTACTCATACTCACCAGAAGAACAGAATTCAGCCTTGTATGCTTTAAAAAAAGAATAAGAAATATCTGGCAATGAGTTTAAAGCAATAATTCAATTTCACAGTTTTGTTAACATCCTTGGATCCACTCTACTGAATTAGTGCCTTGTACGTCACTAGAAGCCAACTGTTATCCGTTATGTACATTATCTACATTCCCTCTTGGACAAACAACTATTTGGGCAACCTGAGAGAGAGAATTATTGGGGGTAATTTTAACTTTTGGACATAGTGTAAAAGGGGCAATATTGGATCAGCTGCTTGTTATACACCTCCAATTTTCCTTTACACTGACTGCAACTGAAAGGAAAATTGGGCAGAATGTATAATGGGTGGGAGATCCAATATTGCCCATTTTACTCTTCACGCCAACAGTTAAAATTACCCTCATTCTCTTCTCACACTTCTTGATTTTCCAGATTTTTGTTACACTTGTTTACTGGCAAGGTTTTGGATGAAATGCAGTAGAGCAATTTTTAGTGTATTGGTACAGTTTAAGATGCTGTTAAAGTGACTCAGAAGAAAAGAGGGTGAAAAAAGTAAAGTGCCTCACAAGTCCTTCTATTTTTTGCTCAAATGTATTCATTCTATTTTGATGTAACATTTTACTGACTCTGCCGAATAATACAATAAGCAAAGTCTGTATATACACAATCCTGATAGAAGGATACAACTGCACATAAGTCAGAATATAGTCTCTCTCTTGCCTTTTCTGCTGTCTTTGTTGCGATTTCTCTCTCTCTTTTCTGCTGCCCTCTCCTGAACTTCTTTTACTTCTCTGTCTTGTCTTCTGCTCCCTTTCTGTCTTTGTCTTTCCTTCTTTACTTTTGGGTGGGAAGTGGTGAGTAAAGGTGCCACCAACAATTGCGGGCTGCATTTGGGGCAGAGGTTGTGGGGAAAATATAGCCCTCAGCAATTCCTTTCCCATACCATCCGCCAATCTCTTCTGCTCCCCTCCCCCATTCCCTCACTCCCATTGTGTCTCCTTTTCTTTCAATTTCCCACTACCCCTACCCCTTTGAACTACCCAGTCAAGCCATGTATCCATCAACCCCCATCTCCCCCCCCCCCCCAACCCATTGCTCCACTTTATTTAACTTCATCTTTAATGCTCCATCCATTTCTCCCCATTCCCACAATTCCCCCAAGGGTGAGTGGCGAGAAACCAAATGCCCCCCCTCACCCTCAACCAGTTTCCCCCTCCTCCTCCTAACCTCCTTTTTGGATCTTTTTCCCTCAGAGGTTTTGTTTGCTTTCAAAGTTCAACTTAAAAAAAAAATAAAAGTCAAATTAGAATGAGGAGAGAAATTGTCTGCCTTTCTCTCTGTTTGTATCTTTCTGTCTCTCTGACCCATAGGGCATCAATTTAGCACCCGCTGGCGGGGGAGCCCCGAAAATCGGGAAATCCCGGAGCGGGACCGGAGCCCGCCTCGAACCCGCGCACTTCTGGGTTCCCCACTGATGCGCCGGCGTGCGCGCACAGCCCCCGCTGGTGGGAATCCCGCAGGCAATTAAAGCCAGCGGGATGCCACTTGACGCTATTTACTTTGCTTGTTCAGGTCATTAACTGACCTGATTAAGGGATTATGTGAGGAGGGGTGGGATTTTAAAGCAAACTGGGACTGTTTCCCACACTGGGGGAAACACTCCCAGTTCAAATGGACCTGTTGCAGCTGTCAGCCTGTGGCAGCTGCAAAGGTCCATTTGACAGGTGGGGGTGGGGGGGGGAGACCCTCACTCATTGCAGGAGGCCACTCTGTCACTTGGGACAAAGTTTGGCCTCCGCCACCCTCCTCCTGACAATCAAAGTCACCAACTTGCACACTTACCCCGGGGTCCAGAGACATGTACCTACCTTGCGGACCCCCTCAGATGTACATCTTCCGGATGGGGGTCGCCGTAACTGCAGTCATGACCTCCTGGGAGGGCGAACAGCATCACCAGCCTCACCAGCCTCGCCATCCACGCCATCCACCTCTGACACGTGGAGCTCCACAACACAGTGCTGTGACACATCCACCTGTACAGCAGGAGGGAGGGCTACCGCAGAGAGAGATGCGTCGCAGAGGGCACTACCCTCACCACAGGGTCCACAGACCGAGGCTCAGCTTCCTGGACCTCTCTGAGCAGCAGTGCACATGGAGGCTCAGAGTCACTCGACATGTAGTTGTGGACATCTGCAGCCTCCTTCATGCCGAGCTGCTCCCGGCTGGCCCGAGCACCATCTTCTTACCTGTCGCTGTCAAAGTCACCACTGCCCTCAACAACTTCTCCTCCGCATCCTTCCAGGGTGCCACCGGGGACATCGCCGACGTCTCTCAGTCGTCTGCACAAAAGAGCCCTGCAAATACACCTACACCCACTCTGCAGTGACACAATGGGTGGCATCAGTTGTGGGTCTTCATTGTGATCCTCAGGAAAGGGCATTATTGCACAAACCAGACAAGATTCGCAAAGACGTGGCAGTAGTGGTGCCAATATAATATGTAATGTGAGTTGCTCAGAAATTAAATATAAGTAACAACCATGACAAACCCTCAAACACCCTTGTGCATCCCCTTCATGTTCACATGTTTGCCTTACGCTTCCTACTGCACATATGTGATGCATGCCCTGTGGCTGCAGCACAGGTAGTGGCAGGTTGAGTGAGGCTGACCGTGAAAAAGATGCACGAGAGGGTGAGTATGAGATAGAGCCATGAGATTGTATGAGGATTGGGTTGAGTGGTAGTGGCGGGATGAGTACTGGCGAGGTGCGTAGGTGCAGGTAAGATGAGGATGAGGTTTGAGTGGGTATGAGGGGTGATGTGACAGAGTCGTGTTGGCAGTGCAGAAGGAGATGTGGGGTGGGGGCGGTGATGTGGCAGACGGAGTGTAGGGGAAAGAGTAAGTGTACTCACTTCGGCTGACCTACTGAGGTCATTGGAGCGCCTCCTGCACTGTATGTAGGTGGGCGATATGTTGGTGGTGCAGGTGACCTCCTCTGCCACCTCGAGCCAGGCCTTCCTGGTGGCAGAGGCAGGCCGCTTCCTCCCGCCCGCCGGGGGGAAGACCTCTGTCCTCCCCCTCCTCCTCACCCCATGTATTGATACCTGGCGTGAGGCATCATTAAACTGAGAGCAGCCTTCCCCCTGGGCTGCTCCATGCTGTAATTTTTTCTATTTGTTGCAGCATCTGTCAGTGGAGGACTGCCCCTTTAAATAGAGCTCCTCCAGCTGACAGATCTTACTGCGCATGCGCAGCCCGCCCGACGCGCAGATCAGCAGTGGGGAACCCGGAGGACCAGGTAAGTGGATCTAATTGGGCTACGATCGCGCGGGTGGCTGACTGATTTCGCCGGGTGCGTTACCCACGCACCCGATAGCCCCCCCGCCGAGAACCCACAGCTCTGGTAACATTGGGCCCATAGTTTTAGAATCTCTGTATCACAGGCATAAGTCATTCGCATTGACTTTTTCAACTATTCACAAAAACAATTCAAAACTCAACTGATTTTTTTTTCCCTGAAAACTTAACATTAAATAAAGGAAGATGCTCTATATCTCTCAAATCCCTTCTGTCTCTGATCCCAGTCTTTCTCTCCAATCCTAGTTAGTCTGTCTATCATTCTCTCACTCTCTCATTCCTCTCTCTTTCTCTCACTCTCTTTAATCCTAGTCCTGCTCTTTCAATATCTCTCTGGCAAGGTGTAAGCAATAATATATATTGACCTCCTTTAATTTTCCACAAAACACAGGTGAGATAATTAGTTAGCTTCTAAGTTCAACTGGTGTTTATTTTGAATATTAAACGAACATTAGGACTCTCTCCCCCCCTGCTTAGTACATTTTATGAAGTTCATAGAACACAAAAGTTATGGTGGTGCAGTGGCAGAATGGCCGAGGAAATTCAGGGAAAATATAAATTTCACCTCAAAGCTTTGAAATTTGTCCACGTGTTTCTACAAAATTATTAGAAAAAACTGTACCAAGTAGGAAGTGCTAAAACCTAAAGAAAAATATTCCATCAGTAAAGCTGACTGTTGCTGCTGGGAAATCTGGGAAATTAGTCATACTGCACATGCTCTGACTGCATAATTCAAATTCAGTTTACAGAATCACAGCAATGGGCAAAAATATCAAGTCCAAGCTTTTGGGAGAGTCTGAGGCCTTTAAGTGAAACCTTGAATAAAGGGATTAAAAGAAACAATGGATAAATTTAATCATGTTATGCGATACATAGAATTTTTTATTTTATTTAAATTTAAACATTAGAAATTTCAGTTACTGTGGAAAAAATGGAAAATAAAATTCAGAAATCATTTCAAGTTATTTTATGAAACGCAGTGGCCAATCATAGGGTGATATATTTTAATTATAAAATAGTAGCTATTGTGTGTCACACAGAATGACACCATTAACATTGAAAATACCTTTCACAATGCCACCTATTGAAGGTGCTTATACTGAATTTTCAATGAAATGTGCACTCTGTGTTCCAAATCTAATAAATAATAAATATAATGATGTAATACTTATTTTTGTTTAAAGTTCTAAGCAAAGCAGCCTTGTTAGGACAGCGTTCTCTGACATACCATGACCTCAGGTAATATTGACCGTGGCTCTGTCACTAAAAGAGCTCCCATGCTAAAAACAACCCTTTCCACAACATGCCTCTTATACGATACTTTTGTGTGGCTCTTAAAGTCAAACTCCTGGAGAAGAGGTTTAAAAAAACTCTATTGTATTTTGAACAAAATCTATATTTATACAATCTGTGTAACTTCAACACATTTGTGACACAGTACCACCTATGAGATAGACTTTTTTGCAGGATTACATTCAATCATCCCAAAGTCAATCACATGACCAGGTGCTGTCAATTTTGATTACATTTTGCAAAAGAAAGTAGCAAACCAACCTCACCAACACTAAAATGCCAAAAATATTAAACGAATATCATGAAATATAATTAAAATGAAAAAAAACTCCATTTGAATCCCCATTAGCTTTGTGAGAAGCTGTATTGCCCAGTGTGACAGAGCCTAGAGAACAGGTTCAATTTCTGGTCTGTGCTGAGATTAGCTGATCTCAACCCCTCAGATAATGAAGCAGTCCGAGCCCGCATGCAGCAAGACCTGGACAACATCCAGGCTTGGGCTGATAAGTGACAAATAACATTCGTGCCAGACAAGTGCCAGGCAATGACCATCTCCAACAAGAGAGAGTCTAACCACCTCCCCTTGACATTCAACGGCATTACCATCGCCGAATCCCCCACCATCAACATCCTGGGGGTCACCATTGACCAGAAACTTAACTGGACCAACCACATAAATACTGTGGCTACAAGAGCAGGTCAGAGGCTGGGTATTCTGCAGCGAGTGACTCACCTCCTGACTCCCCAAAGACTTTCCACCATCTACAAGGCACAAGTCAGGAGTGTGACGGAATACTCTCCACTTGCCTGGATGAGTGCAGCTCCAACAACACTGAAGAAGCTCGACACCATCCAGGACAAAGCAGCCCACTTGATTGGCACCCCATCCACCACCCTAAACATTCACTCCCTTCACCACCGGCACACCGTGTGTACCATCCACAAGATGCACTGCAGCAACTCGCCAAGGCTTCTTCGACAGCACCTCCCAAACCCGTGACCTCTACCACCTAGAAGGGCAAGGGCAGCAGGCGCATGGGAACAACACCACCTGCTCATTCCCCTCCAAGTCACACACCATCCCGACTTGGAAATATATCGCCGTTCCTTCATTGTCGCTGGGTCAAAATCCTGGAACTCCCTTCCTAACAGCATTGTGGGAGAACCTTCATCACACGGACTGGAGCTGTTCAAGGCGGCGGCTCATCACCACCTTCTCGAGGGCAATTAGGGATGGGCAATAAATACTGGCCTTGTCAGCGACACCCACATCCCATGAACGAATATATAAAAAAACCAGAGCAACAACTGGGGTGCACTCATTCCTGAGGCTGGGGAAGGGGGGTAAAAGTCAATCGGGAGCAACTCTAACATCTAATATATCTTCCCTTCATTGTTTAATGGAAACAAACTAAAAATATTTCATGTTTATTTTTGTTAAGATATAGGAGATCAACCTTTGTTGAATCATATGTAACAAGGCATTGGGCTCGATATTAGCAGGGCAGCGGGGGGTCGACTGGGCGTGTGGGTAACGCACCCAGTGAAATCAGTGTGCTCCACACGCAATTACAGGATAATTGGAGCCACTTACCTTTGCTTCCGGGTTTCCCGATGGTAAGCTGCGCGGCGGGCGGACTGCGCTTGCACAGTAAGGTCTGTCAGCTGGAGGAGCCCTATTTAAAGGGGCAGTCCACCAATGCTCCTCCTGCAGCAAACAACCACTGCTACACCATGGAGCACGCCAGAGGGAAGGCTGCCCCAAGATTTTGAGACTCCTCACTCCAGCTGCTGCTGGATGGGGTGAGGAGGAGGAGGGAAATATTTTTCCTGTCTGATGGGAGGAAGTGCCCTCCCTCCACCACGAAGGCGGCATGGCTGGAGGTGGCCGAGGAGGTCAGCAGCAGTGGCAATGTGGCACGAACCTGGGTCCAGTGCCGGAAGAGATTTAATGAGCTAACCAGGTTAGGCAAAGTGAGTATACTTACGCATTCTCCCACATTCCGTCTTCCACATCACCTCCACTACCACACAACTCCTTCTGCACTGCCACCACAACGCTCTTGCATCACTTCTCACATCCACTCAACTATCATCCTCACCTTGCCTGCATGTACTCACCGCCCCTGTCCCCATTCGAACACTACCACGCAACCCAATCCTCATACAATATCATGGCTATGACGCACCCTCCCATGCAGCTCCCTCACGCTCAACCCCACCCACACCAGTGCATGCAGCGGCTCACCATGCAACAATCACTCAATCACACCTCTATGTTTTGCCTTGATAGGAGAAGAGATGCCAGAACGCCCGGGAGAGGGCACAGACTGGGGGGGCCCGCCACACCAGGTGGTCCTAACGGACGCGGAGCATCAGGCGTTGGATATCAGCCGCACATTGGAGTGCCTGTCCGTGGCGGATGTCGAGGCTGGGATTGCACAAACGGCCGGTGACAGAAAGCTAACACTCCGCACTCATGATAGCGAATGATCTTAGCATCACTTGGCATCTGCAGCACATCAACATCTGTCCACATGCCTAATATTGCTTTCTGTTCTCTTGCAGGGCCATCCGCGAGCGCCGTCACTGTGGAGGGCGAATCCTCAGAGGACCTGCCGTTCTCTGAGGGTCCATTGTCACATCTGAGCCATGCATCCATCAGCCCAGATACACACACCTCGGTGGGTCCCCGTCCTCACTTAGTTGGGCTTGCACATGGTGAGTCACCACGCACATGAGCACGAGCAGACCCTGGTGGCAGGGGCAGCTGTGGAGAGTCCGCATCGGTGGGAGTACTCTTCTCCAGGCTCTGCTCAGCTGGACCCAGATGCTGAACCCTGGGGGCCAGCCATGAAAAGGAGAGTCGTCGAGGGGCAGCAGCACATTGCCGAGGTGCTGGAACAGGTGCCACACGCACTCTCCACAATCGCGCAGAGGATGGAGGAGTCCAACTCCTGCATGAGGGGAATGGTGGCACAGGTACAGGAGGGTATCTCCGAGATAGTGTCGCAGGGACGTGAAGGCTTTTCTGAGATAGTGTCGCGGGTAGGTGCGGGAATGTCTGCGATGGAGGAAAGGCTAGCCTCCATCGAGCGTCAAGCACGGCTCAACAATGAGTCCATTCTTTGAGCAGTCTTTGGAGGGGCCCTCACGGGCACCCAAACCCAGAGGGCGTCGGCCCAAAGCATCTCATCGGTCAGGGCATCGACAAGAGCAACCTGCCACTACCTCTGCTGAAGCCACAGGGGTAGCACCACGTCGGGGTTCCCAGAAACGCACGGCGAAAGTTTTGTGAGCACATAGGGAATGCACAAGGGTGTCCGACGATTTGTCATGTTTTTCATTTGTTTTGTTTCACATGCACAATAAATCTTATTATTATCACCACTACTGCCACGTCTTGCCCATTCTTGACTGGCTTGTGGAATAGGTCCCTTTCATGGGGTTCACCATGAACACGCACACTTGATGCCACCCATTGTGTCACTGCAGAGTGGGTGTAGGTTTATTTGCAGGGCTCTTTTGTGCAGACGACTGAGAGACGCCAGCGATGTCCCCAGTGGCACCCTGGAAGGATGCGGAGGAGAAGTTGTTGAGGGCAGTGGTGACTTTGATAGTGACAGGTAAGAAGATGGTGCTCAGGCCAGCCGGGAGCAGCTCAGCATGAAGGAGGCTGCAGATGTCCACGACTACATGTCGAGTAACTCTGAGCCTCCATGTGCACTGCTGCTCAGGGAGGTCTAGGAAGCTGAGCCTCGGTCTGTAGACCCTATTGCGAGGGTAGTGCCCTCCTCAGAGGGCGGACAGCATCACCAGCCTCACCGGCCACGCCCTCCCTCCTGCTGTGCAGGTGGATGTGTCACAGCACTGTGTTGTGGGGCTCCACATGTCAGAGGTGGACGACGTGGCCGGTGAGGCTGGTGATGCTGTCCGCCCTCCGAGGAGGTGATGACTGCAGCTACGGCGGCCCCCATCCGGAAGTTTGAGGGGATCCGCAAGGTAGGCACATGTGTCTGGACACCAGGGTAAGTGTGCAAATTTATGCATTTGATCGTTAGGAGGAGGGTGGTGGAGGCCAAACTTTGTCCAAAGTGACAGAGTGGCCTCCTGCAATGAGTGAGGGTCTCCCCCCCACCCCCCTACCACCTTTGCAGCTGCGACAGGCTGATGGCTGCAACACGTCCATTTGAACTGGGAGTGTTTCCCCCAGTACGGGAAACAGTCTCAGTTCATTGCAAAATCCGATCCCTCCTAAAATATCAGGTCAATCAGGTGTGTAAACAATCTGAAGTACCTGTTCAAGTACTTTAAGTGGCACCCCCGCCGGCTTTAATTGCCGGCGGGAGTCCCACATGTGGGGGCTGAGCGCGCGCGTGAGTGCGTCAGTGGGGAACCTGGAAATGGGGCGGGTTGGAGCCGGGCTCCAGACCCGCCCCTGGAATCCCGGATTTTCGCAGCCTCCCCGCCACCAACGCACCCGATCGCGGGTGCGAAAATAGAGCCCATAGTTTCAATAATGGGTTTCTTGATCTCGGCTTGGCTAGGGAAGTGAAGAAAATAAAATCAGCTAGGGTTTCTGCTGCTGATTATTATGCAGTGACTCCTGCTGGAAAATGCATGTGTGTGGATGTTGGCTAAGGGCAGGATTAGGCTTAGCTGTAATGTCCATATGGTGAAAAAGCCTCCTGGCTCGACTGACACATTTAGGATGGTCACTTGGGGACAGTACTGGCGCTGCTGGAACCATATCCCTTCAGGAAAGCAGAGAATATTGAAGAGGATTTTTTTTTAATGGGCTTAGAAGGCTCAGTTAAAACTGAAACATTATCATGTCAGTAGAAGAATTTCTGATTCAGAGCTTACCCTTGATCAAAAATACCATGGAATACTTAATGAACCTTTCTTGGCTTAATGCAATCAAAAATATCATTGTAAACTTGAATCTGTAATTTACAAAGAGTTACAAAATGTTTATTGATTGGGATTGAGTTTCTATAATGATAAAGCATTGTATTTTTTGTAAACATTCAAAATGAGAATCCATAAACCTTTAAAGGGTGTTTGGTCCATTTATAGAAAATAAATTGTTCCAATAAACTTACTATAATCTACCCGTGGGTCTGCAATGCAAAAAAAGAATCAGTTTTGAATATGTGCCAATGCAGAGACATATGCCAAGAGGCCAAATGCTGTATATATGCTCTATGTATGCTGTTTGTAACCTACAGTACATTGCTGAAGAGGTAATGCAGTTTATAAATGTCACAATCACCACAAGGTGGCAGGAGATGCACACAGTATTTAAACTTGCAAACAAGATTTTTACATAATAAACCAACACTGGCAAAATGCTACGCCATGCAAACGATGCATTCTTTTATTTAAAATAATATATAAGCTTTAAGACATAATTTTGGTTTCTTAAAGGGGATTGTCACTGTAATTTGAAGTGCATTTAAAAGAATATATTGTAGCAAACTGACCCATAACCACTAATCAGTATGGAGGGAATATCTGTACAAATACTGGTGTCACTCAGTTGATGCTTGTTTTCTTAATAAATTGCTGGCTAGAGCAGCCTGGGAGCAGACATTTTGTGTAGAATTCTTCTTGATGTGGCATTATAAAGTTCTACTCCAGTGACATTGTGAATGCAACAAATATAGACAGAAGGAAGCTGCATTATATTCAATTATTTTAATAGATTGCCTTATACAAAGCAAGTTATGTTCTATACGCATACAGTAAGATAAGAAGAATGTAGGACACAGGACCATACTGTGAAAAGTAGTCCAGAGTTGTGTTCTAAAAATGTAATGTGTTATACACCGTAAAGGAAAATGGATTTTTGATGAAAAATTACTTTTTTATTTAGCAACCCTTCACTATAGAGAAAGGAAATAACCTATATCGATATGGTTACATAATTGATAAAAAGGTTGGTAGATAAACCAGCTACTGATTTTCCCTGTAGAAAATATCTAAACATAGTATAAAGGAGAACTTTGTAAGGCAAAGGCATCACTACAAGGGTTAACTCCAGAGTGGAATGACACATTAACCACAGTGGGACTCGAATCTGTCCCAATAATCATATTGAATTATAAAACTGGAAAGTAGTATTGGCACGGTTATTATATGAACGATTAACACACTTGTATCAAAATCCCCTCTCTACCATTTTATTGGCAGTATTATCCCATTTATTTTAAATGGGTTCATGCCATGCAGAGAGAAATTTAATATAAATGTGTAGAGCACACATACAATAGTTATTTCCAGGTTGCTGTCTTCAAGGAAGCCTCTCAGGATAAGGGGTCGGCTGTTTAAGACTGAGATGGGGAGGAATTTCTTCACTCAGAGGGTTGTGACTCTTTGGAATTCTCCACCCCAGAGGGCTGTGGATGCTGAGTTGTTGAGTATATTCAGGGCTGAGATCGATAGATTTTTGGACTCTAGGGGAATCAAGGGATATGGCGAGCGGGCAGGAAAGTGGAGTTGAGGTCAAAGATCAGCCATGATCTTAACAAATAGCGGAGCATGCTCGAGGTGCCGTATGGCCTACTCCTGCTCCTAGTTCTTATGTTCTTATGTTCTGACTGGTAACATCCCTGAACTGTGCAGAAGAAGATTTGATAACTTCATGCCCATGTATTAAAAGATGTATGCACATCAGACAATATTTTGCAGATTTATAAGTTTTTCTTTTATAGAAAAGAGGAATGAAACCTTACTTCAAATGTTGATTTAATACCACAAATATTTAGCAATCAAAATTGATCCAGATTCTTTAGTGAGTTTGTTTTAGTCCATTCAGTTGTTTAATTATTAGTTTAACTGCTCATTTCCTAGCTCGGTCATACTATTAGTAGCTGTGATTAATTCACAGTACAAAAATGTAGCAGAGATAACAACACCCAAAGTAGATTTTATATCCTGAAACAATATTAGATTGAGCACTAATTATGCAAAAACACAATCATGGACAAAATGATTCCATCCACAGTGTTTACTGAATGACTCATTCCTCCAATAGTTCTATAACTGAGAAGTTTCATATATTGCAGAAATCATACAGCTGATTTCTGAGTAAGAAGTTATAAACTGTGGCAGCTTAACAGTAAGTATCTCAACTATTTCACTTCTTTAGTCCCCTTGCACAGCCATGACCTAGACATTATGGTGTGAGAGTAACATATGACTGCTAAACTGAATCATACAAAATAATGTTGCTCACTATTTTAATGAAGGTGCTAATTTATTTAACAAATTATAAAAGTGGACAAAGTAATGTCATATGAACTCATTAAGCGTTCATACACTAAAACCAAAATATAATTCTCAGCTTATGCCTTTCTAATTTTCAACTTTAACCAAAGAAATTGACTGATCACTATAGATAAAAGTCATTGGTATGTTTCAAACCCATCCAGATAGTATTCCCAATGCATACAACTATATTTACTCCATCAGTCATGTTTCTTTTCATTTAAATGTGACATGAAAACATCAGTGCCACATTTATAAGTTAAAAATGCCTCCTGGGCTTGTTAGAGTCCCATCCAAGGAAGTCAGGGGCTGGGTGAGGTTGGCCTATTGCATGCCAAAGTCCTTTTTCTACTACACTGAAGTTGTCTGGCTAGGCTGCTAGTCCTCTGAACTGGAGGGACATGAGAAGAGTTGCTCCACTTAAGCCAGACTGCCTTGTGAACACCAGGAAACCGAAATTGCTACAGCTGCATGTTAGCATTCTGAACCACATTTTTACTACAATCATTCAATTATTTTGGATCTTTGTTTGAATCTGGTGTATACACATCCCATGTTATGTGACAGGTGCAGTTGAATAAGTAAATGAGAAAGGAAGGAATATAGATTAGGATGTGTGAACTACAAGCATATGGCTGAGGAAGATGGTGTAATGAACAGTATGCACGCTATATCAGAGTTATTTAAACAGAAGTATACTCTCTGTCCTTCATTCACTACAAGTGTTATGTAATAATCTAGGGCTCAAATTGTGTGTATCATTAGTACCAAGGCATTAGCCCATTTAAATAGAGGACAAAGGAGTTTCATATAAATACATTACCGATATTGTACAGTATGATTTCAACCCATAGCTCTATTTAGAAAAAAGCTTTAAAAACAAAATACAATTTATAAAGTGATGGTGGTGGTTATAAACATTATTGCAATATTGGACTAGATTGCTGTAAACAGATTCCCCAATTCTGAAAAGCTTTACAAAGAGGATATCCACCCAGTGATAGAACATTACAACATTGTTTGACAGGCTAAGAAAAAAAGCAACTTTAGTTCCTGGGCTCAATAGAGTTCAATCCAAGAAATTTGTAAACAATTTTACAACACCAAGTTATAGTCCAGCAATTTTATTTTAAATTCACAAGCTTTCGGAGGCTTCCTCCTTCCTCAGGTAAATGTTCAGGAGCTCCTCGAAGCCTACGCATTTATACATATAGAACAATACATGGTGTTTACAGACTGCCCCTGCAACTGCCCGTTGCCAAGGCAATCACCGTGTTCAGACAGAGAGGTGTCACCTGCAGAACCCCCGAATACACATTCAACAAAAAAACAAACAGGAAAACAAAACAGAGAGAGGCAGAAACATCCGGAAGGCAGAGAAAGCCAGCAAATGACCCATTATATTAAAAACAGATAACATTTGTTCGCTGGTGGGGTAACGTGTAGCGTGACATGAACCCAAGATCCCGGTTGAGGCCGTCCTCATGGGTGCGGAACTTGGCTATCAATTTCTGCTCGACGATTTTGCGTTGTCGTGTGTCTCGAAGGCCGCCTTGGAGTACGCTTACCCGAAGGTCGGTGGATGAATGTCCATGACTGCTGAAGTGTTCCCCGACTGGGAGGGAACCCTCCTGTTTGGCGATTGTTGCGCGGTGTCCGTTCATCCGTTGTCGTAGCGTCTGCATGGTCTCGCCAATGTACCATGCTCTGGGGCATCCTTTCCTGCAACGTATGAGGTAGACAACGTTGGCCGAGTCACAGGAGTATGAACCATGCACCTGGTGGGTGGTGTCCTCTCGTGTGATGGTGGTATCTGTGTCGATGATCTGGCATGTCTTGCAGAGGTTACCGTGGCAGGGTTGTGTGGTGTCGTGGACGCTGTTCTCTTGAAAGCTAGGTAATTTGCTGCGAACGATGGTCTGTTTGAGGTTGGGTGGCTGTTTAAAGGCGAGTAGTGGAGGTGTGGGGATGGCCATAGCGAGGTGTTTGTCCTCATTGATGACATGTTGAAGGCTGCGGAGAACATGGCGTAGTTTCTCCGCTCCGGGGAAGTACTGGACGACAAAGGGTACTCCGTTGGTTGCGTCCCGTGTTAGTCTCCTGAGGAGGTCTATGCGATTTTTTGCTGTGGCCCGTCGGAACTGTCGATCGATGAGTCGAGCGTCATATCCCGTTCTTACTAGGGCGTCTTTCAGCGTCTGTAGGTGTCCATCGCGTTCCTCCTCGTCTGAGCAGACCCTGTGTATTCGCAGGGCCTGTCCATAGGGGATGGCCTCTTTGACGTGGTTAGGGTGGAAGCTGGAAAAGTGGAGCATCGTGAGGTTGTCCGTGGGCTTGCGGTAGAGTGAGGTGCTGAGGTGCCCGTCTTTGATGGAGATTCGTGTGTCCAAGAAAGAAACTGATTCTGAGGAGTAGTCCATGGTGAGCTTGATGGTGGGATGGAACTTGTTGATGTTATCGTGTAGTCTCTTTAGTGATTCCTTGCCGTGGGTCCATAGAAAGAAAATGTCGTCGATGTATCTGGTATATAGTGTTGGTTGGAGGTCTTGTGCAGTGAAGAAGTCCTGCTCGAACTTGTGCATGAAAATGTTGGCGTATTGGGGTGCGAATTTGGTCCCCATGGCTGTTCCGTGTGTTTGGGTAAAGAACTGGTTATCGAAGGTGAAGACATTGTGATCCAGGATGAAGCGGATGAGTTGTAGGATGGCTTCCGGAGATTGGCTGTTGTTGGTGTTGAGTATTGATGCTGTCGCAGCGATGCCGTCATCGTGGGGGATACTGGTGTAGAGTGCCGAGACGTCCATCGTGGTGAGAAGTGTTCCTGGTTCAACTGGTCCGTGGGTACTGAGTTTTTGTAGGAAGTCTGTAGTGTCGCGACAGAAGCTGGGGGTTCCCTGCACGATGGGTTTCAGGATGCCCTCGATGTATCCAGAGAGGTTCTCACACAGGGTTCCATTGCCTGATACGATGGGACGTCCGGGTGTGTTGGCTTTGTGTATCTTTGGGAGGCAGTAGAAGTCTCCCACGCGGGGAGTACGTGGGATGAGAGTGCGTAGGATGCTTTGAAGGTCTGGATCGAAGGTCTTGATCAGTTTGTTGAGCTGGTGGGTGTGTTCTTTGGTCGGATCTGCGGGTAACCGTCTGTAGTGTTCCTGGTTGTCCAGTTGTCGGTATGCTTCTTTGCAATAGTCTGTTCTGTTCTGTATGACTATGGCTCCTCCTTTGTCCGCTGGTTTGATGACGATGTTGCGGTTGGTCTTGAGAGCGTTGATGGCGTTGCGTTGTGCTCGGGTGACATTCTGGACAATCAGGGGTTGGGTGAGGTTGGCCTATTCCATGCCAAAGTTCCTTTTCTACAACATTGAAGGTGTCTGACTAAGCTGCTTGTCCTCTTTACTGGAGGGACACATGAATAGTTGCTACACTTAAGCCAGACTGTCTTGTGAATACCAGGAAACCAAAACTGGTACAGCTGCATGTCAGCATTCTGTCTGCATGGAACACCAGTTTTGAAGCTTGGAGCCAATTTTCCTGCCTGTTGCACCCTACATGCACCAATTGACAGGGTGTTATGAGCAGAAACATGGAATGCAGACCTGTTATATTGGAGCTCTGGCCCTTTTGCGCATTGACACGTATTTTAAGTGGCCAAATAAGTGGGCGTAGTAAAGTCCTACTTAAAAGAGATGGGGGCATATAAATGAAATAGAAATGATGTGAAAGTAATATAATAACACCTTCCGTGTTATTTTCCTGTATAACCCTGGGTGTGCAGCAATCTGAGTCTGAGTTGCTAGGTGTTGGAGAATTCCTTTGTTATCCTTTTTAATAACAGATTCAAAAAGCTAAAGTCAGTAATATGTCTGACAATTAACTTCATTTATTGTTTCAAAACATTCATCTTAAGACTTCATACAGAACAGCACACGCAGCCTACATCTAAATCTTACATGTAAAGAACTTTGCAGGAATCGTGGATGTTGCTTATCCAAGCCTATACACGCTACCTCGCCTTTAAGGTAGTCAAAGTTCCTAAAGAGTTTTGATTTGTATCTGTCTTATAGTTCTTGCTGGATTCAACTTTATTGGATGTTTTATGACCCTTAGATCATTGAACAGATTGCTGGACAATAATCGGGGGCCTTATGCCCTATTACATTGTACCTTTGTTCCATATCTTTGCTCTTCCCGAATTATAGCCTTTGATATTCAAGTCTTTGACGTTTTATCTCTTGTAATCTCTATAGTAAAAGGAACCTATTCCTTTATTAATACTGCAGCATTATTCTTCTTTTACACTCCCTCCTGCTGTGCTAAAAAGCCTATCTTTTGAAAGCCTCTGGGCGCTAAATTAGGCCGTGTAGTGCCCGTTGTTTCGGCGCTACACCACCTCTCCGACATCCAAGATGGCGTCTTAGCTGCAAACGCACGTTTCCAGCGTGAAGTGCGCCGGATGCCATCTTGGTTTAGGAGTTAGTGCATGCGCAAATACCAAACGCTGGAGGCATGTAAAATAGGGAGAAAGTGCGTGCAATCAGTGTGTAACGCTGATTTAAAGTGATAGACACCATTTTGGACCTTAATGCTCAACTCAATGCACAGTCTTAATCTCAATCATCTGAACGTGTCTTAGTTCCTGGAGGACCCCCCCAGCAGCGCTATTTAAAGGGGCCATGCAGGTGTTGCAGGTTAGTTGCTGGATTATTGCTTCTGGCTGCTGGTGGAATAGGAAGTGTTTTTTGAAGCTCCCTATACTTACTGAGAGTTACTAGAGTACATTTGAGAGTGGTTTGGCAGGCACTGCCTTGCAGTTCGGGAAGTTACAGCCGTGGTTGAACAACATTCCTGGCAATCATGGCTGGTTCTCTAGGGCTCCCGCTGGGCATTGAGCATGACTGGGAGCATGCAGAGAGGTCACACCCAGCAGGTCAAGCTGCGAGGAGAGGGAGGACAAGGAGGTACAGGGCACCGAGCAGGAGACCCTATCCAATGAGGGCCTTCCGGGACCAATTCTCTTACCTCAACATGACCGAGGAGGATTGCGTCCGATGCCTGAGGTTCACCAAGGAAGCCGTGACCGAGATCTGTCAACTGGTGCGGCCACAACTGCAGCCTCAGAGCAGGGCGAGGACAGCATTGCCTGTGGCTGTGAAGGTCACTGTGGCGCTGAATTTCTACGGCTCAGGAGCATTTCAGGTCTGTGCTGGTGACATGTGCAACATCTCGCAGTATGCAGGGAACTGCTGCATAAGGGAGGTCACAAACGCACTTTACCACATGAAGAACAGGTTCATCACCTTCCCTCTCCACAGAGACAGCAGAACAAGTGAGCACAGGGGTTTGCTCGCATTGCTGGTTTCCCCATGGTGCAGGGTGCCATTGACTGCACACACATTGCCCTGCGTGCCCCTCATACCAACTCATCCGTCTCGTGAACCGAAAGGGCTTCCACTCCCTCAACGTGCAGCTGGTGTATGTCCCCACGCATCGAATCATGGAGGTCGATGCCCATTACCCTGGGAGCAGTCACGACGCCTTCGTCATGTCGCAGTCCAACGTGCCAGCTATCTTTCATCCGACTCAGCAAGTCAAAGGCTGACAATTGGGCAACAAGGGCTATCCCCTCACACCATGGCTCATGACTCCGGTCAGGAACCCACGCACATGAGCACAGCAGGCCTATAATGAGATTCATGCTGCCACACTCAATATTGTGGAGCACACCATAGGCCTCCTCAAATAACACTTTCACTGCCTGGACCGGTCTGGAGGAGCCCTGCAGTACTCCCCTGAGTGGGTGGGCAGATTTGTGGTGGTCTGCTGCATGCTGCACAACCTCGCCATCATGAGGGATCAGTCTTTGCCACCAATGATCGGAGAAGACCCCAAGCCAGAGGTTGAGGAGACGCAGGAGGAAGAAGAGGAGGGGGAGGGTGAGGAGGAGGAGGAGGAGGGGGAGGAGGAGGAGCTGGAAGAGGAAGTGGAGAAACCATACGCCTTGTCTGCAAAGGCTCTGTGTGTTCGCCTGATCCGTGCCCGCTATCCGTATTGTCAAATACATCCCTCAACTCACCAACAGTCCTACACTCCCCACCTTTCCGCTCCCACAAGACAATCAAATCGTCCTCCATCTGATTGCACATTGGTTTCCCCCTTAGCTCATTGCATAAAAAGAAACCACCACCAAATGCAAATTCAAAGTCAATGGATAAATGAAATTATGGAAACAGAACAGAACTATTCACCCTTGTGATTCCCTTAGTGCCTTTTGTTCGTGTGCCTTTACCTATCCTAGTGCTCCTACAAGGTGCTTCCCCAGTGGCTGGAGCATGGGTGGTGGAAGACTGCTGACCTTCAATTGAGGAGCGTGCAGATCGCCTTGGAGGATAACCTCGAGCAGCTCTGGGCCCGGAGGGCCCGGCTTCAGACTGCACCATCTCGGCCTGGGCTGCAGCAGTCTGGCCTGGTTGGCCGATAAGCAACAATAGGGGCACTGGCAGAGTGGCAGGGGTGGGAGCAGGAACGCTCTCCTCCTGAGGGCGGACAGCAGGTCCGACTGCCATGGCGCCGCTGCCACTCTCTCAGGACGGCGCCCCAGCAATTCTGGTGATCAGCTGGAGAACAGATTGGGGAATGCTGTGATGCTCTGGAAACCCTGTTCTACAGTGGTCCCCAGACCCATGATAGCAGTAATCTGAACTTCCGAAGCTGCAGTCAGACCTTTGATGGCAGATGTTTGTGCTGCAATGGAAGCTGTGACATCGGTCATCAGATGCTGCATCATGGTAGGTTCCACAGGTGTGCTGATGGAGGTGACCAACTGTTCCATTTTGGAAAGGATGGGCTCCAAGCTCTGCGCAAAGCCCTATGTCAAGTTGGAGCTGGAGCTGGACTCCTCCATGCCCTTTCTCATTACGCGCAGGCTTTCTGGCAGGCTTTCCAGTGCCCCAGGCATTTGGTGGTGTACATTTGATGGCCCATCAGCCATCTTCTGTAGCCTGGCCCATCGAAGTCCTCATCTGACTCCTCTGCAGCAGAACTAGTGAGTGACCTCGCCCTCCGGCGAGCTGGCACCTGTGGTATCCGTTCCCCCCACCCCGGATCCCTCCTCTAACCTAGCCTCTAAAGGATGTGCAGTGTCAGTCTTTGAGCTGGTGGATGCGAGTGTCAGATGGAGTGACAGTGTGGATTCTGTGTCCTCCTCCTCCTCGGACAGTGCTGCCACATGTTCTTGGGTATCTGCAATGATAAAGGGAAACAGGTTGAGTTGTGGAGTGGGGAGAGGAGCAAGTAAGACGTGCGTGCTGACAGCATCTGCAGCACGTGAGTCAGAAAAGATTATGGGAGGAGGGAGATGTGGAAAATGAGAAGCAGCATTAGATATGCAGAGACCCCCGTTCATCGGGACCTCCAGCGTGGCATGTTGTGACGGCTGCAGCGATGGCCCGCCCAATGATCCGAAGCACTGTCTCCTCTAGGGAGGTGAGGACATGTAAGCGGCCCCATCCACCCTCAGGTCTCTCCTGCTGCCGGCTGTTATGCGCCACCTTCTCCTGCAAGACAGAGGACAGTGTGTCAGTGAGTGTCCTGCAAGGTGTCTGGGTGATGCGTCTGTCATGGCTGAATAGCTGCCAGTTTGTGTGACCTGTGAGTGGTGGTTGTGTGGCCTGCAAGTGTGGTACTATGTGCGGGTGAGATGCAGCCTGCCGAGTGCAGCATTGCGTATGGATGGGCAATGTTTGTTGGTGGGTGGGTGACGGGCTGTGATGCATGGAGCAGTGGTGCAGTTGGTAGGATGTGCCACTTGACACTTGCATTCACTCACCTTGACCACTCGTGTCAAATCATTGAACTTCTTTCAGCACTGCACCCACGTGCGTGGTGCAATGCTCCTGGCGTTGACTTCCTGCGCCACATCTTGCCAATGCCTGCGGAGCTGGAGTCTGGACGGTCTCCTGCCACCCTGCGGGTACATGTTGGCCCTCCTTTCAACCACCTCTTCCACAGGGCCTCCATTACATCATTGGAGAAGCGTGGAGCCCTCTCTCGCGCCAGTCCTGCTATCCTCGTGGCTATCTTTCCCTCCTCCTAGTGAACTGTGTACCTGCCATTTGAAATGTGTACCTGCACCTTTTAAGAGGTGCAGGCTGCTGATGACATGCGCTGAGCACGCCCCATTTCCAACTTCCTCATTCTCCTAATGATAATTAGCAGGCAGCACGAAGTTCATGTGCTGCCTGCGTAGGGGCCATTGGGCGGTGGTACTAGCACATCACGCTACCCCCGCCCGAAAACGGCCCTTATCCAATTTTCCTCCCATGTATTTTAACCTAACAACATTTTTAGCTCCATTTTATATCATTAATGCCAACTAGCTTATTTATTTAATAATCTACACACGCCTATACTTACAGAGCATAATGTCTTCGGCCTTGTTATGTGTTTTTCTCTTTTTTGTGTAATGTAACAAAGGTTTTATTTAGTTGTGAAAGCAGGTATTTCCTGTATTTTTACAGTTTCTGGAAAGGCATGCTTGAAGAAAGAATGAAACAAAAGATGATGTAATTTACTGAGTTTTAGCATGTACGTGCTATATTCATAACGTTATCTGTTTTGTCTTCTGTTTAATTCTGATATTGCTGAATTAAAATTGGAGTTATTGAGGTTAACTAACCTATTAAATTGTGAAAACCAGACTTTTATTGTGGCCAAGTAAAATTCTGGTTCACATAAAACAATGTGAGATTATCACATAAAAATTGGCATTTTGAATTTCTTAAATGCTTAATGATTTGAAGTAAATGTTGAGTGATTTGAAGTTTTTAAGTTGTATTGGCCTCAATTTTGATAATTTTGTGATAATCATCTTGGTTGTATTAAAATGTGATAGCTGTTAGCAAAACTAACAGCACCTTTTTTGTCTTGTGACTGGCTGTGGTCAGGGAAAAAAAGTGACCGATAAACAGAAAAGATTAAATAAAGGATATCTCATATCTCCTTGATAGGAAAAGCAGAAAACCCAGAACAGCTAGGAGAGTTGGTTAAAATCATGCCCACGAAAAGCATGTGAAAAAGAAAAATTGGAAAACTATAGTTGTATTATGGCAAGGAGAGCAAATTATAAAACTTAAGAAACAATTAGAAACCAAGGGTGACCTCAACAAAAATTTGATGGGACAAAAATTAGAGTTGGAAAATTAATTAGATCATACAACTGCTTACAACGTGACCTTTGGCTATGTCAGTAGATTACCTTCAAACTAAAGGAGCAAATAGAGCCAGAAAACTAGTAACATGTAATGCCGAACTACAATGACAGAAAGGTCAGGATAAAATGTGTTAACAAATTTGCCTATATCACCGGATTAGATAAAATCGTACTCATGTCCGCCCACATCCCCACCGAGTTATTATTGTTAGGTGCATTAAAAGATTTAACTGGAGGCCGATCAGCACAGCAAGCTAGTGGCCTATGTCCTCCAGATGGATGTAGGGGATCAAGCACTGACCACTTTCTCCGATAGCCATTTTACTTGTTTGTCATTGACTGATTATTTGCCTATCTGGGAGAAACAAGGGTTCACCTCAGCAGATGGAAAGCTATTACCCACCACTGACCTCTTACAAAAACTTTGGAACTGTCCCGAAATTGAACAAATTTGATAGCTATTGTAAAAGTAAAGGCACATTCTAAAAATACGCCACGGGCGGCAGAGAAGGAAAAGCTGATTTATTGGCTAAAGCTTTCCAGCACAGTGGTAAATGGTGGGATCCACACATTAGCGAGCGACCTCGGATGGCTCCTGAACGAGTGCCTTGAGAACAGTTAAATTTGACAGATTTGTAAACCTAGGATCCCTTGAACCAGCAGCTGCAGGATGCAGTACAGGGCACAAGCCCACGGCCTAAAAATGGGGAGGATGTCCTAAAAATGGGGAGGACATCACTCTAGACGCTGATAAATTGGTATGTTATCAGAACTGAACGATCATCTCCACAGAACTCAGTAAAGTGATTGTCTGCTGGACGTAGAGAACTTGATCCAACGACTGCTTGAATAAGAATTATCTTAAATAAATGCTAAATGCTTTAACGACCAATTGGAATTTAATCTGCAACATTTGTAGATAAAAAGGCTAGGCACAAGTATTCTTTTTTTAAAAAAAACTGAGGTGGACGAAGGGAAATGCTGTCTCCTGACACAAAAGGTTTTTTTAAAAATTGCGTGAAAGCTACGTTGCAGTACGTCGAGAACGCTACGTGCGTCTGATGATATCTGGCTCCGTCATTTTGTTTCTGCAAAACCCCTTCCAAAAACACCGACATTTTTAAAATTCATCAAGCAACAACCTTTGCATTTATTTAAAGTAATTGGCATAATTTAATTGGATATTTCCCCACCGTGACAGAATGAAATCATAAAATCATGAATTGATAAATTAGCCCCTTGGGCTCAAGAAGAGCCACAATGGATTTTCTGTGTTTCTTTTTAAACAGGGGACTATGTTTTTTGGGAATGCATGAGTGTTGATGGTGCAGGATTACCAAGAGTAGTTCTTTGACATACAGGTAGCTTCACAAAGTAATGCTGGAGAAGTGTTGGTGCAGGAAATGGCCAGTGGTGTGAAGAATTTAAGATCTTATCTGCAGACATAGTCAGATACTAAATGTCACAGCATGGAGATGTTTTGGACTAAGACTTAAGACTTGGATTTTGAAAATTCAAAATTACATAGAGAAGGAAAAGCAATCTTCAGCCTTGACCAAGTTGCTTTTCCTCTTTTGAAAAAGTTTTGCCAAAAATTATTACAAGCACTTCTGTCTCTACTGTAAAACCACAAACCTGGACATAATTGGTTTCTGAAATTGGAATTGAGAAGATAAATTGGTATGAGTTGCTGTTCAGGCACTCGAGAAGGGAACATTTACCTGTAGTTTAAGGGGATAATCAAATTATATTTTAAAATGAAATGAGTCCAGTCTAAATGGTTCCTGCCCAATGTTGTGTGTAAAGGAAGAAAGTATTTTGAGGAGGGAATAAAATTGTACCTTGACGAGTCCTGTCAGTCCAACAGTACTGCTCTCTGGAATTAGGATAATTTTGAAATGATGGAATGAACTCAGGTGCAATGTAACGAGATATTTTGGGAAATGAAAAGCAATTCAAGAAGAATTTAAGTAAAATAAACAAAAAAATGTATTGATATTGGACCAGATGGTAAATATTGTATTGGACGGTAAAATTCCTCCAGGGCTCATGAATGAGGTGGAATGGTAATATAATGGGATGTGTAAAATTGGATTAGAGGAAGTGATTGAGAATTAAAGATAGAAACAGAGAAATTACACCATGATGGGTGAGTGTGAGTTCCATGGTTGTTCCTGGTTACTGGCTCCTGACCCAGTTTCTTTTTCCAGCATTCTGTCATGCTCAGAACACATCCTTCTTCTAAAAGTTGAGCCCCAGAAATCAGGATTCCTGTGCTCATCAGCTGTATATGAATGTGGGATGACTCTCCAGCCAGCTACTTCAGTATAACTTCTCATGTATGACCTTCACCTGCTTCTTACTTGAATTCTGTGTTTTACAATTTGCGTTGTCCTCAAATTCACTTGCTGAATCCCCTGGGTTGGATGTACCAAGCTGCTGCTTGAGTGATAGGTGAGTGTGAGTTCCATGGTTGTTCCTGGTTACTGGCGCCTGACCCAGTTTCTTTTGCCAAAGCTAGACATGGAAGGAAAAAAAGTGTAACAAAGAGGTCCTCATTACAAATTGGTGCCATGTGGCTTTCACTAAAGTATTAGCATGGACCTTCTGTGGAATGAAACTTTGGTATCAGAGAGTGTGTGACTGAAATGGATAAAGAATGAAGTAAGTATAAGTGTTACAAGCTCTGAGTTGAGCCGTACCTCGTGTTTCCCTTTCCAAGTCCCAAACCTACATTTTGAGGCTCTGCTCCTCAAAAGAGGAGAGAGGCTGTAGCTTGGCTGGTTCTCCATCGTCATTCTCTCCTGCTGGTTACCCACTGCCTTATACTATGAAGGCTGAGACATGGATCGAGTAGTTGACACTGGTGGAATGACACTTCCCAAAACCCATATGTCAGGCTGTTGTCCTTAGATATTGAAATCTGAAATGTGCAGGTGCTGTACACGGAAGGAGCTGTTACATGCAGTCAGCTACAGAAGGAGGTGGAGTTTAGCAAGGGAGGTGATGAGAAGTGTTCAGTGCAGACTAATGGGAAACTGGAGAAATAGTGAAAGAATGCATGGGTAGGACAGAACAGTCATGACGCTAATAGTTGCTACAGTTGATAACCATGTGGTGACAGTACGGCCCCCTACTTTGTCACTCCTGGTCACTGAACTTTTTCCAGCATTGAAATTAGGGCCTCTGCACAGTGCTTCTGGCACTCACTATAATCAGCCACATCCTACCAGGCTTTCTGACTCACCCTTAAGTTCACTCAACTGCCATTGCATGGAAATATGAAGTCCTCCCTGAGCCGCACTTACTTCCTCCTCAAAGCAGGGCATCCTGCTGTTGCCATGACTACTCCTGTACATTGTGTCCAGCTGCTGACAAAGCCATTATTCTAAAAGCTGGCTTCCCCTTGAAATTGCTGCAGTACAACAGTTCCTAGGAGTGAAATTTGTCCTGAGTGATAGCACAAGTTGGGCCATCGCGCTGCCGATTTTCGATCGCCCATTTTGCGCTACTGCCTTGGACAAAGTTCACCACCCCACCCCCATCTCCCACTTTATCCCTTATTGACTGAACGCCGAAACTGAGACACTAGTCCTGCCTGATGCACGCTCATGACATTCAAATGAGCTAAATCCAGAAATACAGCCAGGTTCCATTGTGTTCAAGTTGAGTGGATACAAAATGTACACGGCCCAACTTATGCTAAATTCATTTTTCCTACTATGTGATCGGTTGTTGTTCAGAGTAGAAACAGTAAACCAATCAAAAAGAAAGGATTTCAGTCTACAATAAACAACTTCAACATGAGCCTACAATTCATCACTAAGGGCATTAAACACATTGTGCAGATGGGACATTTGGGATAGGAAGTAACAAATAAAATTATGAAAAATGCAAAAAATAATAAAGAAATAAAAAAACATTCTTCATCCTGCAGAATGTTTCCTTTATTTCTTTTTTTTTGTATTTTCCCTATTTTTCATTTCTGACTCCCCATTCCAACTGTCCTTCAGGTGATCCCTGACTGAGATAGATGGATTCATAAGTTTGCCTTCACGTACACCTTGCAAGCTAGGCCAGCTTGGCTCAATTGGAAGCAGTCTCACCTTAGAGTCAGAACGTTATTCGTTCCAATTCCACTTAATTTTTCAATCAGAGTAATTAATACCTTACTGCATTTTAATACATCATTTGCACCATCAATATACATATGGTCCAATTTTCCTGTTGGCCACCCTAGCTGGCTCCTGATAGGCGCAGTATTCTGAAAGTGTGCTGCGTCTGCTGAGGGAGAAGTGCAGCAGCATTTATTGGTCTGGACCATTGGTATGGGCTGGTTGCCCTTCTGGCACAGGCCCATTGTAGGAATATTATTATTTTTGTTTGTCCCTATGCTTAGGGCAATGACCCTATTGCCAGTTCTAACTTTGAGCAGAGACAACAACCACAGAAACTGGTACTTAGATTAATAAGCACTTTATTCGATTGCCAAACAACAATAAGCAACAGATTTAGACAATACTCATAAATGAAATACAGTTCAGAATGTAGGTTGACCAAACCATTTTGTTCTGGAGGAAGGAACCCTGGAGTGTCTACCGATTGGATTTTTCCATGTCTTCGTCTTCTGCCTCTTTATGTTGTCCTTTTATGTTGCCTCTCCCTAACGATTGCCTCTCCTCCCCTGAGATTAGATTAGTTTGTTCTCCTTTTTATACAGTTTTGAGGTAACCTAGATGATACTGAATAAGGAGATTTCCTTTGTTTCAGCCTTGTGGCTTCTGATTACCATAAAAATGGTTTCTTCTGCCCTCTTGATGATGGCAGTCTATTCCCATTTCTTATAAGGAGACAAAGATCTGTGGAATGTGGTTACCTGAACAAAAATGTCTGTTCAGCAGCTTACAGGCTGGGTTTTTTTTCCATTTAGCCAACAAGTCCAAAGAGTCGACGGAGTGAGACTTGAGCAGAGTGCGGAAATCTCTATCTGGGAGTTTTGACTCAGGGAGTTCGGGCCAGTGGATGGTTTTGTAATGTTACTTGTTCAGCTTGTCCCTTTTTTTTTCTCTTAACAAATATACACTACATAAGGATGGCAAACCCTGGGTCCCAAAGAAAGGGAGAGTGGCTACAATGTGAGGTGTGCTCCATGTACACCTTTAAGGTAACCTTGGAGAGGGATGGGGTTGAGGTAAAACATAATGGGACTTTCACTTGTTTAAAATGGGTCAGAAATTGCTCCTGAATTAACGGAGGAGCTCTACAACGCTCTCCATTTTTAATGGTGAATTGAAGGAGCAAGTTCCCATGTTTGCACATGCGCAGTAAAACATGGAAATTGTGAACTTGCTCCTACTGGTTCACCTGCAATTTGAAAGCTTCGAATTAAAGGGCCATCGCACGCTGCCATCAGAGAAATCATTGAAAAATCACAAACTTGCTCATTATGCCACCAAAAGGTACACGTAAAATTACCAGTTCTAAACTAAGCTTGAAAAGCGTGGTTAGTTTTAATAACTGCCAAACAACTAAAAATTAAATTTTAAAAATGTGGAGACTCATATTGCTGCTTATTTTAACAGTTTTTGGTCATTAAGAAAACAAAATTTAAAAATTTAAAAAATTAAATTTTTATTTATTTTTCCCTTCTGTCTCTTTAATTTAATTCAATTATTTCTTCAGCTTTTTATAAAAAAAATAATTTTTTATTTACAATGACATCCAGAAGACTGACTTTAAATGAATGAAGTCTGCTTGCCTGCTTGAGCAATGCAGCCTGAATCTGTGGGCGTGACTTCTCTTCCTGACCGATTTTGTGGGCGTGTCTTCTATTCTCACAGACTATTCCATGCGCATCAACTCACGCTGCTCAGAGGCTGGGGTGATAGCGCACAATTTTGTAAAAGTTCAATATCAAGCAATTCGACGCCACAGAGCCCGCAGTAAGTATTTTCATTAATTTAATTTGCAGGAGCTGCAGTGAGTGTTGCCTTGCCGCTCTGCGCGATTTCTGGCCCAAGGTGTTCTCTGCAGCAGGAGATTGTCTGCTTGAAGCAGGAGATTGAACAACTATCTTGGTGAAAGGTAAGTCATCATCGTCTGACATAGGTATTATGGATGCTTTATTACTCTGGATTCTTTTGTTGCTTCAAATAGGTTTGCCCCGCTTCCTGACTTGGAGTATACAACAGGCAGTGAGTTCAGCACCAATGGCACTGATCAACCTTAATGCTCCTATAAACCATCTGGAAAAGGTAAGGGAAAGGTTACAAAGATCAAGAGGACAACGTCGGGGGTAGAGCCAAGGAATTGAGAGAAGCAGCATGCATCCTCATAGGGGACTCTATCATTGGGCACACTGACAGCACCATATGTAGAGGTAAAGCTCTGACAAGAGCAGTCTTTTGTCTTCTGGGGGTCAAGGTGGCTGATCTCATGAAAGGTGAGTGCCGAGGTACTGCAGTAGGTCTACATATTGGTACGAATGATATAATGGATAGAAATCCATTTGTTTTGCAAAATTCCTACAAGGACCTCGTTGCTGACCTCCAGAGTAAAGATGCAAGGGTAGTAGTCTCCGGGCTCTTACCAGGTACGTCCAGATCACTGGAGAAGAACAGCCGAATTATAGGATTCAACATCTGGCTTCGGGATCGTTGTAAAAAGAAGAAGCTCCATTTAATTGTTGTATTCGCTGGACAGGGTAAGTTGTTTGGGAGGGACGGCCTCCATCTAAACTTTCAGGGAGCACAAAGGCTTACAGAATGTGTTGAGCTTGCTTTTAGAAAGCATTTAAACTAAATCAGCATGGGGATGGTGCAGATATGTTTAAAGATAGTTTTATCGACCTTGCATAGATTCTAAATATACTTTTAAACCAGGTAGGGGACATACAAGAATAAATAACTCTAAGAAGGCAGATGAGAGACTGTTGCATTGTTTCTATGTAAATGCGAGGAATGTTAGAAACAAATTGCTAGAACTGGAATCATATTCTGTCTTGGAAAAATTAGATATTTTGTGCATTTCTGAGACATGGCTAGATGAAAGTGTTGGGACAAAAATTTACCTAAAAGTCTACAAGGGATTCAGAAAGGATAGAGTAGGTCAAAGAGGAGGTGGGGTTGCTATTTTTATCAGTGAGAAACTAACCTCTCGAGAGAGACTTGATTTTGCCTCATTGGGTACACCCGAGGCTATCTGGGTTCAAGTGGACCAAGCTTATGGGCAGGGACTAATTATTGGTAATTGTTATAGACCCCCCCAGGTCAGACACCTGAACATGATGAATGACTATGGAAACAGATTTCTAAAGCCTCAAACATCAGTGTCTTTGAGTGAAACCCGTAGAAAAACATTGGGTTGCTCCAGTGTCATGAACCCCAAAAACCTACTAAAGTGCCATTTTTTATATATATATATATATATATATATAAAAATTCACACCCAATCATCCAAATTAAACCAAAATCCCATTATTTTCATCAACTATGCAATCCAGTCCCAGTGTCCACCAGTCCCAGAAAGCCTCAAGCATACCTGCAGACACCGCATGCTCCCTCTCCAGGGCCATGCGAATGCGGAGAATGCCGTGGAAGAGAGGAAGACAGTCGGTGCGACCGCCCCCACGGGCCACGTCTAGCCTGGACTTGTAGGCGGTCACCTTGGCCAGGCCCAGACGCAGATCCACGAGGAGGTCCTCCGACATGCCCACCCCCCCTCCTCACTGGGTGGCTAAAGATCAGGAGCGTGGGACTGAAGTGCAACCAGAACGTGAGGAGCAGTCCCTTTAAATAGGGACTGAAACCTCTCACATTCTGTGTAGACATGAAACATGGACTCCCTCAAAAGTTTAGTCACCTTTGTTTGATGGGTGACTTTAATTTTCCTGGAATCCATTGGCACGATGAGCCTGCTTACTCTCTGTTGTGGTGGGAGGTGCAGCTGAAAAATGTGTTGAAAATATACACGACTGTTTCCTGACTCGACATATCAGTGAAGTAACCAGGGATAATAATATATTAGATCTAGTATTTAGTAGTGAGCCTGACCTCGTATCGGGTCCCGATGTGGGAGAGCACCTGGGCAACAGTGACCACAACATTATACGGTTTCAATTAGCTGGTAGAACCAAAGGTACTGAAAATGTGCAACTCATACCAGATTTCAGAACGGCAAACTTTGCTGAAATGGCAGACGATTTAGCATGGATTAATTGGCTAATCCTGCTGGGTGATGATGAGACCGATGTAGAATACAAATGGAAAGTTTTTAGCAAGAAGATAAAAAATGTGGACGATAAATATATACCCAAAATCAAAAGAAGGGAATGTGGCTAACTGGTCATGTACAAAAACAAATAAGATGTAAACAAAAATGTTTCGACAATCTTAAGGCATTTAATACTCAACTAAAGTTAAAATATCTAAACAGAACAGTACAAAGAACAGCTAAAGGAAACAAAGGCTGCTATTAGATCAGTTAAAAGGATAATGGCAAAGAGGATTGTAGACAATTGTGGAAGTAATGGGAAAAGCTTTTTCAGTTAAGTGATGAGTCAGAGGATTGTCAAAGACTGTATTGGGCCATTGAAGGATGCTCAAGGACAGGTTACGAAGGACTCACTGGGTATGGCAGAAATATCAAATGAGTACTTTGCATTGGTGGTTCAGAGAAGGTTCAATCTACTGATTCCTGGGATGAGGGGGTTATCTTATGAGGAAAGGTTGGACAAGTTGGGCCTGTATACACTGGAGTTTAGAAGAATGAGAGGCAATATTATTGAAACATATAAGATCTTGAGGGAACTAGAAGGGGTAGATGCTGAGAGGATGTTTCCCCTTGTGGGAGAGACTAGAACTAGGGGCCACAGTTTAAAAATAAGGGGTCTCCCATTTAAGATGGAGATGAGGAGAATTTTTTCTCTTTTCCCTTCCCCAGAGAGCGGTGGAGGCAGGGTCATTGAATATTCTTAAGGCGGAGTTAGATAAATCCCTGATTAACAAGGGAGTCAAAGGTTATAGTCGGTAGACGGGAAAGTAGGGTTGAGGTCACTATCAGATCAGCCCCATGATCTTATCAAATGGCAGAACAGGCTCGAGGGGCTGAATGGCCTACTTCTGCTCTTAATTCGTATGTTCGTATGTTCAACATACATACACCCTTCAGGGAAAAACATTTAAGCAGGTGGAGAAAGAAAGAGATCTGGGCGTTCTAGTGCATTGGTCTCTAAAGATCAATGCCATGAAGCAATAGCTAGAGAAAATAGGGTATTGGTGTGCATTTATAGGACAGTTGACTATAAGACAAAGCATTCTATTTTGTCCTTGGACAAGATCTTGGTCAGGCCTCATTTAGAATACTGTGTCCAGTTTTGGTCTCCTCTCATGGTGGATGATACTGAGGCTTTGGAAAGGGGGCTGAGCAGGGCCACTAGACTAATTCCCAGCTTAAAGCATCTTAGTTATCAAGATAGATTAAAAGAGCTGGGACTCTACACTTTAGAGAAGCGAAGACTTAGGGGTGATCTGATTGAGGTTTATAAGATGATGAAAGAAATAGATTGTGTTCCAGTTGACAGTATATTCCAATTAAATACGTTAGGGAGGACCAGGAGTCACAATTCTAAGTTGTATAAGATCAGATCTAGTTTAGATATTAGGAGTTGGTTCTTTTCCCAGAGAATAGTGGACCTCTGGAACAGGCTGCCGGCTCGTGCGGTGGACGCCGATTTGCTGAATTCCTTCAGGCAAGAGCTGGACCTGTTTCTGTCTGGGGCAGAGATCACCTCGTACAAAAGGTGAGTAATGTAATGCATAGAATTATCAGGGTCAGAGTGATCTCCTGGACTAGATTCAGAGAGGAATTTCCCTGATTTTTTTCCCCCAAATTGGCCTGAGTTTTTTTCTGGTTTTTCGCCTCGTGCAGGAGATCACATGGTGTGGGGTGGGGAGTGTATATATTGTGATACACAAGGTATCATGATTGTGTGGGACAAGCTGGATGGACCAGAAGGTCTTTTCCTGTTCGTCATTGTTCGTATGTTCATATTCTTACAAATTGGCCATGCTAATGTTTACCAAAAGTCCTGTAGCCTACAGTCCCTCTTCTAGCCGGCATGAATCCCGCTAATGATGCTTTCTTCATGGTAGACACTCGTTGGTTCTACCAGAACAAGATCTCATCCCAAATGCATGGGAACCTGTTCACATATTTAATTAAACATAGTGGGATCTAAATTGGGCCGCATAGCGCCCATTGTGTTGGCACTACGCAGACTCCTAAGAACTCAAAATGGCGTCCAGAATGCGCATGCACACATCTAGCGGTCGTGCGCCGGATGCCATATTGGTAAAGGCATTCGTGCACACGCAAATAATGAACACCGGCAGCATGTAAAATAGGGAGAATATACAGTAGATCAGTGTGCAATGCTGATTTAAAGGCATAGATGCGATTTTGGAACTCAACACTCCAGTCAACACATAGCTGAACAGGTCTTAAACAGCATGGAGGACCCCACAGCAGCGCTATTTAAAGGGAGCATGCAGGAGTTACAGGTTAGTTGCTGGATTATTGCTTTTGGTTGCTGCGTTTGTACCTGTTTTTGGAGGTCTCCTATACTGGAATACTAGGACTAGGGGATATAGCCCAAAAATTAGAGTCAGGATTTGCAGGAGTGAAGTTTGGAAACACATATACATGCAAAGGGTGGTGGAAGTTTGGAACTCCCTTCCACAAATGGCAGTTGATGCTAGCTCAATTGTTAATTTTAAATCTGAGATTGACAGATTTTTGTTAACCAAAGATATTAAGGGATATGGGGCTAAGGCAGGTATATGGAGTCAGGTCACAGATCAACCATGATCTCTTTGAATGGTGGAACAGGCTCGAGGGGCTAAATGGCCTACTCCTGTTCCTATCTTCCTATGTTCCTGTAATAAAGTTTCAACACTCTACAAGGAGTGGGCTGGCTAGCTGACAGGCAACAGCAAGGGCACTGGAGGAGTGGCAGAGATGGGATAGGACCCTGCTGTCATCCTGAGAGAGGACAGCAGGTTCATGTTCCATGGAGCCACTGACACTTGCTGCCTCCTGTTATGCACCACCTTCTCCTGCAAGAAAACGGGACATGTGTTGGTGAGTGTCCTACAAGATGATTGGATGATGTGGCTGTTATGGTTGAATAGCTGCCAGTGTGTGTGAGACCTGTGAGTTGTGGGTGTGCGGCTTGCAACAGTGGTAATGTGTGAGGGTGAGAGGAAGCATCTGATTGGAAGAGTTGAGTACTGATTGAAAGAGTTTGTTGGTAGCTGGGTGATGGGGGTGTTGTGCGAGGCAGTGGATGAGGATAGTGGTGCAGTTGGTAGGAGATAACACTTGACAGTTAACCTCACTCACCTTGACCACTCGTGTCAAAGCATTGAACTTCCTCCTGCACTGCATCCACGTTCGTGGTACTATGCGCCTGGCATTGACTTCATCCCCTACTGCCTCCCACTGCCTCGGGAGCATATGTCTGGAGGGCCTCTTGCCCCCATCCCCACCCCAATGTGGATATAGGATGTCCCTCCTTCTGTCCACCTCTTGCAGGCCTGTAGTGCATCATCAGAGAACCTTGGAACGCTCTCCCTCACAGACCCGATACAAACTCAGATCGGCAGATTGGTGGGGCCTGGCGTGCAGATTGGAGGATGTGGGATGTGGTGTTAAAGATTTATTCAATGTTTTAACATAACTCAATGGTTTGTAAACATAGGGACGGGACCTGCATCTGTGTTTTACGTGTGTGATGTCTGATCTCTGTTCAGACTCCGTGCAGACCCGTATCTTATATTTTGTAAATATCAGAGTCCCACAAATGTTGAGCAGCCCAGTTGTTGCTCATTAAAAATTCCAGAGGTCCCATCATCACCATGCTGCACTATATTCAGCACAGATTCACTTCCCAATTGACTTCCACCACTTCTTCCAGCCACACTGGACCTCCCCTTTAAAGAGGTGCAGGCTGCCTTTAAGTGGTGCGAGCCACTCGGGATATCTGGGCCCCCTGCTGGTGAGCACGAATGTTACATGCTGACTGCATCTCAACGACCAGGCACGGGTTAATCGCGCACCGCGACCCCCATGCTCGGTTTTGGAGATTCTCCAATATAACCCCCAGTACGTCTACAAGCATTTTATTTGTAAACTATCATCTAATATTAGAGCAAGACTGATCACAGTATGCCAGTTGTTCATTACGATGCTCCATATGTGTATCGAGTCTATCAAATCTCTGATTTATACGTTTTGATACACAACAGCAACAGCATAGTATAATCAAGGCAATAATAACAATGATCCCTTAAACTACCACAAAACACTTAAGAATGAACTCTGAAGGTGTACCTTCAATTAATAACTCATAATCGGCTTTGGATGATAATTGGATTATGTTATGTTTCACCGTATCCATATTATTGGTAACGGTGATGAGGTGTTTATCCTTCTGCTCCATTAGATGGGTCAAATTTAAGGTCAAGTTGCCAATTGTTATCATAAAGTCTGGAATATACAGTGTTGGATCAATGGGTCTGATAGCATCTATTTCGTACTCAGTCTCATATACTGGAATGTGGCTAATAACATGAGAACCAACAATTGTGGGGTAGTAATGAGTAAAACAGAAGTTCAGGATAGTCGGACATGTTAAGTTCTGGTACTTAAGGGTGAGTTCATTGGCCACCACACAATACTGACCCTCCATATTATAAGTTATCTAAGTCCAACTTCCTCTCCAGGTTGTTAATTTTACTGGACAGGTGGTAGAATTGTCATCATAGGTATCAGATGGTAGTCCACATATCGGACCAGATAACTCAAAACATCACATCGGCATAGGTATCGGTTCCCCTGCTTGACACAACAATCCAAATTGGGCACCTTCCATGATGCAGTTTTCGTGTCATATAACATTAACTTGGACAAATTTACCCTTTGCTTACACACTGCTCTCTTTAAATAACCCAAAGAAAGTGGTTGTGCCAATTCGGTAAATACTTGAGCCATGACATCCGCGACAGGTAAGGATAGGGTAAATGACACATATAAGTTATCTCGTAAAGAAAGAGGTTTATTCTTATCCCTAACTTGACCCATTGGGTGAATAGTAGCGTACTCCAGATTGTGGATTGTTGATACAGGTGGAACTTCAATCCTCACATTTGTTTCTCCATTTCCCTTAGAATACCAACGGACAAGATCATAATCCCTTAACTATCAGGGACTTCACCTGGTATCAAAAAAATCCCAGTGTTTGATCAATAGACGAAAGCATATATGCTCCGTATGCCACACATATGGATGCCCTTCCTATTCCCTATGCTTGCTCTTTTCCCTTTTATATCATCTCATTTATTTTATCCTGTGTCTGAGTGAAAAAGTGGGCAATGTCGCGCATGTTATAGACACTGTGCTGTTCTTCCTGTGCTAACTCGTCAATTGCGTTTAGGATTGGTGCATCGATAATGTTTCATAATGACGCACATGTTCATAATGAAGCACGTGCTTCCTTACAGTCTCAATATCTACCCGATTTCTGTTCCGAATATCCCCGTTATCGCACCTATCCATCCAACAGTGTCCGACTGTAATCATCTTGGCTAAAGATACCCTCCTCTGGTCTAGTTTCTACCCCTGTTACGTTATCTATCACTCTACCTCTTGTTCCCACTTTATCTGCACACACACACAGGCTTTTAAAGTACACTCAAACTATAGAAAAAAGAATCCTCTAACCATAGAAGATAGACAGAATCTTCCCTTTTCATCTTTTTCTCCTTTTTTAAATCTTTAACCTTTATTTCTCAACTCAATTTTCAATCTCTGATGTTTCCTACTTAACTGAATTTTGTATTGATTTAATACAAAAATCAAAAGACCCTTTGTCAGGCTTACATTGGCTATCCAGTTTAAAAGTTTTCTCCTCCTCTGTTGGTGGACAGAAGGGGTAAAGTGACAAAGTACGAATAAGATGGGGTACTGGGGAACCAGCCCGACTTCCAGTCTCTTTCCCGGTTCACCTTCCAGAACTTCTACGACTGACTTTGTCCCTTCTGGTCTCGTATCCTGTAACTCGCTTTGGGTTTGCTCAAATGTGTCTTTGTTTTCTGCAACTTCCATTTCACATTCCTCATTTAAGCCTTCACAAATGACTTTATTCTCATCATCAGCTCCTTGTGTCATTGTGTTGTCTGGGGGAATAGTAGTTCACTGCCTCCTTTGCCAACTCTTCCCCGTCTACCCATTGCCACAAATATGTCCAAGAGAAAGCTATCGATTAACTATTTTCAACTACACCTTCCTGACTCTACATTTATAACAGATTGATATCTTTTGGTAAATCATGCCCATGTGATTTATTTACCCATAATCACCCAGGGTGATGACTGTAGAAAAATTCCCATTTGGTGGTGTAATTTTCCTGTTTCTATCTTATATTCTCAATCACTTCCTCTCATCCAATTTTACACATCCCATTATATTACCATTCATCTAATTCACGAGCCCTGGAGGAACTTTACTGTCCAATACAGTATTTACAGTCTGGTCCAATATTTAAATACATTTTTTTGTTTATTTTACTTAAATTCTTCTTGGACCACTTTTCATTATCACAATTTGAGAGCAGTATTGTTGGACCGACAGGACTTGTCAATGTACAACTTTATTTCCCCCACAAAATATTTTGTTCCTTGATACACAACATTGGGCAGGAACCATTTAGACTGGACTCATTTCATTCTAAAATATAATTTCATTATCCCCTTAAACTACAGGTAAATTTTCCCGTCTGGAGTGCTTGAACAGCAACTCATATCAATTTATCTTCTCAATTCCAATGTCAGAAACAAATTGTGTCCAGGTTTCGTGTTTTACAGAAGAGACAGAAGTGCTTGTAGTTACTTTTGGAGAAATCTTAAGCACTCTGTCTCAGAAAATCAATGGGTTAAAGCAAAACAAATCAAAACGTTTTAAAAAGAGGAAAAGCAACTTAGTTTATTCTTAATTAAGTATCTTAAGGCTGGTGATTGCTTTTCCTTCTCTATGTAATTTTGAATTTTCAAAATCCAAGTCCTAGTCCAAAATGTCATCATGCTGTGACATTTGATATCTGCTGATCTCTGCAGATAAGGTCTTAAAGTCTTAACACCACTGAATCATTTCTTACACCAACACTGAAAACCATGGTCCCCTATTTAAAACGAAACACAGAAAATCCACTGTGGCTGTTCTTGTGAATGAATCTAATTGCCTCACTCCAAGAGGAATAGTTAGCAAAGGGAGCACAAAAACAATGCTCAATATTTCCTTCTATCACATCCACTTAAATTAAGAAACTTAATGTTCAGCTTGCAAGCTGTCCTCATTCTCACAGAAACACTGAACCATGCCCCCCTTTAGCATTCGCCCTCTTGCTAAAATGCTTGGAGCTATGCGAGATGGGATACTTGACTATTCCTAGTTTTAAACCACATTCTTACACTACATCACTTCCCAGACTGTAGATTCTCCTACCACACTGGAATATATCCTCTTTTTTTCTCTCACCTCTTTCAAGGCAACTGCTAAAACAGTTATCTTTGCCTGTGCTTCTGACTTCTCTGTTTTTAGTTTCTCATTGCTATCCCTTGTAACGGCCAGCAACCATACTGCTTTCCGTTGCTTATCTTTATAACCTCTCTTTTTAACTCCGACCTCACTCTACTACAAGTGAGAAATGGTATTACTGTGTCTACTTCTCCATATTTTTCCTGCCACTTTGGAAACCTCTCTATATATTTCTGGATTTCCTGTTCCATCATACTCCACCCGTACCAGAACACAACGTCTTAACTATTACAACCCTTTTCTTTATAAATTTAGTTGGGTACATAATCCCTTTTATGTCTCTAAGTATGAGAATCGTCTAACTCTGCTCGAATTACTTAGTCGGCAATCGAATTGCAATCAAATTATGAATTGTTGTCTCGTGACATCGAGCTCCCATGTTGGCAAGCCAATTCTGTAGGATTATTATTAGTTTTGTATGTCCCTATGTTTAGAGAAATAACCCTATTACCAGTTCTAACCTTGAGCAGAGACAACAACCACAGAAACTGGTACTAAGATTAATAAGCACTTTATTCGATTACCAAACGACAATAAGCAACAGGTCTATACAATACTCACAAATGAAATCCAGTTCAGAACGCAGGTTGACCAAGCCGTTTAGTTCTGGAAGAGGGAGCCATGGAATGTCTACCGGTGTGATTCTTCCTTGTTTTCGTCTTCTGCCTCTTTTTCATGTTGTTTCTTCATGTTGTCTCTCAATGATGATTGCCTCTCCTCTCCCGAGAATAGATCAGTTCGTTCTCCTTTTTGTACAGTTTTGAGGTAACCTAAGCGATACTGAATAAGAAGATTTTCTTTGTCTCAGCGTTGTGGCTTCTGACAACCATTAAAATAGGTGCCTTTTGCTCTCCTGCTGATGGCAGTCTATTCTGGTTTCTTATCAGCAGGCAAAGATCTGTAGAATGTGCTTATTGGAACAAAAATGTTTGTTCAACAGCTTACAGGCTAGGTTCTTTTTCCATTTCGCCAACAAGTCTAAATAGTCATTATTCTTACAAATTGGCCATCTTAACGTTTACCAAAAATCCTGTGGCCTACAACATCCCTGCTGAGGGGGATGGAAACTGAAGTGTAGGCTTTGGGACTCCTGGCTGCCAAAAGGCCTGTATGCTCAAAGGCCATGCTCTGGGGTGAAAGAGGGAATAGCTGACCTGCAACCTGTCTTTGGTGTGTTTCCAGAACTCCAGTAGACCTTTCAGTCTATGGAACGTCCCAGTGTAAGCCCCACCACCAGCTTTTTGAGGTGCCATTTTGGTTCCACGTAAGCAAATACATAGGAAAGTGGGTGGGAAGGCCAGGAATCCCTACTTGGCACTTCTTTTAAATGTTTCTACAGTTGCAGGCCCAGTACTAGCCATTCAAAACCTCCCCAGAAATCTTGGAGCATTGTACTGGGAGCAGAGACCTGATTCAATGGGTTTTTCTTTGCATTCCCCAGGTACAGTGAAGAGGTAAGTTTAAAATAGTGGAGCCAGGAGGTGCAAGAAATAATTAGAATATGTTTCACGGAGATTCTACTGTATAATGGAGATTGAGTAGACTGGGCCTGTATTCTGTAGAGTTTAGAAGAATGAGAGGTGATCTCATTGAAACATACAAAATTCTTACTGGGCTCGACAGGGTAGATGCAAGGAGGATGTTTCCCCTGGCTGGGGAGTCTAGAACCAGGGGTCACAGTCTCAGAATAAGGGGTCCGCCATTTAGGACTGAGATGAGGAGAAACTTCTTCACTCAGAGGGTGGTGAATCTTTGGAATTCTCTACCTCAGAGGGCTGTGGAGGCTCAGTCATTCAAACAGAGATCGATAGATTTCTAGATATTAAAGGCATCAAGGGATATGGGGATAGTGCAGGAAAATGGCGTTGAGGTAGAAGATCAACCATGATCTTGTTGAATGGTGGAGCAGGCTCGAGAGGCCGGATGGCCTACTCCTGCTCCTATTTCTTATGCTATAATGTAATAAGAAATTAAATAAATTAAGTGTAAAATATTACAACTGGTAAATCTAAACTGCAAAGAGCAAATAAATAGGCTACAAAAGGAATTAAAGGATTCAAATGATTTGCTGAAAGATCACAGTGGGCTGATTCGACTAATTGGCCCTATTTATAGTCTAAGTACTAATTATGGGGCTGCTTAAAGAAGCGTTCATCCCTCTTTGGGGTGATTTTAAAGCAAGCAGTCTTTCTGGGACAGCCAGAAACAACCTGCTCCAACGATTCAGTTTTGGAGCTTGTCATTCTGTCTGTTATGAAAATTGAGGACATATATTTAGTTATTTTTATAACCATAGCCCCTAAGGGTCATCAATATATTTCTTTATTAATCATTGCACTTTATTTATGCACTCTATGTTAAAAATAAAATAATCCCTGAGCAATTCCACAGGAGATCCATTGGTTTAACTGACCAGTGATGCCATGCCAGGCATGAAGGTATTGAGTGTGCATGTTGCGTCCAGGTAAATTGGGGGTGGCTAAGGGGCTTCAAGGAGAAAGGAAAGACAGAAGGAGGTGAGGAGTTCCACAGTTTTGAGATACTGGGAAAGAATGAGTTAGAGTAGGACAGTGTGTGATGAGTCTTTATTTCAACCCAGAGAGAGTAATGCAATAAAAATGAACAGTTTTTTTTGATGGAAAAGTCTGCATGATAAAATTTAACATTAAGCAATAAATTGTGAACGGAAACACTGGGATCTGATAGAAATTTAACCTTTATAAACTAGGGCATTTGGTCACCTTAAGGTTAAGGATTCTAAAGTGTCATTTAAACAGCTTCTTGAAGCTGTTTCATATGATAATTGTTAATATATTCTGACTGTGCAATTTTCTGGTTATCAACTGCAGAATAGCACTTGACAAATATGCAGCAATTACTTTATAATCAGTAATACTAAAGTGAGGATGTCATCACATATCAATTTTCTGGAACATCCCTGTCATCGTTGTCTGCCATGACAACTGATGGAAAAAAGGAACAAAATTAAATGAAGCTTTCCATGTGAATTCTACATCTATTCTTGAGACTTGCTTTTATGGCCAATAATGTCATCTGAATGCCTATGTGAGATTAATGTACCACCAGTGAATCATTCACAGAATTCATTACTGTTTATTTACTATTAATGATATTCTGCAAAAATAACTTCCCCACACTTGCAAATTCATCTCAACTGAATGTTAATATCAAACTTATACAATATGTAGCATCTGAATATCTGTTTATCTTGTGTCGATCATTAGAATTTACATTCTACCCCCACCCCCCCAAACCCGGTTCCCCAGAGTTCACTGCTCTTGGTTCTTTGGCTTCACTCTCAATATTCCTCACTCCTCTGATGGTATACCAGATCTGCTGTTGCACACTGCTAACACATGAGGCCACTATGCACCTCCGCTGGACCCCTGGATCAATCTCTGCTGGCTCACGGTTGACTCTATACACCTCCTCGGCCCTCTCATTCCACCAGGCAACCTCTAGCACCGTGCCCACTGATACTCAGCCCCTCGAATGGCTCCTGGATTCACTCCCTCGCCGCACTGTCTCCGAACCTAGACACTGATCCACGGATACTTCAAGTTGACTTCATGCTTTCTACAAGTCAACTTCATCCCACCACAGGACTTCTGACTTTAACTTTGTACTCTTCCATATCGTTTCTCCCTGTTCTCTGTTTATAACCACAACATATCTCTCCTAAGCTCTGCCATGCACCATGGATGGCTCAGCTGTACAGAGGGGGAGGAGACAGGACGGGAGAGGAGTAGTCGTAGAAGATTCCATAGTTAGGGGAGCAGACAGGCGTTTCTGCTGCTGCAGGCGTGATTCCAGGATAGTATGATGCCTCCCTGGTGCCAGGGTCATGGATATCACTGAGCGGCTGCAGAACATTCTGGGGGTGGGTGGGAAGGGTGAACAGCCAGAGGTCGTGGTCCAAATCAGGACCAACGACATAAGTAGAAAGAGGGATGAGGTCCTGGAGGCAGAGTTTAAGCAGTTAGGAAAAAGATTTAAAAACGGGACCTCAAAGGTAGTAATCTCCGGATTACTCCTAGTGCCATGCGCTGGTGAGAATAGAAATAGGAGGATAGAGCAGATGAATGCCTGGCTGCAAAGGTGGTGCATGGGGGAGGGCTTTAGATTCCTGGGGCATTGGGACCGGTTCTGGGGGAGGTGGAACCTGTACAAGCTGGACGGGTTGTACCTCAACAGGGCCGGGACCAATTTCCTTGCGGGGAGGTTTGCTATTGCTGTTCGGAGGGTTTAAACTAGCTTGGCAGGGGGATGGGAACCTGAGTGTGGATTCAGATGGGATAAAGTCGGAACTGGAAATGGAAGGCAGAAAATTAGTGAGTGAGTCTGGAAGGCAGAGGGAATGAAAGTTAGAAAATAAACAACAGAGGAGTTTGGCAGTCCTTAAATGTATATACCTCAATGCAAGGAGTACAGGAAATAAGGCGGATGAGCTGAGGGCACAGATAGACATGTGGCAGTACGATATCTTAGTTATTACAGAAACATGGCTTAAAGAGGGGCAGGAATGGCAGCTCAACGTTCCTGGTTACTGGGTTTTCAGACGAGAAGGGGGATAAAAAAGGAAGGGGGGTGGTAATTTTGGTTAAGGAAACAATTACAGTTGTGAGGAGGGATGATATTTTAGAAGGAGTATCGAATGAGGCCTTATGGATTGAGCTAAAGAACAAAAAAGGGGCAGTCACATTACTGGGAGTGTACTACAGACCCCCAAATAGTCCGAGGGAGATAGAGGAGCAAATATGTGGGCAAATTTCTGAGAAGTGCAAAAACAATAGGGCAGTAATAGTAGGGGATTTCAACTACCCTAATATTAACTGGGATACAAACAGTGTGAATGGTATAGAATTCTTCAATTGTATACAGGAGAATTTTTTTAGCCAGTATATAGCAAGCCCAACGAGAGGGGGGGGCAGTTCTGGATTTGGTTCTAGAAAATGAAGAGGGGCAGATGGAAGAAGTAGCAGTGGGAGAACATTTTGGTGGTAGTGATCATAATACAGTTAGTTTTAGCACAGTTATGGAAAAGGACAAAGACAGAGCAGGAGTTAAAGTTTTCAATTGGGGAAAGGCCAATTTTACTAAACTGAGAAGTGATTTAGCAGAAATAAACTGGAAACAGCTACTTGAAGGTAAATCAGTGTCAGAGCATTGGGAGACATTCAAAGGGGTGATTCAAGGGGTTCAGGGTAAACATGTTCCCACAAAGAAAAAGGGAGGGGCTACCAAATCTAGAGCCCCCTGGATGTCAAGAAGCATTGGCAAAGAAAGCCTATGATAGACACCGGGAACTCAATACTACGGAAAGCTTAGAGGAGTTTACAAAGTGCAGGGGTGAAGTTAAAAGGAAATTAGGAAAGCAAAGAGAGGGCATGAAAAAATATTAGCAGGTAAAATCAAAGAAAACCCAATGATGTTTTATAAATACATTAAGAGCAAGAGGATAATTAAGGAAAGAGTAGGGCCTATTAGAGACCAAAAAGGTAAACTATGTGTGGAGGCGGAAGATGTGGGTATGGTTCTTAATGAATACTTTGCATCTGTCTTCACAAAGGAGAGGGATGATGCAGGGATTGAAGTTAAGGAGGAGGAGTGTGAAATATTGGATGGGATAAACATAGTGAGAGAGGAAGTATTAAGAGGATTAGCAGTTTTGAAAGTGGATAAATCACCAGGGCCGGATGAAATGTATCCCAGGCTGTTAAAAGAAGCCAGGGAGGAAATAGCGGAAGCTTTGACAATCATTTTCCAAACTTCACTGGATACAAGCGTAGTGCCGGAGGATTGGAGGACTGCTAACTTTGTACTGTTGTTTAAAAAGGGAGTGAAGGATGAACCGAGTAATTACAGGCCAATCAGCCTAACCTCGGTGGTGGGCAAATTATTGCAATCAATTCTGAGGGACAGGATAAACTGTCACTTTGAAGGCACGGACTAATCAAGGACAGTCAGCACGGATTTGTTATGGGGAGGTCGTGTCTGACTAACTTGATTGAATTTTTCGAGGCGGTGACAAGGAGGATCAAAGAGAGTAGCGTAATTGATGTAGTCTACATGGATTTTAGCAAGGCTTTTGACAAGGTCCCACATGGCAGATTGGTCAAAAAAGTAAAGGCCCATGGGATCCAAAGGAATGTGGCAAATTGGATCCAAAATTGGCTGAATGGCAGGAAGCAAAGGGTAATGGTCGACGGGTGTTTTTGCGACTGGAAGGCTGTTTCCGGTGGGGTGCCGCAGGGCTCGGTACTAGGTCCTTTGCTTTTTGTGGTATACACTAACAATTTGGACTTAAACGTAGGGGGCATGATTAAGAAATTTGCAGATGACACAAAGTTAGGCCGTGTGGTTGATAGTGAGGAGGAAAGCTGTAGACTGCAGGAAGATATCAATGGACTGGTCAGACGGGCAGAAAAGTGGCAAATGGAGTTCAATCCAGAGAAGTGTGAGGTAATGCATTTGGGGAGAACAAACAAGGCAAGGGAATACACAATAAATGGGAGGATACTGAGAGGTGAAGAGGAAGTGAGGGACCTTGGAGTGCATGTCCACAGATCCCTGAAGGTAGCAGGACAGGTAGATAAGGTGGTTAAGAAGGCATATGGAATGCTTTCCTTTATTAGCTGAGGCATAGAATATAAAAGCAGGGAGGTTATGCTGGAACTGTATAAAATATTAGTTCGGCCACAGCTTGAGTACTGCGTACAGTTCTGGTCACCACATTACAGGAAGGATGTAGTTGCACTGGAGAGGGTGCAGAGGAGATTTACGAGGATGTTGCCAGGACTGGAGAATTTTAGCTATGAGGAAAGATTGGATAGGCTGGGGTTGTTTTCTTTGGAACAGAGGAAGCCGAGGGGTGATTTGATTGAAGTGTACAAAATTATGAGGGGTCTAGATAGAATGGATAGGAAGGACCTATTTCCCTTAGCGGAGGGGTCAATAACCAGGGGGCATAGATTTAAAGTGATTGGTAGAAGGATTAGAGCGGAAATGAGGAAAAAAATTTTCACCCAGAGGGTGGTGGTGGTCTGGAACTCACTGCTTGAGAGGGAGGTAGAGGCAGAAACCCTCAACTCATTTAAAAAATACCTGGATGTGCACCTGAAGAGCCGTGACCTGCAGGGCTACGGACCAAAAGCGTGAAAACGGGATTAGGCAGGCTGGCTCGTTTCTCAGCCGACGTAGACACGATGGGCCGAATGGCCTCCTTCTATGCCTATGTAACCTGAACTCTCTCTGTGTCCATTTGCGTGCGGATTTTGTCTGCCGCTCTGGACCTAAGCCCATTTCTTCTGTCTCCTTCTATTTTATTTCTTTTAGTCCTCCCTGAAATCTCCTCTCCTGTCTCCCCCCCACCTTCCTGTCACCCAGTCATGCCACATTTCATTTCTCCCCATCTCAGGTACTTTGCCCCCCAATCCCTATCTCAATTCGGCACTATTCATCTGCCTTACTGCTCACTTGAATTCACCTTGAGTAAGCCCACAGATGCCCTCTGTACCCATGTTCTGAAGGGCCCATCCACTCATCCGCCACTGACTTTTTACAAACAGCAACCCCAACTGTTCTGTCCTCTTCTCATGATGACCTTCCCAACCTTCCTAGCACACTCACTAGTAGCTAACCCCACCATCCTCCTTCCAGTCCCACTCACCTCATCCACCACTGCCCCCTTTGAACTCTGCCAGCAGATCGACATTGACTGCCCCTCTCCGTTTTTCCCTCCAGAATATCTGTTCACTCATGAACAATGTCCCTCCCATATACGACCTTATTGTCAACAATTGCATTGACACCCTGGCTTTGACTGAAACTTGGCTCACCGTAGGCGATACCTTATCTCTTACTGAAGCCTCCTTAGCTGGCTATACTTTTAGCTATCTGCCCCCCACAAACTGCCGAGATGGTGGTGTGTCCAAATCACACCTTGGTCTCTCCCCCTACTCCTCTGGTACCTTCTCCTGCTGCAAGAACCTCACCTTGTTTCACCCTTCTCAGCTCTCCTTTAAAATACTCATTGTCTACCACCCCATCAAGTCCTACCCCATCAAGTCCTACCCCATCAAGTCCTACCCTGAGTTGCTCACTGAGATATCCTCCCTTCTTTCCTCCTTCTGCTTCTGCACTGAGCAATGCTTCATCCTCGGTAATTTTGATCTCCATCTCCTATCTCCTTGCCGTCTCTCCTCTGATTCCACTGCCCTCCTATCCTTCATTTGAATTCTCCTCCCATATTCACAGCCACCCCATCGACCTTGCCATCTCACATAGCTTCTCTATTCCCATGGTCTCGATACAGACAAAGCCATCTTCGGCCACTTCCTTGCATCCCTCACCGTTCACATCCTCCTACCTCCTTCCAACCCCACTTTGTTCCATATCCTCCCCCGGAAAAACTCTCCCTCAAGTCCCTTACAACTGTACTTTCAAACGCCCAACAGCCTAGGGTGTGGCCCTCCATTCACCGGGATACTTCAGCAGCTGTTGATTTGCTCAACCATTCCCTCATTTCCACCTTTGATGCCCTTGTTCTCAGCAAAGCCTTTACTTTCTCCCAACCGGGTCATTCCTTCTTGTATGGCCCCCATTTTAGTTCCCTCAAATCCAAGAGTTGAGCTTAACAGCCGCACAACTGATTTAGCCGTTCATCATCAAATCTGGCTGGGCAACGTCAAGTTCTATGAGATCTCATTATCCTCTGCCAAAACTGTCCACTACCCAATGATCATTCTGGAGAGCAAAGATAACCCCTGGCTTCTTTTCTCCATTACCAACTATCTCCTTCAACCCTTCTCCCCTGCCCTTTTCCACCCTCATCTTCAGGAACTCATGGACTTTTTGCATTTGTTATTGAAGGTGAAGGTGGAAGGGGCAGGAGAGAATGAGATCATCTGTTTAGCTGCCTCTGCTTCCCCTTTTTTTCATTTCCCAGAAACCCAACCTCCACCCCCCCCACCAGACTCCCCCCACCATGAACCCACATCTTTCTCTATTTTCTCTCCTATCTCTTCATGCCCTGTCTGAGCTCTCTTTGTCCATGGCAATCATTTCTGCTCTTTCAACCCTATTCCCACTAAACTGCTGACCACCCAACTTCCTTTTCTGGCTCCCTTGCTAGCTGAAATTGTAAAAAGTTCTCTCTCCTCAGATACTGTCCCCCCTTGCTCTCAAAACCATCGTAATCACCCCTTCCTCAAAAAAAACCCACCCTTGGTGCCTCTGTCTTTGCAAACTACTGTCCTGTCTACAAGCACTCTTTCCTCTCCAAAGTCGCTGAACCTCCCAAATCTGTGCCCATCTTTCCCGCAACTCTCCGTTGGAATCTCTTCAACCAGATTTCCAGGTGCAGTGGTTATTTAATATACAGATAATTATTTTTAGTTACATTATGGCACCAAAACAGCCTAAGCAAAGTCATAAATGACATCCCCTGTGACTGTAATCGTGATGCATTATCCCTCCTCATCCTCCGGGAACTCTCTACAGCCTTTGGTCAACCACACCATCCTCCTCCAAAGCCTCTCCTCCATTGCCCAATTCAATGGGATTTCTCTTGCTTGATTCCACTCACCTATCTGGTCATAGCCAGAGCATTTCCTGCAATGGCTTCTCTTCCTGCTCCAACACCATTACCTCTGGAGTCTCCCAAGGATCTGTCCTTGATTCGTTCCTTATCCTCATATGCATGCTGCCCCTTTGCAACATTACCTGCAGACATGGGATCAGCTTCCACGTGTACATTGATGATACACAGCTCTACCTCATCACCACCTCTCTCAAAGCCTCCATTCCCTCTGCTTGTCCAACAAATGGCCTTGGATGGGCCTCAATTTCCTCAAATTAAACATTGGTAAGACTGAAAGCATTATCTTTGGCCGCCACCATAAATTCTGTTCTCTTCCCACTGATTCTATCCCCCTCCCCATCCATTGTCTCAGGCTGAACAAGACGGTTTGCAACCTCAGCATCCTATTCAACACTGAACTGAGGTACCGACCTCCATATCCTCTCCAGCACAAAGACCACCTACTTCTACCTCTATAACATCATCTGCCCCCCCCCCTGACCTCAACTCATCTGCTGTTGAAACCCTCGTGGAAGCCTCCAGACTCAACTATTCTAATGGTCTTCTGGCTGGCCTCCCATCCTCCACATTCTGTAAGCTACAGCTCATCTAAAACTCTGTTGCCGTATCCTATCCAGCACTAAGTCCTGATCACAAATCACTGCTGTCCTTGCTGATGCCAATGGTTCAATTTAAATTTCTCATCCTCATTTTTAAATCCCTTCATGGACTAGCCCTTCTCTATCTCTGTAACCACCTCTTACAACCCTCCCTCTGAACTCTGCATTCCTCCAACTCTGCCCTCTTGTGCATCTACTCCTTTGAAACCCACCATTTGGTGACCATGCCCTCAACCACACAGGCCCCACATTCTAGAATTCCCTCCCTAAATCCCTACGCTTCTTCACCCTCCTCTCCTCCTTTAAGACCCTGCTTAAAACCTACCTCTTTAACCAAGTTTTTAGTCATTGGGTTCTGATGAAAGGTCATTGACCTGAAACATTGGCCCCGATATTTACAGGGAGGTGGGGAGAGCGCGGGGGAGGCTGAAAGCGGCCGAAGAACCCGGCAAGACCGGGGATGCGGAGACCATAAGACCATAAGAGATAGGAGCAGGAGTAGGCCATTCGGCCCCTCGAGCCTGCTACATCATTTAATGAGATCATGGCTGATCTGATTTTTACCTCAACTCCACTTTCCCGCCCTTTCCCCATATCCTTTGACTCCCTTGCTGATCAAAAATTTGTCTAACTCGGCCTTGAATGTATTCAATGACTCAGCCTCCACAGCTTTTTGGGGTAAACAATTCCAAAGATTCACGACCCTCTGGGAGAAGAAATTCCTCCTCAATTCCGTCTTAAACGGCCGACCCCTCATTCTGAGACTATGGCCCCTAGTTGTAGATTCCCCCATGAGGGGTAACATCCTCTCAGCATCTACCCTATCGAGTCCCCTCAGATTCTTATATGTTTCAATAAGATGAAATAATTTAATGGCAGGACCTCAGTAACATTTTTTTCTTCAGTTTCCCGCCCAGCAACTGGTCAAATTGACAGCCTGGCCAGCTGCTGGGGGGGATAAACTAGCAGCATGTGTTCGCAGTCAGGGATCCTCGGGGACGGTCCCTGACAATCGGATGGGGGGATGGTTGGAGTTCGGGGCTTGGGGGGTGGTCGGAGTTCGGGGCTTGGGGGGTGGTCGGCCAAAATTGTGGGTTGGAGAAAGAGCCATTGGGGATTGAAGGGGTGGAGTCGGCCGTGATTGAGGCTAGGAGAAAGTGGGCATCGCGGCTTGGGGGGAGTGGGGGGAGGTCAGCCCCGATCATCTGGATGGAGAGAAAGGGCATCAGGGCTGGAGGTGTGGGGGGTGGTCATCGATCGTGACAGGGGGGAAAGAGAGGCCACGATCGACAGAGGGGAAGCAGAAGGCTTCCATGAGGGGCCAAGAGGAGCAGGGAGCCAAGGGGAGCACTCCTGCTCCTCCTGGCCCACAAAGAGTGCTATAAAGGGCACTTACTTTGTGTACCCCTGGAGTTGGAGTCGCGTTCCCCGTTTTTTCATTTTCAACCCCCCCAAATCCCCTCTTGCCTGATGTGGGGTGGTTAATATTGAGGCCGTTAACTCTGGTTCTCTCTTCACAGATGCTGCCTGACCTTTTGAGTGTATCCAGCATTTTCAGTTTTCATTTTAATCATCCCTCCTTTGTCTCGGCTTTCTTTTTTGTCTGATCACACCTCTGTAAAGCGCCTTGGGACATTTTTCTACGTTAAAGGTGATCTACATTTGCAAGTTGTTGCCATCATAGTCTGCAGATTATTCTTAGTGTTCCTCTTATTGCACATGCTACTTATGCACAAAGTGGTGAGTAATTCCATGGATACTCTAGAGCACATATTTTACCAAACTTTATTATGCTACAGAATTACTCCCAGCATGAAGTGGCTGGTTGGCATTATAAAACTGAGTCTGTTCGATAGTGTTGTTAAGCTTGTTAATGCCAGCATAATTGCTATTTAAATGCAACTCATACAACTTCACAATGTTCTCATGAATGCTGGTTTATAACTGGAAGTATGCCAGCTTTGCTTTTATTCAAATTCGATCAGCTATACAAGCGTCCAACTACTTTGACAATGTTGGAGATCATGGGAATTGGATTAAGTTGCCAACTGTACTGCTGAGGAGGACTAGGAAGAACAGTAGAGGGCAGCCCATGAGGTAAGGTGGTACATTTAGTAGATGGTCAATTCCCACTGGTACCAGATGTATTCAGTGTACAGTTCAAAAACAAAGGAACCTGGGAATGAGTGAGGACCATTTCCTCAGGGGGCTGAGCTAAGCTGGGAGGCTGTGATGGAGCTGTTCATACACTGAATGAAGTCCCGCAGGCCCAATCTAGGTTCAGTATGGCATTCTAAGTGGCAATGAAAGTCACCATGGTCCTCAATTTCTATGCCTCAGGGTTGTGTCACGTAAGCACTGAAAATGTATGCAGTGTTAGCCAGCTTGCTGTGCACAATTGCATCACGGAGGTAGCAGATGTCGTAATCTGCTAGGCCAACAATTTCATTTTTTTCTGAAAGGACCAACAGCATCAGTACAATACATTTCTATAGATCTGCTGGCTTCATGCATGGTGTCATTTGGGTCCCGGTGCTCAATATGATTCTCTACATGAACTGCAAGAGATTTTACTCCATCAACATGCAGCTGGTATGTAACCGTATGTGCAGGATTATGCAAGTAAATACCTAGGGAAGTGCCTTAATTTTAAGGTAATTCTCAGTAGCACCACTATTGAAACAGAAGGACGACTAGACTTTTGACTACTTGGAGATTAAGGTTACCCTCTGCAGCCATGGTTGAATGACACTTTTGTACCACCCAAAGACAGAAACACAATACAGATATTTATGCACATGTAACTACAAGTATAATCACTGAACATTTGATTGGAGCCCTGTAGCAGCACTTAAGATGTTTGTAGAGATAGGGCAGGGGTACGAGGGAATGTTACAGTACAACCCCTACAGAGTTTCAAGAATGAATGTTGTCTGCTGCATGCTGCACAGCTTTGCTCTGCAAAGATGCCTTTCTATGTGGAGGAGCAAAGCCCAAAGCAGTGACAGAGTCATGAGGTGACAGTGATGACAAAGAACCAGCTAAGAAACCACTACCACAGCAAGAAAGACTCGTATGGCAGGCAATAATATGTGATGCCTTTGAATAAGTATACCAGATACCCTTTAAAAGCCCATTATTGAATGTATGCCTATGTAGTTTATCCACCGTCTCCTACATTTTCATGCCCTGTTCCTCCCATGTTTTCTATTCCCACCTTTTTCTGTGGTCTATTTCTCCTGAGCACTGAAATATAAATACTTTATGCAATACATTTCAAGTTTTGTCTTTTTAGTTTTACTATTTTGTGCCTAATAGATGTTGGCAATTTGATTTGCAATGGTGCTTTGCTCTTGTGCCTCTCTTATGAATGTGATCTGGGACACGTAGCTTACTATTGCTCCTCTGTGATTCCCTAACGGAAGGAGTAGGTATGCTGGCTGGCTGAATGATTTCACTGCTGGCCTTCTTGAATTGTGGGTGGAACGAGGGATCCATCCATGTGCTAAGAGCCCAGAAGGCCCTGCATGTGAGTCAGTCGTGTCCAGTACTGTTTTGCTTGCCTGGTCATAATAGTTTCTGGCACATCTAATATGACTTCCTCAGAGGTTTTGATAGCCAGGTTATGGGGTCATCATGAGAACCAACTGGCCAATGCTTCAATATTACATGCATATCCTTACTGGAGGACACACTCTCAACATGTCCACTGGTTTGTCTGAGAGCAGAACATTGGGTACCTGAGGTTTATGAATTTCTACCTGAAGGAACAATCCCGCTCAGACAGGAATCTCCACTTGTAGGAAGGCTCTCTGGAGTCTAAAACTCCAGGTGTTACAGTAACCAGGCTGGATCTCCCCACAGCAGGTGCACGGCCTTGTGTGGTCAGTGCCAATTTATTTTTCTCAGCTGTAAACTGTGAATCAACCGTGCTTCATCTTCTAAGTCATTATCAACATCCTCTAGAATGCATAGCTGTGATGATGCTTGGATGAGCTGGTACTTATGGCATAAGGTGCCATGAGGTGTGGACTTGGTTGCAGGCATTTTCTGGCAGATCTTCCATTTCTACAAAAAGAGTAGAGGGCCCAATTCAGCAGACTGAAGAACCATTATTACTGCATGGTATTCTCAATGACATTGCTTAAACGTGTGTCTGGTTGTCTGTTCTTCAGTAGGATAATGTTACATGACATAAACATTAGGTACTAGCTATCATCTAGGATTGCCTCCAGCTTTGCCAGCCTCCATTCTTTTCCTGCAAATGATTTCCAATTTGACCCTGTCAAATAGGGTAAGAAATCCATACTCTGTGGGTCCATTTCAAGCACAGGAGCCTTAATGTCAGTTGAAGATCACTTTGTCCTGCAAATAGAATGCATTGAAAATACATAAAGCACCACGAGTATCCAGGATCAGCACACTTTATGTGACATAACGGATATTTTTAGTGAAATGAAGTAGTGAAGTATTCACTATGTAAACTAGCTTTTGGAATTCTTGCTGTGCTTACAAACTGCAGGAGATTAACACGATAACCGACTCAGTTGCTTCACAATTGCATCTTTTCTGTACGTTTTCATTCATTCAAATCATTAATTCCTGCACTGGTTAATTTCCTCATTTGGCTTTCATGGAGAAGCAGTTCAGGATGGGCAGTTTGTCAGGGTTGATTTCCTTTCATATCCCTTTTTGGCAGGTACATGTCATATATGTTAATTTATGAGTAGCCTGGCTCATTTGGTAGTACTCTTGTCTTTGAGTCAGAGAGTTGTGGGCTCAAGCTCTTGCCACTGCACCACCATACTGAGGGAGTGCAACAGTGTTGGAGAAGCCATTCTTTAAATGAGAAGTTAATCTAATGCCATGTCTGCCTGTTCCAGTTTGTGGGGTGGATATTAAAGACCCCAAAGTAATATCCGAAGATGAGGAGGGACTCTTGCTGCGTCTTAGCCAATATTCCTCCCTCAATCAACATTGCCAAAAATAGCTTAACTGGTCATTCATTTTATCAATGACTGTGGGATTTTGTGTGGAAAAAAATGGCTGCTGCATTCACCTACAGATCAGCTGTCACTGCAATTCAAAGTAATAAAATGTATATGAAATGCTTAAAGATGTTTCTGAGACATGATAAGGTGCTATATAAATGCATATCCTTCTTTTATATTTCACGCCTACCTTAGTGTATTTCTTAAGGTCAGCCATCTTCCGGACATTATTCCAGGCCCATCGGGTTTGCGACAGAGCATTGATTAACTCAATGATTTCTTCCCACGCTTGCGGGGTCACCCTGTGTCCCATAGGTGGTAACCTGCCATTCCCTCACTCCTTGGATTAGAGCCTCAAGCACAGGGGTGTCAAACTCATTTTCGATGGTGGGCTTGATTTGATGTCCTGGCACTTGGCGTGGACCACATTCAGCAAAAGTTATTAAAATAGAAATAGATGAAGGTAAACTATATTGGAACTTATTTACATTTAGATTTTATTTACTGCTACTGCTGCTCCCTGATACCTGGCACTTCATAGCTTGAACCATTGCATTAACATTTGTAGCAAATGACTGGGCTGAGGCCAGTCTTGGATAAAAACATGAGGACCAGTTGTCACTACAAAACTCTGTGCCGCAACCACTAACCAGGAAATGAATTCCACAGCCTCACAATTCTTTGTGTAAAGAAGTTTCTCTCGATCACTGTTCTAAATCTCTTGCATTTAATCTTGTATATATGGGTCCTCGCCTTGGCCCCTCAACCACTGGAAGTAACCTGCTTCTATCTACCCCATCCCATCTTTCATAATTTTAAACATTTCTATCATATCGCCCTGTGATATGTGTTGAATATGAAAAGGATGAGCCCGAACAGAAAGGGCACAAATTCAGAATGGGCCAGAGACTGAGCCACCTATCTTTCTGGTCAGGAATACACCTGTCTTGTTTGGCTTCCTATACTCTTAATCTGTTATACAACTGGCTGCCATAATGATTATAATCCACAAGCACATAACACTCTCTGCTGCACACACCTTGTAAGCATTGACTCCGGGTCCTCCATAGTGGGGAGGAAAACTGTAAGAAGAGGGGAAAAGTGGAACCCTTCCTTCCCGTGTTAATCTGTGTGCTTTACTCTGTAACCTTTACTGTTCGAATAAAGTATCTCCCTTCTGGCTTTTTTCAAGGTTTCTTTGGGTGACCCTTTTTCCCGTTCGCAGTGGCTATTGACAACATAGCCGACCTGCATCAACGGCAACATGGCAATAACTATGGACACCATAACACGATCCTGCATCGCGCTATTGACACTGCATGATTTAGGGTTAGTGGGTTTTGGTTAGGATGAGTGATTGGGGCTAGTAGTTAACGTTGGCCTGGGGTTAGGTTTAGGCGTTAGTGGTAGAAACCACAATTGACAACGTTATTATCACGAGACACATCCTTATTTATTTCATGTTTTTGAAACATGAAATAAAGCTGGGGAATTTAAATTCAATTAATTAAATAAAAATGTGGAATAAAAAAAAACTGGTATCAGTAATGGTGGCCATGAAATTACTGGATTGTTGTAAAAACCCATCTGGTTCACTAATGCCCTTTAGGGAAGGAAACCTGCTGTCCTTACCCGGTCTGGCCTATATGTGACTCCAGACTCATAGCAATGTGTTTGATTCTTAATCGCCCTCTGAAATGGCCTAGCAAGCCACTCAGTTGTACAATCTCGCTAAAAAAAGTCATAATAATAATAATAAAACCGGACGGACCACCCGGCATTGGACCACGAGGCATCGTCAAAAGAAAGACAAACCAAGCCCAGTTGATCCTGCAAAGTCCTCCTCACTAACATCTGGGGACTTGTGCCAAAATTGGGAGAGCTGTCCCACAAACTAGTCAAGCAACAGCCTGACATAGCCATACTCACAGAATCATACCTTTCAGCCAATGTCCCAGACTCTTCCATCACCATCCCTGGGTATGTCCTGTCCCACCAGGACAGACCCACCAGAGGTGGTGGAACAGTGATATACAGTCAGGAGGGAGTGGCCCTGGAGTCCACAACATTGACTCAGGACCCCATGAAATCTCATGGCATCAGGTCAAACATGGGCAAGGAAACCTCCTGCTGATTACTACCTATCGCCCTCCCTCAGCTGATGAATCAGTCTTCCTCCATGTTGAGCACCACTTGGAGGAAGCACTGAGGGTAGCAAGGGCACAGAATTTACTCTGGGTGGGCGACTTCAATGTCCATCACCAAGAGTGGCTTGGTAGCAACACTACCGACCGAGCTGGCCGAGTCCTGAAGGACATAACTGGCAGACTTGGCCTGTGGCAGGTGGTGAGCAAACCAACACGAAGGAAAAACCGACTTGACCTCGTCCTCACCAAACTACCTGTCACAGATGCATCTGTCCATGACAATATTGGTAGGAGTGACCATTGGACCGTCCTTGTGGAAGTGAAGACCCGGTCTGGCCTATATGTGACTCCAGACTCATGTGGTTGATTCTTAATCGCCCTCTGAAATGGCCTAGCAAGCCACACTGAGAACATGATCCAACATGTTGTGTGACATTACCACCGTGCTAAATGGGATAGATTCAGAACAGATCTAGCAGCTCAAAGCTGGGCATCCATGAGGCGCTGAGGGCCATCAGTAGCAGCTGATTGTATTCGACCACAATCTGTAACCTCACAGCCCGGCATATTCCTCACTCTGCCATTACCTACAAACCAGGGGATCAACCCTGGTTCAACAAGGAGTGTAGAAGAGCATGCCAGGAGCAGCACCAGGTGAAGCTACAACACAGGACTACATGCAAGCTAAACAGCGGAAGCAATATGCTATAGACAGAGCTAAGCGATTACACAACCAACGGATCAGATCAAAGTTCAAAGACAAGGCTGAAGCGTTTGCAACCATCTTCAGCCAGAAGTGCCGAATGGATGATCCATCTCGGCCTCCTCCCGATATCCCCACCATCACAGAAGCCAGTCTTCAGCCAATTCGATTCACTCCACGTGATATCAAGAAACGGCTGAGTGCACTGGATACAGCAAAAGCTATGGGCCCCGACAACATCCCGGCTGTAGTGCTGAAGACTTGTGCTCCAGAACTAGCTGCGCCTCTAGCCAAGCTGTTCCAATACAGCTACAAAACTGGCATCTACCCGACAATGTGGAAAATTGCCCAGGTATGTCCTGTCCACAAAAAGCAGGACAAATCCAATCTGGCCAATTACTGCCCCATCAGCCTACTCTCAATCATCAGCAAAGTGATGGAAGGTGTCGTCGACAGTGCTATCAAGCGGCACTTACTCACCAATAACCTGCTCACTGATGCTCAGTTTGTGTTCCGCCAGGTCCACTCGGCTCCAGACCTCATTACAGGCCTGGTCCAAACATGGACAAAAGAGCTGAATTCCAGAGGTGAAGTGAGAGTGACTGCCCTTAACATCAAGGCAGCATTTGACTGAGTGTGGCACCAAGGAGCCCTAGTAAAATTGAAGTCAATGGGAATCAGGGGGAAAACTCTCCAGTGGCTGGAGTCATACCTAGCACAAAGGAAGATGGTAGTGGTTGTTGGAGGCCAATTATCTCAGCCCCAGGGCATTGCTGTAGGAGTTTCTCAGGGCAGTGTCCTAGGCCCAACCTTCTTCAGCTGCTTCATCAATGACCTTCCCTCCATCATAAGGTCAAAAATGGGGATGTTCACTGATGATTGCACAGTGTTCAGTTCCATTCGCAACCCCTCAAATAATGAAGCATTCCGAGCCCGCATGCAGCAAGACCTGGACAACATCCAGGCTTGGACTAATAAGTGGCAAGTAACATTTGGGCCAGACAAGTGCCAGGCAATGACCATCTCCAACAAGAGAGAGTCTAACCACCTCCCCTTGACATTCAACGGCATGACCATCGCCGAATCCCCCACCATCAACATCCTGGGGGTCACCATTGACCAGAAACTTAATTGGACCAGCCATATAAATACTGTTGCTATAAGAGCAGGTCAGAGGCTGGGTATTCTGCGGCGAGTGACTCACCTCCTGACTCCCCAAAGCCTTTCCACCATCTACAAGGCACAAGTCAGGAGTGTGACGGAATACTCTCCACTTGCCTGGATGAGTGCAGCTCCAACAACACTCAAGAAGCTCAACACCATCCAGGACAAAGCAGCCCACTTGATTGGCACCCCATCCACCATCCTAAACATTCACTCCCTTCACCACCGGTGCACTGTGGCTGCAGTGTGTACCATCCACAGGATGCACTGCAGCAACTCGCCAAGGCTTCTTCGACAGCACCTCCCAAACCCGCGTCCTTTACCACCTAGAAGGACAAGAGCAGCAGGCACATGGGAACAACAACACCTGCACGTTCCCCTGCAAGTCACACACCATCCCGACTTGGAAATATATCGCCGTTCCTTCATCGTCGCTGGGTCAAAATCCTGGAACTCCCTTCCTAACAGCACTGTGGGAGAACCGTCACCACACAGACTGCAGCGGTTCAAGAAGGCAGCTCACCACCACCTTCTCAAGGGCAATTAGGGATGCGCAATAAATGCCGGCCTCGCCAGCAACGCCCACATCCCATGAACGAATAAAAAAAAGTCCTGCCACATCCAGTCGTGAATGGTGGTGGGCAATTAAACAACTAACGAGAGAGGAGGCTCCATGAGCATCCCCAACTTATTAACGGCAGGGTCCAGCATGTGAGTGCTGATGCATTTGCATCCATCTTCAGCCAGAAGTGCTGAGTGGATGATCCATCTCGGCCTCCTCCTGATATCCCCACCATCACAGAAGCCAGTCATCAGCCAATTCAATTCATTCCACGTGATATCAAGAAATGGCTGAGTGCACTGGATACAACAAAGGCTATGGGCCCTGACAACATCCCAGCTGTAGTGCTGAAGACTTGTGCTCCAGAACTAGCCGCGCCTCTAGCCAAGCTGTTCCAGTACAGCTACAACACTGGCATCTAGCCGACAATGTGGAAAATTGCCCAGGTATGTCCGGTCCACAAAAAGCAGGACAAATCCAATCCGGCCAATTACCGCCCCATCAGTCTACTCTCAATCATCAGCAAAGTGATGGAAGGTGTCGTCGACAGTGCTATCAAGCGGCACTTACTCACCAATAACCTGCTCACCGATGCTCAGTTTGTGTTCCGCCAGGACCACTCGGTTGCCCACCCCTCGTCACGTCCCGGTGAAAAGCGGAAATGGGTGCGTTAGAGGCGGGTCTGAAATTGTTGCAATTTTCAATGTCCCCCTACCCCCAACCCACCAGTTTTTCCCATTTAAAATACTGCCCATAGAGTACAAAAGCAAGGAAGTTATGCTCAACCTTTATAAAACACTGGTACGGCCCCAGCTGGAATATTGTGTCCAATTCTGAGTACCACACTTTAGGAAGGATGTCACAGCCTTAGGATGGGTGCGGAGTACATTTATAGAATGGTACCAGGAATGAAAGACTTCAGTTATGTGGAGAGACTAGAGATTCTGGCATTGTTCTCCTTAGAGAAGAGAACGTGAAGAGGAGATTTGATAGAGGTGTTCAAAATCATGAGTGGTTTTGATAGAATAAATAAGGAGAAACTGTTTCCAGTGACAGAAGAGTCAGTAACCAGAGGACACAGATTTAAGGTAATTTGCAAAAGAACCAGAAGCAACATGAGGAAAAAAAAATTTATGCTGCGAGTTATTATGATCTGGAATGCACTGCCTGAAAGGGTGATGGAAGTAAATTCAATGGTAACTTTCAAAAGGGAATTGGATAAATACTTGAAGGGGAACACTTTGCAGGTTATGGGGAAAGAACAGGGGAGTGGAACTAATTGGATAACTCTTTCAATGGATTTTCAGAAGGCTTTCGATAAGGTCCAACACAGGAGGCTGGTGAACAAAGTTAGAGCAATGGAATTGGGGGTAATACAATGGCATGGATTGAGAATTGGTTCACAGACAGAAAACAGAGAGTAGGAATAAACGGGTCTTTTTCAGGTTGGCAGACTGTGACTAGTGGGGTACCGCAGGGATCGGTGCTTGGGCCCCAGCTAGTCACAATCTATATCAATGATTTGGATGAGGGGACCAAATGTAATATTTCCAAGTTTGCTGATGACACAAAACTGGTGCGAATGTGAGTTGTGAGGAAACAGAGAAACATAGAAAATAGGAGCAGGAGTAGGCCATTCAGCCCTTCAAGCCTGCTCCGCCATTCAATATGATCATGGCTGATCCTCTATCTCAATACCATATTCCCGCTCTCTCCCCATACCCCTTGATGCCTTTTGTGTCTAGAAATGTATTTATCTCCTTCTTAAATATATTCAGTGACTTGGCCTCCACAGCCTTCTGTGGTAGAGAATTGCACAGGTTCCCACCCTCTGAGTGAAGAAATTTCTCCTCATCTCAGTCCTAATTGTCCTACCCCATATCCTGAGACTGAGACGGAGGATGCTAAGAGGCTTCAAGGGGATATAGACAGGCTAAGTGAGTGGGCAGATGGAATATAATGTGGAAAAAAGTGAAGTTGTTCACTTTGGTAGGAAAAACAGAAATGCAGAGTATTTTTTAAATGGTGAGAGATTGGGAAATGTTGATGTTCAAAGGGACCTGAGTGTCCTTGTACATGAGTCACTGAAAGCTAACATGCAGGTGTAGCAAGCAATTAGGAAGGCAAATGGTATGTTGGCCTTTATTACAAGAGTGTTTGAGTACAGGAGTAAAGATGTCTTACTGCAATTATATAGGGCCTTGGTTAGACCGCACATGGAGTATTGTGTACAGTTTTGGTCTCCTTACCTAAGAGAGGATATACTTGCCATAGAGGGAGTGCAACGAAGGTTCACCAGACTGATTCCTGGGATGGCGGGATTGTCGAATGAAGAGAGTTTGAGTAGACGAGGCCTGTATTCTGTAGAGTTTAGAAGATTGAGAGGTGATCACATTGAAACATACAAAATTCTTACAGGGCTCGACAGGGTAGATGCAGGGAGGATGTTTCCCCTGGCTGGGGAGTATAGAACCAGGGGACACAGTCTCAGAATAAAGGGTAGGCCATTTAGGACTGAGATGGGGAGAAATTTCTTCACTCAGAGGAATCTTTGGAATTCTCTACCCCAGAGAGCTGTGGAGGCTCAGTCATTGAGTACATTGAAAACAGAGAACGATAAATTTCTACATATTAAAGGCATCAAGGGATATGGGGATGGTGCAGGAAAATGGCGTTGAGGTAGAAGATCAGCCATGACCTTGTTGAATGGCGGAGCAGGCTCGAGGGGCCGGATGATCCTATTTCTTACGTTCATATGTTCTTATGTTCTTAAAGAGCCGGCACAGGCATGATGGGCTGAATGGCCTCCTTTCTTTTTATTTGTTCATGGGATGTGGGCATCGCTGGTGAGGCCAGCATTTATTGCCCATCCCTAATTGCCCTTGAGAAGGTGGTGGTGAGCCGCCTTTTTGAACCGCTGCAGTCCGTGCGGTGAAGGTTCTCCCACAGTGCTGTTAAGAAGGGAGTTCCAGGATTTTGACCCAGCGACGATGAAGGAACGGCGATATATTTCCAAGTCGGACTGGTGTGTGACTTGGAGGGGAACGTGCAGGTGGTGTTATTCCCATGTGCCTGCTGCCCTTGTCCTTCTAGGTGGTAGAGGTCGTGGGTTTGGGAGGTGCTGTCGAAGAAGCCTTGGCGAGTTGCTGCAGTACATCCTGTGGATGGTACACACTGCAGCCACAGTGCGCCGGTGGTGAAGGGAGTGAATGTTTGTTTAGGGTGGTGGATGGGGTGACAATCAAGCGGGCTGCTTTGTCCTGGATGGTGTCGAGCTTCTTGAGTGTTGTTGGAGCTGCACTCATCCAGGCAAGTGGAGAGTATTCCATCACACTCCTGACTTGTTCCTTGTAGATGGTGGAAAGGCTTTGGGGAGTCAGGAGGTGAGTCACTCACCGCAGAATATCCAGCCTCTGACCTGCTCTTGTAGCCACAGTATTTATATGGCTGGTCCAGGTAAGTTTCTGGTCATTGGTGACCCCCAGGATGTTGATGGTGGGGGATTCGGTGATGTCAAGGGGAGGTGGTTAGACTCTCTCTTGTTGGAGATGGTCATTGCCTGGCACTTGTCTGGCCCAAATGTTACTTGCCACTTATCAGCCCAAGCCTGGATGTTATCCAGGTCTTGATATTTCTGGCATGGATTGCTTCATTATCTGAGGGGTTGTGAACGGAACTGAACACTGTGCAATCATCAGCGAACATCCCCATTTCTGACCTTAAGATGGGGGGAAGGTCATTGATGAAGCAGCTGAAGATGGTTGGGCCTCGGACACTGCCCTGAGGAACTCCTGCAGCAATGTCCTGGGGCTGAGATAATTGGCCTCCAACAACCACTACCATCTTCCTTTGTGCTCGGTATGACTCCAGCCACTGGAGAGTTTTCCCCCTGATTCCTATTGACTTCAATTTTACTAGGGCTCCTTGGTGCCACACTCGGTCAAATGCTGCCTTGATGTTAAGGGCAGTCACTCTCACCTCACCTCTGGAATTCAGCTCTTTTGTCCATGTTTGGACCAAGGCTGTGATGAGGTCTGGAGCCGAGTGGTCCTGGCGGAACCCAAACTGAGCATCGGTGAGCAGGTTATTGGTGAGTAAGTGTCGCTTGATAGCACTGTCGATGACACCTTCCATCATTTTGCTGATGATTGAGAGTAGACTGATGGAGCGGTAATTGGCCGGATTGGATTTGTCCTGCTTTTTGTGGACAGGACATACCTGGGCAATTTTCCACATTGTCGGGTAGATGCCAGTGTTGTAGCTGTACTGGAACAGCTTCTGTGATGTATCATTCTATGATTCTATGAAAAGGGGGCTTCAAATGCTTCCTGTACTCTATTTCTATATTGAAATTGCATTGTGTTATGGTAGCATGCACAAATTGCAAGTCTTAAACCTAGTGATCCTGCTGAAAGTGTAGGTGCGTGGACACTGGGTGAGAACAGGATGGGGCTCCCATGGCCAAGGAGCCTGCTGACACTGGTGCAAGGCTCACATATGAGTGAATACCTTCTGAAGAGGTGGGAAGAAAATTGTTGAGAAAAATAAAAATCTCAGAAAAACTAAAGGACAAATAATCTTATAGAATGTGATTTTTCATTAAATACTACATTTTAACAGGACTACTTTACAAGCAAAGGTAATTTTCGGAGCCATGTTCAATCAAAATTCCTAACAGAGATTTAATTGTTTTTCTTTAAAATTGTCAACAATTATAATTTTTAAAGAATTGCAGATTCAACAAAGATTGTTGGAACTGAGTGTTCCAAAAGGTATTTTATACCATAGATAGAAAAAATATGAATACAATACTGTATCTTTGTATGCTAAAATAACTGTTTCGGTTGCAATGTGAAAGTGTGTCAAATTCTGTGGCATCCTTCATAACGCCAATCTTCAGTCACATCCATATATGTACAAAGTAACTTTTGTACTATTTATTGTTTGGTTTGTCCAAACCATTTGCATTCTAAACAGCTTGTAACCGTTACATCTGATATATGTACAACTTCGTCTCTTCTCACCCGCCAACAGATTGTTTTGCAATGCGTGGTTTACTGTGCACTATTCAAATTCACTCCCTTTCAAACGCTAAATGCCAGCTGACAAAATGCTAATAGCAATAAAAATACAAAGCTCGGATCAAGCTATTGGCTTTAAATTGGAGCTGTGGAAATGCACGTAAAACTTTGGACCCATCGTGATGCATCCCATGACCATCTCATCCCGCATTCAAATGAAACAATTATCTATTATTAAAACAAGCTGACTTGCAAGTCATATAATCAGCAGTATTTCTATCGCTGCAGAATAATAGATCGCTAACCACAGTTAATACAGCAGAGTCAGCAAATAGAATTAGTTTTATCACGTTAAATCTTGTCTGCATACTGCTTAGTAGTCTGTAAATACTGTGGGAATGCGCAAAACGTACCATAAATGACACGTAATTACATCAGATGTTAACTTTTATAAATACTGCCTTGCTTACGACCAACTGCATCACACGTTAAATTGATATTTTAATAGCTCAAATATAAATTGTAACAGTACAGAATTATGTTAACATATCTACTGATAGTATTCGTTTGACTGAGAAGCATTTTCCAGATGTTTTCACTGAGTATTTGACGCAATAAACGCCGAGCTTCTCCCAGTGAAATATTCTGTTGAGGATTCTCTTTAGTGCCCAGAACCCTCATCGACATTCAGTTTTCATGATCATAGGTGAATCTTTTCGTGATGCAGCTCATTCCCAATGAATTCCAGTCTCATCATCATCATCATAAGCGCCCCCTCCCCACTACAATTTGCATTTAAAAAAATCATTTATCTATTTTGCGTTGTGTGTATTCAAATGTACCGCGTTCGTAACCATGACTACTATTCCTCTGCAAAGACTGATCGGAGGACAGTGCACCTTTTGCTTATCCGATGCTTGCTTTATCATTAGATTTGTCCTTCTTTGAAAGAAGAAAAAAGCTAAAGGATATTGATTTTTTTAAAGGCGCTCACGTGGTACATCAGCGTCTTATGGTAAGATTATGGCGCTCTCTTTCTGGTCTCCTGAGGATGAGATCTGCTGGTGAGGGAGGATGAGGCTGACTGATATGTGCGTGTGTGTGAGAATCCTGCCTGCAGTCAGTCTCCTGGAGCTCCTCCTGATGGCTGCACAGCAGCAGCAGCGGTTCAATCAGAAGAGGAGAGAGACGGAGAGGACTCCACGCTTGAACTCAGCCTGCTGCTTCTGAACACCACGGTAAGATTTCTTTTAAGTGCATGCGATTAAAATATCTAGAAATGCATATGCTTGCATATAAATGAAAACCAAATGCTTGATTTATTATGATTTTTAGTACCTTTTGCCAATTTTTAAAAACATAAAAATGCAACTGAGTCAAATCGCCAAGATTTACAACAGATTGTTTTCGCTTGCGGTCATCTGTACAAAAGTGCAGATTGGAGAGTGGTAAAGCATTTGTAAGTGTTAAAACATATATTGGGAGTCGGCGAGCGCCACTGTTGATGTGAGCCTCTGAGCTATTCAAAGCAAGCAAGGATTTTTTAAGCAAATACACTGACACTACCGCAGATAATGTTTTCCCAGAAATAATGATCACTATGTTGTGTCTCACGCCTTTTACGAAAAGCTTGCAAAAATACTGTGATATGTTGTATGAAACGTATACAGTTCGCTCAGTATCTGTGCCATTCATCTGATCCGTTTGTTTTCTTTAATGTATGTGATAGAGTCGAATAAAAAGCCTTTCTATTACAGTCAGGCTGCCGTCTCTCCGACACCAAATTGTTTCTTCGATAATCGTCCCGTAGTGAATCAGAGCAATATTACTGATCAGTTTGATTTGTTCCTCCTTTGCGCTTCTAATCTTCCGTCAAAGGCAAAAGGGCAACAGCTTTCCTTTTAATGTGGCGAAACTTAAGACGATAATCAGCTCGCTGCTGATTGTGAGAACCAAATGTTCACTGAACGCAAGATAAAATAACTAATTGCAATTGTCGGCGTTTAATTTCAAATGGTTTAATTTTTCTGCCCTTATTTACTCGTGATACTGAGGTTGAGATTGTTTTGTTTCGAACGAACGGTTACAAGTGCTTTTTGGTATCTTGAATTATTGATTTCCTAATATGAATCTCAGAATATACCGCACGGACTGCGGCTCCTGGTTCCCCCTCCTTTTCCCAAAGACATGATGAACTTATTGCCGGAGTAGGGTTTCGCAGGCTGCAGCTTCTCTTGATATCTTGCCCATGTGGACATTCTTAAAACCTGAGCTTAGACGATAAGAGTTGGCCAACCTATGAAGGCCACTGCAGTAGATCCTGATCCTGATCTCAGCCAACCTCCTCATACTGCATTTACCAGCAGGGGTCACTGGACTGTGATTAAAAGACAGAACATTGGCTGATTTTTTTCCCTACTCTTTTCCCCTCCCTTTCTGTCTGTATGGCTCAATACTATACCGGAGACTGACTTTACCCGGAGCACTAGGGAGCCAGTCTGCAGCCGTTGTCGTTCCTGGTAATATAGAATAAATAACAACCCTTTGTATTTTGTTGAAGTAAAATTTTAATGAAATGGTGCGTGTGGTTTTTAAACTAGGTAGTTTTTCAACAACTGCTTTATTTCCAATTAAAACCTAAAATATACAGGCTGGTGTTAAGTAGCTTCTTTACATTTGGGTATTGCCTTGTTTCCACAGGACGTTGAAGCTCACAACAGTTCCACCATCAGGAGAATACAACGTTCATTTTAAAGTATCTGAGTTGTCTTTCAGACTATTTTCTTCCCAACGTCATGAAGACGGGTAGTGTATGAATTCTACAATCAGTCAACTTTGAAAAAAAAACACATCACATAAAAACAAGAATAGACCAGCCATGGATTCGAAGACCTCCAACGCTGAAGTTGTGGAGACGGGTGTCTGCTGCACGGGACAGCAACTTTCTACCGCGGGTCGGGCGTTCAGAAAGCACATGCACCAGAGCAGGAGGAAGCTGAGACTGACGCGAATTGTGGGCTTTTGCCTTGGTTTAATGGCTCTCAGCGCGTTTTCCCTCTTATTCAGTGCCTTCGCCTCGACATCAGCCAACCCAGACAACCCACAAGTCAATCGCAGAACTCTACTGGGTTTCGAGGAAAAACAGAAATTTTCCCGGGTTCAAAATGATACCCCCAAATCCGACCTTACTTTAAAGTACGAAGTGCGGGCAGCCACGAGCTCTAATAATAATCGCACCTCTAAAGGAGAATATCCTCAAGATATCTTTACACTGGAGCAAAGAAGGAAAGGAGCTGCCCTACTCCACGTCTTGGGCATGATTTACATGTTCATAGCCTTAGCCATAGTGTGTGATGAATTTTTTGTACCCTCATTGACAGTTATCATTGACAGGATGAAGATTTCGGATGATGTGGCAGGGGCAACTTTTATGGCTGCTGGTGGGTCAGCCCCAGAACTCTTCACTTCTTTAATAGGAGTTTTTATATCTCGCAGCAATGTTGGGATTGGTACCATAGTGGGCTCTGCGGTCTTCAACATCCTGTTTGTCATTGGGATGTGTGCTATATTCTCCAAAGAAATTCTGTACCTCACCTGGTGGCCACTGTTCAGAGATGTGACCTTTTATATTATTGACCTGCTTTTGCTCATATTTTTCTTCCTGGATAATTACATCCTTTGGTGGGAGAGTATAATTTTGTTGTCAGGCTATGCATGCTATGTGATCTTCATGAAGTTCAACTTTGGGTTTGAACGATGGGTAAAAAAGAAATTAAACAGGAACAAAGTGGTGGAGGCATCAGCAACAGACGGCGATGAAAAGGTATGTGCAGTTTTATTTTTAAATTGATTAGAATGGAGTTAAAGAATTGCCCTCCCCAATGCCAATGGGCCTTGTATGCTGGCTGTACCTACTGATTTGGACTCTGGGGAGAGCAAGACTGGACTTTTGGAGAGTTGAAAGATTCTGCAATGAATAGAGAGTAAATGTTACACCAGGGAATGAGCCTCTATGCATTGGCAGGCATATACATTCTGTAATATGCCAGTGTTTTCGTTTACATTGGAGCATATTTTTCATGTCAACTGGGTCTATTGATGGGTTAGATCCTTGGGTGTAAGGAACATACTGTTAGCTATAGTGTATGAGATAAGTGCTATATTCAGCCTATGCCCTGCAACAGATAAAACTGGCAGCAAACGTACCATATCATTTTCATAAAGGCCTGCCCAGCTGTAGATCCAATGCTTAGATCTAGGCACATTGATTTATGTCATTAAAAGCACATCACTGGTAATAGGAGCATGGCTAAAATTAAAAAGTTACATCAAATTATCAGACCATAGGATTTGGTGCAATTTTAACCAGTTATTGTTTATACTTGGTGTAGGTCCAAAAACTGGGCTGAGCACTGAACAATTGGCTAAAATTCCAAGCAAGCCAAAAAAAGTGCTCCTTTGGTTGAATGACCATCAGTACAATTTACCCAGTCTACTACTTGAGAATACATACACATTGTGTTTGAGAAGTCAAAACTACTTTTTAAAATCTGAATAATGGAGACAGGAAGTTACTACACAGCACTAATTAACCTCTCCGAGACCACTATATTGGTTGGTATGGAAAATTGTGGGGGGGGGTGGAGTAGAGAAATCTCTCACTGGACAGTAGAGAGTGATCAGTTTCCAGCAAAGGCTGGGGCTAAGCCATGTTGTCGGAGCAGAGTGGAGGGAGCTTTACTGTATATCTATTGCACTATATCTGACCAGAAAGTGCTTGATCCTAACTTTGGTTCCCCAGAATGTTCCAACTCCCAGCACTGAAATTGCTTATCTTGATGAGCACATAATTCACAGATTTATTCTCCATCAGATGTAATTTTAAAAAAAATTAAGTAGAAAGCCCTACTTCCCAGTTTCCATTTCTCCCTTATTTTAAAATACAAGCTAATAAAATTTCTTGAGATAGTTATGCATTTGTCATGATTCATCTGTACATATTAACCTTTACAACAAAAACTCATGGGAGGAGACCTGGTCAGGTTGGAACAATTTGTATATAGAATGTTTTTGCAGAAATCAAGAGTCTGTGATGCATAGGACACATGATAGTTGTAACAGTCTGCCATAGAATGAAAGCATCAGTGTTTCCATTGGATTTTCCACCGATATTTAAATTTTACTGTATCTTTTTGGGAAGGGTCGCACTATGTTTTTAATGTTATTTCTCCCCTTTTCTGATTCTTTTCCCTCCTCCAGGCTTTGTTTCCAGATTTCTGTCAATTTGGTAGCTTTGAGATGCAGAACACACCCTACAATTTTTTTCTTCCCTCTTTCAAGGGTAGTACTTGTTCCCTGCTTGGTACCATGCCATGACAATAGGGTTGAGATTGATAACCTGGGGAATCGTGGGAGCGAATCTACATCTTGCCACAATGTTACTCGGTGCATTAGAGCTTCGAAACATCGGTGACACTTCCGTAACTTTCCTAATTCACTAATTTCTTGAACATGCAAAGCAAGGGTTGCTATAATTCAACAATACAAAAATGTGAAGAATGCATCCTCTACACACAGCTGGAGCTGAGTGAAGCTTGAATCATCATTGTGTGAATTAAACAATGTGATGGATAGCAGCATGTGCCAACGTTCGGTTGGTGCCTGCTCCATGATAACCGTGCTCCTACATGATATAATGTGGAGATGCCGGTGATGGACTGGGGTTGACAATTGTAAACAATTTTACAACACCAAGTTATAGTCCAGCAATTTTATTTTAAATTCACAAGCTTTCGGAGGCTACCTCCTTCCTCAGGTGAACGATGTGGAACACATCGTTCACCTGAGGAAGGAGGTAGCCTCCGAAAGCTTGTGAATTTAAAATAAAATTGCTGGACTATAACTTGGTGTTGTAAAATTGTTTACAATCTACATGATATAGGAACAGGAGTAGGCCATTCAGCCCCTCGTGCCTGCTCCGCCATTTGATAAGATCATGGCTGATCTGTGATCTAACTCCATATACCTGCCTTTGGCCCATATCCCTTAATACCTTTGGTTGCCAAAAAGCTATCTAGCTCAGATTTAAATTTAGCAATTGCGCTAGTATCAATTGCCGTTTGTGGAAGAGAGTTCCAAACTTCTACCACCCTTTGTGTGTAGAAATGTTTTCTAATCTCGCTCCTGAAAGGTCTGGCTCTAATTTTTCGACTGTGCCCCCTACTCCTAAAATCCCCAACCAGCGGAAATAGTTTCTCTCTATCCACCCTATCTGTTCCCCTTAATATCTTTTAAACTTCGATCAGATCACCCTTAACCTTCTAAACTCCAGAGAATACAACCCCAATTTGTGTAATCTCTCCTCGTAACTTAACCCTTGAAGTTCGGGTATCATTCTAGTAAACCTACGCTGCACTCCCTCCAAGGCCAATATGTCCCTCCGAAGGTTCGGTGCCCATAACTGCTCACAGTACTCCAGGTGCGGTCTAACCAGGGTTTTGTATAGCTGCAGCATAACTTCTGCCCCTTTGTACTCTAGTCCTCTAGATATGAAGGCCAGCATTCCATTAGCCTTCTTGATTATTTTCTGCACCTGTTCATGACACTTCAATGATCTATGAACCTGGACACCTATGTCCCTTTGGACATCCACTGTTTTTAACTTTTTACCATTTAGAAAGTACCCTGTTCTATCCTTTTTTGATCCAAAGTGGATGACCTCACATTTGTCCACATTGAATTCCATTTGCCACAGTTTTGCCCATTCACCTAATCTATCAATATCGCTTTGTAATTTTATGTTTTCATCTACACTGCTTACAATGTCACCAATCTTTGTGTCATCGGCAAACTTAGATATGAGACTTTCTATGCCTTCATCTAAGTCGTTAATAAATATTGTGAATAATTGAGGCCCCAAGACAGATCCCTGCGGGACTCCACTAGTCACATCCTGCCAATGTGAGTACCTTCCCATTATCCCTACTCTCTGTCGCCTTTCGCTCAGCCAACTTCCGAACCAAGTCCATACTTTTCCCTCGATTCCATGGGCTTCTATCTTAGCTAACAGTCTCTTATGTGGGACCTTATCAAATGCCTTCTGGAAGTCCATATAAATAACATCCATTGACATTCCTCTGTCCACTACTTTAGTCACCTCTTCAAAAAATGAAAGAACTAGGCATGTATAAGAGTAGCGTTTATTTTTACTGATACTAACTATTATGCAATTAATATATACACCCTTCAGATGGCCCAAAGTGATAGCTGGGTGGGGCATGTTTGGAGAATACATCTTCAAAGAATGAAAATAGGTTAGTTTTCTCTTTCATTTTGCATACCAATTCATATTATGGTCTCTGACTGAGATGTCAATTAGGGTTGCGTAGTAACATCCTGTCTCCATTATTCAGAGGAAAATAGTAATTTTGACTTCTCAAATGCAACTTGTATGTACTCTTTAGAAGTAGACTGTTTGGATAAATTGTAATGATGGCCAGTCAACCTGACATTTGGTTGACACTGGACAAACAAGCTTCAGTTTGGTATGGAATGCTTTTTTTGGCTTGCCTGGACTTGTAGCAAATGATTCAGTGCTCATCCCATCTTTTGGACCTACACTTAAGTATAAACAATAACTAGTTAAATTTGCAGAAAATCCTATGGTCTGACAAATTGATGTAATATTTTTAATTTTAGCTATTCCACTAGTCAATCGCCATTTGTCCTCTTTGTTGGGAAGAGGCTTTGAAACAAGGAGTTCATAGAAATGGTAATGGAGAAAATAATAAGTACATCAAAATAAAAGTACAGTATTGCGTTTTTGTGAAATGACCAACAAAGGTGGTACCTAACTGCTGGCACTGACACATTTTGTGTGGTGTTAATATTTCTGTTTGCAACATAATGGTAACAAGTATTTTCCTATCTTTTGTAATAAAATGAAATATATGGAACACGAAGATGGGTAAATGCATAACACTGTGTTTCAGGTGGACAGTGGTGGTTGGGTGAAGGTGCAGATATTTTGGCTACAGAGATAGTTCAGAGTTCATATTTTTGGTATATGGGAATAGCAACTCCTGGTATGTTTTGGCTTCCTTCTGGTCTGCAATGAGGAAAAGGGAAAATAATTGTGTGTGAGATCTTTAAAATTTATTTTATGCCCTCCAAATTGTCCTTTTCTCCCAATGGACAAGTATCTGCTATGTCTCTTCCCTTGATAGTGAGCTCCTGACCTCAGCTGTACTATGTGAGGAATTACAATACAAACTCTCATTCTGCCACCTACATGCACTGTCCCTGGTGCACTTACATGCTAAACCATGATAACACCATAGAAATTGGAGTTTAGTAAACCACTGATCTGCCTTGATGACGACTGACTTGTTCCTTCCCCTTTGCTAGTTTGCAAACCTAGCGTAGGATAGATGATGAAATTAGCGAAGCGGGCACAGGTGCCAAAAGGTGCTATCCTTTGTATTAACTATTACCTCAATAAGTCGTCTTGCTAATGCTTCAAAATGAACACTTACATAACGTACAGTCGTCACTGGTCATTTATTATCTGCCATGTCACAGCACAACCCTCATTCCTATACATGCACAAATAAGGCAATAAGTACATTTTCCACAATATTTTTATTTGCTAAGGAAGGTGCAGTAAAGTCACCTTTAAAAGCTTTTCAGGCTTAGCATTTTCTGTAAATATATAGCTCTTGTAATGCTATTTTTAGAGCTGTTCTTCTGATAAATGGCCTTGTTACACTGATTTTCACACCACTATGATTTTCACACAATTTGGTAATGAAGGAACACTGTGCTGTCTCTAATCAAACAGCTGGAGCTCACACAATATAATATTGTGCATCAATATGACTCCTACCCACCTCCTGTGAGTTTGACCCTTTGCACTGTAATCGGTGTTTCCCACAGTGATGCAGTCAAGATCGGGAACTCGGCGGTGAGGGTGGCACAACATGTATGTGGCCAGGCTATATTTACCCCACACATTAAATGCCACTTTGAACGTCACTGCATATGCAATGTGAGTTTTGGAGACAACTGCACCTCAATGTACACAATAATATAATATGGCATGAGTAAGGTGATATTATTTAATGCATGCTACTTGCACTGGCTAGGTGCTTGTGCAGCGTGAAATATTCAGGTTGACTTTTTGGAGGTTGCAGTATGAGCCTTGGTTTTGACCTATGCGGAGTGGGCAAGGTCAGAGACAAAGACTAAGCCAGGTGGGGGAATGGATTCTGAAATGAATAACTTTCCCAGGGGCAATGAACTGATGTGTGAGGCGCTGTTGGCAGTTACAAGTGTTTGTATATTTATAGGGCTTCCTGTTTACTGATCACACTTATGCAAAACTGTATGCCTTAAACATCCATGATCTATTTTGAATGGGATCAATTGTTTTTCTTGCATTTTTAGAAAACTAAGGAATAAAAATTGTGCACTATTTGAGGGTGAGAGATAATTTAATATGGACCAATCAAAACCTATTTGTGTACATATGATTGCAGCTTTTTTAAGGTTATGCTGAACTATTAAAATGTTCTCCTGGGGGAATTGCAGATGTGACTGACAATTTAACAACAGCATCTGTTCAGAAGAGATTCTGGCTGTTACTGGTTCTAAGGTGATTAATGTCCTGAAGCAAGCACAGAATGGGTAGCATAAATCTCAAGGTTACTAGTTAGAACTTAGTGACTGAGTGAAATTAATTTAGCACTGCTATCAATCTACATTTGTTTTCAAATTCTCTGTCCATTGTTTATAATTTTCTTTTCTCCTTTCCCATTTTCAGATTGTTTTTTTAAATGTCCTGCTGCTCTATTATTACATTGCCAGGTCTTGTCCATAATTGGTTGAACATTTCTCTTGACGATCAGATTTGTAATGTGCTGGTTGTCTCATTATTAGCACTGAAATTGTTTGCGAATGCCTGGATCATCATTTGGTCATACAGGGTGATAAAATAGCGAGATACTCGCAGTTCACAGTACATTGTAAAGCAGGAGCATTTCGAGATCTTCAATTAACACTGTAAACCATAAGAATGAATTTACAGTGCGTTATCAATATCATCTCAATCCTGAAATGTGTTATTGTATGGAGTACTCCGTATATGTGCAGAATTAAGGACGGCTTACTGTTTTTTTGCTGGTAGGAGCAGCAGACAATGAGGAACAGGCTTGTATTATCAAATGATTTGATATAAAAACAGAAAATGCTAGAAACACTCGGCAGGCCAGGCAGCATCAATCTGAAATGTTAACTGTTTCTCTCTCCATAGATGCTGCCTGACCAGCCGAGTGTTTCTGGCATTTTCTGTGTTTATTTCAGATTTCCAGGATCTGCAGGATTTTTCTTGTGGTCAAATCATTTGACCATATTTGTAATATCAGGATTGATTTTACTTGCAGTATCTGGAAGAGATAGAAAAGTTCTCATGAAGGGTCATGCCTGCAGTGTTACCCTGTCTCTAATGTTTCAGATCCTGACTGACCTATATATTGGCCAGCATTTTGTTTTTATTTTGGATTTCAGCAATCACTTCTTTGGATCACATTTAAAGCTAAAGGATAAGAACGACGGCCTAGAATTTTCTCAGTGTTACACTGCTGTTGCTCCTTTTTAAAAAAAATAAATATCTGTCCGTGGCTTCCAGAGGGAGCTATAGTCCCCACCACTTAAAACATCCACATTTAAAACAGGCAGTTGCTTATATCGTCCAAAAAGCGATAACCATTATCCATTTGAATTAACGTAAATTTCAAAGTTGCCGTTTATAGCTACTTAAGTGCTCCGTTTATTTTGGGCAGTAACGGCTGTGTTTACTCACTAGTTCGCACCTTGTTAAGGTGCACTGAATATAATGAACAGAAAAGCCTTATTGAGACAGACTTCATTTTATATTTTTGGATGAGAATCCCTCACCAAAACCTGCATGGCTGTGCAGGAGATTCCCCTCATTATGGACTGACCAAAGCAAAGAGAGAATTGTCTTACCTTTCCAGTGAATTTGTGCCTACAGTCTATTAGCTGTAATAAATGGCCCAGATTTGAAAACTACCTGGTAAATAGAGACCCCTGGTAACACCGGGCCATTTTTTGTTACGTTTCTCTCTTGTTTTTACTGATGTTTCAGCTATCTTTAGCACATGCTGCAGTGTGAACTTTAACAGTTCTCTCTGGCAGTCATTAAAAATATAAAATACAAATACAAATTTTGCTCAACAGCCACTCGAGGCCAACTAACTGGAACTGAAATGATTTATTAACGCTTCTGCATTATACTGGTCATCGTGTGCAGCGGGCAAATCGCGTTCACCCCAATGCTCCACTAAGTGGTGGGGACTGTACACGAGTTTCCTAGTCTGTTCATTTGCATTCCCATTGGTGTAAACTACCTGGAAACATCGGTGTAGGCTTTTAAAAGACAGTTCAGCCTGCACTCTTCAGTAGCAGACTGGGGGACAAACAGGTAAGAGGGACAGTGCTTCGCTCTTTCACTTCACGTATCTGCATATTTCAGCAATACGTTTAGTACACGTACAGAATTATGAGCACTATCTATGCCCAGAGGTCAGCAGGGCATCGCACAAGCCAGAGACTAAAAACGCACAACAGCACTCATATTAATCGTTCTGAAAGCGGGACGAACAGACTCCTGGGTGTGGGTGCTTCCAAGTCATCCAGAGTTAGCTAACACCTGAGTTTCCTGCTTTTACACTCTATTCCCTCAGGATGACTTGGACTGAGAATTATAAGGTACAGTTGCTGCCGGTGTCAGCTGAGATGGGTGGAAGTTGGGAGTTTCTGAGTCTGGAGAGTTTAATTAGTGATTTCAGTAGCTGGGAAACACATTTTGCAGCGTTTTTGGTTTACTGTTCAGCCTGCACAGACCTCGGCTTTCTTCTCGTTGCTTCTGCCAGGCTCAGACCACTGGCAGTTTTTTGACCCACCCCTTACCCACGGTTAGGGCTTCTCCAGAGCAGGCATGGCATGTAAGTAAAATGTTCCTTGAACATCGTTCTTTTCAGGCCTGCTCAGGGTCTCATGACTCCAAAGCCATAGGCAGCTTTCTCGGCCTTGGCTGGGAAGGTGGCCCATCCTCACGCACTTCCCACTCCTTCAGCTCCCTCATGCTCTGTGAATCACCCAGTGCCACATTCTCTCAAACACTGTCTAATTTCTCTCCGGGTGAAAGTATCTGAGCTGACTCATGGGAGTGAACGAGCCAGTGCCACAGGGAGTGAGTTGGATGGCATTGGGGCTGAAGAACACTGGGCAGAAGGTTTGTGCAGGAACTTGTGCAGGAGCAAAAGTGAGGAAGTTATGCTAAGCTTTATATATCACTGGTTAGCCCCCCAATCCCCTAACCAGAGAGCACAGTGAAGGGTTAGTTGTTAAAGTGTTACTCTTAGAGGGTGAATGGTTTGCTGGTGCCCAGAGTGGCCAAGATAGAAAAGGGAGTGTCTGGTGTGTTAACTTGCCTGTCCTGGTGAGGTCATTGAACTTATACTACTGGTCTGCGATCCTGGGGGTGAGAGTTGGAATTTAGTGCTAGTGCTACCTCATTCGGGTGGCATCAGTGACACCTCTGGCAGGTTTGCAGCCATGGATATCCAGCAGCTTGTACCTCTTGGATAGCAATTTCTTCTAACGGTTTGCAGATCTGATTCTGTGAAATTATGGTGGCACTTTCTGTGCCTGGGTGCTATGCCTTGCTGCATCATTTGGTTGCATGTGCAAGCTGCTCCTGCTGGTTTTATACAGTGTGCTTGTCCTACAGCTCAAGCTTAGATGGACTAAGTGCTCCCCAAGTGGGAAGAGCAACTGTGGTGGCAGGCTGTTGTGACCTTGTCTGGATGCTTCTAGTATAGAACCTCTAGGTGAACCTAGTGATGTCCCTGCAATAGCTCGAACCACATCTAACAATGCCGTAGCTGCAAATGCCTGCCCGCTGTAAGGCACTTCCTCTTGAGCGGCCTGGTTGGAATTAACTCGTAGCATCTCCTTTAGATGATGCCACCTCCTTGGACCCTTGCCTTGCCACAACCTTGGTGCTGGGCTTCCCAGGCGAATGATTCACAGCAATTTAAACTAAATGGTACAATTTTAGAGAGAGTGCAGGAACAGGGAGACTTGGGAATTCAAATACATGGATCTTTGAAGGTGGCAAGACAAGTTGATAAGACTATTTTAAAACAGCATATGGGATCCTGGGCTTCATAAGTAGAGGCATAGAGAACAAAAGCATGGAAGTTTTGCTAAAGCTTTATAAATCATTGGTTAGACCTCAGCTATAGTATGTGTCCAATTCTGGGCACACACACTTTAGGAAGGATGTCCACGCCTTGGAGAAGGTGCAGCGGAGATTTACTAGAATGGTACTAGGGATGAGGGACTTCAGTTATGTGGAGAGACTAGAGAAATTGGGATTGTACTTCGAGCAAATAAGGTTAAGAAGAGATTTAATAGAGGTGCTCAAAATTTGAGGGGTTTTGATAAGAGTACATGGAGAAATTGTTTTCACTGGCAGGAGGTTCAGGAACCAGAGGACACAGAGTTAAGGTAATTGGCAAAAGAACCAGAGGGTGGATGAGAAAATTTTTTACGCAGTGAGTTATGATCTGGAATGCACTGCCTGAAAGGGTGGTCGAAGCAGATTCAATAGCAACTTTCAAAAGGGAATTGGATAAATACTTGAAAAGGAAAAAAAAAATCAGGGCTATTGGGAAAGAGCAGGGGAGTGGTACTAATTGGATAGCTCTTTCAAAGAGTCGGCACGGGCATGATGGGCTGAATGGCCGCCTTCTGTGCTGTACAATTCTATGAAATCTGGAATTCTCCCCCCTCAAAAGTCTGTAGATGCTGGGACAATTGGAGCTTTCAAGTCTGGGAGCGATAGACTTTTGTTGGGTAAGGGTATCAAGGGATATGGAGTTGAGATAATCTAATTGAATGGTGGAAAAGGCTCGAGGGGCTGAATGGTCTACTCCTGTTCATAAAAAGGTCTATTTTTCAAATTGGAATTTCACAATATATGTTTCAAATTGAAACATTAGTTCCATTAATCTGACAATTCCAATAAACCAAATGAAAAGAAAAAAGAATCTTATCGGATAAAAACTCTTCAGCACCAAGTCCAAGCACTGGTTGTGCGTTGCTAGTCAGTCAGTAACTTCAGTACTATTCACTGTAATATCCCAGTGAGCTTTTAGAAGTACAAACTCAACTGATCAGTTTTCACTTGTAGACTGGCTCTGGAAGAACATCTGTTGTTTCTGTGTTCTATCAAGTGATCTATGCATGCTGTTTTGGAAGATGGAGTGGTCCAGTTCATTCAAAAAAAAATCATACAAATTTGAGGGGGTTGCCTTGAATAGACCCCCACCCCCCATGCCACTGGATAACAGTGAAGCCTGCAGTCACAGCTGTTTCCAAACAATCACCCAGGGTATGAAAGCCAGCAGTGACTATCTCCTGTAACAGTGCCTATGGTTAAAAGGGCACCAGTCAATGTTTGTGAGAGAACACTGTTGTGTGCTTGCTGCCTCAATGATTTGGGACTCCCCTGCAGATGACCACAAGGATGCCACTTGCTCCATGGTCCACAAATCCTGAAACACTACGGTGGTGATAGAATACACAGCAATGTTCCTCTGACAGCTGCTGCAGGCTGCTCAAGGTGGAGTCAAAGGAGTTTGCAAGTGACTATTGCGCCTGCATTAATGCCTGTCTGAAAGCAGGACCAGTAAGGTACCAGTACATTCACATACTTTCAGCAACCTTGCCAGATCTTTGTGTCCATTCCTACCACCTTTACTTACTCCTCCTCACGTGTGCTTTCGTGCTTTATTTCTTAACGGAAAGCTTTTGCTATGTGGAATGCTTGATGCAGCATGCTGTGAAGTGGTTGGGGTTGAGCCACCACTTACTTGTATCTTGAACAGCTGACAGGAAAATAAATTTGAAGAGCAAATTTTACAATATGTCCCCCAAGCAATGGCTTCCAAGACAAATAGAATTATACAACAAATAGAATCATACAGCAGATTAGCAACTGATGGCCCTGCTGGCAGGATTCTGAAATGGATTGTCAATATAAAGGATCATAGCAAGTAAAGGATACTTGCTAGGTGGCAACATGAAGCCAAATTGACCCTTGCCAAATGCCTCTACCAATTTGCAAGTGCCGTCCCCTCAAACATGTTGAGCTGCTTTAATATTGGTGGTCCACCACCAGTCGTGGTTCTTTCCTCATGGTTGTGGGCAGTCTTAGCCTGTAAGCAGAGTACATTTATGAGGATGTTAGCAAGTGGCAGAGTGGACAAAACAGCACCCCCGAGCCCTGAGGATGTCCCTTCCTGGACCTACATACTCCCATGAGTTTGTATCGTGGTTTTCCAAGCATGACCCTTTTATGGTTGACCTGACAAGAGCTCTGAACGTGGAACTATTGGCCCCTACTGCCAATGTGCCAAGTAGCTTCTGTAGAATGAAGGTATGCTGCAAAAGGGAACAGAATGCAGCAAATGGACAGTTACATTAGGGACATGTTTGTATGAAGGAATAGTTGGAACATATGCAGAACCCCCGTGGAAATTACTGGTGGATATGTTTTCTATGAGCATGGTGACCATCCAAATAATGGGGAGTGGCCTAAATTAGAAAATTGTTCCAGTACAGCCCCCATCCCTCATGGTGCCAGCACAGGTACATGTACCACAGGAGTGAACAACCCAAATTTTGCCGGAGGTATTGTATAGAAAAATCAAATATTAAAAATTGTCAGAGAAATGGCAATCCCAGAGTGCTTTATAAATCTGTTTTCAACAATCTATACAGTTCGACGAAGAAACCATGGAGAAGTTAGAGGTGAAGCAGGAGCAGATTCCATGCCTGTGTTTCAACTGTTCCTATAGTTGCAATAACTTCAGTTCTTTTCCACACTTGTGTCTTCTCCCATTTTTAAAAATTACTTTCTCCTCTTGTCTGGAGTCCCCCATCTAACCTCTTGTGCCGCGCACTATTCTGCAGCTGATCGGGGGCAGGCAAGAAGCTCCCAGACCTTGGCCAATGTCATTCTATATCTGCTAGCTAAGGGGTGTATTGGAGCAGAATGACTCACCTTCTAGCTTTTCCCTTTCTCTGCTGCATGCACGTGTTTATTCTGACGTCCGTGCTGATAACTCTAGCTCTTGACTTCAGTAATTCATCTGCTATCTCTATGGTTCTTCTAACCTTGAGAAATATCTAGAATTTACTTCTTGTTCAGCAAAATTTAATTAATCAATTCTAACTTCCCCTCTGTTGAAATTACCATTTTTAACAACTTCAGTATTTAACATCAAGAATTGTTTCACTTCTCTTCAAATCCAGCCAGTACTAATGTTAAGTCCACTGTTAAATTGTCAGTCATCAAGTAGCAATCTTGATGACTTTGACAATTTAATTTAACATTCGTGCCAGGCAATGATCATCTCCAATAAGAGAGAGTCTAACCACCTCCCCTTGACATTCAACGGCATTACCATCACTGAATCCCCCACCATCAACATCCTGGGGGTCACCATTGACCAAAAACTAAACTGGACCATCTGCATAAATACTGTGGCTACAAGAGCAGGTCAGAGGCTGGGTATTCTGTGGCGAGTGACTCACCTCCTGACTCCCCAAAGCCTTTCTATCATCTACAAGGCACAAGTCAGGAGTGTGATGGAATACTCTCCACTTGCCTGGATGAGTGCAGCTCCAACAACACCCAAGAAGCTCGACACCATCCAGGACAAAGCAGCCCGTTTGATTGGCACCCCATCCACCACCCTAAACATTCACTCCCTTCACCACCGGTGCACCGTGGCTGCAGTGTGCACCATCCACAGGATGCACGACAGTAACTCACCAAGGCTTCTTCGATAGCATCGCCCAAACCCGTGACCTCTACCACCTAGAAGGAAAAGGGCAGCCAGCACATGGGAACAACAACACCTGCACGTTCCCCTCCAAATCACGCACCATCCCGACTTGGAAATATATCGCCGTTCCTTCATCGTCGCTGGGTCAAAATCCTGGAACTCTCTACCTAACAGCACTGTGGGAGAACCTTCACCACACGGACTGCAGTGGTTCAAGAAGGCAGCTCACCACCACCTCCTCAAGGGCAATTAGGGATGGGCAATAAATGCCGGCCTCGCCAGCGACACCCACATCCCATCAACACATTTTTTTTTTAAAAGCCTAAAGTTATCCTGATCATCCCAGTATTTCAGCTAATCCCTTAGACCTTTTCCTCACCTCCAATCCTAGCTCTTCTATTGGATCTATCTTCTCTAATCACTGTCTTGTATATGTCTGTTGCACAATACTCTGCAATAACTCACTACTCCCACTTTATTTGGACATTCTTTGAGAATTCTGCCTTTCCCTAATCCAACTGCTATTTTTACTGTTCTGATTCTCCTATCTGAACCAGTGACGTTACTGCATGGAATTTTTTTTATCTCCTCTCCATCAGATTTGATACTTTATCCTGGCTCAATCATGCCTGTTATTCTGCCTGTTACAACTGGGGCAAGAGTCTCCCCCTAGTGACTATGCTGTAGTGGGGTTCATTAGTTTGCAGGGGGGCTCAGTTGGCGTCCAACTCTTGGTATAGGCCTAGCTGATTCAGAAGGTGGATTTTAGTTGCATCTTGTCACCCTCATTGTTAACTACAGAATGTGATTTTAGCAAAGGCCACAGGCAGCCACCCATGTGAGGATATATTTTCACTTTAAACCAGTGTGATTGATGATGCAATCTTCAAAATAACTTTGCATCCTCAAGTTCACCCACGTGCTTTGAAAAATAAATGCTAACAAACTAAAATAACACAGGATAATGGTCTTGGGATGTTACTGTGGCAACTCATAATATACAATTGGACCTTCTATGGCACTTTTCATTGTTGTTGACTTCAATGGAAAGGTAAATTGGGCAGGTTGTATAATGGGCAGCTGAACCATTACCACCCATTTTCCACCACTGCCAAAAGTTAAAATCAGCTTTCAATTGTAGTTAATGGGCATATCGTTTGTGTGATTAGCTGCTTGACTCCCAAATCAGAAGAATATGTTCTGGGCATGTCGAGCAGATCGCAGAACTAATAGATTTAAGGAGATTTTGGTAAGGAAGCATTACACCATAACTTCATGTGTTTCGCGGCATGCCAATTAGTCTAGAGGTATGCTAACTAACATGTATCTGTTCCATCAGTGAGTGGAGCAATACAGTCCCTTTAAGGTAATCACATCATTTTAGCTGTAATACTCATCTGGTCAGGCAGAGAGTAGATACAAATAGGACTTTCCTGTGACCAGTGCCTCCTCCGTGACATGACCTGTTCTCCTAGCGCACAGGCCCACAACATGATCTTCCTCTTGAGTCAAGTGGTCAGTCGCTTGAACACTTAGGAGTTGCCTTCTCCTATCTGTTCTTTCTAATCATAGTGCATGCTATTTATGTGAGGCTTTACTGTTACACTAAGTCATAAATATCTTGCATCCAATTAACAGTTCCATATATAAGTTAAGCTTTTTACTATTTATCAGGACCAAGGGAGCAGTTCAAACATGCTGTGTTGTAATTGCTGAGAGTCCTGGAATGTATAATAGTTATATATTTATAATCTTGTGTACATTTCTAAAACCGCAGAAAGAAAGATGAGATCAGATCACTGATTGTATTTAATGCTTAGTTTTTAATTCCACTTAATCCTATCCTATTTACAGTTTGAGATACCATTGGCAATTGACCCCAGCAAATAGTTTTAGCTGTGACTTTTGTTGCATGATGTATTGCTTTAGTTTGGAGTTTCAAAAGTTACTGCTAGATAGTTTTTATCAGGTGTGAATGGAATTACATGTTGCTCATTGCGGTTAAGAATGATTAAGAGCATTACCATGAACAAAACTTACATTTTATATAGAGCCATTAACATAGTAGAATGCCCCAAAGCAGAGGAGAAATCAATACTGAGCAGTAATGGAAGAATAAGGAAAGCTGGCCAAAAACATGGATTAAAAAATAGGTTTTGAGGAGGCTTTTGAAATGGGTAGAAAAACAGGGGATCAGGGAGGAAGTTCCAGAAAGAAGGTATAGGGATTGAAAGCTGTGCCACTGGATGTTGGAGTGAAGGGTGGGTAGGATGCACAGGAGGCTAGAATAGGATTACTGAAGCATATGGGCTAAGACACAGGACATTGGAGGTCATAAAAGTAGGGAGAGGCAAGGCACAGACGGACCTGTAAATGAGGATTTTGAATTTAGTGTGTTCGGGGATCAGCAGTCAATGGCGATGTGAGCATGGGTCATAGATGGGTGAGTGGGACTTAGTGTGGGTGGCAGTTTTGGATAAACTGGAATTTGTGCAGGGTGGAGCTCAGGAGGATGTTGGAGAAATCAGCTCTGGGAGTAATGGAAATGTGGCTAAATATTATAGTGGGGGTGAAGTTGGAGCACAACTGGGTGGTGATGTGGAGGTGGAAGTAAGTGGTCTTGATAGTTGGGGTTTGAAACTCAACTCTGAATCAAAAACGACAATGAGATTGCAAAGCATCTGGTTCAGCCTCAGCAAGCTGTCTGGAAGGTGAATGGAGTCAGTCAAGAATATGGAGTTTTTATACCAATTGTAATTCTTGAATAAGATGCCTTCAGTCTTCTAGTTGATCATAGGAACAGGAGTAGGCCATTCAGCCCCTCGTGCCTGCTCCGCCATTTGATAAGATCATGGCTGATCTGTGATCTAGCTCCATATAGCTGCCTTTGGCCCATATCCCTTAATACCTTTGGTTGCCAAAAAGCTATCCATCTCGCATTTAAATTTAGCAATTGAGCTAGTATCAATTGCCGTTTGCGGAAGAGAGTTCCAAATTTCTACCACTCTTTGTGTGTAGAAATGTTTTCTAATCTCACTCCTGAAAGACTCTGCCCCCTACTCCTAGAATCCCCAACCAGCGGAAATAGTTTCTCTCTATCCACCCTATCCGTTCCCCTTAATATCTTATAAACTTCGATCAGATCACACCTTAACCTTCTAAACTCTAGAGAATACAACCCCAATTTGTGTAATCTCTCCTCGTAACTTAACCCTTGAAGTCCGGGTATCAGTTGCAAATGTCTAGCTAATCCACAACTTGATGTCAAAAGTCTGACGAGAGTTGTCGACAATGGTTGAAGAGGTGCATGTTGTTGGTATATGTGTGAAAACTGACTGCATGCCTATGGATAATGTTACTGAGGGGCAAATTAAATGAGTAATAGGAGGGGGCCGAAGGATGGAACGTTGGGAAGCCGGAACAGAATTAGTTAATGGTTGTTATTTTCATCAAACTGAATTAATGGATAATAGTACTTGAAGTATAAAATGTATTTTACTGAGTTAATGCTCAGGGTTATTCAGAAAACAGCTAAAAGTTCTTTATAAAGTTGACATTTTAAAAAGAAAAAACAGGCATTGTGATAGAAAATTTGTTTTGAGCATGTAAAGACTGTGGTTGCTAGTGCAGAGATCGGAGTGGAGCCTTGCCTGAATGGAAAGGGGAAAAAATGAAAAGCAAGTCCTTGAGCTCAATTTTAAAATGGCGACGGGATGGTAGCGGGTGGGGTGGGGGTGGGGGTGGGGCGGTGTGTCAATGGGCCCGCGGCAAACCCAACTAATAAAAACTTACCGTTCCCCACGCGATCGAGACTTAATTGGTACCCCTTAACCTTGTTTCTGGGTTTGTAGTCCGAAAGCTGCGCAGTGGGCGGACTGCGCATCCGCATGACCGGTTGTCAGCTGGAGCGTCTGGATTTAAAGGGCCATTGCTCTAATGGATTTTGCTGGATTAAAGAGCAAGAAGACTCATTGGAGCAGCACAGGGGCAAGGCTGCTCCAAGATTCAGTGATGCCTCACTTCAGTTGCTTCTGGCCGGGGTGAGGAGGAGGAGGAGGGAACTATTTTACCCGGCCGATAGGAGGAAGTGCCCTGCCTCTGCCACCAAGAAGGCCTGGCTCGACCAGCAGCAGCAACATATCCTGCACCTGGGTCCAGCACAGGAAGTGTTTCAATGACCTAACTGGGTCAGCAAAAGTGAGTACACTTACTGATTCTCCTGCATTCCGTGGTGCACATCAACTCCCTTCACCCCCCGCCCCCGCCCCAAACTCATTCTGCACTGCCAAGACTACTGCATCACATCACTCCTCACACCCACTATAGGCTCATCCTCAACTTACCTGCACTTCCTCACCTCCCCATTTGTGACCCCACCACTATCACTCACCCCAATCCTGATCCAATGTGATGTCTTTATCTGATACTCACCTTCTGATGCACCTCTTTCACAGTCAGCCTCACCCAAAGCAATGCATTAATCGGTTGGCCACTTCACCATCACTCAGTCACACGTCTGTACTTTCTCCCCTTCTAGGAAAAGAGAGCGCAAAATGCACTTGAGAGGGCGAGGACTGGAGGGGGGGCCACAACAAATACCGGCCCTCAAGACACGGAGGAGGAGGCCCTGGAGATCAGCCACACCCTCGAGTGCCTGTCCGTTGGGAACGCCGAGACTGGCACCCCACAAACATCTGGTGACAAAACTTTGACATTCATCACACACATGAATTGATGTTAACAATGATTGGCATGTTGAACACCTCAGTATGCTCATCGCAATGTGACACATCTGTGATGATGCTTAATATTGCCCTCTGTTCTCTTACAGGCCATTCAACGACTGCAGCGACAAGAGAGGGCGATTCCTCAGGACCTGCCGGCTTCTGAGGGCGCACCATCACATCTTAGTGAGCCATCCACCAGTGCAGATACTCACACCTCGGTGGGTCCTAGTAGTCAGTCAGTTAGTTGGACTGGCATCTGGTGAGTCACCACACACAAGTGAGCATGAGCAGACACTGGTGGCAGGGGTAGCCGTAGAGACTCCGTGTCAGTGGACTCACTCCTCTCCAGGCTCTGCTCAGCCGGACGCAGATGCTGAACCCCGGGGGCCATTCTTTAAAAGGAGAATGATCGAGGGACAGCAGCACACTTGTGAGGTACTGGAACAGGTGCCATGTGCACTTTCCAATCGCGCAGAGGATGGAGGAGTCCAACTCCTGCATGAGTGGAATGGTGTCACAGATACGTGAGGGAATCTCTGGGATAGTGTCACAGGGACGTGAGGAACTGTCTGAGATAGTGTTGCATGTAACTGCTGAAATGTCTGTGATGGAGAGAAGGCTGGCCTCCTTTGAGCTTCAAGCATGGCTCACAAATGAGTCCATTCAGGACCCGACAACGGCCGTTCGGACTCAGGGTGAACAACATTCTGCCGCCTTAAATAGACAGACAAAAACTTTACAACTGGGCTTCCAAGGCATCACACATGTCCTCTAAACTGTTGTCCAGCAGAGTGGTAGGAGTGATGGTCCAGGAGAGGGATGATGGCGAAAGGGGACATGGAAGTGCTGACGCCACTCAAAGCACTCCCATGTCTCACTCATTGTCCCCCTCTCAACCAGTACCCGTAATGCTGCCTCCTCTCCAGGTGGCCGAGTTTGTCGCTGCACAAGTGCGGGTGGAGCAGTCTTTGGCGGGGCCCTCACAGGCTCCAAAACCTGGGGGCGTCGGCTGAAAGCATCCAAGCAGTCCGGCCATGGACATGAGCAACCTGCCACTACCTCTGCTGCAGCCACAGGGGATGCACCACATAGAAGTGGTAGGAAGACAACAGCTAAGGATTTGTGATCACGAAGGGTATTCACAAGGGTGTCTGACAGACTGTCATGGTTTTCATTTATATATGTTTTTTTGTTAAAGTCACATTAAATGTTATCATTCTCACCACTACTACCATGTCTTGCCCATTCTAGACTGGCTTTTATGGTAGCGCCCTTCCATGTGCTTCACCATGAACGGTGACATTGGATGCCACCCTGTGGGTTACTTTACAGTCGCTGTATGTGTAGTTGCAGGACTGTTTTTTGTGCAGGAGGATGTGGGGGTTGCTGGTGTTGGCGCTGGTCTTTCCAGGTGGTGTGAGGACTGGACTCGTCTAACTTTCTGATCTTACAAGAACCGTTCCCATATGAGTGACTCCCTAGCCTCACGAGCAGTGAGGTGAGCTGCTGCTCTGCCCGTGGGTTCATCCTCCTCCTCCTCCTGCTCCTCCTCAGTGTGGATGGCAGCTTTGGATGAGGGGATGGGCCTCATCATCCGGTACCCCTCTCTGTTCCGCAACACACTATTATAATGCGACCCACTCTCACTGGTCCGTATTGAAGTGCTCCCCCAGAACGATCGAGGCACCGCAATCGCATCTTCAGCATCCCTATTGCATGTTCAATTATAGACCTGGTGGTGATGTGGCTGTCGTCGTATCGACGCTGTTGCTCACTGATGGGGTTCCTCAGAGGTGTCATGAGCCATGTGAGCAGGGAGTATCCCTTGTCCTCGAGGAGCCAGCCCTTAAGGGTGTTCGGTGCGTGGAAGAGGCCCGGGTTGTTGGATTCCCTCAGAATGAATGAATCGTGGCAGCTGCCAGGGAATCTGGCGCAGAGATGAAGAAATCTTTTGCGGTGGTCCAAACGAGCTGAGTGTTGATGGAGTGATAACTCTTTCTGTTGATGAACAGTCCTGGCTCGTGTGGAGGTGCTCGGATTGCTAAACGCGTGCAATTGATTGCACCCTGTGCACGTGGGAAACCAGCCACAGAGTGAAATCCCACTGCCCCCTCCGTCTAACTGAGGTTGTCCACGGGGAAACTGACTTATTGTGAGGCCCTGCGAAGCGAGCAGTCGGTGACCTGTCTTATGCACTTGTGGGCAGACGACAGAGAGACCCCGGCGATGTCACCAGTGATACCCCGGAATGATCCGGAGGCAACGAAGTTGAGGGCAGTGGTCACTTTAACTGCGACGGTAATGAGATGCTGCTAGGCGTGAAGGAGGCTGCAAATCTTTGTGACCACCTGGTGACTCATTCTCAGCCTCCGTATCTACTGCTCCTCAGAGAGGTCCAGGAAGCTGAGCCATGGCCTGTTGACCCTCTGACGAGGGTAGTGCCTCCTGCGACGTCGCTCTCTCTGTTGTTCCCCTCCGTGCTCTTGTGCAGGTGCCTGTGGCGGAGCACTGTGTTGTGGAGCTCCAAGTGGCGGAAGTGCACGCTGTGCCTGGCGAGGATGGTGATGTTCCTCGTCCTCTGATGTAGTGGTGAACGCAGCCATCGCGTCCCCCCCCGCCCCCCCCACCCATCCTCATGGTATCAGTTAGAGGGGGTCCGAAAAGTTGGTAAATACGTGTAAACAGAACAATTCTGAGTGGAAACCAAGAATTTTCGGTCTAAGCACAAAGATCTCCCAGACAAAAGTTTGTCCGAGAACTGAGTGCCCTGCTGCAATAACTCACCTTTTATCCCCATCTGTCAAACAGGGATTTAAATGGCTGCCGGCTGAAATATGTCTCCTTCACCATGACGTGTTTCACACAGCACGGGAAACACTTAGAGGCAGCGTTGAAATCACGTGCCTTCATTGTAAATTGCATTTATTCATTTTTAAACTACTTAACTAGGTCAATTGCTGCTTTAAATATCATCCAACCGGCTTTAATTGCCAGCAGGACTTCCAGGTTCGGGAACTGCGCACGTGTACCTAGATGAGTCTGGGTCGTGCGCGTTCTTGGCGTGTTGGAGCTGGAATTTCTGCACGTTCCCAAAAAAAACAGGATTTTCCATGCTCCCCCCATTCCCCACGCACCTGGACTTTGCTTTTAAAATTGAGCCCCTTTTCTCAGTTGGTGGGGAATGATGCAGAACAACGCAGAGGGTAGATTTTCATTTTCACCGCCTGGGCAGTAATCTGGTGAAGCAGGTCACCTGCCTAATATCGAATCGGCACGATTGAAATCAATGGAATGAAAATCGGACAGGGTCTTTAATGGGTGGGTAATCTGCTCCGCCAGATTACCATCCATTGGTGAAGACAAAAATCTACCCTCTCGCTTCTCAACTCTTTTTTAATGTTTACAAACTTCTAAACGCTACAACTCCCAACAGTTTTGAGCCAGTAAAACCTGATAAGTACTTTAGTGCTCCAACAACCTGCGCTTTTTTGCTTCTGAAGCTGTGGTGCATACAGCACTGTCCAGCTCCTGCTCACAATCGCCAAGGGTATCTGGCTTTCACCTGTCTCCTCTCCTTCCCTCACTGGCGCTAAGGACACTTTAATATTGTGCCCCCAGTCATTGTCCCTCATTTGTACCTCGCTCCACTTTAATAGATTTAGTAATGAGTAATGAGCCAGATTTAGTTAACAGCCTAACGGTGCTTGAATATTAATCTAATAGCGATCATAATACAATCGAGTTCAATGTTGTTTGAAAGGGAGAAACCTGTAACAGCTACTAAGATGCTAAATTTAGGTAAGGCCGATGAGGTCAATAGGATGAGACAGACACTGTTCGTGATAAACTGGGCAAATCTGTTAATGGGTAAAATGACAGAAGATCAGTGGGAGGTGTTCAAAAAAGAATTTAACTTGATACAGAGCCTGTTTATACCCCAAGGGCCAAAAATAAGACATGGATGCCAAAAAAACATACAAAAATGCAAAAAATAGCCCAGATTCTGGCGGCTGGGAGAGATACAAAGAACAGGAAAGGGTGACAAAACAGATAGCAAGAGCTACAAAAAGGGAATACAAAAAGAAACTTGCAAGGGATATCAAAATCAACCCAAATTTTTTTTACAATTATTCTAGAAAAAGAAGTGGTCAAGAGCCCCTTTAAAAACTGATAATGGTGATATTGTAAATGAAAAGAAGGAAATGGTGGACATGTTAAATAATTAATTGCTTTAGCATTTACAGTAGAGGAAGAGGCTAGCATGCTGGGCACCCCAAGGAAACTAGTTTTGAATCAGGGACGGGGACTCACCATAATTAACATAAGCAAATTAACAGTAATGAAGAAAATAAAGGCGCTAAAGAGTGACAAATCCCCAGGACCAGATGGTTTCCATCCCAGGAAGTAGGTGATAATATTGCAGATGCCCTAACTATAATCTTCCAAAGTTCTCTCGATTCAGGAACCATTCCTTGAGATTGGAAAATTGCACATGTCGCTCCACTATTTAAGAAAGTTGAGAGAGGGAAACAAGGGAATTGTCGACCAGTTAGCCCAACATCTGTTGCCAGGAAATTACAAGTGTCTATAATTAAAGATAGAGTGACTGAACACCTTGAAAATTTTCAGCTGATCAGAGAGCGCCAGCATGGATTTGTAATGGGTAGGTTATGTCTGATGGACCTGATTTGAAGAAGTGACTAAAGTATTGGACAGGGGAATGTCTATGAATGTTATTTATATGGACTTCCAGAAAGCATTCGATAAAGTCCCTCGTAAGAGATTGTTAGCTAAAGCTGAAGCTCGTGGAATTGAGGGCAAATTATTGACCTAGTTAGGAAATTGGCTGAGCGGCAGGAGACAGAGAGTAGGGATAGTGGGCAGGTACTCAAATTGGCAGGATGTGACTAGTGGTGTCACAAAAGGATCTATGTTGGGGCCTCAACTATTCACTGTATTTATTAACGACTTAGATGAGGGGATAGAGAGCAGATATCCCAGTTTGCCGATGACACAAAGATAGGCAACATTGTAAGCAATGTAGATGGAAGCATAAAATTATAGAGAGATATTAATAGATTAAGTGAACAGGCAAAACTGTGGCAAATAGATTTTGATGTCGGCAAGTGTGAGGTCATCCACTTTAGACCTTTAAAAGGATAGATCAGAGTACTTTCAAAATGGTGAAAAGCTCAAAACAGTGGCGGTCCAAAGAGACTGAGGGGTCCATGTACATAGATCATTAAAATGTCATGGACAGATACAGAAAATAATCAAAAAGGCTAATGGAATGCTGGCCCTTATATCTAGAGGACTGGAATACAAAGGGGTAGAAGTTATGCTACAGCTATACAAAGTCCTGGTTAGACCACACCTGGAGTACTGTGTTCAGTTCTAGGCACTGCATTTTAGGAAGGATATATTTACCTTGGAGGGAGTGCAGTGTAGATTTACTAGAATGATAAGAACATAAATAGCAGCAGAAGTCGACCACCACCTGCTCCGCCGTTCAGTAATATCATGGCTGATCTTTGACCTCAACTCCACTTTCCCACCCGATCCCCATATCCCTCCCTTGATTCCCCTCGAGTCCAATAATCTATCTATCTCAGCCTTGAATATACCCAATGACTCAGCATCCTCAGCCCTTTGGTGTGGAGAATTCCAAAGATTCACCACCCTCTGAGTGAAAAAATTCCTCCTCATCTCAGTCTTAAATGGCTGACCCCTTATACTGAGACTATGCTGCCTAGTTCTAGACTCACCAGTCAGGGAAACAACCTCTTAGCATCTAACCTGTCAAGCCCCCTCAGAATCTTATGTTTCGATGAGATCACCTTTCATCCTACTAAACTCCAGAGAATATAGGCCCATTCTACCCAATCTCTCATCATAGGACAACCCTCTCATCCCAGGAATCAATCTAGTCAACCTTCGTTGCACCCCCTCTAAGGCAAGTATATCCTTCCTTAGATAAGGAGACCAAAACTGTGCACAGTGCTCCAGGTGTGGTCTCACCAAAGCCCTGTACAAATGTAGCAAGACTTTCTTACTTTTGTACTCCAACCACCTTGCAATAAAGGCCAACATGCCATTTGCCTTCCTAATTGCTTGCTGCACCTGCATGCTAACTTTCAGTGCTCCTTGTACGAGGACACCCAAGTCTCTCTGGACACCAATATTTAATAGTTTCTCACCATTTAAAAAATATTCTGGTTTTCTATTCTTCCTACCAAAATGAATAACCTCACATTTCCCCACATTATACTCCATCTGCCACCACCTTGCCCACTCACTTAATCTGTCTATATCCCTTTATATAAGAACATAAGAAATAGGAGCAGGAGTAGGCCAATCAGCCCCTCGAGCCTGCTCCGCCATTCAATAAGATCATGGCTGATCTGATCCTAACCTCAAATCTAAATTCATGTCCAATTTCCTGCCCGCTTCCCGTAACCCCTAATTCCCTTTACTTCTAGGAAACTGTCTATAACAGCCTCTTTGTGCCTTCCTCACAGCTTACTTTCCCACCTACCTTTGTACCGTCAGCAAACTTGGATACACTACACTCGGACCCTTCATCTAATTCATTAATATAGATTGTAAATAGCTGAGGCCCCAGCACTGATCCTTGCGGCACCCCGCTAGTTACAGTCTGCCAACCTGAAAATGACTTGTTTATCCCTACTCTCTGTCCATGAACCACTCCTCGATCCAAGCTAATATATTACCCCCAACCCCATGAGCCCTTATCTTGCGTAACAACCTCTTATGTGGCATCTTATCACATGCCCTTTGGAAATCCAAATATACAACATCCACTGGTTCCCCTTTATCTACCCTACTAGTTACTTCCTCAAAGAACTCTAATAAATTTGTTAAACAAGATTTCCCTTTCATAAAACTATGTTGACTCTGGCTAATCATTTTATGATGTTCTAAGTGCCCTGTTACCACTTCCTTAATAATTGATTCCAGCATTTTCCCGATTACCGATGTCAGGCTAACTGGCCTGTAGATCCCTGTTTTCTCTCTCCTTGACTACCGGGTTAAATTTGCAATGATACCTGGACTCCAAGGGTTAAATTACAAGGTGAGATTACACAAACTAAGGTTGTGTTCCCTGGAATTTAGAAGATTAAGGGGTGATTCGATCAAAGTTTTCAAGACACTAAGGGAAACTGTTAGTTTCTCTCTATCTACCCTATTTCTGCTGGTTGGGGGGGGGGTCTAGGACGAGGGGACATAGCCTAAAAATTAGAGCCAGGACTTTCAGGAGTGAAGTTAGGAAACACTTCTACACGCAAAGGGTGGTAGAAGTTTGGAATTCTCTTCTGCAAACAGCAGTTGATGCTAGCTCAATTGTTAATTTTAAATCTGAGATTGATAGATTTTTGTTAGCAAAAGTTATTAAGGGATATGGGGCTAAGGTGGGTTTATGGAGTTAAGTCACAGATCAGCCATGATCTCATTGAATGGCGGAACAGGCTCGAGGGGCTAAATGGCCTACTCCTGTTCCTATGTCCTGTGTTCCACTATCTCTATCCTGCAGTATCTCTCCGGTTCTGGCTTCTCTCTTCTCATCTACTGTTCTCTTTATAGTTATGGCTCCTTTCCACCCTCACCTGTTCCTTTCGCTCTCGATCTCTATCTGGCTGTGGCTTCCCTTCTCTCAGTCACTCAGAATTGCACATGCTGTGCTGTTCCTAGTGATTTGAGTAAACTTCTTACTGTCATGATTTTTAGGTGGTTTCTCCTGGGATTTTGGATTTCTAGGCAGTGGGTTTACAGACTTTGGAATCATTAAAATGGCCAGGATTCCTAGGGTCCTGGGAAATGTGGGCCCAGGATTACAAACTTTGCTCCAAATGATAAAGATTAGCTTTCATTGCCAGAAAAAGCAGAATTCTGCATTTGTTTCTGAACAAGGCAATTATCTGCCCAATTAAGGGAATATTCCCTTCTGTCTGTCAGTGACACATTTCTTCTGTCTGCTCTTTGCCATCAGCAGGAGCTAAGGTAGCTGAGGTCATAAACTCCCTACACTACCTGAGGAAGTAATCCCTTTTCATCTGCTTCATTTAGCACAAAACCCTTGTCTAATCTGGTTCATTGGAGACAATTACATTTTTCCCTCCTACTGTGTGTTTAATTCAATGCCTAGTTAACTACTTTATCAATGCATATATCTATATGAGCTGGTGCTATTCTCAAGAAAAGAGAAGCATACTAGTTAAGTTAACTAATTGTAGACTTTAAAACTAAGGTAACTAAACAAATTGGGCAAAAGGCTGGAGAAAGAAGCTATACAACTTATGCACCTCCCAGATGTACCTCCTGGAAACCAATGCTTGCAACAGATGTGAGCCACATTTACATTGGAGAATATATGAGATCACATCATACAATACAAAGACTATCAGAAAGTCACTCTATGGAACACTAATGCCTAGATGTCGCACTGAGAAATGTTTGATAAAATGGCATTCATTGGGGCAGGTTAGGGACCAAAAAGGAGATCTACGCATGGAGGAAGAGGGCATGGCTGAGGTACTAAATGAGTACTTTGCATCTGTTTTTACCAAGGAAGAAGATGCTGCCAAAGACACAGTAAAAGAAGAGGTAGTTGAGATACTGGATGGGCTAAAAATTGATAGAGGAGGTACTAGAAAGGATGGCTGTACTTAAAGTAGAAAAGTTACCTGGTCCGGATGGGATGCATCCGAGGTTGCTGAGGGAAGTAAGGATGGAAATTGCAGCGGTACTGGCCATAATCTTCCAAACGTCCATAGATACGGGGGTGGTGCCAGAGGACTGGAGAATTGCAAATGTGACACCCTTGTTTAAAAAAGGGTGTAAGGATAAACCCAGCAACGACAGGCCAGTCAGCTTAACCTCGGTGGCGGGGAAATGTTTAGAAATAATAATCCGGGACAAAATTAACAGTCGCTTGGATAAGTGTGGATTAATTAAGGAAAGCCAGCACGGATTTGTTGAAGGAAAATCATGTTTAACTAACTTGATTGAGTTTTTTTGATGAGGTAACAGAGAGAGTGGATGAGGACAATGCGGTTGATGTGAAAATGGACTTCCAAAAAGCGTTTGATAAAGTGCCGGATAATAGGCTTGTCCTCAAAGTTGCAGCCCATGTAATAAAAGGGGCAGTGGCAGCATGGATATGGAATTGGCTAAGCGACAGGAAACAGAATGGTGGTGAACAGTTGTTTTTCGGACTGGAGGAAGGTATACAGTGGTGTTCCCCAGAGGTTGGTACTAGGACCACTGCTTTTCTTGATGTATATTAATAAATTGGACAGAGCACAATTTCAAAATTTGCAGATGACACAAAACTTGAAAATATATTGAATAGTGAGAAGGATAATGATAGACTTCGAGGACATAGACAGGCTGGTGGAATGGATGGACACGTGGCAGATAAAATTTAATGCTGAGAAGTGCGAAGTGATGCATTTTAGTAGGAAGAACGAGGAGAGGCAATTCTAAAGGGGGTGCAAGAACAGAGAGACTTGGGGGTATATGTGCACAAGTCGTGGAAGGTGGTAGAGCAGGTTGAGAAAGCAGTTAAAAAGGCATACTGGATCGTGGGCTTTATAAATAGAGGCATAGAGTAAAAAGCTAGGAAGTTATGATGAACCTTTATAAAGCATTGGTTCGGCCACAACTGGAGTATTGTTTCCAATTCTGGGCACCGCACTTTAGGAAGGATGTGAAGGTCTTAGAGAGGGTACAGAAAAGATTTACTAGAATGATTCCAGGGATGAAGGACTTTAGTTACGTGGATAGACTGGAGAAGCTGGAGTTCTTCGCCTTAGAGCAGAGACGGTTGAGAGGAGATTTGATAGAAGTGTTCAAAATCATGAAGGGTCTAGACAGAATAGATAGAGCGAAACTGTTCCCATTGGCGGAAGGGTCAAGAACCAGAGGACGTAGATTTAAGGTGATTGGCAAAAGAACCAAGGGCGACATGAGGAAAACTTTTTTACAAAGCGAGTGGCTATGATCTGGAATGCACTGCCCGAGGGAGTGGTGGAGGCAGATTTAATCATCCCTTTCATAAGGGAATTGGATAAGTACTTGAAGGGGAAACAATTTGCAGAGCTATGGGGAAAGGGTGGGGGAATGGAACTAGCTGCAGAAAGCCAGCACAGGCTTGACTGGCTGAATGGCTTCCTTCTGTGCTGTAACCATTCTATGATTCTATGAGCCCAGGAGAACTGCGCCTTTTAAATCATGCGCTGCAGCAGTGACCTGCCACCCTGCTCAGTGACATCACCTCCCCATTCGGCCCCAAGATCTGAGTGTCCCACTCCCTCAGCCCCAGGCTTTCAGTGCAAACAACCCCAGGCTTGACCACTACAACCCCCCCCAACCCACCCCCATCTCAACTGACAGCTCCTTGCTCATGATCTCACAGAATTGGTAGCTAGAGCCCGAGGCTCACCCAGAGCCTGTTGTATTGCTAGTAAATCCTGGGCGGTGGATGAAGGAAAATGCAGGGGATGGGGTTGAACGTGGGGTGGCGGTGGCCTGCAGTAGTGCTGTGGAGCTGGACGAGGTACTCGTTCCCTACTGTTTCTTCAGCAGTCCCTTTTAAGGGCTGATGTTGAACTGGAAAAACTGGATCTTGCATGGCGCATGCTGCACCTAGTTATTAACGCACTTTGCAGAAGTGTCTCGAAACAGGGGCAGGACCCTTTGCTTATTTTAATGTCTCCAATATTGATTTCAGGCAGCCGCTAGGTCCGCCCAAAAACAGTGAGGACCAATATGGTGGCTGCCATGCTGCCGGTGCAGATTAGGTGCAGGATGTCATGCCCAGAAATTGGTGCACTTTGCACCCATTTTACGCCCAAAGAACGGGTGAAAGGTATACCAATTCTACCCCAGAGTGTCCAAATAACTTTTGCCGAATATGGCCCATGCGAAGTGCCAGGATATCAGATCAGAAAATGAGTTTGACACCCCTGATCTAGAGATATAGAGAAGCCTGGATTTTCCATTCAGGGGTAACCCATTTAATTTAAATGGATTTTAAAATAACAGTGATCAGAAAATTCAGGCTGGAGCGAGGTTTGGTGAAGTTGGGGCTGAGATACGTTGGGCACAGAATAGAGGGAACTTTACACTGTCAGGCTGTGCTATACCTGACCTGGAAGTGCTTGATGTTGCCTGAAAGAGGAAGAGTTCCATTCCCTAACGCTAACATCCCTTACCTTGATGAGCATCAAATTTAAAAAGAAAATAATTTGTACAACAGGATGCACACAGGTGCGCACCTACATAACTGCCTTTTAAAACAGTCCACGCTAACCATCAATAGTGCAGCATAGATACATCCATCAGCTGCCGTCAAAACATTTTAATATTTCAGTGTACAGACAACAAATATTCACACCTCAAACGGAAAGACCGAGGAAATGAAACAAAAACTTTGTACAAATGAAGACCAAAGTTATTACAATATATATTGTCTAACAGTTTAACCTCCAGCCCCGTGAAAGCCCACACATTAATTTGAATACAAAACCGAACTCAATAAATGGCAGTCTAAGGGTTAAAGTTCGCAGTGATGACATCCTGACAGACTTCCAAAATGAAATTGATTACGCTTCAGGGGACCTGAAACAAATATTATTCACCAGAAACACCAGCTTAGCAACAACAAGAACCACAGACAACAGATGCATTTCAAATTCCACAACAGACGCTCCCAAACACCAGTGAAAACAATGCAAAACACAGCAAATCCCACAAGACACTCAAAAGCAGTAAATAAATTCTATACATTTTCTCTGATGCGAGTACTGATGGTGCAAAGAACTGTTTTTAATGTGAGGTACATACCCCTCAATTTTTTTCCTCTCCCCTTACTATGGTCAGGCCAAACATCAATATGACCAAGAAGGGCCAGACAGTCTCTTCCTAGGTGTTTGCAAGTGGAGGTATATTGAAGGTGGATAGTGTGGTCGTCCATGTCAAAGGCTGCAGAGGGGTTAAGGAGGACGAGGAGGGATAATGCACCACAGTCACAGAGCATGTTACTTGTGACTTTGGTTTGGACAATTTTGATGCTGTGGAAGTGGTGAAAACCCAAATGGAGGAATTCAAACAGGGAGTTGCACGTGAGATGGCACTGATCTGGGAGGCAGCAACGTGTTCAAGGACTTTGGAGAAGAAAAGGTGGTTGGCAGTTTGCAAGGAAGGAGGAGACAATGGTGGATTTTTAGAATAAGGGGTGGTGACAGCAGTTTTGAAGGAGAAGGGGACAATGCCTGAGGTGAGGGAACCATTTACAATGTTAGCCAGTATGGAAGCCAGGAAGGGAAGTTGGATGGACAGTAGTTTGTTCAACCCATGGAAATAAATAAAATTTCATATGGAAAGCCACTCTGAACACTGCACAGATAACATGACCAAATACAAAATCAAGCATTTCGTCAGAATGCATATGATTGAGAAAAAATAAATGGCAATCAAACTGCACCAACTTGCATTAATGTGACCAATATAAGAAGACATTCTTCTCCCACGCCATAGTGAATCAGAAAAGAAAGGCTTCCTTGATCAGAGGCTTGTTGGATGAAGATTAAAATTGATAAATTTGTGATTGCTCTGGGTTTTATTGTTACCTCCTGAGCCCCAAGTGTCAGTTTTATGTGTACACTCGTGTGTATCTAACCATGCGTGTTTATGTATGTGACCCATACATGTATATATGGACATTTACAAGCACATACCTACCTGAATGCGATAAACAGTTTTAAAAAATTAACTGTCACTATTTATTTATATTTGATCATCAATTTTCCTTTTATGGAGTTTTAAGTACATTGAATATTTTCTTAAAATCTATATCAGATTAATAGACATCAATACAAGCCCACATTTCAACTGTTCTGATTGTTCTCTATTCAAAATCTTTACTTAGTCTTTAGGTCTATTTTCCATCATATGTTTTCTCCCACATTTAGCTCAAAAAGCAAATATTGTGAAGTTGCTATGTGTTTTAGAAAAACTCAAGATTCTGGTGGAGTACTGAAGTATAACTGATGCAAGCTTGCTTAAATAATTATAAATCTGTTGATTGAAAGTTATGCATATCTGAGATTGGAAAGTTCTCTGAACTATATTTCTCAAATTCTGGTCCAGGTGTTCTAAGTTTGTCATGGCATTCGTGGTCTCGTTGCATCCTTGCAGGCCCGGGGAAAGCTAAATTGCTGTCTTTGCACTCTGGAGTTTTTGCTATAAATAATACATCAAGACGCCTCTGCTTAATTCTTCTGCATAATCTTACATCCAGTAATCCTTAAGCATCACAGATTTTATTGTTTGGAAATTTTAATTTTAGCACGTAGCTATTTATTTAGCAAGTGGTTATTAGAATGTATTTTACTTTGTACTTTTAAGAGCAGTCTGAAGATTTATTTTTGTCAATATGTATAATAAATACGCCCATGGAAATTTTCTAGTTTTTTTTATGTCAAAACCGTTAATCAGTTCTATTTGATATTTGTGGAAAAATTAGAAATACATTCAGAGGAAATCTTCATGAGGACATTTACAGTACTGTACACATAGCACCTGGAATTATTGTTCCTACCATGTGAATTAGTGTTCATTTAAAAAAAAATCTATCCAGCACCATTTTTTAAAAAATCATTCAAAATATAGTACTGGAAAGGCCTATTCCTATATATGGAAATACACTATTCTGATTGCTCGGTATTCAAAATCTTTAATCAGTCTGGATTTTCCATTTAATTCTATCATGTGTTTTCTGCCACATTTAGATCAAAAAAAGCAAATATTTGCAAGTTACTCTTTTTAAGAAAAACTAAGATTCTGGTGTATTTAGTATAACTGATGCTGGCTTGCTTAGAAAATTATTAGTCTGTTGATAGAAAGCCATGCATACGTGAAATTGGAAAGCTCTCTAAACTGAACTGAAACAGAAAATGTAGTAAACTCTGTGGGTTTAAGAAATAAAATGCTTTCCACATACCGGCAAAATTTGTGTATAATTTTCTCATCTTCGATTGCAATTGACTGCCTGAATTCTTGATGTTTGTTTCAGTATCAAGGGAAAGGTGGCGACACAAATCTATTAGAGCTAGCACATATCGATTTATATACAAGTGAATCAGATCAGTGAATGTCGGATCAAATGCTTTTTCTGCATTGAGGTAGAGAAACCGGTGTTATTGCTGTATCTCAAATATACTGTAAGATTACCTTCCATCAAGAATGGAGAAGCATTCTGAAAATCCCTACCAAATCTAGCAGCTCAAAACTGAGCATCCATGAGGCGCTGTGGGCCATCAGCAGCAGCAGAATTGTATTCCAGCACAATCTGCAACCTCAAGGCCCGGCATATTCCTCACTCTACCATTACCAACAAACCCTGGTTCAATGAGGAGTGTAGAAGAGCATGCTGAGAGCAGCAGCAGGCATACCTAAAAATGAGGTGCCAAACTGGTGAAGCTACAACACAAGACTACATGCATGCTAAACAGCGGAAGCAACATGCTATAGATAGAGCGAAGCGATTCCACAACCAACAGATCAGATCAAAGCTCTGCAGTCCTGCCACATCCAGTTGTGAATGGTAGTGGACAATTAAACAAGTAACAGGAGGAGAAGGAGGCTCTGTGAACATCCCAATCCTCAACGATGGCAGAGTCCAGCACGTGAGTGCAAAAGACAAGGCTGAAGCATTTGCAACTATCTTCAGCCAGAAGTGCTGAGTGGCTGATCCATCTTGGCCTCCTCCCGATATCCCCACCATCACAGAAGCCGTCTTCAGCCAATTCGATTCACTCCATGTGATATCAAGAAACGGCTGAGTGCATTGGATACAACAATGGCTTATGGGCCCTGACAACATCCCGGCTGAAGTGCTGAAGACTTGTGCTCCAGAACTAGCTATGCCTCTAGCTACAGCTACAACACTGGCATCTACCCAACAAAGTGGAAAATTGCCTGGATATGTCCTGTCCACAAGAAGCAGGACAACTCCAATCCAGCCAATTACCGCCCCATCAGTCTACTCTCAATCATCAGCAAAGTGATGGAAGGTGTCATCGACAGTGCTATCAAGCGGCACTTACTCACCAATAACCAGCTCATCGATGCTCAGTTTGGGTTCCGCCAGGACTCGGCTCCAGACCTCATTACAGCCTTGGTCCAAACATGGACAAAAGAGCTGAATTCCAGAGGTGAGGTGAAAGTGACTGCCCTTGACATCAAGGCAGCATTTGACCGAGTGTGGCACCAAGGAGCCCTAGTAAAATTGAAGTCCATGGGAATCAGGGGGGAAACTCTCCAGTGGCTGGAGTAATACCTAGCACAAAGGAAGATGGTAGTGGTTGTTGGAGGCCAATCATTTCAGCCCCAGGACATTGCTGCAGGAGTTCCTCAGGGCAGTGTCCTAGACCCAACCATCTTCAGTTGCTTCATCAATGACCTTCCCTCCATCATAAGGTCAGAAATGGGGATGTTCGCAGATGATTGCACAGTGTTCAGTTCCATTCGCAACCCTTTTGATAATGATGCAGTCCGTGCCTGCATGCAGCAAAACCTGGACAACATCCAGGCTTGGGCTGATAAGTGGCAAGTAACATTTGTGCCTGGCAATGACCATCTCCAACAAGAGAGAGTCTAACCACCTCCCCTTGACATTCAATGGCATTACCATCGCTGAATCCCCCACCATCAACATCCTGAGGGTCACCATTGACGAGAAACTTAACTGGACCAGCCACACACATACTGTGGCTACAAGAGCAGGTCGGAGGCTGGGTATTCTGCGGTGAGTGACTCACCGCCTGACTCCCCAAAGCCTTTCCACCATCCACAAGGCACAAGTCAGGAGTGTGATGGAATACTCTCCACTTGCCTGGATGAGTGCAGCTCCAACAACACTCAAGCAGCTCGACATTAGCCAGGACAAAGCAGCCTGCTTGATTGGCACCCCATCCACCACCCTAAACATTCACTCCCTTCACCACCGATGCACAACTCGCCAAGACTTCTTCGACAGCACCTCCCACACCCGCGACCTCTACCGCCTAAAAGGATAACGGCAGCAGGCACATGGGAAAAACACCACCTGCATGTTTCCCTCCAAGTAACACAAATCCCGACTTGGAAATATATCACCATTCCTTCATCGTCACTGTGTCAAAATCCTGGAACTCCCTACCTAACAGCACTGTCGGAGAACCGTCACCACACGGACTGCAGCGGTTCAAGAAGGTGGCTCACCATCACCTTCTCAAGGGCAATTAGGGATGGGCAATAAATGCTGGCCTTGCCAGCGATGCCCACATCCCATGAACGAATTTTTAAAAAAATAGCTAGTAAGGAAAACTAATCAACAGTAGGCAATTCTTATCTCAGAGCTACTTATTCCCAAAGGGTCATCCAGAAATCCCCTGATTTACTTGCAATTAAATTGTATTAAAAGCCAATTGATAGAGTGACATTTATTCTTTAAAAAAAATATTGCTGGTCAGTATTTCTTCATTCTGATAGACTGTTGAATTCATTTTCTTTTTTGTCGAGTGCCTTTTCACCCATTGTTTGTCGTCTTTCAGGGTTTGCTGGGACCTATGGAGGTTAGGAAATTTTTTGACTCTATCCTCCTGCTGTAGCCCTGGTATTTTGCTCTTCACACTGGATCTAGAAAAGTAACAGACAAGTAGTAGTTTTTTTATATTCTGAATGCTACTTCCCTTTTGAAGCAATTCCACCAGGTGGCTGTACGTTTGCTCCTTTGCAGAACCTGGCCTATAAGAAGTAAGCTTACATGAGTTATCATCTAATACCTAACTAAGGATGACCAAGCTGATTTATTGGAACAAATTGTAGATACTGTACTGGTAAAATCTGTCTTTTCAAGTTGACATTTTGAAATTAAACACCATTCTTTCCTTCACTTCTTCATCCAATTCAGAACTTTGATTCGACTAATACTCTGCTTATACAAACAGAATGTTCTAGTGTTGTGTAGTTATCGCTTCTAATTAGCACTGAGGAGCCAACAATAGTTAGAAAAAATTAGTCACATTACCAAAATTATCTAGTGTGTTGTAACTGATTTTAGCTGGCATTGAAACACCATGATGGTCTATTGTTTAATAGACCATCCATAAAGATGGTCAGTTTTATTTACCAGACACTCTAGGATATTTGATTTGATCCCACACCATTTTGTTCATTATTTGGAGCCACCGCCAATCATCGCTTGACCATCCATCCTCTAATTGAGAACAAAGTCTTGAGCAGTATAGAGCAAAATAATTACTGTTTATAAAGTTCTTTTGGTTATAATCCCATAATTATTTTGCTTATATTTCTTACCAGCCTATTTATCTGTAGCTTTTCATTTGTTTCCATAGCCAGGATGATTACAGACAAAATCCATATTTGGAAGAATCCTTCATCCTCAATCATTTCTCAATTGACCTGACTCCGAGACTAAAATGTCTCATGATTTTTCAATAATAATCTGGCAGTTGTTGCTCCAACAAAGACATGGACCTTCAAAAGCATTAGTAACTGAAATCATACTTAGCAGGAGGCAACTCCATTGCTAGAAAGGACAGTTTTTTTCCCCACTGATCTCTGTTTGCCTGTTTTCTGTAGCTCATCTAGATATAATTTACAGTTTATACCCCTGCCATTCTAAATAGTGTGTTTACTCTTGCATTCTAAAAATATATGTTTACAAATGGCTTGAAGCCCAGGGAAGGGTGTGGGGTGGGGTGTCATACATTAGCTGGAATTTAGTCAGTTTCTTTGATTCTTCAGCAAATTCACTGGAATCCTTGGAAAGGAAATTGGACAAAAACTCAAATTCCTGCCAAATATGGATGGACATAGGGGGCTCTTCCTAGTTATCTTATGCAATACACGTCTAAGTCTGGTTACAATCTCGGTCTCAGTTAGTGGATTAAAAGCTTATCAACCCACTTTAGAAAAGACAATTTTCTGCATTTTGGCAAACACTGGTTTTCTCATTACTAAAGAGATCTACCCTTAGATAAGCTTAATTCTCACCCTGCACCATTTTAACTGTTTTAAGAAGAAGCATTTACAAGATATGTTGGTTATGTTCTAGATTTGAGAAAATGACTTAACTTCTAAACTCCAAACTTTATCTAAAAGATGTTCCAAAATGTTTCTGCCTGCTGTTCCACGTAAAACTTACAGAAACACTTGCTGATCTCAGTTGCAACGTGGCCTCACTTATGGTCAATTTATAACAAGCTCCCTAGTCCTCTGCAAAGTTTCTGTATCCTTCACCTTCACTTCTACCTAAACAGTTAACTGTTCACCTACTCTTTTCTTTGATTATAGCGGTGTATCCTCCATTTTGCTACTCCTATTCCCTCATTTTCCTTGTACCTTCATTTCAAAAAGGAATACTTCCAGTAACCTTGTTATCTGTCCAGGTGGTAGTACAACTTTGCAGAGGGTATGGTTGAATTCATTGGCACAGCACCAGCAGGAACTGTGGCATAAAGATCATTTAGATTTTTCCTGCTCTAAGTTCAGGGAAATTGATCATGGGCCAGACAACTCCAAGTCATTTGATGACTACAGCAGTCTCGGACAGCTTCGATCTCAGTCATTTCTTGCAGTGTGATGCTGTTGCTTGGTAGCATTGGCACGGATCAATCTGCAGGTATGTGCTTGCCCAATCCTTCCTGAAATTATAATGTTTGCTTCAAAGCAATGTCACTTGCATTTTTCAACAGAGCAAACCACATCCTCACAAAATGGTGAAAAATCAATGACAAAACCTACTGGACTGCTGGAACTAATTCAGAAGTGTTGGGCTCTTGAGTTTCCTGCAGTTGTATCTCCCTGCCATATTCCATTAGCTGTCTGAATCCTACAATATTTTTTTTCTTAGATGCTCAGAACTTTAGTTTTGGGCACAAACCTCAAACAAGCAATGGCAGGGGAGGGAAAAACACTCAACAGGCAGCACTAATGTCAGGTACTACAATCTGAAAATTACATTACAAGGTATGACCAAGAATAATTTTATTTGTAATTAATTTTGTTTTGCTAAAGGTCATTTGTCACTTCAGTGCAGTACATTCAGATGAGATGTTAAACCGAGACCCCGTCTGCCCTCTCGGGTGGACGTAAAACATCCCATGGCACTATTCAAAGAGGAGCAGGGGAGTTCTTCCGGTGTCCTGGCCAACATTTATCCTTCAACCAATACCACACAGATTATCTGGTCATTATCTCATTGCTGTTTGTGGGAATTTGCTGTGTGCAAATTGGCTGCCACATTTGACTACACTTCAAAGCACTTTTGGGATGTCCTGAGGTCCTGAAAGGTGCTATACAAATGCAAGTTCATTCTTTTCTTTATGGTATGCTGAATTTATACCAAAACAGAGTAGTTGTAGCCCATCTCTTGCTACTCAGTGTTGCTTCATTCTGCCACCACTGTTGAATGTTTTTATTACTTTGAGCCATTTTTTCCCACTATTTGGTATCAGTCTTTCAGGATTCAGCACAAAATATGATTAATTTTTATTTTCTGTTCAGCTTCATCCTGGTTTGAAATTACGCTCCTGTGAAGTAGCTTGGGACGTTCGACTACGTTAAATGCACTATATAAATGCAAGTTGTTGTTTAAAGATAGGACTACTTGTCATTATGATTGGATAAAGAAAATTAATCACTCTCTAATAGATGCTGTTTTTCATATAATTTGCCTGATCGTCATGTATTAAGGTGCCGTGCTTTTTTAAGAATTTATCATAAAGTTGCTTAACTTGAGTTGCAGGAACCAGTCAAGATGTATTAAAAGGAAGGCATAAATTAAAAGCAGCATTGCTCAGAAAATTTATAGCTTCAGGTTGAACGGACGATCTGTTAACTTCTATCTGTTAACATTTACCTGAGGAAGGAGGAAGTCTCCGATAGCTTGTGAATTTAAAATAAAATTGCTGGACTATAACTTGGTGTTGTAAAATTGTTTACAATTGTCAACCCCAGTCCATCACCGGCATCTCCACATCATGACTTCTATCGGCCAGCAGACAGCTGACAAATTAACTATTGAGCGAGATCGGTTAAATGCGTAAGGCTTTACAGCAAGGGGTTGGCGAGGGGTTAGCAGGAATTGGAGATGATTGCGACATCTGGGAAGCCTAATGCTCAATCTGTGTACAGCAGCAAGTGGAAGAAATTGATTGAATAATGCAACTTGGCATGCTAATTTTGCTACATCTATTGAAGTCATTATGTTTCAACATTACACAAAAGATGAGAAAAAAAAATTCTATTTAAATCATGGAGAAGCTGCATGAACAAAGAATCTCAGGAATGACATTGCTCTTGAGTGCAAGAGCATTTATATCAAAAACTGTTGATAGATCTGACACAGGTTTGAGGGGAATTGGTTGGTTCGGTGGATACGCGCACTGTCCCTTCATTTCTTATATCTGGATTCAACCCAGACTGATGGGATGAAAATTCCCTTTTTCTGCTGGCTGTAGTGGTCTAAAATGAATTGAGTCTGGGCATGCCAATGCAGTTCCACCTGGGCTAAGGCCTACAGCACAAAACTGACCTGATAAGATGTTCCATTCCATAACTGGTATCTCTCGCCTTGATTAGCACAAAATTATTGAGCATGCAGCACAATTTAAGGTTTTAAATCACTTTGACCTGCACTAAATCTGTATTACTTCAATTGCAAGGCTGAAGTCTACAGTTCAGATGATGGTTGGCTCTGTAGCAGATTTTTTGTTATTTGCAGGTGACATTAATTATCTTTGCAAGAAATCAGAACAAAAACAATTAAATTAAAAGATAAAAAGAAAATTGAATATCTAAAATTAAGACAGGAAATGCTCTGATGAAGAGGTTCCACCAGAAACATGTGGTGGGGAGTGATTGTCTGCCATAATTTCAAAGAAAAGCCATGGAAATTCCAAAAAAATGCCATTTTTCCAGGGTTTCCATGGCTCTTCCACTGAAATAATGGTGAATGAGTGGGAGAATGCCCATTGAAATTTACCCCCATTATCTTCTTTCTGTTGCAATGATTAAACTTTGACATTTGGGTTTGGCTCCACACAGTAATTGCTTTAAAATGATCAACGAGTACAGGGGTGTCTGAAATTTTGCTTTAGTGGACCACTTAGCTGTGCACCATGGATCCCTGGTGGCTACATATAAACAAGTGCAATACAAAATTCATGGAACTTTACTCAATAAAAGTACTAAAATTAAACTAAAGCAATTTTGTATTTTAAATCAAAATACTGCACCATAACGAATGTGAAGCCCAATCTGGTTCCGAACTTCAACCAGCTTGTCTGTTTGGAGTCGTGTTAGAATGGCAGCTATTGAGAAAGCACAACATTTTTCACGCATTACTTGTGTATGGTGCTCAGATTCAGTCTGCTTACTAAGTCGGAATGAATATATATGTGCTCCCAAGTGATGAAAACATGAGATTTTAGACCCCTTGAAATTGTCTGCAGGCAGCAATCTGTAACAGTACAGCAAAGTGTAATGCTGCAGTCTGACTTGAGAATAGAGCTGTTTTCAAAGTTCAATCAATTCTAATGGCAAGGAATCATTGATGCTGTTAGGATCTGCTGCCAAGAATGTAGAAAACAGAGCAGTGATATTGAATTGTTCATTGATGCCTCAAACAAAAATTAATTGCTGACTCGCATTGCAGCATCCATACATTCACCAATGGTTATGAAGGGGAACAAAAGGGAAATTTCTGTGACTTTTTCTTCTAATAGCTTGTAGACCCCACTTGCCACATCTGAGATTCACCTTTTGTATGTCACCTGCTGACTCAACTATTCCAAGACTCTCCTGGCTGGCCTCCCTTCCTCCACCCTTGGTAAACTTCAGCTAATCCAAAACTCTACTGTGCTTATTCTGTCCCCCAAATGGAAAATTCTCATCTTCGTGTTCATGGCTTCGCTCTAACTCTCTGTTCCTTTGACTCTGACCTCTTGTGCACCTCTTCCCCCTCCCCCGCCCCCCCCCCCCTTCGTCTCCCCATTGGCAGTTGTATCTTCGGCTGCCTAGGCCCCATGTTGTGGAATTCCCTGCCTAAACCCCTCCACCTTTCCAGCTTCCTTCCTCCTTCAAGACCCTCCTTAAAACTCACCTCTATGACCAAGCTTTTGGTCACCCCTCTTCTTGTTGTCTTCTTTGACCTGGCATCCCTTTTCTTTTCTGATTACACCTGTGTGAAGCGCCTCGGGACATTTTCCTATGTTAAAGGCGCTATATAAATGCAAGTAGTTATTGTTGTATAGTCCACTAGATTCACTTCCACTTCCTAGTCAATGAGTGGAAAATGTAGCCCATTCTGGCTTCAGTTGACAAAATCAAATTTTGTGTGCTCCCAGGGCACAAATTGTTACCAACAACCGACAACCCACCTTGAGAAACTCATCATCTTAAATGAATTCCTACATTGTGTAATTGGATAAGCAATTTACATCTTCATAATTTCCTGTTTTGTTTGTTGCCACTTGAGAGTAACTCAGTTTAAATTCTACAGCTTATTGCCCTAGCACAGTTCTTTGGATGACGGGAGTGCATATCAGGAATTTGGGGATGGAGGCCCGCCTTCCTGACTCACGACCATCATGATTTTCAACCCGTTTTGAACAGAAAATTGTGCAGGCCGTGAAATGAGCATGATGACTTGTGTGCCTGAATTCTCAATATGCGTTCCAGTCACGCAAAGCTCCTCGCTGGGATAGCTAAATCGGAAAATTTGCACCCATAATCTGTTGCTGCATCTGTAAATTTTTCTTCAACTCTTTCAGCGTGTCTCCTTAGGTTTGACCTTTTAATTAGTCATAGTTGCCTTCATGCTGTAGTGTCATGCAAAACTCGCCAACTTCATCACATCAACAGTAGATTTACAGATCAGTCATAATGGAAAGCCACCATGACGCACCACAGAATATTCCACAAATAAAGCCTGACTTAAAATGAGCTGCTCATTGTCGATTTTTGCAGTCTAACCTACTGACCACCTCTGCAAAATTAAAAATTAATTTAGTGTAATTAAATACAGGTACATACAAAATAACTCCCCTATAGCTAAGTTACAATCTTAAATTAAAAATTAATTTTGTGTAATTAAAAACACATGGAAGCTCCCCCCTGCCAAGCTAACCTAGACTTAAATTAAAAATTAATTTTGTGTAATTTAAACCACCATCTGACACAATACATATGTTGTGGGAATTCAAGGCTATCACCAAATTTTAGGCCCAATGCTTGCATTAATAGAGGATATTCCACAGTAGTGTCCAAGCTATGGCTTCCTAGCTTTCTGCTCCTGCTGTCCACTGTTCCGATTGATACTCTTTAATAATTACATTGTTGAATTTGGTGGATCTTTTGGTTTGCAGACATCTGTTCTCAGCGCTGCTCCCTGATCGATGGATTTAGGATTTATCCACCAATGAATTAGCAGAACTGTGACAAACCTGTCTAAACTGCCAGGTCTGCCAAATTCAAACAGGTGATCCCAGCAGCATAGAGAATATAAGCACAGATGGAAGCAGAGCAGACTGCAGGTGGGTGAATCACTGGGGCTTTGCCAGTTGGATGGACAGGGCTTCTCAGGCTAGATATCCAAGGCGCATAGTTTGCACATCTCAGAACCAGCAGATTCAGTGTTGACACTGAATGCTTGCTTATAGCCATACAGAATACTTGTAAGGATTCTAATTGTAGTTATCCATTAGAGTTAATGATCTTGATTTGTCAAGTCTGATATAAAGTACAATATCTTATTATCCTAGATAAAGAATTAACTTCTACAAACCGGTATACCAATGGATTAGTTTGTCTAAATGTAAGCATGATGCTAAAAAGCATGTTTTAAAAATGCTACATATGTGAATGTAAGGTATCTGCAGATAATCTTGAGTTTGATTAAATTTTAAGGGGTTGTTTCATTTTTGAGTCAGGCTCTAACATTACCTCAGGGCTGGTGAGATGTGATAGAGGCCCAGAGACATTTTGAGCAACACTTTTGCTGAGGATCATGATTGCAGGGGGGCATCCACAAGGGCTTGAGATATAATATGGGTTCCAGTGTTTTATATTTTGGAGCTATTGAAAAGTTAATTTTACGAGCGTGCACAATGAACCATCCTTGATTTCATTTTACAGCAACTTTGTGGCTATTACCTCTGACCTCAAATGGTGTTCCCTCATTTCCTACATAGCTAATGCTGGCTTCAAGAAGCTTGCTTTCCTCTTTCATGAACTTTTTTCCACCTAACTATTCTTAATTCTCTAAAGCCCAAATCTGTCCAACAGTACAATATTGTACCCACTTAGGAGGATCATTGAATGCCTTTCTTACACCCCTGAACAGGATGCAAAGAAAAAACTTGTTGAATAGCTGAGCCCTCTCTCACATCAAGCATCCAACTTTTCTTCTTGTCTCCACTTTATGACTATCATGATCAGTGCTCTTCTGAATTTTCTGTTCCATCTTTGATCTTTCTCCGCCCTGTTTCCTCACCTTTATTGAAATTAGGACTCATCACAGACCCTTACTCCTAGAATCTCATAAGTATGGTATTTCTCACCTCCTTCAATCTTTCATTCTTCTAATCGTTTTCACATTTTTATAACCCATGGTTAGCATCACCTCAGCATATCTTCTCAGTTTACCTGATCTCTCTCATCGTTTTCAACCTTGGTTTCTCCTGTACTATGGGCTTTCGTCTTTCACCTTGATTTGTCAATAAAAAAAACAGCAAGAAAAGTTTTAGAGGGATAATGATGGTGCTTCAATAGGAGTTAGTAAAAATATTTGTACATTTGCCTATTGTTCAGAGTTATTCTGCCATGTTTATTTTCATGTGTAATCTATATATTCTGCTGCTGGAGATGAGTGCAAGGTTTTGTTTTTGGAATGTCAAAAGTCTCAAAGCCTCCCAGCTTTTGAAAAATAGGATGGTCCGGGTCATATGAATGTCTCCATCTACCATTTTTCCTGTAGGGTGAGGATTTTTTTAAACTACAGGTAGGTCATTGATTCATAATCCAGATGGTGGTTTTGCGATTCTAACCAATCAAACCTCTGGAGGTTTTGTTCTCTGGCACATCCTTGAATCTGCGCTTTATATAATCTTTTTGTTCATGGGCATAATGAACTGAGGCCCCATTACAGATGCTTTTGGGAGATATTTGGCGAGGAAGCATTGCCAGATGCAATGAAAGGATATCAATGTTGCAGCCTTCAAGGTTATCGCATTCAGTCACCCACAGGAGGGTTGGCACTAAATTCAGTATCCAGATATATCTCACCCCAACCAACCTCCACAGATGGAAGTGAGAGGGCATGTGGAGAGGTGCAGCATTTGTCTATGCCAAGTTTTTGACAATAATTGGATTGGATTCTGAAATAGGTTAAAGAAATTATGAGCATTGATATCCAACTACATCTTAAATAATTAGGCTTCTGGTAGTGCACTTGAGCAACCACAAGTAAAAATGGCTGAGGGTGCAGATTTTTTTTTTATCCAACTAAAGTGCCAAGAGTTTTGGTCCCTGTTTATCTATGAGCAGCAAGTGGAGACTGCTGAACAATGGAAAGTTTATAGCCCTGATTTTAACTCGTGGTGGAAATCAGACGGGCAGGGCCGAGGCAAGAGGTAAACCATCCAGACCACAGTGGCATGAAGCTCGGGATATTTTAAATCCGAACCTCTTCTGCATGCCCCTGGCCATTTTTCGCCTGAAACTGGCAGGAAGCTCAGCTCACTGGGGGTTGGGAACGGAATGTTGTGCGGCAGAAGGCCATTGCTGGGAACTGAAGGAACAGTCCCTCGGGTAAATTAGTCGGGGTGGGGGGGGGGGGGGTTGGGGAGGAGAGAACGAGAGTCTGAGGTAGCGGAGACCTATACTTTCCTTGTGGGGCCCGGAGGAACATAGGAATGGGAGTAGTCCATTCAGTCCTTCAAGCCGGTTCTGCCATTAAATTGGATCATGGCTGATCTGTACCTCAACTCCATTTATCCACCTTTGCTCCATATTCCTTGGTACACGTGCCTAACAAAAATCTATCCATCTCAATCTTAAAAATTTCAATTGACCCAGCATCCACAGCCTTTGGGAGGACCATGTTCCAGATGTTGGGCCGAAGGGCCTGTTTCCATGTTGTAACTTCTATGATTTCCACTGTGGGAAAAGTGCTTTCTGATTTCACTCCTAAATGGCCTAGCACTAATTTTAAGATCAAGCCCCCTTTTTTCTGGCTTCCCCCCACCAGAGAATTATTTTCCCATAACTACCCTACTGAATCTCTATCATTTTAAAGGCCTCAATTAAATCCTTGTCTCCTGCTTATGAACCAATGTCACAAGGTTACCTCCAAATCCATATACTTTCATTTTTGCTGCTGATCTCTTGTGCAGAACCTTATCGAAGACACTCCTGGTCCCACAAGGAAAGTAAAAAAAAATAAGTGTTATGTTGTTGGGCCTCTTCTGGTCCTGACTCCCCTTCCTGCTAGGTAAAACTGTCTGGAAAGCCACAACTGCTTAGGCACTCAAGGCCACAGTTAAAATAGCAGTGTTCGGAGCCTAATTTCCATTTTTAAAGAAGGACTACTTCGGTTTCCGGCGGGTGTCATTCTCGCCTGTTCAGAAGAGTAGGTTAACACGGTAGACTGCTGGTTCAGTGTGGGGGAGACCCATGGACAATTTTTAACTGCCCATCCGCCCAGTTTCTGCTGAGAGTGCAGGGTTAAAATCACCCCCGATGTTTTTTTATAGTCTGAATCTGGACAAATTTTGTTTGTGGTCAGCATAAAGGAGAACATTCTATTTCAACTACAATGTCTTATACATGGTACTGGGTTAAAACAATTTATTTTGTTAATATAATTACTTGTTCTTATTAAGTCAATTCTTTTTTTAAAAAAAACTTATTTGTATACAATGTGGAAAACATTCAGACAAGAAAGGAATACCACTGCTGAGATGTCAGGTGTCTGAGGATATGCCTAGCCTGGTTGGAGGGCGTTGAACCTTTCTGTTCTATACAGAAAATGGCTCAAAAAATTTGTATTTATATAGTGTCTTGCCAGATCCCTCAGAAATGCCTCAAAACACTTCACACACAATTAATTATTTTTTTAAAATGCACTGGCTGTTGCGTGCAAACATGGCAGCCATTTTGCATACTGCAAAATTCCACAAACAACAATGAAATGCATAGCCAGATAATCTGTTTTTGGTGGTGGTGTTGGCTGAGGAAGCAATATTGGACAGCACATGGGGAGAACTCCCTGCTCTTCTTTGATTCATGCCATGGGATCTTTTAAAGTCCACCTGAACCATCAGAAAAGGCAGACGGTGCTTCAGTATAATGCCTCATCTAAAGGCTGGCATATTTTGATAGCAAAGCAACTCCCCATTTCTGCACTGGCGTGCCAGCTTTGAGCTACTGGTAAGCAGATTTAGGGACTTGAAAAGACCTACACAGGGCCCAAGGGTCAGGGTAGCACAGAAAATAGAAAGCTGGGTTTTGATCCACGCTAGAGTATTTCCCCTTACAACCACGTAATTGGCATTACACAACTTGCACACTACCAAATGGTTTAAATAATAGTAAAGTCTTTGATAAATTGCTTTTCTGGCTACACAATTAGGTAAATAACCTGAGGCATCTGAAACATAGCTTACTCCCCCCAATTAATAACTTGCTTCTACCTGACTGTGGTGGGAAGAACAAAGTGCTGAAGAAAATGGCCGAAGTCCTTATTTTTTTCTTAAACCACATCCACTTTTTCAAGACTGTAGTTCCTTGTAGAAGTGCCTAATAACAAGGGCCTCCCGGAACAGTTTAGATATGCCTTTCCTCCCTGGTACTCAGAACCAGTGGCTATAGTGCAACGGCATACCAGGAGTCATGTTAACTAATCATAAATGAATATTGATTTTTTTTTAATAAAGTACTTTTGCAGCAAAATGTTTTGTAAACCAGGATTTCAAGAAACCGCAGATGGGCCAATTTGTAAGTCTTTGTACACAGCAATATTAATAATTAATTCAGCCACAGAATCTAAACAGAAAACAGAAAAAAAAAGATATCTTCGACAGAAAGGTAATTGAATTCTAAAAGTGCCCTGCTTGCCTTAATTGAAATTTGGCAGAATGTTAACTACATTCAGTATGCTGAGCATTTGGAAAAAAAATATCTGCTGACCAGTGAACATCTTTAAAGTTAGGTCAGGATTTTGTGCTTTAAGAATTGCGCTTAGATCAGGAATCTTGCATTATAATTGGAACTGGGTTAGGTATATTGGAATTATATGCTCGAATCAGAATTGCACATTTGTTCAGATACTTATTTATCTAGTTAATTGTATTCAAAAGGTGCTGTAAAACAATTTAACACAAAATCGGATAGAACATCATTTTTTGCCGTCAAATACAGAGACTGAAATTGCGTCATAATAACACTGGCATTAATGCAGTTATAAATTTGGCCCAAAAGAGAAAGACGCAGAATTGTTTTTTCAAAACAGAGAAAATTGAATACGTGTAATCCCATAGAAATAATGGGGCCAATTTTAACTTGCCAAAATCGGTGTTAATGGGGTGGTAATGGCCTCAAAATGGGGTCAGGAGACTTGTCGCCCCGTTAATGCAGACGCATTTTGTTCACGGGCTTGCCGCTGGATGGCTGAGGCGCCCGCCTGTTTCAGGCCTCTATTAATATGCAAATCGGGGACTTGCACCCTGATTGCCATCTTAAGACAGAACTGGTTGGAGCATACACTGCGCACACTCCGACTAGTTCTATTGGCGATACTACCTAAGAGGCCTCAAATCTAAGTTTTAAATTATTTTGCAGGCTCAGGAGGAGCAGGATCCCACAAAAATAACCTGATCAGCTCCTCCCCTCCACAATCACAAATATCTCCCCAGGACCTACCTTGCTGCTGACCAGACGACCTGGGTTCAGTGAGCTGCATCGGGTCGCCTGTTTGGGTGTGCGGCTGGTGCGTTTTGCTGGTCCGCCATCCAAAAGTTAAAATTTACCCCAGTGGACGGAGCTTTCAATTTCAGTGGGGGTGTTAGCGGATTGGCCACAAGTTTTAGATCCCCACAGCAGTTGAAATTTTCACCCAGTGTTAGATTTAAAAACTCTCTGGGCTGCCTTTTTGGAGTGGGTCCAGTACTGAACAGATTGAACAGTGAGACCACTTCCCCTCACATGCTGCTGTCAGTTCTATAATTGTTCACTAGGCGCTGCTTGAGAAGGCCTAGGAAACTTGGTCCTGTGACTTTTCCCCTCCCTTTTTAGACAAGTGCCTAGTTTCGACTTGGCTTGTCCTGACCATGGCGTAACTGAGGTCAAAAATCTCAAAGTTTATAGAATCCCACTTGTTGTCACTGCATGTCAGTTTGTTGGAGCTCCAGTATGTTCAGATGCTGCTCTGAGTAGGGCTTTTAAAGGGAACACACAATTTAGAAAAAAAATAACTGAAGATTAAACAAAACAAATTTACCTCCTTTGGTAGGGGAAAAAAAACTTACAACACGCACAACTCCTAAATTTCCATAGAATTTCAGCAGCACCATGTAGTTTGATTTCATGATGCTACAGCTTTCAAAGGCTGCTAACAATCTCTCTAATAATCGGAGACTGCTCTCCGTATTCTTGAAACGTCCACGCTGTACTGGTTCTGTTGTGCAGATGAAATGAATGAGGGGGCGGGGGTGGGGTAGGGGTTGGGGTAGGGGGGGGAGATTTTGAGGTCATCCATGTAGTAGTAACAGGGAGATAGTACCCCGAAAGTGGTGTCCAGTGACTTACCGCCCCTGGCTATCCCTCACTTGTCAGGACACCAACCAACCCTGGTTCAATGTAGAAGGGCATGCCAGGACCAGCACTAGGTATATCTTAGAAGGAGGTACCAACTCAGGGCTACCTGCAGGCTAAAGACCAAAAACAGTGGGCTGTACGCATGTGTACAATTCTGCTGCTGATGGCTGACAGCACCTCATGATGCCCAGTTTTGAGCTGCTAGCTCTGTCCTTAGCCTGCCCTACTTGGCATGCTGGCAGTGCCACATTACACAATGGAGGATGTCCTTACCGAGAAAATGAGATTTTGTCTTCACAAGGACTGTGCGGTGGTCACTCCTACCAGTGCTATCATGAACAGATGTGTCTCTGACAGGTTGGTACAAGTAGATTATTCCCTGTGTTGGTTCTCTTACCATCTGACAGAAGTCCAGTCTGGCAGCCATGTCCTTCAGGAATTGGTCAGTTATGGTTTACGAAGCTAGTCTCTGTAGTGGACATTGAAGTCCCCCCAACCGGAATACATTCTGTGCCTTTGCTTCCGTTTGAGCTTCCTCCAAGTGGTGGTCAACTTGGAGGAGTGCTGATTTATCAATTGAGGGGGGCGAGTAGGTGGTGATCCGTAGGAGGTTTTCTTGACCTTGTTCAACCTGAAGCCATAAGACTTCATGAGGTCCTTAGTCAATGTTGAGGACTCTCAGGGTCACTCCGACCCGAATGTAGAACACTGTGCCCTCCCCTCACCAGGGTCTGAGATGTTGGCTGATAGTTGTACTCACAAAGGCTATTGTTAGGCTATTACTTGACTAGTCTATGGGACAGCTCTCCAAACTTGGGCGTAAGTCCCCAGATATTAGTGAGAGCGACTTTGCAGGGCTGATTGGGATGGGTTTGCCTGAATCTTGTCCTGACCCAATGCTTGGGTCATTGCCGATAGGTCCATCTGATATTTCTCTTATTGTTTGTGTGTGTGTGTAGGTGGATGTTCCTGGTAATCAGATTCTTCTGTTGAAAAAAGATACTAAAATATTGCAAACCATCAGCGATGCTATATAACTTCAGGTTCTAAATCACTGCCGGCTTTAGCCTTTCACCTTCATCATGATATCTCTACAATCCTTGATGTCCCTGGTGCATAATAGTAAGAAAAAAACAGCACATTTTGAAAAATGCTTTGTATCATGTAAAAAAAATTACATAGTTAGCAGGGAGTTTAAATCTATTTTTAAATTGTTTTGAGCTTTACTCTTGCAGGTGACATTATCAGAGCCACTGTATTGAATTACAGCCATACAATTCTCACCAGATAAACATTATAGATAAGAAGAAAAGGGAAATTTTTTTTAGGAACCGAAAAAAGCTATTAAGCCCTAGGAGCCCATCTTTTTGATTCTTCTCAAACCCACCATATCACATTATTCTTTAGTCCCTTTTCTCTCCAAAAATACGTTGTTTCCTCTTGAACCCACTTATGCTCTCTAGTTCATAAGAAAAACAACATAAGAAATAGGAGCAGGAGTAGGCCATACGGCCCCTCAAGCCTGCTCTACCATTCAATCAGATCATGGCTGATCTTTGACCTCAACTCCACTTTCCTGCCCAATCCCCATATCCATTGATTTCCCCTAGAGTCCAAAAATCTATCTATCTCAGTCTTGAATATACTCAATGACTCAGCATCCACAGCCCTCTGGGGTAGAGAATTCCAAAGATTCACAACCCTCTGGGTGAAGAAATTCCTCCTCATCTCAGTCTTAGATGGCCGACCCCATATCTTGCGACTATGCGCTCTAGTTCTAGACTCTCCAGCCAGGGAAAACAACCTCTCAGCATCTACCCTGTCAAGCCCCCTCAGAATCGAATCTTTCAATAAGATCACCTCTCATTCTTCTAAACTGCAAAGAGTATAAGCCCATTCTAATCAATCTCTCCTCATAGGACTGTCTCATCCTAGGAATTAATCTAGTGAACCTTCAGTGGCTTTCCTAATAATTTATATTCTTAAATATGTTGCCCATTCTGTGTTTTTTTTTAAAAGGCTTCATCCTGCTTCCCATCTTAATGTACCATCCTAATTTTTAACATGAATCTCCTGGTATTGATACCATTCACCATAATGAACAATTTGTGTGGACTGGTGGTTAAAGGCACCATTTAGTGTAAACTGAAGCCAAATAAAGCAGAAGGTCCCAGTTCTAATTCCAGGATTGTGCTCAGTTGGCTGATCTCACCCAGGGCAGGCCTCAGTTAAGGTACTACAATAGGAGTAGCGCTCCTGATCGCTTTGCAAAACCCGTGCTGGAAAGTGCATATATGTGGATGTTAGGTGAGGATGTCCTCCATGATCAAATAGCCCATTGATGCTCACCATCTAGATTTATAAATGAAAATGACCATCTGGGAAGATACTGCAATGATGGCAGTGCCATTGGAACTATATCTCCAGCAAGAAATCAATGCCTACAAGAGGAGAAAAGTTGCGAAGAAAATGGGTTCACTTTTTGTCTTCAAGGTTAAAGGAGTTCTAATTTGCTTTGCACTGTTTTAAGATTCACCTAAATCTCGAATGAAAACTCAGTTCTCTGGTCTAAGCTTGCTTGCATAATTATTCACAACTCCAGCAGCTGCACACTAAGATGGGCCTAGGGATGACACCAATCATAGGAGAGAAAAATTGTATGCAAGTCAAATTTAAGGTGATGGGAACAATTAAGGTGGAAATTCAGCAGGGGCTGAGGAGCAAAAATTCAGCATGCTTCTCAACCCATCAGCAGACTTTACCAAGACTGAAAGGACAGAAGATTAAGAAGTGGTATTTACACCCAATTTCCAAGTCCAGCGCATTAACGTAGGTCTAAGTGCAGTTTTGATGAGTCCAAGGAGCACGCAAATGGTGGGAGCAGATAACTCCTTGTAACTGAAATTTAAAAGTATGTGCCAATTAAAGTGGCATGATAGAATAGGGGAACAAAAAGTATGAAAGTCTTAAGAACTTAGGATCATTAGGAACAGGAGTAGGCCACTCAGCCCCTCGAGCCTGCATTAGATCTGCACTTCAACTCCATTTTCCTGCCTTTGCCCCATATTCCTTGAGACCTGGCTCAAAAAAGGGCAGGATTGGGTACTAAATATTCCTGGATACAAGGTAATCAGGAAAGAAAGAAGGGGGGTGACTATATTGATTAAGGAGAATATTGCTGGAGAGAGAGACTGCCCTTGATGGATCAAGGACAGAATTTATTTGGTTAGAGTTAAAAAAACAATATTGGTGCCATTACACTACTGGGTGTATTCTATAGGCCACCAACTAGTGGGAAGGATATAGATGAACAAATTTGCAGGGAAGTTACAGAAGTGCAACAACCATAGAGTAGTGATAATGGGGGACTTCAATCATCCTAATATAAACTGAGATAGTAATAGTGTAATGGGCAGAGTGGGGGAAGAATTTCTGAAGTGTGTTTGGGAGAACTTTCTTGATCAGTACGTTTCTGACCCAACGAGGAAGGAGGCATTGCTGGATCTGTTTCTGGGGAATGAGGTGGGTCAAGTGGAGCGAGGTGTCAGTGGGAGAACATTTAGGGAACAGGGATCATAGTATCACAGGGCGCTAAATTGGGCCGTGTAGAGCCCATTGTTTTGGCGTTACACAGCCTCCCGAAATGCCAAGATGGCATCTTGGCTGCGCACGCACGTTTCCATTGTGACGTGCGCCGGATGCCACCTTGGTATAAGAGTTGGCACATGCGCAAGTACCGAATGCCGGAAGTATGTAAAGTAAGGAGAAAATGGATGCAACCAGTGTGCAACGCTGATTTAAAGTGGTAAGTTCCAAAATGGTGTCTAACGCACAATTCAACACATAGCCTTTAATCCCAACCATCTGAATGTGTCTTAGAGTGCCTGGAGGACCCCCACCAGCGCTATTTAAAGGGATTATGCAGGATTTGCAGTTCAGTGGCTGGATTATTGTTTCTAGCTGCCGAGACATTTGTAACTGTTTTTGGAGGTCTCCTATACTTGAATACTAGGACTAGGGGACATAGCCTAACATTTAGAGCCAGGATGTACAGGGGCGAAGTTAGGAAATGCTTCTACACGCAAAGGGTGGGAGAAGTTTGGAACGCTCTTCTGCAAACATCAGTTGATGCTAGCTCAATTGTGAATTCTAAATCTGAGATTGATAGGTTTCTGTGAACCAAGGGTATTAGGCGATATGGGGCTAAGTCTGGTATATGGAGTTAGGTCACAGATCAACCATGATCTCATTGAATGGTGGAACAGGCTCGAGGGGCTAAATGCCACTGCCATTTGCTGCCTCCTGATATGCGCCAACTTCTCCTGCAAGAAAGTAGGATGTGTGTCTGGGTGATGTGCCTGTCAAGGTTGAATAGCTGCCAGTGTGTGTGGCCTGTGAGTGGTGGGTTGACCGCTTGCAACAATGATAATGTGTGAGGGTGAGAGGAAGCATCTGATTGGAATAGTTGAGTATTGATGGAAAGAGTTTGTTGATATGTGGGTGATGGGGGTGTAGTGCGTGGAGCAGTGAATGGGGCTAGTGGTGCAGTTGGTAGGAGATGCCACTTGACAGTTGACCTCACTCACCTTGACCACTCGTGTCAAAGCATTGAACTTCTTCCTGCACTGCATCTGTGTTCTTGATGCTGTACGCCTGGCATTGACTTTGCCCCTCGCTGCCTCCCACTGCCATTTGGGCATATGTCTGGAGGGCCTCTTGCTCTTCCCCCACCTCCTGTGGATATTGGATGTCCCTTCTTCTGTCTATCTCTTGCACTAAGGTCATTAGTGCATCAGCAGAAAACCTTGGTGCACGCACCCTCTCGGGCATGGTCCCAAATCAGATTAGCAGATTGGTGAGGTCTGGTGTGCAGATTGGAGGATGAGGGATTTAGTAGTGCGCAACCTTTATTCAATGTTTTAACATAACTCATCAGTTTACAAACATAGGGATGGGAGCTGCATCTGTGTTTTGCATGTGCGATGTCTGATCTCCATTCAGACTCTGTGCAGACAGCGGACTGTTATTTTCAACAAATAACAGGTACCAGCTACCTATGAGCTTTTTTAAGAGACAGCATGCCTTTAAGAGATTGGAGCTCCCCCTGCTGGTGGAAAGTGCAAATTGCATGGAATCCTCGTCCAATGTTGATTTCCAATGCAGATTGCAGGTAAGTCCTCAGGCCTCAAAAGTCTCGTCCTGTCTGCGCAGGGGCCATTGGGGTAGCATATTGGCTGGCAAAACTGTAATCGAACAGTGGGCAGCCTTTAAAGAGGCGATGGTTCGGGTACAGTCTAGGTACATTCCCACGAGGGAGAAAGGTAGGGCTACTAAAGCCAGAGCTCCCTGGATGACGAAAGAGATAGAGTAAGATGAAGCAAAAAAAGTGGTGTATGTCAGATATCAGGTTGTTGATAGAAGTGAGAACCAGGCTGAATATAGAAAGCTCAGAGGGGAAGTGAAAAAGGAAATAAGAGGGGCAAAGAGAGAGTATGAAAATAGACTGGCAGCTAACATAAAACAAAACCAAAAATAGTCTTTTGGCATATAAATAGTAAACAGGTAGTAAGAGGAAGGGTGGGGCTGATTAGGGACCAAAATGGAGACCTACTCATGGCAGCAGAGGGCATGGCTGAGATACTAAATGAGTATTTTGCATCTGTCTTTACCAAGGAAGAAGATGCTGTCAAAGTCTCATAGGGAACATAGGAACAGGAGTAGGCCATTCTCAGTAAAATAGTCTCGGTAAAAGAGGAGGTAGTTGAGATACTGGATGGGCTAAAAATTGATAGAGGAGGTACTAGAAAGGATGGCTGTACGTAAAGTAGATAAGTCACCTGGTCCGAATGGGATGCATCCTAGGTTGCTGAGGGAAGTAAGGGTGGGAATTGTGGAGGTACTGGCCATAATCTTCCAATCATCCTTAGATATGGGGGTGGTGCCAGAGGACTGGAGAATTGCAAATGTTACACCCTTGTTCAAAAAAGGGTGTAAGGATAAACCCAGCAACTACAGGCCAGTCAGTTTAACCTTGTTGGTGGGGAAGCTTTTAGAAACAATAATCCAGGACAAAATTAACAGCCAATTGGACAAATGTGGATTAATTAAGGAAAGCCAGCACGGATTTGTTAAAAGCAAAGAGTGTTTAACTAACTTGATTATGTTTTTTGAGGAGGTAACAGAGAGGGTTGTTGAGGACAATGCGGTTGATATGGTGTATATAGACTTTCACAAGGTGTTTGATAAAGTGCCGCATTATCGGCTTGTCATCAAAGTTGAAGCCCATGGAATAAAAGGGGCAGTGGCAGCATGGATATGAAATTGGCTCAGTGACAGGAAACAGAGAGCAGTGGTGAACGGTTGTTTTTTGGACTGGAGGAAGGTGATGTTCCCTGGGGGTTGGTACTAGGACCACTCCTTTTCTTGATATATATCAATGTCTTGAACTTGAGTGTACAGGGCACAATTTCAAAACTTGGAAGTGTAGTGAAGGAGGATAGTGATAGACTTAAAGAGGACTGGTGGAACGGGCGGACACGTGGCAGATGAAATTTAATGCAGAGAAGTGCAAAGTGATACATTTTGGTAGGAAGAATGAGGAGAGGCAATATAAACAAAAGGGTACAATTCTAAAGGGGGTGCAGGAACAGAGAGACCTGGGGGTATATGTGCACAGGTCATTGAAGGTGGCAGGACAGGTTGAGAAAGCAGTTAATAAAGCATACGGGATCCTGGGCTTTATAAATAGAAGGAATCTTACAACACCAGGTTATAGTCCAACTGTTTTATTTAAAAATCACAAGCTTTCGGAGGCTTTCTCCTTCGTCAGGTGAGCGAGTGTGACTCGGCCAACTCGCTCACCTGACGAAAGAGAAAGCCTCCGAAAGCTTGTGATTTTTAAATAAAACAGTTGGACTATAACCTGGTGTTGTAAGGTTCCTTACATTTGTCAACCCCAGTCCATCACCGGCATCTCCACATCATTTATAAATAGAAGTATAGAGTACAAAAGTAAAGATGCTACGATGAACCTTTATAGAACACTGCTCTGGCCACAATTAGAGTATTGTGTCCAATTCTGGGCAATTCACTTTAGGAAGGATGTGAAGGCCTTGGAGAGGGTGCAGAAAAGATTTACTAGAATGTTTCCAGGGATGAAGTACTTCAGTTACATGGATAGACTGGAGAATCTGGGGTTGTTCTCCTTAAAGCAGAGAAGGTTGAGAGGATCTTTGATAGACGTATTTAAAATCATGAGGGTTCTAGACAGAGAAACTGTTCCCATTGGCGGAAGGGTTGAGAACCAGAGGACACAGATTTAAGGTGATTGGCAAAAGAACCAAAGGCAACATGAGGAACATTTTTTTTTAACGCAGCAAGTGGCTATGATCTGGAATGCACTGCCTGAAAGGGTTGAGGAAGTAGATTCAATCGTGGCTTTCAATAGGGTATTGGATAAGAACTTGGAAAAAAAAAATTTGCTGGGCTACGGGGGAAAGGGCAGGGGAGTGGGACTAGCTGGATTGCTCTTGCAGAGAGCTGGCATGGACTTGCTGGGCCGAATGGCTGCCTCCTGTGCTGTAACCATTCTATGATTCTATGCCACCCTTACCTAACAAAAATCTATCTATTTCAGTCTTGAAAGCTCCAATTGCCCCAGCAGCCTTTTGGGGAGAGTGTTCCAGATTTCTACAACCCTTTGTGTGAAAAAGTGCTTCCTGATTTCACTCCTGAATGGCCTGGCTCTAATTTTAAGATTATGTCTCATTGTTCTTCATTCTCCCACCAGAGGAATTGCTCAATTGCTAAATTTAAATCTGAGATAGATAGCTTTTTGGCAACCAAAGGTATTAAGGGATATGGGCCAAAGGCAGGTATATGGAGCTAGATCACAGATCAGCCATGATCTTCTCAAATGGCGGAGCAGGCACGAGGGGCTGAATGGCCTACTCCTGTTCCTATGAAATAGTTCCCCTGTATCTATCCTATCAAATCCTTTTTACCATTTTAAACACCTTGATCAAATCACTCCTCAATCTTTCATACTCAAGGGAATACAAGCCAAGTTTATACAACCTGTCCTCATAATTTAACCCTCTAAGTCCGGGGATCATTCTGGTGAATTTGCGCTGCCACCCTGCCAAGGTCAATATATCCTTCTTGAGATGCGGTGCACAAAACTGAACGCAGCACTCCAGATGTGGTCTGACCAAGGCTTTATACAACTGAAGCATAACTTCATCCCCTTTTGTATTCCTTTGGAAAAGCTCAGAAGGCATTTGAACCCATTAGCAGCCTTTTCCAAATCTGAAGGGGAGGGAACTATGAAGAGACAACTAAAAATGAAGGGAAAGAGAACATTGGTGCACGTGTAAGTCCGCAGACAAGTGACAGAGCAGCCCAGTATCTGATCCCTAGCTGTTCAAGTGGAGGTGATATTGCATGAGTTGCTTGTGAGGAGGGTGGTCCTCTGTGCCACTACACAGCATCATCCCCACAGATCAGGACTGCTAGCATGTCTTCAAGGAGGTGGAATCAAGTTTCAGGCTTATTATTGTTACTAGATATGATGGCTTGCAGTAGCTTGGTGGCTCAGCTCTACATCTGACTCGCTGGTCACCTTTGAAGTCAATTCCCATGTTCATTGTATGGTAGGTGTGCCAGGGCCTGTGAATATGGTTGGTAGTATCTTGATGGTTCGGCCAATCAGCCTACTCTGGCTCACAATCACCCTGGCGTACCTTCTTTTGTGCAGTCCTACTGAAAGCATGGCATACTGTGATGGAGGTACTTCTGAGGAAGCATACATTAGTTAGTTAGGCATTCACAAATCTTAGTGGTGCCAGTGGGTCTGCTGTCCCAGCTTCCTTTGGGAATAGGAGCCTCCAACTGCATTAATCATCTGCCAAAGTGAGGTACGTGCACTTCTGTGTGGAGATGCAGATTTCCAGGTACCAGCAGGTAGGCGCAGGGCACCTTTCATGAAGTCCAACCTGCCTAGTATCCATCAATTAGTCCTCATCGTCTTCTAAACACCTCAATTAGGGGATTCCCAATGGGTCTCAGTAATGATCCTGCAAGAAAATTTAAAAACAATTGGCACAAAGACTCATGCGAGCCGAAGTGCCGGCAAAAAAAACAAAATAGTCAAGAAATGGCTGAAATACACTTGCCCCTGTAGTTCCCTGTATTCTTTAACTTAACTTCTATACACTTATCACTGCCGAGCTATGAGACAGATTAGGGTAGTTGGTGACAAATATGTTATTCAGAGGTTCTGAAGTAAGGTTGAGGTAATGGGGATCATGCTTTACTTATGTTATGCAGTTAACTACCTCATTACTCTGGCTGACTAGCTAGTTGTTTGGACAGATAAGCTTTCTGACTCTTGATTGGGTCATCATCTGCAATTGGTTGATACTTTGGAGGTGAAATTCAACTTTGGCAGGGACACAAAACGGGCAGTAATGGGTCGGCCACCACTTCTGCACCCAGCCCGGTTTACCTTTCCATTGATACCAATGAAAAGGAAGGTCGGATGGGGTGTATAACAGGCAGCTGATCTGCAACCATTCGTTTCGCGTCCCTGCCAAAGTTGAATTTCACTCCCCACATACCTTCGACAGCATGCTCTATAGTAAGACCCTTTTGTAGGGCAAAAGTGTGTAAATGTACCTTTGCCATGCTGTAGTGCAGTACCTGCCCGATTTGGTCCAGGACCATTCTTTATGGATGTTGATGGTGTGCCTGATCAAGACCCTGGTAGCAGCATGAACTTCATTATACCATCCTACACCTGTTCAGCAACCATCCACCCAATCTTTGTGGCTCTTCAAATAATGGTGGATTGCAGTAAAATAAATGAATCATAGCAATTGCATGAATAGCAGACATTACTGTACATGATTTGGTAGCTGTGGTCATGGACTAGCTGTGCATTGATGAAGTAGGGCATTTTTCTGTTCGTAAAGGAGGTGGCAGTCATGATGTGCCATCAATAATGCCCTGGACTTTAAGGAATCCAGCCAATGTTGCTGTCTATTTTCCGTGAGAAGTTGATGAATTGAGTAACTTGAGCAAACCATGCATTTGTCACCTCCATGATGCAACTGTGCACTGCAGGTTAGGAGATTTGGCTGATAGCTCCTGCAGTTGCTTTGAATGACCCAAAGCTGCAGTCACCTTGACTGAGCTGGCTCTGTTGATGAAGTGATTAGTCAACTGACTGTAGAAATGGGCAAGCTTCAGCGACAGCCTCCTTGAGAAATCACAGTCTCTGCATTCGGGTTAATGCTGGTATATCCAGTATGAATGTCTGGGGCATTGTACGGATAGGCCCTCATCGATCTCCTCAGGTGCAAACACACCTGTTTGACATTCCTCCTGTGATCCTCCTCCTCTTGAACCTGCAAATGCAGTAAGATACCCATAGCTTCTCTCAAAAGTACACAGTGGGGTCGATTTTAATTCTGTCTGCCCGCAGAAGGCGGGTGGGTGGGCAGTTAAAAACAAGCAGGTTATTTACTCGCTCGGCTCCCAACTATTTACGACATTGATCTGCAGGGCTTTGCAGGTGGATGAGGCGCCTGACTAATGCAGGCTGGAGCCTCGTTCTTTTATGAAAATCGGGGTCACGTTATGTCAATAGGACCTCCAGTGGAGTTTTAACCGGGGCCTGAGTGGGGAAGCTGTTACGGCTTTCCCGTTAGGCTGAACAGATTTGCAGCTGATCTGAAGATGGAACAGGCCCTTCATGTAAGTCTAAATCTTTCCTTTTGTTGGGGTCGGAGGAGTTAAAATCCACCACAGTAACTGTTCCTTGAGAAAACAGGCATAGATAGTAGGTGTGGAGCAGCTTCAAGAAGCTTTCAAAAAAGTTTCCAATAAGTTTCACTAATTTCCCTTCTCCGTCAACAGCAATATAGCACAGAACCAGTGAATAGCAAACAGCTACACAGAAATCAGCAAAATAGCAATACGCCTTTACTAAGACTTCCCCTGCACCACTTTTTTACATGGGCGCTGAGCACCTGGAGTGCTATTCAGATACTTTAAGTACCTAGCCCTCATTTACGTTATTTTAAGGCCTCAATGAGTCTAGCGCCCAACAAGTGCGCAGGGTCAAAGCACCACGTGTGGTTGCTTGGCGGAAAATAACGCACCTCGCACATGACCTGCTGAACAGGCCACAGGTTTCAGCTCCCTATATTGAAGGGAATTACCACCCAATGCACAGCTGCACCACAGGTGCCAAAGATTTCATTATCAGCCCCAAAATCTGATCTGTAATTCAGATTAATTTCAGGAACCAATAGAACTTCATTCTCTTGGTTAACAGCATCGTTCCAAAGATGGAGATATTAAGTGAGGTGACTAAAAGCTTGGTCAAATAGTTGGGTTTTAAGGAGGATCTCGAGGGAGGAAAGGGAGATGGAGAAGAGGAGAAATTTAAAGTGGAAATTCCAGTTTGTGGCTTAGACGGCTGAAAGCACGGCTGCCAATTATGGGAGAAAGGGAGGTGGGGGATGCACCGTTAAGCTTCTGGTTAGTAGTTTCTCCCAGGATGTTGATGAAGGACTTGGCAATGATGGTACTGTTGAAGATCAGGGAGAGGTGGTTGGGCCTTTTCTTGTTGGAGACGGACATTGGCTGGCACTCGTGGTGTGAATGCTACTTGCCATTTGTCAGCCTATGACCAGACCTGCTGTAGGCTGGCGTGGACTGCTCGATTAGCAAAGAAGTTGTGAATGGAGCTGAACACAGTAGAATCGTCAGCAAAGAGCCCCATTCAGGACCTCGTGATGGAGGGAGAATCATTGACGAAGGAGCTAAAGATGGTTAGGCCAAGGATGCTGCTCGGAGGAACTCTAGCAGCGGCGTCCTCCGGCTGCGCTGATTGACCTCTGACGAATGTGCCTATTTCCTTTGTTTCAGGTTTGGCATCAAACAGTGGTAAGTTTTCTCATTGAGTCACATTGACCTCCATTTTGCTAGGGCTCCTTGGTGGCATACTTGGTTGAATGCTGCCTTGATGTTGAAGGCAGCTTCTTTCACCTCTTAGGCATTCAGCTCTTGCATCCATTTCCAATTGACCAATATTTGACTGTTGGCCATGATTGGTAATGCAAAGATAACTTGTTTGACAGATAATCAAGGGGCAAAGGGGTTAGAGGATCTAAAAACTATCACTAAAGAAAAAGCACTAGGCATACTAATGGGTCTGCAGGCTGACAAGTCCCCTGGACCTGATGGCTTGCCTCCAAAGGCCTTAAAAGAAGGGGCTACAGAGATAGTGGCTGCATTGGTTGTAATCTTCCAAAATTCACTAGATTCTGGAAAGGTCCCAGCAGATTGGAAAACTGCAAATGTAACGCCCCTATTCAAGAAAGGAGGGAGACAGGAAGCAGGTAACAACTATAGGCCGATTAGCCTAACATCTGTCATTGGGAAAATGCTAGAATCAATTTATTAAGGAGTAGTAGCAGGACATTTAGAGACTCAAAATAAAATCAAGGAGAGTCAACATGGTTTTATGAAAGGGAAATTGTGTTTGACAAATTTATTAGGGTTCATTGAAGAAGTAATGAGCAGGGAGAATAAATGGGAACCATTGAACTGCTCTACTCATTGGAATTCAGAAGAATGAGAGGCGATCTTATTGAAACATATAAGATTGTGAAGGGGCTTGATCGGGTGGATGCGGTAAGGATGTTCCCAAGGATGGGTGAAACTAGAACTAGGGGGCATAATCTTAGAATAAGGGGCTGCTCTTTCAAAACTCAGATGAGGAGAAACTTCTTCACTCAGAGGGTAGTAGGTCTGTGGAATTTGCTGCCCCAGGAAGCTGTGGAAGCTACATCATTAAATAAATTTAAAACAGAAATAGACAGTTTTCTAGAAGTAAAGGGAATTAGGGGTTACGGGGAGCGGGCAGGAAATTGGACATGAATTTAGATTTGAGGTTAGGATCAGATCAGCCATGATCTTATTGAATGGCGGAGCAGGCTCGAGAGGCCAATTGGCCTATTCCTGCTCCTATTTCTTATGTTCTTATGTTCTTATGTTAGTAGATGTAGTGTATTTGGATTTCCAAAAGGCATTCGGTAAGGTGCCAAATAAAAGGTTACTGCACAAAGTAAGAGCTCCTGGTGTTGGGGGTAATATATTAGCATGGATAAAGGATTGGCTAACTAACAGAAAACAGAGTCGGGATAAAGGGGTCATTTTCAGGATGGCAATCTGTAACTAGTGGGGTGCCGCAGGGATCTCAACTATTTACAATCTATATCAATGACTTGCATGAAGGAAGCAAGTGTACTGTGGCCAAATTTGCTGGTGATACAAAGATAAGTGGAAAAGTAAGTTGTGAGGAGGGCACAAAGTGTCTGCAAAGGGATATAGATAGGTTAAGCGAGTGGGCAAAAATTTGGCAGATGGCGTATAATGTGGGAAAATGTGAAGTCATCCACTTTGGTAGGAAGAAGAAAAAATATATATAAATGGAGAAAGACTACAGAATGTTGCGGTACAGAGAGATTTGGGTGTCTTCATACATGAAGCACAAAAAGTTAGCATACAGGTGCAGCAGGTAATTGGGAAGGCAAGTGCGATATTGGCCTTTATTTCAAAGGGGATGGAGTATAAAAGTAGGGAAGTCTTGCTACAACTGTACAGGGTGCTGGTGAGACCACACCTCGAGAACTGCATCCAGTTTTGGTCCCCTTATTTAAGGAAGGATATACTTGCATTGGAAGCGCATCAGAGAAGGTTCACTAGGTTGATTCTGGGTATGGAAGGGTTTTCTTATGAGGAAAGATTGAGCAGGTTGGGCCTATACTCACTGGAGTTTAGAAGAATGAAAGGAGATCTTACTGAAACATATAAGATTTTGAGGGGGCTTGACAGGGTAAATGCTGAGAGGATGTTTCCCCTCATAGGGGAATCGAGAACTAGTGGGCATAATCTCAGAATAAGGGATCGCCCATTTAAGACTGAGATATAGAGAAATTTCTTCTCTGAAGGTTGTGAACCTTTGGAATTCTTTGCCCCAAAGAGCGGTGGAGGCCGAGTCATTGAATATATTCGGCAAGGGAGTCAAAGGATATGGAGAAAAGGCGGGAAAGTGGAGTTGAGGCCAGAATCAGATCAGCCATGATCTCATTGAATGGCGGAGCAGGCTCGAAGAGCCAAATGGCCTACTCCTGCTCCTATCTCTTATGTTCTTATGTTTAAAAGCTGTCAGCTGGCTTTCTCGTGTGTGTCTTCCTCCCTGGTAAGGTGCTAAGGATACTAAGAAAACATTGTTTACTGACCAGAACATTAAGATTAAGGTTTAAAAGTGGAAGCAGTCATCTTGAAGACTGTATTCAACAAGAAGGTCAGAGAGATTCCGAGCAAAATGTCCACCACATCTCCACATCCAGGCTTTCATATTATTGATCATATGCTCTAAAAGTAGCACTTAATCCCTCAGTTTACAGATTATGACAGAAGGTGCCTTTTACATGCACATGCCAGGCATTGTACCAGTTGTCATCTCTGTCATCTTTGCATCTGCTGTTAATTGAACCATTGTTGCTCGATCTCTCTTGCGAATTATTTGCCTGACTTTGATTTTGAAGTGGAGGGAGCTGATGTAAGGGATACTTATATGATGGAATTTCTGTGGTCAGCAGAAGCAAAGAGCTGAATACTCAACTCCCTTTTGATATACTTTCTCTGACCTCCATCAATGTTATGCTACCTCTGTCCTTCCTGCCAAAATTAGCCTTTTAAACCTTGCCCTTCAGCAAGCATATAAATGAAATCATGATGTTGTAAATTTCCACATAGTATCCATTTATATTGTTGTAATAAGAGTGCAGAGTTGTCTTGAAATAGCTCCAACTGTCCAAAAAAAAATGGAGTCCCGTCCAAAATGTTAGAAGTGCTCTATGCATCACGATTCTCCTCTTTGTATTGTGATCTTGGTTCTAGTGCTCCTCTAGTGACCCCCTAAAATGTGAGTGCTATAAATGCTGGTTTTGAAATCAAAACTGTTATGTACGCTATTTGATGCTCACTGTACAGTGCAGACATTTATGTATTCGCAATGACCACACTGTCAAATGTTTGACTGAAGTAATTCAAATTAATATGACAAAGCAATGTGGAATTATTGCATTATTTACTTATGTGCACAATGAAAATGCTAGCATTAATTTAATTGTGTAGTAAAATGTAGATACTAAAAATAGTGGACCTGAACAATAATATAGGGCTTGTTAGATTTACATTTTTTTTTTGATTTGGTTCCCAAGCACTGCATAGACAGGCTAGTTTATACATATTTAAGTCGTAATAAAAAAACAAATTAGAGTTCACTAAAAATACTGGGGTGAAAGGTCAGTGGGAGTTTGGCGGGGAAAAAGTTCTGCCCAACCGGGGCCAATTTCCCAGGGTCAGGGTTATTCAGATATTTCAGGTCGGTTCCCAGCAGGATTCTCTCCTCCAATGAGCAGCCTACTTTGCGGGGAGCAAGATAAATCGCTGTGGCAGGCCGCAGATGACTCTGACAGTGTAACAGGGCTTCACCTGCCTTCGGGACTCCTGAAAAGCCGCCCAGGATTTTCTTTTGAAATTTAAAACTCATGGAGTTCAAGGAGTGCAACTGATTATCTGTTAATTGGTTACACTCCCTAGAGGACTTTACACCCCATCACAATGCTGAGCACCAGGAACGTATTGCTGTGGCACTAATGATAGGAAATACATCTTGCAACATATTCCTGTTATTTGCAAGGCATTTTAATTCTCCGGGGCATATTTGGGCTGACATATGGGATCCCTGCCTTCATTCCGGTGGGAAATTCCAGAAGTGGTGGCAGTTGCAGAGATGAGAAGAAGAAAAGAGGGAAATAGAGGAAAAAACATGTGCACTAAATAATGTAAAGCTAAATAGGGTATACCTTATGCATAATTGAGAATTACACAATGTATAATTTGAGCCTTGCAGACCACTGTCCTTGCATGTGGAGAGAGAAGGCACATTAATGAATGCGTTTGGGTACTCTATTGCTATTACGTGGACAATTAGTATGTATAGATAGGTTCATGTAGCATATCTTGCAAATCAGCAGATATGATTAATATCCATCGGACTGCACAGGCCTCCGGCATCCACAATTCCCAGGGCTTTGGGAGCCTTCCTGACAAATAAATCTGCAATTCATTCCTATCCAGTATGAGGTTTCACATGATATGACTCACCACCTGCTCCACTCTGCTCCACAGTTATCTGCAAAGTTAGCCTTTAAACATAGAAGCATGATTTGGCCCATGAAAATTCCTTCTTGCAGTATATTCTCCCTCCATTTATGGCATAAGTAAGCTAATTGCCATAGTCCTGCTTTTTTCATTAATAATACTTTGTTTGATACATACTTGCAAACACCTTTCTGTACGACTACATCAATGTTTGCATATAGCTTTAACAACAACTTTTCTTCATCTCCATATGTGTCCTATGCTGCTCCTTTACAGCAGTATTCTTGTGTTTTTTTTAAGTTGTTCAGTTTCTCCCACCAGGTTCTCAAGGTGGTGGCCTTGGTGTTCACATTCCCCTGTGACAAATTGCCAAGCTCATTGCTATGCTCCTACCCCCAAAATATCCAACCATTTCTCCATAAGTGCATCAAGAAGGACATGAAGGGCATTATGAGGAAAAAATAGTACTCACACTAAAATAATGCAGACTCCAGATTACTGGACTTTTTTTGCTATTGATGTTGGCTAGGTGACTTGTTAGCTGCTTGAAAAGTGTTAAAGGATCATAATTATAGGCACGTGATTAGCTATTTATTTTTCTTTTCCACTAACAAAATTGCATTCAATTAAATTGCTTGTTTCAAAATTGCACATTCCCATCATTTTGAGAGTGGGCTGTAAATAACAATGAAAACTGGATGCCTAATCTGTTTTTTCATCAAAAGAGAAAATGTAGAGCCAAAGGTTATATTGATCAGGAATTCAATGCAATTGGAATGAATAGGAAGCACTGATCTGCCACAAAATTTTGAGCTCTATGGTTCACAATTATACTTTAATTTAGCATGCATATATTGTAATCGGGTGTATTTATATATAATTATGCTATGGAAAACTGTAGACATGTAAACCTAACCAGGACTTTTTTTTAAAACTCTTTTTCTCTTTTTTTTAAAACTCTTTCTCTTTTTTTTTTAAACTCTTTTTCTCTTTTTTTTTAACTCTTTTTCTCTTTCTTTTTTTGGTTTGGTGAAACCAAGCTCTCGTCCGTGAGAGCTCTGAAATAGTGAGTTGATTTCCAGAAGCTTGCAAACTATTAATTGGATAACTGTTCGTTGATTTTCTCTCATGGTTCAACAGCACTTCTTTGAGAGAGAGCTCTATTCAGTGAGACTTTCTGAAAATACCCTGTCTGTTTCTGAGAATTTCACAACTCTTGACTCCTTATGTGTGTTTTTTGATACTTGTCTGAAACCTGCTTCCAGTTTAAACTCCCCCCACCCCGCCCAAAACCAAAAAGAATTCAGGTGAAAAGAGTAAACAAATGTGAGCATGTAATCAATGTAGATTAATTTGACCTTTCCTTTCTTACATTACTAAAAGTGCTGAGTAGTTCAGTTTATTTGAATTAAAAACAGGAAATGCTGGAAATACTCAGCAGGCCAGGCAGCATCTGTGGAGAGAGAAACAAAGGGTGGTGGAAGCAGATTCAATAATAACTTTCAAAAGGGAATTGGATAAATACTCAAAGGGGAAAAATTTGCAGGGATATGGGGAAAGGGCAGGGGTGTGGGAAGCTCTTTCAAACAGCCGGCGCAGGCACAATGGGCCGAATGGCCTCCTTCTGTGCTACATCATTCTACGATTCTATAAGTCAGGCAGCATCTGTGGAGAAAGAAACAGAATTAACATTTCAGGTCGATGATCTTTTGTCAGAACTTGAAGAAGTTAAAGATTTAACAGTTTTTAAGTAAGTACAGAGCCGGGGAGGGGGGGATTGAGGAAATGTGATGGGGTGGAGGGCAGGAGTGATTAATTGACAAAAGGGAGGATGGTGCAAGGGAAGGAGAGTGGTAATGGGACAAGTAAAGGATCAAAAGATGGGTCTGGAGGAACTGTAAATGGCAACAACAGAACCACGACCAGCACCACTGTCCGAAAAAATGGGAGCAATGGTTATGATCTGAAGATATTGAAATCAATGTTGAGTCCGGAAGGTTGTAAAGTTCCTAATCAAAAGATGAGGTGCTGTTCCTCGAGCTTCATTGGAACAGTGTAAGAGGCTGAGGACAGAGGGGTCAGAGTGGAAGTGGGATGGAGAATTAAAATGGCAAGTGACCAGCAGGTCAAGGTCACACTTGTGGACTGAGCGGGGGTGTTCAGCAAAGCGATCACCCAATCTGCGTTTGGTCTCCCCGATGTAGAGGAGACCACATTGTGAGCAGTGAATACAGTGTACTAAATTGAAAGAAGTACAAATAAATCACTGTTTCACCTGGAAGGAGTGTTTGGGGCCCTGGACGGTGGGAAGGCAGCTGGTGAAAGGGCAGGTGTTGCATCTCCTGGGCACCCACGAGAAGGTGCAGTGGGAAGGTGTGCAGGTATTGGGGGTGATGAAAGAGTGGACCAGGGTGTCGCGAAGGGAACGGTCCCTTCAGAATGCTGAAAGGTGAGGGAAGGGAAAATGCATTTGGTGGTGGCATCACGCTGGAAATGGCAGTGGATGATACATTGAATGTGGAGGCTGGTGGGGTGGAAGATGAGGACAAGGGGGACCCAATCATGGTTCTGGGAGGGAAGGGAAGGGGTGAGGGCAGAAGTGCGGGAAATGGGATGGACACGGTCGAGGGCCCTGTCAACTACAATGGAGGAGAATCCTCGATTTGAGGAAAAAGGAAGACATATCTGAAGCACTAGTGTGGAAGGTGCCATTTACAGCACCTCTAGACCCATCTTTTGTTTCTTTACTTGTCCTGTTACCACCCTCCTTGCACCATCATCCCTTTTATCATTTAATCACTCCTGTCCTCCACCCTATCATAGACCTTCCCTTTTTGTTTTTCCTCTCCCCCCCCCCCCCCCGCCCCTTTGCTTATCTCTGTACTTGCTTAAAAACTGTTAAATCTTCAACTTCATCAAGTTCTGACGAAAGGTCATCGACCTGAAACGTTAACTCTGTTTCTTTCTCCACAGATGCTGCCTGACTTGCTGAGTATTTCCAGCAATTTTTGTTTTTATTTCAGATTTCTAGCATCCACAGTATTTTACTTTTGATTTACGGTTTACTTGAATGTTGGACTGGATCCCAGACGATCCAGCGTTTGAATCTTACCAGGATTCACTCAAATTTTCATTGTTCCAGGTGAATAAAAAGAATACCCCAATACAGGGTGTGGGGGTGGGGTGCAGAGGAGGAGAAGAGCAGGAGATTGGCGAGACTGTGGTCAGTGTTTACCACACCATTATAAATACTGTTTCTGGACACCCCTGACCGCTAACAATTAAAACTGATATCAACACCACCTCATATTACTACTATCTGTTAGTGGTGAGATAAGTGTATTTTCTTTTTCACTTACCCTCTATCTCTTTCTGCTTGAAAGTTATGTTAACACTGTAACATTTTGGCATGGCAGTGAATATTTTCAGGAAGTAAGTAGTGTTGCTTTTTTTGTTAAATGGTTTATATCTGGCTGAAATTGAAAAAGAAATTGCTATTCTACCCCCTGTTCATGTGTTGCAAAATATTTGTCAGCATATGTTGGTAAATCTTGGAACATTCGACTCATTCCCCAGTTTCACAGCATCTGCTGTATGCATGAAGCCAGGACTAATTCTTGGCATTGATGATTAATTTATCACCAAAGTTCCTTGATTTGTCCACACCATGTGAAGATAGTCATTTTCTGCTGACAAAATTCTCAACAACTATGACTTTGTCAATTGACTTTCAGAATTCTTTGCCAATCCTGGCCTCTAACTCGTGAATAAAGCACTCTATTCCATTCAGAACCAGTTTTTAAAGTACTAAAACAAGGCAACAGCAAACTTTCTGCCACAGATTGACTACAAATTATGGGTCAGTGAAGAAATCCTCATTTTAGATTTCAAATATACAGCTGGGCAATTGCGAATTGATTCCTTAGGTTAGTGTGTTTTATTTTGGAGTTTCTTTTGAGAGTCCCTCCACAGTCTCACCCTATGCTCTTCCATCTCACCACTGGGGGTAAATTTTAACAGGGAGCGGGAGGAGAGCGAGGTGGCGGGGAGAGATTTCCGGATGGGAAATCCGGAAGTATGGGTTTTCCGGACATCCTTACGATTTTGACGTAAGGATGTCCTTCAAATATTTTCAGTAGGTTTCCTGCCTGACAACTAGCCAGATTGACAGGCTGGCTGTCAGTTGGACGGGAGAGCAGCAGATAAGTCTTGGGTGGGGGGGAGGGTCAGTCTTGGGTCATTGGGGGGTCGGTCATGGTGGGAGTTTGGGGGTTGGTTATGGACGGGCTTATCGGAGGTGGGGGGTGGGTTTGATCATCAAGGGCTCAGTCTTGGGGAGGGTCGGACATTGGGGGAGCCGGAGATCGTGGAGGGGGGTGGGCCGGATATCGTGGGGGGTGGAGGGGCGGGCCGGAGATCGTGGGGGGTGGGCAGGAGATTGTTGGTGGGGGGGGGTGTGGGCCGGCGATCATTTGTGTGGGGGGGGGGGGGTTCGGTTCATTGTGGGGGGGGGGTCGGGTTTTACTTTTTTACAAATTTTACCTTCCCACCCGTCCCCAACCCACCCACTCGTAGGGTTAATATTTACCCCATTGGTGTCAGAGCCTTCAGTTATCATGGCCGTGCATTTTGGAACTCTTTTCCTAAAAGTGTCCATCTTGCTAACTCCCCACCTTCAAGACCTCCTCAACTCCTATTTTGTTGATTATTTTGTCAATCCCTTCACCAATTATTCCCCTACTGATGCTTGGTTTGTTTCTGCCCCTTTCTCTCCTGAAACACTGGCACACTTAGCTACATGAAACATGTTATATAAGTACAAGATGATGTTTATCAAATTGCTTTGTTTTCACCCACTGCCAATACATTACCAGGAATTGCTAGGCAGCTAATCTATCGCTAAACCTTCCCCAGTACAGCTCATATCTCACACTCGGACTTGTGTAGCAGCAGGGTGGGGATGTACCTGGCCTCTGCTTCCCAACCTGTAAGGCAATACAGTTGTGAACGGCAACTTAGTAGTGGGATGGACTGAACCTGCATGCTCCGCTTTGCCATGATCCAACATGTTGGTGCTCCAATAACTTGTTTGAGTTAATTCCAGTATACAATTGCTCTATTACTTTTGGGATTTTTATTTTGATTAATTTTGTGCTCACTAAAGTGCCCTTGGGGAGTGCAACTCTTTCTATTTTGGGCACTCTCAGAACAGGTATATCACATTTAGTTGCTTCCTCTACTTTGCCCCAACAATTTCTCTCAACCCAACCTCAACAGAGCACCCCCGCCCCCCCCACCACCATTGCACATGTAACATTTTTCCATTAGTTATTTGTGAACAATAAGTTGTGGAACACAAACAAATGTATTTACATCAAATAGGAAAATATAATTTCAAATACACCTAAATAAAATCATTCAAGGTCAAAATTATATTTCCATGGTATTAATTTTGTCATTAATTTTTAAATGGATGAATATCAGCTCATTGCTGCTTAAGACATATCTGTTCTGTTCAGCAGAGATCCAAAGTATTAAGCATACTGCAAACTGGTAAATGTGATAAGAGTCTATTCCGTAATCATACATTCTCTGTCCTCTCCCCGCCCATAATCTTGCAAGGTGTTACCAGCTGTCTCTCGGTTGGTGGTTTATAGCTTTCTTGGTTTCATGCTGACTCATTAGTCACTTTTCATCAGTTTGTTCCAGCACCCCCCCCCCCACCACCCAGCTCATGATCTCATGACATCTCTATGGTTGTTCCATCAAAAGTGCCCTCTCTTTGTACCTCATAAATCATAATTTTCAGTCTTTAATTTTATTGCTTATTCCTTATGTTCTCTTACTGCTCATATTCTACACTCTTTTATTTATTTATTTCTTAAATTTAGTTTGTGTTGAATCTCTTCCAGTGCT